>NC_090937.1:1533827958-1536327958 GCF_040938575.1 Ambystoma mexicanum
GAAATTGCTGCAGTTCTCTTACAGTCTGTGGCACGGGAGTGCCTGATATTGCCTGTGCTCTTTGTGGTGCAATCCTTCTTCCATATTGTGATATCAGTTGGCCAATGTAAAGTACCTGTTCCTGACAGTATTGTATCTTTTCCATGTCTACCTTGTACCCCTTTTCAGCCAATATCGTCAACATTTTTAATGAGTCCTCTCTACATTTATCTTCATTTGTACTGCAAATTATTATGTCATCCACATACTGTAACACTGTGCTTTCCAACTCAACGTTACCCAAATCCATCTGTATTACCCTATTGAAAATTGAAGGTGATTCACAATATCCCTGTGGTAATCTGGTATGTTTCCACTTCCTATTTCGGTAAGTGAAGCTTGTCAAGTCTTGTGAGTCTGGGTGTAATGGTATTGAGAAAAAAGCATTTTTAAGGTCAATCACTGTAAACCGTGATGCTTCTGCTGGAATGCCACACAAAATTGTGGCCGGGTTTGCTGTTACTGGATACTCTGCTTCTACTATGTTGTTCAACGGTCTGAGGTCCTGTATGAACCGCCAAGACCCTCCTTTAGCCTTGCGCACCGGGTACACAGCTGTGTTGCATGGGGATTCTGAGGGGACCAATATGCCATTGTTTATAAGGGCTGTTATGGTTTCGTATATGCCCTCATCTGCCTCTCTTGACAATGGGTATTGTTTCACTCTTGGTAGTATGGCACCCTTTTTTAATTTTATCCTTACACCCCCTATGCTTTTAATGCATCCTACATCATAAGGGCTAATAGTCCATAATGATTTTGGCACCTTTGACATATCTTCTTTAAAAAATGGGACTGGTGTGCCAGCGGGTGCCTCAAGTGCCATTGCAATTTTCTGTGCCACTTGTTTGTGAGCCACTGTTAGCCACATTTCTACACTCATCATGAACACCATTTCATTTTCCTCCTTTTCTTCTGAAAACAACTCTTCATCTGACACCTGGGTCAGCCTACATCCTTCTGCTAGTGCTATCACCGCCCTCCATGCTCTCCCTTCTTTATCTTGAGCGTGCACAGCAACATAATCAGCTGTTGCAATAATGCTCTCAATGTCCACTGCAAGGACCTTCCCTTCCAGTTCATTAGCTGGTGTTTCTGGTCGGAATAGATAGGCTGCTGGTCTCCTCCATATTTTCCCTCCTATCCCTGGCATCCATGCAAATGCCATGTCTGTTCCGTACTGGAATAGCTCGCCGTCTACCGGCTCCGCCCTGATCGCTATCTGTCCACAGTATGCTTGCAAAATCTGTCGTGCTGCAAGCATGTTAATCCCTGGAGTAGAGCAAATTATGCCATCCTCTGTAAAGGAGATCGTCATATTTAATCTGTTCATTATGTCCCTCCCCAGTATGTTTACTGGTGAGGCACTATAATACAAAAGTGGTACTGACAGATCGTAATCTCCAATAGATAGCGGAACGTTATCAGTAAATGGAACCAACCCTTTAGCCCCAGAAAACCCTTGTGTGTTCATGGCTTCGCCTGACATCTTAAACTTACCTTCCCTTATGCAAGACCGGGTTGCCCCGGTGTCAACAAGGAATGATAATTTTTTGTCACCTATCGTTACCTCTATGCGTGGCTCCTCCGCACTATTAGGTGTTACTGACAGGATGGGACACACCAAGGCCGTCTGTGGGCTGTCCTATTGGGGGTACAATGACTGGCCATTCCCTGTGTAAGGGTTGTGCCCCAACACCGTCACCCCACCCAATTGCGTTCGTTCAGGTTGTGGTGGTGGTTGTATTAACGCTGCACCAGTTACTTGTGGCAGGTATTGTTTTATTTGTTGTTGTGGTAGGGAATAGTGTTGGTCACTCCCTTGTGGTGACATCTGCTGTGGTTGTATGCCCTGCTGTTCTTGTGATGTCCTATGTTGTGCTTGTTCGTTCCATGCTGGTGTTCCTGGCCTGACCCTGCATGTACGTGACATGTGTCCTAATAGTCCGCAGCTCCAACACACGGGTGGTTCCCTGTTTTGCCATGGGAAGTTCCCTGTGTTGTCCTGGTATACTGGTTGCCCTGTCTGGTAGTTATTTCTGAGTCCCCCAGCCTGTTGTTGGGTATTATATCCGTATCCTCTTCCCCTCATAAACCCTCCTCTCCCCCTATTATAATTATAATACCCAGCTCCTTGCATTGGGTACCCTCCTCCCATGTTCTGTGCGTGTGATTGCAGAGGCAGCACTTGCTCTATTACCTCTTGTGGAGGCGCTATTTGAGCTGGATTTTGTGTAGCCACTACTTGCGTTGGGCTTTGGGCCATTGGTGTTTGCGCAGTTATTAGTGCCCCTTCCATGGTATATTTAGTAAGTTTTTTCTGTACTAATTTGGCCTCTTCTGTTTTCCTGTCCTCTTCCTTTTGTTTCATTTTTCCTTGCCATGTTCTACAGTGATGTACTATAGTCAGTTGTATTTCCGGCCATGGTTTTGCTTCCATCCCCACTACTTTCTTTAATTGTCTCTGAACTCCTTCTGGGAGCCCTTGTACTAGTATATGATAAAATATGGCTGGTGTTTTGTCCCATTGTTCTCTAGTTTCCATGCGCCACTTCTCTTGAATATCCTGGATATAATCAACAGGATCCTCGTTCTCACCCATCTTACGGGAAGTAATGGCTCCTATGTCTGATGTGTCTGGGTACTGCACTCTTAGTGCCTGCCATAGCGCATGTCTGCAGTTTGCAAATGGTGCCCCATCATGCGATGTGTTTGTTATTGTTACCCCATGGAATCCCGCTCTTTTCCAAATGTCATCCGCTCTATCCCCTAATATTGATATTAACAGGCCCTTAACATCTCCCACTGCTAGTTTCTGTCCTGCGGTGTGTTTTTCCATTTCATATATCCATTTACCCGCACCTCCACTTAATGATGGGAGCCTACATTTTATGTTTTCCTTATCCGTATGTTTCCAAGGTACATATTGTGGTCTAACCCCTCCTCTCTCCAGCAGTGGCATTACATTCTGTCTTGTGTCATCCTTTATGCTCCATGATGTTAACTCTTCACACCCCTCCTCTTCCCCCATTCCTTTTACTACTTCAAATCCTTCCTTACTACCTCTTCTCCTACCTCCCTCTTCTTCCTTTCCCCTTTTTTCATCCTTTCCTGTGTTCAATATTGTCACGTCTGTTTGCCTGTCTTGCCTGCGACTAGGGAGGTCCCTAAGCCGACATGCATAAGGTGTAACTTCGTCCATGAAGGGTGCGAGCTTTATTCTGTGCAGAGAGCGTGCAGTTGTTGAACATGTGGGGTGTGGCGTTAGAGAGCGTGATGGTGATGTGGGTGGCGTGTGTTGGTTGGTGAGCGTCGGTGGCGTGTGTTCGTTAGTTTGTGTTTCTCCCATTCTTTTCACTTCCTCCTTACTTCTCTCCAGCTCCTCCCATCTTCTACTCACCCATGGCGAATCTATGTTTGTTCTAGTGAGGTATAGCTTATCTAAGCTTTCCCTTTCACTCTTCCTTCCATCCTCACTACAAAAATCATTCATAAATTGCGCCCCCCACTCTGCCTTTTTTCCTTTTATTGTTACAGTTTTTAAGTCTATTAGGTCTCCCTCTTCCTTTCCGTTGTTACCACCTGTTCCCCTTAGTGCTGACGTTGTTGCTACCTCTCTATTTTTATATACTTCTCCCCATCTTTCACTCTCCCTCTTACTCTCCTCTCTCTCCCCTTCACTCCTCTCCTCCATCTCCCTACTATTTTCCTCTCTTTTCCTTTTTAATTCCTCCATTACTTCGTTGCTCATCTCTTCCAATATCCTTTCATCCTCTCTCCTCCTTTCCCATTTCACCCTTTCTCTTTCTACTATACTCTCTATTACCTTCCCCTCTTCATATTTTTTAGCTGTCTCTGATATTATCCTCCTCCTCCATATTTCCATTTCTTTTTCATTTTCTTCTTCTTCCTTCTTCTTCTCCCTCATCACTACTCTTGATACCCTTTCTGCTGCTGCTTTTACCCTTACAGCTTCCCTCTTTCTCTCCTCACTTTGCTCCCTTAATTTTTCCAATTCGTCCTTACCTTCTTTCCTTTTCCTCACTCTCTCTCTTTCCTCCCCCTCAAGTTGTTTTATCAGTTCATTCTGCTCATCCCTTAGTTTAGCTAATCTTTCCTCCAAAATCTCTTCCTTCTGCCGTAGCAGCTCCTCTCCCCTCATTTCACTCTCTCTTTCACTATCCTCGTTTGTTCTCTTTACCGCCTCCCTTTCCTCTCCAGTTAGTGATCCTCGTAATTTCAACAATATCTGTGCAGCTACCCACTCATCGTTTCCTATCTCTACAGTCTGCTCTTCTCTCCTCCCGTCCCCCATTGGTATCTTTCCATGAGCCACATATGGTGGAGGGCTGTATGCCGGGTTTGAGTATCCTTCAGCCGCCCTTAACTGTCCTTTTATTTCTCCTAATTCTCTTAAAGGGTACAACCCTCCTCCCTCTGTTTTCACTCCCGGTGTTAAGGGTATCTCATTGCTCGGTTCCTGTTTTATGTCAGCTAATTTATCAACCTTTCCTCCACCCAGTTTTTCATTCCCCATATTCTTTGTTCCTTCACTCTCCTTTTCCCCATCCGTTCCTTCTTTCTTAATCTCCTTTTCTTCCGGTGTTTCCCCCATAGTGAACATTCCATTTGGTCCTGGTCTAGACCCCTGGAACATCCTCCATAAGTTAAACACCTCCACATGGTTTGCCAACTTCTTCCCCTTGTATGTATTGTGCAGATGGTTTAATAGTGAATGTTGGGCATATGGGTCAAAGCTACCATTAGGCGGCCATGGTGTCAACATTTTGTTGTCCGTCCCCTGGGTCCACTCTATGCTGTACTTAATTAACTTCTCCCTATGTGGTGGCAGTGTGGTGCATATATGTTGTAGTGGGGTAGTGAGGGTATTCCCCCACCCTCCCAACCCTCTCCCGTATAACATACTAGCGCACCCTTTCTTACCCTTCCCCTTGCTACCAGTTTGCAACATACAACCTTTTATTGCTTACCTTGCCCCGCAAGTGTGGGGACTTACGACAATCCTTTGACAAATTATCCAATGATAATAATCACAAAAAAAAAAATTATAAAACAAATATATTTATGATGTTATATTATATTCCTTCCCCTACGGCCCCCTGCGGCCGAAGCGCACGCAGCCCCCTGCAGCTGCGTACCCCTTACGACGATCTTACACAGTCGTCCTTTTTCCCCGTTCTCCTCCCACCTTTACACTTGCCGTGGCCGGCGTTCTCCGTGCGCAGCCACGCCCCCTTCCCCTTCTCCTCTTTGATCCACTCGTTTATCGTTTATCTCCGTGTCCGCTCCTTTATCATGTTTCTCTTCCCCACCAATGTCAAACCCAAAGCTTCTTGTGTTCACGATATCTTACTAAATCCCTACTGGTGACGTCACCTATTTCTTCGAACTACTGGTATATTCGTGTTATGTTCTTTAAATTCAAAATACACTTGCAATCTACCCCGCTAACCCTACAGCTGTCTTCCTGTCTCTCCTGGAACAAGGTAATCTCATCAATACTATAACCGGACTGCGCACGCTGCGTCGCCTCGCGTGTGATACGCCCCTCAACAGGAGGGCTTAACCAGCCAATTATCTTCCGTTTTGGGCAACTACGTAACTAGCCACCGCCCACAGGGAAACGTCATCTACCTATCGAGTTTCTTGCTCGAACAATAGGGAACCTCATCTACCTATCGAGTTTCTTGCTCGAACAATAGGGAACCTCATCTACTCATTGAATGATAAATGTCAAATCGTAGGAAACCACACACACCCACCCTCACACGTAGTCGCGATTTAGGCCAATCAGTGTCTTTCGAGCGGCTGCACGTGATGTTTTCGTGCCCCGCCCCCCTCTTTCGCGTAACGTTAGCTTTTTGTTGCGAGCGTCTGCACGTGTTGTTCTCGTGCCCTGCCCCCCTCTTTCGCGTAACGTTAGCCGCCTTCTCTCGCACTCAATTCACTACCATTCATTCCATTATCATCACTCAATTAAACCTTCACCCCACCTTTTTACAATACCTCCCTCCTCCCTTATTTACTTCCGCCCCCTCCCTCACAATTTCACATTGCTTGTTGTGCGTGTCATGCTCACCAAGTTCCCTCGATGCAGGGCCGCTCGACTGCGTGCACCCCTCCAAGCGGCTCGCCACCTCCCCTCGTCTGGACCACGTCTGGACACTCGCCGACCGCGGGCGGGATACTTCTCAACCGGCTCCCGAGGGCCAATATCCGGATTGCGCTGTCCGGTCCTCTCGCAGCTCCGCGATGGTCCTGTAGTCCTCAGAAGGGGGCAACGGCAGAGGGGGCCGCGCCGCCGGGCCTCCCCGCAACGGGAGTGCCTGGAAAAATAAAAAATAAAAGTCGATCTTAAACAGATCTCAGCAGTGCCTCCAACTTGTCGGGGGGGATTCTGCCGGGGTCGGCCGGGCCGTCCGCAGACCTCCGGGCAGGGAGGCCCCAACTCCTCCCGTGTATATCTCGGATCGAGACAGAGTATGAGGCACACACAAGGAGCAAGGCAACTTCTGTCGTTTATTATGCAAACGGCAGGGATGGGTCAAGGAGCGTACGCGTTCGTCCTGACACACACACAATAGTGGGGCTCGCAGGCCCTTTTTACTACATTATGACGCGCTACTTGCGTCATTCCAAAAAGTTACCAAAAGAACCTATCGCCACTCTTGATTGGTTGCTCGAGTGGTGGGGTTAGTATAGTACGCATATAGAGAATGATATTAGTGGTTAAGATGTAGTCAGGTGGTATATCTGGGTTGTCCCTACAATTAGATACATAAGAATTGTTACATGAAGACCCCTGAGGATTGGCTAACGTTACTGACGTCTGAGATAAGAACCTCATGTTCTGATTGGTGCATCCGTGAGCTCCCCAGCCTGGGACCACCGTTGTTCCCAGCACACGGTGCACCTGTGGTTGCAACAGTGTTTCAATATGGGTACGTGCAGGCAATGTGAGGATTTATTCATAGGTGGGAGACTGACCGTTCCCACTGTAGCAGGTGTCCATTGAGCCTTTCAAGTGTGTCGGCCTGCGTCTCGTAGCGAGGTACCCAGACGCCTTTTCTCTCCTGGGTTTTGGCATCTCGTCAGGTTAGGCTTGGTCACGTGGGGAGGGACCGTGTTTGAGGCATAATTCTGCACAATTAATATTGTTTTTCCACTGTATGTCTGGTTTAATTTGCAGATATGATTTTAACATTGGTACGTGGAGTGCGAGGTTGCAACATCGTGCCTTTGAAGATTTGTTTCTTGACTGTGGGTTTGCAACATTACGACCTTGGCTGGTTGCTCCACTGGGTTCTTTCTGCAGGCTCAGCAACCTGACTTTTGCTTTGTTAATGTCCACGGGAACTCTTGCTTGAGGCCTACTTGGGCCTGGTGCACGAGTAATCCATTTAGTGCATGGATGCTTTAGGTTATAGTGGCATACAGTTTCATGGCCAGTATCGTGTTTCCATTATATCTCTCATGATGGTAACGGGTTTCAAGAGAAGCGTGAGCAAGCGTTATAAATGAGCTCATGGTGCGTCTTGCGTTTCTGCATTCTGAAAGCCTATGTAAAAATAATAAAGATGCACGTCCGTGAATAAGCCTGTCGCCTACGTCAGAGCACTGAGTATGTTCTTCGTGTAGATTGGTGTGGAAATGTTCAGCGTGTATAATAGTTCAGCGGTGCTTCCCGTTATCTAGGTCGTCATGGCATCTCTAACGATGTGTAGATTTCAGTCTAGTTGGTCCGTGCCGCAGGTGTCGGCATGGCCAGTGCGGGCTGTTGGGCAGGCAGATGGACACATCCGTATGTTTCTGTACCAGGGTATTTGGTCATCTGGTAAATGGGCAAACTCTTCTCGTGGCGGGTGTCTGGGCCGCGACCCTCTAGGCCAAGCGCGAGAGGTGAAGGACGGGAGTCTGGTTTTCCATTCTCCCACTTCAAGAGCAATGCAATGTCGGTGTGCTGAAGGCAGCTTTGCTTGAGGAGCTGAAACAGCACCAGATACCGTTTCCCAAAGCACATAGCATGCAATTGTAAGGTTAATGAACTCCAATTGGTAGTAGTGAGAATCACACACACATCCTTAAAAACCAGGTGCAGGTAGCTACTGCGCCAAATGATCCCACAATGAGCAAACATGCAGCTCTCCAAATGGCCACTGAAATAAAGCACACTCATATAGAACAGTAGGAAATCCCAATAAATGGTCAAAATGATTTTAGCACAGTGGTCCCTCACCATGTGACTGAAACAATGGTCCTTCATTCAAGACCCAGTTAGATAGTGCACCTGCCAGGGAACGAGTTGGGAGTTTTACTTTCACAAGATCATGGTGGTTCACCCACTTCTCCTTCTCCAACACGTTACTTGGCACAGCATAAACATGTCCAAAGCCGGATGAATGAACGACTGGCCAATCAAGTTATGTTCTTCTATCAACTATTGTATGAGAGTGCCAGCCAATAGAAACTAGCATAAATTGTATCATTTGTAGAGGATGCATCTAGAAGGATTTAGTCATCATGAAAGGACCAATAGTTAAAAGGTTCACCTATAGAGAAATATATGTTGCATACTCTATCATCCTTTTTAATATGATTATTCCATTTTGAGGTTGCCCTCTGTACGCTCTCCCAGCAGCTGAGTGTATTGGAATAAAGATGGGTTTCAGTGTGCACTTGGAGTTTTATCTTTTTTAATTTTATTTTGCATTTTTAAAGTGCTCACACAGCCCACGGGCATCGAGGCGCTTGTACAGGAATTGTTTGTTTTTTCAGTTGCATAATTGTTTTTTTTTGTTGTTGTTGTCTTAGTTGCGTATTTATAACGCGCTTAAACACCCAGAGGTTTCTAAGCGCGGACCCGGGGATCGAACCTGTGTTGCTGCACATTGCCGTTAAGCTATCCTCCGGGGACCAATAATCAGATTTACTCTGATTATTGAGTTTTCATTGATTATTCATATCTGGGCCTATCCTAAACTAGTATTTTGTTTCGTCCATTACAAACATTTATCACACTGAGTTACAGTTGCTGCATGTAATCTCCATCATCCAAACACTTGTAAGATATTTTCTTTGAATGTCTGCAACTAGCATTTTGTCGTATCACTAAACTTTGTAACAAGCAGTTTGTCTTAATTGATGCAAAAAATTGACAAACACAGATACAGCCACAGAATGTAATCTCCTGCCACCAAACAATTCTATGATTTTTTTGCCACTAGTACTTTTTCCTCATAACAAAACCATGTAACTAGCATTTTCTCTGCATCATCACAACAGTTTGCACACCCGGTTATAGTGATGAAATGACTACTTCTCTGCTTGAGTACAAGAGTGTGTAGTGGCTAACCTACCTACTCGGTCCTACACTTCTACTAAACCCACAGTGAAACCAGCACAATTTGAAAGCATACCTCCTTTGCCTTATGTAATAGTGCAGGCAGCTACATCTTATGGAGCAGTGTGGGATAATAACAGTATGAACCCAAACAGCAGTAGTAGAAAGACTCCAACATTAAAGAATGTCTAATACAAGGTTCTATAAATGTATACACTTTAATTGAACACTAATAAGGTAATTAAATGACTTAAAACACTATCATAATCCCTGCCCTGTAATGAGAATATAGGAAATGCAGCCTGATGTAGTATGGCACTCTGCCTAAATGCTATGGTTCTTCCAGAATGTAAACCCAGTGGAAAGTGCCTCCTAGCATTATATATTTCTTCTCTTACAAGGATCAATAGAATCAAATAGACCTTATTAGCACTTAAAATGGGGTTGAGCTGGTGTTGAGGCAGTTTGAGTCAATGTGATCTGAGTCTAGGTGGTTTAATTCCTAACGGGTTAAGTCAGCATTTGAGATAGTGAGACAATGTATTCCAATGGTACAAGCAGTGATCGACTCGCAAGAATATAGCTTCTGCGGTGTCGATATGGCGTTTGCTTTGGCGAGTTCAAGTCTTCCAGCAGTCCAGTTGGCGCTCGAGTTAGTTGCTCCCATGAAGATAAATCTTACAGTCAGGTTGCTCAATATGTTCCACTGCTCGGGTCGAGCAGGTGCTCTGAAAGCTTAAAATGCAGTGTGCAGTTTGTGTAAAGTGTCAAAACCAGCTATGTGGGTCCTGTGTCAGCTCAAAGGGTAGCAGACATAGGTCGATGAAGCTTGAATATGGTGTTAAGTGGTGAACCAGGATTACAGCTGCCCTGGTTGGCTGTGTGCACAAATTCAGCGGCTCCAGGAAAATGTGAGGTCATTTTGGTCTGCACTCCCAGTGCAGGGAGGTTGGCTAGCACCTTGTACCTTCTCCTCCAGTTAGGAGCCATATTCCAGTGCCACAGTCGACAGCAGTCCACCCCCACTGTTCCCTTTGGTGGATAGGGAGCAGAGCACTCCACTGCCTTGGATGCTTTCTGTCTTCACCTCTATAGCAGAGGACTCTGGATTGGACTGCACTCCCAACAGAAATGCAAACAAGTATTCCTCTTCTTCCTGGTGCCCAAAGAAGAATCAAGGAATGAGTGGCAGACTCCTTCCTTATAAAGGCAAAATGTCAAACTGTATTGGTCAAAAGTCAGAATGTTGTACAGAATCCAATCCCTGTAGTTGTAACAAGTGACCCGTGCCTTCTTACATCCTAGCCAGTGTGCTTTGCCCAGCAGAAACTGGATGGTATAGGAAGGAAGGGAGCCTTGACAGAAAACCAAGATCGCAGGACCCCTCTTCAACCAACACTTCCCCTCAGGCTTCTCTAACTTTTCCTCTTTCCAATTCCTGTTGACTTCAAAAGGAACTATGGTGATCAGCAGCCTGGTATGAAGCTGGCTTTGTCATGTCAGTACTGCCTTCAAAGCACTATTCCCAGGGGACCTCCTGCAGGGGGGTTGTATGCCCTGGGGGAAGGTGTATCCTTTCAGATGAATAATTCAAAGGAGGCTTTTGTCTCACTTAGCAGCAGTGAAGACAACCAGACTAGCCATGAATACCCATTGACCTGGCATAGCTGGATCTTGGCTCACAGAGTTGATACTTGCATGATCAAATTGCTTTTGGCTTTCATAATGGTGTGCTGTTATCAGTCTCCATACAACAACCACTCATGACGTATACTTAGAGGTTACCCTGTGACCAGACTAAGTCAGAACATTATCATAATTTAGATCAACCGTGCAGACGTTAAACTGCTACCTTTACATGCAGTGACATTGGTCAGGGATGCACATGTAACCTTTGAACCTGCCCTGCGCTACTGGAGAGTAGAGACTATCACAGCACACACTTGATGAGTGTTGAGGTCTTTATTTCCCCAGCACACATCTAGTCACCCTGCCAAATCCAGTAACTGCGCCAGACATAATGCCTTTCCCTGAAGCTGGTAGGGGTCTCAAGATGCAAGTATGTGACATAGCTGAGTTCCATTCGTATTGTGGATGGGAATGGGATGTAATTAACTTGGTGTGTGAGATGCAATGAGGTTGACTCGAAGCGTCAGAGCTGCAGATGTCAAGAGACTGGCGCAGCAAAGGCACATGGGCGCACTGTGTTTTTGCACGGAACGTTTATAAAAACAGGGCTGTTTATCACAATTACCTGCATCATTTTATTCATTAATACAAATAAAAAATGCCTGTGTTTTTAAACCCTCGTAGATGACAAGCAATCCAAGTTACAGTCACTGAATGTGTTCTTCCAAACAATTCTATGATAGTTTCCTTTGCAAGTTTGCAACTAGTATTTTGATCATAACAAAACATGGTAACTATCATTTTCTCTTGAGTGTCGCTCACTCAACTGCAAGCACTGAATGAATACCCTGCCATTAAACAGTTCTAAGATTTTCTATGTGCAGCCAGTAGATTATCTCATTGCAAAACCTCATAACTAGTATTTACCCAGGTCCATCTCTGTGCAAGTCCAAAGCTAGTATTTTACCTCATCACAAATCTTCACAAGCAATTTTGTTTCAAACATCACAAACGGCTAGCACACTCAGTTACAGCCACTGAATGTAAACTCATGATACCCAAATATTTTATTTTTTCTATACATCTAGTAATTTCTGTCTTATCCATCACAAAAAAAGTTAAACTCAGTTACTGCCTCTCAATGTGTATCTCTTGGCTGCAAACAATTCTATTATTTTCTCTTTGCAACCAGTATTTTGTCTTGTCACAAGAAAATGGCACACTCTGCACAGTCACTGAATGTAATCCCTTGACCGCTTCTAGGACTTTCTGCTCATGTACTAGTCCCATACAAGAAATGTGAAGCATGCGTTGGGCATGCCTGGTGGGCACTGAGATTCTGGCATCTACCAGCCACAAAAAGATTGCCTATCCTATTTCAATGCTGTACTTCTCTCACAATTAAATCCTACTTTAATTATTTCTCATCCACTAAACTATTGAACATTTCCAATGCTCCCTCAAATAATTCATGTCTCATTCTTCTTCCTCTGACTCAGCTAATTATTATTCACATTTTCTAAATCTCACAACTAAACACTATTTGCATTTTCTAATTATCCCTCAACTAAATCCTAAATCCTATTGCAGTTGTGTGTGTACCACTCACAACTAAATTGACCTTCCATATCTACATATCCCTCAACTGCGCCAGCAAACTCTTTACTCTGACTAAATAAGACAGATTTGAAACTCGAACCGTGCATGCCATATTTATCCTATTTAAGCCCGAGCTCCCCCAAACTGCTTTGCTCGAATCCCGAAGGAGTTAGAGACATTCTGGCTAAGCCGAATCAGCTGAAATTTGGGTAATTCAGAATGTGTCCAAATCAGTTCACCCGGGATTGTTCATTGATGATGAGTTCATATTTGTGGGTCAATTTAATATGAAGCAACATCTTAACTGGAACAGACCCTGGACATGTTCAGCTATAGGATCCAGGTAACAATCTTTAAAAGGGAAGGCTCTATGGACAATTCACCTAGCCACCATGAGGGAATATACATTTAAATGACCCCACATAAACTTGACTCAAAAATAGATTTTTGTTTTAAAATATCCATAGAGTTACTTGATGCAGCGGTGAGTTTGCCAGTATGTGATATTATGATCTGAGATTATCATACTGTGGATTTCTCAGCTCCCAACTTCAAGTTTATACTGTATCCTGAAACTGAGTTACACATTATATATCCAAGAAAGTTGTAACATAGTTGTGGACTATTTTTCATTCTGGGGCAGACTTATGGCCATAGGTAGAGGCAAAATAATCATTCACTGTATGCTCACAAGCCAGCTTCTGGCTGTCTAAAATGAGTTGTGGTAGAGCCCTAAAGATTCAGGGATAACATACACTGATGACAACCCATGAGCAAAATCACTCTGCGGAAGGCATCAAAGTACAAACTAACCTCCGAATTGATCCATCGGCAGAGAATACAATATTTTTTACTCTGCAGTCCATTTGGAGGCAAATGGAAAAATCAGGCACATTGTGGGCCTCCAGGCGGTAAGAGGTAGAGGACAAAATGAAGTACGCTCAAATGGACAAGTTGCAGTCCTTAGTTCTAAGACTGACATCAACGCTGCCTTTTAGAATCTTCTCCCAAACTTTACTTCACTGGCGTCGAGCCCGGTGAAAGCAAGCTGGAAATGTGTTTTGCAACCGAAAACGTCCTCATCTTCACCCAGAAGACAGACGTCTCACCGCTTGCAAGTGGTCAGATTTCTCTGTTCTGTTAATGAGGACAAATGAATGTACAGGAATTTAAAAGAGCCTCCGGCGATATCTTACGGCCTATTCATTGGAGTGTTTTTAATCAGGTTATTGACTCTAAGAAAACGCAACCAATCCAATCTGATTATAAAATGCTGATGTGAAACTCAAGGTGAAAATATCTTTCATCGAACAAGATAAAGGTGTGTATTTCCTGATTCATGTAAATGAAGCTAGATTCATAAAACACTGATATGATTACAATAATCTGTGAAAACTGTTAGCTATTACACGCTTGCATAAGAACTGTCTGCCTTCAGAGAGGTGGTCTGCATAGAAACAGCATTCAAAAGTGTATCTAGAAAATAGCTGCTTCTTTACTCTTTAGAAGTTTGGATTTGGTCCATAAATTAGAAATTAGAATCCTTGTTCACTGCCATGTATGCTTACTGAAGTCCTTGTGTTTCAATTCATGGCCTATGGGAAAGGCTTAACTGGTTACAGGTTACAGGGAGAATTACAAAGCTAAATGAATGTTTACAAAAAGAATAGGCTTAGATGTCTCAGTTCCAGGCATAGCATGGTTAATGTACAATAGAGGCAGTGCAGCACAGACAAGGCAAGAAGCCG
This sequence comes from Ambystoma mexicanum, assembly GCF_040938575.1. Lineage (NCBI taxonomy): Eukaryota > Metazoa > Chordata > Amphibia > Caudata > Ambystomatidae > Ambystoma > Ambystoma mexicanum. The sequence goes on from NC_090937.1 coordinate 1,533,842,335, forward strand.
GGTAGGGCAGGGAAGTGAGGAACTCAGAGGCACAATGGGCAGACTCATAGTTACAACTTATTGAAGAGCCAAGTTTTGATGAGGCTCTTGAAGCGCTGATCGGAAGGCTTGTTCCTGATATGCATGGGGAGGGAGTTCCAAATTTTAGATGCAGCTACTCGGATCACCCCTCTTCCCCCCGCTCTGGTGCTCCTGAACCTTGGGACGAAGCGGTGGGTACTCGAGCCTGATCTATGGGATCTAGTGGTCTTTTTTTGAGAGACCGTGTTGTTCAAATATAATGGCGCCACATTAGTGATACATTTGTGAGTGGTAATGAGAGTCTTGAATAGGATTCTGGCCTTGATGGGGAGCTAATGGACATCTCTCTTGATGTGGGAAATATGATAATGCCTTTTTAGCCCAAAAGCTGCTCTTAGTGCTTTATTTGTGTTATGTAACAATTGCATTTTGTTGGTGTTAGTATTTGTGGTTCCTAGTAGAAGGATGTTGCAATAGTCCAGTTTCGATAGGATTAGGGCCCGAGCTAGGGTGAGGCAGTTTTGAGGGGTGAGAAATTGACGGCTGAGTGCAATGAGTTTAGCAGTGTATGCTGTAGCCGAAGCAAGGCTGCTAATGTGTTTGCTCATTGTGAGTTTGGAATCTATGTGGATGCCTAAGGTTTTGACATGTGTAAGTACTGGGATGGGAGTGCTGACGATGGTGATGGTTAAGTAGTTGGCATGGAGGGTTTTTAATCGGGATGGGGTCCTACTATGAGCATCTCAGTATTTTTGTCATTAAGACAAAGACTGTTGTTGGCCATTCAATTTTGAATAATGGCATAAATCTTGTTGATAGTGGCTGAGTCTCGTTCGTAATCTCCCGAGATGGGGATGAGGATCTGGTTGTCATCTGCAAAGTTTGTGTAGATGACTCCCATTACATCCAGTGCTGAGAACAGTAGTTTTGTGTAGGCATTATATAGGATGGGCGATAGGCACAAACCTTGGGGGAGCCTTAGGGGACTGGGATGGGGTTGGCCTCGTCAACACCGATGGAGAATCTTGAAGATCGATCCACTAAGAATAATTTGACCCATACAGTGGCTTCTGGGCAGAAATTAAAATTATCAGCGAGGGCGTTGCAGAGCTTGTCATGGCCCACCAAGTCAAAAGCAGCAGACAGGTCAAGGAAGAGAAGCGTACACATTTTTCCTGAGTCTCTTATGCTGTCCATATGGATTTTGAGGTCTAAAAGGGCAGTATCAGTACTCTGCTTGGGACGGAAACCAGATTGGCTCCTAGCAGCAGGTTACTTTCAAGGTAATCTTGGATTATGGGAGTAGGCAATCCTGTCCACTATTTTCAGTAGAAAAGGAACAGTCGTGACGAGGCTGTAATTGGTGGGCATGGTGGGGTCTAATGAGGAGTTTATAAGCAGGGCTGTGACTCATTCTTTTTTAAGGCTGGCTATCACAGAGTTAGTGTTGAAAGAAGCATTCATGAAATTGGTGATGATAGGTGCTGAGTGGGGGAACAAAGTTTGACAATGCAAGCCGGGAAGCTGACCCCTTTACAGTTGGACGGTTTCAAGGTGGAGATGGTGTTCAACACCAGGTCTTGGGAGACGTTAGTGAATCTGAATTGGGTGGTATTTTTAGAGGAGCATGTGTCCTGTACAAGGCATTATCTATGCAGGAATTCAGGGAGTTGGCTTTGTGAGCTATCCCTACTGCTTTATAGGCTTTGTTTGCTATTAGAAGTAGGTTAGCTGAGTCGGGGGTTGGTGTCTTTTTTGTGTGAGTGCTCTGGTGCTCTTTTGTGACGACAGAGAGCAATGAACTCTTCGTTTAACCAAAAGTTGGTTCGCTTTGCTTTGCAGGGTGTTTTGGAGGTGAGCGGGGAAACTGTATTGATGGTGGCTGTAAAACAGTCCTGGTAAAAATCAGCGATGATGTCAGCGATTATCTCCCCCAAAAAAATACTGAAGCTGAAAATACAGATATTTATTTTCTTTGTGAACATTTCCACGTAATTATATGCAGGCTGAGACCCTGCGCAGTCCCCCATGCTCCACATACATTATTAATTACTCTAACCCACCACCACACATATAATTGCATCAAAATGTGAAGTAAATCATTCGGCATTTTCGGCTGCAGTATTTTTGGGCACGAAGTGATGGGACGGCGCCTCCAAAAATTTGTTCTAGGGCAATCTGGATAATTACTTACTTAAATGGGACCCTGAGCAGAATAAATGTCTAGGGCATGTTGTTTCGCATTAAGAGAAGAGCTGGCAAAGGCCAACCTGGACCATGTGCCAAATGAAATGGCCGCTCCTCTGAGGTTTTGGGGCAAGTTTGGGCTGTCTCTGAGGGGTAGGGTCAAGTCCCTGAAAATGATGCTGTTTATAAAGGTATAATACAACTGAAAGCCCTGCCAATTCAAATCCCAGAGATCTTTCAGAGGAAGGCGTTAATCCTACAGAAATTGGGCCTAAGTGGCGAGAAGGAGTAATCCGGGATTGGCAAGTGCTTTTTGTTTGCTATCAGCGAGAGAATGGACCTTGTAACTCATGAGCGACTACTATTTAATCCATTTCCAGTGTTACTAGGATTCACCATTAAGCTTAGCAAAATGTGGAGTGCAATCCTGCTATGGTTGTTAAGCGCCGGTATGTACACAGGAAGCATGGTGCTGAGGGTGTGGAAGGAAAGGCACAAGCCAGATTTGGACACATGGCTAGCATCCTTTGACAGACCAGCTCATCTGGAGAAAAGATCAGCGATGCAATGGAGAACTCAGAATCACACTACTAAATCCTGTGGCCCTACATGGGTAATGAGCTTTGGCTCTGCAGACGATGTGTCCTTTTCCCTTCACCCTTTTCTTTCCTATTCCATTTCTTGCTTTATACCTGTCCGGCTTCTTTTTCAAGGAATGTACTTGAACTTTACCATTTTCTTATGTATGACTAAAGCATTTAAACCCCATCCCACAAAAAGTCACAATGTTTGGCTATTTAAGGGTCCCTCAAGGTTTAGGTGTCGATTCATGGAATTAATGTGCGCCGAAAATTCACGCTCAGAGGTGCCAAAACGTGCGAATCGCAGTAAAAGTGCGAAAATCGCAGTGCATGTGCGAAAATCGCAGTGCATGTGCGAAAATCGCAGGGAAACCAGTGCACATCGATTCATGGAAGCCCGTGCACGAGAAAAACATTGGATGTGCGCTGAAAAAGTGCGCCGCGCACGCCGGCGCACAGGTCATCCAACAGCGTGCGCCACGGCCACTGCGAAATCGCACATAGCGCGGCGCACATCACAAAAGTAGGCGGAACACGGGGGGTGTAACACTCGGAATGGGGAACAACGCATAAAAATATGGGCGTCACGGGGGAAGTACAGGAGGCAAGTGCGCGGAACGCCCACACGCTCGCCTACAACCCGTATTCATGGAATCGAATAGGGCAAACCAGCGCACGGTGAAAGACGCGCACAGGGCCAAACAAGTACGCCACAAGAAAGCAGGCGGTAGCGTCCCTGCGCCTGAAATAAATGTGCGCCAAAATGTGCGCTAACAAAAAGCACCCATATACAGCCATAATGAATGGTCCATACAGTGGCCCTCTAGGACAAATGAGGCGCAAAGGGGTACCGACAAACACGGACACCCGCTGTGTGAAAAATAGCGTGTGCGTGTGTTTCTGGGTGCGCGGGAAGTTCCACACGCGATTGGCCTGGGTACGTGTACTTCGGGGTGCGTGGGAAGTTCTACATGCGATTAGACTGTGTACGTGTGTTTTGGGGTGCGCGGGAAGTTCCACACGCGATTGGCCTGGGTACATGTGTTTCGGGATGCGCGGGAAGTTCCACACGCGATTGGCCTGGGTACGTGTACTTCGGATGCGCGGGAAGTTCCACACGCGATTGGGCTGGGTACGTGTGTTTCGGGATGCGCGGGAAGTTCCACACGCGATTGGCCTGAGTACGTGTACTTCGGGGTGCTCGGGAAGTCCCACACGCGATTTCAGCAGGGTACGTGTATTCCGAGGTGCGCGGGAAGATTCACACGCGATTTCATCAGGGTACGTGTATTTCGGTGGTGCCGGGGAATGCTAAACGTGATTTGGCCGTGTGGGTCCTCCCAGGTGATCCCTCCACACCCTCCACGGCCCCTGCAGGCAGCCCACACCACAGGGGACTACCCTGCACCCCTGCTCATGTCCCACAGGCAACCCATCCACCATGGCCATGCCCCCCAGCCAACCCACATGTCACCTTGCACTACTGATCACCAACACATGTCTCCCAGCACCCCAACCCCCCAGCACTGTGGGGCACCCTCCAGCAGGCCCCCACTCATGTCTCCGTGCACCCCCACCCCCCCACCAGTCAGGGGCACCCTCCACGAGCCCCCCACTCATTTCTCCCAGCACCCCCACCCCCCACCAGTCAGGGGCACCCTCCACCAGGCCCCCACTCATGTCTCCCAGCACCCCCACCCCCCAGCACTGTGGGGCACCCTCCAGCAGGCCCCCACTCATGTCTCCGTGCACCCCCACCCCCCCACCAGTCAGGGGCACCCTCCACGAGCCCCCCACTCATTTCTCCCAGCACCCCCACCCCCCACCAGTCAGGGGCACCCTCCACCAGGCCCCCACTCATGTCCCCCTGCACCCCCACCACCCAGCATCCAGGGGCACCTTCCACCAGGCCCCCACTCATGTCCCCCTGCACCCCTCCCCCCAGCATCCAGGGGCACCCTCCACCAGGCCCCCACTCATGTCTCCCATCACCCCCACCCCCCAGCAGTGCAGGGCAACCTCCACCAGGCCCCCACTCATGTCCAACTCATGTCTCCCTGCACCCCCACCCCCCAGCAGTGCAGGGCACCCTCCACCAGGCCCCCACTCATGTCCCCCTGCACTCCCACCCCCCAGCATCCAGGGGCACCCTCCACCAGGCCCCCACTCATGTCCCCCTGCACCCCACCCCCCAGCATCCAGGGGCACCCTCCACCAGGCCCCCACTCATGTCTCCCAGCACCCCCACACCCCAGCATCCAAGGGTACCCTCCACCAGGCCCCCACTCATGTCTCCCAGCACCCCCACCCCCCAGCATCCAGGGGCACCCTCCACCAGGCCCCCACTCATGTCTCCCAGCACTCCCACCCCCCAGCAGTGCAGGGCACCCTCCACCAGGCCCCCACTCATGTCCAACTCATGTCTCCCACCACTCCCACCCCCAGCATCCAGGGGCACCCTCCACCAGGCCCCCACTCATGTCCAACTCATGTCTCCCACCACCCCCACCTCCCAGCAGTGCAGGGCACCCTCCACCAGGCCCCCACTCATGTCCAACTCATGTCTCCCACCACCCCCACCCCCCAGCAGTGCAGGGCACCCTCCACCAGGCCCCCACTCATGTCCAACTCATGTGTCCCACCACCCCCACCCCCCAGCATCCAGGGGCTCCCTCCACCAAGCCCCCACTCATGTCCAACTCATGTCTCCCCCACCCCCCACCAGTCAGGGGCACCCTCCACCAGACCCCCACCCCACTCATGTCCAACTCATGTCTCCCAGCACCCCCACCCCCCAGTATCCAGGGCACCCTCCACCAGGCCCCCACTCATGTCCCCCTGCACCCCCACCCCCCAGCATCCAGGGGCACCCTCCACCAGGCCCCCACTCATGTCTCCCATCACCCCCACCCCCCAGCAGTGCAGGGCACCCTCCACTAGGCCCCCACTCATGTCCAACTCATGTCCCCCTGGACCACCAACCCCCAGCATCCCGGGGCACCCTCCACCGGGCCCCCACTCATGTCCAACTCATGTCTCCCACCACCCCCACCCCCCAGCAGTGCAGGGCACCCTCCACCAGGCCCCCACTCATGTCCCCCTGCACCCCCACCCACCAGCATCCAGGGGCACCCTCCACCAGGCCCCCACTCATGTCCAACTCATGTCTCCCATCCCCCACTCACCAGCATCCAGGGGTACCCTCCACCAGTCCCCCACTCATGTCCCCCTGCACCCCCACCCACCAGCATCCAGGGGCTCCCTCCACCAGGCCCCCACTCATGTCTCCCATCACCCCCACCCCCCAGCAGTGCAGGGCACCCTCCACCAGGCCCCCACTCATGTCCAACTCATGTCTCCCATCACCCCCACCCCCCAGCAGTACAGGGCACCCTCCACCAGGCCCCCACTTATGTCCCACTGCACCCCCACCCCCCCAGCAGTGCAGGGCACCCTCCACCAGGCCCCCACTCATGTCCAACTCATGTCTCCCACCACCCCCACCCCCCAGCATCCAGGGGCACCCTCCACCAGGCCCCCACTCATGTCCCCCTGTACCCCCACCCACCAGCATCCAGGGGCACCCTCCACCAGGCCCCCACTCATGTCCCCCTGTACCCCCACCCACCAGCATCCAGGGGCACCCTCCACCAGGCCCCCACTCATGTCCCCCTGCACCCCCACCCACCTGCATCCAGGGGCACCCTCCACCAAGCCCCCACTCATGTCACCCTGCACCCCCACCCCCCACCAGTCAGGGGCACCCTCCACCAGGCCCCCACTCATGTCTCCCAGGACCCCCACCCCCCAGCATCCAGGGGCACCCTCCACCAGGCCCCCACGCATGTCCCCCTGCACCCCCACCCCCCAGCATTCAGGGGCACCCTCCACCAGGCCCCCACTCATGTCTCCCATCACCCCCACCCCCCAGCAGTGCAGGGCACCCTCCACCAGGCCCCCACTCATGTCCAACTCATGTCTCCCAGCACCCCCACCCCCAGCAGTGCAGGGTACCCTCCACCAGGTGCCCACTCATGTCCAACTCATGTCCCCCTGCACCCCCACCCCCCAGCATCCAGGAGCACCCTCCACCAGGCCCCCACTCATGTCCAACTCATGTCTCCCATCACCCCCACCCACCAGCATCCAGGGGCACCCTCCACCAGGCCCCCACTCATGTCCCCCTGCACCCCCACCCACCAGCATCCAGGGGCACCCTCCACAAGGCCCCCACTCATGTCCCCCTGCACCTCCACCCACCAGCATAAAGGGGCACCCTGCACCAGGCCCCCACTCATGTCTCCCATCACCGCCACCCCCCAGCAGTGCAGGGCACCCTCCACCAGGCCCCCACTCATGTCCCACTCATGTCTCCCATCACCCCCACCCCCCAGCAGTGCAGGGCACCCTTCACCAGGCCCCCACTCATGTCCCACTCATGTCTCCCATCACCCCCACCCCCCAGCAGTGCAGGGCACCCTCCACCAGGCCCCCACTCATGTCCAACTCATGTCTCCCATCACCCCCACCCCCCAGCAGTGCAGGGCACCCTCCACCAGGCCCCCACTCATGTCCCCCTGCACCCCCACCCCCCAGCAGTGCGGGGCACCCTCCACCAGGCCCCCACTCATGTCCAACTCATCTCTCCCACCACCCCCACCCCCCAGCATCCAGGGGCACCCTCCACCAGGCCCCCACTCATGTCCAACTCATGTCTCCCACCACCCCCGCCCCCCAGCACTGCAGGGCACCCTCCACCAGGCCCCCACTCATGTCCCCCTGCACCCCCACCCACCAGCATCCAGGGGCACCCTCCACCAAGCCCCCACTCATTTCCCCCTGCACCCCCACCCCCCAGCATCCAGGGGCACCCTCCACCAGGCCCCCACTCATGTCCAACTCATGTCTCCCACCACCCCAACCCCCCAGCAGTGCAGGGCACCCTCCACCAGGCCCCCACTCATGTCCCCCTGCACCCCCACCCACCAGCATCCAGGGGCACCCTCCACCAGGCCCCCACTCATGTCCCCCTGGACCCCCACCCCCCCAGCATCCAGGGGCACCCTCCACCAGGCCCCCACTCATGTCACCCTGCACCCCCACCCCCCACCAGTCAGGGGCACCCTCCACCAGGCCCCCACTCATGTCTCCCAGCACCCCCACCCCCCAGCATCCAGGGGCACCCTCCACCAGGCCCCCACGCATGTCCCCCTGCACCCCCACCCCCCAGCATCCAGGGGCCCCCTCCACCAGGCCCCCACTCATGTCTCCCATCAACCCCACCCCCCAGCAGTGCAGGGCACCCTCCACCAGGCCCCCACTCATGTCCAACTCATGTCTCCCAGCACCCCCACCCCCCAGCAGTGCAGGGCACCCTCCACCAGGCGCCCACTCATGTCCAACTCATGTCCCCCTGCAGCCCCACCCCCCAGCATCCAGGGGCACCCTCCACCAGGCCCCCACTCATGTCCAACTCATGTGTCCCACCACCCCCACCCCCAGCTCTGCGGGGCACCCTCCACCAGGCCCCCACTCATGTCCCCCTGCACCCCCACCCACCAGCATCCAGGGGCACCCTCCACCAGGCACCCACTCATGTTCAACTCATGTCTCCCATCACCCCCACCCCCTAGCACTGTGGGGCACAATCCACCAGACCCCCACTCATGTCCCCCTGCAGCCCCACCCACTAGCATCCAGGGGCACCCTCCACCAGGCCCCCATTCATGTCCCACTGCACCCCCACCCCACAGCATCCAGGGGCACCCTCCACCAGGCCCCCACTCATGTCTCCCATCACCCCCACCCCCCGGCAGTGCAGGGCACCTTCCACCAGGCTCCCACTCATATCCCCCTGCACCCCCACCCCCCAGCATCCAGGGGCACCCTCCAACAGGCCCCCACTCATGTCCCCCCTGCACCCCCACCCCCAGCATCCAGGGGCACCCTCCACCAGGCCCCCACTCCTGTCTCCCAGCACCCCCACCCCCCAGCCGTGCGATTTGCCTCGGTACGTGTATTCCTGGGGTGCGCGGGTAGTCTCACATGCAATACCATCAGGGTACGTGTATTATGGGTCCGCGTCAACTTCCACACGCGATACCAGCAGACTACGTATATTACGGGTTTCGCGGGAAGTTCCACACGCGATTGCCCTGGGTACGTGTATTTCAGGGTGCATGTGAAATTTCACATGCGATTTTGCAGGGTACGTGTATTTCGGTGTGCGTGTGAAGTTCCACACGCGACTGGGCCTGTGAGAGTGGGGTACGTGTATTCCTGGGGTGGGCGGGAAGATTCACACGGTCGCCTACAACGTGCCAAAAAATACATGGTCCAATCCTGAAACACGTACGCCAGCATGAAGCAGGCGTATGTCGATCCGCGCAGCATAAAAGTGCACGCAAGCAACAAACAAGCTCAGACGCCAGGATCAATATACCATTCCTAGCAGCAGTGGCCGTGGGTTACCAAAGGAGGAGGAGGAAGATAGTGAGGGCCCGAATTTTCACTCCCAGAACCAGCCTTTTTGGGATGCCTGATAACCAGGTGTATGGGAGGTACAGGTTTCCACCACACATAATACTGGACCTGGTCAGTGATTGGGAGGATGACCTCACATCACCCACCCTGTGCTCCCAAGCACTCAGCCCCCTGGAGAAGGTCCTTAATGTACTGCACTTCTTGGCCACTGTTAGGGAGAATTCTCTGTTTAGGCTGAATTTCCTAACCTAGTGAGTCCCCCAGCAGCTTTGCTGGATTTCTGGAGTTTGTTTTTTTCCATCCTGCCAAGAGTGAGACTCTTTTTCTCCCACTCTTGGACATGAATGTGTGTAATTCCTTTGAAGGTCAATGTGTTCTATGGGATATGGGGTCTTTTACTCCATAGGGTCTCATATGTTTTTCTATGTGTGTTACACCGCACCCTCCGTGCCGTAACACTGGGGCGTCCTAGCGGACCTCCATCATAGACTCCATACCCGGGGACTGACTACCGTCTCCCCGGGCATGGAAAGTCACCATTGGCTTTACTAGACCTAAATTTACTAACAGAACTAGTACAAACTATCCTATTGTGGACGTACTAGTAGGGGTAATTCGATTACCCCTGGGTCTGTTATTCGAGGGGGCACTGTCCCGTCTCCCCTCATCGAGTTTTGGCTGGTGGCAGTGGAAACTACTTGTTATATCCGACCCCGAATATAACCCTATGGGATTCTTCCCATTGTTGGAGGTTGATACTTGTTCTCGTTAATCTGTGACATACCACCGATTTACTTATCTTAAATAAGTCTATCGGGTGGTATTTTCTGCCAGAACTCGGTTTTTAAAATGGCGTCTGTGTTCATCTCTGTGACTCCTAAACCAAAGGTTGAGCCCTTTGTTCCACTTTTGGCGGGCCTCTGCACAGAGGCCCTCCAAAGTGGTGCCATTCTGTCTGGGTACCACAGGGGGTGTGGGAGGGGGTTTAGGCACCCTGGACTGAGTTGCCTTGCCAACTCCAGTCGCACTCTGCTGTGATTGGCCCAAGTGGTGAGCCACTCCGCTCACCACTTAGCGTGTTTTGATTGACAGCTACGCTGAATGAATGGGGGTTTTCTGCATAAAAGCAGGGTTTTTGGGACTGGATCTTCAGAAGTCGCCACAGGACCTAAGAATCCGACGAGGGTAAAGCTGAGCCGACCTGCAACGACGACACCTCCGGTGGAGCCCTGCTGAACCGACTCACCACTTCCCGACGACAGAGGAGATCTCCCTGCCGGAGAGCCTCTTCCCCTGACTGGTGGGAACAACCAGTCCCCCTTGGCTTTTTCTTCGCTCCAGGACGCAGTGGTCGAATTGCCCGTGCAGAGCACCCCGGCAACCGGATAGCCACTACCCCTGTACCGCGACCAAAAGGTGGTGCCTTGTGACGGAGCACTCCGCGGCTGGTCTCATCCCTGGTGGTGCAACGATCTTCCACTTTCCTTCGACGACGAGATCATCTCTTCTCTTGGCAAAGACCCGACGTGCATCCACCACCAGGAACAACTGCCCCCGCCGGAGCTGTCTCTCCACAAACAAGGTACCGTGTCCGCCTGGCTTCCCTTTCTGTCGGATGGAGTGAGGTGTCTTAATCTTCGCCTCTCCATTGGGTCGCCTCCAAGCTTTCTTTAACTTTCTGTTCTGAACTGGTCCAAACTTTCCATAACAATTTGCGATAAAGACTCGAAGCGCATTTCCACTGAGACACTTTTAGGGACATATCGCCTTGCCTCTCTCCGAGTGGGCCTGGCCTCTGAACTTTGTGATCTGCAGTAGACCCTGCCTTACTTGCCTTGCGTTTGTTCGTAAAAGTGTTGGTGCCGAGTGATTTCATAACCTGCCTTTTTCTCTCCCGTCCTAACGAATACTAGAGTGCCATCTAGGTTAAAGCATACACCTCTGTCTGCAAATAAGTGATGCCGGTGAACCTAGACTTGTCGAACTATTGTTAGGGGGATTGATCTTTTTATTTTTTTTCGTATAGTAATTGTGATGGAAGTTGTTTGCCGTATTAGTGCCAGAGTGTTTTTCATAGATGTGTCGTTATAAATAAATACCTTTATATCTTTACACCGAAGCCTTGTTCCGTGTTTGCTTGTTCTACTGTGTAGATTGCGCTATCTTGTATACTCCACATACTGCCTAACTCTTCTTGAGGGAAGTCTGACTGCTCAGCCACAGCTACCAAGTGAATCTGTGTGGTACAGACTGCTACCAAGTGGGTTTACTGCCAAACACCTGTAGTCCTAAATCTTTTGCAGTGGTCCCAGAGGGAACTGCACAGGTTTCCTCCTATCAGCCACTGGATCATTTCAGCGGACAAGTGCCATAGTGGGTGGTGTGTCACAGGCCACGCAGTCACGCTGCCTACACCAGGTCTTGAACATCATCACTGCACGCCCATCAGTCCGCAGGCACATCCCAGGACACCTGCAGAAAGGCATGCTGCCACCCTGGATTTCTATGGTGTGGCACAATTCCCCAAAGTGTTAGGTGCCATTGACTGCACCCATGTGGCACTACGTCCCCCCAGGGCATCTGAGCACATCTATAGGAACCGCAAGCACTGGCATTCCATCAATGTGCAGGTAGTATGTAATGCCAAGGGAATCATCACCTCAGTATATGCCAACTATCCAGGGTCCACCCACGACAGCTTCATTTACCGAATGTCTACCCTAAGCCGGGACCTAGAAGCTGGGCGGCATGGTGATACATGGCTACTTGGTGAGTATGAATGCCACTACACATGCATGCATGTCAGATGCAGAGTTATGTCACGACCCCACTAATGATACCCATCACCTCCTCACCAGGGGACAGTGCCTACCCTCTGAGCACCCACATGATGACGCCAATTCGGAACCCCATCACGCCTCCCGAGGTAAGATACAACACAGCCCATATTGCAACCCGGGGCATAGTGGAGCGCACATTCGGAGTGCTCAAGTCACGCTTTCGCTCCCTTGACCGTTCTGGCGGGCAGCTGTTATATGCGCCCCCAGTAGTGTGCAGGATCATAGTGGCAGCATGTGTCCTGCACAATGTTGCAACACGCCGGGACCTGGCTGTGGACATGGTGGGGCCCCCACAACCCCAATCACATGCACGCCCGCTGCGCATGGGAGGGGAAAGGGCACGGGGTGAGGCAGCCCGTACGCAGCTGGTGGCTAATTACTTCACATAGAAATCACACCCCTGTGGAGTGGACACAGCCCTGGCACATACCATCTGATAAGCAATGATGACTCGTCCTGACAGTTATGACGAACAAAGGGACAGTCAACTGTCAGAACCATAGCAGCCTGAGATTGTTCATGTGGAAGTGTCAGAATGTGTGCATCCCTACCTACACAAACACCACCAATGCAGTGTCATCAAAAGACACACTTCCATGCTGCAGAAATGAATACCCACTTGCAAAATACTACATGAGAACAGTGCCATGTCACCCAACCCCTCCACGGCACGGCCACACAACACACCATGGCATGTCATGCAATGTGAGAGAAAACAAATTAATCCCCACAACATGCCCCAAGTGTCACCAACTACAGTGTCCCTAATGAAAACTGGCCACACATGAAATGCTCACAGTAATGCAGGACCTACAACACACATTACAAAATACTTACCAAGAATACCAATCACCTACACAACCTCCAACCTACCTTAAACATGACATTACAGACTTAAAAAATTGGTAGCCTCACTACCTGATAATGCCAGCACTTCGAACACTTCCAAGTATACAGTGTTAGCGCCACGCAAGAGTGTAGGTGCACTGCTTACAACATGGACTCCAGTTCCAAGGTAGACCGCCTTGTGAAGACATGAGAAATGGACCTGCAAATTAGGAGGATAAGATGGATGCAGAGGCACATATCAATACACCATGCAGTGTACAATACAACAACAAAATGCACTATGAATGTATACACAGTATTGACTACAGACTGCCCACACATCAAATGGGAGTCCAACGTCACCATGTACGTCAATGTCACTTGGACACACCCTTTGCAAGCCCATGGAAACGGGAAGCAGGAGGGGTGTGTGTCACACAAACCCAAGCATCTGAACCAAATTCATGACAAGCCTGCATGTGCCCAGCCACAATACAGCGTATGCCCACGGGAGCCACACAAGGCAACACACTGTCCAAAAAAAAAAAAAAAAAAAAAAAAGAAAATGGGCATTAATGGGCCCAGGGGGGCGGGGGTGGGGGAGGCCACCCAGGAGGTCAGAGGACAGGGTGCACACTAAAAATCTTGCAAAAAAAAAACACCTCCATGGGCTCATGGCCTGCACGGCTCTCCTCACCCTCTGCAGCTGCATCAGGAGGTGGTGGCACTATGGGAGGCAGCCCACGCAAAGCCCTAGTCTGGTCCTCCATGGCAGCAAGCATGCGGGTGTGGAAGGTCTCATTCTGGAGGATAATTGTGCGTAGGTTCCCATGCAACAACTCACGGGATGCCCGGACCTCTGCCCTAGTTGCCTGCATCTCAGCTGAGAGCGTACGTGTGAGACGCTCCAGCTGCTGTTCTGTCCTTCTGTTTGTTGAAGCCTCAAGCTCAACAAGAGTCGTCCTGAGGTGAAGGAGTTCCACCCTCAGGGCTTCCCTGTGGCCCTGGGACTCTATGGAAATGGCTTCCCGCAGAGTCGCCAGTGCCACCCGCCTGTCCCTGTCGGACGCCAACATGTCCTCCCTGTGTGACTGGCAGATGGAGTCTGTTGCCTGCTGTAGTCGCTCCATCAGCCTTTCGGGGGGGACAATGGAAGTGGCCACCCTATCCATGGCCTGACCCATCATCTCTGATGATGCTGCCTGTTGGGTTGCCATACCGTATACGGATTGCTCCCATGCGGTATTGCCAGGTGGCGTACGGCCACCACGTTGGCGGGCACCACACCTGTCTGGGGCAAGGCGAACTGCGCCTTTCTGTGCCGGCACTGCCTGAGGCTGCAGGACTGCATTCCCCCTCTGATCTGCTGGCCCAGGAACAGGATCAGATGTTGAGGAGTGTGACCCTGCATCCGTAACCACCAAAGGCGTACCTGCCAACACTGACATCCCCATTGAGGGTTCTAACCCTGGTGAAGTTGGGTCGGACAGAACAGAATCCCTCCCAGGAATACTCACCTGCGACGACACATAGGTCTCATCATCCGAATCGACACCTGAATACAGCTCAGGGGAGGTGCAGCAGAGACACCCCTTGAGAGCACGACCTGCAGCAGTTGTGGGTTCTCACCCACCACCACACCACGTCCCTCACTGGTGGTCGGTCGGGCCTGAGACCCCTCCTGGGTCTGCACCATCTCCACAACCTCAGCAGTATCAAGTGCGTCATCCCCTGCAAAGACATAAAAGAAAACAAATGGAAACAGGCATTAGCACTATGGCACACAATTAGGGCTGAGAAGCTACAGAAACAGTACTTGATTGACACATGTCCCACATGACTAAAACCCTCCCATGCATGCACCGTCACTGCGTGTGAAGGGGAGGCAGATGGCACACATTGATGACACCAAGATGGAAGATGAACACATTTGCTGCATGCTGCCTAGCAGTGGCATCACACATTGGCCTGTGATTGGCAGGTCAAATACACATGCCATCACACAGATGGCATGTACCCTAGCCATAAAGTGAAGAGGGAGAGGAGGGCACCAATTGTTCATTCAGTCTAGTTTGCTCATGAAATTGATTTTTTCATTGAAATGGTTCAGATGTTTAACCTGGAGCTGCCAGTCCAAAATTGTCCTATAGCACAGGGACATGTCTAAACAAAACATGTCCAGGAAACAAAGCCAGTCCACTGTACCATAGCAATGTCAGACATGTGACAATAGGACTGAGAAATGCCGAGTAAAAGTGGTGGTATGCAAACAATCTGCCTGAATAAAAAGATGAAAATAAGCAACAATGTTGTGGCAAGATGACACTTCAAGGGCAACTGGTGTGGTGTTGGGCTAGATGTCTAATGTTGGCAGAAGGCATACTGCTATACCCAAATGCTGGTGCGCAGAATGTATTGGATGAGGCACATGGGTGACCCAAACCACTCAGGCATAAACACCCTCACCTGGCGCCCAAACAGAAGCCCTCACACACACACCATGCACATGGATGACACACACATGCATGTGCACTCACCGGACAATGCCTCGTAATCTGCCAGTTCTCCCACGCCTTGGATCTGTTCCTCCGTGACGTAGGTCCCAGCAACATGCTCATGTGGAGTGAGTTCTATGTCCTCTGCTGGAGACCCACCTCCAGTCACTAGAGTAGCGGCATTACTTGAGGCCAGCTTATTCTTTGCCATGCGCTTCAGGTCATTCCAGCGCTTGTAGCATTCATTAGCTGTACGCCTCACGATTCCAAAGGCACTTATGATGTCCGTGATGGTCTGCCAGTGTGCCAGACGTTGTGCAGGTGTGGTCTTGGATCCTGCAACAATCACCATTTTGCGGTCATGTGCGGACACATACTCTACAAGTGCATTCAGTTCGGCCTCATTGAAGCTGGACTTCCTTGACGGCCGGACTGTGTAGCCGTGTCTGGGGCATCAGCCTCTACTGGACGAGCACTCCTCCTCTTCCGCTTGGAAGGTGGTGGGGATCCTGAGTGTCCTACGCCGCTCTGGACACTAGGGGCAGGAGCCCCGGTGGACTCTGTACTAGGAGTGTGGGATTGCACACTCAGCATGGGAGTTGGTGCAGGCATTAGCTCAAGTGTGATGGTGTCAGGGGGAATGTCAGCAGGATGGACTTGGACCGACACTGTCCTGGCTGGGTGTGTGAGAGGTGGGGTGGATGGAGCCGCAGCTGCCCCTGCAGCCTCCCCAGCCTGCCTACGTGGGGCAGCAGATGACCTAGCTGCCCCTGATCCACGTGGCCTGATGACACCAACGTGCACCGGCGCACATGGCCTAGACCTGCTGACCTGGAAGTCAGCCATGGTGTCACCCTGTACCAGGTCTGGTTCCACAGTGGGCTGGTCCAACAAGGGCTGAGCATGGATGGTGTCAGCCAGGTTACCCTCAACCTGGGGGGGGGCATGAGTGTCCCTGACTGCTCCTCCACACATGGGGGTCTAGGGGCACCCTGCAAGTCACGGCCATGTCCTCTACCGGATCCACCACGGCCACCACTTGGGGCTCGGCCACCTTTGCCACCCTTACGGCTTGTTCGCCTCCCAGCCATGGCACTGATGTTATTGTGCGTATGGGAGTTGCTGTGAACTATTGTCCTGGGCAAATGGGGGTCAAAGGGGTTGGGTACCAGATGGTAATCGTACCCTAGTGCTCTAGCAAGGCTGTATGTCACCCCTGGGGAAAGATGACGGGTCACGCATGCACAGGCACCCCAAAAAAGGGAAGTAAGGTGCACGCAACCCCTCCTAGACCACGTGTGTAGAAAAATAAACCTGCACTACGCTGTTGCACCCAGAAACACAAGAATGAACGTATGCGTGTCACACGCAGCCTAGAATGACCTCTGAAGGGATATGCGACACACGGGACAAGCACAGATGTTAAATACGTGTGCGACTCACCGTCTGCTAGGAACAAAAGCATGAAAAATATGCGCGTGTGCGCGTTGGCAACACCCCCGCCAAAAGAAGAATTGTACGCTGTCTGAGGAGACAGGACAACAGTAGAAGGGAACGCTGTTTGAGGAAACAGGCCCAGAAAAAAGAGGAAAAGAGAAAAAGCTGTCAGAGGTAACAGGGAGTACGAACTTGAAACGCTGTGAAGTAAATCGCGTGTGAACCGACAAGAAGTACAGATTTCACCCACTCGCTCTCCACGAAAAGCACGTACAAGGAAATGGCGTTCTACACGTACCTTTTATACACACGTCACAGACGCGCATACGCGATGAGGCCATTTCCACCAATTACACGCTTTGACACTCGGACGTGTATCTTTTTTTTTACATGCGCCATTCTCTACGGCCATGCGCGTGACGTCATAGATGCGCATGGGGGCCTTTGGGCCAATGAAATCGCGTATGCATGCAGACACGCTTACGCGCTAAGGGCCTTTCCTCGAATTATACGCAGACGTGCAGGATTTTCACGGGCCAAATCACTCCGTATCAAGCTGGCCACGTGTAAGCACTCGGACAACCACGCTCCTGCCCAGAAAACCGATTTACTGCCCCCCAGAGCCCCGAGCACGCTCCCACCTGCCATCTGCTGCTGCCTGACTGCCTGCTGCCCACGTGCCCTGCCATTTGCTGCCAGCACATCAGCCAGGGGTGCTGTTGCTGTGACCACCCCTGCTGGAACCGAAGACTCCCGACTGGGATTCCATCGCTCCACAGCCCAGCCCCAGGACCCAGTTGCCCACCATCTCCTGCCTCTGGGGTTGTCATGTCGGGCACTGCAACATCTGGCACCACTGACAACCCCCGGCCAGAGAGGCAGAGAGGCACCGGCTTCACTGCCACTGTAAGCGATATTCAATCAACACTACAGCTAAGTCAATGCCTAGTCTGGGATGCTGAGGAAAACCCTTATTGATGTATTTTTATATCCAGTTCAGTACTCTGGATGACAACCCTTGTATAACACCCCCCTCTTAGAATCCCCCTGACCCCACTGAGCCAAGAAGTAGGTTTGTTTTGCAAATTAAAAGGTTTATTTGAAAAATTAAACAATATATATATATCACACTTTGATAATAAATTAATATCTGATAGTACACTTAGACATATGATGTTGATCAACAATGGGTAATCTGGCACTAGCACACTTCTTTACAATCAATGAGGAGTTAGTATAGGATGGATAAAGTAGCAAAAATACTTTTATGGTTTCAAGGGAAAAGCAATGAGGAATAAAATGCAGTACAGAAATACTTGATATGATTTTAGCAAAAGATAAGATGATCACTTTTTCTCTGACAATTCATCCCCCTCCCCTATGCAATGTAAGAAATGGAAGGAGATGGAAAGAGGAGCACACAGTTCTCAGGAATGCAATCAAATACAATACGAAATTCAGTTCCCCCCCAGCAAGTTTAGAGGAAACAGGTAGGAGTTTGAAACACAGGCCCAAAATGCTTTTAAATGTGATGGCATTTAAATGTGATGGCAATGGATGGGAAACTGTGCCAACTGATTTTAATTCCCTCTAGAGATTCAGGGTGAGTGGGAGATGCGTGTTGGTATTAGTTCAGTCTCACTTTAGCAATGCTCTATGAGTTATTACCAAGTTGCAAACGGATTTTAACAAAAGAAAGAATGGAGCTGCTATTTTGACAAGTGGAGAAATTGAGGCAAAATTGCAAATCGCGGTAAATTTCACGAGTGCGTGAATCGCGATTGCGGTAGACGTATAAGGGAGTCGTTGGATTCAGAGGAAAGTTAAATTTCGTTCCTAGCCCAAACGGTTCCAGAGATACGGACGATTAAATAAAGTTTGTTTTTCGGATTTAAAGTAAACTCAAAATGACAGGTGACAGCTTGCAGCTGCAGAATTGACAGGTGACAGTTGTGCAGCTTTAAAAATGACAGGTGACACGATTTCTAGGAGGCAGTTCTACTTAGGTTAAAATAGTTTGGATTAGGTTATTTTAACTAAGAGATTGGTTCTGCACAGTTCTGCTAGGTACTCACAATATAAATTTGAACTAGGCCTCGTCACGGATCTGGTCAACACGTCCGGCTGCGGTTCTGTCTGCTCGGCGGGTCAATCAGGCACCGGTTCTGCTCACAGCGATCTGGGTCAGCTCTGCTCTGCTGATCTAGCCTCTCTGGATTCTGGATGTAACACTGCTTTCTGGGTACTGCTACAGGTTCTTGCAAAAATTCTCGGCAAAACTTCAAAACAGCTTGCCCGGCTGTTGAATAGTTTGGTTAGTTTTGAGGCCTGCTGAAGAGGATTCAGCTGGTGGATTCAGGCCTCTCTGCTACAAATTCTGGAGTTAATTTCTGCTACAGGTTCTGGAGATTGATGGATTTGAAGTCTGGATCTCTGGATGTGAAGTTGTCCGTCAGCATGCTCCGCAGCAAATGGAATTGAATGTCTCTACCTGTCCCAGCAGTCTCTTTTTATGTGTTTTGAAAATGGGTGTGTGCCTGGGCCTAGCTAAGCCTGCCCCTCTCTACTTGTCATTGGCCCAATTCTCCCCTCTCCCATGATTGGGGGAAGGAAATGGATTGTCAGAGTGATGCTGTAGGTTTTATGGTCAGAGGAACCTCCCCTTGTCAGATTGCACACAAATCTATTTCTGACCCAAATACATATTTATCTATGTACCATTTTTCTAATATTATAGGTCCAGTTAACATATTTTCTGTAGCACCAAACCATCCGATCCCTGTCTTTGTACGATGTTGTGTCCACTGATGACAGAATTCTCCCCTTTTCATCCAGATAACGACCTCTAAACCTTTCCAGATTTTACAAAAATGTACACCAGGGATATGGGTTACAGATGATAAAGTGTCAGATTTTTAACATGCATACATTTGGAGTAAGACCCTATTTTCCGCTAGCAACCCCCCAGAATATACCACAAGGTCCTAATGCCTCTCAAAATGTTCACAGAAAAATCACAAAAATAATGATATTACTTAAATAATTCTGACAAGTCCGCACTATGAGTTATCTATCTTTTTAAAATTATGCCCTGGTCAAAAAGGGGTGTGGCTTCCCCCATCACAGGGTGGAATAACTGGTTTATCCACTTCCCCCAAGCCAGCTTGTTCACAGAGGCACAGCTGCCCCCCAGTTTCTCCCAAGAGGAAGCTATTTTACGACGCCCCCAATATAACATTTGCCTGAGTCCAGGACAGGCCTGTGTTCAACTCCCTGTAGTCCCCAGCTGCTCCACCCCTAATCTAATCAGAGAGGTGACAACTCCTTTTGGCAAGGGGAAGAGTGGCTGAGCAGGTTTCAACTCCTGTCGGGGGTAGTTGTCAGGCAGAATCCAGTTACATTAAGCCATTTTTCAGCTAAATGTCACTTTTTGTTCCCAGTTTAAATCACTTACAATTTTTACATATACATTAAATAATTACTTCCTTCAAGTCATTTCAGAATATAGTTTTACATTGTATCCACCTTTTAGCAAGTCTTTCCTTGGTCTGGTTTTGTTTCATTTGTTCAGTTTTACACAAAAGTCTGGTGGTTTTAAAACGCCGGCTTTCTGATAGTGGTGAGTACTGGTAATGCAACCATTTTTGGGATTAAGAAAATGAATTCCCCACAGTTCTGAGTTGCTTTTTTGGCAATCAGCATTGCCATTCCCAATGGTTTCAGGCTACTGTGTGTGTAGCCCAATGGTGGTTTTAGGCAGTGCCCTCCTGTGCTCACAACATAGGCAAAAATGGGTGGCAGCCTATTCTTCATGTTTTCCCTGTGCACTCTCTGGGGAGTTCTGGCCATCATGATGTTTTCCATGCCAGTACTGCACAGTTTTATGGTAGGGTTTGTATGCATGGGTAAAAACATCCCACACCACCGAAGTTGGTGTCCTGGTGGAGCAAGTCCTGGGGCAGTATGATGCCCTCTTCGGAAGTGTGCGCGCCGACAAGGAAGGACGGACTCCGATCTGGACGGACATCGTGACTGCCATCAACGCGGAGGGGGTGGCAGTCCGCGACTTCCAACATGTCAAGAAGCGCTGGGAGGACTTCAGGTCCAGGACCCTGAACAAGGCCCGACGCCTCTTGAAGGCAGCGGATGCTAAGGGGCGCCGGGGCCACTTGTCGGAAGATCAGATGAGGGTCCTGGAACGCATATCCCCAGCGCTCCACGTCCAGGTCCTTGAGAGGCAGACCCGTCTGGAGTCGAGCGGTAAGTGTACATGCATCATGATTGTAAGCTGTGCGTTTGGTGATGTGCCAGTAGTGTGCAGGTTGCACATCTGTTTGTATGGGGCCGAGTATGGGTGGGGGTGTACAGGGCCGTGAGGCTACACATGCGAGGGCTGTCATGTGTGAGACATGGATGGTGCTTGTGTGTGTAGGCTTGCATGCCAAATGCAGTTGTGTGGGCATACATGTTTGGATGAATGTGTATGTAAGTAGGCATGTTCGTGATGTCACGCATGTATGTTGTTTTCAGCTGCATGTATCAGCACTGTGTAGATGTGCATGTGTGTGTATTTGACAAGGGTGCAACAGTGATGCAACATGGATGTATGTGACAGCGGGATGTGGAAGCCTGATTGGCAGATGTGACATGGATGCCCATCTGAACACTGCAACAGTTGGATGAAGTGTACACATGCATGCAAGTGTGGTGGTGTGCTTGCATGTGTAGTGCACTCCCTGTGTTGCATGTGATGTCTGGCTCACCTTTGCCTGCTCATGCTGTTGAATGTGTATGGATGGTGCTGGCAGTTGCGATATGGCTGTGGTGTGGCTCATGTGTGCAAGTTGAAATGACATGTGTGTTGGCGATTGTGATGCCATGTCTGAGGTTTGCCAATGCCACTCATGTACAACTGTCATGTGTGTATGTGTCCATTGTACAGTGCCCTGATGCCTGTGTTTTATTTCTCCCTGTCTGCAGCGTCAACTGATGAAGAGGACGGAGAAGGTGCTGTGGAGCACAGAGGCGGGGATCGCACCGCCAGCCAGAGACGCAAGGCCCGGCTCCCCTCCCAGGTTGTGATATCGTCGGGGAGTGAGGCGTCCGGTGCTGCATCCCAGGCCGCAGCTGCTGGGGGGAGGTCCAAGAGGCGGAGGTCGAAGTTGGACTCCTCGGCAGCAGAAGGGGCAGCTGGGAGCCCACAGGGCCCAACAGGGGAAGATGGCACGGATTCATCCAGGTTGGTGGGGGGTTTGGTGGAGGAGGAGGCCATGCAAGCAACAGAGACGGGGTCTGGAGGTGGGGATTCCACTGGCGCTAGTGGTGCAGTGCAGGACCAGGGACAGGAGGCAGCACAGGTCGCCGCGGAGGTGCCTGTGTGCAATCCTGTCCCTGATCCTGTCACTGCATCATCTTGCACCAGTAGGGATGCCTACGTCCAGACCCGTTTTCAGGCAGCGGATGAGCTCACGACAATTGGCCTTCCTCTGCCTACGGACGTGGCTATCCGGGTCCGGGTTGAGCCTGTCCTGACTGTTGTGGCGTTGCGTCAACGGGCCATGCAAGGTGACCTGCAGTCTTTTCATGAGGAGACTGCACATCATCTCGAATGGCTCGTTGACCGCGTCGCCTACTGGGACAGGTCACCCAGGCTGGATTCCTCCGTTTGATGGGGCTTGCTCAGACCCCCTCCTCAACTGAACCCCCTATGCGCCAGTCGTCCTCCGTGCCATCTTCCCACCCATTAGTCACCTGGGTGCCCTGTGGAGCTGCCTCTGACGGTGCGGCCAGGCTGGTGTAGGAGGCATCCCTGCTATAGTCGGGAGTCGGACGTCCAGCAGGGGTGGCCACATCAACGACTGCACCCCAGCCAGCGTAGGATATGCAGGCAGCAGGAGTCAGTGCACGGGCAGAGGCACAGCAGCAGCAGCAACGTGGTGGGAGCCATGATGGCTCAGGGCCTTCGACATCGAAGGGGCAGGCATCGGCCGGAGGGCAGGAGGACCCAGGACGGGAAGTGTCTTCCGTGTGGCAGCGGTTGGGCCACGCCATAGATGCGGAGCGGCAGCGGGCGGAAGAGGCACGGCTCATGATGGTCAGGGTGGAGAACTCCATGCGGAGGGCCCTGAGGCGGGCCGAGTGCCTCGAGGCAATCGGCAGGGAGTTGGGGTGAACATGTCGACGGCCCTGCGGACCCTCGGGGCCATGGAGGAGGACCGCCTCCGGGACATTGAGCAGGAGTTCGATGATGCCCTGGCCCGGAACATCCCGAAGTGAGCCGTCGGACTAGCCCGCTGCCCTTGTTAATAGTTCTCTAGTTAATGTTAGGTTTCCTTTGGTTTTGCATTTTTTTTGGACCTTTGGACAATGGGCCACATTTTTGTATATAGTTTTTTTTTTTAGGTAGTGTTATTAGATAGGTTTCATTTCTTCTGTTGGGATCATGGACCCTGGATTGTTTATCTGTATATAGTTGACTGTTGGATTTTCATTTTTTTTTAATGATTTACCCATGGAGCAATGGTTTTCGATTTTAATTTTCCATTGGATGTACTTTTGTGGACTGTGACTTTGGACACCTTTCCTTTGGATTATGATTTGTGGTTTTGCATTATTTCACGGACATGCTGGTTTATTTTTTTTAAATTTCCATTATTGTTTGTTTATTTTTGATTCAATTTATGTTGCTTTTAATACATATTTTTTCTTCAAACTTCAATGTGTAGTATCATCTCATTGGTTTCATGCATATCATGATATGGGTTTTGACATTCACTGACACCCATTGGGTGTATGTGAGGGACATGTGTTCATTTCCAAACTTGCAATTGAGGTTCTATCATGTTATTGCCATTTCTAAGTGTGTGGATGCAATACTCGGGTGGGTGTTTGGCATTTGGAGGCTGACCATAGGTACCAGGGATCTAGATTGTGATGACATGTTGGCTGGGGGACATGAGTGGGGGCCTGGTGGAGGGTGCCCTGCACTGCTGGGGGGTGGGGGTGATGGGAGACATGAGTGGGGGCCTGGTGGAGGGTGCCCTGCACTGCTGGGGGGTGGGGGTGATGGGAGACGTGTGTGGGCCTGGTGGAGGGTGCCCTGCACTGCTGGGGGGTGGGGGTGCTGGGAGACATGAGTGGGGGCCTGGTGGAGGGTGCCCCTGCACTGCTGGGGAGTAGGGGTGCTGGGAGACATGAGTGGGGGCCTGGTGGAGGGTGCCCCTGGATGCTGGGGGGTGGGGGTGATGGGAGACATGAGTGGGGGTCTGGTGGAGGGTGCCCTGCACTGCTGGGGGGTGGGGGTGGTGGGAGACATGAGTTGGACATGAGTGGGGGCCTGGTGGAGGGTACCCTGCACTGCTGGGGGGTGGGGGTGGTGGGAGACATGAGTTGGACATGAGTGGGGGCCTGGTGGAGGGTGCCCTGCACTGCTGGGGTGTGGGGGTGCTGGGAGACATGTGTGGGGGCCTGGTGGAGGGTGCCCCTGGATGCTGGGGGGTGGGGGTGATGGGTGACATGAGTGGGGGCCTGGTGGAGGGTGCCCTGCACTGCTGGGGGGTAGGGGTGGTGGGAGACATGAGTTGGACATGAGTGGGGGCCTGGTGGAGGGTGCCCTGCACTGCTGGGGGGTGGGGGTGCTGGGAGACATGTGTGGGGGCCTGGTGGAGGGTGCCCCTGGATGCTGGGGGGTGGGGGTGATGGGAGACATGAGTGGGGGCCTGGTGGAGAGTGCCCCTGGATGCTGGGGTTGGGGTGATGGGAGACATGAGTGGGGGCCTGGTGGAGGGTGCCCTGCACTGCTGGGGGGTGGGGGTGGTGGGAGACATGAGTTGGACATGAGTGGGGGCCTGGTGGAGGGTGCCCTGCACTGCTGGGGGGAGGGGGTGGTGGGAGACATGAGTTGGACATGAGTGGGGGCCTGGTGGAGGGTGCCCCTGGATGCTGGGGGGTGGGGGTGATGGGAGACATGAGTGGGGGCCTGGTGGAGGGTGCCCTGCACGGTTGGGGGGTGGGGGTGATGGGAGACATGAGTGGGGGCCTGGTGGAGGGTGCCCCTGGATGCTGGGGGGTGGGGGTGCTGGGAGACATGAGTGGGGGCCTGGTGGAGGGTGCCCCTGGATGCTGGGGGGTGGGGGTGCTGGGAGACATGTGTGGCGGCCTGGTGGAGGGTGCCCCTGGATGCTGGGGGGTGGGGGTGATGGGAGACATGAGTGGGGGCCTGGTGGAGGGTGCCCTGCACGGTTGGGGGGTGGGGGTGATGGGAGACATGAGTGGGGGCCTGGTGGAGGGTGCCCCTGGATGCTGGGGGGTGGGGGTGCTGGGAGACATGAGTGGGGGCCTGGTGGAGGGTGCCCCTGCACTGCTGGGGAGTAGGGGTGCTGGGAGACATGAGTGGGGGCCTGGTGGAGGGTGCCCCTGGATGCTGGGGGGTGGGGGTGATGGGAGACATGAGTGGGGGTCTGGTGGAGGGTGCCCTGCACTGCTGGGGGGTGGGGGTGGTGGGAGACATGAGTTGGACATGAGTGGGGGCCTGGTGGAGGGTACCCTGCACTGCTGGGGGGTGGGGGTGGTGGGAGACATGAGTGGCGGCCTGGTGGAGGGTGCCCCTGGATGCTGGGGGGTGGGGGTGATGGGAGACATGAGTGGGGGCCTGGTGGAGGGTGCCCTGCACTGTTGGGGGGTGGGGGTGATGGGAGACATGAGTGGGGGCCTGGTGGAGGGTGCCCCTGGATGCTGGGGTGTGGGGGTGCTGGGAGACATGAGTGGGGGCCTGGTGGAGGGTGCCCCTGCACTGCTGGGGAGTAGGGGTGCTGGGAGACATGAGTGGGGGCCTGGTGGAGGGTGCCCCTGGATGCTGGGAGGTGGGGGTGATGGGAGACATGAGTGGGGGTCTGGTGGAGGGTGCCCTGCACTGCTGGGGGGTGGGGGTGGTGGGAGACATGAGTTGGACATGAGTGGGGGCCTGGTGGAGGGTACCCTGCACTGCTCGGGGTTGGGGGTGGTGGGAGACATGAGTTGGACATGAGTGGGGGCCTGGTGGAAGGTGCCCTGCACTGCTGGGGTGTGGGGGTGCTGGGAGACATGTGTGGGGGCCTGGTGGAGGGTGCCCCTGGATGCTGGGGGGTGGGGGTGATGGGTGACATGAGTGGGGGCCTTGTGGAGGGTGCCCTTCACTGCTGGGGGTGGGGGTGGTGGGAGACATGAGTTGGACATGAGTGGGGGCCTGGTGGAGGGTGCCCTGCACTGCTGGGGGGTGGGGGTGCTGGGAGACATGTGTGGGGGCCTGGTGGAGGGTGCCCCTGGATGCTGGGGGGTGGGGGTGATGGGAGACATGAGTGGGGGCCTGGTGGAGAGTGCCCCTGGATGCTGGGGTTGGGGGTGATGGGAGACATGAGTGGGGGCCTGGTGGAGGGTGCCCTGCACTGCTGGGGGGTGGGGGGGGTGGGAAACATGAGTTGGACATGAGTGGGGGCCTGGTGGAGGGTGCCCTGCACTGCTGGGGGGAGGGGGTGGTGGGAGACATGAGTTGGACATGAGTGGGGGCCTGGTGGAGGGTGCCCTGCACTGCTGGGGGGTGGGGGTGCTGGGAGACATGTGTGGCGGCCTGGTGGAGGGTGCCCCTGGATGCTGGGGGGTGGGGGTGATGGGAGACATGAGTGGGGGCCGGGTGGAGGGTGCCCTGCACTGTTGGGGGGTGGGGGTGATGGGAGACATGAGTGGGGGCCTGGTGGAGGGTGCCCCTGGATGCTGGGGGGTGGGGGTGATGGGAGACATGAGTGGGGGCCTGGTGGAGGGTGCCTGCACTGCTGGGGGGTGGGGGTGTTGGGAGACATGAGTTGGACATGAGTGGGGGCCTGGTGGAGGGTGCCCTGCACTGCTGGGGGGTGGGGGTGCTGGGAGACATGAGTGGGGGCCTGGTGGAGGGTGCCCCTGGATGCTGGGGGGTGGGGGTGCTGGGAGACATGTGTGGGGGCCTGGTGGCAGGTGCCCTGCACTGCTGGGGGGTGGGGGTTCGTGGGAGACATGAGTTGGACATGCGTGGGGGCCTGGTGGTGGGTGCCCTGCACTGCTGGGGGTGGGGGTGCTGGGAGACATGTGTGGGGGCCTGGTGGAGGGTGCCCTGCACTGCTGGGGGGTGGGGGTGCTGGGAGACATGAGTGGGGGCCTGGTGGAGGGTGCCCCTGGATGCTGGGGGTGGGGGTGCTGGGAGACATGTGTGGGGGCCTGGTGGAGGGTGCCCTGCACTGCTGGGGGTGGGGGTGCTGGGAGACTTGAGTTGGGGCCTGGTGGAGGTTGCCACTGGATGCTGGGTGCTGGGGGTACAGGGGGACATGCGTTGGTGGGCAGTAGTTCAAGGTGACATGTGGGTTGGCTGGGGGGCATGGGCATGGTGGATGGGCTGCCTGCGGGACATGTGCAGGGTAGGCCCCTGTGGTGTGGGCCGCATGCAGGGGCCGTGGAGGGTGCGCGAGAAGTATCACACGCAAAAGCAGCAGGGTACATGTATTTCAGGGGTGCGTAGGAAGTATCACACGCGATTCTATCATGGTACGTGTATTCCAGGGGTGCGCGGGGAGCACCACATGTGAATTGCACGTTTGGTTCAATTTGGAATCGCGTGTGATACTTCCTACGCACCCCTGAAATACATGTACCCTGCTGCTTTTGCGTGTGATACTTCTCGCGCACCCTTGGAATACACGTACCCTGCTGCTTTTGCGTGTGATACTTCCCGCGCACCCCCGGAATACACGTACCCTGATGGAATCGCGTGTGATACTTCCCACGCACCCCTAAAATGCACGTACCCTGCTGTTTTTGCGTGTGATACTTCCTGCGCACCCCTGGAATACACGTGCCCTGATGGAATCGCATGTGTTACTTCCCACGCACCCCTGATGTACACGTACCCAGGACAATCACGTGTGAAACTTCCCGAGAACCACTGAAATACACGTTCCCCGCTTGGTGTTTGCTGTTTGCCAGCCCTTTGAACTGGTCCAGGGTTAGCGCAGCCCTTTGCGATGATTTTTGAATTTTGAAGACTTTTCCTTGCGCGACGGCGTTCTTGGGGGCGTAACTGGCACTGCTGCAGGGTCGCTGCGCCACTCTGCGCCACGGCTGGTTTCGGAGGCTATAATCCATGAATTCGCTGTGTGATGAAAAGGATTTTTTCGCACGCGGCTGGCGCAGTGTACCGCACGGGGACACTGTGCGCCAGCCGCGTGCGCCACTTTTGTGCGAATTTCTATGAATTACCCTGTAAATGTATTTCCAGCGCCCACACTGGTGCTGGGAGCCTATCACACATTAATGACTGGAACATGCTCGAATCACTAACGTATACAATGGAATAGGCAAGCACATCTTTTTGTGTTGCTCACCAGCCCCCAGAAGTCTCCAAGTCACCTGAGAATGACACCACATATGCAAAGGCTGACACATTAATACAAGCGTCCCCCCTCCTGTGTACAGTCTCTTCAAGAAACAACCTTCCTATTGCAGATCACAAAGCACACTGAATGCTTACGTGTCATCAAGAACGCTGCCAGCACCATCATGCCCACCTGAGTCCTGCCGGTGTGCTACCTGACAATGGGAGTCAAAGGTGTGACAGCACTTCACATAGAATAAACAGTCAACAAAACTGGCCGCTACTCGACTCTTCCAGGGATCAGTGTGCCAAGGGAAGGCAGGGTCCCACTTGGGTACCACATCTTTGTAGCCCCATATGCAGTGAGTGGCAAGATATGAGGTATATCCACACCATACCATCAGACAAGCAGCATAACTCTACCAGCCAGCACAATTACCCATGGACATACTGAAGCTGTCTTACTGCTTGCAAATGGAAACCCAACTCCACCTCTGTATCCCAACAGCACATAGCTGTGATCCCCCATGGCAGCAGGCCAGTGTTGTGGTGCATTCACGTGTCGCCAAAATACCAACTCCCATGACAGAGAGCACCTACTCAATGTTAACTTGAGTTTAATGTTGACAAGAAACCTCTTGCCCTATTCTTTTGTGGAAACCCTGGATTCTGGCAGCATATGGAAAAAAGATGTGCATTAGGAGGATCTCAGCTTAGCTATTTTCTCTGACATAGTGGTAGCAGAATCGTACAATGTGGCTTGGACTAGAGAGGGGCAAGTAATACAGTGGTGCATTGGAAAAAATGCTCACTATGTCCAGCAGTCAGAGCATTGCCTACTTGGCTGTCACTGGACACTGGGTGGCCTTTCCTTTCTTTAACAGCTACGAGAGATCCGAGAGTATTTTTTTTATTTAAATCAGCTAATTACAAACTTTTTTAAAAAGAAAAACAACACATCTTTCACTCCTTTTCCAACTTTAGTTCATCAAATGTGAGTCCAGATCATCCAAAAAGAACGTTATTGCGGAGGTCAGTTTTCCATCATCTCCATTGTGGATTTTTTTCCACCACTCTTCCTCGCTGTACGTGAAGAACTTTGAAAACTCCGTACCCAGAAATTTTGTTCTCATTTCTTTCAATTCCGGACACGAGATTATCAGATGTCTTATTGTCTCAGGTTCCTTCTTACAAAAACGGAAATTAATTTCTATTGCCTCTCCTTTTCTTCTTCTCATATTTTTGATCTCGTACGTATGGAATAAGTTCAACCTTAATTTCAAAAAACTTTTCTTCTCCTCGTACAGGGGAACATTTTCAGATACTTGGGTATCACGTTTAATGCCTTACTCTCCCAAGCATAGTCTTTCATACACCTATGGGTTGCCCTCTGATCGACCGTGTTAATCCAATCGATCTCCCATAGTTTTTTTTTTACTGCATTGGGATTTTGTTCAAGCATCCCCTTTGTCGAATTCAGTTGAGCTAGAATATTTTCACAATTCTTTTTCCATATCTCGAACACATCTTTTGGGTTTTTCCTTGTGTTTGGGCTTAGTATATCAAATTGCCGATCACATTCCTTTTCCATGATCTTCCTATAGATCGATAGGGTATTCCATTGCACTCTTGCATTAATTGATATTAAGCCCAGCTCGTATTTAATACAAGCATTCGGTGTACCTTGCGGAACTTGCAGGATTCTCCTCCAAAACATATTTTCGCACTGGGACCATAGAATGTAGGGACATCCAAACATTGCCTCAGCTCCGTGAATTAGAGCAGGGATTACTTTTGCTTTATAAAAGATTATTACTGGCTGATAAGAGAATTTGCCATATTTTTTATGATGCATTGCCCCTTGCACCGATAGCGCCTTACATTTTATTTTGATTTTCTTCACCATCAGTTCGTCCGTTATGCTGGCACTTATTTGAACCCCTAAATATGTGACCTGGGTTGCACACTGTATGATCTCATTTTCCAGGGTCTATCTTGGTCAACCTTTCTTTAATTGTCTCTGCCATTTTAAGTCGGAGAGCTGTACAATTTCAGTTTTTTTAGCATTAATTTCCAGCCCATTCAACTTTATGTATTTCACAAGTGCTGTTAGCTTCCGTTGGAGTCCTATTGGGGTTAAGTCTAATAAGACAATGTCGTCAGCATATATTAGCCAGCTTATATAGTTTCCATTTATTTTCGGCGGAAATGCTGCTATATCTTCTAGGGCTTCCCCCACGTCTGCAATTAGTAGTTTAAATAAGGTGGATCCTAGTGGGCAACCTTGTTTTACACCTCTTGATCTGTTTAGTTAAGGTTCCACTTCTGTCAAGTCGGATTCTGATGTTTGTGTTTGCGTGAAGATCTTTAATTGCTAGTAGGAGACTCGAGGGACATTTTAACTTCTCCATCTTTTCCCATAGCAATTCACGATCAACCCCATCAAATGCATGGGCTGAATCCACAAAGGCTGCATAGATTTTTTTTCCGGTCCTTATAGATTCCATCTTTAACAAATTTAATATTAGGAGGTTCAATCCACAACCCACCCCCCTTACAAAGCCAGTTTGTCTCCGGTCAAAGACCCCTGCTTGATTGATGTAATAAATATGTGGCGAATATTTTCACTATCACATCAAGCAGGGCTATAGGCCTGTAGTTCTTGGGGTCCGATCTTTCCCCTTTTGTATAGATGGGGACTATAATGGCGGACTTCCAGGTCTTCGGAATTTGCCCTTCTGTCGTTACTTTTTGGAAGAGAGTTTTGCAAAATTCTGCCCATTCTTCCAGATGTTCTATCAGCATTTTGTTTGTTATCCCGTTGGGCCCTGGGGCTCGCGAGGAGCTGATGTTTTTTATTATTGCCAGAATCTCCTCTTTATATATTTCAAAGTCCCATCTTACAGGGGGGGGGGGGCAAGACCTCCTTTTTCTGGTTCGTTTGTCCTTTGAAGAGTTTTGAATAATGCAGAATCCATTGCTGTTCCGGGACCATGTTTGTTATTAGCCCCCCTTGTGGAGCACCTACGTTGTTAATTAGGGTCCAAAAATCTCGCAAATTTTTATTGGCCAGTGTTGCCATTATTATTTCTGCATCATGTTGTTGCATTATCTTCCTCTTTCAGGTCGTTCTGTCCGGGAGGCATGCAGATTCGAGGAAGCTGTTCTCAGTAGCTGCGAGTGTTTAAAGATGAAGACTGCAGGTAAGATGCTGCTGCTAATGATGTTCCATTTGTCTCCTTGCAGGTTCTGCTTCTCCGAGGGTTGAGGGAATAGCTGGACATGATGAGCGTCATGTTGCAAAACACACGAAGCATGTTCTGCGGTCAGGGTGTGGTTTATATAGCCCAGGTAAAGTAGTGGCTTCTGATCCAGTTCTTATATTGTAATTTTAATTTTTTCTTCTTTTTCCTTACTTCTTCTGAGGACATCCTCCCAAGAGCTCTTATTTTCTGCCTCATTTCTCTCTTTTCCTTTACTATCTCTGGATCAAAAACATGCAGTTTGGAACAGTTCTTCCCACCGGTTTTACATGTTTTTGATTACTTCTGGAAAAGCGTGTCATATTCCAGATATTCTTGATTTTGATCTTGTTCTTTCATTAAATTAGTGAAGTCTTTAATGTCTTTGTTATTGAATCTTACTCTGTTTTGTCCCGGAGTTATTTCTATTCCGGGAGTCCACTTTTTGGCCTTTTCAAGTTGTTTTGTCTCCCAGCATATCTTAACGAGATTGTGGTCACTTTTTCGGGCTCTTATTACTTCTAGACTTTGTATTTTCATTGCTAGGGACCGACTTACGTAGAAATAGTCCAGTATAGAATTTAGAGATCCTCTCTCCCAAGTTGATTTTGGGGGAATGTCTCCTTTTGTGCATCCGTTTAGCATGCACATCTGTCTGATCTCCATTTCTTCCGTCCATGTTATCTCCAGATCACTTTTATTCATCTTGAGACAGTTCTTTACATGTTTCGTTCCACACTCTTGTATCAGGTCCAAGTTTATATCTCCGCATATTATTATCTCGTCTCCAGGGTTCTGCGATTTTAGTTCATCAAGGATGTCACATATTTTATCTATGAATTCAACTCCTCCTGCTTGCTGGTGATGCCAATAGGTGTTCAATATATGGAAAGTCGTGTTTCTTGCTCCACCTTCCTCATCACTTATTATTGAAGTAAATTGTAGATGAGAATTAATGTTCGTCGCTTTCTTGATATGTAGACCCTTGCCTCGTTTCACTAGAGTCCAAATGCTGGCCATTGGACGGCCTTTTTATTCCTTATTGCCGGATTGAAAGCTATCTCGTAACCGTCCACGCTTGGCCTATTCACCAACCAGGTCTCTTGTAAGCAAGTAATATCAAGAGCCAGCAATTCTGTCCAGGATTTACTAAATAAATGAGCGTGTCCCCTAGTGTTCCAAGACCTGCAGGCTATTTTAGTGCTTTCATGCCTTAATCGTTAGCTTTGGCTTGGTAAATGGAGAGCTCTTGGAAGCCATGACCAGCCTTTGTCACTTCCTCCTTTGTTAGCTGGCACTTTTTCACTATTTGACGGAAATTCTTCTTGCCTGTTCACTGCAAATGTTATCTTTATACATTTCCTTGGGCTTGGGTCATCAGGCAGTGAGTCATCCAGCTCTCTTCTGTTTTGAATTTCATTTTCTGGCTTCTTCCCGTTCTTCTCTTTAGTGCTTTCCTTATTGCTATGGACGCCTGCTATTTTCGGGCCTTTCGCTCTCATTCTCCCCTCGGGTTCGTTCTCCTCTCGTATGTCGAATCCCAGATTCTGCATCTCTGACCTACTTTCTAGTAATATTTCCTTTATGATCTTTGAATATAGATGATCCCGAACCTTGTCCAATATTTCTTCGTCTACAAATTCCACTATCTTCACGTCATTTGTGGAAATTGAGTTAAGGTGCAGAATATGGTGTAATAATTGCATAACATTGTACCTATTCGGGACCAACCCGTCCTTCTTCGTACTGCTTCGTTCTAGTATTATGGTTGTGTCACAGGACTGAGAGTGATCATTCAGCTTCTTTTTTAGATTTTCCATTCTATGCTTATAGTTACTTTCTTTTTGACCATTTTATTCCTCACCCATTTTTCCACCCCTTTTTTTATTATCTTTTATAGCAATAGATTTCAATTGCCCTTGTGGTTCTCGGCTCACTTCCAAGTACAGACTTTTTTTTCTCCTTTCCTCGATTGTCATGAACCGTACGATCAGTGATTTCCGACCCATTTCAGAAGTCTGTGATTTTGAGACATTCTTTATGGGTGATACAAAGACACAGCTTCTTTTTGCTAATAGTCCATCTTTTTTTTCCCCATTCAATTTTTTTTTAGGTTGGGTTTCTTTGGTGTCGGAATCCTCCATTATCTCTGCTCCTACATCCAGTAATTTATGACTCTGATCTAAGGACTCTTCCTCATCTGTTTCGTATGTTGAGAAATTCAGTAGATCCTCTGCAGTTAATTCTTTTTTGTTGTTGTTCGGTGGCCCGTGGATTTCTTCAACCATCATTGGGGACTTTACAATGCTGGTTCTTTTCTTCGTCGCTTCTGCACTTAGTGCCTCTAGATTTTTAACTGGATCAGTAAGTATTGTCACATTCAATGCTTTTAGATTCCTTAAAAACTTGCACAAACCTCTTGACGTCAAGTTCTTGTTTTTGTTTTGCACCATGTTCTTTGTTTTCTTTTTACACTTTTCCCTTTTCATTCCTACTTCCAATGGCAATTCGTTTTTCTTTCCCTTTTCGAAGATTCCATATACTTCACTTGCTTTACCCATCTCTTTGTCACCTTCTTTAGGGATTTGATTGGGGTCTGTTATTTCTCCGTCTACCATTTTAGACGTAGAGGCAATTGCGGCCTCCTCAATACTTGTTTCTTTTAAAATGATTTTTCCCTGAGACAGGATTTGTTGCTCAAGATCCTTCGTTAGATCTACCACTAACTTGACAGGATTTTCCTCTTCATCACATTCGTTTCCATTTATTGGTCTTGGGGCCATGGTCCTTCGAGTTTCGCAGGACCCTCGGGTGCATTCTATGTTTTTCTCTGATTCATTTACGATTTTATCCCCTCCTTCCACACGCGGACTGGCATCATCTGTGTGGGATACACCCTCTTGTTCTTTTCTATCACTTTTTTTGGCGCTATCCGTAGATTTGATTTGTTTCAATATTGACATTGCCTCTCTTGCAAGTTCAGTGAATAGTCTCTTTTCTTCAGCATTATTTCTTAACTGCTCTTTGATCGTTCTATTTGCTTCCTCGTTTTTCTGTTTTTCATTTTTTTATTCAAGGCCCCATACTACCATGTCCATTTCCATTTTTGTCATTTTCGATAACATAAGGGCCAGTAAGGTATTTTGATCTTTTTGTGTTTCGTGAAGCTGCTCATACAGCTTTGTTAAAGGGGCCAACTAAATTCCTGTTGCAGACAAATCCTTTTCCCCTTGTTACTCCAAACGCGACCTAGTCTTTTTCTGACTCTTCCCTTCTTTCAATCTCCTTACTTTAGGAAATTCTCTTTGAATGAAGGAGGAGTCCGTGGTGGATTCTTCTGAGGAAACTGATGAAGAGGGAGGGTCTTCTGCGACTTTACTCCCAATGGAGCCACTCCGGGTAATCTCGAGGCAATTTTGTGTCAAATTTCTTTTCTGTGAACAAGTTAGGGACGGATATGGGCTATATTCCGTTCTCCTTCTTTTTGGAGGGTGATTCTCTTTCAGAGGAGTTGTTTGTGAATTGCATGATTTGAAACACGGATCCGCTCTTCTCATTTCAAGTCTGGGCTCACACAAGGAACCCTCATTTCTTGGGTCTTTCCCTTGTTTTTTAGTGCCCAAGTGTCCATTTATTGCAATCAAGTCAATTAACAGCTGATCTACAACTGCTAATGAGTCTCTACGATTATCCCTTGCTTCAGCTCTTTCCAATTGTATAGATTCTATTCCATTCTCAGGCGGCCCAAAAACCTCCTCTTCCATAGAAGTTTGATCAGTGTTGACATCTTTGTTAATTACACCAGAAATTTAATTTTCGTTTACATTTATTTCTTTCATATTTTCAGAAATGTCTATTTCGAGCGCACGACAGACCTTTCTATCATCATTACATTCCAACCCCTGCCGCCCCTCCGCTGTTCTTTCCCCACAGATCCTCAGTTCCGTGAGCGTGCAATGTTCTCCCAACGGCCGTTCGTCACGTGGCCTGTCCAGGAGAGGGGGCGGACTCTCGCCACTACACGGCGACTCGCTGCATGAATACAATCTTACAGCGGCGGGATGACTCTGAAAGGTGTTTGAGTTGCGTCGTACATTTGGATTAAGGCTTCATGAGTGTTATTTTTGTAATGGGACATTCTAGCCCCACCTTCATGTGGAGGTATTCCTCTGTTAAGGGTTTCCCCTCCATATCGTGGGTCCGTCGCACTATAGCACCGGCCATGCCCGAGAGCTCAAAAGTCACAGAGCCCTCTCTCTGACACGGGCAGTGCGAACTGTGCTGATTTTGCAGATTCTCCTCGCGGTGAACAGTGCCAATTTTGTCCAAACAGTTAAGTGACCCCTCGCATATAATTGCACAACAGTTTCTATGTGATATACCCCCAACACCCTCCTCATGCCTTTCACTCATCTTCTCACTCGTCTTCATGTTTTCGGCTAAGGAGTTTTCTCCAGAGTTTTTCCCAGATTTAAACACTGTTTGATTTAAAGGGTCATTACCCTTTTCACACGGACCCGGGGGGGGGGCACTTACTTGAATCATCCCGGCCAGGGTCGCTCGCCTTTCCTTTTCTTTCTGCACATCATGGTCTGGCAATTTCAGTACCAAAGCCGGTCTCCCTCTCCGGACCTGGGCTCTAGTACCAGCAGCCATTTCAAGGACACCACTAGGCGACTCCCTGTGGATTTTTTGGTTTTCAATATTTGGCAGTGGACTGCAGAGAACTGCACTTTTGTTCTGCAGCTGTCCAGCCACTGCCACCACAAACACCAGGAACACTCCCTCACACTCCGCGACCCTCCGCGTCTAAATGGAGGTTTTGTAGAAGAGGTAGAAAGGTCCGCCCTGCTCAGTAGACAGTGAGGAAACACACTCCAACTCCAGTAAACTGCTTAGGGCTCCATACCAGGAACACTCCCTCACACTCCGCCTAGAGTAATTCAAGCGGGCAGCAGGTATCTGCAGCTCAGCATTAGGCAATCTTGGACTGTACATGCAAGAGTTGCATTTTGCATATGTTGGAAAGGCTAACTGAGCAGTGCAATGCCTTCACAGATTACTGCAACACTCACAGCAGAGTTCTAGACGAGGAAACCTATGTTGCAGCTGCTTTCTGATGTCTTCTCCACAGTATGACTGTTCGAGGACACTATCAAGTGGGTTAGTTGTCACAATTCATCCCTTTGAGGGGTTGATCTACAGGTGTACCTGCTGCAGCTGACACTCACCAGCATGACGAGGGCGTGTATTTTGGCAGCTGATGCAGATGTTGGAAAACTAGCCAGCGGGTCTGCTTTCGACGATTGAATGGGTAGCCAAGGATAGTTGGTTTTAACGGTAATGTACAGTACCTGCTGACTTCCTTTCTAGGCACATCTTTTAAATTAAAAGTGCCTGCTTTTCATCTGAATGTCCCAGTGGAGGGGGGCTTGCTGCAAAACTCTAAAAGAAGACACACTGCAAATGTGCAAGGATGTTTTGCTGCAGCACTTGCCCATCAACTGAAAAAAGAATGCGTGCAGCAGTAACAACACCTACCAGTGCAAATGGTTCCCGAGTACACTGGGAATGTCAGGCTTAAGATGGCGGCAGCCAGTGCATCATTGACAGATGTTGAAAGCTTTGTGAGCAGCGTGTGTGCAAGCTACAGGGAGCAGAATCAGTGGGACACCCTCCTATGTGACTCAGATGAGTCAGAAGGAACAGACTGGGCACAATCAGCCACAGAGGATGCTTGATGCCTATTTGCTGGACACATTACCTTTGGGAAGGTGTAATAACCCATTGCTTTACTGGTAGAGCAAGCAGGCTGTGGCAAAGTGGCTTCTTCGGTAAGTAATGACGATACCACAGTAAGATCTCAAGGGTGTTTAATGTCTCATGACATACAGATGATAATAAGTGAGGAACACTGGATACCCCACCCGGCAGCCACAAGGTCCCAACTGTCACTCCAGAGTCTAGCAACCGTCCTCTGTCAGAACTCTTCCACGCGACACCCACGCGCACCTCTCATCAAACATTCCAGACACGCACGAGTCCCACACTTAAGATACAACACAGGCCTGTATGAGGTGCTGGTGATTTGCTTAGCTGCACCCCCTGCCAGTGTTCAGCTCGAGAGAGTTTTTGGTGTGGGTAGGATTATTGTCTCTAACCACTGGAAAAGTGTTTTACAGTGACGCATAGCGAGCAGTTAACATTCATCCAAAAAGAAACACAAAACGATTAGCACCAGGGATCACAGATTCCAAACCCTGGGTGCTAATAACTATGCTCAGGCCTATTAACTCGGCCCCGGGCAGTTACCACCCATTCCAGCCTATGGAACGGGTGCTGAAGGCTAAATTAAAAAGCACACATAGCTGTGTCAGTACAGCAACATACAGAATCACCCCACCTGCAGCAAGCAAGCACAAGTTGTATTTGTAAGTCATCAATTTTTCATGTGCATCAGTCTGTTGAAGTTAATTCTTGGAAAAATAGTGTTGGGCTGCCGCACTTTGCACATGTCCTTTGCTGTCCAACAAATAAGGCTGCCTTGGTAGATGAAACCCGTGGGTAATGCATTGTGGCTGGCGAATGAGCAGTATACCGGGATGAGGGTGGGGGAGAGGAGGACGGGGTGGCAGTGCAGGAAATATTGGTGGTGCTGTAGCAGTAACAGGAACAAATTCAAGGATATCTTCCTTAGCATGCATGGTAGTGTGCAACAAGGAGCAAAAGAAAGCAGCCATAGAATTAAGTTTTTCTCTAGCGTCTGTGAATGCCTGCTTAAGCATCATAATGCTGTCTTTTCAATGTGTGCACACATTTCTTTGGCGTTTTCCATTTTTTTGTATTTATTTATTTCATTTTATTGTTTGCTTGCTAGGCGAATATACAATCAGAAAATACTGTTTCAGAGCGCCCACATGGCAGGGCGGGAGCGAAGGTGGGAAACACATTACAGCACAATATTTAAGAGCAGAGAGGGAAAGGGAAGAGGGATGAACCTACTATGACTT
This sequence comes from Ambystoma mexicanum, assembly GCF_040938575.1. Classification (NCBI taxonomy): domain Eukaryota; kingdom Metazoa; phylum Chordata; class Amphibia; order Caudata; family Ambystomatidae; genus Ambystoma; species Ambystoma mexicanum. The sequence continues at coordinate 1,533,880,833 of NC_090937.1, forward strand.
GTGTGTATTGAGAACAAGCACGTGAAGAAAGGGAGAGGGAAGAGGGGGTAAGTGCTGGGGAGTCCGAGCTCGTGGAAGAGCCATTGGCGAAGTGCTAGGAATGTTATTTAAAGTATCACTTAAAGTTACCATTTAAAGTATCACTCCCATTGTCCCTGGAACAATTTTGCTTTAAGTTCTTCTAAGGTGCAATGTAGGTGAACTAACTTATCAAACCAAAAAGTACCTGTGATTGTTTGGTCATCCTAAGTGTGCCATTGTCATTTCTTAAGACAAATACACAATTCAATATCGTAGTGATTACACATGTCCCATGCAGGAGTGCGTTTGTCAGGTTGGGTAACTGATTATGTGTGCGGTGACCCCATCTATAGTAGAGGGTGATAGTGGAAAGGAATAGGTAAAACGATGCCTAGTGATGAGGTACAATACAGAAGATCAAAGAAGGACATGGGCTCTCATTGCAATTTTGCTGGTACGGTAATTCCGGCAGGATACCGGTAAAAATGCCTTACTGTTCCCACCTCCCGATATCCCGAATTACTGGGATATTACGGGCGGCAGAGTTGCCAGTAAGTTCCCATTCCATGTAGTCCCATAGGAACCCATGGATGGGATTCCTGCGTAATTTTGGCATTTATTTGCTGGTAGGGGCCTGAAATCCCGGCAGGTCAGGCCTGCCGGTAGTTCACTGCCTGCACCAGCAAACTTGTGTTTCCCTGGTCCAGAAAAAATGCCAGTGCTGGAATTACCAGCATTTTTTCCTGACCGGGGAACTTACAATGAGCCACATGGAGTAAATGAGGAGTAACACAGAAGGTGACTGCCGGTTCAGGTGAAAACTGACAGAGCTCGGAAATAAGGATGGGGAAAGGGTGCAAAATGGAAATCAATTTGATCACTTTATCATTTTTTATGTACTTGTTAACAAGAAACTATACTATGTCTGAAAGAACAAGCAAATAAAACAAGTGTGGTCACTGCCTGGTGGGGTGCGCAGGCAATACTGGGCAGCCCATCATCAGGGAGTATTTGTGAGGTGCCTGAAGTAAATCACACATAGACACTGTGGTTTAAGGTATAAACCCCCAATCTGGGGCTGCCATGATAACGTCACTGCCAGGAGTAAAGTTATGTTTTTCTTTGCATACATATATAGAGGTACACAAGCTCTTTTGGTCACAAGAGTGCACAGAAGGGAATAAACATTGAGACTGCATCGTACTATGTTTTTGGAGAGGTGGGGAGGAGATAGAGAAATATAGATATGCATATATATATTTAATGAACAAACTTTTTAAAGGGACCTTATGGTTAAGTTGCACTAATACAAACCTATGAAATTCAATGAAAAATCTTTGTTAAAGGGACGTTATGTTTACAAGTAAAACCGAAAATCCTCAGAAATTTGCCAGTTATGGTAAGCAAAGTAACCATAACTCGCGCCACCACAGTGCACTTTTAAGACTAAAACCCAGGACATCAAAGATGACATCACTCTGTCATGTCCCATCTTTTAGCACTTCAGTATAATTTTTGCAACTTTTTACACTGTTTTTGCATCCATTGATGTCGCAAACTGATGTCATCGCAGACCTTCAGACAGTGCCACGTGACCAGCACTCGCGCGCAGCATGATGATGTGTCCGCGAACGTGTCCACACTTTGCAATCGGGTCTGTGCTTCGAGGACTGTTTAGAACTGCATTTTCTACTGATTCAGGAACTTTCAAGCTCAAAATGTACCCTTGCACAGCTCCTACACCTATTCCTACTCATTATCCATTAACAATCTAGTACAAAGCACATACTTGGAAGAATATTAGCAAAACTGCCATTTATCTAAAAAAAAAATCATCTATTTCCATCCCTCCTCGCCAAGAGCCACCACCACCACCAGCTGGAGGATCTACACAACAAAAAAAGCACAGTACTTCTAAAGATAATGAAGAGGACCAAGAAGATGAGGTAGGGGAAGTGCCTACCTCAAGCACCCAGAAAGAATCATAGGTGGGGCAGTTCTTTACCACTTTTGGGAATGTACCGAATGCTAAATGCTAAAGCTACCAAAGTAACTTTGTAATCAGTCGCGGACTACCTGGACATTACTCCTATGGGACCACCTCCATGAGCTGCCACACCAAATCCAACCACCGCAATGCTCTCAGAACGTTGTTCCTTTCTTAGCAAGTAGTAGATTGTCTTGCTCCACTTCATCTTCTTCAGCCAATACTGTAACCACACAGCATACTTGTTTGGGGCACAAAATCCCACCAGCTACATCGCAAGCAATAAAAGAGGCTGTTGATCCATATCTTTGGAAGACAGCAGTCCTCTGTATATACTGCAACACACATGTCTGCGGAGGGAAGCAATTTTGAAGTCCTTTCGAAGCTGTAATCAAGGAGAATGAGGACCACTGCTCCCTACCTTAGAAGTAACACACGTGGCACATCTTCCCCTGTCCACCTGCTCCTCCATATTAGGGCTTGGTGCCTCTTCCATCGTTCCCCTCCACACCTTACGTTCTAACCTCTCCTGCAAAAAAAAAAAAAACATTAAAAACAACAAAATAAAGGTTCCTTTAGGAACCACCTTTCACAGTTAAAAATAGAACAAAAAAAATAATCTTATAGACTCCATCTACTTTACATTTCTCAGTAAAGTACATAGACTCAATAAAATGTTCCAACATTTCCATTAGCATTTTGTGTTATGCTAAATGGACTGGAACGGGGGGGTAATGGCCCAGCAGCCCACGTTAAGGGTCCAAGTGAAGTGAGGGCAGATAACGAGGGCTCTGGACCATTATCCCCCAACGTAGCCCCTGCAATGGGGATGAAAAACAGTAGCACCCCGGGTTCCCAAAGTGGGAACCTGGGGTGCTAAAAAAAGAAAGAATGATTTTCCTCCCTATAGTGGGGCGCCGCATGCGTCCCGCTGTAAGAAGGAACATCCTTTTCCAAGATGGCCACCATTGAATGGGAAGGCGGGACTCCATACAGAGCAACTCTTCTGTTTCCATGGCAGCCTGCAGAAGGCGCAGAGAGCACCCTATGACCATATTACCACATGCACATTTTATTTTCCCTTTCAAACCTATCCCACTTTCGAATAACATTACTAGATAGCTGGTCCCAGGTGGACATGGCCACTTTAACCCCATTTGTCCTCCCTCGTGGTCATGGCCAGTAGACACATTGTCCAGGTCATGACCTTATGCCATGACCCAGACAATCTGACCACTGCCCATAGCCACAGGCTATACCTTGTTGACCAAAAGTATATCACAGTTTTATGTACTACATCATGACACTTGTAAAAAAATAAAACACTGGCATATTTACAAAACCATGCTTTAAGGGCCTTGCCAATGCTCCTTAGACAAGTTTGCCGTAAATTTCGCCCATGTTTTATTTTTTCAAAAGTGTCAACATGTATGTACATACAATAGTCATATAACAGTCCCCCTTGACAAAATCCATTCAGATTTTACACAAACATGCAAATTTGGGTCTATAATCTTTCAGAAACCTTTTGTCCGCATTTGTCAAATGGCAACAAAGTTATAAGCCATCTAAAAATGTTGAGACCCCTGTCTAATTTAGCTCCCTCTTGACAAAATCCCACCAAACTTTACAAATACATGTATATCTAAATCTAAAATCTTTTTGAAACCATTTGTGTAGATTCGTCAAATGGCACCACATTTATAAACCTTTACAATATTTTGGGACCCCCCTCTCTAATTTTGTTCCCTCTTGACAAAACAGCTAAACACTTTCCAAATCGATTAAGAATCAGGTCTAGAATAAAATTCTAAAATTTCATGCAGTTTCATTGAGTGGTGCCAAAGTTATAAGCCATCCAAATGCAGAAAGAGGCATAGATGTCCACAAACATCTGAGGTGTTCGTAAACATCACAGGACTGTACCTGAACATCCGGACTGCTTGCGGACTTCGGGGGTGAAAAACACCACTTTTTTGGCTTCTTAGGGCCATATCGCATCCCATCCTCATCACCCCCCACTTCCCCAGAGATTGTTTGATGAGTTTGACAAGTGCAATGTTGTGTTTTTTTCAATAGGTTTTTACTGCGATGTTCGCGGATACCGGCAACCAGCACTTGTCCGTGAATCCAACATGGCAGGAGTTTCCAAAAATCGGACGCATTTTATGTTTTTCACCATCCAATCAGTGGACATGCTTGATGTCCGCTGACTTCACGCCGCCCTCTGCACCAATCAGAGGCACGGGGCAGTGAGTCCACAGACCGAATCCAGATATCACTAATTTATGCTGACCTACTTTTAGTCAGTTTTAAAGAAAACGACTGGACGCATTTACACCAATTTACAAAAGCACGCTTTCAGGATCGAGCCGGCTCGCCTGCCATAAATTTGTTGAAAATCCGACCAGTGGTTTGGGCTGTAGGCATGAGCAAATTTTATTTTCCATTGTGTCTATTAAAAAAAAGAAATGTGGTCCCCCTATAACTCTGCCCCCCTTGATGAAACCTCACCAAACCTGCCAAAAAAAAAAATTCAGACAGGGCCATTTACTTTTCTTTTGGTAAAGGTTTGTCCAGGGGGAGCAAATGTATAAACGCGCTGTATTATAAAATATAGCACCTTGAAGTTTATAGCACCTCACTGAATGTGATAGCATTCTGTCGCCATCAATAATGTAGCACACACATATAGTCATCTTTATGTTGCCTATAGGTGAATATGTGGCTGGAGGCATGCAAGGTATGGAATTCATAATGCAGCCAAAGCCCAATGTAAAACTGAAAGTGCATTTTATCTTTCTCTGGATTACCTCATGCATACAGGACTACATTATTGAATATTATTTATATAACTGACTGATTTAATTAACAAGTACTAATCACTAATGCTAACTCATTAACATTATAGTGGAGCCCAATGTACAAAGTGAGGTGAAAATACATATTTTGAAATTCGTTTTTAAACGTGCATTTTTCTCTCTTCTTTTCTCTTGCTGTGCTGAATGCAGAAGGCAGGAAGGCAGCAGGAAATCGAAAAAGATACAGTTATTATAATCTGAAGCTACCATTGTTTGGGACATGAGGGTGTTAACAGAATACATTTTCTGCTAATATGATTGGAAGGAAGTGTATCTGCATTTATGCCACCTAAGCAGAATGGGACGGGGCAGAGTTTTGCTGGGGAAAGAATGACAGAGGGAAAATCAGATCGCTTTTGCTGGGCTGCAGAGACGGATGATCTTGGTTTCTTAACATTGGCTTGAGAACCCTATGTTCTCGCCACACACACTTTAGACACTGAGATTACGAAGGCAACCCCTGCCGACCGTGCCGCTCTTGTGAAGGAAATCACCTGGGGGAGAAAACCACAAATCTTTTGATAAGCAGCCAAGTTCGAAGTGAGGTTATTTTTATGCGATTGCTTGCCGAATGTGTTCTAAAAATGCTAAGCAGTTAGGATAGCAAAGAAAAAGAAATACCATGCATTTAATTTGTCATATGATAATGTTGCAAAGTGAATGTTGCTCTGTTTTTTATTACAGAGAACAACACTATGTAATTGGTAAGATGTTATTTTGAATTGCAATTGTTTCTAATACACACAATATAAAAGCGGACCCTGTAGAGAGTTTTTGTGGCCGATTCATGGAATAATTAGCGCGGCGCAAGTGGGCAAAAACGTGCGAATCGCAGTGGAATAGCGAAAATCGCAGTGCAAGTGCGAAAATCGCACGAAAAGCAGCGCACGTCGATTTATGGAAGTCCGTGCGCGAGAAAACCAGCGGATGTGCGATAAAAAGTGCGTCGCGCACGTTGGCGCACAGGCCATCTAACAGCGTGCGCCAGGTCACAGCGAAAATCGCACAGGCCACAGCGAAATTCGCACATAGCGCGGCGCACGCAACAAAAGTAGGCGGAACACGGGCGTAACACTCGGAATGGGGAACAACTTGCAAAAACGTGGGCGTCACAGGGGAAGTACAGGGCACAAGTGCGCGGAACGCCCACACGCTCGCCTACAACACGTATTCATGGAATAGAATAGGGCAAAAAAGCGCACGCTCAAACCAGCGCACAGGCACAAACACGACCGCCACAAGAAAGCAGGCGGTAGCGTCTCTGCGGCTGTAAGAAATGTGCGCCAAAAGGTGCGCCAACAAATAGCACCCATATACTGCCATGATGAATGTCCTATACTGTGGCCCTCCAGGACAAATGACGTGCAAAGGGGTACCCACAAACACGGACACGCTGACAAAAAATACTTGTGCGTGTATACCGGGGTGCGCGGGAAGTCTCACACGCGATTTGGCCGGGTAGGTGTATTTCAGGGGTGCGCGGGAAGTTCCACACGCGATTCCATCAGGGTACGTGTATTTCAGGGGTGCGCGGGAAGTCCCACACGCGATTCCATCAGGGTACGTGTATTTCAGGGGTGCGCGGGAAGTCCCACACGCGATTACAGCAGGGATCGTGTATTTCAGGGGTGCGCGGGAAGTTCCACACGCGAATAGCCTGGGCGCGTGTATTTCAGGGGTGCGCGGGAAGTTCCACACGCGAATAGCCTTGGGCGCGTGTATTTCAGGGGTGCGCAGGAAGTTCCACACGCGAATAGCCTGGGCGCGTGTATTTCAGGGGTGCGCGGGAAGTTCCACACGCGAATAGCCTGGGCGCGTGTATTTCAGGGGTGCGCGGGAAGTTCCACACGCGATTACAGTAGGGTACGTGTATTTCAGGGGTGCGCGGGAAGTTCCACACGCGAATAGCCTGGGCGCGTGTATTTCAGGGGTGCGCGGGAAGTTCCACACGCGAATAGCCTGGGCGCGTGTATTTCAGGGGTGCGCGGGAAGTCCCACACGCGATTACAGCAGGGTACGTGTATTTCAGGGGTGCGCGGGAAGTTCCACACGCGAATAGACTGGGCGCGTGTATTTCAGGGGTGCGCGGGAAGTTCCACACGCGAATAGCCTGGGCGCGTGTATTTCAGGGGTGCGCGGGAAGTTCCACACGCGAATAGCCTGGGCGCGTGTATTTCAGGGGTGCGCGGGAAGTTTAACACGCGATTTCAGCAGGGTACGTGTATTTCAGGGGTGCGCGGGAATTTCCACACGCGAATAGCCTGGGCGCGTGTATTTCAGGGGTACGCGGGAATTATCACACGCGATTTGGCTTGGTACGTGTATTACAGGGGTGCGTGGGAAGTCACACACACGATTAGGCTGGGTGGGTCCTCACAGGTGTTCCCTGTACACCCTCGACGGCCCCTGCAGGCAGCCCACAAAACAGGGGACTACCCTGCACACCTGCTCATGTCTCCCACCACCCCCACCCCCCACCATCCAGGGGCACCCTCCACCAGGCCCCCACTCATGTCTCCCACCACCCCCACCCCCCAGCAGTGCAGGGGCAGCATCCACCAGGCCCCCACTCATGTCTCCCACCACCCCCACCCCCCCAGTCACCAGGGGCACCCTCCACCAGGCCCCCACTCATGTCTCCCACCACCCCCACCCCCCACCATCCAGGGGCAGCCTCCACCAGGCCCCCACTCATGTCTCCCACCACCCTCACCTCCCTGCCACCATGGGCACCCTCCACCAGGCCCCCACTCATGTCTCCCACCACCACCACCCCCCAGCAGTGCAGGGGCAGCCCCCACCAGGCCCCCACTCATGTCTCCCACCACCCCCACCCCCCCAGTCACCAGGGGCACCCTCCACCAGGCCCCCACTCATGTCTCCCACTACCCCAACCCCCCACCATCCAGGGGCACCTCCACCAGGCCCCCACTCATGTCTCCCACCACCCCCACCCCCCCAGTCACCAGGGGCACCCTCCACCAGGCCCCCACTCATGTCTCCCACCACCCCCACCCCCCACCATCCAGGGGCAGCCTCCACCAGGCCCCCACTCATGTCTCCCACCACCCCCACCCCCCTGCCACCATGGGCACCCTCCACCAGGCCCCCACTCATGTCTCCCACCACCCCCACCCCCCGGCAGTGCAGGGGCAGCCCCCACCAGGCCCCCACTCATGTCTCCCACCACCTCCACCCCCCTGCCACCATGGGCACCCTCCACCAGGCCCCCACTCATGTCTCCCACCACCACCAACCCCCAGCAGTGCAGGGGCAGCCCCCACCAGGCCCCCACTCATGTCTCCCACCACCCCCCCAGTCACCAGGGGCACCCTCCACCAGGCCCCCACTCATGTCTCCCACCACCCCCACCCCCCACCATCCAGGGGCACCCTCCACCAGGCCCCCACTCATGTCTCCCACCACCCCCACCCCCCCAGTCACCAGGGGCACCCTCCACCAGGCCCCCACTCATGTCTCCCACCACCCCCACCCCCCACCATCCAGGGGCAGCCTCCACCAGGCCTCCACTCATGTCTCCCACCACCCCCACCCCCCTGCCACCATGGGCACCCTCCACCAGGCCCCCACTCATGTCTCCCACCACCCCCACCCCCCCAGTCACCAGGGGCAGCCTCCACCAGGCCCCCACTCATGTCTCCCACCACCCCCACCCCCCAGCAGTGCAGGGGCACCCTCCACCAGGCCCCCACTCATGTCTCCCACCACCCCCACCCCCCTGCCACCATGGGCACCCTCCCCCAGGCCCCCACTCATGTCTCCCACCACCCCCACCCCCCAGCAGTGCAGGGGCAGCCCCCACCAGGCCCCCACTCATGTCCCCTATCACCCCCACCCCCCCGCCACCAGGGGCACCCTCCACCAGGCCCCCACTCATGTCTCCCACCACCCCCACCCCCCACCATCCAGGGGCAGCCTCCACCAGGCACCCACTCATGTCTCCCACCACCCCCACCCCCCAGCAGTGCAGGGGCAGCCTCCACCAGGCACCCACTCATGTCTACCACCACCCCCACCCCCCAGCCACCAGGGGCACCCTCCACCAGGCCCCCACCCATGTATCCCACCACCCCCACCCCCCAGCAGTGCAGGGGCACCCTCCACCAGGCACCCACCCATGTCTCCCACCACCCCCACCCCCCAGCAGTGCAGGGGCACCCTCCACCAGGCCCCCACTCATGTCTCCCACCACCCCCACCCCCCACCATCCAGGGGCACCCTCCACCAGGCCCCCACTCATGTCTCCCACCACCCCCACCCCCCACCATCCAGGGGCAGCCTCCACCAGGCCCCCACTCATGTCTCCCACCACCCCCACTCCTCTGCCACCATGGGCACCCTCCACCAGGCCCCCACTCATGTCTCCCACCACCACCCCCCCCCCCCAGTCACCAGGGGCAGCCTCCACCAGGCCCCCACTCATGTCTCCCACCACCCCCACCCCCCAGCAGTGCAGGGGCACCCTCCACCAGGCCCCCACTCATGTCTCCCACCACCCCCACCCCCCTGCCACCATGGGCACCCTCCACCAGGCCCCCACTCATGTCTCCCACCACCCCCACCCCCCCAGTCACCAGGGGCACCCTCCACCAGGCCCACACTCATGTCTCCCACCACCCCCACCCCCCACCATCCAGGGGCAGCCTCCACCAGGCCCCCACTCATGTCTCCCACCACCCCCACCCCCCTGCCACCATGGGCACCCTCCACCAGGCCCCCACTCATGTCTCCCACCACCCCCACCCCCCAGCAGTGCAGGGGCAGCCCCCACCAGGCCCCCACTCATGTCCCCTATCACCCCCACCCCCCGCCACCAGGGGCACCCTCCACCAGGCTCCCACTCATGTCTCCCACCACCCCCACCCCCCCAGTCACCAGGGGCAGCCTCCACCAGGCCCCCACTCATGTCTCCCACCACCCCCACCCCCCAGCAGTGCAGGGGCACCCTCCACCAGGCCCCCACTCATGTCTCCCACCACCCCCACCCCCCTGCCACCATGGGCACCCTCCACCAGGCCCCCACTCATGTCTCCCACCACCCCCACCCCCCCAGTCACCATGGGCACCCTCCACCAGGCCCCCACTCATGTCTCCCACCACCCCCACCCCCCAGCAGTGCAGGGGCAGCCCCCACCAGGCCCCCACTCATGTCCCCTATCACCCCCACCCCCCGCCACCAGGGGCACCCTCCACCAGGCCCCCACTCATGTCTCCCACCACCCCCACCCCCCAGTCACCAGGGGCAGCCTCCACCAGGCCCCCACTCATGTCTCCCACCACCCCCACACCCCAGCAGTGCAGGGGCACCCTCCACCAGGCCCCCACTCATGTCTCCCACCACCCCCACCCCCCTGCCACCATGGGCACCCTCCACCAGGCCCCCACTCATGTCTCCCACCACCCCCACCCCCCACCATCCAGGGGCAGCCTCCACCAGGCCCCCACTCATGTCTCCCACCACCCCCACCCCCCTGCCACCATGGGCACCCTCCACCAGGCCCCCACTCATGTCTCCCACCACCCCCACCCCCCAGCAGTGCAGGGGCAGCCCCCACCAGGCCCCCACTCATGTCCCCTATCACCCCCACCCCCCCTCCACCAGGGGCACCCTCCACCAGGCCCCCACTCATGTCTCCCACCACCCCCACCCCCCACCATCCAGGGGCACCCTCCACCAGGCCCCCACTCATGTCTCCCACCACCCCCACCCCCCTGCCACCATGGGCACCCTCCACCAGGCCCCCACTCATGTCTCCCACCACCCCCACCCCCCTGCCACCATGGGCACCCTCCACCAGGCCCCCACTCATGTCTCCCACCACCCCAACCCCCCAGCAGTGCAGGGGCAGCCCCCACCAGGCCCCCACTCATGTCCCCTATCACCCCCACCCCCCCGCCACCAGGGGCACCTTCCACCAGGCCCCCACTCATGTCTCCCACCACCCCCAACCCCCACCATCCAGGGGCAGCCTCCACCAGGCCCCCACTCATGTCTCCCACCACCCCCATCCCCCAGCAGTGCTGGGGCAGCCTCCACCAGGCACCCACTCATGTCCACCACCACCCCCACCCCCCCGCCACCAGGAGCACCCTCCACCAGGCCCCCACCCATGTCTCCCACCACCCCCACCCCCCAGCAGTGCAGGGGCATCCTCCACCAGGCACCCACACATGTCCCCCTGCCGCCAGGTCCTGACGATACTCAATCATGGCAGTAATGGGCAGCATACCCAGCACAAACACCCAGGCAAGGATTTCATCCACCCACATAGTGAATGCAATTACATGATACAACCCCAATGGCAAGTATGTAAATGAACACATGTCCGTCACACACACATACACAACGGGTGCAAGTGAATGTCAAAACCCATATCATGACATGTTGAAACCAATGAGAAAATACCACAAGTGAAAGTTAAAAAAACATGTATTAAAGATGAAAAATAAGTAAACAAATCAAACATACAACAATGGGGATAACAAAATAAATGGTCCATGTCCGAGAACAAATGTAAAAATAAAAAAAACAAAGTAATCCAAAAACAAATGTTGTCCAAAGCAATGTCATGTGGAAGGAAAATAATGAAAAACCATTTCCTCATGGTGAACACAATAATCAATAAAAAAAATGTTTCTTCAAAAAGCAAACTATATACACGAATATTCCAGGGTCCATGAGCCCAACACCATAAATGAAACCTACTACTACCTAATGAAATAAATATCTACAAAAAAGTGGCCATTGTCCAAGCGGTCCAAAAAAATAAAAATGAATAAAGGAAACATAACACTAACTAACTAAATAACTATATACAAAGGCAGCGGGCAAGTCCTGCGGCTCACTCAGTGATGTTGCTGGCCAGGGCATCATCGAACTCCATGTCGATGTCCTGGAGGCGGGACTCTGTCCTGGCCCCGAGGTCTCGCAGGGATAACCCCATGTCCAGCTCAAACTCCCTGCGAGCTTCCTCGAGGCACTCAGCCCGCCTCAACGCCCGACGCATGGAGAACTCCGCCCTGACCATGGTGAGCCGCTCCTCTTCCGCACGCTGCCGCACCGCACCTATCCGCTGGACCAACTGCTCCCACACGGAAGACACCACCATCCCAGGGTTGCCCTGCCCTCCGGCCGATGCCTGCCCCTCTGATCTTGATGGCCCCGAGCCAGGATGCCTCCCACGTCGAGCCTGCTGCTTCCTCCGACGCCACTGCCTCTGCCAGCACGACGGCATCCAGGCTGATGGAAACCACCGACGCCGTCGTGCACGTGCCCTGCCCGATGATGCTCTCACATCTTCCATCTGCTGGGGTCCAGTTGCTGTGTTGTCCACCCCTGCTGGACCTCCGACTCCCAACTGTGGCAGGGATGGGATCCCCACCGAGCTGGCTGCATTGGTCGGGGCAGGTCCACAGGGGGCCCTGGTGGCATCTGGGCCGGAAGACGGCAAGGAGAACGACTGGTGTATAGCCTGCACAGAGGAGGAGAGGGCCGCCAGATTGGCCAACACATGCAGCAAACCCCCGAACATGGCCGATCCCAATTGGGCCACGTCGGCACGGTGCACTTCGCGATTACGTGCATGCTCCTCCCGGGAAGCATGCACGGCATCACGAATCACAGCCGTGCGCATCGCGACCCCAATCAGGACCTTCTCCACACGGCCAGGGGTTCCCACGTCCGCAGGTGGAGGGGAGTCAGGTGACATGGACATCCCCTCTACCTGCGGACGGGCCTGGGACGGGGCATCCCTGCTGGTGCATGGTGGTGCACTCACAGGGTCAGGGACAGCGACATGCACAGGCCCCTCCACGGTGACCTGTGCTGCCTCCTGCCCCTGGCCCTGGACTGCACCACTTGCACCAGCAGGGATGCCCCCACCAGGCCCCATGTGTGCCCCAGTGGCGGCCTCCTCCTCCTCTGTGCAAACCACCAACCTGGATGGCTCCTCACCGTCTCCCACTGTAGCAGGCCCCTGTGGGGGCTCACCCACCCCTTCTGCTGCAGCCGTGGGGGCATCCCCGCCGCCTTGCTCCACAGCGCCGTCTCCGCCCTCTTCTTCACTAGCCGCTGCGTAGAGGGAGACAAAGAACACAAGCATCAGGGTACTGTACAATGGTCCCCTAGACAGGAAGCAATAGCAGATGAGCACCACTGTCAAAGTACACTTCCATCATGTCCCTCCACAACACATGGGTCAGTCCAGGCAAAACACACACAGTAACAGGCATGGTGCATGCCATGGACATTTCCATGCATGTCCAATGGACTCTTCAAACATTCAATGATATGTAACTCACATGCATCATGGCTCATGCCTATCACATGCACACACTTCACCTCAGTCACATCCATCTGGCCCCAAACACACCAAACACAGCGGATACAAGGGTAATTTGGCTGCTTCACTGAATCTGTGCATTGTCACACACATGTGTCATGCATCCATGGCATGCACAAGTCACAGACACGCAGGTCAGGCACACAGACATGGCTACCATATATGTACCTGGCATCAGCACCCATCCCTCACCCCCACCCATGTCCAGGTACAGAGACTGGCATGCTCTCATGTTCAAAATCTGCATAGGGCTCCCCATGCGGCATTTGAACACATGCAACAACCATGTGGGTCACCCATCACTGGTCGCACATGCATTACTATGATGTCCCTGCACACATACATGCATACATGGCCTATGGCACACATACAGGCAAGTATCAGAGAACCAGCACACCGCAACATGCCCTGTCTCACACAGTAATGCTTGGACACTTACCGCTCAACTCCAGACGGGCCTCCCTCTCAAGGATCTGGGCGTGGAGCGCTGGGCGTACGCGTTCCAGGACCCTCATCTGGATGGAACTCATGCGGCCCCGGCCTCCCTCCACGAGGCGCCGGGCCTTCACAAGGGTCCTGGACCTCAAGTCCCCCCAGCACTTCTTGATCTTCAGGACGTTGCGGGTTGCCACCCCCTCCGCGTTGATGGCAACCACACAGTCGGCCCAGATCCTCTCCCGTCCTTCCTTGCTGGCGCGGGACGATCCAAAGAGGGCATCATACTGCCCCAGGACATGCTCCACCAGGACACCAACTTCGGTGGCAGTGAAGCTGGTGCCCCTCTGCCCCTCTGGCCTGGGGTTGCCACTGGTGCCAGATGTGGAAGTGCCCGACATGGCAACCCCAGAGGCAGGTGTGGGTGGGCAACTGGGTCCTGGGGCTGGGCTGTGGAGCGATGTAATCCCAGTCGGGAGTCTTCAGTTCCAGCAGGGGTGGACACAGCAACTGGACCCCTGCAGATGGCTGATGTGCAGGCACCAAATGGCAGGGCACGGTGGCAGCAGGCAGGCAGGCAGGCAGGCAGCAGCATATGGCACGTGGGAGGCTGCTCGGGGCACTGGGGGGCAGTAACTCGGCCTTCTGGGCAGGAGCGTGGTCTTCCGTGTGTTTTCGCGTGGCCAGCTTGATACGGAGTGATTTGGCACGTGAAAACCCTGCACGTCAGCGTGAAATCCGAGGAAAGGCCCTTAGCGCGTAAGCGCGTCAGCACGCATACGCGATTCTATTGGACCAGAGTCCCTCAGCGCGTAAGCGCATCTGTGACGTGACCCGCATGGGTGTTCCCCACTCAGCACGTGATGACAGAGCACACGTGGAAATACTGCATGTCAGCGTGTAATTGGACAAAAGTGCGCGTACACGCGATTGGCCTATGTACGTGTATTTCATGGTTGCGCGGGCACTTACACACGCAAGTACGTCAGCGCACCTGTATCCCGTGGTACGTGGGAATTTCCACATGCTATTGGACTGGGAACTGGATTCCAGAGGTGCGCGGGTCACACGCTCGCCTAGAACACGCGCAAAGCATAAATTTGCGCGCTTTAACAATAACAAGCTCAGACGCCAGGATGAACATACCGTTCCTAGCAGCAGTGGCAGTGGGCTACCAAAGGAGGAGGAGGAGGATAGTCAGGGCCAGAATATTCACACCCAGAACCAGCCTTTTCGGGATGCCTGATGACCAGGTGTATGGGAGGTACAGGTTTCCACCACACATAATACTGGACCTGGTGAGTGAGTGGGAGGATGACCTCACATCACCCACCCTGTGCTCCCAAGCACTCAGCCCCCTGGAGAAGGTCCTCAATGTACTGCACTTCTTAGCCACTGGATCATTTCAGCGGACAAGTGCCATAGTGGGTGGGGTGTCACAGGCCACCCAGTCACGCTGCCTACACCAGGTCTTGAACATCATCACTGCACGCCCATCAGTCCGCAGGCACATATACCTGCCCAGAACACCTGCAGAAAGGCATGCTGCCGCCCTGGATTTTTACGGTGTGGCACGATTCCCCAAAGTGCTAGGTGCCATCGACTGCACCCATGTGGCTCTACGTCCCCCCAGGGCATCTGAGCACATCTATAGGAACCGCAAGCACTGGCATTCCATCAACGTGCAGGTAGCATGTAATGCCAAGGGAATCATCACCTCAGTATATGCCAACTATCCCGGGTCCACCCACGACAGCTTCATTTACCGAATGTCCACCCTAAACCGGGACCTAGAAGCTGGGCGGCATGGCGATACATGGCTGCTTGGTGAGTATGTATGCCACTGCACATGCATGCATGTTGGATACTGAGCAAGGTCACAACCCCACCAATGATACCAATCACCACCTCCACAGGGGACAGTGTCTACCCTCTCAGCCCCCACATGATGACGCCAATTCGGAACCCCACCACGCCACCCGAGGTAAGATATAACACAACCCACATTACGACCCGGAGCATAGTGGAGCGCACATTCGGAGTGCTAAAGTCACGCTTTCGCTCCCTTGACCGTTCTGGCGGCCAGCTGTTATACGCTCCCCCAGTAGTGTGCAGGATCATAGTGGCAGCATGTGTCCTGCACAACGTTGCAACACGCCGGGGCCTGGCCGTGGACATGGTGGTGGCCCACATCCCCAACCACATGCACAGCCGCTGCGCATGGGAGGGGAAAGGGCACGGGGGGAGGCAGCCCGTACACAGCTAGTGGCTAATTACTTCACATAGAAATCACACCCCTGTGGAGTGCACACTGCCCTGGCACATTCCATCTGACAATCAATGATGACTCAACCTGACACTGATCCTGAATGTCTGGAGAATGAACCGTGAATACCATATCAGCCTGAGATTGTTCACCTGGAAGTGTCACAATGTGTGCATCCCTACCCACACAGACACCACCAATGCAGTTTTGTGGAGTTACACATTCAAGCTGCTAAAAAGAATACCCACTTGCAAAATGCAACAAGAGGACAGTGCCATGTCAGCCAACCCAACCCCAGCACCGCCACACGACACACCGTGCCATGTCATGCTATTTGCAGGTAAACAAAGTAATCCCCACAACATGACACTAGTGTCACTATGTACAGTGTCCCTATTAGAAACCTGCAACACCTGAAATGCTCACAGCAATGCCGGACCAACAACATACTTGAGCACGTACTACCATTAACATGACATCACAAATGTTACATATTAGTAGTCTCACCACCTGGAAATGCCTGCACTCCCACCACTACCAACTGCGCAGTGTTGGCGCCATGTAGAGTTGTAGGTGCACTGCTGCCAACATGGACCCCATCTCCAGACTAGAGGTCCTTGTGTAGACATGAGGAAGGGACCTGCAAATTGGGAGGTAGACACAGAAGATGAGTTACACATCAATGCAACATGCAGTGTACAACACAACAGCAATATACACTAGGAATGTATACACAGTATTGACTACAGACTGCCCACACAGCTCATGGGAGTCCAACGTCACTGTGTAATTCACTGTCACTTGGGCACACCCTTTGCAAGCCCATGGAAACGGGAAGCAGGAGGGGTGTGTGTGACTCAAACCCAAGCATCTGAACCAAATACATTACAAGCCCGCATGTGCCCAGCCACAATGCAGCGTATGCCCACAGGAACCACGGAAGCCAACAGATCGTCCCAAAAAAATTGGGAATAAAAGAAATCAAAATAAAAATAAAAATAAGAAACAATCAAAAATGGCCATTGATGGGCCCGGGGGGGTTGGGGAGGCCACCCAGGAGGTCCGAGGACAGGATGAACACCAGAACCCACCTGCGTGGATCCTGGGAAAATAAAACACCTCCATGGGCTCATGGCCCACACGGCTACCCTATTGTGGGAGTATCACTGCTGTCGCTATTATCACCCTGTGCAGCTGCATCCAGAGGTGGTTGCACTATGGGAGGCAGCCCACGCAAGGCCCTAGTCTGCTCCTCCATGGCTGCAAGCATGCGGGTGTGGTAGGTCTGGTTCTGGAGGATGAGTGTGCGGAGGTCCCCATGCAACAACTTACGGGATGCCCGGACCTCCGCCCTCGTTGCCTGCATCTCAGCTGAGAGCGTACGGGTAAGACACTCCAGCTGCTGTTCTGTCCTTTGGTGTGTTGAAGCCTCAAGCTCAACAAGAGTCGTCCTGAGGTGAAGGAGCTCCTGCCTCAGGGCTTCCCTGTGGCCTTGGGACTCAATGGAGATGGCCTCCTGCAGAGTCGCCAGTGCCGCCCGCCTGTCCCTGTTGGACCCCAACATGTCCTCCCTGTGTGACTGGCAGATGGAGTCGGTTGCCTGCTCTAGTCGCTCCATCAGCCTTTCTGGGGGGACAATGAAAGTGGCCACCCTATCCATGGCCTGAGCCATCATCTCGGATGATGCAGCCTGTTGGGTTGCCATACCGTAAATGGATTGCTCCCATGCGGTATTGCCAGGTGGCGTACGGCCACCACGTCGGCGGGCACCACACCTGTCTGGGGCAAGGCGAACTGCGCCTTGCTGTGCCGGCACTGCCTGAGGCTGCAGGACTGTATTCCCCCTCTGATCTGCTGGCCCAGGAATAGGATCAGATGTCGCGGAGTGTGACCCTGCATCCGTAACCACCAAAGGCGTAGCTGCCAACACTGACATCCCCATGGAGGGTTCTGACCCTGGTGCAGGTGGGTGAGACAGAACAGAATCCCTCCCTGGAACACTCACCTGCGACGGCACGTAGGTCTCATCCGAATCAACACCTGAGTTCAGCTCGGGGGAGGTGCAGCCAGAGACACCCCTTGAGAGCACGACCTGCAGCACTTGTGGGTTCTCCCCCACCACCACACCACGTCCCTCACTGGTGGTTGGTCGGCCCTCGGACCCCTCCTGGGTCTGCACCATCTCCACAACCCCAGCAGTATCAGGTGCGTCTTCCCCTGCAAAGACATGAAAACAAAGAAATGGAAACAGGCATTAGCACCATGGCACACAATGAGGGCTGAGAAGCAAGAGAACCAGTACTTGATTGACACATGTCCCACATGACTAAAACCCTCCCATGCATGCACCCTCACTGCGTATGAAGTGCAGGCAAATGGCACACACTGATGACACCAAGATGGAAGATGAACACATTTTCTGCATGCTGCCTGGCAGTGGCATCACACATTGGCCTGTGATTGCCAGGTGAAACACACATGCCATCACACAGATGGCATGTACCATTGCTATTGAGTGAAGATAGAGAGGAGGGCAGCACCTATTCATTCAGTCCAGTTCCCGCATGTAATTGCTTTTCTAATTCTAACAGGTCAGATTTTTCACCTGGAGCTGCCAGTCTGAAATGGTCCAATTGCACAGGGACATGTGTGTACAAATGATATCCAGGTAACAAAGTCACTCCACTTTACCATAGCCATGTCAGACATGTGACTAGTGGACAGCGACATGGCTAGTAAAAGTGGGGGAATGCAAACAATCTGACTGAATGAACAGTGAAAAATAAGCAACTATTTTGTGGCAAGGTGACACTTCAAGGGCAACTGGCGTGCAGTTGGGCTAGATGTCTACTGTTGGCAGAAGGGATACTGCTATGGCCAAATGCAGCTGCGCAGGAAGTATTGCATGAAGCACATGGCTGACCCATACGACTCAGGCGCACACACTCTCACCTGGCACACAAACAGAAGCCCTCACACACACACCATGCACATGGATGACACACACATGCATGTGCACTCACCGGACAATGCCTCGTAATCAGCCAGATCTCCCACGCCTTGGATCTGTTCCTCCGTGACGTAGGTCCCAGCGACTGACTCATGTGGAGTGAGTTCCATGTCTACTACTGGAGACCCACCTCCAGTCACTAGAGTTGCGGCATGACTTGAGGCCAGCTTACTCTTTGCCCTGCGCTTTAGGTAATTCCAGCGCTTATAGCAATCATTGGCTGTGCGCCTCACGATTCCAAGGGCACTTACGATGACCACAACGGTCTGCCAGTGTGCCTGGCGTTGTGCAGGTGTGGTCTTGGATCCTGCAACAATGACCATCTCGTTGTCATGTCCGGACACATACTCGACAAGTGCATTCAGTTCGTCATCCGTGAAGCTGGGCTTCCTGGACAGGCCGGACTGTGTAGCCGTGTCTGGGGCATCAGCCTGTGCCGGACGAGCACTCTTCCTCTTCCGCTTGGAAGGTGGTGGTGATCCTGAGTGTCCTGCGCCACTCTGGACACTAGGGGCAGGAGCCCTGGTGGACTCTGTATCAGGAGTGTGGGATTGCACACTCAGCATGGGAGTTGGTGCAGGCATTGGCTCTAGTGTGATGGTGTCAGGGGGAATGTCAGCAGCATGGACCAGGACCGACACTGTCCTGGCTGGGTGTGTGAGGGCTGGGGTGGATGGAGCCGCAGCTGCCCCTGCAGCCTCTCCGCCCTGCCTCCTTGGTGCAGCAGATGACCTTGCTGCCCCAGATCCACGTGGCATGATGGCATCAACGTGCACCAGTGCACCTGTCGTAGCCCTGCTGACCTGGAAGTCAGCCATGGAGTCAGCCAGGTCTGGTGCCACAATGGGCTGGTCCAACAAGGGCTGAGCATGGATGGTGTCAGCCACATCAGCCTCAACGGGAGGGGGGGAGGGGGGGATTATGGGTGCCCGTGACTGGTCCTCCACACATGGGGGGACAGGCTCACCCTGCAAGTTACGACCACGTCCCCTACCGGATCCACCACGGCCACCACTTGTGGCTCTTCCACCTTTGCCACCCTTACGGAATCCTCGCCTCCCAGCCATGACACTGATGTTAATGTGCGTATGGGAGTGGATGTAGACTATTGTCCTGGGCAATTGGGGGTCAAAGGGGTTGGGTACCAGATGGTAATTGTACCCTAGTGCTCTAGCAAGGCTGAATGTAACCCCTGGGGAAAGATGACGGGTCACGCAACGCACAGGAGGCCCAAAAAAGGGAGATGACGTGCACGCAACCACTCCTAGACCACGTGTGCAGAAAGAAAAACCTGCACTACGCTGTGGCACCCAGTAACACAAGAATGAACGTATGCGTGTCACACGCAGCCTAGAATGACCTCTGAAGGGGTAGGCTACACACGGGGCAAGCACAGATGTTAGATACGTGCGTGACTCACCGTCTGCCAGGTAAAAGAGCGTGAAAAATGAGCGCGTTTGGTTGGCAACACCCCCGCCAAAAGAAGATATGTACGCTGTCTGAGGAGACAGGACAACAGTAGAAGGGAACACTGTTTGAGGGAACAGGCCCAGGTAAACCAGTACAAGAGAAAAAATAGAAAAAGCTGTCAGAGGTAACAGGGAGTACAAACTTGAAACGCCGTGAAGTAAATCGCGTGTGAAACGACAAGAAGTACAGAATTCACTCACTCGCTCTCCACGAAAAGCAGTACAAGGAATTGGTGTTCTACACGTACCTTATATGCAGGCCCACACGTACAGCGTCACTTACGCGGCGTGTACGTGCTAGGCCCATTCCCACCAATTACACGCTTTGTCACTTCTGCGTGTAGGTCCATTTGCACCAATTACACGCTTTGACACTTCTGCGTGTAGGTCCATTTGCACCAATTACACGCTTTGACACTTCTGCGTGTAGGGCTATTTCCACCAATAACACGCTTTGACACTCGGACGTGTCACGCAACTTCTTCCTACGCGTGCACGTGACTTCATAGACGCGCATACGCGTTTACGCGCTAAGGGCCTTTCATCGATTTACACGCAGACGTGTGGGATTTTCACGTGCAAAATCACTCACTACGTATCAAGCTGTCCACGCGTTCACACACGAAAGACCACGCTCCTGCCCAGGAGGCCAAATTACTGCCCCCCAGAGCCCTGAGCACGCTCCCACCTGCCATCTGCTGCTGCCTGACTGCCTGCTGCCCAAGTGCCCTGCCATTTGCTGCCTGCACATCAGCCAGGGGTGCTGTTGCTGTGACCACCCCTGCTGGAACCAAAGGCTCCCGACTGCTTTTCCGTCGCCCCACAGCCCAGCCCCAGGACCCAGTTGCCCACCCACTCCTGCCTCTGGGTTGCCATGTCGGGCACTACAACATCTGGCACCAGTGGCAACCCCCGGCCAAGGAGGCAGAGGGGCACCAGCTTCAGTGCCAGGGAAGTTGGTGTCCTGGTGGAGGATGCCCCTGGATGCTGGGGGGTGGGGGTGGTGGGAGACATGAGTGGGGGCCTGGTGGAGGGTGCCCCTGGTGGCTGGGGGGTGGGGGTGATAGGGGACATGAGTGGGGGCCTGGTGGAGGGTGCCCCTGGATGCTGGGGGGTGGGGGTGGTGGTAGACATGAGTGGGTGCCTGGTGGAGGCTGCCCCTGCACTGCTGGGGGGTGGGGGTGGTGGGAGACATGAGTGGGGGCCTGGTGGAGGGTGCCCCTGGTGGCGGGGGGGTGGGGGTGATAGGTGACATGAGTGGGGGCCTGGTGGAGGGTGCCCCTGGTGGCGGGGGGGTGGGGGTGATAGGGGACATGAGTGGGGGCCTGGTGGAGGGTGCCCCTGCACTGCTGGGTGGTGGGGGTGATAGGGGACATGGGTGGGGGCCTGGTGGAGGGTGCCCCTGCACTGCTGGGGGGTGGGGGTGGTGGGAGACATGGGTGGGGGCCTGGTGGAGGGTGCCCCTGGATGCTGGGGGGTGGGGGTGGTGGGAGACATGGGTGGGGGCCTGGTGGAGGTTGCCCCTGGATGCTGGGGGGTGGGGGTGGTGGGAGACATGAGTGAGGGCCTGGTGGAGGGTGCCCCTGGTGGCTGGGGGGTGGGGGTGATAGGGGACATGAGTGGGGGCCTGGTGGAGGGTGCCCCTGCACTGCTGGGGGGTGGGGGTGGTGGGAGACATGGATAGGGGCCTGGTGGAGGGTGCCCCTGGTGGCGGGGGGGGTGGGGGTGATAGGGGACATGAGTGGGGGCCTGGTGGAGGGTGCCCCTGCACTGCTGGGGGGTGGGGGTGGTGGGATACATGGGTGGGGGTCTGGTGGAGGGTGCCCCTGGTGGCTGGGGGGTGGGGGTGATAGGGGACATGAGTGGGGGCGTGGTGGAGGGTGCCCCTGGATGCTGGGGGGTGGGGGTGGTGGGAGACATGAGTGGGGGCCTGGTGGAGGGTGCCCCTGGTGGCGGGGGGGTGGGGGTGGTAGGGGACATGGGTGGGGGCCTGGTGGAGGGTGCCCCTGCACTGCTGGGGGGTGGGGGTGATAGGGGACATGGGTGGGGGCCTGGTGGAGGGTGCCCCTGCACTGCTGGCGGGTGGGGGTGGTGGGAGACATGGGTGGGGGCCTGGTGGAGGGTGCCCCTGGATGCTGGGGGGTGGGGGTGGTGGGAGACATGGGTGGGGGCCTGGTGGAGGGTGCCCCTGGATGCTGGGGGGTGGGGGTGGTGGGAGACATGAGTGGGGGCCTGGTGGAGGGTGCCCCTGGTGGCTGGGGGGTGGGGGTAATAGGGGACATGTGTGGGGGCCTGGTGGAGGGTGCCCCTGCACTGCTGGGAGGTGGGGGTGGTGGGAGACATGGATGGGGGCCTGGTGGAGGGTGCCCCTGGTGGCGGGGGGGGGTGAGGGTGATAGGGGACATGAGTGGGGGCCTGGTGGAGGGTGCCCCTGCACTGCTGGGGGGTGGGGGTGATAGGGGACATGGGTGGGGGCCTGGTGGAGGGTGCCCCTGCACTGCTGGGGGGTGGGGGTGGTGGGAGACATGGGTGGGTGCCTGGTGGAGGCTGCCCCTGCACTGCTGGGGGGTGGGGGTGGTGGGAGACATGAGTGGGGGCCTGGTGGAGGGTGCCCCTGGTGGCTGGGGGGTGGGGGTGGTGGGAGACATGGGTGGGGGCCTGGTGGAGATTGCCCCTGGTGGCGGGGGGGTGGGGGTGGTGGTAGACATGAGTGGGTGCCTGGTGGAGGCTGCCCCTGCACTGCTGGGGGGTGGGGGTGGTGGGAGACATGAGTGGGGGCCTGGTGGAGGGTGCCCCTGGTGGCTGGGGGGTGGGGGTGGTGGGAGACATGGGTGGGGGCCTGGTGGAGGGTGCCCCTGGTGGCGAGGGGGTGGGGGTGATAGGGGACATGAGTGGGGGCCTGGTGGAGGGTGCCCCTGGTGGCGGGGGGGTGGGGGTGATAAGGGACATGAGTGGGGGCCTGGTGGACGGTGCCCCTGCACTGCTGGGGGGTGGGGGTGATAGGGGACATGTGTGGGGGCCTGGTGGAGGGTGCCCCTGCACTGCTGGGGGGTGGGGGTGGTGGGAGACATGGGTGGGGGCCTGGTGGAGGGTGCCCCTGGATGCTGGGGAGTGGGGGTGGTGGGAGACATGGGTGGGGGCCTGGTGGAGGGTGCCCCTGGATGCTGGGGGGTGGGGGTGGTGGGAGACATGAGTGGGGGCCTGGTGGAGGGTGCCCCTAGTGGCTGGGGGGTGGGGGTGATAGGGGACATGAGTGGGGCCTGGTGGAGGGTGCCCCTGGATGCTGGGGGGTGGGGGTGGTGGGAGACATGAGTGGGGGCCTGGTGGAGGGTGCCCCTGGTGGCGGGGGGGGTGGGGGTGATAGGGGACATGGGTGGGGGCCTGGTGGAGGGTGCCCCTGCACTGCTGGGGGGTGGGGGTGGTGGGAGACATGAGTGGGGGCCTGGTGGAGGGTGCCCCTGGTGGCTGGGGGGTGGGGGTGGTGGGAGACATGGGTGGGAGCCTGGTGGAGGGTGCCCCTGGTGGCGGGGGATGGGGGTGATAGGGGACATGAGTGGGGGCCTGGTGGAGGGTGCCCCTGGTGGCGGGGGGTGGGGGTGATAGGGGACATGGGTGGGGGCCTGGTGGAGGGTGCCCCTGCACTGCTGGGGGGGGGGTGGTGGGAGACATGGCTGGGGGCCTGGTGGAGGGTGCCCCTGGATGGTGGGGGGTGGGGGTGGTGGGAGACATGGGTGGGGGCCTGGTGGAGGGTGCCCCTGGATGCTGGGGGGTGGGGGTGGTGGGAGACATGAGTGGGGGCCTGGTGGAGGGTGCCCCTGGTGGCTGGGGGGTGGGGGTGATAGGGGACATGAGTGGGGGCCTGGTGGAGGGTGCCCCTGGATGCTGGGGGGTGGGGGTGGTGGTAGA
This sequence comes from Ambystoma mexicanum, assembly GCF_040938575.1. Lineage (NCBI taxonomy): Eukaryota > Metazoa > Chordata > Amphibia > Caudata > Ambystomatidae > Ambystoma > Ambystoma mexicanum. The sequence continues at coordinate 1,533,905,151 of NC_090937.1, forward strand.
CATGAGTGGGTGCCTGGTGGAGGCTGCCCCTGCACTGCTGGGGGGTGGGGGTGGTGGGAGACATGAGTGGGGGCCTGGTGGAGGGTGCCCCTGGTGGCGGGGGGGTGGGGGTGATAGGGGACATGAGTGGGGGCCTGGTGGAGGGTGCCCCTGGTGGCGGGGGTGGGGGTGATAGGGGACATGAGTGGGGGCCTGGTGGAGGGTGCCCCTGCACTGCTGGGTGGTGGGGGTGATAGGGGACATGGGTGGGGGCCTGGTGGAGGGTGCCCCTGCACTGCTGGGCGGTGGGGGTGGTGGGAGACATGGGTGGGGGCCTGGTGGAGGGTGCCCCTGGATGCTGGGGGGTGGGGGTGGTGGGAGACATGGGTGGGGGCCTGGTGGAGGGTGCCCCTGGATGCTGGGGGGTGGGGGTGGTGGGAGACATGAGTGGGGGCCTGGTGGAGGGTGCCCCTGGTGGCTGGGGGGTGGGGGTGATAGGGGACATGAGTGGGGGCCTGGTGGAGGGTGCTCCTGCACTGCTGGGGGGTGGGGGTGGTGGGAGACATGGATGGGGGCCTGGTGGAGGGTGCCCCTGGTGGCTGGGGGGTGGGGGTGATAGGGGACATGAGTGGGGGCCTGGTGGAGGGTGCCCCTGGTGGCGGGGGGGTGGGTGTGATAGGGGACATGAGTGGGGGCCTGGTGGAGGGTGCCCCTGCACTGCTGGGGGGTGGGGGTGATAGGGGACATGGGTGGGGGCCTGGTGGAGGGTGCCCCTGCACTGCTGGGGTAGGGGGTGGTGGGAGACATGGGTGGGGGCCTGGTGGAGGGTGCCCCTGGATGCTGGGGGGTGGGGGTGGTGGGAGACATGGGTGGGGGCCTGGTGGAGGGTGCCCCTGGATGCTGGGGGGTGGGGGTGGTGGGAGACATGAGTGGGGGCCTGGTGGAGGGTGCCCCTGGTGGCCCTGGGGTGGGGGTGATAGGGGACATGAGTGGGGGCCTGGTGGAGGGTGCCCCTGCACTGCTGGGGGGTGGGAGGTGGGGGTGGTGGGAGACATGGATGGGGGCCTGGTGGAGGGTGCCCCTGGATGCTGGGGGGTGGGGGTGGTGGTAGACATGAGTGGGTGCCTGGTGGAGGCTGCCCCTGCACTGCTGGGGGGTGGGGGTGGTGGGAGACATGAGTGGGGGCCTGGTGGAGGGTGCCCCTGGATGCTGGGGGGTGGGGGTGGTGGGAGACATGAGTGGGGGACTGGTGGAGGGTGCCCCTGGTGGCTGGGGGTTGGGGGTGGTGGGAGACATGGGTGGGGGCCTGGTGGAGGGTGCCCCTGGATGCTGGGGGGTGGGGGTGGTGGGAGACATGAGTGGGGGCCTGGTGGAGGCTGCCCCTGCACTGCTGGGGGGTGGGGGTGTTGGGAGACATGGGTGGGGGCCTGGTGGAGGCTGCCCCTGCACTGCTGGGGGGTGGGGGTGCAGGGGGACATGAGCAGGTGTGCAGGGTAGTCCCCTGTTTTGTGGGCTGCCTGCAGGGGCCGTGGAGGGTGTACAGGGATCACCTGTGAGGACCCACCCAGCCTAATTGCGTGTGATTATTCCCGCACACCCCTGTAATACACGTACCTGGCCAAATCGCATGTGAGAATTCCTGCACACCCCTGTAATACACGTACCCAGCCGAATCGCGTGTAGAACTTCCCGTGTACCCCTGTAATACACGTACCCAGCCAAATCGCGTGTGATAATTCCCACGTACCCCTGTAATACACGTACCCTGGCCAATCGTGTGTAGAACTTCCCACGCACCCCTGTAATACACGTACCAAGCCAAATCGCGTGTGATAATTCCCGCGCACCCCTGTAATACACGTACCTGGCCAAATCGCATGTGAGAATTCCCGCGCACCCCTGTAATACACGTACCCAGCCGAATCGCGTGTAGAACTTCCCGTGTACCCCTGTAATACACGTACCCAGCCAAATCGCGTGTGATAATTCCTGCGTACCCCTGTGATACACGTGCCCTGGCTAATCGCGTGTAAAACTTCACGCGTACCCCTGTAATACACGTACCCTGGCTAATCGCGTGTATGACTTCACGCGTACCCCTGATATGCACGTTACCCGCTTTGCGTTCCTTGTTTGGCAGCCCTGTAGACTGGTCCAGGGTTAGCGCAGCCCTTTGCGATGATTTAGCGATTTTGATGGCTTTTGCTTGCGCGAGCGCGTTCTTGGGGGCGTTACTGGCGCTGCTGCAGGGTCGCTGCGATACTCTGCGCCACGGCTGGTTTGGGAGCCTAAAATCCATGAATACGCTGTGCGCGGAAATCGGTTTTAGCGCACGTGCCTGGCGCAGACAATCGCACGCGGACACTCTGCGACAGCCGCTTGCGACACTTTTCTGCGAAATTCTATGAATTACCCTGTTTGTTTTTCTCTTTTCTTGGTGCCTTTGGAATAACATTTTATGACACGGGGAAGATTTTTAGGTAGTACATTTGTCATGTTTCCCATGCAGATGGAATAATAGAATTAGCGGTTATGAATAGATGTATATGTGTGTTCACCCAGTCCATGGTCTCTGGGTGAAATCTAATACAAAATATAGATTACTGGGGGTCTATGAACCAGTAATGAATCAGTAATGAGGCCCATGGAAGCATAGTTCACTGATGTAGATAAATCAGTGATTACACCACAGGTTATTGATGACGCTCTATGTGAAATTGTGGTGTTTCTGAATGTAGGTCCAAGGCTCTATATAGATCACAAGAATATTATAAGTATAAGGAAGATTTTGTGTATGTTGGGGCCATAAATAGAACAGGAAAGTTATGCTCACCACTAGAAATGACCACCAATCATGTATATTACTAAATTATCTAATATAGTGTAACAAGACATGGTCACTGAAAAGAGGTAAGGCCAAACCCAATCTAAATGCAAAGATAAGTCATCGCCAAATTACAATTTTTTTTTGCACTAAGAAAATACCACCAGACCCCAAATATACACAAAATATCCTACAGCGTAAAAAGTGCTCTTCCTATGATTTGAGCAACTTAACCATAACTACAGGGCCACTATCGCTGGCCCTGTAATACCCATCAATATTCCATACTGACCTAATAAAAAAGCTTGATGCATCCCAAAAGTGAGTTGTTGGGAGCCTACGAGCAACACCCCATGTTCATTTTCTTAGACATTTAAAATGTGTCTTACTTCTAGAAAGTACAGACTTGGGGATCCAAGGCGTGCCGTTTGCAATCCTCTTGACCAGTCTCAGGCATCAAGGGGGCAGGTAAACAGCAACAAATTGGGCCTCATTACGAGTTTGGAGGTAGCCATGCCCTTATTAAGGGCATGGCTACCACCAAACTCGGGTCCTGGTCCGGGTCCTGCAAAAGGGGACTTATCGGGCCATTCCGACCTTGAAATGCACGGTAATTGCCTTTTGCGGGACCCGGACCCGGTACGTCCCCATTCCCATGTGAGCCCCCATAGGGCTCAATGTGAATGGGGAGGATGGTAGCAGCGGGACCGTTCATAACGGTACAGTTGCTACCATCCTGGTCTGCTCGCGGGTGCCGCTCTGCATGCCTGGTCTGACCAGGTGTGCAGAGCGGCCCCCGTAAGCAAACTTGGAATGTTGCGGCATGGCAACAATGGCGCTGGTAGCACTACCGGCGCCATTGTTGCCTTACCGCAACATTCGTAATGAGGCCCATTGATTTGGAAAGGAGCAGCCACTGACTCACATTTAGAGTTTGGTCAGTTTGGCAGGTTTACTCAAACACACACACACATTTGTGCAGAGCAAAATAATCCGACATGAAATCAGTTTAGCAAGATTTCATACAGTGTTTGTATATTGCTTGCAAGAAAATCCACAGGCAGGGGGAGATCTGTCATAGCTCAAAGCCCAAAGCTCACAGATGGCTCATTGCAAGACATGTACAGAAACAACTGTTTATCGGATCCAGTGTATGGCATTACAAGACAATTCTGTTAGTAGGAGGTTTTATGCAGTTTCAGCTCAAATAGATAAATGAAACGAGATAAAAGATTCAGTCCACTGCACAGCAATGGTTACTCCCAGCATCAAAGGATTGTATTGTGGCCGAGAAATGGGACAAGACATCTGTGTACTTACAGTACACTACTGCCATTATTGGGGAAAGCCAACTTACTTACATTGGCAATTCTGGCACATATTGATACAGCCAACTTGAAAAGGCCTTTTTGACATGTCAATTGTGGCATTGGTTGCCAAACTCTTCCAAAGATAACACACAAATGTTCTTAAGATCGGAATACTTGGCACAGTCAACATGAGTATGTTCTTAGAGTGGAAATGACGGCATATATTATTTTGCAAAGTTTAAAAAATGCTAAATGTTCTCCTTAGTGATCAGTTGGATTTTGTATCTATTCGATCTGTTCCACCATGCAATCAATTGCACATTGTATGCCTTTTTTCATAGACATTTTAAGACAAAATGCCACGTCTTGACCAATGTTTGAAAAACGTTCTTATGAGAAAAAAACACCCCAGGGCCCTTTTTCTCACTGCTCTCTGTCACTTGCAGTAGTAACTGGCCAACGTGATTAGGTTTCCTTCCAGAGAATCCGTGGGAATGATTTTTGTAGGAGCAGTGAGGTGTTTTGCTTGGTGTGGGAGGAATCCAGTCAGGGGTGTGGGGGGAGGATATGGTAGAGCATAATGGGTATTATGGTCTGTAGTCTTTGCAGTCCAAAGATAGGGGGAAATGGCATTTGATGGCTGGGGAGATTGTCAATAGCAGGGCAGGTGTTCTGCCTTTGTTGTGGGTTGGTTCTTTGGAGGAAAATGCGGATATATGTAAATGATTGTTTAGTAAATGCGTATGAGAAATGTATTTTAATCCATGAATTCAAAACAATATGAGAAGGTGTATACAGCTTTAAGAGGGACTAGCCCTTTGTATTCAGCACCAAGACTCAGCTTAGCACGGAGAACTCAGTTTCGAATGATACACTTGCAGTCAAGAGGGAGAACAGAATCTGGGCACACTGAAGCAGCATTTTCTTGCATACTAGCTTTATGTTGCCTTAGCATGCTTATTTCTAACCCCGCTTACAGTGCCTAAAGTATATCCATGTATTACTAATGGAAGCAGCTTCAAATGACTGATAGGAATTGAGTCTTAATTGTATTATGAATACTAATCTATTTTGGTATCTCTTGTAGATTGCAGGATTGACCTTTGGAATCATGTCTTGCCTGTCCCCTCATAGAACTCGATTAAGCTAATTGTAAGAAGGGAAATCCTCCTTAGTGAATTCATAGATGCTTCTGTTGATTGAATTGAAGTCAATTGGCCTCATTACGAGTCCGGCGGTAGCTGTGTCGGTAAAACCGGTAGTCTCCCATCGGAACCGTAGTGAATTACCGGCGCCAGACTTGCCTGATTTACTGGAGCATTACAGCCCTGGTGGTCCGGTAAATCTGGCATCTGTAATTCTGTTAATCCTCATTCCCATAGGACTCCATGCGAATGGGGACTGCGGAAACACTAGCACCATGTTGTAATGGTGCCTGTGTTTCCGCATCCGTCTGTGGGCGGTACGACACCTGCCCGCAGAACTCGTATTTTGATGGTCCGGAAAACGGTGCTGGTACGGTTTTACCGGCACCATTAATTCCAGATCAGTAAACTTGTAATGAGGCCCAATGTGTTGAAAACCGTTATACATTGTTTATAAAATCGAGAAGCAGCAGTGTCAGGATTACTTGGGAATTATGTTTGTCTGTTCCTGTGTTTACCTTGAAGTGCTACTATTAGTAATTTAGGAATATAACCTCACACAAGATTGCAAGGTGTGTTGGAGGGTGTGTTATTTCTGTAATGGTTGTGATGGAAAGAGCTCAGCTTGGTGTGGTGCACATGGTCCTGACCTCACTCGTTTGCATGGAGTTGAGGTTGTGACCCTTTCCTATCCAAACAGATCCAAACAAACATTTCTCGTGTCCTCATTGGCCCATCACATCATGCAGCCTAGCAAGAAACTTCCTATGCCCTAAGAGATAAAAAGGGAAAGAAAAAACTGGGGCAGATAAAGGAGTGGGCAAAGGCGAACAGTGATTAGCTGGCAGATGGGGAGTGGTCAAATGACCTTGACCGCCTTGCAAGGCTTGATCTGCATCTTTTCTTCATGCTGCATCCTACACAACTGTAACATACAGGAGAGGTGCACTTTCAGAGACTGACGGAAAGGGGTAAGGAGCATGTATATTTTTCCAACACGGCCTTCTTAATTTTGAGTCACAAATTCAATCTACTGCGACACCACTTCTGACCGGTGCGATAATATGAAGTGCTTGCGTGCCCTTCTCAGTTGGTGCCGCCTAGACTCCAGGTACATCCCTCACCTCATGGTCATGGAGTGCGAGAACATGATGATCACACACAAGCGCACATATTTATCAAGTGTCAGGTTTCATCCGGGGGGCGCCAGTTTAAGTTGGTGGTGTACAAGAAAATGGTTCCTGTCTGCTGCACAATGCGCTCTGAGACACTGATAAATGGATTCGTACACATGAAAGGCCAACTAGGCTTCATGTCGGTTCTTGAAAATGGAGAATTGCCTTGTTCCGGGGCTTGGTATAAATGTTTCTATTTGACGCTTGCCTGGGCTGTGGAGGCGAGGAACAACATGTGCTAGCGGCCGCATTCAAGGCGGGAGAACACTTCATTCTGCCAGGCAAGACACTTTTAAGAGTCACAGCTCAAATGCATTTCCAAGAAAGGTACATTTCAGAATGTTACCACTTGGGTGCACACAATGATAGCCGAAGAGTAGCCCATTATTCTGCTTTTGCATTCATAGAATAATATTCAGTTGATTAGCTCGTTGGTAGGAGGAGAGGTTACAATTACGAAATGACACAGTGCAACCTATAGGAAAGCAGTTTTTCTGTTGCCTATTCATGAAATGGGCAGAAGGAACACAGTGTACATTCAGCAAGTATGCGAAAAGGCTCCACTTATTAATAAGTGCCTTAATGAACATTTAAACATGACAAGTCGATTTGCGCTCTGCTACCTCTCATTTGGAGGAAATTCGATTTTCTTTGGTGTAATGTAATGTAATGTATGTAATAACACTTACAAAGCGCAGACAAAGGCCACAAGGCATCTAGACACCAGTGGCGGCTGGTGAGTTTGAAACCTGGTGGGGCGTAAATTTACCCGGGGCAATTTTGAGCGAGCGCGCACAGTGCATGAGCCTTCACCACCCAAGGGAGGTGCGGGGGGTTCTCCCCCGTGAAATTTTTAGAAAAATGGACTCCAAAATGTGCAATTTACTGTCCAAAAAACCCACCAAAATATGACAAAAAGCCTGTCCACTGGTGATCCGTGACACGGCTGAACGAACAGGTCAGATAGCTCAGCAGGTTAAGTGCTCGCTGCCAAGTTCGGTGCGTCATCTGTACGTAGCAGGCGTGAAGACCAACAAAACCTTTCGTCCTTTAGAGATTGGTAAATGAGTACCAATTACGTTTGGGTGGAAATAATTGTATTTTAAAATATTCTGCTGAAAGCAATGTATTGTTATTATCACCCCCTCCCGCCACTTCAAACATTGTTCAATGCAGGAAGAACACAGTGAATGTTCACAGACGGTCTGTATTACTGACACATGCACACCAGGGTCTGCCTGTCCCATCATAGCGTGCAGGTCAGTCACTGTGCACTGACGGTCTGTATTACTGTCACGTGCACAACAGGGTCTGCCTGTCCCATCATAGCGTGCAGGTCAGTCACTGTGCACTGACGGTCTGTATTACTGTCACGTGCACAACAGGGTCTGCCTACCCCACCCTAGCGTGCAGGTCAGTCACTGTTTACTGATGGCTTGTGTGAGTGCATCATGCACACCAGTCGCCTCCATCCCCAATCTAAGCACCCCTGTTTGCACTGCTGGATTGCATCTGGACTCCAGTGTAGCAAACAACGCCGGCCTGATTTACAGAGTGTTTTTCAATGGAGTTTTCCGGCTGAAAAACGCGTTTGTAAATCAAGCCTCGTCTCTCATCATGCTAACGCCGCACCCTCCTCGCATCCCAGACTGCACAATATATGTGTGTGTGGTGGTGATGCAGTACTTGAATTCACGCCGCAGCAGAGGTTGCAATGCAAGACTTGCACGTATCTCATCAAAGCACCGCCTTTCAACAGACTGTGCTTAAAAGCCACGCGTAATAATAAAACGGTGACAGCCACGTCCACATCTGGTCTGACTGTAGACACTAAGAAACAGCGTGGGGAGGGGTACGGTGTTATCCGGTGGGCAAAGAGCAACTCCGAAAACTTCAGCTAGTACAGAGACTGAAAAAAGGAACAAACTTGGTGAAGCAAACTTGTGTCCATGTTTAATGCAGGGAAACAGATGTTAGTGAGAGATAGAGAGAAGAGACAGAGCGAGTGATAAAGTGGGGTAAAGATGAAGAGCCACTGGGAGAGATTAAAGTGATAACAAGAGACTCCAATAAAGAGAGGAGGTACAAGAGTATGATAGGGAGAGAGGGAGAGAGAGAAAAAGTGATATATAGATTCAGAGATTATGGGAGGGATTAAATATATAATAAGAGAGTCAGATAAAGAGGGAGAGAGGAATAGTGAGAGAGGGGCGTTTTAAGTTCCATCTCAGCACATCATCAGGATGACACCACCTTTAAACCAAGGTGCTCCTCAGCCAATCAGACGGCAAGGCATAGGCGAGTTCACTAAAGGACAGACAGCCCGGATTCTCAAAGAATAATAGGGAGAGAATGGCACCATCGGCTTCCAGAAAACATGGTGATCCAGGAAGGCCCGCAAATTACGTCTGATTCAAGAAAACATTAGAAAAGGCAGATTTGCAACCATTCGGGGAAAAATCCTTGCGAATAAATGTGGAGAGGAACAATATCAGTGGGTAAATTGGGAGTACAGGGAATAGTGAGTGATTTTGAATTAAAGACCACCTACGCTTGGAGATGCAGTGAGATGCTTCTGGAACAGAAATTGTTCCTGGATCAAGCTTCCTCCTTTGCCACTGGGTGAAAACCACATTCGAAACACGGTTAAATCTTCAGAACTCATTAGTACTTTTAGAAATTTGACACCACCTTCAAGGAAAGATATACATCTTTTGTTATTCCAGGCCATTTGTGGCTATAACTTGCTAGCACAGACAATGCGTGAGGGTAGCGTATGTGATTCTTCACAATTCACAATGCTCTCTCAAAATGTGAATAGTTTCAGCCACAATTTGTGTGTGGTGCTTGCTGGAGCTACGCATCCTTATTTTTGAGGATTGGTCTATATAATTGATTCATACATGGGCACACTCAATTTGCACAAATCAAGATCAAGTTTGTAAATAAAACTGATTCTAAAAAAATAAAAATGAACACCAGGCTCAAGTCCCTGGAATTGATATTGCCGGCCTGGCGGACAACATTTACGCCATTGAGACACTATTTGTTGCTGAGGACTATGACATCAGCACTTTTGACACAAAGAGTTCCACCATCAATGTCACCAATGTTGAGACCAATTTTGTTGATGGCTGGACCAGTAGAAGATGTTGTTGAAGATCAGGAACACACAGAAGAAGTGCTCGGACCTCAGGAAATGATTAGAGTGTGATCTCCTACAAGAGCACCACTGGCCGTAAAGAGGGCTTTAAATTAGGTGGGGGTATAACCGTTTGTTGGTGCGCTTACCTGTTAAATCTGTTAGTTGGCTAGCTGAGTCCCCCAAACTGGGAGGTATTCCCCTAACCCTCTCACGGTAAAAAGTTCAACTTGTAATATTGTGCAGGAGATTCACTCTTTGTCAAAGATAAAGTGTTTCCCTATATAAAGTATTAAGTTAAAAAAGTCAATTTGTTTGTGCTCTTGCTTATTTTCTTATTGACAGCTGACACATGTTTCGACACTTGATCGTTTTGAAGGCAGTACATTCGTACAGAAAAGTGTCAAATGATATTATCATAACATATATTAACAGAATCCATAATAGATAATGTTACATACCAGTAAGGGGCAGGTGGTAGACACAGAGGAGAACATAGACAAGGGTATAGTGTCATTAAAAGCCAGTATGATTTCATTACATCATCATTATTAGACACAGTATTTAGTGCGTATTGTATTGTATTGTATTGTTTATGTATATAGCGCCTATACACAGGAAAGTGTTTCAAAACGCTCAAGGAGGGTGGGAACATGAAGAAAAAACAACAGTTGTTCAGAGTCCTTGAAATTCTGAGACGATAATAGTCTGCACAGGCAGAATACGTGCGTAGAATACATTTAACAGTTGAGACAAAGCAAACAGGCCTGATGGCGATTCTGCAGTTTTTATCAGTGCAATTAAGGGGTGAAGACAAGGGAGAACAGACATACGTTCTTCAGGAATGGTGCATACGGATCGTGCAAGTGCACAGACGTTAACAGGCAGGGGGTGGCCCAAGTGCACCCAGTCGGTGGATACTGGAATAAGTGCAGAGAGAGAGACAGTCTCTTGGGTTATTTCTAGTGCCGTGAAGGTGGGTGGGTGTAGGGCCCTGGGGCAAGTGCGAGAGAGGGCTGGCGAGGGTGCCCGGGAACGGTGAGACTCTGAGGTGCACCAGGAGGCCAGTCAGCATGCTGTAAGGAAGAGGAGGGAGAGATGGAGAGAGCAGAGCGCTAGGTTAGCAGTCATTGCTTAGTAATCATTTCATCCTTAACATTGTGTTCAAAGATTTTTTCTCTAAGGTGCTCTTGAGGCGGTTGAGTGACGCACCCTAGAGCCCATGCCAGGTGAGTGGGCCCAGGGTCTCCAGGATTGTGGTTTAGGGTGTAATGGTAGCATTATTGATGTTGAGTAAAAATAAAACTGAGATTTGGTGACATGCGGTTTATAGTCCCACCCAGTTACTGCATTCATGGTCTTACCAATTAGTCTTGGGTGTAGGCAAGTGAGATTCATTACCATTAGATTTAGGCATGGTATATTGATTTATATATAAATATCATTGGTTCGCTAAATAGGTTGTAAGTGGGGTCACTTATCCATGCGAATTGTGTCATTTAGTCCTTGGAATACAATATTCTCTCTTGTTCTTCTACTTGTACTCCCTCTGTTATGTATCATCTCAAAGATACTGTAAGTTAAATATGTTATAAGGTTGATTGAGTATTGTTGGGTATTTTGTGTAGATTTGGGGCCTGGCGGTATTTTCTTACCGCCGAAAAATATTTTAGCAACAATCACTCCATGTATTCAGATTGGGCCATGTACAACAATAATACAGTGGACATGCATTATTTCAGCACACAGACATGCGTGGTTGGTATGCGTGATTGGACGTATTTTGGTGAGCATAATTCCTTTGTTTTATTTGTGGCCCCAATATCCAGAACCCCTTATTTTTGTTTAGATTTTTCGTGTAATTACTAGAGAGACCTCAGGCTTGCATTTCAGGAACACCACATTTTCATTTTTAGTGTGCCACCATGGGCAATTTCTCGCTGTCTTATCTACGGCAGCGAGCTATAATGTGGTATTTTTCACTAACTTATATACGGTAGTGAACTATGTCCCGGGCCTCCCTTTCTGCCGACTCATAGACCTCCGGCAGACTACAACACACACAGTTAGTTATAATTGCTCATACTGAATGACATTGTGCACACAGCTGCAGCCAAATCTTATTTTTAGCTACCTTAAAAATGACAATTGCACTGTCTAAACATCTCCCCACATCATCAGCACTGTATTGGTAAATATAAAACACACCACCCGTCTGCTTTCAGATATTTTTGTGTATTATAAAAGTTGCGTTTAAACACGATCTCACTCTTTACAGAAATAAATGAAATAGCACAGTAACAGCATTATCTGTGATACACTGAAAAGAGAGTGACGGAGACAAGAATTCAATTTGCAACATTAAACACGTGAGTAAAGCACAGGAATCTCCTTTCCTACACTGACTGAATATTTTCGTACACACTCAGCCCCCACACCTCAGCGAGATAATTACCAGGCTTATTCAGTATGTTACTTCTTTGGCTGGTCGCCTTCTGGAGGGATTCACCCAGCAAGGACAAGCATCTGCTGTCACTCAAACTGGGACTTGTGGACTGGAAAAGCCAGTCTCTGCAACCAAGTTGAATCTGCTTTAGGAATCAGGCATCCCCAGCTGTCAACACCGTCCTTCTTCGAGCTGTGTCAAGATGTCTCTTCCTAGCTCCTTTCTCGAGATTAAACAAAAAACCCTGGTTCCCTCCTACCAAAGGATCCTAACCAATACAATTCTATCATGCCCTAACCACCCTCTGTACACAATGGCTTGGCTTATACAGTTACAACTGTATACAAACTGATTTCCTGATTATTCAAAGTCTTTGCTTCCTGCAGTTACTGTGGACAGAGCACAGAAAGGCAAAAGAAAAAAAAAACTTGAATGTGTGTTTAAAACTGATTTTCAGAGTAGGCCTCATTTTGCAGTGAAGACACATTCTTTTATTAATGAGTTATAATTATTAGTCTTGTTAGTGAGATTAGTTTGTTAATTACCAAATGTGTCTCTTGCAACATAGGCATTTCAGGTGAGAAATGGTGTGCATTTTGAAGGTACAGATGTGTGCTTTTAACTGTGAAAAATGTATTTGCATTTTATATGTAAAAATCATTTTGACTGAATAACCTGCCCTTACTTATATGTCCATGTTACACTGGCAACACATAGCTTGAAACAACTGCATCATAGCTATGCACCAAACCCATGCAGTGGTGCTGCATAAATAAAAACATGCTACACATTTATCCTGTGCAGTAGTGCTGTACTCTGTGCTGTACTCTGTGCTGTAACACGATAAATAACCTTACAGTATCATTAGTCTTTCAAGTTTTGGTTAGTGTAGGATACCAATAAGCAAACTAATATTGCTTACCTCCATTGGCTTCTTATTCCATTCTGTACTGGTCAATGGTAACTCGTGGGTAGCCTGTTCTAGCAAAATTGTAGTCCTGTAATAGAGAGGGTGTAGAGGTAAGTAGATATGTGTCTTAGTGCATTTCATTTTTTGCAAAGAGTTATTCCCATTAGTGCCCGCTCTCCATACTCTTGCAGTGCTTGTTACTACATTGTAAAATCCCATGATAAAATCATGCTGGGTTGCAAATTGCGGGTGCCCGCTTCTATCCACAAGCTCAACTGATGCCCGCATCCTGCTTACCTGAATAGGATTGGCAAACGTCATTCGGGAATGATCCCGGGCACTGTGTGAGTGAATGGCATGCCAGCACCATTTTAGATGTTTGTTTATATTGCAGAGCATACGCGTGACATCACACGCACAGGCCTGTGACGTCACATTGATGTTACATGCCCCATTAAGCCTGATAGATGGCTATTGTTCTGAAATTAATTTAGTAATTACCATTATATGTTTCTGGTTTGATATTAACACTCATTCCTACCCTTAGTATCCATAGATTGCAGATAAGTATTGGCGTCTTCAGTAGTACTGTTTCATGTTCAGCGCATTGGCAAATGGTGGCACGGCAGATTTCTAAATTATATAAATAGGATGGACATTAATGCCAGATTCCCGTTGTTTGATCTAATGTTATTCCAAGATAAAGCTCCTCTTTTTGTGGATTGAGGCGCAATGGCCCACTGCTTCACGACTGATTTATTACATGTTATGTTATGTTACGTTACTTGGCATTTATATAGCGCCTTATGTATCATTGGTATGATCTCAAAGCGCTGGTAGGTTGAACGCCCTCAGGAACCGTAGTGAAAGTCAGTAAAGAGAGAAAGAGTCATAAGGTGCGTGTGTGCACCAGATATGTGTGCAGCCGTTGTTTTAGTTGCATGATAGCTGCTTCTTAGCGGGAGGTTTAACGGTTTGGACGTCAGGTATATGTGTTCATTCTGGAGGGATGAGGCCCAGACTGATTTGTGGCTGTGTTAGGCTTGAGGAGACGCTTAAGCTAGCGGTGCGTTCTAGTTGTGTGTTGGTGTATAGGAGAGAGTAAGCGTGGTAGTGTAATATGTTGGTTATCAGTTCCATCCACTGCATCTGTTCCATCCACTCCATCTGTTCCATCCAGTCCATCTGTTCCGTCCACTCCATCTGTTCCGTCCACTCCATCTGTTTCATACACTCCATCTGTTCCGTCCACTTCATCCATTCCATCCACTCCATCTGTTCCATCCACTCCATCTGTTCCGTCCACTGCATCTGTTCCGTCCACTCTATCCACTCCATCTGTTCCATCCACTCCATCTGTTTCATGCACTCCATCTGTTCCATGCACTCCATCTGTTCCATGCACTCCATCTGTTCATCCATTCGATCTGTTCTATCCACTCCATCCGTTCCATCCACTCCATCCATTCCATCCACTCCATCTGTTTCATCCTCTCTACCTGATCCATCCACTCTACCTCCATGACTTGGAGAGCTGCCAATGCCATACTCGCTTTACTTTGTCTACAGCCATTTTAGGGCAATGCTCCCTATTTTGTGCATTGTGTGATATCAAATACTAATGTGTAGGCGTAACTTGCTCCTTTCAGGCCTGATAGATGGTAAGTGTTATGGAAGTTGGTAATTATCTTTTGATAAGATGGATGGGTGCATCTGGGTAAATGTGGGGTAACCTGTGAAAATGATCATTTATGTAATAGTTTTCTGATATGTAGCTTGCATAACATTGTTTGACAAAACCTGACAATGGCTAAAAGGGTGCGACACTCAGACCTGAAACTGTAATCACTTAGTTGTAAATATTGCCATAAGTTAATCCAATACCATGATGATTACAAGAAAACATTCATTTCATGCTCTGTATTGAGTCCTTGTTTCACACACCGTAAATAACATATACATCTTGATTCCATTCGTTGCAGTTTTAATTTTAAGTCCCCTCCTCTTTTGGCACCTTGGCCCTCATTAGACCTATGAATCTTAAATCATTCTTATCTGTCATTGGATGGCATTCCTGCCAATGGGCTGCCAATGGCAACTTACGCTCTTGACTATTCAGTCTAGCCATGTACTCTCTGATTCTGATTCGTAATTGCCTAATGGTACTTCCCACATACATTTACTTGCATACACAGATGATAGCATATTCCACAAAAGCCGTTGTACAGTTGATGGCATCTCTGATCTTGATCTTTGTGCCCTCTTTGCCAGTGTATCCTCAACAGTCTGTATGTGCATACCTGCACATGCTGCAGGTACCACATTTGTGGAAGCCTGTCACAATTCTTAGTCAGTCGCTTCCACTTGTTTGACTGATGTCTATAACATATGGGCAGAGTTTGTTTCTAATAGTAGGTGCTCTAGTGAACACAATTCTTTTTTTTTTGTCCAAATAGTGACATAGGTCGGAGTCCATTAATAGGATATTCCAATGTCTTTGCACTGTTTTGTAGAGTATGTGTGAATCTTTCAAATATTGGGTTATATTATCAATATTCCTCTGGGTTTTGTCCACTTTCTGAGTAGTCTTTAGCATGCTTGATGTGTCCTGTTGTTTGATTTATGTTGTGATTTATTAACGACATTTATTTGGTACCCCGTCTCTTGAAATCTTTTGGTCAACAGATTACATTCTTTGGTGAAATGAGGAATGGAACTCCTGAAAGGAGGATGCAGAAAGACAGTAATCTCCTGAGGTGTCTAACACCCTCACATAGGGGTATGATATTATATGATATGCGATTTATAACGCGCCTGTACACAAGTATGTGTAGGCGTGACTAGACAAGGAGAAGGAAACGAAGGGAGTACAAAACAACGATCTTACAGGGCCTTGTGTCATTCAGACCGTGCAAGAGCTAGGAGGGGAGAAGTGCTGAGGATGAAGAAGTGCTGGTCAAAGGAGAAAAACAAGAGTACACATTTCAGAGAGGCAGGGAGGCTATTCCAGAGGGAGGCCCCAGCCAAAGAAAGAGATCTGTCCCCAACTTGACTGACTCTCAGAGCGTTGGAGGTGGTGGAGCAGAGACCGCGAGAAGGCAGATATTTAGGAAGAGACAGTTGGAGGTAGTGTGGTGGCAGGTCCTAGAAAGTCTTGTGGACAAAGCAAAGAGTCTTGACCGTGATCCTTGCAGCCACTGGGAGCCAGTAAAGAGATTTCAGGGCTGGAGAGATATGATCCCTGGGCTTGAGGCCAAGGACAAGTCTCGCAGTCATGTTCTGAATGAGTTGTAGAGGACGGAGAGTAGAGGAAGAACGATTTCAAAAGAGACTGTTGCAGTAGTCCAGCTTAGAGAGGACCAGAGATCTGGAGACAGTTAGCTTCTGTATGAAAAACAGCATGTTCCACCGCAACATACCATGGCTGATCTTTACCACCTAACTCCTGAGTACATTCAATAGGGTCATCTGCATTTAAGTCTGAAAATCCTTGCAAAGCCTTGGGGCCTGATGATTCTAGCCTGTCTGACAAACCGGAGAGGCACACAGTCACTGGAGCTCAGAAACAGGGCTACTTAAAATACTGTATTAGAATTGCCTGTAAGAAATGTGTCTCCACGTACCACATGCTCAAGAATAAGAGTAGTTGTAGGTGCATTAAAACATCTTTAGGAAGAACAAAGCACAATGCAAATACCTAAACAGTTTCTCTAGGCATGGTTGTAACCATTTTGATTTCATATTATGCCAACATTAAATTAATTCAATCACACAGATCCAGTTTATCTATTCATTTTGGGGAAAAACCAGGCGTTTTTATTCCTGACAGACAAATTGTCAGTACATTATTGTAGAAATGTATATGGCTCCTCGACTTGGAACATGATAGGAAATCCGGAAAACAATCAATGACACTAAAACAGCATTCAGGGAGGCACACTTTATTTACTTGATAGGCGCCACTCTGTGGCACCTACAACTAAAACACAAGTATAGCACAATTGAGAGAATGCCCCCATTCTTTTTTTAAATGTTTTATTATTATTATTGTCATTTTCATCATTAATAAGAGTTAACCAAACTTGGCAGCGCATCACTTAGAGTAAAGACTACACAATCGGCCTCATTACAAGTGTTCCAGTATTTGGCCGGTTATTCTGTGATGCTGGTGGCACAGTTTCTGGCATGTTCATTTGTTTGTTTATTTATTTATTTCTATATCGCTACAAACCTAGAGGTATCTGAGCGCATTATGCAGGTAATTTTCGATTTGCAAGTTACATATAGACTACAATGTAGAAAGGATTACAGACAAATGTTACATAATTTACACAATGGCAAACACAGTCATCTACATACAATTAATAGTTAGGCAACTTGTAAGGTTACAAGCAGTATATACAATAGAAAGACCAGATCGGCATTGTCTAGAAATAGTTATGAATCATTGGCAATGAGCCAATTGTTTCTGTTTTTCCTAAAACTACCGAAGGACTGGTCAGCTCTTAGGGTGGTAGGTAGTGAGTTCCAAAACTAGGCTGCCATCACAGGAAAGCTGCTGCCCCCTGCTTTTTTCAGCTTAAATCTAGGGACTCTTAGACAGAAAGAGTTTGATGTCTGCATAGAGCGTGTTGAAGTTTATCTGGCAAATTTCTCCATTAAGTATTTGGGAGCAGAGTTGTTTAGGAATTTGTGGGTAAGGTATACAATTCTGAGTTGTATCCTATCCTTAACTGAAAGCCATTTGTATGTTCGTGTATCCTCAGAGATGTGATGGCTTTTAGGGATACTTAGGACAGTTCTAAGTGCATTATTTTGTAGTATTTGGAGTTTGTTAATGGTGTATTTTCATGCACCAAGATAGAGTGCATTACAATAGTCAGATTTGGAGAGAATGAGAGCTCTCGCTAGAGTAAGGCTAGAGTAAGGCAACTGTCTGTCGATAAGTAAGGTTTACAGGTGTGGATCAATTTACAGGTATATGCTGTTGATGCCGTGGAGTTGACTTGCTTAAATAAAGTTGGAGCTGAATCGAGGTAAAAACCAAGGGTTTTTACCTCCTTCGCCACTTTGATGTTGATGCCGTCAATGTTAAATGATATATATTGATTGCTAAGTTTGTTGTGGCTAGGCGGTGCCCCTAGGAGCAGGAGCATGGTCTTGTCATTGTTCAAACATAGATCATGCTGGGCCATCCAGGCCTGGATAACCAGATAAATATTGTTAACTATGGCTAGGTCCAAGTCATAGTCACCAGTCAGCGGTATGAGGATCTGGGTGTCCTCTGCATAATTAGTGTAGGTGACACCCAGATGGTCAAGATTATCAAACACTTGGTGAATATGTTGTACATAGTAGGCGATACACAAGACTCTTGCGGGACTCAGGTGTTTAGTATGGGATCTGCTGAGGCTGCGGTGAGAAGACTCTCATAGATCTATTATTCAGAAAGGAGTGGATCCATGCTGTGGCTTCCGGGGAGAAGTGGGCCACTGAGGATAAGTGCTTGCAGAGCACATTGTGATCCACCAAATCAAATGCGGCTGACAGGTCTAGTAGGAGTAGGAGCGCACATTTCCCATCGTCCTTAAGTCCATCAATTTGATTCTTAAGGTCAATTAAGCTGTTTCTATTCCGTGTCGCAGTCTGAAGCCAGACTGCCAGAGCCCTAGAAGGTTATTAGACTCTAGGTACGATTGTATCTGGAGGTAGGCTGCTTTGTCAATTATCTTTAATAGAAATGGTACAGTTGTAATAGGTATATAGTTAGTCGGGTTATTTGGGTCCATAGATGGTTTCTTCAACAGTGGAAGGACCCAAGCGTCCTTAAGGTTTGTTGGGACTGTGCAAGTTTGAAATTACAAATTGATTAAGGTAGTGATGAACAGGGCTAGGTCACTGGCAGATTCTTTAATTATAGAAGCCGGGCAGGTATCTCCCTGGCATCTGGACTTTTTGAGAGATGCTACAATGTTTTCCCCTTCATGAGTAGAGACTTGGGTAAATTTGAATCGTTGGTCATTGAAGTAGAGGCTGGTGGCGTTGTTGATGTAATGTAGGCCCATGGTGGTCGTTGCAGTGCCCATTGTAGGGGTCACACTGAGCAAAGTCGGGTGGATGGAGTTTAGGTGAATCAGGGTGTCCAATGGCTGATTGATTGTCGCCAGTGGGGGACGTGTAGGTAACTGAGTGGTAATAGCTGCCTGCAAGGGCAGAGCATGGTACAGTTAAAGGAGCGCCCTAAGGAGCATGGTGGTAATGCACGACACCTAAGGGCAAGATAAGTCACACCGAGAGGTACAACTTAAACACTGTAAGTACGACCAGGCACACAGGCTAGGAATGCTGAAGAAATGACCAAGGCAAAATCGATTCTGCTAGGGCAATGTACACAGGCTAAATGGGCAGGGCTAAGTAAAAAGCAACAATAGGCAGATTCGATTTTGCTAGGGCAGTGTAACACAGGTTAAATAGGCAGGGATAGGTAAGATGCAACAATAGGCAGATTTGATTTTGCTAGCGCAGTGTAACACAGGCTAAGTAGGCAGGGCTAGGTAAGATGCAACAATAGGCAGATTCGATTTTGCTATGGCAATGTAACACAGGCTGAATAGGTGGGCAAGGGAAGATGCAACAATAGGCAGATTCGATTTTGCTAGGGCAGTGTAACACAGGCTAAATAGGCAGGACTAGGTAAGATGCAACAATAGGCAGATTCGATTTTGCTAGGGCAGTGTAACACAGGCTGAATAGGCAGGGCTAAGTAAAAAAACAGCAATAGGCAGATTCGATTTTGCTAGGGCAGTGTAACACAGGCTGAATAGGCAGGGCTAAGCAAGATACAACAATAGGTAAGCTCAGTTTAGCAGTTGGTGAGCTCAAATAGGCAGGTTTAGATATGCTGATGGACGCAATGGGTATTCATACAATTAACACACTGGGCAAGGGTGTGCGTTAACACTGCGGGCGGATAGCAGGCACAGATCATCGGGAAGCGGGAGCAATAGGCCTGCCGAACGCTTAAGGTAATGGGCACGGTGTTAGTAGGTGGAAGGCGCTATGCATGCACGGAAGGCAGTGGGTGAGGTGGAGGAGCGCATGCCTTGTGGGTGGGGGTTTGGAAAGATAGTTAAGATGGCAATCACGTACCGTAGGTAGACAGATCTGTGGCAATGGGTTACACTTAAGTAGGCAGATAAATGGCACTGCAATGCAGGTTACCCAGTGTTGGGGGTGCGGTATGCGTGGCTCGGAGGTGTCACTCGGTGCAGGGCAACTGGAGAGGGTATGAAATGTTACCTCAGGACAGGGGGACCGGCGCACGGCAGTCGAACGGCATCAAACAGGCATATAACAGGCAACAGCCTTGATTCCTTGGGCCTTGGAGAACGTGGGCCTGATTCGCCTGCCGGCGAGCAATGGCTGTTTAGGAGGTTCAGGGCCAATCAGCGGATGGGGTTGGCTTGTGCCGGGAGCCTAGTTAGGCAGATGAGGCTCCAGGCAACATCGGGCGGCCATTTTGGACAGGGTTGGTACCTTGTGTACCTGAATGAAAGTAAAATGCACACAAAAGTGCTTCTTTATGCCAAGTGATTCTGGGCATGCGATTTTCGTTGCAGGGCATCCAGGAACGGTCGTATGCAATTATGAGATGCTGTTGGGGAGGGGGTTGCAGCAAGGGTTAATTGGGAGGCTTAGTGGGGGAGTGGGTGGAGGGGAGGGTTAGTCGGGAATGGGGAGGTGGGCCACACGTTTGTTGTTGTTTGTTCATTCAAAAATACACATGGTTCTACATATGAATTCACATTTGGACATTTAATTTGTGAAGTGGTGTGCTTTATTTTTGCTCTATTTTTATGAGTTCCTGGTGGGCCGCATGCCCATCCCTGACATCCCTGTGATGGTGCTGTCTCACATCTGCAGTTGCATCCACGTTACTGTTATCATCGTCTGACGGGGGCATGTCCATGTCAGAGGCAGGGGAATGTTCGGCTGGATGCAAAATGGCACAGGCCAGAACTATCTTCTCCACTTTCACTGGCCCGTTCATCTGAGCCCCACCAGAGTGGGGAAGGCACCAACACTGTGCCTTCAACAGTCCAAAGGAATGCTCAATTGTCATCTTTGTTTTAGGAAGTAGGGACAGTTTAGGAATTTCGTTTGGGGTGAACGGCACTCCCTTTGTTTAAATACTAGGTTTAGGAAGAGAGAACACATTCAAGCCCGCGTCTCTGCGGCCTCTAGCAACATGGTGGGATTCTTTAAAATCTGAAAGGAACTGGCCAATCCTGTTTGAGTCTCTACTACCTCTTCTGTTCCCTCCCAGACCCTCTGTACGGCTCTGGCCTCTCACTTCTCTGTTAAAATAAAACTCAGGACATCCTGTCCTCTGTCTCCTCTCACTCCCCCTCTTCCTCCCTTGACCACCCTTTGGTCATCTCTCCCTCTCCTCCTCCTTTCTCCTCTTTCTCTCTGACAACACCTGATGAGGTTTCTAGACAAGTATGATCTATGAAAGTGTCCCCCAAACAGGTGCTCCCCTACTCCTCCAGAACCATCAAGGACCATATTGAAACCCTCCCTCCAGCCTTGACCAATTTCTGAAATCACTCTTTTTCCACTAGAACTTTCCCCTCTCCACTTAAGCACTCCCTTGTGCACCCCTTCCTCAAGAAGCCGTCTGCCAATCCTACCTGCCTGGCAAAATATCACCCAATCTCCATCACCCCTTTCCTGAGCAAACTCTTGGAAAAGCTGGCCATCTCCCAGCTTACTCTTCTCATTGAATCTGTTGGTTGTCTCTATGACCATCGGTCTGGCTTCATAGCTGCCAGGGGCATGAAAACTGTTCTCCTGAAAACCTGTGAAGATCTGCTCACTAACCTTGATTCCAGCATTCCTACTGTCCTAATCCTCCTTAATCTTTCCTCTACTTTCGACATGGTCAACCACATCATCCTGATCAATCGACTCTGTGAGAACATGGGCATCACGGATCTGGCCTTGGAGTGGCTGACCTCCTTCCTCTTGGACCATCCTTCCCAAGTCCAACTTGGTCCCTTTCTCTCCGCCACCTCTCTCTCTACTTGTGGCGTTCCCCGGGGCTCTGTCCTCCCAGCCTCGTTTTTCAACCTCTATTTGGCCTCTTTGGCACACCTGATCTCCACCTTCTCCTCTAACTTTTGGTGTAATGCAGATGATACTCAGCTTCCTTCAGGTTCTCCTCAGCCACCTCTCCTCTCTCACACATTCCTGAGCGTCTATTCGCGATTCAGGATTGGTGCACCTCCAACTATCTCTGCCTTAACCAGTAAGACAGAGATCCTTCTCATTGGGACCCTGCCCATGCTTTCCCTCTCTCACTCTGGCTGTCCGCCTCTTCTTTCACCTTCCTGTGAGGCACAAAACCTTGGTGTCATCGTCGACTCCACTCTCTCTTTCTCTCCTCACATCTTGGATGTCACCAAGAAGTCCCTCTTCCAGCTGAACCTCCTCAAAGGGACTCTTCCCTTTCTCACTTTCCCCCAGAAGCTTACTGTCTCCAGAGCTCTGTTTCCCTCTAGGCTGGACTACTGCAACAGCCTCTTTCTCATTCTGTCTTCCTCAACTCTCCGCCCTCTGCAACTAATTCAGAACAGACTGCAAGACTTATCCTTGGCCTCATGCCCAGGGACCATATCTCTCCAGCCCTGAACTCTCTCTGCTGGCTCCTCGTGGCTCCAAGGATCAAGCTCAATACCATTGTCCACAAGGCTTTCTGGGGCTGGGACCCACACCACATCCAACGCTCTCTTGCAAAATACCTTCCTTCTCAATCCCTTTATTCTCAGCTACCGCCATCTCTCTAAGGGTTAGACACTTCTCCAGGTAGAGATTGGGGGGTAGATCTCTGTCCTCTACAGGCGCTTCCCTCTGGATTAGCCTCTTTGCCCTCTCAAACTTGAGCTCGACCACCTGAAGTTCCGGAAGCAGCTCAAAATGTTCCTCTTCTACTCTTTCTCTCTCTCCCTCCCCTGCTGACCTACCTGGCTGCTGTACCGACTGGTTGCTTGGCTACCCTCAGAATCTCACTGGGTACCAGGTTCTTTCTTGTTCAGTCAACCTTGCACTCTCTTCGGGCCTACCACACAATTAGTGGCTGTAACTGTAATCCTACAGTCCCTTGTTCTCCATGCACTACCCACAGAGAGGCGTGGCCCTGTCTGCAATTACTCAGAGCATTGCTGCCCTGTTTTCCCCTCCCCTCTCCCTTGCACAGCCCCCTCCCTTTCCCCTTGCACTTCTAGTTCTTACACTTGCACGATCTGAATGACACAAGGCCTAGTAAGATTGTTTGTCTTGTCCTCCCTCTGACTTCCCTCCTTTTTCTTGTCATGTCAAGAAACACTTGTGTACAGGTGCGTTATAAATTGCTTATCCATTCAGATCATGTCATACCAGAATGCAAAGTCGACACCAATGTGGTATTTCGTTTTGTGGCAAAAGACCTTTTTGTTCAATAGAATGTTTAAGGAGAGGGGACGATTGGGATTTTTGTTTTAGGATAAGTATACCTTTTCTTTAATAGCCAGTTTTGGGAAGGGGTATTAGTATGGAATGTCATTTTAGATGCAAGGAACATTTTGTTTCAAAGGCAAGCTTTTGGAATGGTGACAATTATCAATTTATTTTTTGGGCCATGACACCGCAATTACTTTAAGTGACTATAACTTCACTTCCGCAAGGAAATAGGTTGGAGGTTTCAAAGTCCTCAAAACTCCCCCTGCAACAGTATGTTTGGAGTTAATTGAATTAATATTCAGTCAAATATGCTAAGGGTCTTCACCATTTGCCCCCCACCCACTATGAAGGGAAGATATTAAGGCAAAGCCTCCACACACTGATTTTTTTTCAACTGGATCAATTCTACTTACATGTGACCTCTGTTTTGGGGTGCTCAGGGAAGACAGCCAGGCTCATCAGGGATCAGTTCAGGGTCTGGTCACTTCAGTCAGAGATCATCACCAGAGTTCCTCCCTCATCTGGCTCTCGTTATGAGTCAGTGTCTAGTCAGCTGTTAGCTTCCCCAGTTTCTCTCTCCCAAGCATAGTTAAAGGCCTCTCAATGTTAAGGCCTCTCCACCCAACATGGTTTTAGGCAGCTGTCTCAGGATTCACACCCAGGTGGATTAAGTGCAAGTTCTCCAAGATGTTTATCTGCTCTTCTTTTTTTCCTTCTCTCTCTTTCCTTCTGTGTCCACTTTCTCCATAGAGCAAGTGCGTTTTAATGTTAATCCCCCCCCCACAACATATTAGGATCAGGAGGTGTCAACTTATTAGTCTTAAATTTCCATTGGACCTCTTCAGTTCTCTCCCCCTCGCATGGTTCCACCCCTGTCTGCCTATAGGCCCAGGGAGTTCATGATTGAAGTGAAGTGGAGAGGTACCTCCCCTTTATTAAGGTCCTCCCCTTTATTCCAGATGAGGTTCATGCTCAAATTGTGGCAGCATGTGTAAACAGGATCTTGGACTTTTGCAATGCTATCTACCTGGCACAGCCTTCTTTTCTTATGCAGCGCATGCAAGTGCTACAAAATGCTGCAGTGCATCTGGTTACACACAGTCCTGTCGGAACAGGAGTAACTAGGGCCAGACAATCTCTCCACTGGCTTCCGATTGAAGCTCGGGTAACATTTAAGGTGTTGTGTATCATGCACCGTGCTTTAGGTGGACATGGATGCTTAGCCATCCAAGAAAAATTTAACAGATATACCCCGGCTCGCTCACTGAGATCCTCAAATGCAGCATTGTTATTGATACCCAAATTTAAGACAGAACGGTTGGGTGGCCGTGCTTTTTCAGTAGCAGGGCCTAGACTTTGGAATTCACTGCCTGGAAGGTTGAGGAAAATTGAGGACTTTGCATCCTTTAAACAACATTTGAAAACTTTTCTCTATAGATAAATCATTCTTCACATGCCCACCTGTGACTCAAGATAAATCCAAGACCCATACTCCGTAGGTCATATAAACTAGGAGGATAGTGAACATAACTCTAGCAACACCACAAAGAACTTGTGACTCTGGGAAGGTGTGCACCTTAGAAGCATATGTTAACATGTAAATATGTTTTGTTTTCTGCTTCCTGAAACAATTAAGGGACACAATATGTTACAGTTGATATGATCTAGGAGATCTTTCAAAGATGAATGTTTTTTTTATTTTTATTTTATGTATATGTTATTGTAAATATTTGATGTGGCAATACACCAAACCCCCCTAATTTTCTAGGAATAAAGCATAAGAAGATGAATGTGATGTTCAGTTCACACTTCCCGCTAGTGCCATTGTGAATAATTTAGACTGCATTATACACATTTCATGTTTGATTTTTGATTTGTACCTGATATAAAACACATATTACTTTACATTGGGTTGAATTTGTTTTTTTTCTTTTCCTTTTCATCACATAACTAAGGTTGGATGAGCATAAGAAGTGTGATAAGTTCACAGAAAGATCCTTTGTCCTCAACTGTCGGATTACAGAAGCAAGGACATGGAATGAATAAGATAGTGCCTCACTGAATTAGAGAAGACACAAAACTAGAATATTCATTTAAGGACTACTTGAACATGGAAAGGAGACATTTCTTTTGGTTTGAGATATTAAAACCTGTGACTCCTATACATCTGTCATGTTATCGGTTGTTTCAAGCACCATGATGCCTTGGGTGAAAGAGCGCTATACAAATAGCTGATTGATTGATTGATTGTACACACATCTATCAAGTACATATTTTGTAGCTGTCAGCTTTTTCACTCAAAAAGTCCCTACATGCCCAATTTAATAACTTACTGATAAATGCGATAATATATAGATATTAATGTCCCCCTACTTATGACAAATTGGTAGAGGTTACTTTCATTTCAGAACGCTATAGCACGTTTGTGCTATGGTTTTTCTCCCTTTATTCGAATACTAACATGTTTGGAAAGATAATTAAATAACTATAACTAATTGGTCCAACCATTAGCTCCACAACCTCCAGATTCAGGACATTTTTGGGGAAGCTAAAAACAACTTTTGGATTGTCACAGGGTTATGGAAATTCAAATCCATATACAAATAACACCAGCACCACTGCTTTGGCCACAGCTTTATAATGAGATCTGTGCAACGTCGGTACATATCACAGTCTCAAAGTTATGGAATAAAATTACATTTGTAATATATGTCAATGACCGTATATTTAACATGGATAAACTGTAGCTTTACCTCTCCGTTTCCTTAAAACCAAGTGTTTCTCTGCATTTGCACACACTGGGCTGAATGTTGATTTAAGGCTGGGGCTAAAACCAATAGCCTTTTGTTATTTGAGAGTTGATGTGCTGAGGAGATTAGTATGCTGCAGAAAACAGCCAACTTCTACCCTATGACATTATCAGGTCCTGCTGGCCTCTTGCAGTCACCACAATTCAGATCTAAGTGTATTTTTTTGTAACCATTTTCACTCACCCAGAGCTGGGTCTGTGTTGATCTGGCCGCCTAGCAATCTAGCATGCTAGAGCCGCAAAGATATCTCCCTTCCAGATAAGGAGCCCACCAGGTCTGCCATGGGGGATGTCACTTGCAAATTTGGATCAGTTACCAGAAGCCTTTTTCTATCTTGGGCTCAGAAGTGATTCACATGTTGCATCTGAAAGAAAATAAACTTTTAAATCTGGGGCATACATTTTCCATGTGAAGCCTTATATTCCTGCATCTTGCATCCACTGTTCAGGACTTCCCTATAATATGTTAATTTTGGCAACTGTGCACCTTTCCCCACATGTTCATTCAGTTGCAAAAAACACACTCCTGGACATTGCAGTTACAGTACCTTGAATTGCACACAGCATTTGTTTTTTGCTGGGGAACTGAAAGTGAAGCACTGTTGTTCCTTTTGGTCAGTCATCATGGGCATTTTTATTTAAAATGATGTCTGTTTCTGTGTTGAAAAGAATGGTGTAATTGAAAGCAAGACACATATGTTCCATGATACACTGTTCATTTGGTCGTTTCAACAAGACAAATATTTTCACTCACTAGGCCTTTTAGCTGTGTTAAGTTTTGGGCTACAATGGATATTTTAGTGTGTCTTTTCTCATTAGACCAATGTATTTCACAGTAAGGCCTAACCTGGCCTTTCCTTTTGTCATACTGGTGCTCTCTTTTAACCCCACAAATTGTCCCTCTCCGTTTGCTATTATCATATTCTGTAGTAATCGGAATGTAGAGGGTTGTTCTGGTAAAGTAGAGAATACAGTTTTAAAGGTGTTTTGTATCCTAAAATACATGAAAATATCCAGTGATGTTGTCCCAACCGTCTCTTTAAATGTATTTAGGGACAAAAAGGAGTCATCTGGAAAGAAATCACCAAAAGAGGTAATCCCGAATCTGGTTATCAGATGCAAGTATATTCATTCAAGTTGTACCCCAATGCCTGATATGTACTTACCTCGTAGCAGTGGGGAATATAAATGGGCTACTACTAGTGTCTTCACTAGTCTGTGCCAGGCACGTACGGTACATACAACTACATTCATCCCGTTAACTAAGTTCGTCCTATTCGACTGAGTGAGTGAGCGTAGCAGAGATGGTGCTGTTATACTGACAAGTATTGAGCCTGGGCTACCAAGTAGTATTTCTCGAGGCCAGGCAAGGCAAGACCCCCGTTTATGATGGGGTATGGTTAACTTCTCCCAGCTTACCTCTGTTTGTTTGCCCGCCCAAAGGAGCATGGTAAATAAACTTTTGAGACATGAAAAAAGAGTTCTAATAAATTCAGGAGAACATTTGTAAAAAAATACAGAAACTTTGGAGGCACCTCCATTTTGAATAGAGCTCCTCTGCCCATTAATGATAGCAGCAGGCCCCGCCATCTTTGTATTTGCATTTGGAGATTATCTACAGCTCTTCCATAGTTCCAAGCACCTTGGGGTCTCTTGTGATTTGATTCCCCAAATACCAAGTGTTGTCTCATTCCCATTTGAGTCTGAGTCCATCCTGAAACACGTGGGTGCACTCGATTAACTGATAAATGACAGACTTTCCCAGATTCATATGTAGTCCAGAATTTCCCCAAACCCCTCTATTTTTGCATAATCAGAGTCAGGTTCTTCTGAGGCTCTTTGACAAACAGCATTATATTGTCTGCATATAGAGATATGAGCTACTGATTGGGGTATAGTTGTATACTAATATGAAGGTGTTGCTCTCTCAATAGGGCAGTCAATGGTTCTCTCACCAGAGCAAATAACAATAGTGATAAGGGGCATCCCTGCCTTGTGCCTCTTTCCAGTGTAAATGCTTGTGATAACTGCCAGTTGACTTTAATCATCGCCTTAGGTAGGTTATACAAAATTGTTATCATAGCAACAAAATGGGACTCCGATCCCAATTTCTGCAACACTGCAAACAGAAATGGCAATTTAGTTGAATCAAATGCTTTTTCAGCATCAAGGAAAACTGTGACAGCTGGTGCTTCCTGATTGTTTGCATTCAGCAGACCAAAAAATCTTCTACACCAATAAGATTTGTTCCTCTCGGTAATTAATCTGAACTGATCAGATATTACGCATCCACATTAATTAAAGAAATGAGACAATATGAGTAACATTCATCACGTTCAGTGCCTGGTTTATGTAGCAAGGGGATTGTGGCTTCCCTCATTATCTCCGTTAGAGTACCTCATTCAGTGGCTTCCTGGTATACCTCCAACAAGTGTGAGGCTAGTATGTTTCCATATGTTTTAGAGAATTCTTTGGCTAATCCATGTGGGCATGACACCTTAGATGGTAAAATGTTATTGAGCTCAAGTATCTCACCCACTGTTATATCCTGATTGAGGGCTTCTCTATTTTCTGAAGTCACCCAGAGCACGTCATTATCCTCTAGGTATTGCCAAATTTGGAGTGCTGACCACTTGTCCCTGGGGGAATATAGGTCTCTATAGTAATGTACAACCGTAGCAATTTCATCTGTTTTAGATCTGTGTGTTCCACCTTGGTCTCTAATAGTCTCAATGTAGTCCCACTTGTTGTCGATCATGAATGATTTAGGTAGCAGTGAACCAGGTTTTTTGGCCTCACCATATTGCTGCACCTGGTTTTGTCTCCCCATGAACTTTATTTCATCTGGCTGCATTTACCATGAAGTCTCCTACCTCATTTTGTATATCTACTCGCGTTTCCTTGTTACCTCCACCCTCATATTCCTTTTCTAGTTGTTTTAATTTCTGTTCATTCACCTTGAGCTCTGATCTTATTGTGCGAAACATTCCACCTTCGAGAGAGATGCAGAGGCCCCTTATATAGCATTTAAAGGCCTCTAGGGATAGGGATTGTAATGATCCTACATTTTGTTCAAAGAATATTTTAATTTGTTCTCTAATGTTCTTCTTGAATATGTCATCTCTCAGAGCTTCTGACTTGAACTGCCAACCACATGTTTTTTGGGATCCCCCCAGAAGCATCATCACTAAGACCACCGGCGAGTGGTCTGATAGTGTGACGGGAAGTATTTCACAGCTATTGATGAGGTGCATGATGTGTTTTGAAACTAAGACATTGGGCCTTATTACAACTCCGGCAGTAGCCGTGCCAGAAGAAACGGCAGGCTGCCGGCAGAGTTGCGTTTTTTTTCCGGCGCCTGTCTTTTGGGAATCACCGGGGCATTACAGGCCCGGCGATCTGTGAAGCCAGGCGCCGGAAAATGTAACTCCCCATTCCCATTCGAGTCCCATAGGACTCAATGGGAATGGGGAGGACGGAAGCACTGGCAGCGTGTGCAACAATGCTGGTGCTTCCATCAAATGTCTGTGAGCGGCTGCCGTTCTGCACGCCAGGTCCGACCTGGCGGGCAGAACGGCAGCCACCCACAGGACTCGGAGTGTGCCGGTCAGGTAACAATGATGCCGGTACGCTTACCGGCACCCTTGTTACCAGACCGACACACTCGTAATGAGGCCCATATAGTCAATACGCAAGGCCATGTTATGTACCCATGAGTGGAAGGTGTATATTCCAGTTTGGGGGTTTTGCTGTCTCCATATCTCACCCAGGTCTAACAGTTCACATATCTGATTTATTTGTATTGCCGATCCAGATTCTGTTCGTTCATTAACGTTAGATCTGTCTACCCTCGGGTTCAGCATACTGTTAATGTCAGCCCCCATATTATCATTGAGTCACCTACTTCGGCTACTGCATCCATTACCCAATCATGAAATTCAGGGCAATCCGAATTAGGGCTATAACGTATTAAGCGTGATCGGGGATTCCTCAAAAAATCCACTGAATAGCAACTCCCTGTGCATACGATGAACTGGTGGATCAGTATCTGTGGCACGCCCACTGATGAAGAGATGTGTTTCCTGACGGAATGTTGTGTCTGGGCATATATAGCAATAGCTTCCTGGCTTTGTGTGGGTGATTGCTGCCCTGCACATCCCATGTACTGAATTTAAATGTCGTATGTGGTTCTCCCTCGTTCATCTCACCTCCTGGCCCTGCCATGTAATGTGTTAAGACATCTTTTGGATTTCAAAGGTCGCCTCCGTTGCCCGTCCCACATGTGTCTGTTCCTCCTGAGTTCCCAGTGTTCTTAAATTGCCTTTGTTCTTTCTCGTGCAGAGATAATATGTTAGAGCCGCTGCCAGCCTAAAAACAACAATCAAGTCAACATCATACCCATCTTGAACACCCCATCCCCAACAGGCAACCCCAATTGGCCTGGTATTACCCCTCATCAACTTTTATCAAACACAACAGTTCACACTGTTTGGAACCGCTTGATTCGACTAGATACCCAGCCAGTCTATTCGAATTCAGGATTACATTATTTCAGCTCGTTAGATTCTAACATCTTGCTTACCACTCCTTTTGTGCAACTCGAACAAACGACCAGAATGTATTTAGCCATTCCTATGCAATAGTCGTTATTTCGTTCACTGACTCACAGGGCGCGATCCCCAACTTTCCAAACGTCTCATGTGGCGTCTTCCCCTCACTGTTCTTTCCCTTTGTTGGCTCTAATGGGATGGGCAGATTTTCGGCAAAATCCCTACCTCTTCAGGACAAAGGAAGAAATTAAATGAAGAAATTAACTTTGCCATCAATAACAATCATAGTTATTTGTTGTACCCCACATTCATTGGGGGAAAGTAACTCCCTGAGTTGAGTGTGACCACGTAATAAACTGCGACACAAAAAACTAACAGTGATTTGTGCAACCTCACCCTCAGTTTTAAGTGCTACATGTGCCATTTTCACATCAGCACAATTTGAACCATGCACATGTTTTATTTTTTTCTGTGCTCGTGTCAGTATGCAACAGTAGATGTTCACTTTGTTGTCGAATCACACTCCAAAAAGAAGTCATTGCAGTTCTGCCAGGCAAAGTACACTTAATGGCCCAACAATGGAAGGCCTTGGCACTCAGCACTCATGTGTGAACAGGTGGGGGAGAGGAGGGCAGCTAAGAGAGGACATATGCAGCCCAAAAGAAATGTTGAAGAAGTTGCTATTGTGGTGAAGTGCGGTCCATCAAGACATGTAGATTAGTAGAGTGTACAGGGCGGGATGACTTCAAACCACTTTTGCAAGCACATGCAGGGTGTCCTGTGTTCTACATGCTAATATGCCCCATGAATTCTACATGTGTGAACCTAGACCTTTGAAGGGAAATTAGAAATGCATCTGTGTTTACTGAAAAAGACTTCTCTATTGCAGCACTGCCCCAAATTACTGACCTGTAAATCCCCCGGACATCAAGTCAAGCATGTGCAGTACTTCTGCTATGTGTTGCATAGTTACCACTTCTTGCTTTTGAATTGACTGCACAGTAACAGTAAGTATAATCAACATCTTTGAAATTATGCTGAAACACGATGGGCCTTATGCAGCAATAGTAAACCCATTCTCTTGGTAAGGAGTCGCTGAGCAATTTGCTGTATTCCACTTTTCTCGTCCCATCAACAATAACTAAAATACTTGACACTACGAATTATCGTAAAAACAATAAATAGTAAAAACTGCACATATATCCTCCCATGCTTATTTTCCGCCAAAGCAAATTAGAATAGATAAAAAGCATGGAATACGTTTAAAAAGCAGGTGACAAATAAAAAAATGTATGCATAATGCATTAAAAAAAATCAGGCGTTCAATTAACTTTTTAAGGAATGCATTCAAAATATCTTTGCTGGCAAGGATCAATACCTGGTAAAGGGGTTAAGAAGTTTATGAGGAATTCACCCAGTTGATGTGATGTTCACCAGGCTTGAACCCTGATCCCCAGTTTTCTAATGATATGTTGAACCAAATGCACATGAATGCCTCAAGGTATACCTACACCACACACTTCTCCTCTTAATAGTGTGGTTGCAGCAATGGCAAGCCGATACATTTAGGGTGTTTAGGCCCGGTTGAATAACAATGAGTCACCTAGTGGTAACATGATAAGCATCATCTTGGAAGGCTGCGTTCTGCATGTATAAGAGAATAATTGGTATTTGTCTGATCAAAAGAGAATTGCATAGAAAAGTACCGTATTTGATAGGTATTGCCCTATGTTATCCTTCACTGTAATGTATTTCTTCTGATTATAAGCAGCAAATTATGTATTTCTGAAGTACTGTAGATATTGTATTGAGGTACCGCTGCTCATATTGGACAAATGGAGGCACACATAACGTTACGGGTAAATCAGCAATGACAATGCATAGCCTTTAAATCTTCATGCAGTGTACATTCTCTTTAGTGGGCTGTGTTTTCGCTTTAAGAACTCTTCAGCCCCCAATTTTGAATATTTCAGAGTTGGTCACCATGCATGTCCATTTTAGGAATTATATATGTCTCGGCGGTGTATAAGAAAATGGGGAAACTGAGTTTCACTAGTGTGTCACTATACAAAAAGATTTTATGTTGGCTGTGCCCAATATATGCCAGCATTGCCCATGTTATCATGGTTGTCAAATTGCACTTACAACACTCCATATGGTTGCAATGGGACATCAAACACCCTTACCAGCATGGCATCCACGCCAAGCTGGTTCATCCATCACAATGTGGCCACCAGTCTGCACTCTGTGTGCAGGGAAGTCACCTCAAACTGGAAGTTCCTCCCTACAAGGAATCACTATAAAACATTGCAGCTCCAGTAAGCTATACGTTGCAACTGCTTTCTGTTGCCCTGATGCTCTGTGATGTTCCTATTTTTATTTCCTTTTCTCGAGACTTTGTCTGAATCTCAGCCTTGCTTCTAGTCGCTTCTGGCTGCTCTCGCCCTCGTTCTACTTCTGGTTGTGGGATGTTTTTACCCATGCATCCGAGCCCTACCTCAAAAACTGTGCAGTACTGGCATTGAAAACATCATGATGGCCAGAGCTTCCCAGAAAATGCACAGGGAAGTGCATGAAGAATAGGCTGCCATCCATTTTGCCGATGTTATGGGCACAGAAGGGCACTGCCTAAAACCACCATTGGACTACCCACACAGTAGTCTGAAACCATTGGGAATGGCAATTCTGATTGCCAAAAGCAACCTAGAATTGTGGGGAATTCATTTTCTTAAATCCCAAAAAGGGGTGCAGTACCAGTACTCACCACTATCAGAAAGCCGGCATTTTAAAACAACACCAGACTTTGTGTAAAACTGAATAAATGACCCAAAGCAGGCCAAAAAAAGACTTACTGAGAGGTGGATACAATCTAAAGTTATATTCTGAAGTGACTTGAAGGTTTATAACAAGACTGGCTGAGTTGTGGATTTCAGCAGTTTAAGTAAATCTGGACTGAAAGACACTAAAAATCTAAATGTTTAAAAGAAATGAGTGACCTACTTTTGAGTGTCACATAGGTTGCAATTGTTTAAATGTCATAGTTTTAAACTTAGAATCAGCATTTTAGCTGCATATTTAAGAAATGGTTAGTTTATTTGAATGCAGAAAACTGGGTAACAAAAAGTGACATTTTATCTGAGGCCTGGCTTAAGGAACTGAATTCTGCCCACCAGCTACCCCCGACAGGAGGTGAGACTTGCACAACAGCTGTGTTCCCAGGCCTAGCTGCCCTTTTGCTGCTCCCACCAAAAGGAATATGACACTTCTCTGATTGAATTACCTGGGCTCTGCAGGAAATTGAACAAAGCCCTGTCCTGACTCAGGCAAATGTTTTATTACGGGGGCCGTAAAAAGTGGCTTCCTCCTGAAGGAAAGGGGAGGAGCACTGCCTGTGAGAGCAAGCTGGCTTGGCAGAACTGGAAAAACCAGAAATTCAACCTTGTGCTGGGGGGAAACCACACCCCTGTAGCCAGAATATGGTTTTAGAAAAAGATGAATAACTCATAGAGCGGACTTGTGAAAATTATTTAAATGATACCATGATTCTTGTGATTTTTCTGCCCACATTTTAAGAGGTTTTAAGAACCGGTGGCATGATCTGGGGGCAAACTAGCAGTTAAGAGGGTATTACTTAAAATGTATGCATGTTAAAAGTCTGATACTTCATCAAGAAATGTCCATACTCCTTGCGCACATGTGTATAAATTTGGGGTAATGTCCGATATTACGAAATCAGTTAAAAAGTGCAAATGTTGCCATTTCTGAATGCAAGCTCCCAGGAAGAGCAGATTTGGACAGGGTATATCTCCTGTGATATGTGATGGGTGCATGTAATTTTAAACAAATGTGTACCTGTGCAAATATGTCTTTTGGATCAAAATATAGATTGTGTGTAAGTTGACAGGGGTGGGTTCTCTGTATCATAAACAGACCTCATCATGATGACACTTCATTTCATTCCCCCAATCAAGTGGAAGGGGAGGAAGTGGCCAATGACAAGTGGAGAGGGGTAGAGCTTAGTGATGCTGCACACACACCCATTTTCAAAACACATAAAAGCAGACAGACAGGACAGATAGGGACCTTCAAATCCATTTGCTGCGGGACGCTCTGCCGGGAAAATCCATACTTTACCTCCATCAATCTCTAGAGAAAGCTGTGCAGAAAGATCCAGACTTCAAATCCATCAATCTCCAGAATCCAGAGAGAGAGCAGAGCTGACCCAGATCACTGTGAAGTGCTGAGACCAGACCAGAGTCCAGTCTAAAACCTGACCAGATCCGTGGCGAGGCCCATCTAATTCAAAAATATATTGTGAGTACCTAGCAGACTGTGCAGAACCAATCTCTTAGTTAAAATAATATAATTCAATCTATTTTAATCTAAGTAGAACTGCCTCCTAACTGTCACCTGTCATTTGTAAAGCTGTCACCTGTCATTTCTAGTTGCTAGCTGTCATTTGTCACTTTGAATTTTAACATTCCAAATCTGAAAAACTACCTTTATTTAATCGCTCATATCTCCGTGACCGTTTGTCTTAGAGACTTGCAGTAACTTTCCTCTGAAAGCTGGGAATCGTGGCTTTTCTAGGAACCTAGAACCGCATTCCTACCCCCGATACTTGTGCCGCAATCGCGAAAAAAGCACTCGCGAATTTGCCGCGATTTGCAAATTTCTCAACGTGTGAAAACAGCAGTTTTCTTGCTTTCATTTGCCAAAAATTCGTTTAACCTGCTAGTTACCCCTAGATCCTTGCTAAAGTGAGCCTGAACTCATCCCAAGTATATTTCACTCACCCTGAACCTCTAGAGGGAATTAAAAGCATTTTAGCATATTTTTCACTTCATTGCCAGCACATATAAAAGCATTTTGGGCCTGTGTTTCCAACTTCTGTAGTGTAAGCTTGCTGGGGTGAACTGAATTACAGTTGATTGCATTTCTGAGAACTGTGTGCTTTCCTTCCATTTCCTTGCATTGCATAAAGGGGGGAGGGGATTGCCAGAGAAAAGTGATTACATTGTTTTGTTGAACGCATATTGAGTATTTTCTGTACTGCATTTTCATTCCACCTTGCATCCATTTGAAACCATAAAGTATTGTTGCTATCTTATCCATCCTATAACCACTCATCATTGATTATAAAGAAGTGTGCCAGTGCCAGACTATCCATTATTGATTACTGCTCAGATTCAGTGTGATATCCAATTATTAATTTATTATAAAGTGTGATATATATCTATATTGTTTAATTTCTCAAATAAACCTTTAAACGTGCAAAACAGAACTACTTCTTGGCTCAGTGGGGTCAGGAGGATTCCAAGAGAGGGGTGTTATATAGGGGTAGTCATCCAGAAGGCATGAACTGGACATAAAGATATATTAATAAGGGTTTCCATTCAGTATCCCAGACTAGGCATTGACTTAGCTGTAGTGTTGAATTGAATCCCCTTACAAATTGGGGGATCGTCCGGGATGTTTGGATTAGATCTATCACTTGTGCAGATTAATACAGCGTGCCAGCTGACCAGATACACATATCCGGTCGGATCAAACGCTGTGTTACGCTGTAAAGCACTCCTCAAAGGAACGCTCTAAGGAAAAGGTCTGTTTTGCAAAAATAAAATAAAAACTTCTGTAAGTCAGGACAGAGACCAATCTCTAGAATGACGACCTTAGTAGACATGAAAATAGCTAGAGAGCACTTCTTACATAAGTTATTTGTGAGAGGTGAGTGGACTCACCAGGACCGCATGGTCTGGTTGCAGGCCATCACGCAACAGGTCACTGAAACAGGGTCAGATATATGGGGAGATCAGGGTCCCCTACATGTGGCCCTGAGTGAACTATACATGGCTCCTAAAGCTAAGCATGAACAAGACAAGATGGTTAGGATAGCCGCATACCTGTACCTATATATGGGAGACATGCAGGATAAATGTACTGAAAGCCAAGATCTGGCGAATAAGCGACAGATGGCGTTAGAGAAGGTCCAATCTGACCTGGTCTCTTCTGAGCAGAGGCTGCAGGGGAGCCAGGAGTCAGAAAATGAGAGTAGACAGCACATCATTAAAATAAAGAGGGATATGGACATCCTGCAACAGGAAAAGGCTGACCAGGATACCAGATTTCTGGCCTTGCAGAAGGAGTACCAAGAAGGTTTGGACTCCCTACTGCAGAGCCAGAAAAAGCTGGAGCAACAATTAGACTTTAACAGGGCATGCACGGAGCAGGTAGCCACCCTGCAAAGTCATCTAGATAGAGTGAAGGCAGAGAGCAACAAGCTGATTTTGAAAGACCTGGATACCCAGGCAGAGTTTGATGAAGAACGCCAGAAAGCTGGTGCCTTTCAAAGGCAGAGGGACAACCTGGCGGCACAAATGCAGGCCCTTAGTCAGGAAAGAGACGCCTTAGGCCAGGAAGTCTGCCATTTAAAAAGAAAAACAGAAGAAAATCACTTGGCCCTCCAGGGGCTGGGTGACCTCCAAAAAGAACACCAGAACTTGTTAGAACACACCAGGAGGGTGGAGGATGCTCTGGCAAGAAAGGAGCAGGCCAATAGGGACACAGCTCAGGAGGTAACCCTCCTGCAGCAAAGACTGGCCCAGGGCTCCAGGACCAATCAGGAAACGCAGAGAGAGAATGAGGCTCTCTGCCAGCACAATGATAGACTCCAACAACAGGTAGCGATGCAGGAGAGACTGATAGAGTCTAGTAAGGCCTTAACTGAGGAACTGAAGGCGCAGGCTCTTGCATTGCAACAGGGAGCAGGGGCGGATAGAGATGAGGTTCGCTGGGAAAGAGAAACTCCTGAGCATAACCCCAGGAGCCCTAGTACCAGAGGCCTTTATTTCTCTCAGTCCCTGGACTCTGCCACCCCCATGTCCCCTGGCGCACATGAGCACAGGGCCACAGGGATGGCAGATTACTATCCAGCCAGAAGCATGGGGCTCATAGGCCAGTACCACCCAGGAATGGAGGGGCAGGCATCAGGGTATGGGCACCCAAGCACAGTGCAATTTGATGGGGAAACCCAGGAGAGTAGGCCCATTAAGGGCAGCCTGAAAACCTATGCCCAGTTAGGTCAGTGGGGGGGGTACCCATCAAATCCTGGCAGCAAGGAGGGATCTGAAGACTCCTCTGAGCGGTACAGGACACAGGAGACCAGGTCCCCACATTCTGCCAGCCATTCCCAGGCTCGCAGAATCCGGAAAACCTGGAAGAACAGACAGGAACCTCTGGGAGCAGTGCCTCTGAGTCAGAAGATGAATGGACCAGGGTTACCCGGACCAAAAGGGCAAATAAGACAAAAAGGGCCTTGCTTAAGGACCCATTGAAACAGATTAAGGCAATCAGGAGTGTCATCACGCCTTATCATAAGAACGCCAAGTACTCTGTTTGGGAGCACTTAGAGTTGTTTGAGCAAATGATGGAGACTTTCCATTTGAAGGACAGCCAAAGCTGTATTCAATATGTAAAGTGGACCTTCTCCCCGAAATACTCCAGTTTCTTTGCGGGGCTGGAGGACCAAAATCATTTAAGATGGTCCACCTATAAGGCGGCCATCTTGAAACGTTTTTCTACTCATAGAAATCCTCAAGAGGCTCGCAAGGCAGCCTACAATTTGCAATGTGCGGAGGATCAGGCCCCACAAGAATTCGTGCAAGAACTGAAACGTGCCTTTGCGCAGACCACCAGAAGGGTGCGCACAGACAGCAGATAATTTGTTAATACTTTTTTCCATGCCTTGCCCAAATATATAATGACCCAGCTCGTGAGGGATTTTCATGAGAAAAGATCTTTAGAATGGGTCATTGAACAAGCCACCCGCATCTATGAGGTGCAGAAACCGGTGGAAAACAAAAACCAGCCCGAAAACCACAAAACTAACAGCACCCCTGCTGCTGCCAAGGTGGCAGAGGTAAAGGCACCCCCGTTTTAGAGTTGGAGATGGGGGGGCCTAAAAACCTACCTGCACCTAATAATGCTAGGCCCAGAAGATCCTCGGGCCAGTCACAGACAGGGAGCCAAGGAGGCAGCCCCACAAATGGGGTCCCTCGCTCTCCTGACTATGTAAGTCCCCGTTACAAGGGAAGTCGACCCATCCTGGGTTATGTGTGGACTCCTCCAGCCCAAGGGGGGGGATCCAGCCAAGCACCTAACCCAGGGAACTTCCCTCCTAACTTCCCACCGGAGGGCAGAAATTCTCCAAATCCTGGGCAGAACTTTTTCCCCAGGTATCCACCCAATTTCCAGCCCCAAAATCATCCATCCTTCTTTCCCCAATTCCCTGAGCCCAGACAACCTAATCCGGGAGAGGGGAGGCCAAGGGTGGAGGGATACCAAAATCTTCCCAACCAGGGGTACTACCAGAGAAGGGATAGCTACCCTTCCCGGGATCAGCCCAGGGGAGAAAATAGAGCCCCGTATCAGTCTGAGCGGGTTTCCCAGTTAGAGCGCCAGGTCCAAAATATGGCACGGGATCTGGGTCAAATACTGAGGGCACAGCAGAACCCTCAGATGGGCATGCCGGCACAGAATGCCCCAAACTCTGGACCTGGTACTCCAGAACAATGACGGGGGCAGCACCCCGATAACACACCGGTTCCCAGGGAGGAGGCACAAAGGGAAGGGGGGTGTAAAGCCTTGGAGGAAGCTTCCTTCCTCACTTGTAAACAGCCCCTGGAAACCCAGGAACCGGAAACAAAATCTCTTGCCCCTGAAAGTCTGCCTCCTAAGGAGCAGAGGGGGGGTAGGAGAAACAAAAGACCCAAACAGACTCAGTTTGAGGAGGAGGTACAGATCTTCCAATTTGAAGGAGAGGGATCCTCAGAGGATCCTGGGAAAAGGATCTTCTCCTTTAGAGAGGGGGGGACTCCTCCCAAAGAAAAATGGGTCCCTAGGGATGCAAATCCAGACTGGGGAGATGTGGAGACTGAGCTACCGCCGCCCACCATCTCATCCCAGAACCAACAGCAAGAAAATCCCCTGGTTCAAACCCATCCTGGTGACTGCCTCCAAAAAGGGGGGGGGCGGCCCGGAACCGGAGCCAGGGGAACCCACAATGGCTCTGATCTCCAGTTGCCAATTTTTTCTTTCAGATTCCCAAGGTTCTCCACAGAATTCTGCCCAAATTTCTTCTCTTGCGATGTCCAAAACCAGAAAGTTAGCCCACCAGTTGTCCAAAAATGGGCATTATCTGTGCCCCCTTGAGGAGAAGGAGGGAAGATACTATGCCCCGGTACAAGTACAGGGACAGGGTACAATTTTGGCACTGGTGGACACTGGATCTCAAGCTACCCTTCTGTCTAGAAGGGCCTTTGACGAACTGAATGCAGGAAGGGGAGAGAATTACCAAATTCCTCTCACCTCACTTCCTGGACAACTCCAGAACTTTGACGGGAAGGAAATTCCCGTCGAGGGGACGACAGATTTGGACATTAAAATTGGGCGACACAAGTTGAAACACCCAGTCATAGTAGTGACTCCAGAGGGCACCCCTTGTTTACTGGGGAATGACCTCTTGAGAAGGTTGTCACCCTTAATAGATTGCGTAAACAAGGTCCTCTGGACCCAGACTAGCCGACCAATAAAATTAAAACAGAGTGTCAACCATGTTAGTTTAAACGGCACCTGCCACATGGTTGAACAAAAACCTGACCAAGTAGAATTTCACTTCCAGAATAGCCAAATTCCAGACGTGACAGTAATAGCAGTAGGACAACAGACTGGTGATGGGGGGTCCTCTCTATTTCTGAAAATCAACCTTCCTTCCAGTTTAAGGTGGTATTCCACACTGGAAGGAAACACCCTGAAATTCTTTACTAATCCACAATCAGAAACTCCCACTCCTATAGTCCAGAAAGATGTGAAATCAGCTCAGAACCTGGCTGATATTCAGCAAATTGGAGAGCAGTTGTTCATCCCTGTTCAGTTAAATGATGGGAAGGACTCTGTTCTCGCTCGAGTGTGTGTGAGCAACGGTAAGAGCTTCATCAGCGAAGCCATGTTCCGCCAACTCCCAAAAGATCCAGCCATTCCCACCTTCAAACTGATAGAAATGGACCTGGAAATGGACCTGGAAGCACCTAATTCCAAACATCTCCTGCCAAGCAGGTGTATGCTCAGAATCTCCATTGGCAACAAGAGCATAGTCCACAATTGTTGGTTCGTGCGAGACGTCCCTGCCGCCTTTTACTTAGGAAGTGACATTCTCAATCGCTTTGCCATTAGTTTGGACCTAATAAACTTCAAAGCTTGGTCCCGATTAGCGGATAATCCCATGGGCTTTGATGATCCAGAAAAAGCATTTAGGTCAGCTCAATTGCTACCTTATGCAGTTGAAATTCAGATCAAAGAGGAAGTCACCATCCCAGAAAGGACCCGACAATTCTCCCTGGAAGTGAAAGTTAAAAGAGGACAATATTTGCAAAACCCTGATGCTTACATACATCTAAACGCTTCTCTCCAACAGCAAGGGTTGGGGGTAAACCCAACACCATTAGTCAACATAGAACATGACACCATTCCAATAGAGGTGGATAACAGCGACTTAAAGAGTATTACTCTAGCCGCAGGCACCATTATTGGAATGGCGGTTGACGACCGACATTTTTCCATAGATTTAGGTAATGAACTGTTAGGGCCAATCCCCAAGGACTGCTTTGACAGTGACAGTGATGACAATACAACACCAGACAGAATTTTTACCCGGCATGGGGGGAACTTCCTGGTGTACACTTCTTGCCCTTATGGTAAGGAAGATGTGACTTGTGACTTCAGAAGGGATGAGGTGATTTTCCAGGTCCATGAGGGCTGCCTTTCCGACCTGAAGCCTCCAGTCCAAATCAGCACTCTGACCAGGGACTTCTCCACCCAGCTGGAGGAGGCCGCTGAGATAGCCAAACCAGAAGTCTTTCCAGGCTTCAGGCAGATGGTGGAAGAGAGAGTCAACCTAGCTGATGCCTGTGTGACTCTGGAACAAAAGCAAAAGTTGAAACAAGTTTTCTTGGATTTCCAAGATCTCTTTGCGGTAGAC
This sequence comes from Ambystoma mexicanum, assembly GCF_040938575.1. Classification (NCBI taxonomy): domain Eukaryota; kingdom Metazoa; phylum Chordata; class Amphibia; order Caudata; family Ambystomatidae; genus Ambystoma; species Ambystoma mexicanum. The sequence continues at coordinate 1,533,946,976 of NC_090937.1, forward strand.
TCATATGACTGTGGTCGCACCGACATCCACACAACAACAATCCCCACGGACCCTGGCATGACTCCAGTGTTTGTGAAGCAATATCGTTTGCCTCTCGCATCAATGGAGTCCCTTACTGAAATAATTAAGAACCTTGAGTCCCGGGGAATAATCCGTCCAGTCCACAGCACCTTCAATAATCCAGTGCTGGGAATATTAAAGCCAAACGGCCAGTGGAGACTCTGCGCTGACCTCAGGGAGCTCAACAAACGGGTCCATACTTCCCGATGGCCTCTGCCCTACATTGACCAAGGGCTGGCCCAGATCCAGGGGTCACAGGTATTCACTGCAATAGACCTGACCAATGGATACTGGACTGTGCCTGTCAGTAGGGAGGACCAATACAAGCTGGCTTTTACCTTTGGGGGCCAGCAATACACATGGACCCGGACTCCCTTCGGATACCTCAACTCCGGCAATGAATTCAACATTTTCCTACATAAGGCCATGCCCGACCTGGGTGCGAGGGGTAACCTGGCTTATGTAGATGATGTCCTCATCAAAAGTTCATCTGTGGAGGAACACATAGCGGAGATCTGTTATGTTCTGACGCAGTTGAGGGCCAGCGGAGCAAAACTTTCCTTTCAGAAAGCACAGTGGTGTAGAACCCGTGTTAATTTCTTGGGGCATGAGATTACTCCTCAGGGTCTCTGTCCCCAGGAAAAGAAAGTGGAAGCACTTCAGAAACTGAAAGACCCCACAACTCTGCGGGAACTAAGGAGCCTCCTTGGACTGACTAATTACAGCAGAAAGTTCATTGAGGGCTACGCAGAGATCACCAGACCCCTGATTCATATCCTGAAGGGGGGGGGTCAAGTGGGAATGGGGTCCAGAACAAGCCGAGGCAGTAAGACAACTCAAAAGAAGCCTCTCACGAGCGCCCTGCCTAGCTTACCCTGTCAGAAACAAGGAGTTCTTCCTGGAGACGGGGTTCTCTAATACGTGCTTGACAGCAGTATTATACCAAAAGCATGATCAATAAAGTCAAGGTCAATAAAGTAATCTCCTATGCGAGCAAAATTTTATCCTCTGTGGCGGAAAAATTCAACGATTGTGAGAAGGCACTCCTGGCAACGGTGTGGGCATTGAAGAATTACCGCCCGTTTATCCAGGGGGAACACATCATAGTGGAGACTCCACACCAGCCTCTGCAATATCTCCAAAGTGATAGAATCCGGGCCGGAAATGTGAGTAATTCCCGAATTACTTCCTGGATTCTGTCAATGCAAGGCTTTCCTGTGGAGGTCAGATATGGCCAAAACAAGAAGAGTCCCCTCGCGCAAGGTCTGGCTGACTTGCATGATTGTGCCAGAGAAAACTGTCTCGAGGGCGAAAGTCTAAAAATAAAGGACAACATGGAGGCATACCTTAATTCCCCACACAAAGTCTTTGAAGAGGACAAGTGTGAGGGAATGCCCACTGTCTATGTGGATGGATGCTCTTACCATGTTGACAACAACGGGGAGAACGAACTGGTGGCCGGCGTAGAGAAAACATGGGTGAAGGAGTTCCCAGAACCCTCCGCTGGGTACAAAATTGGTCCCCGAAGTAGTCAGGTGGCAGAATTGATGGCTGTGCATCAGGCCATCCTCACTGCTGTCCAGCATCAACTCCACGAACTGGTCATAATCACAGATTCGGATTATGTACGGAACGGGTTCGTGGAGCACCTGGTTAATTGGAAAGCCAGAGGCATGTTATGTGCTAACAACAAACCCTTGAAACATGGGAAGTTGATCCAAAACATTGATGATCTGGTCACCTCGAATGAGATGACCATCTATTGGAAAAAGATCAAGGGTCATTCCAAAGTAGAGGGACCAGACAAAACTGGAAATGACTTAGCTGATCAGCTGGCCAAAACCGGGGCCATCCAAGGGGATCTAATTGAGATTGAGTCCCTGTTGGGGGAGATCCAGGTCACTGCTATCACTAGGTCCCAGACAAATGCTCACAACGACCTTTCAATTGCACAATGGAGTAAGGAGACCCCTGATGCTGATTTGATTACAGCTCAGAAGGGGGATCCAATAATTGGTAAGTTTTACCAGCACCTTGAGGACCCTGAGAACTTTCCCCTGACGGATACCAATTACACTGGGAAAGAGGACCTAAGAGTGTTGATGAAATGTCCAAAAATGTTCCGAATCCAAGACGGTTTGCTGGTAAGGAAATCCAAAGCTGGCCACGATCAGTGGGTGGTTCCTACCTCATTCCAAAGCCTGATGTTAAGTCACGCCCATGATGCGGCCACCGCCGGTCATAGGGGGTTTCACACAACATTGGAAATCTTAAGAGAGGTTGCATACTGGCCACACATGGGGCAGGACCTCGACCAATACTTGAAGGGGTGTCTTGTGTGTGCACAATTTCAGCCATCATCCCTCACGCACCGTGCGCCTCTCCAAAACAGGGGGATGACACTGCCATGGTCAGATTTACAAATTGACTTTGTAGGCCCCGTGATTCGCTCTGCTAGGGGGAATAAGTACATGTTGACTGTGACATGCTTGTTTACCAAGTGGGTGGAATGTCTCCCAGCCCCAAATTGCAAGGCAGAAACCGCAGCTGCCTTGATGATTAACCACATCCTTTCCCGTTTCGGTCTACCTCAAAGGATTGAGTCAGACAGAGGTAGCCACTTCACCAGTGAAGTGATGACAAAGATGTGGGAGATACTGGGGGTCAAAAGGAAGTTGCATATTGCTTACCGGCCAGGTTCTTCTGGGGCAGTTGAGAGATATAACCGAACCATTGTGAGCATATTAAAGAAGTTTGTGGCAGATTCTGGGCCAAGTTGGGATATCCGATTACCTCTGGTCCTAATGGCCATCAGATCTACCCCTTCATCTGCAACCAAAATGTCACCATTTGAGTTGATGACTGGGCGCAAGATGGTGCTTCCTCAGCATTTGCTCTACAGGACCCAAGAGCAGACACTGATAAATGCCTCCACAACTCATGAGTATGTGGAGAATTTAAGGAAACACCTTCAACATGCTTTTGCTTATGCTCAGCAGTATCTAGAAAGATCAGCTAATAGCATGAAGACCCACTATGACCTGAAGACTTCCAGGAAGGAATATCAGGTGGGGGACCGGGTCTATCTATACAATTTCCAAAGGAACCAGGCCAAACAGCGAAAATGTTTGCCTACATGGAAAGGACCCTTTGAGATTATAGACAAAATCTCCCCTGTGGCCTACAAGATCTGCATCCCCAAAGGCGGTTTGGCAGAGGGGGAAGACAAGTGGGTCCACATCAACCAGTTGAAGTGTTGCCATCCCAGGAACACTCTGCAACAACTGGAGGAATCCTCTGGAATCCTAGAGGGTACTGTCTCAGATTAATTCAGTTCTAACTTAAAATATCCTACATATCGCCTATCCAATTCTGAGTTTCTCAATGTGGGTGTTTTCGTTTTTGAATGCAAAAAGAAATGTGCATGTCCATCTGTTTTGACTATAAATTTATATGCCACCCCACTATATCAATGGTGGGGGAAAAATGTCTATGAATAGGTATTGCCGCTCTTTCTTTGTCGTCCTAGGAGAAAGAAAACCTGGAGACGGGCCAAGGAGGACGATCCGGAGACCGGGAGTAGAGACAAAGGGGCCCAGTGTACCGCCCAATATTCCCATCAGGACCGGCGAGGAGAACCGATCGATCAGTACCGGATGGAGGAAAAGATGCTGAACTGTGCCATCTATTGGAAGAAGATGAGGAAACATCCCAGGTCTTGCGAGTCCCATCAGTGAAACAGAATGGCCATCGCAAGAGGGGGGCTTGTGGGATGTTTTTACCCATGCATCCGAGCCCTACCTAAAAAACTGTGCAGTACTGGCATTGAAAACATCATGATGGCCAGAGCTTCCCAGAAGACTGAAAGACACTAAAAATCTAAATGTTTAAAAGAAATGAGTGACCTACTTTTGAGTGTCACATAGGTTGCAATTGTTTAAATGTCATAGTTTTAAACTTAGAATCAGCATTTTAGCTGCATATGTAAGAAATGGTTAGTTTATTTGAATGCAGAAAACTGGGTAACAAATGTGACATTTTATCTGAGGCCTGGCTTAAGGAACTGAATTCTGCCCACCAGCTACCCCCGACAGGAGATGAGACTTGCACAACAGCTGTGTTCCCAGGCCTAGCTGCCCTTTTGCTGCTCCCACCAAAAGGGATATGACACTTCTCTGATTGAATTACCTGGGCTCTGCAGGAAATTGAACAAAGCCCTGTCCTGACTCAGGCAAATGTTTTATTACGGGGGCCGTAAAAAGTGGCTTCCTCCTGAAGGAAAGGGGAGGAGCACTGCCTGTGAGAGCAAGCTGGCTTGGCAGAACTGGAAAAACCAGAAATTCAACCTTGTGCTGGGGGGAAACCACACCCCTGTAGCCAGAATATGGTTTTAGAAAAAGATGAATAACTCATAGAGCGGACTTGTGAAAATTATTTAAATGATACCATGATTCTTGTGATTTTTCTGCCCACATTTTAAGAGGTTTTAAGAACCGGTGGCATGATCTGGGGGCAAACTAGCAGTTAAGAGGGTATTACTTAAAATGTATGCATGTTAAAAGTCTGATACTTCATCAAGAAATGTCCATACTCCTTGCGCACATGTGTATAAATTTGGGGTAATGTCCGATATTACGAAATCAGTTAAAAAGTGCAAATGTTGCTATTTCTGAATGCAAGCTCCCAGGAAGAGCAGATTTGGACAGGGTATATCTCCTGTGATATGTGATGGGTGCATGTAATTTTAAACAAATGTGTACCTGTGCAAATATGTCTTTTGGATCAAAATATAGATTGTGTGTAAGTTGACAGGGGTGGGTTCTCTGTATCATAAACAGACCTCATCATGATGACACTTCATTTCATTCCCCCAATCAAGTGGAAGGGGAGGAAGTGGCCAATGACAAGTGGAGAGGGGTAGAGCTTAGTGATGCTGCACACACACCCATTTTCAAAACACATAAAAGCAGACAGACAGGACAGATAGGGACCTTCAAATCCATTTGCTGCGGGACGCTCTGCCGGGAAAATCCATACTTTACCTCCATCAATCTCTAGAGAAAGCTGTGCAGAAAGATCCAGACTTCAAATCCATCAATCTCCAGAATCCAGAGAGAGAGCAGAGCTGACCCAGATCACTGTGAAGTGCTGAGACCAGACCAGAGTCCAGTCTAAAACCTGACCAGATCCGTGGCGAGGCCCATCTAATTCAAAAATATATTGTGAGTACCTAGCAGACTGTGCAGAACCAATCTCTTAGTTAAAATAATATAATTCAATCTATTTTAATCTAAGTAGAACTGCCTCCTAACTGTCACCTGTCATTTGTAAAGCTGTCACCTGTCATTTCTAGTTGCTAGCTGTCATTTGTCACTTTGAATTTTAACATTCCAAATCCGAAAAACTACCTTTATTTAATCGCTCATATCTCCGTGACCGTTTGTCTTAGAGACTTGCAGTAACTTTCCTCTGAAAGCTGGGAATCATGGCTTTTCTAGGAACCTAGAACCGCATTCCTACCCCCGATACTTGTGCCGCAATCGCGAAAAAAGCACTCGCGATTTTGCCGCGATTTGCAAATTTCTCAACGTGTGAAAACAGCAGTTTTCTTGCTTTCATTTGCCAAAAATTCGTTTAACCTGCTAGTTACCCCTAGATCCTTGCTAAAGTGAGCCTGAACTCATCCCAAGTATATTTCACTCACCCTGAACCTCTAGAGGGAATTAAAAGCATTTTAGCATATTTTTCACTTCATTGCCAGCACATATAAAAGCATTTTGGGCCTTTGTTTCCAACTTCTGTAGTGTAAGCTTGCTGGGGTGAACTGAATTACAGTTGATTGCATTTCTGAGAACTGTGTGCTTTCCTTCCATTTCCTTGCATTGCATAAAGGGGGGAGGGGATTGCCAGAGAAAAGTGATTACATTGTTTTGTTGAACGCATATTGAGTATTTTCTGTACTGCATTTTCATTCCACCTTGCATCCATTTGAAACCATAAAGTATTGTTGCTATCTTATCCATCCTATAACCACTCATCATTGATTATAAAGAAGTGTGCCAGTGCCAGACTATCCATTATTGATTACTGCTCAGATTCAGTGTGATATCCAATTATTAATTTATTATAAAGTGTGATATATATCTATATTGTTTAATTTCTCAAATAAACCTTTAAACGTGCAAAACAGAACTACTTCTTGGCTCAGTGGGGTCAGGAGGATTCCAAGAGAGGGGTGTTATATAGGGGTAGTCATCCAGAACGCATGAACTGGACATAAAGATATATTAATAAGGGTTTCCATTCAGTATCCCAGACTAGGCATTGACTTAGCTGTAGTGTTGAATTGAATCCCCTTACAAATTGGGGGATCGTCCGGGATGTTTGGATTAGATCTATCACTTGTGCAGATTAATACAGCGTGCCAGCTGACCAGATACACATATCCGGTCGGATCACACGCTGTGTTACGCTGTAAAGCACTCCTCAAAGGAACGCTCTAAGGAAAAGGTCTGTTTTGCAAAAATAAAATAAAAACTTCTGTAAGTCAGGACAGAGACCAATCTCTAGAATGACGACCTTAGTAGACATGAAAATAGCTAGAGAGCACTTCTTACATAAGTTATTTGTGAGAGGTGAGTGGACTCACCAGGACCGCATGGTCTGGTTGCAGGCCATCACGCAACAGGTCACTGAAACAGGGTCAGATATATGGGGAGATCAGGGTCCCCTACATGTGGCCCTGAGTGAACTATACATGGCTCCTAAAGCTAAGCATGAACAAGACAAGATGGTTAGGATAGCCGCATACCTGTACCTATATATGGGAGACATGCAGGATAAATGTACTGAAAGCCAAGATCTGGCGAATAAGCGACAGATGGCGTTAGAGAAGGTCCAATCTGACCTGGTCTCTTCTGAGCAGAGGCTGCAGGGGAGCCAGGAGTCAGAAAATGAGAGTAGACAGCACATCATTAAAATAAAGAGGGATATGGACATCCTGCAACAGGAAAAGGCTGACCAGGATACCAGATTTCTGGCCTTGCAGAAGGAGTACCAAGAAGGTTTGGACTCCCTACTGCAGAGCCAGAAAAAGCTGGAGCAACAATTAGACTTTAACAGGGCATGCACGGAGCAGGTAGCCACCCTGCAAAGTCATCTAGATAGAGTGAAGGCAGAGAGCAACAAGCTGATTTTGAAAGACCTGGATACCCAGGCAGAGTTTGATGAAGAACGCCAGAAAGCTGGTGCCTTTCAAAGGCAGAGGGACAACCTGGCGGCACAAATGCAGGCCCTTAGTCAGGAAAGAGACGCCTTAGGCCAGGAAGTCTGCCATTTAAAAAGAAAAACAGAAGAAAATCACTTGGCCCTCCAGGGGCTGGGTGACCTCCAAAAAGAACACCAGAACTTGTTAGAACACACCAGGAGGGTGGAGGATGCTCTGGCAAGAAAGGAGCAGGCCAATAGGGACACAGCTCAGGAGGTAACCCTCCTGCAGCAAAGACTGGCCCAGGGCTCCAGGACCAATCAGGAAACGCAGAGAGAGAATGAGGCTCTCTGCCAGCACAATGATAGACTCCAACAACAGGTAGCGATGCAGGAGAGACTGATAGAGTCTAGTAAGGCCTTAACTGAGGAACTGAAGGCGCAGGCTCTTGCATTGCAACAGGGAGCAGGGGCGGATAGAGATGAGGTTCGCTGGGAAAGAGAAACTCCTGAGCATAACCCCAGGAGCCCTAGTACCAGAGGCCTTTATTTCTCTCAGTCCCTGGACTCTGCCACCCCCATGTCCCCTGGCGCACATGAGCACAGGGCCACAGGGATGGCAGATTACTATCCAGCCAGAAGCATGGGGCTCATAGGCCAGTACCACCCAGGAATGGAGGGGCAGGCATCAGGGTATGGGCACCCAAGCACAGTGCAATTTGATGGGGAAACCCAGGAGAGTAGGCCCATTAAGGGCAGCCTGAAAACCTATGCCCAGTTAGGTCAGTGGGGGGGGTACCCATCAAATCCTGGCAGCAAGGAGGGATCTGAAGACTCCTCTGAGCGGTACAGGACACAGGAGACCAGGTCCCCACATTCTGCCAGCCATTCCCAGGCTCGCAGAATCCGGAAAACCTGGAAGAACAGACAGGAACCTCTGGGAGCAGTGCCTCTGAGTCAGAAGATGAATGGACCAGGGTTACCCGGACCAAAAGGGCAAATAAGACAAAAAGGGCCTTGCTTAAGGACCCATTGAAACAGATTAAGGCAATCAGGAGTGTCATCACGCCTTATCATAAGAACGCCAAGTACTCTGTTTGGGAGCACTTAGAGTTGTTTGAGCAAATGATGGAGACTTTCCATTTGAAGGACAGCCAAAGCTGTATTCAATATGTAAAGTGGACCTTCTCCCCGAAATACTCCAGTTTCTTTGCGGGGCTGGAGGACCAAAATCATTTAAGATGGTCCACCTATAAGGCGGCCATCTTGAAACGTTTTTCTACTCATAGAAATCCTCAAGAGGCTCGCAAGGCAGCCTACAATTTGCAATGTGCGGAGGATCAGGCCCCACAAGAATTCGTGCAAGAACTGAAACGTGCCTTTGCGCAGACCACCAGAAGGGTGCGCACAGACAGCAGATAATTTGTTAATACTTTTTTCCATGCCTTGCCCAAATATATAATGACCCAGCTCGTGAGGGATTTTCATGAGAAAAGATCTTTAGAATGGGTCATTGAACAAGCCACCCGCATCTATGAGGTGCAGAAACCGGTGGAAAACAAAAACCAGCCCAAAAACCACAAAACTAACAGCACCCCTGCTGCTGCCAAGGTGGCAGAGGTAAAGGCACCCCCGTTTTAGAGTTGGAGATGGGGGGGCCTAAAAACCTACCTGCACCTAATAATGCTAGGCCCAGAAGATCCTCGGGCCAGTCACAGACAGGGAGCCAAGGAGGCAGCCCCACAAATGGGGTCCCTCGCTCTCCTGACTATGTAAGTCCCCGTTACAAGGGAAGTCGACCCATCCTGGGTTATGTGTGGACTCCTCCAGCCCAAGGGGGGGGATCCAGCCAAGCACCTAACCCAGGGAACTTCCCTCCTAACTTCCCACCGGAGGGCAGAAATTCTCCAAATCCTGGGCAGAACTTTTTCCCCAGGTATCCACCCAATTTCCAGCCCCAAAATCATCCATCCTTCTTTCCCCAATTCCCTGAGCCCAGACAACCTAATCCGGGAGAGGGGAGGCCAAGGGTGGAGGGATACCAAAATCTTCCCAACCAGGGGTACTACCAGAGAAGGGATAGCTACCCTTCCCGGGATCAGCCCAGGGGAGAAAATAGAGCCCCGTATCAGTCTGAGCGGGTTTCCCAGTTAGAGCGCCAGGTCCAAAATATGGCACGGGATCTGGGTCAAATACTGAGGGCACAGCAGAACCCTCAGATGGGCATGCCGGCACAGAATGCCCCAAACTCTGGACCTGGTACTCCAGAACAATGACGGGGGCAGCACCCCGATAACACACCGGTTCCCAGGGAGGAGGCACAAAGGGAAGGGGGGTGTAAAGCCTTGGAGGAAGCTTCCTTCCTCACTTGTAAACAGCCCCTGGAAACCCAGGAACCGGAAACAAAATCTCTTGCCCCTGAAAGTCTGCCTCCTAAGGAGCAGAGGGGGGGTAGGAGAAACAAAAGACCCAAACAGACTCAGTTTGAGGAGGAGGTACAGATCTTCCAATTTGAAGGAGAGGGATCCTCAGAGGATCCTGGGAAAAGGATCTTCTCCTTTAGAGAGGGGGGGACTCCTCCCAAAGAAAAATGGGTCCCTAGGGATGCAAATCCAGACTGGGGAGATGTGGAGACTGAGCTACCGCCGCCCACCATCTCATCCCAGAACCAACAGCAAGAAAATCCCCTGGTTCAAACCCATCCTGGTGACTGCCTCCAAAAAGGGGGGGGGCGGCCCGGAACCGGAGCCAGGGGAACCCACAATGGCTCTGATCTCCAGTTGCCAATTTTTTCTTTCAGATTCCCAAGGTTCTCCACAGAATTCTGCCCAAATTTCTTCTCTTGCGATGTCCAAAACCAGAAAGTTAGCCCACCAGTTGTCCAAAAATGGGCATTATCTGTGCCCCCTTGAGGAGAAGGAGGGAAGATACTATGCCCCGGTACAAGTACAGGGACAGGGTACAATTTTGGCACTGGTGGACACTGGATCTCAAGCTACCCTTCTGTCTAGAAGGGCCTTTGACGAACTGAATGCAGGAAGGGGAGAGAATTACCAAATTCCTCTCACCTCACTTCCTGGACAACTCCAGAACTTTGACGGGAAGGAAATTCCCGTCGAGGGGACGACAGATTTGGACATTAAAATTGGGCGACACAAGTTGAAACACCCAGTCATAGTAGTGACTCCAGAGGGCACCCCTTGTTTACTGGGGAATGACCTCTTGAGAAGGTTGTCACCCTTAATAGATTGCGTAAACAAGGTCCTCTGGACCCAGACTAGCCGACCAATAAAATTAAAACAGAGTGTCAACCATGTTAGTTTAAACGGCACCTGCCACATGGTTGAACAAAAACCTGACCAAGTAGAATTTCACTTCCAGAATAGCCAAATTCCAGACGTGACAGTAATAGCAGTAGGACAACAGACTGGTGATGGGGGGTCCTCTCTATTTCTGAAAATCAACCTTCCTTCCAGTTTAAGGTGGTATTCCACACTGGAAGGAAACACCCTGAAATTCTTTACTAATCCACAATCAGAAACTCCCACTCCTATAGTCCAGAAAGATGTGAAATCAGCTCAGAACCTGGCTGATATTCAGCAAATTGGAGAGCAGTTGTTCATCCCTGTTCAGTTAAATGATGGGAAGGACTCTGTTCTAGCTCGAGTGTGTGTGAGCAACGGTAAGAGCTTCATCAGCGAAGCCATGTTCCGCCAACTCCCAAAAGATCCAGCCATTCCCACCTTCAAACTGATAGAAATGGACCTGGAAATGGACCTGGAAGCACCTAATTCCAAACATCTCCTGCCAAGCAGGTGTATGCTCAGAATCTCCATTGGCAACAAGAGCATAGTCCACAATTGTTGGTTCGTGCGAGACGTCCCTGCCGCCTTTTACTTAGGAAGTGACATTCTCAATCGCTTTGCCATTAGTTTGGACCTAATAAACTTCAAAGCTTGGTCCCGATTAGCGGATAATCCCATGGGCTTTGATGATCCAGAAAAAGCATTTAGGTCAGCTCAATTGCTACCTTATGCAGTTGAAATTCAGATCAAAGAGGAAGTCACCATCCCAGAAAGGACCCGACAATTCTCCCTGGAAGTGAAAGTTAAAAGAGGACAATATTTGCAAAACCCTGATGCTTACATACATCTAAACGCTTCTCTCCAACAGCAAGGGTTGGGGGTAAACCCAACACCATTAGTCAACATAGAACATGACACCATTCCAATAGAGGTGGATAACAGCGACTTAAAGAGTATTACTCTAGCCGCAGGCACCATTATTGGAATGGCGGTTGACGACCGACATTTTTCCATAGATTTAGGTAATGAACTGTTAGGGCCAATCCCCAAGGACTGCTTTGACAGTGACAGTGATGACAATACAACACCAGACAGAATTTTTACCCGGCATGGGGGGAACTTCCTGGTGTACACTTCTTGCCCTTATGGTAAGGAAGATGTGACTTGTGACTTCAGAAGGGATGAGGTGATTTTCCAGGTCCATGAGGGCTGCCTTTCCGACCTGAAGCCTCCAGTCCAAATCAGCACTCTGACCAGGGACTTCTCCACCCAGCTGGAGGAGGCCGCTGAGATAGCCAAACCAGAAGTCTTTCCAGGCTTCAGGCAGATGGTGGAAGAGAGAGTCAACCTAGCTGATGCCTGTGTGACTCTGGAACAAAAGCAAAAGTTGAAACAAGTTTTCTTGGATTTCCAAGATCTCTTTGCGGTAGACTCATATGACTGTGGTCGCACCGACATCCACACAACAACAATCCCCACGGACCCTGGCATGACTCCAGTGTTTGTGAAGCAATATCGTTTGCCTCTCGCATCAATGGAGTCCCTTACTGAAATAATTAAGAACCTTGAGTCCCGGGGAATAATCCGTCCAGTCCACAGCACCTTCAATAATCCAGTGCTGGGAATATTAAAGCCAAACGGCCAGTGGAGACTCTGCGCTGACCTCAGGGAGCTCAACAAACGGGTCCATACTTCCCGATGGCCTCTGCCCTACATTGACCAAGGGCTGGCCCAGATCCAGGGGTCACAGGTATTCACTGCAATAGACCTGACCAATGGATACTGGACTGTGCCTGTCAGTAGGGAGGACCAATACAAGCTGGCTTTTACCTTTGGGGGCCAGCAATACACATGGACCCGGACTCCCTTCGGATACCTCAACTCCGGCAATGAATTCAACATTTTCCTACATAAGGCCATGCCCGACCTGGGTGCGAGGGGTAACCTGGCTTATGTAGATGATGTCCTCATCAAAAGTTCATCTGTGGAGGAACACATAGCGGAGATCTGTTATGTTCTGACGCAGTTGAGGGCCAGCGGAGCAAAACTTTCCTTTCAGAAAGCACAGTGGTGTAGAACCCGTGTTAATTTCTTGGGGCATGAGATTACTCCTCAGGGTCTCTGTCCCCAGGAAAAGAAAGTGGAAGCACTTCAGAAACTGAAAGACCCCACAACTCTGCGGGAACTAAGGAGCCTCCTTGGACTGACTAATTACAGCAGAAAGTTCATTGAGGGCTACGCAGAGATCACCAGACCCCTGATTCATATCCTGAAGGGGGGGGGTCAAGTGGGAATGGGGTCCAGAACAAGCCGAGGCAGTAAGACAACTCAAAAGAAGCCTCTCACGAGCGCCCTGCCTAGCTTACCCTGTCAGAAACAAGGAGTTCTTCCTGGAGACGGGGTTCTCTAATACGTGCTTGACAGCAGTATTATACCAAAAGCATGATCAATAAAGTCAAGGTCAATAAAGTAATCTCCTATGCGAGCAAAATTTTATCCTCTGTGGCGGAAAAATTCAACGATTGTGAGAAGGCACTCCTGGCAACGGTGTGGGCATTGAAGAATTACCGCCCGTTTATCCAGGGGGAACACATCATAGTGGAGACTCCACACCAGCCTCTGCAATATCTCCAAAGTGATAGAATCCGGGCCGGAAATGTGAGTAATTCCCGAATTACTTCCTGGATTCTGTCAATGCAAGGCTTTCCTGTGGAGGTCAGATATGGCCAAAACAAGAAGAGTCCCCTCGCGCAAGGTCTGGCTGACTTGCATGATTGTGCCAGAGAAAACTGTCTCGAGGGCGAAAGTCTAAAAATAAAGGACAACATGGAGGCATACCTTAATTCCCCACACAAAGTCTTTGAAGAGGACAAGTGTGAGGGAATGCCCACTGTCTATGTGGATGGATGCTCTTACCATGTTGACAACAACGGGGAGAAAGAACTGGTGGCCGGCGTAGAGAAAACATGGGTGAAGGAGTTCCCAGAACCCTCCGCTGGGTACAAAATTGGTCCCCGAAGTAGTCAGGTGGCAGAATTGATGGCTGTGCATCAGGCCATCCTCACTGCTGTCCAGCATCAACTCCACGAACTGGTCATAATCACAGATTCGGATTATGTACGGAACGGGTTCGTGGAGCACCTGGTTAATTGGAAAGCCAGAGGCATGTTATGTGCTAACAACAAACCCTTGAAACATGGGAAGTTGATCCAAAACATTGATGAGCTGGTCACCTCGAATGAGATGACCATCTATTGGAAAAAGATCAAGGGTCATTCCAAAGTAGAGGGACCAGACAAAACTGGAACTGACTTAGCTGATCAGCTGGCCAAAACCGGGGCCATCCAAGGGGATCTAATTGAGATTGAGTCCCTGTTGGGGGAGATCCAGGTCACTGCTATCACTAGGTCCCAGACAAATGCTCACAACGACCTTTCAATTGCACAATGGAGTAAGGAGACCCCTGATGCTGATTTGATTACAGCTCAGAAGGGGGATCCAATAATTGGTAAGTTTTACCAGCACCTTGAGGACCCTGAGAACTTTCCCCTGACGGATACCAATTACACTGGGAAAGAGGACCTAAGAGTGTTGATGAAATGTCCAAAAATGTTCCGAATCCAAGACGGTTTGCTGGTAAGGAAATCCAAAGCTGGCCACGATCAGTGGGTGGTTCCTACCTCATTCCAAAGCCTGATGTTAAGTCACGCCCATGATGCGGCCACCGCCGGTCATAGGGGGTTTCACACAACATTGGAAATCTTAAGAGAGGTTGCATACTGGCCACACATGGGGCAGGACCTCGACCAATACTTGAAGGGGTGTCTTGTGTGTGCACAATTTCAGCCATCATCCCTCACGCACCGTGCGCCTCTCCAAAACAGGGGGATGACACTGCCATGGTCAGATTTACAAATTGACTTTGTAGGCCCCGTGATTCGCTCTGCTAGGGGGAATAAGTACATGTTGACTGTGACATGCTTGTTTACCAAGTGGGTGGAATGTCTCCCAGCCCCAAATTGCAAGGCAGAAACCGCAGCTGCCTTGATGATTAACCACATCCTTTCCCGTTTCGGTCTACCTCAAAGGATTGAGTCAGACAGAGGTAGCCACTTCACCAGTGAAGTGATGACAAAGATGTGGGAGATACTGGGGGTCAAAAGGAAGTTGCATATTGCTTACCGGCCAGGTTCTTCTGGGGCAGTTGAGAGATATAACCGAACCATTGTGAGCATATTAAAGAAGTTTGTGGCAGATTCTGGGCCAAGTTGGGATATCCGATTACCTCTGGTCCTAATGGCCATCAGATCTACCCCTTCATCTGCAACCAAAATGTCACCATTTGAGTTGATGACTGGGCGCAAGATGGTGCTTCCTCAGCATTTGCTCTACAGGACCCAAGAGCAGACACTGATAAATGCCTCCACAACTCATGAGTATGTGGAGAATTTAAGGAAACACCTTCAACATGCTTTTGCTTATGCTCAGCAGTATCTAGAAAGATCAGCTAATAGCATGAAGACCCACTATGACCTGAAGACTTCCAGGAAGGAATATCAGGTGGGGGACCGGGTCTATCTATACAATTTCCAAAGGAACCAGGCCAAACAGCGAAAATGTTTGCCTACATGGAAAGGACCCTTTGAGATTATAGACAAAATCTCCCCTGTGGCCTACAAGATCCGCATCCCCAAAGGCGGTTTGGCAGAGGGGGAAGACAAGTGGGTCCACATCAACCAGTTGAAGTGTTGCCATCCCAGGAACACTCTGCAACAACTGGAGGAATCCTCTGGAATCCTAGAGGGTACTGTCTCAGATTAATTCAGTTCTAACTTAAAATATCCTACATATCGCCTATCCAATTCTGAGTTTCTCAATGTGGGTGTTTTCGTTTTTGAATGCAAAAAGAAATGTGCATGTCCATCTGTTTTGACTATAAATTTATATGCCACCCCACTATATCAATGGTGGGGGAAAAATGTCTATGAATAGGTATTGCCGCTCTTTCTTTGTCGTCCTAGGAGAAAGAAAACCTGGAGACGGGCCAAGGAGGACGATCCGGAGACCGGGAGTAGAGACAAAGGGGCCCAGTGTACCGCCCAATATTCCCATCAGGACCGGCGAGGAGAACCGATCGATCAGTACCGGATGGAGGAAAAGATGCTGAACTGTGCCATCTATTGGAAGAAGATGAGGAAACATCCCAGGTCTTGCGAGTCCCATCAGTGAAACAGAATGGCCATCGCAAGAGGGGGGCTTGTGGGATGTTTTTACCCATGCATCCGAGCCCTACCTAAAAAACTGTGCAGTACTGGCATTGAAAACATCATGATGGCCAGAGCTTCCCAGAAGACTGAAAGACACTAAAAATCTAAATGTTTAAAAGAAATGAGTGACCTACTTTTGAGTGTCACATAGGTTGCAATTGTTTAAATGTCATAGTTTTAAACTTAGAATCAGCATTTTAGCTGCATATGTAAGAAATGGTTAGTTTATTTGAATGCAGAAAACTGGGTAACAAATGTGACATTTTATCTGAGGCCTGGCTTAAGGAACTGAATTCTGCCCACCAGCTACCCCCGACAGGAGATGAGACTTGCACAACAGCTGTGTTCCCAGGCCTAGCTGCCCTTTTGCTGCTCCCACCAAAAGGGATATGACACTTCTCTGATTGAATTACCTGGGCTCTGCAGGAAATTGAACAAAGCCCTGTCCTGACTCAGGCAAATGTTTTATTACGGGGGCCGTAAAAAGTGGCTTCCTCCTGAAGGAAAGGGGAGGAGCACTGCCTGTGAGAGCAAGCTGGCTTGGCAGAACTGGAAAAACCAGAAATTCAACCTTGTGCTGGGGGGAAACCACACCCCTGTAGCCAGAATATGGTTTTAGAAAAAGATGAATAACTCATAGAGCGGACTTGTGAAAATTATTTAAATGATACCATAATTCTTGTGATTTTTCTGCCCACATTTTAAGAGGTTTTTAGAACCGGTGGCATGATCTGGGGGCAAACTAGCAGTTAAGAGGGTATTACTTAAAATGTATGCATGTTAAAAGTCTGATACTTCATCAAGTAATGTCCATACTCCTTGCGCACATGTGTATAAATTTGGGGTAATGTCCGATATTACGAAATCAGTTAAAAAGTGCAAATGTTGCCATTTCTGAATGCAAGCTCCCAGGAAGAGCAGATTTGGACAGGGTATATCTCCTGTGATATGTGATGGGTGCATGTAATTTTAAACAAATGTGTACCTGTGCAAATATGTCTTTTGGATCAAAATATAGATTGTGTGTAAGTTGACAGGGGTGGGTTCTCTGTATCATAAACAGACCTCATCATGATGACACTTCATTTCATTCCCCCAATCAAGTGGAAGGGGAGGAAGTGGCCAATGACAAGTGGAGAGGGGTAGAGCTTAGTGATGCTGCACACACACCCATTTTCAAAACACATAAAAGCAGACCGACAGGACAGATAGGGACCTTCAAATCCATTTGCTGCGGGACGCTCTGCCGGGAAAATCCATACTTTACCTCCATCAATCTCTAGAGAAAGCTGTGCAGAAAGATCCAGACTTCAAATCCATCAATCTCCAGAATCCAGAGAGAGAGCAGAGCTGACCCAGATCACTGTGAAGTGCTGAGACCAGACCAGAGTCCAGTCTAAAACCTGACCAGATCCGTGGCGAGGCCCATCTAATTCAAAAATATATTGTGAGTACCTAGCAGACTGTGCAGAACCAATCTCTTAGTTAAAATAATATAATTCAATCTATTTTAATCTAAGTAGAACTGCCTCCTAACTGTCACCTGTCATTTGTAAAGCTGTCACCTGTCATTTCTAGTTGCTAGCTGTCATTTGTCACTTTGAATTTTAACATTCCAAATCCGAAAAACTACCTTTATTTAATCGCTCATATCTCCGTGACCGTTTGTCTTAGAGACTTGCCTTTCC
Source organism: Ambystoma mexicanum (assembly GCF_040938575.1). NCBI lineage: Eukaryota > Metazoa > Chordata > Amphibia > Caudata > Ambystomatidae > Ambystoma > Ambystoma mexicanum. The sequence continues at coordinate 1,533,964,502 of NC_090937.1, forward strand.
TCTGAAAGCTGGGAATCGTGGCTTTTCTAGGAACCTAGAACCGCATTCGTACCCCCGATACTTGTGCCGCAATCGCGAAAAACGCACTCGCGAATTTGCCGCGATTTGCAAATTTCTCAACGTGTGAAAACAGCAGTTTTCTTGCTTTCATTTGCCAAAAATTCGTTTAACCTGCTAGTTACCCCTAGATCCTTGCTAAAGTGAGCCTGAACTCATCCCAAGTATATTTCACTCACCCTGAACCTCTAGAGAGAATTAAAAGCATTTTAGCATATTTTTCACTTCATTGCCAGCACATATAAAAGCATTTTGGGCCTGTGTTTCCAACTTCTGTAGTGTAAGCTTGCTGGGGTGAACTGAATTACAGTTGATTGCATTTCTGAGAACTGTGTGCTTTCCTTTCATTTCCTTGCATTGCATAAAGGGGGGAGGGGATTGCCAGAGAAAAGTGATTACATTGTTTTGTTGAACGCACATTGAGTATTTTCTGTACTGCATTTTCATTCCACCTTGCATCCATTTGAAACCATAAAGTATTGTTGCTATCTTATCCATCCTATAACCACTCATCATTGATTATAAAGAAGTGTGCCAGTGCCAGACTATCCATTATTGATTACTGCTCAGATTCAGTGTGATATCCAATTATTCATTTATTATAAAGTGTGATATATATCTATATTGTTTAATTTCTCAAATAAACCTTTAAACGTGCAAAACAGAACTACTTCTTGGCTCAGTGGGGTCAGGAGGATTCCAAGAGAGGGGTGTTATATAGGGGTAGTCATCCAGAACGCATGAACTGGACATAAAGATATATTAATAAGGGTTTCCATTCAGTATCCCAGACTAGGCATTGACTTAGCTGTAGTGTTGAATTGAATCCCCTTACATGGTACTCCTTTGCCACTATGCTCTGTTACCACTTGAACGCTTTACTGCCATTCTGATTTACTTCCTGAATGCCTCTCAGTCGCTTTTGATTTCAGCAGTTTTTTCCTCTGCCTCTGGATTTGGCCCTAGGACCAGACTCTCTCTCCCCCTTTGCTATTAGGTGTCGAGGTGGATGTCCAAAGGGACAGACACTTACTCTTCCCAGAAAAGACCAAGCCAGCACCATAGGTAAGACAGAAAACAGTGGTTCCAGTACCCAATTTATGCCAGGGTTGCACTATTAATGTTGTGTCATGCAGCTAGTGCTGAATATGAATATTTATCTGGATTTCCACTGTAAAAATATGTTCATGCTGTCTGTGCCTAATATGTGCATATGCCAGCCACATTCCAGTGTGAAACACATTATGATGGCTGTTCCTCAAACATGGCAGGATTGCCATTGTAAATAATGACCTTGTTTTTATTTGCACGTCTGTCCATGTAGACATCAAGCTCTCGGCCACTGACCTTCATGCCATTCATTAACCAACATGCTTTTTCAGCAGTTTCTGCCGAACCAAATCCGACTGTTCCACCACCTTTTGATGTTCCATTCTCCATTTTTATTTCTGCAAACATCACATGACCACACTGATTACATTTTTCTTTCAGTTTCGTCCACGTCAAATAAAATGGGAGATTTCTCACAAATATCCGGCAGCCCTTCGTGCCAATTCTTTCTCTTTTTCCAAGCCCAAGTTGAATAGCAGCACCAGGGCCCCCAAATCCTCTATCCGTGTCTAGGCCGCTCCCATTCAATTGGCTCCCATCCAATTCATCCCCATGCCCACTGCCATATTATTCATTGCACCCATTGCACCACTCATTATAGTATCGACAAGTCCCATACCAGTAGGGGTCATCCCACCAAAACCACCAACCATAGCACCAGCCATTACTCCAATAATGTTCTTGATGGCTGTGTCAATATGAGCAGCGCTCATAGGTATACGGTAGTGTCGTTTCAGCATGCACACAGCTTCATGCAATAATGAGGGTCACACGGGTAGATCAGGTCTCAACTCCAAACTTTATTTAACTGCTCATCTCCTTCCTCTTTCCCCGTCACTTCCCCTCCCTTGGGTCCCGCCCCCGCCCTAACCCGCCATCCACAGAACAATGTGGATGGAACTAGTGTCTGAACATGACAACCTTCCCCCTTTTTAAACAGTCTGGTGCTAGCGCATCTCCTCAATGAGTCTTATGGGTTTAGTCTTAGCCTGCATGGACCGGCTTGCTCTTGACATTTCTGGGCTGTATAAGGGGGGTCTGCCTGTAAACCACTCACCATCGTGGTCTGCGACCTCACCGCTCGAGACTTCCTCATCTCCCCACCATGGGTCATTGGAATTTTCCCAAGCCCATGTGTCCTCACAGTATTCCTGTTCCTCCTCCGTTGCTTCCCAGGGTAAAAATAATACTTTTGTGCTGGTTTCAGATCAGATAGCACTATGGTTAGAAATTCCCCCTTCAACACACCCCCACCCACCAAGAAGCAAATTTAAATAAATGTGAGGAGATAGGAGGTATTCAGAAATAGTACAGATCAAACAGTGTCTCACTTCCCCCTTGCCCCCTTACAAAGAAAGAGAAAATCGAAGTGGGCTTTTCAACTGTCAGAATGACTTTTAAAGTAGCTGAGCAAGAACTCTACATGTGTGGAAAAATGCTGAAATTATTATAAATTCCTATGGGAGCCGATTTGAACAGTTTCACACAATCACCAGCAATGATTTAGTCCAAAGAAAACATTTGGAATCTTAAAGTCCAGGTCGGAAACAAATGAAAGCTATTTCACATGTGTAAACATTTCTCAAAATGGGACTTTGCTACAACCTTTTCCATGCACGATATTCGTGATAACGGGAGAATCACACTGTTTCTATGGATAGCTATGGGTGTTTGGTACAAGTAGGAGTTGAAATGTCGTTTCTATCACAAAAACTGAGGGAGTTATAGAGGTTTTAGTAAAGGTGGTTTTTGCTGTATCTCCCACATCTTTGTCATCACTTCACTGGTGAAGTGGCTACCTCAGTCTGACTCAATCCTTTGGGGTAGTCCAAAACGCGAGAAGATGTGATTGATCATCAGGGCAGATGCATTTAGTGAACAAGCATGATACTGTTAACATGTACTTGTTCTCCCTAGAGGAGCGAATCACAGGCCCGATAAAATCGACTTGCAAATCTGACCAAGGCAGTGTCATTCCCCTCTTTTGGAGGGGAGCACGGTGTGAGTGATGTTGGCTGAAATTGTGCACACACAAGACGCCCTTCAAGTATTGGTCGAGGTCCTGCCCCATGTGTGGCCAGTATGCAACCTCTCGCAAGATCTCTAATGTCGTGTGAAACCATCGATGACCGGCTGTGGCTGCATCACGGGTGTGACTTAGCATCAGGCTTCGGAATGAAGTGGGGACCACCCACTGGTCATGGCCAGCTATGGATCTCCTCACCAACAAACCGTCTTGGATTCAGAACATCTTTGGACATTTCATCAACACTCTGAGGTCCTCTTTCCCAATTTAATCGGTATATGTCAGGGGAAAGTTCTCAGGGTCCTCAATGTGTTGATAAACTTACCAATTATTGGATCCCCTTTTTGAGCCGTAATCAAATCAGCATCTGGGGTCTCCTTACTCCATTGTGCAGTTGAGAGTTCATTGTGGGCATTTGTCTGGGACCTAGTGATAACACTGACCTGGATTTCTCCAAACGGGGACTCGATCTCAAGTAGATCCCCTTGGATGGCTCCAGTTTTTGCCAGCTGATCAGCTAGGTAATTCCCAGTTTTTTCTGGTCACTCTACTTTAGAATTACCCTTGATCTTTTTCCAGTAGATGGTTATCCCATTCGAGGTGACCAGATCATTGATATTTTATATTAGTTTTCCATGTTTTAAAGGTTTGTTATTAGCACATAGCATGCCTCTCGTTTTCCAGTTAACCAGGTGCGCCACAAACCCGTTCCGTACATAATCTGAACCAGTGATTATGACCAGTTTGTGGAGTTGGTGTTGAACAGCAGTGAGGCTGGATTGATGCACAGCCATCAGCTCTGCCACTTGACTACTTCAGGGACCGATTTTGTACCCAGCGGAGGGTTCCTTTTCCCCATTGTTGTCAACATGGTAGGAGCACCCATCCACATAGACAGTGGGTATTCCCTCACACTGGTCTTCTTCATAAGCTTTGTGTGGAGAATTAAGGTATGCCTCCATGTTGTCCTTGATTTTAAGACTTTCGTCCTTGAGACAGTTTTCTCTGACACAATCATGCAAGTCAGCCAGACCTTGCGCGAGGGGACTCTTCTTGTTTTGGCCATATCTGACCTCCACAGGAAAGCCTTGCATTGACAGAATGCAGGAAGTAATTTGGGAATTGCTCACATTTCCGACCTAGATTCTGTCACTTTGAAGATATTGCAAAGGTTGGTGTGGAGTCTCCACTATGAAGTGTTCCCCCTGGATAAGCAGGCGGTAATTCTTCAGTTACCACACCGTCGCCAGGAGTGCCTTCTCACAATCGTTGAATTTTTCCTCCACAGAGGATAACGTCTTACTCACATAGGAGATTACTTTATTGACCTTGTCATGCTTTTGATATAAAACTGCAGTCAAGCATGTATTTGAGAACCCTGTCTCCAAGAAGAACTCTGTGTTTTTGACAGGGTAAGCTAGGCAAGGTGCTTGTGAGAGGCTTCTTTTGAGTTGTTTTACTGACTCGGCTTGTTCTGACCCCACTCCCATTTGACCCCCCCTTCAACAGATGGATCAGGGATCTCATGATCTCTGCGTAGTCCTCAATGAAATTTCTGCAGTAATTAGTTAGTCCAAGGAGGCTCCTTAGTTCCCGCAGAGTTGTGGGGTCTTTTATTTTCTGGAGTGCTTCTACGTTCTTTTCCTGGGGACCAAGACCTTCAGGAGTTATCTCATGCCCCAAGAAATTGACACGGGTCCTACGCCACTGTGCCTTTTGGAAAGAGAGTTTTGCTCCGGCAGCCATCAACTGTGTCAGAAGATAATGGATCTCTGCTATGTGCTTCTCCACAGTGGAGCTTTTGATTAAAACATCATCTACATAGGCCAGGTTACCCCTTTCACCCAGGTCGGGCATGGCCTTATGCAGAAAGATGTTAAATTAATTGCCGGAGTTGATGTATCCGAAGGGAGTCCGTGTCCAAGTGTACTGCTGCCCCCAAGAGGCAAAGGCCAGTTTCTCTTGGTCCTCCGTACTGACACGTACAGTCCAGTACCCATTGGTCAGGTAAATGGCTGTGTATACCTTTGACCCCTGGATCTGGGCCAGCCCTTGGTCAATGTAGGAAAGAGGCTATCGGGAAGTATGGACCCATTTGTTTGAGCTCCCTTAGGTCAGCACAGAGTCTCCACTGGCTGTTTGGTTTCAAAATCCCCAACACTGGATTATTAAAGGTGCTTTGGACTGGACGAATTATCCTACGGGACTCAAGGTTCTTAATTATTTCAGTAAGGGACTCCATTGATGCGAGAGGCAAGCAATATTGCTTCACAAACACTGGAGTCATGGGGATTGTTGTTGTGTGGATGTCTGTGCGCCCACAGTCATATGAGTCCACCGCAAAGAGATCTTGAAAATCTAAGAAAACCTGTTTCAATTTTTGCTTTTGCTCCAGAGTCTCACAGGCATCAGCTAGGTTGACTCTCTCTTCAACCATCTGCCTGAAGCCCGGAAAGACTTCTGGTTTGGCTATCTCAGTGGCCTCCTCCAGCTGGGTGGAGAAGTCCCTGGTCAAAGTACTGATTTGGACTGATGGCTTCAGGTTGGGAAGGCAGTCCTTGTAGACTTGAAAGATCACCTCATCCCTCCTGAAGTCACAGGTCACATCTTCCTTACCATAAGGGCAGGGAAATTCCCCACATGCCGAGTGAAGATCCTGTCTGGTGTTGTGTCATTGTCGCTATTAATGTCAAAACAGTCCTGGGGGATTGGTTCTAACAGTTTGTTACCTAAATCTATGGAAAAATGTCGGTTATGAACTGCCATTCCAATAATGGTGCCTGCGCCCAGAGTGATATTCTTTAGGTCGCTGTTATCCACCTCTATTGGAATAGTGTCAGGTTCTATATTGACTAGGGGTTTTGGGTTTGCCCCCAACCCTTGCTGTTGGAAATGAGCATTGAGATGAACATAGTCGTCAGGATTTTTCTGTTTCTGTCCTCTTTTAATTTTTACTTCCAGTGAGAATTTTCAGGTCCGTTCTGGGATGGTGACATCCTCTCCAATCTGAATTTCAACTGCTTATGGCAGCAGTTGAGCTGACCGAAATGCTTTCTCTGGGTCATCAAAGTCCATGGGATTACCCGCTAATCGGGACCAGGCTTTGAAGTTTATTAGGTGCAAATTAATGGCAAAGCGATTGAGAATGTCACTGCCTAAATAAAATGCAGCAGGGACATCTCACATGACCCAACAATCATGGACTATGCTCTTGTTGCCTAAGGAAATTGTGAGAATACACATGCTAGGCAGGAGATGTTTGGAATTGGGCGTTTCCAGGTCCATTTCACTACCAATTTAAATGTGGGAGTGGCGGATATTTTGGGAGTTTGCGGAGCATGGCCTCACTGATGAAGCTCTTACCGTTGTTCACACATACTCAGGCGAGAACAGAGTCCTTCCCATCAGGGATGAACAACTGCTCTCCTATTTTCTGAATATCAGCCAAGCTTTGAGCTGATTTCTCATCATTTTGGACTATAGGAGTCGGATTTTCTGATTGTGAATTTGTATAGAATTTCAGAGTGTTCCCTTCCAGTGTGGAATGCCACCTTAGACTGGAAGGAAGGTTGATTTTCAGAAATAGAGAGGATTCCCCATCACCACACCAGTTTGTTGTCCTACTGCAATTACTGTCACGTCTGGTATTTGGTTGTTCTGGAAGTGGAATTCAGTTTGGTCAGGTTTTTGTTCAACTATGTTGCATGTGCCATTTAACTAACATGGTTGACCCTATGTTTCAATTTTATTGGTCGGTCATTCTGGGTCCAGAGGACCTTGTTTACACAATCTATGAGGGGAGACAATGTATGCAGGATGTCATTCCCTAGTAAACATGGTGTGCCCTCTGGAGTCACAACTATGACTGGGTGCTTCACCTTGTGTCGTCCAATTTTAATGTCTAAATCCGCAGTCCCCTCTACATGAATTTAATTCGCATCGAAGTTCTGAAGTTGTCCAGGAAGAGGGGTGAGAGGGATTTGGTATTTCTCCCCCTTCTCGAATTCAGCTGATCAAAGGCCCTTTTTGACAGAAGGGTGGCTTGGGATCCAGTGTCCACCAGTGCCAAAATTGCACATTGCCCTTGCACCTGGATGGAGGCGTAGAACCTACCTTCCTTCTCCTCCAAGCGGCAAAGGTAATGGGTAATCTAGGTAAGCTTGAGCACAATCACCATATACCAGTGACACGACAGACACGAGATTCGCTTTTGCAAACAAGTCTGGTTTATTTCAAAGTATGCTCAGTCGGCCGACTGGGGTCTAACGTCTCGCAACGTGTGTACACAGACCTCGTGAGACGCAAGAGAGCGAGCAACTCACAAGCAACAAATATATCATATTCATGCAATCATTAGAAGGCACTTCAAACCGGCCATAATGTATCTTTCAGGCTACGGTTCGGTGATTGGCAATCATGACAATTAAGACACATTATGACAAGTTTCTATTCAGCCTAAATATACTTATTCTAGCAACAGTTGCAGAGACATTTTTTTGTTATGGAGAACATAAAGCTCTTGTTCAGCAAGGATATCATGTTCGTAAGAGAGTCATATTCCTTAGCACGTTATCTACCCGTTTCTATTCATGAACCAAGGGTCAGACAGTTCCTAGGCAGATCCACGAAGGAGGACCGCTAAAATAATATAATTGATGCTTTAACTGCCTATTGCTACTGCGTTTGTAAGACAGGCCGGCACCTTAGCGGCTGATTAAATGCAGTTTCTGCTTGCTTCCAAGGACTTTGTGAGGGAGGAAAACAATGTATTTCTGTATCCTTTGGCATTCCTGTCTCGGTTGATCTTTCAACATGCAAGCTGTGGCCTCGCACCGTGTATGAGCTTGAATTATAGAATACATTTGCAAAGCGTTTGTGACAGAAAAGAAAAAAGCAAATGGCGGATATTTTCACAAAATGGACACCCTCTGGTTACATTGATGGTTCTGTGTTTGTGATGTTTGTCACATGATACGATTGGTTTCCGGCCAACAAAATATACATGCCATACATACTATAGGGTTGTTTCTGGACTAACATTTGTGAGAATCAATTACATTCCTTGAAGTCCAGTAACTGCATCATATTGAGTTATAAAAAGCAACACACACAGACATTGTCCTAGGTATAGGTAATTAACCCACAGAATCTGGGTTATGAAGTACTGATACAGTGATCCACCATACAAGAACATAGCATTAAAAAAAAGTTGAGCCTCTGATAGGGTGCTGAAAAGTTAGCATGTTCCTGTGTAGTCCTTTGGCTTCACCACTTTGTTAAAATGTTATCCACAATTTTCAGTACACCACCAGTATGTGCAATGTTTCCATCGGTAGGGAGCTATTCATATATTTTCTGTGTATTTGAACAAACTCCACTTAACTTATTAAGATGTTGTGCATTGCTATAGAGGCAATGCATATAGATGCCACAGTTGCTTCTTGATAAATGACTCTTTGGAAGACACCCTGTATTTAGAATTTGGTTGGTTGTAGAGCATACCTTTGCCTCCCAGAAGCATTATGGAGGTAGAAGCGCCGCAACCTCTGTTTAATAGTGCAGACTCAGCCAGTAGACTGTACAAATTGGAAAGGATGTGATATTCTGTTGTTCAGCAATATTTGCAAAAACACAGTCAGTGTAAAGGAAACATGCCAGGATTGCCATTGCGCGCACACACACACACACACACACTCACACACACACCCACACCCACCCACCCACTCACCCACACACACACACACCCACCCACCCACCCACACACACACACACACACACACTCCTACGACCATAGAGGTACACCCACACAGACAAACACATTTACACAACATGCATGCAGCCTTTGTCAATTTCCTTGCACTTTTCCCCTGGTCCTTCATCTCGGCTGACTCATCTTCTACCTTCAGTCAGGGCTGTAACAGGAAGCAGAGAGGGAAGATGAATCTCCCCTGCCTTCCCGTGCCCTGCCTTTGCATAGCCACATCGGGGACATGGCCTCCTATAGGCGGTGCTCCCTTGCTTCCACTACTACCCGAAGGGGCACATGCCTGGCAGGCTATGCCCCACATGGAGTACTATTCTTTAGCATGACCCTCACTGCTGAAATGGAGTGCTGTGCGTTGCATGGCAGATAGTATCTGTGACATCCTGTTCATAATAGGAGGGGACGCACCCCAATGCCCAATATGCACCGGGCACCACTGCTCACAGAGGAGGTGACATTCTTTGTGCCTTTCCGAGCTATACCGGATATGCACTATACACATGTTTATAAACATAATGAAGCATTTGGGAAATTGAAAGCTCGCCAATAGTACTACACTTACCAGAGTACCTTGCATCAAAGGACATGTTTCAACCAGGAATGAAGACCACACGTTTTGTGAATAGTATTTTACATGAGTTAAGTTATTCTTTGATTGATTTGTTATTTGTAATATTTATAATGCGCCTATACACAAGAGTTTGAAGGCGCATCCAGACAAGTGGTTTGGGGGGCAAGAGAAACGTGAGAAACGATGTTACTAGTCCTAGTATCAGTTAGATTGTGCAAGTGCGCAGAGAGGAAGTGCAGGGCAGGTGTACGGGTGAAGTGCATCCGGAGCAGGAGGTCCCTGAGTAAAATGCAAGGGTGGGCAGGGCCTCACAAGGGAGTCACACCCAGGTAGTGCAAGGTAAGCCAGGCGGCAGTGCAGTAAGGCCAGCAGGCAAGTGCTGTGAGACTGGACGGGGAGGGTCAGGTGCCCTGTAAGACTCAGAGGAACACCAAGCAGCCAGTCAGAATAACGGTGCCGGAGGAAGGGACAGGTTAGCAGAGGAGAGGCAGAGAGAAGGAGCATTGATTGTTAAACTCCAGACCTTAGCTTTGTCTTATTGATGAAGATGACTGAGTTGGGATGCTGGCTCCCTTCTGAGCTTGGTGAATATAGACTTGAAAATACCCATTTGTTTGTTGAGCTATTTCTGGGATTTTTTGAGTTTTTCACAATTACTGTACACATATAGCCATAGATATTGGTTGTGGAGTTGGCAATGTCAACATGATACACCTGATTGGTTTGCTTGATATGTGGTAGCCTCTAGCTATGTGTAGCAAAACAATTGAGCACTTGCAACTATAGCCAAATCGAATGAGGCTATGTATGTCAGCTAGGAGAATCTCGTAGCAGCTTTGCAGTTTTTCCCATTTTAGTTGGTATATACGATGTGCCCCTCATCAATGGTTCTGAATAATGGTTTTGTCTCCTTCGTCACAGAGGCGTGTGCTATCATCCCCCTCTAGAATGGCATGCAGTTATAACATTACAGTTAGTCAAAAGGATATGACGTTTGCTGCATCCTCCTCGGTTTTCCTGGGGGCTTTTATGGATTTGATCATAATGACTAGTGTCGTGCCTGCATGTCAGGGCACGGTGTGGAGAACGGGGTGTAGGGAACATGATTGTGCCCAGGACATCAGTGTCAGCATTATGCTAAGGAATAAAGTAGTGCAGTGTTCATATTCACAGCTGAGGCTGAAACATGTCTGGGGGTGCGTGTGGTCTAGTGCCGAAGGGATGTGACCAAGCAGTGCGGGCTGGATTGCCCCTTTTGGGGTGGGGCCAAGCCTGAATTGCATATGGTCTTTCCATTTTTGTAATGGCTTGGCATGCGAAGAACGAGGGTTTGGTGGGTTTCCCAGAGCAATGCCACAGGTTATGATTAATTCTACCTCTTTTGTGTTGCCATATCCACAACACGTCACCTTTAGCTATGAGGATGTTCTGATGGAATAAGAATGTTTAATTGCTCCAGATTGATAGTTAAGGCAATTGATTTAAGCAGAGAGGAGCTGGATTCTGTGTATATAGCGCTGTGAATAAAGAGCACTGATATGTAACTGAATGAGTATAATGCCCCATCCATTTCAGGTGCCCATCATTTCCCATCTGCAGCAACTAAAAGAGATAATTGCAGATTAAGGAGCAGCCTGGGTGCAGCAGTTTACTCCCATGCACAATAAATCACACATATCAGGCTGGGGTCTATGTTAGATAGTCCCTCGTGTGAACAAAGATCTCCCATGTATTTGCTCCTGAATGTATGATCCCATATGTTCAAGTGTCGGCATATATGCTGCAATGAACCATATTCTTAAAGGAGTCCCACAGCCCAACATAACCCTCCACCCAACATAGTTCATTAGTCCCAAGACAGCTGACTCATCGTTTTTTTCAACATTACCCATGGCATAGTCAAAAAGCAAGATGTGGGCTTCTCCATAAGTTGTATCGTGGACTGGTCTCTGCTGTCAGTCTTTGTGAGGCCATCAGGTTTTGAAAATCACTGATCTAGCTTCCCTGTACTGGCAGCCAAGCTGTGGAACAACTTGCCTAACATTCTTAGAGCAGAACCTTCATTCTGGTCCTTCAGAAACAGTGTAAAAGCTTGGCTCTTCGCACAGCAAAACTAACTTGCACCCACTGTCATTCTGTACTAATTCACTCAGTGCCTTATCTTGTAACCTCCTCCAGACTTGTTCTGTACCTCATTTCGACAGCCACGTAGTTCTGTAACTGTATTTGTATGTAAATTAAGCCTAATGATATTTTCCTTTTATCTGCAACTTGTATCTGCCATTCTGTACTATTTACTCAGTGGCTTATCTTGTAACTTTGTCCAGACCTGTTATGTACCTCGTTTCAACTGCTACTTAATATTGTATCTGTATGCATATGTAATCCAAGTCTACTGTTATCTGCCTGTATCTGCAACTATGTATTCAAGTATAAGCGCCTAGATACCTGAGGGTTAAGTGCACTTAACAAATAAACTAAACTAAACTAAACTGCTTGTTGTGCTCCTTTCTCCTTGTGCTTCTCTCTCTGGGCCAGCATCTGCTAGCGTTTTCAGGCCCTACACTTTTCTGGCTTTTCAGATCGCTGTATGAGTCTGTGCAGCCCCATAACTGGTTGAGCCAGAATACATAAGGCTTGGGTTTATTTATTTATTTTTATTTATTTATTTTGGCATTTGTAAAGCACTCCAATCCCAGAGGCATCTAGGCGCTTCTTACATAAGTTTGATGGTTACAATAGTTACATGTTGTCATAGGTGCAGTAGTTACACGTGATATTTGGTTGCTTCATAAGATTGTTACAGTAGTTACATATTGTCTAAGGTTGCAGTCGGTACAATTTACATTAGGTTATTTATTTAAAGTGTAAAGCTTGTTGCCAGGCAGTAGCATATCGTGTTTGCTCAACCACAGCAGCTTGCTGCCTCCAGCTGCTCACCCCCTATTATTTCCAATGAGCAGTTGTATATTGCTCCCCCACTCTCCCAGAAACGGATCCCTCCACATTCCATTATGCCCCTTTACCTCCCCCAAATATCCTCTCCCTTGTCTAACTTTCAGAGGTGCCCCCTTATCTGTCCTTTCTTACCCCACATTGCTCCCCGTGGACTTTCCCATACACTACCTCTGCATTTCACCTCCCAATACCACCTCTGGTGTGAAGCTACTCACCCCACTACCCCCATCTGTACAACCCTGTCCCCCATCTGGCCTACTATCTTCCCCCATTACCACCTCCCCCCACCCCCACTCCCATTTTAGCCCTGTCCTCACCTGTATTTATGGGTCCCTGCTAATCAAAAACAATTGCTTCCATTGAATTCCATCTCCTCCCCAGAACTCCCATTCATGTCTCCACCCCACCTTTCATGCATACCTCCAACGTGCTACCCTCCAACACCACCCACACCATCTCCCGCCTCTCCTTGTATATTTGGTTTGTGTGTGGTCGATCCAATGAGCAGACTGTCGACTACTTAATCTACCACTTAATGGCTTTCTCCAACGAGCTGATGAAGTCTAGCAAAAGACCTGGTGCTGTACCAGATCAAAGAGAAAGCAGGATGACTTGCTGGGCGACGAGACAGTTGAACACCATATGACACCCTTATATTTAGAAAGCCAAACTTTCAAAATGGTTCAAATTCATGGTAATTTCTGCTTTTTATTCTTATTTCTTCATTTATCATATTATCTGGAACAGCATTTGTACAAATGGCAGCCAATAATTGGATATAATGTGAAAGGTAAACTATCTCGTCGCCCAGCAGGTCATACTGCTGTCTTTTTGATACATTGTCGATCCCTGACAGGGAGATGCGATTGAGACATTCATAACTACATGAAAACAGGAGTGCTTTTGCTACACAGAGATAATTACTGCACTAGATTCCCCACCTGTAGATTGGAGGGCATAGCTGCCACTTGACCCTCGCTTTTCCTTGCTATCACTATCAGGTTGGTTGCGCTGACATCAACTGGGGGTGATATAGGGCAAAACGATATCAATGAGGTGGAGTACCCTGATGAGCTGTATGGACCTCATCTGAATTCCTGCAGGAACTGATACACGGCCAGTTCTGGAGTAGCTGTTGTACAGGAATTTGTAGTACCTTTTTGATGGTTTGCATCGGAGGTTCAAATTCCCCACTGGCCTGGGTCGCCCTCCGGGTTATTCAATGCTGTTGCATGTCTAGCTCTCATAGGTAGATTGAATGGTTTCCATTCCTGACCCTGGAATTGTAGCTCATTGTCTGTTTTGATTTAATGTAGAAGCCTGTGGATTGCCAATAACTTCTCCAATTTGGGGAAAATGTATGATCCCCAAAGGAAGTCCCCAATGTCTACCTTTGAGTACAAAGAGTAATTGTCATTGATAACCAGGAGGTGTTGGCCATCCGGAGGAACACACAGAAATGTGCACTTATTCTTGCTTAGAACGGTATGGAGGAGTGGCGATTGCTGTTAAGACTTCCTGTTATCTATTAGGCAGGAGATAGATTGAGCCACTGGTTGATTCCAGGGAACCATGTGTTTCCTAATCCTCACCTTTGTTTTAACTTACCCATTCCTGGAAAGCTGCGTAGTACAAGGAGCCGGCCCTCTGTGCCATAATTTGTGGTAGCACAATCCTCATGTCCCAGAGCCACAGTCCTTGATGGGCTACTAACAAGTCTTACAAAATGTTAATTTCTTATGAAATCATTTTCCTTGTCCCAGGAGTTTAGTGCCCCTTTTCAGCTAACAAATTCTTCCATTTCCATGAACCTGTATAGCCACATGATATAAGCGCGGACCCGGGGATCAAACCTGTAGTGCTCCGTGTCGTCTTGCTTCCAAGGCAAGCACGTTGCTCCTGAGCTATCCTCCCAAGAACTGAAGGCACTCCTTTTCTTGATATCCTACTGCATTCTCCTCCAGTGATACAACAATTGATTGATCATGTTCTACCAATAGTCTTCAGTTCTATTAGCTTACTGGTTCTTGTTTTGGTATATGTCTAGGGTGCTGTGGTAGCTAGTCTACCTGCATGGTGGCTCTGGGTCTTTAATTGTACTTATGTATGCAGTGCTAAGGGTCAATTCTAAATCTTTGGTAGTATTTTCTGACTGGGAGCAGCCCCACAGCACATCCACAGCTATATTCTGAATGTGAGCATATGGCTAGTCTGTAGAGTGCAGCTTGTGTAAACGAGAAGCGGGACTTCCCCCATAACATCAATCTACAGCAGGACGGTGCCCAGCCTGCATGGGATAACACCAAACACTAACTCTGTCTCTTATTATGATAGAATTAGGCCATCTTATTTGAATCAGATAGGACCTTCTTGCTGAGTAGGAATGTGGTCTATCGAGCCGTGGTGCACTTCCATTCACAGGACTCTCTGAGTGCTATGGTCAGCATCACCAGATTTGATATGAATCAGTTGCGTTATCCATACGTTATCCATACAATGCTGGACACTTCCATTATTTTGGTGGGTGCCGCAGCAGCTTTAATGTCCTCGATCTTTTTTTTAGGTCAGCTGGCACTCCCTCACTGGGACAGGCACAAGAACTCCAGTTTGTATTTTTACAGGCCACATTGTATTCTTCGGCTTCAGCCCACTGTTTAAGTAGGTGGCTCAGCCATACTGTTTGTGATGTTGTTTTTCTGTGGGAGTGAATATGAGTATTTTGACACGGACCTTTATTGTCCTGGGGAGGCCAGGTAAGATTTTTGTGGATCATATTATGAAAATCCATAGCTGTCATTGGCACTGTGAAATCTCATATAACTATCCAATCCAAGATCTTCTGAGAACGTGTTGTAACAGGAATTGGTGTGTAACAGTAGCTTATGGAACAATGCATTCAGATCCAACTTTGAGAACAACAAAGCTTCGCTGACGTTGGGTAGAGTTTCAATATTGGTGGGTGTTATGTGATGGCGTCTCTTGATGGCGTTGTTAGGCAGCCTCATGTCCACAGATATTCTCATCTCCCCTGACTGCTTGGCTTTTTTAGTGATTACCATTGGGGAGACCCATGTTGTTGACCTTTGCACATGTTCAACAATGTCTTACCTTTCCTCCTTTTCTGGCAATTTAGACTGCAGACAATTACAAGAGCTCACACATAACAGCAGATTTTAGCTTGAGGAGAGAGGGTTCTAGAACATGTACGGGGACGTGAGCAAGTGAATAAAATAGAAAGGAAAATCTTGGGGTGCGTCTTGAGCAGGTGGCCTGCTGGTAAGATTGCAACTGGAGAGCTAGTTCCAAAGTGGTGGTTCATAGGTTCTGAACGCTGGACTTTTTAAGTACCGATATTTGAGACACTTAGATCGAGGGTGGAAGACCATTGACACATGGTCTTGAGAGCTGTTAGGCTATTGCTCAGTAGTTATAAGTCGAGGAAGCAGATGTTTAGATTTTCTTCATGTTACAGGAGTCGGCCATCTTAATCTATGTTGAGAGTCGACCCTTGCAGTGTTCAATTAAGTGTAAATTTCCATGCATGAAAGGTTAAAGGATGGTTTTTCAGCTTTTTGAAAAGTGAAGCGGGGGCATGGAATAATATGTACATTTCGACCTCCTCCACCTACTCCCCATTATGCAGTATTCCAATCAACTTCAAAATCAAATGCTTGTGTAAATGCATTAATTAGACTTCTATGGAATCCGCCAGCTTTTTGCATCTGCTAGAAGCAAATTGATTGCATAGTCACTAATGTGAATGCTTCCTGTCATGCAACCTTATGATGGACGCAATGTTGCATGGAGGGGTATACTTACACACAGGTGTTCCTGTGAACGGTCTCCTCTGTGCCACCCTTACAAGACACAAAAGGACATCCTTAGTATGTTAGTTGATGGGGCACAGATGTTGAGCTTGTTCCAAGTTGGTACTTGCTTTTAATAAATACATTCATGGTTGTGTTGTGATACGCTTCCCAGTGCATTCTGTGATGCTCAGTGGATAAAGGCTTTGCGTAGAAGGTCACATAGTCAGCATGACAGTTCTTGAAGAGGGAAAATTGGCTTCCTTAATGGCATGAAAGAAATGTTTATATTTTCCACTTGGGCGAGTGCTGCAGATTGCAGTGACCATAGACGCGCATTTAATATTGCTAAGAGCCTCGGCTCAGGCATGAAAGGAATAATTTTCCAGGAAATTCACAAGTCACGATGTTCCCACTTAAGTCACGTGTAGATAATAACAGGTAAGGAGCTAAACACATCAACGCAGCCATTTCAAGCTGAGAGGCTGCTGTTGAGAGGAGGAGACCAATTTAAGAAATTGCTGTGGGCAGTAAACGCAAAAGGTGTTTTGCCGAAACCGGTCAGACCAAACAATTGCTACCAGAGGAATCTTTCAGAAATTGTGTAGCATTGTTACACCGACCAGAATAACAGAGGGTTTGTTTAATTTCATATTTTGAAATTTTTGAGTTGGCACTAATAGAATTTGTTGCAATGATATCTGGGATAAAAAAATATATATCTTAATGCATCGACTGAACTTTCAACCCAATGTTGAAGCTCCCATCTATCGCTAAAATTAGACCCTGTCGCTTAAGCGTAAGCATGAGTGCCTGCCATGCACTTTGGCTCTACAACAGAGTCTCTTGTTTTGGTGGTCTCACCCAGTGGCAGTACGCACCCCCTGCTGCACACATAAGTGCAGCAGTTGCTTCCTCTACACAGGACAGTAGCCATCATGCAGAGAAAATGCGCCACTGTAAAAAAATAATAATAATAATCTACCCCACTTTAATTTTTGTCGATGCTTAATAAAGCATGAGTTCCAAGGCGCAGTCAGTCTCAGAGATCTGTGATTGTAGTGGAAGCAACTCACACTTCACGAGTTGTATATCAGCGCCAAGAAGTGGTTTAGTCTCCAGTGCACGCTATAAAACAATCACAATAAATCAACATATACCATGTGTGAGTAGGGGTCAGGAGAGACAGGGTAAAGCAAACCTAAATGTGATGGCGGAGGCAGTGGCAACTTAGATTGGTAATAGTACATTACCCCTACGCAGCAGGTTATATAGTTGCATTACCAAACCTCAAACATGAGGACCCGCGGAAGGAGCCTTTGGAGTCTTTCGGCTGGTATATGGATAATGTTGGCGGTCCAATGTCACTGGAAGGTCTTGACCCTGAATTAATGTGAGCATAAAGAGGCAATGAAGAATATAGGATGTCACGGCACCACACCACAGACCAAAGTCAATAACACTGTCAGAAAAGATTCACACACAGTCTGGCGCGCAGCGTGTATATTGGCCTCCTTCACCACTTCTTGTTGGCCGGGTATTGGAAATGCTGCCCATAAGAATCAGGTTAGATGCAATGTTTACAGACCTGGCAAAAGGCTAAGATACAGCAAACTCCTCCTAAACCTGGGTGACATGACCGATCCTCTTCTTAGGAGACCCAGCAAAAGGATGAGTACTAGAGAGCGTAAAATACTTCAGAGGGTAGTCATGATATAAGGTTAATTGAGGGAATTCAGTAATCATCTCCAATGAAATCTGTCTCACCAACTGGGGCTTACATGGTGTTGCTGTTCCTATCAACAGTACCGCTGGGGTTCACCTTCTCGAGGTATATGGACTCAATGGTGCAGCTGGACTAGGAACCTTTGCTTTGTGAAATATCACAAGATATGAGAAGATGGTCAACATGGAAACTGGGGAATATAAATGTGAGTAAGAGTGTGCCTACTCTATGTACTCAGCAACCTCCCTACTTCAATCCAAAAACAAAATGTATGCAAAAGGACAAGTATCTCTTGAACGTCTTTAAAAGTTGTACAAACACTGGTCCGCCACGTAAGAGATTGCAAACCCAGAAGCAAAAGGGGGCTTTCAACTCCTGAACATAAAGAAATGTTGTCACTGCCCAGTCGAAGAAATATTTAGATGAGGTTAGATTGATAGATATTTAATTTCCGAAGCTGTGGGGTGAGCACAGGAGAACACACCAGCAAGATCCTCTAGACAAGACCCGATCCTACATGCCGCTGCCACCCTAGTACATTGCCTTAGCTAGATTCTCAAATGCATTGCAATCTTTGAGCAAGTTAAAAGAATGTATGACTTCATACTTCTCAATTATAAAAAAAAGCACCCTTATATAAAAAACACCTAAACTCAGAACTCTCCCTGAACACTCTGTATCACCTACCTCCTGAGTGATATTACTGCATCTATGCACATGCATCTCTATTAACTGTGTAATCCCTTACCAGTTTTGTGTTTGAAGCTTGGTCAAATCACACCAGGCTGGAAAATACCTGTGCGTGGAGAATTACATGACTACAGACGTGTGTTGCCATTAGCAAGCATGTGGCTAGATCTCACTTCTGTGTGCCTGAACAGATCTCCATCTCCTCAGCTAGCACACATATTTCAAGATGGAGTCCTCCAACTAAAGTAGGTTTGAGACAGAACTATAACACCTAGCCTTCATGAATCAATATATATATTTTTATTTGTTTCCTCTTCCCATTCGTTTTCACTAACATATACTTTGCAACTGAACATATGCCTCATGACACGTTTGCTGGTCCGGAAATAAGGGTGTCGGTAAGCTCATCGACACCCTTGTTTCCGGACCAGCAAAGTACGGGTTTGTTTGCCGAAGCCGCTGTGCCCAACAGGTGTGACCCTGCTGGGCACAGCAGTCACGGTAAGCAAAGCCGTCACCGAAGCACCAGCACCTACAACGGTCCCGGTGCATCCGTGTCCCCATTCCCGTAGAGTCCTGGAGGACTCTACGGGAATGGGGATTTACAAAATTACTACTGCCTGACTTCCCAGTGGCTGGACTCATAATGAGCTGGTAGCACCGGGAAGTCAGGCGCTGGTACCGCCAGGCACGTAATGAGGCCCATTGTCTTCACTCCTCTTTTCATCCTACTGCATTTTTTCTCTACATTACTTCATGCTTTAAAACCAATAGCACTATTCCCACACCTTTAAACATTTTGAGTGAGCTGTTCAAAGAAGTCAATTTCCTGACTAAACATTCCTTCTGACATTTTCATCAAAAACTATTTTTTATGAACTGTCAATGCATTTAACCAATCGGTGCAAGAAGTATCTCCCCAAGAGCACTGCATGAATAAGCATTGTTCTAAGTGCTCAGGAAGCTCCTCATGAGCCAATCAAACTGGAAGGCCATGACCATAGGGTCCATCCAGTGTACATACTTTCTTTGTGTATTATGGACACAGCCTTTCTAATGTGAGGAATGATGTCAGTGAGTTTAGCACCATATCTTGGAATATATTTACAGCTTTTTGAACACACAAGAGTACAACATAGGCTCTTAGTGGCCAATGTAGTGTCAATAGCAATTCTATTCTGAGGTACCATGGTGTGCATAGTCACTTGCCCACGAGTAATCAATGAAAGGGACATTGTAGTATCATTTGCCACTTTCTTTAACAATAGGGACAATTTATTTTTTCCATCAGTTTTCACTTACACATACTTTGCAACTTAACATTCACTTGCCTCTCATGTCATCCTACTGGATGTTTACTCTTCAGAACAGTTTTAGGGCAATTTTGATCTTCACCAGAGCATCAGAAGTCAAAGTGAGATGCTCTTAACTGAAAACAGTAATGGTATATATGGGAGTAACTTGAAAATGCTACTGCTTCAGCCAAACATTTCTGATATCACTACTCAAGCAACACATATGTGAATAGCAAGAAGGATTTAATGGAAGATGGCTAGATAAGGGAAGTGCGACCTGCTGAAAATAGAAGCAACAGTGACATGGCAAAGAATGGTCGGTTGAGAGACAGCGCCAAACCAGCCGGTGCTTTGAATCATTAAGGGCATTGAGGAAAATCTGCAAAGGAAGACCTTTTGAAATATCTCTGGCTAGGTAAAGCATTTAATTCAGTCCACTAATTTTCAGCTAACACAGAGTGGATCTGAGGACTGCACCTTTTCGACATGGAACTCAATTAATAACATCAATCTCTTTAAAAGTGCATAACTGACTGGCCGGCAGTTCTGTGGCGTTGGCCAATTGGTCCACAGAAATACAGAAAATTCATATTAATGTGCAATACCGCTGGCACCTTCAGAAAGTACTTTACACAATACATCGGAAGCTGCTGAAAATGTACAAAAGTAAACTAACAAATAGAGACAAGTGGCTGAGGTGCAAAAAGGTGAGTGGCAAATACTATATTTGCTAAATAACTATGGAAAAATAATACTATTTTGGAATGAAATACTCGACTAGATAGTGTAATTTAAAATATATCACTTGGTTCAAAGCTAGTCTACCAAAGGTGCAAAGCCGAATCCTGGCACCCAAAGTATTGTGGATTAAAAAAGCGCTCTCACTAGAGCAAAGGAGAGTAGTGAGACACTGGAAATCGACAATACACCCGAAGCTAGGGGCCATGAAAGAAATGGGACACCTTCATCTATGGATAGGATTACAAGTGCACCTGAGGGGAAGGGAAGGTCTTTCATGATATTTTGGGACTCCTCCCTGGAGGCATAGGCAGACAGAATGCCCTACTGATAATTCACTTATATTTCTTGTGGCGGGAGTGGGATGGAGTGAAATGAGAGGTGGGAACATGCTTTGATTTCTGGATAACCAGTATTGTAACTTGCCCCCAGGGTTCTGTAGAGTACAAGAATCTCACAGTAAAAAGTAGCATAGTTCTGAGATACTGGAAATTGACAAGACACCTAAGTGAAGGAGTGGAAGGAAGAGATGAGGACACACATATCCATGGAAAGGCTTGATAATGGGACTCCTCTGTGGAAGTATATGTAGGTATATGCAGACTGAATAAGCCTACTGGTACTTCACTTCGATTTCTTGTGGAGGAGGCGGAGTGGGTCGAAAGAGAGGTGGGGGGACAGGGTTGAATGTACAGATAAGCAGTATCTTAATCTTCATTATGGATGTGTCAGTCACCCACACAACACATAGATACTCACAAGTAGTGTGACTATCCATTGCTGAACTTACTCTGGGCCCCTTCCCACTTGTGCATCTACTTCACATGGTTCTATGTTAGAATAACGAGTTTTATTTAGTATAATAAAAATCCCACAACTAATGAATACGTTAATAAAAGTGGAGCCAATCACTTGATACAAGTTGTGATATTCTTGTGTTTTCCTTGCATCCCATCAATGGTGCACAACAGCACTATCCACACCTCGAGAGGCAGAGGCTTCAAAGGTGGGGGTAGATAAGGAGGTAATGGGGAAGGACCATGGGTAAGTCACAGCTAAACCCAGGGGCAACATTGTTTTAATAGTCCAAAACATTCCAAAACCTACTGTGTGGAAAAGTACAGTCAGCTTTTCTGGAGAAGCCCATTTAAATGGAGCTCAGTGTAGAGACAAAATGTATGGATTCCCCTATAGGACAGGTTCTAGATCTTATAGGCAATACATATAAGGGGGATCACCCTGCTACTGGTAATCCTGCTGTCTACGACTCCAGAAGGAAAGAAGGTGATCTATATCCCAATGGAAACCCACACCTGCTGGAGGAGGAGGACTGCTCGCAGCTTCATTTCAAAGCCATCTGAAGCCAGGAGATGATGTGGAATAACCCTATCTGAATCCCTCTTAGCTCCTAGCTGCTGGCAATCACACCCTCTGCTTCAACAAGAGGTAGCACCCTGACCCCAGCGCCACCTCAAAACAATCTGCCTTTTGTGTGAGAGTGAGTCAGAAATGCCCAAATGAAGTACAGCCCAAGAACTGCCCACCCCGTCTATGCTCCTCGTAGATGGAAGTGCCTGGACTCGGAAATATAAAAATATAAACACTTTCGTTCCTAATTAGGTCCCACACCGGGGTGCTTTGTTGATAGAGCAACGGTATTTTTCACATAATGTGCGGAAAACGTCCATTGTGCAGTAACGGAAATGAAAGTCAGCTGAGGAGGAGCAGTACGCCCACGTGGCGAGGCACCCGCATGGTGCGAGCCCAAACCCACACACACCACGGAGTCTCGTTGGTCTCGACTGACGAGCCGAAAGCGGCTCGTTTACTTTATTAACTTGGTCACGTGGTTCCCCACGTGACCACTACAACACACTTGGGCGATACCATGGCTCCCTACAGGGGAGACATGTAACAAGTGGGATGGGAAGTTGGAGAAATGAGGGAGAGGAGATGGTAGAGTGGGGAGAGGGTTAGCTGCATGGGTTCTGGAAGTCAAACCCTGATAATTGAATAGGGGAGCTGCGTGGAGGCCGGTTTGGTGGGGGGAGGAGAGGAAGGACCGAACGTCCCCTGGAGAGTGAAGCCGGGAGCTGAAAAGATCTATTTCAGGAGCTCCTCTTGTGCAAAGAACAGAAGCATAGTGAGAGTTTTGAAATTAATACATGCTGGACTCCATGCATACAATCCCTATACTGAGGTTAGTGTGTAGAGCTGATAATCAATTTGTTGCAATTTTTCACTTTGACTCGAAACTCACACTTTTAAGTGCCTTTCACAGATGTTCTTTAGTGTTAAGCGCTGAAGGGGAAAAAGAAATTCAAAGGGAAGCTGAGCAGATCGGAAGAGCAGAATAAGTTGGTGCATATAAGGGTGATGTCGATAGGAGAAGAATGCTTTGTGGAAATGTGGTTGCATGTCAGTCGGAAAGAGTAGACCATCTGATAGGACAGGGATGAAGTAAGGTAGATGGTGTGATGTGTGACCCTCCCATGTGTATTACACTTTTAAGGGGATGTGTCCCTCTCACGCGTATTGCCCTTTTAAGCCAAGCTAATAAAAGGAGCCCCTGTAGGCACGTGCAGCAACTCCTGTGTCTCCGCCTCCCCGTGTGGTCACGGTCATGTGGCCCTGTCCTGCAGGTCCCACACTGTGTAACCACGGCCCTGCAGGCCCCTGCTGGTCTGGGCCACTCAGACCAGCCTGGTGCCCTGGGTCCAGTTCAGGCCACCCTCCATCCAGGATGCAAATGGTGACAAGCGAGTGGATACCCCTGCTCCTTCCCTGTCCCTCATTTCTTTTCTTTTGTGGAAGAAGAATGAGGAGTGGAAAGGAGGAGGAGCGGCAGTAATCGGCGTGCAGATGGGAGGGGATGCCCATGCTTTCTTTGCCCCGGCCGTGGCCCTCATTAAAGAGGGTGCTCGTGCGGCCGGGATCAGAGTGAGCCCGCACCCCCGTGGCATTCGCCGCAAGAGAAGAGTTGTGCTGCCCCCCAGTGGAGAAGAAATGAAGCAGCCACAATTTGAGAAGAAAGACACCTCTCGCCTGGGGAGAGAGGTGTGTGCTGCCCCCAATTGGGAAAGAAATGAGAAGAGGCAGCCTTCGCCACATCATGTCGGAGGAGCCCCAAAGACAGAGCCCTGCTGGTGGATCCTCCCTGGCCCTCTGTGAGGAGGGTGCTCATGCGGCCGGGGGAGGATTCAGCCTGCAGCCCCCCCGTGGCGTCTTCCTCCAGAAGAAGCAAGAAACTGTGCAGCAGTGTGGAGCATTAATTGCCCCGAGAAGGAAGGAGTTGAGTGCCCACCCCCACCCCCATAGGCGCACCAATGACGCGTGTCAGCTGTGCCAGCAGCTCCAAACGAGATCCTGGACTGCCGGGCAGTAGATGTTTGCTGCTCCAATCTGGAGTGAAAGTGAAGAAGTGCTGTGGGTGGCCACATCCCTCAGGCAATGATCCCGGGCCCTGTAGCGGGCAGTGACATAAAGCTCAGGGATCAGAGCTGTCGAAGAAAACAAAAAAAATGAACAGTTCATCCACGCCGAAGCCCCCACTGAACTCCCTGGCCCTGCACTGGTGACTTGAAGCGCAGGGATCGGAGCTGTGATTTTTTTTTTTTTTAAAGATATAACATCCATGCTGGTGCACCTTTATTATCCTGGGCCCGGCGGTGAACATCCAAAGTGTCAGAGCTGTTGTGGAGGAGAGGCCCCTTAAGTGATTCTCCTGCCATTCGCGGTGAGTGCTAATGTGCTCCAGTGGGAGCAGAGAAAAAAAAAGGAAAGTGCTCCATGCTGGTGCTCCCCGTATGTATGTGGTGATGTGCTCCATGTCGGAGCAATGAAAGTCAGTAAGGTGGCAGCACAGATGGCAGCAACCTCGCTGTGCCTGCAGCCCCAACAGTGACACACTTGCCAACATTATGTGACCAAAAAGATGTAGGATTTTTCAAGTTTCGAAAATAATAATTCCCACAACGATGACATCACAGGAAAATACAAAACATACATTGTTGGCACCATTTAACCATTCTAAAATACACAATCCATCAAACAGCACAACATGGAAAGATGTTGAAATGTTAAAAATGTATAATTCTGAATGGTAACTTTACACCAAATTCAATTACCTAACTTCACAGAAGGTAATCGCACAGAGCTGGTAGGCAACGTTGGCCACTGCCCTGTAGCAGTAGCCCAGGCAGTACATATTTATTTCAAGTTGAACACTGAAGGGCATGGTGACTGATACCCCTCTCAGTCTGATAGGCAGATGCTGTGTGATGGTGTTACACTCTGCCACTTGTCTTCACTGGTGGTTCACCTAAAGGTTGTCTCGGCAAGAGTGCAGGACAGAGTCACGCAGCTTTCAGTTCAGTGAATTGGTCTGATCCCAATCAAAGTCATCACCTACCAGCCCACTGTACAGACAGGCTAATTAATGTGTTGCATGCTTTGTCCTGCAGCCTGCCTTAGAGTCACATACATTACCTGCCACTGTAAAAAGCAGTAGGAAATGTCACTGAAATCTGTAGGCGGTAGGACTGCTTAAAAGGCAGTAGCCTACTGCCTAAATCTGTAGGGTTGGCAAGTATGCAGTGATCTCGGGCCTCAATGGCCTCAACAGCGGTGAACAGTGAAGGCTCCAAGTCAGAGCAAAGAAGTTATTCGAATGCACATGTAACAAATGTATATGGCCGAGAATCAATAAGAATACAGGACTCTGCGCCATCAAGATATGACATGTAGTATAAGATGGCGCATGCAGCAGGCATTCGGATTGCTTGCCGACGCGTGCGACCATCGTTGTAAAAGGAACAGGTAAGAGTGGACCGCTTATGTTAGGGTCTACTTTTTGTTACGATTTAGCTTAAATGCATTTATTATTAACCGATGATGGTACGGCAGGCATAATAGTCAAATATTGTTTGTTCAGAGGTTGATTTTTTGCCCGATTAGTAACGGGCAGGAAATGACGTGTGCATGTGGTAATATGCATGCGCTGTGTTGAATTCATAGTCACACAATTGAGATACATTTCAGTCTTTTATGATGGCAGAAATAATAAGTTTTGAACAATTAAGATTGCGAAACAATGTTTTGTGGAGTACGATTAATACCAATAGAAATGTATTTTGGAGCGCTGAAATATTATATTACATCTTTTGTCCTACCTTCATCTTGTCTTTAGATTGTTACTGGGGATCTTACCAAGTTAATACTATATGGACATCAGTCTTATGAACTGGTTGCATCTAATTTCGGGTAAGGACAGTCATCAATATTTGGATTAGCTTAAGGACCTATGGAATAATGTGGTTACAGCATTTATGAATTGAAATACCAAGACTGATGATTGTTTTTTCTTCTTTCTTTGTTTTGTCCTTTTATGTATTTTCATATATAACAATATATCATGATACGTCTTTGTTTTTCTTTTGCACACCCATGAATCCTTCCTTTCGCCCGTCCTTGTCTTTCTGTCCAATTTCAATTATGTTTTAATGCACACCTTTTTGGCATGATGTCTGAATGCCGGGACAATGGTCTACCTGATAATGACATATACATGAACTGCTTTTGTTTATGAAATATTGTACTTTTGATGTAATTTTGGTTAGCCCGGATTTGAAAAAGGCTCAGCAGAGCCAAAACATGTTATCACATATTGGCTCAACGTTTTGATGGTTAACAAAGGAACAAGACATAAAATTACCTATATATCTTGATGGCGCAGAGTCCTGTATTCTTATTGATTCTCTACTGTGTCTGGGACGGTTAGGCTTTCGTTACTGTCTTTATACAGCTGACCCGCGACATCCTGGATCGGATTTTTGATGGTTATAAAAGAAGTTTCATCTACGTTTTATCCAAGTCTCATCAGTAGTGTACAACTAATCTATGGGATTGTAAGGTGTCGCCCTTCAGAGCAACGTTTTCTAAAGCCATAAACTTTGAAGAATTACTTTTTGAACTTGCCAATTGGGCTGACCCGTTACCTTTATATATCTCTTTCCATGATGGCAGCATATATGAAAAATCGTGAAGAAGAAACAAAAAATGTGTTTACCCCACGGGGGGATATGACACATGCGTTTTCAAGCATGGCTACAAAACGAGAAGATTTACGTTCGAAATTTATAAAACTAGAAAGAATATCTAAGAAAGAAATTGACAAGTATTGGGAAAAAGTACCTCTTGAGAATTATGTCGCAAAGGACAGAGTAACTAGGGGTTTGAGGATTCTTATATTTCCAAACTTCAGTAATGAATTAGACAAAGACTTAGCGGAAGGCTGGGAAGCCAATTTGAGCAACAGGTCCATGAAGATGATGGACTTATTGATTGAACATGCAACTAGGGAACACAAAAGGGCACTAGAAGGCATAGAAGTTATTCGAAAAGAAATTGCTGGGATGAAATCCAACTAAGATACTAAAGCTAAAAACTATGACAAGATGTATGTATTGCTCCAAATCTACCAAGATGAGGTTAAAATAAGAAAACTACGGAAATGTTATAGAGACGAACGTGATTACAGGGAAGATCGTGTGTACACATTCCAACCTAAGTACGACCTAAGCTCAAGATCACTGTCAAAAAACCAACCCCTAATACATCATCGGCCAGTTCAGATGCAGATTCTGATCAAGAAAATCAAGCCAGCGCAAGCTCCAAACGTCTTGAACAAAGAGGGTACTTAAATCAGATCAAAAGATATAAGAAAGGGAACTGTAATACTTCCCAGAAAACAGTCCGTTTTCAATTACCACCAACTACGGGTATTCTGACACCTGTGCAAGGAGGAGAGGAAGGAGGGGGTGTAGAAAACGACGACAACCCAGGAACCTCACAACCAAACAAGAGACAAACCCGAGCCAGCTCCAAGGAGATGAGCAGAAACAAATAACAGAAGATCTTGTCCTTAATTTGTCTAACAAGATCATTTCTCAAGAGGAAAGACTCCTTCTTAACAAGGGTTTATCATTTGCACCCACATGTAACCTCAGTCCAGTGTATGTACACATCAATTTATTTAAATTTATAAGGAAATTGAAATTAAAAAAACTTTTTGCAACTAAAGCACCAGGTGATTTTACACCATAAGAGGCAAGAATACCGATTAGTGACAAGTCGATTCAGGACATTGAAGATACTTATATATTACGATCATTGATTGAGGATGACCAATATCAAGTATTTCATTTATTAGATGACTTAAAGATTAAATCTGATACTTTTACAACAAAGGAACTCAAAGTACGTTCAAAATTTATGCCACAGTTGGCACCTGACAATGTCATTGATACCTTCAAACAAGCAATCTCACGGGAGTTTTACAATCTCAATCGAATCAAACACAAGAATTGGATTACTAAGAATAATCTATCTACTGCAGAAAAGAAAGCACTTGTTTCGCTCAAATTGGATTCACGAATAGTGATTAAAGAGGCTGATAAGGGAGGTAATATTGTGTTAATGGACAGAGAAGATTATTTGGAAATGGTATCCCGACATCTTAACACTCCTGGATGCTACGAAATAAGAACAGATAATTTTCGAAAATCAGCATTGGAACATGTTGAAGCGCACATCCTTAATTGGCATAGAAAATGGTTGATAACAGATGATGAACGTTCTTTCTTACTGATAAAAGAACCGGTAACCCCAACTATGTATTTTTTACCGAAAATACATAAGCCCTATGAAAGGATACCAGAGGGCCGCCCAATCATGAGTGGGATTGGGTGGGTTACAGAGAACATTTCGGAATACCTGGATTCAATGTTAAAGCCAAGGGCCATGTTACTTCACTCATATTTACAAGACTCTACCAGCCTCATACGGAAGCTAAAAAACTTTACTTGGCAGAATACCTTCCTCCTAGCAACTCTAGATGTGAAGGCGTTGTACACTTCTACCCAGCATAAATGGGCTACGATTGCAGTCGACTATACATTCAGGCATGAATCTGCCTCCTATTACAATCACCTGAATATGATTAAAGAAATGTTACATCTTACATTTGATCTCAATGTCTTTACTTTTGACAACAAGGTATACCAACAGACCAAGGGGGTAGCTATGGGTACTAAACATGCCCCAGCACTGGCGAATATCTTCATGGGGATGTTGGAAGACAAAGCAGTGTATCCGGAACCATTTTTCATAGACAAAATCCAACTTTGGACAAGGTACATCGACAATATTTTTTGCATCGTAGATGGCAGTATAGAAGAATTTAACGTATTTGTGGCGAGGTTAAATCTCAATTGTTTTGATATTCAATTTACAGGAGAATGCAATAAATATCAGATTAACTTTTTGGACTTGATGATATATTCAGAGGGCCAAATGTTACAAACATGTACATTCAGAAAACCAACTGAAGTCAATTCAATTTTGCATGCCAAGAGCTGTAATTTTCAATCCACTATTTCTAACATACCTCTGGGTGAATATATTAGAGCGAGACGCAATTGCCAGAGTAACATCAAATTTGAAGAGGAATGTAACTTGCTACAACAATGCTTTAGAAAAAGGGGATATGCTCAGAAAGCGATAAGCAAGGCATATAAGAGAACCAAATGTATGCAGCAGCAAGATACCTTGAAACATAAGCAAGTGAACAACGTAGAGTCCAATATGCCAATGAGTTTTATCACTCAATATTGCTCAGATCATCAGAAAATACGCAAAGTTTTGAACAAACATTGGTACTTATTAAAATTGGACAGTCATATTAGCGAATTTGTGAGTGATCACCCACGTATTACACTCAGAAGAGCTAATACACTTAAATCCATTCTCAGCCCGTCATTATTACCAGACATTGACAACAGCAACCAAGGCACATGGTTACATAAGAAGGACTTAGGTTTCAGGAAATGTGGTGTTTGTCCACAATGCAAATATGCATATCAACGAACAACGGAATTTGAAGACACCAATGGGAAGCATTGGACTATCAGACAAGGAATAAACTGTAAAACGACTTTGTAGTATATGGTATTATCTGTGTCTGTAACAAAATGTATATAGGCAGTACCAAGAGACAGTTGAGAGTTCGAATACGTGAACATTTAGCCAAAATTGGCAGTCAGGATCCATCACTCCCATTAGCTGAACATTGGCAAAAAACACATCAGTTACATCACAAATCGGAAATTATATTCATTGGTCTAAAACAAGTGACTCTAAATAAGAGAGGTGGTGACAGACTGAAAGCATTACGACAAGCGGAAGCAAGAGCAATTTGCCATTTCAACTCGACAATTACAGGTCTCAATACTGATAATGAGATGGTGTCATTCCTGTATGATTTAGTATACTGCAACCTGGGTTCTTAATTTTGTAAGTTCAATGTTATTACAGAAAGGAACATGGTGCAATACACAGCCTGAGGTTACACGTGAATGGGTTCTTAAAGGGACCCCGCACCACAATTGAATGTTTAATAGTAATTTACAAGCATTAGTAATGCAGTAGTTAAGACCTCTCACTTTTCCTAGTAATCACCAATACTAGTATGTGTTTGTTACTTTTTCTGATGCATCAGTGCTCTAATTTAATTATGTACAAATAATATTTCGGTAGTACCTATCCAATTAATTAATCAATTGACTCAGTGCAAGCAATAAACGTATGTATAGTTGTTAGCAATTTTGGAAATCTCTACAAATCTTTAAACGCCCATCCACACGGCGCACGCAAGTGTGGAATACCATGGGATAGAACGCGGTGAGCAATGACGACGCGAGTACACGTCGCCATGGCAACCGCGCTTAACAATGACACGTAGTATAAGATGGCGCATGCAGCAGGCATTCGGATTGCTTGCCGACGCGTGCGCCCATCATGGTAAAAGGAACAGGTAAGAGTGGACCGCTTATGTTAGGGTCTACTTTTTGTTACGATTTAGCTTAAATGCATTTATTATTAACCGATGATGGTACGGTAGGCATAATAGTCAAATGTTGTCTGTTTCAGGCAAAATCATTTTGTCACAGTACGCACTGTTTCAATTGCACGGATATATAGTGGAGGTTTAGCTTAAATATATTCACTACTAACTAATGATGGTACGGCAGCCACAATAGTTAAATATTGTTTGTTCAGAGGTTGCTTTTTTGCTTGATTAGTAACGGGCAGGAAATGACGTGTGCATGTGGTAATATGCATGCGCTGTGTTGAATTCATAGTCACACAATTGAGATACAATTCAGTCTCTTATGATGGCATACATAATAGGTTTTGAACAATTAAGATTGCGAAACAATGTTTTGTGGAGTACGATTAATACCAATAGAAATGTATTTTGGAGCGCTGAAATATTATATTACATCTTTTGTCCTACCTTCATCTTGTCTTTAGATTGTTACTGGGGATCTTACCCCGTTAATACTATATTGACATCAGTCTTATAAACTGGTTGCATCTAATTTCGGGTAAGGACAGTCATCAATCTTTGGATTAGCTTAAGGACCTATGGAATAATGTGGTTACAGCATTTATGAATTGAAATACCAAGACCAATGATTGGTTTTTCTTCTTTCTTTGTGTTGTCCTTTTAAGTATGTTCATATATAACAATATATCATGATATGTGTTTGTTTTTCTTTTGCACACCCATGAATCCTTCCTTTCGCCCGTCCTTGTCTTTCTGTCCAATTTCAATTATGTTTTAATGCACACTTTTTTGTTTTTGGCATGATGTCTGAATGCCGGGACAATGGTCTACCTGATAATGACATATACATGAACTGCTTTTGTTTATGAAATATTGTACTTTTGATGCAATTTTGGTTTGCCCGTATTTGAAAAAGGCTCAGCAGAGCCGAAACATGTTATCACATATGGGCTCAACGTTTTGATGGTTAACAAAGGAACAAGACATAAAATTACCTATATAGCTTGATGGCGCAGAGTCCTGTATTCTTTTTGATTCTCTACTGTGTCTGGGACGGTTAGGCTTTCGTTACCATCTTTATACAGCTGACCCGCGACATCCAGGATCAGATTTTTGATGGTTATAAAAGAAGTTTCATTTACGTTTTATCCAAGTCTCATCAGTAGTGTACAACTAATCTATGGGATTGTAAGGTGTCGCACTTCAGAGCAACGTTTTCTAAAGCCATAAACTTTGAAAAATGTATATGGCCCTCTGCAAATCCCGGGCTGCACAGCAGTGTCATTTAAAGAGCTCAGTGGGAGCTGAATGAGCAAGGTGGCCCCAACACCCTGCCACCAGTGTCACCCTGCCACCAGCATCACACTAACACTGGTGTGCGTGTTTCTGCCTGGGGGAGAGAAGCATGCAGCAAGGTGCCTCAATGCCCTCTTACTGGTCTGGCTCTGCCGGTCCTGCAAGTGGCCCCAACACGCTGCCACTAAAGACACCCTACCTGACCTACAAGTGGCCTCGCCAGCATCCCACCCCTACACCTAGGATCATGGAGTGTGATTCTTGATACCCGGCCACTACCGTCACCCTGCCCCGGTGTCACCCGACTAATGATGCCTGGTGGAGAGAACTATGTGGCGAGAGGCGTCACTGCCCTGCGACTGTTGTTGCCCTCCCAACCCTGCATGTGGCCCCAACATCCTTCCATTGGCATGTGCTCTGACAGGCCCGCATCCATGGGCCAGGCCGATGTGACCCTGGGGGTGATTCCTGCCACAAGCAAATGGGGACATCACCAGCCCTATCGTCCTGCCTGAAAGAAGGAATGATGGGACTGGCCAGGACTGCTGTGGCCCCATCTTCAGCAGCAATTCCTGCCTGGACGAGAAGAAGTGGTGTAGCCCAGTTTCCCTATCACCTGTGTTTGGCCAAAAACACAGGCAGCACTGACACCCGTCAACAAGAAGCGGTGCAACGAGCACGGTAATCACGGCCCTGCAGGTCCCCGCGGGTCTAGGCCCCCCAGACCAGCCTGGTGCCCTGGGTCCGACCCAGACACCCACCATCCAGGATGCTACAGCATCCCAGGTGCTCCGGCACCCAGGCTGTGCCCCACAGTCTCACAGGGCTCTGCCCTGCAACTACCTATAAGTCTGGGTGACCCAGGCACACCAGTATGACGCTGGGCTCGTGACAGCGTGACTGCCGCTGGCGGCGTGACCCCCAGCTGAGAGCGGACGTTCCCGGTCACTTTCCATCAGTGTCCGTTCACTGGTGGCGTGACCGCCGCTGGACCCACAATAGATGGGTAGGCTGCTTTGTAGGGTTTGCGTGTTTACGTAAAGAGTGGTACATTGGATGCCTCGAGAAGGCACTAAGATTTAAATCTATTTCCCTGTGCAATAGCAGAATAGTAAATTAAGTGCTGCCTAGTCTGTGCCGCGAATGAACAGTGAGGAAGTGAAATGCTTGTGGGAAACTAAGAGGGCATGGCCTGCAAGACCCTTTCATTGTAGGTTTTTGGTGTGTTCTTGAGCCTTGGATAATTCAAACTTGGTCAGATAGAATCAGAGGCTGGTTTAAAGGTGTGGTGTTACTGCTGTTTGTGTTTCAAAGAGTACATATGGCCACAGAACACACGGGTGACATTCATGTACTACTTCATAGGATGTAAGGAGACATGGGTTGGAAGAGGTAGAGGATGCATTGCCGGTTGATGTGTCACCTCCCTGTTCCGCCGTCCCAGCCCCCGGTTGCAGCCCCTGAACATGAAATCTAGACTATTTGTCAGTTATGTGATGTATTAATGTCTGGTAATCTCACTGTTGATTCGGCCATGTTATTATCTGCAGCATTAATAGGTGTTACCCTCGAGTGAGAGTAAAGCACCTTTGATGGAACTAGGACCTAATATAATCTATAACTTAGATAGCCAGCTTCACTTGCTCAATGTAAGTCTTCTTTATCGCTTTAGCTGCAATGCTAACATGTACTGGAATACAAATAAGTAAAAGGTACACATAAGGGTCTTTTATTGGCAGCAGGAGGAGATAAAGACCATAAAACCATAGAACACTTAAAGAATTAATTTAACCCCTTAAGTGCCAAGGACGAGTATGCTCGCCCTTTTTGCATAATAGCCTGGCAGTTAAGTTAAACTAAAAGACAAGGTTGTGCTAGATAAACACCAATGGAGGTTATTGTATGCAAGGGAACCTTAGGGTAGATCGAGTCTAAAGGCATTAATAGTACACATGGACTAATTAGGTGCATTGACACCTATTTTGTAATAGATTTCAATGATAGGCCGGCCCTCTGATCCTGCGTTGTAAACCGTCCATTGAAAAATCCCTACACACAATGCACTATGAGCTCCGCAATCGTAAACGAGTCCTCGGTTTAAAGCGCTGATCTATTGCTGTCGATCTTTGATGCTGCGAGGAATGCCGCAGCATGGGAATACATGGGACAGCCATGGCTTCATAGTCCCTATGATCAATGGTAGCACAGTGATGCCTCTGTTGTGCGCTGGGGGTAAATTCCAAAGTCTGGAAATCAGAGTCGAGAAGGTGGAACTACTTTCTATATATCTCGGGAGGATAGCTCAGGGGCAACGTGCTCCTTGGAAGCAAGACTACCGGAAGCACTACAGGTTCGATCCCCGGGTCACGCTTAGAAACCTCTGGGTATTAAGCGCATTATAAATAACCTATCATATCATATATGTAAGGGTTACCAGTGTTATGTGGGAAGCTGATCAGACATTTCTGGTATTGCAGCGTTTCTTCATTTTTTTATTTGAGGCAAATAGGTCCCAACCTATGGATGGCTTTAAATGTGAGACTGAGGACTGCGGGTGAGCCAGTGTAGAGCCACGAAGGCTGGGAGATGTGTTTTCTGCGTTTCGTTCTTAAAAGCAATCATATTGTCGCATTTTACTATCGCAAACACGGCATAAGTGTGTTGGTGCACCCGGATACGATAATGCATGCGATTGCCTTGTTTTTTTTTAATGCAAATAAATAAGGGAACATTTTGCTCAACATTGTGAGATGGATCTCTGAGCATCCAGCCACTGATGTAATCGGAACCTCTAGAGACGGTTGTGGTCCATGATTAAACCTGGGTTCTAAACATTGGTAGAGAGTGTACGTGAGAATGCCGGTGTATGAGGTCATCGTGTAAGAGGTGTCTAAGCAGGGCCGGCCTTAAGGCCAGCAGCGCCCTGGGCGAACTGGCGCCCCCCCACCCCCTCGCCCACCGCGCCCCCCTGGCTAACAGGGGACGGGGTGGAAGGGGGCGGGGCCAGGATGGGCAATTTTTTAATTTTTTTTAATTAATTCAATGGCAATGAGGCGCCTGCCACGTCTTCTGCCACCAAGCCAGCTCGGGGGAGCGCTTGGAAGACTCCCCGGAGCTGACGTGGTGGGGGGCTAATGGCGCCTTTTTTTGTGAAAAGTGTCCACGCGGAGGGGTGCATTTAAATGCACCCACCGCCGCGGGCACCTTTTACAGTAAAAGGCCACCTGCTGCGCCTTGTCCAACAACGCCAGCTCGGGGGAGCCCTTGAAAGACTCCCCCGAGCTGGCGTGGCAGGGGCAAAAGGCGCCCTGGGGGGCGTGGCGCCCCGGGCGGTCGCCCGGCTCGCCTCCCCCTAAGGCTGGCTCTGTGTTTAGACCTGTCATGAGAGCTTCAGTTTGATGACAAGTGAAACAAGGCCTATTGATCGATCTTGCAGATGTTTTCAAGAACATTGGAATTTGCTACTTTGCTGTGATAGAAGATCCTACGCTGCTGTTAGACCTGAAACTGACAGAAGCGGATCTGTAGTATCCGTGCTGTGCGCATCATCTTAAGATCAGGAAGAGGAAATCAGAAGAATGTGTATGGTGTCTCCAGCAACCTTCATTAAAGTACAAAGCTGCAAAAACCTGATAAATTATGGAATACAGTTTCTATATCCTAAGGGACACTCTCTGCAAAGTTCCTCCAACGAGGAACTCCAGGATGTTACCACCCGGTACAGCCGTGGAACCCAGTTGCTATTGCTATTAGAATCCCAGGTTAACATTAAATTAACAGGTCACGTTCTCTCCACCACCCGTTGACACAATCAAACACTCACCCGAAATGGCCACCATGGAAACTCCCTGTGGAGCCCCTCTTCCATTTCTGTGGTGGCCTGTGATGGGGAGCGGCTTGGTGAAGAGCAGGTGAGTGGGTGTGGGGCATTTAGGCACATAGTGTAGGGAAGGGCAGGGAGATGACTGAGCGGGTTTGTGCGAACAGACTTCAGCTTGCTCAGAATGCAGGCTTGGCTCATGGGATTTAGCCTGTGATCTGCGCAACTAGATTGGGTACGGCAGCCACCCGGGGCGCTAATGAATAAATGACATTTTGAAGGCAATATCACCTGAGCCAATTCTGAAATCTCAGCCCCCCTTATGAAACATCCTGGAGAGTGAGAAACAATGTCAAATATAAACAATGCTTATCTCTAGCTTCAAACTTCCCACACACTCCCTCCAAATCCCCGCTCAGAGTACATCAAGTCAGCTAAACTCAGTGCTCCGAACCACAAATATGCATTTGAGTATTTAATCTTGGGGATAATCCTGGGGTGCAGAGAAATGGAAGGGCCTGCCAGGGAAGCAGGAGGACAGTCCAGCTACACTGGCAATGCACACCGTGCAGGCACATGAGAACATGAGAAGCAGTATCACTGATCCTAGAACATAGGAATCCCTACATAAATCATGGGCAACATACCAGCAATCGTAATTGACATGTAGAGGAGGACTCGAGCAAGATCACACACTCTGTCACACCAGATATCCTTTCTCTGCACAAATGGATTTTGTGTGATTTTTCCTTGCACCATTCTATTTCGTTTTTCTCCGGCCTAAGGACTGGATGAGGGTAGAAATTTGACTCCTATGGGGTGAGCTTCCTTTCGGATACCTCGTTGGATCACCCCCAGTCAATGAGTCATAGTGGAGCAATCCCTTTATTCTGCAATATTTACCCTAAAATGGCTTAAGAGTGTCTCAAATGCTGACTGTTTCACACCACTTCCTGCTGTACCATTATGTATGATCCATTATGTTTAAATGTGTACTAGGTGTGTGCTAATTATTCTTTATTAATATACTTAAATACTCAAAGTTAAAGGCTCATTTGTATGTCTGTAAGGAACCAGTCGGCATGGTGAGCCAAAAGTAGCTACTGGTAGCTGTTGCTTTCAGTCTAACCAGGATCTCCTGGGCTAGAAGCAGGAGCTAAATATTCCTAGCTCCAATTAAATGTCAAACCGTGAACAGTAAAACAACATCCCCACCAAGTATGGAAGGATGACAATATTGTCAAGGTGGTGACAGAACATGCAAAGGTTCTGCAAAT
The DNA here is from genome assembly GCF_040938575.1 of Ambystoma mexicanum. Taxonomy (NCBI): domain Eukaryota; kingdom Metazoa; phylum Chordata; class Amphibia; order Caudata; family Ambystomatidae; genus Ambystoma; species Ambystoma mexicanum. Next base: position 1,534,001,543 of record NC_090937.1, read on the forward strand.
AAGATCATAATGATGCCAAATCTTTAGCTCTATCAATAATTTTAGAGTGATGCACAGTGGTTATAGTGTCTCATCTGTCTGTGATGCCCCAGTCTATTCATTCAACTGTGTGTCCCATGCCTTGATCTCTTGGTAGCCACTCATTACTATCAGCCTTAGTAGAGCTCCCTTTCCTAGGAAGGCTTGACCAGCCATTGGACCTCTTTATAACTGCCCTGGCCCAGCAGAAACACAGGAAGAAATGTCAGTAATTCCGGAATTGGCATTTATTCCAGAACAGGGAAACACAAGTTTGCCGGTAGGGGCAGTGAATTACTGGCAGGCCTGACCTGCCGGGAGTTAAGGCCCATACCAGCAAATAATTGCTGGAATCACCAGCACTGGGATGGGAACTTACTGGCATCTGCTCTGCCCGTAATATCTTGGTAGTACTGTGATATCGGGCGGCAGAAATGGGAAGGCAGTTTCGCCGGTATCCCGCCAGTATTTGCCTAGGGATACCAGCCAAACTGTAGTAAGGGCCATTGTTTTGCTTATATACCGTTTGTTGACAGAATCACACCTCTTTCTATTCAATAAGTTCAACTAAAAGGCTGCTCAATTATACTCATATATTCCAGAGTGCACCCTCATGCTACTCGCTGTGCACCCAGTAGTTACAGATATCTAATGGTAGCCAGTACTGGAAGGCAATGCCATTGGGGTGCACCCAGCAACAGTAGATCAGGGAGCTGCAATAGCATAGTCAAGGGTGTAGGATCATGTAGGATCATGGGAGCCAAAGCCCAACATATATAAAGTGCTGCATGTTGCAGACTCTTGCTGTAGATTGTTAAAGTAGCCCATGCGATTCCAACCACATGTAGGTGATAGCAATAACAATTACATTGAGGTCTGCGTGTAATGATAGCAATGTATCCAACCCTAATTTACTATTCAAAAAATGACCAGTGAGTTTGGATGCCCCTCCAAATTACTCTAATTGCAACATGAATTACAAAGGCATGTTCAATAGGCAGCTAGTATAGGTAGTCAAAATCATGTGTCATATATTTTTAACAATTTAACAATTTATTTATTCCTGGTGCAAAATCACATGGCCACATTGGTTATCTATTATCCTTCTCTTGACAACTTTAAACGGATTTGACTGTTCATCTCTACAATTAATTGTCTGAAATCCCCCCCCCCGCAAGCCCCTAATAACACACCAGATCCAGTTTGTTTTCACATCAGATTCTTTAGTTGGTTCAGCTCTTATATCTCATTTTTTTGTAATTAATGGCATGATTTATTTCCCATGTTGTTTGTACTATGAAATGAAATATTTTGTACAGCACTTTGGCATATAGTCCTTTATAAGTACAGATACAACACAAACACATGACGCTCATTAAGCAGCAAGACAATTATGTTCAGACTCCTTTCTTTATTTATCTTTCAGCCCCTGAGTCACGTGCTGTGAGACACACACTAGCAGACACACCCAGTGGACCCCGCTCTGCTTCTTTCAGTCTTGGAGCCAAGCCTGGTTTAATAGCGGAAGCGTGCATACAGTGTTCACACCATATTCCTCCACTGCATACCGTTATTGTGGTGGTCGAAATGGGGTACCTATTCTCCATCTCCTAGCTGTTGGATGTGCCCTTGTTTGCCTGCAGTGACTCACTCCACATCGTTTGTCTTGTCTGTGTTCCGGCAGGTTCCCTTATATACTGTGGACAATTGAGGCCTGTTACATTATCTTCGACAGATAGTAGATGTGTGTGCGCTGGTTGGAATGGGGGCACTTTCCTGTTTAACCCTTGGAGGTGTGGTAAAACATAGCTGTACGTTTAAGCCACACCCATTGGCATTGGTAGAGGACTCTGGGCCCAAGTCCTGGCTTTCGTGCTGTGACCAGAGGCAGAAGGTTGCTCCTCTTCAGCCCATTGCTCTCATGGGTCTTTGGAGTCTGCGGCCAGAAGTCTAGGTCTAGCCGTTGGGCCCGGAAGCCTTGATGACAACTAATACAAAGATTCCTGGTGGAAGTCTGTTGACAACGTCATTCTTGCGCAAGTCATGGATTGAAGTCTGGTCATTGTTAGGTCGTGATGCATTCAAGTGCAGGAGTGCCTCTATCTGGTTGAATCCGAGGATTAGGGATAATTCTAGGACAATTTTCTGGCCTGAATGGTTTTTGATGAATATTAAAATGATTTCTGATTTAGGGAATCATGAACGATGGTTGACAGCTGCTGAGCTAAAGAGCGATGGCATTTTGATGGTATTTCTGACTCGGCTTATAGACGCCTGAAGAAGGCAGTAGGTGAGGTGGACTGGTCAGACTCTTGGGATGTGAAGGCTTTCCTGACTGAATCAGATGTGAAGGGAGGTGGTTTGGCCAGTAGACTGTACAAGTTAATTGTTTCGCATTATCGGAGTAATGACAATTTACGGGGAATTTGGAGTGAAAGGATTGGGTCTGACATTGACTTAGATGCCTGGCGGAATATGTGTGGTAATGTCTCTATGTGTTCACTGAATCTGGGTGAACGGTCTAGGCAAATCAAGATCCTGAATCGTGTATACTGGTGTCCAGAAACACTCCATAAGAGAGGCGTGTCAGACAGTGCTGGATGTTGGGGTTGCGTTCAGGCAGTGGGGTCATTGGAACACATGTTGTGGAGCTGTGTGCGGGTCAGAGATTTCTGGTGTGAGGTGTGTGATGTGTGTGTCAGGATTGTTGGAGGGGGGCCGGTCCTGGATTTTAGGACGGTGATTCTGGGTGATGATTCTGGGTTGGATGATGTCAGCTCAGCACACAAAAAGTGGATTTTTCGTGCATTTATTGTGGCCAAGAGGCTGATTCTACGTGGGTGGAAAGGCCGGGTCCCTCCTTCCTTCGAGGAATGGATTCAGGAGATGCATTGCCTGTCAAGGACAGAAAAGTTGATATACAAACTGAAAGGTAAATTGTGTTCATATGAAAAGATCTGGAATGTGTTTAATGATTTCTTTTAGTTGTGTTACTTTCATGCATTCTTTCTACAGTTTTGATTTTGATCGGTTATATATTTATGTATATTATATGTATTTTGTATATATTGTAAATAAATGAATAAAAAAAAAAAAAAAAAAAAAAGAAGTCTAGGTCTAGGTTTGTGGAACTCCACAGAAACTGGTTCCTGTGCATTGCCCACCATTGCTATTTCCTACTTGCTGCCGGTGCTCTGTATATCCTCTCCATCCAAGGTAACAATACAGTGCAGTCAACCGTCTGCATCCATTGGGTACAGCTGAAATCTCAAATCCTCATGTGTCATCCTTATCCTTCCCCAGTAGGTGTTCCAGTGGCACAGGTCTAGCCAGTGGCTGCACTTTTATATGAGGATGTTTGGCCGCCAACCCCTGCTTCCTTACCATGCAGTCTGGGCTGAGTACTGGTAGTACAATAACTGGCAACTCTCTGTATTTTGCTTTTTAGCCACTAGCACTTTACATCTCGAGATAATGCAAATTTACGGAAAAGCAAAACTACAGCTCCCAGAATACACTGTTGACTGAAGAGGCAGAGCTGTATGGAGTAGGAATGGCACCTCTTAGCAATACCAAAAGCCTTGTAGTAATTGAGACTCCTCTCAGTAGATCTTCAAACTGTTCCATGTCTGGTCTGGTAGGTACTCTGTCAGTCCAGCCCTTTTCTAGTCCAATGGCAGACATTTTCTCGCCACACCTTTCTTTTTACTAAGATCATTAGTCTTTCTACATTCCTGCATTTTCCGCCCCCTTTAGACAAAATGGTATTGCTTGTCATCTCATCTGCCATCCCATGATTTTGCAGGGTTTCATCAATATTCTTAACTAAGATTATGGAGGTGCCTCAACATTACATTAGTGGGGACTCATATATGTCTTGGGAATATGTGTCTGTGTTGTGTCAGAGGGCTGTGAGACTGGAAAGATCTTTGAGAGAAACAACACCTGATACTGACTCCTGTCCTAGTCACTTGCAGAATACTTGACAAACAGCTTTCTTGCCGGATGTTTGCTTTCATGATAAGACAAAGTCCCAGTGGGTCTCACTGGCTCCTCGCCCTTGCACTAGCTAGAGGTAGGTGTGTGACGGGCAACATATCAAGGAAGATGAAATGTGCTGATGGGCCTATAATCACCTCAACCCAAACAGGCCCACAAGTTAAGAAGTGAGCTCACAGTTGTACATAAAGCGGGTTTATTGTACTATGTTCCAGGGAGAAGTTAGATGACCTTGCAGGACCAAAATAAGCCACGTCTCAACAGACCACATCAGTTCACATCTTTTATACAGTTTTGTAACAGTTAAACCACTCCCAGAATACTTTATTACAATCCATCCCCGAAACATGATTGGACACAACCCTCTTCAAATAAAACCCATATTTTCCCAATTCTTACGTTTTCATTGGCCAAGAATTTCTCAATGATTATGTTCAGATTATATTCATAATACACCTCTTCTTATGATTTGTCCGTAGTAAGTCATGATGACAACACATGGTTAAACATTGGTATTAAAAACATAATTAATTACAAGCAATTACTGGCCAAAGCCATTTAAACCCTAACTCTTAATTTTAGTGGATCTATCTCATTTACCAGGTCACTGTTTAATTGAACCGTCCCAATCTACGAAACTGCTACTTTATTGCAAAATTAAAACTCCTAAATAGCTTTAGGCACTAGTTTACCTCAATTTTTGCTACTGATGAAAATAAATAATGAAACTCCTGTGGCCACGATTTCAAGCAGCAGCAGATTATCAGGGTAATTCATAGAATTTCGCACAAAAGTGGCGCACGCGGCTGGCGCACAGTGTCCCCGTGCGATACACTGCGCCAGCCGCGTGCGATAAAATCCATTTCATCGCACAGCGAATTCATGGATTTCAGCCTCCAAAACCAGCTGTGCCGCAAAGTGGCGCAGCGACCCTGCAGCAGCACCAGTTACACCCCCAAGAACGCCCTCGCGCATGGAAAAGCCATCAAAATTCCCAATTCATCGCAAAGGGCTGCGCTAACCCTGGACCAGTTCACAGGGCTGCCAAACAGCAAACGCCAAGCGGGGAACGTGTATTTCAGTGGTTCGCGGGAAGTTTCACACGCGATTGTCCTGTGTACGTGTACATCAGGGGTGCGCGTGAAGTAACACACGCAATTCCATCAGGGCACGTGTATTTCATGGGTGCGCGGGAAGTATCACACGCAAAATCAGCAGGGTAAATGTATTTCAGGGGTGCGCGGGAAGTATCACACGCGATTCCATCAGGGCACGTGTATTTCAGGGGTGCGCGGGGAGCACTACACGTGAATTGGCCGTGTGGGTCCTCCCAGGTGTTCCCTCTACACCCTCCACGGCCCCTGCAGCCAGCCCACACCACAGGGGACTACCCTGCACCCCTGCTCATGTCCCGCAGGCAGCCCATCCACCATGGCCATACCCCCCAGCCAAGCCACATGTCACCTTGCACTACTGATCAACAACGCATGTCTCCCAGCACCCTCACCCCCGAGCACTGTGGGGCACCTGCCAGCAGGCCCCCACACATGTCCAACTCATGTCCCCCTGCACCCCCAACCCCCAGCACTGTGGGGCACCCTCCACCAGGCCCACACTCATGTCTCCCAGCACCCCCGCCCCCCAGCATCCAGGGGCACCCTCCACCAGGCCCCCACTCCTTTCTACCACCCCCGCCCCCCAGCAGTGCGATTCTTCTGTGTACGTGTATATCAGGGTTGCGCGTGTAGTCTGACACGCAAATTCCTCAGGGTACGTGTATTATGGGTCCACGTGAACTTCCACACGCAATATCAGCAGGGTACTTGTATTACAGGGTTCGCGGGAAGTTCCACACGCGATTGCCCTGGGTACATGTATTTCGGGGTGCGCGGGAAGTTCCACACGCAATTTCAGCAGGGTACGTGTATTCCAAGGTGCGCGGGAAGTACCACATGCGATTGCCCTGGGCACATGTATTTCGGGGTGTGCGGGAAGTTCCACACGCAAATTCAGCAGGTTACGTGTATTCCAAGGTGCGCTGGAAGTTCCACAGGCGATTGGCCTGGGTACGTGTATTTCGGGGTGCGCGGGAAGTTCCACACGCGATTTCAGCAGGGTAGATGTATTCCAAGGTGCGCAGGAAGTTCCACACGCGATTGTCCGTGGTGCGTGTATTTCGGGGTGCGCGGGAAGTTCCACACGCGATTTCAGCAGGGAACGTGTATTCCAAGGTGCGCGGGAAGTATCACACGCGATTGCCCTGGGCACGTGTATTTCGGGGTGCGCGGGAAGTTCCACACGCAAATTCAGCAGGGTACGTGTATTCCAAGGTGCGCGGGAAGTTCCACACGCGATTGCCCTGGGCACGTGTATTTCAGGGTGTGCGGGAAGTTCCACATGCAAATTCAGCACATGTACGCAGGGTACGTGTATTCCAAGGTGCGCTGGAAGTACCACACGCGATTGCCCTGGGCACGTGTATTTCGGGGTGCGCAGGAAGTTCCACACGCAAATTCAGCAGGGTACGTGTATTCCAAGGTGCGCGGGAAGTTCCACACGCGATTGCCCTGGGCACGTGTATTTCGGGGTGCGCGGGAAGTTCCACACGCGATTGCCCGTGGTGCGTGTATTTCGGGTTGCAAGTGAAGTTTCACACGCGATTTCAGCAGGGTACGTGTATTCCAAGGTGCAAGGGAAATTCCACACGCAAATCCAGCAGCCTACGTGTATTCCGGGGGTGCGGGCAGTCCTACACGTGAATCGGCCATGTGGGTCCTCCCAGCTGTTCACTCGACACCCTCCACGGCCCCTGCAGGCGGCCCACACCACAGGGGACTACCCTGCACATGTCCCGCAGGCAGCCCATCCACCATGCCCATGGCCCCCAGCGAACCCACATGTCACCTTGCACTACTGCTCACTAACGCATGTCCCCCTGCACCCACACCCCCCAGCATCCAGGGGCACCCTCCACCAGGCCCCCACTCATGTCCCCCTGCACCCCCACCCCCCAGCACTGTGGGCCTCCCTCCACCAGGTCCCTACTCATGTCCCCCTGCATCCCCACCCCCCAGCACTGTGGGCCACCCTCCACCAGGCCCCCACTCATGTCCAACTCATGTTCCCCTGCACCCCAACCCCCCAGCACTGTGGGGCACCCTCCACCAGGCCCCCACTCATGTCCAACTCATGTCCCCCTGCAACCCACCCCCCAGCACTGTGGGCACCCTCCACCAGGCCCCCACTCATGTCCAACTCATGTCCCCCTGCACCCCCACCCCCCAGTACTGTGGGGCACCCTCCACCAGGCCCCCACTCATGTCCAACTCATGTCCCCCTGCACCCCCACCCACCAGCACTGTGGGGCACCCTCCACCAGGCCCCCACTCGTGTCCCCCTGCACCCCCACCCCCCAGCACTGTGGGGCACCCTCCACCAGGCCCCTACTCATGTCCAACTCATGTCCCCGTGCACCCCCACCCCCCAGCACTGTGGGGTACCCTCCACCAGGCCACCACTCATGTCCCCCTGCACCCCCACCCTCCAGCACTGTGGGGCACCCTCCACCAGGCCCCCACTCATGTCCAACTCATGTCCCCCTGCACCCCACCCCCCAGCACTGTGGGGCACCCTCCACCAGGCCCCCACTCATATCCAACTCATGTCCCCCTGCACTCCCAGCACTGTGGGCCACCCTCCACCAGGCCCCCACTCATGTCCCCCTGCGCCCCCACCCCCCAGCACTGTGGGGCACCCTCCACCAGGCCACCACTCATGTCCAACTCATGTCGCCCTGCACCCCCACCCCCCAGCACTGTGGGCCCCCTCCACCAGGCCCCCACTCATGTCCCCATGCACCCCCACCAGTCAGGGGCACCTGCCAGCAGGCCCCCACAAATGTCCCCCAGCCAACATGTCATCACAATCTAGATCCCTGGGCATTATGGGCAGCCTCCAAATGCCAAACACCCACCTGAGTATTGCATCCACCCACTTAGAAATGGCAATTACATGATACAACCCCAATGGCAAGTTTGTAAATGAACACATGTCCCTCACATACACACAATGGGTGTCAGTGAATGTCAAAACCCATATCATGATATGCATGAAACCAATGAGATGATACTACACATTGAAGTTTGAAGAAAAAATATGTATTAAAAGCAACATAAATTGAATAAAAAATAAACAAACGAAAATGGGAATTAAAAAAAAGAAAGCAGCATGTCCGTAAAATAATGTAAAACCACAAATCATAATCCAAAGGAAAGGTGTCCAAAGTCACAGTTCACAAAAGTAAATCCAATGGAAAATTAAAATCGAAAACCATTGCTCCATGGGTAAATCATAAAAAAAAATAGAAAATCCAACAGTCAACTATATACAGATAAACAATCCAGGGTCCATGATCCCAACAGAAGAAATTAAACCTATCTAATAACACTACCTAATAAAAAAATAACTATATACAAAAATGTGGCCCATTGTCCAAAAGGTCCAAAAAAAATGCAAAACCAAAGGAAACCTAACACTAACTACAGAACTATTTACAAGGGCAGCGGGCCAGTCCGACGGCTCACTTCGGGATGTTCCGGGCCAGGGCATCATCGAACTCCTGCTCAATGTCCCGGAGGCCGTCCTCCTCCATGGCCCTGAGGGTCCGCAGGGCCGTCGGCATGTTCACCTCCAAATCCCTGCGGATTGCCTTGAGGCACTCGGCCCACCTCAGGGCCCTCCGCATGGAGTTCTCCGCCCTGACCATCGTGAGCCGTGCCTCTTCCGCCCCCTGCCACTCCGCCTCTATGGCGTGGCCCAACCGCTGCCACACGGAAGACACTTCCCGTCCTGGGTCCTCCTGCCCTCCGGCCGATGCCTGCCCCTCCGATGTCGAAGGCCCCGAGCCATCATGGCTCCCACCTCGTTGCTGCTGCTGCTGTGCCTGTGTCCGTGCCCTGGCTCCTGCTGCCTGCACATCCTCCACCGGCTGGGGTGCAGTCGTTGATGTGGCCACCCCTGCTGGACGTCCGACTCCCGACTGTGGCAGGGATGCCTCCTCCACCAGCCTGGCCGCACCGTCAGAGGCAGCTCCACAGGGCACCCAGGTGACTAATGGGTGGGAACATGGCACGGAGGACGACTGGCGCATAGGGGGTTCAGTTGAGGAGGGGGTCTGAGCAAGCCCCATCAAACGGAGGAATCCGGCCTGGGTGACCTGTCCCAGTAGGCCGACGCGGTCAACGAGCCATTCGAGATGACGTGCAGTCTCCTCATGAAAAGACTGCAGGTCACCTCGCATGGCCCGTTGACGCAACGCCACACCAGTCAGGACAGGCTCAACCCGGACCCGGATAGCCACGTCCGCAGACAGAGGAAGGCCAGTTGTTGTGAGCTCATCCCCTGCCTGAAAACGGGTCTGGACGTAGGCATCACTGCTGGTGCAAGATGATGCAGTGACAGGATCAGGGACAGGATTGCACACAGGCACCTCCGCGGCGGCCTGTGCTGCCTCCTGTCCCTGGTCCTGCACTGCACCACTAGCACCAGTGGAATCCCTACCTCCAGACCTTGTCTCTGTTGCTTGCACGGCCTCCTCCTCCACCAAACCCCCCACCAACCTGGATGACTCTGTACCATCTTCCCCCGTTGGGCCCTGTGGGGTCCCAGCTGCCCCTTCTGCTGCCGAGGAGTCCAACTCCAACCTCCGCCTCTTGGACCTCCCCCTGGCAGCTGCGGCCTGGGACGCGGCACCGGACTCGTCACACCCCAATGAGATCACAACCTGGGATGGGAGCCGGGCCTTGCGTCTCCGGCTGGAGTTGCGATCCCCGCCGCTGTGCTCCACAGCACCTTCTCCGCCCTCTTCATCAGTTGACGCTGCAGACAAGGAGAAATAAAACAATGGCATCAGGGCACTGTACAATGGACACATACACACATGACAGTTGTACATGAGTGGCATTGGCAAACCTCAGACATGGCATCACAATCGGCAACACACATGTCATTTCAACTTGCACACATGAGCCATACCACAGCCATATCGCAACTGCCAGCACCATCCATACACATACAACAGCATGAGCAGGCAAAGGTGAGCCAGACATCACATGCAACACAGGGAGTGCACTACACATGTACACACACCACCACACTTGCATGCATGTGTACACCTCTGCCAACTGTCGCAATGTTCAGATCGGCATCCATGTCACATCTGCCAATCAGGCTTCCACATCCCGCTGTCACATGCATCCATGTTGCATCACTGTTGCACCCTTGTCAAATATACACACATGCACATGTACACAGTGCTGATACATGCAGCTGAAAACAACATCCATGTGTGACATCACGAACATGCCTACTTACATACACATTCATCCAAACATGTGTGCCCACACAACTGTATTTGGCATGCAAGCCTACACACACAAGCACCATCCATGTCTCACACATGACCGCCCTCGCATGTGTTAGCCTCACGGCCCTGTACACCCCCACCCATACTTGGCCCCATACAAACACATGTACAACCTGCACACTACTGGCACATCACCACACGCACAGCTTACATTCATGATGCATGTACACTTACCGCTCGACTCCAGACGGGTCTGCCTCTCAAGGACCTGGACGTGGAGCGCTGGGGATATGCGTTCCAGGACCCTCATCTGATCGTCTGACAAGTGGCCCTGGCGCCCCTTAGCATCCGCTCCCTTCAAGAAGCGCCGGGCCTTGTTGAGGGTCCTAGACCTGAAGTCCTCCCAGCGCTTCTTGACATGTTGGAAGTCGCGGACTGCCACCCCCTCCGCGTAGATGGCAGTCATGATGTCCGTCCAGATCCGAGTCCGTCCTTCCTTGTCGGCGCGCAAACTTCCGAAGAGGGCATCATACTGCCCCAGGACTTGCTCCACCAGGACACCAACTTCGGTGGCAGTGAAGCTGGTGCCCCTCTGCCAATCTGGCCGGGGGTTGTCAGTGGTGCCAGATGTTGCAGTGCCCGACATGACAACCCCAGAGGCAGGAGTGGGTGGGCAACTGGGTCCTGGGGCTGGGCTGTGGAGCGATGGAATCCCAGTCGGGAGTCTTCGGTTCCAGCAGGGGTGGTCACAGCAACAGCACCCCTGGCTGATGTGCAGGCAGCAAATGGCAGGGCACGTGGGCAGCAGGCAATCAGGCAGCAGCAGATGGCAGGTGGGAGCATGCTCGGGGCTCTGGGGGCAGTAATTTGGCCTTCTGGGCAGGAGCGTGGTCTTCCGTGTGCTTACGCATGGCCAGCTTGATACGGAGTGATTTGCATGTGAAAATCCAGCACGTCTGCGTTTAATTCGAGGGAATGGCCTTAGCGCGTAAGCGCGTCAGCACACGTACGCAAATTCATTGGCCCAAAGGCCACCAGCGCGTATGCGCGTCTGTGACGTGCGTGCGCAGGCGTTTCCCTGTACACGTCCAATGACTGCACGTCAAAGTGTCAGCTTGTGTAATTGGAGGATGGGGCCTTAGCGCGTACACACGGAAGTGACGCTGGACGTGTGGGCATGTTTAAAAGGTATGTGTAGAACGCCATTGGAAATTAAGAAGTTAAAGGAAAATGTCTCTTACCTGTGGTAGGCAGTTTCTTGGTATTTCTGTTTGGTGACTGTCCTTTATATGATTGTTTTGCCCATCTGCCACTGAAATACTCAGGTGATGTGACACTCTACTATGCCAATCTGATTAACATTGTGCAGTACCTCTTGAATATTAGTTGAGCAAAGTTATATGTGATGCCTTCTCAATAACTATGAATTTGTGCCTGTCCCTAATGATAGGGTGGTGACTTTTTTCTTGTACTGAAATATGGGGATGATTTGCCATTTTTACTGTTTTCGTAATGATTAACATTTAGAAGTTTCTTTCTGAAATTGGTGTAGCTAAATGCTACATTATGCTTGTGTAACAACTATGAATTCCGTAAGTAAGAGGAGGCTGCTCACTAAGGATATTCTTTGTATTAAGGGTTGTCATCATGTCATGTTCCTTTCCCCAGTAGCACACTGAGACTTTGAGGGTACCTTTTGAGCTTCTCACGAGTATTATATCACTCCATCATCCTAAGTGCTAGGGATATGAGGGCATATAATGTTATCATCCTGAGAACTTTTAAATACTAAATAATTAACGCTGTCAACCTGAGAACTATTAATCATCTTATGGAGGCATGTTGGCCTACAAGTCCCAGAATAGCATGGGTGTCTCTCCCGGAATCACATGCGTGCGCTCGGCGTTGTGACGTCATGACGTTGCCGTCGTGACGTCATGACGTTGCCGCGCGTGCATGGTGATGTCACGACGTCACGCGGGTATGTTTTTGACCCGCAAATTTAATACATAACTGCAGAGCCTTGCAGTACAACAGGAGCAGTTTTGACTGCTTACATCTTGGAAGAAAAAGATTTTAAAGTAAGTGGGGAGGTGCCAATAGAGATGTTGGAGGGCTTTTGTTTTGTTTTGGAACCAGAGATAAGAGGTGGGACTGATGAAAGGTTGTACACGTTTTCTATCTTCACAGAGCTTGACCCTGAGAAGGGAGTGGAGACGTTGCACTCTTCCTTATCTCAAGAGTCCCCCAGGAATGATATGGGGTGTACCCAGATTTTGAGCCCCAGTCACAAACAAGTGAGTGATTTTTGATTTCTTGTGCCTCACTGCACAAGTTTGATTCCCCATATCGAATGACTTGTAACAGAGTGTATTTACTCTGTTACCCAGGGTGGCGATCATCTATCTTAATCCTGAATTGAGAAAGGCCAGAGAAAACTAGATGTTTGGATTTGTCCAGATAGGTAAGCTTTATGATCGTGTGCTGACCTGACACTTAAAGATAATAGAAATGGGAATATTTAGATGTCCCAAAGTATTAATTTGTCTTAATTGTACACTAGCGTAGAGAAGAGAAGAGGAAACGCAAGAATTCCTGAAGAAATTGGGAATCTGCAGCAAGTATCAGAACAGGCCCCAGAGTTATTAATGGGAAAGAGAGGTATGTAATAATAAACATATTAAGATACCCTTTGAGGGATGAGGGTGTAGTTATATGCCAAATGAGTTTGAAACTTTGTTACCTAATTCTAATAGGGTGTCCATCTTTGATTAACAGGGTTCTCTCCCCAACAAAAGAAGATTTCTAATCCCGGCACAAGACACTTTCCCCTGAAGAATGTCCTACATGTTTGTATATTAAGGACAGAAACTTGTACAAGTCGGGTTGTTTGAAATACACTAATAGGAAATAGGCTGAAAGTAGTGAGGTATAGGAATCAGAGTGTGATATGTACACACATTTTGTGATCCTCAAGAAATCATTGCAACATTACTCACCCATGGTGTTCCTACTTGTGTTGTTTTAACATATTGTATATGTTTTATGCACTATGATCATTTTTATGATTGTTTTATGATTCAAATGTATTGATTCATAATTAATAACATTTTGTGATAATTAATTCCACTTGATGTGGGAAGTGTGTTAGATGACACCTAATAGAATATCAGACTTTTTTTTTGTATAGAAAAAGTATATGCTCACAGAGCAAGAAGTCTGTTTATCCCTACCTGTGACTCAGAACCTTTTTGAGAATAAGGTTAGACAATGATAATGGGGCCTGTCAGCAGAGGAGAGTGATAGGATAGTGGACAAGGCATAACATATCTTGTTCTGCTTTTGTATTCCTCACTATGCATTTCAATGCTTTATTATACCTTGTATGCCTTTCTGTCTTTCGTTGTGCCATGTTGTCCTCTGTTATGTGTGTCTTCTTGATTGATTATGTACAACACTAACCTGCCCACTATTCAGCATTTCATCTTACCCTATTAACATCAACTGATGACTCACACACTGCAGGTGAACACCAGGTAGTATCCCACTTCAACCATCCATAACCAACACCTCTCTCCCCATGTTGTCACAAACATCTGTTGAGCAAAGATCAACACATCCTCACTCTCAGGGCAGGCCTCTTTAATACCAAACCAAGCAGCATGGATACTGATTAAACATACACCATGTACTCTTAATACAACTCACCTACACACAGCCCAACACACAGGAGTAGGGTTTGTCCAGTCTGCACTCATCAACACTTCAGGTTTAACATCTTGCCTCTCCCGCTCCTACAAATATCTTCACCTCCCTTTCCTTCTCAGGGCCTATTGCTAAGAGACTGCCAACAAGGCACCATTGGTGCTATAAAAGACCACTCACTGTACATTACATTACATGTCTGCAGGTAGAATATGAAGGTGTCAAATGGTGCATGGATCCTGGACGCTTTAACTACCAAACTTTATTAAAGATTACTGTTTGCATCTTCAAATTTGAAAAAAAAAATGGCTTCTCGCATTAAGAGGTCACATAAACCTGGTTAAAATAGTTTACTTCCTAAAATGTTGATCTTTATTTTGGATCGCTGCATGGATGTTAAATACATTTTTGTAAAGAAAAAGATCAACTGCTATTTTGAGAACCGAAAAACCGAGGTGAGCTTGGCAGTGGGCTAGATCCAAGTTTCAAGCAGAGCCTTAAGGGGTAATTCATAGAATATCACGCACAAGTGGCGCACGCGGCTGGCGCACAGTGTGCTCGTGCGTATGTCTGCGCCAGTCGCGTGCGCTAAAATCAATTTCCGCGCACAGCGTATTCATGGATTTTAGCCTCCAAAACCAGCCGTGGTGCAGAGTGGCGCAGCGACCCTGCAGCAGCCCCAGTTACGCCCCCAAGAACGCCCACGCGCAAGTAAAAGCCATCAAAATACCCAATCCAGCGCAAAGGGCTGCGGTAACCCTGGACCAGTTTACAGGGCTGCCAAACAGCAAACGCCAAGCGGGTAACGTGTATTACTGGGGTTCGCGTGAAGTTTCACCAGCGAAAGGGCCTGTGTGAGTGGGGTAAGTGTATAACTGGGGTTTGCATGAAGTTTCACACGCGATTGGAGCAGGTTACGTGTATTACGGGGTTCGCAGGAAGTTTCACACGGGAAAGGGCCTGTGCGAGTGGGTTACGTGTATAACTGGGGTTCGCGGGAAGTTTCACACGCGATTGGAGCAGGGTACGTGTATTATGGTGGTTCGCGGGAAGTCTCACACGGGATCGGATCCGGGTACGTGTATTTCGGGGGTGCGCGGGAAGTTTCACACGCAAAAGGGCCTGTGCGAGTGGGGTATGTGTATAACTGGGGTTCACGGGAAGTTTCACACGCGATAGGCCCTGTGCGAGCTGGGTACGTTTATTACTGGGTTCGTGGGAAGTTTCACATGCGATTGGAGCAGGGTACGTGTATTACGGGGTTCGTGGGAAGTTCCACACGCGAAAGGGCCTGTGCGAGTGCGGTACGTGTATAACTGGGGTTCGCGGGAAGTCTCACACGCGATTTCAGCAGGGTACGTGTATTACGGGGGTACGCGGGAAGTTTCACATGCGAAAGGGCCTGTGTGAGTGGGGTACGTGTTTCACATGCGAAAGGGCCTGTGTGAGTGGGGTACGTGTTTTCCTGGGGTTCGCGTGAAGTTTTACATGCAAAAGGGCCCTGTGCGAGTGGGGTGACACGTCACAGACGCGCTTACGCGCTAAGGGCCTTTGGTCCAATGAAATTGCGTACGTGTGCTGACCCGCTTACGCGCTAACGGCCTTTCCTCGATTTACACGCTGACGTGCAATTTTTTCACGTGCCAAATCGCTCCGTATCAAGCTGGCCATGCATACACACACGGAAGACCACGCTCCTGCCCTGAAGGCCATTTTCCTGCCCCCCAGAGCCCCGAGCACGCTCCCACCTGCCATCTGCTGCTGCCTGACTGTCTGCTGCCCACGTGCCCTGCTATTTGGTGCCTGCACATCAGCCATCTGCAGGGGTCCAGTTGCTGTGTCCACCCCTGCTGGAACAGAAGACTCCTGACTGGGATAACATCGCTCCACAGCCCAGCCCCAGGACCCAGTTGCCCACCCACTCCTGCCTCTGGGGTTGCCTTGTCGGGCACATCTCCATCTGGCACCACTGGCAACCCCCAGCCAGAGAGGCAGAGGGCCACCAGCTTCACTGTCACTGAAGTTGGTTTCCTGGTGGAGCATGTCCTGGGGCATTATTGTGCCCTCTTCGGAACATCACGCGCCAACAAGGAAGGACGGGAGAGGATCTGGGACGATGTAGTGGTTGCCATCAACGCGGAGGGGGTGGCAACCCGCGACATCAAGCACATCAAGAAGTGCTGGGAGGACTTCAGGTCCAGGACCCTCCACAAGGCCCGGTGCCTCGCGGAGGGGGGCTGGGCACGCATGAGTAACATCCAGATGAGGGTCATGGAACGCGTAGGCCCAGCGCTCCACGCCCAGATCCTTCGGAGGCAAACCCGTCTGGAGTTGAGCGGTTAGTGGGCAAGCATTGCTGTGTGAGACAGGGCATGTTGCAGTGTGCTGGTAGTCTGATGCTTGCCTGTATATAGGCCATGTATGGATGTGTGTGTGCAGGGACATCATGGTCATGCATGTGAGATCAGTTATGTGTGAACCACATGGTTGGTGCATGTGTTTTAATGCAACATGGGGAGCTCTATGCGGAATGCACACATGAAAGCATGGCTGTCTCTGTTCCTGGACATGAAGGGGGGGTGAGGAATGGGTGCTGATGTCATGTACATGTATGGTGCACATGTGTGTGTGTGTGCCTGAGAAGTGTGTGTGTGACTTTGAAACGCCATGGATGTATGTGACTTTGAAGGCAACATCTTGGTTTACAGGGGCCCTTCTACATGGATGTTGATGTTGATTGCAGGCGCCAAGACTGTTTCTGCATGTGTGTTGTGTGCATTCACCCATGTGTTGTGGAATGACAGGTGGAAGTGACATTTGACAGTGCCACTCATGTGTTATTGCTTTCTGTCTAGGGTATTTTGTACTGTACCCTGATGCTTGTGTTCTATGTCTCCCTCTACGCAGCGTCAAGTGAAGAAGAGGGCGGAGACAGCGCTGTGGAGCCAAGCGGCGGGGATGCCTCCACTGGGTGGCGACACAAGGCCCAGCCACCCTCCCAGGAATTACCATCATCCGGGAGCGAGGGGGCTGGTGCTGTGTCTGCCACAACGGCTGTGGCGGAAGGGCCGGGTGAGCCCCCACAGGGGCTTCCAATGGCGGAAGACGGAGTAGGGACATCCAGATTGGTGGTCTCCACAGAGGAGGAGGAGCCCGCTACTGAGCCGCACATGGGGCCTGGTGGGGGTAGTACCAGAGCCCCTCCCCCTGGTGGACTGCACCACTTGCACCAGTAGCACTGGTGCAAGTGGTGCAGTCCAGGGCCAGGGTCAGGAGGCAGCACAGGTTACCACGGAGGGGCCTGTGCATGTCGCTGTCCCTGACCCTGTGACTGCACCACCATGCACCAGCAGCAAGGCCCCTTCCCAGGCCCCATCCGCAGGTAGGGGAGACTGCCATGTCATCTGCCTCTCCACTACCAGTGGACGAGGGGTCCCACGAACGTATGGGCTACGTCGTGGTTAGTGTCGCGTTGCGCACGCGTGTCATTTGTGATGACGTGCGTTCTTCCTGGGCGAAGAACGCATGCCATCACGGAGAGCAGCGTCGTGATGTGGCGCTGCTGGGAGGGACTCTGGTTGGTGGGTTCCTACATGTGTCGCGCACTCTGGCGGACCTCTCCTCCTCTGTGGAGACTATGCGCCAGTCGTTCTCCACACCGTCTTCCGACCCAGATTCCACCAGGGCCCCCTGTGGAACTGGCACGACCAACACAGCCAGCTTGGTGGAGCTCACATCCCTGCCACAGTCGGGAGTCGGTGGTCCAGCAGGGGTGGACACCACAACTGAAGACCAGCTGATGGAGGATGTGCAGGCACCATGAGACACGGCACATGGACAGCAGCAGCAGGAGCAGGCTCTAGTGGGAGCAATGATGGCTCAGGGCCATCAACATCGGAGGGGCAGGCATCGGCCAGAGGGCAGGAGGACCCAGGAATGGGAGTCTCTTCCGTGTGGCACCGGTTGGGCCAGCAGATAGGTGCAGAGCGGCGGCGGGCGGAAGAGGCGCGGCTCACCATGGTCAGGGCAGAGTTCTCCATGCGTCGGGCTTTGAGGCGGGCAGAGTGCCTCGAGGCAACTCGCAGGGAGTTGGAACAGGCCATGAGTGCCTCCCTGTGAGACCTCGGGGCCAGGACAGAGGCCTGCCTCCGGAAAATAGAAATGGAGTTTGATGATGCCCTGGCCCGGGACACCAAAGAGTGAGCCGCTGGACTTGCCCGTCGCCATTGTATATAGTTAGATAGTGTTAGGTTTCCTTTCGTTTTTTCGCTATTTTGGTTGCTCTTGGACAATGCACCACGTTTTTGTATATAGTTTTTTATTAGATAGTATTTTTGATAGGTTTCATTTCATCAGTTGGGCTCATGGACCCTAGATAGTACATAGTTCACCATTGGATTATTCTCTTTTTTTTATTTTCACCATGGAGAAATGGTTTTCACTTTCTTTTTTCCCTTGGATTTGCTTTGTTGGACTGTGACTTTGGAAACCATTTGTTTTGGATTTCTTTGGATTATGATTTCTTGTTTTTTATTCTTTTACGGACATGCAGCTTTTCTTTTATTATTCCCATTGTTGTGTGTTGGATTTTGATTACATTCATGTTGTGTTTAATACATTCTTTTCTTCATACTTCGACATGTGGTATTATCTCATTGGTCTCATGCATGTCATGATATGGGTTTTCACATTCACTTGCACCCATTGTGTGCGTGTGACGGACATGTGTTCATTTACAAACTTGCCATTGGGGTCGTATCATGTAATTGCCTTTTCTATGTGGGTGGATGCAATACTTGGTTGGGTCTTGGGGCTGGGGAGACTGGCCATAAGGGCCATGGCTGTGTGGGTCCTCCCAGGTGTTCCCTCTACACCCCCCACGGCCCCTGCAGGCAGCTCACACCACAGGGGACTACCCTGCACCCCTGGTCATGTCCCGCAGGCAGCCCATCTACCATGGGCATGCCCCCCAGCCAAGCCACATGTCAGCTTGCACTACTGATCACCCACTCATGTCCCTTTGCACCCCCACCCCCCAGCAGTGCAGGGCACCTGCCAGCAGGCCCCCACTCATGTCCCCCTGCACCCCCACCCCCCAGCAGTGCAGGGCACCTGCCAGCAGGCCCCCACTCATGTCCCACTCATGTCCCCCTGCTCCCCCACCCTCCAGCAGTGCGGGGCACCTGCCAGCAGTCCCCACTCATGTCCCCTTGCACCCCACCCCCCAGCAGTGCAGGGCACCGGCCAGCAGGCCCCCACCCATGTCCTCTTGCACCCCCACCCCCCAGCAGTGCAGGGCACCTGCCAGCAGGCCCCCACTCATGTCCCACTCATGTCCCCCTGCAACCCCACCCCCAGCAGTGCGGGGCACCTGCCAGCAGGCCCCAACTCATGTCCACCTGCATCCCCACCCCCCAGCAGTGCAGGGCACCTGCCAGCAGGCCCACACCCATGTCCTCTTGCACCCCCATCCCCCAGCAGTGCAGGGCACCTGCCAGCAGGCCCCACTCATGTCCCCCTACACGAAATAAAGATGCACAGTCATGGCCCACTTCTACACCAAAAAATACCACATCACGCCACCCCATTCTTGAGACGCAATGTTTTCCCAATCCACCCCACACTGACATGCCTATCTCAAGACACAAACCAAAACTCAACTATGTACATCAACACATGTCCATCACACACATACACTGGTTGGCATTGCCTGTGTAAACCCACAATTTCACATGCATCAACCCAATGAGCAAATCCCACACATGGAACTAAAATATGAAAATGTATTATGTACATAAATAAATAAATGAAATGAAAGCATACCAAAATATCAAACATGAATTGAAAAGCATGTGAAAAAGACGAGGCACTCTGCGCCCCTCAGGGCCCTCCGCATGGAGTTCTCCGCCCTGACCATCGTGAGCCGTGCATCTTCTGCCCGCTGCCGCTCCACATCTATAGCATGGCCTAACCGCTGCCACACAACACTTCCAGTCCTGGGTCCTTCTGCCCTCTGGCCGATGCCTTACCCCTCCGATGAAGGCCCCGAGCCATCATGGCTCCCACCTTGTTGCTGCTGCTGCTGTGCCTCTGCCTGTGCCCTGGCTCTTGCTGCCTGCACATCCTCCTCCGGCTGGGGTGCAGTTGTTGATGGGGACACCCCTGCTGTACGTCCGACTCCCAACTGTGGCAGGGATGTGTCCTCCACCAGCCTGGCCGCAGGGTTAGAGGCAGCTCCACAGGGTACACAGGTGATACATCGGTGGGAAGATGGCATGGAGGACGACTGGCGCATAGGGTGTTCAGTTGAGGAGGGGGTCGGAACAAGGTCCAGCAAACGGAGGAATCCGGCCCTGGTGAGCTGTCACAGTAGGTCAACGAGCCATTCGAGATGACGTGCAGTCTCCTCATGAAAAGACTGCAGGTCACCTCGCATGGCCCATTGATGCAACGCCACCCCACCCAGGACAGGCTCAACCCGGTCCCGGATAGCCACGTCCGCAGAGAGAGGAAGGCCAGTTGTTGTAAGCGGATCCCCTCCCTGAAAACGGGTCTGGACGTAGGCATCCCTGCTGGTGTGGGATGATGCAGTCACAGGATCGGGGACAGGATTACAGACAGGCACCTCCGCGGTGGCCTGTGCTGCCTCCTGTCCCTGCCCCTGCACTGCACCACTAGCACCAGTGGAATCCCCACCTCCAGACCCCGTGTCTGTCCCTTGCACAGCCCCCTCCTCCACCAAACCCCCCACCAACCTGGATGACTCTGTGCCATCTTCCTTCCGCTGGACCCTGTGGGGTCTCAGCTGCCCCTTCTGCTGCCGAGGAGTCCAACTCCGACCTCCTCCTCTTGGACCTTCCCTCGGCAGCTGCAGCCTGGGACCCGGCACCAGACTCCTCACTCCCCGACAAGATGACAACCTGGGAGGGGAGCCGGGCCTTGCGTCTCCGGCTGGCGGGATGATCCCTGCCGCTGTGCTCCACAGCACCCTCTCCGCCCTCTTCTTCAGTTGATGCTGCAGACAGGGAGAGATAAAACACAGGCATCAGGGCACTGTACAATGGACTGATACACACATGACAGTTGCACATGAGTGGCATTGTTTAACTACAGACACGGCATCATACTCCACGACACACATGTCATTTTAACTCACACACATGAACATTTCAACAGCAATATTGCACCAGGCAGCACCATCCATACACATACAACAGCATGAACAGCCAAAGGTGAGCCTGACATCACATGAAACACAAGGAGTGCACTAGACATGCACACACGCCACCACACTTACATGCATGTCTGCATCTCCTCCAACTGTTGCAGTGATGAGATCGCCATACATGTCACATCTGCCATTCATCCTTCTACATATCAGTGTCACGTGCATCCATGTTGCATCACAGTTGCACACTTGCCAGATACACATACATGCACATGTACACAGTGAAGATACATGCATTATGAACCACCATCCATGCCACAACGATGCTAATGTACATACACAGAAATTCAAACATGTGTGCTCCCACACCTGCATTTGCCCAGCATGCTTACCAACACATACACCAACAATGTGTCTCACAACTGAGAGGACTCACATGTGGCAGCCTCACGCCCATGTTCATACACATCCCTACATGGCCCTACATAAACACATGTGCAACCTGCACACTACTGGCACACCACGACACACACAGCATACTATCAACATGCATGTACACTTACCGCTCGACTCCAGAAGGGTCTGCCTCTCAAGGATCTGGACATAGAGTGCTGGACATATGCGTTCCAGGACTCTCATTTGATGGTTCGACAGCTGGCCCCAGCGCCCCTTGGTATCCGCTGCCTTAGCGAGCCGCCTGGCCTTGTTGAGGGTCCTGGACCTGAAGTCCTCCCAGCGCTTCTTGACATGATGTAAGTTGCGGACTGCCACCCCCTCCGCGTTGATGGCAGTCACTATGTCCATCCAGATCCTGGTCCCTCCTTCATTGTCGGCGCACGAACTTCCAAAGAGGGCATCATACTGCCCCAGGACTTGCTCCACCAGGACACCAACCTCGGTGGCAGTGAAGCTGGTGGCCCTCTGCCTCTCTGGCTGGGGGTTGCAAGTGCTGCCAGATGGTGTTGTGCTGGACATGGCAACCCCAGAGGCAGGAGTGGGTGGGCAACTGGGTCCTGGGGTTGGGCTGTGGAGCGATGGAATCCCAGTCGGGAGTCTTTGGTTCCAGCAGGGGTGGTCAAAGCAACTACACCCCTGGCTGACATGCAGGCAGCAAATGGCAGGGCACGTGGGCAGCAGGCAGCAGCAGATGGCAGGTGGGAGCGTGCTCGCTGCTCTGGGGGGCAGTAATTCGGCCTTCTGGGCAGGAGCGTGGTCTTCCGTGTGTTTTCGTGTGGCCAGCTTGATACGGAGTGATATGGCATGTGAAAAAATTGCACATCAGCGTGTAATTCAAGGTAAGGGCCTTAACGCGTAAGTGCGTCAGCACACGCCGCAATTTTATTGGACCAAAGGCCCTTAGCGCATAAGCGCGTCTGTTACTTTACGAGCGCGGACATTTCCCTCATAGCACGTGATGACAGAGCACACATGGAAAAACTGCACGTACGAGTGTCATCGCGTGTAATTGGAGGAAAGCGCCCACGTACACGCGTATCTGACGTGTACGTGTGGGCCGGTTTAAAAGCTACATGTAGGCCGCCATTTCCTTGTAGGTGCTTTTCGTGGAGAGCGAGTGGGTGAAATCTGTATTTCTTGTAGGTTCACACGCGATTACTTCACAGCGTTTCTAGTTCGTACTCCCTGTTACCTCTGACATCTCTTTTCTGATTTTTTGTTGGGCCTGTTTCCTCAAACAGAGTTCACTTCTCCTTTTGTCCTGTCTCCTCAGACAGCGTACAATTCTTCTTTTGGCGGGGGTGTTGCCAACGCGCACACGCGTGTATTTTTCACGTTCTTTTTCCAGGCAGACTGTGAGTTCCGCACGTACTTAGCAACTGTGCTTGCCCCGTGTGTCGCGTTCCCCTTCAGAGGTCATTGTAGGCTGCGTGTATTACATGTACACTTATTTTTGTATTTCTGGGTGCCACAGCATAGTGCGGGTTCATTTTTTCAAACACGTGGTCTACGAGGGGTTATGTGCACGTTAATTTTTGATTTTGGGATGCCTGTGCATTGCGTGACCCGTCATCTTCCCCCAGGGGTCACAGACAGCCTTGTTAGAGCACTAGGGTACGAATTCCATCTAGTATCCTACCCCTTTAACCCCCAATTGCCCAGGACAATAGTTTACTGCAACTCCCATATGCACAACAACATCATTGCCATGGTTGGGAGGCGACAAAGCGGTAAGGGAGGCAAAGGTGGCCGACCATCAAAAGGTGGGCGTGGTGGGCGCGGTAGGGGACGTGGCCAGGATTTGCAGGGTGCCCCTATACCCCCATGTGTGGAGGAACAATCAGGGACACCCATGCCCCCCCCATAGTTGAGGTAAACGTGGCTGACACCATCCCAGCTCAGCCCCTGTTGGACCAGCCCATTGTGGCACCTGACCTGGCACAGGATGACTCCCTGGCTGACTTCCAGGTCAGCAAGTCTAGGCCACGTGTGGCGGTGCAAGTTGTTGTCACCAAGCCACATGGATCTGGGCAGCTATGTCATCTGCTGCCCCAAGTATGCAGGGTGGGGAGGCTGCAGGGGCAGCTGCAGCTCCATCCGCCCCAGCTCTGACTCTCCCAGCCAGGACAGTGTCAGTCCAGGTCCATCAAACTGATGTTCCCCCTGCCAACATTACCCTGCAACCAATGCCTGCATCAAGATCTATGGTCATTGTGCATTCCCACACTCCTACTACCCAGTCCACCGGTGATTCTGCCCCTACTGACCAGAGCAGCGTAAGCCACTCTGGCTCTGCTCCACCTTTAAAGAAGAGGAAGAAGGGTGCTCTGGCACGACAGGCTGAGACCCCAGACACGGCTACACACTCCGGTACCTCAAGGAAGCCTTGCTTTAATGAGGTGGAACTTGATGCACGTGTGTGCTATGTGTCGGCACATAGCCACGAAATGCTGGTGACTGCAGGGTCCAAGACCACAACTGGTCAATGTAAGGCACACTGGCAGATCATCGCCGACCGCATAAGTGCCCTTGGATTTGTGAGGCGCACAGCTGATGATTGCTGCAAGCAGTGGAATGACCTGAAACGCAGAGCAAAGAACAAGCTGGCCTCAAATCATGCCGCTACTCTGGTGACTGGCGGTGGGTCTCCACAAGAAGACAACAAACTCACTGAACATGAGTCTGTTGCTGGGGCCTTCGTTACAGAGGAACAGATCCAAGGTGTTGGAGAACTACCTGTTTATGATGCATTGTCCGTTGAGTGCCCATGCATGTGTGTGTAATGCATGTGTATGTTGTTTGGGGGACGGGTTCTGTTTGAGTGCCAGGTGAGGGTGTGTTTTCCTGAGTGGTATGGGTCACCCACGTGCTTCATCCAAAACATTCAGCAGCCTTGGATTTGGGTGTGACAGTATCCCTTCTGCCCGCAGTAGTAATTTAGTGCAACATTACGCAGTTGCCCTTGAACTGGCATCTTGCAACAACATTGTTTGTATTTTTCAGTGTTCGTTCAGGCTGATTGTTTCAATTCTCCCACTTTTGCTACGCATTTCTCAGCCCTATTGTCACATTTGTGACATGCTTCTGTCATTGATGAACCCCACATTGGCCCACATGTGTTACCTTGTTAGGTGAATGATTTGACCATTCAGGCTGATTGAGTATTGGTCTGATCACATACATTTTTGGGGCCTGTTTAAATGTGGAACACGATAGTTGTTTCCTGTCATGTTGAAGTGCACAAGCATTGCTGTGTACATCAGCCTGCAATCACTGTATTTTTGTACACTGGATATGTTGCAGTGTGTGGCACATGCCTATTTTGTCACACTATGTAGCATTTATCATCTCATCATGTCCATCTCACATGGATGGCTGACAGTACTCATTCACTG
This sequence comes from Ambystoma mexicanum, assembly GCF_040938575.1. Lineage (NCBI taxonomy): Eukaryota > Metazoa > Chordata > Amphibia > Caudata > Ambystomatidae > Ambystoma > Ambystoma mexicanum. Next base: position 1,534,026,648 of record NC_090937.1, read on the forward strand.
ACATATGGATGTACTTGTGGAATGTACCATGGCTATGGTACATGCCATTTGTGTGATGGCATGTGTCATGTATGTGTTTTGGACATGCCACTCACAGGCCAATGTGTGATGGCAGTGCTACCCAGCATGCAGCAAATATGTTGCTCTTCCATCTTGGTGTCATCAGTGTCTGCCTTTTGCCTCCCCTTCCAACTCAGTGACAGTGCATGCATGGGAGGGTTATAGTCATGTGGGACATGTGTAAATCATCTACTGGTCCTGTAGCTTGTCAGGCCTATTTGTGTGCTATGGTGCTAATGCCTGTTTCCATTTTTTGTCTTTCATGTTTTTGCAGGGGATGACGCACTTGAAGCTGTTGAGGTTGAGGAGATGGTGCAGACCCAGGAGCAATCTCAGGCACGACCGGGCACCAGTGGGGGGATGTGGTGTGGTGGTGGGAGAGAACCCAATCTTGCTGCAGACCATTCTGTCCAGGGGTGTCTCTGGGTGCCCCTCCCCAGACCTCTATTCAGGTGCTGATTCGGATGACGAGACATGTGTGCCGTCCCAGGTAAGTGTTTCTGGCAGGGATTCTGTTCTGTCCAACCCACCTGCACTAGGGGTAGAACCCTCTATGGGGATGTCAGTGTTGGTAAGTCCGCCTTTGGCGGTTACGGATGCAGGGTCACACTCCACAACATCTGATCCTGTTTCTGGGCCAGCAGATCAGAGGGGGAATGCAGTCCTGCAGCCTCAGGCAGTGCCGGCACAGCAAGGCGCAGATCGCCTTGCCCCAAACAGGAGTGGTGCCCGCCGACGTGGTGGCCGTATGCCACCAGGCAATACCGTATGGGAACAATCCATGTACGGTGTGGCAAGCCAACAGGCAGCATCAGTTGAGATGATGGCTCAAGCAATGGAGAGGGTGGCCACTTCCATTGTCCCCCCTGAAAGGCAGATGGAGCAACTACAGCAGGCAACAGACTACATTTGCCAATCACACAGGGAGGATATGTTGGCGTCCAACAGGGACAGACGGGCGGGTCTGGAGACTCTACGCCAATCGATATCAATAGAGTCCCAGGGCAACAGGGAAGCCCTGAGGGTAGAACTCCATCACCTCAGTGAGACTCTTGTTGACCTTGAGGCTTCCACTAACTTGAGGACAGAACAGCAGCTGGAGCGGCTCACACGTTCACTCTCAGCTGAGATGCAGGCAACTCGGGAGGAGATCCGGGCATCACGTCAGGTGCTGCATGGGGATCTCCACACTATAATCCTCCAGAACGAGACCTTCCACACCCGCATGCTTGCTGCCATGGAGGACCATACCAGGGCTTTGCGTGGGCTGCCTCCCATAGCACCACCACCTCCTGTGGCAGCAGCAGAGGGTGATGAGAGCGACAGCAGCAGTTCTCCCACATGAGCATAGCCGTGCAGGCCATGAGCCCATGGAGGTGTTTTTTTCCCAACATCCACACAGGTGGCTGTTGGTGCGCACCCTGTCCTCGGACCTCCTGGGTGGCCTCCCCCTCCCCCAGCCCCCATATGGCCATTTTTGATTTTTGATTTTTTTTTACAGTGTGTTGCCTTGTGTGGCTCCCGTGGGTATCCACTGTATTCCGGCTGGGCACATGCAGGCTTGTCCTGAGTTTGGGTTAGATGCTTGGGTTCGTGAGACACACACCCCTCCTGCTTTCCATTTCCATGGGCTTGCAAAGGGTGTGCCGAAGTGACAGTGACTTACACAGTGACGTTGGACTCCCATGAGCTGTGTGGGCAGTCTGTAGTCAATACTGTGTATACATTCCTAGTGGATATTGTTGTTGTATTGTACACTGCATGGTGTATTGATATGTGCTTGTGCATCCATGTCTTCCTCCTAATTTGCAGGTTCATTCCTCATGTCTTCACAAGGCCGTCTACTTTGGAGATGGAGTTCATGTTGTAAGCAGTGCACTTACACATTTGCGTGGCAGCAACACTGTACTGTCATGTTTATGCTATGTTTGAGGTTGTGTAGCTGCATTGTATTTTTGGTAAGTATTTGGTCAGGTGTGTTGTTAGTTCTACATTACTGGGAGCATATTGTGTGTGGCCAGTTTCCATTAGGGGCACTGTACTTTGTGACACTTGTGTCAGGTTTTGGGGATTGCTTTGTTTGCTCTCACATAGCATGACATGCCATGGTGTGTTGGGTGGCGGTGCTGGGGAGGGGTTGGGTGACATGGCACTGTTGTCATGTTGTATTTTGCAAGGGGGTAATGAATTTAGCAGCATAGAAATGTGTCTTTTGATGACACAGCATTGGTGGTGTTTGTGTAGGTAGGGATGCACACAATGTAACACTTCCAGGTGACCAATCTCAGGGTGGTATGGTTGTGACAGTTGACTGTCCCTTATGTCATCATCATTGATTGTCAGATGGTATGTGCCAGGGCTGTGTGCACTCCACAGGGGTGTGATTTTAGGTGAAGTAATTAGCCACCAGCTGCGTACGGGCTGCCTCACCCCGTGCCCTTTCCCCTCCCATGCGCAGCGGGCGTGCATGTGGTTGGGGATGTGGGGGCACCACCATGTCCACGGGCAGGCCCCGGCGTGTTGCAACGTTGTGCAGGACACATGCTGCCACTATGATCCTGCACACTACTGGGGGAGCGTATAACAGCTGCCCGCCAGAACGGTCAAGGGAGTGAAAGCGTGACTTGAGCACTCCGAATGTGCGCTCCACTATGCCCCGGGTTGCAATGTGGGGTGTGTTGTATCTTACCTCGGGTGGCGTGGTGGGGTTCCGAATTGGCGCCATCATGTGGGTGCTCAGAGGGTAGGCACTGTCCCCTGGGGAGGTGGTGATGGGTATCATTAGTGGGGTTGTGACATTACTCAGTATCTGACATGCATGCATGTGCTGTGGCATTTATACTCACCGAGCAGCCATGTATCGCCATGCCGCCCAGCTTCTAGGTCCCGTTTTAGGGTTGACATTCTGTAAATAAAACTGTTGTGGGTGGACCCTGGATAGTTGGCATATACTGAGGTGATGATTCCCTTGGCATCACATACTACCTGGACGTTGATGGAATGCCAGTGCTTGCGGTTTCTATAGATGTGCTGTGATGCCCTGGGGGGATGTAGAGCCACATGGGTGTAATCAATGGCACCTAGGACTTTGGGGAATTGTGCCACCCCGTAGAAAACCTGGACGGCAGCTTAACTTTCTGCAGTTGTTCTGGCCAGGTATATGTGCCTGTGGACTGATGGGTGTGCAGTCATGATGGCCAAGACCTGGTGTTGGCAGCATGACTGCGTGTCCTGTGACACCCCCTCCACTATAGCACTTGTCCGCTGAAATGATTCAGTGGCCAAGAAGTGCAGTACATTGAGGACCTTCTCCCGGGGGCAGAGAGCTTGGAAGCACAGGGTGGTTGATGTGAGGTCATCCTCCCACTCACTCACCAGGTCGAGTATTATGTGAGGTGGAAACCTGTACCTCCCATACACCTGGTCATCAGGCATCCCAAATAGGCTGGTTCTGGGTGTGAAAATTCTGGGCCTGACTATCCTCCTCCTCCTCCTGCAGTATCCCAGGACCACTGCTGTTAGGAACGGAATATTCATCCTGGCATCTGAGCTTGTTTGTTGTTTGCGCGCACTTTAATGCTGCGCGGGTCCACGTACGCCTGCTTCCTGCTTTCGTACGTGTTTCAGGATTAGCCCGTCTTTTTTGGCGCACGCGTTAGCCTCGTTTCGAATCCATGAATACGTGTTTTGACCGTGCGTGTGGGCGTTCCGCACATTTGCCTCCTGTACTTCCCCCGTGATGCCCACATTTCATGCGTTGTTACCCATTCCGCGTGTCACGCCCTCTGTTCCTCCTACTTTTGTTGTGTGCGCCGCGCTATGTGCGATTTTGATGTGCGTGTAGCGCCGCTGTTTGGAGACGTGTGCGCCAGCGTGCGCCACGCAGAATTTTGGCACACATCCTGTGATTTACACGCGCATGGACTTCCATGAATCGCTGTGCGCGGGTTTCGCTGTGATTTTCGCACTGGCACTGCGATTCGCACACTTTTGCACGCTTTCGCACGCTTGCGCTGAAAATTTCAGCGCACATTAATTCCATGAATCGGCCTGTGAATCTGGCCGTATTTCAAGACTATTATTAGGTAAGAGCGGGGCAGTTGCTAGACAATATTGCTTTCAGTGCAAAACACCAGAATACAAACTCCCAAGTTGCTCCTTAACTGTTACCCCCACACTGCACTCCCACTCCAAAATCAATGAATGAATTAATGAACAATTAATTTAAATAACGTTTTATTGACTGTAGACAACATATACAACAACATTATAATACGGAATTCACTTTCTTTATCCCATGTTCACGTTCATTGTCAAGGTCACACTCCCAGATGTTGCGTAAAAGCTCTAATGCTCTTAATCTATTTTTCCAACAATTTTGCTCCAAATGGAAAGTGCGGCACAAGACAATAGTTATATTCAGTTGGTTAACAGAGCTGAGAGGTGGTTTAAAATGGCAGAGCGGACGAATGGAAGATCGGTGTGAAATAAATGGTCAATCTCCATGTCATTACCGAGATTGTAGCCCTCTTCCTTTTTATCATTCTATGGTATAATTCAGTTGCAATGCCTCACCCAAAGATGGGCCTGGAATTTTCCTCTTGGTTTGAAGTGCTACAATGACCATTGTCTTGTAAGCAGAAGTTTGATCATCCTTAATTCCTTAACTTGTTCTGTTTTGAGGTGCCATCCTGTATTGGCTGAGAGAGCTGATTTTCAGTCCCTGAGAAAGGCATTGCAGTGTCATGTACCTTTACTGATCCCCGTCGCTTGTGTCTTCCGCGGCCCAGAAAGGGTCTAATTGCTCTCACTGAATATGCAGCATTAGCCTTAAGTCACCAGGGAATGTGTCTTTTATTCTACAGGGATGGACACAATGGGCCTCATTACGAGTTCGGCGGTAGCCATGCCGTTATTGGCGGCATGGCTGCCGCCGAAATCGCGTCCGGGTCCTCGGAATGAGGAATTACCGGGCCATTCCAAGTCCGGAAGGCCCGGTAATTCCGCCCTCCAAGGACCCGGACACGGTCCTTCCCCATTCCCATTCAGCCCCCAGAGGGCTGAATGGGAATGGGAGAGGGAGCAAACAACGGGCCATTACGAATTGGCCTGTTGTTTGCTTCCTCTTCCCCTCGTGGGACCCGGTAAGCACGCCTGGTTTTTCCAGGCATCCTTACCGTGTCCCGCGAGGGGAACTCGTAATGAGGCGGTACGGGGTTGACGGCGCCGGCACCTTTTACGGCGCTGTTAACCCCGTACCGCCAGGGTCGTAATGAGGCCCAATGACTCTATTGTCCGTGTAGATATTGCTGGCTACCAAATTAGTGAAGGACGGATCCCAAGTCTAAATTTGCTTAGCATATCATTATTTCATTCACAGGACTACAATGTATCCTTCCTCTATAAGAATCATTTCAACACGTCAGCTCCGAAATACATTAAAATAATTATTTCCCCTACCCCCTGAACACATTTAACACACTTATTCAGCCAGCTCATGTGGCACTCATTGTGTAGGTTTTACAGGTGTATTCACAACATATAAAATCTCTATAAACCAAAAACATTTTATGTGCAATTCTATGTCAAGACTGGAGGCGAGCATTATGCTTCAACTTCTTGTTTATTACTCTTCAGCATTTGCAACAAACACAAGGAAAAACTGAAAAGGTCCTTCACTGTTCCCTTTTCTTCTTCTTTCTTAAAACTACAAGTCCCACTGTCTCGGTAGTCCCTGACAGTGCTAGTCCAGACCATGTATCACTTCCTGTACCTGGACTTCTCCTCTTCTTGTCCTGCTCTTCAGCAGATTAGTGCATTTTCCTTAAGCGCTTACTAAATGTGATGTTATGCTTGAATTAAATGTTTACATGATAACGCCTTAACAGTGAAAGTGTCCGAGGTAGATTAAGAACTTAGCGTTTATATATTGGCACAAGAGAAGGTGCATATTGTGCGTAATTCGCATAATAGTGATAGACACTCTTGAGAAGCCTGAGACAATCCAACAGGGGACAAGAGAAGAGAGAGTAGGGTGAAGATCCCATTTCGATAGATAGAAGCATTGAGGGAGACGGGCCCTATGTCACACATCCGACACACCCGGGAGCCTGTTCTTCCTCAGCACAACACAGCGCTCCGGCACCCACCCTAGCAGAGGTGGGCCAGAGCCAGAAGGAGCGCAGGGGCCCCCTCTGTTGGGGAGGTGGAGCCATCTCGTGCTGCAGCACGTGAGCTGGTAATAATACAGACACGGCTTCACGATTGTGAAGAGGATAGCGGTCCGGGCCCGGCGGTGATCACACAATTAGTAGTGCGATAGCAGGGAACCCGGCAACATGCTATAAGCATACTTTCACATCAGACATCAGAGAGCCCAGCACATCGCGGGCCATCATACTGAGCTTGACACGCTGGGAAACCCAGCTGTAAATTCACACGGTCAAACAAGCAAGAGAAGAGATAAGCCTTTCCCTCAGCCAGGAACTACCAGAGCACACAGAGGGAAGAAGAGAGCCAATGAGAAGGCAAGGAAATAAGGTGCTAGCCACGAATAAACATAATATATACATACAGTCATCGGACACAACACAGCAGTGGGCGTGCACATAGACCTGCATTATAGATATCCAGGCACACAACACCCAGAACAAGCATGTGTGAATTCGAATGGAGTGAGGAAGAACAGGCTCAGGACCTGGCTTCCAGCTTTAAAGAGGTGCTGGGAAGCTCTCTGGTCGATGCAGTGGCGCAAGGGGTGAAACCCTTACAAGACAGACTGGTAACTCTGGAATCCATACTAAGCCAGCCCCGTAAGAGCACCGAGACTACTAACAGCACACTTCCTAGTCTTTAATAGAATCAAGACTCCCTGCACAAAAATCAGGGGTAATCTTCATTCTCTCAACTTTAAACTCAATCATTTTATATGTAACAATGCATTTTTGTACAGTCTTATCCACTCTTTTTTCTCTTCTATATCAAATACATTCCCTGAAAACAGGCATCTGCCTCTTTTTGACAAAAGCTAGTCCTCTACAACCTGAGATGATGGCTAGCTTGAGTCTAGAAAAAGCTAAATCCGTGTACTCTCTCAAAGCAAAAAGAATTCCCATCTGTACACAGTATGCATTCCTGCAATCACACAAGTTAAAACATGCCTGGCAAACACAATTTAGTTAACTAATAAAATGTTGATGCCTGCTCAAAATGCATATTTCAGCAAATTACTGCAAATGGGCAACACAATCCCATACGTTTACAGTTTTCTGTCATGTGTACACATCTAGGCTATTAGTACATCTCGGCACAGTTTGCTACCATCTCCTGCATGATAATTCTGCACATGTCTTCAGAGGTGCCAAATGTACCTATGGTGATGCAGCGTGTAACATGTATCCATGTCTATTTCTGGTCAGGTGGAACTTGTGGCAGAATTTGTGAAATTACCTGACAAAAAACAGGGCTTAAATGAAAACAATAAGCCCTGTAATATTTTCTGTATATCCATAAACATTACATTTGTAGGCAGGGACTGGGAACCAAAGGGGACTGGAGCCCCATAATACACATTTGCAGCAGCCCCAACCCTTTTCCTATGAGAACATTTAGAAATACCACACAAAAGTGGCCCAAGGTGCAGAGGCCTACGGGTGTTCCCTATAGGCCAGTCCACCCCTGTTTGAAGGTTTGATCGACCCCTGATTCTGATTTGATTGAGGGAGAGTGTTCCGACCTCTGGACTACCAATTGTGTGGGACTGCCTATGTTTTCGAAGATGGTGCACCTGTGTGTGTTGTGGACAAAGCATATAGGTGCAGGCACTTTCAACCCTTTTAAATGACAAGATTACAACTATTCGCCAAATGGTAGACATCATTTTACAAGACTGTATCAGTCATGTATAAAAATACAAATTGGAAGCGAAATGTAGGTGAGATGTGTTGGTGAGATTGCTGTTTTGGCTGACAAAAAGGGTCATATGCAGAAATGTCACATTCAAATACATTAGCTTGCATTCACTGGCCACCCACCTTAAACTGTGCCCCTTTCCCAACGAGGCCAGTGCAAATTCTACAAAAGAAAACATGAAAGACAAAAGATGATCCTCCCTCTTTGCCTTTAACTAATAGTACATTGCTCAGAATGCACAAAAAGCAGAAGACGAACAACACACAGTGGAGTAGAAGGGGACACGGGGAAAAGCAGCAAGAAAAGAAAACCATTGGCATGGAAGTAGCAATAGTACAGAGGCACTGTGACCCTAGGTCCCAGAGCATGTGTATTTCAGATAAATGCAAGGGTCTATATTACATCATGATGAGATTCTTATCACCTCTACCTCACAGTGCCTTTCCTCCACTCCCTGGGGATTGTCCTAGACCCCCATGTAGGGGCTCCGGTAGGAATAGAGATAGAGAAAAGTATTAACATGTCACTATTCATCAAATAATGAGTAGGCAATACAGTGTGTACAATTCCCAAAAAAACAAAACGATCAAATCCAATGGGAAAAACCATCTATTAAAACCATTATGGTCTCTTAACAAAAAGCAGCAAACAGATAAAAAAAGGTAGCAAAAGATTTAGTGTGAGTTGAATGGACCATGATGTGACATGAGCTAAAAAAAAATATAAAATACCTCTGTGAGTATTGAGCTGATTTCAACAGGTTGTATTTCTCCCCGTGCAACTCAATCAAAAAGAGGAATTCTCCCAAAAAGCAAAAAGGAAAAGGCTTTCTGAGCCTCTGCAGCCTCAAACATGCAATTTCAATGCTTCAAAATCCAAGTAGAAAAAAGGAGCAAGAATCAGTCCCTCTTTCCCCCATAGATGATAATGGGGAGAATATTTCATGCCTGCTTAATATCCTCCAGCTCTGCTCTCCAGCCTGATGGCATTTCTCCATGATCGGTGAACAGATCTGACCTACCCTTCCAGAAACTGGCTTTTTATAGCCTCTAGGACATTTGATTTCCAGAATCCTCAGTATTATGGTAAGCAAAATCTTTCCTACATTTGCTGAAGGATTTGGAACTTGAATGTGCCCGACGATTCTGACCCCGGAAGCGCCACAGGTATATTTAGCTCCAGGCTCATCAGTCCACAATCTTCCTCGCATCCGTCCTAGAATGGAAACAAGTACATTTTCCCTTGCAGCCCATTGTAGTCTTTTAGGGCATAGTTACTAAAATATTGGGTACTATTTATTTAAACAAAACAGCTACTGAAATGCATCTCAGACTATCTGATTAAAGCCCAGAAGCTATGCCACTCCCAATGTCCCTCTGTGTTCTGAAACAACTGATTAGCTTGGCTCGAAGCCCAGACTTGCAGAGTAGATAGTAAAGAAATCCCATAATTGTTGATATGTGCTCATTGCATAAGTACATCTCAAATGCAGTTTACTACTATCATGCTATTGTGTAAACATGACTACACAGCTTGAGATAATGCTCTATCTTCTGCTTGACTACACAACAATCACTTAGGAAGTTGCCTTAGGCAATCAAAGGGTTTGTTAGCTCTGCAGCAAAGCGAGAACAACCTTCAGAAAGTGTCAACATTTACAAGAGAGAGTCTGACACCCTTGACGTAGATGTAAGCAAGACCCACAACATGTGAAGAATTGGAGAAGTCATTGTAAGGCCTCTTATGACAAACCAAAAGAAATTGGCTGAAATATCATTAGGTCACTCCCCATTCAGAGAGCCAAATGGTGCGGGTTATGCTATAAAGTAGATACTAAGAAAGGGGGATAGCGCTGGCAGCAGGACATCCCCAGGGAAAACAGCAGTCCCAGAATTTCAGTGTATTTGGTGATAGGTGATAGGCGTGGTAGGTGATCCCATTGTTCAAGAGTAGAGATATAGAAATACACAAGAAAGATGCTGAGGGAGGGAGGAGTAGTAATTCTGGTAGGTTATCCCGTTATTCTAGAGTAGAGATATAGAAAGGCAAAAGAAAAATGCTGAGGGTTGGAGGAGTGGTTGTAAAATAGGAGCTGGCTGCATGTCAATAACTCACCAAAACGTTCATTCTCCGGGGAACAATTACATCCTTGAGTGTGGGCAGCAGTTTGTTAGAGTGAGTCTCAGAGATCAGGCCTTAAGACTACTAGCCCTGTGCTCCACAAAACAAAATAAGGTGAGAAGATAGCACCTGCAGGGGAGTGGAATGGCCCAGCATACACTATGTTGCTTGTTCCTCTAAGAGTGGATCCACTGGCCTCTACATTGCATGATTCAGAGGGAGGGCAGCAGAGCTTGACTGGAAGATTCCGATTTGTGTGAGGGAGGGCTCCAGTGATTTGCTTGCACTACAGCATCCAGGAGGGCTATGTCAAGAAGGCTCCCTGGACACTCACTACATTTGTGTGTGACCCTTTAGGCCCTGTGTCAGAAATCTGGAAGGACGAACAATAGGCTGAACCTGCAGTTGCATCTCCATATTCCTTGCCTTCTGAATTGCCTACTTCTGAGTGAGTGGTATCAGTGTCTTCAGAGCTGTCTACTAGGATGAGTGAAGAACATGTACATAACCTACTTGTTTTGAACTGAACTGCAGTAAACAGGATGCCAAGAAACATAATTTCCCCCTGCTCTCCCCTCAGTTTGGCACATGTTACTGGGTAGCTGTACCTGTATCCTTTCTCCAAACTGCCATAAGAAGATATCGAGCTTGTAGATGGCTACTTTCCATGGGGACATTCTAGGTTTTGGGTTGGCCAACCTTTATTTCTGTTGACCATACACTTTAAGGACATTTCTTGAAACTAAAATACAGTAACAAAAGAGCAACATGCTAATAAGCATTCCCCACATGCCACGTTTTATGTATTAAAAAAAGTTTCCAGGTCCCTGAGTGTAATTGTTTAAATGAAGAATTAGAAAGATGGTGACAGGGTGGGTTTGAGGAATTATAAATGAAGAGTGAGTGTGTACTGTTATGGGTCCAGTTGGTGTACCCAAAATGCTTCTCTTTGTTCTAGTCTCTTACTGAAGTTTCCTCTGAATTCTTTGGTGTTGAGCACTTCAAGAACTTGAAACTTCATCTTCATTATTGAGTGTCCACATTCTCTATAAAGTCTTGCTCCCACTGAGTTCATATTCCACGTGCGTGCACACAATTTATGGTCATTCCAGCAAACTCTGGCTTTCCTTACTAATCACTTAGGCTAATAGTCTAGGTTTTTCCCCAGATGGAGGAATTGCTATTTGGCAAGTGGGCAAATCTCTGTTTTTTTTATATTTATTAATTAATAGAATGGGTAATCTGGCAACTAGATACCCCGTTGCTGTTGACACCATGCCAAAAGCATAGTGCACTCTGGCCCTGCCGCATGAGTAGCCTGATCCACAGCACCTGCTCTACTTCTGGCGCAGAGTTTAAAGGTCACTTAATGCCCACTTGACAGGCCCAGAGACAGCCAAGTCCTTGCGGCATAGAGACATAGAGACATAGAGCAGAGGCGGCAGTTAAGATATTCCCCCTTTTACCTAAAACTATGATGATCAAGAGTCACCCTTGCTCATGGCAGGGTAAACTCTAAATAAAAGCTATGCCGACATTTAGGCATAGTGTATGGTGATACTTATTATCTTGACTGCCACATTCCAAAAGATATTGTTCCAGGTCCTGTGATGCAGCTCCGCTGTGGAACGTGTTATGTATTCTGGTTAGCAGGGTTTAGCCTGTAAAATGGCAGGATGAGAACCTGAAGGGCTAGGCCTCCTCTTTGATCTCTTTTCCACCACCCGATACAGCCATACAGCAGGCCACTATCCAGATACAGGTCATTATGGGAGCAAACACATTTACGAGGAGTAGCCCCAACCAGGGTGCTGGTACTCTAAAGGCCTTTGTTCTCAATGAGAAAGCAAAGGGGCGGGATCATGATAGGCAGGAGGGCTCTGGTTGAGGGAAGGAGGCTTCCAGCATCTTGATTCTCACTGCTTCTCTCTCTCTCTCTCTTTCTCTCTCTCGTTCTCTCTCTCTCTCTTTCCTGTCCCCTCCACATCCTCTGGAGAAAATTACTTTAGGTGTGACATTAGAAAGGCAAAGTCAGTTTGCTCAAACAGGGGCGCTAAGTACACTGGTGCTCCGGGGCCCGGGCTCCTGCCACGAGAATTGAATCAGGGCTCAGCCCCCTCTGGGTCGGAAGAGAAGACGCTGGCCCGGTCCGTGGCACTCAAGTGTCACTTTCTGCTCCTCCTTGTTTGATGAGCCCCTTTGGCGACCAGCAGGCCACATTGAGTCACAGTGACCTGCTGGTGGCCACGGCCCTGAACTCACTGAGCTGATGCTGTGCCGCACAAATTTCAAAATAAGCCCTCCTCTCTATGCCTCATATCGGTGTTTAGGCCTAGAGGGGAGGGCTTAGCTTAGGGGCAAGCCACCGGAAGATGTTTGTCCTTCCAGAATCTGGGTTGCATCAGCAGCAGGCCCACACACAGACACAATGCCAGATTCGAGAAGTCGAGGAGCTGCTTTTATTATTTTTTTCATTTCCGGCCCATCGCCAGCTCCTTCCTTCTCCATGCAACCTCACTCCCGCTGCTTCCTATACCGCTGTTGTTTTGTTTTGCTCCCCCACACCCCGAGCATTCATGCCAACCCTCTCGATCCGGGCAGAGCCAGAATACTCCAGGATTTATAATTATAATTATAAAAATATTGCATTTGTTTGGGAAAAAGTATGTCTCCTGATTTCTCTGACAAAATCTCCCCCACAACGGCCTCAATGTTGGCATGTATGCCCTTGCCACAAAATACCCTAATAGTATAGGATAACCCCCCACCCCCGTATAAAGAATGCTGAGCAATCATTTTCTTCCAAATGTGAAGGGTTAAAGTTGGGAAAACGACAGACAAAAGTCACACTCAATATTCCTGAAATTGTGTTGGTGTGTTTATTAAGGCTTGTCCAAACATACTCCCGGGGGAATGTGGGTGGTGCGGAAAGAGATGTAGGGCCAGAAGAAGGGATGGGAATGGAATAGAGAGTTGAATGGGAGGGACTGGAGAGGACAAAGAAAAGAGGGAGTGAGTGATGGACGATTTAGTGGGGAAGATGGAGGAAGGGTGGAACAGAGAAGGTATAAGAGATGGAGAGCGACTTGCTGCTGGTGCAGCAGGTGGGGTGCCTGAGCGAGCAAGGTTTAGGCTATAGCCAATCCACCAGGACCTAATTTTGCCATCAAATACCCAGAAATTGTAACTAATTGCTAGGTGTTGCTGTTATATTACTATGTGCCATACTATTTGGCTAGTGCTGCCATGTTCTGTCCAGGTGCTCCCATTTCTTGACCTGTGTATTGAGGGTGTTCCAGTGCGAGGATGCTGATCCTCTGAGCAAACTGTCCTTTTTTCTTTTCTTTTTTTGGCTGCTTGAATTTTCGATGCTGGTTTGTCTTTCCGGTTAGCCTTATGTTGAGCTGTTGTTTCCTGGGTGCCCTATAGGCAATATTTCCACAACGTCTTTCCTGTAGTGCACTCACGTGTGTTTTCCAGGTGGACCTGTTGCACTCCTTTGAGGCCACTCCCAAGAGATCCAAGGCACGTGCGTGGAACGGTTTGGAGTGCGTGGAATGGTTTGGAGTGCTTGGAACATTTTGTAGTGTGTGGAGCGGTTTGGAGTGCGTGGAACTGTTTGGAGTGCGTGGGACGGTCTGGAGTGCACTAGAATGCAGGGAGCTGACTGGAATGCATGGAGCGAACTGGAATGCATGGAACGGACTAGAGCGCATAGAAGTGTGCGACATACATGAATGGTTTGGAATGCATGTAACATTTGAAAGAGCATGTAAACCATCTTATCAAATAATAATAATAATAATAATAATAATAATAATAATAATAATTTCGCATTTATATAGCACTACGAACCCTCAGGTAGCCGAGCGCTGCTTATTATTATCCACGGTGTCTGGTGCTCGGCTCTGCACAGATGTCAAAGCAAGCACTCTACTCACTGTGCCACTTGTCCGGCTGCTACATCACCATGCTTACTCTCCTCTTTACATCGCCATTCAACTAGAACACATAGATACTATGACACCATTTGGTATAGCTGTTCTCATACCAACATCTGCCTCATACTCCACATCACTCTAACTAATCACTGCTGGTTTCACACCTCCTAGCCAGGTGTTCTCCTCAGACCTAACGCAGCCAGAACCGGTCTGGATAAAACCTGCCAGAACGAACACATACCCCTGATATCTCAACCACCACACCTACCGCTATGAAGCAGCTATTACACGAATGCCACACCAGCTGCACACATATCCGGTGCTCGCAAGAACCTTTGACTCTCTCTACTCTCTCCACTGACTTGAACTTCGGTTCACGAGGGCGTTCAACCTACAAGCGCCTTCAGACCATACCAGTGGTACATAAGGCGCTATATAAATGCAAAGTAACATAACATAACATAACATGCTCATGTATCAACATCCCATGGTAGCTATTGCTATCATTTATGATATATTGTGATTACAAACCCAGGTACTCACATCATATTTCACATACAATCAATAGTGTCCAGGTAATGCCAGGAAATGCACAGAATTCAGGTTTTGCATTCCAATGCTTTGGTGCTCTCATATTCCAGGTATTGGCATAATGGGGCAGTTACTACCATCACTTCCCATAATACCTCCAAGTAATCACATCATATGTCAGCTAATCATGACATGTCATTAACTCCGATCAGGTGTATTTATTAAACAGGCTTGTAAAGTACTTTTATGTTTTTTCTGTGCCCTCTGTTCAGCACACCCTGTGTTAACTCTGTGTTGGTATCTTCCTAATCATGTCAATTGTTCACAAGGCTTTTGAGTGCCAGCCCCTCCCAGACACATTCATTGGAGGGTGGTGGATGCTGCTTAGGTGAATTTTCCATCTTTTGTCAGACAACGGGACTGTTCCATTGGTGGGGGGACCCGTGGCTTTCCTGCTGTCCACAGGATGACTGTCTGAAAAGGAACCTTTTTTTTTTAACAACTTTATTTATGTTTGCACACAGGTTATACACATACATTTGTAACAATCTTTAAGTGGTCATACCACTTACACCAATTGGCTGTCTTCTGTAGTCGGGCATTCCCGTTCCATTAGTTCTGTCAAGTATTGTTTATACCTCGCCCATATGTTCTTGGGTTTGGAGGGGGGCAGCACTGAGTCAATATACAGTTCCTCATTATCATTAGCCCACATCATGTCTTTGTTCCAGTCTTCTTTGGTTGGCGGTTGAGCATTTTTCCACCTCATCAATATGGCCCTTTTGGCTATCAATAAGCTCAAGTTTAACAATCTGCGCCACTTAGGTTTCATTTTCCCCACCGCCCCCAGCATGCATAGTCGCGGGGACCATACTATTGGTTGATCTGCCATCATATCCAGCACTCCGCAGACCTCAGACCAATATCGTTTCAGTTCTGTACAGTCCCATAGCATATGAAATATGTTAGCATTTTCACCGTCGCATCTATGGCGAAAAGGAACCTTTTTAGTTCTTGCCTCAATCTCTGGTGACATTTTTTAAACCACAGCGACCCCGCAAATTTTTCCAAATTGCAGTCCATTCAGACTTCGATTTTCATTCTGCTCTTTATTGTTGTCTTTTAAACACCTTGTGGACGATCAGATGGGCATGGCTGAATTGCAAGGGATAATGTTGGCCTCAGGTAACTCAGGCGCCTGTTTTTCACAGTCTTGTTGATTGTGCAAGTGACCTCATTTGGATTGATAAACTGAGTGCCGGTCAAACTGGCAATTTATTGCTTGAAATTTAACCTTATCCAACTATTACGCCTTAAATGGCTTTCTACATTAACATCGTTGGCAACATTCTAGGATACGTGTCCTCCTTTCGGAATCTGTGTCCATAAATACATGTATTGCTCTTTTTGGGCCACTAATCTAACCATAACAGATTCCTGGGCCCATCCACACATACAAGGTGTCCTCTGTTGCCCCACACTCGCCAGCACGCATTTCTCATCGTAGCACACAGATTGCATGCACCCGTTTCCTATGTCTTATACGTGTGTCTGTCTGCAAGGGGAAAGCTTGTTGACCATACTGGTACATAGCTACTTACACACGTCCAGTCAAGTACATTTTCGTTGGTGGTAGACTCGTAGTTAGTTATTGTGTCTGCAAAAAATGTATTGCAGTTGAGTTTGATCGTTTTTATCATGATTTCAGGGTAAACATGAAATTCAATCGGTCTGAAAACGTGTGTAATTTGCATTAAAAGTGTGGGCACATTTCAGTCAGTGATGTATTGTAATGTAGCGTGTTTGGTCGGTGCACATCAGAGCTAATCACGGACAATGGGCAGTGGGCACTCCCCAAGATCTTTTCTGGCTCATTGCTCCTGGAGTCCCCCAGCAATAAATAGCTGCCTTTTATAAATATGATACTGAAAGGGACATGATAAAAGGACACATTTATTCGCTAAGGCAGTGCAATTTGCTGGGGGAATGGGTCCCATTACATTTTTTACTAAAGGCATGGACCATGTGAGAGCTCTGATGGGGCGATGCAGTATCAAACAGGGAAGAGGCGAAGACTCGAGACTCCCAAGAGCATGGAACCTGGGGAATAGGGCCTCTTCACCACTGCAGCATGTGTTCCCTGAGAGTCTGTTTCCCTGCAGGATGCAGTGTTTTGTTTTCATTTAATATGCTGCAGCATGGTTCCTGAGCCTCACTGCTGTACTGGTACTGGGGCCTCTTAACCCATTTAAGCTGCCGCATCCGAACCTCCCCCCCTTGGTCCCTCTCCCGCATACTCCCCGCATTGCCCTGCAGTGTACATTTTGTTAGCAGAGGGTCCTGACCCCAGGCCAGGTCACGCAATGCAGTAACTCTTCATAGAACCCATGGCTTATCATTTGCATAAAAGCAAAGAGCATAATAGGAACCTAAGACTGCTCACAATTTTAAAATTGATACATGTCTGATAGGGATTCAGCAAGAAACCCTTTTGAGAGAGTAGTGGAAGTATTTTTTTTATTGTGAATTGGTTTGCAAAAAACTTTACACAAATAAGAAAACATACGTACAAAAACAGAATTCATACATTTGAAAAACACATTTAAAGAACCTTCACATTTGTCTAAAATAGACTCAATTTCATTCATAAAACAGACTAAAGCAACAAAGACACGTTGTCTCCCCACATAAATCTTGCCCACAACAATTTCTTAGAATGGTCAGATGAAAAGCAATCCAGTTCTTTAACAAAAGAGGTAGAATTTATCACATTCAGAAATTGTCAGTCCAGGATCCAGTGTTCAAGGCTTCCAGTTCTGTTGGACGATGTACAAAAATGTCAAGCAGACACTGCATCCTTAGATTGGGTAGAGGACCAATTTTTCAGTCTTTTTTGTGGAGTTAATTCAATTTAAATCTCATGTACATTTTACGACTCTTTGGACAAGGGAAACATTTTATATAGATTGACATATGACCTCTCGTGTGGGGAAAACTAGCATATTGCCAATACGAGGAATAACTGGATAAAGCTTCAAAAGTCCATCTCCAGTCTCCTGTTTGCACCACCTGTGTGCGCGACCTCCCTTCCCCCTTCCCCTGCCTGGGTTCCCCTCTCCCTACCCCCATCTTTCCTCCCCATGCCCCCTATGGTGCTCTTTGTCTTTCCTATCTTTTCTAACTGCTTTTCTATCGACTATCCTATCCCTCTCACTAAGCTTGGCAGAAAGAAGCTCAAAAGGAACATCCTTGTCTCCAAACCCGGACTGCCTATACCTATACCAGTGCTTCCTCCAGACAGACCCTTACCAACATACTCTTTCTTGTTCCCTCTGAAAGTCTATGGACCCCCCCTTATGGTCTCTGTTCTCTCTCCTTTTTCCTCTTCTCCCATTGATGATGGCCCCTGGTGGGTAGCCCTCCTGGCCCACTTTCACTCCTCTAAGACCATCATTAATGTCTACTTAAATGGCACCGTCTTGGTCCAGGGCCCTCAGGCCAATGTCCTCCTCTTTGATAGATGCTCACGAGCCTTATTAATGTCCTTTCCTCTCCTGCTATCCCTTCTTACCTCTCTCTGGCTCCTCTGCTGCCTCCTACTTCTGCCACCTTTTCGGCACACCCTGATGCTTCTCTGGTCACCCAGTTGACTCCCTCCTCTGCCATCCGTCTGGAACTCTCTTCTCTCTCTCTGACTACCCTGCCTTCTCTTCCTTCCTCCTCTGCCCATTCAACACTTCGGCAAGGTGTACCTCTGGCCGGTACTCCTCCCCGGAAGTCCTTCAAATGTGGCAACCTGCTCCACATTGCTACTCTCAACTCTTTCCAAACTGGACTTACGCAGTGCCTATCACTTATTAAGAATTTGCTCCGGGGATGAGTGGAAGACAGCGTTCCAGACAACCTTCAGCTTATTCGAGTATCATGTGATGCCTTTTGGGCTGGTTAACGTCCCAGCTGTATGCCAGAAATGTATGGACCGCATCTTTTCAGACCTTCTGTTCCTCAATGTAGTAGTGTATCTTGATGATATCTTGGTTTTCTCATGGAACATGCAGGAGCACCTCCTACACCTCGAAGAGGTTCTGGATTGCCTAAAAAATCATTGGTTACTAGCAAAAAAGGAAAAGTGTGTCTTTGGAGCCAACTCAGTACCCTATTTGGGGTTTATCCTGTCCTCGCAAGGGATTCAGATGGGCAACAAAAAGACAGACTCTATTCTGCAGTGGCCTGCTCCTACCTCAGTAAAAGAGATCCAAAAGTTTCTGAGTCTAGCCAATTTTTACAGGCGTTTTATTGCCGGGTTCTTTGAAGCAGTGCTGCCTATTACTAATCTCCTCAAAAAATCGGTGTTGCCATTTCACTGGAACAAACAAGCAGAAAACAGTTTTCAGCATCTCAAACTTCTCTTCTGCAGTGTGCCCATTCTACGCCATCCAGACCAACAGAAACCGTTGATACTGGAGATTGATGCCTCGGCGGCTGCCATAGGAGCAGTCCTTATGAAAAAGCAAGATCAGGAAGAACATCCAATTGCTTACCTATCTAAGATTTTGACTAATAGTCATCACAACTTCTCAGTCATAGAAAGAGAGCTTCTGGCTATAAAGATAGCCTGCGAAGAATGGAGGCATTTATTACAGGGAGGTGAACATCCATTTACCATTAGAACGGATCACAAAAATGTACAGGTCCTGCAAACTATGGATTGTGTCAATTCTCACCAAGCCCGCTGGGCCCTTTCTTTGTGCAGTGTGATTTTCAAATCACGTACATTCCAGGCAGTCAGAACACTGTGGAAGATGCCCTCTCTAGGAAGTACAGCAATTCTGGACCACCCTTTCAGTCTCCCGAAAGACTGTTTCCCAGGAATCGGATTATCAGCAACATCTCTGCCTTTCTTCAACAGGTTAAGCGTGCCATAATCTTGTAAGGCAATCAAACACAAGACAAAAAATTTACCAAACGAGATGGTCTGTTGTTCTATGACCGTCGTTGGACTTACCCGCTGGGGCCCTTTGCCAGAAGGTTTTATTTTGATGTCACGATCAAAAGACGGCCGGTCATTGAGAGCTGGTACTTTGGAGTTGATCAAAAGAGTTTTCTACTGGCCAGGTATCTCATCTACTGTGAGACAGTATGTCAAATCATGTGGGGTCTGTAACAGAAGAAACACAGTACCTCCAGACCAGTGGGGTTTCTAGAACAGGATACAGTCCCAGACAGTCCTTGGAGATATATTTCCATGGATTTCATAGTATCTCAAGGCTACTCCTGCATAATGGTCACTGTGGACTCTCTGTCTAAGATGGCCCATTTCTCACCCCTGCCGGTGCTACCCACTGCCGCAGGTATGGCAGAAGTGTTTGTCAAAGACATATTTCGACTACACGGACTTCCAGACAAGATAACATCAGATCATGGGAGTCAATACATCTCTAGGTTCTTGTCATCAGGTTACCATCCTCAATCCAACGGCCAAACTGAATGTCTGAACTGTACTTTGGAGAAATACCTTTGCAGTTATACCAACACAGAACAAGACAAATAGGGATCTTTATTAATTACTACAGAATGTTACTACAACAATGCAAGACATTGGGCCATCAAACGCACACCATTTTTCTGTACCTACAGGTATCAACCCCGGTCCATCATACCACAAATTTGAATATAATCTGCTCTTCCCACAGTAGATTATGCCCTGTCTCGAATTTAAGAAGCTCACAACACTGCTAAACGGAGCTTGTCGGACAGTCTTCGCTTTTACAAAACACAGGCCGACAAGCATCGACAAGAGGTTCCAGATTGGAAGGTGGGCTCCAAGGTGTGGCTTTCCACTAAATACTTGCCTCGATGGACTCGTCCCTCTAAACTTTCTCCTCGCTACATTGGTCCTTATTCCATCTCAGCTAGGATTAACCCTGTAGCTTTTCGTCTCAAGTTGCCTCACAGTTTGAGACGGGTTCATCCGGTGTTTCATTCTTCCCTACTTAAAGGATCGGATCCGACACACCCCTCCAGACCTTTTCCATTACAAGCTCCTTCTGACTCAGGAGTGGAATATGAGGTGTCGCAATTGTGTGATTCCCGATACAGAAAGGGTCGGATAGAGTACCTTGTACATTGGAAGGGATTCTCTTGTGCAGAGGATTCATGGGAGCCACTTTCACATATTCATGCTCCCCTTATCCTTCGGAAGTTCCATCAGGCCCATCCTGGTAAACCAGGAGGATCTAGATATGGAAGGGGGCATACTGTCATGCGCCGCATATCCTGGCGTATGTGGCCTCACATCCATCTTGTAGCCTGTGGGTATTCCAGCACGTAATCGCATCCAGCAGCGGTCTAGTTGTTGTCTCCGGTGTTTCCCCGGAGCTTATTAGCCATGCCCTGTCTCTCCCACAGTGCATTGCAACCTTTTCGGTCAGCTGTGCTCTTTCGTGCTGCCGCTTGTTTGCTCTAACGCTACGTGCCCTTTGTTTTTCCTGTCTGTTCCCGACTTCGTTGTCGGAACGTCTCTGCATTTTCTGTGCTTTGTTTTGCTCCTGGCTTTGCCGGTTCAGCACTGCAGCGTCTCTATTCCTTCCGCCCCTCTTCAGTTTACTCGCATTCTACCTTACTTTCGCTCCTCGCTTTTACCTCAGGTTCCACTAGGTAAGAGTTGCTCTCTGTGGCTTCGGGTATACTTTCTTCCAGTGTACTTTCTTTCGTTGGCCAGTTTTTGTTCGAGGTCTCCGACTCCCGCGTACCCACTTTGCTGTGCTTTGGATATTACCGGCAGAGCCCATCTTCCATCAAGGACCCAGTCTGCTGCTTTCTGTGGGGTTTTATATACCACTCCTGGCTTTTTCCCCAGTACTTGGTTCCTCTCGGGGAAGGGATCACAAGGTGGGCTCTCTGACAGGCCTTCACTGTGGCGTCTCTTCGAGGGCGATCCCGTCATCAAGCCATAAACAAGAAAGACTAGTGGGCAAGAAGATCACTATCTCCAGTTGCCACGGACATCGATCTACCAGGTGAAGAGGAGGAAGAGGGAAAAGGGAGAGTTCAAGACAAACAGAGTGTTGAAGTTGACACTTCCCCGCAGGTGAAGCCGACTCCAGCACTGCCTCCTACCTTCTCAGTCATCCGACCCATGAAGGGTGTGCCAGTTGAGGCTTTCGCCGCTACTTTTTCTCCTCCTCCTCCATCTTTGGCTGACTCACATCCTGACAGAGCCCTCTCAAATCTTCATCTCTCTATCTCTAATGCTCTGTTTGTCCTTGCCCCTGTCATAAGGATCTGCTTGAAGCCCAAATACAAGTGCAACTCTTGGTACGATTCTGACCAAGAAAGTGGAGGGCATTGGGCGCACCCCAGGACTAACTGTCCTGCCGCTTGCTCCAAAGGCAGTAAAGACTCATTGTCCTCTCTACAAAGAGAGCCTACATCCAAGCCTGCATCTCTGCGGCATCTAACAACTCAGCCAAACATTTACAAATCTGCACAGAGCTGGCCAATCCTGATACAGTCTCTACCTCTCATGTTCCCTCTGAGGATCTTTGCATGCCCTTGGCCTCTCATTTCACTACTAAAACTCAGGACATCCTGTCCACCCTCTCTTCCTCAACCTCCTCTTCCACCTTCTCCACCACTCCTGGCCTGTCTGAGGCTGTCTCTCATCCTCCTTTCTCCTCCTTTCCACTGTTCACCCCTGATGATTTTTCTAAACAAGTCTGATCTATGAAAGTCTTGTAAAAGCAGGTTCTCCCCTGCTCATCTAGAACAAACGCCACCCTTGCTCCAGCCTTGGCCGATTTCTGCAATCACTCCTTTGTCACTGGAACTCCCCCCCCACCTTAAGTACTCTCTTGTGCACCCCCTTCTAAAGAAGCACGCAGCCGATCCTTCCTCCCTGGCTAACTATTGCCCGATCTTCATCAGTACTTTCCTGGGCAAACTCTTGGAAAGCTGGCCATCTCCCAGCTTCATCTACATACTGAATCTGTTGGTTGGTCCATGACCACCAGTCTGGCTTCCGAGCTGCCAGAAGCACTGACATTGCTCTCCTGAACACCTGTGAAGCCCTGTTCTCCAATCTTGACTCCAATCACCCTTCTGTCCTCATTCTCCTTGATCTATCCTCTGCTTTTGACACGGTCAACAATGCCATCCTGATCATTCATCTGTTGGACAACCTTGGTATTACTAATCAGGCCCTGGCCTGGTTGACATCCTTTCTCACTTACCGATCCTCTGAGGTCCAACTGGGGTCTTTCCACTCTTGTATCTCTCTCTCTACGTGTGGTGTTCCCCAGGGGTCTAAACTCATTCCCTGGCTCTTCAACCACTACCTGTCACCTCTTTCCTCCTGCATCGCTACTTTCTGCTCCAATTTTCAATGTTATGCGGTTGACACTCAGCTCTCTTTCAGACTCCCCTCAGCCACCTCTCTCATACCAGACTGTCTGGCCACAATTCAGCAATGGTGTGCCATCAATTATCCCTGCCTTAATGCCAGTAAGACTGAGATCCTCCTCATTGGGACAGCCGCTACCTCTTTTCCTCTCTCTTTCTGGACACCCACTCTGGGCCCTCTTCCTGATCCTTCTTGTGAGGCTAAGAACATTGGTGTCATCTTCGACTCCACCCTCTCCTTCTCTCCTCACATCTCTGATGTCTCTAAGAAGTCAAACTATCAGCTGCAGACACTCAGACATTCCTTTTCTCACTTTCCCCCAGAAGCTCACTGTCTCCAGACCTCTGGTCCTCTCTAGGCAGGACTATTGGAAGAACCTCTTTCTAAATCTTCCTGCCTCTACTCTTCAACCGTTACAACTTATCCAGAACAGGACTAAAAGATTTGTCCTTGGCCTCAAGCCCAGGGATTGTATCTCTCCAACTCTGAAATCTCTTCACTGGCTCCACGTGGTTTCAAGGATCAACTGTTGACTCTGAACTGCCCCCTCGGTCCACTTGGACCCTAGAGACTAGTTAGGTCATGAGTGCGTCTTGTTTCAGCACAATATCTTTTTTGTGGTTAGTACTTTACCTACACCCCGGAACTATGCTCAGAGTTCTGCTTTTCGGCAGTCTGCTGCACCTTATCTGTTCTTCCTCTGGGGGGGCTTTTTTTACTGTATTTTGTTATTCGTTCTATGTGCAAATGGTGTGTTTGACTAAAATATATATATTTGTATAGAACCTTGATTGGACATTCCTTTTAATTTGGACTGTAATACTGCTTTGTTTGGGTCACTACTGGTTTACCTTCACACCCCTCTTAAGATTACAGCCTTCCCTCGGCCCGCGTTAACACAAAAGGCGAAAGAGGTATATCTCTTAATTGTCCCTGTTTTACTTGTATGATTGCGCTGTATTTTGGTTTGTAGAAGTGTGAGGACGGAGTGGGCCATTTTACCCCTGCTCCTTCTTGTACTTCTGCAGAGCAGAATACAATTCGTCCCAATGAGGTAAACTGTGCACCGTTTGTATGAAAGTGTTTTTTGCTATTTCATGCCTGTGTTGAACTTCTGAAGCAGAAAAATTAACGGTGCCTATATATGGTATTATTTTTGCCACATTTGAAAGTCAGGGTCACCACGTTTCAACGTATATTGTACGTGACATATAACATTGTTTGGATGTAGAACATAAAGGGCCTAATCCAAACAAACGAGATCCGTGTGTATGCAACTGAGACCTGGCAGATTTCTGGAGCATGCATGATATGCGCAGGGGAGAGAAATTAAAACACAAATAAATTTGCTCTGCAAACAACAAAGAGCTTAGCAATGCGGCAGACATGATGAAGTGGAAACATTGGGCATTCTCTTCAAGGGAAAATCTACAACAATTCGAATTTGCAAGCCAACAGATCTGGCTTTGCAAATGAAGGCGGTATGCATTATTCTCCACATTCTCATAGACCGTGCAAATGCCTATTTGATATTAAATGTGCCTATTTTGTGTCTTTCTCTGCATGGGTGAGGAGTGGCTTGTATTGTTAGTGTTCATTGGGCCTCATTGCAAGTTTGCCGGTCCGGTAACAACGGTGCCGGTAACTACGCGGTCTGCGAGCGGATGCCTTTTCGCCCATCAGGTCTGACCTGGCGGGCGGACCAGCACCCGCTCGCAGACCTTGACGGATGCACCGGCACCGTTATTATCGGTGCTGGTGCTTCCATCCTCCCCATTCCCATTGAGGCCTTTGGTGCTCAAATGGGAAGGGGGACTAATAATTACTGGCACCCGGTAATGTGCAATTCACGGGTCCGCCGCGGCTGGAATGCCCCGGTAATTGCCCATTGCTGGGTGCTCGTAAATTCATGACTCCGGCCGCAGCCGTGTCGGTAATTACTGGCACGGCTAAAGCCAGGGTCAGAATGAGGCCCATTGTGTTTTCAGTGATGTGTACTAATATTTAAATTTGCTTGGGAATTCATTTTACCTCTCTGGATAATATCCTCAGCCATTGCAACCTAAATCAAAGGAGGTATGCAATCCACTTTATTCTGTTTCACCTCTTCGATTGCAAAACTGTTTGCAGTGTCCCTACCCCAGAGAGCAAGGATATAGATATAGATAACAATGCCGGGGAATGCCGGATAAAAAATTGGAGGACGCGCTTCAGCTTTTAACGCAGCAGTACCCTAACCACATTTGGAAAATCTGACTATGTTCTTCTGCTGCGCAATCAGTAATGTGACCAGCCAATGTGCTCATTTTGTTTGAGCGGAGGGAGCGTCCCTTCCTTTTGAAAATAAACAATTAGCAAAACAATTGAAAAGATCAAAATATGGACCCAAAAAAAATAATAAAATAAAACCAACCCAAAAAGTCAATGTAAACTGGCTTGGTATATGAATATAGTGAGGGTAGATCTCCATTTTCAGGAATGGGGAAGCCCTTTTTGGATAAGAACGAATCACTCAGTGGGTATTTTAATAATTCTTGCTATCTTCTCTTAAATTGCTGGCACACCATTTGCATATATATGGAGAGACAACAGGGACAGTTATCTTTCCAAGCATATGAAAGACTAATAAGTAATACATCAGACTCATGTGATGCCAAACGAATCCAGACAATTGGAGAAGTCAATGAAGAGATGCTCTGTCTGTATCCCATTCACTGACTGCCAAAGCCCTGTCCTTTACTCCAAGACCATGACACTTTCCACCCAGCAACACATGGCCCTTATTGTCCACCACCAGTGATGGGAAGGATGTTGTTGTACAGACCTGCAAGAATCATGCGATAAACATAACCATCATAAGCTGGATTCTACTTGATGACTGGCTGAGGGCACTGCATGGACAGTGTCACTCGAACTTTTCCATCTCATTCTAAACCTGCGGATGTTGATCCCATTATCAGTATCGCAAAAAGAAAACAAAAAACAGTGACCACATTGATCATTATGAGCTCAGAAGATATTGGGGATCATTATGGGTTGGCTGGTATCCTGCCGGTAATTCCAGGGGATACCAGCAAACGGACCTACCATTACCGGTGTCTGATATCGTGGTATAAACCGGTTATTGCAGGTGCCGGCAACAACGATCATTCCCCATTCCATGGAGTAGGGGGAATTGCCAGTATTACTGGCTGATTTTTGCCGGTGAGGGCACAATTTACCTCCAGCTCTTGACTGGAGGTAATTCAGGCAACCCCCACTGGCAAACCTGTAGTTTTCCGGTGCAGAAAAAGTGACAGTAACGGAATTGTGCCCACTTTTCCAAGCACTTTTCCCACAATGCCAAACCCAAAATGATCCCCATTAGCTAGTGATTGTGGGAAAAAAAGAGCTGCTGTTCCATTTTTGTTAGAAACCTCAAAGTAAAAGAGACCAGCCAGAACAGCAAAGAAACCAGATGCAAAGGAAATTGTTTTGTTTTAATTCAAAATGAAGACATTTCAAAAACTGCAACTGAAATCTGTAAAGGCTACAAAAACAGTGAACCCTGTGAAAGTGTGATTGTGTACTTTGGATAAATCAAAGCAGCACAACAAAGCCTTCATGCAAAACACAATTAAAAAACCCATAAACTCTGTCTTCTAACTTTTCAACTCTCAACAGTAAAAGCAAAGCAAACTCGCTTTCCTGTATTGAGCATCCTGCAGCCTGGATGAAAACATTTTGTGACCTGTTCAATTTCTGGAGAAAGTATGGCAAAGAGGGGTGGCCTCTGAGTGATGAGGATGGGGGTTAGAACAAACCATGTATTCCATAAAAGCATGACGCACAACTGTCACTGTGAGAATTCAGAGAGGCCAGGAATGCCGTGACAACTAAGAAGGGACATTTGAAACATTAAACCAAAAAGTAGAGGTTATTACAGCACTAATGGCACATCCTACACCTGCTTGTGAGGACGCAGCTAAAAAAACAAGATTAGCAAACAATGTTGAAGACACAACACCAGACAACCTGAATAATTGGACAAACTGACAACAATGGCTCTCTTGCACCCGCACTCGCAGATTTTCGCCACTGGGTCTTTCCCCTCCTCCCTCAAGCTTCACTCATGTGCCCCTTCCTGAAAAAACCTTCAGCAGACCCTACCTGTCCAGCCAACTACCGCCCTATTTCCATTACCCCATACCCAGGGACATCATTTAGGGGTCGCCAGAGGTCGCAAAAACATGTAATGCAAGCTCCTGGGCTGTGGCCAGCTCCATGTGGCTCTTTACTTCTCTGGCTTTCTTGTTCAGGCCCCTTAAAAAAAGAAGAAAAATAAGAACAGGAGTGCCAGAAGTCTAACTCTTTCAGCACTGACCCTAAACAAGAAAGAACAGGAATACCAAATAATGTGTCATTCTGGAATTCTATACAATAATTGCTAGACTCATTAAAGGTTTATTTCAGGCACACTTCAGGGGGTGAGTCACTGATTTAGTCTGTTCTTAAACGCCTCAACTCAGCCTTTAATCCTTCTGAGGTCGATAAATGAGTAACAACACAGGTTGGGTGATATTGGGTATATATTTTCTCTATATAAAGCGCTTAAGTGTAAGTGCTATATAATAACACATCATTATCATTTGGTCATGGACGTCTGCTTGCATTCCCAGTAATTTGGTAATATAGGCCTATACACACTGATCTTAATGATACATATGGTGATCCATTCTTGTATGAAATGTACATCACATTATAGTGATATCGTAACCATATTTTACGTAGTGTATAATGCTATGAGATGTCACTTCCTGTTTTGTCAACGGGTGAAAGGTCGTGTTCCATCACTTCACTCGATATCACTTCGGGGTGGGGTCAAATGACATCACTTTCTGTGATGCCATCAGGGATCAAGGGTCATGTGATGTCACTTCCGCTTCCCCTGGCATTTTGGTGAAATGACGTCCCTACCCCTACCTGGGGAAACTGCTGGAGAAGCTGGCCTTGCCCCAAATCAACCTGCACACTGAACTTGTTGGTGGTCTCAACGACCATCAATCTGGATTCCGAGCATTCAGAGGCATGGAAACTGCTCTTCTGAACACCTGTAAAGAACTGCTTGTATCTCTGGCCTCCAACTCTTCAGCTGTCCTCATCCTACTTGATCTCTATTCTAACACGGTCAACCATTCCATCCTCATACAAAGGCTTGATGAAACCCTTGGTATCTCTGAACTGGCACTGGATTGGCTGACCTCCTTCCTAACTGTCCACTCTTACCAAGTCTTCCTGGGCACCTTCTCCTCTCCTACTTCCTTCTCCTCCTGTGGTGTCCCCTAGGGTTCTATCCTCTCCCATTGGCTCTTTAACATCTACCTTGCTCAGCAGGCACTCCTCATCTCCTCCATCTACCCCAACTTCCAGTTTTATGCAGATGACACATGACTCTTTTTCGAACTT
The DNA here is from genome assembly GCF_040938575.1 of Ambystoma mexicanum. NCBI lineage: Eukaryota > Metazoa > Chordata > Amphibia > Caudata > Ambystomatidae > Ambystoma > Ambystoma mexicanum. Next base: position 1,534,055,058 of record NC_090937.1, read on the forward strand.
CCTGCTGACCCTCTTGCACCTTCCATCATGCCTGACTGCCTATCTGCCATCCATTCCTGGTGCACTTCCAACAATCTCTGCCTCATTGCAAGCAAAACTGAGATCCTTCCCATTGGGACTCCTGCTCCCTCCTCCAATCATCATTATCTTCATTTTACTCTTATTTATCATGAGGTTGCAGTCAACCCTATAGTGAGAGCGCCTCCATTGTCTGCTGTAATCCCAGAGGAGTCTGGTCCAGCAGCACAGCATCATCTGCGTGTGATAACCAAGAGATTCTCTTCCGACCATTGTTGGTGGATAATTATGACACTTTCTCAAAGTATCGTCCATACCTGCCACGTAAAGGTTAAACAAAAGAGGGGCGAGCACACACCCCTGCTCATGACCTTTGTTGGTAGCAATGGGGGCAGAGATGGACACATCTTTGTAGAGTCTAACAGCTACAAAAGTGTCAGAGTACAACAGCTTGATGTCATATGATAGATGAGGATTATTGCCCCAATGTGCCACTTTGTCCCAACGTCAGGGGTGGGAGACCCAATGAAATGCTGCAGAGTAATCGATGAAGCATAGATAGAAACCTCTCTATCAGATCCTCCGTAAATGTCAGAAGCCTTAATTTGCAAAGTCCACATGGAATGAGTAGCACTGCATCTCTTTCTGAATCCAGTCTGTTGAGGTTTAAGTAGCTATCTGGACTCAGCCCAAATATGGAGGGAATGCAGGAGGACAGGAGAACACATGTTTACTGCTGAATCCAGCATGGCTAGCAGGCGAATATTGCTAGGTACAGTTTAAGAACCCTTTTTGTGAGCAGGTATAATGCTAGACAGGTGCTAGATCGATGGGATAATGCTGCTGTGGACAATCTTATAAAACATTGCCAGCAGCAGTTCAGCCCAATAAAAGGGATTCGTTTTAGGGACCATGTTGGCTAAGTCATCATATACAGTCCAGAATGTCAGGAGCATTCAATTCTAAGTCCCCATGAGTGTGTGAAGGATTTATGCAAGAGGATTCGGCCCTATCCAGCTCCCTGTCCCAATATAATTGTTTAGCATAGAGCGTCCAAGCAGACTCAGTGATACCACAAAGCTCCCTAGGAGATTGCATCAAATTAATGGCTGCAGTATGAACACCAATATGTTCTTGCCTTGCGAGCCTTAATCAGACCAAACACCATCTTCCAGTTGGAGCAAGAGATGTTTTATTCGTACGACCACAGCCAATTTTTATAAGGGTGCTCAATGCTGCTTCCTTGTGCTGTTAGAGTTAGGTTAGGTTTACCTTGCCTAGTGGTCACTACTGCCTTACGGAGTATATTTTTTCCTTTGGTGATCACATTGTCAAAAAGAGCCAGAGAGTTTTTATGTTTCAGAATCATACATTTCCATAGTGTTAGGGAGAATTCTCTGTAAGGCTAATTTTCCAAACCTAGTTAGTCCCCCAGCAGCTTTGCTGGATTTTTGGGGGTTTATTTTTTTCTCCTGCTAAGAGTGAGATTCTTTTGCTCCCACTCTTAGACATGATTTGAGGTGTTCCTTTAACTTTACATGTGTTTTATGGGCTATGGGGTCTTTTACTCCACAGGGTCTCGTGTTTTTTTGATGTGGGTTACACAGCACCCTCCGTGCTGTAACCCAGGGGTGTCGTAGCAACCCCCCCAACATAGACTCCATGCCCTGGGACTGACTACTGTCTCCCAGGGCATTAAAGTCAGCATTGGCTTTACTAGTCCCAAATTATGAACAGAAACCTGTACAAACCATCATATTGTGGACGTACTGGTTGGGGCAATTCGATTGCCCCGGGGTCTGTTGTTCGAGGGGGCACGTCTCCGTCCCCCCTGATCGAGTTTTGGCTGGTGGCTGTGGATACTACTTTTTCTATTCGACCGCGAATATATCTCTATGGGATTTTCCCATTGTTCGAGGCTACCAACTTTAATTATTTAATTCTTATAGCCTCGAACATACCGCCGGCTTATTTATTTAATATTAATTCACCGGTTGGTATTTTTTGCCAGAACTCGATTCTAAAATGGCGTTTGTGTTCTCTTCTGTAACTCCAACCCAAGTCGAGCCCTTTGTTCCACTTTTTGGTGGGCTTCCCACAGAAGCCTCCAAAAGTGGTGCCACTCTGTCTGGGGGTGTGGGAGGGGGTTTAGGCACCCTGGACTGAGTACCTTGGTAACTCAAGTCGCACTCTTGTGTGATTAACCCAAGTGGTGAGCCGGCCGGCTCACCACTTAGCATGTTTGATTGACAGCTCGGCTGAGTGAATGGGGGTGTGCTGCATAAAAGCAGGGCTTTGGGGACTGGAACTTCAGAAGTCGCCACAGGACCTAAGAATCCGAGGAGGGAGAATGCCTTTTTCCCTCCCTTTCTTTACAACTTATTAGAGTGTCATCTTATGTTAAGCCCTCACCTCTGTCTGAAAATAAGTGGTGTTTCTCACTAAGACTTGTCTAATAAGTGAAGAGGGTTGTATATATATGATAGTGACTGTGTGTTGAATTTACTTACCTCGTTTCTGCTAGTGTAAATCACAAGTGTGTTTTTAAATAAATAATTATATACTTTTACACCAAAGCTCTGGTCAGTGTTTGTTTGTGCTACTGTGTCTCTGTACCTATTGTGTATACTCTGCATACTGCCTAACTCTTCTTGAGGGAAGTCTGACTGCTCAGCCACAGCTACCAAGTGAATCTGTGTGGTACAGACTGCTACCAAGTGGGTTTACTGTCAAACAAAAAATCTCTTGCAGTGGTCCCTAAGGGGACTGCACAGGTTTCTGCCTAACACATAGGAATAGGCCATAAAATTCCAATACGAAATGCAAATCTCCATTACAAACATGCAGCAATTCCACGGGGGAGTAATCACAATTAATGGCTAAGGAATTAATTCTCTCGACATTCACCTCAGACCATATAATATGATTCCCTTGAAGATTTCAACTTGCCTGTGCCGAAGTACCACTGATCACAACCTGTTTGTATGACCAGAAAGAAAAACATAACATAGCATGGTCACTTATTTTCCGTTACCTGGGTATTGTAAGGAACTCATGGTGGCAACAGTAAAGACAGACACAAGTGATCACAGTTCAAGGGTTTACACTATAAATGCAGGGTGGAAAAACGCCTAATCCAAACTTATTTATTTATTTATTTATTTATACACTTATAGCAGCGCTCACAACCCGTGGGCATCCCGGCACTAGGTACAGGTGAGGAGAGAGAAATCGGTAGGGAACAGATAGAGTTCTTTTCTGAAAAGATTGTAAGAGGGTTCTGCCCATAGGTGCGGGGGTAGCTTGTTCCACAGAGATGGCGCTCGGACTGGGAAGCTGGTGCCCCCAGCTTTGGCACTATTTAACCATGGGGGTGACGAGGCAGTGACTGTAGGCCTCCCTGATGGTTCTTACTGAGGTGTGTTTTCTGAGATTGGTCAAGAGGTAACTTGAGGCATTGGTCGAGAGACAACGGTGGGTGAGGGATAGGATTTTGAAGATGATTCTGTCCTTTACTGGAAGCCAGTGGGCGGATCTGCTGGCCTCTAATTTGTGGTCCCATTTGCCAATCTTCAGGGTGGCTCTGATGACATTGTTCTGGGTGGTTTGAAGTTTGCAGAGGTTTTTTTCTGAAGTGCCGCAGAGTAGGGAGTTGCAGTTGTCCAGTTTCGAGCGTATTAGTGCTTGTGCAACTTCAAGACTGTTTGCGGTGGTGAGGTAGGGTTTGCTGGCGTTAATTATTTTAATCGCCTACCATGAGGTCGAGGCGATGTGGTTGACGTGGCGAGACATGGAAAGTGATGAGTCGAGGTAGACCTCCAAAGTATTAACGGAGGGTGCTACAGTATATTGTGGCCATCAATGACGAAGGATGTGTCATTCTTGGGGAGACTCTTCAGACGGGCAGAGGGCCCAATGAGTAGGAGCTCAGTCTTTTCATCATTGAGGCAGAGACTGTGTGCTGCCATCTAGGCTTGGATAGGTTTGTACATTTCGTTTATTCTCAGGGTGTCTTTCAAGTGGTCGCCAGAGAGGGGATGAGAATTTGGGTATCGGCGTAGTTAGTTTACAAGATACCCAAGGTGTCAATGTGGCCTGGTGTAAACGTTGTACAGGGTGGGTGAGACACATGAGCCTTGGAGTACCCCACAAGAGTTGGCTGTTGGAGGCAGTGGCCTTGCCTGCAAATACTCTAGAGGATCTGCTGGATAGGAAGGAAGTGATCCTGTTGGTGGCATCTGGGGAGAAGTGGGCAGTGGATGAGAGTGCTTGGCAGAGGATCTTGTTATCCAGAAGGTCGAATGTCGCTGAGAGGTCGACGAGGAGGAGCAAGGATAAGGATCTCTTGTTGTTGGTCGTGTCGAGCTGACATTTAAGTCCACGAGGGCAGTTTCTGTAACGTGCTTGGGGCGGAAGCCTGACTGGTAGCGCCACGGATGTGGAAAAGGATTGTATTTGTAAATAGGCTACTCTAGCCATAATTTTGAGGAGAAAAGCGATGGTCGTGATGGGCTATAGTTGGTGTGGATGGCAGGGTCTAGAGGAGGTTTTTTCAGGAGCGATGTGATCCAGGATTCCTTCAGTGAGAGGGGTATAAGGCAGGCTATAAAGGACGAGTTGATAATGGTGGCTATCAAAGGGAGTAGGGGCTCAATGCAGTCTTTGACCAAGTCAGCTGGCAGAACGTCTCCCTTGCAGCGGGAGGGTTTAGGCCAGCAATGATGTTGGCAAGGGTAGTTATGCTGGTTGTCTGGAACTTGAAGGGTGGGCTGTTGTCACGGGTGGGATGTTGTAACAGGTGGGCCCCAGTTGGAAGTCTGCAGTAGTAGAGTGGCTTGTTTGGTAATCATTTTGGATTGGAGCTGCGTGATTTTGCCTGTGAGGGTGTCTTGGATCTTGTTACACCAATCATCTTTGACAATGGCATCCGGGGGCATAGGAGTGTTTCAAGTTCGTAAAGATTGGTGAAGAGTTCTCGGGAACTTGAGGCAGCGTTGGCATTTTTATGTTGTTTGTGGAGGATTTTGAGGTGAGGATCAGCTGTTTGTATTGGTGTGAGAGTGAGGAGAGGTGGCCCTTGTTTGTGGACGTAGGGGATTTGAGCCAGATGGCTTCTGCTGTGCGTTTGGCTGCACTGGTGGTGTGTAGTTCTGGGGTGAATCAGGAGTTGTGTTGAGTCGGGTATGTGGGCTTCTTGGCTTTGAGAGGAGCAAGGATGTTGACAGCATTGCCAAACAGAGGGTTGTAGTGATCAACCATGACCATGGGGTCTAGTGTGGCAGGGAGAGGTGTGTTGATGAGAGGAATAATATTGGATCTTGTCAAGTTGCGTGAGCTGCACGCCATGATTATGTTATTGACCGGGATGGGTTTAGCGAGCTTGCTATTGGCTGGGATGGAAAAGGTAATAGTGTGGTGGTCCGACCAAAGACATGGGAGGTTAGATGAGATGGTGATGGTGCAGTTGTGGTCTAGCAACCAGTCTAGAGTGTGGCCGCGAACATGTGTGGGTTCTGTGATGAGTTTGGTGCAACCAAAGGCTGCTATGGTCATTGCTTTTGTGTCATTGTCATCATTAAAACCCAAGTTGAAGTCGCCAGGTAGTATTAGTTAAGTGGAAGCTTTGAGGTTGGCAGAGATGAGTTGGGTAAGGTCATCTTTGAAGGAGGCAATGGGGCCGGGTGGCCGGTATATGAGATGTATGTTAATTGCATTGTTATGTGAACATCTGAGTTTGGCAGACAGGGATTCACAGTGGAGAATCAGGGTTGTGGAGGAGGCGTGTAGTGGGATACAGTCTTTGTAGAGGAGGGCTACTCGACCGACTTTCATTTCTGGCCTGTCACATTGGAGGATGGCATAGCCAGCAGGGATGACAATGGAGAGGTTTGGGCCTGCTGAGGCAGAAATCCAAGTCTCTATGAGGGATAGGTGTTTAGGTCGTTAATGGTGATGAAGTTCAGGATTTCATGAGCAGTAATGGATCTGGAGTTAATGAGGGCGCAGCAGAAGGGTAGGCTGTGTGGAGTGGTAGTGTGTGTGTGTGTTGGGGTGTGTAGTTGTAGGTTGGTGTGGCACAATGTAGATCTGATGGCAGGAATCAGTGACGGAGTGAGCTGGGGCCAATCAGAACATGGAGTAGTGGTCCTGTACTGTAGGTGAGCATTCCGGGCTCTAATGGTGAGTGATCTGATGACAGGAATCTGTGATGTAGTGATCTGGGACCAAGCAGTGCATGGAGTATTGGTCCTGTACCATAGGTGAGCATTCCAAGTTCGTAAGGAGGTTGGGTGTGAATTGCGTGCAGTAGAGGAGGGGGAAATGTTGGGGTGTGTTTTAGAGTAAGGAGAGAAACAGTGGTTATGGACTTGGCTGTGTTGCAGTGTGAGGGAGGGTTGAGGCGTGGGTGGGTTGGCATGAGCATGGAGTTGCTTGTTAGGGGGATCTGTTTTGGAGGGTGATAGGGTGGTTATGTATGGAGGCTGGGTTTTTGGTGTGGCTTTTTGGGTTGGCGAGGGGTGCATATTATGAGCTTAGTATTCATAAGGCTAGTTGAGGCATTCTGTGTAGTTAGGGTCTGTGTGCCGATGGGCATGGAATGCAGAGTGATGGTGAGGCAGCGTCACAGGGTGCGCATCTTGCTTGTGTGCTGCTTAGTGGTGATGCACAAGGGGGGAAGCCAGTTGTCAGTGTGGGCTGGAGGCACAGCTCCTGCAAAGTAGGTAGGAAGAGGGGGTGTGGAGGGAGGTTGTGCGCAGACAGGGGCACATTTAGTTGGCGCACAGAGAAGTCGGCATATGGCAAATGGACATGGCTGTGGGTAAGAGGTGGTAGGACATTTGTAGGGGCCCGGGTAGCTCGAGATGGTGTGGGCCAGAGTGGGTGAGTGAGTGGGAGTACTTGTGATTGCTGAGTGAACGGCTCTGTTATGCTCACCTGGTCTCCGCAGGGGCGTTGGGGCGCGGTTGGAACCCTCTCTTGACTCGGCCTCTCGGAATTGCCTTCCCATCCGGGTGGTTGCTGGGCCTGTTGTTCGACAGACGGGTGTTTCCCCTGAGTAAAGATGAGAGGCAATGAAAATGGAGTCGGGGTATCGTGACTTCCCCCAACCCTTTCGTGCCAAAATACAGTGTGCAAATGCTTTCCCATACAAGCTCACCTGTTGTTTTGAAACGTTGAGCTATCCATCCTGCTTATCCAAGCAGGGGCGCGTAGAGTGGACCGAGTTACTTCACTGGTCCGTGGAAGTGTTGATCCAGATTAGCTGCGACCAATCCACTTAGAAGGTAAGTGTTTATTATAACAATTGTACAATCAGACTGTCTGTATTTGGTCAATAACTCTTGCAATGTCTCTTTCTATCCCCGTAGGTGCGGAAAAGTGAATCAGGGCGAGAAGAGTTCAGAGGTCTCTGGAGGCTGATGGAGTTTCAACAGTGACAGGTAAGTTGGTCTTTATAAGGAAACTCTAGTTTTTTGTATGGTATGGCCAAATGTTCGGTATACATATGAGTTCTAACCTGTTGTTTTCTTTGTTTCCATGTAGGTGCAGACCGACAATGAAGAATGGCCTCCGTATGCTCGGTGAAGATTCGAGGCTGCAGGGTGAAGCTACGGCGGAAAAAATGGAGTGAGGCGGAGTTCCACGTAACTTGGCGCCCTGAGTAGGTAAGATGAGGACTCCGACTCCGACCACGATGGAATGCAGGTAAGATGAAGTCTCAGACACTGGCGTGACGGAATGCAGGTAAGATGAAGTCTCAGACTCCGGCTGTGATGGAATGTAGGTAAAATGAAGTCTCCAACTCCGGCCGCAATGGGATGCAGTTAAGATGAAGTATCCGACTTCAATCGCGATGGAATACCGGTAAGATACGTGCACAGCGATGTAGCGGCTGGCAGCAGGTGAGTTGCGCTCACGGCGATGACTAACTGGCTCGTGCAGAGATGTAGCGGCAAGCAGCAGGTAAGGAGCGCTCTCAAAGATGTTCTCAGGATGGAGCTGCAAAAGTCAGATGATGCGTAGGTTAGCACAGTGGAGAGCGTTAGGCTGCTGGAAGCAGAACAACGTGAAGCGAAGGCACGTGGATGTGCTGGCCTTTTATAGGCTTGCTCAGGCCCCTCCCATTAGCCCCACCTACTGACTCCACCTTGCTCTTCCCTGGGACTTTGGCACGTGCCTTCCAGTTCTGTTCTATAGCCACGCCCGGCACAGCTGCACACGCCCTTGGCACATAGTGTGCAAGACACACTTTTACATGAGCCTGGCACCAGAGGCGCCAGGACTGGGTCCAATTTGACCCGGGGATGAGGAAGGACTGGCCCCTTGTCCAGTGGCCATGACACTCAGGTCTTTGGCCATGTGTGGCAGTAAAGCTGGAAACGTGATGTGTGAGCCATGTGGGCACGGAGCGTGCAGTGCTTGGACTGTAGTTAGACTGTTGGGATTTAGACTTTGGCAGGAGCTGTAAGGAGGATCGGGACGTGGTTGAGGAGATGGGAAGGAGGGTATACATGGCCACAAGAGCAGTGCTTTGTTTAGCGCCCAAGGGGGTGGGGTGTAGGTACAACGCAGGGTATTGCCATGTGCATCATAAAGTGCCATTGGCTTACCTAATCCGGTGTGAGCTGCGGGCTGGCCACGATCATGGTGCCCTGCGTGCAGCGCTTGCAGCGAGCAGCGGAGAGCGGCAGAGAGGGATAGAGGTATTTGCTCCTGCCCTTCGCGCACCGGCTTCGCCTGCCGGTTCGGGGCTGAGGATTTCATTTGTTGGTGCTGTGCCAATCACACAATAGGAGGCATCCTGGAGAAGCATATACCTCACGTTCAGATGCCTGAGTGTCGCTGGCAGCATCTATCTTTTCGCAGGCTGGATCCCATGTAGGTGGAGGGTGGGGAGAACACACCTATGTCCTTCCTGATGGGCAACCCTCTGTAGCTCGCAGCACAGCTGCAGAGAGGGATAGAGGCCTTTGCTCCTGGCCTTGTCGAAAAATAAGGCAGTCATTGTGGTGTTGTGGAAAAATAAAAGGCCTATACTAAAGAAAAACCTATTGCCAAATCCTTACAACTAAATACAGAAATACATTTTTAATTAAGAAAGATTGTGGGTTTCAAATAAAGAATGAAGTGTTACAAATAATAAGTCAGGATGTGATTGCCAGGGGTCTCCCTTCCCCAGGTTTTCAGCACGGGACAAGGTGGGACCTTGGAGCACAGCACACGCTGGGAAAAAAAGAAATATTGGGACCCCCCTATAACTTTGCCCCCCCACCACCAAACCTCAACAAACTTTGTGCAGTGGGCCATATACTTTTTTTGCAAAGTTTGGTGAGGATTCGTCCAGGGGGAGCAAAGTTATAAGGCGCCCAAAAAGAGCTCTTCCTATGGGTTTAGCAACTTAACCATAACTACATACCCGCTACCGCGGGCCATGTATATATATATTCACAGTGAAAAAAATGTGTTAAAGGGACGTTATGGTTACAAGTAAAACCGAAAAACCCCTGAAATTCGCCAGTTATGGTAAGCTAAGCACCATAACTTGCGCCACCACCGTGCACTGCTAAGAATAACACTCATGGCATCAAAGATGAAATCACAAATATGACTGAGGACATCACCGGTGTAGGAAGGAAAATCCTTTTCCAAGATGGCCACCATGTAAAGGGAAGGAAGGGTTCCGAGCGGGCCCCTCTTCGCTTTCCATGGCAGCCTGCAGAAGGCGAAAAGAGAACCCTATGACCATGAGCACATTTTTCTTCCCTTTCAAACCTATCCCAATTTCGAATAACTTTACCACAAAGCCAGTCCCAGGTGGACATGGCCACTTTAACCCCATGTGTTTTCACTTGTGGTCATGGGCAGTAGCCTGATTGTCCGGATCATGACCTTATTCCATGACTCAGACACTTCAGTCACCAAAGGTAAATCAGTATTTTTTGTACCTACATTATGACACTTGTCAAAAAACAAAATCCATTCAGAATTTACGAAAACATTTATATCTAGATCTATAATCTTTTTTGCAAACCTTTGTGTAGATTTATCAAATGGCACCACATTTATAAAACTTTACATTATATTGGAACACCCCCTTTAATTTTGCCCCCTTGACAAAATCCCACTAAACTTCGCAAAAACATTAATATCTAGTTCTATTATCAGTTTGCCAAATTAAGTGTACATTCGTTAAATGGCACCTCATTTATAAGCCTTTAAATTATTTTGAGACCCCCTCTCTAATTTTGCCCCCTCTTGACAGAATCCCACCAAACCTTGCAAACACATTCGGAATCAAGTCAGGAATATAATAACAACATTTCATGTGGCTTATTTGAGTGGTGCCAAAGTTATATGCCATCCAAAAACTGCCTCCAAACATCTGAAGTGTCCCCGAACTTCTCAGGACTGTTCGCAAACATCCGAACTGTTTGCAGACTTTCACCACCCGTTTTTTTGCTTCTTGCAGCCATAGCCCATCCCATCTTCATCACCCCTCACCTCTCCAGAGATTATTTGATAAGTTTGACAAGTGCAATGTTGTGTTTTTTAATATGTATTTAACGCGATGTCTGCGGACACCGGCAAAGTCTGCAAATCCAAGATGGCGGGTGTTTCCAAAAATCTGACGCACTTCACACTTTTCACCATGCAATCAGCGGGTGTGTCTAATGTCTGTGGACACCACGTTGCCCTCTAAGCCAATCAATGTCGGAGCGGACATGGATATCACTAATTTTTTTAGACCCACTTTTTGGTCGTTTTAAAAAAAGTATTGGATGGATTTTCACCAGATTTACGAAAGCACACTTTCGGGACCAAGCCGCTGATCCTGCCACAAATTTAGTGAAAATCTGTCCAGCAGTTTGGGCTGTAGGCGCAACAGAAATTATTTCGCCATTCAGTCTATGGGAAAAAAAAGACATTTTGGGAACCCCCCCCTATAACTTTGCCTCTCCTGGACCAAACCTTGCAAACAAATTCAGAGTGGGCCATGTACATTTTTTTACAAAGTTTGGTGAGGATTCGTCCAGGGGAGCAAAGTTATAAGCCACCCAAAAAGTGCTCTCCCTATGCGTTTAGCAATTTAACTATAACTCCATGGCCGCTACCACAGGCCATGTAATATATATATCTGATATAGCCACTTGCTATACAAGGGTGTTACACAGGCATAAGCAATCATGATTTGTATTGCTCGTTCTCGCCTCAATAGAGACTCTATAGTTTGGTAATCAATATCTTTCAGCTCTGCTTCCAATTATGATTGTTTCACTGTTGTGGACCTCCGAACCCAAAATGAGCATGACAGAATAACACTAACCTTGGCCTTTGGCACATTCCTCATGGGCATGTCCAGTTTCACTCACAAGTATTCAAGTGCAGCTCCAAACATTTACATCTCATGCTGACAATCGTTTATTTTGTAAGAGATTTACGTGTAGTTATGGTTAAGTTGCTAAACTCATAGGAAGAGAACTTTTTTGGCTGCTTATAACTTCGCTTCCCCTGGACGAATCCTTACCAAACTTTGCAAAAGAGTATATGGCCGACTATGAATTTTTTCAACACGTGTGAGATTTCGTGCGGTGGGGGCAAAAGTTAGACGGGGGTCCCAAAAAATGTTTTTTTCCCATAGACTAAATGGGGAAAAACTTTGAGCATGGCTACAGCCCGAATGGCTGGACCTATTTTTACCAAATTGGCAGGAGCGGGGGCTTGGGCCAGAAAGCGTGCTTTTGTGTGTTTTGTGGAAATCCGACCAGTACTTTTGTTGCAAATTACTGAAATGTACATCCCAAAACATTAGTGATATCTGGGTCTGTGCGGACCCATTTCCCTGTTCGTGTTACGCTCACCTGGCTCCCACAGGGGCGTCGATCTGAACTGGACAGCTGCGGTCTCCACCAATGTGATGCGTAGTGCCGAGATGACGGACTGGACTGGCCCACCTAGCTTCGTTTGCTTGGCCCGTAGGAATATTCTTCTGCAAATGGAGAAAGGGAATTAACCACACGTGGAGTTGAGTGTTAACACCCCCCCCACTCCCGCTGTTCTCCCCACTGATCACCTTTGATGTCCCCTCTTCTAGTCTCACCTGATGGTTTGGAAAGATGAGCTCTCCATCCTGCATTGAGCGCAGGGGTGCGTAGATAACCAGTTGCTTCACTGTGTCGAAGGAATTGGTGAGTTCCAGAACAATATTGACTCTGAGATTCCCGGTAAGACGCCGTAAGTATGTAGTTCGTAAGAGTTCAAATGTCTGACTTTCACTCTTGTCCGATTCCTTGCAGGTTGCAGCTTGACTCTAGCAAAGAGTTCCTTGTGGCAACCGGTAATATTCAGGTAAGGATTTGTATTATCCAACACAGTTCGATAAAATAATGTCAATATGTAACCTGTTGCTTTCTCCCTTATTCAGGCGCTGAGAGAAAGTATGAAGTCTCGGGGAATAATGCCTCCGGCGGTAAAATCAGGTAAGTCTATTGTGGTGAGGAGGTTTCCCCTTGTTTGTCCCTTTGTTTCACCTTGCTGTCCTTTTGTTTCCCCTTAGGGGCCGGGGTTCGGCGAAGATGCAGTGGAAGCTGCGCCGACCCGTGAATAGGAATAGTACCCCCAGTGGTAAAATCAGGTAAGTCTATGGGGGGTAACTAATATTGCCTCTGTGTATTCCCTTGGCTCACCTTGCTGTTCTTGTCTTCCCCTTAGGTGCCGGAGTGCGGCAGGAACATGCAGAAGGATGCGGTGGAATGTGAAGATGCTGCGAAGGCCGGTGAGTTCAGCCCGGCTGTCAGAGCCTTCAGTCTTCTTCTCCTGGCGCAGAGGCAGCACAAACGCCTCCCTTCCCGTTAGGTCTTGGGGCCTGGAGATTACACCATCGCAGGCTTCCGCGACCCTTCGGGGAAAGAGGGTTAGGGTCCGTGGAGTGGATAGGTTGAGGGTTGTAGGATCACCGGGCAGAGGAAGAGGAAGGAGTTGTGGATAGGAATGGGGAAATTAGGGTAACATGCTTCTTGGCTCCTGCTTCCTTTCGGTGGAGTTGTAACCTGTCACTCCAATACACTTTACAATATCTAGTAAACACTCAATACGGGAGCCTTTGTGCTGGAGCTCCAACCAGTTTGGCCAACTGCTTCTGCAGAGCCAGTGAATATGCCACTGTTGTTCACAAACACCTGCAAAACGTTTCTCAGATTATTGCTTACAAGATTCCCACATTACTGCATGTAGAATAAAGCTCTCCCAACATTGCTTCATGCGAGATACAGTACACCTAGACGTGGCTCACTAGGCTCGCTCTGTCATTAATTGCAACAAGAAACATAAACATGAACTTAGCTTCGTTCTCAGGTGATCTGCGGCGACTGCTGTCTTTTCTGTCCACGCACCGTTCCGCGGAGTCGTCTTCCACTAGAAACAAACGAGGAATGTCAGAACGGATGCGTGCGCTAGTTCTACCCTTAGAGGGTTAATTGTTCTGAAATCGGGCGGCCCGTGTCTATCGTTCCCCACACGGGTCCTAAGGAGTCTGGACCATGCAATGCCCCCCAAGATGCATGCGGTAGTTATGCAAGCACTACCCATGCAGGATTAATAGTTTGTGCCCCAAGAGTTAGTTTCGTTTTGCACGCAACTTGGTTTTCGTGGTTTTCATGTTAGTTTAGGAAAATCCCTTCCATGCAATTAGCCGCTGCTCGTAGAGAACATGCGCTACTTATCTCGAATGTGACGCGGGGCCTGGGGTATGCTTTCAGGCGGGCTGGTGCCCGCTGATGCTTGCAGACCGGAGCTCTGCAAATACACGTCAGCTCAGGTTGCCGGTCAGGATTGCGAGCGGCGCTCGTGGGGCACGGCTCACGCAAGCGCCCTCGCAAGGGCGCGGTTCCCATGTGGCCTGCCGCCGGGGTTGCTGGGAAACGTAGTTTCTTGGCTGTTCTCCACTCCTGGCCTCGTGACCTGCTAAAGGGGTGGAGAACACGTCTTGAGAAGCCAGTCGGGCGCCGAAGAGGCCCCCTTCTCCCTCCAAAACCCAACATAGGGGCCCTTTTCCCTGCCACCACCCAAACACTTGCCAGGGTCCTGACACCGGCGCTGCAGCAGGCGAGGCGACACGCATAAAATAACTTATTTCTTCCAGCTCGAAGGCGCGATGGATCGGGAATTCAGGTAAGGATCAAAGGTATTGCTCTTGTTCTAACCTTTTCTCCTTCTTTCTCCCTTTTTCTAGGAGCTCCAGACTCGAGGCGGGCGTGGCAGATGACTGGGTGCAGACTTGCAGGCACGGTGAGCGTTACGCTTCTGGATGCAGAATAACGCGAAGCGTGTGCTGCTCTTCGAGCGTGGTTTAAATAGCTCCCAAAGTAGTCCCAGATAAGTATTCCTCCGCAGCTCCACCCGAGTAAAAAATAGTCCCTAGGTAAAGTAGTCCCTTCCAAGCCTCTTATGGCTTGGAGCTCTTGCAGCATGGTCTGCATCAGCTAAGTTTGCAGCATGGTCTGCATCAGGTAAGTTTTAATCTATGAGCCTGGTGCCTATGGCGCCAGGACTGACTCTCCATATGAGCCTGGCGCCATAGACGCCAGGACTGCACCCAAATAGCCCCTAGCAGGGGTTGTTGGCCTTGCTTGGGATAACTTGATGCCTGCTTCCGGGGTTGCTGGACTTGGTCTGGGTCCCCGGAGGTAGGCATCATGACAGTTCGCTCCACGGACCGAAGTCTCATTGGCCTGCGGCATGCTGTGGTGTTGGCAAAAATTGGATGTGGCCGGTGGTTGGTTGGAGGGAAGCGTGATGGGTGTCAAAGTTTTTGGGAAACGGCGCAATGGTGTATCGGAGCATAGTGTTGTGGTGTGTGTGGCAAGGCTGTAAGGCATTGTGTGCATGGCTGAGAGTGTTGTAAGTATTAGTGGGCACACTAAAAGTAGTCTTATGTGGCTCTGCCTCAGCGTCCCATTTCCCTGTTCACTCTGCGGGATGAAAAGTTTGAGTGCACTGCAGTGTGCAGTGACGGGATGTGTGTTAAAAGTGTTCAATGCTGGCGGCATATTGTATGGGAGGACAATGCGGCGGCGAAAGGGACGGAGAAACATAATGTATGTTATTTGGTGGTGGAAAGAAGGAATGGAAACGGTGCGGGAGTGAGAAATGCTTCATGTGATATATCTCATTAGAATGTCTCTGTGTGCGGTTACGTGAACAGACAACACTTTTGCATGGTCATTGCAGGCAGCGTTCGTAATGGTATGGCAGCTGCAGTGTAAATGTCTTTCTATGACGAGTGGTGGCAGGCACATTTGCAGAAGGGGAATGCATTGCAGGACCCTTGAGGATGTAAAGACAGTGTGTAGTATCGTGTGGTGTGTGAAGTAAGTCTGTAGCCCTTTAGATGCATGGCTGCAGCCCTAGCAAAGGGTGTCCACTGGTTGAAGTAGTTACCGCAATGTGCCTTTGTGTGTGTGCTTTGGCTGCAGTGCACACAATGTTGGTAGCATGGGTGTGGTGATTGGTAGAGCAGTCTACAGTTGTCGGTGTATGGGTGGACATGCAGCATTGACGAGTCGTGTAGTGTGTCACATGGCTGCACTAACGGAATTGTGTACATATGGAAGAGGTCACGGTGCACCTGGTTATTATATGTGCTTGCCTAGTGGGTATTGCCCAGATTAGTTAATTTAGCAGTGAAGTACGCTCCATTGGTTGCATGCACATGTATAGTGTTGGGAGCAGGTGAAATGGTGTGAAGAATGTATTCTTTGGTTGGTATGCTTTTAGCGCTTTGTGATAGGAAGTGGGTAGCAGTGCCAAACTCAGTGATATGTTTCTGCATTACGGTAAGTGGAACACGTGTGCCTGCCTACCTGCTTTATGGTGTGGCAGTTGGGTGGAAGTGCTGGTGCGTATGTTGCCTTTGTGATGTCTGGTATATGCCTACATGTTCAACTGCATGGCTCTGTTACATTGTGGTGGGTGTGGCCTAGGCCGAGGCTGTCGGGTACATGGCAAAAGGCTGCAGGCCGTAGGCCTTGCACCCAACAGGGTAGGCCTGCATGACAGCCACCACAACATAATGCAGTGATGCAGTTGTTACTCTGCATTTGTTTGAAGTTGGTGAGTATCACACAATGGTTGTGGAGGACATTGTACAATTGATAGAACGGCAGACGTGAGTTTGTATGCATACATTAGTGTATGGTGTTAATCATGGGCCTTATTGCATAATGGGGGGAAAATATGACCATTTGCATTTCCTTTGGTTAGGCCCTTGTAAGACCCTTGCTCTAGGAAGTGTTGTAATACATTGCGCCATGCAAGGAAGTCTTCAGAATCAGAAATTTGCTATATTGACAATCTACACAGGCACTCATATACCGTTCAGCACAGGCAACACAATGGCATTGGGCCGTAAGAGGTGACAGTGCACCTGGTTCTTGTATGTGCTTGTGTAGAGTGTATTGCTGAGATTAGTGTGTGTTGCAGGGCCCTACGCAGCTTTGGTTGTATGCGCGCAAAACATGTGCCCTGAGGTGAATTAGGTTGGACATTGTTTTCTTTGATGGGCGGTTTGAGATTATTGCATAACATGTTGGAATCATGGGGATTGGTTGCAATTTTTACACTGTATACTGGATGCTTGGACCTTAGGGAGTGACAACTGGTTTAGTGTTTCCTGTGTGTGCAGTGGTTAAGTATCGGATGATTAGAAGGGGCTAGGTGTGACCTGCATGTACCTGGCCACTTGTTCACTTGCATGACTCTGTTATGTAGTGTTGGGCGTGGCCCGGGTGTATGATGTTAGGTGTATGGCAAAAGGCCATAGGGTGTAGACGAGGACTCAGAGGCTAGGCATGCACTATAGTACGCCACCATAATGCAGACATCGAGTTTTAAGTATGCATGTGTCCAATAGTGGTGACATTTAATAAATGGTTGTGCAGGTGCTTCTAGACGTGGTAGAACAGCACAAGTGACCTCAAATGCGTGCAATACCATATGGTGTACATTATTGCAGCACCGTTGACATTAGGGAGCCACATGGCGCTATTTGAGTTTGTCATGAATTGCCTTTTCAAGCACTTATTCTATGCTACGTTTGTGGATTGTGGTATGTGGCAAATGTTCCCCTTAATGAGAGAATTATGTTGTGCTGGGTGTGGGTAAGAACTAGACTATTGGGTACATGGGCAAAGGCCTTAGGTCGTTAGCCATGCACCCAAGAGCATATCCCTTGACGGCAGCCAGCACACAATAATGCAGTCCTGGTTGCCTTGGTATCTCTCGGAGGATGGTGACCTTTCAATAATGTGTGCCAAGAGACACTTGGTGGAGCACCTGAAGTGAAGTGCATCGCACATGGTGTAGGTAATTGCACATGTTGCATTTTAGGGAGGCATATATCAGATATGGGATTCCCTTTATGTGACCATTGATTGACGAAGTGTTTTAACCTATTGCACTATAAAAGGAAGTGATTAGCATCAGAAAGTTGCATTATGGACAATGTGCAGAGCTAGTGACACACCGTTTAGCAGAGCCAATGCAATGTCATGGTGGCATGTATGGAAAGATCTGCCGAGGGTGAAAGGTGACAGGCACATTTGCAGATGGAGAATGCATTACACATGTCATGAGGAGTACAATGTGAGGTGCACTAGGGTGTTCTGTGTGTGGTGATGTTTTAGCATCTTGGATGCATGGCTGGAAGCCTAGCACAAAGACGTATGTGGGTTGCTTGTAAGTACTCCTCAAAATGTTGCCTTCTGTGCGCAGTTTGTGAGTTGTGCATGCATTGGTGATTCCATGGGCGTGCTGATTGTTCACACATGGTACATTTAGCAGTGCATGGCAGGAGCTTATGGAGTGTACAGTTATTCAGTGTGTCCACTGAGTGCTGTGTTGAGAAAGTCTGTGTGTAGTAGTGCATAGAGTTGAAATGTATAGTGAATGTGCTTGAGTAGTGTGCATTGCGCAGATTACTAAATACCGTACTGCACTTTGAATTATTGTATCTTTGGAGTTGGTGGAGTATAGGGAGGAAAACAAAAATACTGGTAAGTGTAGTTGGTGGTGCCGGGGTACTGGTGTGGGTGAATGTGGATGCTGAAATAATGGATCAGTTTGGAGAGCGGTTAAGTGGAGGTGGTTTCACATGACACCAGACCTGCACTGTGAGTGTGTAAAGGTATGTCTGCAGTGTAGGGAAGAAATGATAATGTTCAATGCAGAGGACTTGGATGTGAATGCTAAATGTGTGTGTGCCTATTCAATAGTACGTAATGGGGGAGTGTTGTATATATAATAGTGGAAACAGAAGGAGTGCATCAGCTTTAATGGGGTGTGGCCCCCGCTGTAGGTGGGAAGGCGCGTGTGGTACAATGTGCCCTTCTGACCATTGTGCCTTTGCAAATGGCACTGTTGGGATTATGAAATGAGGTGTGGAGGGTGTGGGTGACAGGAAGGGACGGTTATAGATGTCTCCAAATGTTGCTGCAGTGCAGTTGACTGAGAGGGAGAGACGCAGAGTTCTGATCGTGGGTGATACCTTTGTGCAAGATGTGTACATGTATGCTGTGGAAAGAGGCTTTGATACTAACTTTTAGTTGGAAGGAGTGGAGGCTTTTTCAGGGACAGTCTATGAGTTGGATTTCGGTGCCATGGTTCTCCTTTGTACATGTGTGGCATCTATCGGTACAGTGGATGTCGTGGTAGTGAATCATGCAGCACTACATTTGGGGTGCATGCCGTGCTCATGTTTGCTCCGTCACCTCAAGAAGTTGCTGACAGTAGTGATGCACATTTTTCCCAGTGCCAAGGTGACTTTCTCCTCCATACCACCAAAAGGTGCTTGGAACCAAGTTGGTGTAATTTGCCCACAGCAAGAGTATGGGAGCTGTTTCATAACCAGAAGCTTGCAGACTTTAGGTGCATTGCTGGGATGTTCTGCACCGACTATGACAGCATTAACGAGCAATATTGTCAGTGATTCGAAGGAAATGTCATTTTTGTGACCACAATTGGCAATGCTGTTTGGTTTGCAATTCTGCACAAAGCTTTGCAGACAATCTTGTAGAACTGGGAGGCGTTGACATTTAATACGGAAAAATGTGAGGAGGATAAGGAAACAGAAAGTCATTGAAAGAGAAAAAGAAAATGATATGAAAGCACATACATAACGGAAACAGGACAGAAAAAAATAAAACGTTTGTTTTCTGAGACAGTTGTACACACCCAAACCCCTACCCTGGTTTACACCCCCCACACCCATTCCCGTTCTTCCCTAGCACAAAAACTCAGCAGGTTAAGGTGTACTTGCACGTGCCATATGCAGCCTTTTTCTCAATTGGAGGCATGGACATGAAACTCTGGAGTGAAAGAGACTGCTCTATAAGCCTGGGGTGTGTGGTGTGTACGAAAACACTGTGCCTGAAGGTCTCTTTGGACAAAGAAATGAAGAAGGCTATGGTGGAAGAGTGCAAGGTAAAGGGCAGGCATCTTGGGTGTATGCATGCAATTTGTTTTTGTTTTGTTTGTAGTTAGTAACATGGAGGCTGTGCAGCATGTGCATGTTCTTTTTTGAAAAGTGTGCAGTCAGTGGAGTATTGTGGAAAATAAACAAAACCTTTGCAGTATATGGAATAATTGGAAGGCATCCTACTGTTGTACATGCACTGTGTGTATGACATCACATGATGTGCAATTGTATGCTGTGGCATTTGTAATGCCCTTACACACACGTCTAGGAAAGTGGACCGAGCCAAGGGAAGGGAAACATAGGAGAGATAGAGACAACTACGCTAGTAGGCCACGTGTGATTTACATAGCCGAAGGGCATGGGTGGAGGGAGGGCAAGGTACTGTGTATGGTAAGAAGAATAAAGGACTATAAGTAACAATATGGCCCAATTGTGCAAAGGGCATAGATAAGTGTACAGAACAGGTGGTGGATGAACTGTGAGGCATACAGAAAAAATCCTTAAGTGCGGGGTGTGCTTGAAAGCCAGTGCAGTGGTTCACGTGGTAGGGGTGGGTTATATGGGGCCAACATAACAGAGTTGTGAGGTTACTAATGCAGAATGAGTTTACGTCAGGCAGTTAGCCAGAGAGAGGGGAATAAACAGCAGACGCTTAGGGTTTGAGCTGTTTCTTGAACTGCCGATGATACCCCTCAAGTGTCAGGGAGCCAGGGAGGCTGTTACAGAGGGAGGATCCAGGCGAAGAAGCATACCTACCACAAAGTGGTTATTTGTAGAAGCGGCTGGCCCTGAGGGAGTTGGAGGTGGATGAGGGAATCGCTTGTGTACCTATATATATAGGAAGTCACAGTTGGAAGTATTGAGGTACCAGTGCTCAGAAGGCCTTTTGCATAATGCAGAGTCTTCTCACTTTATTTTTAGCAGCCACTGGGAGTTATTGGCAATATGTAAGTGCAGCAATACAATAGATGGGTACCCCCTACATCGCTGGCAAGAGGTTGAAACAACCAGAAACAAGGCACAGAAATCAAGCCAGCGGATATAAACAAGTCCACTATAAACAACACAATCCCACCAGTATTAGGGGCGGTCCCTCAATCAACCCCTCAGATCTCTCACGTAATGCATAAGCAAGTTTTTTTGAAAAATGTATTTATTTTTCTTTATTTAATTAGAAACATTAAAATGATTATTAAATAGATCAGAGCTCATATAAGAGTAAGTATAAATATAGGACATACAGTTATACAACATGAATAAAGTGCAAAATGTGAAGAAAAATGCTAATATCACGTGATAGAGCTGCTGGGAACTTGCTGCCCAATTACAAACTGGGTAATAATCACCATCGTCCAAAATAAGTCCAAGTCAATGTCGAAGGATAAAGTCCACTCGAGAGAAGGGAATCCCTCGGGTAGAAAAAATCCTAGTCAACCGAATATAGTCAGGATGGTTTCGAAATGAATTCGAAGATGGATTAAATCCTGATAGTGGCAGCAAAAAAAGTCGTTAGTTCCGAATCTAGCAGTTTAAACATTGTAATAAACAAGAAACTGAAAGGTCTTCACAAAAATGATATTCATAAACCCATACTCTAAAAAGTCTAACATGGGATGCTATACTTCAACTACTAAGGTGACATGCGAAATAAACCACAAATACGTAAAACAGTATCGTGAGCATGGCGCCTTAAACCAGGCAGTTTCGATGGAAAACACATCTAGCTGGATTACAGATGATGTCCATCTTCGTCAGGACGTAGCATTCCCGTATAAACATTCATGAAGATTCATCTGTGTCTTGAAATTACCTACACAAATGTTATAGATTAAAAAGAGACACTAAAAATGTATATTCTCCAAACAGTGAACTAAAGAAAAAGAAACGGGAAATAGTAATGCTAACATCAAAGCAGCCTTTCATATAGGCCGCACAATCATTCATACATAATGACCATAAAAACAAGTGATCTGAGGATCCCGATGAAGGACCCGGTCCCCAACACTGGGTTGGGGCGTGTATAGTGGCTAGTAGGGAAGAAAATCTAATTACCATGATCTCAGACCCTTTGGGGGTGGGCCCAGACACCTGACAAAAAAGTCTAGGAAATAGCGATCCGGCCACACCAAAAAAAAATCACAATTGAATTAGATCTGTAAAAAATGAGAAGAAAGAAGGCCACAAATTGGTATTAAATTTCACTGGTTAACAGATTTGAGCAAGATACAAGCAGCCAAAGAGAAAAACAGAAGTAGAAAAATAGATAAATGTAACGCTAATGAAATAAACATACAAAAAAAATCATATGTATAGAAAAGAGGAGCCCAAGTATGGGACTGCCCATATGTAAAAGATAAATTGAAAGAAATTGAAAATTAAAGTGAAAGAAACGAATAAGTGATGCAGTGGTATCCATAAAAATAAATAAAGGAAGATCCTGCACCCAAAGAAGAAGGATAAAACCAACATCATAGTTGTCATTTTGCTCACCATTGATCAAGCCCCGATCTGTCAATCAAGAACCATCAACAGATGATTCCTTAATGTGTAGAACGACCTCAACTACATGTACAGAATCGCATGTCGAAAGGTTCCCCAGAAGGGTGAATCTCCAAATGTCATTAAAGGATAAGCGAAGTCTGTGGGGCAATAGAAAGTACAACAAACTAGTAAGACATCTGTAATGTCCCAAAGTATCACAGACATAGAATGCAACACTGCGCTATATGGAATCAAGTCCCGAAGCGTAATCTGAAAGTTCGTGAAAAACTGAACTTACATCAGTCCAAACAGGATCTGTGTGTCTGTTGTATAGCCTAAGTGGCAGTACTACAAGGTCCCAACATATAGGTAAATCTATATAGATGTTTGACAATGAGAAATAAAGCAAAGCCAAAAGCGTGAGAGATTCCGCCTAGCTACCCGTTCAAAGTTACTTACCTCAGCGGCAAAGGCCATAGACACCAAACCAGGAAGTCGGTAACCGAACTTTCTGTGTTGGCATTTGTCCGGGGTTAAACACGTCCATGGGCGTATCAGGACTGACGTCTACAACGTCTCTAGTGCACGTGACTATTGGCACAGAAAGGCACGTATAATATCGGTCCGCGTACCGTGCAATGGAAGGGAGCCGAATGGATGTAACCACGCCCCCTGAAGGTGTACAGGCGGCCCAGCGTTACCCGTTCCACGGCCCAAGCGTATTGGGCGCGCCCGAAGATACCCCCGCCTGACAGCACGCAAGTAATTGCGCAGCAAGGCCAAGGAGCCAATAGAGATCAGTCCCGTGACTAACCACATGGTTCAATATAGAACACGTGTCAGAAGGAGACAAGCTGTGCGCTACAATCGAACAAGGCCGAGCCAAGAGGCAGAGACAGATAGTCCAGGTAGCGAACCAAGGAAAACCAAAGCACATAGAAACAAAGACACCTGCATGGCATGCCCCAACAGCTCAGAGAAAGAACTAAAGCCAACAAAAAGACTAAATATGTCAAGGGGAAGGGCATTAAAATGGTATGCCACAACAGAAAATGAGAAACCAATCTTAAAAGGGACAACAAAATTAATAACACCATGGGGTCAAGACAACAAAGGAAAAATAAAAATAAAGGAAATATTATCTTATAATGCACCCCATGCAGTGGTAGATCTCTACCAGTATAGAGGTAGACATAACACCTAGAATGATTATCAATGGAATAGAACAGGCTAATAACGCCTGAAAGCCGTATTGAAGGCACCAGGAATACCCAAAGCCTATAAAGCTGAGTCCAAAAGACGTCACGACATAGAGGATCTATTGAAATAGCGCATGCCATTCTTCATGGGCATTCAGGCCCAGTATATGGCTTTGGGTGTTAAATATCCACCACTGTTCCCTTCGGGACAAATTCGTGGCTATGGCATAATGGTCTGGTCCCGTAACTCTTTCAAGACACCACCAACGTAAGTTTTCACAGTCATGTTGGTGTTCAACAAAATGAGCAACTAAGGGAGAAGAAAGATTGCGAGTCCTGATTCTAGACTTGTGCTCAGAGATTCTCAGTTTAATAGGTCTAGAGGTTTTTCCTATATACGATTTATCACATGAACACATAATCACGTAAATCACGTTTTTAGAATTACACGTAGTGTGATCCCTCAGTTTCCAGACTCTGTGGTTAATGGTGACAGTGTTGGTCACTGTAGTACATCCGCATTGACAACAATTGCCACAAGGATAGTTGCCAGTAACTCTTTCCATACCCCACATTTCAGTGATGGTTTTGGGTGTCTGGCTGGTCTGCAGTCTATCTGCCTGAGATAGCCAGCTCTTCGAATTCCTGCCCTTTTTGAATGCATACATGGGATGTTCCAAATCGGGCATGTTCATTTGAAGTAAATGCCAATGCTTAGCAATAGTCTTCTTGATTTTGGCATGGTGGGTGTTGTAGGTCATGGCACAGACTATACGTGACTGGTTCTGGGTGGTGCGGATATTTTTTGTCAACAGGACTTCGCGATGTTGATATCTCGCCCTTTTACGGGACTGTCGCAATATGTGAGCTGGATAACCTCGCTGGGAAAGTCTGTTTTTATGGTGTTAGATTGGAACATAAAATCTTTCTTGTTGGTGCAGTTCCTCCTAGCCCTCAAAAATTGACCATACGGAATACTTTCCCTTAAAGACTGCGGGTGAAAACTATCAAAGTGGAGGATAGTATTTCGATCCGTAGTCTTACGGAAAAGGTCCACAATGATAACACCATTCTGGTGTTTGAGTATTAGATCCAGGAAAGAAATAGACGCACTGTCCACCAACATGGTAAACTTGAGATGGTCATTCAATGAGTTAATCCAAGTCAGGAATTCTTCATGATCTCTCATCGTTTTGTTCCACACAATTATGATGTCATCTATGTATCTTTTATAAAAAAGAATAGATGGCAAAAAGGGATTAGAGGTATCAAAGATAGCGACCTTCTCAAAAGCCCACATAAAAAGGGTCGCGTAATTGGGTGCAAATGCTGCACCCATTGCGGTACCTTTAACTTGTAGGTAGAAACTTTCTTTAAACCTAAAGTAATTCTTGGTCAGGGCAATTTGGAGGAGATCCACAATGAATTCGCTTGGGACCAACTGCGGGTCATCTCTGAGATCCAAGAAATATTTAATAATGGGCAATGATTCTGACTGTGGGATATTCGAATAAAGGGATTCGACATCAAGAGGGATAAACAAATTTTTGTCTGGATCAAATGGAAAATTTTCCAAATGGACAATAGCATCGGTGGTATCGGCCAGATAGGTCGGTGTACTGGCTGCCAATGGTTTGAGAAAATAATCAATGTATTTTCCCAAAGGTTCTAAGATAGAGCCACAAAGAGACACTATCGGTCTACCTGGAGGATTTAATATATTCTTGTGGATTTTTAACAAGATATAGAACAGAGGTATGCATGTTCCTTTACCAGTAAGAAATAAAAATTCTTTGGTACTAAGGATATCCGCATCTTTAGCCCGTGTAACCAGGGCTAAGATTTCACCTTGTATAGTCTCTGTAGGGTCCCCCTTGAGTTTAAGATAGAAGATCCCATTGTCCAATTGTCTACGTACTTCTGAATCATAGAAAGTTGCGTCACAGACTACCACTCCTCCACCTTTTTCTGCCTTTTTAATGATGATAGAAGTGTCTCTTTTAAGGTCTTGCAAGCAGGCCCATTCTTTTTTAGAAAAGTTATCACATTGATTAGAAGTGGGATTAGCCTGTGCTGAGAAAATGGAATGGAAATCACGAAGAACGGCACGTTCAAAAGTGATCGTTTCACTAGAGACCATCTGTGATGTGGGCATAAAAGTCGATTTGGGCCTGAACGGAGTATAGTTGTTTTCTAAATCACAGCCATTTGTGCCAAAATGGTCTCTAAGCCAAATTTTTCTAAATAAGCTCTGAAGTTCTAATTCAAGGTCCATCTGGCTTGGATTGCGCATAGGAATGAAAGAAAAACCTTTCTCAAGTACTGCAGTTTCATTGGTGGTAAGTATCCGTTTCGAGAGGTTGTAAATTGCTGATGTGTTAGTTAACGTTGGTAAGACCTCCTCCTTGTCTGAAATATGTTCTCTATAGGCGGAGGTCCTACTTCGGTGGGAGGAAAAGGGAGGTTCGGGGGAGGAAAGGCCTGATAAGGGCCTTGAGGTACAAACATGGGCATCTGCATGTATTGTTGGTAAGGCCAATTTTGGCGTCCTCTTCTCCCTCTACGTGAGCCTCTATTCCATTGGCGACCTCTTGGGCCGCGTGTATTTTGGTTAGGAAAAGAACCACGCCCGTCTGAGGAACTATCTGAAAAGGTAACTCTTTTTCTATAATGCTGCGGACCCTGATTAGGATGAGACTGATCATACCAAAGGCCTGGACCCGCATAATCGGGACTCAGATACGGGTAGGCAGATTCCTTAGAAAAAGTAGAAATGTCTTTCTTGAGTTTATCCATTTTTTTAGCAGTAGTAAGTTTGATAAACTCTTTAGTATGCTTGTCTATTAGGTCAAGTTTTTCTTTGATATTAAGGATTGTCGTATCAAGGGCAAATACGGCTTCAGCTTCATCAATCTCATTGCCGACAAGTATGCTTTTCTTGAGGGCTGTGTTGATGGTTAATAGCATCCAGTCTTGGCTGCATTTAGTACCTACTCCAGAGAAAGCTGTTTTATATTCCAAATCGTCGACAAAAAGACAGGGTTCGTTCCTCACTAGGAGTCCCTGTGGTATAATGTTTTTCTTTAGATATTCAGTCAGTAAGTGCCCGTGCATCTCGGTCCTAAATTTCTTCTTTTTCAGTTTAAGGATGCCTTCGCTGGTAACGCCCGTATTAGATTCTTCCCCTGTAGATTGGTTTAATGACTCAAAGAAAGATGGCACACAAATAGCTTCTGCTAGTTGTTCATCGCTGAACGAGTAAGTGTCTGAAGCAGCCATGGTCAAGGTAATAGATGTTCAGCCAAAAAGAATAAAAAATCCAAAATAAACAACTCAACAAAAAATGATAATTAAGAGATAAACAATAATTGGAGAAAATACTACAATATAGGAAAATCCCAAATAGTTTGGCCACCTGTAGATCTTACTCGAAGCAAGACCAATTCCAGAGAAAAACGAAAAACAAAAAAACCTTTCAATGAGGTTAAGAGGAAGAAGAAACCCACGCAGTGAACTCACTGCACTTAGAACAGCAATACAATAGATGGTACCCCCTACATCGCTGGCAAGAGGGGAAACAACCAGAAACAAGGCACAGAAATCAAGCCAGCGGATATAAACAAGTCCACTATAAACAACAATATCCCACCAGTACTAGGGGCGGCCCCTCAAACAACCCCTCAGATCACTACACGTAATGCATAAGCAAGTTTTTTTGAAAAATGTATTTATTTTTCTTTATTTAATTAGAAACATTAAAATGATTATTAAATAGATCAGAGCTCATATAAGAGTAAGTATAAATATAGGACATACAGTTATACAACATGAATAAAGTGCAAAATGTGAAGAAAAATGCTAATATCACGATAGAGCTGCTGGGAACTTGCTGCCCAATTACAAACTGGGTAATAATCACCATCGTCCAAAATAAGTCCAAGTCAATGTCGAAGGATAAAGTCCACTCGAGAGAAGGGAATCCCTCGGGTGGAAAAAATCCTAGTCAACCGAATATAGTCAGGATGGTTTCGAAATGAATTTGAAGATGGATCAAATCCTGATAGTGGCAGCAAAAAAAGTGGTTAGTTCCGAATCTAGCAGTTTAAACATTGCAATAAACAAGAAAATGAAAGGTCTTCACAAAAATGATATTCATAAACTCATACTCTATAAAGTCTAACAAGGGATGCTATACGTCAATTACTAAGTGCAGGACATATTCCATCCTAAATCACACACTTCTCTTCCGAATGCGTTCCAGAGGACCGACAGTAGAAGAGGGCAAATTTAAAAGAAGACTGTGGCAATAGTGCTACCTAGATATAAGTACAGTGGTACAGACAGTGATGTTTGGGAAAGCTGCTTTCGCCTAGTGCGATACATTCGATGCTGCTCTTAGTGGTATTTTTTTACAATTTATGTAAGAGGTGGGTTACTGGGTAACACATTTCGTAGCATTGTCGGAAGGAAAGCAAAGAGTTCATGTTTCAATATTACACTGTATCATGTGGGCAAATAAGAACTTTGCAAGCACATGGAAAGCATCCAGTTTGCTTTTAAAGAACGTAATGGCGCTCAGTGGCACATACCATGCAGAGGCGTTCCTAACAGAGTTGAAAACCTCATTCGGGGATTTTCAGGATGGCCATGGAAATGGGACTGTGCAGGCTGAGGTATTGCACAATGCCGTTTTTGGGTGTGGTGTGTACGTAGAGGACTGGTGTTCAAAACTCATACTGTTACATGGAGAGCTCTTTAATGTAATTGGTGGATGCATGTGGAACATTCTAAGAGAACATAATGACGGCTTGCAGGAAGGAAAGAAGTGGAAAGGGAAGAAGAATTTGTGATGTCAAATCTGATGTCGTGGGTGTTAGTCCTTGCAGTGCACAGTGGTAGCGCGAGTTATGGTTGTGTGCCTTACCATAACTGGCAAATTTTGGGAGTTTTTCGGTTTTACCTGTAACTATAACGTCCCTGTAACAACAGTTTTCCATTGAATTTCATAGGTTTTTTAGTAGTGCAACTTTATAGATATATATATGCTAAAAAACATACACCTGCAAGGTTGTAACACTGCAAAAACCTTTCAGGAATGCATGTAAAAACGGCCAAAGCACTCAAGACCTTGCTACCTTTGATTAAAAAATAGTTTTTATTCAGTAATGAAAGTGCATCACAACAAAAAACTGGGTGAACATCAATTGCATATTCACCCACATGACCACCAAGTCAATAAAAACAATCACCCATCTGGGTGGAAAACGCCACACTTTCCGCTCGTATATAGGTAAAAGAGCTAGCCTGAGCAGCACGCTCTCCCTTAAGCGCTTTGGATTAAGGCGCTATATAAATAACACATCAGTATCAGTATATATATTAAAAGCTAAAAGATGTGAATAAACAGTTATCATTATCTGTTGCCCTGCATAGTTTTGGGGTGAATAAGGAAGAACACATATTTGGTCTAGTTACAGACATCTAATGTTCAATACACACTGACAATCAAATAAACAGAACATGGAGTAATCAGATATATCTAACTATATCATAGTTATTTTCTTTCATAAATAAACTGTATTTTTAAATGGGAAAGTGGTTTTCTACATGGGCTCAGAATCCTGGTTATTTAGATCAGTCAGGAAATCCTCAGCTCTTTCATGACCAAGGAAAGAATATACTTGATAGTGTAGTATTACTCTGAAGGTTGCTAGGTACAAAATATAATATATAAAATGTTTCTTCCAGTCAGCATCATTTCCTTCTCTAGAAATCTCCTTAAGTTGTTTCCCCATTAAAGTAGTGGACCCAAAGATCTGCAAGCTCTTTCTATCCACACAGATTGCCTGGGATCCAAACTAAATAGTTTGACAGATTCTTTGAAATGAATTCAGGGAGGTTAGCTGATTCAAGTTTTTCACGGAAGCCAGGTATCCAAATGTTGTTTCTTCTGTAGTAATGTTAATGCTCAGAAATCTTGAGAGTATGATTTTCACTCGGTATCTGCAGGTACCATGATTTGATCCATCATCCTAGTTAGTCTCTCATCAGTTGTACCCATCTTTTACTCCAGTGTGTTAACTTTAGAAGTTAGTACCTGATGCCTTTCGCCACATTAGAAAATCATTGGTTGGATGTCTGCTTTGTCTGCAGTACCTTTAATGAGCAGAAATAGCAGAATTCTGTAATTTCTTCTTTGCAGGCAGTTTCCTCTTCTCTGGGACTGTCAGCGGTAGTTAGCTCTGCAATGTGTATAATTTCAGGAGTTTATTAATGTTGTGGAAACAGGAGCTCACTCTTAAGGAAGACAGCCATTGCAAATCTGGACTCAAAGACAAACGAAAGCACCAATCTCGCAATCCAGGATGAAATAGAGACTGCACAATGTTGGTCAGCTTCATGTACCATGCACCAGTGCACAACACTTAAATCAAGAACATCTTGGATATCCGAAAACAGTCAGGTCAGCCTAATCAACTATTATAACATGCCGACATAAGATTTCAAAAGCACCCCACAATCATCATAAAGTGGAATCGAGAACAGTAACAACACCTGTTAGGCAGAATTGCATGCAGTACCCTCTGGACCACCACATACAATTAGGACTACGGGTGTAGGCAAAACCAACCTTTGGTATAGGTCTGTACTACACAGTTTTTGGTAGTGAGCTGAGCAGCCAGGCTTATCTCAAGAGGGAATGTGAGCAGTACAAGGATGTTACACAGAGGTCTTACAATCACAGTGGTTCAAGTAGACACTTACACTCAAGGTTTCTTGGTAAAACACTTATTAATTTATGACACAGTCATTTAGAAAACATTCACTAGGAGGGGGCAACTTAATATCCTACACAAATACACATCCGTACCAAACGAATACGTTTCTAAGTAAATATGGCTCCGCTGAAATACGAGCAAAATGGCATTTCAGTCACTTTAAATAGGAGGACAAAGGTACAAGTTAATAGAATAGATCACAAATACTTTTTTAGGCAGTGCAAATAGTTTCAGTTCACTAGAGGACTTGATTCAGTTCAATAGGCCTAGGCCAATGTCATTGGGCTAGTGTCTTGGATAGGAAAGAACATGTCTTGTAGTAAACGGTAAAGTCTTTGCCAATGTTCTCAGAAATAGTTTGTATGAAAAAGAATCATTTTTTGGGTCACTAGCTGATTAGGCCTGTAAAATGGGCAAGTTCCACAAACTTTAACTGTGCGAGGAAAGTTCTCTCAATCGGGTTGGCACAGTATCTTTGTATGAAGAAAAAGATGCAGCTGAAGACAGTTCCTGACAGTTCCTGCAGATCTCGCTGTTCCTGAGCCTCAGTCGTGGGGACAAGAGGGAGGACATCGAGGGACTCCTGTACTGCAAGGGGACGGGTCAAACAAGCTGGCAAAATGAAAATCTTCGGTTTGAGTAGCTGTCATCAAGCCCACAAGCTGGTGTCCTTCCCCCTGGTTAATCCTAACCAGCTCCGAGAATGGGATCCAGGTGGCTTACGAGTTGATTGGTCCCACCAACTCAAAGGAAGAAGTTGTCCTTGAAGCGACTTCTCTGTCGAGATTAATTTGGCAATTCGGACCTGCAGCAGGGCTTCACCGTGTAAACCAATGGTACAGGAGTTGCAGCAGCTGTCCTCTTCTAGCTCGTCTTCGGTTCTTGCATTCCAGTGGTCGACTCTGCTTTCCAGTCCAAGAGACTCACCTATTAAACAGTTTTCCCCCATTCATTCCAGCCTAGCTGCCACTCACTCAGCAGGGTGGCTGTTCTTGCTGGACAGTCAGCCTGCCAATCACGCCAGAGTGCATTTGGGTCTCCTAGGAGACTAAGCACAGAGAGTTTCGGGCACCTCCCTCACTTCCTGTCCCCCCCCCAGATACTCAGACGCCAGAGGCGGTCTTCAGACCTGAAGCCCACCAAAGGCATAGAAACAAAGAGCCAAACCTAGTTTGGCACGCAGATACAAACACTAGAAGGACCTTTCCAAAAAGAAATGGCAAAAAGAGAAGACCGGGGACTTGTTTAAACAAAGCGGCTTAAGGCGCCATCTTAAAAAACATCCCCCGATTTTTAGCTTCCGGTGTTCGCGGTCGGGGAAAATCATGGTAGTTCGTTTAAAAACCACCAGCCATTTTGATAGAACAGGGTAGCATTTCACTGCTACATGAGTTTTTAGACTCAGGGGATACTAGGTAACCCATCCAGCACTCTCTATAGGAAGATCATGTGTGCTAGGTCTAGGTCTAGGAATTTCAAAAGACTAGCAAAGTCAACTTAACCTTACATTCTCTGGGAAACAGTAGTTTATTCCAGAGAAGGTATTTAAACCTTTGGGAAGTCTAAAAAGACATCCCTGTGTCACTGCACTGAGGGTGCTGTGTAACACAAATTAAAAAGATGACCCCTATGGAGTTGGTGAAAACTCCATAACCGAAGAAAATAAACATAGAAAACAAACAGATTTAAAAAAGTACAGAGTCCCAAAGTTCAGCAAAAGAGCTGGGGGTCTCTAAGGTAGAGAGGAATTAGCACATTTTGAGAATTCTCCCTAACAACACCTCATCTTGATGGATCACAACAAGACACACTATACTGCTTCACCCTATCCCTAATATTACAATAATTTGATTTACCATGAGCCCTCAAGCCCCCTCCCCAATTGCCAACTGATGAGGTTTTCTTTCAATCTACTAACATCCTTAAACTACTCATACGGACCACAACACACACAGTAGATTGTTGCCTGCACCACCACCCCAACTACTGGAATCTTGGGGAGCGCATCTCAGAGCTTATTACACGCCCTTCTGCATCTTTGGCTCTATCACATGCTGTGCCCTGCCAGGGGTTCTCCCACTGTCCCCAGCACCCTGACACTTGTCTTTGTTGGCAGAACAACATGCCACAAGGCGACCACAAATTTCAGAGATGTGCTATAGAAAATCCATTTGCATTACATTACTTTGCTTATTACAGCACTTAGACCAGAGAGGTCTGCATTATTAAGTCTTTAATTAAAAAAAACCTTTAAACTATGTACAACGGTTAGATGGAACATTGTTATAGGTTTTGTATAGTGTGGAAGTGAGGCTGAAGTGAATACACAGTTTGACACAGGAGCCTACCTAATCACAATTTACTGGTTCCATTGTGTTGCTATTTGGATTGCTTCCCTGCACTCTGTTATTGACTATTTGGCTGCCTGGGAGTGTTGCTCTGCACTCTGCTATTGGCTGCTTGGCCCGCCAGGGAGCTCGGTGCTCGGCCGGCTAACCCTACATTGCTTTAAAAAACCTTGCCTTCAGCGTGAATGTGTGCGCGAGTGTGGAAGTGAGGCTGAAGTGAAGACACAGTTTGGCACAGGACCCTGCCTAATCACAATTTACTGGTGCCTTTGTGCTGCTATTTGAAGTGCTGCTCTGCACTCTTTTATAGACTGTTTGGCCTGCCTGGGAGTGTTGCTCTGCATTCTGCTATAGACTGCTTGTCCTGTCTGGGAGGGGTGGTCAGATCTCGGCCGGCTAAACCGGCCTTGCCTTACAAAGCCTTGCCTCCTGCAGGAATGCGTGCGCAAGTGTGGAAGTGAGGTTGAAGTGAAGACACAGTTTGGCAGTTTGGTAAATTAATGAGCCCAGGGAATAGCTCTGTATCTCCCTCAAACTATATATTGGTCCCCTGAAGCACTACGGCATTGAGCCCGACAAAGTCAAATTTTTTGGGCAGGTTATTTACATGGTAATTACTCTTCAAACCACTCATGCTGAAGCTCTGTGCTCCTGAGCCTCTCCCTAACCGTTCATCGTGTGTCCTTATTCTTGCCGTGAAATATGGAGGACCATGTGCTGCCCATTACCTACATCTAGTACAATGGAATGCACAACCCATGGGCGATATTCCTGCTAAAAACACAAGCCATACTAAGCGTGCGTGCCCACAACGGACACTGAAACTGGTTGAAGGACCATCTTTGGAACCCAAAATTACTGACTTTTATACTGTTCATAGGAAGGAGAGTGAAACCATTGTTACCTCTACTCAGTCACCTTCAGAGGATCTGATACAAGAACTATCTGTTCCCCTTCAATGTTTCGATCTATGACCATCGAACTGGTGGTGCGGGCCCTTATTTCAACTGCTGCTATAAACTCTACCATTAATTCTGCCCCGCTGCTCCATTCTTCTTTTGGCAATTGATCTGTGCCTAAGGACGCTTGTTCTATGCTGTTCAATGTTCATCCTGGCGAAAATCTCATTTCTGTTAAGAAAGCAGGGGAAACTGTGTGTATGGTGCATTCTTGTCAGAATTCCATTAATGTAATCTTGTTGGCGGACGAACCATCTCTGGCTTTGCTTGGACCTGATCCTGTCTCTGACTTATCACTTGCATTTCGAGAGCCACCGGTTTCTGCCTGCTCTGTTGACTTACATCCAGTCTCCTTACGTAGAAACAGTGGATTTCCCTCCCCTGCATCAGTTTGTTCTACTGCATGTATTGACCTAGCTAACGAGAGTAGCTCTTCGGAGGCTATGTTTAATGTTTTGGAATCCCTGCTGTCTGATTTGTCTGATCAATGTAATGTTATTGTAGCTAAACTAGATGCGCAGGACTCGCAACGCATTAAGATTGCGAATATAGTTGAAGGGCTAACCAGGGCCTTTCTCGTCATGAAACCTATTGGACCGAGGTTCGGTCCCATTTGTCAGCACATCCCTCATCATTGCTGATTGATTCCCTACCTACTTTCCCTAACTCTTTGTCACATGATACTGGCCTGCCTAACACTAATTCACCTATTGTCCAATAGGCCCAGGTAGATCAACAAAAGATGCGCCCCTCTAAGGTGATCAGCCAAGCTTTAATGTATGAACCCAAAGAGAAAAGCTAGGGTGGCTGCAAGTGCTAACGGGGCTACTGTCGATCTAGCCCTTAAGCCACCTGTCACTTTATGTCCTATTTTTCATTCTTTTTTGTGCCTTGATTGTAATACCGTGGCTGCTAATAACGCTAGAACCTCATCTAACTGTGCTGTATATGAGGATGCAAATGAGGGCTTTTCGCAGATTGTTAATGACCCTCCTGTAAAAAATGTAATGCCTCCTGTCATCAATGTATCTAATAGCATCCATCCTGAACCGCTGATATGTGCCCAACCTGTGAAAACATTGGTAGATATGGCAACTTGCTTAACTGAACCGGTACTAGCCTTTGTTACTAGCGCGGCTGGTAAAATTACTGCTAACACCTCTGCCCAGACGGAGGGTGGATTTGGTCCTGACGTCCCTTCTCTGACTACTAGGGATGCTTTGCTTGGGAAGGGACCCACTCCTCGCTCATCAAACCTGGCCAGGTGGGATCAAGGAGTGACACAAGGCCCCATGTGTTCGAAATCTCCTACTAAGGCTCTCGTGATCCAGTGCCTCTTTAGTGCTGCTGACGGACAGTTTCTGAATAGCACCCGTCTGCTTGATGTATTCCTCTGTGCCATCTCGCTCTGGTTTATATGTAGCAAAGACATCAGAACAGTAGACATTTGTGAACAGGCTCAGAAAGCCACTTCCGTAGTTTACTTCTTTTCTAACAAAACTATGGCATACATCTTGGAGCATTCTGACTCACTGAACCGCCTAGGATATGAATGCACAGAAATTGAATCTGTACATGGAATAAGATACCAGCCATCGGACTCTAATGTCACCTGCCTTGATGCACTAGTCCCCAGACGTGACTCTCCTTTGATACCTAATTCGACTTGTGGAACTGGAACTGGGGAGACACTCTCTGGGAAAGAGAGCCACTGGATATGGCTCTCCAAGTTGGTTGCTCAGAGAGGGACAATAGGCCTTTAGCTCAGGACTCATTCAGAGGTGCTGGAGGTGTGCAGTTTGTTAGTTGGAATACTTGTGGATTTCCTCATTTATTCAGGGAACGCAGCCTTATGGACGACATTGACCAGTACTCTATGGTTGCCCTTCAGGCGACGTGGTTGTTTGAACCGATCGTGGTGGATGGCTTCATAAATAAAACGTCCATTCAGGGCCCACTCGTGCCCCCGTAGGAAGGCCTGCTCTGGGTGTTAAGAGCCCCATAGGAATGGTGGAACTACCAACATGTTCTCGTAACACCCTAATGGGTAGGATCGCTGTCCCCTCATAAAAGGGTAGTAGGGAGATTGTGATTATTAAACTTAACAATCCCCATACAGGCAGCCCCACGTTTTAGTCTTACTTGAAATTGAGAATCTTGTTAGCAAGCTGACCACCCGTACCCCCTACATTGTGTGTGGGGACTTCAATGTTCGGATCCCTGGTGCTCTCAATTTGACTGACACTGAGGGTTCTCATTCCTCTACCCCTGTGGAAGGTAAGTTACTTTCCTGTTCTTGCAATAGGTGTTTGGAAAGGGCCAGCCTACTTTATTATTTTGGCTTCGCCATGATCAATGGTGCTTTCCCATCAGACTTTCCTCCAAAATGTACTTGTTTTGACTCTAAATCCAGCACCATCTTGGATTATGCCTTTATGGCAAATGAACCTTCATTGGTCACTGACATGGGCATCTTCCCCCGCTTGGAGAGAGATCACATGCCTCTTGTGATGACTCTAAACTTCTGTGTGTAATCTGACACCCCTGAGACCACTGAGGTTTTGAGGATTAATCCCTCCCTAAATCGTATATAGTGGAACGAAAATAGACTGGACAAAGCTTCTGTTTGCTTACGTCTGGCTCTGGCCGCCTATGTCGATCGATGTGTAACTATGGGTCTCCTTATATTAGTGGCAGGAACGATATGATTGGTGCCGGTAAGGCACCGTCACCATTCATACCGTCACGCTGCATTACGAGTTCTGCTCGCTGGTTCCTGACAGCCCGCCAGGTCTTACCTGCGAGCTGTGCAGCAACCGCAAGCAGAACTCGTGATTGCACTGGCACCGTTATCAACCGTGCCGGTGCAACCTTGCTCCCCACCCCCATTCTGCCCTAATGGGCAGAATGGGGATCGGGAACCCGGCAATACCGCCACCCTTCAATGGGCAATTACCAGCCCATTCATCTCGTAATGGGCCAGTTATTGCCCAATCGCGGGTGGTGGGGCCGATAGCAAGCATGGCAGTATCCGTGCTTGCCATACGGGCACGGCTACCGCCATGCTCGTAATAAGGCCCTATATGTGTGACTACATCCCTTCATCCTTCCCATCAACATCTATATGATGGGAAAATTGCCACGAAAAGGAGTGATCTGCACAAGGAACTGCAAATCAGTGCAGGAATGGATTTAGCACCTCCTGCACGTGCTATACTATTGAATAATGCTAAACTTCAATATAGGAAGTGGCTAAAACAGCACTGATACATAATTGAATGCGCACGCTGGCAGAGTTTAGTTAGTTTAGCCCTCGCCAATGATGCACGCCAATTCTGGAGGGTGGTCGATGGTCATCACTCGGTTTGTGATCTCCTTGATGCTCCTGAATCTGCCTGCGTTGAGTATGTTACTAAAATACTTTGAGAACATGACTTTTCTATTAATGGACTTGCCTCCCCCTGGGCTGATGGTACTACACCTCCACCTCTCAAGACATCTTGAAGTTAATGACTGGCAGTAAGTCATCCCGAGCTCCTGGCCCTAATGGCAACTGCAGTGAGGTGGTTAAGAGAGAGACGCTGACAGTTGGGCTAGTGTGCTGGATTGCCTCTACCACTGAATTGGTGAATCTCAGCATATACTAAGCTCCTGGAGAGACAGTATTGTTTTATCTATTTGGAAGAAGGGTGATCGCTCTGATCCAGGCAATTATAACCTTCTTGCATTGCTTGATGCCTCTTCTAAAATCTTTGCCCGTATTCTTCTTCAGGAATTAGGAACATGGGCTGTTGAGGCCAAGCCCATCTCACTTAATCAGACCGGCTTTCAAGGGGGTTTGAGTACAACAACAAATTCCCTTGCTCTGCCGATGGTTGTCCAAAAGGCCTGGCTTATTTCCAACCCACTGTTTATGTTGCGTTTATTGACTACAGCAAGACATTCGATTCAGTTAATCGCAACAAGATCTGGCAGAAACTGTCCCTTTGGAATACTGGCTGGACTATTGTCTATGATCATCGCCCTTCACTCTGACAATGGGATGAAAGTTCGACTGGATCAGTCGGGTATCACCTCTTCTTGGATATCTACGACCCCTGGCTTGAAATATGGATGTACTCTTGCACACCTTCTGTTTAACCTATATTTAGCAGACATGGGTGCCGCACTAGCCAATCCATCTTCGATCCCCTGAAGTTGGGGAAACGTTCCCCTCCAATGGACAGGCTATGCAGATGATATTGCATTGCTTGACCTCACCCCGCAGGTTTTACAGGCCTCTTTGGACATGTTAAAAAAAGTCAGGCGCCCTAGAACTCGTGGTTAATAATAATAGAACAAACGTCATGGTATTCCACCCTCCTGGCCATAAAACGGCTAGCACGACCTAGCACCTCTAGGGAAATAAACTCGAGGTGGTTAGTGAATATAAATACTTGGGAATCCACATTGATGTTGGCCTTTCGGGGTATTTCCCTCTTGGACCATGTTAAGCTGAGAAGTTCACATGTCTGTGGTTGTTTGATAAAATGGACCCGCTCTGGAGGTGGTCATTCACTTGGGATCCTTGTGAAACTATATACGACCAAGATTAGCCCTATCCTTATGTACGGGGAGGTGGTTTGCAACTTGGAAGTGAAGAGGTTGTGGCGATATTGGTGCAGACCATTCTCATTGAGTTTGGTATTTTTTCCTGCACAGCTGGCCGGCAGTTCTCGTGCTTGAATATTTACTGTAGACTAGCGAATGCACAGGCTGGCACGTTTATTTTATTTTTATTTTATTTGTTTATAATGCGCCGGAACGCGCAAGCATCAGGGCGCACACAGACACACGAGACAACAAAAAGAAGGAGGACAGGACAATGATGGAGAGGATAAGGTCACTGGAATAATGAATCCTGTATTATATTTTTTACTATTTTCTGTAGAAAAGTTATTTGTATTTTGGGGGATCTGCATTTGTATTGATATTCAGGAGGCAGGGTATGCTTTGATTTGGTGGGCGATTTTTGGGATTCCCACCTTCCCTTGGAAGGTATGTTTTATGATGTTTTATTTATTTTATTGATTGAGTTAAAAAAATGTCATTTGTACTGCTGTATTACATGGGTTTAATAAAAAAATATGACAGACCTAGGAGAAAAAAGACATTTTCCAAAAACCTGTTTTCTCTTTCAATCACTTTACGAAAGACAGCTGAACTATTATGGTATAGGTGTAATGTGTAGGGTGCAATGCAGGATGCTATGGGCTGGACCTAAAAAGTACCCCGATGAAGGTGAAGAGTGGGTGGGGGATGAGCTTTTCTTTTGTAATATACTTTTTCGTTCATTCATTTTAAGCAACAGCAACGACCGATGATAAAATGTGTTGAATGAAAACGACACAGTAAACAATTTGTCGGACCAAATGCAGTCGAGTGATGTTTGTTAGGGCCTTTTTGCAACTGTTGGGCATCTTACCTTTTTTGGGTATATATGAACTTGATGCCAACCTTTTATTGCCCTAAACCTACTGTGTACTTGCACAGTGTCAACTTTTTCAATACATACAAATAGCCTAGTAAAACATACCCTTCCTTGACCCAGTTTGCCTTATAGACTCTTGTTGATTTGTGGCCGCCCAGTAGCCATCCCCTAGTTCTGCGTGTGCCCCCTGGTTGCGCTCCCTAGTATTGATTTCTAGGGATACCACAATACATTTAGAAGCTTATCTTCACCAAACCACGGCAAACCATCCATAATTCAGTGCATTCACCATCCATAACAGTTCCATAAACTGATATTCTGCATTAATCATTGATTCAATGATGTGTGCAACCACCTCAAGATTCTTTTTAAGATGAGTCCCAAGACTGTGCCCACTCACCAGCACCTCATTCATGAGGCAGGAGCCTCTTCCAGCCAGCCATACGGCCCCCGGAGGATCTCTACCGCGCCGGCGACCTGCTGCATGCCAAGGATGAGGAGTACAGGAGTCGCGGGTAAGCAATGATTGCAGCCGCAGCCGCTCCCATCATCCCGATCCCTCCAAGATCCCAGCCCTGCAAATCAAAAGCCACACATGAGGAGCGCAATGGCGGCTCCCTCATCTCTCTTTGTTTACTATTGCTAAGCAACCCTAGCAACCGCCGATTGGCCGCTGCGCGCTACTTCCGGGCACCCGTGTTGCCGGAAGGCGTCAGCCGGGCCATCCAGACTAAGGGCCCACACGAAGGGCAGCGCCTGTCTGTGCCTGTCTTGGCCTGACACGGCTGCAGGGCCCACCATACTGCCTAATGCACCCCCAACTAGCCCCATATGGTGCCAAGTCAGTCACTTCCTGCTTAAACCTTCTGCCCATACGACCTGAGGAGGCAAGTTGCCGCATGAACATAGAACGATCCGCAAGCATCCGCACAGAGATGCTACAGGTACCACAATTCTGATTAAGGCAAGGCAACTTTCATCAAACATCACACTACGCCTGCTCCACACCGTGCTGCCAGCATTGTGAACTATCAACGCAAACCAATTGTATCAGCGGTACAACACAAGAACTCATATTCGTCTGCCACCGCCACACCTGCCCAAGTGTATAATCAGCTGCATACTGTAAATGTACTCCTAGTGTACTCCTTCAATTTGGCTCTCCATGAGCTGCCTTATGTAACAAATTACTGCTCTGCAACTCAGCCTTCTCATGCATCGCCCTTCCGTATTGCATTGACCCTAATAGCGTATTATACAAACCCATGTGATTCTTGCTGTATATGTGTGGATCATATCTAGCGAAACGCTACCACGCCCAGTCAATGCAATCTAGTGTGTTTTTTCGAATTTAAGTAGATCTGTTGCCCCACTTAGTCAATGCAAACTAGTGTGTTTTAGCTGTTTACTTGATTTTCGAATTTAAGTGAATCTCTGCCCCACTTAGTCAATGCTAACTAATGTGTTTTAGCTGTTTACTTGATTTTCGAATTTAGGTGAATCTCTGCCCCACCTAGTCAATGCAATCCTGTGTGACACTAGCTACTTTGTGATTCTCATACATAGTTGAAGCCCCGCCCCACCTAATATATGCAATCTGAGGGGATTCCTGACGCTCCTGTGATTCTGAAGCTTACTGCCCAGACCTCCAGCCCTTAGGAACCTAGCAACTCAGGAACCAGCTGATAGTAGACTGTTCTCACCTCCTTCCACCAAAATGTACCTACCAGGTATAGACTCAGTATTGCTGAGAGTCATCCTCCACCTTATCCACGAATCTATTCATCTCAGCCCCACCCTGGCCCGACGAGCATGGTTACCACCCCCCCACTCACCATGTACCTCTCTACACCTTGCAACCTTTCTGCTAGAAACTCCAAACTACACGCCAGACTCTCCAAAATATATGAGCCCAGAGCAAGGAATACTACCCAGACCAAATCATCTATCTGGCCCCAGCCTTCTATCGTGGCTACCCCCTCCAACAACCTCACAGACTTACCTAAGCCCAGCCGAACTAATACTATGACCAAACACTCGATTATCAACCTCTACACCTACTGCTAGTAAATCTGCCACAACACCCATAAGAGGTGCTCTAATCAATGCGAGATCTGTAGTAGCCCATGCGACAGACATAGCAGACCTCCTCCTAACGGAAGAACTACACTTCTTAGCCATCACTGAGACCTGGCTTCATGCAGCCGCTGGCCCAGCCCTTGCGCTAGCCATCTCTGAGAATTTCTCCATCCTCCGAGCAGACAGAACAGATTCCAGAGGCAGTGGCCAAAACCCACCTTAACCTTAAACCTGACACCACTGACCACTACTCATCATGTGAATTTCTCACAGCCAAGCTCCCCACCACTAACTCCCAAACCATCACCATCCACCTACTACACAGACCCCCGGGACCACTAGGTTCCTTCGAGGAAGACCTCAACTCCATCCTCTCTAACAACTTAAAAAATACCTCCCAAAGCATTCTCTTAGGAGACTTTAACCTTGGTTACAAGGACTCTAAAGACCCCCAAGCGTCCACCATTAACAACACACTTTCAGAACTAGTCTACACCCAAAGAGTGTCTACCCCCACTCATAACAAAGGGAGAACCCTTGATTGGATAGCAGACCACAACTGTGTGATCTCCATCACTGCCATCACCCCGCAACCTTGGTCAGACCACCACCTTCTCTCCTTTACACCTGAAGCATCTAGCCCAATCACTAACAACTCTCTAGCCATAGCTATCCCGACTAGAAGTAAGAAAAACATAACTGTGGAAAAACTCATCCCTCTCATTCTACCAACCCTGAACCAACTCCCAGCCAACTCCAACCCCCACCACCTTGTTGAAAGCTACAACAATAGCATGCGCTTAGCCCTAGACGCCATCGCACCACTAAAGCTGAGAAAATGCAAGCCGATAAAACACTTGAATACCTGGTTCACGGCCCACCTAAAAGCCCTTAGATTAGAGAAACGCAAAAAGGAACAAATTTAGAGACAAGCTCCCACAGACAGCAATAAGCTGATCCTCAACAAAATAGTTTCTACCTACAAAAAAGAAATCTTCCGGGCCAAACAAGAATCGTACAACCTGAGAATACTTCATGCCAAATCCAGCACTAAAGAACTGTTTACCATATTAAAAGAGCTAGAGACACCCATCCCTGCCCCAGACACCTGTAAGAAAGATAAACAATGGTGCCCCAGCATCCAAAATGCCCTGTCCAATAAAGTTGCAGGCCTCCAAATCAAAATTAATAACAAGAAAGATGCTTTTCCAACTCTTCCAAACCCAACATCGCCTCCCCGCACACCTGTCCTCAACACCCTCCCCCCAAACCCCTCACTCGCTTCAGCTTCTCCAAAGTTTCCACGCTAGAAGTGGAAAAAATCATACTCAGCCTCAAACCATCTAACTGCAAAGGCGACCTATGCCAACCTCAAATCATAAAAGACGCAGCCAGAGACCTATCTCCATCCATTACCAAACTTATCAATGCCTCCTTCTCATCAGGTACCATCACCAACAACCTCAAAGAATCCTGGGTCCTCCCCCTACTAAAAAAACCCTCACTCGACCCAGCCGTACCCACTAACTTCAGACCCATCACCACCGTCCCCTTCTTACTTAAAATCCTTGACAAGATAGCCTATCAACAAATTCAAAAATGTCTTGAACAAAACCATCTCCTAGGAGTCCGGCAATCAGGATTTAGACCCCAACACGGCACAGAAACCGCTCTCATTGACCTCAAGGCCGAAATCGACACTCTGAGAGATAATGGGAAAACTGCCTTGCTGCTTCTCCTAGACCTTTCGGCAGCATTTGATATTGTTGATCATAAAATCTTATGTAGCCACTTAGACTCGGCTGCCCACTTCTCCTAAGAAGCTATTGGCTGTATCAAATCATTCCTGAGCAATAGATCCATGCACGTCTTTTCCACCACAGCCTCCGCTGACCCGATCCTCATCACATGTGGGTCCCTCAGGGGTCATGTGTCTCCCCCACACTGTACAACATGTTCACTAAGCCCCTGTTTGATGATCTTGACGGTCTGTGTATCACCTACACTAACTATGCTGATGATACCCAGATCCTCATCCCGCTGACGGGAGATTACAACACAGATTTAGCCTTGGTGAACAAGGTGTACCTCATCATCCAGGCATGGATGGCCTCCCATAGTCTATGCCTGAATGATGACAAGACCGAACTCATCATCCTGGGATCAGCCACGAACCTAAACAAATTGGACCTCAACTACTCCAGCTTCACCATAGACGGCAACTCTATAAAGGTAGCCAAGGAAGTGAAAACCCTCGGCATCTACCTCGACTCCACCCTCTCCTTCCATAAACAGGTCAGCTCCATGGCCTCCACCACAGCCTACACATGCAAGCTTATACGCTTGGCCAAACCCTTCCTTTCCGCCCAAAGCAGCATTACTCTAGCCAGAGCCCTCATACTATCCAAACTGGACTATTGTAACTCCCTCTATGTAGGTGCTAACAAAAGGTTACCAACAAAATCCAGATCCTACAGAACAATGCTCTCAGAGCCGCGCTTAGCTTCCCTAAAAGAGAACACATCTCGAATATTAGGAGAACTCACAACTGGCTCACCACCTCAGACAAAATCCTGCTTAAGGTAGCCTCCCTCACTCACAAATGCCTTAACAATGCAGCTCCCGGTTAGTTAGCCGACAGATAACTAGATACACGGCCAACAGACACACCAGAAATAGCAATGCTAACCTGCTCGCTGTTCCCAGATTCAAGCGAACGAAAATAGGCGGCAATAGCTTCTAGGTGAAAACAGCCCAACACTGGAACACATTACCACCCTCCGTTAGAGCACCACATTTAGACGTAACTACATCCAGTGTCTAAAGAATAAAGACCAATAACCAACACCTAATTGTAATTATTGTAAATTTGCTCAACTTGTAACTCTATTGCTCTGTCTCTTGTAATTGTACTTCACTGTCTCTCTGTAACTACATTACCTCAGTGTGTCCTTCGCAATCGCATTACCCATGCTCACAATGTAAAATAATGTACAGCACTGTAACTAAGCTGAGAATATACTTGTAATGTTTGCGCCCTTATACCTTCTGGTCCGGTGCGCCATATAAATAAATAAACAAACAAACAAACAAACTAACACGACTAGAACGATAAAACGCGAGAGTGGGATATTCACCTGTGCATGGGTAAAATATACCACAGAACAGTGCAACCTCCCAACTTCCAGGCACATCCACTTAGGCATAAGCAGAGTTCTCAGACAAGGTGTCCAGAGGAATCTGATCAGAGCTAGTGTTGGGCACAGAACAGTGCCCTTCCTCTCTGGCGTGCTTGCGTGCACATCCCTGGCCACCCAGGGGATTCTCAGCAAACACTCAATCAATGTAAAATGGGCGGGAAGTCTATATGGCAGCCTCTCCAGGCCTATGCAAGAAAAGATGGGTATCCCCTTCAACGTGGACATAGGGGAAACTAATGGAACTACAATACACAAGGGGTTTATGTCACGCTGTACAGAATAGATGTCTGTTCAAACCATTATATATATTTGACTTCTACTGGTTGATATGGAGGTGGGCCGCGTCAGAGAAACAAGGAGACTAACATATATTCAATTTTTATTAGACATATTACATGTAAAAATCCAATACCAGACATTAAAGGGAACATTGATCTAACATCACAGTGCAAAAGAGCTGTGGAATAATAAATAATGGCCATGTATCCTGAGAAAAGGGATAGACCACCCTCCACGGGATCCGAAGTTCACAAGGGATGAGGCTGTGACTCTCTAGGAAATTGCAACTCAAGTGCAAAGAGCAATTCAATCAAGGATAAAGTGCATAGGTTTTTTTTAACCAATACTCAATGTTTTATATGAATTTTATCACTGACATTTTGGTATTGCATTTTTACATATATTATGTCTAATAAATGTTGAATATATGTTGGTTTCCTTGTTTCTCTGACCTGGCCCACCAATAGTAATGGTTTGAACAAAAACCTTTTCTGTACAGAGTGACAAAACCCCCTTGTGTATTGTAGCCTCTCCAGGCCTGGCATCTATTTTGCATAATCCACCAGGTGGGTAATTTTCCTTGTCAGAATGGTGATCAGACGCAGTAACAGAACATGTTGACATGAAACTCCCAGGCAGGACTGAATTCCCTTGTGAAAAAGGATGCTGACAGCAGGGTCGTCCTGGGCCAAAAAATCGTCTCGAGCAC
The DNA here is from genome assembly GCF_040938575.1 of Ambystoma mexicanum. Classification (NCBI taxonomy): domain Eukaryota; kingdom Metazoa; phylum Chordata; class Amphibia; order Caudata; family Ambystomatidae; genus Ambystoma; species Ambystoma mexicanum. Next base: position 1,534,100,050 of record NC_090937.1, read on the forward strand.
CAACGAAAAAGTGGCCCACAGTTTCAAATGGCTATTCATTCCTTTTGTGACACTGTTTCAATAGAAACCAAGGGTGAGTGTTTTGATAAAGTGTGATGCAAATTGTGCATTTTAAAGAATAATTATTCAGCAACACTGGTCAAAACTACTAGCCGCAGAGTTAATTAATTCATCAAACTGGTCCAAACTGGCCAAAAAAGTGCCCACTTTGACCCAAAAAACAGGCCCACGCCAGCATTTTGTGTTTTGGGTTCCCTATAGGCCAGTCCGAGCCTGGCTGAAAGTCACACAAACACAAGCGGTATTCAGAGTTTGTGTAGTAGTCTTGGCTGGAACACACCACCTCCCACATGATGTGCCCCACCTGATATACCGGTCACCTGGCCTAGCTATGTGATCACCTCCCTCACCCTCCCATCAGGTTTGCCTAAAAGGTCTCTTGCAGTGACATCTCACTTATAGACATTCAAAAGCGGGACGCAGGTCATGGAAAGGCTTGGTTCTGCATAAGACCATATACCATATAGCTCTGCCATGACATTCTATGTTGCTGACACCACTAGTTGAGCTGCCCCACATCAGTGCCGGGTGCATGTTTTCTCTATTTAGATGATTCGGGGTGCAGACCCGGTTTTCTAATTTGTTCTAATACATTTTCCTACAGTACACAATCAGGATGGCGATACATAAATCCCTCGACTCTCAAGGCCTCTCTTATCACATGTCATCATTAAAGAGCCGAATCCAAGCCTAATTGTGCTCTCATGGCTCAGACCCAAATATGGCTAAACGGATTTTGCTCGAAATTGGATGAAATATGCAAACTGCAAATATGATCTGAGAGGTAACGGCATCTGAAAAATGCGCTGCCAAATCAGTAACCATGGACACGCTGAACAAAACTTAGAATGAGTCAATGCGTTGCAAAAAGGCCATCAGATGTCATTGTGCGAATCAATACCAGCGTTGGGCTAAAAACGCTCGACTCCTTTGATAAACAACGATTACAGGCCTCTACATGAAGGAAGCTGTTTTCTGATCACTGTTTGCTCATATGTTTCAATTATTTTGTTTTGCATTTATTTCCATGATACATTTCTGATGAAATGACATCTTTCACGAAAAAGACGAGCATTCACATTTTCAAAAGGATACTCAAATGAATGCAGAAATATTCCTGCAACAGTGCTCAGCGACTTCATTGCCTGGCACCAGTCATCTGGCAAATCTACTAACGACATAGAAACAGGCCAGCACTCATAACAACAGCCCTCACGGCGTTGGTACTTCCGGTCTGCATACAACAATAACAGCGGTATCAGTGGCGTACCAAGCATGGAGCGGGGGCAAAGGGGAAAGCTTGCGCCCCCCCTCCCCCAGTGACTCTTTCAATAGCTAGACCCGGACATCTGGCAGCGGACACCTCTCCTCCTCGGCACCCTCAGCGTGCTGAATGGGAAAGGTCCCACTGGAAGGACTATGACGGTGGGACCTGCTTAAGGCAGCAGGACAATTAGGCAGGCAAACTGCCAGGATCATGCCCCGTGGAGCGCTGGACAGCTGAGCGCCTGACACGTTTCTCTGAGCATTACACTGTGAGCAATTAGGCAATGATGGGTGGGAGGGAAGACTATTAGCAGGGACTTTTGTCCCCTAGGAAATGTGAAAGGGGTGATCAGAAATGAGAAGCGTGCAACATGCTCCCAATGGGTTTTAAAGCCATAGTCTTGCCATAGTGGTGACACTTGACTTGCTCGACGCTGTATCACACCTCTCCTCACAGCCACCCTGTACAGCTTGTTAGGCAAGATTGTATGCAGTACCCTATGGGAGACTGCACCAGCCTTGTCCTCTTGGCAATAGTTAACCCAACCTTTGGTATAAGCATGTACTACACAAGTTCGTAGAGTGACTCTCTGCAATCAGGCTTATCTCAAGAGGGGACAATGCGAGCTGTAGGGCTGTAACATATAGATTCACAGTGACAGGAATTCAAATAAACACTCTCAAGGTTTCTTGATTAAACAATGATTTATAATGTAACAGTCAGTTGAATGAGCCTTATTTAGAAAGGAGCAATATATTTAACACACAAATATACTTCAAAAATACACACTCTCAGTTTCAATAAATCAGTAGATACCCATTTGGGATGGCACACAGATACTTCCTACACCCTGAGGTGACTTAAATAACTAGAACACTGTGTACATTAATATATCAATGGCACATTTAGAGCAATACTGAGTTCGGTGTTAAAAGGAAAAGGTTTTGGAAATTAAATAATCTTTAACAAATATTCTTAAGCAGGCAAGTACTTTTGAACCCCCCCAATGCATTAATTAACCCTTTCCCAGCTACACACGTTATAGAATGTGTGACTTTTGTTGAGGGATAGTTAAAGCACGAAGTCAGAGGTAAGAATAGTCTTTCAGGGATCCAGGACAGCCAATGTCAATTGAGCAAAGTCTAGGGGAGCTGAAGCCCTTCGTGAAGGAAAGTAAAAAGTCTTGCTCAATGTTTTAGAAGTCTTTGTAGAAAATGAAATCGATGTTGGGCCACAAGCTGGGAAGCTTGTGAGGGGCAAAGCTGCAAGTAACTCTGCAAGAGCAACCAAGACAAGTCTCAACTGAGAGCTAGCAAGGCTACACGACAAGAGGTAAGTACTCCTTAATTTACAGTACCTTAGGTCTGAAGAAATTGGTTGCAGCTGGCATCTGTTCCAGTTGCAGTATGGCAGATCCTGTTGCTCCTGGGCCTCAGTCGTGGGAACAAGAGGGAGGATGTCTGGGGACTCCTGCACTACGGTTTGAAGGTCGGTGGCAGCAATGGGCAAACATCAGATCAGAGGCCCTTCACTTCACAGTTTCAGCTTCTCGTGAATAGCACCATCGCGGTTTTCGGATACCTTGTGGGCTGTCCTTGCATCTGGGGTCCAGCACTCCTTTGAGGTGGCTCATACATGGTCAGTCCTGCTTCCTGGGAGTACGGAGGATCTTCCTGGAGCTTGAGTTTGACTTAAAGACCACACACTTGATTCTGGTGTTCCTCTGCTTGACAATCGGTTCCTGCAGCAGCAATGGAAGTGTAGCCAGCTCTGAGAGGATTTCCAGATGAGTTCGTCTTGGGGTCGATTGGTCCCACCAACCCAAGTGAAGAAGTCGTCAATTGCAGTGCTTCTCTAGTTGAGGCGAATTCTGAGCTTTAGCAATGCAACAGGGCTTCACCAGGCAAAACAACTGTCCAGGAGTTGCAGCAAGCATCTCTTCAAGTTCTTCTTCGGATTCATTCGTCCAGTGGTCAACTCTGCCTTCCTTTTATGCAGGTTTCTCCCATTCATTCGCAGCCTAGCTGTCACTCACGCATCAGGGTGGCCAGCCAGCCAATCATCTTTAGGTGCATTCCTGTAACCAAGGAGACTAAGCACAGGGAGTTTTGGGCACCTCCCTCACTTCCTGCCCTGTCAGACACACTGAAGCCAGAGGTGGAGTTCACCAGTGAATCCCGTCAAAGAAAAAGTGAATAAAGGGACCAAACCTGGTTTGGTGTGCAGAGTACATCTCAAGATGTACCTTTCAATCAAGAAATGGCAAAAAAAGAAGACAAGGGCAATTTTGAAAAAATTTACTGCAGCTGCAATTGCAGCCTGCAGTAGAAACACATAATGGTAGGAACGCCTGCCGCTTTACCAACTAATTAACACAGAAATCGCCTCTGGAAAGTTCAAAAAGCTTGGGAAATGGGCAGCAAAGATAAAGACTCAACTTGACCAAATAGCATGCACAGAAGCAGACCTAATCACTAACCCAACTAAAATCAAAAAGAAGCTGGCTGATTTAGACTGGATTACAACTTTGGAAAAAGCAACAGAGAACAAACTCCTCACTCAGCTCCCACCACACACACTAAAATGGAACAAAATCGCTCAATTTCTAAGGAGATTCCCGAGTAGACCTCTCTGTCAACTCTTTCTAAGAGCGCATTTGAACTTATTATCTACCAATGAGATTCTCCAAATCAGAGGCCAATCAGAAACCAAAACTTGCAGACTGTGCAAAAGATCAGACCAAACTGAAAATGTGTGACATTTGCTAACCAGCTGCCCGGCAATGGCCAAAATACGGCTAGCATATTCTACAACAAGTGCTGGGACCTCTCACTGACCCCGAAGAAGAGCAGTGGTGGCCACGCCTAATTGGTGGTGCCAGAACATCTTGGACCATTGCAACAGCCAAGATACTTCAAGCCGCCCTGGCAGAATGCAACAGACCTCCAAGCGAACGAGGATTGGCCTCGGAAGACCCCTCTTAAACTGAAGACCCACCGCAAACAAAGCAACAACCTTGTAAAATCTATTTATCTAGATATATACACAAGTAAAAAAAAATAATGGTAGGAAAAAGTAAACCACTGCCACCAGCCGTTAATTGTAGAAAGGGTAACATAAAAAATGTTACAGGCAAAACTAGACAAAGGGGATATAAGTAACCCCTCCAGCACCCTATTGTAAGATAGTGTGTGCTGGGTCTAGAATGTTACACATGTAAGTAAAGTCAATTTCACTTCACTGCTCTTGGGAACAGTAGTTTAACCAGGAGAAGGTCTTTAAACATTTGGGAAATCTGGAAGACTTCCTTGTGTCACTGCACTGAAATCTAAAAGATGATGCCTATGTAGTTTGTCAGACTCCAAAGTCAAAAGAAACGCAGAGTTCAAATCACAGGAAAATACATGACAAAGTGGGAAAAAAGTCTCACTCTCTCCAGGATAGAAATTAAAAGTCCTAAAGTCCAGCAAATAGAGCTGGGGGTCTCTAAGGTAGAAGGGAATTAGTACATTTCTGAGAATGTTCCCTAACACTCGTTCCCCCAGACTAAGTAGGATTTAATCCGATGTACCCCTCCTCTGTGTCCTTCTGTATCCTACCACCTGCTGTATATCTGTTCTGTTGCTATTGCTAAAAAGCGCTCTGTTGCGTATCTGTATGGTTGTATAACTCTGTAAAGCGCTGCGTTATGTATATGTATTGATGTATACCTTTGTAAATGCTGCGTTGCTTCCCGAAGCTAGGTCTGCACTCAATAAATACAATAATAATAATAATAATAATAATAATAATAATAATAATATAATAATAATAATGGGATAAATCTGCATTATGCTATTGTGACTTTTCATGTAGGATGGGGAGAATTAAACTAAAGCCATAATCTTATTGCTCAGCATATTTCTATGGCGATGTATGTAGTGTAAAGCATATCCAAATATGGAAGTTTGCATGCACTTTGACTGAGCCTGGACCGAGCTGTAATAGATGTGTTTCCTGCATCTGTAATGGTCCTTCAGATTATTTTTTTTTGTTATATGTGTGTGTTAAAAGGCAATCTGCCACTAATGTTATCAAAAAGGTTGATTGGGGGAATTTGGGGAGCACATGACATATTGCATTGCGCACACTGTGCTTAGTGGGAAAAGTAGCAGGACTTTTTTCTCGGCTCTCCCCTCCACTCTTAAAATGCTCGATACTGCCCTGAGAGGTATCCCACATGCCTCACCCTCTCCCAAGCTAACAGGGTCTAACCTTTTTGCAGAACCACGTGCCACATAGGCTAGGCTGCTAACATTGGTGGCAGTACCTGACTGATTTTCAAATGGCTGGATATCTTATGCCATTGGTGGTGTGGAAGTTTGTCCAGAGATGTGCCAGTAGTTCAGATTTATTTAAAAACTTCCACCCATCACTTTTCTGGTTGTAGTTTGTCTCTCTATGTAAGAGAGGGTATGCCCAGACGCAGGTCCCTTCTTTGCTGCGCCATAGGGAAACAAGCTACACCCTTGGTAAACTCTTGTTTGGACTACTGCAACAGTCTGCTGCTTGGCACTTCCCAAGCCAACATCAAAGCACTCCAAGTTACACAAAACGGGGCTGTTCATGCAATTCACGGTCTCTCGTGACAACACCATATAACCAACTCCAGGAGTTACCTTCTTTAGCTCCTTATAAAGCACCGAATTACACACAAGTGCCTAACCCTTGCTTACAAATGTTGGAACAATGAGGCACCCAAATATATCACAGACCACCTCAAGGTTAGCCGACCGAACCATAATTTACTGTCTCAAGATCAGTTCAAGCTGACACAGCCTAGGTTTAAGCTGGTCAGATTTTGTGGTACCAGCTTCGATGTCCAGACTCCCGCAGTATGGAATAATCTCCCCTGGGACTGAGAATAGCAACCACTCTAAAAGAGTTAAAAAGAATGACTAGGTACCAACTATTCAACCTTACACCAGTTTTACTCCTTTTCATGTTACATCTACACCCCCTGGCCTTCGTGCTGCTTCTGTTGTCTTGTCTATGTTTTAAGTGAGCCCTGAGGCCCATGGGCATGTGGCAAGTAACACAAAATAAAACAATAAAAAGCTGCACCTCACCAAGGACACCCAGCGAGGCCAAACATGTCTGGGGTTGCTTGTTTCTGTACAGAGGTGTCCTGGCCTAGCGGTCCAGGCTGGGCTACTTTCATTGGTGGCAGTACCTGACGGATTTGCATATGGCTGGATCACTTTTGCAATGGCGTAGACGGGCTAAATAATTATGGTGTGGAAGGTTGCCCAGACCAGTGGCAGTGGTTCAGATTTATTCAAAACGTTCAACCCATCACTTTTTTGGTTTAGTTTGTCTCCCTATGTGAGAGAGGGTATGCCAAGACATGGGTCCCTTGCTCGCTGTGCCATAGGAAACCAAACTGCATCTCACTGAGGAGGCCCAACAAGGCTGACACATGTCTGGGGTTGCTTGTGTTTCTGTGCAGAGGGGTCGTTTAGTTTAGTTTAGTTTAGTTTATTATTTGTATAGCGCCGCCTGGCCCTAGGGCATCCAGGCGCTTGCGATGAATACAACAGGAATAATACAACAGAAATGTACAAATCGATTACATATTTACAAATTTGCAGTCTTGGTGCATGCTAGTAAGGTAGGGCTAGGCAGTTTACGTTTCTTTGGATAGAAGCCAAGTTTTGGAGTTGTGTCTAAATCTGTGAAAGGACGGTTCTGATCTCAGCTCGAGTGGAAGTGAATTCCAGAGTTTGGAGGCAAGCACGGGGAAGCTGGAGCCCCCTGCTTTTTGGAGCTTAAATCTTGGGATATTTAAGCAGTGTGTTTGAGCTGATCTGGTAGGGCGCGCTGGGGTGTGGTGATTGAGATTGTCGGATAGGTATCTGGGTGCTTGGTTAGCTAGGCATTTGTGTGTGAGTGAGATGGTTTTATATTCAATTCTTTGTGGTATGGATAGCCAATGGCAGGTGCGTCTGGCGTCCGAAATGTGTTCATGTTTGGGTATGTTCAGGGCTGCTCGCAAGGCGTTGTTTTGTATGACTTGTAGTTTGTTGATGTTTTTCTGACTGGTTCCCAAGTATAACGCATTGCAGTAGTCAACTTTGGAGAGGACTAGCGCTCTGGCTAAGGTGGTGCAGTTGGATGGTGAGAGGTAAGGTCTGCTGGCATTGATGAGTTTACAGGTGTAAGCAGAGGCTGATGAGATGGAATTGATCTGTCTTGTCAGTGTGAGGGAGGAGTCGAGGTAGATTCCTAGGGTTTTGACGCTGTTAGAGACGATGATGTTATTGCCGTCTATAGTGAATGCTTGATAGAGTTTGTCGAGTTTATTAAGTCTGGGTTGGGAACCTAGGAGAAGAAGCTCGGTCTTGTTGTCATTGAGGCATAGGCCATGCTTGGCCATCCATTCTTGGATAATGGAGTAAATGTTGTTGAGAGCAGTGAGGTCGGTGGAGTAGTCGCCTGTTAAAGGGATTAGTATTTGGGTGTCATCTGCGTAGTTGGTGTAGATGACACCCAAGCGGTCCAATATGTCAAAGAGGGGTTTCGTGAACACATTGTATAGAGTGGGGGAGACGCAGGAGCCCTGGGGGACACCGCAAGTGACTGGGGCTGGGATGGCAGAGGCTGTGGGTGCGAAGACTCTCATGGATCTGTTGTTAAGGAAGGAATGGATCCATGCGTTGGCGTTATCTGAAAATTTGGCTGCTGAGGATAGATGTTTGCAGAGGATGTCGTGGTTGACCAGGTCGAAGGCGGCCGATAAGTCAAGAAGGAGAAGGAGGGCTAGTTTACCATTGTCTTTAATGTTGTCCATCTGTGTCTTAAGGTCAATCAGGGCAGTCTCAGTGCCGTGTTTGGGGCGGAATCCTGATTGTCTGAGTCCTAGTAAGTTATTTTTCTCAAGGTGGTTCTGTATCTGGAGATAGGCAGCTCTGTCGAGGATTTTTAGTAGGAAGGGTACAGTCGTAATGGGTCTGTAGTTGGTGGGGACATTAGGGTCAAGGGTGGGCTTCTTAAGTAAAGGAAGAACCCAGGAGTCCTTGAGGTTGTTGGGCACTATGTTGGAGGTGAAAGATGAGTTGATGAGGGAAGTGATGAAGGGAGCAAGTTGTTTGGCTGCATCTTTAATGACTGGGGCTGGGCAAGTGTCGCCTTGGCATTTGGACGGTTTAAGAGAGTAGATTATTTCTTCAACCTCTTTGATGGTTATGGTGGAAAACTCAAAGAGGTTATTGTCATCATTTTGGGGGGTGGTGTGGGTGTGTGTAGAGGGGGTGATGTTATCAGTGAGGGTGAGGCTTTCTTTCTTTGTCAGGATTTTGGCTTGTAATGTGGCAATTTTGCCTAGGAGTGCTTCCTGGATGCTCGTGCACCAGTGGATGTCTTTGTTACAAGTGTCTGGAATGGGGGAGGGTGATTCGAGTTCTCTCAGGATATTGAAGAGCTCTTTGGTATTAGATTTGGCGTTGCTGATTCTTTCATTGTACATGTTTTTTTTAGACTGGATGATGGCTGATTTATAGATGTTCGATGCCAGTGCGTAAGATGTCTTATTAATAGTGGATGGTGACTGTTTCCATGCTAATTCAGCTTGTCTTTTGGATTTGCGGAGTGTTTTTAGTTTGGGGGTGAACCAAGAATTGAGGTGTGCTCGTGGTTTGGCTTTCCGAAGCTTGAGTGGTGCTATGGTGTTTATGGCCTTAAGGATAGTTGTGTTGTATAACTCTACTAGTTCAGTAGGGTTGGTCATGGTGGGTGAGAAGTCGATGATGGGTTGGAGTAACGGGAGGAGTTTCTCTAGTGTGATATTTTTGTTGTTTCTTGTGAGTGTGGGTGGGGCATTGGAGGAAGGCCCTGGTGTTTGAGTGCCTTTGTTGATGGTGAAGGTAATAAGGTGGTGATCGGTCCAAGCGCATGGAGTGTTGGAAAGGATGGTAGTGTTGCAGTTGAGGTCAGCTATCCAGTCAAGGATGCGGCCTTTGTTGTGTGTGGGTTGTGCGATATGGTGGGTGAGTCCTAGTTCTGAAATTGTGTTGGCGACAGTGTGAGCTTTGTCATCTTTCTCATCATTGAGGCCTAGATTAAAGTCTCCTAGGATGAGTAGTCGAGAGTTAGGTTTGATATTGTCAGAGAGTAAAAGGGCTATGTCGTCATTAAAGGATAGTATAGGGCCTGGCGGTCTGTAAATGAGGTGGATGGTGATAGTGCTTGTGTGCGTTGTGGATAGTTTGAGGGTGAGTAGTTCCGCTGATGGCAGTGATTGGTTTTGTATGTGTCTTATGTTGATGGAGCTTTTTGCAATAATGGCTACTCCACCACCTTTAGCTGTTTGTCTGTCTGCACGGTAGATGGTATAGTCATTGGGTATAGCAAGTGATAGAGAGGGGCCAGACGCTGGGTGGAGCCAGGTCTCTGTAATAGCTATGAAGTCGAGATCATTGAAGGAAATAATGTCGGCTATGTCTAGGGCATGGGCGACTACAGATCTCGCATTGATGAGTGCACCTTTGATGGTTTCGGTGGTGATGCATGATTTTTTGATGTGGGTGCGGGGGGAGGGTGCGTTCAGGCCGTGTGATATCTGGTCTGTCGGAAGTGTAGGGCGTGTGCAGGGAGGGGCAGATTTGGTTAAGGTTATATTTTGTTTGTTGCCTAGATTGAGGAAGGATGCGGGTGTGTGTGTTCTGGATCTGAGTCGGGTAAGTCTCGATAAGCCTGAGCAGGGATAGGATTTGCTGGTAGTGAGGTTTGTGATAGTGGATTGGCCGATGGGAGTAGTTTGTGATGCTTCTTGGGGGCTGGAGGTGTCTGCTATGCGATGAGAGTCGATGGAGGAGGTAGGCTGGAAGGGGTTGATGTTGGGTAGGAAGGGGGTGGGGCAGGGTATGGGATAATGTCTGGGGCAGGCTAGTCTGCTGAGGCCATTGGGGTGTAAGCGAAAGTGTGGCCCTGTACAGGGGGTGTCATGGGGGACCAGGCAGAATGGGAACATAATGAGGAAGGTCCAGGTTATCATATCTGAATTTAGAGGGAACTGGCGCACAAAATCATCAGGGAGAAGCTAGTACGCAATGTTAGTGCACAATGGTGCTGCAGTGAGGGTACTAACGCAGAGAATCAGAGAAGTGCTAGTACACAATGCTAGTACACAATGCTAATACACAGTGCTAGTACACAGTGCTAATACACAGTGCTAATACACAGTGTACTCTAAGCGACCATAAGGCACTACACAATGTCACAGTGGTCTCTAAGCGACCATAAGGCACAACACTATGTCACAGTGGTCTCTAAGCGACCATAAGGCACAACACTATGTCACAGTGGTCTCTAAGCGACCATAAGGCACAACACTATGTCACAGTGGTCTCTAAGCGACCCTAAGGCATAACACTATGTCACAGTGGTCTCTAAGCGACCCTAAGGCATAACACTATGTCACAGTGGTCTCTAAGCGACCCTAAGGCATAACACTATGTCACAGTGGCCTCTAAGCGACCATAAGGCACAACACAATGTCACAGTGGTCTCTAAGCGACCATAAGGCACAACACAATGTCACAGTGGTCTCTAAGCGACCCTAAAGGCATAACACTATGTCACAGTGGTCTCTAAGCGACCATAAGGCACAACACAATGTCACAGTGGTCTCTAAGCGACCATAAGGCACAACACAATGTCACAGTGGTCTCTAAGCGACCATAAGGCACAACACAATGTCACAGTGGTCTCTAAGCGACCCTAAGGCATAACACTATGTCACAGTGGTCTCTAAGCGACCATAAGGCACAACACAATGTCACAGTGGTCTCTAAGCGACCCTAAGGCATAACACTATGTCACAGTGGTCTCTAAGCGACCATAAGGCACAACACAATGTCACAGTGGTCTCTAAGCGAACCTAAGGCATAACACTATGTCACAGTGGTCTCTAAGCGACCATAAGGCACAACACAATGTCACAGTGGTCTCTAAGCGACCCTAAGGCATAACACTATGTCACAGTGGTCTCTAAGCGACCATAAGGCATAACACTATGTCACAGTGGTCTCTAAGCGACCATAAGGCACAACACAATGTGAAAGTAGTCTGTGTTAGACCGTACTGCAAAAACAGGGTTCAGTGAAGGCTTGAAGCAGTTCAGGTTGCTGGCTGGAGCAGTGGAAAAAAGGTTGCTGTAAGGGGCAGTATGCTTACCCCAGAGGAGATGGGCAGGGGATCTAGCCCTATGCTCGATGGCGTATACAGGCTAGAGATAGGCACAGTGCACAGTGCCTTCGAGGTGGGCCGGTTCGAGCCTGCTGGCTTGTGGTTGGCTCCCAGTAGAGGAGAGGGGCCAATCACGATGTTTGCAGGGTTGCGGGGCCGGGTGGAGGGCTGAAGATGCGACGGTCAGCCATCTTTAAATGGTGTGGACCTCGGGGCTTCAATTGGTGGCTGGATGCACTCTGAGTGCAATAATGGGGCAGATCCTGGCTGGAGAAGGCCACACTGGGCAACACTTGAGCGGCGCGGATATTATTAAATAATCCGCCGCGTGTTGCCTTCAAGACGCGCGCTCGTGCTGCAGCTAGGGACTCGTGACATACCTGGTGTCAGGCAGGGCTGGCTACTGCTCCAGCAGTAGATGGAAGGAGCTCCTGCTCATGGTGGCTCTGGAGTGGTAGGGGCAGAGTTCCTGGTCCCTGGCACCCAACAGGCCTTAGTGTGGCCTTTGTGAGGGCCGGCGAATCCGCCTGCCGGCGGATGCTCGTTCGAGCTAAGAGGCGGTCTCAGCCTCGTTTTGGCGCCGCGCTGCGCCCGGCATGGAGAGGTCAGGCAGGCCTCTCAGACGTAGTCAGGCGGTCTCTGTGGGCCTCGTCTGTGCTGCTGGCTGCTTCGGGGCGGGGGAGAGGGCTCCTGCCCTCTTCCCTGGGCAGATGATGTGGAGTGCGGAGGCACGGGCACCCAACAGGCCTTAGTGTGGCCTTTGTGAGGGCCGGCGAATCCGCCTGCCGGCGGATGCTCGTTCAAGCTAAGAGGCGGTCTCAGCCTCGTTTTGGCGCCGCGCTGCGCCCGGCATGGAGAGGTCAGGCAGGCCTCTCAGACGTAGTCAGGCGGTCTCTGTGGGCCTCGTCTGTGCTGCTGGTTGCTTCGGGGCGGGGGAGAGGGCTCCTGCCCTCTTCCCTGGGCAGATGATGTGGAGTGCGGAGGCACGGGCACCCAACAGGCCTTAGTGTGGCCTTTGTGAGGGCCGGCGAATCCGCCTGCCGGCGGATGCTCGTTCGAGCTAAGAGGCGGTCTCAGCCTCGTTTTGGCGCCGCGCTGCGCCCGGCATGGAGAGGTCAGGCAGGCCTCTCAGACGTAGTCAGGCGGTCTCTGTGGGCCTCGTCTGTGCTGCTGGCTGCTTCGGGGCGGGGGAGAGGGCTCCTGCCCTCTTCCCTGGGCAGATGATGTGGAGTGCGGAGGCACGGGCACCCAACAGGCCTTAGTGTGGCCTTTGTGAGTTCAGGCTGGGCTGCTTCTATTGGTGGCAGTGCCTGACAGATTTGCATATGGCTAGACCCCTTTTGCAATGGCAAAGACAGGCCAAAAAACAGTGGTGTTAAAGGTTGCTCAGTGCAGTGGTTCCGATTCATTCAAAAACGTCCATCGCTTTTTTGGTTGTAAACACCAAGAGAGACAGAAACAAAATTACTGGGACTCAAAAGAGTTAAATGAAACAGCCCAAACATGATATTCCTTGCTGAAAATACACAATGCTTGAATAGCTAAATGCTTATGCAAAGTTAAAAGAAATGTGGGTGAAAAGAGAACCAACCCCTGGAATGATTAGAAAGGAAGGTTATGAAATATTCCTTGCCAACTCAAATAAACACCACTGAATACTTGCATAGGCTTTTTAAGCCCAAAACGTGTGTTATTGCACAGCAAAGAACATTCCACTGTGCAGAAATAATAGGCATATTTGGGAGTAAATATTTTAGAACTGTATAAACAAACATTTAGTTTCTGGGGTGAAGTATTTGCACTGCACAATGAGAACCCCAACATTGGCCGCCCTCTTTATTTTATTTATTTCATTTGTTTACAGTGCCCAGACACATTGGTATCACAGCGCTAGCACATACATTGGTAGACATTGGAAGTAAAATTGTGTCATAGGCAGGGTATACAATGTTAGTGCTGGCATAGCTTGATGGGTTGGCAGAGTCTTAATTGTATTGATTGAACAACCAGGTTTTCAGACGTTTCCTGAAAAGGGAATCCAATTGGCCTCATAACGACGTTGGCGGTAGCCGTGCTGGTAAAACCGGCACGGTTGCCGCCAAAGTCGTGAAATTACCGTCACCCGGCAATGGGGACGTACAGAGGCATTCCAGCCCCGGCGGACCCAGTCCATCCCCATAGCCGGGTGCCGGTATTCATTACTCCCCATTCATGAATGGTGCCGGTGCATCCGTCGAGTTGTGCATGCGCGTGCCGGTCTGCCCACCAGGCATCAGACTTGGCGGGCAGAAAGGCACCCCGCGAGCACAACTCGTAGATTTCCGGTATGGTAGCAACGGTGCCGGTAGTTTACCAGCACTGGTACTACCAGACCGGCAAACTTATAATGAGGCCCAATGGATGGATTTTCTATTGAATCTGGGTGTAAATAGGACAAGGGATGATGATGAGTGAAGACAGCGGGGTCTTGATTTTTAGATATGCATTGGATGAGGCAGCGGGCGCTTTGTTGTGGATGCAACGGTGTGTGATTGACAGGATCTTGAACTCAATACAGGCTTTGACTGGTAGCCAATGGACTGTTCAACGAGCTTGAAAGATGTGATCTGTACGTTTCATACCCCGAGCAGCACAGAGGACATTGTTTGGGATCAGTTGTAGTTTGGAGACATTTTTGCTGACGGTGCCAGAGAGGCCAGGGTGTTGGCATGGTTTTGCAAGGAGAGTTCTGTGTCGAGGTAAATGCCCAAGGTGTTCACATGGCTGGAGACTGGGGTTGGTTTCCGTTGATGGAAAACGATGTGAAAGCAGGGACGTCATTTAGGGGTCGCCAGAGGTCGCAACTGTGACCTCTGAGGTCTCCATTGCGACCTCTGTGGTCTCCCTTGCGACCTCTGTAAAAAACAAAACTTTAAAAAAATCCTTTTTTTCCCCGTTTTTCGTAATGCAAGCTCCTGGAGTGGCTGGCTTTCTTGTACAGGCCCTTTAAAATAAAATAAGAACAATAAGAACAGGAGTGCCACAAGTCTAAAACTTTCAGCACTGACCCTAAATAAGAAAGAATAGGACACCAAATAATGTGTCTTTCTGTAATTCTATACAATAATTGCTAGACTCATTAAAGGTTTATTTCAGGCACACTTCAGGTGGTGAGTCCCTGATTTAGTCTGTTCTTAAAAGCCTCAACTCAGCCTTTCATCCTTCTGAGGTCGATAAATGAGTATAAATGAGTAAAACACAGGTTGGATGATATCGGGTGTATATTTTTTCTATATAAAGCGCTTACGCATAAGTGCTATATAATAACACATCATTATCCTTTGGTCATGGACGTCTGCTTGCATTCACAGTAATTTGATAATATGGGCCTATGCACACTGATCTTAACGCTACATATGGCGATCCATTCTTGCATGAAATGTACATCACATTATAGTGATATCGTAACCATATTTTTCGTAGTGTACAATGCTATGTGATGTCACTTCTTGTTTTGTCAATGGGTGAAAGGTTGTGTTCCATCGCTTCCCGCGATATCTCTTTCTGGGTGGGGTCAAATGACATCACTTCCTGTGATGTCATCAGGAGTCAAGGGTCATGTGATGCCACTTCTGCTACCCCTGGCATTTTGGTGAAATGATGTCCCTGTGTGAAAGCCGGGTCCAGTCGTTTGAGTTGGTGAGGGGAACCCACAATGAGAAGCTCTGTTTTGTCACCTTTGAGACAGAGATGGTGTTCGGCCATCCAGGTCAGAATGATGCTGTAAAAAAGATTGATGTTAGCTGAATCCAGGGTATGGTTCCCAGTGATTTTCAGAAGGATTTTCATGTCATCAACACATTTAGTGTATATGTAATTACTAGATTGTCAAGGTCGTCACATAGGGGTCTTGTGTTCATGTTGTAGAGTTTAGGGGAGATACAAGAGCCCAGAGGAACACCATGAGGCACAGGGATGGTGTCAGCTGCCTCAGAACCTATGAATTCCCTGGAGGTGCACTCACTGAGGAAGGATTTGACCCAACAAGCGGCTTATCTGAAGAGGTTGAATTTGGAAGTGAGATGCTGACAAAAGATGTCGTAGTCGACCAGATCAAAGGCTGATGAGAGGTCAAGTAGGAGAAGGATGGCGGAATTCACTGAGTCTCGGATACCATCGATCTGGATCTTAAGGTCAATGAATGTGGCTTTGGTACTGTGTCTGAAGCCGATTGACAGGCATTAAGAAGGCAATGGTGCTCCAGGTGGGCTTGAAGTTGGGTGTGGGCTGTACAGTCAATAATTTTAAGTAGGTAGGGAACTGTGGTGATGGGGTGGTAGTTGGTGGGGAGTGAGGGGTCAAGGGAAGGTTTCTTGAGTAAGGGTGTGACCCAGGCTACTGTGGTGGATGCAGGGACAGAGCTGGAAGCATTGATACATTTGGAGATGATGGGTGCGAGTGGGGCAGCACAATGTTTGACAATGTGGGCGAGGCATCTGTCACCTTTGCAGTTAGAAGGTTTGAGGTGCTGCATGATGGTTTGGATGTTGGAAGGGGTGACTGCAGTAAAGTGGAAGAGGTGGCTGATGTGGATACAGTTTGGTTAAGAAGTGCCAGAGCTTTGGTGGTTTGCAAGGACTTCTTGAGGATAGTTTTATCTATTAGCCTACGCGTTTTGTCAGTCAGTGCTGATTGAATAGTTGTGCACCAGGCTTTGTCTTTAGTGAAGCTGGAGGTGGGAGGTACTGGGGATTCAAGCTCTTTGAGGACTTTGAATAATTCCCTCATGTTGGAGATCGCTTCCATGATTCTAGTGTTGTAGATGCTGGATTTGGTTTGGAATTTCTGTCAGCGGTGAGGAAGGCTTTTTTGTTAGCTATGGAGGGGTTCTTTCTCCAGAGATGTACAAGGGCGTGCTTGTGTCTATAAAGGGTGCGTAGTGCTTCCGAGAAGCAGTTATTGTCTGATGTTTTTTTTAAGGGTTGTTTTAGAGGCACAAGGAGGTCCGGTGTCATTTATCATTATGGTGGTAATAATGGCATCAGGGTTGTTGCACTCAGGCTGGGACAGAAGACATGACAAGATAGTGGGTTGTAGCTGTTTTTTGGTGAATTTGCAGGTGTGTCTGGAAATTATGGGGAGTTGTTTGGCACCTCTACAGGTACTGGTGGCATCTTACAGGAGACTGAAAAGGATATGGGAATGATCTGACCAAGGAACTGGGTCCACAGTGCTAATAGTGTCCAGGCTGCTCAGATACAGGATCTAGTCAAGGGTCCGACCTTCCGAGTGGGTGGGGGTGATGATAGATTTAGTGAAGGTCATGTCTTGAAATGAGGTCATGAGGGAGGTGAACTTAGCGCCTGTTGCATCCTTAATGCCTAGGTTAAAGACTCAGAGGAGAATTAATTTGGTGTTAGGTTTGATGAGCAGGGTAAAGAGGATGTCTGTATCTGGTGAGTTGAGATCATTGGGGTAATGGTAAAGGAGGGGAATGGTGGTTTGCGGACTGGGCTCCATTTTGGCAAGCAGGAGTTCAAAACCTTGCATGGGTGGTAATGGCAAGGATCTAATGGGTAAGGAGGCTTTAGTGATGAGAGCGACTCCACCTCCTGGTTCAGCGGGTCTGTCAGACCGACGGATAGTGAACCCTGTAGGGATGGCTAATTATAGTGTAGGCCCGGCTGCATCGTGCAGCCATGTTTCAGTGATTGCGAGTAGATCATGATTGTTGTCTAGTATAAAATTGTGAATGTCAGTTGCATGAGCGCAGAGGAAGTGTGCATTAATGAGGGCACACTTGATGGTTTTGGGTTTGTAGGTGATTACGGAGGTGTGTTAGGGTTTAGTGGTATGCCAAGGTAGAGTGGTGGAGCCGTGGGTGACTTCTTATGAGAAGTTAGTGTTAGTGGCATTGGGCAAGTGGCAATTATACATGAGAGGGGTGGTGTCTGGTGTGTGGGCAGCTGTGAGGTATGGACGGACACGTAGATACTTAAGTCTGAGCGTGCCAGTACAGGGTCTGGCTGGAATGGGCTTTTGGTTAATGGAGCTGGGGTGGGCAGAGGACTGAAAGTTTGCAAGGGGAGTGGTTGGCTATCGACGCAGAGTGGGCTTCGGTGAGGCATGTCTCACCGGCAATGAGTCAGTATTGGCAGGCAATTTAGGGTCACATGTTGCATGGGCATGTACCGTGACATGGAGAGTGCAGCAGAGGCGAGATGAGCGCAGGAGGCTGATCTGAAGGTGGCTGGTTGGAAGAAAGTGGTGGGTCTGGGCAGCAAGGGCACTTTTGGTAGTTGTTGGGACTTCATGGGCTATGCTGGGTGTGGTGATGGTATCCCTTGCTCTGTTAGCATAGGAGGGGGCCTCTGGGACCTTGTTTGCATGGGTGGGGGTGTCAATTGGAGGTAGTGGTGGCATCCTGTGCCCTGTTGGCATGAGAGGTAGCCTCAGGGGCCTTATTGCCATAGGTGGGGGCATCAAGGGCCCAATTGGAGGTAGTGGTGTCATCTTGAACGGAGAGAGTGAGAAGGAGAATAGAATGATAGGAGAGATGCAAGATAGTCAGGGGCAAGTCTGTAGGGAGATTTGAAAACTAAGCAAAGAAAGCTATTTTTATGCTGAGAATAGAAAGACAGCCATCCAAGTGAGGCGAGTGAAGAAGAGATCGAGTTTCGGTAAGCGAGAAGGCAGAGTGAGCGAACAGACGATTGATAGATTGATTTAAGAGGAGCAAGGCATGAATAAGGAAGACCAAAGAATGTGACAGAACAAAGGAATAGATGGAAAAAAAAAAATTGCAGAATTTGGTAGCGTGGAAAGTGAGATAAGGGCCAACTCTACGAATATTGTAGAGATGATATCGACAGGCACGAGATGCAAGGGAGATATGGTGGGCAAAGTAAAGATTTGAATCAAAGTAAAGACCAAGGTTGCGGGCAGTAGGAGAGATAGATAGGCTGGAGGGAGGAAAGGAAATAAAAGAGGGAGGAGACTGCGGCAAGAGAGTGTTAGCGGGAAAGAATAAGACTTCAGTCTTTCCGGCATTTAAAGTAAGGAAAAGGGTGGTCATCCAGGATTTAATAGCAGAAAGACAAGTTGAGAGACTAGAATGAATATCAGGTGTAAAAGATGAGAAGGATAGAAAGACTTGAGTGTCATCAGCGTAGAAGTGGTGTGATAGTCCAAAAGAAGAAATTATAGGAGCAGGAAATTAGCTATATGAGGAGAATAGAAAAGGACCAAGGACTGACCCTTGAAGAACACTGTGATCAAGGGAAAAAGAAGAAGAGGTGTTACCACCCCACGGGACAGCAAAAGTACGGTTGGATAAGTAAGATGAGAACCATGATAGGACTGAACCACAGAAGCAAAGAGTGATCCAAAGTGTCAAAAGCAGCAGATAAGTCAAGAAGAATAAGAACAGAGGAGTGTTTAGAATAGCGAGCCGTGAGAAGAGAATTAAGCACACAAGTCAGGGCTGTTTCAGTGGAGTGACGGGGACGAAAGCCAGAATGAGTAGGAGGAAGAAGTGATAGACCAGACACGAATGTTGAGATTTAAGAATAAACAAGACGCTCAAGAAGCTTACATAAAAAAGGTAAACGAGATATAGGCCAAAAGTTTTAGACAAGAAGGGGATTAGCTGTAGGGTTTTTTAGACTAGGAATAATACTTGCGTGTTTGAAAGCGGAAGGAAAATTAGAGGTCGAAAGACAAATGTTAAAAAAGGAGGTAAGAAAGGGTACCAAAAACGGATAGATTATCAGAATGAGTAGAGAAGGAATGGAGTCAGTAGGGGCAGCAGTGGGGTGAACTTTGGCTAAGAGAAGAATCACCTCAGACTCAGAGACAGGGGCAAAGTTAGAAACAGTATAAGAAGGAGTAGGGAATAGTAAAGGAGAAGGACTATAAGAAGGTGACGATAGAATGTCCTGACGTAGAGAGTGAACTTTAGAGAGAAACAATTTACAATGTCAGATGCTGATAAGGATGAATTGATAGAAGGATCAGGTGTAGGAGGAGAGAGAAGCCGAGTTAAAGTTTGGAAAAGATGGCGAGGGTGAGTAGATTGACTATGGAGAAGATCAGAGAAGTATGTGCATTTAGCAGAGTTAATACAGTTGGCATAGGAGCGGGCCTCATGGGTCTTGTTGGCATCGGGGGACTCAGGGCCTTTATTTGAAGTGGATAGTGTAAAGCATACCCTACTAGTGTGTTGAGGTGTACCGTAGGCAGATTACTAGAGTGCGGGCTTCATTGGGGCAAAGGGGGAAGGGGTTTGCTAGCGAGTCGTATGCACTTTCCTCTGGGCACGGAGAGTCAGAGCTGCGGAGCTCATAGTGAAGGAAGGCAAATTGATCTGTGGGAAGCAGGGTGCAAGGTGGGAGGAAGGGCGTGGCAGGTGGGATAGGGATATCAGTAGCGCAGTACAGTGTCATAATAGGGCTCGTATATTTACTCTTAGCTAGGTTGAGCATGAAAGGGGGGACTTGGATCGAGTGACAGTCTGTGCAGATGAGCCTGGAAGGGGGTGGCTTTCCCTTTCTTCCATGCCCTGACAGGCCTGGACAGGAAGGGCCCTTTGGTGTGGTCCTTTGGGGTGGGTCAGCTTCACCTGCCAGCCCACTTCTGACCATAATATTGTTGAAGGAGTGATTCCATTGGCGGATGCAGCCATAGATGCTGCAAAGTCAGCAAGAGTGTTGCTGCCTACAGCCCCATGCTGTAGTAGGCATACTGGTTAGGGCTTCACGGCGGCAGCCATATTAGAGCATATCTCACTCTCGTGATTTGTCATTAAGGCCAGGTTGTCTGCCACAGTGCATGATGTTGCTGTGGGAGCAATGCAGGGGTCTTCCCACAGCCTTTCTCTTCTTCTTTCCCTAAACTAAACATTCTGGGGGTGTACCAAGCCTGTCATCCAAAGAAATCTTCTGTTCTCAGATAAAGGGCTTCTGCAATAAATATAACTGCCTTAGTATCTTTGACAGGGAGCTGGATGCTATGATCTCTGTTGCCAGAACCAGACTGAGTCTCCTGTTATGTGGAAACTCAGTGAGGAAGCCTTGCTCCTGAGAGTGAAAATGGGAGCATATGGGCACTTCTATATGGAAGAGCAACACTCCTTAAACTCCTCAGATGCATGTGTGGTTACAGACTCTTCAATGACCATCTTTAGCGCATGCAGCGGCTAGGTCATTACCCTTGGAAGCTATCCATAGCTCTACCACGTCCTATTTGGGATTACCTCAGGGAAACTCTTTCCCACTTACATGATTGGAAACCTGAGGTCAGAGGACATCTTGGATTACTGACTGATGAGATCAAAACATGCCTGGCAAGCCTGGCAAGCCCTAGTGGGTGCTCACCATCTGTTCAGGACCTTACTAGGAAAAGCCCAGCTACTAAATGAGAAGAGACACCCACCTAGGTTCCCATCCTGGCATGTGGATGAGACAGGGCTCCCATGGTGGGTACTATTGCATTTGCGCAAATTTCCTGGCAGGTGAAGCATGACTTTCTCTGAGGATTTATGATGTGTGGGGGGATAACTGAGCTGTGACTTGTCAGGCGTCTCGCTTCATGTGTCCTTACCAGAGCCAAGGAGTGAATGCTGAGACTGAGAGTGTTGCTCTGTTTTATATGGGTGTTTTCCCTCTCTCCTGGGCCTGCACAGATTAGGAATGGTTACTACATCTCCCACCCTAGTGCTGCCTAGGGCTAGGGACACCTGGTCGCGCACACCTTTCCTAATTTGAGCCCTGAAATATACAGGCAAGCCATTCTCGGGAGGATAGCTCAGGGGCAACCTGCTCGCCTTGGAAGCAAGACCACACGGAGCAACACAGGTTCGATCCTCGGGTCCGAAGCGCGTTGTTAGTAACCTATCATTTCATATCATACTAATTGTGAAGGGCACTCTACTCCTGGTAAAATTATCCTTGCTGGCATGTGCAGCCTCTGCACCACTGTCTGTCTGCAGCCAGGGGTCCTGGGTCCACTCATGTGTTTTTCCCAGTGATTTGCTTACTCCCACCGGCACCTTCGCATGCCGGTAGGAGAATCTGGAAGTGTGCCATAGGAGCTGGTGACTGTGAACCAGCAAAGGGGTATGGACACAGCGATAATATCTTCATCAATGTACTGCAGAGCAACATTCAACAGTATGACTTGTGGTATATATTGGTTATCAGATTATTGTAGCTAAGAGGAAATGGGAACCTGTAATTGGGACAGCACTAAACCACTTTAGGCATATTAGGTTACAATGATTTGTCCACAATACCATGATTTCCAGTTAAAATCCAAAGTCAAAATAAGGATCCAAGTCTCCAGTATACAAGGTTCTTCCGGTTAAATTCCAAAGTCAAAATAAGGACCCAAGACTCCAGTATACAAGGTTCTTCGGGTTAAATTCCAAAATCAAAATAAGGACCCACGACTCCAGTATACAAGGTTCTTCCGGTTAAATTCCAAAGTCAAAATAAGGACCCAAGACTCCAGTATAAAAGGTTTCTTATTTAACTATTAGACCAGACCTCTATCTCCTACTTAACATCATCATTGTTAGAATGCTGTAACATTGATATGTTACAGTTTGATGTATATAAGGGTAAAAGGACACACCACTGAGATTACTGACAGTCAACTCTGATACAGATGAAGACAGGATCTATTTTCTAGTGACTTCTGAACACAGTCAGAAATGTGTGCATTACCACATTAGCACATTATAAATGGCCCTAAAATTCTTTTCCCTATATTCATCCACACAGCAGGTGTGCTTCCAACAGTTGCTTGTGCCATTAGGAACAGGCAATATGCTCCTGTTTGCAATATGATGGTGGTAGGTAGGCCCTGTGTGTATTTGTATGTCAGTGCTCCGGGAACGTTACTAGAAAACTATATATCCGAGTATATCCAAAAGTATATATAAACCAATGCATGAGGTGCTCCACTACCTTAAGCAGATGAACCAACCCTTCAATCTTCTACTCATTAACTGGTCAACACCTTGAGGCGCTACGGTTTTACGCTTGAGCTCATTTCAGGAGTTGATTAGACGTGACGTCATGCGCGGCTGAAGACTAAATAGTGGTCACTAGAGAAGTAACTGATTCCTTTGGTTGAATCCTTACCTCTCTGGTCTCCTGAACTGCCACTGCTCATGAAAAATCTATTCGTTTGCTCTGTCTCTTGTACCACATCCCTTGAAAGATACTGATTTAAACAGGTGTAACATTAATTTGCTTTTGGAAAATGAACCCCACTGAGCACTTACATTCTTAACCCCTCTCAAACCTGGGTTCAGTGCTCTGTTTAGTACTATCTAACTAACAGACAGCCATACTAAACGTTTGTTTTTCTCTATCTATTTTCATTTCGTAAGGTCCCAAGTTGTCATATCCCTGAACTCACTGCAAAGTCCCTGGCTTCTGACAGCCACTAATCTGCACTTTATTATTATGTGTTTTGGCGGGAAACGGGAAACATCGAGGTGATCGCTTGCTGGGATACATTGGGCCTCATTCCGGTTTTGCAGGTCCGGAAATGAGCAAAAAACAGATGACCATGTTTGTTTTCTAGGCATCAGAGCATGGCATGCAAAATGTGTGAAGAAGGTGAGGGCATTGTAATGACGTTGAGCACTGGAGCCTTCAGGTGCACAGATGAGGAGGAGGCTGGCACATGTGCTCTGCAAACTATGTGCAAACGTGTTGCTACAAAGACCTTGGATCCTCATTTCAAAGTCAGAAAAGGATCCGTCAGGCACTCAGTGCAGATGCCTGCAGGGTAAGTCAGGCGGATCCTCGGAATTGTCAGCACCTGCGTGCAGTTAGTGTCAGCATTCTAAAAATTCTGATTGGCTGACACTCTACCAGCATTCTCCACCAGTTGATAGTTCAAGTTATTAGATGACTGGTTGTGGATGTTGTTATATTCTGATGTTGCAAGGAATACAAAGGACACACGGGATCACGTTGTGTACATCTTAACTTTATTTCTACAACTGCCCCTTCCTCCCTGATGCTCCTCCTATTCCTCCCAACACGCAGTGCCTCTTAAAGGGCCCTGCCTGTTTCTCTTCCCAACAGCTCACCCTTGCGCATCTCCTTACGTCAATGTCATATTTCTTCAATGAGCCGAATTGGTCTTTTGATGGCCCACTTACGGCGATCTGCTGGATCAATGCCTTTTCCCCTATCTGCCTGCGCCTTCCGTTCGTCTCCTCCTTCTACCCCTTGCAGTTCCTGCGTCCTCTGTTCTCAGGTTTGAGATATAAACATGACAGGCTCGCCATCATGCGTTAAGTGTTTGAAGAAGGACACATTCCTGGTAACTTACTTTTGTGGATTGCTGGCCGTGATCATTGTCCCTTTTATTTCAGTCCCTTTTAGCGGCATGCTTTCATATCTGTCGTCTGTCTTCCTTTCTATCTGCTGCTTCACAAGTAATTCATCTGCTTCGTCAAATTCCTTTATCATTGCCTTCCTGGCACAGTCAGTCCTTACTTTGGTTACTTTCTTTGCTCTCTCTCTCTCACCTCTGCTTCGAGGGTATCTCACTCTCTCTTCTGGCTGACTCCTTAGCGTCTCTTGCCTACGGAGTTGTGCCCTGGCGTGGTACGCACTCATCAAATCACTGGGTGGCACTACCATCACGGAATGCGGGGTGCTCCTATAGTGCCGCAACATTTGACACAGGGCCTACTGAATTGACATCCCCTCAATTGTAGCTTTCTGGACAGTCCTTTTCATGGGTGACATGAACCGTTCTGCCATGCCATTCGCCTGGGGTCACAGTGGAGTTATCTTCTGGTGCGTGAACCCCAGGAATCTTTGGAATTCATTGACGCTGAATGGCAGCCTGTTGTCTGTTTTTACTGTGGTAGCGATTCCCCACTCACCAAAAACTTCATTAATGACCCCTACTACTTAGGTGAATACTGTGGATAGCATCCTTTTTATGAATAGAAATCTCGGAAATGCATCCACTAAGAGGTGATCTCCTGTCTCTAATGGCCTGCAGAATTCAATTGCAATGCCTTGCCATACCTTTACAGGAATTCATGTTGGCTGCATCGGTAGTGGTGGGTCGCTCTTGGCCGCGCATTGGCAAGGAAGACAACTCTTGACCGCATCTTCTACCATGACGTCCATGAGAGGGAACTACACTGTCTGAGCAGTTTCTTCGTTGCCTCCACCCCTCGGTGTCCTTTATGTGCAAGCATCACCAACTCCCTTTTGCAAGGATGATGGAATGACAATGCAGCATCCTCTCAACGGTATCCCCTGTTCTGACACAGCGAGCTCTGTGCCCTCCTTTGACATACGCTCCATCTACCGTCCGTTCACGCCATCGTGCCAGTGCTTCTATAGTCCCTCCACCTACCGGAGAGGGTCAGCTCCACGGTCCAGTTGATGGATGGGTCAGCGTGTGATGCTTCTGCCAGGTCCTTTATGGTGAGGACCGGTGGCATGGCCGTTCAGTGATGTAGTAGAGGTAGTCTGTGTCCCCTTCCCTTGGCTGTGTGTCTTCATTGTCGGTGTCCTGAAATGTAGTCTCCAGGGTTGCTATCCCCCCAGGTCTGTGTACAATTGCATACTCATACTCCTGGAGGCGAATGCTCCATCTCTCAATGCTAGGTGGCATCTTGGTCCTTGGATTTCCAAATAGCGAGAGGAGGGTCTGGTGGACAGTCACAAGGGTGAATCTTTTCCCTGTAACAAAGTCATGGAAGTATTCACAAGCCCACACCGCGGCCAAACTCTATTTCTCTGCTTGTGGGTACATGCTTTCCATCTGGGATAAGGATTTCTCAAGGCAAGGTTTGTTTGTTTGAAATCCTGTGTGGGTCTTGGTCTTGGTGTCAATCAAAAGTAGTTGGCTGGGTAGCATCTGTGCCCTGCTGGGTTCGTTGTGTGTGGTGAGACAAACAAACCTTGCCTTGATAAAAACCTTTGGTTCAAACACGGGTCGGCACTAAAAACTGGAGCATACAGTTTATGACCGCAGTTTGAATAAATTGTACACCAGGATGTATGTCACACAAGTGACAACTATTGCTAACTAAGAAGTACAATTGACCAACTGGCACATTAAAAACAACCTTTCTGAAAGCCTAAATGGTGTCAAAGATTATTGAAGAATGAATACTTCTAAATAAAAACAGGTAAAAATCTGATCAAGCGCCAACGTACAACAGGGTTCCAACACTCACAACAAAAAGTACATTTCCAGAACTAGGACTGCAGGAGCTTTGTCCTTTTGGAACCCCCTATAGAGGCAGCTGGAGACACAATGCCATCCTGAATTTATGGACAAACCAATCTACACAAGCTAGCACAGAGATCCACAGTTCCACTAAGCTCCAACCCCATGACCTATCCATAGAAAATAGCATGTCCTTGCTGATATTGCATTTCTCATAGTTCAGTAACCCTTAGGATGTTACATACATCCATAAGGGCTTGATCATGTTCCTTCTGGGAGGTGCACTATATTAGAATGTCATTGGAGTAAATGAACGCCAATTTCACGGGGCTCAATATGTGTCTAATAGTCTCCTAAAAAATCTCTCTGGCAGAGGAGATTCTGAAGTTTAACTGTTTATAATTCTATTGGCCATTGTGGGTGGCTATTAGCGTCATGGTTCATGCCGGTAAAATACCGGCACTGCCTTGGTGGAAAGGGGAATTACCGCCCTATTCCAAGGTTGGCGGGGCGGTAATTCCCCCTTCCACCATTGCCCTTCCCCATTCCCATTTTTGCCCCATAGGGCTCTATGGGAATGGGGAAGGCGCTAATTACGGTACCGCAAATTGCGGTATCGTAATTAGCTCTCTGGTCCCTTTGCGGGTTGGTTTTTACCACCTGCAAAAAGCAGACGTTAAATTCCCCAACCCGCAAAGGGACCTCGTAGTAAGGCGGTACCGGTAAAATACTGGTACCGGTAAACCCTTACCGCCATCCGTGTAATGAGGCCCTTTGTCTTTTAGTTTCCTCAGCCTTTGGAACAGTTCAGGAAATGTCCTTTTGATCGTCTACTGGCATACCACTCATGTGGCAGATGTTCAGGTGCCCCCTTTCTTCCCTGCTGCACCGGACTACGTTGTCGTCTTGGAAGTGCACATCTTTCAGGCCAAGTTTTTTCGCTGTATGGTAACTGAGCAAGCATTTTCCACTGACCAGGCTTCTGAGCACATGAACAATGGTGTCAGTCATCCTCCCTTTGTATGAGAACATCCTTCAGAATTGTCCCAGGGATGGCAGCAGTGTGCTGGCTCCCCATTGGAAGATTCCTACCCTAGGTGGTGTTAGGTTTCCTTTGCTTCCCGTTTGTAGAAACTTCTCTTCTCCCATGATGTTAATGGTGGCCGATGTGTCTATCAGGAAGCAGTGCGTCTCTTCCCCCATTTGACCCATGACTTTTGGGGCTTCCCTGCCGTCTTGATCCCCGTGCAACAAATTAACAAACTCGTCTACATATTTGGGGACTTGTTCATGCAGGTACTCATCATAATTGGCGTATGGATCACTGGGTATTCATATTGGTTTGAGTTGTATTCTGCCTGCGGCTGTCGATCATCACCTGGGAGCTGTCCAGAGTCCAAACATGTTCCATGGCTCTGACCATCCTCTGTGGCTGTTATGGGTAGATCTGAGGCTGTTTCCACTGTGGTTGTTGCAGGCTTGGTCTGAGTGGTGGCTGTCAGCTTGTGGGCATCATTTGCGGTTGTTGCCCTGTTGGGAATGGTCTTCCTTCCCGACAAACCATCTGAAAGTGTCCTTCTCTGCTGCACCTTGTATAACATTGGCTTAGGGCTGGACATGCCCCTGAGTGCGGGAAGATCTGGCCACATTGGTAGCCGAGCCTCTGTGGACGGGAACCTAGGGGCGTCTGTGTTTTTCCTTCCCATGGCCTTCCCCTCAATGTGGTCAGGCTATCCTGTGGCTCTCCTCCTGTATCCATGATGCTTGTAAGAGCCTCTACTGAGTTATCCTTTTCGTTTTTCTTCTTGGGCATTTCCATGGCAGAGGCTTGAACTTTGAATCTCTCATGGACTCTCACCATTTCAATTACTTCGTCAATCGTGAGAGGTTTCTTCCAGAGTTTTTTTCGCAGTGAGGAAGACACACACCCTCAAATTAAACAAATCCAGATCACTTCATCATCCGAGAAGGCTGAAGATTGAAAGTGGACTAGATTCTGACAGAGACGAATGATAAAATCCTCCACAGTTGTGTGGGAGAAATGCTGGCACTGGTTGAAAACATATCTTTCGTAGTCCCTGTTTGGTTGTATTACTAGCTTTTTATTTAAAGCGTTGATGATGCTCTTTATTTCCATTCCAGCTAGATTTGTGAAAATGGGCCTCATCACGACTCAGGCGTCTACGGAATGTACGGTGCCGGTAAGGGACTGGCACCTTACATTACGGACCCCCCTATTACGAGGTCTGCTAGCGGGTCCCGCTGAGGATGTCTGGTAAAACCAGGCGTCCTTAGCGGGATCCGTTAGCGAACCAGGATGCTAACAAAGAGCCCGTTATTAACGGGCCCATTGTTAGAATCCTCCGCCCAGTAGGGCTCAATGGGAATAAAGATTCATTTTTACTGGCGCCCAGAAAAGGGCAATTACCGGGTCCGCCAAGGTCAGCATGACCCGGTTATTGCCCTTTTCTTGGCGCCGGTAAAAAATCATTACCGGCGGCAGCCGTGCCCTTTGTAAGGGCACAGCTACCGCCTGGGTCATAATGAGGCCCAATGTCTTTTAGGATCAGTGATTCTTCCTTCCCTGCTGCCTTCATGAAGTCATCAACGTCTTCAACCCACTCAGTCCACCTCATACCCCTTGTCTTGCTGAGGTTGGAGGTTGAATTGGTGGGTCTGTAGATGCTCTTCTCTTGTGGTTGTGGGCTTTCCTTTCTCTCCCCCTCTGCCTTTCTCTAAACCGAGCAGGAGCCGTCATCTGTAACTTGGGGTCTTTGATTGCGGGAGTCGACCCAAAGGAGAGCGTCTCTTGATTGCTGTTGAAACACTCATCCTCTCACTTTCTCTACACGCATATGATTGTTCCTCTCATTTTTCTTTCAGGCTCCTTGGGTATCTCAAATCAACAATGTAGCTGCCTGTTTGTAATTGTGAGGCTTGGTTGTCACATTGATCTCTTTGGGTCGCATTACGAGGCAGGCGGTAAGGGATTACCGACACCTGTAAGGACACTGGTGCCGGTAATCCCTTACCACCCAATTCTGAGGTCCCTTAGCGGGTCCCTTCCTTAACGCCTGGTTTTATCAGGCGTTAAGGAAGGGACCCGTTAAGGGACTTCAGAGAAAATAACGGTACCGCAAATTGCGGTACCGTTATCAGCTCCATCCCCATTCCCATTGAGCCCTATGGGGGCTCAAATGGGAATGGGGACTTACCGGGTCCTCCAACGTTGGAATGACCCGGCAAGTCCTTATCTCGGGGTCCCGGACCCGGAATGCGGTAAGTGGGTAGCCATGGCGCTAATAGCGCCATGGCTACCTCCTACCTCATAATGAGGCCCTTTTTCTTGAACACTCTCTTCTCTGTAATATATTTTATTAGTTATTTTTTGTGTGCGTGAGTTGGTCTTCTTTCCTCAGGGGGCTCCTTGTGCAGGTGAGGAGGTTCCGGACTGCAATGCTGGAATGCAGGTCATCGTGGCAGCGGCGTGCTGTTCGGTCACCGGTGCTCACAGAAGCATGGCAGGATTGAGGGACGCATCTCCCAATGCATGGACACTGATTTCTGATCAACGGGATGCCGTACATGGCTGCGGGAAGGACTGCTGCCTGCATGGCCGGCCGGTGCACCAGACAAGCAGATCTGCTTGTGGTGATTCGGTTTATCCTCGTCGCCATTTGTTATTTTCTTATGTTGTAAGGAATGCAAAGGACACACAGGATTGTGTTGCCTTTATTTCTACAACTGCCTCTTCCTCCCGACACGCAGTGCCTCTTAATGGGCCCTGCCTGTTTCCCTTCACAACAGATGTCAGCGAAATAACAGAGGGCTCGCCAGAAGGCATAAGCTGAACGAAGAAGCAGCAGCAAGGATGATTGTGAAATAATGTACATCCTTTGGGACTGCCCGCAAAGGTGACAATATTCAGCCAAGATACAGGAGTGAACTGGGCGGTGCTGATTCGACAGTTCAAAACAGGGAATGATAGGTCTGCTGTCCAATCTACTGTGAATGCAATGACAAAGTATGTACAAAGATGGGTGACCAAGCTCTACTTGCTGGCAAGTATAGCATCCTAATCACGTGTAATTCACTGTTGTCTATGGTCTGGTACTGTGTAAGAGCAACGATCAAGAAACAATTTCTGATGCCATATGTGTCAATTGTTACTGTTCATGGATGGAGAAGATCATACTATTGAAGTACGTAAAGTAGAGGCCCAGGAACTAGCAAGGTACGCTAAAACTCTGCAACACAACACCTTAAAGAACAGATTGTAAAATCGTACAGAACACAGATAGGTTTGTGCTTAGGGTTCAATTTCTTGGAAGTTAAAATTTGTATCATAACTTTCCAGTAATTACTTCCTTCTGCGTGCAGAAAGAATTCTCCGTAAACCCCCAGCACCAGAAACCGCTCCAAAAGTATCTTGCAATCAAAAAATGAAAATGGAGAAAGAGACAGCTATATTCTATTTTGGCCACTGGCAGCTCCACCTACCACCTGGAGCATTTTATAATGTTAACAATTTATTTCCTTGAACAGGACTAGGAAAAACAAAGGCTCTCAAGTCTTCACCGAACTCTAATGATATTTATTTATTTATTTACTTTTGCATTTATAGCAGTGCACAACGCCCCTCAGGCATTTAGGCGCTTGTTACAGTAAGTGCAGAGTGACATTATGCATAGTGCACAAGCGGTTGCCATAGTCAGGTGGAACTTGAAAAACATAATCTGGAAAAGCTACAACTCATGGTATGGGGGGTTGGGGCTACATCAGATATGCAAATACAGTTTGGTAAAAAGTAACCTTGTTAAGGGTGCATGGGCTGGCAAAGGCACACCGCATGATACAGGCGCAACATCAGATATGCAAGTACAGTTAGGTAAAAAATAACATTGGTAAGGGTGCACGGTCTGGCAAAGCCACACCTCATGGTATAGGGGCTACATCAGATATGCAAGTACAGTTAGGTAAAAAATAACATTGGTAAGGGTGCACGGTCTGGCAAAGCCACACCTCATGGTATAGGGGCTACATCAGATATGCAAGTACAGTTAGGTACAAAATAACATTGGTAAGGGTGCACGGTCTGGCAAAGCCACACCTCATGGTATAGGGGCTACATCAGATATGCAAGTACAGTTAGGTACAAAATAACATTGGTAAGGGTGCACGGTCTGGCAAAGCCACACCTCATGGTATAGGGGCTACATCAGATATGCAAGTACAGTTAGGTAAAAAGTTACCTTGATATGATATAATATTTCATTTATATTGAGCTCATACACCAGTGTTTCAGAGTGCGACCAAGCAGAGGGCAGGGAACAAGGGGAACAAAAACAAAGATCTTTCTAGGCCTAGTGACATTAAGAACGCGCAAGTGCATGGGAAGGGGAAACGTGGAAAGTGTGTGGAAAGGGGAGAAGTGAAAAGTGCAGAAAAGAGGTGAGAACAGAATAAATAATAAGTGCAATGAATAAATAAAGGCAGTGAAAAGTGGCAGTGCAGCCAGAGAGTGGCAAGTGCATGATTAGTCGGATAGGGTATATCTGATAAGTGCCGAAGAAGAATGGGGGACTGTATGGGTACAGATACAGATCCCAGTGCAAGGGGTGGGCCGGAAGCAGTGCAGGGGGAGGCATGGTGTGCAGGTACGTGGGCCAGAAGGACAGAGGGTGGCCAGATGTACAGTGCCAAGAGAAAAAAACAGATCAGCAGGGGAGAGGAGGGCAAAGGCAGAAGCGAAGAGGAAGGTCCTGATGTGTTTCCGGAACCGGAGATGGTTCTCCTCAAGTTTCAGGGTGGCCGGGAGGGAGGCTGTTCCAAAGGGAGGCCCCAGTTGAAGACAGAGATTGCCCCCAGCTCATTTCTTTGAAAAACAACTGATACAGAGGGAGTAATAGGTAGAGGAGCGAAGGGCTCGAGAGGGGAGGTACTTACAGAAGGACAGTTGAAGGTATTTTGGACCCAGGCCCCAGAAAGCCTTGTGGAAAATGCAGAGGGTTTTAAATGTAACCCTTGCATTCACTGGGTGCCAGTGAAGGGATTTCAGAGATACGATCCCAGGGCTTGAGGCCAAGGACAAGTCTTGCAGTCCTGTTCTGGATTAGTTGTAAAGGGCGGAGAGTGGAGTCAGGTAGGTTTAGAAGAAGGCTGTTACAGTAGTCCAACCTAGAGAGAACCAGAGCTGGGGCGACAACAAGCTTCTGAGGGAAGGAGAGGAAACATAGTGCACCTCTAAGGAGATGCAGTAAGAAATTTGACTTCTTATAGACGTTAGAGATGTGTGCGGAGAAGAAAAGTGTGGCATCAAAGATGACCCTGAAATTCTTAGCCTCGCACGTTGGGGTAGGTGGAGGGTCAAGGGAGGCTCGCCAGAGGGTGAGGGGAAAGGATGGTGAAGGATCCAATGAGGAGGATCTCATTCTTGTTGGCATTTAGACAAAGATTGTTGGCGGCACACCAATTTTGAATGGCGATTAGGCAATCAGCGATGAGAGAAGGGGAGGATGTGTCTGAAGGAAGCCTGAAAATGAGTTGGGTGTCATCAGCATAGCACAGGAAGTTTGACCAGAAAAAGGAAATGCAGTAGGCGAGAGTGGCCAGATATTGGTTGAAAAGCCAGGGCTAGAGCTTAGACCCCTGGTGAACACCACAGGTAGAGTGGGAGACAGAGGATAGGAAGGACCCAAGTTGTACCTGGGAGGGTCAATCTGAAAGGAAAGAGGTCAGCCAGACCAGAGCCTGATCGGTGATACCCAGGTTTTCACAGAGATTATTGAGCATGATTGGATGGTTGACCATGTCGAAAGCAGAGGAGCGATCGAGTAGGATGAGGATGGAGGGAGTGTTAGAGTCAAGGTTGGAGAGCAGGTCTTCCCAGATGTTCAGGAGAGCAGTTTCCATGCTTCTGGCAGCTCTGAAACCAGATTGGTGGTCATGGAGAGAGCCAAGAGAGTCAGAAAGAAGGTTAAGCTGGGAGATGGCCAGCTTTTCCAGGAGCTTCCCCAAAAAGGGAGAAATTGAAATTGGGAGATAGTTAGCCGGACAAGAGTGATCAGATGTGGGTTTCTTGAGGAGAGAATGCACAAGGGAGTGCTTCAGAGGGGAGGGGAAGATCTGGACGCAAAAGAGTGGTTACAGAAATTGTCATGGGCCGGAGCGAGGGTATTTATGTGGTCCTTAATGGTTTTAGAGGAGCAGGGATAGACCTGTTTTGATGAGGCTTTCATAGATTGGACTTGTCTAGCAACCTCATCAGGGGAGAAAAGAGGAAAGGATGAGAAAGAGGGATGGGTGTGGCTTAAGGAGCATCAGCAAACCAGTACGTAGAGGCGAGAGGAGAGGGGGCTGAGGAGAGGGTGGACAAGAGGTCCTGGGTTTTGGAATTAAAGTTAGAGCCAAGGGTATTGCAAAGAGCCTGGGAGGGGAGAGGAGGGGTAGAGACTGCAGCAGGGTTGGCCAGCTCCTTGCAGTTTTAAAGAGTTCGGCCGGGTTGTTGGTTGCCGCAGAGACACAGGCTTGAATGTGGCCTCTCTTATTGGAGCAGAGAGCAAGACGATATTGCCTTTGGGGCAGGCGTCAGGCCAGTTTGTCAGAGGATGAGCAGGAAGCCCTCCATTTCCTCCCTGCCGCCCTACCCATGCGTTTAAGTGTAGCTAGGGCAGAGTCATACCAGGAATTGCACTTGGCTTTGGACTTCAAATGGATCCTCATGACAGGGGCAAGAACATCAATAGTAGCAGAAATAGAGGAGTAGAGCAGGGACCGGGCTTTGTCAGGGTGTGAATCAGCCAGAGGTGGGGGAGGAAGGGAGAAGGTGGCAGCAAAAGCCTCAATTGACACACGCTTCATGGGCCGGATGTCTGAGAAGGTGGGTGGCAATCTTGGGGAATGCTTGGCTTGGGGGGAGGAGATGGACAGAAGAGAAGAGAGGAGGCAATGATCACTCCAGGAGAGAGGGGTGGTGCGGGGAGTAGAGAAGGGGAGACCAGAGGAGATCAAGACATCAAGTGTGTGACCAGCAGAGTGAGTCGGGCCAGAGGGGAGGATAGAGAGGGAGACTGAATTACAGAGGTCGCGAAAGAGTGCAGCTAAGGAATAGGGACAATCAAGATGGATTTCAAGATCACCAGGGAGGAGTTTAGTGGTTGAGGCCAGGAGGGAGGAGGAGAGGTCTGCCCACTTGGAGAGAAAAAGAAGTAATTTGACCAGTGGGCCAGTAGAGAGTAGCAACAGTGAGAGAGTGGCTAGTAGACAGGCCGAGCCAGCAGAAAATGCATTCGAAAGAAGAGTAATTCTGAGTGGGGATGATAGAGGCAGGAATCCACTCAGGGAAGGTCATGGTCACACCGGTGTGCAGTCAAAATATCGAAAAAAAGGCCGAGCCAGCAGAAAATGCATTCGAAAGAAGAGTAATTCTGAGTGGGGATGATAGAGGCAGGAATCCACTCAGGGAAGATCATGGCCACACCGGTGTGCAGTCAAAATATCGAAAAAAAGGTCAAAAGACAAAAATGTCGAAAAAAAAAGTCGAAAAAAAAGTCAAATTCCTCTTTTTTTAATTATATATTTATTTTGGGGTCGGGGAATAAAAAAAATGGGTCAAACAAAAAAAAATTATTAAAAAAGGGGAGTTTGGGGGGGAACCCCCCCATTTCGAAAAGAAACCATCATAAAACAAAATGCGACTTTTTTTTTCAACCTTTTTTTTTCGACATTTTGACTTTCGACCTTTTTGTTTTCGATTATATCACTATAAACCGGCCACACCACCTCCAGGCTGGTTGGATCTGGAGGCAGAGAGGATCCTGTAGCCGTCAGGGAGGAGAGTGTGAAAACTTGTGACAGAGCTGGATGGGAACCCGGTCTCAGAAAGACTGACGAAATCAAGGTCAAGTTCTTCTAGGAGGTGGCAGATGTCAGAGGATTGTTTGACAGCAGAGCGAGAGTTGAGAGTGGCAGATGAAGAAGGTTGCCAGCCTTCTTAACCTTCCGGGGATGGGTACAAATCAGGGGTACACCCTGCAGAGGTGTGGAGGGAGCATGAGATGGGGCAGAGGGAAAGGAGGACAAGGTAGCCAAGGGAGGAGAGTAGGGGACAGCTGGAAATGAGAGGAAGTTGATGAGGTGAGGGAACCATTTATCAAAGAGGAGAAGATTAGCCTGAGGGCCTTGCACCATGACATTGCCATTCAGGTAGACATTAATGATGACTCTGGAGGAGTCAAAGAAATCCATGCGGGCGCCACTATTAATGGAAGAGAAGGAGACAGGACAGAGCACAGAGATCATATAAGGGATCCATAGATCAGGTGAAGGAACGAAAAAGAGAATGTCAGTGATGGTTTGTCTGGCAGAAGCATTGGAATAGGTATCAGCGATGGGGAGACCAGGGTTGGAAGCCAGGATTTCCTTTTTGAATTTCTTCTTACCAGACTTGAGTGAGAAGGGAAGGCTAGTTAATAGAGAATCAGTTAGAGTCGATAGGAGAAACAGATAGCGCCATGAGCATGTAGAGAGTGGATGGCAGTAGGACAAATATGCAAGTAAAGAGAAAATGAGAAGTCACTGGGCTAGCAGATTACAATGTAGGGCCAACAGTAATGTGAAAAACAACTCGAATTTCAGTTATAAAACACACCCAAATTTGACTTTCAAAGGTAACATAGGTGAAAGAACTGAGGTATGAGCTAGAGGCAGGTGATCAGATGTGGGCATTTGAGAGCACACAGGGAGACCAGTTGGAGCAAGCAGAGGGAAGAGTAAAGATCAATGAACGGGAAAAGAAAGAGTGAACTGGAAGCCAGGGAGGGTCAGGTTGTTGTAGTAGCTTCCTGTAGCATCCTGGTAGCGGACAGGGAGCAGACAGGGGCCTTAGAAGAATGAGAAGTCAGCCAATCGGAAGGGGACCAGTAAAGGCTGCATAACTGAGAGGCAAATCAGTCAGCCATCTTGGAACAAGTATAATGGCAGATACAATGCTGGGCAAAG
This sequence comes from Ambystoma mexicanum, assembly GCF_040938575.1. Lineage (NCBI taxonomy): Eukaryota > Metazoa > Chordata > Amphibia > Caudata > Ambystomatidae > Ambystoma > Ambystoma mexicanum. Next base: position 1,534,135,799 of record NC_090937.1, read on the forward strand.
TTCACAAATAAAACAAAAACCGGTAGCTCACACAGCACATTGCTGGGCAGAAAACAAGTGAACAAACATACGTGCTTTTCTAAAACTGCACTGTGTTTGATAAGCGCACAAAAATAATATATGCAAATAGTGAGATCTTTGAATTAATTTGTAAGTTTGATTTTATTTCTTTTTGCCAGCCAAAAACTAAGCCATTTTCAGTTTCATTGCATTCAAGGTTCTCAGGGGTGCCTGCACCAAGGAGAGAGGGCAGCAAGGCTTACCTGTGTGAAATGCGTGTGACGATGGTGAGAATGATGGTGGAAAACAGCTGATCCAGGATGCTTGGCAACAAGAAGATTGCGGGGATTGCATGCCATGCAGAAAACATCTGTTGCATTAAATGGCGATGCGCGTGGATTGCGTGCGATATGCAAGCCAAGTGAAAGACAGCCAGCTGATATGGCATGAAGATGAGCGTGGGTCCATGAGTCACGCAGAAAACAGCTGTTGGTAAGGGTGAGCGGTCTGGCAAAGCCGCATCTCATGGTACGGGGGCTACATCAGATTTGCAAGTACATTTATGTAAAAGCAACATTGGTCAGGCTACATGGTCTGATATAGCCACACCTCATGGAAGGGGGGCTACATCAGATATGCAAGTACAGTTAAAGAGTAACATTGGTATGTGTGCATGGTCTGGCAGGCCACACCTAATGGTGAGGGGGGCTGCATCAGGTAAGTATGCAGAGAAGATGTGTAACAAGTACATTGCGCAACTGCAAGATCAAGACAGGAAAGAAGTATAGTCAAAGTACTAGCGTGGATTAGTTGCAGTTGTAGTATAGTTGTGGTAGCTGCTATGCTGAAGCATGAATTAACAAGTTAGTTATCTGCTGCTGGAAGCAGGTTGTGTGCCCAGAACATTTCAGCTGGGGGCCTTCAGTGTTGGAGGTAAATGGGTATGGCGTAGGTCCACAGTACACAGGGCTGTAGCAGGCATGTAACACTTGTTTTGATGCAATGGAGAAGAAGTGGAAGTGGTTGTGTTGCAAATAAAGGTGGGAATGAGGCTAGGGCCAATCGGGTAAGTGGGCCGCAGCAGTAACAGGAAGTTTGGACCGACAGTATGCAAACAGACAAAGGAGTCATGTTTTGCAATCTCCTTAACTCACATTGCAGTATTTGGAGCAGCGGTGCAGTGCCTTTCACCAGGGGTATCTGGATGGTTTTCAATTTGAGTATGAAGCAATCATGCAGATGAATGAGTCTGGCTCTGGTGCACCGTATGTACCCAGACAGGCCCAGACAAGGGTGAAGACCTTATGAGTCGCCCTTAAGAGGCAGAATCTGTCAGCTTCACCTGCCAGCAAGATGCTGCCTCAGGATATGGATAGGCAGAGGGCCAATGGAGAGGCTTGTTGGCGGTCTGATGCTGTGTCGGTATTTCAGTAGGGAGAGGTCTGTGGCAACAGCTGCCATTTTAGTGTGGAGCTCCTGCTCCCACACACTACAGGATGCCGTGAGAAGCAGAGCAGCCACAGATGGAAGTGGGGGCCTGAACTGCACGGCAAACCCAGTGGATGCAATGAAGAGCCCAGACAGGGGTGAAGGCCTTATAGGTCGGCCTTAAGAGGCAGAATCTGCCGGCTTCACCTGCCGGCAAGATGCTGCCTCTGGATATGTAGAGGCAGAGGACCAATGGAGAGGCTCATTGATGGTCTGATGCTGGGTGGGTATTTTGATAGGGAGAGAGACGTGGAAATGGGACCATGTTAGTGTGGAGCTTCTGTTCCCCTACACTACAGGATGCTGTGAGAAGCAGTTCAACGCCAGATAGAAATGGGGGCCTGCACTGCACGTCAAACCCATTGGATGTAATGAAGAGCCCAGACCGGGGTGACAGACTTATGAGTCAGCTTTAAATGTTTCTAGGTGCCAGCCCAATACAAATTCAAGGAATGCTCTACACTAAATCCATAATGTATTGGTAAATTATAATGGATATCTCACTGAAACTAAGCTACCTTCTTTTATTTAAATTGTTTTACATACTCTCATGAATTATAGCCCATCTCATCTACAAAGCATATGTCTTCCTACAAAGAATACTTGCACCAACCTTGGCATGTCCTGCGAGCTGAATAAGTGACAACTGACACACGTGTATCCCAGGCCGGAGAAAATTGTGCAGGAGCCCCAGTTTTCAAGCAAATGCCTCTGTGCCATAAGAGCAGTGGCCGCTGTTGCGAGCTCAGCCAAAGACATCACTGCAGTGGGTTCCCCAGCACTGACCAGTTGTGAAATCAAGTAGCCCATCAAAAGGAGCTACCAGAGTCAAGACCATGCTACGGAACACACAGACTAAGGCACAGCAAAGGAACATGAGGAGTTCCTCAATTCCATGTATCTACCTCTTTCCCTACATAGTCTGCTTTCTCTGCATGTTACAGTGTTCGTATCATGTGTATTTGATTTCTGTGTCTGAGATGGTGATGTATTTTATCTGTGGCTTCACTTCATAGTCTACAACTAAAGAGCTTGCATTAGAGGTGGCCTGAAACCTCCCCTTCAGTCCACTGGTGGATGGCTGGAGTCAATGAAGACTCAGCCAGGGACAGTTCACTATCAGAAACAAGTGAGGTTCTCCCTCCCATCACTCTCTGCACAATGTTCTGAATCTTGTGAAATGGGCTTCTCTCAATTTAATATAGATGTTGCTTCTTTCAGGCACTACTATCCTGCTCACTCTTCCACTACATCCTGCCCATGTCCTCAACCGTGCAACTCCAAAGCCACCTAGCAGCTGAAGACAACCAGACACACTGTGTGGGTTCTCCCCTTCTCGCCTTGCCTCCTTCAGGAATCTGTCTAGAGTGTCTACTCCATAATTAATGCCATAAAGTACCACTGTCACACTAAACTCACCTCTCACATTGCTGAAGCTACACAGGAACCTCAGTATGCACTAGTACCTCCTCATCCCATCTTCATCATATCCTGCCTCTCTGCTGATGACTTGTTAAATCTCTACTGAAATCTATCTCTAAAATCAATGACGCCTTATCGTTCTCATTGTCAACTCCTCCTCCCTCCTTCTATCCAACACATCCTCTGCTCCCTCCTCCTTTCTCTCTGACTTTCCACCTATGCCTGTGGTATCAACACATTCTCTTGCATGCCAACCCTTCCAGCTGTCACACATGTCCCTTGACACCTCAAGACAAATAAAAATCTGGCACCCCTTACATCTGCCTAAAGCTGACCTCTCCTCAGTCTCTCCATTTACACTGGAATCTTCCCAGCCTGCTTTGTGGTGACTCCTGGCAGGAAACCTAAGGCCTACCCCAAGAACTCTGAAAACTATTGCCCCATTCCACTTATGCCATACTATTCTTACACTCTCCTCGATCTCTCCGCCATCTTCAGCGCAATTGACCACTCATCTCTACGCACTACCATGTGTCATGTACCTTGCACTCATATGCTATTTACTTGTTCTTTCTATCTCTTTGAATGCTAGTACATACTCTGCTACCCATCTTACATTTAGGGTCACTCAAAGATCTGTTATTCTCCTTGTTTTCACTCGGGCACATCTTTCCTTAGAAAAAAAACATTTCCTTTGGCTTCTCAAATAACCACTTTGCTGATGACAGACAAATGTTCGTCCCCTTTACACCTTCTCCCTGGAGTAATCGACCTACATCGAGTGAGTGTACAGCGAGTGCTGTTCTACTATGCTGAAAATGCGGGGCTATGAAGCAGACTACGTGTCTGGATTGCTGTTGGATCACTTGTTGGCTGATTGAGCTCACAGAACCATTCAGATTCGTTTCTGTTGGACCTTTCTTATTGCTGAACTGTGGTATGATACTTACTCAATTCTAGCATGTACTGCAATCTTATACAGATCACAGACAACTAAAATACTACTTCATTATAGATGCACGCTAAGCCCCACTCCTTCAACCAGAACCACTACCAATACCACTGGGCATGTGCATAGCACTCACACATCGAGTGAGTGCATGGCGAGTGCTGTTCTGCTGTTCAGCTGAACAGCTGCAGCGGGCATCTGAATCTGTAAGTGGGGTTCCTTACACAGCGCGTCTCTTGGTAGTGGTGCACAATGCACAACAACATTAAATGTCTATGTACACTTTAAGAACATTGCAAAAGCCAATTAATGATAACAACTATCGAGATAATGATGTGATATGACGTGGCATTTATAACGTGCCTGTAAACAAGTGTTTCCATAATGATTAATGCAAGGCAAGCTTGATGTCCCACAACATCAAGATGGCTGTTTGGAATACACGAGGATTAAAACATCTGATGAAAAATAATAAAAATCATCCTTTAACCTCCTATGACATTATTGCTCTTCAAGAAACTTGGCTAACCATCAAATCTTCTTGGCTCGGCTCTGAAATGTGTTGGATTTAGGCTATCAAAAAAGCTAAAGATAGACCTTCTGTGTGACATCTAACAACAGTCAAATTAGACCTTGGCTGCAGCCTACTACCATGGGCATCTCCTCATCCATTCATTAAATTGACCAAACTTACTACATCAAAGCTTATGAATCCTCTCGTCAAAGACACAGCCATCTTGAATTTATATTGAAACTCAATGGCAATTGCTGACAACAATCAATTTTTGGATCTAGTAGGCAACATGTTGGATTTCATCGGCAGTGAAGCTTTCACTGACACAATCCTAATTGTAGGTGATCTCAATACGAAATGTATCGGCGCCAACGATTTCCTCCTCTCTACTCAAGCAGCTTAATGGATGAATCTCATGAGTGAGACGGGTTTTACTATGCTAAATGGAACGCTCCAAGGTGACACTCCCCCATGCCAAACTTGGCATAGTGATACACTTTCTGCCATACTCGACTATGTCTTTATTACCACATGTTCAATTAATAATTTAGACATATTTGATAGTATTCCAACAGTAGACAGTGACCATAACATTCTAGGAGTGACTTGGATACCAATAGACATTACACAACGTGACTATAAGTAGTCCATCAAACTGCAAGGGGGGACAAATGGGGTGAAATGATCTGCATCTAAACGTGTTACTCTTCAAGGTTGGTTTTACAATGACCTTCATGGCTTAGATATCCACATGAGTATACTCTACACTGAAATACTGCATCTTTTTGCTCAAACAACCCAAACAGGTTTTTGACCGAAGTTCATGCATAGAAATTCCTATCACCCCTTAGTTCAAAATATGAAGTCCTGGTGAGAAGAGAAACGAAATGCATTAAGCTAGTTAAGCCTATGGATAGATTATGTGAAGTAACTAGAAATCATACTGTCTATAAAAATGGGGTCAAACAGCACAAAGCTCACAAATTACAATTAGATGGAGAATGCATGTTAACGGCTTTAGCATTTAAATCTAGCGCCCAGATTTGGGGATTACTTAAAGATGGTATGAACACTGCCACATCCTCCCTGTTGTTAATGAAATCGGTGAACAAGCATGGGTCACTCATTTCTCACTGCCACCATTAATATTCCTACTCTTTGTAAAAACGAACTTCGCCTATTAGTATTTGATCATATCAACATTCTCATGCAAATCATTAGATTAAGTACATCTAGACCCCCAGGTCCAGATGGATTATCTAATACTATCTTGAAGTCCCATCATGAACTTTGGGCCCCCATTCAGGCATTAATATTTCAAAAAGTGATACTTACTGGTCAGATCCCTTTATCGTGCAAATACTGCATAATTTTACTGATATTCAAGAAGGGTGATTGGAAGGAACCTACCAACTGTCGCCTGATAGCCCTTCTTGATATCCCGGGGCAAATATTGCAAAATTGGTCTTGAAAGAGCTTCTCAAGTGGTTGAAGGTGATGGCTCAGATGGAAATCCACCAATCAGGATTTGTACCAGGCTTAGGAACATCTGTTAATCTATTTGTTCTAACAGCGATTAAAAACCTAGTGCTATTAACTCACCTCCCGATATACCTAGCTTTCATCGATTTGACTCCATCTGATTTACTATGGCATAAACTATCTAAAGCTGGCTGTCCCTCCTTCGTTCTTAACTTAATTTACCAACTCTATTTCAATACATATATTCAAGTAAGGTTAAATCAAGAGAGCCTATTATCTCAGCCTATTCCAACATATCGAGGCCTGAAAGAAGGATGCATCTTTGCCTCAACATTATTCATCTTTTACATCAAGTATTTGAATATGCATTTGCAAGCATAGATCAATTACACCTAAAGTAGGAGAGTCACCTGTGTCATTGCTCCTCCATGCGGAAGATCTTGTCCTAATATACAAAACATCAATAGGCCTTCAGAGAAAACTAGCTGCCTTGGAAAACTATACAATGGCTAATTCTTTATGGATTAACATACACATATCAAATATTTTGATTATGTAACCATGTAAAGACAGAAAAAAATGTGCCTTCAAATGGTCAATTGGCATGTCAAAATTGGACATAGTCCATGAATGTAGATATCTGGGGCAAACTGTAAATGATAACCCACACACAACAAAGGCCGCATCCTTGACTGGATAGCAGACCTCAACTGCAGTACCACAATCCTCTCCAACACACCATGTGCTTGGACTGACCATCACCTCATCACTTTCACCATCAAAAAAGATAAACAAACACCTGCGACCCTTCCCAACGCTCCACCCACACTCACAAGAAACAGCAAAAATATCACAGTTGAGAAACTCATCCCTCTACTCCAACCCATCATCGACTTCACACCCACCATTACCAACCCCACTGAATTAGTAGACCTCTATAACACAACCATTCTCATGGCCATAAATACCGTAGCACCATTCAAACTACGGAAAGCCAAACCACACACGCATCTCAACTCCTGGTTCACTCCTGAACTAAAAACATAAGATAAGCTGAATCAGCGTGGAAACAGTCTCCTTCCGCCAATAATAAAACATCCTATTCCCTAGCCTCCAATATCTATAAGTCAGCAATCATCCAAACAAAAAAAACATGTACAATGAGATAATCTGCAATGCCAAATCCAACACCAAAGAGCTCTTTAACATCCTGAGAGACCTCGAGTCCCCATCTCCCATCCCAGACACATGTACCAAAGACATCTCTTGGTGTACCAACATACAAGAAGCACTCCTTGGCAAAATTGCTATGTGACAAGCCAAAATTGAGTCAAAGAAAGAAACTCTCACCTTCGCAGACAATCCCATCCCTCCCACCCACACCTCACGAATGGAAGACAACAACCAATTCGAATTCTCCACCATCACTACCAAAGAGGTTGAAGACATAATTAACTCTCTGAAACCCTCCAAATGCCAAGGTGACATCTGCCCTGCTCCAGTTATCAAAGACGCGGCCAAACATCTCTCCCCTTTCATCACATCTCTAATAAATTCATCCTTCACATCCAGCATAGTATCTAACAACCTATATGATTCCTGGGTTCTACCTCTACTCAAGAAGCCCACTTTAGACCCCAGTGTCCCCACGAATTACAGACCCATTACTACTGTGCCCTTCCCCCTAAAAATCCTCGACAGAGCTGCCTACCTGCAGATACAGAACCACCGAGAGAAAAATAACTTGCTAGGACTAAGACAATCAGGCTTCCGCCCCAAACACAGCACAGAGAGAGCCTTGATTGATCTCAAGACACAAATGGTCAACCTCAAAGATAACGGCAAACTAGCCCTTCTTCTCCTCCTCGACTTGTCGGCCGCCTTTGACTTGGTAAATCATGACATTCTCTGCAAACATCTAGACTCAGCAGACAAATTCTCCGACAAGGCCAATGCCTGGATTCAATCCTCCCTGAATAACAGATCCATGAGGGCCTTTTTTCCCACAGCCTCTGCTGAACCAGCCCCCATTACATGTGGCATCCCCCAGGGCTCCTGTGTTTCCCCCACACTATACAATGTGCTTACAACACCCCTCTTCGTCATACTGGACCACCTGGGTGTCATCTACATGAATTACGCAGATGACACTCAAACACTCATCCCACTAACAGGCGATTAGTCCACCGACAACACAGTACTCAACAACATTTATTCCTTTATCCAAGAATGGATGGCCAAACACGGCCTCTGCCTCAACGACGACAAGACCGAGCTTCTTCTCCTAGGCTCCCAATCCAGACTCAATAGACTCAACAAACTTTATCAGACATTCACCATTGACAGCAACACCATTTCTGTCTCCAACAGTGTCAAAACTCTTGGTATTTACCTTGACTCCTCCCTTACACTGATAAGACAAATCAATGCTATCTCATCTGCCACCGCTTACACATGTAAGCTCATCAATGCCAGTAGACCTTACCTCTCGACCTCCAACTGCACCACCCTAGCCAGAGCACTAGTACTCTCCAAAGTCGACTATTGCAACACTCTCTACCTGGGTACCAGCCAAAAGAACATCAACAAGCTTCAAGTTATCTAAAATAACACACTAAGAACAGCTATGAACATACCCAAACACGAGCACATCTCTGACGCCAGACGCAACTGTCAATGGCTATCTATACCTCAGAGAATCGAATATAAAACACTCTTCATGCACCACACCCCATCTCGCCCAACTAGATCAGCCCAAACACATTGCTTAAATATCCCCAGATTTAAGCTCTAAAAAGCAGGCGGCACAAGCTTCCCTGTGCTTGCTGCTAAACTCTGGAACTCACTACCAACCGATCTCAGATCCGAACCATCCTTTCACTGATTCAGACACAGCGCCAAAACTTGGCTACTGGTCAAAGAAGTATAAAACACCAATTTATCACCACACAAATGCACATACTGCCTGTATAATCTTCACAATTTCAAACCTTGTAAATACGTTATAATCTGTATATTATCAGTAACTGTGTTACAATGTGTATATTATCAGCAACTGTATTATAATGTCTATACTACCTGTAATGTTTACCTACGCTTACCATGCCTGTAATACTTTGACTACTTTGTAACCATGTCAAGCGCATGGATGCCACAGGGCTAGGCGGCACTATATAAATAATAAACTAATCTAAACTAAACTAAACTAAACTAAACTAAACCAGCACGACACGCCCCACAAAAGAGAAATCCAATATAAGATGGAACTATTACCTCTCAAGCCTTATTAATACAACTGAAGTATGGCAAATTCTCCTGGTTGCCAGTTATAAACATTTACAAACAGAAAGTTATCCCTGTTGTCATATATGGCGCTCAAGTCAAATTACAAGAAGATCAGCCAAAATGGTAATATTTAGAGGGCCTCTTTTGGAAGAAAATATTATCTCTACCAAAAAGTATTCCCATACAAATCAGCACCTATGAACTAGGTTTAGTATCGCTTAGAACCACTGTAGCTTGGCATACCCTAGCACTTTTTAGAAAGTGCTTGCATCCAAATCATCTGCTATGAACTAGGATTAGCATTGCTTGGAACCACTGTAGCTTGGCATACCCTAGCACTTTTTAGAAAGTGCTTGCTAAAGAAAACATTCCCACTAAGCCTAGACCAGCGCCTGTGTCTGCTTTAGAAGGAACATCACTAGAGACATGGAGAGCACATTGTACAATAGTAATGAAGAAAGCTGACATGGAAGAAAAACTACTGTTCCTTAATCCCAACCGTGCTAAGAGGAAATTGTGGCAGTCTAACTGGGGTGCAACCTGGGACAAGTTTAACGAGTACAACATTTTTTTTAATGGTAACTATATTAAAACCTCTTCATCAAAAACCCTTATATCTTCGAAAAATCCTGGACCAGAAATATCCTGCCCACTTAATGAGATTGCGCTTTTACTTATGGCCACTAAAGCACTCTTAGCTTCTTGCTCCAAAAATGTGGGTCATGAAAATGTTAGCAAATTCTGTGGTCTGGTGAATCAAATTGAGACCTCAGAACATTTTCTTGCAGAGTGCCACAGTCTGGCTCCCTTGAGAAAAGAACAATTTCACATTGTTTTGCGATTTTATATTACTATCGCCCCATCAAATCTGGATCATGATATTCAATGCAAAACAAATGTATCCGAATTTAGCCACAATAAGCTATCTCTTACATTTAAAATTGTAATTGTGAATTAAAATCGGTGTAGTTGGTTGAACACTTTGCATGTTCTGTCCGACTTTAGCCTCTCAAAGCATCTATTTCAAACAAGGCACCTTGCTTATTTTGCACATGTAAATATACATCTAACCTTGTCACGATACTTACAAACTGTGACTATAATTATATTTATAAGAGTACATTTTATGATTGTGTATCATGATTGTGTTTTATTGTGTTTTAGGATTCTGTTTATCAAGTGTGATTTTATACCGATTGTGATTTATGATCGTGTTTATTAAGTGTGATTTTATAAGGATTTGTTTTAATGTGTATGAGGAGGAGTGGTTTTAGTATGGGTAATGCTTGGATGAATAAATTTAAATAAACAGCAACAACTGCGAGCATTAATATAGCTATGCATCTTATAACTGTGTTTTAAAACTGTGCTTTGTTCTATGTTGTTGTGTTTTAAACTGATGGGTGGATGTAAACATATAGGACCCTTTCCGAATGTAAAAATGGACTGTCACTAGATGTGCTTTTTGTTTTGTTATTTGAAAGGTTGTCATTTGCAAACAAATCAAATCACATTTTTATTATTTAAAATAATCCACCCACATCACTGACTTCCACCCAGCCACATTCTTCCTGGGGGCGCTACACTGTCTGATGCTTAACTTGACAATATATGCAGTCTGTACCTCGTTTCCACCATATGCACCAGAGGGAGGAGTCTGAATGTCCTCCACCAGCTGAAATACCTGGTCCCGTATGACTTTATCTTGAACAACAGAGTGATGTGTGCATGAAGGCAATTCTGCTGGAAGTGAAATTGACGGAATTTACTATGCACGCTTCTGGCATTCCAGAAGAGCACAGCAATTGATGTGGCTGAGGTCAAATTCCCACTAGCCGCATACATCCCTCACCACATAGCACGTTAAGAAGGGTCGGACTGGGCCATAAAACTATCTCGGGCACAAATGAAAAAGTGGCCCACAGTTGAAAATGGCTATTCATTCCTTTTGTGACAGACTGTTTGACTAGAACCCAAAGGGGAGTGTTTTGAAAACAATTAAAGCAAATTGTGCCTTTTATAGAATATTTATCAGCAACACTGGCCAAAACTACTAGCAAAGGGAAGTAACTCATTAAACTGGCCCACACTGGCCTAAATAGTGGCCCACTTTGACCCAAAAAACTGTCCCACACCAGCATTTTGCGTTTTTGGTTTGGCCATGATCCTATCGCCCTATGGGCCAGTCCGAGCCTGATGTTTAGGTGCTCCCAGCATATTAGCACTTAAAATCTTCACATCTTCGCTAACAGAGTGACACCCATTGTGAGTAATATGCTATATCCACTTAATATAATGGGCCTCATTCCGAGTGCAGTGGTAAGGGGTTAACGGCACCGGTAAGGATGCCGGTGCCTTTAACACCTTACCGGTGCATTCCGAGGTCCCTTAGCGGGTTCCACTAGGGCTGGCTGGTTTTACCAGCTGCCCTTAGCAGTGCCTGCTAAGGGACCAAGGAGCTAATAACAGGCACGCTTTTGCTGGCCCGTTATTAGCTCCTTCCCCATTCCCATTGAGCCCTATGGGGGCTCGAATGGGAATAGTGAATGGTTTTTGGAATGGAGATTTACGGGGTCCGCAAAGGTTGGAATTTCCCGATAAGTCCCCATTCCGACACCACAGAGCCGGACACGGGTTTGGAGGCAGTATTGGTGCTATTAGCACCATGGCTGGCTCCAAACTCGTAATGACCCCTGTTGGGTATTTTGTGTAGACTTGGGGTCTGGGGGTATTTTATTAGCGCCAAAATAATGGTCATTTGGTGATGACTACTCCTTGCATTTAGATTGGGTTTGGCCTTACTTCCTTTCAGTGACTATTCCTTATGACATTATATAGGATCATTTAGTGGCATACATTTTTGTTGGTGGTATTTTGTGGTGGTAAATTACTTAGTGGTGAGCATGATTTTCCTTCCCTTCATTATAACCCCATCATACAAAACCTTCCTTATTCTTATAATACTTCTATGATCTATAGAGAGCCTTGGACTTACATTATTCAGAAATACTACATTTTCATATAGAGTGCCACCTGTGGCTGTTATCACTGATTTATCTACACCAGTGAACTATGTTTCCATAAAGTATTCACAATAACCTGTGGTATTATCACTAATTTATATACATTAGTGAACTATTTTTCCATAGGCCTCTTTGCTGATTCATGTACGCCCAGCAATATCTATTGTATTATATTCCACTCAAACACCAGACTGAGTGGAAACACGCGCGCAGCTATTTATAATTGCTAGTGTTATTATTTCATCTGCATGGGAAACATGACACATGTATTACCTAAAAAAAATCTTCTCCATTTCCTATCATATTATTCTAGATGCACCAAAGAAAAAGACAAAACAAAGATACTCTACACGATTTATGTACATTATACTTATATTATAAACAATTTCATTTCAAAATAACACCTCACCCTTCTGTTTTACAGAAATAAACAGAAAAATGTACAGCAGCAGAATGAGATCCACTTGGCATCATCTGGTACAAGGAGAAAAAAAATATGGCAAAAGAACATTCACTTTGCAACATTACAGCGTGTCAATTAAACACAGGGGATTCCCTATTGCTACTCTGCCTGCCTGATATTAGGTCATTCGTACAGCAGTCACAGTAATCTCCATTCACTTTGATAATTACCAGCTATCTGTAATTCTCCCACACGTGACCTTCCTGCGCTCATCTCCGAGGAAAGGGCCCAGGGTTTTCTTTTTAATCTTGAAGGATTAAAGTGCACAGCGAGAACATGCAGTTCAATCTGCAGTTCTCAAGCCGTGCTAAGTGAGACTTGACCTGCCTCAAAGCCAGTCTCAGATGCTTTGTCTCCGCAGCTCAGCCAAAGCAAACTCCTCACGGTAGCCCGGCCAAAACCATCTGCTCCCGGCAGCTCAGCCAAAGCGATCCCCTCAGTTCTGTCAGACCTTGTCCAGCAAACCACTGTTGCATCCCCCCATTCTTACATGTCACCAATCAATTTCAAGAGACCGTATCATCCTTCTTTCAACAATAGCTCGACTTTTACAGTAAGAAACTGTATCTAAACTCATTTCTTGGCATGCAGATTTCACTTCCTGCAACACAGTGAACAGAGAGAGGAGGAAAAAACAAATCTGAATGCACGTTTAAAAATGACTCTCAGAGCACGTCTCTTCTGCCTCTTTTTCCACATGGAGAGCACATTATAATGTTATTGAGTTAGTACTAGTGTTAGTATTTGTTAATTAAGTCAGTAAATTAGACAGCTAATGTAGTCTCCTGTAAATGAGGAATTTCAAATAAAAATAAAATTTACTTTTAAATCTGCAGCCTGTCTCCATTACACTTGCGACATAGGGCTGGCTATATGTGCCACATTATTGCTGGCAATAAAATGCTATACATCAAAACACTATAAATTATACTACATCATCCCCCTTTTTCTGAGAATTTGGCAGTGGTCCAAGCCACAATTGGAAGAAAAACAACTTGTTCTCCTTTCCTTCTTTTAAATCATAGCAATTCAACAAAATGAATAATGAAAAATCAATGTTCAACCACCATAAAATCAAAATCCATTCCAAATGAGTCCATCAGTTCTTATAAAATATTTTACATATTTCTTCACAACTGATGTGTCCATAGTCCAGTGTCTTGCTTTTATACTTGAAGTTAATCATAAAACAATAAAATAAAATAAATAATTAAAACAAAGAATTAATATAACAAATTAAAATAATTAATTAAAACAATAAAAATGTGGAACTCCATACTCCAGGACATATCGGAATTCATGCACCAACAATGCTGCAAGTTCACTGTTCTTCCACTGTTGTCTGCCTCTGAGACGTCCCGATCAGCAACATCCCATCATCTGGTTCATTTGTCACACTCTTTCATCCTGGCACTCTTGGATGCTTTTTCCATAGGAGTCATCTCTTTTGGCATCCCGGTTACTTTGTCTTCACCTCCACCCAGAGGCAGGTATCACTTGATCTTCATCCAGGGGACACCAGGACTCCATCGTCTCCCGTGTCCTCCGATCCCGTGACCTCCGACCAAAGATTTGTTAGTATTCTAAATCAAATACAAAATAAACAAATTAAGTATATAGCACAATACTAATTTCACCCTTTACCAAAAATAAAATCCATGCACTTTGTAAAACATTTTGCCCTTTTCCTTTCACCTTCTGAAATTAAGCACATGTTAGAGAGAAAACAAACATACATAAAGCATCATTGATCACTTCACATTTCAACTTTGTAAAATAACCCCATTAGCGTCAGCCCCCATATATATATATATATATATATATATATATATATATATATATATATATATATATATATATATATATATATATATATATATGTCATAGTATTTGTGTTTCATTACAATAATCAATCACATCTATTTTTATTTCTCTGTCACTGCCCTATGACTAGACTCATTTTTTTTTTCATGTATTTAAGTGGATCTATCTGTTTCTACACGCTCAAGCCTCTTTACCTCATGTTTGTGTTGCCATGGTTTAATTTGATTTACGTGAACAAACTGTTCTAATGCTGTCTCATCTTCAGTTTTCAAAATTTTGTACACCACGGGAGAAATCTTATCTATAATTCGAAACGGCCCCAGCCAGGCTGCCAGAAATTTAGAATTGTTCTGTTTACCTTTTCCAAAATGAAATTTATACACCTGATCCCCCACACAATACTCTTTCACTGATGTCTTTTTATCATAATATGACTTTGCACTGTCAGCAGCCCTTTCTAGATTCCGCTGCACAAAAGCAAATGCATGTTGTAAATGCTTCTTCAGTTTATCCATGTATTCATGAACTGTAGATGCTCTCACAAGTGTCTGCTCATGTGTTCTGTATAGTATGTGTTGCAGCAACACCATCGTCCTACCTGTCAAAACTTCATGGGGGCTAACACCTGTTGCCTTGGCAGGAGTTGATCTGATTGCCATCAAAACCAAAGGTAAACGCAAATCCCAGATGGAACCTGCTTCTGCTACAAACTTCTTTAATATGTCCACAACAGACCTATTACAGCGTTCAACTCCCCCAGAAGAAGCTGCTTGATATGCAATGTGTAATTTTCTTTTCACTCCCAGTATTTGCCATACCTTACTCATTAGAGCGCTTGTAAAATGACTCCCTCTGTCTGATTCTATTCTTTGTGGTAATTCAAACCTTGAAAATGTATGATTCACCAGTAATGTAGCTGCTGTTTGCGCACTACAATCTGGTACACTCTATCCATTTTGACATCAAACAGACCACACTCAAAATATACTGGTTCCCCCTGTTCGACCTCTTTACAGGCCCTACATAGTCTATTTGCAAATCTGACCAATGAAGAGTTAAGCCTCTTTTCATTAATGGGGCTCTATGAATTGGTGAAGCAGGTTTTAATTGGGCACATACTGGACATCCTCTAGTATATAATTCCACATCTTGGGACATATGTGGCCAGTAAGCATAATCTTTCAGTATCTCCAATGTTTTTTGTGAACCTCTGTGGCCTGCAGTTATTGCATCATGTGCATGGTGTAGCATTAGCCCTCTGAATGAAAGGGGCACCACCCACTGTATTTGTCCTGTTATGGACTCTCTAATCATGAGCCCATCCTGTAGTCTAATTTGTTTCCTATTCTTTAATAGCACCCTCAACTCTTCTTTTCCCACACAATCATTTTCTGTTAAAGGTTTTTTTTCAGGGTCTATTAAATGATTATAATATATTCCCAAAATTGGATCATCCTTTTGTGCCTTAATCAGATCTTGATCTGGTGTATCATAACTCCATTGCACTACTGGTTGTTCTACCTCCTTTGGAGCTTTAGAGCATGTAACTGCATCAATTTGTATTTCACCAAGTAAATGTTCAATAGGTAGCAACTCTCCCATCACAGCCCCAATTTTAGCTAAATGATCTGCCTTATCATTTCCCTCCTTATCCTCTCCTGGAGTTTTTAAATGTCCACAAATTTTTCTCCAGTATATTGTCAGATCATTCTCTGAGACCAATTTGTCTATGGCTTGTATCATTTTTCCATGTTTAAGGGGCTTTTTATTGTATGTAATCATGCCTCTCGCTTTTCAACCAGGTAAATATTCTACAAAGCTATTTCGTGCATAATCAGAATTAGTCACCAGGACAATTTCACTAAATTTATTATCAATTGCAGTAGCAATTGCTTTATAAATGGGTGCCAATTCTGCTACCTGGCAGCTCCTAGCTCCAATTCTCATCCCTTTACTGGGGATGTCTTCACATTTCAACCAGACATTTCCTATTCATGAGACCAATTGTTTATTACTGTCATTTTCAATGTGAAAAGCACAACTGTCAACATATACAGTCGGCACATCCTTGCATGTCTTTTCATCAAAAGCTTTGTGTGGTGATTGCCCAAATTCCTGTAAATTAGATTCCACTTCTACTTCGTTTGATACATGTTCAGCTGCACAGTCATGTATATCTGCCAAACCCTGAGCAACTGGGCTCTTTTTATTTTGGCCATATCGCACTTCTACAGGAAAACCTTGTAATGCTAGCGTCCATGAAGCGATTCTGGACTGTGCTAGGTTACCTGACCTGATTTTTTTACTTTCTAAAAACTGCAATGGTTGATGATTTGTCTCAATAATTATCTTTTCTCCATGAACAATGGAGCGGAAATGCTGTAGCGCCCACACAGTGGTCAAAAGGGCCTTTTCACATTCACTGCATTTTAATTTCTACTTGGGAAAATACATTACTTGCATAAGCAATGGTTTTGTGATTTAAATCATGTTTCTGTGATAACACTGCTGACATGCAATGTTCACAGAAACCTATTTCTATAAAGAAATACCTATGCTTTATGGGTATGCTAAAGATGGTGCCTTTACAAGACATTCCTTTAATTTAGCCACTGCCTCAGACTGCTCTTTTTCCCATTTCCTATTTCCAGGGTGTATTCAGCTTTAACAGTTTAGTCAATGGTTGAGTAATTTCAGCACAATTTTCAATGAACTTCCTGTTATAGCCCAACATTCCTAATAAACTTTTTTACCCCTTTCACACTTTTAGGGTCTTTTAGTTTTTGTATGGCCTCTCCTTTCTTCTTTTGTGGGTTTAGTCCATGTTCAGTCACTTCATGGCCTAGAAAATTCACTTTTTTCTTGCACCATTGTGCTTTCTGTAAAGATACTTCGGTGCCTGCTTTTTGCAATTGGCCAAGTACATGTCTTATCTCATCAAAATGACTTTTCAAGCTTTCCTTTTTTATCAGGACATCATCCACGTAAACTATGGTACCTCTTTCCGCTGCATCAGGCATAGCCTTTCTCAAAAATATGCCAAATTCACTCCCACTATTGACGTACCCGAATGGAGTTCTAACCCATGCGTATTGGGTCTTGTGAAATGAAAATGAAAATACATTCTGAATCTCCTCTGCCAATGGCACGCACCAATATCCAGAAGTGAGATCTAACGTGGTAAATATTTTTGATCCATGTACCTGAGCCAGGCCCAGATCAATGAATGGCAATGGCCATCTGGATACTGGTACTCTTTTATTTAACTCCCTCAAATCTGCACATAGCCCCCATTGACCATTTGGCTGTAACACACCTTGGATGTGCTATGAATAGGCCTGATAATTCTCAGAGACTCAATTTTTTAATTATCTCTGCCAATGACTCTAAACATGCCAGTGGTAATCTATATTGGCACACATATACTGGGCTTCTACTACACCCTTCCGGTAATGTGGCAACATGTAAGTTAGTTAGTCCACAATCATAAACATCTTTAGCAAAGCCATCTTTAAACTCCACAAATATTTTTCTCAATTCATTTCTATCCTCATCGCTGTCACATGCATCTGCTGATAAAATCTGCTCCTCTACCATTTTTGAAAATTCTGGAAAATCTTCCAGTGAAGGAATCTCTTTGCTTTCCTCTAACTGCGTGGCTGTGTCTCTCTGTAAACCTACCACTTTTAAATATTTTGTCATGTCAGCGTCCACTTCAATGGGCTGATTTTCTGTTTCATTTTCATTTAAGTCAAATGTTATATAATCCTTTTGATGACAACACACTGTCTCATTTGAATCATAAGGGTACACAGAATGCATTTTAAAGATCCCTTTGGGCTGAGAATCCAGGTATTCTGGCAACACCCCCTTGCATCTACATACCTTTTAGGGATATTTCCAGTTACCATGTTATTGAATCTGCAGTATAATGTGATTTTTGTATGGCCATTCCTAATTTTCCTCCAAATGAATATCTTGGCAACCTTTATTATTCACCATCATTTTTACAGACCCTTTCCCAACATCTAACAATGGAATGTATTCATAATCCAGACCCTGCTGTTTTATGGATTCATTCAAGCATACAAATACATCAGAATCTTCCATCTGCTGTCCATTTTTGCACTTCAGTTTTATTGCAACCTGTTTGGTGAATGAAGGGATAATAGTATCCTTCCACAGCTGTAATTCAATTGCATATGAGACCAGTTGTGCGCAATGATAAGCCCTTCTTTTGTCTTCAAATTCAGGTGCAGGCCCACCTAGGCGTGACCATATTCTTTGATTAAGTAAATCTAACACCATACACATTCTGTGCATGATATCATTGCCCATGTAAAAGTCATTTTGTGTTCCACTCACTATCCACACATTATGGTAAATTGTTTTCTGCCCAATACTAATCTTCAGCATGCATCTGCCTGCAATTCGGTTTTCAAAGTCTCCACTGTCCAAGCCAGAGACATATTGGTTTTAATTCTAAATTTCCGGATCTCCTCCCTCTCCATTATTTTTTTCAACAATTTTTCATTAATGAAACTCCTTTCCTGTTCAAGCGCTAAAGTGGCTTTTATTGTTTTAGAATAGTTATTTATACCAATGTGAACCCATGGTTGCTCATCTTCCATGTGTATTTCAGCAAGAGTGGTGATTTGTTTTTCTGTATCTGTTTTAGGAGCGGTATTCTGTTTGCATGTCTTCTCTTTTAAATAAAAATGTAATGTGTGCTCATCTATCCCAGTTTGCCATTTGTTCCTTGGGTCTAAATATATTTCTACAGATTGTTTTCATTTTCACTTTGCATTTTATCTTGGCACATCAAAATGACAGTGACGCTAGTTATTCAGCTATTCTGGAGATATACCTCTACTGCATCATTTGTTTTGGCAACGGTGTGACATTCATTTATATTGCTGTTTTGTAATTTTAGTTTCTTAGGTCTCAATGATTTTTTGTTTAAGGACCACAGTCCCCCATTCACCCCATCTATGAGAGGAGACAATCTTTTCAGGCAATCTGTTCCCATCAGAAATGGAATTTCACAAATAGATGTGATCAATACCTCTTGTTTCATTCTGTGTTTTCCTATCTTTATGTCAACCTCGGTAACACCTATAATAGGCACGTCCTCCCTGTTAAAATTATGCACTGGACCTTGATTTTCCTTCACTGTGATCTGATTCTGTGGGGATCTCCCTTCATTGATACTCTTTACCAATTCTTTGGACATAATTGTGGCCTGTGCGCCAGTGTCAATCATTGCAAATGTATTGCATTTTTCGTCTACAGTGATGGGAGCATAATACCTGTCTTCAACTTCCTCTAACACACATAAGAAGTGCAAATTCTTACTGATTTCAGGCCTCACCTTTCTCAGGCCTTTTTCACTTTTGGCTAAGCACATTGGTAAATGGAAAGACATTTTTCCCTCCTTTTTGCCCATTTCTGTGTGAGACTTTATTCATTTCTCCATGTTCAGAGGTCCACCGTTCGCCCATCCATCAGAGGTCACACTAAAACCCTCCAACTGAACATGTGTAACAACATCACTTAGCAGTTTGTCATTGTCTAATTCTGTGCATTTGTGGTTATTTAATATGGTAACAGTCCTTTTAACTTCTTCAAAAATATGTGGCTCAAAGAATTCTTCAGGTGATTGACCTGTACCCTCCTTTGAGTATTTCTTTTTTCTTGCTGTGTTTGTTCATTGTTTCGATTTCCCAGGGAAGGAGTTATAGCATCCCCACTTACTCCCTGTTCATTGATATTCCCCATGCATGAGTCATCTTTCTTAAATCTTTCTCCTTGCTCTTTTGGAATTTCAGGTTTTCCTTTTTCATTTGTACAAATCTCCAATGTTTGATTTAGCTCTAGGTTGAACCGTACCTCTCTTTTAGATGTATTTGCAATTTCTGTCACATGTTCATTTACTGGTACTTTCATTTTTAAATCATTAGGCATCTCAGAGTCATTATGCAAAATTACATCAGAGCAATCTGTCTTTTTGGCACTGCCGGTATCATAAATACTTAGTCACTTATCAGAAACCACGCGGTCATTGCTATGGCCTTCTGCCCCTTCCTTTGATGACTGTTTTTGTGCTGTATAGAGCTTTCCTATTTGCTCAGCTAACATTTTCACTTGGGCCTCGAGACACTGGAATATTTCCATCACTCTAGAATCCTCTCTCTGTGGCCTAGATCGATATTGGTTGTTTTACCCCTGATTGGACCTATTCTGATACCTCTCTGGTGAATGATTTCTATTGGGATGGTTCCTGAAATCTTGAATCCTATGTGGAGGGGAGCGGGGTGCACCCATCCTTTGATTGTAGTCCCCTGGTGGTGGTGATTCATTGTATTGACGTGGGGCATAATTCATATTCTGCCTCATGTCCTGTCTCTCATTTTGTGGGTACTGTCCCCTATGCTGATTCCCATTATCAGTAAACCGATCCACATATCGGGGTCTGTCCTGATTACCATATATCATGGTATTAGGATCAAGTCTACTTTGTGTCCCCAATGTCTGGTAGGGACCATTATTTCTTTGATCCTGGCTTTCTCTCTGATTATTATTCATACCTGACATATCAAACCGATATTCTGCCCGGGGTCTGTCTCCATGGTACCTAGGGCTAATGTCACTCTCCCTATTACTAGGATCACGTGATTGAAACATTGGTGCAGGGTGTGATGACCTTTGTTGATTACCCCTTTCTTCAGGTGCCAAATTATTTTTACCTGGACTTTGAGCAGACTCAAGGGACATTTTGGCTGACCTGATTTCCATCACTGTTGCTGAGGGTTCTTTAGATTTAGGTCTAGTATCTTTCATTTTATCACTTTCTCTACCCTGACAATATAGTACCTCATATAGTTTTGTGCTTTGGTTTACAATCCATTCAAGAGACTTGTCACGGTCAAATTCACAGACCAATTGGGATATGATGTCTTTCTGTAGCCCATAGAAGTAGGCAGTTTTAAACTCATTGGAATTGGGGTCAAAAGATACATCAAAGCGAGAAAATTCTCTTTTAAGTCTTGTAAAAAGTGGCGAGGGGTTGTATTAGGCCCAGCAGTGATTGTGTAAGCAACTTTCTTTGCCTCCTGCAATGACTGGAAAGGAGAAAAATGACGCCTAATCTCTTTTACAAACTCTGCCCATGTCATATTCAGCTGCTCATTTATTCCTCTTATAATACTAGCTGTGGGAGCAAGTAGAGTTAAATGAAAATACTGCATGTATTGTTCCTTAGGTATCTGGAGGGCTTTAAATATGTCATGCACTGCTTCTAAGTGGTCCCCTATGCAGCATTCCCCTCCCTTTTTAAATGGTTTTATCAGGGCTTTGATGGATTTCATTATCTTTATGGGGCTATTCACTGTTATGCATGGAATTGCACTACTTTGTGATTCAATCCTGGTTTCAGGTGTATGGGATTGGTGGCGGCCACCACTGGGTGTGTCAAATCCCCCAAGGGTGCTGGAACCAAGTTCAGTCACCGGCCCAATCACTGGGGAACTAGCCCTTTGGGTAGAAATAGGATTCACCTTAATTCCATTGAATGCAGTGCCTTGCCGTCTATCCTGGGACCTGGGAATGCACATTTGCTTTTCCAATTCCTTACACTTCTTAAGGAACCTATCTGCCTCTTTTTGTAAATAGTTGTTTTCATCACTCATTTTATTAATTACCTCCTGCATCTCACACATTTGCATTTGTCATTCATTGAATTCTTTGTTTCTCTTGTCTCTTTCTTGAAACATTTTAACCATTTCCTGTTCAGCATTTTGGAGATCACTTTCTTTTTCACAATGTTCTTTTCGTAAAATCTGTATTTCTGAAACAATCTCATCTTTATCCTGTCTAATGTGGTACCAATTCTTGTTCACTGTTCTCAAATTGTTTCTTGCTTTTAGACAATTGAGTATCAAGATCCCTATATTTTAACTGCATGTCCTTTTGGCATACATCCAATTCTGCTCTTAACATTTCCTCCTTTTTACTTGCCCCATCTAGGTCAGCTTTTAACCTGTTAATCAGCTTAACATCATTTTCTTGCATTCACAGGGACCTATTAAAAATAAACCAGGTCTTGGCGCATAGTCGTATCAGGCAATCTTTCTCTGCATGTTTATCAGCTGCATTTAATAATCTCAGAAGGCAGACCTGAATTATGCTGCCTTCTGCAAAAATGCTGTCTAGTGGTTCTTTCTGCACTTCACCATAAATGCGGTCATGCCATTCTGTGGCATTGTTCGATGACCACATCCTAGGTGCATATAGTTTTGTCTCTAAATATTGCACTAGTTCTGAGAATGTGGCTTCTATTTGAGACATTCTGAAATTCTTTTTTTTTTTTTTAATGACACACTGCTATTATGAAATGGGTTCCCTTCAATGCACAAATGGTAGTGTGAGACACACTTGCCTTGACCAGCAGGTGCTCTATGATCACTTTCCCGGCCTGCAACGGACCATAAATATGTTGGGTATTTTGTGTAGATTTGGGGTCTGGCGGTATTTTATTACCGGCAAAATAATGGTCATTTAGTGATGACTACTCCTTGCATTTAGATTGGGTTTGGCCTTACTTCCTTTCAGTGACTATTCCTTATTACATTATATAGGATCATTTAGTGGCATACATTTTTGTTGGTGGTATTTTGTGGTGGTAAATTACTTAGTGGTGAGCATGATTTTCCTTCCCTTCATTATAACCCCATCATACAAAACCTTCCTTATTCTTATAATACTTCTGTGATCTATAGAGTACCTTGGACTTACATTATTCAGAAATACTACATTTTCATATAGAGTGCCACCTGTGGCTGTTATCACTGATTTATCTACACCAGTGAACTATGTTTCCATAAAGTATTCATAATAACCTGTGGTATTATCACTAATTTATATACATTAGTGAACTATTTTTCCATAGGCCTCTTTGCTGATTCATGTACGCCCAGCAATATCTATTGTACTATATTCCACTCAAACACCACACTGAGTGGAAACACGCACACAGCTATTTATAATTGCTAGTGTTATTATTTCATCTGCATGGGAAACATGACACATGTATTACCTAAAAAAAATCTTCCCCATTTCCTATCATATTATTCTAGATGCACCAAAGAAAAAGACAAAACAAAGATACTCTACACAATTTATGTACATTATACTTATATTATAAACAATTGCATTTCAAAATAACACCTCACCCTTCTGTTTTACAGAAATAAACAGAAAAATGTACAGCAGCAGAATGAGATCCACTTGGCATCATCTGGTACAAGGAGAAAAAAATACGGCAAAAGAACATTCACTTTGCAACATTACGCGTGTCAATTAAACACAGGGGATTCCCTATTGCTACTCTGCCTGCCTGATATTAGGTATTTGTACAGCAGTCACAGTAATCTCCATTCACTTTGATATTTACCAGCTATCTGTAGTTCTCCCACACGCTACCTTCCTGCGCTCGTCTTCGAGGAATGGGCCCGGGCTTTTCTTTTTAATCTTGAAGGATTAAAGTGCCCAGCGAGGACATGCAGTTCAATCTGCAGTTCTCAAGCCGTGCTAAGTGAGACTGGACCTGCCTCACAGCCAGTCTCAGATGCTCTGTCTCCGCAGCTCAGCCAAAGCAAACTCCTCACGGTAGCCCGGCCAAAACCATCTGCTCCCGGCAGCTCAGCCAAAGCGATCCCGTCAGTTCTGTCAGACCTTGTCCAGCAAACCTCTGTTGCATCCCCCCATGCTTCCGTGTCACCAATCAATTTCAAGAGACCCTATCCTCCTTCTTTCAACAATAGCTTGACTTTTACAGTAAGAAACTGTATCTAAACTCATTTCTTGGCATGTAGATTTCGCTTCCTGCAACACAGTGAACAGACAGAGCAGGGACAAAAAAAATCTGAATGCACGTTTAAAAATGACTCTCAGAGCACGTCTCTTCTGCCTCTTTTCCCACATGGAAAGCAGATTATAATGTTATTGAGTTAGTACTAGTGTTAGTATTTGTTAATTAAGTCAGTCAATTAGACAGCTAATGTAGTCTCCTGTAAATGAGGCATTTCAAATAAAAGAAAATTACTTTTAAAACTGCAGCCTGTCTCCATTTGCATACCCATATGTTACACTTGCGACATAGGACTGGCTATATTTGCCACATTATTGCTGGCAATAAAATGCTATACTTCAAAACACTTTAAATTATACTACACCCCCAATGTCTTCCTACCACCAGAGAATTCTACAACGTTTTCTCTACAGCTAGCATTTTCTCCCGCACATCATAACACAATGGTGCAATGAGTTACTGCCACTCAATATAATCTCCTTCTCCCCACAAATGATGTGCACATGTTTTCTCTCCTCCAAAAATTCAACTATTTTTTCTTTGCCAGCAAATATTATTTTGCCTCATCACAAAAATATGGTGCTCCGAGTTACAGTCACAGAATATAATCTTATCCTATCACTAAGGAAAGCTAACACATTTTCTCTTCAACTGATATCTTCTCTTATCACAAAAAGAAGCCTCACTCAGATAAAGCCATGGCATGTAATCTTCTGTCTCACTTCAAACAACTTATGTATAAATGATATGATATGGTATATATAATGCGCCTATATTCAAGTGTTTCAAGGCCAGCGAGGCAAGGGAGGGGGAACAGAGAGAGGACAAAAAACAACCATTTTAATAGGCCTATCGCACAAGTGCAGGGAGCAGGGAGGGGATATGTGCCGTGAGGGGGATGGGCAAGTGCAGGTCATGGAATCAATACAAGTAGTGCAGTCAACAAGTGGCAAGTGCACGTGTTAAAAGTGTAGACAACAGGTGTCAATAAGTGCCGGAAAGGGACTGTAGGGTTACAGATACAGATCACATTGCAGGGATGCCAGGAGGCAGTGCTGGTATGCAACTGGATGGTCAGGGACCTGGGCCCAAGTTCAGAGGGTAGCCAGGTGACCAGTGTGGTATCAGATAGGAGATCAGCAGGATAGAGGAAGAGAGAAGGCAGAAGCAAAGTGGAAGGTCTTGAGATGCTTCTGGAATCGGAGATGGTACGGCTCATGTTTCATGCAAGCTGGCCTCTGGGCTTCTCACCTCCCACAGTAGTAGTTTGATGGCCTATTCTATTTCGGTTGTCTGCATCTACCTCGAGTAAATCCTGTTTCAATTTTCAACAGCACACTCAATGAAGTCCAACTTTATTCTTCTCCCTTGCCCTCAAATAAATCCTATTCATTTGTATCCACTCACTCAATTACAGAATATTTCATCAGCTGCTCTATCAACCTCCTAACTGTACCCCTGCCTACTCAAGACACATGTCAAAATAGAACCACACACACCCTATGTATAGCATTCCAGCCTAAAGCAACCAAATTACTAAATCCGTCGTGAGGTTTGGGAGAGCTCTGTTGCACTGACATGCACGCATGTTCCGAATCTACACAAATCATATCATTTACTCTTACCTAAAAGCCAGTACATGCAGTAAGGTAACATATATGTTCATTGAACTGTCCCTTACTCTCTTTACTCCCGGATAGCACAGCGGCAACATGCTGGTCTTGGAAGCACGACAATGCATAGCAACAGCAATTCGAATTCCGGATCTGCGCTTAGAAACCAAACTCAGGTATGGTATTAGCCTCGTTATAAAAAAACATTTTAATTAAATGAAAAACACACTGATGTGTACATTCTGTGCATATGTTAGCCTTATCAATTGGTCAAACTGGGGATTTCGGAGAGTGTACATCATGTGCAATGTACACACACACACATACCCACCCACACACAAATGGTGCTTCTAACCTCATGAACATGAAACATTAATTAAAACGATTTTTGATTGTTTCATACGTTTTTAAAAACACATACTAAGTAGGTGTCTGCCTAGGTCAGGAAATTGAGCAAGTGACTGGAATAAATAGCATATCACTTGGAAATAGTCTATTTAAAGTCAAGGTAAACTTGCTTCGCCTGCTGTTTGCAGAATTCTGAACAATGTTCCTAGAACAGTAGGGTGGATTTGAGTCTGACTTCTTCTAAATGGAGACATTGTGACTCCACATACAAAGCATGGCTGATTAGTGGAAACTACAGCTAAAACAATGGGGTTCTAATTATAACAATCTCAGCATGAGCCTGCCCTAAAGTCAAGTGGTTATGAGATGCAATTTAAACCCAGCTGGAGGGCCACGTGAATTCTGGAACAGCAATGTGGCACCGTGCACAGAGGAAGCATTGACACCAAAGAGCTTGAATGCACCTTGGAATCAATGAGTGATGAACACTTTAGACACACAGAGGTCGGCATGCGGAGAGCTTGCAGAACTGAAAAAAACGTTGTGTTAATTCAGCGGATGCACCATGAGTACCTTTTCTGCATTTAAACATACAGTCCATGTGTTTGCCATTAGCAATCCCATCCCATAGCTGGCGTGCAGTTTTCCCCAATATGATCCTCTTTCCAAGTTTAGGGCAGCTCCACCAAAGACATATTCATTCCAACACAATGCACCATCACACATTGAATTGTGGCCGTTAAGACCTGGGGTGTTGCTAGCCAATCAGATTAACTTGTTTGTTTTGAATCCTCTACTAACAGCGTAACCGTACAGGGGTGCACAACTTATTTAGCTGGCGGGCCGAATATACCCCACAATCCAATTACTCTGCATGGGAATGAGCGGGTGGTGGATGCATCAGTGAACGAATTGGAGCATCAATACATGGGTGTATGGTCTACTTTTTATTTATAACTTTTCTACCTTAACAGGTGATACATAGCTTTTTCATCCTTGTCCACTTTGATTTATTTGTATTATCGGACTGAAATCACGTCTTTAGCTAGAAGTAAAACTGCATGTATCATGATGCAAAGACAGAAAACTGGACCACAGAGGCTTCACACATCTGACATGACAGACTTAGAGACTGACTTTAGGCCAGACAAACCTTCAATAATAAACAAATGTGACTTGGAGGTTCAGAAATAATGGCCCGAATGGCTGCATTCGGTCCACGGCCGCATGTTGCGCACCAGCGGCGTAACGTTACAATTTCTCTGGCCTACTAGTAGGTGTTCCCATCACCCTTTCATGGCGATGTGGTATGGATCCAGCACCCCCATTGCCACCCATGGCAAATACTAGAATCTCATGGCTCAACCACTAGCATTTCTCAAATTTATACTACATGATACCTCTCTAATTAACTTATGCTTAATTTCTCGTGTTCGGCTTCCCGTGTATGACTTAGCTGATGGTCTCCTGGTGATTAGGCTGGTGACTCTCGGATAAGGATTATCGTTCACTTCGAGCTGCAGTTTCCCCTCCATAACGTACTTAGTTGAGTAGGCACCCCCCCCTCATGCTCGTTCCCGTGTTCCCGAAGTCAACTGCTTTAGGAGCATCAGAGAATTCACTAAGAAGCACCATAGGCTTTTGCCCTAACTGCGTGCTTCCCGATCCTGAGCCCGAATGTGATCTGCTCTCTCCGCCCCCATTGATATTCCACTCAACCTTTTGGCCGGACAGAACTGTTTGCTAGGGGACACTAATAACAAGTATTTGCGTCAATCCTAGCATCCATTAGTTTTGGACTTTACTATTTCTTTTTGTTAGATTTATTTATTTATCTAATCATTTATAAAGCACACCAAACCCTAGGCATCAGGGCGCTGTTACAGAAACCAGTTACATGCAGAGAGATAGTAGTTACAGTAATTGCAAGCAAAACACATCACTTGGTAGCTATTTTTGACACAGTAATTTCCTGGTTGGGTCTTGTGTGGGCTACATAGTTTTAAAAGAACAGCTATGTTCTGAGATCTCTTTGGAAAATCCAATAGGAATCTTCAGCCCGCAGTGCTGGTGGAAGGGAGTTCCATTGTATGGCCACTATGGACGGGAAGCTAGATCCTCCCACTTTTTTGCATTTGAATTTGGGCTAGACAAGTCAGTGGGAATAGGGGTTCTAGATAGATTCCTCTATTCTGTATTCTCCTTTCTGTCCTTGATGACCTCTAGCTCCCCTCTGCTTCACTTTTATTATTTTCATCTTTTTTATTCATTCATGTCTTCCTCTCTTGTTATTCTTTATACCCTGTTAGCATTCATTTTTTAAAAATGTATATTTTATTTTTAATTTGAAATGGGTATTTTTCTTTTTTCACATGAAATGTAATCCCTGCATTTTCGGTGAGAGGGCCTTGCATTGGAGTGGATTTCCTTGAAATGGGTTACTTTGAAATGGATTAGGGGGGATGGGTGGCTACCCATCTCCCAGGGAATAAAGCAATGAGAACAGGTAAAATCAATAATCTATGTATTAAGCCCAGGTCAGGACGTGCCAAATAGTTTTTATTCTGTAGTTTTCCCCTTTGCTACACGTGTGACCAACTGACTGTAAAATCAATGCACTGCAAATGTGTCCCTGCCCTACCAGTGTTTATGCATGTGTCATTCCATTTGTGCATGCAAATGCGAACGCACAAATATGTATTTTTGCTCTGCAATTTTTTAATGATCCAACCCGTTTATTTTTTTGTGATTTTTTTTGTAGATCATTTGTACTTGCATGAAACGGATGTGAAAGGATTAGAGACCAAACAGTAAACCAAAAAATGCTATGTCCAATGTCACCACTACAGTCTTCCAGATTGATGCATTATGTCATACAAGTCTACAACAAATATCCACTATGTACAGGTGGTGGCATTATGTCCCAGGGAGCAGGTGACCCAAACAAGAGAGTGTCTGTTATATGCTTGCTGTGATTAGCAACCACGAGTCAGAGGTCAGTGAGTGAGTCTATGGTGAAGGAGTGACTGAGTGAGCAGGTGAGTGGCATCTGTTGCGGATCAGTACACTCTGAAAACCAAAGGACACATAGGTATTTTGGGATTTGCATCTCAGTGTTTGCGGATTGTGAAGCGGGATAGTTTACGCCTGCTGGAGTCTGAAGTCCACTAGAGCATTGTCGTCGGTTCAGACTTCACTGCAAGTGCTGCTCAGGCTAACAAGGCTGCAGGTCAAGCTCCCTGAGATCACTGGCAAAGAGGTACTGCTTCTGTGCAATTGTGATTTATTTTTATATTTTCCAATGGTAAATTCAAATGTTTAGCACCGATAGCACTATAACAGGGGTCTTCAACCTTTTGCTCTCAGGACATTTTTGCCTACAACCGGCATCATCAAGGCAAACATAGTTAATGGTGAGTGATCATATAATCTATATACCCATAAAGGAGGGGCCACATAACCAGAGTGGGGGTTATTACCCAAAACACCACCTGCCTATGATGCATCTCCTAATTATCATATTTCTCATAATGACCAGGTGTTGAACATTTTTACAAAATGTTTGCCAAAAAGTATTTATTTGAATATTTTAGCATGCACATTTTATAGTCATGGTCACGCATAGCTCTCAACCATTTATGTTGCAAAGGCGGGTGAAAACACCCGATTTTATTTTTGGCGGGTGAGAGGTCCATTGAAATGAATGGGCGTGCAGGAGACTTGGCGGGTGCGTCAGCTGTTTACAAAGCGTGTGAGTTGAGAGCTATGCATGGTGTCATATGTACAAGATGATTCTCAATAAGGCCTTAAATCCTCAGGCGGCAGAGATACATTCAGGTGATAAAGTGAATATACTGTAAAACACAACTACAAGATTGTGCAGAGAAACAATGGCGTGCATATGTCTGTTACACCAGTACCATAATAATACATCAGAGTTACCAAAGCATTAACATGCTGTCCTCCTTGATAGCTCTAGAAAACCAAACTTGCCCATCACCATAGAGGTCAGGGTCCATAATATGTGAATCTCCTGCTTGCACTAGTCAGACCTCCTTTTTTTAAAAAAAATTCAAATGGTTAATACATTGTTCATACAAATAATCATACATTTCACATTTCAGTACATGAATCATAAAAGAAAAACAATTTTGTCTTCATCTAATAAAATTATCAACCTCAAATACATCCTCTGATCATTATTTCCCGACAAAAACACAAAATTGAGTGATTTCATCCTCACTTTATGTGTGTAAAGTTCCCAAGATTAGTGACCGATAAGTGCTGTCTTCCTTTAAGCCTTTTTGAGTTTAAACTGTCGCAAAAAGTCAATGGTTCTAATTCTCAAACCTGAATGAATCATTCGCCATAAGAGGTCTGGTGTGACCTCAAGATATCTGGCCAATGCAGGTTTAAATTGTCTAGACCTTTGCTCTGCCAGTGCATCACATTCAACTACTAAATACCGCAAGGTTTCTTTCTCAGTTGCTCTCTTGCAGATTCGACAGACAATCTCAAAAGGTTTTATTAACCTACGTCTGGCTAGCACTTCTTTGGTAGAGCACAGGTTGAAGTGCAGGCGCATAAAGTCACCTCTGTGTGATTCAGCCAGGTATTTCAATATATACTTCTCTGTATAGCTGTATCTTTTGGTGATGTACAGGTTTTCCTTAAAGTCATGATAAGATTCACATGTAGCTCTAGTCCGTCTCCAATCACTCTCAAAGCGTTTTGTTTTGACTCTCATTGGATTCTGGATCAGAACTAATAGTGATCCATCTGCAAGCGCTAGTGCATGTGTTACCAAATTTCGCCATTTTGAGATGTATTTATCTCTTAGAAGAAAAGCTATGGTTAGCCAGTTTGCCTAACACCATAGTTGATTGTAGTGCCAAAATACACTTCCTGAAAATGGTTACCGCTGATAGCATGCTTACAGAGAAATTAGCCCAAGTTCATAAAGAATCCAAGGCGTAGGAACACACAAAGGCAGTTGTAATATGCTGCGCCAATATTTTCCTTCCACTTTGACCCACACTTGTTCAACAAGCACTGTTTTAGTTTCTGATGCATACAGAAGGATAGTTGTTACTTTTTGCAGAAAGTAAGTAATAGCTGGGGCTAACGTGAATTTGCCATACTTAGCTTGAACTATTTTGGCTTGGGAAATCAATGTTATAAGTTTCTCTTTTAAAGTTAGTTTACAGATTTCAGAGTCTGCTTGACTTGCAGTGATAGTGCCTAAATAGGTATACCATTGTACACATTCCAATTTTACACCCCTTAAAGACCATGATTGATTTTTCATCTTGTGTTTTCTTGTTATGTTACATTTCATCACTTTTGTTTTATGTAGATTTATAGTAATCAGATTTTCCTGAACATAGGAATCTAAGGCATCCAGTAACCTTTGGAGGCCCTTCGGTGTCTTGGAGATCAACACTAAGTCATCTGCATATAGTAAAGATGTTATAACCTGGTTGTTCAGCTTAGGGGAGGCAGTGATGATGTTCTGAAAAGTGCCACCTATATCTGAAATGAAGAAATTAAACAGTGCTGAGGCCAGGGGCCATCACTGCCTCAGCCCTCTAAATGTTTCAATTGGCAAGACAGTTTGCCATCCAATGACAGTCTCACTTGTTTGATATTTTCATGATGTAAATCTCTAATAAGTGAAACTACATATTGCGGACAGCCCTGACGAATCAATTTTTTTTAACAATATCTGTCTTGAAACTGAGTCGAAGGCGGCCCTTAGATCTACAAAGACGAACTATAGAGGCTGTTCTAGGATGGCATGGTGTGAAATGATAGATGTCAGTGTTAACAAGTTCATAGATGTATCCAAACCAGGAATAAATCCAGTTTGAAACGGAGCACATTGGAAATATTCAGCTGTCCATTTGTTGAAGTCTCTGAGGATGAACCTGGAAAATATTTTCCCAGTTGCGTCAAGGAGGGCGATCGGTCTACAGTTTGCCGCATTCGAACGATCGCCTCTCTTGAAGATGGGAACTATAACCGAGAGACGACATGTAGAAGGGATTGCATTTGTTTTTATTATTTGACTAAAGATGCTATGTAGGATCCGCACCCATATACCGGGATGTTTTTTAAACATGTAGTTGCTCAGCCCATATGGGCATGGTGCATGAGAATTGCTTAATTTAGTAACACAATGTACAATATCCTCTTCTGAAATTTTTAATCCATTATTATTTGGTGGCTCAGGGATAGTTTCACCTTCACTTGTAGATGGAAGAGGATACATATCAGAATAATATGAAACCCATTGACTCTCATTAATGCCGTTTATTTGTACTGGTTTTTGGGCTGCATGGTTGGGGTGTTTATCAAGGACCACATTTCGGCTGTGTTTTTTTTTAGAGATGGTTTGCAACATTACTTCTCCATCTGTTTGTAATAATTGGGCTTGTGGGCTCTTTACCGATTCTTATATTTGCACCGTGCAGCCTTAATGGCCTCCTGTTTATTGATAACTGATGACTCTATGATGGTTCTCTTCAAACGTCGCAAATTCGTTTTCCACTTCTGCACTTCTGTATCAAATTCATGCATGGGTTTAAAGTAAGTGTGTGTCGGTGTCTGACAGAGTATTTGATACAGATGTAAAAAGGTTGTGTATGGTTGTTTGGATTCCATTCTGTCAGTATAATTTCTCTCTATGCTTGTGTTAAGTGACATTAAGGCTGGCAGATTCCAAGAAAATCGTGTTCGGGCATTATTTATGGTCAGTGGCTGCTGGAATTTCAGAGTAGTGTCTTCCTTTAAAGAATAGTCTAAAGACCACTGAAGACTCAGTAACTCATGATCGCTGTTCAGTTGTTTTAACACATTACATTTTATGCTTGGTTGATAGTGTTTTGATCAACGTATATGTAGTCAAAGATGGAAGAACTAGTTGCCCTCTGCCAGCTGTTTACCGCAGGTATTTCACCCTGTAGGGAACCATTACACATTACAAGATTTCTTTCCTTCATCAAGGACAACCGCTTTCTGGAAGATAATGTGATTTTATGATTATTATGTACAGTAAGTTGCACGTTTAAATCCCCAGCTAGAATTGTGTTGGTGATCTCTGGTGCCGTCACAGCGTTGTTCAGTAGTTTCTCTAAATCAGAGAAAAACGTATCATCAGTTATGCCCGCCGGGTTGCGATATATATTGATAATTGCACATCCCGGATGTGACACCTTAATCATTTGCAAATATAAGTTGGGAGCTTGCTAAGCTGTGATTTACCTATTTTTATGATTCTTAATGGTGACCAGAAGCCCAGACGATGGTCGGCCACGGGAGGAGGTTTTGGCTGGATGTAAAATAATAGAATGCTCCTCCCTGTAGTGATTGACTCCCAGCCTTCTTAGGTTGACTTGCTAGGTTTATTACCAGCTTCATTGGTATCTTTACAAGCAGTCAAACAGGTTACATATAAGTTACAGGTAGGACATATAAAATACTGGCAGCCCATCGCCCAGGCCTGTGGCTGAACAACTGACCAGGTTAGAACATTCACCCATGCATTCCATCACTCAGGCATAAACACTCCACATGACATCACAACATTCCTTCTGCAAAGCCAAGCCATACACAACACTCCCCTATGGGTTTTTCGGTCAACCGTGTTTCTTGAAGTATTAGTATGTCATATTCAGCAAGAAAGTCTGCGCTACAACCTATTAAATGTGTAAACCTTCACATGTTATAACTTGCTACAGATATAGCACATGACTGGGTTGTCGAAGTGGGTTATGATTGAGCTTCATATACCATGCATGTAATGTATAAGTTGTTCCATTCTAGTGAATCTACACTTCTCTTGACTGGACGCTTGTTTGTCCCTGGAGGTGGGGGGACCATTCCCACAAAATGTTGGTTTGCCATCACTATCGAAAACCGTTGGATCCTGTGCTAACACAAAACCCAGTGCAAATAACTCCATGTGAGCCTGCCATAGGGCATTTCACACTACGGTTGACTGCATCCATAAGCGTACAATAGACAGGTTGTCGTCATTAAGGAATTCTACCTGTTCAATATCTGGAAAGCTGATCTCTTGAAGGCTCCCAATGTATTCACAGATTGCCAAAATGCTTGTTCTGTTAAGAACATAGGAAGTAAATGGGGCTGCATGACATTTTAAAATTAGTCGGTGACTCTTATTCCAATTCTGCATAGATTTGGTCAATTGCACAGCTGATGCCTTTTCTGTGCGGCTGTTAGAATTGGTTTTCTTATTGGCGCTTAAGGTCAGTGCGGTGGTTATATTGCCATAGGCTGAATAGAAATGTACATGTTTTACTTGATCATTGTATTTGGTCGTGTAGAGTCCCTCTCGCTTTCCAATGATAAGTTGATTTGCATCGAGGTACTTTTCTACCACTTGTGCAATTTGTCTATTGATGTCATCTTTAGCTTCATTTTCAAGAGCTTGTGGTGACCCATCTATTGACAGTATGCTAGGTTACGAGACATCTGTCTTTGTTGCATGCTGCATATTGGAAACCGCTGGCAGGCACACCACATTTTGTGCTATACCAGGTTTTTTATCATTCACACATGTTAGAGGAGGCACTATTGGCACCTCAATTTGGAACCCTATCTTTTTTGTAGTGATTGTATCGGCTTCCGCTGAGAGTCATTTTACTTCAAGATCATACAATAGTTGTTGGTTCTCATTGGTGTCTTTGGCTATGTTATTAACCGCTGTATTATTTGCCACAGACACTGCTGGGTTCAGCTGCCGGCAAGGTGCAATTATGTGATTCCTGCTATTTCTCTCACTCACTAGAAAACCAACATCTAAATGATGAGGCTTTTGTGACAAAACAGATGAACCAACCTTTGTTAGTTGCAATTGTACATACTTTTCAATGGATTTCTCAATTTGTGTTTTAATATCACAAAGAATTCTGTCCTGTTCCAGTTGATTTCTGTCAGCAATTGGGACCAACGTTATTGCCCTCTCGGGCGACTTCTGAGTACCAGCCAGAGTGATGGCTGAATTTTCAGTTCCTGCTGCAGCCATGTTCTGATCACTCACAATCGCGACTTATTTATTAAAGGGAGTATAGTCACTCACTAGAGTTTCCTTCTGACCTGTATTGTCAGTCCGTGTCGTGACCAGACATTTATATTTGGATAACTCTGCACGGGTCGCCAGAGCTGTTTTGTTTCCAGACGTAATTCTCTTAACAAATTGTTTGATACTCCATCGAGCTCAAGGAGGGTGGTTTGTTTCTGATGTTATTATCAAACAAGTTGTAAATTGCTATTACCCCCAACTGCGCCTCCTCTGTATCGCTATGTTGCGTTGATATTAAAGTTGGTGCCTGCAAATTATTTTCCATTTGAACCACCTCGACTAGACCAATAACTGTATTGATCTCAGGAACCACACTCAGACTCACACTTCTGCCATTGATATGATACTTTTGAGCACTCTGGGATACATCAATTGCCTTCTTGGTCAGTATTGAACCGCACTCACACTGTTTCGCTAAATTGGTGCCATTTGCAATATCATTCATCCAAGAGGCAATTTGGTAAATTTGTTTACTCTGCTGAGTAATTTTACCCTCCACAGTATCAACCAGTTTTGTAAGGGATACAATAGTCATATGCATTGCATTCAAGGTGATTTCCAGCAAAACCATTTGTGATTGAATCAGTGATGCTGTTGGTAAGCAAACTGCTTCCTGGTTGTTATCTGTTAGTGACCCATCTCTATTTGGCTGAGAGATAGATATAGGCGCAGAGTTTTCAAAAAGACTCAGCGACTGGTAGAGGCTTTTGGTATCAGAGTCAATAAGAGAAGACAATGCTATTACAGAAATGTTTCCAACAAAATGAGCCCCTGAATCTGACTCAGACTGAGGGCCTCATTACACGGAAGGCGGTAATCCAGGGTGCTATTAGCACCCTGGACCATGCCGGTAAAATACCGGCACCGCCTTGGCGGAAAGGGGATTTACCGCCCCATACCAAGGTTGGAGGGGCGGTAAATCCCCCTTCCGCCATTGCCCTTCCCCATTCCCATTTCTGCCCCATAGGGCTCTATGGGAATGGGGAAGGTGCTAATTGCGGCACCGCAATTTTGCGGTGCCGTCATTAGCTCTGAGGTCCCTTAGCGGGTTGGTTTTTAACGCCTGCAAAAAGCAGGCGTTAAAGCACCAACCCGCTAAGGGACCTCGTAGTAAGGCGGTAATGGTTAACGGTCACCGTTACCATTAACGGTGGCCGTTAAGCATTACCGCCTTCCGTGTAATGAGGCCCTGAGTGTCAGGAATGATCAGAATTGGTTCTGTATCTAGATTAATTGGTTCAGAGAGAACTGGAGGCTTACAACCCTTTAAGATGAGCAGCAATACCCTGGAGATAGATGGGGATGCAGATATTAATCAAACATCAATAATTCAGATGACACAAATAGCTTGGCAAAAGTGTGCCTGTTTTAATGCAAGTCTTTAAAGCAGGGAGTACAACGAATATCAGCAATCGCTCGATACTCTAACTCTCAATCATTTCATAAAAAAGCTGGGTTCTTAAACCCAATAATTGGTCATAGCTGACGTGTTGACATGCGTCATTACCAACGTCATCCTACGTGGCAAACTGCAGAAACTTATTGGGAAGTAGGATTGGTTCTAAGTGAATAACTAAGTATAGGTGTAATATCTGTATGGAGTAACATAGAGAAATAATTGGATATTCAACAACAGGTGGCGCAACCAAGCCTTCCCTTTAAAATGGCCACTATGAACATCACTAAATGTATGACGTCCCACTGGCTACACAAACTATAGGACTCCCAACTAAGTGGTCCCCTACAATTGGTTTGCTTCTAACCCCCGTCAGCAACTTTCCACATACGTGAGCAGGACGCAGACCAAACAACCAGTTGAGAGTGAGCTTGTCTTGATACCAGCTTCCCACCAATTTAAACTATAATCCATCATCACCTCAATGGTCCAGTGTCAATTAGTATTTGAAGTTGGCCTTCAGTCTGTACTGTTCTCTGGGACTTTTTAAGGCGTATGGGTACTATCTGGCTTCCGTGCATAGGTGTGATCTTCTCATCCATCCAACTTTCTTCCATCACGTGACTGGACACCACAAATTGAGCCTTTTCGTGTATTTGATTCTATTCTTCAATAGTCCTCTGACGTGTTTTGTTTTTGCTAGACCTTCTTGAACAGGAGATTCTGTTCTTTCACGTTAATTGTATCTACTGTCAGCCAATTTCAGTTCTGATAAGACCTTGGCTTTCGTGGCCTAGCCAACTCCTTAGCTGAAATATATTCGGTTTAATACAATTGCTTTTGTAACTGCGACACTGAATTGAGGCCTTCCTCGTTGTTCAGGACTGCTTTATACATAGTGGAAACATTCATGCTTTATTTAGTCCATATGTATCTATAAGGTATATGTATATGTTGGCGCTTGCCGCAATCTAACTATTTAAAAGCATTTGGCTAGCTTCATGATTGCTTTGCTGCTTGCGTTTTATTGCATCGGTACACGTTTAAACTAACTAAGTATCTTCATCATGTTTGTGGCATAAGTTTCTTTATCTTGATCCCAAGATGTTACTTATCCCTGGTACTTCTTGGTTCATTGTAAATTGTCTGCCTCTCTGGTCTGATTATCCTTTTATCTGGTGTCGATTCAACTTTGTATGATGTCACCATTCCTCCTGGTCATTCAGTTTCTTTGCTTCATCAGGAATCTCCTTCAAATGGACGTCTTGGATGTAGGTATGGTTTCCTCAATGGGCACTTTACTTGCCATATTCTTTTTGGTATAAGTATTCTTATGGATACTGCACAGAGCCCTCTCTCTTCTCTTTGCTGGTTTACCTACTATGTAAATGTCACATATTTTGGTTCATACGTTTCAGGTAATGTAGGCGGGACCGGTGGAGTGGGGGTCCTTGGCTCCTCTTCTACAAGAAGACACATGCTCAGGCACTATAACCGGATGCGAGTAGTCATTCCTTTCATCCAGCTCATTAGTAATTACTGTAGGCAGCACATGCTTGGGAGGTGTAACTCTTAAACCCTCCACTGTGATTATCTGAGTGTCAGAGATTGAAATGTTTAAGGGCTGTTCAGATGTGACAATTGCCTTTTGGTTTTCCTTCTCGTCCTGTTGTGTGTCGCACCTTTCAACACTCTCACCTTGATTAATGCATGGTCTGCAAAAATCATTAATTTTTTGTCCTGGGCAGAGCGCTCAAAGGCCCAGCATTTTATGTTTGACTGCAATCGCAGGTGATGGTCTCCTTGGAGTTCATTTAAGTATCACCGAGGCAGTTGACATTTTCATATTATCTGGCATGCCCGTTTTCAATGAATAAATTGCAGATGTCATGCATTAATCACACAAACGTTGGCACTGCAAAATAGGTAGTACCCTGAGGCTACGCCATCTTGCTATTCAGGCAAATTGTCCAGAACGTAGATCACAAGAACACAAGTATTTGCTGCAGCTCTGTGTCCCCCAGTGATTTCTGCGACTGTTCCAAGAGTTCCACTCCACAGTTACAGCCGCAAATTGGAGCTTGCCTTCGATAACAACGAAGTTCAGGTGCTGGTTTCGGTGTCCAAACAATACAGCTGTCCCATATGAGTTACGCGGCTGTTCAAAGAGCCCTGCCCTGCAGTTGCAGCCGTGGATTGGGTCACAGTTCAGTTGGCACGTGAATTTAGGTGATGAATCCACTGTTCAAACAATTGCTTTCAAAGTCTGCCATAAGAGGGGATACGTTCATGCATATCGCAAGAGGTGAGTCAGTGTAAACTTGCTAGGCAGTTTAGGGATAAAGTCAATGCAGGCTTACCACATAGACGTAGAGGGTTCGTCACTCCCCACTCACCATCCACTAGACACAAGACACACTGCTAGCACTCCACGCATGCACAGTGTTTTTGAAGGAAGATCTTGGAATTCCACAGGAAACAGAAAGAGGACTACACAGTTCTGTTTTCTTCTCATTGAAGAAAGTATCCACACTGGAGCAACGTTGAAACAAGCCTGCTGTCCACGACTCCACAAGAAACACGCTAGCACACCGCTAGTTTGACTTCCATCTATCTGGAACATAGCACCACCAACTCACTCAACAACATAAAGGGGTTTTAACCCCTGACTCACTGCAGAAACCTTCCTAGCACTGTCTAACTGGTCCGTACCAGTTTGTTTCACAAGGTATTAAGCAGGCCATCTTCCTTGGCATGAATTCACACCATTTGAAATCGTTCACTGTGAGCTCCTGGAGCGGACTTCCTGCTGGTTGCTGGCTCTGCGCCAATGAGTCTTGACAGTTTTGATTGTGTGTTCCAACTCCACCTGTTCATGCTCCTCCACTGCCTTCTGCTTCAGATTTTGCTTCCTCCTCCTCTTACTCCAGTTCTCATGCCTTCTTCCTTCTCCTGCTCCCTCTTTCCTTCATCCTCTTCCTCTTCCAAGACCTTACTTTCTCTTCTCCTTACTCGCCTCCTAGTCCTCCAACCTCTCTCTATTTCTTCTTTAACTCTCAGTAATACCAGCTCTCAGAACCCCTGCTCTCCCCCCAAAAGGTAGTGGGGTATTGCTTCCTTTAATTCCGGGAGTAATACTGTGATTGGCTGGCACCTCTCTTTCTGGTGTTCCCAAACCCTGGTTTTCCACAGCCCATTATGCACACCACGTTCTCTTATGTGAATGCACATAAGGGAAATCGCCTAAGAGAAAACACCTCTCAACTGGCTCCTTCACACTTCAGTTGAGAGGTGGGTGTTTTCTATTGATTTCAGTTGGGTGCCACCATGGTAGTGTCAGCCAGGTGTATCATGCGGTTGCCTGACTAAGCAATCTGGCTGGGAAACGGGTAACTGATTCTGTTTGTAACTGGT
Organism: Ambystoma mexicanum; assembly: GCF_040938575.1. Classification (NCBI taxonomy): domain Eukaryota; kingdom Metazoa; phylum Chordata; class Amphibia; order Caudata; family Ambystomatidae; genus Ambystoma; species Ambystoma mexicanum. The sequence goes on from NC_090937.1 coordinate 1,534,175,994, forward strand.
TTACAATTGCTCGTCTAGTGACAACTGCTGATCGTGTTCACCTCCCTTTCCGGTGTCAGGCTTAGGTCCTCAGGGGCACATAATGCTGGGGCTCCTGCTTCACACATGGAGGCAAGGACCAAAGGAAGATTAAGCGACACATGCTTTTGTCTCTCCCCAGCTGCATGTGCATATTTTGGGAGCTGTGGCTCCCCTGCTGGATCTCAAGGAGGCACACACGTAGGTTCTTGTTTTTTGCCATCTTTGGGAGGACTGTGGCGCTCTGGAAGTCCCCCACTTTCGGAATTGGGGTTGGTTCACAGAGTGGGGTTGCATTCCTGCCCCCAGCGTTCACTAGTCTCTCTTTGCTGCTGGGTCTTTTGAGGGGGTCAGACATGGGAGACAGACACAAAAGTATAGTTTTCTCATAATTTGCCATTTTATGAAATGAACAGGGGTAAGATAAACACTTATCTTTCCCTAACCTTACAAGTACGTCTCTACCTAGCAAACTAAAGCTAAAGAAAAATGACCTAGTGTCCAACGAGTCTCTGGCCCTCACACTAATACACACAACGAAATGATACAATAAATATACGTGAAATATTTGGCTGTTTTCAAATAAACAAAACAATATACCAGTTTAAACTTAAAGGTTTTGAAAAGTGCTCCTTGTGACACGGGTTGGACTCCCTTCCACTGGATCAATTCAGGAATACATTGAGCAAAGTTCTGATTCTTCTAATAAAACACTTTTGTCAGGAAAGCACAAGCACTACTTTTGATGAGTAGTGGATTAAAGTCCCTAGTGGATTGTACATCAGTAACATTGTTCCATTTTACCATAAGCCAGTTTTGACGGCTTTATTAAGAGTTGGCAGAGTAAGGGGAGGTTGTAAAAAGGGTTTGTAATTTTACTTTGGAGTGGGGATGTATACCTAAGGCAGAATTATGACCGTAAAGAGATGTCATATTTCATTCATATTTCATTCCTGAAATTCCAAAGTATAAATCTTATTCTGTTTAGATGATTTCTCATAACATGTTCTTTAGCTAGTTATATGGGAGGGATTTGTACATTGACAGCATGCCTCTACATATTTAGGAATTATAGAACGCTCATCCTCAGAAGAAGGTGAATACCGCGTCTCTCCCAAAGGAGTCGCCGCTTAATGTAATCCTCCCTCCTGAAACCAGCCCCAGGGTTAGGAACAAGTAGCGTCTGCCGTCCCCTGGCCACTTGGGAGGAGACTTTAGGCTGGGGTTTAGTGATGACTCTGCAGGATTCCTCACAGTCTTCACTGACTTTATCACACATTCAAGATTGAACAGCAGTCACAAAGGCCTAGCTAACATTCACAAATCTGTCCAGAGAAATTAACAAACAATATGTGACGCATACACAGGATAGGGGGTTATTATCCTTGGACTGCCAAAATAGTGAAGATCTAAATCCTGTTACATGTAAGAGGTGTCATCTTCTTCTTCTGTACATTGGAAGTGCTGGCCTTGGTGGACATTGCCATTCCTCCATGAATTCTATAGTGTGTGGCCGAGTGGACATCCATCTCGTCATGTTCATGCTTCTGTCCGTCTAATTGTTCAGTTTCTGGGCAAGTTTTAAATCATGAGAACACTTTCCCTTCACACAGCTTGCAGAGTTCTTTGTGCAGACAGCTTTTGGCTACTGCCACATGCTCTTTTGAGGTTAGGAGCCTCTAGGGTTTAATTTAAAGAAAGCCATTTGTGGACTCCTTTAGGGGGAAGCAGGAAAAGGGAGAATAAGGGTCGCCCGGTGTGTAAAGTGTCTCTGGGCATACTTCAAATTAAAAAAGAATTAGGTCACAAATGCGGTATCCTTTAAACAAAACAAAACCAAGTGTTTATCACTGTGCAAGTGGAGAACCGCTGGTCAGAATGTAAAATCTCAACCCTCCCGACGAATTATAGGGGCCTCCACCACACTGCTGCTGACTTGTTTGGCTTCACCTGGCATAGGCAGCCCAGCCAACAAGGACTGTGTTCTCCCACGTTATTCTGCCATGTCTGCCAGAATAACATCCCGAAGAGCAGAAAAAGAACTGCTGCAAAGAAGGACATTGGATCAGCCTTGGGCACGCTGTCTCTCAAGTAAAGTTGCTTTTTATATGTAGTTTACAGTGAACTGTATAGAGGCCGTTTTTATATATTTTATGGATTGTGTTATATTATTAAATAACTGTGTTGTATTTTAAAATGACTTTTGGGTATTTCTAAATTCTTTTATTGATAGTTGCACAGCTGCTTTAGGTATAGTAATGGTATATGTAATGGTGTATACAGTGTAAGGAACAAGTTACTTTCCTGTAACTGTTGTTCTCCAGCATGGGTCTGGCATGGATTCACATGCTCATGAATATTCCCCGTCGTCAGGCCGGGAATCCTCGGTATAGAAAAAATCAGTATTAGTTTCGTTTCTGATCTGTCTTTCTCAATAGTAACCAATCACTGGTCTCTGGGTCATACTGCCCCTAGCTAATGACTGGCCTCCCCCTAAGCCCCGCCCCTGGCAGCCATCCTCAGATTTGGTAGCACATGAAGTGGCAGTATGACCAAGTGAAGAGCCGCAGAGGGGTAGGTGGGAGGGTTCGCATGTGAATCCATGCCAGACCCATGCTGGAGAACAACAGTTACAGGCAAGTAACTTGTTCCTTCTCCAGCATGGGGTCTGGCATGGATTCACATGCTCATGAATATAAGAATACATAGCAGTATACACATGCACAACCACGGGAGGTGGCAAAAGGCTCAATATCAAGCAATACAACAACTCAACATTAAGCAACTCTTACCTCCTCACCAGGCTCACCTTAGGCGAACAGGTTGTGCAGCACTGCCTGGCCGACTCTGGACTCCTCCCTGGAATCCCGGTCGACGCAGTAGAATCTCGTGAAGGTGTGTGTCGACCTCCACGTAGCAGCCCTGCAGATGTCGAGCAGGGGCATACCAGACAGGAACGCCGTAGTAGCAGCAATCGCTCTGGTCGAATGGGCCCTCGGACGGCCTGGCAACGGTCGGTTTGCCAACCGGTGACAGTGCATGATGCAGCCGAAGAGCCATCTGGAAATGGAAGTCTTCGAGAGAGCCTTCCCTTGATTCACAGGTCCAAAGTTCACAAACAGCTATGATGTCTTCCGAAAACTCTTTGTGCGGTCCACGTAGAACTTCAGCGCTCTAGCTACATCAAGCGAGTGCAAAGTCCTCTCAGCCGGCGACAAAGGCGACGGAAAGAAAACTCGCAACACCAAGGGCTCATTGAGGTGGAAGTCCGACGGCTCCTTGGGCATGAAGGAGGGGTGCGTCCTCAGCACCACCCTCGTGTTGTGAAAAGTCAAGTATGGAGGCTTGCAAGACAGGGTCTGGATCTCTCCCACTCGTTGTGCAGAGGTGATGGCCACGAGGAATGCTGTTTTCCATGACAGAAACTTCAAAGGCACTGAATGCATAGGCTCGAATGGGGCCCCCATGAGCCTAGTTAGCACCACGTTGAGCTCCCACGCCGGGGCAGGGGCCTTCACCGGCGGGAATGATCGGAACAGTTCTTTCATAAATTCCTTCACCAGACGATGAGACCACAAGGATGCCGGTCCTGTAGTTCTGGTGTAACGTGAGACGGCAGCCAGATGTACCTTGATGGAAGCGTGAGATAGGCCAGCCTTGGCCAAAGACAGTAGGTACGGCAATACTTGAGGGGCCGTAATCCGCAGAGGGTTAATCGTCTGTGCACGGCACCAGACAGAGAACCTCTTCCATTTATGTCCGTAGCACTTGAGAGTTGAGGATGCCCTGGCCTTTGCAAGAACCTCTCTGCAGTCGGCCGAGATGTCGTATCCTCCAAACTATAGTGCTGCAGGAGTCTCTGGAGAGAAGATCTGCGTCCGTCGGCAGCTTGACTGGTGTGGACGCTGACAAGTCCAGAAGGTCCGGGAACCAGAACTGCCTCAGCCACGCCGGTGCGACGAGGATCATCCTGCACCGGGACCTCTTGAGCTGGTTGACGAGCCGGAGTAGCAATGGCAACGGCGGGAATGCATAAAGGAACAGGTCGTCCCAGGGGAACGAGAAAGCATCGCCCATGCTCCTCGGTTGGGGAAACCTGCTGGCGAACCTCTGGCACTTGGAGTTCGCCGCCGTCGCAAAGAGATCGATCTGGGGTTTGCCCCATCGTCGGAAGAGTCGGTCCACTTGATCCTGGCGCAGTTCCCACTCATGGCACGAGCGCAGCTCTCTGCTGAGTGAGTCGGCGATGGTGTTTTTTATCCCTGCCAGGTGAAAGGGTACCAGAAACATCCCTTGGGCGACGACCCAATGCCACAGATCCTGGGCTTCCTTGGACAGGGCAGGGGATCTGGTTCCGCCCTGCTTCCGAATGTAAAACATTGTAGTGGTGTTGTCGGTGAAGATCCTCACCACCTTGCCCTTGAGGGACGGAAGGAAAGACCTGAGGGCCCAGAACACTGTGTGGAGCTCGAAGATGTTGATGTGGAGAGTCTTCTCCTGCGGGAGCCAAAGGCTTCTCGTGTGAAGACCCCCGGTGTGCGCTCCCCAACCTTCAAGGGAGGCATCCGTCGTCACCGTCACCTGGTGGGCCGGGGCTAGGAAACCTGTTCCCGCTGCCAGATGAGCGCGGACACCCCACCATCGTATCGCCTGACGGAACGCTTCGTCGAGCGAGATCCTGTCCTCGAAGCTGCCCGTCGTCTGGATCCAGTGGGCGTTGAGGAATTCTTGCAAGGGCCGCATCCGAAGTCTGCAGTGGGGCACCAGATAAATGCAGGAGGACATCATTCCGAGGAGGGACTTGATAGACCACACTCTGGCCATGTCTGTGGCCAGCAGACGTTGCACCTTTCCTAGGATGGTCCTTATCCTTTCCTCCGACGGTGAGGCCCGCCGCGCCACTGTGTCGAGCTGAGCTCCCAGAAACAGGACGATTTGCGACGGGACCAGGTGGGATTTTGGAAAGTTGATGGAGAACCCCAGGTCCGTGAGCAGCTGGACGGTCTTCGCAGTATGTTCCACGGCGAGCTCCTTTGTCCTTGCCCGTATGAGCCAGTCGTCCAGGTAGGGGTAGACGTGGATCCCCTGCAGGCGCAGCCGCGCCGCCACCGGTGCTAGGCACTTGGTGAACACCCTGGGTGCCGATTTTAATCCGAACGGGAGGGCCTTGAACTGGTAGTGCCGCCCTTTGACCACGAACCTGAGGAACTTTCGGCGTCTCTTTAGAATAGGGATGTGGAAGTAAGCATCCTCCAAGTCCAACGACGACAGGAAAATGCCCTCCTCCAGCTGTCCCAGCACATGCTGGAGGGTGACCATCCGGAACTTCTGTGCCTTGATGTATTTGTTTAGTCGTCGCAGGTCCAGGATGGCACGCCATCCTCCTGTCTTCTTCTTCAGGAGGAAGTATCTTGAGAAAACTCCGGAGCCCCGAAGCCTCTCCGGGACAAACTCGATGGCACCCTTCCTGAGCATCGCCCTTACTTCCAACAGCAGTTGAGGGACGTGATTTTCCTTCCTGGCCACGGGAGGAATGCGGGGACACCTCTTCTGGAACTCGAGGGCGTGCCCCAGGGCCAGGGCGTCCAGCACCCAACGGTCGGTGGAGATGGACTCCCACACGCCGACGAACTTCGTCAGCCGGCCTCCCACCGGGGTGCTTCGGCGGGGGCCCGACCCGGCGGTAGGTTCAATCTTGCTTGGAGGCCGCTTTGCCTCCTTGACCACCTTGGCGACGACGGCGGGATCCACCTGACTTGCCGCGTCCCCTGTAGGCCTCCTGCGACGAAGACCTTGCTGCTTGACGGTACGTAGAGGAGCTGCTGCCGGCTCCCTTGGAGGCACCCTGTCTGCCTCCGGAGCTCCGAAAGGATGGCCGTCGCTGTTGGAGCACACCCAGTGCACGGGCCATCACTGTGTCCGTCTTGATCGCCTGAAGGGATTCATCAACCGCCTTGCCAAAAAGGTTGTTCCCATCGAAAGGCATGTCCAAAACCTTGGTCTGAACGTCCTGGCGGAAATCCGTCGCCTTGAGCCATCCTCGTCGTCTCAGGCAAACGCTGTTGCCCAACTGACAGAAACCGGTGTCGGCGATGTCCATAGCCACCGTAATGGCGTGGTCTGAGGCAATCTCACCTTCCTGCAAGATTTCCAGGGCCTCAGCCCTCTTGGCATCCGGAAGGAAGTCCAACAGAGGGGCGATCTTGTACCACAACTCCCTGTCGTAGCGGGCTACAATGGCCAGGGTGTTGGCCGCCTTGATGGTCGTCGCTGCAGATGAGATGACCCGTCGTCCCATCGCATCCAGCTTCCTACCCTCGCCGTCGGGAGGGGAGGTTCAAGTCGAGGCCGATGCCCCCCCGCTTTCTTCTTGGCCGCTGCGAAACGACCAAGTCCGGGGTAGGTTGCGCCCTAAGGCACAAGGGGGCAGCGTCGGGGACCCGGTACTTCTTCTCGTACAAGCCCCTCTTCGCAGGAGCCGTGGCAGGGTTCTTGAGGAGGGCGAGCCCCTCATCCCAGATGTCATCAAGAAGCGGTACGGCGAGGACCGTCTTCCTTTTAGCCTTGCGCCGTTGGTAAAGGAACCCCTCCTTCTTCTTTTCCTCCGGGCAGAGCTGGAAGAGCTCGGATGCCCTGGAAATCATGGAAGGATCCAATCTCGTCAGGCGGGGATGCCCGGGCATGGGGCGACGGGGGACACGTCCCATCGTCGCCTCCGTCGTCATCCATACCCGTCGTAGTCGTGTCCATGCATGTATCATTCCCGTGGGTAGTGGACTGGGGGGAAGGCAGAGAAGGCTGCAGAGGCGGGAGAGGAGGCCTAGGATGAGTCCTCCTCCCCTTAAGTGATGGGCTCTCCGAAGGTACTGGCTCCGGTTCCTCCATCGGGTCTGGCTCAGGCACCTTCGTCGGGGGAAGGGGCAACCTAGTCCTTATCTCAGAGCATAAGGACTGGATGGCTGACAAAATGGCAGCCGAGGTGTCCTGCGGCGCCGGAAACGACGGGAGCGAGGGCTCTTGAGGAGCCTTGTCTGCGTCACCGTCGCCCTCGTCGTCGCCCTCGTCGGGATCCCTCCCGATGGGCTGGGCCTCCTCCACGACTTGGATGAGCTCCCCTTCAGAGGTCGTGTCCGTATCCACGACGGCCACCAACCCCTCCCTCACCCTTTCCAACAAGGACGTGGGGGTCTTCTCGATGGGCCTGAAAGATGACTCCCTGCGCGGTGGCAGGGAGACTCTGGTACCTGAGGGTGCCTCCACTGGTGAGCCAGGGCCGCGGCGACATCCTCAATCGAGGTCTTAGCAGGGTGAATTAAGGCCAACATCACATTCTGTACGCCTGGGGCCTTCACCTTGGGGGGAGGGTCCGAGCCTCGCTCCCCCTCTGCCGGAATCTTCGAGATTGACCGAGGCCTCTCCAGAAGCTTCGCCGGGTTCTCGGACTTCCTCTTACCTGAGCCAGAGCGTTGGCTCGAGGTCGATGGCGCCGGGGAGGATGCGCCCTGCCTGGCAGCCAAGGAGCCCGACCATTCGGCGCTCCCGGTACACGCTTACTCGCGGTGCTTAGCCTTTTGTTGGGCCCCCGTCGCCGGAGCACCCTCACAGGACTTAGAAGACCGCTCGGACTTCTTTTTCTTCTTCTCGCCTGGCGGGCTCTTACCTTCCAGCCAGTTGGTGAGACGGAGGTGGCGATCCTTCATGGTCCGCTCCAATATGTTCCCAAAAAACGCGCAGTCCTTTTCCTTGAGCGTCTTGTCCTCATGGAGACAGTAGAGGCATAACGAATGCTCGTCCTCCTTGAAAACGTTCTGAAGCTGGCATCCAGGGCAGGTCCTGAACAGCTTCCCGGGCGTCGAGCTCCCTTTCTCCTGGGCCATGTCCGGGGTAGGCCTCGGAACTTCTGGAATCCTCCAAAAGCGTAACTCGACGAAATCTTCACCCTTGAGGTGCGTAGAAACTCCGAAACGGATCCCCGTTGATCGGAAGTAGAAACGGTGGAGCTTGAGGCTCCATTTAACCGAAAAAATGAGAGAATCTCCTGAAAAAAGCACAAAAACGCAGCATAAGCTCGAGAGCTAAGCACGAGGACTCCCAACACTTGAACGTGCGGTAAAAATCTGAGGATGGCTGCCAGGGGCGGGGCTTAGGGAGAGGGCAGTCATTGGCTGGGGGCAGTATGACCCAGAGACCAGTGATTGGTTACTACTGAGAAAGACAGATCAGAAACGAAACTGATACTGATTTTTTTCTATACCGAGGATTCCCAGCCTGACGACGGGGAATATTCATGAGCATGTGAATCCATGCCAGACCCCATGCTGGAGAATGTGATTCCTCCTTTTATATCAAAACCTTTAAAAAAACTGCTGGCTTACAGGAAGACCAACAATAATTAATTAATAGTAACAAATAATATTAAAAAAACAACTGTTCACCAACATTTTGTTGTCAATCTCTGCTTGTGAGTTAAAAACTATTGTAACCCAGTGTTTCTTCCCCACTGGTTTTGGGGGAATCCAATCCTAGCCTTTGCCTTTTCATCCCACGTCCACTTCCCACAGAGGTGCACCAAGATGATCCGGAGATCAGGCAATGGAGGACTGGAGACAGGTAAGAGATGGGGCAAGATTTGAAAAGTGATATCAAGTATGAAAAAAAAAGTATATTGCTTTGCTCGCCTACACCTGCCTCCAGTAAATGCGTTGGAATCATCCTTCTGCTACACATTGCAAGTCAGCTCCCACCAATTCATTACTAGAGCAATCATCACCCATTCTAGTGGCTTCACCGGGTGGTCCCAAGTTATAAGCCCGCGGGAAGCGAGGGCTTAACGCTGGGCCCCTGCAGAGGTACCAGCCGGTGCAGCCCCTAGAACTCGTGCTTATTGCTATGAGCACCCTGGGTTTTCACTTAGGAAACCTGGGGTGCTAAAGGCAATTATTTTCCTACGCAGCTCCTCTTCCATTTCCATGCTGGCCGGTGAACAGCGCCGCTGAAGGAATCAGGTACGTGGGGCAGGGATCAGAAAACCGACGGGGCATAGGGCGGAGGGTGGGGGGTAAGATGGCAAGGGAAGCAGCCATCGGACTGCTCGGAATACGGGCTAAGGTCGTGGGATTCAGCCCATGATCCGAGCAACCTGAATGGGTTTCTACCCCGCCCTGGGTGTTAATGTATATACCTCCTCATGTTCAAGCCTGAAATTGCAGGGCGCATGAATTCAATGCCGAATGCAGGCATACGTAGGTGAAACCTACGAAAGCCTGCTGGAATTGCTGAGAAGTACAGCACATTACTAAAAAGAGAAACTAAACCTCTCAAGTAAAAAAGCTAAAATATACAGTAAAGTAAAAGGAACGCAGGGATTTATATTCATGTATACAGCTTAAAAGCAGAATCCTAGGCTCTCTGTGCCTCCCACTGTGATGATTGAAATCTCAAATTCAGATTCCAAGCTGTTATTCTGGCAGGAACTGTGCTCATGGACGGGCAGTACATCACTCAAGGCTGGAAACTGTACTGCAATCGACATCATGCGTGCTCAGGTTATCTCAGATAAAGTGTGTTTTAATTGCGTAAAGAAAGACAAAATGACGTTTTAACATAAACTAAGGTTTTTCGTTTGTGTTCCCTTCCCTGCTGTTATGTCTTCACCCCTCACTGTCCGTCTGCATATTCTTATACCCTGGCGCTCTCTCGTTCCCTGGTCCTGCACTCCCTTGTTCATTTGGCAGTGTTGGACTGGAATTCTAACCGTGGCTAAGAGAAATGTATTTTGAAACAATATGCAATGGCTTTTCCAAAACATGGGGTCAGTTCACAAATGTATGTTTACGCATTGTTGCGATGGCCAAAGTGCTCCCCGGTGCACAATTGTGCTATAAACCCTGGTTGGCCTCACGGCCCTTGGCTGGTCTAATCACTAAGCCGTTTTCTATTCACTAGGCCTCATTACAAGTATGCTGTCCGGAAATAGCAGTGCCGGTCGCTCCGTATCGGCACCTTTTTCCGGACTGCCATACTCTGAGTCACGATGCCGCTAACACTGTCACTGCAAGTGACCTACCGTATCCAGCAACATCGTGCCCAGAATCTGCGGCCAGACGCATCTGCCGTGCCTGAGACACCGGCATGGCAGTAGCATGTGCACATTCCGAGTACCACATACACAGAAACACTGGCATGGACATGACGGTAGCACCATGAACACTGCGCCGGAAACACTGGCATCGGGGACCAGGTGTTGAGTAGAGTCAGGTCTGTAGAAACAGGCCACAGGTGTCCAAAATCAGCCTTAGTGACCACAATGAGCACTGAAAAAGCACAAAAGGACCACTCCCACACCCCACTTCCCTTCCAATTCTACCATGCTTTCAGTAGCAGTACTGGAGCTGGAGGCCCTGCATGAGGAGGCAGAGGATGGGACGGAGGCTCTTGAGGAGAAGGACGGCCATCTTGGCCCAGCAAAACAACAATGGCCAGCAGGTTGCAGCCCGCAGGCAGCCACCAATACCACAAATAAGGGCCACACCCTTCAACCTGAGACAAAGCCAGATCCACACCCTGTACTGGCTAGACAGGGAGACCATCACTTCCATAGTGAACCTGATCCATGACGACCTGGTCAGCAATACAGAACCGTACCTTGCTCAAGGTAGTGTCTGTTCCACACTTCCTTGCCACAGGTACCTACCAACACACTGTGGGTGAACTGCATGGGCTATCGCAACCCTGTTTCTCACGTGTTCTGTTTCAGGTCATAGATGCACTCCTGCGTCACGTTGGAGATCACATCATCCTACCCATGACAGTTAACCAGGTCAATGCCACTAAAATTGCCTTTCATGCCCTTACAGGCATGCCCAATGTGATAGGAGCATTGGACTGCACACATGTGGAGCTGGTGGCCCGGCATGCCATTGAGGCAGTGTACCGGAACAGAGACTCTACCACTCACTCAATGTGTAGATGGTGTGTGATGCCCGCCACCTCATCACCCACTGCTGTGCCAGATTTCCCTGTTCAACCCACAAATCCATGGTGCTGCGTAACTCCACGCTGCCAGGGTACATGGCACATCACAGTGGAGAACGTACCTGGCTGTTGGGTGATTGTAACTACCAGGGCATGTGCACTGTGGAATTGGAAGGGGTATAAAAAACCATAGCGTACCTGGCTGTTGGGTGAGTGTAACTACCAGACCATGTGCACTGTTGAATTGGGGGGGGGGGCAGAAAACACCATAGCATACCTGGCTGTATAGTGAGTGTAACTACCAGGGCATGTATAGTGTTCAATGGGGGCATGTACAACACCCATCAGCAGTGGATGTGTGCACTGCCATGTGCACCACAGTAATATCATGCCAGAGTGCAAGGCCTTGACAGGCATGTCTCAATTGACCAAACTGATCATCTGCATGCATAACAACATCAAATCCATACAGCAATATCAAAAGCACTGCCTGTACCAGAATGCGTCACAACAATGTCACGAAATCCAGCACAAACACAATCACCAAAGCCCACACCACCTGATGCACAGACTGATAATACCTATGCATCATAAGACCCCACCTACATACCACTAGTGTCCTGCACACCAAGTAGCCAGGTCCCCTCACTGTTTGAAGTGCACATAAACATATGCATGTGACCTGACGGGCTCTCCTGGATGTGGCAGCTTTGTCGGTGTTCATGGCCAGGAGATTAGACAACATTACCTCTATCATGAAGCATCTGCACTGGTTAACTTTTCGGGGCAAGAATCCAATTTAAAACTCTTGCTTTCAGAAATTATGGAATACCAGATTATGGGCTCAAATATTTGTCATCTGAAATCGGTTGTTTCTGTTTTTAGTTGGTCTATTAACATATTGTGGTTGTATTTTTCTGTATACTGTTTTAGTACTGTTTCTGCTCCAATGTGCAGTGCTCTGTATAGGGGTGTTATTCGGTCCGTATAAAATAATTAATTAAATAAATAGATTGGGAAGGTTCTTTCCTCCATGACTTCCAAATCTATACATTGTGATTGTCAGAGTCTTGTTGTCTTGACGCCTGTATTGACAAATCAGTAATTGAGCCACCGGGGTTGCCTACTGTTAAACTCCAAACCACACACAAAATCAAGAGTTGTTTTCCAAGGAACTACTTTCACATGAAGCCAAGGGCTGGTGTGCTTCAAGGAAATGGAAGAAACACCATTACATGGATCATTATAACTTACTAAAACAACTTGGTCATTCAAGCCAGCAGATGTTTAAGGTATAACACCTGAGGAGATTGCAGGGGCAGACAATACAACTAAAGACTTACTGGAAGGGTCCTCAGCAACTCACAAATCCCACTAAGTAAAACTAAATGGCCTCTCTGCCCAAGCTTGGCGTAATGAACTGAAATCCTTTCTCAGAGACAAAATAACACAGTTATGTGACAGTATTGTCACCATATCAAGAATATCTTGTAGTCCTCACCAAGGACTCAACACATATTTATGTATTGATAAGTCATATATAAGTTGCCAACTGTCAATGTAGTCACTTCCTAATGCCAGACCTTGATGCACGTACATACTTACTACTCCTGGTTGTTATTTTCATCCTGTTGGTGGCATTGATACTTACAACATCAGTATGTAACTGACTCTTAGCTCCTTCCTTGGAGAGTCTAGACAGTAAGAAAGTATTGCATTAGAAATCATGCTTATTCACTGACTTCATAAACTGTTTGAGGAAGGTATTGTCCCTTATATCGTTAAGAATACATGGGTTATGCCACTTCTGAAAAAAACTTTGTTGGATCGATCCCCCAAGCTGTGCCAAATACAGGTGCATTAGAAACATGCCTTTTCACCAAATAATTCTGAACAGAGCAGCAACCATTAAACTGCAGTCATTTGTTGAAGACTCCAGATATCTGGGAGCTGGCAGTCCTGCTTTGGGGATAAAAACTCCTCCTAGTAGATGTAAGGAAGACTATTATCCAAATATTTGACTGTGATGTTGCCAGCACTATTGACCAGCAGATTTTTCTAGCCGTACTAAAAGGGGTAGTTGGGGTTAGAAAAGGTGATCAATGGTTCAGTTTCCTCCTGTACAATGAATCAATCTCACTTTATTCGCATAAAACGATCCATACAAGTTCATACATAGCAAGAGAACCATGAGAACATACGTCTTTCCATAAAAAGTGATTGTTCCTTACAGCCACCAAAAACTGCAACATTAAACGCAATAAAATCAATATCATTGTTGCGCCCATTTCCAACTTGCATATAATTAAATAGATACAATAATAAGCCACTCTGGTGGTACCTAAAATAGCAACATGACCATAGCCAACCCAATACAGAAAATCATTAAAAACTCATTATTTAAAAAGAAACAAGTACATCATAACCAAAGGAACCCCATATTCAAAGGTATAACATTATATAAAAACAAATCATCAAGTTTAAGAATGGAATCCTATGCATTTTTTACTGCAGAGTCCCACATGGGGCCAATATCTATACCCTCTTTTATGTAACATGTATAGAAACTTCTCCATAATCTGCTTGTCATAGAAAGGGTGTGGTTTCATAATTAAACAAAGCATTCAGATCATCTCCACACTGACTGAAGACCCTGCAGACAACATGCGCCAGATTTAATGTATATCTATTTTAAGGAGTCTTTGAAGAAATATAGTTGGCTGATCTAATACCAAATTCCTTTTATTTGTTACTATGCATTCCGAATCACAGTTTCCCATTGCAAACACTATTATTATTATTATTATTATTATTATTATTATTATTATTATTATTATTATTATTATTATTGTATTTATTGAGCACGGACCTAGCTTCAAGAAGCAACAGAGCGCTTTACAGAGGTATACAACAGTACAGCTTCATAACAGAGCACTTTTCAGAGATAACAATATAACAGATATACAGAAGGGGGTGGGATACAGAGGTGCACAGAGGAGGTGTACAGCTGTACTGGGTGGTGGGTAGAAGAGGGGCGGGCAGCGTCTAGCAAGTCAGGTGGCGCGATGGGCGATGTGATGGCCTAGGTGTTGAGTTCAGAGAGATGACTTGAAGAGGTGGGACGTGAGTTATTTTCTAAATTGTAGCAGTGTGGGGGTGAGTCTGATGCTGACGTGGAGGAGCTTCCATATTCCTGGGGCATAGGCAGAGAAGGCTTGTTTTTTGGTCCTTTCCTTCTTGTAGTGGTGATTTTCAGGTCTATACGTATCCTGGATTCTGGTGGTGCTCTGTCCACCAGTGATGCTGAGTTTCTCCACAAGGTAGCTGGGTGACTGCCTTATAGATGATGCAGCAAGACTAGATGATTTGTCAATGCAGTGGGAGCCAGTGAAGGCAGATTAGGGCAGAGGTGACGTGGTCATATCTGTGTAGACCCTTGATGAGACGTGCAGCTGCATGTAGGACACTTCTCAGGGGCACAAGGGAGGACAACGGAGACCTTTGAGGAATGCATTGCCCCCATCCAGGTGCGATAGGACCAGTGCTTAAATGGTGAATCTAAAGCTGTCCGGAGGGGGTGCTTGACTTTCCGCTGCAGGGAGAGCTGAAACCAAGCTGTATGAGTTTTCTAAGGTATGTGTGTCTTGAAAGAGAGGTGCTTGTCATTGTGGAACCTGAGTGACTTGGCGCAGGAGGTGAGCTCAGGTGTGAAGCCCTCAGTTCATGGTTGATAGCCAGTTTTGTATATCTGGATGTTCGGTTTTGTTGGTGAGGAGTAGGAATTCGGCCTTGGAGGGGTGGAGCTTCAAGAATGCACGGGACTTCCAAGACTGGATCAGCGAGAGGAAGTTTTTGAGCTATGGATATTCTTTATGGAGTCGATCTTGAGGTATTGCTGTGGGTCATCGGCGTATTGGTGGATCTGGATGTTGTGTGTGGCTAGGAGGACTCAAACTAAAACCACGCCAAATCTTTAGAACTAATTGTGAAGTATTAGCAACTAATATACTTTTGTAGTGCAACTGAACACCATAATTAGGGCTATTAAAAATAAGCAGTTGCATCCTATCAAATCCTTTGCATGAGAGAAAAACTGTTCAATTTTGGGTTTTGACCTCATAAGAGTAAGACAGACAAGGAATGTTAAATGACACCAACAGAAAAGAAAAATGTGCTCAAAGGACAGATGTCTGTTTGCCACTGCACACTTCCATTGGATAAGAACCTTGGGGCACTCATTGCAGGAGCTGGCAGCCAGAGTGTGGGACTCGGTTCCAGAAAACATCCAATGCATTGATCACCTAATGACATTTACAAAGAGGCTACTAACTTTGCTCTTCCAACCTCCTCATTCTCTCATTCTAAAACCTCCCACTGATGTGCACCACCCTCCTACATATCTTTTTCTTTCATCTACTTCTCCTGTTGTAGTCTCCAACCTCCGCTCCACACTTCTGTAAACACCTACTTGCTCCAACCTCCTGGCACAACCTTTTCACAAGACACAGCATGTCTTACTACACATCTTGGCTTATAAGGGCCTTTAATTCCCTCTCCTGGGTGGGACTCATTGTGGGGACCTCCCACCTGTGCTGGTAAATTGGTGAGGGACTGGATTGGCTGGGGTCAACAAGTTTACCAGGTTCACTAATTGACTGAGAGTAAGACCACATTTTAAATGACTGATCGTCCTTCTTGTGTTTCATGTCTTTGCTGTGGTCTGTAGAGAGCCATGTGAACTGTGGGATGGTGTTTTACTGAGGACAGTGTTTGCATGGGGTAAGTAGTTTAACATCTACTTCTGTGTAGCAAGTGCTGTTGGCAATGTTGGAGCGGTCAGCAGACTTTAGTAATCTTGCTCCACATGCTATGCAGGAGAGTTCTGCTCATTCCTGATGCCTATGTGGGCCTACAAGAGAGGCTGGGCCAGAATACATGAATGTCTCTAGAAAGAGCAGGCTAGACAATTGGATAGCTGTTTCTCTCGTATATTCACTGTGTGTTTCTGTGACCACGCAGAGCCCCAATCCTTCAAAGGGACAATGCTGCTTGTGTGATGCTTCATGATAATTACAATGATGGAATTATTGGCACTGGGGTGCCTGGCTGAGCTTTCTTGAGCCAAGGTGCCCCTTTGATGTTTCTGATGTGCCCAGTTGAATTGTGTGTCTCACTTTGACTGTCCCTGCCCCATGACAGGGGATACATGGCAGTGAACAGAGGATCCCTACACTACCCAAAGACCCATTATACACTAGTTTTGAGAGACATCCCTTAGTTACCTCACTAGAAACTCCATGAATCAGACTGGGTGCTTCATCTGAAAAGGCGCCTAGTAGCTCCATAATGTAAATCTGTCTAGACTGCGCTCAAATTTGTAATAAATATTTAAATATCAATTTAAGAATTTGTAGTGATACAACTAGAATACCTTGTACGTAGAGAAAATAATTAACATCTCCACTCCACTACCTAAAGACCATATTACACAACCCAAAGGATCCATAAAATGCTTTGATTTTATTCAGCTCCTACCCTTTGTAATAATAGCCTGAACTTTTTTAAAAATAAATGGTGCCAAATACTTAGCAAATGTTCTTTGGATTTGACCCTTTTAATTATTGAAAAATTGTAGAATAATTTACAACATAACGAAAATGATATTCAAACTCCCAATAACAACCTTTTACAGCTTTGCTCAAAAGACTGTATGCCTCTCTAGAACAGATCAATAGTAAACTAGGTTAATACAAAAAGGTTAGAGACAAAGAAAATACATACTGTGTCAAGACCAAAGATTTGACCTTTTCAGGAAGAGGGGTAACACTCGACATGAGACTTTACAGCAACGCAGAAGGGTTAACCTGTGGACGCACGCACAATCACCAGCTTCCGTGCAAAGCAAGGTAAGCTCACAGCCCGCTTCATTGATTGTTCTGAATATTGAAAAACTCTGAATAAACAGAGTCAAATGAGTTAACAGCCGCACCAGCCATTCCAGAGCTGCTATCATCTGTGCCTGAAAACATTGAAAGTACTTTTTTGCCTAATGACTTTCTGATCAAGCCGATCCATCCGCTCACACTAAATACTCTCGAACAAACTCCCTGATTCATTTCCTACCTTGATCTCTGGAGACTCTGAAACACCACTTAGCACGGATGCCATGGACATTTTCTTTTCTCCTTTTGATGTGACAGACGCTGAGTTGATAGGTGCGTCATGTGTGGATGTGACCCCTGCGAATCTTGAAAGTCAATTGCACTTAATCTGCCACAAAAATGGAATTACCCCCTTGCAGCTTGAGGGCAAGACGCCACAAAATTCTCCCATTAATACCAGTGTGGTTGCTGATATTTTAACCGGGAGCAATCCTCTAACTGACTCTTGTACAATCACTACTGAATCACTAAACATCTCTGGTTCAGCGGAAAAAGTCGATCATCCTGACGACCCTGTTCTAAATGCTACAAATGAACCTGACCTGCATCAAGAGTCTCTAAACTCTCCTGAGTATGAGAAACATGGACTGGAAACAACTAAGAACACTCTTAATGCCAACATCGATTGGCACATTCCTGAAGCCAATTCTGACTCTGACTCAGAGAGGTGTCATGGGCTTATCATTAGCAAGGCACACAACAATGCCCAAAAAAATTACATCAAATGCGCATATCTTACATCAACAAGCCTACGTACAGATGTATCAGTCTCGAATACCTCTCCATTCACTCGACTTGAAGTACTGAAAGGAAATGCTAGCACTCCACACCCCACCAACCTCAGAGCAGCATCTTACAGAACTGCGCCTAAACAAGTGTTGGACCTTACCTCATCGGCTCGTGACCAAAGCCAATTGTTGTCAAACACATCTACTGTTCAGCCTATTGGCCCCACAGAGTCTTGCTGAAGGTCCAGTTTATCAGCTGCGGCCTCAACCTAAATCCATAATAACGTCTTGGCAGCGTCCTCACTCGCAATGATTCCCTTCGTGAAACTTTATTAAGCTCTAAATGAGACCATACGTGATCAAGGTGCAATGCTCCTAAATTTGACAAAGAAAATCGACCAATTTGAATAACTCAATGTTATTCTCCAAAATCAAATAAAAAATGAGGCTGACTTGACAGCTTGTTGGCAGCAGAGGCTGACGGATCTTGCTGCTCGCCACCACTGTCAAAACATTAATTTCACTGAAGGGCTTCTCGAGGCAGTGAAGTGGATGAAACATAATGTTAATATCCCAAATCATAGACCTCATTGCAATTGTTCGGACAAACCTCTGACACAGATCTCTAAGAGGGGTGAGAAGACATTATTGTCAAGGCCAATTTCTAAAACAGTTACAGAAGCCGCGCAAACAAAACCCCTGATTGCCACCAATATGTCTTTGGCATCCAATAATGAACTTAATCATCCTGCTATTCACTCTGCATTGCCTAATCAAATCTCTGTGTCCATCCCAAGTGACACTCAAGGCCCTTCAGTACTTGGGCCATCTGGATCCAGGCATGTCGATTCTGACGTGCTGTTCTGTCAAACCACCAATGACACATACATAAACATCAAAGATGTAAAGGTCTTACCTGCGGAACATTTTACTTCCTTTGGAATGTTTTCAGGACCCGTGAAGACTGTTGTAACGGTTGTGAAAAAAACCTCAAAGGTTTCTGCTAAGGAAACGGCTGCCAAAGAGAGTAAGATTAAAAAATCAACGCAGAAAGTGAACAAGAAGTCTACTGGACAGAATGCAAAGTCTTTTATTCGGTACTTGTCTACTCCTCCTCGGCCTAGCCTATTCAATCGACCTTCCCAACAGAATGCGACGATTGCTCCTCTATTGGAAAAAAATAAACCTGCCCGGAACCGTTTGAAGTCATATGAAAAACCTTCTACAAACGAAGAAGAATACTCTCTGATGAGTCCGCAGCTCCTTCATCGCCCATGTCCTCAGAGATTTACTTGTGTATTTATCAACTTACTCTCATTGTGAAGACTCCCAAAATTACTCTTTATCTCCTGGAAATGAACTTTCATCTGCTTCTGCTGCATCCATCTTACCAACACTATCACGTGACATTCTGCCAATGTGCCCTAAAAAAAAACTGAGTGCAAGTAAGAAACAAAAAAGTAATGGACGTGAGGCGGCTGTTCCAGTCCAGTGCCCTACTGAATCCAAGCTCAATCCGAAATTTACTGCAACTCAACATAATAAGCGGGCACCCTACACTTCACGTGTGCATTTGCCTAGGAGCTCTGACAAACTACCTCAGATTTGGAAATTAAAGCTTCAAAACATACAAACTGATGACACCAAAATCTAAATCGAACAAATGTCATTAAGTTATTTAAATGTGTCCCGTCCTTGCAGACTATTCAATCTGATGACATAAAAATCGTTGAGTATGCAACAGAAAAATCTTCAAATCAAGTCCTTTTACATATTCAATCTGCAGTAATACATAATACCATTCTGAAGGCAACCAACGAATTGCTGTCTTTCGGGTTCAACATAGTTCTAGAACCTGATCTTGGAACACAAGGCGCGAACAAAGCGAACCTAAATGCTGTACCCCCCTCTATCAATGTAGACAGTGTGGCTACTTTGAGGAAAGCATTGCGGACGGAGCCACCGAAACAGCAAAACGGTCTTTACCATGCAAATAAGTCCTATAACAAGGTTACTGCCTCCGGCAGACAATATTTGCCACAATAGGATTCCTTCCAATCGGATGAACGATCTTGTAAAATTCTTTCCTGGAACAGGTGTGGATTCATGCACTTGTTCAATGATTTCAACATTCCATTGGAAAAAGTGTTTGTTATTTGCCTACAAGAAACGTGGTTGCGTAAAGCTCCTGTGAGGGATGGATTTACAATTTTCCTGAATCCAGCAAAAAGAAAATGCTACTGGAAGTCCTTTTTCAGGCTTAATAACCATGATAAAACAATCTCAAGTGTGGACTATCAAGGAATCAGTTAATCCAAACCCGTTCATACAAGGCGTAATCATATACACAAAAGACGTAGCCAAGACATTACGTAAACATTTACTCATCATAAATGTACACTGGAACCCTGTAATGATTAACACAAAGATCTTTATGACACCGGCAACACAATTAATAGACCACGCAATGCTGACCTATAAAAATCTCTCAGTGATATGCTGTGGAGACTTGAATACATCCTGGTTCGAACGTGATATTGCCTCCGGAATCTAGAAGTGTATCCCGGAAGATGCACTCACGTTCAGAGCAAAGCCCTGGCTCTCTGCAATGACAACCAGAAATTGCTCCATGTTAAACGGGCATGTGAATGGGGATCTGCCCCCTAAAACAACTTGGCATCGTGCAGAGAGCCATCGAATACTCTACCATATCTGGGTTTCACGAAATTTCATCAAAAAAGTAGCTGAACTACAAGTTGTCCCCACGACGTACAGTGATCATAATCTTCTGCGAATGACTTGCCTACTTGACATTGTCCCATTTACACACAAATACCATTGGCTCGTCTCAACCAATGCTCGTAGAAATCATCTTCGCCTAAATGGTCCTCAAATCCAACAGTTAAATAACCTGTACTCAAAGCTTGACCGTACACAAGGTATGGACTATGAACCTTTACTAATTGGGTTTACCACCTCTGAACCTGGAACATGCAGTTTGATGCAGCCACATAAGCACCTACATAGTAAAACTATCCATGATGCAAAAAAAACCTTAAGGAAAAATTTGAGCATGCTGAAAAAGAATCTGCCTAAGGAAGTTGTGACAGAGGCAGTCAAATGCAGAAGAAGACAGTATCGTCAATGGGCAAAATCAAATGCAATCATAGTCGACCAAAATAGAGCCAAACTAATGATGTCATTATTTATCACCAAAAATGCACGAGCTATCTGGCAAATTCTGAACATTGGCCATACTAATGGTTCATCTAATAACTCGAATGAACTTGAAAGTGCAATCTGGGAAAAACATTTTGGCGCAATCTACAGTCAACCAGAAAATGAGCATGTCATTTTGGTCCCACCTACCGCCATAATATAGGCGGTGAGAAAGGACCTTTGCGACATTGAAGAGGCAATTTGAGGGTTATCTAACTCACGTGCAGCTGGTCCTGATGCAATAACGAACGTAATGCTGAAAAAACACACTGCTTCCTGGGCCATCTTCATTAAAAAGCTGTTCATTCGAATAGTAGATGCCAAAAGGATCTCTGACTCCTGGTTATGAGCAGTAATCATACCAATCTACAAGAGGGGCAATCAGCTTGATCCCATGAATTATCATCCGATTGCCCTTCTTGATACTATTGGTAAGATCTTTGGCTCGTTTCTCAGACATGAGTTGGCTATCTGGGCAGAGTCGGCTCAGATCCTTGATCAACGGCAAACAGGTTTCACCAAAGGAGTAGGCGTGGAGGTAAACTTGTTGATTTTGACCATCTTAAAATTGGAAGCAATGAAAGCTAAAAGAAAATTGTTTCTTGCTTTCATCGATATGAAACAAACTTTTGATAGTCTTAATAGAGACAAGCTATGGACAAAGCACCTTGCCTGGAAGTGCCCTGGCAACATCCTTGAACCAGTTGTTGTGCTTCACTCGAGTCCTTATATCCGGGTTCGACAACAGCGACTTTCTGATCAAATAAACACGGACAAAGGGGTCAAACAAGGTTGTCCCCTCGCCACTGAGTTGTTTAAAATATTTCTGGCAGACTTGCCAGAATAATTTTCCGCCTAATATCAACAAAGTCCCTATTAGGTGTATAACCTACGCCAACAATTTAATCTTGATGGACTGTTCTCAGATTAGTCTGCAGCATTTACTTACTAAATTGTATGAATATCTTTCTGCCAATGATCTCAAAATCAATACAACAAAAACCAAAATCTTGACTATTGGAGGCCCAGTTGATAAAAAAGACAAAGGGCCTCATTACGACCCTTGCGGAAATGGAAAAATGATGGCGGAAATGCAATACCGCCATCGAACACCGCTCGTTGCGATCATGACCCGTCACCGTAAAGTACGATGCCATTAGCGACACCGCAGTGAACGGCAACGCTAACTGCACCAAGTACGCGCACGCGCGCCTTGCAAAACCGGAATCACCGCCATGGCGCAACGGTACGCGAATTCTGACCCTAGCGGACATGTACTGAACGCCATCAAGCACGTCGTAAAGTACCATTCCGCCATGGCGAGAAATACGGCAACGCGAACCAACCGTAAATGGCCCACTGAGTGCCTGTACTCCACTCCCTGGCCTCATTGCACAACTCCTGGCAGGCGCAATGTACTCACACTATGCAACCAGTGAAATCCACAATTCACCCATGCATGCCAACGTAGAAAAGCATGCAGGGGCTCAAAGCGCCCCGTGAGTGGGCATCCATGTACGGCATGTCACCATAGCCGTACTGACGCAGCACAGGCATGTGAAGGTACAATACATCAAAATGAAAATCAAGAACACATGACACAAAACAACAGTAGTCCCCCATCGCTTGCCACCAGCGCAAGGCAACATCCAAAACAGCATCCTGAGGGGGATTGCACCAGCCCTGTACTCATGCCAGTAAACAAACCAACCATCAGCAGAAGCATGTACCACACAAGTCGGCAGAGTGACTGAGCAGCCAGGCTCATCCCAAGAGGGGCCGATGGGAGCTGCAGGGCACAGATGGCATCAATACAGAAGCTATTCCAATGGACATGACCCCAGTCCCCCTCCAACAAACGCACGCAAACACAGTCACCTGTGACCAGCCACATTCTGAACAACCCATCATTCCACCAATCGACCTGGCTGACAGGCACCAGTCGGCCAAAAGCCAATCCCCCGCCCCTGAACAGCACATCATGTAAACAGTCACAATGGCAGCCCCTATCCGTGACCATACTGTGCTACGTAGGCAAACGCGGCCAGTACTGTACCACACAACTCAACTCAGAAGGCGGAACACAATGCAGATCATCACGCAATACATACCGCCACAAAGCGAAAATCGCCACATCACCTGCAAAGAACAACGCAACACGACAAATATCGGAATACAATTTAAATGCACATCCAAATGACAAAGGCCCCACAGCAATTTGCAAAATACCACCAAAACAACCATCATCACCGAGGGCTGCATCTGCAATAATTGACCGGCTTCCACTTGTGTGACGCCCTGTACCATCATGGCACACAGGGCCTACATCAACGTTCCAAAAGGCAACATGGAAGCGGCAAGAACCGCAGGTCCGTCCCATGAGGCAGGCACTAGTCGAGCTGAAAGGCCGAAATGTTGCACCTAGCCACCAGTACAGCGTAAGGGCATGTGGCCCATTGGCGATCGTCCCATATGATCGAAATGGTGCTCCACTGATTCACCCGAAGCTGCAGGAGTCGAGAGTAAAAACCATCTGGAGGAGTGGCGTAGAGATGGCATCTGCAATAGGGCAGGAGATACCTGTCACCCAAAAGAAACACAAATCAACCGATTGCATTACGGGACTCATGATGCATTACAATCTTCATTCAACACACCAAATCCACACCCATATGCATGCTAGCCCACTCCAAAGGAATATACACACCCCTAAATCAGTATCGAATCATAACGAAACCAATCGAGCTAAATACACCATTGTCAACGTCGGTTACTGTGCATGCGTCCGTCAAGATAGAACCCATGACATGGGATTAGTAACGTGCCTAGACACAAGTGTATGAAGGCGCGTCGAGACAGGGAGGATCCGACAAGGGCAGATAGACGTATGTCCCACTATGGCAGCCTTGCATCACATAACGCAGGGGAAGGGGAGTGAATCAAAAAACCCATGTACATGGCAGACCCTAAACGGAATCATCAGTCCATGCATCCACACATCATTCCCTCATCCCGCAATGAAAACGCATGAATATTCACTCACATAATATGTGAAACTTCCATCGCGTCTGTGCGTAATGCAGTCCGCAAAAACCACTGTGCCCCTGGCCGGATCTGTAATGTTGTGAAGCAAGATGGATTTGGGAACGTCCTGCCTTATCGTCCACTACGCTGTTGCGCATCCCATTCAATTCATATCATTCATTGCCTGCTCGTTATGGGCCATGTCCCAAGGACATTCTACAATAGAACGTTACATTCCCAGCCAGACCTGTGGGCGTATCCTCGCCGCTACTTCAAAACCCAAAATGCTGGCCTTCGAATTCCTCACTTGCAACATTACGTCGAAAAGGCTTCTGTGAACGCTTGCATTCACAATTACATCAATGTAGTGCGGCTGTGTGTCATGATGCTAACTGGCTGCAATCACAAATGGCACGCCACGCCCGTCGGTGAAGTACGTTACTGTGCTGCATGAGGGTCGGCCATCGATCGAGCCCTACATACCACTGACTCTTCACAGGTATGTAAGCGGCTGCAATCATAGCATGTGTAACAATGGGAGCATAGCATGAAGATCAGTCAAAGTACATCACACTGCCATCGGGATTTGATACATGATTCAAATCCCAAGATGCCATGCGGCCAAATGCAGCCTTACGTGCGGGACGTGCTCGGCCAGAAGGGATTGCATCTGCCACAGATTCATTCAATCAGCACAGGTGGAGGCCATACAGGCCGACAGCACATATATTGCAGACCCAAACCCCTCCCACAACCACTCCCACTCCAAAATGCTACCGGCAGGACTAGCGATGTTGGGCCTGGGGTACCAGATAGCACTGCAAGTGCTACAACTACAAGAAGACGACGAACAACAACAGGTACAACAACCGGGCGCACAGGGGAGACGGAGGAGAAGGAGGAGGAGGAGGGCAAGGCAGGGTCAGCAAGGCCCACAAGCACTGCCACTACCACCACGCAGGCGGCCCGCAATCCCACGCCTCCGAGCCGATCCGTTCAACCTCACTGCTGAGCAGATCCACACCCTCTACCGTTTGGACCGGGACACCATAATCGCCATTGTGGACATGACACATGCTGACCTCGTGAGCATGATAGATAGCCCAACCGCCATCCCACCCCTACTGAAGGTGGTGTCTGCACTCCACTTCCTGGCCACAGGCACCTACCAGCACACAGTGGGACAGTTGCATGGCATTTCACAGCCACTGTTCTCACGGACACTCTTCCAAGTGCACGATGCCCTCCTGAAGCACGCCGACGACCACATCACACTACCACGCACGTACCAGGAGATTACCAACGCTAAAGTGGGATTCCATGCACTTGGCGGCATCCCGGGTTGCATTGGTGCCATCGACTGCACCCATGTTGAATTGGTTGTCCCACATGCCATGGAGGTCCAGTACCGCAACCGGAAACAATTTCATTCAATCAATGTGCAAATGGTGTGTGACTCCAACAAGATATTTACGCATTGTTGTGCCAGATTTCCAGGATCTACCCATGATTCTATGGTCCTGAGGAACACAAGAATACCACGCTACATGGAGCGACACGCAGGGCACAGATCCTGGCTACTCGGTGAGTCTCATTCCATGCATGACATCGTGGCCCATTTGATGCGTCAATGACCTTGCAGGGGGGGGGGGGGTTACTTAGCACTATCATTCCACTGACACCCTTTATTCGTCTCATACAGGTGATGCCGGGTATCCACTGAAGAGATGGCTCCTTACACCAATCCGGAACCCACAGAACGAGCATGAGGAGGACTACAACCATGCCCACTCACGTACCCGTGTGGTCATTGAACAGGCATTCGGCCTACTGAAGGCTCGTTTCCGCAGCCTCAGCAGGTCTGGCGGGGCACTCATGTACAGCCATGAGAAGGTTTCTAAGATGGTCATGGCATGTGTCATGCTGCACAACATGTGCATACGTAGGAATGTGCCCATGCCCCCTGACGCTGTACTGCATGCACCTGAAGATGATGATGATGATGAGGGTGGGGATGTGGAGGCACCTCAAGGAGTCCATGAGGCACAGGATGTACGTGCAATCCGACAGAGCATCATAGATGCATGCTTCTAGCAACCACGCATGGTGCCTATTACACGGAAAGGGGACCTGTGGCACTGTGTGTGTGTAGTACAGGCACATTGTGGACTGTACGCCTATGAAGGCCTCGTACGCAAATATCAATGTCCACACATGTCATTGGATGATAATGAGGTGCTGTATTGTTAATGTGATTTGATTTATACACCCTATGGACCCGCCACCCAGTGAAGCCCAACACACCCCCTCCACCCTACTACCTCCCCCCCCAACACCAGTGTCCAAATATGCATGCTGTCCGTGGGTAGACGCTATTGCAAGCCCCCTCTACGGGTATCAGGGGCACCCCTGCCCGTGGAGCGCAGGTTCCTGCCAGATCTGCGTTGGGGGCTGCCCTGGACGGAACTTGCCACGGATGATGTCTCTGCCTGCTCGCGTCCATGCATGTCTCTGAGGGTTTGTGAGAGCTCCGAGAGCACACGGCGCACAGCAGCAAGTTCAGCACAAACGTCTTTGGACGTCGCATGCAGTTCCCCCCTCAGGCTCTCGGTGCTTTTCTCCATTTGTGCTCTCAGGCTCTCGGTGCTTCTCTCCATTTCTCCCCTGAGGCTCTCACTACTTTTCTCTATTTGTGCCCTGAGTGTCTCGGTGGATGTTTCCATGGCTGCCCTGGTACCCCCGCATTCATTTGCATGGTCCTTGAGTAGCGTGGACGCTTCCTGCTGTTGCTCGATCAGCAGGTCGAGGGACTGTTGCCTCTGCTGGGCCATGGACATTTGCGGTGGTGTGACAGGGGGGCTGCTCAACACATGTTGCCTTGGCACAGGACTTGTGGGGGTTGGCCAGTCGTCGTCTTCAGGGTGCCCCTGCGTGGTTTCGTCATGGTGTAGGGGATGGAACATGCAGGGGGATTGGGAAAGGTCATGGATGGTACCTACGTCGCCAGCACTGTTTTCCGTGTCGGAGCATGCTGGCATGACAGCTGTGTCACCTATGGTGCTGCTACCACCAGAGGCAGTGCCATCAGATACGTTCTTTGGGGGGACCTGTGGTGCTGGGGTTGTGGACTTGCTGGCTGCTGGGGTGCCTGTTGCAGTCCCCTCCAGTGTGCTGCCACTTGATTCCTGCTGCTGCCGTGTCTTGATCCTTGCACCTGAGGTGGAGGCTCTTGGGACGTTGGTCCTGGCCCTCTTTGCAGGCGTGCTGGTAGGGGTGTCCTGCAGCTCGTCGTTGGTATCGGACCCTGTGGTGGAGTAAAGAGGGGCGAGCGTTAGTTATGGGTCTGTCGGATTTGGAATGGCAACGTATCAAATGCATTGGGGTGGTACATGAGGCTGATTTGGGACTGGGCCTTGGAGGTGGTCTCATTTTCGTGTGGATTGGGGATGCATTCATTTGGCTGCCTGCAGTTAGGGGGTGCATGCTGCACATGTAGGGGTTGTTTATGGCTTCTTGATTGATTTGTTTGTTCATTCTGACTTTTAGAGGGCGCTGTCAGGGCAAAGTATGTATTGCACTATGGGGTCACATGGTACTGCACATGTTCGTGGTTTGTGGATTTCGCATTGTTTCTCTTGGCCAACCTACCTGATTCTCCGGATGTCGGCACTCCTTTCTCCATCCCTCCGACTCCCTCTATGCTCTCCATTCCTATGGTGGAGGCGCAGATTTCCTCCCAGGGGGTCAACTTGATGGGCGACTCTGAACCCCCCCCGGTAGCTGTGGCGATGTTCCTGTTCGCAGAAAGTATGCTGCGTACGCGGATCCGCAGGTCGTCCCACCGCTTGCGACATTGCTGTGGCGTGCGGGGTGTTGTCCCCACCGCACTTACGCGCTGTGCCACCAGGGCCCATATGGCCTTCTTGTTGGCAAGGGCCGTCCTGGTCATTTGACTGGAGAAGACGACGGCGGAATTTTCCTGGAGGGTCTCGGTGAGCACGGTCAGTTCCTCTCGGGAGAAGTGTACCTGCCGCTTGCGGTCACACGCTTTCTTGGCTACCTTTCCCATATTTATTTTTTTAACTGGGGTTGCTAACGGGTTGGGATGTGTGTCAGGGTCGGATTTTTTATGGTTGTGTTGGGATTCGGATTTTATAGTTGTGCGGCGTGCTGTTTCCCGTTCCGGCCACATGCTTTTACTTCCGTTTCCGTATATTTACGGTGGCCGTAATTTGCGGTGCACGCTCGTTACGGTGACCGCTCATTACGGTGACCGCTAAGATGGGTGGCGGTATTGCACCTGGTGCAGCGTACGGCGGCGGTAAGGGCCGTTTTGGGGTCATTTCCGCCATCGCAGCCTTTCGGATTCCGCCATGGCGTAATGCTCGTGCCCGATGGGTCGTGATTGGCCGCACTTTGCTCCTTCGTGCAATGGCGGAAACGCTATTTACGCTGTTGCGGTCCGGTCAGTCACTTTCCGCCAGGGTCGTAATGAGGCCCAAAGCATTTAGATGGTCGATTGCTAGCCAATCTCTTAGTGTTGTTACATCGATAAGATATTTGGGTATCCAATTTAAAAACTCGATTTGTGAAAAACCGTGGATTTTCGACCTCCAGCAACGGATGACGCAGTTTGCTTTACAAGGGACTAAGTTTCTAAAAGCTCATGGAAAATTTACCATTGCTCCTGTTTTGACATTTTAATTGCAAAAGGTTGTTCCTTCGATCATTTTTTGGCACCGAAGCAGGCTGGAACATCGAAGCTTGTATTTGGCAACAACTTGAAGGGCGCTTCTGGCGCTGAGTACTAAATCTGACATGCTCTACTTCAATGATTGCGATAAGGCATGAATTAGCATTTAATTCCTTGTACTCTAAGGTCTTGTGGAAATCGCTTGCAGCCTTGTGCAAAATGCTATTGTGTCCTCCAAACTCAGCCTACAAGATCCTTAGGGCCAGAGGTGACTGGCTGCAGCTTGGTCTTCTACAAGAATGGAACAGCCGGCTATTTAACATTATGTCCGCCACAGACATTAAGTTATCAGACTTGTTGAAGCGCCCACAAATTGCAAAGAAAAAACTGGAAACATGGTCCTGGATAGTCAATCTAGAACAACGTAACAACCTTCAGTCTGCACTTTATTTAGGTGTTGTCAGCAACAAACTGAATAGTCCATCAAAATATCTTTTACACTGCCCATCACGCCCGTCACGCCATCATCGTAATCAATTTCTAAGATTCAAAGTAAACGTCCTAAACTAAATGGCGACAACAAGATAAAGACGTGGTTGATAATCTTTGTCGATTTTGCAGACAAGAAATTGAATCTTCTGAACATCTACTAATTCGCTGTATAGGCACTTGCGACCATCGAACCAAACATCTTGGGAACTTTCTACCTCTAAATGATGACCTTGGTGCCTGGTGGTCACACATAGTTTCACGAAGCAACATAAAACTCATCTATGCAGTGGTCAATTATATGGATTCTTTTTAGCGATCAAACCTAAATGAAACATCTCTGAACCGCGAGACAATTAATTCAAAGTCTCATATTTTGTGCTGATCGTAATTGACGTGATGGTGAAGCAGAACTTTCATCGTCTCTACTTATCTACTGGGAGACAGTTTTCAAATTAAAGTGATGAAATGTGTGAGAAAGTAGAGAATTGAATGTATGAAACAAAGGTTTAATTCTTATGTCTTAAACTGAAGTCTTTTTTCGATAAAAAAAAAATATGCAAAAATGTTTTCAACTAGTTTCAAGTTGTATACAATACACATTGACAATATTTTCAATGTTTGGGTTGGGTTGGATCAAAAACTGCACCCATGCATTAGATTTTCTTTCTTTTTTATTGTTTAAGGGTGTACAAAATGAATCCCAAACCTTTCCGTATAAAGACAGCAGTAAACGTATGCATACAATTTGATTTTACTATTCATGACATTTTGATAAATTGATCTAACCATATTTTTTCACTGCTTATATCACATTAAAAACTCCTAAAACCAACATAATTCATGACATTACACATATACAATCAAATGAACACCTAAAATCGACATCATCAAGAATTTATCAAATTTGCATCTAAACACTTATCAATCCAGTAAAAAACAGTTCATTAGTCACAATATTCGATCATTCAAGTATTATATACGTTTTAAGTGATCCAAAAACCTGAGCACTGCCACTGCAACTGAAGTGGGGTGACCCCCTAACAGACGTTGCCACAAATTTTCAGTATGAATAAAATCTGGATTATTTATCTGTTTTTTTAAATATAAACTGCAAGATGATGTAAGTGCAGGACATATTACTATTACTAACACATGGTTCAAACTTTCTGTGGCGTCACTGTTGCCACAATGGCGACACTACACTAATTCTTTAGGCAACAGTTTACGTTCATTTAAAATTAATTGAAGCCTAACCTAAATTAATTTTCTTGATGTTAAAGTAATAATGCATGAAAATAATGGGGAATCCTCATTTTACATTAAACCTACAGATAGGAATAATCCATTGCTTGCAAGTAGTTTCCATCCTCCGGCAACCATCCAAAGCTTACCTTTTGGTAAGTTTCTTCATACAAGAAGAATGGTATCAAGCATAATCATTTTTTCAAACACAACTCCACACTTTGAAAGAGACATTCATTGCGAGATGTTATAGTAAAAACAATTAGCAACAGCCCATAATAGACCCCGAAACTGATAGAGAAGCTTTACGGGAGCCTACCAATTCAAAAACATCCCCTAATTTAGTTTATAAAACCTTATCCTTGAAACCAAATACACAAATCAAGAAAATGTGCTTGATTTACAGGAAATATGCATCCATACAAAACCTTCTTGTCAAGACTGATCAGAGCGTTATCACTAGATGGACTGTAAAAGGAGCAACACTTCCTTGTTTGAATTGTTCACATAGAAACAATGTATTAAAAGGTGATAAGATACAACAACAGTCCAGAGGGATGGGAGCCAGGGCAGAGTTCGTGAGCTGCCAAAAGGCTGACCTAGATTTAGGGCACTCACACCACCCAGAGTAATGACCATCCCATTTAAACTGACAGATGCCTATAAAATAGCACACCTAAATCTTCCAAATCCAACTGATAAGTGCGGTCTCTGAGAGGCCTGGGAGAAGCCCTGGGGAGGGGCAGCTGATAAGGGGGATCAGGGAACAGGGTGGTCCGTGATTTGAGATACGAGGAGCAGGAGGTGATGCCAATAAATGTAGCTCTATGATGAGGGACATGGAGGGGACGCCCGCATGTCTGGTATCAAGAGAAACACACCATTCATTTTAGAAGGCCAATTTGACCTTGAAGGTATCCACTGAGCGCATGTTAATGAAAAGGTGAATATCACATGACTGTGCCAATGGGGCATGCCAATGGGGCCGTTAACATTCAAGGTAACTCAGCAATCCCGTAGCCGGGAACCAAGGTGATGAAGTAGGGAACCACGTGTTAGAGAACAGGGGTAGATTAGGATGCAGCCAATTGGCCCAGGGACTGTAGGAGACTGATAGTATGTATATAGGTGGTTGCCAATGAGGGTGGGGGATGAACACTGTATATTTTGTGCGTCATTCATGATGATGTTTTACTATATAACTGTGTTTTTGCTTCAAACTAAGTGACCGCTCATTGACAGTTGAGTACTACATGACCCTCTGTCATGCTTTTCCTTTCTGTTTACAGAATTTACCAGGAGGTGCACCAAACCTTTTTCCTTAACGGATTGTTTTAATTCCATCTGGTTATCTGCCCTTACAAATTGGTGAACAAAGTTAGGGGTAGAGGTGCACTCTTAAGTTTTCAAATGTAATTTCCATAAGTCATCCTTATTTTACTATGAACAATTCCTAGTGCTCCCTAGTAAGTCTGTGCTACTGTGTGCCCCTGGTTGTATCCTCTCTAGTACAAGATACCTTTTTTTCTTACAAATTGGGGACCCTGATGTGATCCCAGACACTCCACAGGGACAGAGGATACCTGACCGCACATCCGGAGGTGCCACGCCCACCAGTAGCGACCAGTCTCTTGTGCACAACCTGGAGAGGTTTACAGGAGCCATGTTACCAGAATTCCTGTCTGTTCTTTGGAGTGGGGTGCTGATCCTGGACTGTGCAGGCCATTGACGGAACCCTGTCACTGAAGAAATCGGGAGAGTATTCAGATGTAAGTGCACCATTTACGTGGAGAAAACAACTGGAAAGCAGGGTATATGAGTGTGGGAAGCATGCGTATGAGGATGGTGTAGTGGATGTGGTGTATGTATTTTTATTATATGAAGTAAGAGGTTGAGAGGAGCAATGGGTTCCTTTCCAATTGGCGGAAGAAGACGGAGCTGTATGATCTAACAAAGGAGAAAAGGAAAAGGGTAGATGGTCTGTATATGGAGAAGGCCTGGGATCCCTCCACCCGATGTAAAGGGGTGTGAGAACGAACAGTAATTTTTGCATGTTTCATTAACGGTTTTTATTGTGGAGGTGTGGACTGAATTGGGGTCCGTTGTCATTGTATATCATTTGGTGAACTGAAGGTATGGTGTCATGAGGTACAGAAAATAACAACAGGGTAAATACAGAGATATTCTGGGAAAACAACTACCTTCATTAACCGTTAATCAACAGTCATATGTCACAACATAAACGGTTCTGGGGGAGAAACAAATTAATGCAAACTTAACTGTCAAATAGTGAACAGAACAATTGGGAAAACCATGTGCTATCTGTCCCTGGAAGAAAGACACCCTAGCCCTAATGGGAGTGCCTGACCCTAGGAGGCGAATGATGCAACGCCTATCTAACAGGGATAGATAAAGAGGAAGCTGTCCCTCATAACTGCCAATTGTATGGGTATGTCAAAGTTCAATAAGATTTTATCGCAACGAAGCAACCTAAAAAAACACTACCAATTGGCTATTATGGACAACAAGACTGATTATTAGATCTGGTTGAAACAGCTAAAGAGCATTGTTTGGCCATGGGATTTCCATATGTTTTCTATTCACCCTTGGACGTCAAATATGCCACATGCAAATGGTTGTGTTTGATGAATCGGTATATAAAATAGTACCCATATCACTGGGACAATTTAAAAGGCTCACGTCGTGTGAGTTTTTATGTTATCTCTATTTGGTCGTATCCCCTATTGTTATCTAGGTAGTCATGGGAACACCCATGACCCAAGTCGTTTACTGGTTTCAATGGTTTATGTGAGTTTAACCATCTTCTTCAGGACCATTACTGTGTTCTGAAATGTATCAGTCTTCCGGCGTGCCTCAGAAAAGGCAACATGGGCAAGCTGTTCCGTCCCCTGTAAGGAGACAAGAAACAAAGGCAGAAACCTGGGTATTAATAAACCCATGGTTTAATCTAGATTGTTTTTTAAACAACTGCTAGGTCACATTGTTACAAGCAGGAGTGATTCAATCTATTACACGTATGGCATATATATATATATGCGTTGCCACATAGCTAGGTGGCGGTGCGCTTGCACTAGTACCCAAGGGAAGGGGGGGATTGGGAGGGTGAAAGGAGCCCATTGGTTGAGGAAAGATGCTCTCTTAGGGGCCTACATTGAGCAGTCTACAGACATATCCACTGATAATTAAGGCTGTGAAATGCCTACTGCTCGCTGAAATAATGTATAGTACAGCAATCTCTTAGAATGCAAAAAAGCCCACCTGATTTGATGAGGCGCTTAGCGAGAGAACGGAGGCATGGTGTCAGAGCAGATACGCAGTCCGTTACTCTGAAGGGGAAGGACATACGGACCAGAGGATTGGGAAAGGCTGGTGAACCGCTGCATGATGCCGAATGATGGCATGAAAAATGGGAAAGCCATGTTAGGTTTGCATATGCTTACCTAGTCTGCGTGTGCCGCAACAAAATTTTGTCGGATAAAGGCACTGTCTGCTCAGTCCGCTGGTAGGAAGGATAGTACACCCGGCGAGCGTGATCAAAAACACACAGCTGTTCCGCATACATCACAGAAAGGCGGGGGGTAGGCATGATCAGTGAGTCGGAGCTCAACGAATACACGTAAAAAAGGGGGCGGCCATTCGTAAGTGAAGAGAATAGCAGGGATCACCACTCTAATGCCCAGGTAGAAATCCTTACATGCTTCTGAGGGGCATACGACTGCCAGAGTGTGGTTAAACACATGCATGTGTCTTGGAATCAAACTGAGGAATATGATGCAGTGTATCCTAATGCCTGTAGCATGAAGAAGAGTGTGTGGTATGCATATGAAGGGAACTACATGGGACATGGGGCCTGCTTGGACTTGCTGATATCCATGTATAAATGTGCATCATGGGGATGGACCTACTTATGTCTTCAATGTGAGAGTTGGTATGTCCCCCTCATGTAGCAATACAGTCTTGGGGGCGTCTAAGATGTAAAAATGGCCTGGACTGTGAGAGCAACCATGGGTTCACTGAGACCAGGTTGATGATGGTGATGAAGTGTGGAAGATGTATATGTTGTCGTCTAAACACGGGTCCTGTTGGAACACCGGAGGACCGTCCAAGGTTCTCTAGAGAAATGTGTATGTCAAGAAGGGGATATCAATAGACAAGAAAGTCGATTAGCGTGCGAGCACTGCCAGTTCTTGCCACTGAATGGATTCATTGAGTCCTTGTTGTCATGAATTTAAGCGAAAAATCCACATCTGCTCTTGCCTGAACAGAATATCATGGAAATTGCCTCCACGTATGGGGGGCCTTGATTTTCTCAAGTATGGTCCATTTAAAGTCATCAGCAGTGTGACCTTCAGCCAAGAAATGTGGGACAAGTGGTGCCGACAATTTGCCTGTTCTGATGCATGAACAATGTTAATTCATGCGCTTCCTGACTTCTCATATGGTCATGCCTATATATTTCAAATGGCAGGGGCAGGTGATCATCTATACTACACCTCTGGTGTTACAGTTAGTGAACTTTTTTTGCACCCATGTGGTGTGCCATCCAATGTCTATTGTGGTACTTCTTGTGGTCTGGGCACATGGAGCATTGGCCACCTGGAGAGTGGCCAGTGGGTGGGTTAGTATTCCATAGGGTGGATTGGGTCAGGTGAGCGATCTTATCACCTACCGGTAAGGTCTTGACCAATGTATCGCTGACATTCCGCCTCCTTTTCAAGGCAAACCAAGGTGTTGGTAGGGAGCATTTGCCAGTGTTGAGAATGGGCCACAACTTCTCAATTTCTTTCTTAATTTTATTGAACAGGGGCGAATAGCTAAATGCAGCCGTAAACCCACTGCTCTCTTCCGTTTTAACTTGTTGTTCGAGAGTGACTGCCCGGGGGATGTTCTGGCTCTTTTGTGGGTTTGGTTGACAATTCTGGATGGGTATCCACGTTGAGTTAGCTGTTCTTTAAATGCTTTGGCATTGGCTGTGTTGTCAGTAGTCTTAGTACACAGCCTCCGATATCTAAGAAACTGACCAAAGGGAAGATTGTCTTTAAGTGCCTGTGAATGGTAGCTGGAATTGCACAAGAGAGAATTCCTGTCTGTCATCTTTTTGTAGTCCTTAGATATGAGCCCTCCTTCGAATGCTGAAATGGCTAAGTATAAAAAGTGCATTTCTTGTTTGTCCCTTTCCAACGTGAATTTGAGGTGAGGATTTTGATTGTTAAGCCACAGATGGAACACGGTCAATTCGTCCTTCGTGCCTCTAAAAATCACAAAAATGTCGTCAATGTATCGACGCCAGATGAGCAGATTGCCACAGAAGGGGTTGGTATTTGGGTATATGTGGCAACGTTCAAAATTATCCACATGTAGGTTTGCCGGGCTAGGGGCAAAAGTGGCTCCCATGACCGTGCCAGAGACTGGTAGAAATTGTTGTCAAACAGGAAAAAGTTCTTGGTTAGTTCTATCTTTGCCAAATCAGCTATAAAGCCAGATGGTACTCCATGGAGGTTGATTCCAGATTCTAGCAAAAGGTGCAGCATGGACAATGTTTCTTGTTTGGGAATTTTTGTGTACAGTGACTCAATGTCAATAGTCACCAGCCAGTCTCAATCAGGATTGAATTCTAAAGCGACGCGTTAGACAAGCATAGCAGTAGAGTCTTTAATGAAAGATTGCATCTTGGGAATTTCATTTTTGATTAAATAGTCCACATACTGTGAGAATGGTTCCAGGATGGAGTTGATTCCTGAGACTATTGGATGACCCGGAGTAGGAGAAAGGCCTTTGTGTCTTTTTGGCAATGCATACATGGCTGGTGTACAATGGTGCGTTGGTCTGAGGAAGGCAGCTTCACTCAGACTGATGTAACATTAGTTGTAGTGTGACAAAGCGAAAGGGGTGTGTGCAAGTGTGGGGAGTAAAAAGGATGGGAGAGTGAGGGTATAAAATGGATGGAGTGGGAAGGGTATAAAATGGATGGAGTGGGGAGGAAAAAAGACGTTACAGCACCACTGGGTAAGAGCCTGAGGTAAGTATGGAAGTTTAGAATACACATAGGCCTCTAGGATGGAGCCCTTGACTCTGTTGGAATATATGTGCATGTCCATCTCACTATATTGGGACAAGATAATGAAGTACCATTGTCAGTGGGTGGCCAAGACGAGAGGAGGAATATTTAAGCCATGGCCAGAGAAAGTAATGATTAATAAGGAGATATTGGGACGCATGCACACATTCTTAGCAGCCATATATAAGGGGAAAAAGCTAAAGAAAACAAAGGGGATATTATGATTCCATTGGATGGTAGACGACTTGGAGGGTGTTCCCCTTGCCCCCACCCTCAGTGAGCTGAGAATGGATAGTTTGTAACTCGGCCAGGCCCAGCACTCCGGTCGTGCCCAGTCCCGCGGCCACGCCCATTGCACCACCTGTATCCAATGTACAGCACACACCTTCTGCACCGAGCAATCAGGGGGGTGCAGATCAACCTCCTGCAGCCTCCATGGTGCATCGAACCCTAGCGGGGTGTTATCGCATGTGCGCAGGAACAGGCTACACAAACCCTATTTATGTTCCACTTCGCACAGCCCCACACCCTTAAGGCCATGCTAAGTATCAAAATGTACCTAATCCTATAGCATCCACCTCCTCTCGGGCAGAAACACAGAGGGAAACTGAACATAACTGACAGAAAGATTTGAAAGAAGCGCTAAGAAGGACAGAAGAGGGGCTAGCCAGGTTAACATTGGACGGAGGAGATGGGCAGAGAGAACCCGCAGGAACGGACGAGTGGAGGGCTAGGGGATATCCTGCTTAGGATTGATAGTACAACAATTAAAGGTGTACATGTGGAGACAGATAATAAAGGTAGGCAAAACACCAGGATTTTACATTATGGATCAGTCCAGCCAGCGCAGATGTGGCAGCACAAACAGAAGCAGAAGAGTGGGACACGAAGGAAGAATTGTGAGATGATGAGTCCCCACCCGTGATATCGCCATAGATGGAGAGTCTGTGGGCCTCGAGGCGGAGTCCCCGCCATGGGCGATGGTGGTAGTTAAAGGAAACAGGAGCGGGAAGAAAATGACAGAGAAGGCATTAGGGGCATAGTTCCAGTTATTACACAATAGTCGGGGAGGGCCCACTATGTACCATGGACACACATGGACCGGAATAACTTGATTAAAATGGTACCGTCCCTGCAGGAATGTGGATATCTGCCTTTGAGAAGCAGACTGCAGGAATTACACTCAACGTGGGGGACATGAACAGTTTGTTTGCAGTTAGGAGACCAGGCAGATGATATTTGGGCCAAGGCAGGGTACCCTGGAGTACGCATAGGGGATGATAGCCATGACATGGTGGAGCACACTTTAATAACTGTAGAGCCAAAGTATGGTCAGCACTGTGATGTTCCCACATGCAATCAATAAAGTCACAGACAATACGGGATGATGTAGATACTGCACAGTATATACTGCAAACTCAAGAAATGTGGAGGGCAGAAGCGGGAGAACCATAGGACAGATCTATTCAATTTTTTTTTATTACACTCTGAAGAAAGGCTTCACCGAAGAAGTCCAAAAGGCCGTAGATAAAATAGTGGGTATTGAGGCAAAAGGGTGGGCGGAGATACAGTTGATAATTATATATCATTGCAAACAACTACGACAGAGGGACAAGGAAACAGCGGATGTTAAAGAAAAAGAGGAAACAAAATGAATACAGAAATAAGTTCTCGGTAGAGGCAGTGGTAGTAAGTATGCCACAGGGAGTGTGGACAGAGCATAGGACGATACAGAGTGAGATGTAAGTAGCACCGCAGCGGGAAGGGGGAGCCGAATGGAATTCAGGGTATGAGGGATAGTAACAAGGGGCGCTCCAAGGAGGGTACCCAAGAGGGAGAGGAAGGTTCACAGGATACCAGGGGAGGGGGGATCAGAGGAGGATTTGGAGGGAATATGGGGCAGTGTTGGACCTGCAGAAGGATGGGTCATTTCTCATGAGAGTATAGGAGAGGGGCAAGTGGCACCATATGACACCTGGGGACCTCTGTATTCACAAGGAGGACCTGCCTCAAACCAACAATGCTATCCCCAACAATTCCCGCCAGAACACCAACAGCCCTATTCACAGCCACAGCAAATAGCTATGCCACCTCCAGTAACTGTGTATGGTGTCCCGCCATCGGCCCTACCAGTTCCCTACCAGTGCCCAACGCCCAGCATCAGTATACACAACTGCCCCCACCAGCCCCTGGCAGTGCGATGATCCATGCCCTACACCTGGTATCATCGCAGGTTGCCCATATACAAATATCCAGAGCAGAACAGCCCAAAGTGAGCTGTAGCATGTCCAGTCCTGTACCAGGTACTGCCAACCCACAACTAAACCATTGGTGGGCATGGAGATAGGAAATAAGCAATTTATTTTCATGGTGGATACCGGTGCCACACAATCATGCATAAAAGAGGGGTATTTCCCTTCATCAGGTGAAGTAAAGGACACACAAGTTTTCTCTGGGGCAGCACATTCAGTGCCATTCACTGACAAACTTCCCATCAAGGTAGGAAACAGGGTAGTATGGATGCCCCACTTGTTTTCAGAGTCGTCTCCAGTGAACTTACTGGGGAGGAATGTGCTAAGTAAATTATACGTGACAATATCATTCACAGACAAAGGAATAGTATGTTGAACATCAGGCATGTGTTATGTATGAACCATTATTATTGTGTATGCATTGGGAAATGAAGGGGCAGCCCGAAGAATACCTATATGTACAGAGGTGTTTGCATATGGAGATTTGCTTTTGCTCCAACACCTACCAAGGGCTAAATGAAAGGCAATGGAGAGTAACCTTGGAGTACCTGTTCTACCCTGCACTGCTCCAAGACCATGAAGCTGTGTCCATTATCACATTATTATTTGAAGGTGTAATCACAGTGCAACAGATGCTCACAGCGCTGCAACAATTTTGGGGGAGGAGTTTCAGGAATATTTGTGTCAGTTAGCAAAATACATTAAAGCCCTGTCTCGACTGATTGCACCTACATGGGCTGACGAGGAAATGGAAACGGCACCAAACGCGTTGAATGCGCCACCACAACAGCTCATTCCAGGGGATTTGATCTACACCAGGAATTTTGTCAGTTGCTGGAATAACCCTAGATTAAATTGCACTTTCATTGTAGTGTATGCCACCCCATTTGCATTAAATATTAAGGAGTTGTGGTACTGGTTGCACTTTTCTGATGTCCATAGGGCATATCAAAATGAATAAGGATGCATTGTCACTGTACATTTCCACTGTACAATGTGTATCTCTTTTCGGCAAATGATTATTCAATGGTCACTATATTCCTCTCCATGGTAGCTACCACAAATGGAAATCTAAATATTCGCTTTTTGTCTTATTATTCTCGCCCTTTGCAGATACCACAGCACAGACAATTGTTACGCTCACCTAGTCTCCACAGGGGCGCCGAACGGGACTGGCAGGTCTGTTGTTAGATGGCTCACATGTCTTCTCTGTATCTGTGCCCCCACGGTGGTGCACCTAAAGGGTTAAATTAAGCGTTACCCAACTGCCCAGACAACGTTGACTCAATGAGTAAGTCTTTACCATTAAAATGGTTAGCCCAAGAGTACAAATTGTTCTTTTCATCCGACAGGTGTGGCGACTCCGGCGTGGTGGGCGAACGATGGAGCAGTCGCGGGATGGAGGTTCATTGGTTTGCCGGGAAGAGCAGCTCTCAGGTAGGTACGAACGAGGCGCTGGGTAGGGATGTGGATCCTTGGTCAGCACGGCTAACCTGATGCCTTTTCTTCCTTTGCAGGTTTCTCGAGAAGGAACTGGACTGGCGTTGTAGCTAAAGGTAACAGACACGGTGAGCGTTACACTGCAGGAGTGCAGAATAACGCGAAGCGTGATCTGTACTAAAGGCATGGTTTATATAGCTTTAGAAAAGTAGTCCCTAGGTAAAGTAGTCCCAGCAACCACACCCAAGTAAATAGTTCCCTAGGCAAGTAGTCCCTTCAGCCTGCCTCAGATTGGCCCACACATGCTTTACCTTGTTTGAAACTTGCCATGTTGGTAATGGCAGTATGACCCTGGTGCCAACGGCCAAGTCCAGGAGGCCCCTGAGAGAGTCATGGAAGTCGAAGTCCTAGGCAGGTTGGTCTGCACCTGATGTGTGGGGAAATGGACCGTGACACAAAGTGTAATTATATCAATATTGTAAATGTGCTCAGGATTTCTTGGAGCATATTCATTGAGTAAAGTAATATGGTTAGAACATATTAAGGCGTGGGGGTGTAGATGGTGTGTAGGGAACAGCGACAACAATATGAACATTGACAATGAGATGCATTTAGTTTTTCCACATAAATGATATAGATGATGATATAGTTAGTGTAAAAAGCATTAAAGTAAAGGACAATAGTACATGAGTAAAGAGGAGACCTATTAAACAGTGCCTTGATGAACCCAGAGATTTCAACCAATGTAAAGGGCTTGTGTTTGACACAATGATGTTTCTTAGGACAATTTATCTGAAGTCCAACTAAGGGCTTAGTAAAACCATGCAACTGACACAGTACAAAACTCCACTTTTAGTATATGGCTGTACCATCTACGTATTTGGTAGCATAGACAGAGCAGTCAGGTTTATATTAGGAGGGAGAGAGGAATGTAGCTTAGTACAAAGACATTGTAGCATACATGTGGTCCAAAGAAATACTGAAACACCATGTATTGTAAAAATAAATATTTTATCTAAATACAAGTAGGCCAAGATGAATCTTGAGTAAATACGCACTATAACATTATCTATAAACAATTAAAAAAACAGCTCAATACTTAAAGGATACAACCCCAGGTATTACCCTATTAAGAATAGCAGTCAAGAGTTCAAGGTTAGGTAAACCAATGACACATTCAGAATGAAATCAGCTATTCTTGGGGAGTAAAACCAGGTCCCATATACATTTTGAATACAGCCAGTAATTTGAGGGTAGTAGACCCTCGCAGTTATGCAGTGACACTCAGTCAAGAAATCA
This sequence comes from Ambystoma mexicanum, assembly GCF_040938575.1. Lineage (NCBI taxonomy): Eukaryota > Metazoa > Chordata > Amphibia > Caudata > Ambystomatidae > Ambystoma > Ambystoma mexicanum. Next base: position 1,534,217,396 of record NC_090937.1, read on the forward strand.
CTTAGTAAACCAACACTGTTACCAGGATGCTTTTCCGAACAGTGGAACACGCATTCGTGGAACGGTATGAACCTATAACTACATTCAGGATAACACATAGTTATACCAGGTAAGTAAGACCTAATGTAATAAACTTTTACAGTTGCTTTTCAAATCAGTGAAACACAAATTGACTAAGCAATAACTCTCTTACTTATTTTAGGATGGAACAAGACAGACCAAGGTAAGTAAAACCCACAGTACACTTATTAAGAATTGCAAACAGCTATTCAAGTTACACCAATTACACTTTTAGAAAGGCCAAAGGATTTTCAATGTAAGTAATGGATGGTATGACTATTCTGAAAATGCTCTAGGCAGTTTCAGGGGAGGCACAGCACAGTGTAACACGTTTAGATGAGCAGCAGCTAATCAAGGGGAGAAAGACCTATATACTCTTTTACGAAGCTGCCAGCAACTTAAAGGTATGTGTAAATCTAAGACTGTTTTAGAATCTGTATCAAGAAGACTAGGGAAAGCAAAACACAATGTTACACTTTAAGAATGACACAATGTTATTCCAGGTAGGTAAAATCCTATGTAGACATATTCTAGACAGGCTATACAGCAGGTCAGAGGAAACAAGACCAAGTTGGTGAACGTATACACTTACATCCTTCGAGTAATAGTTAGGTGAAGTCAACAGATTACTTTTGAGAAGTGGGGGAACCAATTCACAGGTGAGTAAAATTACCTTATATATACTTTTCAGAATGGCAAAACACATTCAAAGGATAGTAAGAACATTTGTAACTGTTCATATTTCAGAGGGAAAGTTACCAAATCAACTCTTTCACAAGTAAGTCACTTTTTAGCGCTTGTATACTTTTCAAGACATAAACCTTTTCTTACATAATCCTTGAGCTCCTCACTGCTATGAAGGGGGAAGTGTGCACAAAGATAGGCTCAGGTTGCTGCACATTAACACCAGCACATGATGTGCAGAATGGCAGCTTGACAGAAACAATAACATCCCTGCAAGACCTGTATGCAAAAATGGTGCAAGAGACTGATAAAACAGAAGATGAGGACTTGCTTGATTACTTGTTCTCATGGATGCCTACCTGGCTGGGTAACCATTTAAAATACTAATTACAGTACTAGTGCTAGTACTGACTGGCCTCTGCATTCTACAAATAATACTGAAACAATGCAGAAGGGCAAGAAAGCAAATAATAGAGAAGCACATGTTGACAATAGTGTTAGGTGATCATAATGTAATACATGTTCACACTCAAACAGATGACCACATCTGTATGTATTTTTAAAAAAAATAACATTTGGGTCCCCTGATACAAGATTTTAACCCATATTAGATTCTCAAAATTATACACAACACTCAGTGGATTGTGAAGGAGATGAAGGGTGCTGATTTTAAACATGTGTCTCAGAGAAATATGTGGAACAGGGAGGCCGTTTGAGGGTGGTATCTAGAGTATGGACAGAGCTGAGAACAGGATGACACATGGGAATTTGGTCAATAGATTGACCAGAGTGGGAGTGCCATGATACAGATAAAATCATCACCAGGTTTGGCCCCGCCCCCAGACGTTCTCATAAGTAAACATACAAATAAGCTGAATAATATGACAAGTGACATAATAAACAGTTAGTTGGAACTTTAGGGGCAATGCACTTGCCACAAAAAGTAGAATATAAGTAGAGAGCATGTAGAAGCTTAAAGAGGTTGGGTCAGACCCATATAGCGTCACAAAAGTAGCATAGACATGAATATAGGTAGAAGTAGATGGCATCATACATGGGCAGGTACTAAAAATATGTCAACATGCAATGCACAAGACATGAAGAACATTAACATGGCAGAGAGTGAACAAATGTACCGCCATTTTAGACAGAATTGTGAAATACTGAATCCTGACATCAAGACTGCTTTGCACACACAGTCCTAAGCCACACAATATTCAGACAGACACTCGGGCGTCAATGTTATGGCCAGCATGCAACACTAAATATTAATTAGTTTCTATTGGTAGCAAGAGGCTTTCTTGCCAACCAGCCTCTTAATAAATAAACACACTGTGGGATGTTTTTACCCATGCATCCGAGCCCTACCAAAAAAAAAAAAAAAAACCTGTGCATTACTGGCATTGAAAACATCATGATGGCCAGAGCTTCCCAGAAAATGCCCAGGGAAATGCATGAAGAATAGGCTGCCACCCATTTTTGCCGATGTTATGGGCACAGAAGGGCACTGCCTAAAACCACCATTGTACTACCCACACAGTAGCCTGAAACCATTGGGAATGGCAATGCTGATTGCCAAAAGCAACCTAGAACTGTGGGGAATTCATTTTCTTAAATCCCAAAAATGGTTGCATTACCAGTACTCACCAGTATCAGAAAGCCGGCGTTTTAAAACCACCAGACTTTTGTGTAAAACTGAATAAATGAACCCAAAGCAGGCCAAAGAAAGACTTACTGAGAGGTGGATACAATGTAAAGTTATATTCTGAAGTGACTTGAAGGTTTATAACAAGACTGGCTGAGCTCTGCAGGTCTGCAGCGGCTTAAACTGAAACTGGATTTAAAATTACCAAAAATCGAAATGTGTAAATAAACTGAGGGACAGACTTGTGACTGCCACATAGTTTGTCACTGTTAAAATGTCATAGTTTTGAACTTAGAATCAGCATTCTAGCTGCATATGTAAAACTTGTTAGTTTTATTTGAATGCAGAAAACTGGGTAACTAAAAGTGACAGTAGCTGGGGCCTGGTTTAAGGAACTGGATTCTGCCCGACAACTTCCCCCCAATTGGAGTGAAACTGGATCCACAGCAGTTCTCAGGCCTGGCTGCATTCTGAGGGGAGGTTACCCCTCTCTGATTGAATTATCAAGGGACTGCTAGAGACTAAACAAAGGACCCAGGCAGAGGGTTTATTGGGAGGAGGCCATAAGTGGCTTCCTCCTGAACAATGGGCCTTCCAGGGCCCAGGCAGATGGTTTATTAGGGGGACCGTAAAATAGCTTCCTCTTGGCGGAAGCTGGGAGGGGAAGGGTCTCTGAGCTTGGCAGAAACTGGATAAACTGGTTTCTACACCATGTGACCTGAAAAGACACACCCCTGTTGGCCAGAATATGCTTCTAAGAAAGATGTATAGCTCACAGTGAGGACTTGTCAAAATTATTTAAATGATACCATAATCCTTGTGAATTTTCTGTGCACGTTTTAAGACGCGTTGGGAATTTGTGTGATGTTCTGGGGCAAAACCCCGCTATTTATGGATACTACAGACTCTGTGTTTAAGCTAGAGACATGGGAATTTACTGGAGTATGTAAGGACAGGCCGTGTATATGTGTATAATTTATAATGAAGAACCAAGGTTGCATAACCCACTAAAATCAAAAATAAGTTGCCATTTTTTGAATGCAAGCCCTCTGGAAGAGCAGAGTTTGAACAGAGTATACCTCATGTGATAAGTAATATGTACATGCAATGACAAACCACTATGTATTTGAGAAATGTGTATTTTGATCAAATATAGATTTGTGTGCAATTTGACAGGGGAGTGTCCTTTCTGCAAGCCATTAAATGACATCATTCTGACACACAATCCTGCTCTCCAGTGAGAACGCAAAGAATTCTCCAACCTATCAGAACACTGAAGGGGTTGGGCCTAGAAAGCTAGCCTCTCCATCCACTTTCAAAACACATAAAAAGACTGCTGGGACAGGTAGAGACATTCAATTCCATTTGCTGCGGAGCATGCTGACCGACGACTTCACATCCAGAAATCCTACACTTAGACTTCCAAGCTAAACAGAGACTACAGAACTTTGAACCAAGAAGGCCCACTGCAAGCAAAAGTATTTGTCAGCAGGCCCAAAAATCATTTGCAGACTATTCACAGCCGGACCCAGGTGTTGATTCTGGCCTGAAACCCTGTGCCAGAAAGATCCAGAAGCAGTGCTGTACCCAGAGAAAGCAGAGCAGTATCCAGAACCAGAGGCCAGAGATCCAGAGTGACCCAGACCGCTGTTAGCAGAACCAGAGAGCTGACCCAGATCACTGTGAAGTGGCGAGACCAGAACCGGAGTCCAGTCCAAAACCTGACCAGATCCGTGGGGAGGCCTATTTCAAAATATATTGTGAGTACCTAGCAGAACTGTGCAGAACCAATCTCTTAGTTAAAATAATATAATTCAATCTATTTTAATCTAACCAGAACTGCCTCCTAACTGTCACCTATCATTTGCAAAGCTGTCACCTGTCATTTTCTAGCTGCAAGCTGTAACCTGTCGCTTTGAACTTTTAAAATTTCAAATCCGAAAAACTACCTTTATTTAATCGTCCGTATCTCCGGAACCGTTTGGTTTAACTTTCCTCTGAAAGCTTAGAATCTCAGCTTTTCAACAAGCTTAGAACCGACTTGCTACTCCTTATACTTTTGCCGTAATCGTGATTCACACATTCGCGAATTTTGCCGCGATTCGCGATTTGGTTAAAAATCCAGCCACGTGTGAAAACAGCAGCTTCCTTGCTTTCCTTTGCCAAAAATTTGTTTAACCTGCTAGTTACTCCTAGATCCTTGCTAAAGTGAGCCTGAACTCATCCCAAGTATATTTCACTCACCCTGAACCTCCTAAAGGGAATTAAAACCATTTTCAGCATATTCCTCACTTCATTGCCAGCACATATAAAAGCATTTTGGGCCTGTGTTTCAAACTTCTGTAGTCTAAGCTTGCTGGGGTGAACTGAATTACATTTGATTGCATTTCTAAGAACTGTGTGCTCTCCCCTTCATTTACTTACATTGCATAAGGGGGGGAGTGGATTGCCAGAGAAAAGTGATTACATTGTTTTGTTGAAATCGTATTGAGTATTTTCTGTATTGCATTTTCATTCCACCTTGCATCCATTTGAGACCATAAAAATATTGTTGCTATCTTATCCATCCTATAACCACTCATCATTGATTATAAAGAAGTGTGCTAGTGCCAGACTATCCATTATTGATTACTGCTCAGATTAAGTCTGATATTCAATTATTAATTTATTATAAAGTGTGATATATATATATATATTGTTTAAATTCTCAAATAAACCTTTTAACTTGCAAAACAGAACTGCTTCTTGGCTCAGTGGGGTCAGGGGGATTCCAAGAGAGGGGTGTTATATAGGGGTAGTCATCCAGAACTCATGAACTGGACATAAAGATATATCAATAAGGGTTTCCATTCAGTATCCCAGACTAGGCATTGACTTAGCTGTAGTGTTGAATTGAATCCTCTTACAACACAGAGCATCAAATACGGATTAGAATAGCGGAATACGTGATAAATAGATGGAAATGAGGTCTGAAGTAGTGGTCCCCTACCACTTGATCGGAACATTGACCATATATTCCTGGCTTGACTAGACAGCGCATCTGCTATTTCCGTGGTGCAGTGAGACACAGGGTGAGCATCAAGCCGATTGTCAGATGAAGGTCTAACGCCTGAGAATAGGAAGCAAGTTGACTTCTTCAAACGGAATCATAGCAGTCCGCCTATCTCTCCTTCCCCACAATGCATGCTGGCATCACATTAAAGTTCCCAAGGTTGGATGGGCAAACCACCGGCCAATTAGGATTATGTCCACCAGGTTGGCCAATGGAGCATGATGCCAACAAATAAGGTAGCAGAATATAGCATAAATACTTTTAGTAGGCTAACCTTAGGAGGGACCATCAGTAAAGAATATCCAATAGTAGTAGCCATTATATATAAGATGTATAGGTACTATATTCTCTTAACCAATCTTTATATATAAATCTGAATGTATGTATGTGTGTGTGTATGTTTGTCCGGCTATAAAAATCCACACCGTTGAACCCACGTCTGCCAAATTTTGCATGGATTCCTCTTTTGTCTGGGGAAAGATCGTAGCTTATCAAAAAATAGTCCATAGGTGCCCCTCTTTGAGAACAAACACAGCTAAATGACCTGTTCTTTGGGATGGTACCCACGCAAGAGTCCACAGCCACACTTTAGCTCATTGTACCTTTCACAGAAGGGAAATATCCATTTGCATATCAGTCATTGTCCCGCCCACATGGGCAGTCCAGCACTGAAATGCTATGGCAATTCTCTTTTGAACAAGAGTACCAACAGCAAACCCCATACATGTGTTTCAGCCTTGTTTGGGCCTCATCAGTGAGGTGGAGTTGTGCCTCTCTGAGCACAGTGAGCAAGGGGTCCACATCTGGATGACCCTACGAAACTTAGGGTGACTAAACCTAAGTCCCTTAAACAATCAAAAAATTGTCCATAGGCGCCCCGCTTTGAGAACAAACACGGCTAAATGACCTGTTCTTTGGGATGGGACCCACTCAAAAGTATTGCAGCCACACTTTAGCTCACTGTACCTTTCACAGTAGGGAAATATCCATTTGCATATCAGTCTTTGTTCCGCCCACATGGGCAGTCCAGCACCGAAATTCTATGGCAATTCTCTTCTGAACAAGAGTACCAACAGCAACCCCATACATCTGTTTCAGACTTGTTGGACCTCATCAGTGAGGAAGACCTGTGCTTCTCTGAGCACAGTGAGCAAGGGGTCCATGTCTGGAAGACCCTAGGAAACTTAAGGTGACTAAACCTAAGTCACTTAAACAATCAAAAAATATTCCATAGGTGCCCCTTTTTGAGAACAAACACGGTTAAATGACCTGTTCTTTGGGATGGTACCCACTCAAGAGTCCACAGCCACACTTTAGCTCACTGTACCTTTCACAGAAGGGAAATATCCATTTGCATATCAGTTTTTTTCCCGGCCCACATGGGCAGTCCAGCACCAAAATGCTATGGCAATTCTCTTTTGAACAAGAGTACCAACAGCAACCCCGTACATGTGTTTCAGCCTTGTTGGGCCTCATCAGTGAGGTGGAGCTGTGCCTCTCTGAGCACAGTGAGCACGGGGGCCAAGTCTGGATGACCCTAGGAAACTTAGGATGACTAAACCTAAGTCCCTTAAACAATAAAAAAATTAGTCCATAGGCGGCCCTCTTTAAGAACGAACACAGCTAAATGACCTGTTCTTTGGGAAGGTACCTACTCATGAGTCTGCAGCCACACTTTAGCTCACTGTACCTTTCCCAGAGGGCAAAGATCTATTTGCATATCAGTCTTTGTCCCGCCCAAATGGGCAGTCCAGCACCGAAATGCTATGGCAATTCAACCAACTATTAAATATCCAATCACCAATGGCTGCTATACAAGTTCTTAATTTAGCTGGAGAATCAGAATCTGGAGAATCAAGTGAAAAAAACAATTGGTATCATCAGCATATGTATAAAATTGTACACTGTGCAACATAATTAGATCTGCTATGCAGTGTAAGTAAAGATTAAAAAGAAGTGGGGAAAGAGAGGAGAGCCCTGGGGTACACCACAAGAAATAGACACCAGTGCTGAGCAAAATGGAGATAATGACACAGTTTGTGTTTGGTCTGATATGATGAAAATCAAGCATGGACAGATCCTGTAACCCTGGCCGTTTCGAAACACTGGAGGAGAATCCGATGGTCAATTGTATCAAAAGTGGTGGAGAGGTCAAGGTCGATAATAACTCCAAACTATCTGCAAACCTGAAGTAACGCTATATCATTCGAAATAGAAATCATCCCTGATCGCATACTCATTAGTGGCCTGAAACCAGATTGGTGGGGATGAAGAAGATATTTAGATTCCAAAAACCATGAGAGTTGTGGGGTAACAATTGATTCCATACGTTTCACAAGAATTGGCAAGAGAAAAATCAGCCGATAGTTAGCTGGGTCAGAGGGATTCAGATGGGGCTTCTTCAGACGTGGGGTGATTGGCACATGTTTTATGGAGACAGGAATAACACCAGTAGTAAAGGAATGAAGAAGGTCAGCAGTGAACAAGGGAATAGTGTTCACAGACAGAGACCGAAGAAGATGAAGAGGGATATGATCTAAAGGAGATGCAGATGTAAGCCTCTGGAGCCTGGAGGAAGTAACCTCATTGGTAATAGGATCTAAAATGTTCTGAATTATCATGGGAACTGGATAGTTCTGATACAGGAATAGAGACTGCGGCCGAGCCAGTGGGATTAATCAAATGGTGAATCCTGTGAATCCTTTCAACCAAGAAAGAGCTAATAGAGTCGCAGATCACTTGAGAACGAGAAGAGTCAACCAGGGGAGGTGACAGGGCATAGATATCCTTGGTGAAAAGCTCTCGACAGCAGTAAGTTGCAAAGATAATGCGTTTTGCATAATATTGGGATTTAGCTAACTTAACAGCTGCCTGGCATGCTGACAGAGCTTGCTTGTACTCTTGTTTGGTCTCTGGGTCGTAACAAAAGCCTGACAACATATTTGCTTGAACAGCCTAAGATCCAATGAGAACCATGTGGCAAAAGGCTTAGAAGGCTTACAATGACTAAAATCAATTTTGACTGGCACCAGACAATCTGCAGTAGTTGTCATGGCATTTAGTAAAGCTGTGCATGGATCAGGCTTAACAGTATCCATGAAGCAAATTGTATTAGTTCTCAGGAGGTCAGCTACCTGAGCCAAGGAAAACATTTTCCAACAACTCTGGGTGTGATGAACCTTGGATTTAGAACAATAGGAAAATGGAAGAAAATTAAAAATGGAAGAAGAAAAACAGATTGATGGTATTTCCTCTATTATGGATAGGAAGATGGTTAGGTAAATATAGGTGATAGCCCAATAGTGAAGCAATTATCTTTGTAGCATGAGTATCCAAGCTATTATTAGGCCAGACATTGAAGTCTCAAATAATGATTAAATTAAAGCAGGCTAATGTAAGAGCAGGGTTTAGTTAATCAAAATGGTTAACAAAGTTGGCTTTAGTATACTGGGGGGGAGTGATACACAAGAAAAATGATGACTGAAAAGTTACAGGTAAGCTGAAGGCAAACCAGGAGCAGTTCACATGATAAATCATGTGTCAAAGGGACATTACAGCAGTTCAGAGATGCCAAATGAATCAAAGCAAGGCCTCTTGCCCAAATGATTGTGTAAGATGGCGGCAGAAGCTGAGCACTGTCAGGGTCAGATAATGCAGTAAATAAGGTTTCAGTCAGACATACATTATTGGGTTGTAGATCCATTAAAAGGGTGTAAATATCCTCTTGATGGTCCACTGTGGATTTAGCATTAAACAGCAGACCGCTAAGGAGAGAGTCTCATATATAGCAGCATCACACCAATTAGTCGAATGAGCCCTACTTCCACTCGGTCCAGCAGTCTTATTAGAAGGTGAGGGTAGAACCGGAAAATCTAGACAGTCAGGTAGGCAACCCAATGGAAAACAGGTGGAGACCAGAACAAGGTACAATAATTCATCCCGTGTTTACTCAGTGATAGTGCCAGCTTGACTTTCATGATGCTGCGCCCGAGCAAATGTTAGAAGGCTTTCAAAATTGTTTTGGCATTCTGTGGTGTTCCAGGGCCCATCCGGGGTTCGGATGGGCGCAGAAGGATTTGCCTTTGGCACACCATTGGCCCATAAATTCCTAAAACCACGTGGGGTGATGATGCGAAGGAGCAATCAATAAAGAATGAAGAAAGACTTCTGTAATAGAAGCTAACTAACAAAGATCTAAAAATTAATAAAATCACAATTTCAATACGATTCTAAAATATTTCTGTGCCTTTCCCACCTGTAGCAACAGATTATATGTGTCACAGAAGTTTATTTAAATCAAAATAAAAGGCTATGACATCTCAATCAAAACTAATAAAATAGCTGTCTCACTTACAATTCGGCAGTAATTCCATTACCACTGCATTATGCTGCATTATCGCACCACACAACTTCAAGTTTGGAGGACAGGAGGATAATTCACCTCCAGCTAAGGTACTGCTACCACCTTTTTGTGAAAAAAGCAGCCAAATTGGCAGAACTATCGCCAGCGGTAATTCATCTCCTTGCTCACTATGCCTTACAGAGTCTCAGTTTCACCTCACTGAAGAGGCCCAACAAGGCTGACACTCATCTTTGGGGTTGCTGATGGTACTCTTCTTCACAGGAGTATTGCCTAGCATTTTGGGGCTGAACTGCTCTTTTTGGTGGAACCAGATTGATATGCAAATGGATATTTCCCCCTTGCGAAGGGTGCAGTAAACTAAAACGCAGTTGCAGAAATTCCATAGAATATGTCATTGGAACCATGTTCGCTCTCAGTAGATAGCCTCCCACACACTTATGAATTTTCGTAAAACTTGGGGTTTCACTCTAAGTAACCCAGGGTAATCCAGATGTGGACACCTTGGTCACTGTGCCTTACTCTTGTTCTAAGGAAAATTGCCTAGCATTTCGGTGCTGGACTGCCTTTGTGGGTGGGTCCACACTGATATGCAAATGGTTATTTCACCTTCGGAAAGTGTGTAGTGAGCTAAATCGTGGTTGTAGACCCTCCTAAGTGAAAGAAATTCTAGAGAACAGGTTATTTGAACCATCTTAGTTGGAGGTAAAGGGGCACACACCTGTGATTTCTTTTATATTTGGGTTTTCACCCTAAGTAAACCAGGATAATTCAGACGTGGACACCTTGGTCACTGTGCCTTGGAGAGGCTCAGCTTCACCTCACTGTGGAGGCCCAACGAGGCTGAAACACATATTTGTGGTTGCTGATGGTACACTTGATTAGAAAAGAATTGCCTAGTATGTTTGTGCTGGACTGCCCTTGTGGGTGGGACCGGACTGATATGCAAATGAATATTTCACCTTTGTAAAGGGTGTAGTGAGCTAAATCGTTGTTGTAGACACTCCTGAGTGGAAGAAATTCTATAGAGCCGGTTATTTGAACCATGTTCGTTCTCAGTAGAGGAGCTCCCACACTCCTATGAATTATTTGTCAATGAAGTGTGAGACGATGGTGAGATGTCTTGGGGAGAAAGCACAAAATGGACTTCCATGTATCAAAGCCTTTCCCCCGAGAAGCAAATTTCATCACAACTGTGCTGATGATAAAGCCCTCTTTCTGCTCCTGTGTGACAATTGTCATGCTGAAGGCTCCTCATCCCTTGTGTTACTTTGCTCCTTTCCACCTGGCTGCTAGGAAAAAGAAAATGTCCATAGTTTCCAACAGCAGGCAGACAATGTCATGAAACTAACTGGGGGCCTTACACAACAGCATATGCCCTAACACCTGTCAAATTCTGATAAGGCTTGTCTCATCTGCAACTTTCCATTTCCTGGATTTTAATTGTTTTTTTTATTTGTGTTTTTGGTTCATAAGAACATTTACACAAGCATTTCTAAAAATATATTGTTTTATACAATATCAAAAGAAAAGAAAAATGTCACATATAAAACAATTATTAATACATACAATTCAATACATTTCATTGGATTCCTTTAAAAATGATACATAATTTCAATTCATATCTACTAAAAGAGTACAAATTAATCAGCCTCATCATAGCAGCTATATTACCTTAATTAAAATTATTTAGACAAATTAATAACAATGACCTCCAGATATAGCCTCCTATAACTGAAAGAGAACATTTGCCTTATCCCACACATGATAGGCTGCTCCAGAAATGATCATACTCAATATATAACATTTTTGATACAAAGTTATTATAACTATTGAGATATGGCTTTTTCAATGCATTACACTGAGTAGGAACATGCCGGGCCATTTCAACCTCAATCCCACACAGTTGACATAATCGATTTTCCCAGGGGATCCTCATCCATCGCCCCGTGTGCTCAAATGTTGGGAGTATATTGTAGCAAAGATAGATGATAAATCTTCTAATTTTCCATGACCATATTTATGTGAGATAAGCACAGGGCAATCTTTGTCTAAAAGATTGCATGCTATATTCTCAATAGATCTTTAAACCAGACAAATAGTCAATGTTAGCTGAGCAACCATGGTCTCTTGCTTTCTTTTTAAGGAGAGAAATTTGGTTAGGATTCGTCAAAAGATCATCCAGATTAATATACAGTTGTTCCATGTACTTAACAACGGTATCATAAAGATTCCTTGGAAAATTATTGTTAGTTCCATTCTGATATTGTCTCGCTAGAAAACCATATATAGTATTGTCCAGCGGATTGTAATTGTTCACGGAACAGGCAGATGCTGTAACAGTATATCAATGAGTGATCTCTGGTAGGTTTATTTCAAATTATAGAGAGGCCTAAACAGAAACTAATAAGGACTCTCCAGTATCTAAACAAATGGCACATGCATACATTTTTTTCTGTGCATGGTGATTTATGATGACGTTTACGTGGTTTGGTCGAATGGCGACTGGAAGAGTTTTTTTCTGTTTTTGTACCACAACTAGTTGCATGGTGTTAGGGTTAGGCATATAAAAGGAGAGCAGGGATGGAGCTAAAGGTGCAGAAAGAATTATGATAACAACGTACGTTATGAGTTTAAATTCGGCCAGCTCACATATGTCCTTATGATCAAATTCCTGGCCCTGTCAAAGCTTATGTATGATTCTACTAGCATTGTTTGTGAAGTGGTGTGGGTGCTCTCCTCTAAAATGCTCCTCTCCCTCAACCTTTACTGAGGCAGCACAGGACTGGCAGCCAGTGTGGCAGGAGGCTGAGCATTACCTCATATGAAGCGACTCGCTGAAGCACAAGAAATCAGATTGTATTTTGAAGACGGCGCACAAGTTTATTGAATTGTCTCTATGACTTCGAAAGCCACAGCGCATCAGCTCCAGCTTCAACATGAACTCAGGTCCCCATATTCAAATGTATCGCTTCCTTCCTTACAGAACTATTGTGATCAACTAACGAAGACATGTACACCACAACACATGTGCCTGGTCCTGAAGACGGATGGTCCCTGATTTTGCCAGAGACCTTTGGTAGCCTGAAACTCGAGTCAGCAGTTACTAAAGAGACTTAATTTAGTATCCTCCATTTGAACATCTACGACTCACGACAATGCCTGCAGACCTGCAGCTCCGTCGAGATGAGGGAGCCCTTAGAACGTCCGCTACATGTGATTCAGCTGAGGTAAACCCTCTGGGGCTTTCACAATCACCCTTTAATGAGCCCAGCAAATAACGCATTGAAATATTTCAGTATCCAGATTTTGCCACTTGATGCCAGTCAAACAGCATTCCATGGCCCATATTCCCGAAGGCCCTATTTCAGCAGCTTAGACCTCAGTGCTTCTCAAGCACATACGGCGCTGCAGCTCGAATCCTCGCCAAAGATGGCGGTTTCACCGTCCGGCCCCGGAGTGCCCTCCTGACTTCCTTGTTGGGATCAGGCTGCTGTCTCCATTGGTCTGCCACCAGTTGAAAAGGACCAATAGGGAGCTGGCAGGCGAACGCCGGCCCCGACTAAAGACCCACACACAAGACCCCTGTTAGTATCTGTTTGTGCCAATGTGCGGCATGCGGCACAGCTCTCTGTCCCCCACTGCCCCATAGTTAAGCCCCCACTTCGCCTCTCCTTGCCCCAACAGTGTTTGGCACCATGCTAACACAACCGGAACTCTCTTCCTCCATATAACAGCGCCGGTTATCTTTGCAGCAGCGTGCAGCCAACAGGAACTCTGAACAACCTTAAATCTATATCTTCACTGTCCCTACCATGCAACGCTCATCCATCCCAGTCTACTACGACTCCCCAACACATGCATATGTAAGATACTGGATCTAGGATCCAGCCTGCACTGTTGTTTAGCATCTAGCATGCCCTTATAGCACGTTTAGCATCTAGCCTGCACTGATATTGAGACTTGCATCTAGCCCTGATAGCACGTTTAGCATCTAGCCTGCACTGTTATTGAGACTTGCATCTAGCCTGCCTTGATAGTGAGACTTGCATCCAGCCCTGATAGCATGTTTAGCATCTAGCCTGCACTGTTATTGAGACTTGTATCTAGCCTGCTCTGATATTGAGACTTGCATCTAGCCTGCACTGTTATAGAGACCTGCATCTACCCTGCCCTGATAGCATGCTTAGCATCTAGCCTGCCCTGATATTGAGACTTGCATCTAGCCTGCCCTGATAACTTGCATAGCATCTAGCCTGCACTGTTATAGAGACCTGCATCTAGCCTGCCCTGATAGCAGACTTGCCTCTAGCCTGCCTTGATATTGCGAATTGTATCTAGCCTGCCTAATACACCCTCCTGATACTCACTTAACCTGCCTAACATTGCCCATCCCCACCCGAGACTACTCAAATACTTCTATCCGCAAGTTCACAGTTCATGCACCTCTACAACTATCGCCCAGCCATGCATATCAAACATCAATCCCTGACCTGTCAAGCCAGTCAACACCACAACACAACCTCATCGACTGCCAATACCTCCTCCGTACCTTCCATCCTTCAGAGAATTGAAAGACTCAGGAATAAGATTACATCCACTCATCACTCCAGGAATACCCATCAATCTAAGGCAAGTAACCTCATCACACCTGCAACAAATAGGACCCACAACAATATCAAAGAATCCAACCAGCCCTCCGTCATCAAAGGTGGCCTCATAAATGCCAGATCTCTCCTTGCACATGCCCTAGATATCTCTGACCTCATCACCGTCAATGACCCAGATTTCATCACCATAACAGAAACTTGGCTAGACACAGCAGGCAGCCCGTCCCTTGCACTCGCCCTACCAGAGGGCTATTGCATTACCAGAAAGGAAAGAACCACCTCCAAGGGAGGCAGAGTCGCCTTCATTTCCAAAAATATCCTAATCATAAGATTACTACCCAACCAAGCTCTCCCATCAGGGGAATCACTGGCAGAAAAAGAAAAGCTCTCTCCGCTACAGCCTCCATCCTCCTCCACCTGATTTACAGACCACTAGGCCCTACCTCTTCATTCGAGGAGGATATAGCCACATTACTGATGACTGATCTGAAGCCCACATCTAAGGTCATCATTTTAGGAGACTTTAACCTGGGCCTCAACGACAACAACGACAATCAAGCCTCCGCTCTTGCCATCACTATTGAAGCGCTAGGTTTCTCCATTCGCTCCACGAGCCCCACACACACCAAAGGGCGCACTCTAGATTGGCTAGCCGATCACAACTGCACCATCAACATATCAAACAATGACGCCTGCCAATGGTCAGATCACAACACAATACTGTTCACCATCAACAGACCTTCACATTCTAGCACACCCAGCACTAACGAACATGCTACCCAAGTTCGCAACCTCCGCAACATCACAGCAGCCAACATGCTCCCACTACTCACCACAATCATAGACCACAATGATATGATTACCTACCCCACAGCATTAAAATACTTCTACAATGAGACTATGGAGACAGCCATTAATGAAATAGCCCCCTTGGCACCTGCAAAGCCAAACCTCAAGCCCACATCATTCATTGGTTTACGCCAGAACTCAAAAACCTGCACAAAAACAAAAGAATTGCAGAATCTAAATGGAAGTCAAACCCCAGCGACGACAACAAGACACAATTCGCCTCCTTAGCCTCAGAATACAAAGAAGCCACCCTTCTAGCTAATAGCAATGCATACAACACACACATAGATAATGCCAAATCTAGCTCCAAAGAGCTTTTCTTTGTGTTGCGAGAACTAGAATCACCTTCCAAGGCCCCAGACACGCTCACCAAAGATCAGGCCTGGTGCAAAAGCATACAAAGAGCACTCCTACACAAAATCACCTCACTACAACAGAAGATCAATCTGAAAAAATGAAACTCGTCCCACCGTCCCAACCATCTACCGCAGAACACAACCCCACAAAATCCCTTCCCAGGTTTGAATTCTCACCTATTACGGTAGAAGAGACCATAAAAACCATTAAAGGCCTCAAACCTTCAAAATGTCAAGGAGACATTTGCCCGGCACCCCTGGTCGATAACATTGCCCCGTTCATCACATCATTAATTAACAACTCCTTTACCTTCAACAAAGTACCAAAAAACCTGAAGGAAGCATGGGTACTTCCAGTACTGAAGAAACCCACCGTGGATCCCAATGTTCCAACGAACTACAGGCCCATCACCACAGTGCCCTTTTTACTAAAATTCTTAGATAGATATGTACAAATTCAGAACTATCTTGAAAAGCACAACCTACTTGGCATGCGCCAATCAGGTTTTAGACCTGGCCATGGCACAGAAACAGTTTTGGTTGATCTCAAAACCCAAATGGATCAATTTAGATAAGGAGGCAGCCTGGCCATACTCCTCCTACTGGACCTCTCGGCAGCATTCGACTTGGTGAACCATAACATCTTATGCCGTCACCTGGCCAGCGATGCCCACTTTTCCAACATTGCCATAAGTTGGATTAAATCATTCCTGTCAAACCGATCCATGAGAGTCTTCTCCCCCACAGTGGCTGAACCCCCTTCACCAGTCACATGTGGGGTTCCACAAGAATCTTGCATCTCCCACACACTCTATAACGCATTCACCAAACCACTCTTTGACTGCCTTGACAAATTGGGTGTCACATACACAAATTATGCTAACGATACCCAGATACTTATACCTATCACAGGTAACAGTGACACTGACTCGTAATCCCTGAACGCCATCTACTCTGCAATCCAAGCATGGATGGCGCAACACAAACTCTGCCTCAACGACGAAAATATTCGAATCATAGGCAGCCCTGCTAGACTGAAGAACCTCTCATCTTCCTACATTTCCCTCGTCATTGATGGGAACACAATCCTAGTGGCCAAAGAGGTCAAAATCTTGGGGGTTTACCTGGACTTTGCACTAACTCTCACTCGACAAGACAACGCCATAACCTCAGCTTCCGCATACACAGCTAAACTCATTACTGCCTGCAAACCTCTACTAACCGTAGAGAACCGCATCACACTGGCGAGAGCCCAAAAACATCTCAAACTTCAGATTGTTCAAAACAGTGCTATTCGAGCTGCACTCAGCATCCCTAAGATGCAACCTACTCCCTAAGAAATTTCGTATGAGCAAACTTAAAGTAACTGGCTGTAACCAATTTCATGATGCCCAAGATCGTTTTTTTGCCTGTGTGTAACCATATTCTTAAGAACAAGCACACAGATGCCCCAGGGTTAGGTGCGCTATATAAATGTAATAAATAAATTCATTAATTAAGTTTGAGAATTAGCACTTTCGAACTTGGGACTTTTGAAGTGTCTTTAAATCAATGTATTCACATTAACAGTCCTGTACATTACCTGGAAACCTTGCATGAGGCACAGGCGACTGGTAGACATTTAACAGGTTTCGAACATTTGGGGCACATTCGAGAAGTGCTGGAAACCGACTAATGTTGCAGATCTTTAGACTTGCATTGTTTGTTTACCTTTTTTTTAATGATATCAGTTTGAACGAAGCATATGAGGTATGTGTGCATGTGGAAGTGATAGGATTGTTGTGTGTACAATTGGAAGTGTGTCTAAGTATGAGGCAAATTGCATTGACCACATCGAGAAATTGTTTCATGTACTTTTGCATTGAAGCTTTTATATCACAATGTTCATGTAATTTTGATTATGGTGGGTTTTTTGAAAATGAATAAATGAATATGTTTCATTACAAATAGCGGCTGTTCAACTTGCCCTGGCTGCACATTGACAGAGACTTAAATTATGCAAAATTAAGGTTGGGGTTTATGTAATGTGGTAGCCAACGGGTTTGCCACTGACTGTTCACTCACTTGAATACAGAAAGAAGCTTTTCCATGGATCAGAAAACCCTGGACAATCAATGTAATGTTCTCATTCTATAAACAGTCATCATTTTTAAATACTATAGAATTTAAAAGAAATAAACTGCTTTGCTGAAATGTTCACTACTGTTTTAAAATTCATTTATTCAGTTTTGGGTTAAGTTGTTGTGGCGTGAGGGTTCCTCACTAATATGGAGATGTTAACCTCCTTCAGGGTGCCTGTTACTGCTACTGGGCTCATGCGAGCGGATCACACATTTTGCATAAGGACTTTTGGTTCCCCGGGATACAAAAGGTCAGTTTGCCCTGATTAAGGTGGCAATAGTTTACGGCTTTTGCCAACATGATAGTCAATGAAACAGTTAAACCCTAGAATTACACCTGCCTTTTGAAACCCTGCCCCATGTTTCCTACCCTACTTAAGTACCTTGTTTTGAAGACGACCATGCAGTGAGCTACTTCTCCCGCTGTTTAAGCTTTATAGGACCTGTTATATTCTCCACTTTTCTTGGACTGTACTACAAGAAGAACAACTAGAACCACCTACTCTCACTGCCTGGCCGTCCAAAGATTTTTTCTAAAAAGAGCTGGGGGAGCAAGCTTCCCAGTATTAGCGGCCAAACAGTGGAACGCCCTTCCCCTCAGCCTCCGGACTGAACATGCATTCTGAACCTTCAGAGCTAAAGTAAAAAACAGGCTCTTTGGGAAGACCCAAGATGGTCCAGCATCCTAACTTGGTATCTGCTTGCTGCATTGTTGGTTAGCGGTACAGCTTCAGTGGCTGTGGCAGTGGACAAAACATAGGATTAAAGTGGCCATGTCCACCTGGGAATGGCTTTGTGGTAAAGTTATTCAAAATTAGGATAGATCTGAAAGGGAAGAAAAATGTGCTCGTGGTAATATGGTCATAGGGTTCCCTTTTTGCCTACTGCAGGTTGCCATAGAAAGCGAAGAGGGGCCCTGTGTGGTACCCTCACCTTCCCTTTCCATGGTGGCCATCTTGGAAAAGGATTTTCCTTCATACACTGGGATGCCGTAGGCGTCCCGGTGTAGAAAGGAAAATCCTCTTTTTTCCATTAGCATAACACAAAAATCAAATGGAAATGTTGCAAAATCTTATTGAGTCTACGTACTTTACTGAGAAATATAAAGTAGATGGAGTCTATACTTTTTTTTTTAGTTCTATTTTTTTTACTGTGTAAGGTGGTTCCTAAAGGATTATCTATTGTTGTTTCTGGATGTATTTTTTTGGCAGGAGAACTAAGATCGAAAGGTGGGGAGGGAAATGAGGGAAGAGGAACCAAACACTACTATGGAGGGGTAGGTGGACAAGGGAAAATGTTGCACGTGTGTTATTTCTAAGGTAGAGGGCAGTGTTTCTCATGCTCCTTGATTACAGCAGTAGTGGTGGCTCTTGGGGAGGAGGGATGACATTAGCTGATGCCATTTTAAGATAAATAGCAGTTTTGCTAAAGGTATGTACTGTGTACTAGATTGTTAATGGATAATGAGTAGGAATAGGTGTTGGAGCTGTGCAAGGGACATTTTGAACTTGAAAGTTCCTGGATCAGTAGAAACTGCAGTTCTGAACTGTCCTCGAAGCAGAGATCTTATCGTGAAATGCGGACGGATTCTCGGACACGTGATCATGCCGCACGCCAGCGTATGGTCATGTGGCACTGTCCAGAAGGTCCGCTATGAAGTCAGATGTTCGTAGATGTCTACGGATGCAAAACTAGTTGAAATGGTTGCAAAAAGTGTATAGAAGTGTTAAAAATGATTGCAGAAGGTGGAAAATGGCAGCGTTTTAAAGTGACACTTTGTAAATTGGACACAAACATTGCTATATTGGGTAAGTATGATATTAGTAAGTTGTAGGAAAATAGCATGCACTGGTAAAAACTTTGTTAAAGGGGCGTTATGGTTAAGTTGGACTAATAAAAACCTATGAAATTCAATGAAAAAACTTTGTTAAAGGGACGTTATGGTTAAGTTGCACTAATAAATACTATGCAATTCAATGAAAAAACGTTGTTAAAGAGATGTTATTGTTAAGTTGCACTAATAACCTTTGAAATTCAATGAAAAAACTTTGTTAAGGGGACGTTATGGTTATGTTGGACTAATAAAAACCTATGAAAATCAAAGAAAAAACGTTGTTAAAGGGACGTTATGGTTTCAAGTAAAATCGAAAAACCCTGAAATTTGCCAGTTATGGTAAGCTAAACAACCATAACTCACGCCACTACCGTGCACTGCTAAGATTAACACCGAGGACATCAAAGATGACATCACAAATGTCATTGATGACATCATTGATGACATCACATATCTGGGCCACTTGTTTTCGTTTATTGACATGTATAGGGCAGGTGGTTTTGTTCACTGTCAGTCAGAATAATAAAATTGAAAAAGGTGACATATAGCTAGACGTTAACATTGTCATATGTTCTTTAAATACTTTCCTTAGGGTTTGGTCTCAGCTCATGGTGCACAAACATGGGGAAATAAGTAGGCCTCAAACACACAATTCATGTGTATAAATGAAGATAAACTTTAATGTCATTAACATTTTCTGATGATGCAGTTTCTTTCTTCCTTACTTTAGTTTCCCTGTATGTGCCTCTGATTTGTATGCATTGTTCTTCTTCATATGTATTGTTTGTACCAGCACAAGTGCTGTAAATCTTGAATTGTTAGCTAGTTATTACTTGTTTGACAATTTTCAAAACTCTGATACAGTAGCATTCTTTATTGTACTACCCAAAATTACAAGATTATAAATAGTGTACTTTGATGGTGCATGCTGCAATCATTGCCTATGTTTATATATGATTAGGTTTCTGTATTAATGACAGCACTCCAATACAATGATATTAGATGAGTACATTCTTTAATAGATTAAGTAGTTCATGATAGGTCTCCCGATCACCCCTGACATCTTGTTACCAACAATATAAACATAACTCCTTGTAGGGATTTTTCATCAAAATGCATTTCATCACATTTGTGATGTCATCTTTGATGTCCTGGGTGTTAGTATTAGCAGTGCACGGTGGTGGCACGAGTTATGGTTGTTTGGCTTACCATAACTGGCAAATTTCTGGGTTTTTTCGATTTTACTTGAAACCATAACGTCCCTTTAAAAAAAAATTCTTTGAATTTCATAGGTTTTTATTAGTCCAACATAACCATAACGTCCCATTAACAACGTTTTTTCAGTGAATTTCAAAGGTTTTTATTAGTGCAACTTAACCATAACGTCTCCTTAACAAAGTTTTTCCATTGAATATATTTATATATATATATATAACACACCTCCCTTCCTTCTTCACTCCCTATGTCACATATACCTTGGTCTCTTCAATTTCGCTAATGTGCCCAAATTCCATACTTGTTCGCTTTCTATCCATATCACACCCTTCATCACCTTTTCTACTCATACCGGATTGGAATATAATGGATTCCCTTCCCCTTTCCTCCACACAATTCCCTTCCAGACTCTCACCCAATCTTCTACATTCACACTTATCTCTTTCCTTGGCCAGCTCATATTTGCCTCCCACACTGCTTTTTCCCTTCTGATTCACATCTTCTCTCACATTCTCCGTCAGCCCAACCCTCTCACTCTTCCTAACCATGAAGGACACATTGTGGTATTTGCTTTTCTTCCTCTCATCATCCCAAATGGGCTAACTCCTGTCCTCGTATGAAGAGTCATCCTAAGTGCACACATTCTTTCTCACATTGGCTCCCGTTTGCACTTTCCACATACACACACCATACTCACTGCATCCATAATCGTCTATTCATCCCCCTACAATTCTGTTTACACTCCAGGTGATATAGGCTGTTCTTTGTGCACCACACCATGACAAACGTTTTGTTTAGAAAATGTCATCCAAATCCACCCAACAGGTCAAAAGTGATTAGCTTCTCTCAGCTGAAAAGCACCAAGACGGATATAAAGGTTTTAAGGTGCAGGGGATGCCACGTTCTATGTCGAATATTTTTTTTAAACAACTTGATGGATTTTCCCCAAACCTGTCAAGGAAATTAAGTCAACACTTTGTGCGTAAATTGCTTCTTATTTGGTCCAAATATGCAAAGAGTTTTTCACGCTACAGCTGTCTAAACACTGCACTTTTTCTCAAAGGGAAAATGAATGCAAGTAGGCTAAAAACAGCATTTTCATGTTTTCTTAATAACTTTTTCATTTCCTAATGAATTGTTCCCAAACCTTGCAGAACTGTTTGTTTGGAAAATGTCATCAAAATCGATCCAGCAAGTCAAAAGTTATTTGCCTCGATTGAGCCTCTCTGCTGTAAAAAGCAGCAATGCGGATATGGACCAGGGGGCAGACCCTTCTCATTCAAATATTTTTAAAACTACTGGATGGATTTATCCCAAACCAGTCTAGAATTGTAAGTCAACGCTTTGTGGCCAAGCTGTTTCTAATTTTGCCCAAATCTGCCCTGCATTTTTTTACGCTACGGCTGTTCCAAAACTGCACTTTTTCTATATGGGAAAATGTATGGTCTGAAAACTGTGAAAATTTGGTGATTTGTTTTCTTAATAACTTTTTCATTTTACAACGTATGGTTCCCAAAGGTTGTAGTTTGGGGGGCCCTTGGCAAGCTTTCTGTTTTGAGAGTACCATTTTGTTTGCAAAATCCGTCATGCAAGTCAAAAATTATTAGCAATTCATTTTTCGGGTTTCCCATGGAACCTGATACTCAACTTAACTATATATAGGTATATTTATATATTTTATGATTTCCTTTTTCCACAGACCTCTATATCTACATCCATGAAATAAAACAGTTCTGGTCATTTAATTACACGAGTGTTGATTCCGTTTTACAGTACCTGTACTCGACAGTTCTAATATTGGCCGACACAATGTGCCAATTGTCTGTTATGTCGTTGAGTGACATATGCATGTTTTTCTTCTTTTTACCTGTTGCTGATATGCATAACGAAAACAAATGTACCTCTTCATTTCCCCCACGATGTGGCACCGGACAGAAACTATACTGGCCGGGTAGGATTGTTTACCTGAGCTCAGTGCCTTATGGCATATGGAGATATGTTAAAACTTGCCTAAACTTGGATGGGATGCCCTCAAAGCACATTGGATCCTGCACTTCTTAAGGGTGACCGTGTCAATCACCACATTGCTTGCTTTGATTCGAACAACGTTTCTAGCCAATGCACTCTAAAATAACTGCTTTTCGGCAAAATGTATCTCATTTTCTTTTTTTTCTTTTCTTGTATGTGTTTCATTGTTTTGCTTTTGTAACTGTGTTGCTACTTATAGACCCAACCTTTTTCTTTATTTCTTTCATGCTTTGACTCCTGTAGGGTATTTTGTGGAGATTTGGGGCCTGACGGTATTTTATTACCGCCGAAAAATAACTTAGCAATAATCACTCTTTGTATTCAGATTTGGCCATGTGCAACAATAATACAATGGACATGCATTATTTCAGCACCCAGACCTGCATATTTGGTATACGTGGTTGGTGGTATTTTGGTGAGCATAATTCCCTTGTTTTATTTGTGGCCCCAATGTCCAGAATCCCTTATCTTCGCTTAGATTTTTCGTGTGATCACTAGAGAGACCTCAGACCTGCATTCTAGGGATACCACATTTTCCAGTGATAGTGTTGGTGCGCCACCATGGGCAAACTCACTGACTTATTTACGACAGAGAGCTATATGTGGTAGTCTTGTGGTAATTTCCACTACCTTATATACGGTAGGGAGCTATGTTCAGAGAGTCTCTCTTCCCGTTGGCTCATGTACCTCCAACAAGTTATACTACAGTCACTCACAATTATTCATACTGATTCTGACATGCACACATCTGTCTTAAAATGACCATTGCACTGTTTAAAAATCTCCCCACATCAACAGCACTGTAATGATAAACAGTAAGTACACCATCCGTCTGTTTTCAAATATTTTTCTGTATTATAAAAGTTGTATTTAACACGATCTCATTCTTTACAGCAATAAAATGGCACAATCAAAGCATTTTCTATGACCCACTGCAAATAGAGTGGCGGAGAACAGAACTCAAATTGCAACATTAGCACTTGATTAAGACACGCACGGGACTTTCATTTTTTCTACACTGACTGCATATTTTCGTGCACACACACAGCTCCCCCAGTTATGTAATTACCTTATCTGTTCAGAGGCTTCTCTTTGTGAATGTGGCTCTCTTGGATTAACTCCAGCAAAAAGGAACGCTTGCCTTCTCAAGCCGGGGTCATTGCCTGGAATTCTCAGCTTTTTCAGATAGGACTGCCTCAGCCAGTGGAAAGGTTTTTCTTTCAGCTCTCCCCAATGTCGACTGCAGCAGGACACAGGAATCTGCATTCAGTCAGGACCCCACAGCCAGGTCTTCTCCCCAGTAGTGCAGAAAGATGTCTGCCTGTCTTTTTCCCTGATACTGCCCACTCAAACTTTCCTCTCAGCCCTCTTTATGACGTGTCCCAATGAAATCCATCATCTCTCATCCTCCTACTCTTCAACAATAGCTTCGCTTATACATTTGCAATTGTTGCAAATCTGACTTCCTCCTTCCTGCAGTTACTGTGCACAACAACACGGAGAATCAGGCAGAGAAGAGAAGAGAAAAATCTGCACACTCATTTAAATGGTTTTCAGAGTATGCCTAATTCTGCAGTAGAGAACACATTTTATTAGTGGGTTATATTAAAATAAGGTTTTATTAGTCAGGTTAATGGTTAATAGGTTAGCTGTTAATTTTCAAATGTGTCTCTAGCAATATAGGCATTTCAGGTGAAAAATAGTGTGCATTTTTAAATGAACACGTGTGCTTTTAACTGTAAAAATAGATTTGCATCTTATATGTTAAAATCGTTTTTTACTGAATAGTCTGTCTTTCCTTGTTAATCTGCTAACCCATATAGCAATGCACCGCACCCTTGTGGTGGTGGTGCTGCAAAAAAATTGTGCTACTTGTGCAGTATTGCTGTACTGTGTACTGTAACACGCCAAATATCCTTACATATACCCTCCTTTTGTTTTTAGAACTTGGCTATAATCCAAGCCAATTCCTAAAAACAACTTGTTCTATTTTTTTTTTTACAATATAGCAATCCAACAAGATGAATATTCATGTGCATCAATGAAAATTTGCAATCAACATTTCATCTGAGTCCATCAGTTCATAAAATGTTCCACATTTGCCTTCTCAGTGGAAGTGGCATTACTTTAAGTTTAAATTTTCCAAGTCAATTAAAAACAATGAAATAAAACAACTAACTAAAACAAATAAGTAATATAACAAGTTAAAATAAATAATTAAAATAATAAATACGTGGAACTTCATATGCCGGAACTTTTGCTTTGTCTCTTTTGGTATGTCCCGACCAGCGATGTTATTCGGTTCATTCGAGTACTCTTTCATCTTGGCAATCTTGAATCCACAGTAGTCATCTCTTTTGGCATTCCGGTTATTTTGTCTTCACCTCCACCTGGAGGCAGGCATCTTTTGGTCTTCATCCAGGGGACTCCAGGACTCCATCGTCTCCCGTGGCCTCTGATCCCGGAACCTCCGACCAAATAATGTTAATTGTCTAAATCAAAATAGAAAATAAACAGATTAAGTACATAGCACAATACTAACTTCATCCTTTTGCCAAAAATAAAACATGCTTGGTAAAAATACTTTGTTTTTTTTTTTCTTTCTTCTGAAATTAAACACAAGTTAAAAGAAAACAAGCATATATAAAACAGCATTCAATATTTAATACACTTTCTCTCTGCACACCAACCACGAGCTTCCGTTATATGTGTATTTATTTATTTATTTATTTATTTATTTATTTATTTATTTATTTATTTATTTATATTATATATTTTTACATATATTACAGTGTTTATGTGCCATCATAACAATCAACTTTTTTTTAACTTCTTTGTCACTGCCTCCTGATCACACCCATTTATTTTCTCAAGGGACTCTATCCGTTTCCACATGCTCAAGCTGCCTGATCTCATGTCTGGGATGGCATGGTTTGATTTGATTTACATGGACAAACTGCTCTATTGCTGTTTCACCTTCATTTTTCAAAATTTTATACACTACAGGAGAGACTTTATCTATAATTCGAAATGGCCCCTGCCAGGCTGCTAGAAATTTAGAATTTTTCTGTTTACTTTTTCCAAAATGAAACTTGTACACCTGATCCCCTACCTTGTATTCCTTTACTGATGTCTTTTTGTCATAATATGACTTTGCACTGTCAGCAGCTCTTTCCAGATTTCTCTGCACAAAAGCAAATGCATGTTGCAAATGCCTCCTCAGTTCATCAATATATTCATGAACTGTGGATGCACTCACTAGAGTTTGCTCATGTGTTCTGTATAGTAGGTGTTGTGGTAACACCATTTTCCTACCTGTTAAGACCTCATGGGGGCTAACACCTGTTGCTTTGGCAGGAGTCGACCTGATTGCCATCAGAACCAATGGTAAACGCAAATCCCAGCTGGAACCTGCTTCTGCCACAAATTTCTTTAAAATATCCACAACAGACCTATTGCTTCTTTCAACTGTACCTGAAGACGCCGCCCGATATGCGATATGTAGTTTCCTTTTCACACCTAGTATTTGCCATACCTTACTCATTAGAGTACTTGTGAAATGACTTCCTCTGTCTGACTCAATTCTTTGTGGCAACCCAAACCTTGAGAACACATGGTTCACCAGCAATGTGGCTGCTGTTTGCGCACTACAATCTGGTGCGGGAATGCACTCAATCCACTTTGACATCAAACATACCACACTCAAAATATAGCGGTGTCCCCTGCTCGACCTTTTTAAAGGACCTACATAGTCTATTTGCAAATCTGACCATGGGAGAGTTAGGCCTCTTTTCATCAATGGTGCTCTATGCATTGGTGAAGCAGGTTTAAATTGGGCGCATACTAGACATCCTCTAGTATATAATTCCACATCTTGGGACATATGTGGCCAGTAAGCATAATCTTTTAGTATTTCTAATGTCTTTTGTGAACCTCTATGGCCTGCAGTTATGGCATCGTGTGCATGGTGTAGCATTAGTCCTCTGAATGAAAGGGGTACTACCCACTGTATTTGCCCTGTTATGGACTCTCTAATCATGAGTCCATCCTGTAATCTAATTCGTGTTTTGTTCTTTAATAACACCCTCAACTCTTCTTTTCCCATACAATCATTTTCTGTTAAAGGATTTTGTTCAGGATCTATCAAATGATTATAATAGATTCCCAAAATTTGATCATTCTTTTGTGCCTCAATCAAATCTTGGTCTGGCGTGTCATGACTCCACTGCACCACCGGTTGATCTACCTCCTTTGGTGCTTTAGAACGTGTGACTGCATCAATTTGTATTTCACCCATTAAATAATCAATAGGTAGCAATTCTCCCATCACAGCCCCAATCTTAGCCAGATGGTCTGCCTTATCATTTCCCTCCTTATCCTCTCCTGGTGTTTTTAAATGCCCACGAATTTTTCTCCAGTATATTGTTAAATTATTTTCTGACACCAATTTGTCTATGGCTTGTATCATTTTTCCATGTTTAAGTGGCTTTTTGTTGTATGTAACCATGCCTCTTGCTTTCCAACCAGGCAAATACTCCACAAAGCTATTCCGTGCATAGTCAGAATCAGTCACCAGGACAATTTCACTGAACTTTTTATCAACTGCAGTAGCAATTGCTTTATATATGGCTGCCAATTCCGCCACCTGACTGCTCCTATCTCCAATCCTCATCCCTATACTAGGAACGCCTTCACATTTCAACCAGACATTTCCTATTCCTGCCACTAATTGTTTATTACTGTCATTTTCAATGTGAAAAGCACAACCATCCACATATACAGTTGCAAATCCTTGCATGTTTTTTCATCAAAAGCTTTGTGTGGTGATTGTTCAAATTCCTGTAAACTAGCTTCCACATCCATTTAATTTGTTATTTGTTCAGCTGCACAGTCATGTAAGTCAGCTAACCCTTGAGCAATTGGGCTCTTTTTATTTTGTCCATATCTTACTTCTACGGGAAAACCTTGTAATGCCAGCGTCCATGAAGTGATTCTGGATTGCGCTAGATTGCCTGATCTAATTCTTTTACTCTCTAAAAATTGCAAAGGTTGATGATTTGTTTCAATAATCACCTTTTCTCCCTGAACAATGGGGCGGAAATGTTGTAGCGCCCACACAGTGGTTAATAGGGCCTTTTCGCATTCATTAAATTTCGTTTCAACTTGGGAAACTGCCTTACTTGCATATGCAATGGTTTTGTGATTCAAATCGTGTTTTTGTGATAACACTGCTGACATACAATGTTCAGAAAAGCCTATTTCTATAAAGAAATCCCTGTCCTTTATGGGGTATGCTAAACATGGTGCCTTTACAAGACATTCCTTCAATCTAGCCACTGCATCAGACTGCTCTCTTTCCCATCTCCAGGGAGTATTTAGTTTAAGCAGTTTAGTCAATGGTTGAGTGATTTCTGCATAATTCTCAATGAACTTTCTGTTATAGCCTGTCATCCCTAATAAACTTTTTACTCCTTTCACATTTTTAGGATCTTTTAATCTTTGTATGGCCTCTATTTTCTTCCTTTGTGGATTTAGCCCATGTTCAGTCACTTCATGCCCTAGAAAGTTCACTTTTTTCTTGCACCATTGTGCTTTTTGCAAAGATACTTTGGCGCCTGCTTTCTGCAATTGGCCAAGCACATGTCTTATTTCATCAAAATGGCTTTTAAGGTTTTCATTTTTTATCAAGACATCATCCACATAAACTATTGTTCCTCTTTCCGCTGCATCTGGCATGGCCTTTCTCAAAAATATGCCAAATTCACTCCCACTATTGATGTACCCGAACGGAGCTCTAAGCCAGGCATATTGAGTCCTGTCAAATGTAAAGGAAAATAGGTGTTGTATCTCCTCTGCCAATGGCACACACCAATATCCAGATGTGAGATCTAACGTGGTAAATACATTTGAACCATGTATCTGAGCTAGGCCCTGATCAATGAATGGTAGTGGCCATCTAGATACTGATACTCTTTTATTTAACTCTCTTAAGTCTGCACACAGCCGCCATTGACCATTTGGCTTTAACACACCTAAAATAGGCGTATTGGATGTGCTATGAATGGGCCTAATTATTCCCCGTGATTCCAAATTTTTAATAATCTCTGCCAATGATTCTAAACATGCCAGCGGTAGTCTATACTGGCGTACAAACACTGGATTTCTGCTACAACCTTCTGGTAGTGTGGCCACATGTAAATCAGTTAAACCACAATCATAAGCATCTTTTGCAAATACATCCTTAAACTCCATAAATATTTCCCTCAGACTGCGTCGATCCTCATCGCTGTCACATGCATCCGCTAAGGAGATCTGCTCTTCTACCATTCTGGAAAACTCTGGAAACTCTTCTGGCAAAGGAATCTCAGCGCTTTCCTCTAACTGTGTGGCTGTGTCTTTTTGTAGAGCTGCCACTTTCAAATATTTTGGCATATCAGCTTCCACTTCAATGGGCTGATTTCCTGTTTCATTTTCATTTAAATTAAATATTATGCAATCCTCTTGATGGCAGCACACTGTCTCATTTGAATCATAAGGATACACAGAATGAATTTTAAATATTCCTTTGGGCTGAGAGTCCAGGTGTTCTGGCAACTCGCCCTTGGCATCTACATATTTTTCAGGAATATTCCCAATCACCATGTTATTTAAATCTGCCGTATAATGTGATTTTTGTATGGCCATTCCTAATGGGGAGTTTTCCTCTAAATGAATGTCCTGACAACCTTTATTATTTACCATGATTTTTACAGATCCTTCACCAATATCTACCAATGGAATGTATTCATAATCCAGGCCTTGCTGTTTTATGGATTCATTCAGGCATACAAATGCATCAGAGCCTTTCATCTGCTGTCCATTTTTGCATTTCAGTGTTATTGCAAACTGTTTTGTAAATGCAGGAACAATAGTATTTTTCCTCATCTGTAATTCGACTGCATAAGGAACTAGTTGTGCACAATGATAAGCCCTTCTTTTGTCTTCAAATTCAGGCGCCGGCCCACCTAGGCGTGACCATATTTTTTGATTAAGGAAATCTAACACCATACACATTCTGTGCATGATGTCATTGCCCATGTAAAATTCATTTTGTGCTCCACTCACTATCCATACATTATGGTAAATTGTTTTCTGCCCAATGCTAATTTTAAGCATGCATCTGCCTGTAATTCGGTTTTCAAAGTCTGGACTGTCCAACCCAGAAACATATTGATTTTTAACCCTAAATTTCGGGATTTCTTCCCTCTCCATAATTTTTTGCAACAATTTCTCATTAATGAAACTCCTTTCATGTTCAAGCGCTAAAGTGGCTTTTATTGTTTTAAGATAATCATTTATACCAACGTGAACCCATGGTTGCTCATCTTCCATGTGTATCTCTGCCAGAGTGGTAATGTGTTTTTCTGAATCTGTTTTAGGAACAATATTCTGTTTGCATGTATTCTCTTTTAAGTAAAAACGTAATGTGTGCTCATCTATAGCAGTCTGCCAATCTTTCCTTGGGTCCAAGTATATTTGTACAGGTAGTTTTTCATTGTCGCTCTGATCTTTGTCCTGACACATTAATATAACAGTGACACTAGGTATGCAGCTATTCTGGAGATATACCTCCACAGCATCATTTGTTTTGGCAACGGTGTGACATTCTTTTATATTGCTGTTTTGTGATTTTAGTTTCTTAGGCCTCAATGGTTTTTTGGTTAAGGACCACAGCACTCCATTCACCCCATCTATGAGAGGAGACAATCTTTTCAGGCAATCTGTCCCCATCAGAAATGGAATTTCACAAATAGATGTGATCAATACATCTTGTTTCATTCTGTGCTTTCCTATTTTTATATCAACCTCAGTTACACCTATGATGGGCACCTCCTCCCCATTAAAGTTATGCACTGGGCCTTGATTTGCCTTCACTGTGATCTGACTCTGTGGAGGCCTCCCTTCATTGATACTCTTTACCAGCTCCTTGGACATAATTGTGGCCTGTGCGCCAGTGTCAATCATAGCAAAGGTGTGGCATTTTTCTTCTACAGTGATGGGTGCATAATATCTGTCCTCAACTTCCTCTAATACACATAAGAAATGTGAATTCTTACTTATTTCAGGGCTCACCTTTCTCAGGTCTTTTTCACTTTTGGCTAAGCACATTGGTAAATGAAAAGACATTTTTCCCTCCTTTTTACCCATTTCTGTGCGAGATATTTTATTCATTTCTCCATGTTCAGAGGTTTTTTGGAGTGTGGCCACCGTTCGCCCATCCATCTGGGTAACATCAGAGACCACATTACAACCTTCCAACTGAACATGTGTAACAACATCATTCAGCAATTTGTCATTTTTTAATTCTGTGCATTTGTGATCATTTAGTGTAATACCAGCCCTTTCAGCCTCTTCAAAAATATGTGGCTCAAAGAATTTTTCAGGTGATTGACTTGTACCCTCCTTGTGAGTATTTCCTTTTTCTGTCTGTGTTTGGTCATTGTTTTGCTTGCCCAGGGAAGGAGCTATGGCATCCCCACTTACTCCCTGTTCACTGGTATTCCCCATGCATGAGTCATTTTTCTTAAATCTGTCCCTTTGTTCTTTTGGAATTCCTAATGTTTCTTTTTCATTTGTGCAAATCTTTACTGTTTTATTTAGCTCTAAGTTAAACCGTACCTCTTTTTTAGAAGTATTTACACTTTCTATCACAATTTCATTTACTGGTACTTTCATTTTTAATCCATTAGTCATCTCAGAGTCGTTATGCAAAGTTATATCAGAGCAATCTGTCATTTTGGCACTGCAGTTATCATGAGTACTTAGTCACTTTTCGGAAGCCCCCCGGTCATTGCTATGGCCATCAGCCCCCTCTTTGGAAGGTTGTTTTTGCGCTGTATAGAGCTTTTCTATTTGCTCAGCTAACATTTTCACTTGGGCCTCAAGGCATTGGAACCTTTCCACCTCTCTAGGATCCTCTTTCTGTGGCCTAGGTCGATATTGGTTGTTTTCCCCCTGATTGGATCTATTCTGATACCTCTCAGGTGATTGATACCGGTTGGGATGGTTTCTGAACTCTTGATTCATTTGTGGAGGGGAGCGGTTTGCACCCATCCTTTGATTATAGTCCCCTGGTGGGGAATCATTGTACTGGCGTGGACTGTAGTTCACGTTTTGCCTCATGTCCTGTCTCTCAGATTGTGGGTACTGGCCCCTATGTTGATTTCCATTATCAGTAAATCGATCCACATATCGGGGCCTATCCTGATTACCATATATCATGGTGTTGGGATCAAACCTACTCTGTGTCCCCAATGACTGGTAGGGACCATCATCTCTTTGATCTTGATTTTGTCTCTGGTTATTGTTCATACCTGCCATATCAGACCGGTATCTTACCCGGGGTCTATCCCCTAAATATCTAGGGCTGATGTAGCTCTCTCTATTACTAGGATCATGTGATTGGAACATTGGTATAGGAAATGGCGATCTTTGTTGATTACCCCTTTGTTCAGGTGTCACATTATTTTTACCTTGGCTTTGAGCAGACTCAAGGGACATTTTGGCTGCCCTGATTTCCATTACTGTGGCTGAGGGTTCTTTAGATTTAGGCCTAGTATCTTTCATTTTATCACTTTCTCTACCCTGACAATAGAGTACCTCATATAGCTTGGTGCTTTGATGTACAATCCATTCAAGGGACTTGTCACGGTCAAATTCACGGACCAATTGGGATATGATGTCTTTCTGTAGCCCATAGAAGTATGCGGTTTTAAACTCATTGGAATTTGAGTCAAAAGATACATCAAAGCGAGAGAATGCTCTTTTTAAGTCTTGTAAAAATTGGCGAGGTGATGTATTAGGTCCAGCAGTAATAGTGTACGCGACTTTCTTTGCCTCCTGCAATGACTGAAAAGGAGAAAAATGACGCCTAATTTCTTTTTCAAACTCCAGCCATGTCATATTCTGCTGTTCATTTAATCCCCTTATGATGCTGGCCGTCGGGGCATCTAAAGTTAAATGAAAATATTGTCTGTACTGTTCCTTAGGTATCTGGAGTGCTTTAAAAATGTCATGCACCGCTTCTAGGTGATCCTCAATGCAGCATTCACCTCCCTTTTTAAATGGTTTGATCAGGGCTTTAATGGATTTCATTATTTTTATGGGGCTACTTGTTGCAATACATGGAATTGCACTATTTTGTGATTCAATCCTGTTTTCAGGTGTATGAGATTGGTGGCTGCCCCCAATGGGAGTATCAAATCCCCCAAGGGCGCTGCAACCAAGTTCAGTCACCGGCCCAGTCAC
Organism: Ambystoma mexicanum; assembly: GCF_040938575.1. NCBI lineage: Eukaryota > Metazoa > Chordata > Amphibia > Caudata > Ambystomatidae > Ambystoma > Ambystoma mexicanum. The sequence goes on from NC_090937.1 coordinate 1,534,250,496, forward strand.
TGGGGCACTAGCTCTTTGGGCAGAGCTAGAATTCACCTCCACTCCATTGAATGTGGTACCCTGCCGCCTCTCTTGGGACCTGGGAATGCACATTTGCTGTTCTAAGTCCTTACACTTTTTAAGGAGTCTAGTTGCTTCATTCTGCAAATAATTATTTTCATCGCTCATTTTATTAATCGCCTCCTGCATGTCGCACATTTGCATTTGGCATTCATTGAACTCTTTATTTCTTTTGTCTCTTTCTTGAATCATTTTAATCATTTATTGTTCTACACTCTGGAGATCACCTTCTTTTTCGCAATGTTCTTTTTGTAAAATCTGCATTTCTGAAACAACCTCATCTTTATCCTGCCTAATGTGATCCACTAATGCTTTTAAGTGTGTCAATTCTTGCTCACTATCTTCAAATTGTTTCTTGCTTTTGGATAACTGAGTATCAAAGTCTCTGCATTTTAATTGCATGTCTTTTTGGCATACATCCAATTCTGCTCTCAACATTTCCTGATTTTTACTTGTCCCATCTAATTCAGTCTTTAACCTGTTAATTAGCTGAGTATCATTCTCTTGCATTCGCAGGGACTTGTTTAAAATAAACCATATTTTGCCGCATAGCCGTATTAAACAGTCTTTCTCTGCATTTTTATCGGCTGCATTCAATAATCTTGTAAGGCAGACCTGAATTATGCTGCCTTCTGCAAAAATATTGTCTAGTTTTTCTTTCTGCACCTCACCCTGAATGCGGTTACTCCATTCTAACGTGGTATTCGAAGACCAATTCCCATGTGCAAATAACTTTGCCTCTAAATATTGCACTAGATCTGAGAATGTGGTTTCCCTTTGTGACATTCTGAAATTCGTTTTTAGTGGCACACTGCTATTATAAAATGGGTTCCCTTTAATATGCAAATGGCAGTGTGAGACACGCTTGCCACGCCCAGTAGGTACTCTGTGATCACTTTCCCGGCCTGCAACGCACCATAAATATGTAGGGTATTTTGTGGAGATTTGGGGCCTGACGGTATTTTATTACCGCCGAAAAATAACTTAGCAATAATCACTCTTTGTATTCAGATTTGGCCATGTGCAACAATAATACAATGGACATGCATTATTTCAGCACCCAGACCTGCATATTTGGTATACGTGGTTGGTGGTATTTTGGTGAGCATAATTCCCTTGTTTTATTTGTGGCCCCAATGTCCAGAATCCCTTATCTTCGCTTAGATTTTTCGTGTGATCACTAGAGAGACCTCAGACCTGCATTCTAGGGATACCACATTTTCCAGTGATAGTGTTGGTGCGCCACCATGGGCAAACTCACTGACTTATTTACGACAGAGAGCTATATGTGGTAGTCTTGTGGTAATTTCCACTACCTTATATACGGTAGGGAGCTATGTTCAGAGAGTCTCTCTTCCCGTTGGCTCATGTACCTCCAACAAGTTATACTACAGTCACTCACAATTATTCATACTGATTCTGACATGCACACATCTGTCTTAAAATGACCATTGCACTGTTTAAAAATCTCCCCACATCAACAGCACTGTAATGATAAACAGTAAGTACACCATCCGTCTGTTTTCAAATATTTTTCTGTATTATAAAAGTTGTATTTAACACGATCTCATTCTTTACAGCAATAAAATGGCACAATCAAAGCATTTTCTATGACCCACTGCAAATAGAGTGGCGGAGAACAGAACTCAAATTGCAACATTAGCACTTGATTAAGACACGCACGGGACTTTCATTTTTTCTACACTGACTGCATATTTTCGTGCACACACACAGCTCCCCCAGTTATGTAATTACCTTATCTGTTCAGAGGCTTCTCTTTGTGAATGTGGCTCTCTTGGATTAACTCCAGCAAAAAGGAACGCTTGCCTTCTCTAGCCGGGGTCATTGCCTGGAATTCTCAGCTTTTTCAGATAGGACTGCCTCAGCCAGTGGAAAGGTTTTTCTTTCAGCTCTCCCCAATGTCGACTGCAGCAGGACACAGGAATCTGCATTCAGTCAGGACCCCACAGCCAGGTCTTCTCCCCAGTAGTGCAGAAAGATGTCTGCCTGTCTTTTTCCCTGATACTGCCCACTCAAACTTTCCTCTCAGCCCTCTTTATGACGTGTCCCAATGAAATCCATCATCTCTCATCCTCCTACTCTTCAACAATAGCTTCGCTTATACATTTGCAATTGTTGCAAATCTGACTTCCTCCTTCCTGCAGTTACTGTGCACAACAACACGGAGAATCAGGCAGAGAAGAGAAGAGAAAAATCTGCACACTCATTTAAATGGTTTTCAGAGTATGCCTAATTCTGCAGTAGAGAACACATTTTATTAGTGGGTTATATTAAAATAAGGTTTTATTAGTCAGGTTAATGGTTAATAGGTTAGCTGTTAATTTTCAAATGTGTCTCTAGCAATATAGGCATTTCAGGTGAAAAATAGTGTGCATTTTTAAATGAACACGTGTGCTTTTAACTGTAAAAATAGATTTGCATCTTATATGTTAAAATCGTTTTTTACTGAATAGTCTGTCTTTCCTTGTTAATCTGCTAACCCATATAGCAATGCACCGCACCCTTGTGGTGGTGGTGCTGCAAAAAAATTGTGCTACTTGTGCAGTATTGCTGTACTGTGTACTGTAACACGCCAAATATCCTTACACTCCTAAGGTACTGCTCTTTCATCTTCTGCATCCCAATGTTGTGTTTGTGTTGCAGTTGGATGCCCACCTGATATTGAGATGTCAATTTACTGCAGAGTTCCTGTTACTGCATTTAGCCACTTGCAAGGTGTTCGCACCTAGTCACATGAGCAAATGAGGTCTTCCGAGCTAAACTTTTTTAGTAAGCCCTATTTAAGCTGCAAAGACTTGATGGTTGTAATTAACATGCCATTTGATGAGACTGCACACTGTTCTGTGCCTACTATACCCTTCCTACTATACCCTTCCTCCAATTGTTTAGCACCGAATTCTGTGACAGCTTTATAGAGCTAGTTAATCATTACAGAAATGCAGCATTTTCTTGTCACTCCTTTGATTAGCGCCACATGTTCTTCCATTTATTATCCGTCTAGAGAGAAAGTACACCAACAGAAGAGAATGACTAAGATTCTGGATGGATAAATGTTGTACTGATGTCTTATTTGGCAAATGCATTGCGTTACAGTAACCAAACTGGGAATATTCCCATTAAGTCTCACCAAATCTCCCTCCTTCTCTCCTATGTATTTCTGTCTGTCTCTCTTTCTCTCTCTCTCTCGCTCTCTCTCTCACTCTCTCATAATATGTCCTGTTGTGAGGTTATGTGCTGAAATATTATAATATAATAGAAATCTGGGTGACTTGGATTCGTGCATCAACACTCCTCGTATACCTTGATGTGATCAAGGATAGGCCATTGAAATGTCCTTTTCATTCTTAACTTTCCTAACTAGTAGGTAGGAAGAATAAAATATAAATACAATTTCATAGACACTTTTTAAAAAACACTTTTGTCAACAGTCTTATTCCCCCAATACGTAGTAAACAACAAAGCAGATAATAAGCCTTTCCACTAATTTAGACATTTTGAGAAAGTGCTGCTTGAATGTTAAAGCAATCCTATCCTGCTAATTGGGACATGTGTGAAGTCATTACTGAGTCTGGCTAGTTTGCATTCATTACTTGAAAGACCACACGGAAAGTGTAAAAAATAAAAACTACAAGTACAAAACGTGAAGTGCTGTTGGCTAGAAAGCCAGGATTGACTGACGTGTCACAAATGATGACAGGGTGTTGTGGGAGAAGGAAATGAGCACAGCACTTGTAAATCTAGCGGGACAGGGAGCAGCAATGATACAGACCAATGCAGGAAGAGGGAAAGGACATGGCACCAGGCGATTTTGGCAAGAGGGTGCAAAGCCCCTCAGAAACAAGCAGGCGACAGAGGTGGGTTGAGTTATGATAGTGGGAAGATCTACAGATATCTGTGTGCGAGAGTAATGCAAGAATGTGTGCTTTTCTCAGATAAAACACACTTCATCTACCATCCCTTAAAAACTGGAAATATTTGGTGCTTATATGACCATTCTGTGGCCACCTTTCTTTTGAAAACCTAGGGAGTAGCCTACTGTATTTTCTACATAATATTCTTCGTTACCCATCAGATGAGCCAATTCCCAACATGTTGTGGTACTATTTTGGCCAATTTGATCTTTAATGCACACTGAACACAGCTTTCTGTGATGCTGTTTATCATTTTAACCGTTCAGTAGCAAAATGCCATTTATCAGAGTTGCAGCATACACACCTTCATGGTCTGGCCCTTTGCCACTAACAAACTTTGTGATTGTGACAAATCTCAAGCCATCATTGTCAGCCACAAAACCAAGAAACTAAGAAGTACAAACTACTGTTTGCTATTGTCTATAATCGAGTGCTAATACTTTATCCCTGTTTTTGACAGCATTCATTAGTGCCTCGTTCAACTCCAACACCGTCCATGCTTGCTTAAAAGAGGCGTGGGGCCGCCCCTACTAAAAAAACATTCTTAGACTCAGAAACACCAAACAACTACAGACTCATTGCTACGGTTCCCTTCCTCTTAAAAATTCTAGACAAAGTTGCTTATGCTCAAATCCAGCAATTCCTGGAGGCAAACAACATCTTGGGAAAGAGGCAATCAGATTTCCACCCAGGCATGGAACAGAGTCTGCTTTACTTGACCTAAAGATCCAACTCAGTGATATAATGGACACAGGCAAGCCTGCACTATTCCTTCTCCTAGATTGGTCGGCAGTGTTCGATCTCGTTGACCACGGGACCTTATGTAGACAACTCAAGAATGCAGCCCATTTCATCCCCAGAAGCCACTTCCTGGATCTCTTGCTTCCTGAAGGGGAGACTTATGAGAGTGGTCTCAGACCATGCCTGCACCGCACCTACCACCATCCACTGTGGTGTCCCTCAGGCTCATGCACCGCACCCACACTCTATAATATCTTTACCCTACCTCTCTCTCTTCAACAACCTGGATGATCGCGGCATAGCGTACACAAACTATTCCAATGACACTCAAGTCCTACTCCCTCTCACAGGCTCTTATGAACATGACACAGCTACACTAGCTAACACAGAACGGCTATCCAGGCCTGGATGGCGACTAATGGACTGTGTCTCAATGTAGATAAAACAGAGATCCTGCTGGTAGGCACCAAATATACTCTCAACAAGCTGGACTCTCAATACAGTACATTTAACATAGATAACACCCTCATCACGTTTCCCTAGCTGTCAAAACTCTAGCGGTCCTCATTGATTCCTCTCTTTCGATGACGCACCAAGTTAGCACCACTGCGTCCTAGGCAGCAATCACCAACAAAATCATCAATGCGGTTAAAAACCTCAATAGGTTACAAGTCACTCAAAACAATGCCATCCAAGCTACGCTAAGCATTCCCAAAAGGGAACATCTCTCACAGGCAAGAAGGGATGCTCACTGGTTCCCAGATCAAGAGCGCATTCTATTTAAAACCCTATCCTCACACAGCCCCACTTACTTCTCAGAAAAAATAATACCAGTCACCTCCACCTGACCCAAGCAAACTCACCACTCCAACCAGAGCTACTTTCAAAAGAGCTAAAGCAGGAGGCTCCAGCTTCCAATATATACCACCAAAAAATTGGAATGCTCCGCCCACTTCACTCATAAATGAAACTTCATACGCTGTCTTCCGCAAAGTGCTTAAGACCAAACTCTTCAAATAAGACAAGCGCGCTAGTGCGCCATCAACACCAGCCCCTCCGGGTCTCACCTTCAACCCTAGTACCGTCGATGTTAATCTAATTGTATGTTATTGACTTTGCCTTGCTGATTTGGTTCCCCTGTAACCATGGAACCATTATGCAAAACACCTTGTTATTGTCCCCGTAATTCAAATGTCCTGGTTTGTCCGCACTGTACAGACTGTGTTTTCCTCCTGCAATTAAGTTATCCCTACTGTAAAAGCGCCACGCTTTGGTTCCCCTGTAACCATGGCACCAGTTGGCCAACACCACCATGTATTCTCTTTGTAGTTTTAACTATGTTTGTTTGTCAGCACTATCCAGATTGTGTTTTCCGCTTGCAACTAAGTAAGCCCTACTGTAACAGCGCCACGATGCCTAGGGGCTGCTTTGTGAGCTTTATAAATGTAAACAATAAAATAAAATAATAAATTGTGAGATAACACCTATAGTTTTTGATGAAAAAACTCATGTCATAAATACTGAGAAGAAGAAGAGTGAGCGAGTGATACAGAACACCCAAATATCAGAGATTGGTAATACTGAGAAGAAGAATAGTGGTCGATCGATACAGAACGCTCAATATAAAGTGAGAGTGGACTATCACACTACGCTGGAGAAGGCCCAGCTACATGGCATAAATATAGAAGGAGGAGCTCCAGCTATGAGAGAGTGTCAAAACGGGGATGCTGTGAAAGCTAAAATAAGCCGAGAAGTGCTGAATGAACACCGGGAAGACAGCTGGCATGGGAGAGTGACGCGAGAGCAGCTAGAACCAGGAGAAACTGGGAAAAGGGAACCCTCAGGGAAGAAGGCAAACAGTGAGTGGTGGAGTGACCCAGACACGGTGGAGTGTCCAACATCTTAGAAGGAGTGCAGAGGGAGAGAGCGAAAAGGAGACAAAAGCGATGCCAACCTGACAGAGCGGGAAGAGTTTCCAATCGTGCAGACAGGCATGGTGAGACTAACCGTGAGGAAAGAGGTAACTGAGAGAGGGGAGAACAGGGAGGGATATCGGAAGTAATGAGTATATGAATCATGCTCGGCCCAGTAAGACTGGAAAGTAGAAGTCAGGGGATGCTCGTCAAATCAAGTGACTAAGGAAGGTGGGTGAGGCAGTGAAAAAAAAAGTTCCCACTATTCGAGGAGGGTCTCCCCAAGAGGGCAGAACATGATCCAAAAGTTGGGAATAGCCCATGCTAAATCGATAAAGAGTGGCCCTCAGGGGACACTTGTGCATAAAAATGGATGGATGTGCCAGGGGCCAACGGTAAGGGCTGTAAGTACTCACCGATGCTCAGCGCAGTCTGGACCAAACTTTGGCAGTCAAGTCCACTTCGGTCACAGGTTAAAATCCTGCAGTTGCGTGGCTCTGCAACTTTCAGGAGCTGCGTTCCAGGGATGATTTTGTGGTGGGAAAAGCTATTTCTCCGCCCCTGATGAAGGGATCAGTCCAATTCCGCTGCAGCAGGTCTGAGGCCACAGGGGGGCACAGCAGCAAGGCACCTTCGAAGTTCGTCACCACAGCTTATTGACACAGTGACCGTGTATGCTCGGGTTCAGGAGGACTCTCCTAATTCCAAACCTAGAAATGATAGGTGTATGAAACTGGGAGAGGGCCTTATACTCAGAGTTTACAGTCTCCAAAGGTTGAAGTCGAAACTTGAGATGGCAGCGGTTCTAGGGCAAAGGTCCCATACGAGCTGATCAGTTTACTGGGCGGTCCAGGAACACTTCCGAAAAGACTCTCTTACAGGTTAAGCAGGAGGTGGCGGAATCACCTTTGCAGACCTTTTAGGTTCGATCAGAAACAGGGGGTCCGACGGGACAACAGTAGGCTGAGGGTGCCAAACCTTCCAGTTGGTTACCAGCGGTTCCACGGATCTGATTCATTGATTCAGGATACTTGGCTCCTTTACTAAGTTTGGTGTGAACTCAGAAGATGGACCTGGAATGGATTTAAGATGCCATCTCTTATCCAAAATGAAGAGAAACCAATGAGAGATCACTCACATACAGCCATCCCAGAAGTGGACCAATCACAGACCACGGTCATCCCAGTCATCCCAGCACACCAGACATCCTGGCACCCAGGATGTGTATTGGAACTAGACAGCTCCAACCAAAATCCTGGAGGTACACACACAAGGCATGCAGAAGCCCCAGAGAAAAGCTTCAGTTTGCGCTGGTGTCTGCGTGACCAAATAAGGAATTTTCCTGGGTCTGCGCGACCTGGAGAAGGCAAATGGTCAAAGGACCTCGTGGCATGGCCATTTTAGGCACTTGCCACTGTATTGGGCCAAATGCGGTAAACACAGTTTGGACCATTGAAAAGAGTTGAAAACACATAAAGTAACAGCTGCCACCAGCTCTGTCCAAGGCACACTTTATCATTCACCAAAAAATCCTTCGATGGTGTCTAGGGCCTTGAAAATGAAAAGGGGATCCCAGCGCACTACACTGTAAGGTACTTTGTGCACTGATAAAATGGAACTAAGACTTAGCAAAAAAGTGAAAGACTAAGGGAAACAAAGTCTCCCAGTACTGACTGTCTTAAGGGGATGCCAGTTTCCCCATAACAAAGTGAGCAAAAGCCCAGGGGAGTGCAGCAGAAGGCTGGGGTCCACTGGCAAAAGCCAGGCTTGGATGGTCAAACAACAGCAGAATGTTGGGGCGTACACAACTGGAGGGGAAATTACACATATTACATATTAAATATTACATAAATATTTCCTAACAGCTGGACGATTTAGAATTAATCTTAATGTTAACCTCTTGTCTTGCTCTTGGCATCTCTCCAGACCATTGTTCTTTGCCTGCCATGCCGTTACAATGGGGAAAGACCATATGCAAATCAGGCTTGGTCCCACCCCTAAGGGGTGAAGAGTTGAAGTTAAGTGATAATCATTATGGGCACAATCCTACTCGTCCCAATTTGTATTTGTATTTTATTTGTATTTTATTTATTTATAGAGTGCATCTAACCCTTAGGTATCTGGGAGCGTTACATAAGGTTACAAATTACAATTGCATGACACAGAGGTTAGAAAACATACAAAGAGGTTGTTACAAGTGCATAGCAGACATATATAAATAACAGGATGAGTGAGACAATTATAGTGCCGTGGACATGTACAGGTTAATCAGGATGAGCAAGACATTAAGGTGTCTCCTGTGTAAGGAGGCACGTTTTTAAATGTTTCCTGAAGCAGTAGTATGACGGTTCAGCTCCTAAGGCAGCAGGCATGAAGTTTCATAATTTTGCCGCTATTACAGGAAAGCTGCTGGCCCCTGCTTTCTGTAGCTTGAATCGAGGAACCTTGAGGCAGTTTAGGTTGGCGATCTAGTGGGTCGGTCAGAAAGGTTTGTTGTGAATTTACAATCCAGGTATTTGGGAGCTGAATTGGAGAGACCTTTATGAGTGAGTACTAAAGTTTTGAAAGTGATTATGTCTTTGACTGACAGCCAATGGACAATGCGTCTTGTTGCCGATATATGGTGGGTTCTTGGGATGTTAAGCCCAGTTCTTAGAGGATTGTTTTGAAGGATTTGCAGTTTTTTTTAGATTTCGCATATTAGTCCCTAGATACAAGGCATTACAGTAGCCTAATCTAGATAGTAAAAGTACTCTTGCCAAGGAAGTGCAGCTTGCTGTCGACAGGAATTGCCTACAAGCATTAATTAGTTTGCAGGTATATGCTGTAGTGGAGGATGTAGTGTTGACTTGTCTGACAGAGTCAACGGGGAGTCAAGAAATATTCCCAATATTTTCACTTCATAAGAGACATTTATATTGTTGCCATCTATGTTGAATGATTTGAACTGGTTGTCTAGATTATTTAATAGGATGAGGTCTTGTCATCGTTAAAACAGAGGCCGTGTTTCGCCATCCATGCTTGAATGATTAGGTAGATTTTATTGAGCATTTTGAAGTGTGGGTATATCTACCCACTCCATCGCCAAGCTGCACTTCAGCTGTTACCAGCAAAATGGCTGCGCTGGCACCTTTGAGCACCATTGCCTCACATCAAAACTGCGGTTTTGCTGCTACAAAATGATAGCTACACCATTGGGCAAGATGGAACATGGAGCACACCGGGAAAGGCTGCCAGTGTGTTTTCTTAGGTGCACCAAAGAGGAGAATTTGAAAAAGGAAATACATTCATATTTGAAATGATGCCACCCTGATGCTTTTTTCATCTGTTCAACGTATACAGTTCTGATCCAGTAAGACCCAACTATGTCCAGCCATATTCAAGTTGTGCTTTAGCAAAAGAAAGCATCTCTCACTGAATGACAGGCCGTCAGGCAAGATCTGGGAAATCATCAGAAACTTTACTCTCAGCAGTACAGAAAAACGCTTGACTTTTATGCTACAAAATGTCAAAATAAATGATTCAAAAGAAACCCTAGCTCGCTGTGCATATGTCAATTTCAGTGGACCTGTGCCTTGAGAGAAACTGACTCAGGCTGCAAACAATGTTTGGAATCCAGATGGAAGAAAACAACGAATTTGAAAGGGACATCACAGCAGAATTCATCATGTGTCAAAATGTGATTTTGCAAGCAAGAAAAATATCTGTTTTAAAAGTGTAATATTGAATAAGGCCCTGTCCTTGCCTAGAAATATAAGGGTGGTGTGGTTAAAACATAATATAATGCTTTATTCTAACAGCCTTGCCTTTTGGGCTGAAGAAAACTAACTAACTAAATGAATAAATAAATAAATGCATTGGCTTTGCTGGAAGCCACAGAACAAGTTTTTCCTGCCCTGCCTTCAAAGGACATTGCATCCCCCTAAGTGGTCCAGCATCTGGAAACTCTGAATGGACCAAGGGGGGTGAAGGTAACACGCTCATCAGACTTTTTGGCAGGGGTCCAGCTTGGCACAATAGATTCTGGGACACCTACGTGTTACTTTTGGAAGTGACACCTTCCATCCACTCAAACCAAGGAGCTCCAAAGACAAACTCCATGGCAACCCTGGGCTAAATTGACATTTGGGGGTAGCCTGGGCAGAAATGACCATATTTGGAGGATAAAGGCCAGCCCATCATTTTCAAAAGATTATTTTAATTAATAAACTCTAAGACTGTTATTTCTACAACTGGACAACGCAGTAATGTAAATGTTTTACTGTTTAAATGTAATTTTTGTGGCTTTATAACAAGATATCGTGGCAGTCCATAGCATGTATGGGATGCAAACACCAAGGAAATGTGAATCATGTGAAAAGTACATATGGTGGAATGTTAAAAATTAATGGAAATATGCCCTATGAAAATATGTACACATATCTAAAATTGTGGATTTTTGGGTGCAGCGGTTCCCACAAAAAATCGTGAAAAATTATTAGAAGGGCGAAATAATGTCATACAGACCTGGGAGTTGGAAAACCATGCTCTGTATGAAATATGTCATTTGCCTATGTAATTTGCAAAAATGCTGCAACTGTAAAAAGGAGCGAATCATGTCAAAATTCATTTTTGGCAAAAATGACTGGGGGATGGCTTTGTACCTCATAAAACACAACCCCATAAACTGAGTCCCCTCCTGGAGGAGGCGACCGACATAGGCTGACCTATCCGGTTCTTAGGGGTAGGTCTAGCTTAGTTCTGCCCAACAATAAATCCTTTGATGTCACCCGCTTTATATAAAGGGGGGAAGCTCACAGAGGCACTCTCTTCTGAATTTTCCAGCGCCTGCGTATCCAGATATTCCACCTTCACGCTGCAAGATTCCAGATTCTACTGCCAGACCAGAGCATAGCTGACCCTATCCAGGCCAGACCATTGATCCAGAAACCCCACTAAAAATCCCACGAACTAGGGGGGAAAGCTGTGGTACCCCTTTGGGAGTATCCTGTGACCAGACCAGATTTTTGCTCCACTACCTGCATGCCAGCCGTACCCTTGCTATCCAGTGACCAGACAGGCCCAGCTGTTCGCTGTTACGAGAGTCCGCCGTGCTGTGACCAGAGCCTTTGAGTCCAGAACCTGGTTGGCTGTCCCAAATCCCAAACTCAAGTGCGGATTGTGAGTATTTCCCCATCCCATAGCAACACATAGCATACCCCATCTTTGTCCTACTCTCTAAGTAATCCTATCCATACCCTGTTAACTTGTTTAAGACTGTCAGAATTCTTTGTGTCTCCTGTCCTTGATCTCCAAGCGTTAGCGCTATTCGTCTATTCATGTCTGTCTTGCATAGATCCTTAGTCATATTTTGAATAATTTAAGTAATTCCCACATTGAGCTGAACGCGGGGTGAAACAGTTAACTTTGCAAATTAACCTTGGAGCGTACTGCGTCTTCCTTTAACAATCTTGTCTTGATAATCTTGTTTAAGTAAAACTTGTCCTTTCTTTCCAAACCGTTTTTTCTCTGTTAACTGCTTTTATTTTCCTAAAACCGAAAATCCTTCAACATTGAAAATCTCATCCAGTTATTCAGCTAGAGTCACTCTTTCACTTCTATATTATCCCTGTGATCTGCATCTATCACCCAGCTTAACAACCGCATTCTGAGTCTGTCTATTTTGACATTTAAAACTGCAAAAAGAGGAAAATGCTACTTTTCAACTTGTGATTTTGGCTGCACTGTGTTCTTACTTTCAAGTTGCTTTTTGAACTGTATGCCCAGTTGTGATAACTGGCCTGGTAGTTGCTAGTGATATTACATCCCTGATACTGTGATAAATCATATTTCCCTCATTTATTCTACCACACATTTAAATTAATTATTTACCAATTCCGAATGTCATTTTATGCAATTGCAAAGGGTTTTAAAATGTTCCTCTTATTGGGAAGGTCGGATTTTAATTCTGTTTGCTGACTCTTTGCTGCTCCTTTCTATCCACTCAAAATTCGATTAATTGGGGTTTGAGGGAGCATTGCACTGGGAAATCTTAACTCAGGTGCTATCTACCCGAACAGTAAAATTGCTCCTATTCATCTGTGCTTTGGATATGTTCTAGTAGAAGATCAACCAAGTGTATTTCATCAGTTTATTCTGTAATTATCACCCCATTGGTTGTTGCTGCCCAATATTCAAACTGTGTGATTTTCTTTGAATTTAAAATAAATAAATATTGCATTACCACCCACCGGCCTGGTTCTTGGTCCATTGTGACCCGGGGTATTTGTAAAAGGGGGTGTGAGACAGGTTGTGTGCCAGCTCAATCCAAATTCATAGAAATTAAAGAAAAGGTATTTTAATTGTGCGTTACATCCGAGGCTAACGGCAAGAGTCCTGGTCTGGTGTGTGACGCCCGATTGGAATCCTTTACAGATTTCTGTGTCGTAGTCGCCTGTATTGGGGATGAGGATTTGGGTGTCATCTGCATAGTTAGTGTAGGTGACACCCAAATTGTCAAGGTTACCTAAAGGGGGCTTAGTAGAAATGTTGTAGAGCATCAGGGATACGCATGAAACCTGTGGTACCCTGCACGTGACTGGTGCGGGCCAGCTGATGCCGTCGGTGCGAATACCCTCAGGGTTATGTTATCCAGGAAGGATTGAATCCAGAAGGTGGCTTTAACAGAGAAATGGGCTCCTAATGAGAGCTGTTTGCAAAGAACTTTATGACTGACTAAGTTGAAAGCTGTCGATAGATCTAGTAAGAGAAGGAGGGCTATGTTGCTTTTATCTTTAATGTCGTCCATCTGGGTTTTTAAGTCTATAAAGGATGATTCGGTGCCATGTCTCTGTCTCAGCCAAGAGTGAAGAGCATAACCCATAACATACTCATTCCAGTAATAGAGAAGAGTGGAAAACAAATACGGAACTTGTTGAACGTGTTGTTAACTGGCCCATCCATGGAAGAGAGTGAATATTAAGTTAGGAAAGAGTTATCAATATAGAATGCCAAGAAAGAGAGAGTAGGAACCTTAAAAGGGAAAGGCACAGTTTCAAGGAAACATTTGACAAGCTGAAAAATCCTATTTCTGAACTATATGAACTTGTGAAGTAGTTGCCAAGAACTACCTGAGGATGAACTCCTAAAGTGTCTTTGCTGAGAAGCAGAACACAGGAGAAGGGAGTCATTCTCCTGTGCCTTATTTCTTTTCTAATAGTGGGAGTGACAGACTAAACACGATTTGTACAGAGGACGGTTCTTCATTTTTGAGTAACCGATGACTGACGAACACCCTAGTTAGTTTGTATTAGGTACAGTAGTTTAGGGACAGTTAGGAGTTTATCCAAATAAAAGTCTTGAAATGAACTTCTTCTGACCTGCTACATGATGTAGGCAGTACTTTCAAGCGCATACTTGTATAAGCACACATCGTCATCTGTAACAATGTTGGCTGTGACGTTGAGCACCTAGGAGCACCTACACTTGGCTATGTAATGAAGTCCTTGTTTGCCATGGTAACTATGAGAAGAAGTACTGACAAGAGGGCTATTGTTGTACAAGTTGCAGGAGCTGAGTTAGCACTAAAAGAAATATATGAGGAAAAACAAATGGATACCATTTTATTTTCTGCAAAAACAATTATAGTAACAACCAATCATTCATAAAAATGGTTCTATGTGATTTTACCGAAAATAATTTCATAGAATGATTTTTTAACAAAATCAAAAAATCACCCATTTTTTGTATTTTATTTGGGGGGTCCTCCCCTCAAGCCTCCCATTTCCCTATGTTTATAGCCCTACCCTAAACCCCTCCCCACCTGTGATAACCCCTTACCCCACCCCCTTGTATATTTATATTTTGTTTAAATCAATATTTTTTTGATTTTTTGTTTTGTTAAAAAATCATTCTGTTATTTTTTTGTTAAAATCACTGGACCCATAAAAATAACAAATTACAAACGACTGACTACCCCAGTGCTCAGATTGACACACAATTGAATTTGTTTGTTTTGCATTTAAATTATATTTACTAATGCAACATGAATGTCATCATACATTATTACATACAGTGCAGTTAACTAATTGAAGAGTAGACAGGTGTCAGGGGATGAAGGCTACATATGAGCTGGTGAGAACTTAAGAGAACAGTGTGAAAAGTGCTTGCATTGACATTTGAGGTTGCTTTTGTTGAAGGCATGGAAAGCAGGGACTGCTGAGGGAGACGCCATGGGCAAGTTATAGGCAGCAGAGGTAATTGGGCACTGGGGTGAGGGCTGAAGGTGTACAGGGGAATTCGAGTAGCATTGGCATTCATATTTGTGGATGGAGCTCAATTACTGGTTTGTTTCTCCTCTTGCTCTTCCTAGAACAGTCACTTTGCAAATGGGAAGTCACCAGAACACAATCACAATATACAATCCTATAATCCAATAACAAAGACTTCTAATGTCATTAGCAAAGCATATACAGACATGCGCTGATATTATTAAACCATATCAGGTCTCATATTGTAGAAAGTGGATAGAAAATATTCTAGTTAATAAATTATCGGAATAGTGAAAGAGACACCTCACAAAGCAGAGTGACCTACAATAATTAGTAATACACAGAAAATACCCACACATTTAATACTCATTGCTGCCCCATTCCTTTCTGTGACCATTGCGATCACCCTTTTGATATGGCTAATTGTCCGCTAGCAAATATTGTTTATGAGTGCTTGCTGTCAAACATTGAGGATGCCAATGAGCTCTGACTTGATCATGGGTTTATGAACTCAATTTAAATATATCTAGATGTGCGCAGACACCTTTTTGTACACATTTAAATCTGGAAACATCGGTGGACTCTAAACCCGAAGAAGATCCTGGCCTAGTTATAACTCCAGCAGCAGAGGAATTGTGTGGGTTGTTCGTTATTCGTCTTAATTGTATTCTTAATTTGTAGGTGTCCTGGTCATAATGTGTATTCACATGTGGTGCCTGCACCCTACCCATAATGTGCTCCTTGAAGAATCTACTGTCTACTATACAATTAAAGATGATGACGGGCCGTATGATTTGGCGGTGGTTTTCTTGAAAGATGGCCTGTCTTCAGAAACACCATCTTTTTAACCCTCTCAAGAGAAACGGATGTCTCATCTCTTAACAGGCTGTCATCAGAGTCATTGGGCCTCATTACGAGTTTGTCTCCTGTCCTGGATCCTTGATCTCCAAGCGTTAGGACCGGGTCCCGCAAAAGGGGAGTTACCAGGCCATTCCAATCTTGGAGGGCCCGGTCATTCTATTTCACGGGACCCGGACCCGGTACGTCCCCATTACCATTGAGCCCCCATAGAACCCCATAGGGCTCAATGGGAATGGGGAGGATGCTAACAACGGGCCCATTAATGACGGGCCCGTTGTTAGCATCCTGGACTGCTAGTGGGTCCCGCACTGCACGTCTGGTCTGGCCAGGCGTCCAGAGCGGGACCCGCTGCAGACCTCGGAATGTGGCGGCCCGGAATGAACAGTGCCGGTCCCTTACCAGCACCGTTCATTCCGCGGCCGCCACACTCCTAATGAGGCCCATTGACTGTCTATTCACTGTTTGACGTGCAGCTCTTGCTTCATATTTTTAATGTTATGGATCATATGTAATATAGTTTAATAGAAACACTTCATTACTGGACACTACACACAAACATTGCATGTACACAATCCAGAAAATGCAATTATACTTTTTTACTTCCACGGATTAGAGCCCCACCAGCCAGTTTACAGTGTTTCTCATAATAAAACCAGGAATCCTTGTTCTAGTATGTAAGGCAAATGCTAGCAGAGCATAAACACCAGCATTGGAACAGAATGAACCAGTCTGACACATTCAGTACATTACTGTATGTGCACAAACCACTCCTCATTTTCGCCACAGCCCAGGAAAGTTGTAAAGTCTAAGGTGCTCATTACGAGTTGGGCGGAATTACCGTTACTGTCACTGAGTCTGGCGGTTTTACCGCTGGATTGTAAGTGGCGGTGGCAGTTAATCCCCATTTTTGGAGAGTCCATTGGACTCTATAGGGAATTTTTGGTACAATTACTGCCTACTGCACTGGTAATTCCAACATTTTTGCCAATTTTCAGCAGAAAGTGGGAGGATTTACCTACAGCATGAGGCTGGAGGTAAATCGGCCACTCCAGGGCCATATTCGTAGTATGGCGGTGGGGGAAAGTGGCAGTAATTCCATTACCAGTAAATTCTTCCCGCACTGCCATACTTGTAATGAGCCCCACTTCAAAGACCACCATTGCCAACAAGAAAGCAAGCGAGCGTGGTAGATGATTCCATCAGTAACGTTCACCGTGTAAAGTGAGGACAGCAGAGATATCAGCTGGCTCCCGGTGCACTCAGCATCCTCCTTAATCAGAGGGTTGGCAATCTCACAAGGTCACTGAAAAGAACCGAAAACTTAATAATGTACTTGAATATTAGTGTTCAGAAGTATGGACATTCTTTTGAGACATTTTGAGAGAGCTGAATGTGTTCACAGTGAATGATAGTTCTGTGGGAGAAAGCACACACTGGGAGTCCAACCTCCTACTGTAAATATGGAGGGGGGCTTGCATGTGTGGGCATCTGGACCTTGCACAGAATACAGTATGAAAGACCACACCACCCGGTACTGCTGAAGTAGACAGTATAAGACTGACTGTCTCCCCAATGGAGATCTCTGATTTCCATTGGCCAACATGCATTAGGGCCCGGTTTTGGAGAACCAATAAAGTGTAGGCAGCATTAGAAGATTCCCTGCAGGTAGACGGCACCTGGTCTCCGCGGCCCGGATGGATGTTTTTCTTCTTCACTAACTTCTAGCCTGCTACCTTTTCCCAACTCTCATCCCATCCTCAACATCTTCTGTCTTTTGCCTCTTCCCATATGGTGAATTTTTGATTGCTCACCGTGTGCAAGTAGTGCTGAATTGTGTTAATTATTTTAGCGCTGTTTTAAACCGTGTTTCACTGCAACCTCTGCTCACTAGCTGCTATGGTCAGTATTTGCGTACTCCACGGATTCCTTCCTCCAAAGCTGGTTCAGCTGTTGCGCGCAGCTGGTCTGTCCGCTGGTGTTTTGGTAAGGCAGACATGCTTAACCTTTCACCCCGATGCAAGACACGTTGCTAAAGGAAAGACTTCTCGTGTATTTATTTTGTTTATTTCCATTGCCTTCAGGCCTTACGAGAAACTGACAGCACCTCTGTACTCTCACTGTGGTGTGGGCCAAGACCGAAATCACCTTGCCCATGCTTTTAGCTGACCGTGACTATGAGGTGGGATGTATTACTATCGGTTCATGCTAATCTAGGCTCCTACTGGTTGTACTCATACAGTGTTGTTTGTGAAGTGGTTAGGACTCAAGACCCTTCTCGGCAAGGAATCTCTGTCTGAACAGCTAGGCCATCACATCGCCCTTCGTGCCACGTGTCTGGCTGGCCGCCACCTGCCCGTCTCCTCCCTGCCACTCAGTACAGCTGTCCCTCTCATCTGTGCTCTTCTGCATCCTACTCCCTGCTGTATATCTGTTCTGTTACCTCTGAAAAGTGCCCCGTAATGCATCTGTACTGTTGTATACCTATGTAAAGCACTCTGTTATGCATGTGTACTGTTGTATACCTCTGTTAGAGCTCCGTTACCTCCGTAAAGCGATCCGTTAGGCATCTGTACTGTTGAATACCCGTATAAAGCACTCTGTTATGCATCTGTACTGTTGTATACCTCTGTAAATCTCTCCATTGTTTATCTGTATTGTTGTATACCTTTGTAAATCTCTCCATTGTTTATCTGTATTGTTGTATACCTTTGTAAAGCAATCTGTCGTTTCTTGAATCTAGAACAGCGCTCAATAAATACAATAATAATTATAATAATAATAATAATAATAAAAGGTCACTTCTCTTCGAATAGGTGGACCCAATGTGAGTTGGGTTCACATATTGCTGCTTCCAAAAGCTTTTGATTTCCTTTTATTTTTGTTTAATTGTTTTTTACCCATTGACAAGAAACACAACGCACGAAGGCAATATGGGGTCGAAGCTGAGATAGGCTCGGTATCGAAATTAGCCTCACAACTTTGGGGCCTAGGTGGAGCGCACACCCTTTGTATCTGCCCTAAATGGAAACGGTCTAAAGATGGAGAAGTGGCGGCGATACCAGGCCTGCTAAAATGGATTCGAATTAGCAAATTAGAAAAGTTCAGGGCATGTTATAGGACGAGTTGTGTCCCAGATTCACAGATGGATGAGCTTTAATTGTGTCAAGCCCTTTGCAAGTTCTCCTTCGACTGGTCTTCCCTGGCAGAGACCGGTTATAGGACAATGAGCAATAATGCCAGGGATCTTTCTAAACCCGGGAAGAATGTTCCTATTTTCTTATTTACGACCTCTACTCTGTTATTAAAATGAGAAATAATTCTATAAATACACGTTAGGACAGATAAACAGATCATATGCGGTTTGCAAAGGGAAGTTCCTCGAACGATAATGATTGGTAGTATCACCCAAGGGACGCGTCATATATGTAACCTTCGTCTTCTCGGCTGGGCATTGCCCACGGTCTAATCTTGTTTGAGCTCTTGCTACTCTATGGAACTGATTGAACTGAACTTGAATAATTAGCCACTGGCCTCCAGGTTCGCAATGCCTAGCATAGCTGTTTGCAGGGATGGCTGAGGGCTAATTGGTGTGGTAGTCCTCTCATTGCTCATTAGAACTTATCTGACAGTTTGCTGCATTTTCAGCCAGCCTCTAGCAACTAATGAAAATTGCTAGCAATGACCTACAGATCTGCTTCTAATTGCAATAATTCCTGCTGACAGGCCTGGCTTTCTGCATAACCTTGTTCCTATATGAAATGCAAATGTATCCATTTTTGAGAGAATCTAAAAATAAGTACTTAATGAATGCAACACATGTATTCCAAAGTATGATGCTGCTCCCATAAAGCAGGCACCTTTGTTCAACATAAAGCATGTGTGTTCATCTCAAAACTAAGCAAGCATTGATGAAGACAAAGCTTTGGGTTGGCCGTGGACTCACACAGTTTTGGAGTCATTGCTAACCTATAATATCATGTGCTAGGTATGGTAATGCCATGCTCTGGTACAGGCATCCTATCATATACCAGGAATGGCATGGAAACGTACAAGTACCTATGTCGGTTCCATATCCAAACCTCAGGACCAGCAGCAGTGTCATCTAATGCCAAGGTTATCACACCTTTCTCAAGGATATGGATGATTAGCATAACAGTCCCACGTTCAAATATGCCCAGCGATGTTCAGGGTTCCATTATGCCCAATTGGGGCAGAAGGTCCAGGTTCCATTAAGCCCACTGTGGCCCTGTTGAAAGGTCTTGAAGTGCTCTCTACTTAAGAAAAGGAATGCTAGTACTAATAGTCTGCCAATACATCCCTTTCAAAATATAGAGTTTCCAAAAAGATATGAAGTTATTGACCAGGTACCAAGAGAGTGTTTTATAAATGTATCTTCGTCTGACTCTCAGCTCACTTAATCTTGCCCCACTCATATGCAGGATTGGATGATAGATAATCGATAATGTATGAGCGCCTCCCATGGGTTCTTCAGTTTCTGCACCTCCTCCTTTCTCCGGGTGGTGGTCCGCCTGTCACCCCAGTCTCCTCCTAAAAACCCTGGGGTTTTATATTTGAAGGTCTCCTGACTTTCTCCACCTAGATTCAAAAACCTACAAAAGAAATTGCAGTTCCACTAACAGATACTCAAGAGCATTCTTCCCCTCCTCAGCAGCTCTCCTACACTGGAAATGAGCAGATCTATTAAGGCTTGATGTTTGTAATAGCCTCGACTTTGGACTACTTAAAGGCCTCATTCACGAAGGTCAACTTATCCAAAATAAGCCAGCGTTGGGATGCACGTACAGCTCAAGAAAAATGAATTAGCGCATGAGAAGGTGCACAGCAGTAGAGGGGTGCAGAACGCAGTTGGGAGCAACAAATGCTTTCCTAAAGTAGTTATAGAGGCTTAGATAGGGCCAGGTATAGGGTATGGGTGATATTGTGTAGCAGTAGTGAAATATAATGTGTAACGATGATGATGTAGACACAGGGTTGGGGTGCGGAAAATAGTGAAGTATCGCCATATTGGAAGTGAGGCCTAGCATTTTATATTCCCTGTTGAAGGTGTAGCAGCAAGGCATAATGAAAAGTTAGAATCATTTTCTCTTTCCCAAGCCCCAGGCATGAAGCTGAGAATAGTGGCATTGTTTTTTTTCAAATCTATTTTTTTAAATTTATGTTTTGTTTATTTCAAACCTTTCATAAAAGGATTTGACAGGCAGCAACTTGAGAACAATTAATCAGGCTAAAAAATACATCAGACTTTTTTTTCGCAAAACACATTGGCCCTCATTACGACCCTGGCGGAAAGTGACTGACCGGACCGCCACAGCGTAAATAGCGTTTCCGCCATTGCACGAAGGAGCAAATTGCGGCCCATTCCGACCCATCGGGCACGAGCACCACGGCATGGCGGAAGTGCAAAGTCCGCGATGGCGGAAATGACCCCAAAACGGCCCACACCGCCGCCGTACGGCGCCCTAGGTGCAATACCGCCACCCATCACAGCGGGCACCGCAGAGTGCGCCTACCGGAAAGTACGGTGACCGGAAATATACGGAAACGGAAGTTAAAACATGGTCCCGGAACGGGAAACATCCCGCCGTGCACCTATAAAACCACCAAAACCACACAACCACTAAAAACACTACCCCGAGACACACCCCAACCCGTCATCCACCCTAGCGAAACCAAGAAAAATGGGAAAAGTAGCGAAGAAAGCGTGCGACCGCAAGCGGCAGGTCCACTTCTCCCGTGAGGAACTCACCGTGCTAACAGAGACCCTCCAGGAGAATGCTGCCGTCGTCTTCTCCACGCAAATGACCAGGACGGCACTTGCGAACAAGAAGGCCATATGGGCTCTGGTGGCACAGCGGGTAAGCGCGGTGGGGACCGCACCCCGCAACCCACAGCAATGCAGAAAGCGGTGGGACGACCTGCGGATACGCGTCCGCAGCATACTCTCTGCCAACCGCAACATTGCCACAGCCACCGGGGGAGGTCCTGAATCACCCATCAAGTTGACCCCCTGGGAAGAAATCTGTGCCTCCACCATCGGAATGGAGAGCATAGAGGGAGTCGGAGGGATGGAGAAAGGAGTGCAGACATCAGAAGAATCAGGTAGGTGGCCCAGATAAAACAATGCCAAAACCACAATGACCAATCATGTGAAGTACCACGTGCCCACATAGTGCAACAGAAACACATGTCCAGGAGAACGTCCACATACATCGCCCTGATAGTGCACCTTAAAACCACAATAAATACATAAATAATTAAAAACCCCTAAAACACCCACCACACGTCCAGCAGGCACACCCTAACTGCAGGCTGCCAAACAACTGCACCCTCACCCCACACACAAATAAAAGCACCTCCAAGGCACCGACCCAAATCACCCTCATGTACCACCCCAATGCATGTGATACAATGCCATTCCAATACCCACAGACCCATTAATAACCCTCGCCCTCCTTTACTCCACCACAGGCTCCGATCCAAACGACGAGCATCAGGACACCCCTACCAGCACACCTGCAAAGAGGGCCAAGACCAACGGCCAAAGACCCTCCACCTCAGCTGCACGCATCAAGACACGGCAGCAGCACAAATCAGGTGGCAGCACAGAGGGGGGAACATCAACAGGCACCCCAGCAGCCAGCATGCCCACAACACCACCACCACAGGTCCCCCCAACGGATGCCACAGAAGGCACTGCCTCTGGTGGCAGCAGCACCATAGGTGACACCCCATTGATGGCAGCATGCTCCGACACAGAAGACGGGGATGTCGAAGTCAGATCCATCCATGACCTGTCCCATTCCCCCTGTCTGTCCCATCCCGTACAACATGAGGATACCACGCAGGGGCACCCACAAGACGACGACTGGCCATCCCCCCCAAGCCCTGTGGCAAGGCAACATGAGGTCAACAGCCCCTCTGTGACACCCCCGCAAATGGCCATGGCCCAGCAGAGGCAACAGTCCCTCGACCAGTTAATCGTGCAACAGCAGCAACTGGCCACGCTCCTCAAGGACCATGCCGATGAATGTGGGCGCACTAAGTCAGACATAGAAACATCAACTGAGACACTCAGGGCAGAAATGGAGAGAAGTACAGAGACACTAAGGGCACAAATGGAGAGTAGCACCGAGAGCCTGAGAGTCCAAATGGAGAGAAGCACCGAGAGCCTGAGGGGGGAAATGCATGCGACGTCCAAAGACGTATGTGCCGAACTTGCCGCAGTGCGCCGTGTGCTCACTGAGCTCTCACAAACCCTTAGGGACATGCATGGACGTGAGCAGGCAGAGACGTCATCCGTTGCAAGTTCCGTCCAGGGCAGCCCCCAACGTAGATCTGGGAGGAACCTGCGCTCCACAGGCAGGGGTGCCCCTGATACCCGCAGAGGGGGCTTGCAATAGTGACAGCCCACTGACAATGAGCTTCTTTGGACACTGGTGTTCGGGGGGGAGGTAGGAGGGTGGAGGGGGTGTGTTGGGCTCACTTGGGTGGCGGGTCGATAGGGTGTTCAACATGATATCACATATGCCATAAACAGTGCACGATCAACCAATGAGATGTGTGGACAATGATCTTTGTGTACTAGGCCATCATAGGCGTACAGTCCATATTGTGCATGTACCAGACACACACAGTGCCACGAGTCCCGTGTCCATGTATCAGCCACCAGGCGTGAGTGCTAGAAGCATGCATCAATGAGATGCTGACGAATGTCACGGCCCTCCGGTGCCTCGCAGACTCCTTGAGGTGCTGCCACATCCCCACCCTCATCATGACCATCATCAGGTGCTTGCAGTTCAGCGTCAGGGGGCATGGGCACATTTCTACGTATGCACATGTTGTGGAGCATGACACATGCCATGACCATCTTTGCAACCTTCTCATGGCGGTACAGGAGTGCCCCGCCAGACCTGCTGAGGCAGCGGAAACGAGTCTTCAGTAGGCCGAATGCCTGTTCAATGACTACACGGGTACGTGAGTGGGCATGGTTGTAGTCCTCCTCATGCTGGTCCCGTGGGTTCCGGACTGGTGTGAGGAGCCATCTCTTCAGTGGATACCCAGCATCACCTGTATGTGGACGATAAACGTATGATGTGGAATGCCATTGCTACGTACGCACCCCCCCCCCCTTCCTGGCAGTTCATTGCCGCATCACATACCCCACATCATCATGCATGAAATGAGACTCACCGAGTAGCCAGGATCTGTTCCCTGCGTGTCGCTCCATGTAGCGTGGTATAGTAGAGTTCCTCAAGACCATAGAATCATGGGTTGATCCAGGGAATCTGGCACAACAATGTGTAATGATCCTGTTGGAGTCACACACCATTTGTACATTCAGGGAATGAAATTGTTTTCGGTTGCGGTACTGGGCCTCCATGGCATGTGGAACGACCAATTCCACATGGGTGTAGTCGATGGCACCAATGCAACCCGGTATGCCGGCAAGTGCATGGAATCCCACTTTTGTGTTGGTAATTTCCTGCTCCGAGCGTGGTAGAGAGATGTAGTCGTCTGCGTGCTGCAGGAGGGCATCGAGCACTTGCAATAGTGTCCGTGAGAACAGTGGCTGTGAAATGCCATGCAACTGTCCGACTGTGTGCTGGTAGGTGCCTGTGGCCAGGAAGTGGAGTACAGACACCACCTTCAGTAGGGGTGGGATGGCGGTTGGGCTATCTATCATGCTGACAAGGTCAGCCTGTGTCATGTCCACGATGGCGGCTATGGTGTCCCGGTCCAAACGGTAGAGGGTGTGGATCTGCTCATCAGTGAGGTTGAACGGATGTGCTCGGAGGCGTGGGATTGCGGGCTGCCTGCGTGGTGGTAGTGGCTGTGCTGGCGGCCCTTGCTGGCCCTGCCTTGCCCTCCTCCTCCTCCTGCGTCTCCTCCATGCGGCCGGTTGTAGTTGGTGTTCGTCTTCTTCTTGGAGTTGGAGTACTTGCAGTGCTATCAGGTCCCCCAGGGCCAACATCGCGAGTCCTGCCGGTAGCATTTCGGAGTGGGTGTGGTTGTGGGAGGAGACTGGGTGTGCAATTTATGTGTTTTCAGGCTGTATGGCCTCCACCTGTGGTGATTCATTCCACCTGTGCAAGCTGCTCTCCCCTTTGGCCGAGCACGTCCCGCACACAACGCTGCAATTCGAGGAATGGCATCTTGCTCTTGCATTCATGTATTTGAACCCGATGGCCGTGTAACATTTGTTGATATGTACATTCGGCTATGGTCCCATTGTTTCACATACAATCTTTGCAGTCGCGAACAGACTTGTGATGGGTCAGTGGGACGTAGTACTCGAGTAACGGTGGGCCCTCATGCATCACTGTACCGAGTTGCAACGACGGGCGGGGCGTCCCATTCGTGGGTGAAGGCAGTTGCCATTTTCACACACAGCCGCACTCGATGGATTAATTTGTGATTTCAAACGGCCACAGATGCCTTTTCGACGTGATGTTGCAAATGAGGAATTCGAAGGCCGGCGCTTTCGGTTTTCAGCTAGCGCCGGGGAGATGCCCACAGGTCTGACTGCAAATATAACGTTCTTTTGTTCGATGTCCTTGAGACAGGGGCCATGGCGAGGAAGCAATGATTGATATGAATAGTTTTGGATGCGCAATAGTGACGTGGGCGATGAGGCCGGACGTTCCCAAATACATGTAACTTCACAACACTGGAATTACGGGCTGGGGCACTGTGGATTTTGCAGGCTGCATAACGCACAGACTCAATGGAAAGTTCGAATGTTTTGTGAGTAAATATTCAGGCGTTTTTATAACAGGATGAGGGAATGATGAATGGATGCATGGGCAGGTGATTTGATACAGGGTTTGCCATGTACAGGGCTTGTTGGAATCTATCCGCCTCCCCTGCGCTATGTGATGCAGGGCTGCCATAGTGGGACCATCGTCTATCTGGCCTTGTTGAGCCCTCCCTGTCTCGACGCGCCTTCAGACACTTGTGTCCATGCACGTTAACATTCCCATCTGATGGAATCTGTTCTGACAGACGCATGCACAGGTACACTCGTTTGTGATGGTGTTTACACCTCGATATAGATAGTTATGAGTCGCAAGTGGTTTCGGGGTGGTGATGATCCTTTGGAGTGGGCTAGCATGCATATGACTGTGGATTTAGTGTGATCATTGAAGTGAGTTGTTCGAATGTAGTTCTGATGGCCATTCTGTTCTTTTTCTTTTCTTTTGGTTGACAGGTATCTCCTCCCCTTTTGCCACTGCCATCTGTATGCCACTCCTGCAGATGGCGTTTACTCCCGACACCTGCTGCTTCGTGTTAATCAGTGGAGCAGCATTACGATCTTATGGGACGATCGCCAATGGGCCACATGCCCTTACGCAGTACTAGTGGCTCGGAGCAACATTTCGGCCTTTCAGCTGGACTAGTGCCTCCCCATTGGGACGGCCCTGCGGGTCTGTGCGCTTCCATGTTGCCTTTTCGTACGTGAATGTGGCTCTGTGTACCATGATGGAACAGGGCGTCACACAAGTAGTAGCTGGTCATTCCTTGCGGATGCAGCCCACAATGGTGATATGTGTTTTGGAGTTCATGGACTAATGGCTGTATGGGCTTGGTGATTTAGTTGTGCATTAAATTTCTATTCTGATATGGGCCGTGTAGCGTTCTTCTTTGCGAGTGATGTGGCATATTCCTATTTGGGGAGCGATGTATTGTGAGGAGATCTGCATTGGGTTCCAGCTTCGGAGTTTAGTCGCGTGGTACTGTGCTGGGCGCGTTTGCCTACGGAGCCCAGTGAGGTCAGGGATGGGGGCTGCCAATGTGACTGTTTGAATGTTGTCATGCTCAGGGGCGGGGGAATGGGTTTTGTGTAACAGATGCCGGTCAGCCAGGTGGACTGGTGGAATGTTGTGATTTTCGGAATATTGCTGATCACAGGTGCCTGTGTTTGCGTGCGTTTCGGGGGGGGGGACTGTGGTCATGTCCATTGGAATGGCTTCTGTATTCGTGCCATCTGTGCCCTGCAGCTCCCATTGGCCCCTCTTGTGTTTCTTTTGTTCGTTGGCATGCATGGGTGACTTGTACATTTCACTGGTTGCATTGTGACTTCATTGCACCTACGGGGAGTTGTACTTTGTGGGCAGGGAGCGGTGTACAGGCACTCAGTGGGGCCGTTTACGGTTGATTCGCGATGCCGTACTTCTCACCATGGCGGATTGGTGCTTTCCGCCATGCTTGATGGCGTTAGGTACATGTCCGCTAGGGTCGGAATTCGCGTACCCTTGCGCCATGGTGGTATTTACGGTTTGGCATGGCGCGCGCGCGCGTACTTGGTGCAGTTAGCGTTGGCGTTCACTACGGTGTCGCTAATGGCTTCGTACTTTGCGGTGACGGGTCATAGTCGCACCGAGCGGTATTCGATGGCGGTATTGCATTTCCGCCATCGTTTTTCAGATTCCGCCAGGGTCGTAATGAGGGCCATTGCAATTAAAAGTTACTCAATAGGGAACAAGCAATCCCTTACATCGTAAAATTATGTTATCATAGACATCTATTCTTACGTGTCGCTTTATTTATAATCCCAAAACTTCTTCAATGAATTTGATCACAGGAAATATCATTGAATAATTATCGCCAATTAGAAAGAGTTTCCACCATTCATCTACAGATATAGTTCTATACTGCTTGGCAACTTCAATCATGTATTTCTGCCGCGTTGAAGAAAGCATATTACATTCTGTTATCAGATGTTTTAATGATTCAATAATTCTGTTCCCCTTGCAGAATCGGCAAGACGAGGACATTTTATCATTCAATTTCCTCACACTGAGTACTTCCATGGTGGGTAACATTTTCAATCTTACTTGCGTGAATAAGTCACGATGTTTGGGACTGGGAAATTTTGAGAGCTATCTCGGAAGTTGCTTCAAGCCTCTTAATTCATGTTCCAAACTCAGTGGTCATTTATAAGTTGACTTTTTGGTTTGTGTCTCAATCCAATCTTGCCTCTTTAGTAGTTCTTCCCTTTTGAAGGGTTCATTATTAAAACTTCTTCAGGTAGCTCAAAATCCTTTAACACTCCAGAGCATAATCTTTTCTAAGTGTCAGCGAACCAACTTATTGCCTAATTTCCCCTAATTTTTTGTATTTTGAAAGGGGGGGGTCTTGGTCTCAATAAAGCTATGGTGCAGGCCTAATGAACGTCATTTGACCCTGGATTTAAGGGACTGCGGTCCTAGTTAATATCTTATTAGGGAAATTGGAAGTGATCTTGGTAGACTTAAGTCCTTTTCCAAAAGTAGCCTTCCATTACATCCCAGACACCTTTAGGGGTGTTCAAAGCTGTGTCTGGACAGTAGAGCATAATGGGGGCTGCTTTTAGATTGTAAAAAGAAACAATGAGGATATATGTACATTTCCCACATTTTTTGTGGATCAGCATGGCCTGACATGTCAAACAAATACATTTCAATCTGATCGCTTTGGTGAATGTTTTCTCAATTAGACTACAATTGATTAAAACATCTAGATATAGTATAGAGTCCACATTTTCCAGGACCCATTTAATATGGTTCCGAGACCCTTAATGAACCCTGTTTGTCTTCTATCTTTGATGCTAGAGGTACAAGCCCATTTTTTTAGATGTTTGTTTGTTTGTTTGTTTGTTTGTTTGTTTATTATTTTTAATGCGCAAACATACCCTAGGGTAACAGGGCGCAGCAGTTACATGAATATGCGAAGCTTAGTTACAACAACAAAAATATATACATACACACAGTAATAGTATTAGCAGGAATATGTACATATATACAGATAAACACATGTAGGTACAATATGTACATATAAGAACATGAAAGACTTAACACCTGGATGTGTTAGGAGGCCTACGTTTTCAACCATAAAACAATCTTAGATCGGAAGTTTTGATAAGGCAAATCCATTCTGAGAGTTGGCGGTAATGAATTCCACAGTTTAGCTGCTTTCACTGGAAAGCTGTTGCCCCCTATGGTGGAATGTTTGAAGTTGGGGACAGAAAGGCAGTCTTTGTAGACTGTTCATGTGGGTCTCAGGGAGGTCTGTCTATGAAATCTGTCGATCAAATAAATCAGAGCAGCGTTATTGAGCGATTTGTGAGTGAGTGATGCAGTTTTTAGGAGGATTTTGTCTTTGA
The DNA here is from genome assembly GCF_040938575.1 of Ambystoma mexicanum. Classification (NCBI taxonomy): domain Eukaryota; kingdom Metazoa; phylum Chordata; class Amphibia; order Caudata; family Ambystomatidae; genus Ambystoma; species Ambystoma mexicanum. The sequence goes on from NC_090937.1 coordinate 1,534,279,414, forward strand.
TAGAGAGCCAATTATTCTGTTGGCTATGTGCTGTGATATGATCTCTTCTGGAGATGCCCAATGCCGCTCTAAGAGCGTTATTCTGAAGAGTTTGTAATTTGCTGGTGGTGGCTTTGGAGGACCCAAGATAAAGAGCATTGCAATAGTCCAGGCGGGACAATATGAGGGCTCTAGCGAGGGTCAGGCAGCTAGTGTCGGACAGAAAGGGTTTGGCTGCACGGATCAGTTTACACGTGCAAGCCGTGGAGGAAGCTAGGGAGTTCACCTGTCTGTTGAAAGAGAAGTTAGAGTCTAAATAGAAGCCTAGCGTTTTAACCTCTTGTCCTACTTTGATGCTATTGCCATTAATTGTGAAAGGCGAATAGACAGGGCCTAATTTCTTTAAACTGGAGGTAGTGCCCAGGATGATAAGTTCAGTTTTATCATCATTCAGGCATAGTCCATATGTGGCCATCCATGCCTGGATGATGATGTACACTCTATTCACCAAGGCCAAATCCTTTCCATAATCCCCAGAAAGTGGGAGGAGGATCTGGGTATCATCTGCGTAGTTGGTGTAGGTGATACCGAGATGATCCAGATCATCGAAAAGGGGCTTGGTAAATATATTGTACAGTGTGGGGGAGACACAAGAGCCCTGTGGCACACCACAGGTGATAGGTATGGGGTCTGTTGCTGCTGTAGGTGAAAAAACCATCATGGTTCTGCCGTTAAGGAATGATCTAATCCATGTGATGGCCTCAACGGAGAAGTGAGCTGACGTGTTGAGGTGGGTGCATAGGACAGAGTGGTCGACCAGGTCGAATGCTGCAGAGAAGTCTAGGAGGAGGAGTAAGGCGGCTTGGCCATTGTCTCTGAGTTTATCGATCTGTGTTTTAAGGTCAATAAGAGCAGTCTCAGTCCCGTGTTGAGGACGGAAGCCTGATTGCCTAGCTCCTAGTAGGTGATGTTCTTCCAAGTACTTCTGTATTTGTACGTAGGCGACCTTATCTAGGATTTTTAGAAGGAAAGGTATGGTCGTTATAATTGTAGGTGTAGCTGGGTCAAGTGTGGGGTTATTTAGTAGCGGAAGTACCCAAGATTGTTTTAAATTGGTAGGGATGGAGCTGGTGGAGAAGGAAGCGTTAATTAACTTTGTGATGAAAGGGGAGAGGTCGCCGGCAGCATCCTTAATGAGCTGAGCAGGGCACAGAATCTCCCTGACAGTTGGAAGGTTTCAGTGACAGGATGATTTTTTCTACTTCAAGTGTGGTGACTTTAGAGAAGTTGAAGCGGGCGGTTTCCATTAAAGTAGGCTTCTCAGTCGGTTTGGGAGGGAGGGTGTCATTCATGGAGGCTTTTTTTACAGGAGATTTTATTTTGTAGGGTAGCAATCTTGTTAGCTAAGGCATTTTGGATTTCTGAGCACCAATTTTTATCTTTAGTACAAGTATCTGGTGGTGCTATAGGGTTTTCTACTTCTTTGAGGATGGAGAATAATTCCTTCATGTTTGATTTGGCTTGAGATATACAGGAGTCGAAGGAGGTTCGTTTTGCTAGGCAGATTTCTTTTTTGTAGAGGGCTGCGAGTTTGGTAAATTTGAGTTTATTAGCTGCTGTAGTTAATTTTTTCCAGGTGGCCTCGCAGTTTCTTTTTTGCTGCTTAAGTTTTTAAGGAATGGTGTATACCATTTGTTCAGGTGTGTTTTGGGCTTACTTGGCCTGAGTTTGAGGGGTCTAGCGAGGTGGACATAATTTTATTGTATTCTTCGACCAGAGTCTCAGGATCAGAGTTGTCAGGGACTGTGTTGAGTGTGGGAAGTAATTTCGGGATAAGTCTCTCCACAGTGATACTCTTTTTATTTCTCGTGAGTGTAGGTGGAGCCCTGCTGATCGGCAGGGGTGGGGGTCAGATAGTGGAAAGCATAAACGATACCAGATGATGGTCAGTCCAGGCTAACGGTGAAATGACGGTGATATTAGCTAGACAGTTGTAGTCGGCCAGCCAATCGAATGTTCTGCCTTTGGCATGTGTGGGTTCCTTACTTCTTTGGGGAAATCCTGATTCAGAAAGGGTATTAAGCGTAGTGCTGGCAAACTGGTCTTCTGGGTCATTGAGGCCCATATTAAAGTCCCCAAAGGTGAGTACTTGAGTGGAACTTTTAAGGTTGCTGGATAAGATGATGTTAATGTCCTCATCAAATGTGCCTATTGGGCCTGGAGGGCGGTAGATCAAGTGGATGTTGAGGGTTTGGGCATTAGTAAGTGGAACTTTAACTGAGAGTAGTTTGCATGAGAGGACGTTGATAGGGGTTGCTAATCTCATAGTAAGACTACATTTAGGGATAATAGCAACACCCCCTCCTCTGGAGTTGGGTCTGTCTTATCTCAAGATGGAATAATTTTCTGGGACTGCAAGCATGAGCATAGGGCCTGCTGCCGGATGTAGCCAAGTCTCCGTGATAGCAAGGAGGTCGAGCTCTTCTTTGAGGATCAGGTCTGCAATTTCTGTTGCGTGAGCTACTAATGATCTGGTGTTGATCAAGCCTCCCTTGATTTGGGGACTTGCGGTTGTAGTAGTAGTTGTGGTGGGGGGTGGTCTTGTATTGTTTCAGGTTTGCTCTGATTAGGGGAACTGTGTGGTGGTTTGGGGTCGGAATACTGAGATGAGTTAGGTTTAAGTGTAGTTAGGCGGGGCCAGACTGTCGTAGTCCTTAGTCTCTGTATAGTAGGCATAGAACGGGCGAGAGGCTCATAGATTTTAGCTAATCTAGCTCTGAGTCTTAAATTCCTGTCAATAGTAGGGCAGAGGAAGCAAGCAGGTGGTGTTGGATGTGAGTCATTCCTATCTAGAGGTAAACTACTAGATGACGTATTGTTAGGTATAGACAAGTACATAGTGATAGGTGAGTGAGGTGACATGCTAAACAGTGCAATGTTATTTATAAGGATCAGGAGGCAGGCAAGCTGGCTACTGACCAGGGGAAACATGCTAAGTAATTATAAGAAATGTGTTAGGATATTTGGATGGTTGGCCTAACGCTTAGGAAAGGTGCTCGGGCCTAGGCCGATGCAGGATTGGGTTCTCCTTAGACAAAATGGGTCATGGTAAATCCTTGAGGTGGGGTGAGGCATAGATGGCTCAGGCCACATAGAAATGAGTGGTGCTGGCTGCAGAGCATCATGCAATTATATACAAGGTTAAATATGGGCAACACAAGGCTAAATATGGGCAACACAAGGCTAAATATGGGCAACACAAGGCAACATATAAATAGTAAACTGAAATAGGCTGGATTAAGCACAGGCACGGTTCAATGAACTGAGTACAGGATAAGCACAATGGGCTGCAATTAGGGCAATTCGGGATGGTCACATGAGTATAGTGTTGACAGGAAGATAGTGTTGACAGGCACATAGGTAGCAGTACAGCAATAATTACAGTGCCTAGATTCAATTATCCAAAAAAGGCAGGCAAAGGCTAAGAGAAGGCAGAGCACGGGTAGGTATAATTCAAGTGCCTAGATTAAATTATCCAAAGTGTGCTATATAAGCATAAGCATGCATTGTTATGATACAGAAGCAACTTCAGTTACATAGGATAGGATGTGCCAGGTATGCAATGCAGACAGGAGGCAGGCTTAGGACTTAATAGATGACTTAATAGAATGGAAGCAAAGATCTTACCAAGGGTATCCAAGACAGTGATAGGTCTGTCGTTTTTTGGATTGTCTCTGTCTCTATTCTTGAATATCGGCACAATCAGCACAGTCTTCCAGGACTGTGGAATAGCTCTTGATTTGAGAGTTTGGTTAGAAAGCAAGTCACAAAAGTCATCCCAATCCTCTGGATTTTGTTTGAGTAAATAATTATTCAGTCGGTCTGGACCTGCTGCGCGAGAAGTATTTAACTTTTTAATTGCACATAAAATTTTGTCTCGGTCAAAATGTATGGACCACGAGGAATCAGACATAATTTTAGGTACTATGGATTCATTTGACAGACCTAATTAGAGGTTAGTAGAATGTTCATCCCATGCTTTATTGCCGACCGCAGAAATGACTGGTGCTAATTGAAAAGTTGCATTATTTTTTAGTAATGCCCATGTTCTTTATTTGCCATTACTTTCATTATCATTCCTGCATCATTTTATAGCATTGTGTTTTTGAGGCTAACAGCCAGTTCTTGTACTGTCGGTCCTTTTCCTCTTGAGAGCTGTCTTATCACCAATATGCAGATGATCTATGTGACAGAGGTCAGCTCACAAAGATGTTTTCTTTTCACGCACTTTGGGGTTAGAATAGTGAAGTCTCTTAAAGGCCTGTTTTGTGCCTACCCTGGGCTTCAATTGGAAATCAAGTAAGACACCAGAATAATAAGGGCAAGTTAACCCGGTATCCAGTAAGGATCTATAGTTGTCAAAGAACTTTGGTACATCTGTTAGTAGAATTCTAAGCCGATTTCCCCCTTGATTCACAATTAATTTTCCTATTTTCAATGTGCTATTATTCAATGACCAAACTCCAAATGATTGCTTAAGCAGATGGTGATCACTATCACTATATACCATATGAATTAAGTTCAAAGAATGTAACCATTTAAAAAGGTTGCAAGAGGAGAAGTAACGATCCAAGCGGGCCTCCTGAGGGCAACAAGCCTAAGTGGGACCGCCTGGGAGGTCACCCCTCGTCTGTCCATTTAACCTATGTACGTCACGTTCTTCTAACTCAGAAACTCCAAAGCCTTGCTCGTTTGGACAGAGAGGACAAAGGTAGAATTAATGCACTCTTGCCCATGCTGTTTATATTCAAATCACTACAGAGCAGTAAGAGTGGTTCTTTCAAGTTCAACCACACTTTATCAATTACAGAAGTAATGGATCCCACAAAGGCTTTATCGGTAATGCACACTGGGTTCCAATATAGGTTAAACGAAACAAACAGTGTTGGGGTGTCGGTGCCGGCAGGGGCCCAAATGCAACTTAAGATCACTATTTGTGTAAAGGGGTTTGGATTTGGTGTTTCCACAATTTTGAAAATACGCCCATGCTTTATAAGAGTCAAAATACCAGCTGAAAGTGATGCCACTGTTTGAGATATTGCTGGATTCAGACTTACATCATAACCGTCACAGATGGGTTTTGTGGCCATCCATGTCTCTTGTAAACATAAAATGTCAAATGTAAAAATGTTCCTGCTTTCCTCATTGAAGAGATGCTAAAATCCTCTTGAATTCCAATAGCCTATGGTTAGGGGGGGCTGTACATTTCCAGCCTGATGTTACTTTCCGGCTTTCTGAGCCAGAGCTCCAGCCAGCCAAGACCAATCAACCTCTGGAATTGCGGCATCTGATTTCGAGGGATTGACCTTGATTTTTCTCTCAGTATCAATTGAGTGGCCAATAGTTATCTGGAAGTTGGTCGGACCATTGACAGGCATCAACTGAGGAGGCACAAAGTCAATCGGCCGTGAGTTGCATTTATCTAAAGATCGCTCTCAATGTTTTAATAGAGGTTCTTTCCGTGATCTATTCAGAATTGCAGAGCCAGAATGATTTGAAGAGCAGAGAAATAAATGGATTCTTCAGACAGTTCAAAACATAAAGGTAAGAAATCAACAGATGCCTCTAGTAATGATCGTTTCACCAGAGGGGAGTAAACATAAAAGATTACCCAATCCAGTCTAGGTTAATTTTCAGATTACATATTCCACAATCTTGATGTCGTCTTTAATATGTGTTTCCGATTCATGATTAAGCCGTCAGATTTGGGACTCATCCTCTCAACAACAACTTGATTTGTAGAAGAAATAGTTTTTCTCACCACTTCTTCGTCGTCAATAAGCTGTGATTTGTCAGGAGGGATCATATTTGGTTGCCTTCTACCGCTTTTTTCATTTTTAGTAAAGATATTCTCTTCTGATGTAGAGTCAGGAAAGGCGTTAGGTCCCTCATACGACTGATCGAGCCAGCCGTGGGATTAGTTGTCTGGCTGATGGAAGGTGTTGCAGAGTTATCGCAGTTACTATCGCGGAGTTCATAGGTTAGGTTTGCCTTATTCATTGCAGGTTCCGGAACATCATCCTGGGAATATGTAGATAAATTCATCAGGAGAAGTGTATGTTGATCTAATGAATTATTAATCGTGATGGGTTCATTGAAATAGAACATGGGCTCTCTGCTCTTTCAAACATGATTTTGCAGGATCTTTTATCTGGCGCCGTTTGATTTACATTTCTTTGTGGTCAATAGGTTTTTAGTTTTCTCTTCACACAGGGTCTGGAGTTGCTTAGAATCAGATATTTGTGCTTTATCAAACAGGGCAAAGGTCTTTAGTTGGGTATCTTGAGATTTACTATCCTGATCAATTATCGGTTCAGTGACTAGTATCACTTGTGAATTGTCTGGAGCCGCTCAATGTGTTTGTGATTTGGCATTGGAACTACGTTGCGAGTCGCATTCATATTCAGGGATGGCGAAAGACCTTGCTCAGTGATGTTATTATTGCCAGTAGTTGGTTTCACCAAAGTGAAGTCCTGAATCCCTGTTGGTGGTCTGTCGACAGGTATCTGATCAGAGCCTGGCCTTAGGGGTTCGTTGATTCTAGTTTTAGCATCATGTATAGATAAGGTAGGTTTAGGTGAGGGTTTCTTGGTTGGAAATGAGGATTGAACTTCTCTTGTTTTGCACAAATATCATGACCATTTGAAGATCTCCAAAATAGAGGTCATTAGGGTTATTTTATTATTAAATCGAATAGTGCTGAGAGTTTGGCTTCCTTATCGAGTCGGGTTTGTATCAAACTCGAGAAGGACTCTAAAAATATCAGCTTTGAGTGTACCATAGCCAGTAATGTGGCTTGATCTCTAATGGTTTCGTTTAGGTTTTCATAAAGCTTTGTGAAGGGGTTAAGCCCGACCTTCAGGAATGCTGACATAATGTGCTGTAAACATGCTACATCTACTGCTTTCAATGGGGGTGTTTGGTGATCTCTCTGGAAAACCTTCTTTCATCTGAGAAGTCTAGTCATGAGTTAGCTGAGGACATTCATTATGAAGTTTGAGCCTCCTTATTTCTCGAGGGTCACTGTCAGCCAAAATTTGGTAAATTAGACACAACTATTGGTTTTATATAGAGAGATACAATGTCTTCCTGGATGGCCACAGAAGCAGATCCATTTGAGTGGACATTTAGGTCGCAGTCAGGCCATTTAACAGTTAAAACTTTTCCTGACAGGATTCCATTCATCCTTGGTGTTGAACAGTTGGAGGGACCCTAATCACTAGCCTTTCTTTCTCTTGCCATGGTGGCCTTAAGATCAGCTATATCTTGTGCTAGGTGAGTAGCAAGTGCACAATGTTGATTTTATAATGATTTAACTGGCTGGTGAGTACTAGAAGGACATAATAGCAATTGTATTCTTGTGGAATTAGGATTTTGTGGACAGAAAGAGGAAGCATACTTAGGAGAGTCGGGACGAGTGAAAACCTCCTCGAGATATGCATAGTGCTCCTCAAAGGCAAAATGTTCATAGATTCCACTGGTTCCTAACCCATTACAACTTGAAGAGTTTCTCGTTATAGGTTGAGGAGGTTATTTGGGTGTACGGAGGCTGGGAGAGTCAGTCCCCTGCGAGGGCAACATTTTTTGAGGCCCGTTGATTGAGACTTTGTGTAGAAATAAATCCTTGCTAGAGCTGTGCACCATCCTGGTGTCAGAAGAAACAGGAGGATGCTGAGTTAAAGATTAGGAAGGAATTCACAAACACCCTCTTCCGCCCGTGTCTAATTTTTGTATAGTTTCAGTGGAGTGACAGACCAGTGAATAGACTGCTTTCTTGGCAGAAATGCCATCCCTGTGTTCAATGCAATCTCTGGAGCGTGAAATTAATGATTTACTCATCCTCTCTAATAATGGAATACAGTCATTAGAGTTACTTTTGGTGAGAAGAGAACAACTTGAATGGCAGAGTTTGGAATCGGCTACCGAATCCTGCTGTTTTTTTCCCATTTCCCCATTTACAAGGACCAGTATTCATTGTCCAGGAGTTGCGTATCTGACAAAAATTCTTGTACTCACGCTACAAACCAAGGAATGACAGATTTAGGGAACAAAAGTATGCAAGTGTCTTGGTGTCACGTATGAACTACGTTAGAGGCTTTACTACACCACAAGGTTGCTACCAATCAACTGTGAAATGGGCTCAAATGGAAGCATACTGCAACCCTGCAGTCACCCAAACACAGTTATGAAGGGTGGGTAAAAAAGGAAAAAAAATGGTAAAAAAGAAAAAAAGATGAAAACACTTGATCCAAGAAAACGTGAAATGGGCTCAATGGGAAGCATTACGCAACCTTGCAGTCACCAAAACATATTCATAAAATGCGGGTAGAGACACTAGATCCACAAGACTACTGTATTTATACAGTGCCTGAACACCTCACTGAACACTGGAAAATGAGTACACTGTGTCAGTAATGTCTTACCCTTTAGTCTGAGACCTGAGGTTTGATCACTGCTTCTCCACTGTGGCGGCGAGCTTAACCCTGAAGCAAATTGGGTCAATTTCGCGGTCTCAGTAGTAGGAAGACCGCGCCACTGCAGCTGACCACGGCACACACCGCTCTCACAGGAAACAGGGTGCAGCTTGTCCACTCTCCAGCTCTCACGCTGCACACCTTACTCCTGCTCTCACACAGTGAAGGATACCAGAGTGCACTAGAGAAGCGGATCCAACAATGCCACAAGACGGCAATGAGAGGTGTCAAGCCGCACTGAATTACTCAGATGTTCACTTGTCTCAGCCGCTTCCAACACATAGTGACACTGAGTTGTACTTTTTGGCTACAGGGAAATTAATGGGAGTAGGCTGAAAACAGAGTTTTTTGCGTTCTTAATAACATTTTTATTTTTTAACAAATCTTTCCTGAAATGTCCAGTCTGGGTGGTGGGGGTAGGGCCGATGACCAACTTTTTGCTTGTGAAATATCAACCAAATCCTTAATGGGCGTCAAATTTTATTAGCAAATCAATTTTTCCAGGATTCCTGTGGAACGTGATACTCAACTCTAATGCAGAGATAGTACGTTAAGGTGTGACCTTAATGCAACTAAACCCCTGAAATTCAACTAAAGCCGCCTTAACTCTGCATCCCTGTTGCGCAGCCTATGACCACAATGATGACATCACATCGGACAGCACTAATGACATCACTGGTGAAATGACTAATGGCATGACATACACATGTATACAAAATGGATACTATTTAAAGATCACTTTTACTTTGTACAGTATGTGTTTTATTTCAATTTTAACATGTTAATCACCTACAATAGACACACCGAAAGAAATATGCATCTACGTACATTTTTTTAATCAAATGTTCTATTTTACCCATATATACATTTAGAGCAATAATCCCTTTTTTCAATACCTATGTATGAACATTCTTAAAATATATCCTAATACTTAGTTGTTCCTTGTTTTAAAGCACTTCACATGTCATTTAGAAAAATGTTCTTACAATAAAACAATTGAGTATTCACATATATTTATTTTTAAAAGGTCGTAAATAATTAGGGTTCAACATGTGTCGCTTTCTATTTATTTCTACTGATTTCTTCTGTAAATGTATATACAGATTATATTATAGTGAACATGTGTTAGATATATTTTGCACAAACAGGAACATTGTAAGTAGTGTACTATTTATAATTCAGATATCGGGCGTCATCAGGGGTTGTGCGGAGCAGCAAAAATGCAGCGGTAATGCTATTACTGCTGCATTACTGCTCCACCCAATCCCGAGTTTGGGTGAAAAGCTCGAGATATACCTGTAGAGGTAAATCTCCAGCTTTCCACGCATTTTCGGCACAATTACGGCCAGGCGCTATTAATGCTTGCGGTAATAGCGCTGAAAAGCTCCATAGAGTCCTATTGTCTCTATGAAAAAGGGGAATTACAGCTCCATCGCACCTCGGTATCTGGTGCAAATTGCAGATGTCCGAGGTAAAGTAACGCTAATAGTGTTAGCAGTATCCCAGCACTATTACTGCCAGGATACCGCCAAGGCCATGATGAGGCCCATCATCCTATAGCAACACAACATAAGTACGGCACCCCCTTCTCCATCAAATGTTTAAAAAACGAATGCACATAATAACCCCAAACCACAAAAAGGCCTCTTTAAATGCTTTGTGCCCAAGTGGTTTCGGACCTAGTGCAAACCCATCCAGTGGTTTGGATTGTGCGGTCTGGCAAAAATGTAACTTTTTTGCCTATGGGAAAATGAATGAGAGTCCAACTCACCTTAACGATAGAGCGGAGACTGCCACTCTATAATATTTGGAGGTTTTGTAGATGCACATAATTCTCTGCCTTCTGCCTCCTTATATATAGAACTTTATCTTATACCGATTATGTTTTCGCAACCTCTGCCCTCTGGTTGCATATTGGTCATTACTTCTACCATTAATCAGAGTCCTTCTTCCAGCCAGTTCTGTTTCAACTTTTGCTTCACATCAAACACAACTTCCAGTGCTTAGGCAAGGCAATATTGCAATACTTGCATGGTTTTGCCCAAAACCACTTATTTGGGGCAATCACCCCACTCTCCGATCACTTCCAAGTCGAGACTCTTTTTTGTCATCGGCTGATCAGAGTAATCCATCCAATCATTGCAGGTGTAGCAATGATTTGGTGTGTGATGTAAAACATTTATAGTGGGCTATTATGCTTTTCATTGCCTTAAATACATGGATTTTCCATCACAAGCACAGTGATTGTTACATGGCTGTTTTGGACTGCTTTTGTGGTGGCTTCTTTTCCCATGAAGTTGGGTAGCAAAGAGTCAATGAAGGAATAGATGATGCAGCAAGACTTGAAGGTGATTTGTGCATGCAGTGGGAGCCTGTGAAGGTCGATGAGGGCCGGGGTGATGTGGTCGTATCTGCGTTGACCCTTGATGAGGTGTGCAGCTTTGTGTAGGAAACTTCTCAGGGCCACAAGCAAGGACAACGGGTGGCCTTCGCGGAGTGCATTGCTCCATCGAGGTGGGATAGGACCAGTGCTTGAACAGTGGATCTAAAGCTGTCCGGAGGGAGGAAAGACTGGGCTTTTCGCAGGAGGGAGAGCTGATACCAAGCTATCTGAGTTTTCTTAGCTATGTCTGTCCTGAAGGAGAGATGTTTGTCGATGTGGAACCCGAGGGACTTGGCACAGGAAGTGAAGCCCTCAGAGTTCATGGTTGATAGCCAGGGCTGTATGCCTGGGTGTTCGGTCTTGTTGGTGATGAGTAGGAATTCGGTTTTAGAGGGGTTGAGCTTCAAATATGCACTGGCTATCCAAGACTGGATCAGCGAAAGGAAGGTTTTGAGCCTATGGATGTCCTTGATGGAGTAGATCTTGAGGTAACATGGATGTGGATGTTGTGTGTGGCTAGGAGGGCTCCATGTATAGATTGAAGATCACTGGGGAAAAGATGGAACCCTGCAGGACTCCACAGGTGACCAGTAGCATTGACTATCTAGAGGAGTCCATCTGAACAAACTGCTGGCGGTTTGCAAGGTAGGACTTGAACGAGCAGAGGACAAGGTTGCTGATTCCCATGATTCAATGTAGGAGAAGGATTTCCCACCATGGTATTTGCATTTTTGAGACAAATTTGTATTTCAGGGAGTGACTCACACAAAGCTATTAATAGACTGGTCTGAGTGCCTTGTAAGAAAAGATTCCATAACAATTCTAGGGTTTATGGTGGAAAATCATAAATAAAAGTAGAAAAGTATTTTTTGTCTGATCGATATAAAATCATTGCTATCCATTAATATGTACTTGATTTGATTCCAAGCTATTTATTTATTTGTATTTGTAAAGCGCACTGGCAGCCCAGGGCCATTGTGGCGCTGTTACAAGAAAGTGACTAAGTTACAGGTAACGAACATTGCTTACTGGTTACATGAGGCGTAGCAATGTTGCAACAGGTTACATGGGTGGCATAGTATATACATTGCAAAGTTACTTGGATGAGAAGCAGCATGCCGGACAATTAGGTACTTGGAGAATTCAAATGAACATTCATGTTTTGATTTCTTTGCTAGATGGGATGAGATACCTCTGAAGTTGAGTTTTCACCCAAATTTAACTTTTTTGCCTATGGGAAAATGAATGAGAGTCCAACTCACCTTAACGATAGAGCGGAGACTGCCACTCTATAATATTTGGAGGTTTTGTAGATGCACATAATTCTCTGCCTTCTGCCTCCTTATATATAGAACTTTATCTTATACCGATTATGTTTTCGCAACCTCTGCCCTCTGGTTGCATATTGGTCATTACTTCTACCATTAATCAGAGTCCTTCTTCCAGCCAGTTCTGTTTCAACTTTTGCTTCACATCAAACACAACTTCCAGTGCTTAGGCAAGGCAATATTGCAATACTTGCATGGTTTTGCCCAAAACCACTTATTTGGGGCAATCACCCCACTCTCCGATCACTTCCAAGTCGAGACTCTTTTTTGTCATCGGCTGATCAGAGTAATCCATCCAATCATTGCAGGTGTAGCAATGATTTGGTGTGTGATGTAAAACATTTATAGTGGGCTATTATGCTTTTCATTGCCTTAAATACATGGATTTTCCATCACAAGCACAGTGATTGTTACATGGCTGTTTTGGACTGCTTTTGTGGTGGCTTCTTTTCCCATGAAGTTGGGTAGCAAAGAGTCAATGAAGGAATAGATGATGCAGCAAGACTTGAAGGTGATTTGTGCATGCAGTGGGAGCCTGTGAAGGTCGATGAGGGCCGGGGTGATGTGGTCGTATCTGCGTTGACCCTTGATGAGGTGTGCAGCTTTGTGTAGGAAACTTCTCAGGGCCACAAGCAAGGACAACGGGTGGCCTTCGCGGAGTGCATTGCTCCATCGAGGTGGGATAGGACCAGTGCTTGAACAGTGGATCTAAAGCTGTCCGGAGGGAGGAAAGACTGGGCTTTTCGCAGGAGGGAGAGCTGATACCAAGCTATCTGAGTTTTCTTAGCTATGTCTGTCCTGAAGGAGAGATGTTTGTCGATGTGGAACCCGAGGGACTTGGCACAGGAAGTGAAGCCCTCAGAGTTCATGGTTGATAGCCAGGGCTGTATGCCTGGGTGTTCGGTCTTGTTGGTGATGAGTAGGAATTCGGTTTTAGAGGGGTTGAGCTTCAAATATGCACTGGCTATCCAAGACTGGATCAGCGAAAGGAAGGTTTTGAGCCTATGGATGTCCTTGATGGAGTAGATCTTGAGGTAACATGGATGTGGATGTTGTGTGTGGCTAGGAGGGCTCCATGTATAGATTGAAGATCACTGGGGAAAAGATGGAACCCTGCAGGACTCCACAGGTGACCAGTAGCATTGACTATCTAGAGGAGTCCATCTGAACAAACTGCTGGCGGTTTGCAAGGTAGGACTTGAACGAGCAGAGGACAAGGTTGCTGATTCCCATGATTCAATGTAGGAGAAGGATTTCCCACCATGGTATTTGCATTTTTGAGACAAATTTGTATTTCAGGGAGTGACTCACACAAAGCTATTAATAGACTGGTCTGAGTGCCTTGTAAGAAAAGATTCCATAACAATTCTAGGGTTTATGGTGGAAAATCATAAATAAAAGTAGAAAAGTATTTTTTGTCTGATCGATATAAAATCATTGCTATCCATTAATATGTACTTGATTTGATTCCAAGCTATTTATTTATTTGTATTTGTAAAGCGCACTGGCAGCCCAGGGCCATTGTGGCGCTGTTACAAGAAAGTGACTAAGTTACAGGTAACGAACATTGCTTACTGGTTACATGAGGCGTAGCAATGTTGCAACAGGTTACATGGGTGGCATAGTATATACATTGCAAAGTTACTTGGATGAGAAGCAGCATGCCGGACAATTAGGTACTTGGAGAATTCAAATGAACATTCATGTTTTGATTTCTTTGCTAGATGGGATGAGATACCTCTGAAGTTGGGTGGCAGGGAGTTCCACTGGGTTGCAGGGATGATGTCATGATGCCTACCCCCAGGCATCCGGACCAAGCCCATCAGCCCCGGGAGCAGGCATCTAGACATTTAGTAAAACCTCAGCAGCCCCGGCTAGGGGCTATCTGGGTTCAGTCCTGGCACCTTAGGCACCAGGCTCATAGTAGAAATCAGTCCTGGTACCCAAGGCGCCATGCTCATAGTCATTACTTACCTCAGGCAGACCATGCTGCAAATGACTCCAATCCAACTTGAAGCCTGAAAGGGACTATTTTTCTACAGGGACTATTTTTTACTCGGGTGTGGTTCTAGGGACCTCTTACCTGGGACTACTTTTGAGGCTATTTAAACCACACCCGACCAGCAACACACGCTTCACGTTATTCTGCATCCAGCAGCGTAACGCTCACCGTGCCTGCAGTCTGCATCCAGTCTTCTGCCACGCCCACCTCGAATCCGGAGCTCCTAAAACAAAGAGGAAACAAAGGGACAAGGTTAGAAAACTAACTTATTTCTATTCCACCCCTGATTCTGGATCCATCTTGTCTCCGGACCTGTAAAGAACATCATTTCTGCACACGCCGCACCTCCAGCTGCAGCGCCGCGCCATACTCACCAGTCTTCACAGCATCCTTCGGGTCGGCGCTGCCTCCATCATTTCTTCGCCGAACTTCGGCACCTCGGAGACAAAAGAAAACTACAAGGTGAGCCGAGGGATCCAACAAATATAATTCTTACCACCATAGACTTACCTGATTTACCACCGGAGGCATCCTTTTGTGACTCTCCATATTTTCATGTGCCGCATCTGTAAAGAGAGAGAAAACAACACGTTTTCCACGTGCAACATTTACCGGACAGCGCCGGGTAATACAGACTCTTACCTGAGCGCCACCAGCTGCCACAAGAGCATCTTTTCACAAGCCAGCTGCAAGACAAGAAAGGAAGGGGGGAACAAGAGTGAACATCGGACATATTGAACTCTATGAACTTAATACTTACTGGTCCTCACCAGGAACCTCAGAGTCAATACTCTACGGAACTCTCCCGAGCCTTCAAACCAGTGAAGTAACTGGAATCGACGCGCCCCTGCAAATCCACGCAGGATGGAGAGCTCATCTTTCAAGAATATAAGGTGAGATTGCTGTGAGGGCATTTCGGAGGTGATTAGTTGGGGAGGACTGTGGGGGTGCCATCACTTGAATCCACAAGTGGCTAAATCCATCTCTCCACTTGCAGGAGAATATTTCTACGGGTTAAGCAGAAAAGATTAGGAGGGCAGATCCATTCAGTCATCGCTGCACTATGCATCACGTGGGTGGAGACCGCAGCTGTCCGGGTCCGACCGACGCCCCTGTGGGAGCCAGGTGAGCGTAACAGAACGCGAAGCCTATCTACAAATCCCCAACCCGGCGTTATGGAAACCTCAGAAACCGACCAACTAGCCCTATTGTTAGGGGAACTTAGAGCAGAACTGCACTGCGTGCGCCAAGAAACTAATGCCCTCAGGAGAGAACTGATTGTGTCAAAGGAGCGCACTGATGATCTTGCTAGACAATTACTGCAAAACCAAGCTGGGCAAACACCATTACCTGGATTCGGGGGGAATCCAACTCCTGTTTCATCGAGCAATCCTGTGCAAGTGGTTCTACCAGCGAGCATTCCTTTAGCTCCACCCAAACGTTTTGCTGGGGACCGAAAAAAGTTTGCTGTGTTTATGAACCAATGCCGCTTGCACTTTTTATGCAGACCTGGAGCTTTTCCGAACGACCAAACCAAAGTAGCCTTTGTACTATTATATCTTAGTGGCAGCGCAGCGGATTGGTCAATTCCATTAGTTAACCAGGATGACACTCTTCTTCGGGATTTTCAAGGTTTTCAATTGAGCTTGGAAAGACTATTTGCCAGACATTCACAGGGACAGGCCCTGGATAACGAACTGTTATCATTATGACAAGGTAACCAGGATCTACTAACCTATATCGCCACTTTCAATAGGTTAGTGGTGGAAACTGGATTGCCAGAGGTAAAACGAATTACATTATTTCATCGTGGACTTCGGGGTGAACTCAAAGACGTTTTGGCCCAAGTTGTGAACCCACCTCAGGATTGTGCAGAATATATAGACTTAGTGGTCCAGTTAGACCACCGACTTCAGAATAGAAAGGCTGATCGAGCTAAGTTCGAGAATCGGGTATTGGTTAAACCCAATGTTACCCTCAAAGGAACAGATGTATCAGAACCGATGCAGATCAGGGGGGTCAAGGGACCCTTAACTCAAAAGTAAAGAGAACGAAGACGGCAGATGCAATTGTGTCTGTACTGTGGGGCATCAGGACATTTTCTACGGGATTGCCCTATAAAAACATCTAAAAGAGTAGTCGGAGTTGCTGATAAAAATCAAACAGGGCCTGATTAGGGAAACGACCACACCCGACAAGCGTAGAGGTCCGCTTGCCGAGCTTGAAGAAGGATACTCATACCTCGCACTTCATCATACCAAAGAACCTTATAGATCCAAGGCAGCCATCACGTATGCATGCAGTGAGGGCATACATTGATAGCGGGGCCATAGGAAACTATGTGGACCACGAGTTGGCTTCTGGATGAATCTATCTCTCTGCAAAAAGACCACTTCGGATGTCATCACCACAGTCGATGGAACTGAAATTGCCTCTGGGCCTGTAACTCATTCCACCGCAGAGATGACACTATTGGGTCAGGGTGGGCATTGAGAGACTATTGTGTTTGATTTAATCAAAGCCCCGCAGTTCCAAATAATACTGGGGATACCTTGGTTGGAAACACATAATCCTTGTATTGATTGGCGAGAGAAGTGAACAACCTTCCCGGCTTGTGCACATACTTGTTACCTGAAAAAACCCTTGAACCAAGGCCTGGCCACAGTCGCTACTCCAGTCATGCAGTTACCTCAGGAATATCAAGAATTCCAGGATGTTTTCCAAAAGGAACAGGCAAACACCCTACCACCTCACAGATCATACGATTGTCAAATCGATCTCATACCCGGTGCACAACCTCCATGTAGTAGGATCTACGCCCTTACGGAACCCGAAAACCTTCACCTACGACAATACTTGGACCAATACCTTGCTAATGGCTTCATTCGTCCATCCAAGTCCCCTTCAGCTTTGTTCTTCGTGCCTAAAAAGGAAGGTGACCTCAGAACGTGCATAGACTACCGCGCAATAAAACAGATCACGGTTAAGAACCGATACCCATTGCCTCTGATCCCCGAATTACTAGACCAAGTAAAGGACGCTTGCATCTACACTAAATTAGATCTCCGAGGGGCATATCATCTGGTACGTGTAAAGAAAGGCGACGAATGGAAGACTGCTTTTCGCACTAAGTACGGGTTATTCAAATACCAGGTGATGCCCTTCGGGTTGTGCAATGCACCAGCAGCCTTCCAGTATTTTATGAACGTTGTCCTTCGTGAACTCATTGACGTCTGTGTTGTTGTATACATAGACGATATTCTAGTGTACTCTTCTTCAGAATCAGACCATGTGAAGCAAGTTTGTGCAGTCCTTGAGAAACTACGCCAGCACAAGTTATATGCAAAATTGGAAAAATGCATTTTTCATGCTACGGAAGTTGAATTCCTTGGATTTATCCTGACTCCAAAAGGAGTCCGAATGGACTCTCGAAAGGTGGATGCAATCCTCAAGTGGCCATCACCCAGTTCAGTTAAAGGGGTACAAAACATGCTCGGATTTGCTAATTTCTATCGCAGATTCATTCTGGATTTCTCACATGTTGTACACCCTATCACAGCACTTTTGCGAAAAAACAAACGCTTCTTGTGGACCGAAGAAGCTGAAAAGGCCTTCCAAGAGCTGAAAGCAAAATTCATGTCTGCACCTGTCTTAAAGCATCCACGCCCCAAACTTCCATACATAGTTGAAACTGATGCATCCAGTTTAGCCATGGGAGCTGTCCTGTCCCAGAAGGATCCTGAAACCGGTCAACTTCACCCAGTAGCATTTTGGTCCAGAAAGTTCTTGGCACCCGAGTTAAACTATGCGGTTACCGATAAAGAATTATTAGCCATCAAATCCGCCTTGAAGGCTTGGCGGCATTATCTTCTCGGTGCCAGGCATACCATTACGGTAATCACCGATCACCGCAACTTGCAGTATTTAAAAACAGCCAAGGCCCAATCGTCGCGTCAACTTCGATGGGCATTGTTCTTTGCCGAGTTGGATTTAACACCATTCTAGTTATTGTGGATCTTTTTTCCAAGATGGCCCACTTTATTCCTCTAAAGGGATTACCTTCTGCTTCAATTCTGGCCAAGGAGTTCCTCGAAAACATTGTTCGAATACACGGATTTCCTTCCGTATTGGTCTCTGACCGAGGTAGTCAATTCATTTCACATTTTTGGAAGACATGTTGTCAACTGGCGCAAATCGACGTGAGGTTATCAACCAGTCACCATCCCCAGACCGATGGTCAGACGGAGAGGACTAACCAGACCCTTGAACAGTACCTACGTTGCATGCTACACCAGACCGAAAGTAATTGGAAAGATATTTTATGGATTTCCGAGTATGCATGCAATAACTCTGTTCATTCAGGAACCGGACAAAGCCCCTTTTATACCATATATGGACATCACCTTCGAACCTCAGAACTAGATTCGCCTCAGCATTTAGAAATGCCTGCAGTTAGTCATTTGCATTCTACTATTACACAAGCCTTTAAAGAGGCAACAGAACATTTGAAACAAGCAAAAGAGAAATATAAGAAAAATGCTGATCAACATAGAAGTGAAACTCCACAATACCAGATTGGGGATCAAGTTTGGCTGGCTACAAAACACATACCTCTGAAGGGAACTCGGACTTTTAACCCTAGATATTTGGGGCCTTACACTATTAAGGCCATTATCAACCCGGTAGCCGTCAAATTGGAATTACCCTCTAAAATGCGCATTCATCCTGTCTTTCATGTTTCACTTTTAAAACCAGTTCAACCAGTAACAAGATTAACCAAACCACCCGACCCCATCTTGATAGATGGAAAACCTGAATTTGAGGTAAAGAATATCCTGGACTCCAAGATGGTTAAATCAAAACTTTTTTATTTAATCGATTGGAAGGGCTACGGACCACAAGAAAGGTCATGGGAACCTAGTGACCACGTACATGCACCTCGGTTGGTGAAAAGATTCCATCGGACCTTCCCAGACAAACCAGGGCCCAGGGGAAGAACAACTTTAGGAGGGGCATTGGGGGGGAGTGCTGCCATTATGCCTACCCCCAGGCATCAGGACCAAGCCCATCAGCCCCAGGAGCAGGCATCTAGACATTTAGTAAAACCTCAGCAGCCCCGGCTAGGGGCTATCTGGGTTCAGTCCTGGCGCCTTAGGCGCCAGGCTCATAGTAGAAATCAGTCCTGGCGCCAAAGGCACCAGGCTCATAGTCATTACTTACCTCAGGCAGACCATGCTGTAAATGACTCCAATCCAACATGAAGCCTGAAAGGGACTATTTTTCTACAGGGACTATTTTTTACTCAGGTGTGGTTCTAGGGACCTCTTACCTGGGACTACTTTTGAGGCTATTTAAACCAACCCCGACCAGCAACACACACTTCACGTTATTCTGCATCGTAACGCTCACCGTGCCTGCAGTCTGCATCCAGTCTTCTGCCACGCCCGCCTCGAATCCGGAGCTCCTAAAACAAAGAGGAAACAAAGGGACAAGGTTAGAAAACTAACTTATTTCTATTCCACACCTGATTCTGGATCCATCTCGTCTCCGGACCTGTAAAGAACATCATTTCTGCATGCGCCGCACCTCCAGCTGCAGCGCCGCACCATACTCACCAGTCTTCACAGCATCCTTCGGGTCGGCGCTGCCTCCATCATTTCTTCGCCGAATTTCGGCACATAGGAGACAAAAGAAAACCACAAGGTGAGCTGAGGGAACCAACAAATATAATTCTTACCACCATAGACTTACCTGATTTACCACCGGAGGCATCCTTTTGTGACTCTCCATATTTTCACATGCCGCATCTGTAAAGAGAGACAAAACAACACGTTTTCCTCGTGCAACATTTACCAGACAGTGCCGGGTAATACAGACTCTTACCTGAGCACCACCAGCTGCCACAAGAGCATCTTTTCACGAGCCAGCTGCAAGACAAGAAAGGAAGGGGGGAACAAGAGTGAACATCGGACATATTGAACTCTATGAACTTAATACTTACTGGTCCTCACCAGGAACCTCAGAGTCAATACTCTCCGGAACTCTCCCGAGCCTTCAAACCAGTGAAGTAACTGGAATCGACGCGCCCCTACAAATCCACGCAGGATGGAGAGCTCATTCTTGCAAGAATATAAGGTGAGATTGCTGTGAGGGCATTTCGGAGGTGATTAGTTGGGGAGGACTGTGAGGGTGCCATCACCTGAATCCACAAGTGGCTAAATCCATCGCTCCACTTGCAGGAGAATATTTCTACGGGTTAAGCAGACAAGATTAGGAGGGCAGATCCAGTCAGTCATCGCTGCACTACGCATCACGTGGGTGGAGACCGCAGCTGTCTGGGTCCCACCGACGCCCATGTGGAAGCCAGGTGAGAGTAACACGCCACTGCACCCTACTTCCAGTATTGTCCTTCGGCTCTCTCATCCCACTCCTACCCAGTCCCTGGGCTCTCCCCATCTCCATCACACACCCTGGGCTCTCCCCACCCTGCTCCCACCACTATCCCATGGTTCCTGCCCATCCCGCTTCCACCACAGTACCTGGGATACCCCCATCCCGTTCCCAACACAGTCCGGGAGCCAGTGGCGGCTAGTGAATTTTTTAAGTGGAGGCGCATAACTATTTCCCCCAAAAATGCCATAGCAACCGAGCGCAGTGAGGGAGCCCGAACCAATTAAGGGAGGTTTGGGGGGGTCCCCCCCTCCGTGAATTGTTTTTAAAAAAATTGGTTAAAATGTTGCATTGTAGAGCATACTTTATAAAAAATGGGTAAATAGCAAACAGTTTGCAATTGGTGCTGAGGAGCCCAGGAAGCAGGCATGGCATTTTTTACTGGACATCTATGATAGATGTCTAGTAGAAAGATACCATCCCTGTCCCCTGGGCCCAACACAATCAACATGTCTATGTGTGTATGCTGGGGTGCCAATGTGGAAAGCATAGTATTGTTGACTGGACATCTATTATTGAAATCCAGTAAAAGAAATACCATCCCTGTCCCTTGGGCTCCACAGCGCCTCAGAAGGAGAGCTCATTTTGGCAGGTGGGTTTGGGGATTGTACAACAAAGGCATTTAAGCATGTTTAAAAGTCCTTTGTTGTACAACCTTCCCCCCTCTATCCAGCACTTGCCGAATTTAGCTCAACGGACCAAAACAAATGAACACACACATTCATACAGCAATCACTCTATCATTCACACGAGCATCCATCACCATACACTCACTAATAACACAAGCATAAACACATCCATACACATGTTTAAATTAAAAAAAATTAACATAAATGTACCTTCTGCATTGGCCTGCGTGTGTGTGCTGAAACGCCCTGTTCCAGGCTGCTCTGTACATAGGTGCAAGGAGTCGGAGGACTCCCCCTTGCACATACAGACATGCAATGCCCCAACCAGCAATTCCAATGAGCTATGCAATGCTGGCAAAGCAAAACACCCCAGCACTTGCATGGCTCAGTGAGCATGTGCGGCTGGAGAACTAAACTGAACTGTCAAAGGGAAATAGTGTATCCCTTTGACAGTTTAGCCAGCCCAGGAGAACTCACTCAGCTGGAAAAAAACAGCTGAGGGAGTGCTCATTTTTTCACTGGGGTGGCTCCTTAGCGCCTCCATAAAGGGTGAGGGGGTCACTGGGTGGGTGCCCCCTCGCCATTATGGATTAGCCGGCAGGCTCGGACTGGTGTATGGGGCAATAGGGCAATGTCTGTACCAAAAAATGCAAAATGCTAGTATGGGCCAGGTAAAACGGCCACTTTTTTGGCCAATGGTGGCCAGTTTCATTAGTTACTTCACTTTTCAGTTTGTAATTTTGACCATTGTTGCTGAATAAATATTCTTCAAATATCACAATTTACAAAATTACTGTGACTAAAGGAATGAATATCCATTTACAACTTTAGGCCACTTTTTCATTGGTCCCTGAGACAGTTTCATGCTTCAGCCCGACCATGTGAGCTGCTCCTGCCCATTTCTTCCAATCTAAAAATGTCATGCTAGGCTCTCACGGCCCCCCAGGGATGCGATTGCAGCCCCTTGCGGGGGCGTGCCCCACAGTTTGAATACCGCTGCTCTGTCACCATGAAAGATTGCGTAGGCTTTGATATCTGTAGTAGCAGAAAAGCTACTATCCCTCCAGGAAAAAGAGGGATGATTCCCACAGACTTAGTCCTAAGACCCTCGGCGGGGTGTTACATACGATAGTACCCAAAATATGGCCTGGCCTGGAAGTTTGGTCTGAATGTCCTAGCTCGCATCATAGATCCCGATTTTCAGGGAGACATAAGAGTTCTCCGACAGAACCATGACTAAACTCCATTGAAGTACATTGTGGGTACAAAATTGCTCAGAGAATTCTTGAAAGGGCCCGATTTCCCCATTTTGAAGAAAGTGCACCAGCAGAAACTGAGAGAGGTAACTTACGCTTTGGAGAAGCTGATGAACCATCTACCACTGAGGCCAAGAGGGAATAAGAACCTACCATCCATCCCGATCTAGCCTTCGTCCAGCGGAATGAACGGGCACTCGCAGAGGACTTCTTACCATTGATTCCTGAAGGGGAAGGATTAGAGAAGGGAAGCCTTTTTTTCTTCCTAAAACAAGGATTACTGTATAGAAAGGAAACCTCCAGAGAAGGCCTAAGTAAAACTCAGTTAGTAATCCCCAAAACCCATCAGAAGATCGCACTAGAGATTGCACATTCTCATTTGACAGGGGGACATTTTGGACAACTTAAGCCCGAAGCTCACATCAGTGGGAATTTCTACTGGCCAGGTATCCATGCTGACATAAAGAACTTCATTCAGAGATGTGAAATATGCTAGAAAACCAGTGTGCATATTCCCTTACCTGCCCCTCTGAACCACTTACCAATAATACAAGTCCCTTTCCCCCGAATTGGGATGGATATCATTGGACAGTTGGAAACCTCTAGACTGGGTAACAAATATGTCCTTTTAAGCATTGATTACTCTACCAGATACCCAGAGGTGTCACCCATGTGGAACAACTCAACCCAACAAATCTTAAAACACCCATTACCATTTTCTTCTAGGGTTGATTTACCCTATGAAATTCTTGCGGGTCAGGGTTCCAGTTTTATGAGCAATCTCATGCGTGAAGTCAAGAAATTACTACATATTTCCACCTTAGGTACCTCAGTTTACCACCCCAAATGGACGGATTTGTAGAGAGATTTAACAAAACCCTGAAGATCATCTTGAGAAAGTTGGTAGATAAGGATGGGAAAGACTGCGATTGCATGATACCCATGTCCCCATTTGCAGTAAGAAAGACCCATCAGGTGTCCACAGGATTCTCTCCTTTTGAACTGCTTTAAGTTAGAGAGCAATAAATGACCTAGACATGGTCAGGGAGACCTGGGAAGAGATAGAAGAGGCACATTTTCCCCTCTCAAAAACAGCTGCCCAACTGCAAGAGCATATGAAACTTGTTTGAAATCTAGTATATACTCACATGGAAAAAGCCCAAACCCGACAAAAGTCCACCTACGACAAGAAGGTAAACTTAAGAACATTTTCAGTAGGGCAAAAGGTATTTGTCCTCTTACATACCTCTGAAAATAAACATGTCTCAAAGTGGCTAGGGCCATATCAGGCAGTAGAGCAAACAGGGACCTGTACCTAGAAAATAGCCTAAGCTGATAGGAAACAAAAGACCCACCTTTACCACGTACATCTCTTAAAGGAGTGGAAAGAAAATCCTGCTGCAGCCACTTCCTCAATACTCTCTTGTTTGGTACCAGAGGAATTAAATAGTTTTGAGCGGATTCCCCAAGAGCTATACCAACAAAAACAAGAAGACTTAAACAATCTGGTCACGACATTCCCCGATGTATTCTGTGAGAAACCATGGAGGGTATGCAGCACCTATCATTATATGAGAACTCCCAAAGGAAAATTGGACAATTTGAAACCATATAGACTCCCGGAAGCAGGAAGTCAGATAGTGGTTGAGGAAGTGGAAAAAATGCTGAGGGCAAACATTATCGAATACTCTTAAAGCCCATGGTCCTCCCCTATTGTGTTGGTCACTAAACCTGATAATTCCTGGAGGTTTTGCATAGACTTCCAGCAGGTGAACGCCATCTCCGACTTCGATGCCTATCCAAAGCCCTGCATCGACTATTTGATTGATAAATTCTGAAATACCACATTCCTATCAACCCTAGACTTAACCAAGGGGTATTGGTAGGTTCCAGTACCTGGACCTGATAAGGAAAAGACAGCTTTCTCGGCGCCCCTGTGCTATTTCAGTTCAAATTCCTCCTTTTTGGCCCGCACAGGGCCCCAGCCACTTTCCAAAGACATATGGACAGGATATTACAGCCCTACTCTTATTTTTGCGGGGCTTATATTGATGACATATTCATTTCTAGTTATTGTATTACAAACTGATGCCTCTCTCATAGGCTTAGGAGCAGTCTTGTCACAAAGTTGTGATGGATTAGAACACCCTATCCTAGTCTCTAGTTGAAAACTCTTCCCACATGAAATAAAGACTCTGGGCCTCATTATAAGGCTGGCGCTCCCGTAATGAAGGGGGCCGGTATGGGTCTGACCCCCTTCATTACGGGAGCGCCGATTACAAGCTTCCCATCACGGGACCTGGATCAGACGTCTGGTAAAACCAGACGTCTTTTCCGGGTCCCGTGAGGGGAAGAGGGAGGCAACAATGGGACACTTGTAATGTGCCCGTTGTTACCTCCCTCCCAATTCCCATTGAGGCCAATGGGGGCTCAAATGGGAATGGGCATGGGTTCCTGCAAGGAGGACTTACCGGGTCCTCCTATGTCGGAGTAACCCGGTAAGTCCCCATTGCAGGAACAGGTAATGGAGCCCGGTATGGAGGCAGCCATGGAGCTAATAGCTCCATGGCTGCCTCCATACTCGTAATGAGGCAGTCTGTGTTGGAATTAGAGGCCCTTGCTATCAAATGGGCCCTCACCCTCATGAGATTCTATCTCCTAGGATGGAAGTTCACACTGGTCACAGTCATTCTCCTTTAGTACGGATAAGCCAACCAAGGGACTCTAACCCTCGAGTCATGCAATGATTTTAGACCTGCAACCCTACTGTTTCACTGTGGAGCACCAAAAAGGTAGAGACCAGGGGACCATTGATGTCCTTTCTTGGTTTCCCTGTGAAACAGATGCGGCTACTTAGCATAGGGGAAGGGCATGTGAGAACCAGAAGGTGTCTCACCCACTAGTTCCCGTGTATCTCTCTCTCAGGTGGCCAGGGCACGGCCATCACCTTTGGATCTATACCTTGGGGGTGGAGAGTGCAGCAGGATTACCTGGGTAAGGGGTCTTCAGGGAGTTGGAGTGGGAGTGGGACACTGGATGGTTAGACACGGTATCACTCTCTTTCCTGTAATACCTTTACCCCATGGGCCAAGAACACTTTCTTTTGATAGGCCCATAGATAGATAGTGAAGTTATTTTTTCCTAAGATATCTGAAAATGTCATCAGCCAAACTCAAGAGATTGATTAGTACTTGAAGAGCAGTCTTAACATGTAATATTACGAACAAAATATTAAAATGAAAGTATTATTGAAATCAAGCACAAACATATCATAGAAAGATGATGGTCAGAATGTAGATACATAGTAGATAAATAGATAAGACTAGCAAAAAGTCCCTGTTCTCCGAATGGGTTCTGTGGACAGACATGGCAACATTATCATCAATTGTTGAAAGTCAATGATCCTGTAGGTTGCAGTTCCGATTCGCGTATCGCTTCATGTGCCTTGCACTCTGAAGTAAACTGAACTGAGAATGGGTGTGTGTATCGGGGTGAAACACCCCAAAGCAGACATTGGGGTCAGGTGAGAGTTGGTGTGCTGCTGCATACTGGAGCCTACTATGCTCTCTCGCCACCTGTTGCAGCACCCTGCCATGGTGCAGTTCGTTGCGGTGCGAATGTCCCAGAATCTGTGTATTCTAGGGTTGAGGACCGGTCCTTCTATGACCACATTGATGTTTCGCTGCTATCAGTCAACCGTCTCATGTGTGAAGGGGCTAAAATCCAGGGAAAGGGGAGGGGTGTCCAAATCTTATGTAGCTAGTAATGTCCTGAGGGTCCTAACAGGTAACTATGCAAAATTTGGTGAAGATTGGTGAAACGTTGTGGAATTGTATAAGGAACAACTCTTTGTGAAGCCTCAAAACCACACACAAATTTTGACTTGTGCTGAAATCCCAGGAAAGTGGTGGGGTGTCCACATGTCTTCTAGCCAGTAAGGTCCAGATGGTCCTAACAGATAAATATGCAAAATGTGGTGCAGATTGGTGAAACAGTGTGGAATTATATAAGGGACAATGCTTCGCCAAGCCACACACCCACAAACACATTTTTACTTTTGCTGAAATCCAGGTAACGGGGTTGGGTGTCCACATGTCATGTAGCCAGCATTGTCCGGAGGGTCCTAACATGTAACTATGCAAAATCTGATGCAGATGGGTTAAACAGTGTGGAATCTTATAAGGAACAACGCTTCACCAACCCACAAACCCAGCTACAAACCCAAAAATGTTCACAGATAGATAGATAGATAGATAGATAGATAGATAGATAGATAGATAGATAGATAGATAGATAGATAGATAGGCCCAAATAAATATACTACTCTGAAACATTTATGGCCAAGTGATGAATACTGCTATAACATCCCAGCACACACACACATATCTCAATGTAACATTTGTCATGTTACCTTTAATGAAACATTAACGGCTGTTTCATCAATATACATTACTAGGCAGAGCTCCAAGTGTCTTGACTGGTACTAAAGCTCAAAAGTGGTTGAGTCATGTGGTAGCTTGTTTGCAATCAGCACAAATCCTTCAAAGAAAGCACAGGTGGCAAAACACGTTTTCAAAAACATGAAACTAAAGAAATAATAAACGTGATTACGTTCAGTACCTATCAAAGCTTAACGACATACATGGGGAATACCGATGTTAACGTTCAAACAAGCATCCCCAAGAAAACAAGTATAACAGAATATTATATAGCAAAAAATAAAATTCTACTTTAAGGCCACCATGATGTAACGTTAACTCACCCTATAAGATAAGTGCCACAAAATACAGAAATTAGAAAAAAAACTAAAAAATGTGCCTCCTGTGCACTAAATCTGTTAAATTATGTTATCACTTACATTAGAACACTCTTCCTATAAACACAAAACATGTGCATAAATAGGTATATAAATGTACAATTTTCTAAATTTCTTGGTATCCTCTAAAACTTGTTTTCTTGAGGGAAGCTTTGTTAAATCTTAATGTTGGTATGCCCAAATCTTTTAATAAAAACAAAAAATGCAATGTTTTCTTCTTGGTATTAATAGCAATTATTTTTTTCAAATTAGTGGAACTAGAAGTGACAAATCGGAATGGTTTTGGAGAGAATATTTGAAGCAAAATGGTTTTGCTAGGACAGTACTTTGTAAATAATAGTTTTGCAAGTGGTGTTCCAAGGTAGATATGAACATTGCAGTGCAGCAGAAACAGCAATATTTTGGAAACATCAATGGACAAGCTTGATGTCGTAAAAAGGAGATAGGTTAAATATGTACTTAGCAGCACTGAACTTTCAGAGGTTTGTGTACGAGCGTATTGGTTCTTCCTGAAGATGTTGTCCTTTGATTCTGTTACAAAACAAGAGAATCCATAGCCGTTTCAATGTGAAAATATTTGTCACTAGCCAACCCATATTGGTTGGAATTTGCAGAAGCTATAGCCATTAAAACCCCATTATTTTGTTAAAGTGTGCTGGTAAGTGTATGTGTCCTGTGATGTGCAGTATGGAAGGTTGAGAGTCAGAGGATTCCAGAATAGCAGGAACAGATATTAATAGAGTGTTGGCAGAGCAAGGGCGTACTGTATGGATGGACGCTGCACTGCTGGTGGGCTCTATGAAGATTTACTTGAAATCCGTGCATGTGCCACAAGGCTCTGGGAAGGGTAGGCATGGACATTGTCAGCCCCATTCATGGCACTGGAACTGACAAGAACTGCAATGCATTGTTTTGTCTAAGTGAGTAGAGGTGAAGAAAACACAATCCATTATGAGGAGAGATGTCATTAAATTTATGGAGTAGGTGTTCAGGAGAGAAGGAAACCCACGTAAACTATTGACAGATCATGGTGCCCAATTGAAATCGAGAATGATGTGCAATTATCTTAAGGAGACTGGCATACAACACAAGTTTATCATCCCCGGGCAAATGGTATGGCCGAGTGCTTTAACAAAGTTATCAAGAACTGAATAAGGTGGGCTTGGGTCAATAGTGAGTATTGGGAAGAGGTGGAGTCGAGCAGGATGGTAGCATGTAGGTTTATTCCGCATACAATGACAGGCTTGTCTCATTTTGAGTTATGCAGAGGGAGAAAGTGCAACTATAAGTTGTGTCCTCCATGCATGAGGAGACCAAGATGGATGTGGGAGAGTGTGCAGCAGGCGAGGGTGAATGTGAGAGAGAAACAGGTTGCAAATAAACTCAGGTATGATGAGAGGAAAGCGGTCAATGAGAGGACGTGCAAGAGGGTGATCCTGTCAGGGTTAAACTACTGGGTCCTTTGAGGCAAGGATCCAATAGGAGGTCTCTGCCATGTAGTCTAGTGAGTGTTTTCCACAATTCCGTGAAGTCAAGAAGATGGAAGGATTTGGAATTTCAAGAGAGTGGTGAAGGTAGATGAGAGAGACGCCAAACTTGAGAGAGTGAGGAACCAAGAGGAGAAGGAATGTGTTGATAGTTTTGGGTCTGTTCCCGGCTGCAGGCCACTCAGGTCAGTGAATGGAGCTGAGAGATTCAAAGATTTTGTAATGAGTTAATGGGAGGGAGGTGTGTGGTTTGCTGATACGTGCATGTGTGCTGGGACGCCCAGTGTGAAAGGTTGAGAGTATGAACGGCAGGAACAGCTGTTATTAGATCGAGGGCACACTATATGGATGGACGCTGCACTGCTGGTGGCCTCTATGAAGGTTTACATAAAATAAACTTACCTTAGCTACGTCTCTGTCCAGCCTCATTAGTTAATGTGTCTTTTTGCATATTCTGGCATGACACTGTGATGGATCATAAGAGAAGAGCATGCTCAACGTTCCAGAATAAGGAAAATAAAGCACAAGCTTCCAACAAAGCAAGTTTCCCAATGTGAGTGATCGTGGTACTTTGTATTTTCTTGCCTACGTGGCCTTCTAAAATCACTGCAGGCTGCCAGCATTCTCTAATGGAGAATAATAAGTACAGATGCCAGCAGTCCAAAAAATGATACTCTGCATTCTACTGAGACGATGTATCTAACAGCTTCTGGCGTTTCTGGCGTGTAGCAAGTCTGAGTGTATAATCATTTGGCTTGTTTTCTGATTGATCGCCTCCTTTCTTTTCTTGCAAAGCTTCTCATTCTATGAGCAGAATTAAACAGTGAGCGTCATGTACAGAGACAGCAAGGCTTTCCTGTGTAATAGGCAGGGAGATTGGTAGAAATAGCAGGGAGACCCTACGAAAGAAATATAAAATATAAAATCACTTGTCACATCAAAATCAAGCCGTTATTGTGAGTGAAAACAAATCCACATTTTAGTTCCATTTGTCCGTCTTCTAACACTGATTTCTTTTGGTGTCAGAACCACATCAGTTTGATGATTCTACAATAGAAGGCCCCACATCAGTTTGATGATTCTACAATAGAAGGCCCTTATTTCGAGTGTTTTCCGATGGGGTTTTTCCATTAAAAAACGCTTCTGTGAATTAGGCCCCAAGTGTTTTATCATTAGCTTTGATTGAAGGATAACGGTAACATGCAATTTACTAAATGTTGCCTTTTTTGTTGGCGCACAGGGAACGAAGCTCTGTCGCAGAAATTTAGGGCTGTTAGTGGAAAACATGCAATGGGCCAAGCAGAGTGATCTAAAATGAATGCATGTGCTTATCTGAAGCTAATGGGAAGAGTTGGGTACAGGTGGCATGTGGCTTCTCTGTGGAATTTCTTTAAGAAGGAGAGGAGAAAGCTGGAAGTTGACTTTCAGAGTTCAATCAGTAAGGAATGAGGAAAACCGTTCCAGGGCTATGATGGTTATCCCAAAGGCCAAAAGGATGTCATGATTTATGGCATCCCACATGGGTCACTGGTCCAAGAAAGCATGTCATTGCTGGCTGCAAACCTAAGGTAATGCATTGCAGCAACAAGAAGCAATTCTGTGCCTCTTCCTGGGCTAAATCCTGGATGTTGTGGGTCCAGGATCTAGTGTGCTTGGAAACATGATTCAAGCTCAATCACCAATGACTTCTTGATCATTTTTGCCAATAAGCGGATCTAGTGCCCATAGCATTGACTACTCACAATTATTATGGCACAGTCACGGTCGGATTTTGATAGTCACACAGTGAGTAGAGCGCTCGCTTTGACATCCGTGCAGAGCCTGCGAACGCAGGTTCGAATCCCGGCGGGGCCAAACTCCGCCTTTCATCCTTCCGAGGTCAATAAATGAACACGATAAATGAGCACCACACACCGTGGGTAATAATAAAAAGCGCTCAGATACCTGAGGGTTCGTAGCACTATATAAGTGCCAAATTATTATAGGAGTCTTACGGATTCAGTGTTACTCTTTACCCCAGGCTAGGAGTGTAGAGGCATAGCGGACATCATTTACATTGACATTCACTTTCACTATAAATAGGTTTGATCTTCTATGTGACGTTTTTGGGGGGAGGGTGTAGCAGGTGATGAAATTGTAATGCTGCCCATGGATTTTCAGAAGTCATTAAATACAACAAAGTATTCTTTGTTTTTTTAAAAAATGTTATTGCTTAAAATAGTTTAATCACAAAGAATCCCTACCTGTGTACATGTCCATCTCAATTAGAAGGCCAGCATTTTCGTCCTGGTCCTAGGTAGTTAGGGCCGCTTCTTCCACCTTTGGACCGAGACAGTTCTCCAAGAATGTAACCGTTTTGATCATCAAGGTGATTTTTTTCCCTCTTAGGAGTATTAACCATCAGTCTTCTGCCGAGAACAAAGCAGAGGATTCCACAATGTTTGCAAAATACAATGACCTCGGTTCGAGTAAGCTGGGACATCGAATGCAGAGGTGGAAGAGGTTTTTCCCGGACGCCTAGTTCCTTACAAAACCTGCAGGGTAGAGGTTCTGAACTCCGACCCTCTCTTGCCATAATGATCTCCATTGTTGGGTACGGGTTAAATCTGATCCTCATAAACTGGGATCTAAAATAGCGATCTGGGAAATTTTGTTTGTATTCCGGAGTGTCTCCATATGGTCTTGTTTCATGTGCTAAGTGCCGGATCAGTTTCAGTTTGTTAGCTTCCTCACAGGTTGCAATCCAGTCTCTTTCCCATAGCATTGTCTTGACTTTAGATGGGTTAGACAACAGTTATTCAATGGAGGACCAATAATCTGCAGGACTGATCCCATAGTGTCCCCACCACACTGTTCCCAGACAGTATTTCAGCTTTTATTAATCTGAAGATCGACGGGGGACTAAGATCTGAATACTTCCTGAAGAAGGTTAGCGTTTTCCATTCTACTACTCCTTTCAACAAGATTAGCCCCAGCTCTCTTCTGATTATCTGGATTGGAATACATTTGGGAAGTCCCAACACTCTCTTCCAAAAGCGGCCTTCTAGATACGGCCATTGTTTTGTTGGGATGGCTTACAAGGCATCCGCACCATAGGTCACCATGGGCACCACTTTTGCTCTATAGAACTTTATTAGAGGCAATGAAGAGAAACCACAGAATCTGTGCTTCAAAAATTTTGATTGGTTTGCCAAGGCATACATTTTGTGTTTCCGAATTTGGGCCGTTTTAATTTGTGCCAACTTTTTACAGATAGAATCCCCACATATTTGAAGGAGTCAACGACTTCAATTTTCTCGTGCCCTAGTCACCAGGTGAATAAATTGCTCTGTTTACCTCAATTTGTCTGCATGACAAAACACTTTTTTTCCCTAGGTTCACCTGTAGTCCATTCAGGACAGTATATTCAATCAAATGGTTTGATTGCCTCTGTAATCCAATGGGTGTAGTGTCGAGCGGTACCAGATCATCTGCGTACAGGAGCCTGTTGACTTTTACCTGTCCGATTTTTGGGGGGAAACATCTGATGCTATCCATAAAGGAAGCCAGGTCTGAAATATTGAGGTTAAATAGTGTTGGTGCCAGAAAGCACCCCTGTTTGACTCCTCAGCCTATTAAGATCTTCTCACTTAAAAGACCTGTGTTGTTTAATCAAATTCTGCAAGATTAATTTGTGTGCAAAGCTTTTATCTGGTCAACCAAGTCCTCTGGGCAGCTCCATGTTAAGAGTGTATTCCATCAAATGCCTTAGATAGGTCAACAAATGCGATGAATGTCTTCTGATTATTTTCTTGGCTCTGCCCATCAGGAGCGAAAGAAAAATATTTGGGGGGGGTCCCCAGTCCTTTAGTAAAACCTGCTTGAAAAGGATCTTGTTGACCTTTGGTCAGTGCCCACTTGCACAGTCTCCGGAGGAGAAGAGTAGCATAGAGTTTCCCCAGTACATCGAGTAGTGCAATCGGGTGATAGTTATTAGGATCTCCTCTGGCCCTACTCTTAAAAACAGGAACCACAGTTGCCTCCCGCCAGGAGTTAGGTACACGTCTTGATTGCAAGACCCTTCTCATGATATCGAGTCCAGTATCAAATCCCGTTACTCTGGGTTTTCTTTTAGTATCATATTTGAGAAGCCATCTGGACCCGGAGCTCGGGAAGTTTTCAAATGAGTTATCAAAGTGATCAGGTCATCCGAGTCAGAGCGGCCGCACATTTGAGATCTCTTCCACTGTATGCTGTTCTGTGAAGAGAGTCGAGAAGAAGCTAAACCAGGTTCTTTATACAACTCTGTTTATCAATGTTAGGTTCTTAGAAGGCTTCCGTCGAGTTTATGATGGTCCAGATGGCAGGTGCATTTTTTTGTTCTCGCAAAGTCCTCTGGGCATCTCTCCGGATCATCTGTTTCCTGTGGCCCCTTATCCAGATGTTGTAAGTTTGATTTAGTCCGTTCACATCCATTCACATCCTCCCGAGCTGAGGTGGATTGTGCTCGCTTCAACGTGCCCAAGGCTTTCTTTAGGGCTCTCTTTTTGATCACAACGTCTTTGTCGTGGCCGTGTTGGTGACCTGATTTTGGCCCCCCAGGTTTTGCGTTCTGTATTCTTTCTGAGCATTATTGGCCTCCAGGATTAAATTACTATACACAAGTCTTAATATTGCTGATTATTTTTACACTGAGATGGATTTCACAGCACAGCTACTAGACTGTCTGAGTTATGGAGGTAGTCCCATTTTCATTTCTGAGTTCTTTTAATATTGTTTGCTCAATAGAGAGTAAAGCAAGAAATGCTACTCCTGGTAGACATGCGAAAGACACCTTAGAGTCTTTAACAGGCTAAGGCGTTTATGTTCGTCCTGAATTCCAATAAGGAATTATTGTAGGCTCTGCCCACCCAGCGCCTAAGTGTTAAAAATGGGGCCATATTTCCATAAAATGTATTTAGGATGCCTTGAAAGATAGCAGCTTGGGTCCAAAATACCTTCAACTATCCCTCCGTAAATACCTCCCCTCTCGAGCCCTTCACTCCTCTACTTCTAACTCCCTTAGGGTCAGTCGTTTTTCAAAGAAACGAGCTGGGGACAGATCTCTGTCTTTGGCTGGGGCCTCCCTTTGGAACAGCCTCCCGGCCACCTTGAAACTTGAGGAGAACCAACTACGGTTCCGGAAGCACCTCAAGACCTTCCTCTTCGCTTCTGCCTTTGTCCCTCTTCTACCCAGCTGATCTGTTTTCTCTCTCTGCACTGTGCACCTGGCCACCCTCTGTCCTTTGGGCCCAGGTACCTGTTCACCCTGCCTCCCTGCTGCTCTGCCTCGCCTTGCACTGGGATCTGTATCTGTACCCATACAGTCCCCCATTTTTCTTCTGCACTTATGATATATACTCTATCTGACTAATCATGCACTTGCCGCTTGCTGGCTGCACTACCACTTTTCACTGCTTGTATTTATTTATTTATAGCACTTATTATTTATTCAGTTCTCCCCTCAGATCCACACTTTCCACTTCTCCCCCTTCCACACACTTTCCCACCTTTTTCCCTTTTCCATGCACTTGCATGTTCTTAATGTCACTGGGCCTAGTAGGATTGTTGTTTTTTGTTCGCCCTTGTTCCCCTCCCTTTGCTTGGTCGCGCTCTGAAACACTTGTGTGTGAGCGCGATATGAATAAAATATATCATAGCAGTTTGCATATTTTTTGAAGACTCATACAATCAGCAATATTATCCTCCCTGAAATTATCCACAGTTCCAAACTAGATTCTCAAGTCTTTAACAGAGAGGGTGAGTTTCAAAGGATGCAACAACATATAAAATGGGATGGCAGACTGAACCGACCTCACAAATTACCTCCACTCAAAAGCAGGCACAATGGATGGGTTTCATCTTTGAAAATCTTAGTTTGGCGGAGTGATTCAACATCTGCTTTCAAAAATACCTAGATGTTTTACCAATAAGACCAAATTCGTAAACTGGCCCTTAGTATCAAGTTGTATTAGTGTTGAGACTGCAGAGACGTTGATTCACCAAAATGCGCGAGGTAGCGGAAGGGACATCACACACCTGATGACATCGCAGAAGGTGATGTCACATGACATTTGACCTGGATGACATCAATTCCTCTTCAACCCTTGTGACATCACTGGAAGTTGTTAGCGGGCGTAAGATAAAGGACATAAATGGACAATTTTTAAAATACCAAATAGGTACTAAAGCAGACAAGAATATTTCAGATACCAGCCACATTTTAACAAGAGTGCTGCATTCATATGCCCTAGATAGGGTCATAATATGATAGGGTTAGACCCAGTAGAATCAACATAGGTGAGGAACTCACATGTATATGCCACATCAGCATTGTACGGCCATTTACTTCCCTATTAGGCTAGTAATAGGTGCATTTCAGGGATTGTCATGATATGATAAGTAGAGCCCCTACAATGCCAGTTGCTGTGATATCATAGTATCCAAAAATCCCAAAAATGCAAGTCACCAACAACGCACAGGAGCATTAATGCTTTGATTCATGACAATGATTTGTTAATTATATAGCGCTTACGACAAAGCACTTTACATAGCACATATGTACATATAATTATCATTCAAACCGAAGTTGGTACTCATTTATCAACCTTGTAACAATGAAAACCTGAGTTGGTCTTGTCGGGATTCGAACCTGCATCCTGCAGATCAAACATAGATTGCAGCAGCAAGCGCTCAACCCGCTGAGCTATC
This sequence comes from Ambystoma mexicanum, assembly GCF_040938575.1. Classification (NCBI taxonomy): domain Eukaryota; kingdom Metazoa; phylum Chordata; class Amphibia; order Caudata; family Ambystomatidae; genus Ambystoma; species Ambystoma mexicanum. The sequence continues at coordinate 1,534,315,007 of NC_090937.1, forward strand.
TTCCCACTTTGCTATTAAAAATGCAATGCAACAAATAAAAATAAATTAAAAAACTGGCTGCACAATGTAGACTAGACACGCAATACCACTTATCATGTTAGCTGTAACCTTGATGATACACAGAAAAGCATTCCATGCCACTGTAAAACATACCTAGATGGGATGCACCAAAATGCCAATCAAACCACGTAATAAGAGTTATCATGCTTACTTTATCATAGATGCCCAGAAACATATACCATGCCACAATAAGGAAAAGGCTAGACTGGCTGCATCCAAACATCAGTCTAGCCAGGTAATTACATTAATCATGATGACTTTATCAGAGATGCCTGGTACAAAATGTCAAGCCCCGGTAAGAAATTGCTAGACTAGCTACACCAAATGATGCTTGATTCATTATACATGCCCAGAAAATATGCCATAACCCAGTAAGGAAAGGCTAAGCTGGCTGAACCCAAATGCCACGCTATACAGGTAATAACACGTATCATGCTTAATTTAATATAGATGTCCAGTAAAAATGTCAAGCTACAGTAAGAAATAACTAGAGTGTGTTAAGCGATATTCAATCAACACTAGAGCTAAGTCAATGCCTAGTCTGGGATGCTGAGGAAAACCCTTATTGATGTATTTTTATGTCCAGTTCAGTACTCTGGATGACAACCCTTGTATAAAACCCCCCTCTTAGAATCCCCCTGACCCCACTGAGCCAAGAAGTAGGTTTGTTTTGCAAATTAAAAGGTTTATTTGAAAATTTAAACTATATATATATATATATATATATATATATATATATATATATATATATATATCACACTTCTATAAATAAATTGATAATGGATATTACACTTGTGAATATGAGCAGTAATCAGCAAGAGGTAACTTATGAATAGGAACAGAAGAATAAGGTGGGAAAGAATGCTTTATATGGTTCAAGGAAATGCAATAATGAATGAAATGCAGTACAGAAAATAACTTGATATGGCTTCAACAAAAGACAATGTAATCACTTTTCCTTGACAATTCACTCCACCCCCTATGCAATGTAAGAAATGGAAGGAGAGCACACAGTCTTCAAGAATCCCAACAAAATGCAATACGAAATGCAGTTCCCCCCCAGCAAGCTTAGAGGAAACAGGCAGAAGTTTGAAACACAGGCCCAAAATGCTTTTAAATGTGATGGCAATGGATGGGAAAATGTGCTAACTGATTTTAATTCCCTCTAGAGATTCAGGGAGAGTGAGAGATACTTGTTGGCTATTAGTTCAGGCTCACTTTAGCAATGCTTTATGAGTTATTACCAGGTTGCAAACGGATTTTTAACAAAGGAAAGAATGGAGCCGCTATTTTGACAAGTGGAGAAATTGAGCCAAAATCACAAATCGAGGTAAATTTCGCGGGTGCGTAAATCGCGATTGCGGAAAAAGTATAGGGAGTAGGAAGTCGTGTCTAGGTTCGTTGGAAAGCCTAGAATCACAGCTTTAAAATGAAAGTTTCCGTTCCTAGCCCAAACGGTTCCAGAGATACGGACGATTTAATAAAGGTAGATTTTCGGATTTAAAATACAACTCAAAATGACAGGTGACAGCTTGCAGCTTCAGAATTGACAGGTGACAGTTGTGCAGCTTTAAAAATAACAGATGACACGATTTCTAGGAGGCAGTTCTACTTAGGTTAAAATAGCTTGAATTAGATTATTTTAACTAAGAGATTGGTTCTGCACAGTTCTGCTAGGTACTCACAATATAAATTTGAACTAGGCATCGTCACGGATCAGGTCAACACGTCCGGTGGCGGTTCTGTCTGCTCGGCGGGTCAATCAGGCACCGGTTCTGCTCACAGCAATCCAGATCTCTGGTTCTGCTCACAGCGGTCTGGGGCAGCTCTGCTCTGCCGGTCTAGCCTCTCTGGATACAGCGGCCTCTGGTTCTGGATACTGCTCTGCTTTCCGGTCCGGATCAAGTGGATTCTGGATGTAACACTGCTTTCTGGGTACTGGCAAAAGTTCTTGGCAAAAGAATTCAGACAGCTCGCCCGGCTGTGGAATAGTTTGCAAATGATTTTAAGGATGCTGAGGCCTGCTGAGAAGAGTTAACAGTTTGTGGGTTTAGGCCCTTGCTTTAAGTTCTGAAGTAAATGTCTGGTCTCTGAAGATTGATGGATGTGAAGTCTGGTATCTCCCGGCAGAGCGTCCCGCAGAAAATGGAATTGCATGTCTCTACCTGTCCCAGCAGTCTCTTTTTATGTGTTTTGGAAGTGGGTGTGTGCGTGGCATAACTGAGCCTGCCCCTCTCTACTTGTCATTGGCCCAATTCTCCCCTCTCCCATGATTGGGGGAAGGAAATTGATTGTCATCATGATGAGGTCTGTTTATGGGTCAGAGGATCCTCCCGTGGTCAATTTGCCCACAAATCTATATTTGATTCAAATACATATTTCGCAGATACACAATTTGTTGAAATTACATGTACACATTATATATTCCTTATGGTCCATGCTTGTCCGCCTCTGATCTTCCTGGGGGCTTGCATTAAAAAATGACAACATTTTGCGCTTTTTGACTGGTTTACCAATATCGGACATTTACCAAAAATTACACACATGTGCACAAGGAGCATGGACAATAATTGATGAAGTGTCAGATTTTTAACATGCAGACATTTGGAGTAAGACCCTATTTTCCGCTAGCAACCCCCCAGGATACACCACAGGGTCCTAACGCCTCTTAAAACATGCACAGAAAAATCACAAGAATAATGATATTACTTATATAATTCTGACAAGTCCGCACTATGAGTTATCTATCTTTTTAAAATCATGCTCTGGCCCAGATGGGTGTGGTTTAGGTTCCAAAGCACATGGGGGAAGCTTCTGCCTGTCCCCGCCTCCAGCTCGGGTGGCTCCCAGAGGCACTTCTCCTCCCCCTTCTCCCAAGAGGAAGCCACTTTATGGCCCCCCCAATATAACATTTGCCTGAGTCCAGGACAAGGCTTTGTGCAACCTCCTGCAGTGCCCCTCCCCTAATCTAATCAGCGAGGTGTCAACTCCTTTTGGTGGGGAAGCAGGATGCAGCTAGGCCTGGGAAGAGTGGCTGAGCAGGTTTCTCCTGTTGTGGGTAGTTGTCAGGCAGAATTCAGGTAAATGTCACTTTAGTTCCCAGTTTAAATCAAACTTACAATTTTTGCCTATACATTAAATAATTACTTCCTTCAAGTCATTTCAGAATATAGTTTTACATTGTATCCACCTCTTAGCAAGTCTTTCCTTGGTCTGGTTTGGGTTCCTCTGTTCAGTTTTACACAAAAGTCTGGTGGTTTTAAAACGCCGGCTTTCTGATAGTGGTGAGTACCGGTATTGCAACCATTTTTGGGATTAAGAAAATGAATTCCCCACAGTTCTGAGTTGCTTTTTGGCAATCAGCATTGCCATTCCCAATGGTTTCAGGCTACTGTGTGCGTAGCCCAATGGTGGTTTTAGGCAGTGCCCTCCTGTGCTCACAACATAGGCAAAAATGGGTGGCAGCCTATCCTTCATTTTTCCCTGTGCACTCTCTTGGGAGTTCTGTCCATCATGATGTTTTCCATGTCAGTACTGCACAGTTTTATGGCAGGGCTTGGATGCATGGGTAAAAACATCCCACAAGCCCCCCCTCTTGTGATGGCCATTCTGTCATTTCACTGATGGAACTCGCAAGATCTGGGATGTTCGCCTCCTCTTCTTCCAATTCCATAGATGGCACAGTTCAGCATCTTTTCCTCCCTCCAGTCGATCAATCAGTTCTCCTTGCTGGTCCTGATGGGAGGATTGGGCGGTACCCCGGGCCCCTCGGATCTTCGCTCCCGGTCCCCAGGTCGCCTTCCGTGGTCAGTCTCCATGTTTTCTTTCTCCTAGGATGACAAAGGAAAGCGGCAATACCTATTCATAGACATTTCTCCCCCACTATTGATATAGTGGGGCGACATAAACATTTTATACTTTAATAGACATAGCATTCCAATTTTTAAAAACAAGATATAATTCAGAGACAGTGGCTTACAAGCGTCATAATATTTTAGAGACTATATATGGGATATTTTAGGGTTGGAACTGAATTAGTCTGGAGCGGCCCCCTCTGGTATTGCAGAGGACTCCTCCAGTTGCTGCAGAGTGTACCTGGGATGCAACACTTCAGCTGATTAATATGAACCCACTTATCTTCCCCTTCCGCCAAATTACCTTTGGGGATGCAGATTTTGTAGGCAACAGGGGAGATCGTGTCTATAATTTCAAAGGGTCCCTTCCATGTAGGCAAAAATGTTCGCTGTTTGGCCTGGTTCCTTTGGAAATTGTATAGATAGACCCGGTCTCCCACATCATATTCCTTCCTGGTGGTTTTCACATCATAGTGCGTTTTCATACTCTCAGCTGACCTTTCTAGATTCCGCTGAGCATAGGCAAAAGCATGTTGGAGGTGTTGCCTTAAATTCTCCACATACTCATGAGTTGTGGAGGCATTTATCAGTGTCTGCTCTTGGGTCCTGTAGAGCAAATGCTGGGGAAGCACCATCTTGCGTCCGGTCATCAACTGAAATGGTGACATTTTGGTAGCAGATGAAGGGGTAGATCTGATGGCCATTAGGACCAGAGGTAGTCGGATATCCCAACTTGGCCCAGAATCTGCCAAAAACTTTTTTTAAGATGCTCACAATGGTTCGGTTGTATCTCTCCACTGCTCCAGAAGAAGCTGGCCTGTAAGCAATATGGAGCTTCCTTTTGACCCCCCAGTATCTCCCACATCTTTGTCATTACTTCACTGGTGAAGTGGCTACCTCTGTCTGACTCAATCCTTTGAGGTAGACCAAAACGGGAAAAGATGTGGTTAATCATCAGGGCAGCTGCTGTTTCTGCCTTGCAGTTTGGGGCTGGGAGACATTCCACCCACTTGGTAAACAAGCATGTAACGGTGAACATGTACTTGTTTCCTCTAGACGAGCGAATTACAGGGCCTACAAAGTCGATTTGCAAATCTGACCATGGCAGTGTCATCCCCCTCTTTTGGAGAGGCGCACAGTGTGTGAGGGATGATGGCTGAAATTGTGCACACACAAGACACCCTTCAAGTATTGGTCGAGCTCCTGCCCCATGTGTGGCCAGTATGCAACCTCTCTTAAGATTTCAAGTGTTGTATGAAACCCCCTATGACCAGCGGTGGCCGCATCATGGGCGTGACTTAACATCAGGCTTCGGAATGAGGTAGGGACCACCCACTGATCATGGCCAGCTTGGGATTTCCTTACCAACAAACCGTCTTGGATTCAGAACATTTTTGGACATTTCATCAACACTCTTAGGTCCTCTTTCCCAATGTAATCGGTATCCGTCAGGGGAAAGTTCTCAGGGTCCTTAATGTGTTGGTAAAACTTACCAATTATTGGATCCCCCTTCTGAGCTGTAATCAAATCAGCATCAGGGGTCTCCTTACTCCATTGTGCAATTGAACGATCATTGTGAGCATTTGTCTGGGACCTAGTGATCGCAGTGACCTGGATTTACCCCAACAGGGACTCTATTTCTATTAGATCCCCTTGGATGGCCCCAGTTTTGGCCAGCTGATCAGCTAAGTCATTTCCAGTTTTGTCTGGTCCCCCTACTTTGGAATGACCCTTGATCTTTTTTCAGTAGATGGTCATCCCATTCAAGGTGACCAGATCATCAATGTTTTGGATTAACTTCCCATGTTTTAAGGGTTTGTTATTAGCACATAACATGCCTCTGGTTTTCCAATTAACCAGGTGCTCCACGAACCCGTTCCGTACATAATCCGAATCTGTGATTATGACCAGTTCGTGGAGTTGATGTTGGACAGCAGTGAGGATGGCCTGATGCACAGCCATCAATTCTGCCACCTGACTACTTCGGGGACCAATTTTGTATCCAGCGGAGGGTTCTGGGGACTCATTCACCCATGCATTCCCTACGCCGGCCACCAGTTCTTTCTCCCCGTTGTTGTCAACATGGTACGAGCATCCATCCACATAGACAGTGGGCATTCCCTCACACTTGTCTTCTTCAAAGACTTTGTGGGGGGAATTAAGGTATGCCTCCATGTTGTCCTTGATTTTTAGACTTCCGTCCTCGAGACAGTTTTCTCTGGGACAATCATGCAAGTCAGCCAGACCTTGCGCGAGGGGACTTTTCTTGTTTTGGCCATATCTGACCTCCACAGGAAAGTCTTGCATTGACAGAATCCAGGAAGTAATTCGGGAATTACTCACATTTCCGGCCCGGATTCTGTCACTCTGGAGATATTGCAGAGGCTGGTGTGGAGTCTCCACTATGATGTGTTCCCCCTGGATGAACGGGCAGTAATTCTTCAATGCCCACACCGTTGCCAGGAGTGCCTTCTCACAATCGTTGAATTTCTCCTCCACAGAGGATAAAGTTTTGCTCGCATAGGAGATTACTTTATTGACCTTGTCATGCTTTTGGTATAATACTGACGTCAAGCACGTATAAGAGAACCTTGTCTCCAGGAAGAACTCCTTGTTTCTGACAGGGTAAGCTAGGCAAGGCGCTTGTGAGAGGCTTCTCTTGAGTTGTCTTACTGCCTCGGATTGTTCTGGACCCCATTCCCATTTGACCCCCCCCTTCAAGAGATGAATCAGGGGTCTAGTGATCTCTGCATAGCCTTCAATGAACTTTCTGCTGTAATTAGTCAGTCCAAGGAGGCTCCTTAGTTCCTGCAGAGTTGTGGGGTCTTTCAGCTTCTGAAGTGCTTCCACTTTCTTTTCTTGGGGACAGAGACCCTGAGGAGTAATCTCATGCCCCAAGAAATTAACACGGGTTCTATACCACTGTGCTTTCTGGAAGGAAAGTTTTGCTCCGGCAGCCCTCAACTGCGTCAGAACATAACGGATCTCCGCTATGTGTTCCTCCACAGATGAACTTTTGATGAGGACATCATCTACATAAGCCAGGTTACCCCTCGCACCCAGGTCGGGCATGGCCTTATGTAGGAAAATGTTGAATTCATTGCCGGAGTTGAGGTATCCGAAGGGAGTCCGGGTCCATGTGTACTGCTGGCCCCCAAAGGTAAAAGCCAGTTTGTATTGGTCCTCCCTACTGACAGGCATGGTCCAGTATCCATTGGTCAGGTCTATTGCTGTGAATACCTGTGACCCTTGAATCTGGGCCAGCCCTTGGTCAATGTAGGGCAGAGGCCATCGGAAAGTATGGACCCGTTTGTTGAGCTCCCTAAGGTCGGCGCAGAGTCTCCACTGGCCGTTTGGCTTCAATATTCCCAGCACCAGATTATTGCAAGTGCTGTGGACTGGACGGATTATTCCCCGGGACTCAAGGTTCTTAATTATTTCAGTAAGGGACTCCATGGATGCGAGAGGCAAACGATATTGCTTCACAAACACTGGAGTCATTCCAGGGTCCGTGGGAATTGTTGTGGTGTGGATGTCGGTGCGACCACAGTCATATGAGTCTACCGCAAAGAGATCTTGGAAATCCAAGAAAACTTGTTTTAACTTTTGCTTCTGTTCCAGAGTCATGCAGGGATCAGCTAGATTGACTCTCTCTTCCACCATCTGTCTGAAGCCTGGAAAGACTTCTGGTTTGGCTATCTCAGCGGCCTTCTCCAGCTGGGTGGAGAAGTCCCTGGTCAGAGTGCTGATTTGGACTGGATGCTTCAGGTGGGAAAGGCAGCCCTCATGAACCTGGAAAATCACCTCATCCCCTCTGAAGTCACAAGTCACATCTTCCTTACCATAAGGGCAAGAAGTGTACACCAGAAAGTTCCCCCCATGCCGGGTGAAAATCTTGTCTGGGGTTGTATTGTCATCACTGTCACTGTCAAAACAGTCCTTGTTATCCACCTCTATTGGAATGGTGTCATGTTCTATGTTGACTAATGGAGTTGGGTTTACCCCCAACCCTTGCTGTTGGAGAGAAGCATTTAGATGTATATAAGCATCAGGGTTTTTCAATTTTTGTCCTCTTTTAACTTTCACTTCCAGGGAGAATTGTCGGGTCCTTTCTGGGATGGTGACTTCCTCTTTAATCTGAATTTCAACTGCATGAGGTAGCAATTGAGCTGACCTAAATGCTTTTTCTGGATCATCAAAGCCCATGGGATTATCCGCTAATCGGGACCAAGCTTTGAAGTTTATTAGGTCCAAACTAATGGCAACGCGATTGAGAATGTCACTGCCTAAGTAAAAGGCGGCAGTGACGTCTCGCACAACCCAACAATTATGGACCATGCTCTTGTTGCCAATGGAGATTTTGAGCATACACCTGCTTGGCAGGAGATGTTTGGAATTAGGTGCTTCCAGGTCCATTTCCCATTTGTCTATCAGTTTGAATGTGGGAATGGCTGGATCTTTTGGGAGTTGGCGGAACATGGCTTCGCTAATGAAGCTCTTACCGTTGTTGACACACACTCGAGCGAGAACAGAGTCCTTCCCATCATTTAACTGAACAGGGATGAACAACTGCTCTCCAATTTGCTGAATATCAGCCAGGCTCTGAGCTGATTTCACATCTTTCTGGACTATAGGAGTGGGAGTGTCTGATTGTGGATTGGTAAAGGGGTGCCCTCTGGAGTCACTACTATGACCGGGTGTTTCACCTTGTGTCGCCCAATTTTAATATCCAAGTCTGCAGTCCCCTCAACGGGAATTTCCTTCCCGTCAAAGTTCTGCAGTTGTCCAGGAAGAGAGGTGAGAGGAATTCGGTAATTCTCCCCCCTTCCTGCATTTAGTTCATCAAAGGCCCTTTTGGACAGAAGGGTAGCTTGGGATCCAGTGTCCACCAGTGCCGAAATTGTACCATGCCCCTGTACTTGTACCGGGCCATAATATCTTCCCTCCTTCTCCTCAAGGGGGCACAGATAATGCACATTTTTGGACAACTGGTGGGCCAATTTTCTGGTTTTGGACATTGCAAGAGAAGAGATTTGGGCAGAATTCTGTGGAGAGTCTTGGGAATCTGAAAGAAAAAGTTGGCAACTGGAGATCAGAGCCATTGTGGGTTCCCCTGGTTCCAGTTCTGGGCCACCCCCTCCTTTTCGGAGGCAGTCATCAGGATGGGTTTGAACCAGGGGATTTTGGTATTGTCGGTTCTGGGATGAGATGATGGGCGGCAGTAGCTCAGTCTACACCTCTCCCCAGTCTGGATTGGAATCCCTTGGGACCCATTTTTCTTTGGGAGGAGTTCCCTCATCTCTAAAGGAGAAGATCCTTTTCCCAGGATCCTCTGAGGATTCCTCTCCCTCAAATTGGAAGATCTGTACCTCCTCCACAAAGTGGGTCTGTTTGGGTCCTTTGTTTCTCCTACCCCCCTCTGCTCCTTGGGAGGCAGGCTTTCAGGGGCAGGAGATTTTGTTTCCGGTTCCTGGTTTTCCAGGTGCTTTTTACAAGTTGGGAAGGAAGCTTCCTCCAAGGCTTTACACCCCCCTTCCTTTGTGCCTCCTCCCTGGGAACCGGTCGGTTATCGGGGTGCTGCCCCCGTCATTGTTCTGGAGCACCAGGTCCAGAGTTTGGGGCATTCTGCGGTGGCATGCTCATCTGAGGGTTCTGTGGTGCCCTCAGTATGTGACCCAGATCTCGTGCCATATTTTGGACCTGGCGCTCAAGTTGTGAAACCCGCTCAGGCTGATACAGGGCTCTATTTTCTCGCCTGGGCTGATCCCGGGAAGGGTAGCTATCCCTTCTCTGGTAATACCCCGGATTGGGAAGATTTGGGTACCCCTCCACCCTTGGCCTCCCCTCTCCCGGATTAGGTTGTCTGGGCTCAGGGAATTGGGGAAAGAAGGATGGATGATTTTGGGGCTGGAAATTGGGTGGATACATGGGGAAAAAGTTCTGCCCAGGATTTGGTGAATTTCTGCCCTCCTGGGGGACGTTAGGAGGGCAGTTCCCTGGGTCAGGTGCTTGGCTGGATCCCCCCCCTTGGGCTGGAGGAGTCCAAACATAACCCAGGATGGGTCGGTTCCCTTGTAGCGGGGACTTACATAGTCAGGGGAGCGGGGGACCCCATTTGTGGGACTACCTCCTCGACTCCCTGTCTGTGACTGGCCTGAGGGCCTTCTGGGTTTGGCATTATTAGGTGCAGGTAGGTTTTTAGGCCCCCCCATCTCCAAATCCAAAACAGGGGTGACCTTTACCTCTGGCACCTTGACAGCAGCAGGGGTGCTGTTGGTTTTGGGGTTTTTCTGCGCATTATTTTTATTTTTGATGGGCTTCTGCACCTCATAGATCCGGGTAGCCTGTTCAATGACCCAGTCTAAAGATCTTTTCTCATGAAAATCTCTCACGAGCTGGGTCATTATGTATTTGGGTAAGGCATGGAAAAACGTATTGATAAATTCTCTGCTATCCGTGTGCACCCTTCTGGTGGTCTGCGCAAAAGCATGCTTTAATTCTTGCACAAACTCTTGTGGGGCCTGATCCTCCCCACTTTGCAAATTGTAGGCTGCCTTGCGAGCCTCTTGAGGATTTCTGTGCACAGAAAAATGTTTCAAGATGGCCGCCCTCTATGTGGACCACCTTGAATGGTTATGATCCTCCAGCCCTGCAAAGAAACTGGAGTATTCTGGTGAGAAGGTCCATTTGACGTACTGGATGCAGCTACTGCTGTCCTTCAAATGGAAAGTCTCCATCATTTGCTCATAGAGCTCCAAGTGTTCCCAAACAGAATACTTGGCGTTCTTATGATAAGGCGTGATGACACTCCTTTTTGCCTTTATTTGTTTCAATGGGTCCTTAAGCAAGGCCCTTTTTGCCTTATTGGCCTTTTTGGTTCGGGGAACCCTGGTCCATTCATCCTCTGACTCAGAAGCACTGCTCCCAGAGGTGCCCGTCTGATCTTCCAGGTTTTCCCGGATTCTGCGAGCCTGGGAATGGCTGGCAGAATGTGGGTACCTGGTCTCCTTTGTCCTGTAATGCTCAGAGGAGTCTTGAGATCCCTCCTTGCTGCCAGGATTTGATGGGTACCCCCCCCACTGACCTAACTGAGCAGAGGTTTTCAGGATGCCCTTAATGGGCCTACTCTCCTGGGGTCCCCACTAAATTGCACTGTGCTTGGGTGCCCATACCCAGATGCCCGCCCATCCATTCCTCGGAGGTACTGGCCTATGAGCCCCATACTTCTAGCTGGATAGTAATCTGCCATCCCCGTGGCCCTGGGCTCATGTGCGCGAGGGGACATAGGGGTGGGCAGAGTCCAGGGACTGGGAGAGATGAAGGCCTCTGGTACTAGGGCTCCTGAGGTTATGCTCAGGAGTTTCTCTTTCCCAGCGAACCTCATCTCTATCTGCCCCTGTTCCTTGTTTCAATGCAAGAGCCTGTGCTTTCAGTTCCTCAGTTAAGGCCTTACTAGACTCTATCAGTCTCTCCTGCATCGCTACCTGTTGCTGGAGCCTATCATTGTGCTGGCAGAGAGCCTCATTCTCTCTCTGTGCCTCCTGATTGGTCCTGGAGTACTGGGCCAGTCTTTGCTGCGGGAGGGTTACCTCCTGAGCTGTGTCCCTATCGGCCTGCTCCTTTCTTGCCAGGGCATCCACCACCCTCCTGGTGTGCTCTAACAAGTTCTAATGTTCTTTTTGGAGGTTACCCAGTCCCTGGAGGGCCAGGTGATTTTCTTCCATTTTCCTTTTTAAGTGGCAGACTTCCTGGCCTAAGGTATCCCTTTCCTGACTAAGAGCCTGCAGCTGTGCTGCCGGGTCGTCCCTTTGCCTTTGGAAGTCAACAGCTTTCTGGCGCTCCTGGTCAAACTCTGCCTGGGTATCCAGGTCTTTCAAAATCAGTTTATTGCTCTCCGCCTTCTCCCTATCTAGGTGGCTTTGCAGGGTGACTACCTGCTCAGCACATGCCCTATTGAAGTCTAACTGTTGCTCCAGCTTTTTCTGGCTCTGCAGTAGGGAGTCCAAACCTTCTTGGTACTCCTTCTGCAAGGCCAGAAATCTGGTATCCTGGTCAGACTTTTCCTGTTGCAGGATACACATGTCCTCTTTGATTTTAATGAGATACTGTCTGCTCTCATTTTCTGACTCCTGGCTTCCGTGCATCCTCTGCTCAGAAGACACCAGGTCAGATTGGGCCTTCTCTAACGCGATCTGTTGCCTATTTGCCAGATCTTGGCCTTCAGGACATTTGTCCTGCATGGCTCCCATATATAGATACAAATATGCCGCTATCCTAACCATCTTGTCGTGTTCATCTTTAGCTTTAGGAGCCATGTATAGTTCACTCAGGGCCACATGTAAGGGACTCTGATCTCTCCATGTATCTGACCCTGTTTCAGTGACCTGTTGCGCGATTGCCTGCAACCAGACCGTTTGGTCCTGATGAGTCCACTCACCTCTCACAAATAGCTTATGTAAGAAGTGCTCTCTGACGATTTTGATGTCTACCAGTGTCGTTATTCTGGAATTTGAGTACCTTCCTGACTTACAGAAGTTTGTATTTTATTCTGCAAAACAGACCTTCTCCTTAGAGCGTTCCTTTGAGGGGTGCTTTCACAGTGTAAAACAGCGTGGTGATCTAACCGGATATGTGTATCTGGTCAGTTGGCACACTGTATTAAGCTGCACAAATGGTAAATCTAACCCAGAATATCCCGGCTCCGAGCCCCCACTTTGTTAAGCGATATTCAATCAACACTACAGCTAGGTCAATGCCTAGTCTGGGATGCTGAGGAAAACCCTTATTGATGTATTTTTATGTCCAGTTCAGTACTCTGGATGACAACCCTTGTATAACACCCCCCTCTTAGAATCCCCCTGGCCCCACTGAGCCAAGAAGTAGGTTTGTTTTGCAAATTAAAAGGTTTATTTGAAAATGTAAACAATATATATATATATATATATCACACTTCTATAAATAAATTGATAATGGATATAACACTTGTGAATATGAGCAGTGATCAGCAAGAGGTAACTTATGAATAGGAACAGAAGAATAAGGGGGGAAAGAATGCTTTATTTGGTTCAAGGAAACGCAATGATGAATGAAATGCAGTACAGAAAATAACTTGATATGGCTTCAACAACAGACAATGGAGGTCATTACAACCTTGGTGCTAAGTGCACCAACTTTACCACCATGGTGTAAACTACGTTTACACCATGGTGGATGGCGGATTTACCGCCCCATTCCAAGGTGAGTGGGGCGGTAAATCCCCATTTCCCATTTTCCCTTCCCCATTCCCATTTTTGCCCCATAGGGCATAATGGGAGTGGGGAAGGCGCTAATTACGCCGCCGTAAATTACGGCAGCGTAATTAGAACCATGGCGGGTTAGCGCCATGGACTTTAACGCCTGCCAAAAGCAGGCGTTAAAGTGGGAATCCGGCGTTAAGGGTTAACACCATCGTTAACCCTTAACGCTGGGGTTGTAATGACCTCCAATGTAATCACTTTTCCTTGACAATTCACTCTCCCCCTATGCAATGTAAGAAATGTAAGGAGAGCACACAGTCTTCAAGAATCCCAACAAAATGCAATACGAAATGCAGTTCCCCCCCAGCAAGCTTTGAGGAAACAGGCAGAAGTTTCAAACACAGGCCCAAAATGCTTTTAAATGTGATGGCAATGGATGGGAAAATGTGCTAACTGATTTTAATTCCCTCTAGAGATTCAGGGTGAGTGAGGGATGCTTGTTGGTATTAGTTCAGGCTCACTTTAGCAATGCTTTATGAGTTATTACCAGGTTGCAAACGGATTTTTAACAAAGGAAAGAATGGAGCCGCTATTTTGACAAGTAGAGAAATTGAGCCAAAATCGCAAATTGCAGTAAATTTCGCGAGTGCATAAATCACGATTGCGGAAAAAGTATAGGGAGTAGGAAGTCGGTTCTAGGTTCGTTGGAAAGCCTAGAATCACAGCTTTAAAATGTTAATTTCCGTTCCTAGCCCATACGGTTCCAGAGATACGGACGATTTAATAAAGGTAGATTTTCGGATTTAAAGTAAAACTCAAAATGACAGGTGACAGCTTGCAGCTGCAGAATTGACAGGTGACAGTTGTGCAGCTTTAAAAATGACAGATGACACGATTTCTAGGAGGCAGTTCTACTTAGGTTAAAATAGATTGAATTAGATTATTTTAACTAAGAGATTGGTTCTGCACAGTTCTGCTAGGTACTCACAATATAAATTTGAACTAGGCCTCGTCACGGATCTGGTCAACACGTCCGGCGGCGGTTCTGTCTGTCTGCTCGGCTGGTCAATCAGGCACCGGTTCTGCTCACAGCAATCCGGATCTCTGGTGCTGCTCACAGCTGTCTGGGTCAGCTCTGCTCTGCCGGTCTAGCCTCTCTGGATACAGCGGCCTCTGGTTCTGGATACTGCTCTGCTTTCCGGTCCGGATCAAGTGGATTCTGGATGTAACACTGCTTTCTGGGTACTGGCAAAAGTTCTTGGCAAAAGAATTCAGACAACTCGCCCGGCTGTGGAATAGTTTGCAAATGATTTTAAGGATGCTGAGGCCTGCTGAGAAGAGTTCTCAGTTTGTGGGTTTAGGCCCTTGCTTTAAGTTCTGAAGTAAATTTCTGGTCTCTGAAGATTGATGGATGTGAAGTCTGGAGTCTCCCGGCAGAGCGTCCCGCAGAAAATGGAATTGAATGTCTCTACCTGTCCCAGCAGTCTCTTTTTATGTGTTTTGGAAGTGGGTGTGTGCGTGGCATAACTGAGCCTGCCCCTCTCTACTTGTCATTGGCCCAATTCTCCCCTCTCCCATGATTGGGGGAAGGAAATGGATTGTCATCATGATGAGGTCTGTTTATGGGTCAGAGGATCCTCCCCTGGTCAATTTGCCCACAAATCTATATTTGATTCAAATACATATTTCCCAGACACACAATTTGTTGAAATTACATGTACACATTATATATTCCATATGGTCCATGCTTGTCCGCCTCTGATCTTCCTGGGGGCTTGCATTCAAAAATGACAACATTTTGCGCTTTTTGACTGGTTTACCAATATTGGACATTTACCAAAAATTACACACATGTGCGCAAGGAGTATGGACAATAATTGATGAAGTGTCAGCTTTTTAACATGCAGACATTTGGAGTAAGACCCTATTTTCCGCTAGCAACCCCCCAGAATACACCACAGGGTCCTAACGCCTCTTAAAACGTGCACAGAAAAATCACAAGAATAATGATATTACTTATATAATTCTGACAAGTCCGCACTATGAGTTATCTATCTTTTTAAAATTATGCTCTGGCCCAGATGGGTGTGGTTTAGGTTCCAAAGCACATGGGGGAAGCTTCTGCCTGTCCCTGCCTCCAGCTCGGGTGGCTCCCAGAGGCACTTCTCCTCCTACTTCTCCCAAGAGGAAGCCACTTTACGGCCCCCCCAATATAACATTTGCCTGAGTCCAGGACAAGGCTTTGTGCAACCTCCTGCAGTGCCCCTCCCCTAATCTAATCAGTGAGGTGTCAACCCCTTTTGGTGGGGAAGCAGGATGCAGCTAGGCCTGGGAAGAGTGGCGGAGCAGGTTTCTCCTGTCGGGGGTAGTTGTCAGGCAGAATTCAGCTAAATGTCACTTTAGTTCCCAGTTTAAATCAAACTTACAATTTTTACCTATACATTAAATAATTACTTCCTTCAAGTCATTTCAGAATATAGTTTTACATTGTATCCACCTCTTATCAAGTCTTTCCTTGGTCTGGTTTGGGTTCCTCTGTTCAGTTTTACACAAAAGTCTGGTGGTTTTAAAACGCCGGCTTTCTGATAGTGGTGAGTACCGGTATTGCAACCATTTTTGGGATTAAGAAAATGAATTCCCCACAGTTCTGAGTTGCTTTTTGGCAATCAGCATTGCCATTCCCGATGGTTTCAGGCTACTGTGTGTGTAGCCCAATGGTGGTTTTAGGCAGTGCCCTCCTGTGCTCACAACATAGGCAAAAATGGGTGGCAGCCTATTCTTCATGTTTTCCCTGTGCACTCTCTGGGGAGTTCTGGCCATCATGATGTTTTCCATGCCAGTACTGCACAGTTTTATGGTAGGGCCTGGATGCATGGGTAAAAACATCCCACAAGTGGCTGTACCAAATGGCAGTCTAACCACTAATACATATTATGCCTGTGTTATCATTGATAACCTTTATGGAGTAGTGCATGCCTCTCCTGCCCCATCCTTCCCACATGTCAACTCTCCCTCCCACTCTCCTCCTCCAAACCCCAAAATGTACTACTCAGCCCAATATTACCGGAACTTCCCTCTTCCTCTTCCCAGTACTTATATATGAGGCAAGGTTTTTCATAGACAACTACTGGGACGAGGAAGAGTGGGACTAGGTGTAATAAAGATAACTAGTAAGTAATCCAGGTATTTAAAACAAGCATACATATTAACACACCACTTGCTCATTTGCACATGCGCTCATTCACTCAAACAAGCATGTCCAGTCACCCAAGCACCCAAGCATCATCCACTCATTCACACTACATCCATCATTTACCCACATACATTAAATAACGCACACACACATGCAAATTTACATTTCGTTTAAAAGGGTCATTACCTTCCAGTATCCGTTGCTCCTTTTCTGCAGGCATGTCTCTGGCTCCCATGCTCTAGCAAGAATGCAAGGAACCAGCTCTGGTTCCTGTCATGTGCAGCAGAGCACACGAGCCAGAGCCACCCATGCCCTGGTGGGTGGGGGGGGGGGGGATGTGTTTGCCATGGATTTCAAAATGAAAACATTTCTTTTTGAAGTCACAAACCCACACATCCACAAAATGTTTTGACTTTTGCTGAAATCACAGGAAAGGGCTAGGGTGTCCGAATGTCACATAGCCAGTATTATCCGGAGGGTCCTAACAGGTAACTATGCAAAATCTGGTGTAGATTGGTGAAACAGTGTGGGATTGTATAAGGAACAATGCTTTGCCAAGCCACAAACCCACAAACAAATGCTGACTTGTGCGGAAATCCTGGGAACGGGGTGGGGTGTCCAAAGGTAATGTTGCCAGTAATGTCCGGAAGGTCGTAACAGGTTACTATGCAATATTTGGTGCTGATTGGTGAAACGGTGTGGAATGTTTTATTTATTTTATATTTATTTATTTATTGAACATTTGTATGGTGCCCCTATACAGCAGAAAGTGTTTCCAGGCACCACAATACAAAAGGGGACGGGGGCAAGGGAGAAAAACAACAATTACTGTCGTACTAGGCCTTGTGACATTCAGATCATACACGTGAGTAACAGAAGTTAGTGGGAGATAGGAAGGGGAGAAGAGGTAAAATTGCCGTAGGAGGAGGGGGGCACAGGATGGGGAAAGTCCAAAGGGGTGCCCATGAAGGCAAGTGGTATGGGAAACAGGGGTAGGGGACAATAGTGCAAGGGGGACGGGGTGGGCCAGAATCGGTAGGCTGGTCAAGGAGGGGTGTCTGAGGGCAAGTGCTGGTAGGGGGTGTAGAGGAGGACTGGTTGAAGGGGGGCCTGGCCAGAGTAAATAGGGGGCACAGGCAACCAGTCACAATGGCTGGCAGAGATTAGCCAGGAGATGGAAGGAGGATGAGAAAAGGAAGGTCTTGAGAAGCTTCCGGAACTTAAGGATATCCGGCTCATGTCGGAGTGGGGCATGGAGGTCGTGCCACAGCACGCTCCTGCTGAAGAGAGAGATCTACCCCCCTCTGCTTTTGGAATCCACTGACCCGAAGAGAGTTGGAACTAGAGGGTAGAAGGATTCTAGCAGGGAGGTATTTAGGTAGAGAAAGATGGATGTAGCGAGGTCCAAGGCCCCAGAAAGCCTTGTGGATGATGCAGAGGGTCTTCAATTTGATCCGTGCAACCACTGGGAGCCAATGTAGAGCTTTTCGGGCGGGGAGATGCAGCCCCTTGGATTGAGGACTAGGTTAAGTCTTCAATCCTATTCTGGATCAATTGAAGAGGGTGGAGGGAGGAAACAGTCAGATTAAGGAAGAGTCTGTTGCAGTAATCCAGCCTGGAGAGAAGCAGAGTTCTGGAGACATTGAGTTTCGGAGATAGGTGAGGAAAGGGAGCATGCCTCTGAGGAGGTGAAGCTGAAAGTGGGGAAGGTCAGCGATATGCAGAGAGAAGGAAAGAGAGGAGTCATAAATGACACCAAGGTTTTTTGCCTTACAAGAGGATGAGGGGAGGGGGCCCAAGGAGGGTGGCCAGAGAGTAGAAGGGAAGGATGGGGCAGGAGCCCAATGAGAAGGATCTAAATTTTAATGGCATTAAGGCAGAGATCATTAGCAGCACACCATGCCTGAATAGCAGTCAGACAGTCGGGAATGAGAGAGGAAGGAGAGGAGGTAGAGGAGGGAAGCTTAAAGTAGAGCTGTGTGTCATGAGCGTAATACTGGCAATGAGGAGAGAAAGTTGAGATAAAGTGAGCCAGATGGGCAAGGTAAATATTGAAAAGCCACAACAAGAGGAGACAACACTGTGGAACTCTGTAAGTAGAGAGTGAGGTTTAGGAGAGAAAAAGGCCCAGTTGCACTTGGGAGCACCAATTCGAATTGAAGGAGGTCAACCAATCAAGTGGAAGGTCTGTAATGCAGTGAGCATCACAGAGCCAATTTATGAGTGTGGAATCATTGACCATGTCAAAGGCAGAAGACAGATCAAAGAGGATGAGAACAGAGGGGGAGTCAGAGTCAATATTTGAGAGTAAGTCATCACAGGTGTTCAGGAGAGGTGTTTCTGTGCCTCTGGCTGCTCTAAAGTCCAACTTGTGTTCATGGAGACAACCAACAGAATCTGTGTGATGGATCATTTTGGGGATGGCCAACTTCTCCAGGATTTTGCCTGAGAAAGGGGTAGTGTAAATAGGGCAGCAGTAAGCCAGGAAGGAAGGGTCCGCAGATGGCTTTTTTAGGAGGTGTGCACAAGGGAGTGCTTGAGGTTTGAAGGGAAAGAGCCAGGGATAAATGAGTGGTTACAGAACTCAGCCAAGGAGGGAGCAAGAGCGGCAATGCTGTCCTTGATAGATATGGAAGAGCAGGGAAGCACCTGTTTGAAGGAGACTTTCATAAAACAAACTATTTTAGTGACCTCATCCGGTGCTATGGGTGAGAAGGAGAGAGGGAGGCCAAAGGAAGGCGCTGGGTGCAGGCAGAGGAGAGAGGGGAGGAGAGGAAAGAGAGGACAGGATATCCTGAGTTTTGGAAGTGAAATGAGAGGCAGGAGCCGTGCAGAGGGCCTGTGAAGGAGGAGGAGAAAGGCATACTGCAGGAGGATTGGCAAGTTCCATACAGATTTTTAAGAGTTCAGCCATCTTGTTTGTGGCCACAGAGATGCAGGCTTGGATATGGGCCCCTTTCATGGAGCGGATGAGGAGTCTGTATTCCCACTGGAGCAGGCGACAGACCAGTTTATCAGAGGATGTGCTAGAAGCCAACCACTTCCCTTCTACGACTTTGCACTTGCGTTTGAGCAAAGCTAGGTCGGAATGATACCACCTATTGCACTTGGAAACAGGCTTCATGCAGATCCTCAAGCGGGGGAAAGGATGTCAAGGGTGTTGGAGATGGAGAGTGAAGGTTAGCAAGGTCTGAGACAGTGTGAGAGTCACTAGCAGGGCAGTGGCTTAACACAAAATGTGGGTGCTCCCCTGTGAGCCATGCTGAGGGGGCCCACCAATTTAGCAACAAATCATGGGTGCGCCACACTCTGGGCTGGTCTAGATTACCATGCTTGCGCAATCCACACGAACGTGCTGCTGCAGGGGTATGCAGTACCCTGCACTAGGCGAAGGATATAAATATGTGTTTTAATGCATTATACAGCACACTTCCTGAGAAAAATTGACTGAAAGGCCAGAGCGTTTGCAATTGTTTTGTAGGGTAACACCAATTTAAAAATCCAATACATGCAAGTCACCAACAGTGTGCAGGGATATTAATGCTTTAATTAATATAACGCTTTGCTATTAAAAATTCCATGCCACAATGAAAACATGTCCAAATAGCTGTACAATCTAGTACAGTCTAGACACGTAATAACATATTACAGTAAAGCATGCCAGGCCACGTTTAGACATACCTAGACTGGTTGCACCAAAATGCCAGTCGAAGCAATAACACTTATCACAGTTAAGTTATCACAGACGCCCAGAAAAATATGCAATGCTGCAGTAAGAAATGGCTAGACTGGCAAAACGAAAATGCTAATTACACTTAACAGGACAGCTTTATCACAGATGCCCATTTAAAAAAGAAATTCAAGCCAAACTAAGAAATTACTAGACTGGCTGCACCAAAATGAATCTCTAGCCACTAACTAATATAACTTAGCAAGCATGCTTAGCCTGGACATGGATGACCATTAAGATTTATAGCAAAATCCCCATCCCACTCCCCCAATACACATCCCCTCTCCCTCCCACACCCTGCCGCAACCCCCAAAATAAGCTTCTGAGACTGAATTACTTCCACATCCCTTTTCCTTGTTCCAATCATAACGTATGAGGCTCCTTGCCTCATATTTAAGTACTGGGATGAGGAAGAGTGCAAATAGGAGTAAATACTATTACAAGTAACTAAGCGAGGCATTACATCCATGTCCCTCTACCTCATCCAAGTACTTGTATATGAGTCAACATGCCTCATACACAAGTACTGGGATGAGGAAGAATAGGGCTATGAGTGATGAAGATTACCAATAAGTAACAAAGGGATAAAATACAAGTAGTGGTGCAACACCATGAGCTGGCTGGTAATTTGCCCTCTTCTCCACACCCCACTTGACATTTTGGGGCTATGTTGCCTCAACCTGGCTGACCAACAGAGCCAGGTCAGATGAGAGGAGGCGAGGTCAGTCCACTCCGAAAGGTAGAAGTAAGATCGGCCCATTGGTCCTGGTGGTGAGATAGGCGAGATTGTAGGAGAGACAGAAAGCTTGCAACCAAGACATGCAAATGATTATCAGTTTTGGGTGGGTAGAATAGAAGCAGGGTCCCATTCAGGGAAGACAAGGGCCACTCCGCCTCCAGAGCAGTTAGACGTGGGCTTGGAGAGGATCTTGTAGCCCTCAGGAAGGAGTGTCAAAAGCAGTGACAGAGCTGGCTTTGACCTACACCATGGTAAGAGGGCGGACGTTGAGGTCAAAGTCTTCGAGGAGGTGATAGATGTCACAGGAGTGTTTGAAAGCAGAATGAGAATTGAGGGTAGCACAGTGAAGCTGGTTGCCACCTTTAAAGGTCTTCCGAGGGGGGCTACAGGGACGGGGTGCCACAGTTGATAGGGGCCAGGAGGCCAGAGGTGTGGGGATGTAGGAGTGAAATAAGAAGGCTGGAAATTAATGAGAGAAGGAAGACATCTGTCCAGAAGGAGGAGGTAGGGCTGAGAGCCCTGGGCCATTTTAGAGCCATTCTGGTAGACATTGATGATGCAACTGTAAGATGAGAAATGTGCCGGGAGAACTTCCCATCTGGTACCACCATTAATGGGCAAGGAAGAAAAAGTGGAGAGGATAGAGATCATATGAGAAGTCCATAGGTCAGCAGATGGGACAGCAAAGAGGATGTTGTGATATTCTGTTTGGAGGAAGCATTGACGTAGGTGTCTGCAATGGGCAGACATGGTTTGGAGACCAGGAGTGCTTTCTTAAATTCTTTCTTCCAGCCTTCGAGAGAGAGATAGGAAAGGTGATAGAGTAGCAGTTAGAGTAGATTGGTGAGACCAAGAACACCATAGTTGCAGGGGTGGGGTGGAAAGCACTAGAGGGGCTACACGAGCACAAGGAAATCCACAGGTGACCTAGCAACAAGACAAATTACAAAGAGACAAAAACAACAGATGAAACAGTAAGAAAAAGAATAATCATGGATAGGGACTAGGTTAGACAAAATGCAGCGGGGGCATGAGAAATTCCCCATTCAAATCAGGGGGCCCAGCCAGTAAAGTGAACATCCAGAGCTTACAATCAAGGTAAAGGTAGAGGTATAGCGATTGACACGACTGTGTTACAAATAGTACTCAGGTTAGCATTTCCCAGTACAGTGAAAGCAAAGCGTTTAGCACAGCTTGAGGATTTAGAGCAATAGGATAGGTTTACACGAATACAGTCAAATTGCCTCAAAATGAATAAGTAATCAGATTCAGAGATAACCAGATTTGAATTTCCCAAAATACAGACAAAAAGCCCACATGTGAGTAAGAAGCAGATTCAGAAATACCCAGATTTGGATAAAAAAAAATACACACAGAAAGGTCAACCTTAGAGTCAAAGCATGCAGATTAAGAACAAGCCAGTCTGCCTATCTAGGATAGAACAGATGTGCTTCTCAAGGTTGCACAGAGTGAGCCTTAAGCATGCAATTGGAGTAAGAGTGACTCTGTCACAATGGAGCAGGCATAGGGTGTAAAGTTAGGAGGGGAATGACTGGTGAGAGTTGGAGGTTAGGAATGTGGGTAGACCAATGCGGTCTGCTTGCAGTGTAACGATTACAGAGAGAGGTCTGGAGCAGGCTGCCGGCGTGCAGTGCATAAACATGTGAAAAACGGTAGCTCTGACACAGAAGAACTGTATTAGGAACGACGCTTCGCCAAGACACAAACCCACAAACAAATTTAGAGTTTCGCTGGAATCTGGAGAAAAGGGTGCAGTGTCTAAATGTCAGGTAGCCAGTAATATCTGTACAGTCCTAACAGATAAATATGCAAAATGTGGCGCAGATTGGTGAGACACAGTGTGTAATTGTATAAGGAACACCGCTTTGCCAATCCACAAACCCACAAACTAATTTTGATTTGGGCTGAAATCGGGGGAAAGTGGTGGGGTGTCCACATGTCATGTAGCCAGTATTGTTCGCAGGTAACTATGCACAATTTGGTGCAGATTGGTGAGATAGTGTGGAATTGTATAAGGAACTATGCTTTGTCACAAACCCACACACAACGTTTGACTTTTATAAATAGACCTTTGCAGGTTCTAATATTTATAACATCAGAAAACTACAGATCGTCCAAAACAATATGCTAAGACCTGCCCTTAACATCACTAAAAAAATTCACATCTCCGCTGCCAGGTGGAATGTCCACAGGCTCCCGGTCCACTATTGCATTGTATTCAAAACTCATTCCCTCGGCCGCAAATGCCTGGCTAATACTGCCTCTAGATACTTGGCTTATACATTCTCTTAAAACCAATCGAACAGCTTTGCATGTGCTGCCTATTCGCACCTACTCACCACCCCCAGATTTAAGTGACAGAAAGCAGGGGGTCACAGCTTCCCTGTGATAGCCGCTAAACACTGGAACGCCCTTTCGCTTGCATTAAGATCAGAAGCCTCCTTCTGCTCTCTCCGCAAAGGCCTCAAAATCTGGGAAGTTATGCAAGACCTGCATAACCAGCTGCGTTACCATAGCCCTTCTGCATGAACAACTATGATCCAAATAGCTACGTTTGTTATGCATGTATGTATGTATCCTCTCCATACACAAAGTTATCAATACAGTAACCTTATGTATGTATGCAAGTATTCCCGACCTCCCCAAGCCTTCGCCCAGATACCCCCGGGTTCGGTGCGCTATACAAATGTAAGAATAAATAAATAAATAAAGAGATGGAGGTGTGTAAGTATGAAATTAAGAGTAATGACCTCCAAACTATAAATTTTGAATATGTCTAAAAAAATCGTTTTTTTAAAGAATTTTATATTATGCAGTGTGAATATTTATTTTTAGGATATATCATTTTTCTCTTTTAAAATGTATTGTTTTAATATATCATGCAACTTTGTATATTGTGCATATTATGTAATGTGGATTTAACAATATGATATGTTTGTGTAAAGTTCATTTGAACTATATCACAATACATATAAATACATATAAATAAACAAATAAATAAAGCATGCCATGAATGCTAAAGAATTTCCCGCCATGATGGTGAAGTGCAGAAAGAGTAGGAAGAAGGGCCATTTTGCAAGTTTGTGTAAAACAAACAGATTACCCAAAAATGACAAAGACATAAAATATGTAGGGGAAGATTATACAAATAAAATAGTGCACATTGTTGGTTGTTGGGGAGGATGAGGAAGCGTAATACGCTCCCCCGAGGTAGAGATAATAGTGGCGGGGTATCCG
Source organism: Ambystoma mexicanum (assembly GCF_040938575.1). NCBI lineage: Eukaryota > Metazoa > Chordata > Amphibia > Caudata > Ambystomatidae > Ambystoma > Ambystoma mexicanum. Next base: position 1,534,339,077 of record NC_090937.1, read on the forward strand.
GTGAAAGTATTAACTGATTCGGCATCACCTTATACAATTGTACCAGAGGATAAATACAAGGAAATTTGGCCAGGCAAGAAACACACATTACACAACAGCGATATAAGGCCAAGGGAGTACTGTGGTGGTAGGATTGATGTGTTGGGTTTTGTGTGGGGCGCAATTACATATTGCATGAAACACATTCAAGCAAAAGTATTTGTGGCATCTAAAGGTGATCGCTTACTTGGGTGGAAACAACAGGGCAAGTTACGATTGAAGATGCATCCGGAGAAGGAACAGCAGGTAAGAACAGTTGGGGTAAATAGATCAGGTTAATTTGCACAGGAGGTTGGTGGTTCTGGAGTGTATTCCAGAAAGGCATTGGGAAATTATGCATACCAGTTGTCAGCACATGCTGTGCCATGTGCACAAGGTTAGGAATCTGCTGTTGTGTGTGAAAGAGAAATTGAGGAATTAATTATTAGTTTTTTGTGAACAGGGCACAATTGAACCAATAGAGAGCAGTAAGTGGTTATCTCTGATTGTGGTGACATATCGACCCAATGGTCATATCAGATTATGTGCTGATTTAAGAGATTTGACCAAGAATATTTGGATCAGCAGGTCCCTTTTGCCCAAAGTGAATGAAATGCAAACAACCATGGAGGAGCAGGGATGGTACAGTACTCTGGACCTCTCAGCTGCCTAATATCAGGTGGATTTACATCCCATGTCACGGGTGTTGATTGCATTCATCACTCCAATGGGCGCATACCGATTCAAAAGAATGCCCTTTGGCTTAGCATCAGCTTATTTCAGAAAATCATGGAGGACATATTAGAGGATGTTCCTGGAGTAAAGTTTATACAGGATGATATCCTGGTAGTTGCAAACGGTGAAAATATGCATGGTGCTAGAGTGTATGAGGTGTTGTGGATGTTGGAAAGAGCAGGATTGACCATTAAGAAGAAAAAGTGTCAATTTAAAATACATCAAGTATCGTATCTGGGTAACAGGCTGACTAAAGAGGGTTTGGAGACTCATCCAGAAATGGTTTATGCCATTCTTGAAGTAAAATCACCAGAGAACAAAGATGAGGTGAGAGCATCATTAGGTCTAATTGAATACTATGCAAAGCGTGTGGAATGTTTTGCAGTTAAGAGTGTGGTTATGCATGATTTCTTTGGGGGAATGTGGAAGAGAATGAATCCAGGACAATGAAGGAAGAGGTGGCTAACATGCCCACATTATATAGATTTGATCCAGCAGCAGAGACAATTATAACAGTGGATGTGTGTGCACAAGGACTTCAGGTGTTCCGCAGTCAGGTTAGGAGGGGTGAAGGAGTACCCATAGCTTTTGCATCTCAGGGTATGATTGTACCCGAAGAGAGGTATATCATGATAGAACGAGAGAGTTTGGTATGATACTGGGCATCCACATATTTTAGGGCCTATTCTTGGGGCATTCCATATAAGTTCAGCAGTGATCAAATGCCATTGATACACATGTTTTGATGTTTTTGATGAGAGGATCAGGTTTGGTGATGCAGAGAATTGCAAGGTGGTTGGCTGCATTACGAGGAAATAGGTTTGTGGTAGACTATGTGCCTGGATGGTGCAATCCTGTGGCAGATTGTTTCGCATTTCACAAAGTATTCTTTCATCACAAACAAATTTATAACACTGTTATGGAAACTTAAACACATGGTATGTTATTTATTTTTCTCGAGTAACAAAAATTTGATAGTTCAATACTTGTTTTAAACATTACTGGAACCCACACGCATAAATGTCCTATTTCCTCTTAGAGACTGTTATGACATTTTGACTGGGTAAGCTGATATTTCAAATCTCTACATTAGACCACAGTGTCTCGCACATTATTTGGGTGTTGGTGATTGCGGCACTTTTGGATTTATGTTCCTCCAATAAGGCAATGGCGCTTAATCGGTCTAACATGGCAGAGTTGAAATTGCCTACATTTCTTTATATTGTAGCATTTTCAAGAAGGACAGGTGTGCTTGGGCAAGGAAAGGCACCTACACACTTCCCTTTCTCTTTTCTCCGCTGCATACTAGTCGCTTATCTCCATGATTTCTATCGTAATCACTTTGAGTAAAAAAATCAATGTATTCTCGATATGTAACATGGCATCTACAATCTGAACAATGCCTTTGTTCTCTTTTCTTTTCCTGCATCCTCACATCCCCCGTCTGTGTGATAAATGAACAATGGGTATGTAACCTGTGTGATTGCTATTCATACTTTTTCTTTTGTGATAACCATATCTCTGTAACATATTCTATTGTTTGATCTACCAACTTTGTTACTTCTACCCATCCTCTGGGCATAATACATGATGATTTGGGATTTGTTTCTTGATAACGATACAATGTTTTTGGAATAACAGCCTTGAGGACTACCAAGAGGTGGTCTAAACAGATGTCAGCTGTACTGACCAACAATTAAAAGACGTTTTACTCAATGGAACATGGACTTTGTATCTGAATTAACTTAAACTTGTGGAATTAACTGACAGGGAGAGTGCTGACACTATAAGACCCAGCCCATTCATGTACTTCTATTCTACCAGTTCTGAATTGGGATTGGCAAAGGGAGAGAGGTTGATACAGCCTCCCTCATTGCAGAGTGAAAATCGAGACAGGCTCATGGTGGGTGCTTGGGAAAAAACCTGACCAAATGAGGTTGAGAGCCACATTCTGGTGGCCGGGAATTGATGTCAAGGTGGATGAAGAAGTAGCCTTGTTCATTCCATGTAGTGTGAGTGAAGAGTCATTAAAGACACATAATATTGAAATAGGTAATGTGGACACACATGATCCAGTGTAAGAAAAGGTAGCACTTGACTTCATTGGCCCAATGCATCTATTCAGTCAGGAAATCAGGTTTACGATTGTTGTAGTGGATTATGCCTCATGATGGTTTAAAGAGGAATTTGTAGAGACTATTGCTATGAGGTGTGTGATTGAATATTTGGAGAGGTTAATATAAAGCGAGGGTTATCAAAAAATCATCATTTCGGATAATTGGGTGTGACTTGTCTCGCAAGATTGCTGGAATATCTGGAGACTTGCGGAATTAAAAATCAACGGACAGCATCATATATTCATAAGGAGAATGGGATGGTGAAACATATAAATGGCATAATTAAAGAAACTGTCCAGCTGGTGCATTAAAATGGTAGGGGATGGAGAGAGTGTGTACAGAATATGATGATGGCGTACAGGAAGACATCACATGTAAAGACAGGTATATCGCCATTTGAAAGGATGAGGGGAAGGGAGTTGAGGTCTAGAGTATACCCACAGTGGTTGGTGGAGGAAGAAAACTGGAGAGTTGTTCAAAGAGAGAGGTGTGGGCATCTGGTTAAAGTAGGCAAGGTCATGAACGTGAAGAAACATTTTAACCTACGTAAGAGGTGCTCACGGTATTATGAACCTACTGTTGTGGCAAATGTGGGCAGGGGACATGTGAAAAAAAGTGATGGAAAAAATGGAGCATGGATTAGGTTGCAACTGTCAGGTAATGAAATGCTTGGGAACCAGCTGACGACCAACTTGGGAAAGGAATGACAGGGAATGGGGATGATGAGTGGTATAAGGAAAGGTGTGTGGATAGTGAAACAAGGAATGCCAGAAGGTGTCGGAGTCAGGAGGAGAATAAGAGAAGGGAAGGGTCTGAAGAAGAGGCTTCATTGGAGTCACGAAAAAGTGAAACTGTGAGTGTGGAATGGAATTTGGGAAGTGGAGTAGATGTTGGGCAGAGCAGGGAAGAGAGTTTGGTTGAGAAGAAGACCCGTGAGGTACAATGATTATGCAGTATACAGTTGATTGTGAGAAGCTTCCGAACTTAAGGAGGTCCGGATCAAGCCTGAGAGGGGCAGGGATGCCATTCCAGAGGGAGGCACCTGCATAGGAGATATCTATTCCAGCCCCCACTCTCTTCTTGGAGAAGCTTCTGACCCGCAGTGAATTAGAAGTGGATGAGCAAAGGGAAACAGAAGGTATTTAGGAAGAGAGAATTGGATGTAGTGAGAACCATGGCCCCAGAAAGCCTTATGGGTGATGCATAAGGTCTTGAACTTGATCCTCACAGCCACCAGAAGTCAGTGGAGAGATTTCAGGGCTGGAGAGATGCAGTCTCTAGGCTTAAGGCCAAGGATAAGTCTTACAGACCTGTTATGGATTAGCTGAAAGGGTGAAGAGCAGAATTAAGAAGATTCATAAAAGGTAGTCTTCATTATTGATCACACTTTGAAATACTTGTGTACGAGCGTGATATAAATAAAATATCAAGTCAATTGAATTCAATTCACAGTTTTGTTGCAATAAATATGATCACCTTAACTGTCTCTTAACTTATGGTTTTCCACTGAATTTCAAGGGTTTTGTTATACTATAGTTTCCTCAGGACCCACTAGCCATGGCCTTTAGCCATGGCCACTGTACATGTTGCCCTAAGAATTTCCTTTCAGGCCAGTGGCCACGGCCTACAGCTATAGGCTCAGTCCATGTTGCATAGTTTTCTTGAGGTCTCACTAGCTATGGGCTTCAGTGGTGGCTTCTGTACATGTTGTACCAAATTCTTTGTTTTGGGTCAACTAGCCATAGCCACGGGCCATGTCTTACCACTCATTTGTTACCAAACACCCACTTTCGCTTGCCCAGTAGATGTCGGTGCTGCAGATGTTAGATATCTTTTTCTAACTCCTTATTCCCACAATAATTTCACAGTAATAGTTTCAAATAACAGAAATTCCTGATGTAGAGGCGAGGTTCGCCAATTCCTTCAATAACGGGGAAAAAATGCTTGTAATTATCCTCACAGCTACTCAAAATGTGCCCGCCTTCCTTTTCCAGGTCCATGAATGGGAATAGTCTCAAAACTGCATTTTGGTGTTTTCTTAATAAAACTTTAATTTTTTAACAAATAGTTCCCAAAAAGGTTCCGTTCAGCGCTGCCATTGTTATCCAAATCCATTCAGCAAGTCAACGTTTTTTTGGCCTCTCTCAGCCTCTCTACTGAAAAACACCAAGGCTGATGTAAAGGTTTTAAGGTGCACGGTGCACCCCCTTCTCTGCCAAATATTTAAAACATTACAGGATGGATTTACCCCAAACCATTAAAGGAAATTAAGTCAATGCTTTGTGCCCAAGTTGTTTCTCATTTGGTTCAAATCTGTCAAGGGGCTTACGCGCCACAGCTGTTGAAACACTGCACCTCTTCTCAATATGAAAATGAATGGGAGCAGGCGTAAAACAAAATGCATTTTTTAATTGTTTTCTTAATAACGTTGTCATTTTTCAAAGTATTGTTCCCAAAATGTCCAGTTTGCGGCGATGGGGGCTTAACTAACTTTTTACTTGGAAGATGTCATCCAAATCCATTGAGCAATTCAAAAGCCTCTCTCTGCATCTCTGCTGCAAAGTGGCAAGGCTGATCTAAAGGTTTAAAGGAGCAGGGGTTACCCCTTTCTCTGTCAAATGTTTTACAAACTACTGGATGGATTTACCCTAATCCAGTCAAGGAAATAAAGTCAACACTTTTTGCCCTAGTTATGTCTTATTCGGTCCAAATCTGCCCAGCTTTTTTCGTGTTATGTCTGTTCAAAATCTACACTTTTTCTATATTGGAAAATGAATAGGCATAAGGTAAACATTTCTTAATAACATTTTCATTTTTTTACATATTGTTCCCAACATTTGCAGTTTGGAAGGAGGTGGGGGCTTTTAGTTTGAAAAATTTAATTCACATACATTAGCAAGTCAAAGGTCACTAGCAATAGAATTTTGGGTAAAAATTGCAGCTAGGCATTTCTGAAAAACTTCTCAGCCTCTCTGCTTCAAATCACCATTGGTGATATAGACAATTTTTGGAAGCAGCTGGCACCTAATTCCCTGTCGAATATTTTAAAAACTGCTGGACGGATTTACCCCAAACCAGTCACGGAAATCGAATCAGCGCTTCATGCGCAAGTTGTTTTGTATTTGGTCCGAATGCACCTTATAACATATATAAAAATAATCAAGGTCACAAAAAAAACAGCTATTCAGAGAAGCAAACACCATTATTCTGCAAGGTTTATTACTAGCTGGACAACATTCAGCAGAAAACAAAACAAATATAACCACATTTGCTGTAGTACATTTACACACATTACCATTTTTCAGAAAGCAAACCAAAAGATGCATCTGGACTCTGAGTCACAAGGGCGTAGTCAAACATCTTTCATCTCTCTCGTCAGTCACGAGAGAGACCAGACACAGGAAGTGGAAATGACGTTTTGTGTAGCCTGCTGCCTGCAATGCATAGTACACTCACATCTATTCTCCTTGTTTGTACTGTAAGTAACTCATGTGTAAGATGACATTTAAACAAATACTGTTTTCTGGGAGTATTCATACACTTTCTTGGTTCAACGCGTGTAAGATACCAGAATTTGATTTTCAGTTGCAGCTGTTTGTAGAGTTTTAAAAAACACCATTTACAAAGATTTGAATGAAATGTGCAAGCCTAAGTTACCCGCAAAACAAGAGTTTCGTGCATTTATTCGTACCTGCTGAAAACAGTGCATCTTCGTGGAGTTGGTTACGTTTTTGAGTACATTGCACAAAGTCTGCAAAGGTATAGTAAACAACTTTGCACAAACCTAATATAGCACTGAACACGTTCCCATCCAGTATAACATGATATCCATCTGTTATCTGCAATGTTACCAGCTCTTCATAGAGAAGTGTTGCTGAGCAGCCAAGTGATTTCACTCTGGAAATGCCGTGGGAGGTAATCTCTCACCAGCACATCAAAAGACGCCATGACTGCACAACAAGCACAGGCGACATCAGCGGTGGGCGAAGGATCTAAATTCTCATTTACATGTGTATTTGCATAATCCTTTAGATTAAGAACTGGGGACGTTGCAATTAGATTGCCTTGTGAACCAGACAAAGGCTATTTAAAGATGTTATTGTTTAATGGAAACCAGTGTAGAAGGGGCATGCTGATTAAATACACTCAGATAACTTCATCTTTAATACTGCACTGCCACCAGGTTCTTAATGCGCTCATGTTAATGCCCTGAGTATCACATTTCAGCAGGTCAAGGTACAAGGAGTTGCAGCGATATATTTGCAATGAAATACATCTATTAATTAGCATGATTTGAGGGCTGGATGAAAATAAAAGTGGTATATTGAGACGTTGTTCACAGAAGCATGCGTGGGATATCTGTGGCGCCTAGCATAAGGTGGAGTTCACCCTGGCTAATAGTCTCTATACTAATTAGACCATTAAACGACAGTGACCCCAACAAGATGGCCAACAAGCTATTGACCTTGATAAGGCTGGATTAAATGGAGTTACTACCTCGGCTAAATTACTCTAATGTAAGACGACTGAGACACATCACTGGGTCAATTACTACTATGCAATTTGCCAGGATTTGTGCAACAAACTGAGTAAACGCAAAACGCAGAGGAGGATAAGTGGGCCAGCAACAAACATATGAAAAAGTAGTATTTCAAAGAGTACCTCTGGGGATGACAGTGCGGATACATACAACTTAAATGTATGAGAGATAGCGAGTCGATCCTGGTGGCCCTCCATGGACTAGGCTGAGGGTGCAAGGTGAAAAGGTTGGAGGGCAGTTCAGAGAAACAGGAGACAATACAAGGAGGGGATCTTCCTCACACTACAAGCTGAAAGTATTCATGTTTCTTCTTGCTCTTCTGCGCCCTGATACCCTTGGGATTGGCGCGCATTACAAATAAATAAACAAACTGCCATGAAAAATATGTGTTCTAAAAGTACTTGCTAATCCACAGCATTTATTCTACGCTGCTACTAAATCTCAAAGAATCAACAACCTAGCTCTGCCCATTCTCTCTCGCAATTATAAAGTCGTCCATTGCACTGGCTATTAAGCTTGATATACAATAGCTGTTTGGTGGTGAAAGACATGATGATTTGGCTAAGCTTCGAGGTGTAAAGATGTGTCTCTTTTTAAGAGGTTTCCAGAAGAAAGCGACCTGTCCATGGAGGGTTTCTAAAGCAGTGGTAAGACAACTATATTTCCCAGTAGCTAGCTAAGGGTTTACTAAAAGAGAGATGTCGGAGAAGGCCAGGAAAAGAGATCAGTTGTTTGAACCATTTAGCAAGGCTATTAGAAAAAAAAACGATCAAATGAATAATAATATTACAGAAGATTGTTGACCCAGTGAGACGTATCCACAAACCAGACCCGTGGAAGGCATTATCCCGAGTTGGGCGGTCTGGTAAAAAAGTGCCAGTATTCGTGGATACCGGCACTTTAATTGGCCTGGCCGACTACGGTTTTCTGGTGGGGCACCTGGGTTACCTCCAGCAAAATGCTGTAGGTAAATGCTGGAGGTAAGCCAGGCGCGCTACTGGCCAAAAAAGCCCTCATTACCGCCGCCGGCTTTTCCAGTGTCGGTAATGATCAAAAAGCCCCTCATGGAAACTCAATGAATGGGGATTTACAACGTCCCGCCGGCACACATAATCTGGCATCAATGCTGCCGGACTGAGTGCTGGAAAAGGCAAGTACCAAATGCAAGTATCCTGACGGCTCTACAGCCAGGATACATGCATACTCGGAATGAGGCCCAATGTTTCCTAGCCAAAATCAATCAAGGACATTATAAAGAGAGTAGGCATGTTATTTTGGAAATGTGCCCCAGGACACCATTTTATAATCTACGTTATCATTCAATAGGAGCAGGATATGTGTTTGTATAAATGTACTAGTACAGTTGGCACTGGAGCTGTGTGAATGAGGAATCAGGTGTTCAGTGTGGGTGTCATTGTGAGCTTGTGAAGGCCATTGTCTTCTTCATCTGGCAAACACTTTGTTCAAAACCAACTGAATCCTTAATTGGGTGCCTGAGTGGCTTCCCAGGGGATCTTGTTCTTTTAAGCCCGTTTGAGGAAAAATGACATTGCGAAAATATCCGTCCTATCGCCTTTTCTCTGTTGCCTCATAAATCAGGACTATTTAAAGTGGCAGTGTGTTGATAAATATACGTTAACATCTCCAGCAAATGTTTACCTGTTTAAGAAGGAATGGACTGAACACTAAACTCAATACAAGTTTCCCTTGATTAACTTAACAGTATTTCCGTCTTCTGCCCACTATATGTGTAAACAGCACGGCAGTGGATTGATTTCACAGGTTATTCCAAAACTGGGGAACAAGCGTCTCTTACCACAGGAATGGGGAGTCACCTCTTTGGATGCCACAACGCCTTGAAAATGACCTTGTGGTGCCTTTCCATCCTGTGACAATTACACAGAAATAAGGAAAGGAGACAAAGATCTTAACCTGGCCATTGAAATGGAGAAAGAAGTAGGAAACTGAAGGAACGTGTGAAAGACTTTTTCTTCACTTTCTTCGTTTTTTCTTTTCTTTTGATGTGGAAAGGAACAATAGATGTTTGTTTGTTAAAGGTTGACAATTGATTTAACCAATAAAACAATTTTAAAAAAAATTACAGGAGAATTACACTCAGTAAAGATCAACATTGAACAGGTCTACCCAAAACATTAACGTCCATACACTCCAAGGGAAAGAATGATATAAGATAGGGAGGGGGAAGCCAGATTAAGGGACGGGTCGGGGACAAAATGAAAGGTAAGCATGACAAACACGGGTCCTGGATAAGAAAAAACAATGAAGCCACTGAAATAAATACAGATTGGCCTTAGGAGATAAATGGGTCGTTTAATATGCAAATAGTTCAATAAAACCTGAATAAATTAATTTGTGCCTGTTTAGGGTTTCCTCCTCAAGGCGACTAGCCTGTCCAGGTCAACCAACCAAGACTCATTTTGATGCATGTCTTTTCACCTCCTTAATCCCAGTGCCACCCTATTTGCACACATAATTGTTCCTGCATCCAGGTCCCTATTGTTTCTCATGGATTCCAGGGCCAGCAGGACCGTTTGACAATCACTAGCTCACAGATCTCTTCATCTCTGGCCCAGATGTCTAGCACTTTCCTACCGAATCAGAATATATGCAGTAGGCCAAGATGCTGAAGCATGCAAAAATGGCAATGATCAATTTCTTTGTGGCCTACTTTGAACATTTTCACAGGCTCCACTTTATCCTGAAGATCATCTTCTGTGCATCAGTCTCATTTTTGGATCCCTTGAGCACCACCTGATGTTTCACTCTGCCAGCCTTTCTCTCTCAGCTCCCCAAACCCACATCCACATTACTCATCCTGAGAGTTTCCAATGCACATAGGACAACCTCTGTCTCTGAGCTTCTCTCGTACTCATTATTTCTCTTGTTGTAAATCAATACCACTGGATTGCTACCATGGCTCCAGGCCAGTATTTCATTCAACTATTAATCCTGGACCCTTAATCCATCACAACTACTAGGCAGATCACCCCATTCTCTCAGGTCATCTTCACGCAGGAGACTCTCATTATGGATGTACTGCAATTACTGGGTCACGCCAATTTCAAACCAAAGTTCTGCTGGAGAGAATCCGCTGTGTACACAAATAAGGGTCTTCACTTGCGTGTCCAAGTTTGGCATCTCAAAGTCCAGCATCTGAGCTTCCAACAGCTTACTTGCTGTAGAATTGCGACCATGTGATACAACCTCAGAATTGGCCGACTAAAACCTGCTTTATCTACACTTAATGGTCAGTCCATGGATTCAGTATACAGGTTGACATATTCTTTAATATATCATTAATATTTTTGTCTGCAAAAGATACTTCCCCCGTTTCACTGCATAATGCAGAGATGCCCCCCGAGCCACCATCTAGTTTCATCAAGCTAGCTAAACTCATGTCTGTCCCCTTCTCCATCATTTCTAGCTGCCTGTAGATGGAGGAAATGTTTAGTTTCCCTATCAGCCGCCCTCTGAAAATTCTCCAAGCCGGACTTAATAAGTTGGAGGTCTCCAGCTATAGGATCCCTATCATGAGCAACTTCCAGTCTGCGCAATTCAGCTTTGTGTGCCGTAGTCTCCCTACTTTTTGTGTTGAGTACTCCCAGCTCTGCAGCCATACCCACCCCTCTTATTTATGCCTTAAACACCTGCCACAACACGCCCATCTGTTGGACGGATCCCGTGTACATGTCAAAGTACAGATGAATATGTTCACAAACTGTTGTCTCAAAAGTCACGCACTGGAGAGTCATGGGCTTAAACTGCAAAGAAACACTTGGTCTATTCTTGCCGTTTAGCATCATGTTTTGAATAACAGGTAACTGGTCGGAATATGTCCGGGGGAGCATATCTTCTTTCTGTACTGTATGCATCAGTGTCCTTGAAACTAAGAATTGATCAATTCTCAATGACATATCGTGCACCGATGAGTAAAACACATGGTCATTCCGAGCTTGGAGGTAAGGTAAAAATGATGCCAGTAAAGGATTACCGGCATCGCTTACCGCTACGGGCCATTCCGACCTGTTAGACCGCTATTTACGGCACCGCAAACTACAATGCTGTAAATACCGGTCTTGGGTCGTGCGCACGCCCCACCATGCCATAATTAGCAACATGGCGTTAACCGGAGCTGATCACAAGTATGGAGAACACGTAAATAACAGCCTCATCAAGGCCGTAAAGTATCTTACCGGCATGGAGTACACACAGGCATCTCAGAGAAGGAGTAAAGAACCCTGAGCAGTGGTCCACAGAGCCACAGGTGCACAAAATCAGCACAGGTGGAGGCAATGGAGTGTGCCACAGCAGAAAAGGATCACACCCACACACCACACGCCCACCCACACCAAGAAAATAGTGGTAGCAGCACATGAGGCAGGAGGTCCTGCCAGCAAGGTCAAAACCACTAGAACTACACCAGGAGACACAGGGGGAGGCAGAGGGGGAGACAGGCCCAGCATGCAGCACCAGTGCAGCCTCCGCCACCACCCCAGCAGCCCCCATTCCCATTCAGCAGGTCCTGTCCCTCATGGAAACCCCTGAGCAGATACCCCCCCACCCGCTAGAATGTGACAGCCTCACCACCATAATTTGGTGGCGAAATTACCAGATAAGAGAGCAGCATACAAATACACACCGCTCTCCCGGCACAACTGAAGGTGGTGCCTGTGCCCCACACCCATGCCATATGCACCTAGCAGCACACAGTTGGGCCCATGCATGGCATGTCACAACCGTCCAGTACACGGACGCAGAACAAAGTGCTGGAGCACCTCCTTAGGCACACAAGGGGCTACAAATCCCTAACAAGGACAACCCAAGAGATATAAGACACAAAAGTTGGCACCCATGCATTGGCAGGCATGCCAAATGATATGGGTGCCCCTGACAGCACCCACGTGGATTAGGTTGACCTGCATGGCATGCATGTGGCGGATCACAACCGCAAGCAGTACCATTCCCCCAACGTGCAGACGGAAAGCAAGGCAAGATAGAACATCACATAGAGGTGTTCCCGACATCCCGGAACAACTCATGCCACAATTGGCCAGCTGACCTCCACGCTACCGTGCCGCATGGGCTGACATGCAGGATGACGTTCATGGCGTCTAGGTGAGTCGTCTGACTGTGCCATGCCAGTGCATCTGTGGCATGAGGTGGGTGCCTGCATGAACAAACTTGGTTGAAACGATGAAGCCACTGCACAAAGTGCACCCCACCAAATACCGTGCCACAGAACCAGTGTAACGGCACATTAGTACAGATACCCAGATCGATGGTGTAAGCCACACCACAATCACAACATTAACAAAATCTGACAAGGCCAAATCCCACAGCACATGCGCCACTCATTTGCGGAATCCACTACTTTAAAGCCAAATAAGAAGATGCACTGCATATGCAGAATATGCCTGCCGCCAGCATTTCACCACACCGGAGAGTCATCCCTGGGAGTGGATTGAACTGAAGGCAGCAGGGATACCACACCACATCACCGTTTCGGCACACCCATAGGAGTGGTGGAAATCAAAATCACCATAGTATAGATCAGAGCAGTATGATGAATATGAGCCACTGACTAGAGCCAACACACCCAACAACGGATTCATACAGTACACAGCACTTCATGTATCTACCATCTGGACTGCTGCATGCATCTATGAAGTGCCTAAAACGAGATGTGCGTGACAATGTTCATGGACCATCTCGTAGATGCTGCCCCCTGCAGCATTCCATTGCACTGGACACATATTGGGGCCATGAATGGGCTAAATGCATCCATCGACATGTGCGTATGGGCATCAATGACCTGCTGCCATGTCATAGTAGTGCAGTTCTCCTACATGACAGTCCAGAGACTTACCTAAATTGGCTGCACATGCAGGTGTTGGCGGCTGTCCCTTGACACCATGGTACCGGACCCCTCTCAGAAACCCACAGACCAGGCCCAGGGAGCCCTATAAGAAAGGCCATACCAGTGCATGCATGGAGATGAAGCAGCCACCTGGCTTGTATAAGAAACACATGAGTTGGCGAAGCTGGACTGGTGGGGGACCCATCTACTTCAATGTGGTGTCCAAGACCCCCATGTAATGTGTACAGCTGAACAAATTGTGCATCCCTTGGAATGTGGCTCTGTCCCCTGACATGGGACTGCTAGCACCAGATGAACATTGAGTGAAGGAGGAGGAGGAGGAAGGGGCAAGACAGCATCATGGAGTCGGTGCATGGGAGGGACATGTTGTGTGGCTAACACCGTTTGGACATAACAACCAAAACACAAGACAGCAGAGGCTGGCATCATATGGGCACACAGGGCCCCGAGTGTGTGCATACTTGTAGACCATGCACTGTCAAACATCATGATACATATGCTGAATGATGAATGTCCACACAGGTTAAACTTTGAAACTCCAAGGGTGTATTTGATTTTTAAATGGATGAGTGTAAACATTCGCTCCACCCTCCCACCCCACTCCCACCTCCCCCAACTCCACAACAAACTCTCACCTCCCTCCCCCCAACTCCACAAAACCCCCCCCACTCCCCTCAACCCCACAACAAACCCTCACCCTCCTCCCCCCAACTCCACAACAGTACTCCAATGAAGTACATTAAGGCCACATGTGGCAGCAATGATGATTATTACATGCTGCCGGGGGGCGGGGGAGGCATGTCCCGGTGCCGCATCGAACGCAGAATGCGTCGCGGAGGACTTGCCGGTGTGTCACGACTGGATGTGGCCGTGTCCTCCTGCTGATGCTGCGGATTTGAATGTGCAGCCTCAAGGGCATCAGCTATGCGTCCTAGGACGTCACACAACATGGTAGTGCTCTCAGTGACTGTCTGACGCATTTCACGGAGTTCATTTAGCCATTCCACCCTGGCCTGGCGGTTGTCCTCCATGAACTCAGTGATGAGGTCAGTGAGCTGAGTTGCACGACGTGTGACAAATGATGGGAATTCATCACTGAGGTGACTTGGCCCTACGTGCTCTGGCATGGACTCAACTGGTGAACTTGGCCCACGATCATCATATCCATGTGTGTCTGTTGGAGCACTACGACCAGGTGTTGCAGGATCCCCAGAGTCCCTGCATGATGCCAAGGGGACATTGCTGGGCTCCGGGGTGGGGACTGTGGGATGGAACTCCTCCTCGGACGCCCCACAGATGGATGAAGGGCTGTCCACAATCTCCTCGGGGCCCGTAGCTGCCACCTCCCCAGCAATGCTGGACTCTGCCGACGTTGGGGTGGCCATTGAGGCAGGCGCCGATGCAGGGAGGGAATGGGGTGGTGCAGCCTCCACTGACCTTTCTGGAGCCGGGGTGGGTGTTTTTTTCGGTGCTGGAATGCGCCGGACCCTGCCACTGCCCATGGAGGTGTTTGGACGGCTCGTCTGGGCCTCAACGCTGTCATGATCAGTGCCTGTGGGGGTAGAAGAGAGGGCCAACATGAGTGATTGTATGATGCCCTAATAGCATACATGGCTGCATTCACATTTCAGTCATTTTGGGTGTAGCAACAGCAGTGGTACATGTGCATGAGTATGATATGTACGCAGGTTTCAGAGTGACTCATCCTGCCCTGGTAATGTGCAGTCTGGCTCACACACTGCCAAACTTGCAGCACAGTTTGCATGATGTTATGTGCAAATCAGAGCACTACGATTGATGTGCGTTATGTACTTGCACTTTGCCCTTGAATGCGTGGCAGTTGGCTCAGCATTATTTGGATTGGGGGGAGGCAGCATGAGAGGGTGCCTTAGATGGTCCTTGGGGGACTATACATCATGTAAATGCCTTTGACTGTGTTGACTTTGGACACTCACCTCCATCGGCAGACGACGTAGCCCCGCACTCCATATCGCCGACGCTCTCGATTGATTCCGTCCCGATCAGTGAAGCACATGTCTCCTCTCAATGGGGAACTTGGGCCCCCTCCAGTCTGCATTGCCTTACTCCAGTTGGTGGAGAGGAGACTCCGTACCCGCAGATCATCCCACCGCTTGCGGCAGTCCCTGAGGGTGTGGGGGTGGTGCCTACTGCACTCACCCTTTGGGCGGTTTGTGTCCAGATGTTTTTTTTACGTATGATTGACTCTCGCCGCATGTTTGTGCTGAAAACAACATCAGCATGCTCTGCAAGGTGGTCTACCATTGCCTGCAGCTCTTCCGGGCCGAATCTCCTCTTGCGGAGCTGTTCCTTGGACTTCTTTGGGGCTTTCGGCATTGATCCATGGTGTCTGGCCCTTTCAGGTACTTCGGATTGCTCCCAAGGGTGCTGCCTGAAGAGGATGTTAATGGATTGTGTTTTTAAAGATGGCCGCCACGCTCCTTCCCATTCCTGTGCGATGACGAAATTTCCAGTTCCGTTGTTTTGCGGTGACAGTAATTTACGGGATCCGTAAATTACGGTCACCGTTATTTACAGACGCTGCTGCTTCCAAGGTGGTGTTGTTATGTACATGTCGCAGCATGCCGGTAGGGGGTATTGCGGGTTGTTTAGCGGCATGCCGCTGGGTACTTTTCCGGCATGGCGAAAAGCGTGTGTCCACGAAGGTCGTAATGGGCCGCAATTAGCGGCCTGACACCAGGTCAGTGTCGTACTTTTCGCCATGCCTGTACTTACCTCCTAGCTCGGAATGAGTGGCATATTCTCTTACCTCGGGATCATAGACCCCCATGCATCGCACAGATCCAAAGATGTCATGCATTGTATTACATGCGCTGCTCGGGTGTGTGATCTGGATACCAAACTCGTCTGATCCTCTGTAGGATCTAAGATTGTATTCATGTCCTCACCCCATATGAGCAGTGCTAATGGATATGTGTCACATGTGGCTATAATATTCATGTAAAAGTCTAGATCATCATAAATTGGGCCATAGGTATTAATCAACAACATCTCAATCCCGTTAATCAAACAATGTAATATTTCTAATCTTCACTCATGGTATATATGTTGTTTGAAACATGTGACTGTGTAGAATAGCTGATGAAGTACCTGTTAGTACCCCAAGACCTAGCAAAGCTAGACATAGGGAGTCATTACGAGTTTGGAGGTAGCCATGGTGCTATTAGTGCCACGGCTTCGACCAAACTCGTGTCCGGGTTCTTTGAATGGGGACTTACCGCATCATTCCAACCTTGGAGGACCCGGTAACTCCTCATTCAAAATACCCATCCCCATTCCCATTTGAGTCCCCATAGGGATCAATGGGAATGGGGAGGGAGCTAATAACGGGCCTGTTATTATCTCCCTGGTCCCTTAGCGTCTCCCGCTAAGTGCGGCTGGTAAAACCAGCCGTCCTTAGCGGGACCCGCTAAGGGACCTCGGAATGCGGCGGTAAGGGGTTAACGGCACTGGCATCCTTACCGGCGCCGTTAACCCCTTACCGGCACACTCGTAATGAAGCCCATAATCTTGTTTGTGGCATGCGTTTCTTGCAGAAACTGCAAGTTTATCTGATGCCATTCAATATAAGCATGCAGTGTGTGTGCTTTCACAGGGTTTTTCATCCCTCTTATATTCCACCACATTAGTCAATCTCCCATAGGTCGGTGCCCATCCCAGCAGAGAGCTAACACACCTGTATGAAAGAAGTGGCTTACCAACAGCAGTAGTACAGAGAGTGTCAAGCTAGTTTTAACTTTAATGCCATCTGATGTGCCCACCATACCCACCCTACCAAACAGGAAGATGCAAAACCCAACCACCACACAACCAGAACCTAGATATGGTAAACTGCCACTCAAAATAGGGGCAGCTGTGGGCACACACTCGTCATCCCTTCGCCACTCTATCTAGACCCAAAGGACCTTAAAAAATCGAACATCAATAACTTTAAGGGTAATCAAAAGTATCAAGCAACCTAGTGTTTATACGAGACCACCATGTAACCTTTTCAGAATTCAACCACGCCTCAATCCAGGTCACTAGAGTTCAGTGCATCGTCTTGCACCGCCGGGCATGATCTCCACCTAGATATGGCAGCAGCAGTTCACAGCTTCTTCAGGTTGGCAGCTGTAGTTTGGCTGGAAAGAGCATTGCATATTGCAGCTCTCTCTCTCAGCATCTGAAGTATTATTTGCTCTCCACTTGAACTAACATGGAGAGGTCCGGGTAGATGTGTACCTTTTTTGAGCCCTATTGCAGGGTGCCTTTTTCCCTGGCCTGTCTCAAAATACGACCTCTATTCCTGTAGCTGTGTAGTCTTGTAATAATGGGACGTGAAGCTGCACCAGGTCTAGGCTTAGGGACAATGCCCGATGTGTACGCTCCACTGCAAACATCATGGATAGGACCTGGTTAACCAGTCTTTCTTTCAGCAGTGATTCCACAAATTCCAACATCTGCCTTCTGCCTACCGACCCCATGACCCCACAATACATATATTATTACGCCTTGATCTTGATTCGAGATCATCACACTGTAAAGCCAGCTGGTTCAACTGTTTCTGAAGCGCCACCATTCCATCCTTAACCCCACTAACGGCATCTCTCATGGAGCTAATTCTGGGCTCCGTTCATGTCGTCCTGGCACTTTGTTTATCCAGTGTATTCTGTAGCGAGGTATTGCTAGCAGTGTTCTCGTCCAGTTTCTCATTAACAATGCAAATTCAGTCTGCATTCTGGTGAATAGCAGCCGCAAGTCTAGCACAGAGTTGATCAGGGGGTCGTCTCTGTAGAATCCCCGGGCGCTGCTTCTTCCCTCAGCTTAGCCCCGTGTTTTGTATATGCACCCATACTGCCAAGTTTCTTAGTACATGCGCCACCTCTCGTCATAGTACCCACGTGTATTGCCTGGGGTCCTTTACTATAGTTGACAGGCTACCCCCATCAGCTCTCCACCACCAAGCCATGGGTTCCGCTACACCACATCCAGTATATAGCACTCTGGACGAGCCAACCCCACCACCTTTTTCGGCCCTTGCTCTGTCCAATGTACCCACACCCAACCCCAGGTGTCATCGTTATTCACCACTTCTGATATAGTGACACAGAATCCCACGCAATGACCAGATAGCAGTATGCCCAGAAAACACATAATTCTGTCTCAAGAACCAGCACCACCTTCCCTGCCTCACGCATATGTTAGGAAGCACAGGGCAACACAATGCAGCTTCTCCAGTTGGTGAACATTTCACCAACGACCCAAGCCCTGATCTCCTTCCGGCCGACCTGGTCACCAAGAGCTCACAGCACAGTCCAATCAGCTAGTATTCTCCATACCATTTGCTCTGCAGAGAGACAGTTCCTCGCCGACCCACAAATCGTCTGTTCGCTGCCCATCGCACTCAGCAGGATATCAGTCCATCCCAGCCCCTGCAGCATAAGCCACGCTCTACCCGGTTTCAGCCGGGTTTAAGCTGCACTGCTTCCCCACTTGGAGGGGAGCTGCGCACTTCCGCGGCTTATGGATCCACACCCATTTGTTATCTCAGCCAATGAGTCTGTGCCTATACTATCCGTGTGGCAGCTGCAATGGTGTTGCACCATTTCTTCAACTAGGCGGCAACGATAGCTCCTATGCTGCCCTCTCCTCCCCCAAGGTCCAGGGGGTATCATGCGTGTTCTGTCGGTAAAGTATCCTGCTCAGGAACATTTGTACTCTTATGTCTGAGCATTTTTTCAGGAGCTCTAACCGTGCGTGGCCATCTTGGTCGCTGAGCAACAGCGCCGCCACGAGGATCAGTGTTGGACGCTAGTTTACAGGTGTACCCTCTGCCTGCTGCCATACTTTTTCTCTCTTTCTCTCTCCCTCCTATCCCGCTCTCTTAATAAATAGTTGTAAAATGTACATCTTGAGGGGCTGGGTAGCAGCTCTCCACATTTCCCTACATGTTCAGAGTTCTGGTGCCTAAGAACGTTTGGGTTTGGTAGATTGCACTCGCCTAGATTTGAACATTCACAAAGCGTTTTCAAATAGGATTGCACCAACTATGAGCTGGCTCAGGCCTCGCCATGGCTTGAATATTTGCTCTGCCAAGTGTGGTCTCTAAGGTATTTGGTCGGTCAGGGTAAAACCCCTTGGAAAAAGAACATCATTTATCAGGCAAGGTCAATTCTAATAATACTTTTAAAGGCAACCTGTCCAATTCAGAGTTAACGTAAGTACACATCATATATGTTTACAGAAATATTACTCTTTTTTTTGGGCGGTAACATTAAAAACAAAGAAGTATTCGCATATTGTTTGTCTAGAATATCTGTCAAGTTATACGTTTTGACAAATATAGCTCATCAAAGAAATACGATCATTATGAGTGAAAATTTAGCAATGCAGTTCATCCAATTTAAACATTGCAAACCTCATCATTATATATAATCTTTGAAGTGAAGACATGAACTAAGACATTACAACAGCTTTACAGTGAAAAAAACATGAGGGACACCAACATGCAGGGTAGGCATGTCACATGCCCATGTTCATACACCCCTTACCATGTAACGCACAGAAGGGTCAATTATACCCCTTCAGTATATAGTTTACATGGTACGGTAGCAGCATAATTGGGCTTAATCTATTTCCATCCCTCAAACCGGGATAGTACGGCAGTTTTAAAATGTTGGAAACAAGTTACACATGATTTTGCTGCCTTGGAGATCCTAGGATTGCAATGATATGCTGGTAATTTATGGAAGCAGATATCTGTGCTGAAGACTTGCCAAAGTTTGAATAAGGGCGTGTGTGTAAAAAAACAGTTAAAAAAAGCCAAAGTGGGTAGGTGGGGGCATTGATTGGTTCCCAACCTTCAGGTTAGGCTCAACAGTGGGGGGTGTACGAGTTAACCAGAACATGTGAAACAGGTGCCCCAAGGGGACCTAAAGACGCATTTCTACTCAACTATAATGCATGTCTCCTTTAGAACAACCAGGTAAAATGTATGAAGCTCCAATTGGCTGATTGGTAGGCGATCAGGATGCTGCATTGTTAGAATTGAGGAAGAGTAAATACACCTGCACACTAACTGTCACATACCCAGGGGCCAAGCATTCAGGAAGATGCAGCTCTATTTTCTGGGTACTTTCTGGTTGTACATTTATGGGAGTATTTGACCAGAGCCATCAGAAACACTGCTCTAGTGCAAGTGTGAGCTTGTAGTCTACGATAAGGTGGATCTGTTGCAGGCTGCCACAGCAAAGGCCTGTAGGCAGAGTGCTGCCACTGGGCTGTTGAGCAGATCATTATATATGAGGAGTTGGGATAGGCTAGGCATCCAATCACACATTTTGGCAGCTCCCAATCAGCAGAGTTCACCATTTTGCAGGAAGCTTCCTGCATATTCCCATTCAAATGAAGGCGGACTCCATTCATAATACAGAGCTGTGTGGACCTAGATCTAGAAACTGGGTCTCTGGGGCTCGGAGGCTGGCAGGGCTATTGCCACATATGGCTCGACCTGTAACACATCATTCTGTTCTCAATAGGGACAACCTCTGTTTGCTGGATTCAGTACTGGATCTTTAATGGGAGTCACTGCTGGGCACGCCACCATGCTATAGCAGGTCTGCAACATGCCAACATTTGATAAGGCTGCCCTGAAAAAGAGCCCTCACAACCAGCTAAATAAGGACCCATGAATAGGGAAGTCACGGCTCACCCTTAGTTGGCTACTAATTTGGTTAGAACCTGATCAATGTAATTGTAATCTTGCACCTGGTGTCTGCAAGCAGATTGATGTTTGGCATAGACACATAATGTTTCCTCATGCTGACTCTCTGGAGTTATCTCATCCCCAGGAGCAGTGTACATTGAGTGCAGTAATGATATGTTGGAGCTGGGTGGTAGGTTGCTTAGTACCTGTGATGGCCTGCCTCCCCTTGGGAATGACCAGCAAGAGAGAGAGAATATAGACCCAGCCTGACAGAGCATCATAGATTACGTGTTCTAGGAGACTGCTGCTGACTGTTGGGTTGATATTGTTCCTGCAAATATCCATTTTAGGATTTAGGTAAGGTAGCACACTGGACGCATTCATGGCAGGGTGTGCCCATTGTGAAACTCTCAATGTCGCATATTTGGCAGTGCAGGCAAGGGGATCTCTATCATGACTACGCGGTCTCTATGGAGAGTTATGCAAACCTCCCTGAGAGCGAGACTCGGTTTTCACTGGATGCCCAGAGGCTTTGGAGGAGCTTGCCCTCCTTAACTCTAATTTAGAGTTTGGACTAGATGGTGTGATGCGTAAGCAGGCTCTCACAGCATAGTACAATCGTTGCTCAAAATATAGGTAAGCGCAGGCTTCATATGGGTAGGTTAGCTCAGGCTGCATTTGAGTAGGTTAGCTCAGGCTGCATATGAGTAGGTTAGCTCAGGCTGCCCATGAGTAGACTAGCTCAAGCTGCATATGAGTAGGTTGGCTCAGGCTTCATATGAGTAGGTTAACTCAGGCTGCACATGAGTAGGCAAGCTCAAGCTGCATATGAGTAGGTAAACTCATGCTGCATATGAATAGGTTAGCTTAGGTTACATATGAGAATGGTTAGCTCAGGCTGAACATGTGTAGGCTAGCTCAAGCTGCATATCGGTAGGTTAGCTCAGACTGCATATGCATTGGTTAGCTCAGGCTACTTATGAATAGGTTTGCTCAGACTGCACATTAGTAGGCTACCTCAAGTTGCATATGAGTAGGTTAGCTCATGCTGCATATGAGTAGGTTATCTCAGTCTGTGTATGAGTAGGTTAGCTCAAGGTTACATATGAGTAGGGTAGCTCAGGCTGCACATGATTAGGCAAGCTCGAGCTGCATATGTGTAGGTTAGCTCAGGCTGAAAATGAGTAGGTTAGCTCAGGCTGCATATGGGTATGTAATCACATGCTGCATACGAGTAGGTTATTTCAGGCTGCAGATCCGTAGGTTAGCTCAGGTTGCATATGAGTAGGTTAGCTCAGGCTGCACATGAGTAGGTTGTCTCAGGCTGCAAATAAGTAGGCTAGCTCAAGCTGCATATCAGTATATTAGCTCAGGCTGCGTACGGGTAGGTTATCTCAGGCTACATATGAGTAGGTTAGCTCAGGCTATATGTGAGTAGGTTAGCACAGGCTGCATATGGGTAGGTTATCTCAAGTTGCACATAAGTAGGTAAACAAAGGCTGCATACGAGTAGGTTAGCTAAGGCTGCATATGTAAGGGGTTGTACTCATAGATGTACAAAATGCACATACGCTCTGCTGCACACCCAAAGCATTACTGTAAAAGAGAAAAATGCAGTAATCCCTTTAACAGAATAACAGCCTCAATCATTATTACACGTGTGTCTGTGCCATTTATTATGAGAATGTGTCAATGACTAAAGTCCATTAAATGGAAATAATTCTTCATAAAATGTGTGGCTTAAGCCGGAGTTTCTTGGGGGATTCTTGTCATACTCAAGAGAGACAAGTGGAGGCACTGTGAGTTAAACTGATATGACGCACTGTGTTTGTCTAATGTGGGAGGTTAGGGTAGCAACAATGCTTAGGTTTGCTCACACTTTCAGATAACACTCATACTATGGGAAAATGACTACATACACACATGCTATTCACAACTGTGAGTAGTCCTTAGATAAGAACAACTATGGGAACATCACAGGAAAAATATAGGAACACCACAACTGAAGGGCGGATTTCAACATTCTTTCACACCCTTTCAGAGGAGTCAAAAATAGCTGATTTTCAAAGATGTTTGGAATTTCTACTCAACTTATGTAAGGGGTACCGAAGTATCAGAAACCTGTGAACTGCAGTTCTCACTGTGCCCTTTTGTTTAATATTCACATTTTATTGGATTTCTTTAACACATCAATACATCAAAGTTTAAATAAACACATCACAGGCCAGGCAGGCAAAGCTCTAGTCCAATAGTTACAACAACTCCAAGAACCTCCCCAAACTTCATTCATACAAGTTCTGTGTTGTATTTCCTTAAGAATCTCTGTATGTCGTCTGAGATGGAATCATCAATTCATTGTATTGGCACCTTGCCTGCCTCTGCGTGATGTAGATTGTTACATTAGAAATGTGTGTGAGGTTCTATGAACTAGGAACGAAAGTTGATGAATGGGCGGAGGAGCGAGGGTATGCAGTGCAGGGCGCCAGGTCATAACTATTATTAATAAACTTGGAATTGCTTATACTTTATCAACGAGTCAATTGGCGACGAGGATCAACCCGGCATCTAAACCTACGAAGGAGAAGAGAGCTGTTGCTCCGAGCGAACTTGTAACTTTCGTTTGTGCTGTTTTGTTTGGAAGCCATCCCAGAGGTAATAAGGTCGGAAGGTGTTCCTTCTTTCTAAATGGAAGTTTACTACGGAGGACATTATGAAACGCGCGCGCAGGGGACAACAACGTTTTTAGCAAACGCTTTAAAGGAAAGAACATTATTGAACGTCACGCATGTTATGTGACGCAACGCCATTTTATCTCAAATGAGGAAGACAGGTAGAAGTGTTGCGAGACACGCTTCCTCTTCGTCACAGTACTTAAAAAAGAAACGCATTTTTTTTAGTTCTTCTGCAAATCAAATTGTAACAGTATTAGAATATTCGAATACTCCACAATGCAGCATTAGTCAGAAACCAGAAATAAAGCAATTATCAGTGGAGTTGGACTCTACCGGAGTGTAAAGAAATGTAAAGATCCCGACACTTAACCAGGCTGAAGTGAAAAGTGTTTTGGATAGCGTAAATTTGGAAATAGGTCTTTGGTCACTTTTCAAGAAAGAAGATAATCATCCAAGTGTAGAGAATGGCGATGCAGGGTATTAGTATTCAACCGCCAGCAAGTTTTCTTCCAACTCCTGGACAACCCATAGTAGTTTGGTCTGAGTGGAAGGAGTTTTGGTCAAACTACATCCAAACAGTGGAGCAAGAAGGACTGACTTCACGCAAAAAGAAGCTTTTGCTACTCATGCTTTGGGTTTGGAGGGGCAGAGGAAATATAGAGAGCTTCTGGAATTTTCAGTCGATGAGGCTGGTGATAGTGATGAGCATGATAGAGCTCTGAGACAATTGGATAAATATTATGCCCCAGAGAGGAATGTGGCAATCAATAGGTACAATTTCCACACGAGGGTTCAAAAAGAGCAGGAGAACATAGAAGAGTATGTCTCAGCTTTAAGGTTACTTGCCCGTACATGCCATTTTGGAAACGGGATCACCCTTGATGATCTTATTAGGGACCAGATCATAATCCATACAAGTGACTCACTGATACAAGATAAGTTATGATGGTTGGAAACCCATCTTTGCCAGAGACTATTGCCATTGCGAAAAGGATTGAGCACAGCCAATTGTTTTCCAAGGAGATGAAGAATAAAAAACAGGAAGCTACTCAGTGCATGTTAGATACCAGCAGTAAGAATACGCAGGAAGTAGAAGACCAAAGACTAGTTTATGCTGTACGTACCAGAGAACGAGTTGACCTTCCCACAGGTAAAGGTAACAGACCCAAAGGATCAGAAATAAAAGGCAATTTCCCTAAAGGAAAGTTTTGGAAAAAAACAGAATCCAGGGTCCAAACTCTGCAGACAGGAGATGGTGGCGACCGATGCTTCGGTTGTGGTAGGTTGGGCCACTACACTTACTCCAGGAACTGTCCTTCAATTGGTCAAAATGTGGAAATTGTGAAATTAAAGGACATTTTGCTGTTACTTGTAGACGCAAAAAGAGAATCTCTGGGATTCAAGAAGAGGATGAGGAATCCGATGATGAGAGAGTGTTTGTAATTCATGAACCACCTGGAGGGGAGTTTAAATGTCCAAGTTGTGAAGTCATATCAGACAATTGGAAATTGAGAGTAAAAGTTGATAGTTGTTCTAGATGGACTATCATTACAAGAAAGACTTGGCAGACATTGGTTGCAGAAGGCCTCAGATGTAAATTGAAAGCATCGGACATAAATAATCCAGGTGGATTTGAATGATCAAAAATACACATTGTGTGTTGATTTTCAAGCATTATTCAATTTAAAATTAGGTGTGCTCAAATAAAAGTTTATGTGGCTGAAAAAGGAGTGAACATAATAGGTTTGAGAAATCAGGCAGGATTGAGAATAAGGTTGGATCCATGTGAAAAAGAACAAATTCTGATTGTAAACAGTATCAGTGAACAAGCCAAGAAAATGGACACGAGTACAGTTGATGTCTTGCAAATAAGTTTGGGATTACTTAAGAATGTTGCTCATAGAATACGTCTGAAACGGGGAGCATTACCGGTAACACACATGAAAGCCAGGCCGATACCGTTTGCTCTTGTCGATAAAGTTGAACAAGAATTAGGAAGGCTGGAATTGGAAGGGGTGATTGAAAAGCTTGAATCATTGCAGTGGGTGAGTCCCATTGTTGTAGCAATAAAGAAAAATGGGAAGCCAAGAATTTGTGTAGATTTGAGAGATGTTAACAAAAACATCATCACAGATATATTTCCTTTGCCAATAATATCGGAGCTGCTGAACCACATTGGAGAAGCAGATATATTTTCCACGTTAGACTTGTCAAGTGCATACCACCTGATATCACTCACATAGGACTGCAGAGACATCACAGCCTTCATCACACCGTATGGTCTAAATAGGTACAAGCAGATGCCTTTTGGACTGGCTTCCGCAGCAGCAGTGTTCCAGAGAATTATGACACATGTTTTGAAGGGTTTGGCTGGCACATTAGTATACCAGGATGACATTATTGTTTTTGGCAAAGGTTCTGAGGAGCATGACAGGAGATTGAATGAGGTGTTGACAAGTTTGGATGCCGTTGGGTTGAAAATAGAGCAAAGTAAATGTAAGTTCAAAGTAAAAGAGGTTGAGTATTTAGGTCACATGGTAAATGGAAGAGGCTACAAGCCCAAGTTTGAAGCCATGAAAGCCATGAGAGATTCACCTAGTCCCACTAATAAGGAAGAGCTCTGGTTGTTTCTTGGTTTGTGTGAATATTACAATAAGTTTGTAAAAAATGTTGCCAGTGTAACTGAACCTTTGAGGAAACTTATGAAGAAAGATGCAAGGTTTGAGTGGGATGATGAGTGTAAAAAAGCAACAGAATGTATTAAAACTGAGATTTGTGGAGCTGTAGAATTAGGAGGGTTTGTATTTGGAAGACAGACCAGGGTCACGGTGGATGCCAGTGGAAGTGGTTTAGGAGCGGTGTTGTCACAGATCACTGATGATGGTTACAAAAAAGTCATAAATCATGCTTCCAGAGCGATTTCTTAAACAGAAAGTAGGTATTCAGTTATTGAAAAAGAAATGTTGACTTGTGTTTGGGCAGTTAATTATTTTCGAAAGTATCTGTTGGGGAGCAAATTTATAATACAGACAGATCACAAACCATTGTTAGAAGTACTTACCGTACGTGGGATGTGTGGAGCTTCTCCCAGATTGGCCATATTGAGTCTCAAATTGCAGGATTATCACTTTATAGTGAAGTATGTCCTGAGGAGGATTGTGAATTAGTGGCAACAGTGTTTGAAGTGACGTCAAAGGAAACGTGGATAAATGAACTTGTTAAGGATGAGACTTTACAAAGAGTCATGAAATTTAACAAATCAGGTTGGCCTGAAAAGAGGGTGATTGATGATCGGTATATGAAGTTCTGGGAGGATAGAGATGAGTTTTCTTTGGAAGATGAATTCTTAGTGAGAGGGGACAAATTAGTTCCTCCACAGGTTTTGCTAAAGGAACTAGTTGAAAAGGCCCACCAAGGGCATCCAGGAGTTACAGGGACAAAAAACAATGTAAGAGCAAAGTATTGGAGGCCTGGCATGGATTTGATGATTGAATGATTTGTCAGAAATTGTTGGCCATGCCAAAATAGTGGCAAAAGTTGCAAAAGTTTTAAATTGGAACCTATCGATATTTCAAAAGTGGAAGCACCATGGGAAAGGTTAGGTATTGATATAGTGGGTCCATATGGAGATTTAATGTATGAAAGAACATTTTTAATTGTGTTGGTGGATTATTACTCAGGGTGATTGGAAGTCAAGTTGGTGAGTAAAGTAGATTCTAACGAAGTGATAACATTTTTGCTGCAAGTTTTCAGGAGGGAGGGTTACCCTAAAATTATGATCAGTGACAATGGGGTACAGTTCAGGAGCAAAGAAATGAAGGAGTTTGCCAAATGTTCAGGGATTGATTGGAGATCCTCGGCACTGTATCACCCTCAAACCAACAGTTTGGTGGAGAGGTGCAATAGGGTCATTGTTGAAACAGTGGAACTAGCGTTGAGAAACAATATGCCTGTTAATGAAGCGCTTAAGGAGAAGTTATGGAGCAGTAGAGTCTCTGTCAGGAGGGACACAGGAAAGTCCCCATTTGAAATGATGAGAAGCAGAGTACCTAACACCTTTCTTAATCCTGTGTGGGTAAATTACAGAAAAAAAGGGAATGTGATGACAAAAAGATATGTGTTGAACAGAGCAGGTTAAAAATTCCACCTGGTGACTTTGTAAGAATCAAATTAGGACGTAATGTGAGAAAAGGTGAGTCCAAATACTCCAGTCCTGTTAAAGTGATTGAAGTGTTTAGAAGAGCTGTTAAAGTTCGTGGTGGGTCAGTTTGGAATTTTGATAGGGTCAGTAAATGGAATTGGAAAGGTGAAGATAACGCGGAAGAACGGATGAAGAGGAAAGATAACAAAAGGGCTATCAAACTTTCTGAGGATGATATGTGCTCACAATCTGGTGGCATGAGTGGGCAACAAGGAAGAGAAGTGGGAGAAGTGTATGTACATCGAGAGAACAATTCTGTTGTTTATGGTGATGGAAGGATTGTTCAA
Source organism: Ambystoma mexicanum (assembly GCF_040938575.1). NCBI lineage: Eukaryota > Metazoa > Chordata > Amphibia > Caudata > Ambystomatidae > Ambystoma > Ambystoma mexicanum. The sequence goes on from NC_090937.1 coordinate 1,534,367,269, forward strand.
AATTGTTGGTTCTTGAATATGTTTTGGACGTTGTTGCATTCAGTTTTACAAATTTGCTGGAGGCCATGAACATACGTATTCTTGTGTAATGTTCAGTTGTAATGTTTTTGTTTTCTTGGTTTGTGTTTTTTTTAGCTTAACTTTTGTTTTTTTATATTTAATTTAACTTGTTTTAAAGGAAGGGGATATTGTTGTATTTCCTTAAGAATCTCTGTATGTCATCTGAGATGGAATCATCAATTCATTGTATTGGCCCTCTGCCTGCATGTGCGTGATGTAGATTGTTTTCATTAGAAATGTGTGTGAGGTTCTATGAACTAGGAACGAGAGTTGATGAACGGGCAGCAGAGCGAGTGTATGCAGTGCAGGTGCTGGGTCATAACTTTTATTAATAAATTTGCTTATACTTTATCGAGTCTCTTTGATACCTCATTCTGTTTCTTATTTTTGCTCAAAATCACCCTCTCCAATAGCGACATTCTGCATAAATCATCAACACAAGCAGACCTGCTAGGGACGGTGACAGTTTTCAAGTCCCTCAGGATAATTTATTTTGCCAAGAGGTTCGGCCCTAAAAAAACAGCACCACTGTGAGTAGTTCAAATCTTCCAAAAAGGTATCTTCCCTTAGTTTTACAGTCTTAAAGTCAAAATCCATTGCTGTCACCATATCTCTATTCATGATATTTGTGACTTCCAACCAATGTAATCCCACCTTTGAACACTCCCAGATCACGTGCTCGAATGACCCTTCCCTGTGGCCACATCCACAACAAACATCGGTATCACTTAGTCCTCGCACAAACATTTTAACTGAGTCCACAGTACTTTAGTCAGTATGCCTGGTTTGTAACTGATGTACCTTTGTAACCTCAGATGTCTCTCACTATCCCCTTCATAATCTATTTAATCCAACTCTGTCAGCTTCCTTCAAGGCTAGATCTGCTACCACTAGATCTGTTACTGATGAATCCTCATGGGCACATATGTGGATGGATACGCTTGCTCCCACTGAGTTTGTAACTAGCCTACCCTCATGGCCTCAGATGTGGATGCATAAACCTGCACCCACTGGGTGTGTGGCTGCTGTACCCTCATGGTCTGAGATATGGATGGGTAAATCTTCTACCACACGGTTTGTAACTGATGCACACTCATGGCCTCATATATCGATGTGTAAAGCTGATACCATTAGGACTGTAACTGATGAACCCCCATGGCCCCAGATGTGGATGGGGAAACCTGCTCCTACTGAGTGTTTAACTGATGCACCATAATGGCCTCAGATGTGGATGGGTAATCCTGTCACCACTACGTTTGCAAATTATGCATCCTGTTGGCTTCAGATGTTGACGGGTAATCCAGCTACCACTGTGCTTGTAATAGATGTATCATTATGGCCTCAGATGTGGATGGTTATATTTGCTTCCCCTAGAGTTGTAACTGGTGCATGCCTTTGGCCACAAATGTGGATGGGTAAACTGCTCCCAGAGGGTTTGTAACTGATGTACCCACATGGCCTTAACTAGCTATGGATGATCCTGCCACCTCCATGTTTGCCACCTCCATGTTTGCCAATTATGTACCTTCTTGCCTCAGATGTGGTTGGGTAATCCTGCTACCACTAGGCTTGCAACTGATGTACCCTCATGGCCTCATATGTGTTTGGGTAATCCTTCTACCAATAAGAATGGACTTGGGTGTCGTTTCGTATCCTGCTTCCATATGCGGAAAGCTACACTGAGCCCTCAAAGACTACATTCTTCCATATGTGTGTAATGGCCACATTCACCACCTTCTTCTTTTACTCTGGCATCTCTAACGTTGATAACAATGTTCCTTTTGTAGTACTATTTGCCCCTCCCATTTTCTAAATAGCTACTTGAAGGAGATCTATCTGAACGTGACCAATGTAAAGGCTACATTCGTTTTAATCTCCATCGTTTTACCCTTATGTTTGGTTACTAGAATATGATGTTTTCCTATTTTTTGTAAATGTTTTTGTTTCAGGCTTTTGTCACTTGTTTGCGAGAACTAGGCGTGACACTTTATTTTTGGGTGGCATTTCAACACTTCCACGCGCACTTGCAAAACTAGTCACTTGAGATTGATATGCAACAGATGGCAAAGAAAATCACTGTTCTGTTTACGGATTGCCACTCAAGAAAAACAACAACAGAAAACATTGCAAGCTATTAAAGGCCATCCACTGTATACCATTACCCTTCCCGTCTACTGAAGTGCAAATGAATTGTAAAATAAAAACCTTTAGTGAGGCATTTTTACATAGTCATAAGCAGTGCAAATGTAGTACCAATTCGCACCCGGAAAAGGGTGCTCAGCCAATCAGGTGGCAGGCACAGCGGGTGAGAATACAGAATGTACCGTTGCTGTTTCCAGTTAACTGCCCTGGTGGTACCATCTTTTATTTATGTGGGGAGACAACAGGGAGCCTCTCTTTGTGCCTCCCAATTTTCCCCTATCCTCCCACCCCCGAAACAAAACATACCCTTTCTCGACTCTCCTTCCCACTTATCTGCTGGACCGGAGCTTTGTGCTCTGGTCACGGGACTCCTCCCATCCTTTTCCAATGACAGCACCTATCTTTTTCTTTTTTTTTGTCAGGAGTTTGGGTTTGCGCAATAACCCACCATCCCACCATCCCACCATTCACCACCGAAGGAGCAGGAGCTCCCCATCGATGCGGCAGGCTGCAGGAGCAGCCTCTCCCCCTGCAATGTGCTCAGGATGCAGAGGTAGGCCACCAGCATATTACCAGCTGCTATGTGTGCCCCTCGTGCATAATTCCAGGGAAATCTGCACCCCCACCATTGGAACACACAAGGGGTTCCAATCTCTAATATGGCTGCCGCCACCAAGGCACCCTGTCCTTTCTTCTGCCTGCTTCCCCACAGCTCGTAGGCGTAAGCTGATTGGCCAGGTACCTCGTATCATACATGCCACGATTCGCCGGCCCTCGAGGTAAGGCTCTCGTGAGAAGGATCTGACTGAGCCGATCATCCCACCATTCACCACCGAAGGAGCAGGAGCTCCCCATCAACGTGGCAGGCTGCAGGAGCAGCCTCCACCCCTGCAATATGCCCAGGATGCAGGGGTAGGCAACCAGCATATTACCAGCTGCTGTGTGCCCCTCGTGCATAATTCCGCTTCACTTTATCTAAATTCTGGAATCCGCCGTGGGAAGCTGTCTCTTTTCATTCAGCGTGCCATCCAGATTCGATTCTCGTGCAGGTGCCCATATTCCAGGGAAATCTGCACCCCCACCATTGGAACACACGAGGGGTTCCAATCTCTAAGATGGCCGCCGCCACCAAGGCACCCTGTCCTTTCTTCTGCCTGCTTCCCCACAGTTCGTAGGCGTAAGCTGATTGGCCAGGTACCTCGTCTCATACCTGCCACGATTCGCCGGCAGGCGAGAGAGCCGGCCCTCGAGGTAAGGCTCTCGTGAGAAGGCTCTGACTGAGCCGATCATCCCACCATTCACCACCGAAGGAGCAGGAGCTCCCCATCAATGCGGCAGGCTGCAGGAGCAGCCTCCCCCCCTGCAATGTGCCCAGGATGCAGAGGTAGGCCACCAGCATATTACCAGCTGCTGTGTGCCCCTCGTGCATAATTCCGCTTCACTTTATCTAAATTCTGGAATCCGCCGTGGGAAGCTGTCTCTTTTCATTCAGCGTGCCATCCAGATTCACTTCTCGTTCAGGTGCCCATGTTCCAGGGAAATCTGCACCCCCACCATTGGAACACACGAGGGGTTCCAATCTGTAAGATGGCCGCCGGCACCAAGGCACCCTGTCCTTTCTTCTGTCTGCTTCCCCACAGCTCGTAGGCGTAAGCTGATTGGCCAGGTACCTCGTCTCATACCTGACACGATTCGCCAGCAGGCGAGAGAGCCGGCCCTCGAGGTAAGGCTCTTGTGAGAAGGCTCTGACTGAGCCGATCATCCCACCATTCACCACCGAAGGAGCAGGACCTCCCCATCGATGCGGCAGGCTGCAGGAGCAGCCTCCCCCCCTGCAATGTGCCCAGGATGCAGAGGTAGGCCACCAGCATATTACCAGCTGCTGTGTGCCCCTTGTGCATAATTCCGCTTCACTTTATCTAAATTCTGGAATCCGCCGTGGGAAGCTGTCTCTTTTCATTCAGCGTGCCATCCAGATTCGATTCTCGTGCAGGTGCCCATATTCCAGGGAAATCTGCACCCCAACCATTGGAACACACGAGGGGTTCCAATCTCTAAGATGGCCGCCGCCACCAAGGCACCCTGTCCTTTCTTCTGCCTGCTTCCCCACACTTCGTAGGCGTAAGCTGATTGGCCAGGTACCTCGTCTCATACCTGCCACGATTCGCCGGCAAGCGAGAAAGCCGTCCCTCGAGGTAAGGCTCTCGTGAGAAGGCTCTGACTGAGCCGATCATCCCACCATTCACCACCGAAGGAGCAGGAGCTCCCCATCAATGTGGCAGGCTGCAGGAGCAGCCTCCCCCCCTGCAATGTGCCCAGGATGCAGAGGTAGGCCACCAGCATATTACCAGCTGCTGTGTGCCCCTCGTGCATAATTCCGCTTCACTTTATCTAAATTCTGGAATCCGCCGTGGGAAGCTGTCTCTTTTCATTCAGCGTGCCATCCAGATTCGATTCTCGTGCAGGTGCCCATATTCCAGGGAAATCTGCACCCCCACCATTGGAACACACGAGGGGTTCCAATCTCTAAGATGGCCGCCGCCACCAAGGCACCCTGTCCTTTCTTCTGCCTGCTTCCCCACAGTTCGTAGGCGTAAGCTGATTGGCCAGGTACCTCGTCTCATACCTGCCACGATTCGCCGGCAGGCGAGAGAGCCGGCCCTCGAGGTAAGGCTCTCGTGAGAAGGCTCTGACTGAGCCGATCATCCCACCATTCACCACCGAAGGAGCAGGAGCTCCCCATCAATGCGGCAGGCTGCAGGAGCAGCCTCCCCCCCTGCAATGTGCCCAGGATGCAGAGGTAGGCCACCAGCATATTACCAGCTGCTGTGTGCCCCTCGTGCATAATTCCGCTTCACTTTATCTAAATTCTGGAATCCGCTGTGGGAAGCTGTCTCTTTTCATTCAGCGTGCCATCCAGATTCGATTCTCGTTCAGGTGCCCATATTCCAGGGAAATCTGCACCCCCACCATTGGAACACACGAGGGGTTCCATTCTGTAAGATGGCCGCCGGCACCAAGGCACCCTGTCCTTTCTTCTGTCTGCTTCCCCGACAGCTCGTAGGCGTAAGCTGATTGGCCAGGTACTTCGTCTCATACCTGACACGATTCGCCAGCAGGCGAGAGAGCCGGCCCTCGAGGTAAGGCTCTTGTGAGAAGGCTCTGACTGAGCCGATCATCCCACCATTCACCACCGAAGGAGCAGGACCTCCCCATCGATGCGGCAGGCTGCAGGAGCAGCCTCCCCCCCTGCAATGTGCCCAGGATGCAGAGGTAGGCCACCAGCATATTACCAGCTGCTGTGTGCCCCTTGTGCATAATTCCGCTTCACTTTATCTAAATTCTGGAATCCGCCGTGGGAAGCTGTCTCTTTTCATTCAGCGTGCCATCCAGATTCGATTCTCGTGCAGGTGCCCATATTCCAGGGAAATCTGCACCCCCACCATTGGAACACACGAGGGGTTCCAATCTCTAAGATGGCCGCCGCCACCAAGGCACCCTGTCCTTTCTTCTGCCTGCTTCCCCACAGTTCGTAGGCGTAAGCTGATTGGCCAGGTACCTCGTCTCATACCTGCCACGATTCGCCGGCAGGCGAGAAAGCCGTCCCTCGAGGTAAGGCTCTCGTGAGAAGGCTCTGACTGAGCCGATCATCCCACCATTCACCACCGAAGGAGCAGGAGCTCCCCATCAATGTGGCAGGCTGCAGGAGCAGCCTCCCCCCCTGCAATGTGCCCAGGATGCAGAGGTAGGCCACCAGCATATTACCAGCTGCTGTGTGCCCCTCGTGCATAATTCCGCTTCACTTTATCTAAATTCTGGAATCCGCCGTGGGAAGCTGTCTCTTTTCATTCAGCGTGCCACCCAGATTCGATTCTCGTGCAGGTGCCCATATTCCAGGGAAATCTGCACCCCCACCATTGGAACACACGAGGGGTTCCAATCTCTTAGATGGCCGCCGCCACCAAGGCACCCTGTCCTTTCTTCTGCCTGCTTCCCCACAGCTCGTAGGCGTAAGCTGATTGGCCAGGTACCTCGTCTCATACCTGCCACGATTCGCCGGCAGGCGAGAGAGCCGGCCCTCGAGGTAAGGCTCTCGTGAGAAGGCTCTGACTGAGCTGACCGAGCGTTACCAGCGCCAGGCGGTGTGCCTATCTTCAAATTGCTGCAACCACGTTTACAGTGCCCTTCCTGTCCGCAAACCAGCGGTGTCTGTCTACGTGCATTGCAAGGTAATCCTGCAAGCGCCATTAACCTATGCTATTAACTTTGTATTACGGCGTTCTTTCTATGCGTCCACAGTGCACGCCTTTCATCCGCAGCACCTAATGCTTTAAGGCCTCACTGCTTGCGTCCAGCCGAGCAGAACACACGCCATGCGTGTTGTGCCTCATAACTTGAACTTGAGTCTGTTCGTCCACAATTGCTACCAGCCTTAGCACATAGGTATTGCCTAATTTTGCACCTACTAGCTTGTGCCTTTAGATTGCCTCATACATGACACTCTAGCTTTGCAGCGTTAGGCTCAATCCTATACTCAGTGGTCGCCCTTTGGCTTATTGGCTTAAGTGCTCTCCGAACCCAGGCGTTGCCTAACCCTGCCCATGTACTATAGATGCTGCCACACTGCACCCTGTGCTGCACCTCAGGATAACTAACAGACTACACTTGCCTTGTGTTGTGCCTTATGGTCGCTAATAGACCACATTTGATTTGTGCTGTGCCTATGGTCGCCAATAGACCACATTTGATATGTGTTGTGCCTTATGGTCGCTAATAGACCACACTTGATTTGTGCTGTGCCTTATGGTCGCTAATAGACCACATTTGATTTGTGTTGTACCTTATGGTCGCTAATATACCACTTTTGATTTGTGTTGTGCCTATGGTCGCCAATAGACCACATTTGACTTGTGTTGTGCCTTATGGTCGTTAGTAGACCACATTTGACTTGTGTTGTGCCTTACGGTCGCTAATAGACCACTTTTGATTTGTGTTGTACCTTATGGTCGCTAATAGACCACTTTTGATTTGTGCTGTGCCTATGGTCGCCAATAGACCACATTTGACTTGTGTTGTGCCTTATGGTCGTTAATAGACCACATTTGACTTGTGTTGTGCCTTATGGTCGCTAATAGACCACTTTTGATTTGCGATATGTCCTAGCCTCACACGCTATGCATTATAGTCACTGTTTGATTGCCATATCTAGGTGCCCTTAGCCTCTGTATTTTAGCCCACCATGCTATGTATTATAGTCACTGTTTGATTGCCACATCTAGGTGCCCTCAGTCTCTATATCTTAGCCCTGTTGGAACAGGTATATTTAGGTGCCTCCCATGCTATGTACCCTAGACACTGCCCATTCATGCCTCATATACTTGCGCCCCTACTAGTGAATGGTGCCTAGACCTTACAGATCTAGCCACACAGCCTTAGACACAGTTACCGACATTTAGTACCTTGACGACCAATTATCCAGTCCACACACACCAAGTGGCATTACTAGCTAATATGAATAGCCCCACACTATGTCTAGCTCACTCAACATTTACCTTCTAATGATTATGGCCATACTGCACGCCTCCCCTAAGAACAGCCACACTGAAGTTCCCCCTTGCAAGCCAGCTTTCGCGCCTCCTCTCCTACTCACCATACCCAAGACACCTAACTACCCTGGTCACATCAGCCCCGCGCACCAGGCCATGCCAGGCCAACTAGTCTGCACCTCTCAGCCTACCCCAACTCACGAGAGAAACCTTAAATTACGCGCCAGACTTAATAAACTCTATGAACCTCTTAGAAGATCCCTCCCCACTATAAAACGCACAACGAAAGACCAACACATTAGAATATGCACTGCACCTCCTCAATCCCCCCCATCAGTGAATATAAACATGCTTAAGACAAATACCAACTCATCCAACTCGGCCATAACCAAAATGGACCCTAAAGGACACTCCCTCAAGGGAGCACTCCTTAATGTAAGATCCCTAGTGGCACACGCCATTGACCTAGCTGACTTAATCACAGAAGCCAATCTAGACTTTATTGCTATAACTGAGACCTGGCTACACAATGCGGCAGGCCCATCTCTCATGTTGGCCATTCTGGACGGTTACACCATGTCTAGGCAGGACTGAGAAGGCTCCCGCGGAGGTGGAATCGCCACTATATCCAAAATAAACTTATCACTACGCCTAGTCCCTACCACAACTATGCAATCCTGTGAAACTCTCACTGCCAAAATTCCCATAAACACCCCCCAAACTCTTTCAATTCACCTAATTTACAGACCACCGGGTCCACTTGGAACCTTCGAGGAGGACCTGCACAGCCTTCTGTCCAACAATACCAAAACTATTTCCCAATTGCTTCAATGACCAAGCAGATGCCCATGCTTCTACTATTGCCGATACCCTGCACACCTTGGGACTTACCCAAAAAGATAGCACCCCCACACATGCAAAGGGTAGAATACTTGACTGGATCGCTGATTCCAACTGTTCAGCCACAGTATCCTATTACGCCCCTCTCCTGGACAGACCACTCCTTGGTGTCCTTTAATTTACTAACCACCAAACCACCCAGCCCTACCCCACAGGCAGCTCCAACATGCCCTACAAGAAACAAAAAGAATATTACAGCGAATAATATTATTCCCCTGATCCTTCCTACCTTAAATGCACTGCCAGACAACCTCGACCCTAGTGCATTGGTCAACGAATTCAACAACATCATGCGCACCACTATGGACAAAGTTGCCCCTCTCAAAATGCGAACAAGCAAACCCAAGGCACACTTAAACAAGTGGTTCACGCCAGAACTTAAGGCCTTGCGACTAAACAAAAGAAAATGCAAATCCAACTGGAAATTATGTCTAACCGAAGAGAATAAAGCTAACTTAACTAATATCTCTCGGCATTACAAAAATGAAATCTGTCTAGCGAAACGTAATTCCTACAATGTTCGCATTGCCAATGCCAACTCAAGTATGAAGGAACTCTTCTCCATCTTGAAAGAACTTGAGTCCCCCATTGCCACACCTGATACCTGCATCAAAGACCAGACCTGGTGCACAGAATCCAAACAGCCCTAGCAAATAAAATCACCACACTGCAAAACAAAATCCAACTAAAAAAAGATTCCCTAAACCTCACAAACAAGCCGCCACTTAACAACACCATTAACGACCCAACCAACAAATTCTCCTTCACAAAAACTACCATCCTAGAGGTAGAGAAAATCATCCTTTCCCTCAAACCGTCGAACTGCAAAGGTGACATCTGCCCAGCACAACTAATAAAAGACGCTGCCAGAGACCTTTCACCGTTCATTTCAAAATTGATCAACTCCTCCTTCGCCACAGGCAATATCCCGGCGAACTTAAAACAATCATGGGTGCTCCCACTTCTCAAAAAGCAGACTCTTGAACCCCTCATCCCCACTAATTATCGGCCCATCACTATCGTATCTTTCCTACTGAAGATACTAGACAAGGTTGCCTATACACAAATTCAGAGACACCTTGAATTAAACAATCTACTGGGAACCAGACAATCTGGTTTCCGTCCACTCCACGGTACTGAAACTGCACTTATTGATCTAAAGACCCAAATAGACGAACTGAGAGATCAAGGTAAAACGGCACTCCTCCTCTTACTTGATCTCTCAGCTGCTTTCGATCTGGTGGATCACAGGGTCCTCTGCAAACACTTAGACACTGCTGCACACTTCTCCACGCATGCCACCAAATGGATTGAATCCTTTCTGAGTGAGAGAACAATGAGAGTCTTCTCCCCCTCGGCAGCAGCCGACCCTCTTCCAATCACGTGCGGCTTCCCTCAAGGCTCCTGTGTTTCACCAACCCTGTACAACATATTCACTAAACCCCTCTTCGATGATCTGGACCTTCTAGGTATCACCTACACTAACTATGCAGATGATACACAGATTCTCCTCCCGCTTTCTGGGGATCACAGCAAGGACAGGGAGTTGGTGAATATGGTGTACCTCATTATTCAGGCATGGATGGCATCACATGGCCTCTGCCTGAATGATGATAAAACTGAGCTGATCATTCTGGGCATGCAGGCCAATATCAACAAACTAGGCAAGGACTATTCCACGTTTAACATAGATGGCAATAGCATCAAGGTTTCGAGCGAAGTAAAAACACTAGGCTTCTATCTCGACTCCACCATGTCTTTTGCCAAACAAGTTAACTCCTTAGCTTCCACGACAGCCTATACCTGCAAATTAATAAGAGCAGGTAAACCTTTCTTATCTAACAACAGTTGCATGATCCTAGTGAGAGCCTTAATACTATCACAACTCGATTATTGCAATGCCCTTTAAAGCGGCGCCAACAAAACTATCACCACAAGGCTACAAATCCTACAAAATAACGCCCTTAGAGCCGCCTTAGGCATAAACAAAAGTTAACATATCTCCTCCACTAGACAACAATACAAATGGCTCTCCACCGACAATAAAATTCACCTAAAAATGCTCTCCTTGACGCACAAAGCCCTCAACAACGCTGCCCCCATTTACCTGATGGACAAAATAAGAAGAGAAATCTCTAGCAGACCTACAAGAACTCCCAACTCCAACTGTCTGGAAATTCAAAGATTTAAACTTGCCAAAATTGGCGGCACAAGCTTCCCTGTGCTAGCCGGTAAATGGTGGAATTCCCTGCCACACAACCTTAGATCGGACCAACCTTTCCCTCACTTTAGAACAAATCTTATCAAACACCTCAATGACAACAACGTGTAAGGTTTGAAAGACTTTAATTTGTGTTATGTTACTTATCTGAATGTACATATGTACCATCAAAGACTTATCACTATTGTAAATTTTTAATTATGTAACATTGTAATTTGCTGTAACACTGTAATTTCTATGCAACATTGTAAGCTTCGTATATTCTGTTCACTGCGCCTGGGTTACCCCTGGGTCTGGCGCGCAATACAAATAAATAAACAAACAAACAAATAAACAACACATAGTCCATCTCCTGAGAAAAACAAACTATTTGCGCCCTTGGCAAATCCCTGGGTGCAGAAGCAATCACACCCCTGCTGGGGGCATACAGGCTTGCTAGGCTGGGGCTGGTCGGCCATTACCGGCCATGTACGCCCCCGTGTACGTGATTGCTAGAGAACATGACACATACATTCTGATCATTTGAGGGGTTTTCATGGCCATGAACAATTTGCTTTGGTGCTGCCTGGTAGCCCTAACAAAGTCCCAGTGCTAATGATAGTTATGTTGTTTTGGGAAATTGGCGGAGACGAGATACACAAAATAAAATAACTACTTTCACCTTGATCCTTTAATCCACTATTCTATTCTTCATTCCTTAAAAAAAGTGGTCAAATTAAGTCCAAAGTTTATACATACGTTCATGAATACAGTGAAACTGAGCAAATTTACTTTGTGCACAAAGCAGAAAAACACAGCTGGGTGTTTTGCAGCTATCTTCATGTATTCTAGCAGAACCATGGGCCAGATGTGCACTAGTGCAAGTTCAGGTTTGCATGGTATTAGCACTAGGGCAAGGTTTGCCCTATTTCTAAAAACACTGGGACATATTAGAAAACCATTGCACCACAAGTGAAGTTTGACATGTTAAAAGCAGCAGGGCAAAAATTGCCCTAGTGAAAAAAAGATACATTTTCACTATATTATCCCACAAGGGCAAACTAGCACTAGGGCAAACTTTGCAAGATGTTGTTTTGTTTTCTTGGGGATCAACAACAAATGCAATTTCGACCTGCAGATGGCCTTGAGGTGGCTGCTCACCCAAAGTGAAGCCTAGAATGCTAAGCAAAGTATATCACTTGGGTGTATCAATATAGTGATGTGCACTAGTGAATACTGGAAGACGTCCCAGTATGCCGAGAGCTGTAGTTACATTGAAGTTGGTGGTTCTGGGGATCCATACCTTCTCTGCAGCCATCAGGATGCTCCAACCCTTGGCACAGTCTCTTCATCTGTCTAAGAGATGCTTGTTCTCTGCATTGGTTCTAGGTCACTTGAGTGCTGATGCTTTGTAGACCATCCTATTGAGGACATTGACATGGTGCTACAGAGGAAATCGTGAAAAGCACGTGTTTCACTGATTAGTGAAGTGTGCAACCTGGATTGCCCAGAAATAGACCGTGAATTGAAATTGTTTGGGATCATTTGAAAGTTAGCCACTCACCCTGCAGAAAAATGATATCAGATTAAATAAAAAAGACAACAAAACAAAGGTTGTCTGTTTTGGGCCATATGTGTTTATAAAAGCCCCTGCATATATGAGGTATTATACACTTATGTGTCAACCTTCTGAAATGCAGAGACACAATATTTATCAGCACTGAACATTAGCACACAGCAGTCACTACTGACCACTACTGATAGTCTCGGGAGGGTAGCTCAGAGGCAACGTGCTCCCGAGGATAGCTCAGGGGCAATGTGCTCAGCTTGGAAGCAAGACATCACAGAGCACCACAGGTTCGATCCCGGGTCCGCGCTTAGAGACCTCTGAGTATCAAGTGCTTTATAAATAACCTATCATATCATATCACCACTTAGCCAATCAGAATAGTGCCGTCCATAATCTATGGTATTGACCTCAAACTATTTCACTGCTCTAACCCTACTCGAATACCTCTTTTATTATTCACATCCTACTGAAAAGAGCCATTAGTGTTTTGGATTTCTTTCTTTCCCCTAGCTGTGGAAATTGGTTTTCGCTCAGGCCACAAGGCTTAGTTATGGCTCCTCCATTGCACTTTGGACTCATTTAGACTAATTTGTCATACTTTAATGATATTTTGAATCTTCTCTAAACATTCAGCAACAAACATCACATCCTTCTGCTAACTTCACTATTCGCAGACTTGTATGTTCCTTCCCCTACATTTCCTATTTTTTTTATATATCTGTAGAACAGGGTGACCCTTTCCAAAGACACCCTACTGGCTCCATACCGCAGAAAGCAAAGGAGGGTATGATGGCTTGCAGTGGTTTTCTACTGTGAAAAACACCCTGCAATAAACTCCACTATTCGTCTGGCCAGTACAGGAGCTCAACATAGGTTTGAGGCCAGGAGAGCAGATAACACATGAAGGAACCTTCATCCTGCCACCGGCCTGTTGATTGAATGAGTCAATGGGCTTCGGCTACACTCCAGAGTGCCTTTTGTCCTTGTGGTTATTGTCTTTAAAGTTACCATGCTGCCATCAACAGTGTCAGCTTCACAGGGCCAGTCATTGCTTGTCTGATAAGTGGACCTAGCACACACATCAGCTGTGTCTTGTCTATCGCAACAGAACTGAGTTTTAGAGTTTTCTCTATAGACTGATGGCTCTGCGTGTTTTGAAAGACTTTCTTTTGGAAGTTTGCAGTTTGGTCGTGCACATTCGGTAGACCTAAATTCGACCAGTTTTTGTTGTTATAGTGTTGTACCCCTCATGGCCCTCCTCCCTAGTACACCCACATCCATACTCCCTCACATACACATATCCCTATACATGTATATACTTGGCCATTTGAACCAAAAGTGCATTACAAAACTGTACACTTTATAATGAAAGTATTTGTACACAGGGGATACCAGATTGATATTTCTCTCATTCCATGTGTAGTTATTAGTGTAGTATGGTTTAAAATTGATAGCATAGTGAAGTAGGCCAACACAAGGTAAGTGTATAACTTCTTTATTCACTGGACCCCCGGAGCAGGCACCGCCACCGGAGACAGCAGAAATCCAACTGGCCCGTGTGGAATGTTGATTCCTGAACACAGAACAACATTCCACACGCGCCACATGTAGAACCCATTACAACATATCCTCTTCCCTTACACAACAATACAAAGAGAAAAATAACATATCAATGCAAAACAGGACACTAATAACTGTAAACAATGAAAAAACAAAATGCAATGAGCAAAAAGGTAAAAGAAGAACAACATTGGAATCACCAATTAATTTAAGTTGTTGATGAATAAAGAATGTTGCCGTAGCAACATCTGACAAATGAAGAACATAAATTAAGAGGAGCACTAACACACAATAGTCTCTAAGTTTTACAGGAGGTCCACAAGGTCTAATCGGACGTCCCACATCAACACACTCTTCCTCCAGTCAATAGTGACAATCCACAGCATTATCTACAGCCACATCACTCATACCTCTGCCAACTTCTCTGCCCACACCATCATCCACTCACTCGAGATCAAAATCAAACACATCACCCTCTTCAACTTCATTGTCATCACCCTCACTCCCATCAATGATTACTACACGTCTCTTGCTCCAGGTCGAGCCATCCTCCAACCGTACATAACCCTTGCCAACTTTGACCACCCTTTTGGCAGGTAAAAATGCGCTCCCACCTTTCTGAACAAATCTGGGATTTTTAATGCAAACCGTGTCACCTACCGCCACTTGCTACTCCTTCCTATTCCCTTGAGAGGATCTCACAGCCTCCTGGCATGCCAAAACCTTGCGATGTATATTTTCCGGGTCCAACTCACACAGACCGCCACCCCCCAAGCCAACGTTTGAGCGTGGTGCCAGGTTTTCTTCCTATCATGAGTTCAAAAGGTGACCTCCCCGTGGGGATCGACGGGGTTCTACGATATGCTTCCAAATACTCTGAAACAACCTCCTGCCAATCCAGTCCATTGGCCAAAGCCAATTGTATGGCACCTTTGATGGTGCCATTCGCCCTCTCCACCAGGCCATTGGCATTAGGATTATACAAAGCCGTGCGATGGTGTTCTACCCCACACTGTCCCAGAAACTCCTTCATGGCCCTAGAGGTAAACTGCACGCCATTATCAGTGACCAAAATAGCCGGTATCCCTTCCCTGTCAAAAACTTTCTTCAAGAAAGCAATGACACAATCAGTGGTAACTCTCACAATTGCCGCCACCTCAATCCACCTGGACCTGTAATCTACAAGAACCAACAAAAACCTGCACTCTGGCTGCAAACACTCAAAGGGACCCATGATATCTAAATCCACCTTAGAACAGACCTCCCTAGGAATTTCAACAGGATATACAGGCTGGGGATGCACCACCCTGCTCTTGTCACTAGTGGCACATACATGGCACTCCTTCACCACTGCCTCCACATCACGATCCATGGAGGGCCACCAATACTCCTCCCGCAATCTCCTCTTGGTCAATGAACGTCCTAGATGTCCCACATGGGCCAATTACACAATTCTATCTCTTAAACTGACCGGCGGCACCAACTTGGCGCCTCTAGATATACCCCATGGGCCTTCAGACAACTCATCTAGCACTTGGACATAACCTCTGCCTTCCAGTCTATTCTTAACCACCTCCCAACCCTTGCTGAGACCTTCTCTAATCCATCTCAATTCTTCATCAGCATCGCTTTCTGTGTCCCAAACTGACTTATCTACAGCATGAACGATACGAGCAACCTGATATTCCTGCAACTCCTCCTCTTTCTAAACCTCATCATCATAGCACCTGGCATGCTCACATGCAGGCAACCGGGACAAACAGTCTGCTACAATATTCTTTTTCCCCGGAACATATTGCATAGTGAAGTTGTATTCTTGCAGCTCGACAGACCACCTGGCTATCCTTGGGGATACAGCCACAACACCACCTGCACCAAAGGCTTATGGTCTGTCCTATCTACATATGGGATGCCCCACAGGAATGTCCTAAAATGTTTCGAGGCCCAGTCCACATCCAAAGCCTCCCTTTCTATCACAGAATATCTACTTTCTTCTTCTTTCAATGTCCTGGACGCAAATGCCACTGGCTTCCACTCCCCTTCACACCATTGCTCCAAAACCGCCCCCAAACCTAACTCGTTGGCATCAACGGTGAGCATGGTTTTGCATTTACGATCAAAGGATCTTAGACATGGGGCATATTCCACATCACTCTTCACTGCATCAAACTCCTCACCACACTTATCAGACCACACAAACCTGGCAAATTTCTTCATCAACGCCCTCATGGCCAGATTCTTCTCAGAATAATTAGGTATGAATTTTATATAATATTCCGCTAAACCTAGAAATGCCCGCAAATGATCCTTGTTTATGGGAACAGGGGTATCTTTTATCACCTGAACCAGTCCAACCTTTGTACTGACACCTTCCGCACTAAGAGTGTGACCTAAATATGTCACTTTATCCACCTCAACCTGTTACTTTGACAATTTCACAGTATGACCTTTTTCCTTCAAAATTTTAATTACCTCCCGAACCTTGACATCATGCTCCTCCCTAGAACTACCCCACACTAAAATGTCACCTTGAAAGTAACACACACCAAGCAAGCCACCAAACAGCTCTTGCATCAAATGTTGGAACATAGCTGATGCCGATGCCAGCCCAAACGGCATGCGACAAATGCAATATGCCCCAAATGGAGTCACAAATGAAGTAAGCGGTCTGAAATCAACGTGCAAATCAATCTGGTGAAATGCTGCTTACAAATCTAACGTGGAAAAACATGCTGCCCTACCCACAGCCAACTGCAGTTCATTAATGTTCTGTAATGGATGGCGATCAACCCAAATACTTGAATTCAATTCTCGGAGGTCCACACACATCCTGGTGTTCCCATCCACTTTTTTAACCAAAACCACTGGAAATAACCATTCCGAAGACTCAATAGGCTCAATGATCCCTGCATCCTCCAATTTGTTCATTTCCCCTTTTAAGCCATCCATTGCTGAAACTGGGACACCTCTCACTCTGTGCACCTTGGGTACAGCACCCCTCTTCAAAATAATGCGATGAGAGAACCCTTTGAGTTTACCCAAGGTATCGGAAAACACTTCGGGAAACCTGCCTTGAGTAAATCTGCTGTCAAATGACTGCACTCTTCCCCCATGTCCAGAATGCCAAGCACAAGAACCTCCTTCCCTGGGCGTATCCCTATACCCAAAGCGGCTAGTTCATCCCAACCCAAGATACTCGTACCCTTGCGCGCCACATACAATTTTGCCAGTGTCCTGTCGGCCCTTGAATTTTAAATTGGACCAATCATAACCCAAAACTTCAATGGGATTCTGCCGGTAAGCACTGGGGCTGATATCAGAAGCGTACCAAGCCGAAATCTCTTTACCCAATTTTTCCACATACTCCTCTGGAACCACCAAAGTATATGGCGACCCCGAATCAACCAACATTTCCAAAGGATGATCATCCACCAGTACTGAGACCCAAGGGCCTTTGCGAGCCTTCCCCTCAACATGCAGATTCACACCTTGCTCAGGCTTGTTGACGGACGCAACTTCTTGCAGTAAAGCACACTCTTCAGATTCCATATTGGCCAACACATTAAATTTGCACATGCAG
This sequence comes from Ambystoma mexicanum, assembly GCF_040938575.1. NCBI lineage: Eukaryota > Metazoa > Chordata > Amphibia > Caudata > Ambystomatidae > Ambystoma > Ambystoma mexicanum. The sequence continues at coordinate 1,534,384,827 of NC_090937.1, forward strand.
GCATAATGTCCAGAGCGCTTGCACTTTCTACATTCTACATTACCATCAGGGCACACCCTCGAGTCAGAAGAATGGCTTGACAACATTTCCTGCTAAATTCTTGATTACCATTCTTCTCCCCACCTTTTTTATTTTCCACTCCCCCACCCCTATTCCGAGGCAAAACAGCTTGAACTCCATCCCTGGAATTCTCTCTTTCAGTGACAATTTGCACACTTGTCCTGGAAGCTTCAATCGCTCTGGCAATCTCTAGCACCTTTTCCAGTAACGGATCGCTTTCAATCTAGAGTCTTTACCTAATCTTCTGGTTGCTTGTTTTCATCATTATCTGGTCTCTAATGTATTCATTCAAGTTCCCCGAAAGTCTACAAGTAGCCATTAGAGCACGTAATGCAGTCACATAAGCATCAATACACTCACCTGATCCTTTTGCCCTGGAAAAGAACTTTATTACTCCAGTACCACATTAATCCTTTTTCCAAAGCGAATTTCCAGCTTCTTTAACGCAGTCTCATATCCACTCACTATTCTTTCTCCATCCCCGCTGGCAGGAACTGTCACATCCTCACCAGGCAAGTGGCGGAATACTCCTAATCCCTCAGTGCCAATGCAGTTCAGCAACACTGCCTCCTTCTCATCATCATTGAACTAGGCACTACCAGCTGCCCTCAAATACACCTAAAACGAGTCAACCCACTGGTCCCAAGCAGCGGTCGGCTCGCCTGGATTCGGCAAAAAGGCAGGTGGGGGTCTGGCCACCGTATGCAGCATGTTGTGGGATGTTTTTATCCACGCATCCGAGCCCTACCTCAAAACTGTGCAGTACTGACATGGAAAACTTCATGATGGCCAGAGCTTCCCAGAAAATGCCCAGGGAAATGCATGAAGAATAGGCTGCCACCCATTTTTGCCGATGTTATGGGCACAGAAGTACACTGCCTAAAACCACCATTGGACTACCCACACAGTAGTCTGAAACCATTGGGAATGGCAATGCTGATTGCCAAAAGCAAACCCATAACTGTTGGGAATTCATTTTCTTAAATCCCAAAAAGGGGTGCAGTACCAGTACTCACCACTATCCAAAAGCCGGCGTTTTAAAACCACCAGATTTTGTAGAAAACTGTATAAATGAACCCAAAACATGCCAAAGAAAGACATTTTAAGAGGTGGATCCAATGTAAAGTTATATTCTGAAGTGACTTGAAGGTTTATAACAAGACTGGCTGAGCTGTGGATTTCAGCAGTTTAAGTAAATTTGGACTGAAAGACACTACAAATCTAAATGTTTAAAAGAAATGAGTGACCTACTTTGAGTGTCACATAGGTTGCAATTGTTTAAATGTCATAGTTTTGAACTTAGAATCAGCATTCTAGCTGCATATGTAAAAATGTTTAGTTTTATTTGAATGCAGAAAACTGGGGAACAGAAGTGACATTTTATCTGAAACCTGGCTTAAGGAACTGAATTCTGCCTAGCAACTACCCCCATCAGGAGTGAAACTTGAGTCACAGCTGTGTTCCCAGGCCTATCTGCCTTTTGCTGGCCACAATAAGGATATGCCATCTCTCTGATAATTGAATTAAGGGGAGCCCCCACAGAATACAGGAGCTCTGAACAAAGCCCTGTCCTGACCCAGGCAGATGGTTTATTGCAGATGTCGTAAATGTAGCTTCCTCCTGGAAGGACAAAGGAGGGGCACTGCCTGTGAGAGCAAGCTGGCTTGGCAGAACTGGAAAAACCAGAAATTCAACCTTGTGCTGGAAGGAAACCACACCCCTTTGGGGCCAGAACATAACTCTAAAAAGATGGATAACTCATAGTACGGACATGTGAAAATTTTATAAATGACACCATAATTCTTGTGATTTTTCTGCCCACATTTTAAGAGGTTTTTAGAACCGGTGGCATGTTCAGGGGGGTTTTAGCGGAAAAGAGGATATTACTCAAAATGTGTGCATGTGAAAAATCTGACACTTCATCAACTAATGTCCATACTCCTTGCGCACATGTGTGTAAATTTGGGTTAATGTCCGATATTGCAAACCAGTTAAAAAGTGCAAAATATTGCCATTTCTGAATGCAAGCTCCCAGGAAGAGCAGAGTTTGAACAGGGTATACCTCCTGTGATATGTGATGGGTGCATGTAATTTCAAACCACTGTGTATCTATGAAATATGTATTTGGTTCAAATCTAGATTTGTGTGCAAGTTGACAGGAGGAGTGGACTTTCTGCAGGCTGTAAAATGACATCACTCTGACACAACTTAGTTCCCCAATCAGGGGAGAAATGAAAGCTTGGCCAATGATAAGTGTAGAGGGGCTGGCTAGTGATGCTGCCCACACACACCCATTTTAAAAACACATAAAAGCAGAGAGACAGGACAGATAGGGACCTTCAAATCCATTTGCAGCTGGAAGCTCTGCCGGGAAAATCCATACTTTACCTCCATCAACCTGAGACCCAGACCAGACCAGCAGAGTAGAGCTGACCTGTTAGCAGAACCAGAGAGAGCTGACCCAGATCACTGTGAAGTGCAGAGACCAGAGTCCAGTCTAAAACCTGACCAGATCCGTGGCGAGGCCCATTTCACTCAAGAATATAGTGTGAGTACCTAGAAAACTGTGCAGAACCAATCTCTTAGTTAAAATAATATAATTCAATCCTATTTTAATCTAAGTAGAACTGCCTCCTAACTGTCTACTGTCATTTGTAAAGCTGTCACTTGTCATTTTCTAGTTGCAAGCTGCACTTGTCTTTTTGAACTTTAAAATTTTCAATCTGAAAAACGACCTTTATTTAATCGCTCATATCTCCGCGACCGTTTGTGCTAGAGGCTTGCAGTAACTTTCATCTGGAAGCTGAGATCCTAGGCTTTCATAGGACCCCAAAACGATATTGATAGCCCTTGTAGTTCCTCTGTAATAGCGCCCGGCGCATTCGCGAATTTTGCCGCGATTTGCAAATTTCTTCACGTGTAAAAATCTGCTGCTGCTTGCCTTCCATTTGCCAGAAATTCGTTTAACCTGCTAATTATCCCTGAATCATTGCTAGTGTGAGCCTGTACTAATATTAACTAGATACCACTCACCCTGAACCTCTAGAGGGGATTAAAAGCATTTTAGCATATTTTTTTCTACATTGCCAGCACATTTAAAAGCATTTGGGCCTGTGTTTTCAACGTCTGTAGTCTAAGTTGCTGGGTGAACTGAATCACATTTGATTGCATTTCTGAGAACTGTGTGCCTTCCTTCCATTTCCTTGCATCGCATAAAAGGGGGGGTGAATTGTCCAAGAAAGTGCTTACATTGTCTTTTGCTGAAATCCTATCAAGTTATTTTCTGTACTGCATTTCATTCCACATTGCATCCATTTGAAACCATAAAAGTATTGTTGCTATCTTATCCATTTCATGTCAACTCCTTAGTGATTATCAAGAAGTGTGCTAGTGCCAGATTCTCCGTTGTTAATCTTTATCATATCAGATTAAGTGTGCTATTCAATTATTAATTTATTCTAAAGTGTGATATATATACCTATTGTTTAAACTATCAATTAAACCTTTTAACTTGCAAAACAGAACTACTTCTTGGCTCAGTGGGGTCAGGAGGATTCCAAGAGAGGGGTATTATATATGGGTAGTCATCCAGAACGAATGACTTGGACATAAAGATATATCAATAAGGGTTTTCATTCAGTATTATAGACAAGGCGTTGACTTAGCTGTCGTCTTGAATTGAATCCTCTTACAATGTTTAGGGAACAGAATTCACGAGGCCAATTACAGTGCACAATTATACAAAGCGCACCTTCTCGTGTTCAGCAACTGTCACTTTGCAGCAAACATACATCCGCTCACCTGCTGATATATGGACTGCACCCGTGGTCATGCACAGCTCACCCAAGAACAATCAGGTGTCAAATTCACTTACTCGAGAACCGGGACACCAGAGTGAATGCAACGTTTGCCACCGACACCCTCTCCCGTAGGGAGTAATCCGTCCACCTCCAAATGTTGGTGTTAGCCCCACTCACTGTCATGCAGAGGCGTGAGCAATATTTTCAAAGGCTTCCCCTCCAAGCCTACACCAGCCACGCCCCCGGGGCTGCACTACGCGGCACTAGGACCTCCACTGGCCCCGCCCACTACACTGTGCAGAGGTGAATGAAACGCTTTCAAATGCTTCCCTTCCTGGCCTCCACCGGCCACGCCCCCGGGACCGCCCTGCGCGTCACTGGGGCCTCCGGAACCAATAGCACTCACAGAGGGCGGCTTGCCTCCCCGCCCGCAGTCACCACCCTTCGCGGACCACTTGTAGCAGGGGCTGACAGCACCCCGCTGCAGTAATGGTCACGTCCAAGCATGCGACTAATATGCAGGTCACAGTCCAAATGCGTTCACCCCTTCCTGGGGGCCGCACACCCCGCACAGACCTGGCCGGTTGCCGCGGTCTACCTGAACAGCACAGCAGGAAGGATTTATCCCGCACAGAGCTGCTGCCCCCCCTTCCTGGGGGCAGCACACCACACGGACCTGGCGGACTGCAGCGTCCCAGACCCCAGATGATCGCCGACCCGATCCAGGCTCCGCAGCGTTTTCCCACTGCTTCTGCTCTCCGAGTTGTGGGTTGCCAGGACTCTAACACCTGCACGCCTGGGGACAGGGGTCCAAACTCATCGCCAGTGAAGTAAGCCAACACAAGGTAAGTGTATAACTTCTTTATTCACTGGATCCCCGGAGCAGGCACCGCCACCGGAGACAGCAAAAATCCAACTGGCCCGTGTGGAATGTTGATTCCTGAACACGGAACAACATTCCACACACGCCACATATAGAACCCATTACAACACATAGCTGTGTCCAAGCTATAGGTCGTCTGATTTCCACACTTTCTGAGCTGTGATCTAGAATGGTCTTGTAGGCATGTTGTTGTGTCTTGTCCTTCCCTGCACCCTGCTCTGTATGCATGGATTGCTCGGAGTGACTGACATGGAATGCTGTGTGTGAGAATGTTATGTTCTTAATGATTTTGTGAATGTGCAAAATGAGAAGATGGGTTAACTGAGAGAGGATGCTAGTGGATGTTCTGTCCATGTAACTTTCCTGAAGTAGCCTAAATGTATTCCTGTACCCTGCACCAGGAGCTGGAACTCAGTAAAGAAGTTTCCTTCTCCTGCACTAGTGTCAGTGCCATGCTTGGGCAGGAGCCCAACTTAACATATGTGTTTGTTATGACAGTCTTAATCCTTCCTTCCAGGGTTTGATATGTTGAATTATCCTTTCAGTTTCTTTCTTTTCAGAAGCAACTGTGACTTATCTCGGTTCACAAATAAGTAAATATAAAAACCAGGACCTTTTCCTGACGTAGGTGTTTTTTCATGTGGGGAAATTGGTTTCATATTTTGTTCATATCTGTTCTTGGTCAACATAACCACCTCTCCAGGCTGCATGAATTTCTAGGTTTGCTGGCATGCCAAACCTTTTTGTGGCTTTGCATATTCCAAAATGCACGTTTAGTTCATGTAGAGAGAGAGGGACTTCCTTTTGTAGTTTACGCAATTGGAGAATCTGCTGATGTAAATATTCTGTGGACCATGTTTTCAGATGTGTGCTTCCTGCAGTAGCTCCCGATATGTTTCTGCCTCAGGCACTGTGCTCACATGCAAGTAAATAGTTGATGCTAGAGGGAGGGGTAGCCTGATTCCTTTGCGGCTGTCATATCCGGCACTATGAAGCATAATGTCCTAGGCTTTTCTTTCGTTCTCGTTTCTGTGCCTCCTGCACCCCGCTGCTTCTATATCTCTTACAGGAAGTAATGGCTGTTTTGATGTTCTGAGATCCAGTCTTCACTGCGGCAGTGGGATGCGTCCCACCTACTGCTTCCTGGATTCTGAAATCGCACCTTCTGGTCCTGTTTTTCAGCTCTAGCTTGCAAAACTCGGGCTGTATTGTATAGAACAAGCCTGCGTTCTGAGTAGCCTTGGTTGGCAACACCACCACCCTTCCCGTCCCCGCTCCCCTTTCACCACTTAGCACCTGTGTAGCACACGGCTGCTAATAGTGACTTTATTTTGCAAAAATAATAAGAAGAAACATACCTTTCTTGCTCTGAGTCATCAACATGGAAAACAGAGTTTCTGTCAGCAACACTGCTGCAGCGCCCTTAACTTGGGCGGCGGGCCGATACCTACAGGGTCGGCCTGCTACCATGAGGCATATCGCCTCAATATTGTTCTTGGATTCCACCGTCTAGTCTTTTTTAGAAATGTCTTACCGCTTTGCATTAACTTTATTAATGCTATTTTTTTAGCTCAGTAAATAGAAGGGGTCTGTAACCTGATGCACTCCAGATGTATTGGACTAGGACTGCCATTATATCTCACTATTGACTGTGCTGGATCGGGCTGATGGGAACTGTAGTCCAAAACATTGTGAGACCCAGAGACTAACAACATTGGTGTAGAGAATCTTCATAGGTATTATTATCATTATCTAAAATGGATTTTGGATATTTTATTTTTATTACTTTGGTATCCTTGTGTGCTTATGGAAAGTGTTCCTGATTGGGTTTGCCTCCATTCCACTGCTTTGCCAGGTGACAATTTCCAAGTATTGTGGCATTTCATTTTTAAAATTTGATAGATTTAGTGGTGCGTCCTCCAGGTTTCTAATGCATTTTGCAGGATAGGCACTGCTGCTTCTTGTGCCAATGTTAGTTATCTATTTACACGTTGTTTGGGCTTATAGGTTAAATCGTTTGTACTGCAATCTCTGCAAATTTAAGACATGTTTGTGCTGCATCTAGATCACGGTAAGTGAATAGGTGACAGCATTATATAGATGAGGCATTAATGCTTGCTAGATAACAGTATATAGGTTAATTTTTGGCTCAATCATGGGTACTAGACTAGTGGTCATATAATTGAAAATCATAGCTTTTATGTCTGTATATTGTTTCTAAGCTGGTTCACCTCTTTGAAGGTTTTCCTGCAGTTACTTTGGTGAAGTGTGCAACTCATGTTAAATTCGCAGGAGCATGGGTAGAACACAGTTGCTCTGTGCAGTTGAAGTGAGGAAAAGGTGGGAGTATGTTGTGGGATCTGAAACTAGCTATAGAGGAATCATTCCCTCTATAGCTAGTTTGAAATGAGTCAGAGTGTTGCTGACACATCAAGGGTTAACTTCCCAAAGTAGAGAAAGCAGGTCTTTCCTGATGGTGGCGTTAGATGTATGACACATCCTCACGACTATCCACTCTATCCCCTATCACGTCTTCACGATTTCCAGTCCACCATCCAGACCGAACAGTCACCCACTCTCCTATTTTGTAATCTAACCTATGCTCCTGCATACCCCTTTGCACCACACACAGTAAATTCCTTGTCCCACTTTACCTGTTCCTGCCATGTCCTTCCCTTATCTACTGCAATTTTCATTGCATGATTCAAGGTATTGCTACCTTTGACACTGTTCACCATCACCCGCTCCTCTACACTGTTTCTCATCTTGGCTTGCTGGAAACTGCTCTCAGCTAGATGATACCTACCTAACTGATAGCTGTTAGGGAGAATTCTCATAAATGGGATAATTCCCTTCATATTAGAGACCCCCAGCAACTTTGCTGGATTTTAAGGACTTGATTTTTTTTACCTAGAGAGAGTGTGACCCTTTTTCCCACTCTCTCATGTATTTTGAAATGTGTTTTACTCTTGTATTTTCTTTGGGTATGGAGTCTAACCAACTCCTTAGGCATCATCTTTTCATTTGTGTCACACAGAACCCTCAGTGCAGTGGCACAGGGAAATCTTTTCAAGCTTTCCCAATGTTTAAATACCTTCTCTGAGATAAACTACTGTTTCCCAGAGTAAGGAAAAGGAAATTGACTATACTAGTCTTTAGACCCAGAAAAACCTATCTTCCTATAGAGTGCTTGTGGGGTTACTTAGTATCCCCTGTGTCTAGATACTCATGTAGCAGTCAAATGCTACCCTTTCCTCTCAGAATGGCTGGTGGTAGTGGTTTTACAACAAACTACCATGATTTTTCCCAACTGCGAGCGCCGGTAGCGTTAAATCACGGGAGCCATGTTTTTCAAGATGGCGTCTGAGCCCCCTCTGTAAAAACAGGTCATGGTCTTCTTTTTTTGCCATTTCTTTGTGGAAAGGTCCTTCTAGAGTTTTGTTCTGCGCGCCAAACCAGGTTTTGTCTCTTTGTTCATTCATCTTTGGCGGGCTTCAGCAGGACTTAGACCGCCTCTGGCGCACAAGTCTCTGGGGTGGGCAGGAAATGAGGGAGGTGCCCGAAACCTCCTGTGCTTAGTCTCCTAGGAGATCCAAATGCACTCTATGGTGATTGGCTAGCTGACTGTCTGGCAAGGACAGCCACCCTGCTGGGTGAGTGACAGCTAGGCTGGAATGAATGGGAGAGAACGGAATAAAAGGCGAGTATCTTGGCTTGGCAGGCAGATTCGACCACTGGAACTAAGGAACCGAAGAAGCGCTTGAAGAGGACGGCTGCTGCAACTCCTGGACCAATGGTTTGCCCGGTGAAGCCCTACTACAGGTCCAAATCACCAAGTTCATATTGACAGAGAAGCCACTGGAAGGACGACTTCTCCCTTTGAGTTGGTGGGACCAATCAACTCGCAAGTAAGCCACCTGGACACCTATTTCGGAGCTGGTTGAATTTCCTCAGAATTGCTGCAGGAAACCGAGTTTTGCCATATTGCCAGCTTTTGGACCAGTCCCAGTGCAGTGCAGGAGTCCTCTGACGTCCTCCCTCTTGTTCCTACGACTGAGGTAGAGGAACAGCGAGGTCTGCAGGAACTGCCAGGAACAGAAGTCTTCAGCTGCATCTTTTTCTTCATTACAATGTACTGTGAAATAAGTATGAGAGCACTTACCTCTCGCAGTGAAAGTGCTTGAAACTTTTGCAACTTTCAGGCCTAATCAGCTTGCTCCCCAACATATGATTCTTCTTTTTACAAACTACTTCTGAGAACTTTTGCAGAGACTTCACCGTTTACTTACCAGAACTGCTTTATCCTATCCAAGACTTTAGCCCATTGATTTTGGCCTAGCTAATTGAATTGAATTGACTCTTCTGCTGAACTCAAAGTATTTGCATTGTCTAAGAATAATTGTAACCTTTCATGTTCTAATAATCTTTGCCTTTTACCCCTCTTGAAATGTATTTTGAAATAGTATTGAAGTATATTGTGGCTCCTTCTTATGAATGTTTGATAACTGACAGATAAATACATTCATAAGTATTTATCAAAGAAACCTTCAGTGTAAGAGTTTGTTTGAACACTTGTGATTGTAGACCTCTGTGTAATATCATTACTGCTCACATTCCCCTCTTGAAATAAGCCTGGCTGCTCAGTTCTGCTACCAAAACTGTGTAGTACAGACTTATACCAAAGGTTGGTTTGCTTACACCTGTAGTCCTAGTTGTATGTAGTGTTCCCAAAGAGTACTGCATACAAAAGTTGCCTAACAATCAACCCTTCTCCACTTCGTAGAGCACAGACACTTACCTCCTATGACATAATGACTTCTGCCCTACAGGTGTAGGGATTACAAACCAACTGTAATCCCAATCTTAAAGGTAAAACAGGCGCAATTAAGAGATATATCTCCTTCAACATTTGTGGCAATGTGGACCAAGGCTATACGCTGAAGAGGGGTGTGAATGGGATTCAGTAGGAAACCAAACAGGAAATTACAACACTCCAATATAAAGGTAATGTCCAACCAAGGTTCTGTAAAGAATATATACACTTCAACTAAAATAAACACGATCTGCAAGGATACAAAATAGACAAAAAGTTACGAAAATCCACTCCTGTGCAAAGAACAGAGAAGATGCAACAAAGAGAGATTATGCAGCAGTATGGCCAAGAATAGGGGTGTGAAAGACAATTCATCAATTACAATGTTCTTTAAAAAGGATATGTCTTTAGGTAAACAGACGCACAAGTGACCTAACCAGTTTCTAGGGCCCAAATTGGACCAAAGTAGCAGGTATGTGCCAGAAGTTACTTATTGGAACTTTAACTGGGTCAATCCAGGCTTTGAGCTGTGGTGTGAGCTCAGTTCGACTAAGGTGGATGAGGTTGGCCCAAAAGCTAGCTACAAGTGTGATTCGAACCGGGTCAGAAGTGGAAGCCTCTGAGTGGGTTGAAGGTGATGTTTGGTCATGCAGGTTGGTGCGCCTACCAAGATCCGTTTGACGTTATGCAGATTCAAGATGTTGTAACTGCTGGGTAATGTTGCGTGATGGTCCAGAGGTTTGAGACGAAGGTCAGTGGTGGTTCATAGCAGTGATCCTGTTGCTCCGGTGTGCAGTTCAGTGAGATGACAGTTCATGCTCAGGCTGGGTGGGCTCATTTAGTAACACTTAGTTTGAGTTGGTTCCAGTGATGTGCAGTTAGGTTCGAGCTGGGCATGTGATTGGCTCTGCAAGGACAACATTCAGAATCATGCTGTTCGAGATGGCAAGAACTTTATTTTGAGAGTTCATTCAAGAGCCAAAGGTAGCACCTGAAGGTCCTAGAGTTTTGGAAACTGTGAACCTGGTTAGAAGGCAGTTTGGCCAGTTTGGTGAGATGAAAAGTAGGGATCCTGGCTGCCATGGTCTTAGAATGCTGTGGGTCCCTCTTTGGGGTCTCAGAGACAAGTTCAGTCCTTATTATTGTGCTCCCAGAAAGGGAGTCAGGCCCACACATCCAGGAGTCATTCACCATGATGAGGTCCCGGGAAACAATGGGGCTGGCAGAGATGCAGGTCTTGTCACTCCCAAAAGTGCCCTTGGAGCAGAAGAAAAAAAGCTTGCATCTGCCTTCGACACTCATGCTACACCCCGATAGTGGAGTTCTTGTGAGAGTCAACTCTTTCCAAAGTGAATCTGAGAAGGAGGCCTGTTTTAAAGTTCCAATCCCTGTTCTCAAAATAAGTGTCTGTTGCCATCTGATTTCACACCGAAATTGTTTTGTGCTACAGGAAGTGGGGGGACAGGAAGGAAAGGTAGAGGCAGAGAGAAACAAGATGATGGATCATTCCTTCAGTTGTAAAAAGCTCTCTCTGACCCCACTAGCTGCATACCCTTCCCTTTTCAATATAATGAAAGGGCTTTTGGTATGCAGCAGCATAGTGTGATGCTTCACATTTAGTAAATGGGTGTGCCCTTTAATTCCTTTTCCCAGGACAGCTTTTCATGGAGTGGCTGTCTCTTTGGGGAGGGTGTTACCTGCCCTTACAAAGAAACAAAGAGAGGGAACCCATACAACTGCAGTCTTGTTGGCAGCAGCAAGAGCAGTCTGGCTTGGAGGAACACACATTATCTTTGCACAGATGAGCTGGCTCACAGGACTGACACATGAGTGAAATCAATTGGATGTAGCTGCGATAATCATTATAAATACTATCCATAAACTCAGATATAATGTATATATAAAGTTTAATGTGCCACCAGAACATTAAACTCACAATTATTGGATTTTGGGATAGAGGTGCATATCTTAAATGTAGCCCTGTGCTGTTGTGACTTTGGCTATCACTGCAGCTGTCAAGAGGGCACCTGTGCATTGAACCTGCTCTGTGCCCTGGGAGAGGAGGGACTGGAGATCAGGATACTTAGGCAGCTGGGCCCAGGTTGGTACTATGCTTTTGGCATGGAGTTTTGTAGAGAGGGGTATCTGGTCAGCAGACCACTGTTCCTTCACATGTCTCACAGCCAGAAAGGGTTGAGACTCATCCTTCTAAGGGTCTGGCTCATTCTCCTGGTGAAAATACCTACTGAGGGAATCTGTATTGCAGTGCTGTGACCCAGGTTTATGTTGGACATCCATGTCCAATTCCTTTAGGTATATGGCCTTACTCAAAAACTTGGTATTCTCTCCCTACATGGCCATATGCCACCTAAGAGGTCTGTATTCTGTCTGGAAGATGAATTGAGACCAAAAATGTAGTGTTTCAGCTTGCAGCTTCCCAAACTCCTGCAAATACCACCTTCTCAATTGTAGCCAAGTTCTGCTCTTGCTTGGTCCAGTGCCTACTAAGGTATGCACAAGGTTATTCTACCCCCTCATAGTTCACCTGTGCTATCACTGCACCAATTCTGAATTCACATGCATCTGTATGTATTATGAATCATTGCCCATTGTCCAGTATCTTAAGAACTGAGGTCTTGAACAGGGCATCTTCTTTCAAGCTCTGAAAGGAAGCCTTTACATGCCAGTTCCAGGTGACCTTCTTCTGCAACTTTCTGGATGTGATGTTACTAGGGGGGATGTACAGTGTCTCATACCCCTTGATAAAAGGGCTGTAATAGCCTGTGATGCATAAGAAGGCTCTCACATGGGTAGTGCTGATGTCCCAATCCATCAGTTCCAGAACACTGGCCTGGAAAGGAGGCTTCTTATTGCACCTCACTTGGTGTCCTAGGTAAGTCACAGTTTCCTGCGCTATTTGGCCCTTGGAGGCCTTGATAGTCAATTCAGAATTCTGCATGGCTTGAAGCACCTGTTTCAGATTGAATAGATGGTCCATCGAGGTCTGACTGAACACTGCTACGTCATATAAGTAGGCAATGCTATTTCTGACAATACCTGCTTTACCAGCCTCTGAAAGCAGTAACCTGGTTATAGAAAACTGATTGCATAAGGGCAGAGGGAGTTTATACCTAAGACTCTCCATTTTACTGTGTTTATTTTTTAGACCTTCTATTTTTTATTTTCCATATTTGTTTTGTACATCTTGAATCTGTATTCATTTCACCCATGCTTCATGTTCTTCTTGTTGGTTTTGTCTCCATTGTTTTTACTTTTTTCAGTGATTAACCAGTAATGTTCCCTCGCCTGTGTGGACCTTTTCCTCATTTACTTACTGCAGTAGATACTTGGCTGTTGCGTTAGGGATGAGTAGGGAGACTGACTTGCCTGCACTACTTGCTCAGGATTGATTATTAGTGGCAGCATTACTGTTGCCTTTAGTTCAGGTGTATGCCAAGCTCTTTCTGTATTGTATAGATGAGCAGAGATAACATAGCAACTCATTTCTCACTGTATTTAATAGAAAAGTGAAATGCCTATTAACAATGCTTTTCCGTGAATCTGATATATCTTTATTATTACTGTAACGCTCACCTGATTCTCGCAGAGGCGCCGGTCTTGACTGGGCGACTACCGTATCTTCAAAGGTGATGTGTAGCTCCCGGTTGGCTCTTTGGGCTGGACCTCTGTGCACTGTATGCCTGATGTGTAGAGTAAGATGTCTGCAGATAGAAAATATGGGGTTAATGAACTGGGTTTATTGGGGTGTCCCTATCTCTTTCCTCTTCTCCTCTCCTGTAGACCCCCAAAGGTTAACGCTCTCACCTTAGGTAAGTGAATGCCGAGCTCTCCATCTGCCTCGGGGCAGGGTGCTGTAACCAGTTTCTTCACTGGATAGGTAGCGCAGGCCTCTTGACTTCACAGGACTGCTGTCCGTCGTTTACTGCACGAACGGTAAGTTTCGAGTCATTCAAATGTCTTTAAAGTCTTTAGTAATGATGTCTCTTGTTTTGCAGGGTTCCGGCGATGGCGGATGACGGGCTGAAGTGAGTTGAAGATGGAGCCCGTGTGATGAATAGAAGCGCCTGGAAGCACGTAAGTAAGCGCTTGTTGCCTGCTTCACTATGCGCTCTAACTGTCTTTTTATTTTGCAGGTACGAGTTCGGAGCGGCTGCAGGGTGCCGGAATACCCACTGGATTAGATGTGGAAAGGAGTAATGGCACGTGAGTATTAAAGTTCCCCAATGTCTTTAAACGCACCTTGTTTTGTCTTTCAGATGCGGGATGCAGCGCCGAAGGCCTCCGGAGCGTGCAAAGAGTTGGTAAACTTTTGTCTTTCAGATGCCGGAATGCTAACCTGTTCTTTCTTGTCTTTATAGGTGTTGCTGAAGACTGGATTCAGGATGGTAAGCCTTTGCCTTTCAGATTCCGGAATGCTAACCTGTTCTTTCTTGTCTTTATAGGTGTTGCTGAAGACTGGATTCAGGATGGTAAGCCTTTTTCCTTAGGCCCAGGACCGGATGCAGAAGACACGATGAGCGTTCTGCTGCAGAGGTTGCAGAATAACGCAAAGCAAGATTCATCCACCGGGTGTGGTTTAAATAGCCTCCTGTAGTGCTTAGGTGTCTCCTTCCACAGCCACGCCTAAGTAAGAAAAGAGTTCCTGGTAAGAAAAGAGTTCCTGCCTTCCAGAAGAGTTCCAGTGTTCTGAATCTAGGGAGTGGCTCCAGCCCCACCCAACAGGAAAAGTAGTTCCAAACAGAAGAGGATCAGAGGCTCAACTGGCAGGCAAGTAAGCAGCATGGTCTGCTGAAGGTATGTCCACCCAAGCATTATGAGCCCGGCGCTTCCAGCGCTGGGACTGGGCATATTTATGAGCCTGGTGCCACTGGCGCCAGGACTGGGTCCAAAAGGTCCCAATTGGGACTTGTTGGCACTCGGAACCTGGGTTATGGATCTGCTTCCAAGGGAGTTGGGAAAACCCTGACCTTTTGGAAGCAGAGATCATGACAGTACCCCCCCTCAAAGCTCCTCCCAAACCGGGCTTCTCCGGGGGTTTTGGCTTGTCAGGAAATGTTCGGTGAAATCTTTTGATTAGGCGAGGAGCGTGGACATATTCAGCAGGTTCCCAGGATCTCTCTTGGGGGCCGTAGCCTTTCCAGTCAATTAGGTAGAATAGTTTAGATTTGGAGATCTTGGAGTCCAGAATGCTTTTGACTTCAAACTCGAGTTCTCCATCCACTAGGATAGGTTTTGGAGATTTGGTTAGTCGGGTTTGAGGTTGCACGGGTTTTAATAGAGAGACGTGGAAGACCGGATGTATCTTCATGTGCGGGGGCAAGTCCAACTTGACCGCTACTGGGTTTACTATGGTAGTGATGGAATAGGGACCAAGGTATCTTGGGTTGAATGTGCGTGACCCCTTTAGAGATAGATATTTGGTGGATAACCAGACTTGATCCCCTACTTGATAGTGAGGGGCTTCCTTCCGATGTTGATCTGCTCCTTTCTTGTATTGTTCTTTAGCCCTTTGAAGGTGAGAAACAGCTTCCTTAAAGGCTTGGGTGATTGTAGAATGCAGGTAGTCTACTGCTGGTGTTTCAAGATCTTGGAGGGGATCCAACTCCGAGGTTCGAGGGTGACTGCCGTACAAAAGAAAAAACGGGGTTTTCCCAGTTCCCGAATGGACAGAGTTATTGTAGGCATACTCGGCTATCCAAAGGATATCTTTCCAAGTTTTTTCAGTTTGTTGCAGCATGCAGCGTAAATACTGTTCCAGAGTTTGATTGGTCCTCTCGGTTTGTCCGTCGGTCTGAGGGTGGTGACTGGTCGATAGTCTCACATCAATTTGAGCCGACCGACAGCAACTTCGCCAAAAATGAGAAATAAATTGACTACCTCGATCCGAAATTAGAACCGAAGGAAAACCGTGCAGTCGGACGATGTTTTCGAGAAATTCTCGGGCCAGAGTTGCTGCTGTTGGCAAGCCTTTGAGCGGAATGAAATGCGCCATCTTGGAGAATAAGTCCACGATTACTAGAATCGTATTGTATCCGGAGCATGGAGGTAGATCGGTGATGAAGTCCATAGAAAGCGTATGCCAAGGGCGAGGTGGGATGTCAATAGGGCGTAAGAGGCCTGCTGGTCTTTCCTTTTGACTTTTGTTTTGGGCGCATACTCCACAGGACATTATAAAGTCTCTGATATCTTTTTTCCAAGACGGCCACCAGAAGTAGCGCTTGATCTTTTCTGAGGTCTTGGCTATACCGGGATGACCTTCCATTAAAGAGTCGTGATAACAAGAGATTACTTTTTTCTGTAAATCTGTGCTGTGTAGGTATAATCGTTCTTGGAAATACAATAAGTTGTCCTTTACTGCAAAGTCCTTTCCCTGCAGATGCCAATTCTGTATGTCTGCTGGAGTTACAAGTTGCCTGGCTTTATCCTTAACTTCCTCTATGGATTCTGTGGCGATTACACCCAGAATTCTTTGTTCAGGAATGATTGGTACAGGTTTAGGGTTGACCAAGTGTTCTTCCACTCCCATCCGAGAAAGGGCATCGGCTTTACCGTTCTTTGTACCAGGTCGATAGGTAATTATGAAGTCAAACTCGGCAAAGAATAATGCCCAACGGAGTTGTCTAGAGGATTGGGCTTTTGCGGTCTTCAAATATTGCAGGTTTCGGTGATCCGTAATCACAGTAACGGTGTGTCGGGCCCCCAGCAGATAATGCCGCCAAGCCTTAAAGGCAGACTTGATAGCCAGAAGTTCCTTGTCAGTAATCGTGTAATTGATTTCAGGAGGCGAGAATTTGCGGGACCAAAATGCCACGGGATGCAACTGATTGGTTACCGGGTCCTTTTGTGATAGAACTGCCCCCATGGCAAGGCTTGAAGCATCAGTTTCCACGATGTAGGGGAGTTCGGGGCGAGGGTGTTTTAAGATTGGTGCAGAGATAAATTTAGTCTTCAAATCCTGGAAAGCTTGTTCCGCCTCGGTAGACCATTCAAAACGTTTGTTTTTCTTTAACAAGGCAGTGATGGGCTGGGCTATTCGAGAGAATTCGGGGATAAACCTGCGGTAAAAGTTAGCGAAGCCTAACATGCTTTGCACACCTTTTACGGAGGATGGTGATGGCCATTTGAGAACTGCATCGACCTTCTTTGAATCCATACGCACTCCGCCAGGTGATAATATGAATCCCAAGAATTCAACTTCAGTCACGTTGAAAACACATTTTTCCAATTTAGCGAAAAGTTTGTGTTGACGCAATCTTTCGAGGACCATTTTCACGTGTTTCCGATGTTCAGATTCCGATGAAGAATAAACGAGGATGACGTCAATGTAAACAACAACACATACATCTATGAGCTCTCTGAGGACATCGTTCATAAAATATTGAAAGGCGGCCGGGGCATTGCAAAGTCCGAAGGGCATGACCTGATATTCAAATAGCCCATACTTGGTGCGGAAGGCCGTCTTCCATTCATCGCCCTCTTTTACTCGTACCAAGTGGTAAGCTCCTCTAAGATCCAGCTTTGTATATATGCATGCTTTTCTGACTTGGTCCAGGAGTTCAGGGATCAAAGGTAACGGATATCTATTCTTAACGGTGATCTGGTTCAGGGAGCGATAATCGATACAAGTTCTAAGGTCTCCTTCCTTTTTTGGAACGAAGAACAAAGCTGAAGAAGCAGGCGACTTGGAAGGACGAATAAACCCATTTGCCAGGTATTGATCCAGGTATTGTCGAAGGTGAAGGTTCTCAGGCTCGGTGAGGGCATAAATTCTACTACAAGGAGGAGTAGATCCAGGTATCAGGTCTATCTGGCAGTCATAAGACCTATGAGGAGGTAGAGAGTTAGCCTGATCCTTCCGGAAAACATCTTGGTATTCTAGGTATTCGGGAGGTAACTGGGGAGTCTCTGAAGAAATTGCGGCCAGTGCAACACCAGGTGGAGGGTGACAAGTAGAGACACATTCTGGAAACTGGACCGTTCTTGCTCGCCAATCGATCAGAGGATTGTGTTTCTCTAACCAAGGTATTCCTAGAATAATCTGAAACTGAGGGGCCTTGATCACATCGAACACGATCTTCTCATGGTGTCCATCTTGACTTACTAGCGTCACCTCTTGAGTGGTATGCGTTACTGGCCCGGAGGCTATCTCCGTACCATCCACCGTAGTAATGACGTCCTTTACAGCCTTGGGACAAAGAGTTAGATTCATCCTCAAAACCATTTCATGATCCACATAATTGCCGATGGCACCGCTGTCGACGTAAGCTTCAATTGCATGTAATCGATCCGGATTATCAGGGCTAATGAGGACCATAGGTATCACGAAATGCGAGGTCACAGAACTGGTTTTCACGCTCGGCAAGAGGACCTCTATTCTTGTCGGGCGAGGTCGTTTCCCTGCTCAGAGTTTGTAACTTTGGTAACTGCAGCTCCTACTGCCTTCTTGGCAGGTTTCACCGGACAGTCTCGAAGAAAGTGCCCTGAGTTTCCGCAATATAGGCATAATTGCAACTGTTTCCTCCTTTCCCGCTCCCTTTGTGTTAGAGGACCTTTCAGACCCCCTATTTGCATGGGTTCCCCGGAGTCTACTCCTTTGGAAGGAGTTGGCGGTTTGGAAAATACTCGAGCATCAAACTTGGAACGATCGGCCTTCCTGTTCTGCAGCCTGTGATCTATTTGAACAACCAAGTCTATATAATCCGAACAGTCTTGTGGGGGATTCACTACTTGGGCTAAAACATCTTTGAGCTCTCCACGTAGACCTCTATAAAACAGCGTAATCCTTTTGTCCTCAGGCCATTGAGTTTCCACTATTAGTCTATTGAAAGATGCAATATAAGCCAAAAGGTCTTGATTACCCTGTCGCAACGAAAGAAGCTCATTGTCCAAGGCCTGCCCCTGTGAATGTCTTGCGAACAGTTTTTCCATACTAAGCTGAAAGGCTTGAAAATCATGGAGAACCGGATCATCTTGATTAACTAGAGGGATCGACCAGTCTGCCGCATTGCCACTAAGGTACGAAAGTACAAAAGCTACTTTTGCTTGATCAGTTGGAAAGGCTGCTGGCCGGCATAAGAAGTGCAACCGGCACTGATTGATAAATACTGCAAACCTCTTTGGGTCACCAGAAAATCGTTCGGGCGGAGCCAGAGGTACATTCCCAGGTAGGTTGATCTGCACTGGATTCATAGAGGATGTTGAAGGAAGATTTGCCCCTGATGCGGGTAACGGGGTCTGTCCGGCTTGTGACTGTAGCACTTGTCTAGCAAGATTGTCTCTTCTCTCCTTGGAAATAATTAGTTCCCTTCTTAGAGCATTCGTTTCAGACGAGCTGCATGCACTTCTGCCCTTAGTTCCCCAAGTAACCGGGCTAGGGGGTCAGTATCCGAGGTTTCCATAGCGCCTGGGCGAGAGTTTTGCGGTAGGCTTTGCGTTCTGTAACGCTCACCTGATTCTCGCAGAGGCGCCGGTCTTGACTGGGCGACTACCGTATCTTCAAAGGTGATGTGTAGCACCCGGTTGGCTCTTTGGGCTGGACCTCTGTGCACTGTATGCCTGATGTGTAGAGTAAGATGTCTGCAGATAGAAAATATGGGGTTAATGAACTGGGGTTATTGGGGTGTCCCTATCTCTTTCCTCTTCTCCTCTCCTGTAGACCCCCAAAGGTTAACGCTCTCACCTTAGGTAAGTGAATGCCGAGCTCTCCATCTGCCTCGGGGCAGGGTGCTGTAACCAGTTTCTTCACTGGATAGGTAGCGCAGGCCTCTTGACTTCACAGGACTGCTGTCCGTCGTTTACTGCACGAACGGTAAGTTTCGAGTCATTCAAATGTCTTTAAAGTCTTTAGTAATGATGTCTCTTGTTTTGCAGGGTTCCGGCGATGGCGGATGACGGGCTGAAGTGAGTTGAAGATGGAGCCCGTGTGATGAATAGAAGCGCCTGGAAGCACGTAAGTAAGCGCTTGTTGCCTGCTTCACTATGCGCTCTAACTGTCTTTTTATTTTGCAGGTACGAGTTCGGAGCGGCTGCAGGGTGCCGGAATACCCACTGGATTAGATGTGGAAAGGAGTAATGGCACGTGAGTATTAAAGTTCCCCAATGTCTTTAAACGCACCTTGTTTTGTCTTTCAGATGCGGGATGCAGCGCCGAAGGCCTCCGGAGCGTGCAAAGAGTTGGTAAACTTTTGTCTTTCAGATGCCGGAATGCTAACCTGTTCTTTCTTGTCTTTATAGGTGTTGCTGAAGACTGGATTCAGGATGGTAAGCCTTTGCCTTTCAGATGCCGGAATGCTAACCTGTTCTTTCTTGTCTTTATAGGTGTTGCTGAAGACTGGATTCAGGATGGTAAGCCTTTTTCCTTAGGCCCAGGACCGGATGCAGAAGACACGATGAGCGTTCTGCTGCAGAGGTTGCAGAATAACGCAAAGCAAGATTCATCCACCGGGTGTGGTTTAAATAGCCTCCTGTAGTGCTTAGGTGTCTCCTTCCACAGCCACGCCTAAGTAAGAAAAGAGTTCCTGGTAAGAAAAGAGTTCCTGCCTTCCAGAAGAGTTCCAGTGTTCTGAATCTAGGGAGTGGCTCCAGCCCCACCCAACAGGAAAAGTAGTTCCAAACAGAAGAAGATCAGAGGCTCAACTGGCAGGCAAGTAAGCAGCATGGTCTGCTGAAGGTAAGTCCACCCAAGCATTATGAGCCCGGCGCTTCCAGCGCTGGGACTGGGCATATTTATGAGCCTGGTGCCACTGGCGCCAGGACTGGGTCCAAAAGGTCCCAATTGGGACTGGTTGGCACTCGGAACCTGGGTTATGGATCTGCTTCCAAGGGAGTTGGGAAAACCCTGACCTTTTGGAAGCAGAGATCATGACAATTACGTTCACTACCTTTGTTATTTAGATTATTGTCTCTTTCTGTTGCCTATTTGACCCATGTGAATAAAAGTAGTAATTTTTGTCCTGTAGGCTTTCTCCCAGGATGCAGAGTATTTACATTTGCTTTCTGGTTTTCCATCCTATGGGATTACGTTTTTATCAGTTATAATCACATGTATGCATTTCACAAATATGGCAGGTAATCGGTGGCAGTTAGTCTTCTTTCTTGTTTGCTGTCTGTACTCAGAATGAGTACCACACATTTCTTCTTTTTCTGTGGCAGTTGGGCTTCCTTTCTTATGCCCATGTTTTGACACTACAACATGGCTGCTGTCTTTGTTTTCTCTAGTATTTCTGTGTTGCATGGCATTTCAGATCACACATGGGCAACATTTTGAGATGTCTGTCGCAGGATTCACTGCATTCACCATTCGCCATTAACAATGAGGGCAGACCGACCGAAAATGGCCACCGCCAGTAGCCGTGTATAGGTTGCTAAGCAACCTGCCTCCTCCTTCCTTGGTGAGCATTACTTTCATTAACAAACCGTCGCTTCCGGAAGACGCGAGCCGGCACCTCCCTCAAAGACACCCCTATGACGCACACGCCTGTCTGTGCCTGTTCGTGTAAGTCTATGCTGTGGCCACCCCCGTAACCCACACTTCCTATATGACTCTCTACACTCGGACTGCTGTGCTTAAGACCCCCCTCACCGCGAGGTGAACTGCATTACTGCATGTACCACGCTGCACTGAAAGGTATGTTAAAATGCCAACTCTGCTCCGCCGCTCACACCCTCATGCACACCAACTACAGCACCATACCTTCATTGCGACTAATCCTTTAGCCCACTTCTCGTTTCTAAGCACAGAACGCTGCACCCAGCTCACTGTGCCATAATCTCCGAACATGGCATTTAGCATTTAGCATATTGTGTCTCCCACTCTAGCCCACTGTGCCTAAACAGTGCATATTGCATTTAGCATATTGTGTCCCTGATTTTAACCCACTGTGCCTGAACAGTGAATATTGCATTAAGCATTTTGTGCCTCTGGTTTTAGCCTACTGTGCCTAAACAATGAATATTGCATTTAGCATGTTGTGTCTCTGATTTTAGCCCACTGTGCTTAGCCTACTGTGCTTGAACAGTGAATATTGCATTTAGCATGTTGTGTCTCTGATTTTAGCCTACTGTCCTTAAACAGTGAATATTGCATTTAGCATTTTCTGTCCCTGATTTTAGCCTACTGTGCTTGAACAGTGAATATTGCATTTAGCATATTGTGTCCCTGATTTTAACCCACTGTGCCTGAACAGTGAATATTGCATTTAGCATTTTGTGTCCCTGACTTTAGCCCACTGTGCCTGAACAGTGAATATTGCATTTAGCATATTATGTCCCTGATTTTAGCCCACTACTCCTTATCCACCATACCGATACAGTTTGCTGCCTCCACAGCCCACTGTTCCTTGACTACTGAACACTGCAATAGCCTTTGTGTCTCTGACAATTGAGTACTGCATTTTAACCTTGTGCCTTGAATCCTGATCCCTTCCTTTGTGCACTAACACCGCTCTCCACCTACCCACGGCTGCACACTCCCTTCGGACCAATGCAACGAACTTCACCTCACCAGCCTATTCTCATGTCTACACATTGAGACTCTCCTCTCACAGCTCAGCTCCTGTGCTTAATTTGTGGGGGTGTTTGCCAGGGCTCAGCCCTGGCACTTATGTTTGAGCCCGGACACTTATTGCCTTAGACTCACTTTAATTATGAAATGGTGATAGTCACTGCATTCATCAACCACAATGAGCAGGTGCGAGCTGTAGTGTAACCCTAAATATGTCGACACTGTGGGGAGCAGCTATGGGTGGCGATGGTTGTGGGGGGGAACTAACCCCCCACAGTGTCACATCAGTGTTAGAACATATTTGTGCCCTGGCACTTATTATTTTACAAATTAAGCACTGATTATATCTCTCACACTAGCCACACTCCTGCACACTCCTACCTCCATGACTACATCCCACGCACACCTTGCCCCTATCCCCTCACAAGCACATGTGGTCAGCTAACCTCACCACCATGAGCAACCTCTCCATCCTCTCAGACATCACAGCACACAACAAAGATAGGAACTCTAGGCTCAGAGCATCCACTAAGCCCCTTCCACACCTCAGCCTCCCTAACTCATCGGCTAACAGAAACTCTAAGCTAGGCTCTCGCACCAAAACCACTCACATACCTCACTGTTATTCCATGGCCAAACACATTCCTTGCAACCAGCACCTGAATGCCAGACCACTCCTCTGCACCCCCACACACTAGCCTCCAACACTCAAAGACCTTCCCCAACCAGGTGTACTTGCCCCACTTCATCCCCTGTAATCCTCCCACTGCACCCCACCAACTCCCCCACCTCTCCTCTAACCTCAAAAACATCAATCTCACCCACGCCCTCAAATGCGCCCTTATCAATGCTCGATCCATGCCAGCTCACGCTCTCGAGATCAATGACCTCATCACCACCCTAGACCTAGACATCCTTGCCATTATGGAAACCTGGCTCAACAAAGCCTCATGTTCAGCCATCACACTCGCCCTCCCACAGGGCTATTCCATCCTCCACCAGGACAGAAAGCTCGCCAAAGGTGGAGGAGTTGCCCTCATACACAGGGACCAGCTCCCCGTTCGACTAGGGAAAAACACTTGGGAAAGCAACACCATCCTCCTCTCAGCCAAACTTCCTCTATCCGCTAACTGCACTATAAATATCCACTTCTATACAGGCATCCCGGCACAGCTCCTGACTTCCAAGGGCAGCTCGTCCACATCCTTAGCAACAACCTAAGAAATTCGACCACAACTATCCTACTTGGCGACCTCAATCTCAGTTACGCCGACCCCAAGGACAAAGCAGCCTCATCCCTAGATAATGAACTCAAAAACATTGGCTTTTCACAAATAGTCACCCACCCCAACCATCTAAAGGTCGCACACAGGATTGGGTGGCAGACCACAATTGCTCCTCCACGATAACCTCCAACCAGGCATACCCAAGGACAGATCACAACTGCATCCAATTCTGCATCCCCACCAAACCCACCACTAAACCACTCTGTTATGATCCACCAGCTATTGTGAGAAGCTCCAAAAAACTCACAGCCAACAACCTCTGCCCCCTTCTAGACGTTAAGTAACTGAAACGCCCCTTCTCTAATGAACCTAACAACCTTGCTGATATCTACGATCATACTCTCACTAAAGCTATCAACACCATAGCCCTGATCGAAACCAAAGAAGAGAAGAGATCCATGAAAATCAACTCCTGGTTTACGGAGGACCGACTAATCCTTATCTCAAAGGCAATCCAACCAATGTGACTCCAACAACGACGAGTTCAAAAGAAAGGAATCTCAAAGAAATACAAAAAAGCCATCTTCCATGCCAAATCCAATGTCATCAACCTCTGAATCTCTAAAGCCAACTGCAAGTCCAAGGAGCTATTCTCTATCTTTCATGACCGCACCACCCCGCCCACCAGCCCTGATGAAATCACTAAAGACGAAGCATGGTGCACCAGTATACAGACAGCACTCTTAAACAAAATCTCTCTTCTGCAGGACAAAATACAATCACAACGCAACACACTACCCAATCCAACTCTGACTCCCCTGCCTTGCCCATTACTCTCCTGCAAACAAAAGCCCCCCCTCTCTTCTCATTCAGAGATGTCTCTGTAACTGAAGTTACAGCTCTCCTCCAACACCTAAAACCTTCCACTTGCAAAGGTGACATCTGTCCTCCCAACATCATTAAAGAGAGTGCCGACTCCCTTGCCTCCCTCATCACTCCATTCTTTAATGCTTCCTTCACCTCAGGTATTGTCCCATCTAGACTGAAAGAAGCATGGGTCCGCCCGTTCTAATAAAAACTCCCTGTATCCCTCCTCCCCCAACAACTACTGCCCTATCACCACCGTCCCATTCCTGCTCAAGATCCTAGATAAAGCCGCCCACAATCAGATTCAGCATTGCCTTGAAACCAACTCCATCCTAGGCAAGAGACAGTCAGGATTTTGCAAAGGCCATGGTACCGAAACTGCCCTCTTGGACTTGAACAAATAACTAAGATAATGGACACAGGTAAACCAGCCCTCCTACTGCTACTGGACTTATCCACCGTATTTGACCTCGTCGATCATAAAACACTCACCTCCCACCTTACCAATGCTGCCCACTTCTCCAAACAGGCCTCCTCATGGATAACCTCATTCCCAGAAGGCAGAGCCAAGAAAGTATTTTCAGACTCTGCTAACGCTACCCCACCACCATCCACTGGGGTGCTCCCCAGGGATCATGCACTGCGCCCACCCTCTACAACCTGTTCACCAAGCCCCTTTTCAACAAACTAGACTCCCCTGGCATAGCCTACACCAACTATGCTGATGACACTCAAGTCCTCCTTCCTCTCACCGGCTTGTACGACCACGACTCTGCAGCCTTTCTCCAAATTTACTCCATCATCCAGGCCTGGATGGCAGCCAATGGACACTGCCTCAACGGAGACAAAACAGAGATCATATTCTTAGACCCTAAAGAAATACTGAACAAATTGAACCAATAGTACAGTAACTTCAACACTGACAAAACAACCATCCCTCTCTCCTCTTCATTGAAGACCCTTTGAGTTCATCTCTACTCCACCCTCTCCATGAACAGACAAGTCAGTGCCATTGCCTCCACCTCAACCCACACAACCAAACTCATAAACGCCATTAAACCATTCCTTTCCAACCAAAACTGCCTCTCTATCGCCCGGGCCACCATTGGCGCCAAATTAGACTACTGTAATGCCCTCTTGGCAAGCACTTCAACAAAAAACCTAAACTGGCTCCAAACTGTCCAGAACAACGCACTGCGAGCAGCCCTCAACATCCCCAAAAGAGATCACATCACACAAGCCAGACATGATGCCTACTGGCTCCCAGTTAAGGAAGGAATTACATTCAAAATGCTCACCTTAACTCACAAATGCCTTAGCATCTCGGGGGCCCCCCTACCTTTCCGAAAGAGGGTGTAGGGTACTCACACACAGCTCCCAAACTGTGGAAAACCCTACCCAACGCCCATCGAGCTGAAACTTCCCTCACCACTTTCCGCAAAATCCTCAAAACTACACCGTTCAACTGACACTCCCTTCTCCAACTGCCCACCCTGCTCCACCCACTCTGTTGATGATACCTAGGTATGCATAACCAATAAGACTGCCTGTAAATAAGCTTGCTTATCACCTGTCTCTGTAAACTGTTATGTTCCCTGTAACCAGATTCTTCACTGTAACAGCGCCACTATGCCCCAGGGTTGCTGTGCGCTATACAAGTGTTAATAAATTATAAATAATGTAAATATGGAGAGTTGAATTTGCACATTAGCTTGCATTTGGGCGAGTGATATATTTGGAAGGATTAAGTGCATTTTTATTGCAAATGTCAACCTTTAAATTACATCATATTCACGAGTTTCCCTCCTAAATAGGCGGAATTACATGTATGTGCTGGCCTCACGGTATGTTTTATACTTGGCTCCTTCCCCTCTCGGTTCCACCTGTACGCTGAGCCTTCCTTGATTCTCTTCTTGTCTCTTGATCATGTTCACCTTTTCCCAATCGTTCTCACCATTTTCCATTGTTCTGTTGTTGGACATCCGCTTCTCCTTCCTCTGCCCCTCCACTCCCCCTCATTCTTTGTTTGATTGTTTTACTCTGTTTGCTCTCCTTCGCTCTCCCGTGTTTCTTGCTGTGCTGCGCGATCTGAAATCCAGATTCTCCACCCTTTTTCCTTTGCAGGCTTTGCTTGGCTCACCTGCGTCAATCAGACATCATTCTTCCAGTTGGTGTGATGTGGGGTTCAGGGAAAGGGCATTTCAATTATCATTGATTCTTGTCGCTCTCCCAGCACATGCACCTAGTGCAAAGGCTTTGAATATATTGATAACTGACTGTAACTGTTCAAATAGCGCAAAGCTAAGCGAACCAGATTCCTAAAATAGATGCGTGCCTTTTTGAGAGAAAGTGGGCCTCATTCCGAGTGGGGCGGTAAGGGATACTGGGCACCGGTAAGGAGACCGCCGGTGCCGGTAATCCCTTACCGCCCTACTACGAGTTCCCTTAGCGTGTCCATCCTTTAACGCCTGGTCTGACCAGGCGTTATGGACGGGAGCCGTTAAAGGAATTCAGAGCCATTAACGGTACCGCAATTTGCGGTACTGTTATTAGCGCCTTCCCCGTTCCCATTGAGCCCTATGGGGGCTCAAATGGGAATGGGGAATGGCTTTTTCAATGGGGATTTACCGGTCCCGCAAAGGTCGGACTACACCGGTAAGTCCCTATTAAACGTGACCGATGCCGGACACGTTATTGGTGGCAGTCATGGTGCAAATAGCGCCATGACTACCACCAATCTCGTAATGAGGCCCAGGGTCTTTAAAACAACTGAAGCTTAATCTAATGCTGACCTTGGTTTTTGGTGTTCTGAGACTATGGGCCTCATTACACGGTAGGCGGTAAAAATTGCTAATTACCAGCATGGCGTAAATAGCGTGTCCGCCCTCGCAAGAGGCCGCAAATTGCATGCCATTACGAGATCGCGGGCACGAGCCTACCGCCATGCCGGTAATGAGCCTACCGCCATGCCGCAAAAGTCCCCAAAAAGTCCCTTAACGGCATCCTCGAAAGCGCTGTTAGCACTTCCGACCTGCCGCCACATGCAAATAGCGGTTTCCGCAAATGTCGGTGACCGCCATTAGCGGTCACCGCTAATAGCGGTTACCGTAATATTGCGGAACCGGAAATAGCGTCATCGCACCGGAACAGGAAAGAGCACGGCGGCCATCTTTAAAAACACAATCCATTGCCATCCTCCTTATCCAGGACACCTTACCAGGAACCACGTTGGGAAATACACCAAGGACACTGTGAAGATGCCCAAGGCCGTTAAAAAATCGTCTGAGCGGCAACGCAAGGAGAAAGTTTGCAAGGAGGAGCTCCTTATGCTAACGCAGACACTAGCAGACAATGCTCATGTCGTCTTCAACAACGACATGCGTCGGGAGACCATTGTGAAGAAGAAGGCCATCTGGGAAGAGGTAGCCCACAAGGTCAGCGTGGTAGGCACCACAACCCGCACAGTCAAAGACTGCCGAAAGAGGTGGGATGACCTCCGGCTCCGTGTGCGGAACATTCTATCCGTGAACCGCAACCTGGCTACGGGCACAGGAGGAGGCAGTGAATCGCCAATCAAGCTCACTGAGTGGGAGGAGACATGTGCATCAACCATCGGGGTGGAATGCATTGAGGGAGTTGGACAAATGGAGCATGGCGTGGCCGTTTCGTCCGATGGAGGTGAGTGTATGCATCAAACAATGCACAGTGAAGTGTGATGTTCCCCCCAATCATGTGTCCATATGAATGCCGTGGCTCCAGCCACAAACAGACATGCATGCATCACCACATGCCCTTGCAACACAGACCCATTCATGCATGACCCACCCAACATCCCCATTACCTGCATTTTAAAGAGCCTGGAATGCATAGAATGGCATGACGTATTCATTTTGCTCAAGGCAGGTCGACCCATTACTGATGGTTGTCAACATTTCTCACCCTTGCAGGATCACACACTGACACTGAGGAGGCACGCACTTCCACACCTGCTCCCACATCCAGCAAAAAAACAAGGAGGGATGCCACAGGGGACACCGCCACATCCACAAGGGCAGCCAGGACGAGTGTCCATGACCACAGGGACAAAAGCAGCCGGAACACCAGTTGCACGCATCCACAGCCCATGGCTGCTCCCGTCGTGGCACCCACGGAAGTGTGTCTGCCAGCAGGTGAGGGCAGCATCGAGGGAATGCACTCTGCTGCCACCAGCTCAACGGGTGAAGCAGCAGCCACAGCCCCACCTTCAGATGAGGAGGACACACCTGCCATTGATGCTGATAGCCATAGCCCCAGACCAACAAGCCCCTTACTGGCAAGCCCGAGGTACTCCTCAGGTCCGGGTAGTCATGGAGATTCACCCACCCCTGAAGGGATATGGAGCCCCCAGATATCCTCTCCTGATGCAAGTGCAATGAGACCAGGTGCATCAGCCATCCCACCAGCACCCACCATGCGACATGACCTCTGGACCATCTACCAGAGGCAGACCGAGATGAGTGGCCTAGTAGGTCAACATGTGGCAGAGACAGCCCGCCTGAGGGAGGACATTGCTACACTTGCACAGCAGACAAGGGAGGGCATGGAGGCATGCACCAGCCGAATCTGCAGTGAAATGGCCCAACTGCGGCAGGCCATGAACCGCATAGCAGACGCTATTGAGCGTCGGTGCCCACTCACGGCCCAGGAAGAACCAGGCCCCTCCTCGTCTGGGAGTTCACGCCAGACTAGTCCCCTGCGTCGGTCTATGCGGAACCTGCGGCGCACGGCTTCACAACCACCAGATGACGATGCAGGCACTGGCAAATAGGGCCGCCAGGATTTGTGTGCCACATGTGGCAATGGACACATTCACGTCATGAGACTCACATGGGAGTGTTGAGGGGGGAGGGGGGTAAGGGTGTGATTGGGTGTGTTGAAGGGGGAGTGGGGTAAGGGTGTGATTGGGTGTGTTGAGGGGGGGGTAAGGGTGTGATTGGGTGTGTTGAGGGGGGAGGGGGGTAAGGGTGTATTTAGGGGGTCTGTGTTATGCACTTTAGTACCACAATATGTTCAATATACACTGTTCAGAGTTTGAAACCCAAGCGTGGTCTCCATTATTGTGTATGTGTCATTCATTGTGGACAGGGTCCTTTGTGGGCCTCGAAACATGCACCAGGGCAACAATTCCCATCTACGTCCATGCTATTTCACCTTGGTTCATGATGAGATTACAGAATCAGATGCTGATGCACATCGTGTGCCTCCTTGGCACTGCCTGTTTCATGTCCTGCCGGGGCATTCCACCCGCACTCATCCCCAGCCACATCATACTCTTCTGGTGGTTGCATGTCAATTTCAAGTGGCATAGGCACATTCCATCATATGCACATTTTGTGATGCTCTACACATGCCATGGTTGTCTTTGCCACTTTGACACGGCCGTACAGGAGTGCCACACCCAGGCCGCTTAGGCAGCGGAGCACTGTCATTGGAAGGATGTACTATATTGTTGTCCTCTTCCTGATGGTACTGTGGGTTACGTACAGGGGTTAGGAGCCACCTCTTCAGTGGATGGCTGTCTTCGCCTGTATGGTGTGAGGAATGGGTGCCTGTTACGGCTCACCTCTGGTGCTGGCTGTTGTTGTAGGTGATGCACTGCTATCATGTAGTCAAGGCTGTCATGTCATGCTGCTGCTATTGGGACCATCTTGGTGTGGGAAGGGGTGTGGGTAGGGGTGTGGTGTGCTCTTTTGTGCTGCCTGTCTCCATTGCATGCACCTGTGCTGATTGTGTCCACCTGTAGTTGATGGGTACACTGCTCAGGTCTCTTAACGGGTGCTTTTCGATGCCGTTATTAGCGCCATGCCGGTAAGGGGTTTTTGGGTGTTTTACATGCCGCTAATTCCATGTCCGCATGGCTTGTGATGGCCTGGTATTAGCGCCATGGCGCTAATTCCGGCATGTGGGTCGCGCGCCCGCGGCCTTGCCGCTATTAGTGGCACCGTAAGTAACGGGTGCGCAGATAGCGGTGGGTCCGGGTCGTGATTTGCTTAGGGAATTAACGGTAGCGGTAAATCATTACCGGTAACAGTATTCCATTACCGCACAACGTGTAATGAGGCCCTATGACTCAACAAAACCTAGTGACCAGGATATTGGCAAAAATCTCAACTCTTTCAAATAAACCATTGATTAAGGTATTGAAACCTGCGGGTTCATACATGATCTGGACCATAGCTGCCATGATCCCTCACCATTGACTATGTTAGCGCCAGTTTATGAGAATTCTAGTCCAGCAAACGAGAGAGCCAAAGGTTGCACACCCCTGCTACATGTCGTTATGCCAAATATAGATGTACATGGTACAGAATCGGCTCTTCAGCACAACTGCCTTGTTCTTTAAAAGGACTCTAAATTTTAGCTTGAGTATGTCAAATACTTTTGAAACAAGCTTTGGCAAAGCCAACAGTTTGGGATTTTTTTTGCAGTCACAGGATAAGCATTTTCCAGCCATTGCTGTATTAATACTACCTGACATTTAGACTGAAACAGATGGAAATGAGTGTGTATCTGGGTACATGATGTCATTGCCTGAATAATGCTTATCTGTAACCTATACACAAGCCAACACTGTTGACTTTTCCAATGCCTGGTTCAAATATGAATTTAGTTCAAGGAACATACGTGAGGATTTCATATCAATGAAGTGACTGGAGCTCTTTTAAAGCTGCAGTTCAGCCATTAACATGTAGTTGAGTGTTAGAAATAGCTCTGCCAGGCCAAGGTCAAAGAGATCCCAGGAGAATGTGTTTTGCCAAAGGTGTGGCGGGCAGTGGAGTGGGAATTGCTATAGAAATGAGCATATCCATGGGTTGTCAATGGACGGGTAAATTGCCAAACAACATCCACAACCGGTGTATCTATCCTCACGTGTATCTGTAGTAAAGTGCAATAGCTATAGCTTATATTTGCCTGAATTAAAAGGGATTTTGTTGAAAACCATTAGTGTTATTATTACATTTCATTGAGTGACATAGTAACACTCTGCTGATATAATTGATAGTGAACGAATACAAAAATAAAGAATGCATTTTTACTGAAACAAAAAAGACAAAAAATATTGATTTGATTTTGGTTTGTTTTTTCGAGGGGTCGCCCTCGGCACCCTGTTTTCCCAGGTCGATACCTCCATGCTAACCTCCTCCCCACCAGATTTAACCCCTTACCCCACCCCGCATAAAAATTATTTTTTTAATTCAGTATTTTGTTGCTGTTTTTGTTTCGTTTCACATTCATTCTTTATTTATTATTAGTTGACCAGTTTACTTTTCGGATTAACAGAGATTGTTCATGATTAAGTAGCAGACAGAAAAACGACTGCCATCGTGTTTAGTTTTTATTCGATTCCAAACACGGATGGGTTGTTTGTGCACAATGTAAGTTCCTTCTCTCATTGTAATGCAAAAGGCATGGAGGAATAACATTATAGAGGGTACCCGCCTTCTCCTGGGAGCAGCTTTCTTTAAGTGCGTGCATAGCAATTAAAGATAAACCACAATGGTGCTGTTCTTAAACAACTGGAATACTTGATACTATGGGCAAACCTGTTTCATTATCGCCTAGCCTGAGACGGCAGTGATAATTCAAAGCCAGACGCATTCCAGCATCTTTAGTAGTTTCATTCTGTTAATGCATTTGTCCAAATGAATACCAATAAGGCAGGCTTCTTAAAATGTCATTACATGCACTGTGTTTTACGCAAATAATAGGTTATTTACATAAGTTCACTTTGTTCAATTTGGTGTGGTTTTTGTACAGACTCTTGTAGAAAGATAGATGCTTTTGAGCAGGAATAGGCGCGCGAGGTGGTGGGAGGGATGTGGTAACGAGAATCGCTGCAATCTTACAGCACCATTATGCATAACTTATGCATCTTTAATGAAGCACTAGAGCCAACACAGGTCCTTAGATCTCTATTCTGTAGTATTGATATTGATATTGATATTTTATTTCTATCTCGCTCGTACACAATGTTTCAGAGCGCGACAAGGCAAGGGAGGGGAAAAGGGGAGAACAAAACAGCGATCTTACTAGGCCCAGTGACATTGAGAACGCGCAAGTGCATGGGAGAGGGGGAGGGGATCAGGTGCCTGTCTCCCAAGTTAGTGGTCCTGAGCTGAAGGAAAGGGCTCTCAGGACAGAAAAGGTCACCTAGTACACAATGAAGCCCGAGGGTAAGGGCTCTATAGCTATATAGAGATTCAGGGGAGAGGCCAGCTCCAGCCTGGGGGCTAGCGCCCCCCCCAAGTCCAAAACCTGGCACCCCTAGAAAGGAACCCTTGTTAGAAGTGGGATATTTCTTCCTTTTTTCTTTCATTTTTTTCAAAAAGTTGAATGTATTTTAACCATAGACAATAAACAAATAAGAAAATTAACCACCACTGGGACCTGGGGGGGAGAGATACTGGGCGGGGGTAAAAACAGGCAGGGAGGATTTCGCCATTAGCATTCTGAGGAGCTGCACTGCAGGGGGCCCCATCAGGATTTGTTTGCTTGCCCTGGACAATGATGCATGCCCCACAGCCATTTATTTATTTATTGTATATTTGTTAAGAGCTTATAAAACAAGTAAATTGTGTTTCAAAGCGCCAACATGGCAACAGGGATGGAACATGGGATTGAAACAATATATACACTGGAGGATAAAGAGGATAAAGACGAACCTACTAGGCCTAGGGATTCAGAACGTGCAAGTGCAGAGGGAGAAGAGGGGAGTAGAGAGTGGGGGGTAAGTGTTGGAATGTCAATACCTCTGGGTGAGCAGCAGATGTAAGTGCCAAGAAATCAGAAATGACCAGGGGTGGGAGGGCCACTCAGTAAGGTAACACACTTGCTCAAGCAGTCAGCCTACAACTGTCTAGCAAGATCCTGCGTTGTTTTTTTTTTAACGGCACTTTTAACCTTACATTTCAAACCTCTCATTTATAAGGTAACTATTGTTTCAAACCTATCAAGTTGATTTCTGTAATTTAATGTAGGTTTTTATGCATGGGAATATAACTGTTGTCCGAATCATTCCTAATAAGATGGTTAACTGTAGAAAGCAATAACTGGCAGCTGATGATGACTGGACACAGATTTCTACACACCAGGTGCATAAACGACTGAAGACCCTGATAAGTTACATTAACTGGAACACAAGATACCACAAGCATTGTTATGCCTTGTGGTACAGCAGTGTGGGCAGGGTGGCTCACATTAGTGGCAGGGAGGCCAAGGGTGATTTGCAAATAACGGTATTTAAGCCTGACCAAAGCAATGCCAGTGGTAAAGATTGATTCAGAGACTAACATCCATCAGACTGAAGGCCCTTACAGATTCCATTCAAATTATATATTCTGCTGCATGAACTACTTGAGTATGCATGAAACAATAAGGTTAGTAGTAAGAAGAATGCAATTCTGGAGGGGAGAGTGTAGTAAAATCCTACAGATTTGATGAAAGGCTTTGAATTAGGCTATTAGGTGTAAGCCAGACCAATTTCATTGGACCAAAGATAGGATGAAGAAAGGATCTTAGGAGGGATACACATTCAATGAACCTGTTTGGTCATTTATCCATCCATTGCCAGGCTAATCTCTATGGTATTTCCACCAACTACCTGCCCCCCCCCCTCTCTACTGAATCATACTCTCTACGGTACTCTTTGAGCTAGCTCTGTCACAAAGTAACATCACACTTTGTGCTGTATTGGATCTGCTTGTCTTATATGTAAGCATTCCTTTGAGTGTTTAAAAACTTAATGACTCTGTAAATAAACCCCTGTTGTAATAAAAAAAATCCCTTAAGATGGTGTGTTTTCAACCAGTAGATTTAAAAGCAACATGGAATCCTTGCATCTGTTGCTTGCACTGGAATCCTAAAACAAACAATCGCAAAGCTGACTGTGTTGACATGTGTATAAGTATTACACAGGCATTTGCCAGACAATGACATCATATGCCTAGGTACTCACACCGTTTTCTAGATGTTCCCACCTTATTGCCAGGTGTCTGGCAAATGCCTTTTCCATGTGTATTCCAAATCCCCAATAGTTGGCTTTGCCAATGTGTGTTGGTTTCAGTTTATCTCCCTAAGTGAAAGTATATATGCTCTCATGTGGGAGCCTTGTTTGCAACATCTAGGGTCTCACACTGCGCGTCACTTAGTTGGTCCAACAAGAACTTACCTGAACATATCAAGGCTAGGATGGCAAGTATGGATCAATTTTAGATCATCTTCTCATGCATACTTACCAGTGGGGTTCTGACCTAAATAGTATGCATATTTGTCTGTGTGGAAGCCTAGCCTGCCAGGCCAGAGCTTTTCATGAAATGGGCAGATGAGTACTGCCTTAATAACATCATACTATTGGACTACCATTAACAAAGTTTGTATGCAAACTGAATACATCATGTGTATTGTGAGTCTTGTTTGAAAAGTATGATACAAATGCTGGGTATTTAGGCAGTACCAGAAATGGAAGTTATTTACTGTGGGATCCCACCAGTGAAAGAGGGGGGGCACGAGGGGTTGTGGGACTGGAGGATTGTTCCCAATAAACATTTGGCTCTCAGCAGATTGATCATGAAACCTTGAAAATAACACAAGAAAAGAGCATTTCTTCTTATGTTTATGTCCAAGTATAAATGGTGCATATCTGTGAAATGTAAAAAAGGGTATTGAAATATTTCCTGCAGAGTGCAATCGGAGGTGGATTTAATAGTCGCACGAGGGACAAATGCCCATGGGGCACCCTTGCTCTGCCTTCCTGCCTCAAAGTCAGCAAGGGCTGAATAGGTCCTCCAAGTGAGGCATTATCTTCTTAACATGTCTTGGATGCAGATTATTTGAAATTTGAAGTGATAAGTGATAGGAAAAGGTACTTTAAATTATATATGCTTTTAATAAGCTATTTAAGTGTGATTGTTGGGTGATTAGAAATTATGGGGGTACAGAAAAAGCTGTGTGAAACAATAACTTTGTTATGCATTTAATTTCATGTCACTTTGTGTCTGTATGAGGTTCTCATTAATTAGCATTCTGGAGTTTGTAGGCTTCCAATAAGGATGGGGAAAATAAATCTATAATCAGATCATTTTACCGCCACCTTTTCAACTCCACAGGATTTGGAAATGGAAATAATTAAAATTGCCTGTGGGGGCCCTTGAGCAAAGAAGTGCAAACAGGTGTGGTCTCCTCAATGCAATTTAGGATTCAAAACAATATTACACCAATATTCTTTTTCATCAACTCAATTCTAAAGCAATGAACATATTGTCGGGATGAAAAGAACTGGCTTTGGTGTTTGATATCGTGACTAAGTGCTCCCCTATGTAGCAACTGTCATGCTTTAATCTAAACTCCAACAATTTCTAATACAACACACCCGCTGCATGGGTCGCCTGGTTGTTGTAACATTCTAAAACAAAATGATATTTAAGATTAGATAGGAAATCCAGACCATCCCAAGTGCTGAGATCCTCAAAAATATGTTTATAATCCTTAAGAATGTTTATTTCCATACATTATATGATTTCCATAAAAATTATTTTGAATCACTGTTCACATACACAAACCCATATTATATCAGACCATCAAGGATTAATCAATCAGTAAATTGTGCCTCACAAGGTCTTTCATACATGTATATTTACATTGTTGAGTTGGTTTATCATGTGACTTGTGTATTTTTAAAGTAATCTCTATACAAATTAGTATTATTATTGTTTTTATTGTTTTTGGTTTATTACAAACCTTTATGAAAGAAGTTATCAAAGTAAGAAAAATAAACTAAATAAATGGAAAAAGAAAAGACACAAATTAAATACAGAAACGTACTATAATAAAAGAGTTTCATTTTCATGACTTACAGTCATTAGTATAAAAGTATGCAATTCATAACAATCTGTATTTTCCTATAAATCATCCCCATCACTTAAAGTTTCTGTTATATACAGAGTAGCAGCTATGTTAATTAGGGTATAAGTACAATTATATATTCTGTAGAAAAAGTGACTTGTGTGCAAAGACTCAGCGCTGTAATATTGGAGGTATTTAAAACCAAACCTCAATACATATTTGTACCAACTTGAGCTGGGAAGATATGTAATGAAGTACCAACATTTCAGGCTAGGCTCAGCTTCTGGCTTTACCACTTAACCAAAGTGTGTGATCCTGTGTAAATCATTGAATCTCGCTGTGTGTTTCCTGCCACAAATAGAAGCCCCTAGAAGTTATTCA
This sequence comes from Ambystoma mexicanum, assembly GCF_040938575.1. NCBI lineage: Eukaryota > Metazoa > Chordata > Amphibia > Caudata > Ambystomatidae > Ambystoma > Ambystoma mexicanum. The sequence continues at coordinate 1,534,421,260 of NC_090937.1, forward strand.
GTTTGCTAGAAGTTATTCAGTTTGCAGTATGAGTTATTTAAAAAAAAAATAACTCATGGTTTAATAGATGGGCAGCACAGGGGTCAGGGCCTGCCAAGGAGACATACACACATCTTTCTTTGGAAAATATAAAGCCACATTTATTGATCGAAATGGGACATTAAATAGCAAAGCAAAGACATCATATAAACTGAATTTAACCGGTGTACTGTGATGTTGACGAAAGAAAAAATGGAGAATGAAATGTTAACTAATACATACATGTTTTATTTAGGGGTAGTCTCTTCGCCTAGGCCCCTGTTTCCCCATGTTTGAAACCTCAACCCAACACCCTGCCCACCAGATTTAACCCACCACCACTTGTATTTCTTTTTTTTATTTTAACTGGTATTTTTTCGTTATTATTTATTCATTAAAATTTAATTCTATATTCTGTATTTGGTATAATCACTGGATATCATGTAAACCATATGTACCAGTCATTGATGTATAGAGGGCGGCAGGCCCTCCTCCCTGCCATATCCAACCAGGAGTGATACCAGGACGCTGGAAACCCCTCAATTTGCACTGTCTACCTCCTGATCCCACTGTCACCTGCATCCCAGAACTAACACACACCCTCCATTCAATTAAAATTAGCTATAAAATTGCAACACAACATGTAATGTTGTGCTTCAAAATGTCATTTTGTAAGAAACTAAATATTCCTACCTTCAATATTTATTGAGGAAGAGGGGACTGTCTTCACAAGAAAATGGCTGGTCCCCAAGCACCTCCTACGTTGTCTCCTGGGAGTAGCCAAGGTATTTAGAGCATGTTGTTGAGTCCCTGCAGAGGATGAGGTGTCATCATCCTCAATTCTCCCCAGCCAGGCTAAGAAGACAGACATGGTGGGGGAAGGTTGGGGTAGGTGGGATTGATTGTAAGTGGGAATGGTATTCAGGGGGAGCTGACGGAAGGTGACAAGGGGTGATATTGTCACATTACCTTTTCTGCTTCTCTTTTGCTGTGTACTTTTTTATATCTCAATTATAACATTATGTTGAAAAAAGGTACGAAACACTCGTTTTAGGGCATGACTCATTGGGATTATTCTCTTAGACTCTTGTTAATGTTTCTGCAGTGTAAAGCTTTCATCTTTCTTGCTTTGGCAGTTGTTTTCATTATGGAGATGGGGGAGCGTATGGAAGATGAAGTGAGTAGCCAATGGAAGGTCAAAGTAGTGAGGGAGCTTATCGAAGGAAACAAAGGATCAAATGGAAGAAGAGAGCAGAAGTCTGTGGAAGTGGTACTGGGGAGCCTGTGATTTTGGAAGGGTGAGCAGGTGGAAGGCGAGAGCAGATTTTCAATTTGAACAAATTGAGTGAACCTGGGCAAATCACATCATATCAGCAAAACCTGGTGAGGTGAACGGGCTGTTTACAGCCAGAGTCATGCCCTAAACATACAGCTCCAAAAGTAGAAGCTCCGTTTGTTGCACTCATGACAGCGATTTCCTACTCCCACCATAAGCTCCACACCCATGCCTCACCTACCTGGGACCATCTGTCAGCCTTGCCCAAGAACCACATTGCCTTAAATCTGCCAGGGATTGCAATCCTAACAAGCATCTTTATCAGACATTCAAGTAGTCCTGTGGGTAAATGTGTCAACCCTGATCCTAACTACATGGGTTTGAATCCAGGCTTCTGCCCCTTATGGTCTAACAGACTAAACCAAAGTAAGGGTAAATGGATTTTTCAGATATAGGAAGATTTTCTTTGCTGGATCACGGATATGAGAAAAAGAATAGTTGGGCCCCCTTGATCACAAACCTGGCCCACCCAGAGCCGGGCCTGTAAAAGGGAAGCCTCAAACAGGGTTTCTTGTGAAAGAATTTCTTCATGACTCCATGCCCAGTGTGTAGATATCACAAAGGTTAGCTTATAATGGATCCTTTGAAGGTGATTAGAGCCTCCATTCGAATCTTGCTGATTGACTAGAAAGCTTGAAAAAGTGAGTCGGAAAAAGGAGAAGCATGGAGTGTGGTCTTCTTTTGAAGCAGTAGAGTCTGCCTGATAGGGTTATATTGTGGGATAGGTGACTTTCGCACCTATAGATCCAGACCTGAAGATGGTTGCTCACAATAGTGCTATTAGAGCTTGTGCAGCAGATGGAAAAGGGAAGCCTCATCAGGGGTTTTCTGCAAATGAGCTATCTATGTGTCCTTGCCCTTGCACGCAAGCCTGTGCCACCGTGGCACTTTAATGGTTGCTCCTCTAGATGGTCCCCCGACTCTAAGCTATGTCCTTAACATTACTCTGGAAGCCTCTTCTGACCCTACATTGTAGCTCCCGCATGTGCTAGTTAAACAGTGGATTATTTCAGGGTATCAGCGCAGCCGCTGAATAAAGGCAGACAGCAAGCAATATAAGATGGACAAGAGTGTAAGGGGAGAAACAAATAGGAGGGTTTATTGGATACTGCCAAGGGCGTCCCAGGTTTATTTTAGCTGTTCTTGCAATAGGATGATGCACAGATTCTAAAGTGTCAGGCTTATTTGGAGTCTTTTAGGGTCACTTTACCTACAGCAGCACTGTTCATTTGATGAACAATCCCTGCAATTGGGCCTATATACACCTGATATGGGGTTTCATTCCTTCTGCAGTGAAGTCCAAAGAGGGACACATCAGTCCTCCGGGTTAATTTCCAATCGGGAGAGCATAACAAGGAGGACTCATCTGTCCCGCTTTGCACTTCACTGCAGAAGGAATAAAACCCCATCGCAAGTCTATCCCACACTGATAGGCTCTGCAGAGACCACAACCCACTCTTGGCGCACACCGAGCGGAGTACCAGGAAGTACCTCTTAGCCTCGGCACGCTGTTGCTTTGATCCTGGATACTGCGCTTTTCCTGTGCGAGCTTCGTCCATAATTTCCACGTGGATGAACGTTTTGCTTGGACTGACATGTTCTGGCAATGAAGCCACGCCTACCTTTCAACTCTGCTTATATAATTGGCGACTCGCGCGCACCAGCGCACGCGCACCTAGCGAAGTACCAGGAAGTACCTCTTGGCCTCGGCACGCTGTTGCTTTGATCCTGGATACTGCGCTTTTCCTGTGCAAGCTTCATCCGTAATTTCCAAGTGGATGAACTTTTTGCTTGGACTAACGGTAATATACAGTGTAATTAAGCACTATAGAGCTTGAACTACAAAGTATATATATTTATAGCTGCTTATTTCTGTCATTTAAGTGTTCTAACCCTACGCCCACCTTTCAACTCCGCCTATATAATTGGCGACTCGCGTGCGCACCGAGCGAAGTACCAGGAAGTACCTCTTGGCCTCTTCGCCTCGTAGGCGCGGAGGGAAGGGAGGTACTTCCTGGAAACTGCGTCTCGAACGTGTGCCTTGGCATTTGCAGTGTCAGCTAGGCAACGGCAGTAAGCAGCGCGGTCGCACGATCTAGCAAACTCCATTGTCATGAGGATTTTAACTTTGAAAACAGGTATGCCAGCCTCTTTAGCTGTCCGCTCTGACGGGGATTTAACGACACAGTTTTCATCGAACTCCACGCCGGTGAGGAGCAAAAGAGCCAGGGGGGTTCCCATTGCATGAACATACGAATGTTCTGCAGTGGGTCCCTTTCTGCTCATAGAACAAAAACCAGGCTGGCAAATGACCAACCCATGCCCTTACACGAAAAGCAGGTCAGTGCACCTGTTCAGACCCCTGCACAAGACTTGACAAGTAACTTGGCAATTTAAAAACAAAATTCGAACTGGAGCAGCCTGTGAAAGTCGTTAATCTTGATGAATCGATCACGGACACCGCAATGCGAGAATTCATTCCCGCCCACATCCAACCTACTGAATCTATTTATTTAACACCATTAACAATGGATGTGGCGGAAATTGACCTTGATCTCAATGATTCCGTGTTTTCAAATAAAATGCTATCTGAAAATGTATCACGATCCCCGATGATGTTCACTGAGGCATTGCATTCAACAATTGAAACTGTGTCCTCCATTTCAGGTAGAGAAAGTAGTAGGACACAAACCAACACACATGGTACAAACACATCAGTATGTATACGGCACACAGAAACTTCAATAGATGTCGCTATGCATGCTATGAATTTGGCCATACAAACACTAGGCAGCATATATCAAACAGTGGATAAAAGATTAACCACCCAAGAGATGGTAATGAGACAAGTGTTAGCAGCTTGTGAGATGACAAGGCTCGAAGTGCAGCAACTTACAACAACTTTTATGCCACCCAGAACCACCTTGCGCTCTGTAACTTGCCAAACTGACAAAAATGTAAAACAAAAACCGGGTGGAGCAACTCTGTTGAGTAATGACGAGCAGAATGAGCTCAGGTCTATTCTGCCCTGCATTGACTCGATAATCTATGATCCTTTTTCAAATTGTTTTCCGCAGTCGCAGGAGTTGAGCACAGAATCGCATACTAATCCAGTTGCGGCACTCCAAAAAATTACTATCCTATGTTCACTCCTGCCACGGCGCACTCCAGTAAAAGTGTAATGTCTCTAGGTACAGATAACTCCCAACAACCAATCACTAAGGGAAAATCAAAAAAACAAAAAAAAATAGTAAAGAGCCCCAATGGTAAATTATCCAAAAACATAGTTAGCACAAAGCACACCGGAGGCACGACAACAAAACGATTTTTTAAATCGATTAATTTACCAAAAAAAAAAAAATAACAATGTGGTGGCTTCCCAGGCAATCAAGGAAAAATATTTGATGCAAATGCACGCTAAAAAGAGAATGGGCTCACTGAATTTTCAGGCTGCACATGTGTTAAATTATCCCCCATTAGATGAACTACTCAAGATGGTGACATAATTGAACCCAACATCTTCTAGCCCAGTCAGTGATGGTGTAGATACTAGTAATCTGACTCATGGCAAGTTACAGACTAATATTCCAAAGAAAGTACCGGATAACAGTCAAAACAAAGGTGCAATAAGGCAAGCTGTCGATGCATACATGTCTGGCCGAATGCAATTGCCCATTGAGGCCCCAAGGACAGCATGTAATCACGCACAACCAGTACCTTTAACTGGTTTTGCACGGAACGAGAATATGATCACTCAGAAATCGCATTTGGAGGGAGGCTACCCCAAAATGGCCTCAAAGTCAAATAAGGCGCAGAACACATATGAGACAGGACCTGCAGCACCGGGTCAAAATGAATGCTCCCGTGAAAAAATCAGGGGCGTGCAAGCGGAGGACAACCAGACCATGAATGATCTTTCTGGGGTAGTCATTCGTGTGATAGAGAGTGCTCTGGGAAATCTCAAACTTTGCAACTCCTCTAACCCCCGAATGGGAAAAAGAGATGAATTCCAGACTGAAACATTGAGAAAAGTGTTACCTGTCAAGCTCAAGAAGAATCCTGCTCCATTCGCCCTAATATTAGCATGCAAGCCAGCACTCTGCACACAATATTATCTAAATCGCAGGGCTGTGATGGCAATTTTCTCAGACATACAACAGTTGGAAGACATTGTGTCGACCGACTTGGTTCTAGTGGAATTTTTCAACACAGATAATCTAAAGGCAGTGAAAATATGGGTGCATTCTAGAGTGGTGCAGAATTTGATATGGAAGGCAAAGGATTCCTTGTTCCAATTAGGATTTGATTTGAGCATTGATCACTCCAATACGCAAGAGGTCGTAACTACTTGCAATAATAGTGATCCAAAAAATGCAATGCCCATCAAGGAAGCTCATGCGATCCCCACAAATAAGCAATGGGGTTGCCACTGCAATGTACAGCAGAGATAACTAGATTCATCAGTAAGCACCCATGTTCTCTCCTTGGTCAGTTGGAATTCGAGAGGATATAAGCACTTGTTAAACAACAACCAACAACATTTGAATAACTATGATGTGGTCCTCATGCAAGAGACATGGCTAACTGCCCCGCCGATTTGGGAAGGACATGAAGTGCACTTGAATTCAGCTACTGAGTCAGCAGTAGGAAGACCCATGTAAGGGCTCTTAATTGCTGTGAAAAGGCAGTGGGCGCAACCTCAACATTGTGGGCGATTCCTAATAAATTCATGATGTTAGTCAAGGTTGAAACACAAATTGCTGGCTTTGCTGTTTTGAATGTGTATTGGAATCCTGTAGCCTTGAGTGATGAATGCTTTTTCAAAGATTTGAATTTTCTATTAGATCTGGTAGTGGAAGTACAGCAGATTAAATTTCTCATACTTGCTGGTGATTTAAATTTGAAGTGTATGGATGGTATCAGTAGACCTAATGATCAGAGATTAATGTGATGGAAAAGTTTGGTACATCATGGAGGACTTAACTTACTTAATGGTGCTTTCTCATCAGACATTCCTCCCCTGCCAACTTGGCATAAAGGTAAATTGGCAACCATCATTGACTATATATATGTGAATATGGCTCTGTGGCCGGATGTGCAAAAATGTAATGTTATCTCCTCTGATGCCAGCGATCACAACATGTTGGCGATGGATTGGAGTGTTCAGCTGACCCCCAACTCCATTACAAAACAATCTAGAAAAGGGTGCCTGGTGGTAAACGCAGGTGGAAACCGCCTCTGATAGTCGGAGGAAGCTCTAATTCATTTTAACAAGCTATTGGGTAAATCAAATCCGCGTGAGGACTGTACATTAGAAAGTGTTGGCATTGTTTACAGCAATGCTATACAAGCCTTTTGTCAGACAAAAACAGTTGATAACAAAAGGAAAAATCACTTACACATATTTGATAATATAATTCGATCAAAGAAAACTATGTATCGCGCAGAGTTAAGAAAACTTGCCGTCCTTCCTCCGGCCCTTAGAGCGGTTGAATCAAAAAAATTGCACAACAGTTATACAAACTGGTTAAAAGGACACAGGATGCTGCTCTATCACTGAGATGGAGCTAACATGTTGAGCAATAAAAATATATCTAAAATGTGGGCTTTGATGAATAAAGCAATGGGTCAACATCAGATCTGCTCACAGACTTCGGCTGTAGATCTGCATCTTTGGGTTAGACATTTCAACAAACTATATGCAGCCCCTCCCCACAGCACAAATGCAGATGAATCAAATATGCCAGCTGCCTTTAAATTGGTCTTTAATGAAGAGGACATATTGCACCTCATAAAAACTGCTAGTAAATCCAAAGCAGTTGGCCCTAATGGAATATCAAACTTCGTCATGCAACAACACCCTGAGCTATGGTTGACCATCTTATTTCACATCTTTACTGCTGTCAATAATAGCCAAAAATTGCCCCAAACATAACTGTCCCAATCTATAAGAACGGTGATTGGCAATTGCCTGACAGTTATCGCCCAATTTCATATTGGATGCACCTGGAAAAAATCTACTGTAGGATGATACTTAACGAATTGAAGACGTGGGTTGAAAAAAATTTGTTATTAGACTGTTTTCAGTCTGGTTTTGTAAAAGGACTAGGCACGATCCCCAACATAATTACAATTACTATGATTCAAGCTCATCAACTGACTCAATGGCGCCCCTTATATCTGGGTTTTGTGGATTTTAGAGCCGCATTTGACTCTGTTGATCGCTCGCTACTTCTGATGAAGGTAAAGAAACACAATTGTACCAATTCATTATTAGCATTAATAACATTGTTTCATACAAACACAACAATGAGTGTACGTGTGTCTATAGATGGAACTTTATCACCAGCGATAGCAACGTATAGGGGTTTGAAACAAGGTTGTGCTCTAGCCTCTTTTCTATTTAATTTTTACATCTTGGACATAGGTGATTTTTTGAGAGGTTGTGTTGGCGATCCCCCAAAAATTGGCATACAGCGAATTCCATACTTGTTGTATGCAGACAACTTGGTCCTCCTGTCCCAGACCCCAATGGGTTTGCAGAATATGCTAAATCAACTTGATGTATATGCTCAGGCGAACCATCTAAGAATAAACACAGATAAAACACAAATAATGATTTGCAATCCAGGTCAGAAGGCCAAGATACATAACCACCAATGGTACTTACAGCAGCATCAATTGCTCAATACATGCCAGAATAGATATCTTGGTGAGTTGATCCAACACCGTAAATCTCAAGCGCAATACACATGTGAAGTGAAAACAAAATTGTTATCATTGGTGTCACAAACTAAAATACTCTGTAAGAAATTTGAAAATTTCTCTATGAAACATACCATCCTGTTTTATAAAATGAAAGTTACGCCAATTTTGCTGTATGGGGTGGAAGGCACGATGCCGAAGAAGCACAAGTTTTGGGATAATATTGAATCCATTTATTGGAAAAGAGTGCTACAGTTACCGAATTGCACACCTCTAGCGCTGATTCGATATGAGTTGGGACTCTCTTCACTCTACTCTCATGTAATCTGGAAGCAATGTGCCTTTTTTCGGAAAGCGTTAGAAGGCACTGATAAATCTTCCATTTTGCAAACTGTGGTGTTTCACCTATTCTTGTCTAAAAATAATTTTCCATGCGTATGGCGGGAGAATGTGATTGAAGCCATGTGTAAGGCAAATGTGACCCTACCGCTTCTCATAGAGAAACCGATCGAGCGAAAACCAAGATTCTTCAGTATAATTGGGTAGAGACTATTAGAAAGTGTATGCTGCTTAAAAACATTGATATTTTTTTGTTTGGGCACAAAAGGTACGGAACAACAGCTGCCTACCTGGAAAAGTTCCCTGTTCTACTCATCGTAGTAAATACATGAGATTTAGGCTAAATTTATGGCCCACACGTGACATCATGATTATGAGAGGAATGATAACCACTGAGCAAAATTACTGTCGCTATTGTTTGATTATGAAACAGGCTGAAACTCTGAAACATGTGTTGGTAAACTGTGAAGCTGTGAGCAGCGTGAGAAATAGATGTTTTATGGACAAACTATTGTTTCAGAATCATGTATCCCAGTATCAAATATGGAAAAAGCTCTTTTCTAATCCAAGAATGACAATACAGATTGCAATTGTACAATACTTGGACATTGTTTTGCCTCTCTTGGTTTGTGACGAATAATGCAATGGTCAAACATGTCTGTGTATACTTAGCTAAGTTGTAAAGAAAAAGCCTCGCACAGAATGAAATAACTCTTTGTAATACGTCAACTGTATTGATATTGGTGATAAAACTTGACAAAAAAACTTGATATAAAATTTGACATAAAATCTTGGCATATAGATGATGAAATTTAGTGGTACAATAATGAAAATGTAAAGCCTGTTTTAAACTTGAGATGCTCTTACAATACTGATTATATTGTTGTTTTTTTTCCTCTTCTTTGTGTTTATCTTTCCTTTTCTTTTAAGTTTCAAATTTTCTCTGTATGAAATATGATGAGAATTTTAGATACCTATAATGTAATTGGTATTACAAAATCTGTATTGTTTATTTGAAAAGTTGATGTATCAACTAAACAAATTAATAATAAAAAAAAACACTCTTGGCCATACTATCAGTCCCGCTTTTGCCACTGGCCAGCTCCTCACTTCGGCCAATGTAAAGTTGCTTCACAAAATAAATCTCCCAGCTAAGCGCATTGAATCGAATGGGACTTTTCCATCATTTAAGATCATTAATCAAAGTCACAAAACAAAGAAGACCCACCAGGAGGCTAAACACTATCACCCTGTGCAGCATTTTCCACGAAAATATCTTTCTTTCAATGGGTAACATGCACCCGCACAGGGCATTTCCTCATCTTAATAGCAATGTCTGTAGTTATGAGGACTTAAAAAGGTCCACTCTATCTCAGTGTCAACCTTGCCTTCCCGTAATGTACCTTGATGTAGACAAAGGTGGTCATTACGACCTTGGCGGTAAGGGGTTAATGGCGCCGGTAATGGTGCCGGAGCCGTCAAACCCTTACCGCCCCATTACGAGTCTGCTTGCGGGACTGCAAAGGGCGCTTGGTAAAACCAGGCGCCCTTTGCGGTCCCGCTAGCAGACCAAGGAGCTAACAACGGGCCCATTATTAAAGGGCCCATTGTTAGCTCCCTACCCCATTCCCATTAAGCCCTATGGCGGCTCGAATGGGAATGGGGATGTACCGGGTCCGGGTTCCTTGAATGAAGAATTACCGGGTCCTCCAACGTTGGAATGGCCGGTAATTCCTCATTCAAGGAACCCGTACCCGGTACCCGGTAAGGGGGTAACATGCCGCAATTTGCGGCATGGTTACCTCCAAGGTCGTAATAACCCCCAAAGTCCCTTGGTTTCAAAGAAAGGCACACTTCTTCCAGCAATGTCATTTCACCAAAATGCCAGAGGTGATGACATCTCACGACCCTTGACCTCTGGTGACATCACCGGAAGTGATGTTATTTGACCCCACCCCACATGACATCACAGGATGTGGTGGCACATGACCTTTCACCACTTTTTACAAAACAGGAAGTGGCATCACATAGCATTGCCGCTCAGTACAGTAAGAAAAATATGGTAACGATCTCACTGTAATATGATATACATTTCATATAACAATGGATCACCATATGTGGCGTTAATATCAGTGTGTATATGCCGATATTTCCAAATGACTGTAAATGTAAGCAGACGACAAAGGCCAAATGATGCCAAGCAATGCAAAGACAATACATGTGGCTGTTGCATGAAATGAAGGAAGGTGTGTCACAAATTCAACCCTTAGAAACTGTGCCAGAACCAAGCAAATCTACAGTCACCCCCTGTCGGGATATGCAAAGAAAAAACAAATAGATTGTGGCGGTTATATATATTTATAGGTGGTGGAATAAGTTCAAACTAATTGAAAACCTCTTAGCTTGAATTCCTCGACGCTATACATGTAAGAACACCTCACATAGCTTGTGGGCGCTAAGCACTGCCTCGGTAACCCACAGTAACAGGATCATAGTATTGTGCCAGTGACATACTTATTAAAAACCTCCAATATTGTAGCAGAGCAGATGCAAGCAATCAAGTGCAGTGTAGAACACCAAGAATTCTTGTCCGTTCCCTGTTTGTCCATACATTGTCACCCTGTGAGTAGCTGATGAAAGGGCAGCTTCTTTTGACTTCTAAGAAATAGATCCAATCGTAACATATGGAATATTATCATGGAATTCACCTAATGCAATAAAATCACAAGACCTTTCTTTGATAATAATTCACCCATCTGTGAGCAAGCGAATCCAGTAAAAGCCATTTGCAAATAGTCCTCGTGAATATAAACCAGGGCACCCTGCCTTTAGTCAAAAAGCATGGGATAGCAGAGGCTAATTCCAGGAAGTCGAATTTCTCAATTGACTTTTACTGGATCCAGTTGGTGACATACTGTATTCGCCAACCCCCCTCAGCAAAACACACATACATCATGCCAGTCCATTGTTTCTCTGTGGTCCTTACGTGAGCATTATTCATCTGCAGCTTAAATTAGCGCTGGAGCCCCACGTGCATTGCAGCGAATGCATAGTCACCCTGACCCGTTAAAATAAAATTATGTGACTAGGTTAAGCTTTCAAAGCGGCATGCTGTCCCAAATGCCCTTCGGCGTTTCCTTGTTTCTTTTGTAGCCCTGATTCTATTGTTGCTATACACTTAATGAAGTGTGTGCGTTTGTAGAATGCAAAAAAGGCCTGCTCAGTCACCTTAAAGGCCAGGATAGTACATGTCCCTGCTGTTTCATTATCATCAGGACGTTTCAAAACCCGACCCTCTGCACCGTGTACTTTTCACAAGCACACAGGCACTGATGGCAAAATGCTAAAAACTAAAGGTCATATTTGGCTCTTCCTAATGCAAGGGACACGTCTCTCCTTGATCCTTGCTCTGTTGGAATGTGTCACAACAATTCTTCATTTACTTGATGCTGGCTGTTCTTTAGACTGGCTCAGAAGAGGAGGATCCGTCCTGGTGCTTTTCAGGAAGACTGACTTTATGTCGAAAATGTCATAATTGGGTTGGATTTCTTAGCTTCACTTGTGTGGATCACAACAGGAAGATGTGCCCATTTGTTTTTCTGTTTTTCTTTTTTTAAGATGTTTGATTTTACGTTAAACATGTAAAAAATCTTGTCTTTGGTGATAATTGATTGTAAAAAGCTAAAAGGTTCTAATTTGAAACCACATGCTTAAAAAAAAAATAAACAAAAATGCTAAAAAGTCAGTGTTGCAGTTGACTTGTCAGCACTGGAATGTGTGGTGCACAGCTCATTTAGCGTGCAAATGCCAAGCTCTCAGGAACAAGCACTGTGAAAGTCCCAAGAAGCCCTCCCTGGACAAATGGGCGCTCTGTTGGTCTTCATTGGCAATGCTGAGTTCTCGTCATCTTCTCCCAACTTGCCTTGAATGCAACATCATTTTGAGTAAATGGGCCGTTCTGTACACAGCTTCTACCTTCTTCCCAAAAACCATTCTCTCCCTCGCAAACACTCCGGCCGCGTGCACGCCCAGCAGCACTGCCTCTCCACGAATCCCAGTGCGGACGTGGAGGTCACTTCCGTCGACCTTTTCACAGAATAGCACTTGCACATCCATACTGCAGGATGCCGCTGCATTCCCTCACCCTGGCACTTCTCCTCTTCTTCCCTCTTCCCTGCACTTGCACGATCTGAATGACACAAGGCCTAGTAAGATCGTTGTTTGTTTTGTCCTCCGTCTGTTTCCCCTTCCTTGTCTTGTTGCGCCTAGAAACACTTGTGTACAGGTGCGTTATGAATGACTTATCCTATCATATCATATCATACTTATGAAGAAAAAAAGTGAAACTGCAAGTGTCAGTACGCCCAGTGTTGTTGGTAAACCACAGCAAACTAAAGGAATGATGCTGAAAGAAACCACTCACCTCTATTGTAATTCGCTTTATCTGTCTCAACCAAGTGGCCTTGTACACCGCCTTCAGCGTATGCAGAACCTTGCTGCTAGGCTGGCCACCGGCTCCCCTTACGGTGCCCACATCACGCCAGTGCTCCGCCAATTGCACTGGCTCCTGGTTAACGAGCAAATTCATTTTAAATCTCTTTGCATTGTTCACCGGGCATTTCATGGCCAGGGAGCTGAATTTCTGCAGCTTAAATTCACCCGTTATTGTTGTGTCCGGGACCTAGCTCTGCCACCTCTAACCTGCTTACTGTTCCTAGGTTTAACCGGGCAAGGCTCGGAGGTAGAGCCTTTTCTGTCACCGCGGCCATTCTCTGGAACAGCCTCCCTGCATCTCTCTGGGCTACGGCTAACCATCTTGGATTCAGAAGAGCGCTGAAAACTAATTTGTTTTAAGCCTGTCCTCTCCACTGGTCTTCTCCGATTGGGTAGCTTCCTTTCCAGCGCCATGATGCCTTTGGGCGAACTTGCGCTTTATAAATTCCAATAACATAACATAACCTCGCACTGGCAGGATTCTATATGCACCTGCAACTCTCATAAAAGTGGGATATATGTTCCATAATATACATATCTAAACCAACATTGCAGTTTATATTGCGACATGGTGACTAGGACTCCATGCCAAGGTGCCTTCAGGGCTTTTCAAAGTCCAATGCCTGTGCTGTCTTGATTCACCCCACATTGAACCGACAACTAGTTACATGCATCATGTGAACATTTAGCAGATAGTGTGCATGTTGGTGTCAAGATAAACATTTCATTGGGCATCTTAAAGAAAAAAAACACAAGGCTTGAGTGATTGCCCCAGAGATGGCAGGACGTTGGCTCTAGTGACTGAAGGTAGCTGCTGTCAGTCTTGAGTGATTGCCCCAGAGGTAACAGGACGTTGGCTCTAATGACTGAAGGTAGCTGCTGTCAGGCTTCAATGATTGCCCCGGAGATGACAGGACGTTGGCTCTAGTGACTGAAGGTAGCTGCTGTCAGTCTTGAGTGATTGCCCGAGAGATGACTGGACTTTGGCTCTAGTGACTGAAGGTTGCTGCCGTCAGTCTTGAGTGATTGTTCCAGAGATGACAGGACGTTGGCTCTACTGACTGAAGGTAGTTGCTGCCACCCTGGACACTGCTCCTGAAATGGACTCTTACATTCCTAAATTATAAGACTAATAGATGTCAATTTTCAAACAACACCATATCCTCTTTGGCATGAGTGCCAAGTGTTGCCTCCTGAAGTGCGACACCTGTAAGGCAGTATTGCCTTTCTAACCAGCAACACTTTGCATTCTGGGGCTTGCAGTTTGGTCAATTCCTTAATAAATGTGGCTTTACAGGCCCCAGCATACAAACTGCTATTGGCTAAAAACAATACTGTTTAAACTGACAAACAGGACAAGGAGATAACAGGCAGTCGTCACATGCTTGCATTCCACCAGGGATAACTAATGCAGCCTTTCATCAGTCGAAGGATGACATTTGAAGTCTCCCTGAGCTGGGAAATAATATCAACTGTTATTGTGCTGCTTAGAAGAGTGAGGAACCTGCTACAGACTTCATATAAAATCGAGATTATAAAAACTTTTTTCCATCGTTTTACAAATTGTTCTCAATGGAGGGACTCCCACACCTTTGTTTAATTTGTAAAACTTGTGGTTTGACCCTAAGAAACACAGAGTAATCCAGACGTAGAGCCCTTGAAGCCCTACTAGGCTGAAACACATGTCATGAAGGTACTCTTGTTCAGAGGAGACTTGCCCCAGGGGGACTGCCCTTGTGGGTGGGACCAGACTGATATGCAAATGGCTAATTCTCCTTTGTGAAGGGTGCAGTGAGCTAAAACGTGCTAGTAGAACCTCCTGAGTGGGAAAACTTCCATAGAACACCATGTCCATTCTCAGTAAAGGGGCTCTCGCACCTTGGTTTAACTTTTTTTCAAGGTGTTTCCATCGTTCTAAGTGAAAAGTTATTTTAAAAAAAGATATTTTCACTAAAAGATTGATTTAGAAAGACCGCTCCGAGACCACACAGAGCGGTCTTTCTAAATGTAACTGTCACCCCCCTGCCACACACGAGTGCGCGCAGGGGTTGTCAGACACGTTGGAAACCAGAAGCGCAGGACGAGGAGAACGGGTAAGTGTGTGGCTGCGTGTGTGATGGTGTGTGTGTATGTACGTGTTTTGTTTTGGGTGGGCTAGGGGGAGTTTCCGGTGGGGGAGGGGGTTGGGGCTGAAATCCTGTGGGGGAGGGTAGAGGTGGGGAGAGGGGGTGCAGGAGAAACAATGGCAGGTTTCAGGGGTGAAAGTTCCAGAATATATACAAAAAGAAAAAACACATTTTCAAGGTCTTAACAGTAAAAGACTGATTTACAATACCCGATTTTATTTTGATTGTAAAAACAGCATTGTAAAGGTCTTTTTCTCTCGAGGTCTTTAAAATGAGGTCTACTCACATAGAACCGTTTCCGTTTGAAATGTGGCTTGAGAAGAAAGGAATTCTCTCTGTGGCGACGAATAGACTTTAACAGAATATACATGTTCTTGCTTCCCAGAAGGTGCACTGGAGTCTAAAATGCAAGTCAAAATAACTACATGAATCAATCTGGTGCTATAAAAAGCAAAATCTCAATTTTACACTTGGACTGGCCATGCGCCCTGAGTTGTGGGGAAATTAACTTTCAGAAAAAGGCTATTGCCAACTTTTATGGCAACAAGCAAATATGTGAAGCACGCTTTTCTTTACTTTTTATGGATAATCACACAGTGCTGTAAAATTAAGCGGAAAAGAGGAATTGGTGCTGTTTAAAACAAGTCACTGTAATGTAGGAAAACAGAGCCCCTAATAGCAGCAGTCCATCATCCCAATGCAATGAAAAAACTCCTATTCGGAAAAGAAAGCGGTGAACGTATACATGATGCATATATTTGACTGTGTAATGGTGGGCGTTGTCGTATGAAAATCCTGGCTGTCTGGGGGGGCTTGTCACAGGTGAGGGGGGCAGGTGGGTGGTGTCCTGTCTGGAGGGGTCTGTCTGGGGGGGTTCCCCAGGTGAGAGGGGCTGGTGGGTGTCCCGTCTGGAGGGGGCTGTCTGGGGGGTTGTCACAGCTGAGAGGGTCTGGTGGGTAGCGTCTAATCTGGAGGCGGTAACTGGGGGGGCTCACAGGTGATGGGGGCTGATGGGTGGTGTCCAGTCTGTAGGGGGATGCCTGGGGGGTGTCACATGTGAGAGGGGCTGGTCGGTGGTGTCCAGCCTGGAGCCTGATTCCTGGTGGGGGGGTTACAGGTGAGGGGGGCTGGTTGGTGGTGTCCAGACTAGAGGGGGGCTGGTGGGTGTTGTCCAGTCTAGAGGGGATGCTGGGGGGTGTTACATGTGAGGGAGTTGGTGGGTGGGGTCCAGTCTGCAGGGGGATGCCTGGGGGGGGTGTCACATGTGAGCGGGGCTGGTGAGTGGTGTCCAGCCTGGAGGCTGATTCCTGGGGGGGGGGGTTCCAGGTGAGGGGGGCTGGTCGGTGGTGTCCAGACTGGAGGGGGTATGGTGGGTGTTGTCCAGTCTGGAAGGGGCTGCCTGTAGGGGGGCCACAGGTGAGGGGGACTGGTGGGTGGGGTCCAGTCTGCAGGGGGATGCCTGGGGGGTGTCACAGGTGAGGCGGGCTGGTGGGTGGTGTCCAGGCTGGAGGCTGATTCCTGGGGGCTTACAGGTGAGTGGGGCTGGTTGGTGGTGTCCAGTCCAGAGGGGGGCTGGTGGGTGTTGTCCAGTCTGGGGGGGCTGCCTGGAGGGGGGCCACAGCTGAGGGGGGCTGGTGGGTTGCATCCAGCCTGGAGGGGGATGCTTGGGGGGTGTTACATGTGAGGGAGCTGGTGGGTGGGGTCCAGTCTGGAGGGGGATGCCTGGAGGGGTGTCACATGTGAGAGGGGCTGGTCGGTGGTGTCCAGCCTGGAGGCTGATTCCTGGGGGGGTGGTTACAGGTGAGGGGGCTGGTTGGTGGTGTCCAGACTGGAGGGGGGCTGGTGGGTGTTGTCTAGTCTGGAGAGGGCTGCCTGGAGGGGGGCCACAGGTGAGGGGGACTGGTGGGTTGCATCCAGTCTGGAGGGGGATGCTTGGGGGGTGTTACATGTGAGGGAGCTAGTGGGTGGGGTCCAGTCTGGAGGGGTTGCCTGGAGGGGTGTCACAGGGGAGGTGGATGCTTGGGGGGTGTTACATGTGAGGGAGCTAGTGGGTGGGGTCCAGTCTGGAGGGGTTGCCTGGAGGGGTGTCACAGGGGAGGTGGGCTGGTGGGTGGTGTCCAGGCTGGAGGCTGATTCCTGGGGCGGGGGGGTGTTACATGTGAGGGGGCTGGTGGGTGGTGTCCAGTCTGGGGGGGCTGCCTGGAGGGGGAACACAGGTGAGGTAGGCTGGTGGCTTGCATCCAGTCTGGAGGGGGATGCCTGGGGGGTGTTACATGTGAGGGGGCTGGTGGGTGGGGTTCAGTCCGAAGGGGGGTCCCTGGGGGTGTCACAGGTGAGGTGGGCTAGTGGGTGGTGTCCAGGCTGGAGGCTGATTCCTGGGGGGTTACAGGTGAGGAGGGCTGGTTGGTGGTGTCCAGTCCACAGGGGGGCTGGTGGGTGTTGTCCAGTCTGGGGGGGCTGCCTGGAGGGGGGCCACCGCTGAAGGGGGCTGGTGGGTTGCATCCAGTCTGGAGGGGGATACCTGGGGGTTGTCACATGTGAGAGGGTTGATGGGTGGGGTTCAGTCTGAAGGTGGGATGCCTGGGGTGTCACAGGTGAGACGGGCTGGTGGGTGGTGTCCAGTCTGGAGGGGGCTACATGGACTGGTGTCACAGATTACGGGGGCTGGTGGGTGGTGTCTAGTCTGGAGGGGGGCTGGTGGTTGTTGACCACTCTGGAGGGGGCTGTTTGGGGGAGGGTTACAGGTGACAGGGCTGGTGATTGGTGTCCAGTCTGGAGGGGGCTGCCTGGGGGGATTTCACAGGTGAGGGGGGCTGGTGGGTGGTGTCCAGTCTGGATGCCTGGGAGGTTGTCACAGGTGAGGGGGCTGGTGGGTTGTGTCCAGTCTGGAGGGGGATCCCTGGGGGGTGTCATAAGTGAGGGGGGCTGGTGGGTGTGGTCCAGTCTGGAGGGGGATGCCTGGGGGTTGTCACATGTGAGGGTGGCTGGTGGGTGGTATCTAGTCTGGAGAGGGATGTCTGGTGGTGTGTCACGTGTGAGGGTGGCTAGTGGGTGGTCTCCAGTCTGGAGGGGGATGCATGGGGGTGAGGTGTCACAGGTGAGGGGGGCTTGTGGGTGTTGTCCAGTCTGGAAGGGACTGCCTCGGGCAGTGTCACCCGACCCGTAAGGTGGCAGGGGGTTAGTGTCGGGGCTAGAGAGGTTGATGTGCAGTAGGAAGTATGCGGCCAATGGGCTTGCGAAGTGAGGTGCAGGATTTCGCAGGGGTGCAGCCTGGCCTTGAGAAGGAGGGCATGCGTTTTCGGTGGGGTGCGACCTGGGCTTGAGAGGCGAGGTGCACAATTTCGATGGGGTGTAGCCTGGCCTTGCAAGGGAGGGATTGCGATTTCGCTGGGGTGCAGCCTGGCCTTTGGAGGTAGGGCACGCATTTTTTCTGGGGTGCGGTCTTGGCTTGCAAGGTGAGGCATGTGATTTCGCTGGGGTGCAGCCTGGGCTTGTGAGGTGAAGTGCGCCTTCTCACAGGGGTACTGGATGGAGGGCAAGGGGTGACGCGGAGGCTTCCTCCATGTTTGTCCTTTTGCTTACTTTTGGTGTGCTTAGGGGCATGTTGAGCAGCTTGTTTTTACTTGTGCATTGGCTAGCAATGAGTCTTTAAATCCATGAAAACGCCTTGCGCAAAAAAAGTTTTCTGCGCCATGGTTCGCGCAGGATACTTCTCGGCGCATGGAAGTTACGCCATTTCTGCGGCCCATTCCATGAATCGGGCCCAAAGTATTAATGTTTATAGACAGAAGGAATGCTCATTATTGAATTATAATGCCCACACTAAACATATTGGTAGGTAGCTGGTAGGGAAGGCATCATCCCAAGTGATAATGACCCCTTCAAGCTCTATTTGGTTATTAGCACTTTGGGGTAACATTAAAAAAAAATAGTATTTGTTTTGAAATGTTGGCTGTGCGCTGTAGTCACTGAAGGGAATAACAAAAGATTACAAGAGGATCCCCAGAACGAACTGTAAGTGAAGTTATTCAGTGACGTAGAAAATCACATATGCAGCTTTTTGAAAAGTGCACCACTCCCCCAGTGCAGTGTAGGCTAGGTGAACATGTCAGGGCCATTATCAGGCAGAACTGTGACCCCAATGACCATAAGAAACACCCCTATTATTTTTAAAGAAATATTTGCCCTCATTCTCAGTCTGACAAAAACTTAAAGATCCACAATTTTGTCCCCAACGTACCAACAGCACATTGTTTCGAAACTCTACCTGTGGGACTCAAGTTTGACTTAATATGGACTATGAAAAGAACTTTCAAACACCTCATACTTCAAATATTTAAACATTTCATGCCTCATTTGTCCCTAAGCGTAGGCACTGGATAATGGAACACAGGGCTAATGAACAACCGTGGCGGCAGTGTGTCAAGGATACATCAACAATGCTTTCAAGCTTTTATAGAACCTCAGTGTTCAGCATTCAAGCTACTCCAGGTTTGCACAACTATTTCAGAGGGGTGTTGATTTCAGTGCATTTGGAATTACAAATGAAGTATCCATTAGCCGGCACAGCATAGGACAAAGCAGGCCAATTTAGCACAAATCATGCCTGAACAATGCGGCATATTTCTAAACACTGATTCATTGCTTGGCATGGAGCGCGCCGACTGGATCAACTCATGATATAATTGCACGAGTTCCCACAGCGCACTTGAACCCATATCAGACTCAGCTTAGAAATAATGAGGAACATTAAATTGCTTAACTGCTGACATTGTCACTTAAGCATCTACCATTTCAAAACTGAAATGTAAACTATTGCTGCGAGTTGCGCAGGAACTGAACCTATTGAATATCAGTTCAGGAAAAAGAGACACTAAATGGATAAGGAAGGCTGGCTGAACGGGGAACCACAGGATTGGCTACATTACCGGACATTATTAAGGTGCATATTTATTTTTATTCTGTATTTTTATTGGTTTGTTACAAACCTTTAAAAAAAGGATACAGAATTAAGTAGAGAAATGAAGGACAAAAAGGTATCTTTTAACCTACAAATGTCTAACATATAGGCCTTCAGGAAGGGTGCAAAATGGATTTTTCCCAACCGGCAGAGGTGGCAAATTGTTTCTGCAAATGTTACTTTATCCAGCCACCTTTAGTAGTTTTAGATGTTTGGGTTCTAAGTTTGCTTCTGCCTTTATTAATTTTTCCACCATTAGTTCTAAGAAGGTTAGTTCAATTTTCAGACTACGATCCGACTCTTGAGAGAGTTGTCTCCACCAATCTTCAACTGTCAGAGACGGTTTTGCTAAAATAAACCTTCCCAAGTGCTTTGTACGTTCATGGGTCAAATCGGAGCATGATAACGTTAGATGTTTTAAAGTTTCATTGTCTTCTCCACAAAGTCGACACGTTTAGGAGCTTTGGCCAACAGCATCCCGTATGATCACATTTTCTCGGATGGGAAATTGATTCAGACGATATTTCATAAAGATCGCTCTACGGTTTTTGTCTGGGAATTTGAGTAGATAAGACTGAGTCTCGTTCAATTTTCTCTCTCCATTTGGCATCAGCTTCATTATTCTAGGTTTTCTGCACGTGTCTCCAGTGTCGATCCAATCTTGGATCCAGAGCAATGATTTGACCTTATTTGGGTTTTCTAGTAGTAGACTTTTGTCCGCTCCTATGTCTCTGAGAGTTTTTTCGCAACGCTGGGTCCACAATGAGAGTACATTGTCTCCATGTTCTTTGCTTAGGTCTTTTAAGATGTTATATTGTGGGATCAGCTTTTCTGTGGATGCTGTACGAAACTCATTTAACGTGTTCTACATGATCCTTCCATTGATAGATAGGAGACTAAGCTCAGATCTTATACACGCAGTTGGTACGCCAGAAGGTAAGCGCAAAACCTCGGACCAAAAGGAATGTTCCAGGGAGGCCCACACTTCCGCCGGACATCCAAAGGCATAGTCAGCTCCATGGATTAATGCCGGGATGACTTTCATCTTGTAGAAGGTTAAGACAGGTTTTAAGGAGTGTTTTCCATATTTCTTGTTCAGGATGCATGCTTGCGCTGTCAGTTGTTTGCATTTGGTCTTGACTTTTTTTCCACCCATGGGGCGTCATTGATGCTAGAACTCAGCAGCATGCCTAGGTACATTGATTGTTTTTTTAGTTCTATTGTACCTTCACCCCATTTCCACGTGAATCTTTTTTTTCCAGCAGGTACTTTGTTCTTTTGTAGATCTTGCAGGATTAGGATTTCTGATTTTTGCGTGTTTACGTTTAGGCCATTTAGTTGGATATATTGGGCAACAATCCCAAGTTTTCGTTGTAGGCCTATAGGAGTCAGGTCCAGAAGAACAAGGTTGTCAGCATACAATAACCAATGTATCTCTTGACCATTAACTTTCGGAGAGAAAATGTTTGCATTTTTGTATGCATCACCCAGGTCTGAGATGAATAAATTGAAGATAATTTTCTTCCAAAGTAGTTCTCGGTCAATACTGTCAAATGCTTGTGACAGGTCCACAAATGCAAGATAGATCTTTTTGTTTCTTTTTATTGCATCCATCTTGAGAATATTCAACAGTAGGAGATTCAGGCCACAGCCTACACCCTTGACAAAGCCTGCTTGTTGGCAGTCCAAGTGGTTGAGTCTTGAATCCATTTGAAGAGTTGTTTTTGTAGTGGGGTTGCACATATTTTCCCAAAACATCCAATAAGGCAATTGGTCTGTAGTTTTTTGGTTGCCTTTTTTAAAGATTGGGATGACAATCGCAGTTTTCCAGCTGGTTGGTACTTTTCCTTCATTGGCGATTACAGCAAACAATTTTGATAGAAAACTGGCCCACTCTTCAGGGTTTTGTTTAAGTATAAAGTTTGTTAGATCGTCCGAAGTGAAGGTCCCATTTTGTAAGCTGAGGCAGCGGCGGGTCAATGGTGCTGCTTTTTTTCTCATACACTATATTATAGTGCTTGATCCAGTCTTTTTCACACACAATGTTTATTTGAATTGCATCTTGCTTACAATCAATGCTGTTTATTAATTTCCAGCACTCGGAAGAGTTTTTATTATTGAGACTAGCGAGCATTGATTCGCTGTCATTTTGGAGCATAATTGCTTTGTGTGAGATTTGCCAGTTTTTATAGTTTTGTTTGCTGATTTTGTTTGCCTGCTTTTGTTGTTCAGCTTTGAGGTTTCTATGTTGCCTCAGTTCTTTTCGAAGTTGTTGTTTTCTTTCGAGTACTTGTTTGTCATAGTGATGTTTCGGATGAAAGGATGGTCTTCTCATTCCGTTATCCACAGTCATAAATTGCTCTAGAAGGCAGTTGTATTCAACTCTCGTTTCTGTAGCGTTAAGCGCATGCTTCTCATAAGAGTCTGTGAGGATCTTGGCTTCTTGGGGTTTTATTCTTGGTCGAGATCTATTAGATTCAACGATAACTTGGTTGAGCCACTGTTGAGGTTTCTTAGTGTTTGCCATCTTTAGCGATAGTTTTAGTTGGCTGTGGTCACTGTTCGGGTCAGCTGTAATTTTCATTGACATCGCTCGTTGTTGTAGACTGTCCGATATAAAGAAGTAATCTATGGTGGAAGTCTGATTCATACTTCTCCAAGTTTTCTCTGGGGGAATATCACCCATGATGTTTCTGTTTAGCATAGTGACATTTCTTTCCTCGAGATCAGTACACCATTTTTTTGCTAGTTTTTGTGCTGGATTTTTAGGTCCAATGATCTTTGACTCATTCACACAGTCTAGGTTGAGATCACCACAACAGATGATATTCGGACTTTGGTGAACACTGTTTATTTCATCGATTATCTCGCACACCATATTTATGAATTTATGTGTTCCTGCATTTTTGTGGTGCCAATACATATTGATAATGTGAATTTGATTTGTGATGTTATTAGTCTCATTTCCTGCAGCAATCACCGAATACTGTATGAACAGAGAATAATTTACTGATTTTTCTAGTTTCCAGCCAGAATTTTTTCTGATCCTGGTCAGGAGCCCAGCAGAGGGGCGACTCTTGGTTCGTGTTATGGCAGGATTTATTGCAAGCTCAAAAGCATCTGATAGAGGGCAACTTGCCATCCATGTTTCTTGCAGGCAGATGGCAGTTAAATCGTCACTCCAGTTTTTGGTGTTGTTGAATAAATGTACGAAGCCTCTTGTGTTCCAAGATAGAAAGTTTGTGGTAGGACCAGAAGGCCCTTGTTGGCATTAACTCGATTTGCCTCCCAGCACACCAGCCAGCCAATTCCAGTTTGTGTTCTTGTTTGGGTTCTCTGTTTCTTGTATGTCATTATTTTCATTTCTCGACATATTGGCATTTCCAATTATTGTGATTTTGATTTGTTCACCAGGTGTGAATCGAGTTTGAGTTTTAACACTATTCTCATTTTCACATTGAATGCTTTCAGGCCGCATAACGACTTGCCTCGTCATCATTAATATTTGTGGATCAACGATTGTCTCAACGTTTTCTGCTTCAATTTTTTCCACTTCTGCGCTTTTCTCTATATGTCTTCAGAGCTTATATCTGTCTGAGGTGCAGTACCTTCTTCATGAATATCAAACCCCAAGGACAACAAGAAGTGGATAGCATTAGTGAGTAAATCGCATATTAACCTGGAGTCGATGTGAAGCTGGACTTTGTCATTTTGTTGGTCATTGACAAATTCTACAGTTTGAATGTCATTTGATTCTATCGATCGAAGGCCAGGCACATGGTGTAATAGGCGTAATACATTGTTTCTATTTAAAGTTAGGCCATCTTTTGTGTCCAAAAATCGTTCTAGAATCAACACATACCTTCCAGGTTTTTTGTATTTTTTTGGCTAGTGTTCCTCAGAGGTCTATCATTTCTGTTGATAGTTGTTTTTATTTGGAAATCCCTCGGGCAAAATTTACTTGTGGATTCACAAGGTGGAATATGGATCCCATGCGTTCTAGCAGTATCTTTCCCCTTGGAGTCAACCACTGAATGCCTTGGTGATTTACTATCGTGTGGGGATTTATCCGCTGGACTTAGCGCTGCTTGCCGCTTTCTTTTCTCATCCATGGTCTCGAACTTAACCTCTTGTTGTACTATTTTTGAGGATTTAGTGTAATCCATGGAGAGTATTACTTGGCAGATTCTTCCACATTTTGACGATTCTTGTATTGGTTTTGTCGTTGGGTTGTTGACAGGATGTGTTCCAGATGGTTTTGCACAATTCTCAACTGCTTGTTAGTCAATTTCTTCATAACAATATTCCTCTTCATGTGTGGATAAGTTGAGAAGCACATTTTGTGAACTTTCCTCAGTGTCATCCACGATGATTGTTTCTTAGCTAATTGTCTTTTCATTTGCTTTGGGATTTGGTAGAACCTTTTTATGATTTTCACTCGACTGTTCTGTATTTACGAATACATTCACTGCTTTCAGGTTTCTAAGGAATTTCCTTGAACCCATGTTGTTTCGTTTCCTTTTACATTTTTGTTTTTTAGTTTTTTTCTATTCCGCAGCTTGATTTGGAATGACCGGGTTCGGCCTTTGGAAAATGTCATATGTTTTGTCCTTGCTTGGAGTTTGGTCAGGTAAATTTCCACAGCTTGAGCCTAGACAGCTGACTCCATTTACCAAGGGTGGAAGATGCGTGTCAATCCCAGTTGGGACTTTGGGTGCGCTCTCGATCTTTTCCTTGTCGTATTGATCAGGAGGATTTTGGGTGGCCTGTTGGCCCTGCAAAACGGCATCACCGGACCCTATAATGCCGTCAGCATTGGCAGATGTTGTTGGGAGCGCCCCACTTGGAAGTTTATCGCATAAGTCAGCTGCAGTCTTCTTCCTTTCTGGCTGATTAGAATTATTTGTTTGCAATATGACCGGATGACCTGTGTGGAAGTCATTCACAGAGGCGGAAGGTTAGCTGGAGGGCGGTGGACAATGAGTCAGAGTGGGACATGGATCTCTTCCATTGGGCTGGTCATTTAGTGCCCTTTCCTCATACTGGACTTGCGCCACTTTCTTGCCAGTTTGTCTTGGTGATGATGCTGTTGGGCTAGCAGCAAATCTCGCAGATTGTTGAGTCAGTCCATCAAAGTCTGGCTTTTGGTTTCGTACTCATTTTGGTGTCGGATGAGAGGTTGATATTACGGCTGCTTCTGCTTCGTCCCTTCTTGTTTTTTGACTTTGTTTCAGTAGTCCCAACGCTTCTCTTGTCACCTCATCTAGCACTCTATTGTCCTCGGTATTGCTTTTCTTCTGGTCTGCTAAGTCTTTCAAAGACTGGTCTATTCTTTTGATGTTTCCCCATAATTTGGTGGTTGCCGAGGCTCTTTGTGACTCAAACAACGGCATTTTTTAATTCATCAACGCAGACAAAGATGACAGATCTTTTATATTCTCATTGATTTGCTCATACATCTTGAGCATGGGTGCCATTGCTATTGTCAATGAAGACATAACAAAGGGTCTTAATTCATTTAACGCATCCTTGATTAATTTCTGCACATGAGCGTCTCTTGTAGTTTGGTTTGAATGGACTCTATTTACTGTGCGTTTCATTTTTGCATTGTTCTGTGGTTTCTCTGGCGAATAGGAGATGGATTCGTCATTGCTAGATGACTCTGACCTCTCCTCTATACTCAAGTTGAGAGTGTCCTTAGATGGAATGTTTCTCCCCTGGTTGTTGAGATTAGGTTTTGGGGGAGATTTCTTGTTACTTGGTCTGAGTCTGTTCTGTGAACATTCAAAGGGGGGGTGACAAGCTTGATGCCACACGTCTTCTTTTTCTAGCGCCCCTTGGCC
This sequence comes from Ambystoma mexicanum, assembly GCF_040938575.1. Classification (NCBI taxonomy): domain Eukaryota; kingdom Metazoa; phylum Chordata; class Amphibia; order Caudata; family Ambystomatidae; genus Ambystoma; species Ambystoma mexicanum. Next base: position 1,534,447,081 of record NC_090937.1, read on the forward strand.
GGTAATTCCACTGAGTGGATTCTTTAACCAGAAATAGTGGTGATGGTTGTGATCTCCATGTTTCACTTATGGGCATCTCCAGGTTAGATTTCAAATCACTGGAGGCAGGTTGGTTGGAAATTAAGGATCCATTCATTTCTGTCACGTCTAACAACAATTTATTCACAATAGCTAGTGAGTTTCGCCTTTTGGAGGGAGATTGTGAAATTTCTCTCGGTGTGTTGGACTTCATGGGGGTGGTGGATCTACATGCTCTTGTGAGGTAAAACTCTGCACCTCGTCTTGGCGTGAGGCATCATTATGGTGTACCGGTTTATCCATTAATGTTTTACTGAATTCAAGGTTTACGTCTGCTGCTTCCAGTATTATTTGATCTTCAATGGGCTCATTGCTGTTTTCGAATATGTCAGGCATATCCTTGTTGTTTTCTTCTGTTTCTGAATTGTGCATGGGAGAGGTGGTGTCTACCCCATAACCATTGTGAGTCTTCGTGAGGCCTCTTGGATAGGCCATCGCGCATTCTAGCCAGGCGCCTGTGCTTTCCGACGTCAGGTGCCTCTCTCTTGGTACTGACTTGTCAGACAACGCCCCCACAAGCTGCCTTCCAGCCTGTGCAGCGCGCACGGCCAGCACTCGCAGCTGCAGTGGAGCAATCGCAGCGGCGTGTCCCTCAACAACCGCGGGGGAATCGTCAGCCCTCTCCCGCTCGATCAGCTCACCTCGATCGCCCGAGTCACGGCCAGCTGAGACAACAAAGCCAGCCTCCTCTCCAAGACCCCAACCGCCGGTCTCGTTAGCAACACCCCCTCCTGCAGCACTCTTCGTCCCTGTCCCCACAGGTAAGAGCTCGCTAGAAAGCATAGGGAGACAGTTTTTTTGCATAGGGTGAGTTTGGGGTAAGGCAGCGATTGGGTGAGACATGTGGACAGTCATATGGGCAGTCTCACTCACATTTACATTTGCAAACATGTTCCAGTCATTTGCATTAGGGTTAATTGTTAACTGTTGTGGTAACGAAATTGTGCGAGGGGCAGGGGAGGAGAATCTGCCTGCTTTTCTTACTTGTGGAGCCGCAGAGGCCGCTTCTGGCCGGCTCATGGTGCTCATGGTGACAGGCATCATCATGGTCTCTCCCCTCACCGTACGTCGCAGCTGTAATCGTGTTAGTGGGTGGTAAATTGTATGTTGAGGATACTTCTCACGGTTGTCATGGTTCATGCTGAGTGCACGCTGAGTATACCAAGAGGTGCCTTCCAAGCCTCGTGAGCCTCCAGCGACTCACGAGACTCTGCACCGACTCCACGCCGCTACGCGGGAAGCTGGGGGTTTTATGGTCCACACCCCTTGCCAAATAGTGGAGATAGAAAAGGGACAAAGACTCCACCAGCAGGAACTCCAGATAAGCAGTGTGTCAGAGACTCACAAGACTCTGCACCGACGCTGCGCCGCTCCGCGGGAAGCTGGGGGTTTTATGGTCCACACCCCTTGCCAAATAGTGGAGATAGAAAAGGGACAAAGACTCCACCAGCAGGAACTCCAGATAAGCAGTGTGTCAGAGACTCACCAGACTCTGCACCGGCTCCGCGGGAAGCTGGGGGTTTTATGGTCCACACCCCTTGCCAAATAGTGGAGATAGAAAAAGGACAAAGACTCCACCAGCAGGAACTCCAGATAAGCAGTGTGTTAGAGACTCACAAGACTCTGCACCGACTCTGCGGTGCTCCGCGGGATGCTGGGGGTTTTATACTCAAAATGGCGACAATGAATACATGTGAAGGATTCACAGATTGCAGATTCGACCTGCATGGACATAAAAAAGATTGAGCAACAAATCTAATTCGCTTTACACTTAGAATTGCCATGATGAAGCCCACAGGGCGAAAAAACGATGGCCATGCAGTTGGCTCAGTTCTATGAGTTTTACATTTTTCTTAGAAACTGACAAGCATTTGTTCGCAAGATTTGTTTTCTAATACTGTGCACAAGCCTTAACTAACTCACAGCATGTTTAGTGTATGACTTTTGAAACACAATTTTGAGTACTGAATGTGTGTTAAAGCTTCACTTAGGGATAGTGTCTTTGAAATGTACACTAGTCAAACTGCTCCATGCGTAGTTTTCAACCTGCTCGTCCAGTGCATTTCCACAGCAGACTTTAGCATGCTCAATGGTGGCCCACACCATTCGTTCATCTAACACATACATTAAGCATCATTACAAGTCAGCCAGTCCAGTAACAACACAGCAAATAATGCTGCGGCATTGTTACCGGACTGGCTCACTCTGAGTCTGCCAGTAGGGGCGGTGAATTACTGGCAAGCCCGACCGGCCAGGAGTTCTGGCTACTACCTGCAGAGAAATCACAAAAGCATCAGCACCGTCAACATCAGTGCCAGTGGTTCCTAGGACTCCATGGAATGGGATCTTACCACCGGGATATAGGGCGCCAGTAACTGTAAAATGAGTTTGTCAGTAACCGTTGTTAGCTCCAGCAGTTTATCGGCAAACTCCTAATAAAGGCCATTGTCTGTATTGTCCAGTGTATGAATGAGCTCAACACATGTGTGTGTAGTGGAAACTAAGACTCTTTTACTAATGTATAATGAGGCCCTTTGTACGGAACCTAGTTCAGGGTCTGCACATATCTTTGTCATTTTCTTTGTATTTGTAATGATAGAAACAGATTGCTGGATTTAATTTGAGTGCAAACTTTTTGAAGAAGGTAGGACATTTTTAAGAAAGAAAATACTGTGTGTTCTTAGCAAAAGAAAATATAAAAAATGGAAATTATTTAATTGCACTTACCTCTTAACCTGAATAATTTTACAATTGAAGGTTATTATTTATTATGATCACTTTATGGGTATATTGTAGTTATAATCATAGCATTACAATGGTCTTACTGGAAAAAGCACATTTGCAGGACTTAAAAATATCCAAATACATGATTTTTTTTTTCATTCAGAAAATATACTAAACTTGTACAGGTTATGTGGCCAAACCTACAAATGTCCATGGTACATGACATAGGTTGTGCATAATATTCAAGAAATCCAGCGAAATAATGCTGGTTAAGACATCACTAAATCTAATGATATAGCATGTCACTCAAAGGAGGACAATGGGCCTCATTACGGCCCTGCTGGTCCGGAAACAACGGTGGTCACTATCCCTCACCCTAGATAGGAAAGAAAAAATCATTAAGAGGGAAAGACAGACTCTTTAAAGGGACGTTTAAGTAGATATAAGGAAACGAAGTGTGAAGAATAATTTTATAGTAGAATTATTCTGTCTCCTGTTGTATTAAAAAAAGACTGGCAGGATTAACACCACCCGCCTGCAGGCGGACATGGAAACACTTTCTCTGTCATAGACAGAACCAGTGTTTCCATGGTCCCCATCCCCCTATTGGACTCCATGGGAATGGGGATTTACAGAATTCCGCCTCCGGAATTAACAGGTCACCGGGGTTGTAATGCCCTGGTGATTCCGGCAATCATGGAGGCGGAATGGCATTACGGGTCCGGCGGCAGTCTGCCGGTTTTTCGGCATGGCTACCGCCGGACTCGTAATGCGGCCCAATATCTTCCTGAACCTTTTCATTTGTCCCTTATACGTAAAGACATCTCTTGTCAGCATACAATCATGCATGTGTTAGATACTTTGGCTATCCACTTATCGGAATATGGGTAGGTGGGTGATTTCAAGACCCTCAGTATCAGTTTATTAGCCAACATAGGTTCTCTCATAACCTCTTCTCTTTTCCAATGAGACACATAATCCAGACCCTCCTCAGTTCCCATGATAAAAACCTCACAAGAGGACAGGATTCTCAAACCAGCACTCCCTCAAGGCCCGGGCTGCCAGAATTCTAGAAGGGATGTATGGTCCCACAGCTTTATAGCATGTGCAGCTATGTACCACTGGCTAGCGCATCAATTGGCTATGTCTAGCAGACCCAATAACAACTCTTTCACTGAGGTCCAGCAGGCTCAGAATAAGATATTGAACAGGTAAACTTTGACAGCAACATACATGGTGAAGCCGTTCATATTCAATCATCATGAGAGTGATCCCACCATGAGCCTCATCCCTCCCAGATCTGCAGAAAACATTTCTCAGAGGCATGCCTCTCTTCAGCCATTCTCAATGTGGAATAGATTATTAAGGCACCATGAGATTTCCTTGACGGCATTCTCAGATATTCTCAAGCTTTGTGAGTAGACACTTGTTGTGTGTAGACACCTGCTGTGTTGAGCATTCTTCCTGCTTGGTCTTCTCTGAATGAATGGTGATGCCATATGAGTTCTGAATGCAGAATATGGTGAGAGTGCTGACTAATTAGTATTTATTCATGGTAGTTGGAGGCAGGCAATATGAATGAATGTGCCAGTGAATGTCATTTCTTGTATACCCTTGTCTTGTGTCCTATATATTTTTTTATTTTATTGAGGATTTGTTAGGTCCTTATACAACAGAATTGTGTTTCAAAGCGCCACAAGGCTAAATAGGCAAGGAACAAGGGAGATTTTTTTTCGGGCAAAACAGTAAATATACAGTTTTGGTCCTATTGAGCATTCCGGTATTTGGACCTGCAAGTGCAGTGAAGGGAAGTGCAGGATAAAGAGATGGGGGGAATGGAAAAGTGCTGTTGGGGGGTCCAGCAGGGAAATGCAAAGGGAAGCCAGGAGGATGCCTCAGCCTGAGTGCTAGTTTGTTCGACTGGGATGTTGAGCCGCTAAGCCGGGGCCCACAGGGTCAGTTCAGTGGGGGGTCGGGAGGGCTGTTATTGACTGGGTAGAAGGGCCTGGTATCCTATGAGACTTATGAAGACCATGCCACTGGTCTCGGGCGCTGTGGGATGATTAGCAGGGAAGGGAAAGAGGGAAAGATGTAGACAAAAGCAGAGTTTTGAGCAGATTGCAGAACTTAAGGAGGTCCTGCTCAAGTGTGGGAAGGGCAGGGAGGCAGCTCGAACGGGAGGCAACAGCGGAGGAGAGAGACCTGCCCCTCACTCTCTGCTTAGAGAAGTGTTTGAAAATCAAAGAGTTGGAGTTGGAGTTAGAGGAGCAGGGGGCTCTAGCAGGGAAGTATTTAGGGAGGGAAAGTTGGCTACAACATGGTCCCAGGCCCCAGAAAGCCTTGTGGATGATGCAGAGGGTCTTGAATTTGATCCTTGCAGCCACCGGGAGCCAGTTGAGGTATTTTGTGGCTGTATAGATATGGTCCCTGGGCTTGAGGCCAAGAAGAAGTCTTGCAGCCCTATTCTGGGTTTGCTGAGGAGGCGTACGGAGGAAAGAGAGAGATTGAGAAAGAGGCTGTTGCAGTAGTCCAGCCTAGAAAGTACCAGAGCTCTGGAGACAGTGAGCTTCAGGGGGAAGGTGAGGTAAATGAGAATGCCTCTGAGGAGGTGAAGCTGGAAGTGTGAGGGCTGATATATCCTGCTGCTGTAAACAATAAAGAAGCTTAACTTTGTATCTTTGGCTCCTGGACATCTCTTCAAAGACAGAACCTACCAGCCCTCCCATCAGTACATCTACTTTTTAAGCAGCTAGGGACCCACAAAGTTGTCTGTAATCCTCAATTGTGCAATCAATCAGAACATTTTTACTTCTCAGTTCAGAAAACAGTCGTCTGATTTCATGGTTGTTCCACAATGACAGTGTAGAGAACAGGTAAAGCTCTAGACATCACCCCATTGTATCACCAAAGGGTTCTTCTTTTGTCTTCAGGCTGATAGGGTTGCCAATAGCATGTATGGTGCTAATAATCCCTCCTCACTCAACTCAGATTGGGCTCATGTCCCATTGTGCGCTTTGTCATCCAGTGGCCATCCACCCAGATGATGGGCCATGAATACCTGGAATAGTCTGGAAAATGAATCTGCCCTAAACCTGAGGATTTTGTAGCATTTCCAGTCTTATTCTAGCAAGTTTGACATCCTGTACACATTTACCAGCTCGTTCAGTTCGATTAAGACCCTCTCACACACTGGAAGGGGCAGCATGGAGAGGACATAGTTAACTTTGTTCGGTGGAGGGAACAAATACTGGTTTGGTCCAATTGATTTTATAGATGGACATCTCTCCGAAGGTTTCTATAATCTTTAGGCTTGCCCTCAACCATTGCTCCAGATTTTCAGTAAACAAGCAGCAGGTCATCAGCAAAATGGCAGAGTGTCTGTAGTGCCACTCCTTCTACCACCCACTGGGGCCTTAGTTTAGCAGCCTTGAGATCAGTCCATCTGTTAATAATAAAGTAGAGGGAAAGGTATACAAGGTTTTCGACAAAATGTGGAACCTCTCACCAAAGCCGAGTTACTCCCACAGTGGGAATGCGTGTAACCCCCCTGAAAAAAGTGGTCACATGAAACCGACAGAAGAAGCAGGTTCTCCTGTGCACAGGGATAAATATTGTCATGATACATCTTGAACATGTAATTTAAAGGTGTTAGGATTATGGATGAAGTCATGAGGCAAATAATAACAACAATACCATGTACAGTCCCCGAGCAAGACCTGAAGGTTTTTCACAGCTACTGGTAAGCTGTACTCGGCACCATGTTTTACATTATGGAATCAGGACTAGATACTTGAAAATAGATGAACTTTATGTATATAATAACCTCCTAGAATTATGTGGAGAGCAACTGTATTTAAATGTGAAAACACGTTAAAGGTTGGTGGTTTAAAATGGTTAGTTTCAATAGAGTATGGGAAGGGGCTCAAGCCAGTGTAGCCCCTATTTTCTGGGCCTAGTCCGGGTAATGGTGTGCACCTCTTTCACCGCGGACTAGGGACCATCATCATGAGAACTCCCACCGACAGGCGCTGCATCGGAAAATAAAACTGCTGTTAATGGGATATGGGGTCCACCCTGAGTTCTTACCATACAAATGGACACAGATACCAGACTGGATTTTATAGCGATCCCAACGGGGACCCCTCTTTATTTATTAAAAACACATATTCTTTTTTAAAATATTTCCTATGCCTTCCTTAACGTTCCGGTGGCATGAATACCAAATGAATGGTGACCTGCTACATCAGCTCACCCTTCTTTAGAGGGGACTAAGGATCTATAGGGTGAGTCTGACAGATATACTACATTACGTCTAAATGGATGTAACTGCTGCAGGAAGTCACTTAATTTACAATCCCTTTTGGGTCTCTCTCTGGTGGCTCTGGTGCTATCTCTTCCTGTGGCTGGCTGTGGGGACCTGGCCCTTGGTGACTTTAGGGCCTGGCCCATCTTCATCTCTCTCCCGCATGGCCCTGTCTGCCACCTGGGGCCACCCATGCTCAACACACAGTCTGTGCTCCAAAAACTGTTCATGGGTGGCCCCTTATATGTGGGGTGTCTGCCCACAGTCACTGCTGCTCCTGCGGCCTTCCTCAATGTTCAGGGTGTTCCCCATAGGCTGACGCACCCCAGGGCCCTCTGTAATCTTCGGGGCGGCCCCCCATGTTTTCTTCAAGTGGTGTTCCCGTTGGTGTGGGGATTCTGCCACAATCACTGCCACTCTGGTGCAGCATTTCAGCTTCAGGCTGCATCCCCATCTAAATTGGAATGCTGCCATTGTCACCATCCCGCACGTGCAACCTTCTCTACTTCCAGTCTGCCCTCACTGCAATGCATCGCAGAGGCGCAGGAGGGGGGGTGCCAGAGCTCCACCCAAGCTGCTCCATGGAGGCTGCCTGATGGACCAGCCTAGGACTTCCTGCAACCATCTCTTCAACCAGGATGGACATTGATCTAGCCTGGAACATTTTGTTGACTGCTCTGTCCTATGAGGCGGAGAAAACTCACCGCTCTTCACCTCCTGTGCTCCCACTTTGATCGCATGGCCCAGGTTGACTTTCTGAAGGGCCAGACCATGAATAGAGCCTCTCTGGTTCTCTAAAATCAACCTTTTGACCAATCTCTCCATCCTAGTGGCAAGGATCTTCACCAGAACCTTAATGTCTTTGCTTAACAGGCTGCATGGCCAGTAGCTCCTGAAGCCAGTGTAAGGTTTATCTTTGTTCAATGTAAGACTTAAGATAGCATGATGTAATGTCCCAGGGATGTACCTTTAGAGGCGGACTCCAGCAGCATGGCGTGCAGTACATCAATTGTCTTCTCGCTCATGTCTTCGTAAAACTCTGCTGACATATTTTCAGGGCCAGGGGTTTTCCCACTATTCAGGCTCACAGAAGCCACCTAACCTACTCTTGGCAAAGCAGGTGCCTAGCATTGGCACATCTTTGTAATACAAACATGCTAGGCTGAGCCCTCCAAGGTAGTCTTATACAGCCGAGGTCTGTGGTGTAATTCCCGGGTGGTGCTTCCATTAATGTACCGCAATCTCTTACTCTAACGAATGAGTTAAATCTCTTTTTTAATAACAAAGTTAATCTTATTCGGGTGAATATTGACTTGCAATTGTTAAGTCCTCATACACCTATTCAACATCTTGACTCTCCAAATGTGTCCTCCTCCCACTGCCTGAGTTTACTTTCAGTCGAGTGGAAACAGATGGCATCAAAGTCATGATTCAGAAACTCAAACACACATATCAAAATGATGACTTCATAGCAGCATATCTTGCACAACAACATGACCTACATCTTGGACATTTTCTTGTTGCCTCTGTAAATGCTTCATTAAACCAGGGAATGGTGGCTCAAGATCTTAAGAAATCCTTTGTGATTCCTCTATTGTAGAAACCTTCTATAGACACTGAAGTGCTTTCCAACTACTGTCCTATAGCTGGCCTACCTTGGCCATCGAAGATTTTGGAAAAGGTTATTGCTAATAAGCTTCAGAGTTTCTTAGAGGAGAACCACATCCTTGATACACAACAGACCAGGATATGGCCTTAGTGGCTGTCTGGGATGACTTTCTTAGGACTGCTGACGAGGGAGACATAAGCATGTTCATCATATTCAACCTGCCAGCAGCCTTTGAAACGGTTGACTTTGAACTCGAGTGGCGGATAATTCTCTTAGGTGGGTCACTTCCTTCGCATCAGACAGTACTCAAGCTGTCAATTGGGAACATTTTTCCCTGACAATCTTCCTGTCCTTTGCAGGGTGCCTCAGCGGTCCCCTTTTTCCCAATATTGTTCAATATTTATATCAAGCTGCTAATAGACATCTTTGCCAGGTTTGAGTTGAACTATCACTCCTATGCAGAAGACAGACACATTGTTGTCAGATTAAAATCCCCATCCAAAGACATTAATCGGATAATGGACTATGCCAATGCCATAAAAAGCTGGATGCTTGTAAAAAAACTCCAACTTGATCAGTCAAAAACTGAGGTTATTTTACTTGGTACATAAAATCTACTGAGTGATTTTCATGCTACGGCACTACGTCCAGTCATCTTTGATGTTCCAACCTCTTTTTCTGACAGGGTAAAAAATCTAGGTTGTATATGGCAGGTGGCAGGCATCTTTGAGTTGTTAAGTTAGATCTGTCTACTACCACTTTAGGCTATTCAAATCTATCTTGCCATTTATTTCTGAATCTGACTAATGGTTGTGGGGACCAATTGTTATTCCCTCAAGGGTATTAGTGCATGTATTATTCCATGTCTGAGTCATTGGTAATACCTCTAATGAGACACCATGTATGCTGGTGCCCACCCCTTCGTTAGCAATTAGTGATGAATCACCAGGCATCCTGACCTTGTTCTTACATTTATCCCAAAGAAGGACGTTCAGGTTAAAAAATGTTAAGGTAGCTTTTGCAGTCCATAATAGACTTCGACTTCATCTTACATTTCAGGGCATCTCGAAGTCTCCCATCAGTGGGTGAAGAGCTCCCCCACGCATTCACCACTGCAGACCCAACCCTCCCCAAGAATAGAAAATCTGTGGGTTCTCAATTGAACTTGCGGCTCAACTGCCCCATACAGACCAATCCACCTCTTCAATCGGTATTTCCTGACAATCGGACCACCCCTGTTTCCGCATACATTTCCTAGATCATTTAGTTGAGGCTTTCTTATTCAGGGGGTTCTTACATTCCTTGGTCAAACTATTTTTTAAACTTAGTTGAATCTTATTATTTTCTTCCAAACTTTTCAGATTGGGTCCAATTTACTGAATTTTGACCACCTCTAAACTCCCATTCTGGGATAATGCACCCTTATATTCATCATAAGGCCAGGGCAATTCCTGCATAGGACAATCCAAGGTGTCTAGACACCTACTTCAGTAGGCTAACCAAGGCAGTAAGCTTGATGCTAATATCAAATAAGTGCATTGTTTGAGTGTTAAATTCCAAATATAGCAAGTTATGCAAGTTCGTAATAGCTACAAACACAGGGTTGGGCACCTCATCGATTAGAACTGATGAACTGGCAAACTGTTGAGAATTAGAGGGGCTCATGTTTTCAATCGAACAGACTCATTTGGCCATTTGCAAAGCAAGTACTGAAACTTTGCCAATACAAGAAATCAGAGGCGTTTTCAAATAGGAGCCACTCAAATGATCATTTTGAATCAAATGATTGTTTTGAGTCAATGCACAATCTTTCAACTCCCCTCCTTTAGGCTTATTTTCTCCTAACGGCGGAAGTGCACTCGCCCCCTCCTCCATAATGGACACGGGGTCGGAAACTTCAATACCAATACCCACTTCACCAACACAACGTTCGCCGACCAGAGTGAAGCGTGTTGGATCCCTAAGTGGCGGCATCCTAACCGGTGACAGTGAAAGCGGTAGAGCCACTGTTACGGTGAGAAGAATATATCAAAGGAGCCGTAAGTGGGTCGGGGAGTACTTTAGTTTTCTTCCCCATATTATCTCCTTCTCAGAGCCACTGCAAACTGAAGCAAATAAAATGAAGAGTAAAGAAGAATTACAAGGAGCCTCCCACCTCACCCCCTACACTGCCTAACAGCCCAACAGCACTCTCTTGGAACTGGGTGCTCCTTGGTACATGTGCCCGGCAATAATATCCTTTTTGGGCAGGCAGGGGTTGTGGCTAGTGCTCTTAATACATTTAGTCCAGATATGTGAACTAAGAAACGAGAAAAGAAAAGGAGACTAAATGTAGGAATGCTTTTCCACTGAGAACTCTGAACTAAGGTCCAGCTGGTCCAAAAGTGCTTAATACCTGTCCCGTGCTATTGCGTAAAAATAAAAAAAAGAAATTCGAGGATCCAGCCAGTGAAAAAGATAGCACTTTCCACACCCCGACAGCACTCTCTGGACCCTCCTTGGTGCACACACAGGTGCATGTACCCAGCAGTTAGATCCTTTTCATCCAAATATTTGAACTTTCCTGTGCCCTTGCGTGAAAAAGTAAATTCGAGGATCCAGCCAGAGGAAAAGCCAGCGGTCTCCACAGTCCAACAGAACCCTTATGGCACGCCTTGGTTCTTCGCTAAAATGCTCCTTGAGCTTTTCATCAAAAATAAAGGTCCTATCAAGGTGCAAGTTAAAGGACAGAGCAGGAGTGATCAATGATGACATCCAGGCTCACAGGTGCATGATCTGAGATTAAAGTGATTCCAGTGTAGTTGGTGGTTATGTTTTGCAATTTCCTTGCTAATGTCAGATAATTATCATGTCTTGAGTATGTTTTATGAGTGGGAGAGTAGAATGAATAACCTCTCCCGGCTGTGTGCTATAACCTTAAGGTGTCTTACAGCACATGTTCATGAATCACAGGATTCAATGCTTTTGCTGGTTCTACGTTATTACAACGAAATACATATCTTTGTGTTAATTTACTCTGTTGCAATTACTCCAAATTATTTTCTAGATTTCTTTTTATGGAGGGGTTTTCTCCATAACCCCCTTCATTACCACTCCTACCCCAACTCCCCCAAACCACCTTATGAACCTTGATCCACAAATACATGCACACATTTACATCCCCACAAAGTATTTAGAGTAATTGCAACAATTTAAATTACTTAGAAGTAATTGTCCTTGTTAACCTAATGTGAGACCTTTTTCCCCAGTACATGAAAGCAGTAACTTAAGGATCTGTCAAGAACAGAATCAATGACCTCATGAAACTCTCCAACCAACAGCAACAGACCTCTCCTGTGCCTCTGAATGTGCTCTGTTTATGGAAAAGTGGTTGTAATCTGATGTGGGGGTATAGACACTGCAGCAGAACACCCCACAATTCTGCACTTTCATGTTTACAGAGACAATCCTACCCTCCAAATCATGGCCCAAGGTGTCCATAGAGACATGCAGATCATCGTGGTTCAGTATTGCAACCACACTCACCCTAGAATTGAATTAGGAAATACAACCTCCCTGAACCACTACCTGCGATGTAGATTCGTTTTTGTAGGAATTCCACATCACAGCCCATGCTACCAATGTGTGACAGAATCTTCTTACTTTTCATAAAAGATCTGTACTGCTGAGAGATGGATGGCCTTCATCAAGACGGAGAAGAAGAGTCAGAAAATGGGGTTCTGTTTCTCTCGTGTTCTTGTATTTTCACACAGTGTTTTAATAAAAAGCATTTCTTGTTATGGGTGCAGAAGATGGCGGATTGCTGATTCATCTTGCTCCTGGGTTTTCCTGTGTATTGCTCATGGCGGGATATTGGATGGGTTCCATGTCATTTTATCACAGGATGTTTTTTCGCTGGGTTTTTTATCGCCGATTTTTTTATGAAAAAACTCATCAAATTTCTTTTTTTTGGCGGGGGCTAATCCCCCAAACCCCCCATGACCTTTAATTTTTTTATTATTCACGTACACCCACACCAAATGTATATATTTTTCTAACCCCCCCAAAACAATTTGATGAGTATTTTCGGCAAAACAATTGCAGTAAAAAACATCCCGCGATGAAAGGACGTTGTACCATTGGATGGTCCCCTTCTAGCTATAAGGTGTAGTTGATTGTTTACACTGCTGCCATAACAGCAATCGTGCCCAGAGCAGTATCAACGACAGAGCGACTAGGGCCCTTTCTGGCAATAACACTATCTTTGTCTTGTCAAGATTAATTGTTAGACGTAACTGAGTACATGCAACACATGAAAAAAAAAGGGAATGTAATAGTAGATCCGTTATCCGAATACAGTAGGGGAAGAGGGATAGACTAAGAAAAACGGTTTTAAACAAGTTAAGTGAAATTTCCAGAAATACGAAAATACAAATGACACTCCATTTCTAAATCTGTGAAGGGCAGACAAGCTCTGGTCAATGGAAAGGAAAGGAAGTGCAATTTGAAATCCGTTATCAAACTATGGTAGGGAAAGGGGGATAGACTAGGAAAAACGATTTTAAAAAGGTTACGCTTAATTTTTAGAGAAACAAGATGTAAATCACACTTGTATTTGCTGAGACTGCTATACCAGGCAGGCTTTAAGCAATGAGGAAGACACATAGGAAAAATGGTGGCACATAACAGGTAGACTCTGAGTAAAGGGATAACTCACAACAATAAAATCGGTTTGGATTGCAAATGACAGATACAAATAGAAATGTGTTGGGTAACACAATATTTAAAAAACACGGGCAGATTCTGTTTTTATCTCATAATAAATGTACTTCTTTGGGAAAGCTTGTTATGACTATACGACTCACAAAACACTGGGAAGGGAGAGTTAGTTTCAAATTACAACTGTGCCTATCCCGTGAAATAAATGTGGCAATTAATTGATTTAATGACCAAAATATACTAGGGATCTACACAAGCAACAGAGGATTCTTTTCGGGGAAAGTGACTGAAATGCATGGTCACGCAAAGGATTCTTCAACAGGAAAATGAATTAAATATACAGGCACACTAAGGACTTTCGAGTGGAAAAGGACCACAATCAAGAGGCAAATAAGAGATGATTTTGTTCAAGGGAAAACTGACTTAAATGCAAAGCAAACAGCTGATCTTCAATGGAAACAATTACTCTAGTGCACAGACACGTGAAATATTTTTTAATGGGAAAATGACAGAATTACCCAAACACAACGATTTTCACTGGGAACAATTACCACAATACACGGACAAGAGAAATATCTCTCAATGTGAAAATTAAAGAATTACACAAACAAAGAAGGTAGGGGTTATTCCATGGGGGAATCTCTATGGCAATGCTGAAAAAGAAAGCGCTTATTGAATCTATTGCTGGGGATCTATATACTTTCAAGAGAGGGCTTGATGGACAACAAGAGAGCAAAAGGGCCTCACTGCAGGGACAATCAAGGGGTCAGTCAAGGCCTCTCTCTGTCCCCCAAAAGAGTCCTGCTCCAGCTACTACAGCTCCTGGCATCTCTCCAAGAGTTAGGCCCATCTCTGCAAGGATGCTTCCAAATTTGATCAGCTGCACACCTCGAGATCTGGTAGCGAAAGTCCCTCATTTGAGGCTTAGTGACAAATAACATCACTTATGTCTCATCTTTCATGCACGATTGATAGGACAGTGGTCAAGGGTTTCCTCCCATCTGTGAACGGATAGGTCCAGAGAAAATGGGCATTTTTTAGGAAGCCAAGGGAGGATACCCCATCCATCATCTAACTGGGACAGTGTGTTGGATCTGGATTTTGCACATGGAAAGCTCACATTATTACAAATGGCTGTTTTCATCATGTTACGCCACATATGCCAGCATTAGTTATGCTATATTTTTCCGGAAATCACATAAGCCATGTTTGGTGACTGTGTGACCTATTGGTGTGAAGCTACAGTATTTTCTTGTTTACGCCAAAACAACATTACTGAAAAATCTGACATTCAGTGGGAAGAATCGGAATAGCATTTTAGACATTTCCTCAAACGTTTATGTTTGTCGCATTTATGCAGAGGTCACAATCAATTTTTTTCTCATAACTTTTGTTATGTTGGTGTCATCAAAAATGTTAGCGGTTTCTTTGTGGGATCGCTATTTGATTGCATGTGCTATTTACCACTCTTAAAACCTAAAAGAAAGGTCGGCAGCAAGTAATAATCTTCCCACATGCTTCCCACAGAGCTTGTAGCAAGTAAACAGAAAAGATTGTAGTTCGGGAGGATATCTTGCGCTCACACCATACACTTCATCTATGTTTTACATTCATAAAGTCACACAAGTGTTCCTTCAATATGAATGTTTTTAATTCTTCTAGAGAAAAACAAAGCCGACACGTGTTTCAACCACTGGTCGTTCTCAAGGCTGTACAAAATTACACATTCATTCAATATATACATTTTTCAAAAACCATACCATATTGTGTCACCTGTCAGGTCAGGATGATGGAAAATTCACAGCATAATCAAGAATTTCAATCGGTGTTTAAAAAAAAAAACATAAATTTAAGACCACAAATTAGTGTCTCAATCAAAATATCTCCGTTTGATCAACAAAAATAGAAAGTTATTATCTGTATTCCACAATTAGATCCACTAATGTATTCATTGTCGAATTAAATTAAACTGAGTCGGCATAAAAACAATTAGACTGCAATATATAAACTTCATGGATGGTTAGTTACTCCAAAATAAGAAACTTGTACCCAAACACCTTGTGAAGCCATTCGACCATGACCATAATGTGAGTTGCCAAAATCAAGGTATAAGTGTGTCTGAAATCTTATTAGTGCTTTGTTAAACAGTGTTACTATAATCGGTGCTTACCCCATGTACACTCCCTATATCTCTTAAATTTGAGATCTCAATGTCAAATGATCACACTTGATCTTAAGTTGAAAATTCAGAGTTCCAATCCTATATAGAGAAAACCTTGAATTATTATACTTTAGTATGTAGAACTGAAATGCCATAAACTATATTCATAAATGATTGGAAATGCTCACCCACCTGTGCGGATGAGTCTATTGAGTCAAATGAGTATTGGAAATTCCCGTAGTCTTATAATTGTGATTTCTAGGCTCCACAATTCAAAAATCACCTACAAAAAACACAATGGGTTCAACTTAGTACAAGTATCTATGAGTCCCATCTCTTTTACTTCATTCAATTGCTCTGGTAATCTCAGTAATAGGCTCCAATCTGTACCATTATATCAAAAACATCACCTACCTCAAACTATCTTTTTCCTTTATCAGTCAAAAAATATATATGTAATGAGTTCATCTTGATCCTAGTATCAAAAAACCATCACCTTCTTTAAACCACGTGTTGACACTATCACAATCTATCACTTTCCCCACAACAGTTAAATTGAGACACAATAAACAGACCCTTTCCCTGGCATTGGTTTATACATACCATTTACTGGGCTTGATCCCAATCTATGTTCATCTAGCTTCACAAATAGGGGTGGGGGAGGTCCCACGCATTACTGCCTCCTTTTTAAATGCTAAATGCAAGCGAAAAAGCGGGCAACATCGCGGTGACGTCAACGTTTATTTATTTGTTTATTTAAAAAATATATATATTTAAAAATACCCAATTATCATACGCGGTATAGTTTACAGCCCATCACTTCAATTCCCAAATTGTTATGTGTTAGCCTATATCTGCCTTAGATGACATATATTTAAAAAATATACCCAATTGTCATAAGCGGTATAGCTTGCAGCCCATCACTTCAATTCCCAAATTGTTATGGGTTAGCCTATATCCGCCTGCACAATTATAATGTTGACATTTTGACTAAATCCATATAGTGATACAGGTTTTTACTCTGGTGTTACACCTTTGTTGTGACTAAGTAAATATTTAGTCAGGATCTTATTTTTCAATTGTGTCCTATATTAAACATATGTGAATTAGTGTATTACTAATAAATGGAAGCCCAAAACAAATCTATTTCTTTGGTGCATTAGTATGTCTTTCTCTGAAAATGGTTTGGCTGATGCGACCCCATATATAATCTTTTACTAAATGAACTAGACATTTAGTTGCCATATGTTGCATCATTCAGGTAAGGCTAGAATGACTTCACAAGAGGTGAGCATGTCAAATACTGGCAGAGAGTATTGTTGGTCCTAATGAATATTTCATAGACATACATGCATTTCATGGTCCTGGTTAAGTCCAACTATGGTGCTTTTTAGGTAAAAAATTAGCTTGCATTCTTGTTGCCTAAGTTTGAGCCTAAGGTTACCATCCCGTTTCCCCATCTTGATTCTCATTAATCCAATAAATCTTAAGTCTTCCTGATTTTCAAGCTGGTGCTGTAGCTGCCAGTCTATGGCCAATGGTGACTTTGGATCAGTATTCCTAAAACTAGCCAAATGTTCCCTTATTTGGATTCTCAATTGCCGAATGGTGCTACCAATGTAAAGTTTGCCACATTTACAAATAATAGCATAAGCAACGTAACACGTTTTACAGTTAATGAACTCATTAATCTCAATTGTCATTCCATTAGCATCAGAAAAAGAAACGCAGTTTGCATGAGCATATTTGCACTGGTTACAGTTGCCACATTTAAAAAATCCCTTTTTTCTTTTTAACCAATTTTCTTTAGTATTATCTTCCTTAACATTCAAGAAAGAAGGACTCCATTATTTTTTATAGTAATTGCTCTTGTGAAAGTGAACTTGGGTTTCTCAGTCAAAAAAGGAAGTAGATCCTTATCTAGTCGTAGGATGTCCCAATGTTTGGACACCATTTTGTAGAGTAAAGAGGAATCTTGTGAAAACTGCGTGATTATAGAAATATGATCTGTCCCTGATTTCTCTTTCGCGCGGTCACATAAAAGTTCCGCTTGACTGCACTCTTTGTACTTATCAGCCGCTTTCTTTATGCATCTGAAATTGTACCCTCCCCTTTTGAATCTATCCATAAGCAGATCGGACTCCTTAAAATAATCCAAATCCAAACTACAATTTCTCCTGGCTCGATAAAATTCTCCAGCTGGGATGTTGTCTATTGGAGATCTTTGATGACTGCTTTATGCATAAAGTACAGAGTTTACCTCTGTTGGCTTACGGTATGTTTTAGTTTCAATCTGCCCATTCTTAACAAAAATATATAAGTCTAAATAGTCTATACTGTGTGAACTCGATGAACGAGTAAAACTGATTCCAAATTTGTTGTTGTTGGCATATAGCACAAAACTTTTAAATGATGCAAGAGACCCTTTCCATACAATTAGGACATCGTCAATAAATCTTCTCCATGCGATTAGATTAGTTTTGAAAATGTCTTGGTCATAGATATGTGTTTCTTCATATTGGGCCATAAACAGGTTAGCCAGGGAATGGCGCAAATTTAGCACCCATGGCTACCCCTGTGGCCTGTGCATAGTATCGATCATTAAAGATGAATATATTATTATCTAAGGTGAATTTCAGAAAACTCTTAAGCATATGTATATGTTGCATATAAGAAGCAGATGAGTTTCCAAAGGTGTAGTCTATTGGTTGAACTGCTAGATCATGATCTATACTAGTATAAAGTGCTGAAACATCTAAAGTAGCCAAAAGGTAGTCTGATTCCCATTTTAGAGTTTTAAAAAATTACAAAACATGTACACTATCTCTAATGTAAGATTTAATTTTAAGGATATGAGGTTTCAACGCTTCATCCAGATACTGCAACATGCCCTCTGTGACCCACCCCATACCACTCATAATTGGTCTGACTGTTGGTAAAATTTCATAAGTCTTGTGTACCTTAGATAGAAAATATAGGGTCGGCATAGTGGGTTCTGTATTAGTCAAAAAAACTTTTTCATCCTCTGTTAGAAAACCTCTATCATACCATACCTGTATTAGTTCCAAATGTTCAATTATAATTCTCTTGGTTGGGTTAGATTTCAAAGGGGTGTAACATTGTGGCGTATTTAGATGAGATATAGCCATGCTAATATAATCCTTAGTATTCATCACCACAATGTTACCCCCCTTGTTCGCTTCTTTGATAGTTATAGACTTATCATTCATTAAGGCCTCCAGAGCTTCCGTTTCATCTTTACTCAGATTTGATCTGCATCTCCTTCTATTATAGATTTTGTTATCCATATGCTTGTGTATATCCTTTAAAATTGCCTTATGGAAGGTTTCAATTACATTATCTGTTCCCAAACAAGATGTACATTTTGATTTTGGCTTCAGTTCTTTTAAATCAAGGTGTCTGGTATTGACACCCAGTGATTGGCAGATGGATTCAGAATCTACAGTAGTTTCTTGGGCTAAACTGGTCAAAGTAGTAATATTACGAATGTCAGAAATAGTATACGAACTCAGTGGATTCAGGGCGGTCTTAGGCTGAAATATTTGTACCTGAGTTGCAAAAAATTTCTTTAATTTCAATTTCCTTAGAAATTTTAAAATGTCTATCTGAAAGTTCACAAAGTCTGTCCTGACACTTGGTGCAAACGAAAAACCTTTATTCAGCACTGCAATTTCAGCATGAGAGAAGCATTTGTCTGACAAATTGATAACTAAATCACATTTCACTGTGTCGCCTGACGTTTCTTGCTGCTCGATGTGGTCAAAATTCCGGGACAACCCTGATCCTCGACAGAGCTTCCCCTCCCGCTTCCGCTTGCCCCCTCTCCTGCCCCTTGTGTGGCACCTGGTATTGGTATAGATCTAGTTGGTGGTGTTGCAAATCTGACTTGCTTTAAATTTGTAAATCTTATATTTCCCTTCTTGTGTCTGCGTATCTGTTCTAAAAATCTTTGCCCTCCACTATGTGTAGGTTCTGTACCTTCTTTGGTTCCGTCATTACTCTCTCTAAGTTCTTCCTCTGAGTCAGGATCTGAGCTGGCAGGTGTAGTATTGTAAGAGCTAAGTCTAGATCGCAGTGTTATATTGTCATATTTAGGTTGAAAAGTATAAACCCGTTTCTGTCTATAGTCCTTGTCATCTCTATGAAATTTTCTAAATTTCCTTAATTTGATATCATCCTGATATTCTCGTAAGATTTCATTCATTTTCTCATAATTCTTTTCCTTAGCAGTTTCCGCATTTGGCATAGCCTTAATTTCTTCTTTGATTTTATTAATTTGTACTATAACCCTCTTGTGTTCTATTGTAGCATGTGTTACCAATAATTCTAACATTACTTTAGAGCTCTGATTCAAATTCCTCTCCCAATTCTCTGCCAGATCAGCATCCTCATCATTATCAAAATTAGGGAAAATCAGAACTCTCAATCCCCTGGGAATAATACCATTTTCTAAATAATTTGCTAAAGATGCATGTTCCCAGTACTTATTGATTTCTTTTTTCGATAGTCTTTCTAGTTTTACAAATTTCTGTTTGAGAGTTTCTGTTGCAGTGTAGCTACTCCTAAAAGGGTTGGATGTACTTCCCCTAGGTGCGAACAAAGCAGCTCTATCTTCGTCCCTGTTGCACGTATAGTCTGCCATTTTCTGGTAGTGGATTTCAGCAGGCACACAAAGCGAATCTGACAGGCTAGAGGTTTATTTGTGGGATCGCTATAGGATTGTGTGTGCTATTTACCACTCTTAAAACTTAAAAGAAAGGTCGACAGCAAGTAATAATCTTCCCTCAAGCTTCCCACAGAGCTTGTAGCAAGTAAACAGAAAACATTGTAGTTCGGGAGGATATCATTTTTGTTTTTGTTTTTTTAAACACTGATTGAAATTTTTGAGTATGCCGTGAATTTTCCATCATCCTGACCTAACATGTGACACAATATCGTATGGTTTTTGAAAAATGTATATATTGAATTAATGTGTCATTTTGTACAGCCTTGAGAATGACCGGTGGTCGAAACACGTGTCGACTGTGTTTTTCTCTAGAAGAATTAAAAACATCCATATTGAAGGAACACTTGGAGTGACTTTCTGAATAATGATGTTGGATTGTAAAAATTTAAAACTTAGATCAAGTGTATGGTGTGAGCGCAAGATATCCTCCCGAACTACAATCTTTTCATCAAAAATGTTGTTGGTTCACCAGATGCGGCTTTCTGACAGCTTTTCAGAAATCCTACCATGAATATTTTTGGATGAATATTATGGATATTACAAGATGAAATGCGTATCTCCCAATTTACACAATGGAAAATCAGCTCCCTCCTAAAGCCTGGCCCCCACCATGTGGAAGAGATCTGGCTTTTAGCTCAGACATCAAGAGGGAGGCTTTTGTTTAGATTAGCCCACATTCCAAGAGCTTCAAAGACCAGCAGCAAGCTAAGGCAAGTTTGTTTTTATGGTTGCCTAAGTGGTTTTTGTTTTTTACTCATTAACAAGCAAAGAGAAAATCCACATTTTGAACAATATTAATTTCATTGTTCATTATTTTTAAAAAATGATGTACTTGAGGAGAAGGGCTTGTATTAGTGTTTGAAAAATCACTAAAGGAACAACAAAGTGAAAGTACATTCTAATAGAGTTGAAATGTAATGTTAATACACTTGAATTAAGGAGTAAAGACACATAAAAACAACCAAAATCATGTAACATAGTTCCAAATCATACAACATAGTTTGTTAAGGGTATATATAAACAAAAAATACATATATATTTACACTGATTCAAAAGGTAACAAATAAAGATGGAACCAGTGGGTGGATGAACACATTCAAAGACTGAATTCATAGAGCTAAAAAATCCCAGGTAAAAAAAAACAACAGTTGAGTTGAAGTAATCGTACCAATCATCTAACAAAGTTAACTGATTTGCCACAATTCCTGCTGAGAAAATAAAGAGTCAGGGTTTTGTTTCGTATTAATCCTAATAGGATGTAGACATTTATTCTAGACTGTAGACCAGTTTGATTTTGGGACAAGTCTCTTAATTTGCCAACTGCCAACGTGTGAAGATTTTTAATCTTTTTGAAAAAGTGGCCAGTGCTGATGTAGAAAGTACTGTAGAGACGTTGTCCAATGTTGGACTGGTAAGCACTCAAAACACGTTTCGGCTATGCCACAGTTGGTGGCATCTATGTACAGCCTTCCTCAGGGCGAAAAAGGGCTTCTATCCCCTGTTGATTAGGCAGGGATAAGTAGGACGTGTGACTTCTTGTGCATATGTACAGAGTCACATGTGGAACTCGGACCTGGGGCCAGCCCCGATGTCCACTTCTATATTACAGGAAAAGCAGGTAGCTGGGCGTTTTTATAATGTCCCCGCTAATGGGAAATACTGGTCAGTTGACCCATCCTGGTAGCGGTGTCGGGGGCAGACTGGTTTCTCTGGCCTCAAATATCTGGAAATAGGTATCCGTCCATCTGCAGAGATCTTGCAGGGGAGCGTGTCCGGATAGTTGCCGGAGGCTAGAAGCACCGCTGTGTTTCAAGCGGGTGCATGAGAGCTGCTGCACGCAGCTGGGGGCACCGTGTTCAGGAGCAGAGGCGCGGTCCAAGTGTGGATGAGACTAAGTGGTTTTAGTCATAAAACCTGTAGAGCAGGAGCATTCCTCATCTCACCCCCCTGACAACAGAGCTTGGACAAGGTCATTTCACACTTGGGGGAAATGAAAATGAAACTTGGTATTTTCCCCCCACTGCCGAACAACATTTTACATTTAATCCAACCTTTTGTTTATGCACACAATCTGAACATGTAAACCCTTGCACAGTGGTGACAGAAGGGCAACATAATGTATCTTTAAAGACTTTAGCTGTACCAGTGAATACTTAAAGTGCTGATTTTGAAGGCCCAATTTGAAATATCCTTTGTTGATTCCAGCCGTGTAACCTTTCATTCTGTTGTAGTTTCCCATTCCTTGTAGATACTTGTAATTTAAAGGATTCATCTGTGATGGGCTCCTCATGGACAGAACTCACAGTTCCATTACTATATGTTTTCCCACATATTCTTAAGGAGCAGATCTTTATTTGAAAGGGAAAAACAGATATTTACAAGTAATTACTTCTGACACAGTGAAAGCTCCTTTCTGTTGCGCAGGGTTGCACACAATCTTGACACTTTTATTTACATTCTGCACACTGTCGTTACTGCCAACATGGTCTCAGCTTTTCCAGACCTTTTACAAAAGTGTTCTTAGGTCTTTCTCTCATATGAGGCAAGGAACATTTTCAGGCATCTCCAAGCATTGACACCTAAATTCGCTACTTTCGATTTGACTTTGCAGGGCCTGATTTCTATGTCAATTCAAAACAGGCTTTTTACTGTGGGGCATGTCCCCCCATTGACTCCAGCCTTCAGTTATGGCGTTTTAGGGCCATTTCACCCCACAATCGATGACTGTATCCCCGTAAGGTTAAGCAATAGAGCTGACCTCGATTGCGGAAGGTGATTCGACTGGTTACGTCTCGAGGAGGTGTATTTTTTTGCTAGGTGACGCAGCACGTACATATCGAACACAAGAGGATATTGGTATACTCTGCTAGGAGGCAGGAAGACAGCTGTGGGTGTTTTGTGTTGGGGTTGTGTGTATTTTGGGGTAACAGGTTATAAAACTGTGTGCACAATAGTTGACTTTTCCGCGCTATTGAGTTCATAAATTGGTGCTGTTACCCATAGGTTCGGACATAGGACACGGAGAGCATGAGACAGTGAGGAGCTAGCATTGGAAAATTGAGTTTGGCAGACGAGATGGACTAGTGGCTGTGTGCGTAAGGCTCATGCGCAAGATTGTGGACGTTCCTGGGGAAGCAGGGTGGTGCGCGGAGCACGCCTAACAGGTTTTGAAGCGAGAGTGGGTTGTAGTAAATTAAAAGCATTGTGGTTACATTGTGTTCCTTCCTTAACAGCGTCTATCGAAACACTCAATTTGACACCAGGAACAATGTACCAAGGGAAGTGCTGGTGTGACACGCCCCTACAGCACCTGTGCAAATTGCTCCCCCACCTATAAGGATAAGATATGCAAATATAGCATAGAATGGTCTAAAGGCAAAGAGGGGAAGTTAACTAAAGCATGGACACCTTCAGCAAGTTTCTCCAAAGATGTGCAGCAATCACTACTGACACACATACAGGGTACCTATAAGGGGGAGAAGCTAGCAAGCTGCACAGCTATATTTGATCTCTGGGGAATGTTCCAAGAGGGAGAGGGGGACACAGCGAGGCGTCAGTGGACCCACATTCCGCTCCCCCACACGTCCCTATGAGTGTGGTCTTCGAAAGACACCGACGATGAGCAGGGTATGTACCCATTACGAGAACTAAGAACAGACAAGGGGTATTCAAATCTGACATACAAACTAACACCATATACTGGGGAAGGGGGGTGGAGAGGCACAGGGCTACTGACCACTGGGCGAGGGGCTAGAAAGCATAGCCACAAATGAGTGTATAAAGGGACAGATTCTTCTGAAGGGAGACAGAGGGGGAAACCAAGGCAATGGAAGGCTTGAAGGGGAGCAGCGTAGATGCGGATTGGACTCAGATAAAGAAAGAAATGGACAGGAAGGAGAAGGAAAGAGAAAAGAGGTTGGAGATAGAGGACAGGGAGAGGGGAAAAGAAGAAGAGAAAGAGCAGGTGCAGAAAGAAAGAGAAGAAAGGATAGAAAGGGTGCAAAGAGAGAGGAATAGAGAGGAGCGGGAGCTGCGGGACAGGAAAAACGCAAGTTGATAGAGAGGGAACAAAGAAAGTTGCAGGTGGAGAGACTGGCAAGAGAATGCACACGCAAGGAGGAGGACGAGCATGCAATAAAGGACATAAAGACGCAATGGACATTGGATCGGGGAGATGAAAGAGCTGGAGGCGGTAGATGAGCATAGCCAGACGGCACAGCCACACAGAATAGGACTGCTATGAAGTCAGGCGCATCGGGACTGGGAGCCTGGGGTGGAAGAAGTGGGTATGACTTGTGAGACTTGTGAGACATCGACATTACCATGAAACCCCACATGGACACAACCACTACAAGGCTGAGCTTTGTAGATGACTTTTGCAATAACATGGGCTTGAGGTCCGACCATGAGGGATGAAACAGTGGGGACAGGTCCCAATCAATGGGGACAGGGACGGATAAGCGGGTGACATGGGAGAGAGGGACCGGTGCAGTGGGAACAGTAGGCAGCAAGGATGAGCATACACCATGGTCAGTTTACAAGCTATGTAACTTTGATGACCTATCACCATACATAGAGAGGCTCAGAGATCTCCCAGGACAAAGGAAGGGGTAGACAGCTATAGTATGTTGTAGCCAGGCGACAGTGTTTGAATACCCATAATAGAACCAATAGACATTTAGACTGACATTAGAAATGCAAACAGACAGGTCAGACTGACTTGCAGGGCAAATGGGCAGGTAGAGTTCACACGGATGCCCCTACTGGAAAAGGGAGGGGGCAACCTCAGTATATACCATGGAAATACATCGACAAGGAAAACATGAGATGTAGGTTACCATCGTTATCCACGGGAAATGGATATGTGAGATGGAAAGGATGATAGCGGGCCAGAGGTTAGCAGTGGGGAATGTAAAGGGATTGTTAGTAGCGATCCTCGGGGAAGCAGCTGATGACGTATGGAAAAGGGAATGTTTTTCGGAGTGACCACCCGGAACACGGTGGACAATGGCTCACCATTTGCAAACTGCAGGGCTGCCGTATGGCAAGCCTTAAGGACACAATAACACGTCAGACATTGGAGCAACTATGTCTCACAAAATAGAGATAGAAAAATACCCCTTACACTACATTCAGGTGATCTATGGGCTATGCTGCCTTCAAACTCGAGAACTGTGGGACAGAACAGTAGCAGTATGTTACCACATATTATGTCAGGGCTGCCAGAACCTGTTCAGAAACAGCTAAGGAAGCTGGTAGGCATGGAAGCAAATACAGCTTATGATCATTCATCATTGTAGGCTGTTGCAGGAGAAACTAAAGAAGAAAGTGAAAAAAAGGCAGTTGGAGGAAGCAAAACTAGAGCAGAAAATACTATCGAAGTACACCATGGAAGGGGCGGTGCTGACAAGCGTGAGCGCACAGGGAGCACAGCTGCAGCAGTACACACATGCGCTCACGGGAGGAGGATTCATTTGGTGCTGAAACATGCAGCAATGGTTTTGAGGAAGAGGAGGGCCCTTGAGAGGATGTGGGTATGGACCACAGATACATCACAACCAAGGGGATTTCCCAGGGGGGTTTCATGGATATGGGCAGCAGGTGCAGCAAGGACCAGGGGATTATGTGGGGGGTCCAGGGTCAAGGTAGAGAGCCACCACAGTACTGGTAATATGGGCAGATGGGACACATTTGTTAAGCTTGCAGTAACAGAAGGATGCAGCAGAATTGGGGTGCACAATACCAGCAAACATATCAGGGGGACCAGGACGACTATTACACACAGGACCAGCCACAGCATCAACAGGGATAGACACAGATTGCACAACCACAGGCACACCAGCCCATCACACAGATACCACAGATGCAAGCACCCGTACCACAGTATTTACAAGCATCGCAGATTGAAGGTGGCACACAGCAGGTGCCACAGATACAGGACAGCATGCAGCAAAACAAAGACACAGTGTCACACATGGACTCCATGGCAACAGTCCCTGTTAGGAAACTGGGAGGGGTCAGCATGGTGGGGAAGAACCCAATTACCGGAACCGGGATGTCCTTATACACTCAATAGGACAGTCCACAGACAGACTTGATGTGTTCCATCCTGTCGATCACAACCAACCCTATGGAGGGACCTTGCATAGAGGTGGCGAGAGATGACAAAATATGTTCCTTTCTTGTAGACAAAGGAGCGAATAGGTCCTTCATTCAAGTGGGAATATTTAGATTGTTAGGCGATGCCATGAATACTCAAGGATTCTCTCTGGCTCGGGAAGTGGTTCCTTTTACAGACAATGGGGGTCATTTCGACCCTGGCGCTAAGGGATTACCGGTGCCGTTAAGGGTACCAGTACCGGTAATCCCTTAGCGCCCAATTCCCATACCGGCGGCTGGAACCTGCCGTTATTGCAGGGACCCGCAAAGGGACCCTGGCGATATTTACGGTATCCGCAATTTGCGGTACTGTAATTACTGCCTTTCCCCATTCCCATTCTGCCCTATGGGGCAAAAATGGGAATGGGGAAGGGCCATGGTGAAATGGGGAAGTACCGCCCCGCCAACCTTGGAATGGGGTGGTACTTTCCCATTTCACCATGGCGGACTCGTTACAATACCGGCAGCAACCATGGTTCTAATAGCGCCATGGTTTAGCACCGGTGTTGTAATGAGGGCCAATATCTCCCTTTCTATAGGGGAACATGATTTATCTCTACCTCTACTTTACTCTCGGCAGACACCTGTAAACATACTGGGACAGGGCATTATGAGCAGACTAAACATGACGATCACATTCACAGACAAGGGGATAGTGTGCCCTAATCAGGAATACACATGCTCAATGTAAGGGTGATCATTCAAGCCTATTGTGGACGAAAGGTACAGAGGGGTGCCAGTAAACGATGAGCTGTTCTAATATGGGACTGAGATTGCAATTGCATGGCTCCCAGGGATTCAAGAGAACATGTGGTGTGTTCCAAACAAGTATTTCTTCAGACCAGAGATACCATTGGATGAGGGAGAAGGGACAATAGCGCCAATAGAAATTGAGGCAGTGGTTGTGAGAGATGAATGGGTAGCAGTACATGGGATAGGACGATCATGGCAACCGGTGATTGCAGTGGCAAAAAGGTTCAGACTAACCACAGTGACAGACAAATAACTATTTAGGGATGAAAGATCAGAGCACCAGATGGTGTTCAAAATGAGTGTGACTTATTGGTTGAGAATACACTACAGAGAGGTACCACAGAGGATGGCAATGGCGCTGGAAGCGTCACCATCCTTCTGTGAGGAGGATTTGGCCAAAGCTGAAACCAGGCACAAGTCTACACTTTCAAAAGAGGCAGATGAGGGCATTTATGAGACGATCTCAGAGCTAGTGGAGCGTGGCATTCGAGTACCATCAGAATCCCATGTAACAGGGCGGTGTACCCAGTTAAGAAATCAAAAGGGCGGTCGCAGCATTTTATCCAGGACTTACGCCCCCCTAAATCACATTGTCGAAGCGGAGTATCCTCTGATTCTAAATCCAGCTACAATTTTGTGCAGAATTCCGGCGGAAGCTGCCTGCTTCATGGTCATAGACTTGAAGAATGCATTTTTCTAAGTACCACTACACCCAGACTCACAAGACTGGACTTCCTTTATGTATAGAAACCGGAAGTGGAAACATGCAAGACTTCCCCAAGGGTACTGAGAGTCACCCTCTATATTCAACAGAGTCCTCCAGATGGACCTCAGCAATGTACAGATGGAGAGCACGGTCCTGCAGTACGTAGATAGAATTATGATTTGTATCATAACAGAAGACCAGTGTAGAAATTACTCAGTGCACATGCTGACAGTGTTAGCGGACAAGGGGTACAAGGTGGACAAAGCCAAACTACAGTACTGTCAGAAAGAAGTACTATACATTGGACAGAATTTCCCAAAATGGTCGACAGATCACATCAGAAAGGGCAGAGACAATACGCAAGACAGACAAACCCACAACAGTGAGAAAAATGCAGCAGTTTTTGGAATTGTGCAATTACTGCAGAGCATCGGTTTTTGACTACAGCACGTACAGCAGCCCTGTACTCTGCGCTCCGAATGAAGCATAAAAGGGACACAAGATAATAAACTGGACGACAGGGATGACTGAGGCATTCAATGAGCTGAAGGAAGCAATATGCACAGCTCCAGTGTTAGGGATCCCAGACCACAACAAGGAATTGTTCCTGTTCTCACACGCTGATGGAGTAGTGATGAAGGCAGTACTGACACAGAAGACAGATTTGAGGCACAAACCCATAGTCTACTACAGTGGAAAACCTGATCCAGTAATTAGAGGACACTACCAGTGCAAACTAGCCTTGGCTGCTGCCGTGGAAAAATCAGCAGCGACTACCATGGGGTGCACCACCACTCTTTATGTGGAGCACGCCCTCTTTGCGATAATGCAGAATCCAAAGAGCACACTGATAACACAGAGAGCATCAGGGTACGAGGTGCAACTATCAAACCCATCACTGAA
The DNA here is from genome assembly GCF_040938575.1 of Ambystoma mexicanum. Lineage (NCBI taxonomy): Eukaryota > Metazoa > Chordata > Amphibia > Caudata > Ambystomatidae > Ambystoma > Ambystoma mexicanum. The sequence continues at coordinate 1,534,475,922 of NC_090937.1, forward strand.
AGTGGTGATGTGCAGACTTGCTAACCCAGCAATCTTTCTCACAGATGTCCTGCAGGAAGGTGACTACGCACACGAATGAGCAGTAAACATGCTGGAATTTAGTGACTCCTGCAAGGTACACAAGGATGCACTTGAGGGGGGAGATGTGCTATACATTGATGGATCATCGATAATTGACCAAACAGAAGGGGCTAGGCATACAGGAACTGCAGTGGAGGGAAGATGGAACAACTGAGGTAGTGGCCAGTTCGGGTCGACCATCACATTACTCAGCTCAAGCAGCAGAATGCATGGCCCTAATACTACCAGTGGAGCATAGCAAAGGAAAGGAAGTGACAGTGTACTCGGACTCCGCGTATGTGACGTCCAAGGTACACTGAGGGCTGGCATGATGGATAAGGAGAGGCTTCAGGAGAGCTGATGGGACTCCAGTACAGCATGCACTGCTATTGGGCAGGCTAATAGAAGTTATACAGTATCCTGCGCAGACAAGTGAAGTGCCAGGCACACACGAGGGGAAGATGCCGTCTCAAGGGGAAATGAAGCAGTAGACTCAGAAGCAAAGTGTGCAGCATATTTTGGAGAGCTACTAGAAATGGAGACAGCATCACATGCCCGAGACTATGCAAGACACATGGTACGAAGGAAGCGTACAATGCATTACCAGAAACACAAATAATGGAGTTGCAGGGATCGCACCCAGAGAGAAGAAAGAACTGTGGACCAGGAGGGGATGTAAAGTATCTCTGACAGGCGCCTTATGGTGGCAAAACCACACGGGGAAGGTGGTGATGCAACTAGCATTATTGAACACTGCACTGACACAGTAACACTATTCAACCAACCCAAGAAAGTAGGTAAATGCTGCCCATATTGGAGAAACTTGGTTCCGTCCTAATTTGGTGGAACATGTGGCTGAATCTGTAAGCAATTGTTTGACATGTAAGCAGTTCACTGCAGGACATACCTTGAAAGATGTGAGAGGACCCATACCTCAGCCAGCAGGCCCATTCCAGCATCTACATGTCGACTAGGTTTACATGATCCAAGTGTGTCAAGGATACTGCTACATGATAGTGGTTGTGTGCACATTTTCTAGGTGGATTGTGGCAGGCCCCTGTTCACATCCTGATGCGCTCAGAGCAGCAAAGTTCTTTGTCTGAGAAGTATTCCCAAGATGGGGCATGTGTGAGGTTCTGCTGTCTGACAGCAGCTCTCACTTCGCCAATGAGATGTTCAAGCACATAACTATGTTGCTGGGCATTCAACATAAGTTCTCTTGTGCTTATCACCTTCAAGCAAATGGAGTGTGTAAATGCCTGAATGGCCTTTTAAAGGAGACAATCAATACGACAAAACAGAAAACAAATAAAAGCTGGCTTCATTCTCTTCCACTTGTGCTCTTTGCTTTGTGTAATATGCCCGGGTCTGACCACCATTGAATGCTCCATGAGGTGGTGACAGGGCGGCACAAATAACTCCCACTGGCTCCTCCCACTAGAGCACTGAAAAATAGTGAAAGTAGCGCAGATGTGTTAGGGCTGAAAATGTATGATTACATTAATTCCTTGATTGATAGTGCTTCTTTTATCTCTCGTCACATACAAAGACACCGGGTATGCCCAGAAGACAACAGAGAAAGCAACAGTGACAATGAACTAAAAGACTCTGAGATAAAAAGACATGTTAGAGTTGGGCATACAGTGTTGCTGAGGAATTTTGTTAAAAGGTGGGACCTACCTAGATTTACTGGTCCCTACACTGTGGAGAAAGTGGCAGATTAAGCATCAAAGCTTGAAGGAAAGACTGTCTGGAACTACCTCACAGACATCAAGCCCTATCAAGCAACGGCCTTGCACTGCCGAGCAGAGGACATTGAATGGTTACTCGCTCAAGGGCAGCAGATATATGGAATGAACTGCATGCATACATAAAGTTAGTATACACTGGGCCTCATTATGACATTGGCTGTAGCTGTGCCGGTAAATACAGGCACGGCTGCCGCCCGAGTCATGAATTTTCCGGTGTCCGGGAATGGGCAATTACCTGGGCATTACAGCCCTGGCGTACCCGGTAATTGCCCATTCCCAGGCGCCAGAAAGCCCACTGGGAAAGGTTGAGCAAATGAAACTATAGGAGATACGTAGAAAGACAGCATGCAGAAGGCGATTAACCGGGGAGACTGCTGGCCTGGTTGTGTAAGATTGAGGGCCCGAAACAGGTGATTGGAGAGATACACAGGGGTGATGGCATAGTAGCGGACACTAAGGAAGGGTTGAACAAATGCTTCCATAGATACTATCAGGAATTGTATACAGACAAGATTGAGGAAGAAGAAATCAAAATATGGGATGCACTAGAAGAGATCAATCTTCCCAGACTTGAAGAAACAGATAGAGAGAGATTAGATACACCACTCACGCTGGAAGAATTGGAATATGTAATCCGAACATTACCCACTAATAAGGCTCCAGGGGTAGATGGTCTCCCGAGTGAATTTTATAAAAAGTATATGATTGACCTACTCCCACCGATGTTGGCCATGTTGAACGAAGCGTTTGATAGAGGTAGGCTGCCAGAGACCCTCAGGGAAGCGATCATCATCCCGCTCCTTAAACCAGACAAATCAAGTACTGATTGCAGATCCTATATACCACTATTGATGTTAAATCAAGATAGTAAGATCCTCACTGATGTGATGGCGAATAGACTGAGGCTGATGATAAACACCCTGATAAATCATGATCAAACTGAATATATTCCCCGCAGGTGCATCTCCGACAATCTCCGGAGACTACATCATATTATAGACCATACAGTGGAGAGTTCCCAAGAATTAGCGATAGTCTCACTAGATGCAGTTAAGGCTTTCGATTCAGTCAAATGGCCATGGCTGATGGCGGTATTGGGAAAATACAGGATGGGACCAGCGTACCTGAAGTGGGTTGAATTACTGTACAGCAAACAGATTGCTAGAGTCCGTACGGGATCGGTCGTTTCAGAACGATGGACACTGGGCAGAGGTACCAGGCAGGGGTGCCTCTGGTCCCCGATGATATTTATCTTAGCGTTGGATCCTTTGGCGGTATACCTAAGGTAGCAATATGGAGAAGTGGGCATTAAAACGAAAGGGGGGCAGCACTTGATATCGCTATGAACAGATTACATGCTGTTGTATCTACAGTATCCCGAAAGAAATGTGCAGTAAATCTTAGAGGTATTAGAACAATATGTTATACTATCAGGCATAATGGTCAACCCTCAGAAGTCCATCGTGTTCCCCCTGGGCAGATATGTGGGAGTGCCTCAACATGAGTTACCAGTGTTACGAATTGGGTGGACTATAGACACCTTTCGATATCTGGGGTTGGATGTGTATCACAAGGTAGAGGACGAGCACAAGAATAACATGGAGAAGGCAGTAAAGAAGATCAAACGGAGCATAGAATTCTAGGCGCGGTTGCCTCTGACCATGATGGGAAGAACGGCACTGCTCAAGATGATAGCATTACCCAGGCTGCTGCACAATTTCGCAAATGCCCCATACATGATACCTAAACCGTTTTTCGCCATGGTGCAGAGTATATGTAGAGAGTTCATCTGGCAAAACTCCAGAAATAGGATAGCCCTGTAGAAATCACAGAATCCACACGACCGGGCAGGGATCAGACTGCCTAACATTGAGGTGTCCTACCTAGCTGATCAGCTTCAATATGTAGTAAGATGGCTATCCGAGGACACCACACCAGAGTCCAGATTGCTGAGGGGAGAATGCGCACTTTATTTTTTGAATGAGTGGATATGGGTAACCAACCCTCCGAAGGGGAAGAGATCGGCATTGTTGGTCCTAGGAAGGAATATCTGGCATAGAGCCTGCAGAATGATCGGGAGCAAGTTGCTGTGCTCCCCGCAGGTCCCCTTAGTAACACTGAGAGGTGTAGACAAACATTTGAGGAAGACCATCAGAGAACATTAGAAACCAGTGGGAGTACAGATCGAATACAATGCAGATATCCAAAGGTATAGGAGAAGAACCAGAGATCATGGACAAAGACACCTATATGGACAGCCTCGACTAAGCACCAAGTAGCCCTGATGCTGACCTTATTAGTGACACCACAACGTAGCAGCATTAGACATGAAGCACACTCACAGTCCATCACTGCATCACAGAAACCCACACTTGTATACATAAAGAGCATATGTGCACAGTTCTGTAGCTAGAGGACAGATATATGTACATACTGCCAATGCTTTTATTATTTTTTCATTAGCCAAAGGCAGCAACACAGAACCACAAGGCACAAGAGGTCCTGAGCAAGTTTGCTGATGCTTAACGCAAATAACCTTATGGGACTACATGAATATATTTGGAACCTGGTAGAACCCTGTGTGACCACTGAGCATGAGATGAGGAAAGCTGATTCAGGCTGCATGGAGCATGAAGCAGACTCGCAGCCAAGGTCAGAGATACACGGCTACATTCCAGTCTCAGTCAACAAGGGGACCAGCTGCAGATAAACAGGATAAACCCTCATAATTGCAAGCTTAAGAGTTCACTTTTGTGGTACCTAAACACATGGTACAGCCAAATGAGACAATGGACAGTCATCCGTGGTGGGAAAGCAGAGTCAATCCCAGCAAGCCAGGCACAGACTGCAACAAGTGTTGCGACATTTGAAGCACATCCTCATAGGCAAAGGTGGTACGCATAAGTTACAATACAGACACATAATCGTTCACATCACCTTGGAGAGGTGCAGCGCAAGCTAAGAACTTGATCGAGTCCCTGGGCTGGGGAGATCAGCTCCAACCAATCACAGCCTAACAACCCAGGAGCAGATGGCAAGCGGCATGAACCTATGGTAAGCCCACTAATCTGAAACAATGTCATAGATAGTTTCTTGGAGATAGGACAGGCCAGCCACCTGACATGCAAGGACCAGTAGAATAACACCTAAAGGGTCCCCTATAGGTAGTAATACTCTCAATACCCAATCCCTCATGTGATAGGTGTTTTGGAGAAGGGCCCAAGGGATGACAACAGAGTCACACAAAACTATGCCACACGCCATGGAGAGCAGAGATGTACCAGAGAATTCTTGTTTTTCTTGCATTTATCCCTGTTGGTTTTATTTGCAATAAACTACAGTATTACTTGCCGTTGGCTGAGTCCTCCGTCTGTTCTGGGGAGGGTGTCAGGCCCTCGAAGTCGGTGGACTTTCAGCCATACTCTGGCATACCTGGAAGTCCTTCCCAGCAGTCTCCTTTCATGCATTCCTTTATCGCAACACCCCAACTGTGAACTGGGATGTTAATCAATTGCCCCAAGAGGATGTTTAGTCTGTATTCTAGCTTAAAGTCAAGTGTGTTGTTTTTCCCAGGTACATTGGAAAATACATAGAGAGTTGCAGTATGACGTTCTCCTCAATACACATAATTAAGTTCTCCCCAAAGAGCTAGAACCATTGATGTTTAACATTTTCATCGCCAGAATTCAATGCTTTCCCATGGACATAAAGAGGTATATATGTCTTGAGGGCATCAAATGATTCATGAAAGTACCTCTCTGGAATGAATTACAGCTATTCTCTTAACTTTGTGCATAATCTTAATTCTTAAATACTTAAACTTTCCCCAATGAAACCAGTGAATAGCTATATTCTCAACTTCTTTGCCTTCTTAAGGGACTGCTTTAATATTTTCAGCTTTGAGTGCTTCAGCAAGCGGCTTAAAATGCAATGGCACAAATAGCAGCATTCTCTCACCCCTTTTTCTATATGTAAACATTCTGATGTCACATAAAGCAATATAGCCCTCACCTGCAGACTACAACATGCGATGGGCTCCACTACCCAAGTCAGTGGTTCTCACATAAGCCTCCAGAGAGGCACAGGTCCCCTACCATGCGTTAAATCCTTTACGTCAAAAGATTTAACTCTATTAGAGCTATTTCAACCCCAGTGGCTAAACGAATAGGCCTTAAACTTGCTGAGACCAATGTACAGAGGCAGCATAAGGCTGAACCCTGAACACCTATGGTGATTAGACCTCTAGCCAGTTATCTTGGAAAAGTAGGATTTTGTGTCCGAACGAATGACGAAGGTGTTCACATGGGAAAACATAAACTATTCTGCAACATCATTCAATGTTCTCTGAAAAACCAAGAAAATGCAAACTGGCCCACTGGGCCTAACAATGGCCGATGAGTGCTCCTTAAATGATACGCAACATGACATGATTGTAATGTGCTGCTCTGTAAATCAAGCACAGGTGATTATTGTTAGGCAAGATTGTATGTAGTAACCCTGTGGAAGACTACACCAGTCTTGTCCTCTTGGCAATAGGTAACCCAACCTTTGGTATAGGCCTGTACTACACAAGTTGGTAGAGTGACTGAGCAGCCAGACTTGTCTCAAGAGGGGTCCATGTGAGCAGTAGGGTTGCAACATAGAGGTTCACAGTGGCATGTATTCAAATAAAACTTATACTCAAAGTTTCTTGATTAAAATAATAATGTATGAATTTAACAGTCAGTTTTAAAATAAGCCTCATTTAGAAGGGGCAAATATGAAAAACTGAAGTATACTTCAACACTACACTCCTTCAGTTCAATTAAGTAAGTAAATACCCTTTTGGGATGTCACACACACTTCCTACACCCTGAGGTGACTTCAATTGCTAGGACACTGTGAACATTAATATATCACTGTTTGCACTTAAAAAGCACTACTGAAGTTGTGGCAAAAAGGAAAAAGTTAGGGAAGGAAATAAAGGTTAACAGGTTTCGCCAAACAGGTAAGTACTTCACAATCCCACAATGAAATATAGGTTAACCTTTCCCAGCTATACAAGTAAGGTATGTATGACTTTTTGGAGGGACAGTTAAACACAAAGTCAGAGGGTAAGAACAGTCTTCTGGGACCCAACACAGCCAATGTTAATTGAGCAAAGTCTAGGGAAGTTGATGCACTTCTTGAAGATAGCACAAACGTCTTGCACAATGTTAAGGAGAGCTTTTGTAGTAAAATAATCACTATTTGGCCACAAGCTGGGATGCTTGTGAAAAAGCAAAGATGGAAGCACCTCTGCAAAGGGCAGCCAAGGCAAGTCTCCAGTGAGAACAAGCAAGCTACACACAGCAAGAGGTAAATACCCCTAGTTACATAGTACCTTGAGTCTGAAGAAAAGATTCCAGCTGGCTTCTGTTCCTGTTGTAGTCCTGCAGATCCTGTTGTTCCTGGGCCTCAGTCGTGGGGACAAGAGGGAGGACATCTGGGGACTCCTGGGGACTCCTGCACTATGGATTGAAGGTCGGTGGCAGCAATGGGCCCACTCGAGATCTGTGTCACTTCGATGTTTCATCTACTCACAAATAGCACCGCTGTGAATCTTGGACACCTTGTGGACTCTCCTTGCTACTGGGGTCCAGCACTCTGTTGAGGTGGCTCAGGCTTGGTCAGTCCTGCTTCAAGGGAGTCTGGAGGATCGTCCTGGAGCTCGGGTCCAGCTTAAAGGCGGTGTACTCGTCCTGGTGTTCCTGTCCCCTGCCATTCGGTTCCTGCAGCAGCAAAGAAGTACAGGCAGCAGAGAGAGGGGACCCAGGTAAGTTCGACTTGGGGCTGATTGGTCCCACTAACCCAAGGGGAGAAGTTGTCCTTTCCGGGCTTCTCTAGTCGATTAGAAATTCAGAGTTTCAGCACTACAGCAGGGCTTCACCGGCCAAACCAAGGGTCCGAGAGGGTGCAGCAAGCTTCTCTTCCAGTTTCTTCATCGGTTCCTTTGTCCAGTGGTCGGCTCTGCCTTCCTTGCAAAAGGCCTTGCCTTTTATGCAAGTTTCTCCCATTCATTTGCAGCCTAGCTGTCACTCACACTGCAGGGTGGCAGTCCTACAGGGGCAGCAGACAGCCAATCACCTTTGGGAGCATTCCTGTAACCAAGGAGACTAAGCACAGGGAGTTTTGGGAACCTCCATTGTTTCCTGGCCTGCAAGACACGCTGGAGCCAGGGGCAGGCTTCACCAGTGAATCCCGCCAATGACAAAATGAACAAAGGGACCAAACCTGGTTTGGCGCACAGAGTAAATCTAAAGAAGGACCATTCTAACAAGAAATGGTGAAAAAAAGAAGACCGGACCATTTTGACAAAATATGAATCCATGGGTGCAATACTGCAGCTGAGGATTCAGCCTGCGATAAAAACGCAAAATAATAGGAACATTAAACTACTGCCACTAGCCATTAATTTTAGAAAGGGTAACATACAAATTGTTACATGAGAAGGTAGACAAAGGGGATACTAAGTAACCCCTCCAGAACTCTATGTAAGGTAGTGTGTGCTGGGTCTACAAAGAGAAAAAGGTAAGTAAAGTAAATTGCACTTTACTACTCTTGGAAACTATCCAAAAGAAGGTGTTTAAAACTTTGAGAAATCCAAAAGACTGGTCTGTGACACCGCACTGAGGGTGCTGTGTGTCAAAATGCATAAGGATCATGCCAATGGAGTTTGTCAGACTTCAAAACCAAAAAAAAACCACAGAGTCCAAATAGAATAAAAATACATGAGAGAGTGAGAACAAGGGCTCACTCCAGGATACCATGGAAAAGTCCTACAGTCCAGCAAACGAGCTGGGGGTCTCTAAGGTAGAAGGGAATTGACACAGAAATGAGAATTCTCCATAACACTCATAATATATGCACTTGCCCAGTACACCTGGCTATCAGAGGGACTACAAACGTGGTGCATTATGGTAGCTAGATGGGGTAACATTTGTATTTACGTTTGCATTTGCTCAGGAGGATAGCTCAGGGGGAACACCCTTTCCTTGGAAGCAAGAACAACACAGAGCCACACACGCTTAGGAACCCCTTGAACGCGTTATAAATAATCAATTGCAATTACAAATTAAGTCGCCACTAGCTAATGTGACAGATGCATTGTTTGCGATAGTCTCACTAGATGCAGTTAAGGCTTTATTTATTTGTAACGCGCACCAGACCCAGGGGGATCAGGACGCGAGGAAAAGGACGTTTTCAGCTTACATAGTTACAGGGTGCGATACAAAATACAGCATAGCTTACAGAGTTACACAGAAGCAATACAAAATACAGTATAGGTTACAGTTAAGAGGTCACCACAAGCATGTGAAACAGAATGCAAGTTACCTAATACAGGTTTGGTGGAGATGCAGCAGATGGAGTAAAATTATAGCTATAAAGACTGGATTTAAGATAGGTGGTCTCCATGAAGTAAGGCTTTGAGGGTCATACTGGGTTAAAGATCATTTTCTTTAAACCAGATATTTAGTCTGAAATGTGGGTAGGTTTGGTCTGCCCTCAGGATGGGTGGGAGGGAGTTCCAAAGTTGGGCAGCTTTCGCAGGGAAGCTATTGCCGCCAATTGTCATAATTTTGAAGTAGGGAACTGTCAGGCAGTTAATGTAGGCCGCTCTGGTAGGTCGGAGTGTAGGTCTTCTGTTGAACCTCTTTGTCAAATAGCGAGGTGCTGCATTATTAAGGCATTTGAATGTTAGTGAAGCAGTTTTAGGTCTCATTTTGTCAATGGTGGAGAGCCAGTTAGTCTGTCTCCTTGCTGCCGAGATATGTTCTCTTTTGGTCATTCCCACCGCTGCTCTCAGGGCGTTATTTTGAAGTATTTGAATTTTCCTGGTGATGTGTTTATTGGACCCAATGTATAGGGCGTTACGGTAGTCCAACTTGGACAGCAAAAGTGCTCTTGCCAGTGTGGTACAACTGCTTGTTGAGAGGAAGGGTTTAGCCGATCTGATCAGCTTACATGTGTAGGCTGGGATGATGCCATTGCATTCACTTGTTTCGCCAAAGTAAGGCTGGAGTCGAGGTAAAAACCTATGGTTTTTACCCCCTTGGCAACCTTAATCGTGTTGCCATCTATATCAAAGGAGGTATAATTAAGGCCAAGTTCTTTAATGTTGGATGTGGTCACCAGAAGGATGTGTTCCGTTTTGTCATCATTCAGGCATAGACCATGGAGTGCCATCCATGCCTGGATGATGAGGTATATTCTATTCACCAATGCCAAATCCTGATTGTAATCCCCTGTAAGTGGGATGAGAATCTGGGTGCCATCTGCATAGTTAGTGTAGGTGACACTGAGACAGTCCAGATCATCAAGAAGGGTGTTGGTGAATATGTTATACATGGTAGGGGAGACGCAGGACCCCCCAGGAACACCACAAGTGATGGGAATGTGATCTGCTGATTCTGAGGTGGAGAAGACTCTCATGGTTCTCTCACTTAAGAAAGATTGGATCCAAGCTATAGCTTGTTGCGAAAAATGTGCTGCTGACTCAAGATGGTTGCAGAGTACCTTGTGGTCCACCAGATCAAACGCTGCTGATAAATCCAGAAGAAGTAGTAAGGCAGATTTTCCTTGGTCTCTCAGCTAGTCGACCTGGGCCTTAAGGTCAATGAGCGCTGTTTCAGTCACATGCTGCGGTCTGAAACCTGAATGCCGGGTGCCAAGAAGTTGGTTCTGCTCCAAGAATTTCTGAATCTGTAGGTAAGCCACCCTGTCTATTATCTTTAGGAGGAATGGCACCGTTGTGATTAGCCTATAATTCATAGGTATAGCAGGGTCCAGCGTTTGTTTCTTAAGGAGATGGATGACCCAAGATTCCTTAAGGTTACTTGGGATGGTACCTGAGGTGAATGACGCGTTGATAACTTAGAGATAAAAGGTGATAGGTCCCTCGCAGCGTTTTCTATGATTTGGTCAGGACATTTAACTCCTCGGCAGTTGGATGGTTTAAGAGAGAGTATTATTTTTTTCAACCTTCAGTATAGAAACTTTGGCGAAGTTGAGGCGATGTGCTGGTTTATGTGTTGTAGGTAGTTTACCCCTTTGTAGGTAGTTTACCCGTTTGTAATGTATTAAATTTGTTGGCTAAGGTAGATGGATCTAGTATGTCTGGTAGTGAGTTTAAGGTAGGGAGTATCAGCGGTAAGAGTCTGTCAGTAGTTACATTCTTTTCATTCCTAGTTAATGTGGGAGGTGCTATGAGGTTATTTTGAGTCTAGTGGATTTTGGCATCTAAGGTGAAAGCTATGAGTGAGTGGTCTGTCCATACCTGTGGGCTGATAGTGGTAATGGTAGTGTTACAGTTATAGTCTGCCACCCAGTCAAGCGTTCTACCCTTCTCATGGGTTGGTTGTGTTACTTTTTGGGTGAAGCCAAGCTCTGAGAGGACATTGGCAATAGACGTTGCTTGTGCATCTTTAGGATCATTGAAGCCCAAATTCATGTCTCCTAATAGGAGTGCCTTTGAGGCATTTTTTAGGTTATTCGAGAGGATCATGGAGAGGTCCTCCTCGAAAGAGCCAATGGGGCCTGGTGGTGGTATATATTAGGTATATGGTGATGGTGATGGGAGTCTGAAATTGGGTAGCTTGGCTATGAGGGATTCGCAAGAGTTGACGCGCAGAGGTGCTGCTATTCTCATTGCTAGGCTAGATTTTACTATGATAGCTATACCTCCTCCACGGGTGTCAGCTCTGTCTTCTCTAAGAATAGTGTAGTTAGCTAGCACTGCAAGCATCAAGGCAGGGCCTGCTGCCTGATGTAGCCAGGATTTGTTAATGGCTAAGAAGTCGTCATTTTCTATTTGTACAAGGTCTGCAGTTTCTGTGGCATGGGCTACTAATGACCTTGCATTAATGAGTGCTCCTTTAAGTGGGGAGGAAGGAGTTACTGTTGATATAGTGGGCGGGGCCTTACTGTTTAGGTCAGCCGTTATAGTTGGAAATGTATTATGTTTTGATATACTGGGAATCAAGGTGTGGGTGGCTCTTGAGTTGATGTGATTCATCTTTTAAGGGGTAATAGCATGGTTGTTACTGTGAAAGGCAGGTGTGGTGGAACGGCTGCAGGCAGTTTGAATAATTTGGATAGTCTCGAGTGTAGTTTAATGGTCCTGTGCATAAGGTCACATGGGATGTTAGTTCTGGGAGGGTTAGGTGTGTGGCTGAGGTTGATTAGCTTAGCTGGCATACATTTCACACCGGGTGTGGTCACTCTAGTGTTGCTAGTCATTGTATTTGAGGACATATTTTGGAATAACGGACCAACGGTTAAGGACAATGCGGTCAGAAGAACAATTAGGTAAAGGGTGGTGGCATGCATTATGTTCTGTAGCAGTCGGGTACATCAGATGGCGATTGGTAGGGGTAGTGCTAGAGGGCCTCGTTCTGTGCTATAGGCTAGTCGGGCAGGTAATCAAGGGTGGCAAGGGTGGGCTAGTGAAGTGTGCCAGTCTTACACTCATAGCCAGTGTGGGTAAGCAGCGCAGGTTGATTAACTGGTGCAGTAACTATAGTGGGAGCAAGTGGTACGCTAAAGCCAGTGAAATATGCAATGGAGCTCAGTAGGCTAGTGACAGGCAGCTACAATACATATCATAGGGCAACTATGCAATGGAGTTCAGTAGGCTGTGCAATAGGCCGTTGCAATACATATCATAGGGGAAATATGCAATGGGGCTCAGTGGGCTAGGGCAACAGGCAGTTGTAGTACATATCATATGTCAAATATGCAATGGAGCTCAGTAGGCTAGTGCAATCAGGCAGTTGCAGTACGTATCATAAGGCTATTCCCATATAGTCAAATACAGGTTGCTCTTAGTGAGCTAGGCATGGACATTAGGCAAGTGGGCATGTGGGCATTTGGCAAGGAATGTATGAGCAAGCACGGTTTGCAAGCGGTAATTTAAGGCATACCCCGTTGATAATGATATCATAGGGATAACGTGCATTTGTACGGTAGCTGAAATCAGGCGCAGATCTGAGGGGCGTATTGTACCCACACTTGTGTGAGCAAGTGAACTTGACTGCTCAATACAGAAAATGGATGTCTCAGTAATGGTGAGCAGAGCGAAGAAGGAAGACCCATAGAGTTGGTCTCAGTGCGCCCTGGTGCGCCCAGGGGCGTACAGGGCCTTAGTATGGGCCTTCGTAGGAGGCCGCCTGCGCTTCTGCCTGCCTGCGGATGTCGTCTGTAGAAAAGAACGCTAGTTGCCTATCAACGAGGCTACAGCCGATATGGCGCCGTGTTGTGCCCGACATCAGGCAGTCAGGCGGAACGAAGATCGGGATGTGTGCGAGCATTGGAGCTGGTGCAGGGCTCTCTAATTAAAGGCACAGACTTCAAATTTCAAATGTAGGGAGGAGTATGGATGGGCAAAGAGCCTTACCAATGATGATGGCACACATGGAGATCACGGGGAGGCTGGATGTAGCAGTGTGTTGCAATGTGCACGGTACGCACCATGATGCTGGCTTGCTGCTCTAAGCGAGGGGGAGAAAGGGCTCCTGCCCTCTCCCAAACGTACTGCTGCAGTTTTAAACAGTTATTTGTTTTTACTCTATAGAGTGCATTTCAAGCAGTTACTTTCTCTCAAGCTGCTTTCTCAACAGACTGGGGCCAGATTACAGAAACGTTGTAATAGTGCATGAGCAAAACTGCACTGGAGCAAACATTCCATAGTCAAAACATTTACATGGTGACGAGTGCCATTTGTCCTGGAATAAGCACTAGGACAACCATTTCCCTAGTGCAAAAAAAACATGCAGTTTCAATGCATATTTTTCAACAGGGAACATTTTTCGATGCAACATTGTACTTGCACTGGTGGCAAAGTTTCTGCCATGTTTTTGTTTTGCAAAATAAAAATAATGACAACAAAATACATGCTCCATTATCAAATCTCCGAGCATGAAAAAGAAAAAAATGGTTCCCATGGTTCTCATGCAGGAGTAAAACCAAAGCCAGGTTGCAGGGGTCACCAACATGGTGACAATTGAGAAAGAGCCACAGCAAGGCATAGAAACCGGCCCGCAGGGGATAGAGAGTTTTGCGGTTTAAGGGACAGGCAGGCGTTTGCAAGCTACATTCGGCGCTGCCTGTCTTATCCTATTTGCTGGATAATCTATTTATAGCAGTGTTTCGTAATGCACTACACAGCCTTTCTTTTTTAATCACAACGGGAAGGATTTTGATGGATTCAAAATGTTTTAGATGAGTCGGAACACTTTGCGTTGCTTCGTGGGCAAGGTAAGCCGCACTTGTTTTCCCACCGGCTGGGAACAAGCTGTTGTTTTGTGCGAGGACTGTGACCGCAGGCATCCGTTATAGACAAACAACTAAAGAATATTGGTATCGTATTTTTGGCACATATAAAATAAACAGTGTGAAATAGGAAAATGACACTAAAATGGCACATTTATGGGGAGAATGCTTTTTTTGTTTTGTTTTCCTAGTCGTCAACACCTAGATGGCAGACCTCCAGTTCTCTGAAAAAAGCCTGGGTTCCAGTCTTGTTTTTTCAAGCATTTGTTTGCATCTTGTCACACGCATCTGTGCGTTTGTCAGAAACCCTGCTTCTTATTTCAGAAGTGTGTGGCAAAAAGCAAGAGAACACACTGGTAAAGCGCAAGGCCGATCTTAAGTAAACAGCCACGCTGACGCTCCTGGTTTTAAGTATGAAAAGGCGGGAACACTTCAGGGCAGTAGGTACTATTTGCTCTTTTTAATAGCTATGGACAAGGGCTGCTTGGTGCCAGGCCCATGTGGGTTGCCTTGCAGGACACCAAATATGTTTAAAAAAATGTTAACCACCATGTGTTTTATAATTGTACAATATGGATTGGAGGAGCCCTATGCATGTAGGAATTGCTCTATATGGGATGCCAGGCCATTGGTCCGTCTTCATCTGTCCATTTCCATCCACGTGGGCCTTGCTGGGCTCATCATCCATGGTGAAGCTGACCTGACAATTAGTTAGCCACTCAGATAAACATTGTTATTCTATCATTGTAACAATGCACCTGGCAGGGATGGGCTCAGGGGGAGAGCTGAGGTCACAATAACTCACATGCTTCACTCACTCCCAGACAGACCAGCAACGCTCAAGGTCCTCCACCTTAGTTTTAGTTTATAATTCTGATGCTACCCTGTACCTCGCTGCACAAATCACGTGACCCATTTGTGGAGGCACGATAGCCTTACCTTCTGATCTTAGTGATCGATTGAGGGGTGTAAATGTGTTATGGTTTGGATGGTGTTGTGGCATGCAGGGGTCATGGTATTAAAGCATTTCAATTCTGAATTTCTCATATGGGGATCGTTGGGGGCAGGAGGGCCTTGCTAAATGCTTCGTGGGATGGAACTGCCAAGAGGCTCTCTGCTCCCTTCTCATGACCTTGCAGGGTGCATTCTTCCTAGGGCCTGATGGCCTGTAACTTCCTGAACAATGAAGGACGTTGTGGATATCTGAAACCTGGCCAGGGTGAGGGTGGTGTTCACGCTCATGCAAGGGGCCCAGTACTAATACACAAAATGTTGTTCGCTGCACGTGGGCCTACATTCTAGGATGCCTGCCATTTGCCAAGATGGCGTTCATCCCTGCATCTACCGTACAGCTTGCTATGCATGGACTAAGATCACGCACCCTCCTCTATGTGCACCTACCCTCCCCCTGCTCCCTGAATGTGCTCTCCTAGCGTTTATTTCTCATTTGGTATCGCCTAGGGGGGTGGAAAGACCCTCTATCTTTCCCAGAATTCCCCCATTTTGTTAATCGTAAATTACAGAACTCAACTGCAGTGTCTTTGGCACCTAAATTCCAATATATTTTCTCCTCCCTCCTCTGCAACCTCTCTAACCTTTCAGCTTCCAGGTATAGTGGCAAACTGTCCACAGTGCTCTATATAATTTACGGGGTCTGGTAGGGGTTTGGCTATGGTGCTACGAGGGTGTAACAGATGATGATTCTCTATCATACGGGGCTTGTTTGGGTCATCTGTCTGGGTACTGCGAGGTGCTTTGGGTGTTCCCCCAGTTGAGACCATCACCATTGATCTAATGGCCGCTGCTTTGGCACAACATTGGTGTCCCATAGGGCGCATGCAAAAAAAGACCAGGATGAAGTCGATGGCGGGTACTAGCATTTATACAATCGCCGCCAGCCTTGATGGTGCTCAAGAGAAAGTCAGATCAAACCAATCTTCACTCTGTATTTCAGCTTCTTTCTTCATGCGCACTCCCAGGTTTTGTACAGCTTTGATTATGTGTGACAGAGAACCACTTTCTGTTTTTACAAAAAGAAGGTCTAAGTAAAATGTGTCTCTACAAGACTGGGGACCACAAAGCAATCATAATTAATTGTGTTTTATTCTCTTACATAAAAAAGTAGACATTCTATTATTCACAAATATTTGAAACTATCATAAAATGATCACATTACATAAAACACATAAAAAACAACACAAGTGGAAACACTACACATAGATCGTGTTCGCATAGTATACACAATGATCCTCCGTGTGATTCTTCACACTGGGGCCTTTTTTCCTTCAAATAGGGTCTAATAACCTCCCTTGCTACACACAGCAAAAACCCATTTTCAGCATCTTCGGGAGATATGAATGTGCAACAGGATTCCCTGACCTTTTTGCATACACCTCTATCCATAGAAGTAAGCATATCTAGGATGTAGGGATTCTGTGTCGTCATCTGACTCAGGGTGCAGAGTGCCAGCTGTATGACATTGAACCCCTGCACTGTGATGTTAGCCTGGTGTATCACTTCCCAGCAGATAATGTGCAGCCATTAAGCGTTGGCTGCAGCTTGCACACCGGGCAGTATCAAGGATGCAAAGGAGGTTGCTTCTTTGGTGAAGAGCCAGTATTCATCTGGTATTTCATTGAGCAAGTATGAAGGAGTCCTTGCTCTTTTCTTCCTTTGCAGTGTTACACCTTTTTCTTTCCCAGGGAGGGTGTTGAACTCTGGCACTGGCAACAGGTTTTTTGTTTCTTCTTCGGAGGATGGAAAGGTAGTAGGGGCAAACGTCTCTGTCGGTCCCCTTTTCAAATGTACTTCTGGGATTACAAGCAGGGCTGAGTGCAGCGTGTACAGCTAACAATAGCCTCTCCATGTTGGTGGGGGGTGCAAATACACTTGTTGGCCGCACACCCAATAGTAATCCATCACTGCTGCCGTGGCTTTCTTGAGATCAGGAAGTAGCAGAGTCTTATTGCAATGTTCGTTGGACCCTACAGACACTGTTACGGCAATGTAAAAACAAAGTTCATATGTTTTTTCTTTGTACACTTTCACCAGTTTCTACATTACTTCAATCCATATTAGTTTTATGATGTGTTCAGTCCAGAACGGTGCACATGCTGATTTCACCCGGGCCAGAACCCCTTCTTTATATCCCACTAGACCTTCTGCCATGCAGCTAACTATTGTTTCTTGCCATTTGTTGTTCATGTATTTCAGTTTGCGAATCAACAGGTAGGGTCTTTTCAGGCATTTGCTACCTTCTGTATTCTTGTTGTATTGCAGGCT
Source organism: Ambystoma mexicanum (assembly GCF_040938575.1). Taxonomy (NCBI): domain Eukaryota; kingdom Metazoa; phylum Chordata; class Amphibia; order Caudata; family Ambystomatidae; genus Ambystoma; species Ambystoma mexicanum. Next base: position 1,534,493,303 of record NC_090937.1, read on the forward strand.
AGCTGGATCAACAAGTTTGAGCCTTATGTTGTGTGCCTGGAAAGTGCCCCTGAGCCTACATAGCGCAAGATGTACTAGGCGTTGCACCTCTAGAATTGGTACTACCTGTGGCACTAGAACCCTGGATTCCTGTGACACATGCGGTATCAACGAACACACATAACAACTGCCATTCACTTTGTTCATCCCCATCGCGCTCATGTCTGTATACCAACTGTAGGACAGTTCTGGGTGGCGCACGTCTTCTATGGCGTCAAGACCAATCCGGTGCTAGGCGTCGTACTTCACCCTTCGCGCTTGTCCTTTGGTACATTTGGGTGCACCTATATATTCATTAATAACACTGCTAATATTATTTACATGAGTAAAGCATTAGAGAATCCTGTAAACAGTAGGGACCCAGCAATATTGTTAATAATCCAGTGCGAGGGGGTACATTGTCATGTACAGAATTGTTGGACTGTTGGTGTGTACATTTGGGCCTTGGGGAAAATAAAACTTCAGTTTCATTTGGGCATGTGTTTGATTTATTATTTACTGAAAGGTTGTAATTTCTTCTTCTACCACTATCCCTAAGCCCCCCTTTTTATATGTCCCTGTAATATAAAAAACGACCCCAAAATAAATCCCTAAAACAAACATTGAAATTGCAAATATACTTGCTATAAAATGTATTGCACACAAATATAAATACAAAAACCTAGGCATAATACTATAGGTACATTTTCTTTATGTATACTGAGTGATTTGAGAGCACTGGTTCCATCTTCTTTACAATTTAAAAGGCAAAACTGATGCACGCAAAATGAGAGAGAGAAAAAAATATAGGTAGAGAGAGAGATAAGAGAGGAGGGAAGAGAGATGGGGAGAGAGAGGAAGAGAGGTAGAGAGATAGAGAGAGAAGGAAACAGAGATGGAGAGAGAGAGCACAATAGACCGCCCTCCTGGGCAACTGTAACATCTTCATCGTGGGGTGAGGGCAGGAGCCCCCCCAGCACCCCCAGCCCAGCAGAGGATCTACGCTCCGAGCGAGCAACACGGACAGGGCCCGCCTGACCCTGTCCCCACACGGCGCCTGACTCGCCCATGCCGGGCGCAGCGCGGCGCGAAACCGAGGCTGAGCCTCAATCTCATCAGCTGGAACCGCCGGCAGGCGGATTCGCCGGCGGCCACAACAAAGGCCATACTAAGGCCTGTCCCTGCGCCCAAGAACCCCCCATTCCATCCATCTTCATCGTGGGGTGAGGGCAGGAGCACCCCCAGCACCCCCAGCCCAGCAGAGGATCTACGCTCCGAGCGAGCAACACGGACAGGGCCCGCCTGACCCTGTCCCCACACGGCACCTGACTCGCCCATGCCGGGCGCAGCGCGGCGCGAAACCGAGGCTGAGCCTCAATCTCATCAGCTGGAACCGCCGGCAGGCGGATTCGCCGGCGGCCACAACAAAGGCCATACTAAGGCCTGTTGGGTGCCATAGGAGCCAGGGGCCAGGAACTCTGCCCTTTCCACTCCAGGTTCTTCACTATTAGAAGGTAATGGCAATTCAAATTAGTATTTATGGACTGTAGATATATACAACCTTAGGGATTAGAATATGAAGATGTCTCCTGAAGCTGCACCTTACATTGCTTGCTTACATTGTGTTGTGCCTTATGGTCGCCAATAGACCACAACTGATTGTGTTCTGCCCTGATTTATGTTGTGCCTTTAGTCTTATGGCCCTTGCCTTTCACTGCCAATTTGATCTGTCTATGTACATGGTTGTTGTGCCACCTAGCTCTTCTCTCTCACCTAGGTGACCAGAACCTTCATCATGCACGTCAGTGTACTCCTTCCACTACTCTACACACTATCCCTTCGACTTGCCCAAGTTCTCCAGCTACCTACGGTAACAACCTCCACACTCTGGGTTAAAATGGACCTGCCTTCTACCAGCATGGCATCCCCACGACCTCTCGCGTCACCTAGAATGAGCCCGGCAGCACCCACTGTAGGCCATACCAACCAATACCTCAACGACCCAGCTTTATGGCTGGATCACTTTGCTAGGAAACCTACACCTAACCAACCCTGCCCCCTCTCTCTTAGAAATAAGAGACTAGGCACCAGATTCCGCCTACGCCTACGCCACATCCGCCACATCACCAGGAAACAAACCCCCCTCTCTCCTGGATCTCTGTCAACTACCACCACATGCAAACCCACCACCACCGAGGTTAAACTGCCCATGTTCAAAGGTGCCCTCATTAATGCCAGATCCCTCACTGCACACGCACTTGACATAGCTGACCTCATCACCACGTCCGACCTTGACTTCTTAGCTATCTCCAAAACATGGCTTCATGCCGCATCTGGCCCCTTACTAGCGTTAGCCCTACCACCGAACTACGGCATCACACGATGTGACCGCCCCACCGCCTCTTCCAAAGGCGGCGGTGTGGCCTTCATCCATAAAAATACTCTTGACCTAAGAGTGTTACCTGATTCCAAACTCACATCAGCCGAATTGCTGTCTGTCAAACTAGCACTCACACCTAACCAAACAGCCACCATGCACCTAATCTATAGACCTCCAGGACCCGCACCAACCTTTGTCAGTGAAATCTCCTCTCTCCTCCTCAACAATACAAAGAACAATTCGCAAACAATCATCCTAGGCGACCTTAACTTAGGTCTTGGTGACTCAAAAGATCCTGTGGCCTCTGACCTGGAGATCGCACTATCTGACCTCGGCCTTACCTTATACATCCAAGAGCCTACCCATATTAAAGGTAGAACACTTGACTGGGTAGCTGGCTCCAATTGCAATATCAAGGTCCTCAACAATACCCCCTGTCTATGGTCCGACCATCACATTATAACTTTCAACATTGAAGCCACACCACGAATCCCGTCACCATTAGCCCCAGCACTCCCAACTCGAAGCAAAAAAGATATAACCAAGGAGAAACTCCTCCCATTGTTACTCCCTTCCCTTAACACAGCCACCAACTCTTACTCTGATCCAACCTCACTAGCACACACCTACAACCAAACAATGCGAACTGCCATTGATTGTATAGCACCTCTCAAACTTAGAAAGGCTAAACCTCAAGCTTATCTCAATTCATGGTTCACACCTCAGTTAAGATTGCTCCGCAAAGCCAAACGCTGTGCCGAAAATCGATGGAAAAGCCACCCCTCAGACGAGCATAAAGACAGTTTCCTCCTAGCCTCACTCTCCTACAAAGATGCCATCATCACGGCAAAAAAGGAATCTTTCAACAACCGCATTATACAAGCCGACTCGAACACCAAGGAACTCTTTAAAATCCTAAGAGAGCTTGAAACTCCAGTCGCCCCCCCTGACACATGCGTGAAAGATAGTAAATGGTGTGCCAACATCCAAGCAGCCTTACTAAATAAAATCTCCACACTACAAGACAAAATCAAAGATAAACAGGACAGCCTGAACCGCGACAACCACGCTCTTTCCCTCACTAAGGCCCCCTTGCCAGACTCTACCAATATCACACCATTCGCATTCTCTCCGCTTACCGTGGCAGAGGTAGAAAATATAATTCTTAGAATTAAACCAACTAACTGCCAAGGTGACCCGTGCCCAGCCCCTACTATCAAGGACTCAGCGCATGAGTTGGCCCCATTCATCACGGCCTTCATCAACTCTTCCTTTCAAACAGGAATTGTCCCGGACAATCTGAAGGACGCTTGGGTTATCCCACTGCTTAAAAAACCTTCCCTAGACGCTAACATTCCCACCAACTTCCGACCTATCACCACTGTACCATTTCTGCTCAAGATCCTAGACCGTGCCGCATACTTTCAGATCCAAAATTACTTGGAAACTAATAACTTGCTAGGTCTACGACAATCTGGTTTCCGCCCCAGACACGGGACAGAGACCGCATTATTAGACCTTAAAACTCAAATCGAGGTTCTAAAGGATCAAGGCAAACTAGCAATGCTACTACTTCTCGACCTCTCAGCCGCATTCGATATGGTCAACCATCAGATCCTGTGCGAGCACCTCCATTCAGCTGCCAACTTCTCTTCCTCGGCTGCGGCTTGGATCAAATCTTTCCTGAGCAACAGATCCATGAGAGTCTTTGCCCCATCCGCAGCCGCGGACCCTTCCCCGATTCACTGCGGCGTTCCTCAGGGATCTTGTGTGTCACCTACACTTTATAACATTTTCACGAAACCACTCTTTGATGTGCTTGACTATCTGGGTGTCTCCTATACTAACTATGCGGACGACACCCAGATACTCATCCCCATCACTGGTGATTATCTAGGTGACACCAAGGCCCTTAACGACGTCTACTTGGTCATCCAAGCCTGGATGGCCCAACATCAGTTGTGCTTGAATGATGACAAGACGGAGCTCCTGATCTTGGGCACTGCACAACGCCTGAGCAGACTAGAGCCATCCTATCAGTCATTCAACATAGATGGTAATATCATTCGTGTCTCAAAAGACACCAAAACGTTAGGTTTCTACCTTGATGCCACACTCTCATTAACCCGACAAACTAATGCTGTCAGATCTGCGTCTGCATACACATGCAAACTTATCGCAGCTTGCAGACCATTCCTCACTACGTCTAACAGCGTTACGCTAGCGAGAACCCTTATTATGGCTAAAATTGATTACTGCAGTGCTCTCTATCTTGGCACCAGCCAAGAGAACCTGAACAGACTTCAAACGACACAAAACAACGCCATTCGTGCCGCTTTAAACATTCCCCGACACCACCACATCACAGAAACCAGAAGTAAGTTAAATTGGCTACCTGTCAAACAAAGAATTTCACTCAAAACACTCGCCCTTACGCACAAATGCCTAGCCAACAAAGCCCCGATCTACCTTGGTAGTCGACTGTCGCGCCACTCTACCTCCCGACCTCTAAGAACAGCCCAATCCCACTGTCTAGCGATCCCCAGATTTAAATTGCAAAAAGCAGGGGGCTCAAGTTTCCCCGTCTTAGCTTCCAAGTTATGGAACTCCCTCCCTGTTTCAATTAGAGCGGAAGACTCTTTCAATACCTTCAAAGCCAATACTAGATCTTGGCTTTTCAACCAGCTTTAAGGCCGGCTTCGCGCTTCTTCCTGACCTACCCTGACTTGCCGACCGCTATTATCACCTATCGGCACTGAAACTACTGTACATATGTATATAAGATCCTCTTGTAAATGTATATAATGATTCTATGTTATACCTGCACCCATGTGTAAATGTTTAATGATTCTCTGTTATGCCTGCATATCTGTAACCTTGTACAAATTGCGCCCTGATGCCTCCGGGCCTGTTGGTTTGCGCGTTATAAATAAATAAATACAAATACAAATACAAACATCTTTAGCAGCTGTGCACGTGCACGGGTTTGGTCGGGGGGGGGTAGTTCAAATTTGAATGCTGGCAGTGGAAAGGGAAATTGGGTAGATGCACATTACCAGTCTTCTAAAGAGCCGGTGCACCGTCCGAAGGTGCCTTCCAAACGTCAGATAGGTGAATCCAATAACGGAGACCTTTTACTTTTACCGCAAGAGGAGTAGAGAATACTACCTCAAATGGTCCATTGAATCTGGCGTTGTTCCACCTGCGGATAAAGGACCGCATGTAGACAAGTTCTCCTGGCAGAAGCGGTTGAGGAGGTGGGGAAATACATTTCAGTGCTCGTGTAAGAGTTGAATTTGTCACCTATGTTAGGCGAGAACTCCCAGGCAAGCAGGGTGGTTAGTAGGAGTTCCCAAACTCCAAACTCATGGAAGTTGAGTTTCCCTAAAGGAACGCAAGTCCAGCCAGGTAGCAAGTTCAACTGTGGTTTATTACAGCCAACAAACCATCAGAGATTAGTACATGGAGTGAAATCAAGGCACACTCAGCGAGCACTGGCTCGCATGACAGTTTTGTATCACAGTTGCATCATGAGGACATCATAGCCTGGGCCCTTCTCCAGGAAACCTATCACCTTCTGTGATTGGGAATTGAGTGGTAGTTCCCTTATGGCGGTCCCTATAGAGGTTAGTTTACTGGTCCTCCCATGTCAGGTGTCAGGACTGGACCATCCCTGAAAAATGCTACTTCTAAATGTTACAGTATGCAGACCTGATGATTGGTTGGTGGCCCAGGCTACCCACCCATAGGGCTATAAATTGTGATTGGTCCAGCTGCTAGCGCCAGGCCTGGCACCGAAGTTGGTACTCAACTCAGGGTGTACTTGTTCAAGGTGATATGTGCAACTATGACTGCATTATAACCACATGTGTACCACCATAATTATGTGAGTGCTCCTTTATACAACTTCGGCTCTGGTTGTTACAACTTTGTTGCTAGCCACTGTAAGTGATTTCAATCCGGCACTCCAACTAAATCAATGCCTACTATGGGATGCCCAACGGAAAACCTTATTTATATATTTTTATGTCAAAGTTCGTTTAATTCTGGATGATGTACCCTTATATAACGCCCCTCTCTTTGAATTCCCCCGGTCTCACTGAACCAAGAAATAGGTTTGTTTTGCAAATTAAAATATTTATTTGAAGAATTGAACAATATATAGATTATACTTTTATGAATATGAATAATATCTGAATATCACACTTATGAATATGAACAATGATCAGCAATGGGTAATATTACAATATCAAAAATCGCTTTAATCAATTAGGAGTAGGAATAGGAAGAATAATCTAGCAGAGAATACTTTGTATGGTTCAAGGAAATGCAATGATAGGAAAGAATGCAACACAGAAATAAACTTGATATGAATTTAACCAAAGACAATGTAATCACTCTTTCCCCCTGTTACTCACTCCCACCAATAGGCAATATGAATATATGGAATGAGGGCACACAGGTATCAGGAATAACAATCTACAATGCAGCTCACTCCCACTTCCAACCAGCAAGCTAAGAGAGAACAGGAATGATTTAAAAACAGGTCAAAATGCTTTTGAATGTGATTTGCAATAAATGGGAAAATGCTAAAATGATTTTAATTAGCTAAAGGCGTTTCAGCACTAGTGATAGTGGCTTTGGATTGTTTCAGGTCAACACTAGCAATGATTGTAGAATGATTAGCAAATTGAAAACGAAATTCAGAAGTTGAAAGCAAGAAATAGCTGTTTTACATAGAATGAAATTGAGCCAAATGCGAAATCGCGGCAACTTTTCTGATTACGGAACAACTATAAGGAATTGGAATGTCGTTTTGAGTTTCTTTGAAAGCTGAGGATGTTAGCTTCAAAATGACATTTATATTTCATCTCTAGGCCGTATGGTTCAAAGGTTACAGAGGTTTCGGTGAAGGTCGATTTTTCAGAAACAGAGTCAAGATTTCAAAATGACAGATTGCGCTTTAAAGATTCGGAACCAATATGGACTTATACTAAGGGGCTATGAAAGTACAAGATACCCAACGGGACAATCACCAGAACAGGGCGCCTTCCACTCTGGTTGTTGTACGCCAAGACACTTGACTTTCTTCAAAATATCAGCACATAGATGATTATCGCTACATTTATCACGGACAATATAATGAGAAGAATTCAGGATGGACACAAGATTCTATAATGCAGTTCTGTATAGGTTGAAATGGATTGAATAGGATTACTTTAAACTAAGAGATTACTATAGACAGTTCTAGACTAAATACTCACTCCTATGGCTTTGGAATGGAGTGGGCCCGTCAAAGATCTGGTCAAGGGTTTGGCTGGGATTCTCTCGCCACCAGACAGGATTCGGGGCACCTGGACTCTGCTCTCAGCAAGGCACTCCGGTCAGCGCAGCCTCTTGGACTTGATCTGATGGGTTCTGGGTTACAGCTCTGCTCTGCGGGTCTGGATCTTGGTTCTAGAATGGGGTTCTTAGCTAGAACAGCAAAACAGCTCAGCAAAGCTGTTGGATTTTGTGGTGCCCCTTGGAAGTTTAGGTGTTAGAATCAACTTGCAAAATATTCTGTGGCCTGCTGAAAAAGGGTTCAGCTTCTTGGGTTAGGCCTCTCTGCGTAAAGTTCTAGAGTTTGGTTCTAGAGTCTGGTCTCTGGCTCTATGTCTGGAGCCTGGATCTTCCTGCAGGGTGCTTCGCCAAGAAATCAGTTGAGGAGTGGAAAGTGTGTGTTTCTGGATCCTCAACAGTCCCTATTTATCCATAGGTGGGTGGGGAGGCGGATTATCTATGCCCAACCATCTAAGGATCGGATAGGTCAGAGAATTTCCCCTCTCCTGATTTGAGACAGGAGCAGTGTGTCATATGTGTCAGAATGACACAGTGTTTATGGCCCAAATGAAATCCCTCCCCATTACTTTTACTTAGAAACTCTATTTTTCCCCAAAAACATATTTCCAAGATACACAAGTTGTTCATAATACATAATTACATGACAGATTGACTAAGGTACATTTCTGTCCAACTCTCATTTTCCTACGAGCTATGGTTCATAAATGACAACTTTTTCGTGCTTTTGGTGGGTTTCTCAATGTGAGTTCTGCACCAATTTTTATACATGCATGCCCATCCCATTCGGGCACATTCCCGTAATCTTTCATGTTCCTAACATAAACACAATGGCTGGAATATGAATAATTTCCAGGGTTCAGTCTCTGAACATTGCACAGATTCCAGTTTACTCTTAAATTTTGAGCACATTTTTCATTTTAACAATCTCTAAGTTTCATATTTTTGTCAGTTCAGTACACCTTGCTATAAGCATTTTTCTAAAACATACATTTACTCCAACTTCAATCATCAATTTCAGTCTGGCCCGCCTCCAGAGCTGGGCTGAGTCACAGGGCCACATGGCCTGCCTTCCTGCCAGAGCATTTTGTTGTCAATCACACCTGAATTAGCATTCTTATTCAGCCCAAGGAATCCATTGTTCCTTTCTCTGGGCAGCAGAGGAAATCTCCTCCCCTCCTGATTAACATGCCAATGCGATATCCTCCTTTTGGTGGGAATGAACAAGGTGTGAGTTTCTCAGGGGAAGAAGGCCTCTTGGAAGTTTTAACTGAATCAGGTTACCTTCTGGTCAATTGTAACATAGTTCCTTGTAAAAAAAATACATTTATAAATTTAAAATAAGCAAACCCATCTTTACCTCCGGTACTTTTTCAACATGAAAATCAATGTGTGGCACTCTTATATGGCATTTTGATGGAAATCTCTTCTTTGGCATAGTTTGAGTTCAATGTTCAACTTTACACATGATAGGTTTTAAATTGCTGGCTTCTGACAGAGGTGAGTAACGGTACTACACCCATTTTTGACAGATTTCTTCCATCAAGGATCTTTAAAAGAGGATTTTGTTCTGATAACATATGATTCTTGCTGACATTGTATTTATATGGATTCTTGCAGTAGAATAATGTGGAACACCCAACTAGGAGGTTGGATCTTTTAGGTGCTTTGTGAGCCATGATTTTTGCACATTTTTGACAATCAAGAAAACAGATTTCCAAACAGCTCTGTGTTTATCTTTGGCAATCAGCACTGCTTTTTCAAGTGATTTCAGGCTACTTTTGTGGGTAGCCCAATGGTGGGTTTTGGCATTGGTCTCCTGTGTTATCACTGACATAAGCAAAAGTGGATGGCGGCCTATTTTTCTGGTGATTTTTAGCGAGCAGCATGCTTTCCGGCGACCATTATGATGTTTCTGCTGCAAGCAATGCACAGTAATGTTGCAGGGCTTGGACTAGTGGGTTGAGACATCCCACAAGCCCCCCTCTTTCGATTGCTGTTGAACGACCATCAATGGGAATTCGCAAGACTGGGATGTCAGTTTCATCTCTTCTGCTTCCACAAAAGGCAAAGTTCATCATCTTTTGCTCCATCAGAGGTGGATCGATCGGTTCTCCTCGCCAGTCCTGATGGGAGTATTGAGCAATACTCCGGGCACCTCGGATCTTTGCTCCTGGTCCCCGGGTAGTCCTCCTTGGTTAGTCTCCATGGTTTCCATCAACTATAAGTTATCTCTCTCCTATGATGACAAAGCAAAAACATATTTGTAGACATTTCCCCACCGCTATTAATGTAGTGGGTCGGACATATACATTTTGAGAAATCAGGGCACATTTTTATTATTCTATCTTATAGAATATATATGGACTATTTAGAGTTGGAATTTTATGGAGCTGGAGTGGCCCCCTCTGGGTTTCCAGAAGACTCCTCCAGTTGCTGCATGGTGTACCTAGGATGCCAACACTTTAGTTGATTAATATGGACCCACTTATCTTCCCCTTCTGCCAAACTGCCTTTGGCGATGCGGATCTTGTAGGCGACTGGTGAGATTTTGTCTACCATTTCAAAAGGGCCCCCCAGGTAGGCAGAAATTGTCGCTGTTTGGCCTGGTTCCTTTGGAAATTGTATACGTAGACCCGGTCTCCTACATGGTATTCTTTTCTGGTAGTCTTTAAGTCATAGTGGGTCTTCATGCTGTCGGCTGATCCTTCTAGATTTCGCTGAGCATATGCAAAAGCATGTTGAAGGTGTTTTCTTCAACATATTCATGAGTTGTGGAGGTATTGATCAATGTCTGCTCTTGGGTTCTGTAGAGCAGATGCTGGGGAAGTACCATCTTGCATCCAGTCATAAGCTCAAACGGTGACATTTTAGTTGTAGATGAAGGGGTAAATCTGATGGCCATTAGGACAAGAGGTAATCTCGAATATCTCAACTTGGCCCAGAATCTGCCACAAACCTTTTTAATATGCTCACAATTGTTCTGTTGTATCTCTCTACTGCACCACTAGAGGCTGGCCGGTAAGCAATATGTAGCTTCCTTTTAACCCCAAGTATCTCCCACATCTTTGTCATTACTTCGCTGGTGAAATGGCTACCTCTGTCTCACTCAATCCTTTGGGGTAGTCCAAAACGTGAAACGATATGGTTGATCATCAGGGCAGCTGCTGTTTCTGCCTTGCAGTTTGGGGCCGGGAGACATTCCACCCATTTAGTAAACAAGCATGTCACGGTCAACATGTACTTGTTTCCCGTAGAGGAGCGAATCACGGGCCCGATAAAATCTACATGCAAATCTGACCAAGGCAGTGTCATCCCCCTCTTTTGGAGAGGTGAACGGTGTGTGAGGGATGTTGGCTGAAATTGTGCACACACAAGACACCCCTTCAAGTATTGGTCGAGGTCCTGCCCCATGTGTGGCCAGTATGCAACCTCTCTTAAGATTTGGAGTGTTGTAGGAAACCCCCTATGACCGGCTGTGGCCGCATCTTGGGCGTGACTTAACATCAGGCTTCGGAATGAGGTAGGAACCACCCACTGATCATGGCCACCCAGGGATTTTCTCACCAACAAACTGTCTTGTATTCGGAACATTTTTTGACATTTCATCAACACTCTGAGGTCCTCTTTCCCTATGTAATCGGTGTCAGTCAGGGGAAAGTTCTCAAGGTCCTCAATGTGTTGATAAAACTTACCAATTATTGGATCCCCCTTCTGAGCCGTAATCAAATCAGGATCTGGGTCTCCTTACTCCATTGTGCAGTTGAAAGATCATTGTGAGCATTTGTCTGGGACCTAGTGATAGCAGTGACCTGGATTTCCCCCAACAGGGACTCAATCTCAATTAGATCCCCTTGGATGGCCCCGGTTTTGGCCAGCTGATCAGCTAAGTCATTTCCAGTTTTGTCTGGTCCCTCTACTTTGGAATGACCCTTGATCTTTTTCCAGTAGATGGTCATCCCATTCGAGGTGACCAGATCATCAATATTTTGGATTAATTTCCCATGTTTCAAGGATTGGTTATTAGCACATAACATGCCTCTGGTTTTCCAGTTAACCAGGTGCTCCACGAACCCGTTCCGTACATAATCCGAATCAGTGATTATGACCAGTTTGTGGAGTTTATGTTGGACGGCAGTGAGGATTGCTTGATGCACAGCCATCAACTCTGCCACTTGACTACTTTGGGGACCAATCTTGTACCCATCGGAGGGTTCTGGGGACACATTCACACATGCATTCCCTACGCCGGCCACAAGTTCTTTTTCCCCGTTGTTGTCAACATGGTAAGAGCAACCATCCACATAGACAGTGGGCATTCCCTCACACTTGTCTTCTTCAAAGACTTTGTGTGGGGAATAGAGGTATGCCTCCATTTTGTCCTTGATTTTTAGACTCTCGTCCTCGTTTCTCTGGCACAATCATGCAAGTCAGCCAGACCTTGCGCGAGGGGACTCTTGTTGTTTTGGCCATATCTGACCTCCACAGGAAAGCCCTGCATTGACAGAATCCAGGAAGTAATTTGGGAATTACTCACATTTCCGGCCCGGATTCTGTCACTTTGGAGATATTGCAGAGGCTGGTGTGGAGTCTCCACTATGATGTGTTCCCGCTGGATGAACGGGCGGTAATTCTTCAATGCCCACACCGTCACCAGAAGTGCCTTCTCACAATCATTGAATTTTTCCTCCACAGAGGATAAAGTTTTGCTCGCAAAGGAGATTACTTTATTGACATTGTCATGCTTTTGGTATAATACTGCAGTCAAGCATGTATTAGAGAACCCTGTCTCCAAGAAGAACTCCTTGTTCCTGACCGGGTAAGCTAGGCAAGGTGCTTGTGAGAGGCTTCTTTTGGGTTGTCTTACTGCATCGGCTTGTTCTGGACCCCATTCCCACTTGACCCCCCCTTCAAAAGATGAATCAGGGGTCTGGTCATCTCTGCGTCAACCTCAATTAACTTTCTACTGTAATCAGTCAGTCCAAGGAGGCTCCTTAGTTCCTGCAGAGTTGAGGGTCTTTCAATTTCTGGAAGCCTTCCACTTTCTTTTCCTGGGGACAGAGACCCTGAGGAGTAATCTCATGCCCCAAGAAATGTACACGGGTTCTACACCACTGTGCCTTTTGAAAGGAAAGTTTTGCTCCGGCGGCCCCAAACTGTGTCAGAACATAACGGATCTCCACTATGTGTTCCTCCACAGTTGAGCTTTTGATGAGGACATCATCTTCATAAACCAGGTTACCGCTCTCACCCAGGTCGGACATGGCCTTATGTAGAAAAATGTTGAACTCATTGCTGGAGTTCAGGTATCCGAAGGGAGCCCGGGTCCATGTGTACTGCTGCCCCCCAAATGTAAAGGGCAGTTTGTATTGGTCCTCCCTACTGACAGGCACAGTCCATTATCCATTGGTCAGGTCTATTGCGTTGAATACCTGTGACCCCTGGATCTGGGCCAGCCCTTGGTCAATGTAGGGAAGAGGCCATCGGGAAGTATATACCCGTTTGTTGAGCTCCCTAAAGTCGGCGCAGAGTCTCCACTGGCTGTTTGGCTTCAATATCCCCAGCACCGGATTATTGAAGGTGCTGTGGACTGGTTGGATTATTCCACGGGACTCAAGGTTCTTAATTATTTCAGTAAGGGACTCCATTGATGCGAGAGGCTAGCGATATTGCTTCACAAACACTGGAGTCATGCCAGGGTCTGTGGGAAATGTTGCTGTGTGGATGTCGGTGCGACCACAGTCATATGAGTCCACCGCAAAGAGATCCTGAAAATCCAAGAAAACTTGTTTCAACTTTTGCTTTCCGCTCCAGAGTCTCACAGGCATAAACTAGGTTGACTCTCTCTTCAACCATCTGCTTGAAGTCTGGAAAGACTTCTGGTTTTGCTATTTCAGCAGCCTCCTCAAGCTGGGTGGAGAAGTCCCTTGTCAGAGTGCTGATTTGGACTGGTGGCTTCCGGGGGGGAAAGCAGTCCTCAGGGACCTAGAAAATCACCTCATCCCTCCTGAAGTCACAAGTCACATCTTCCTTACCATAAGGGCAGGAAGTGTACACCAGGAAGTACCCCCCATGCCGGGTAAAGATCCTGTCTGGTGTTGTGTTGTCATCACTGTCACTGTCAAAACAGTCCTTGGGGATTGGTCCTAACAGTTCATTTCCTAAATCAATGGAAAAATGTTGGTCATCAACCGCCGTTCCAATAATGGTGCCTGTGGCTAGAGTGATACTCTTTAAGTCACTGTTATCCACCTCTATTAGAATGGTGTCATGTCCTATGTTGACTAGTGGTGTTGGGTTTACCCCCAACCCTTGCTGTTGGAGAGAAGCATTTAGATGAATATAGGCATCAGGGCTTTTCAATTTCTGTCCTCTTTTAACTTTCACTTCCAGGGAGAATTGTCGGGTCCTTTCTGGGATGGTGACTTCCTCTCAAATCTGAATTTCAACTGCATAAGGCAGCTGTTGAGTGACCTAAATGCTTTCTCTGGATCATCAAAGCCCATGGATTATCCGCTAATCTGGACAAAGCTTTGAAGTTTATTAGGTCCAAACTAATGGCAAAGCGATTGAGAATATCACTGCGTAAGTAAAAGGCTGCAGTGACATCTCGCACAACCCAACAATTATGAACTATGCTCTTGTTGTCTATGGAGATTTTGAGCATACACCTGCTTGGCAGGAGATGTTTGGAATTGGGTGTTTCCAGATCCATTTCCTATTTGTCTATCAGTCTAAATGTGGGATGGCTGGATCTTTTGGGAGTTGGCGGAACATGGCTTCGCTGATGAAGCTCTTACCATTGTTCGCACTCACTCGGGCGAGAACAGAGTCCTTCCCTTCATTTAACTGAACAGGGATGAACAACTGCTCTCCAATTTGCTGAATATCAGCCATGCTCTGAGCTGATTTCACATCCTTCTGGACTATAGGAGTGGGAATGTCTGATTGTGGATTGGTAAAGAATTTCAGAGTGTTTCCTTCCAGTGTGGAATGCCATCTTAGACTGGAAGGAAGGTTGATTTTCAGAAATAGAGAGGACCCCCATCACCAGTCTTTTGTCCTACTGCTATTACTGTCAGGTCTGGAATTTGGTTGTTCTGGAAGTTAAATTCTACTTGGTCAGATTTTTGTTCAACCATGTGGCATGTGCCGTTTAAACTAACATGGTTGACGCTCTGTTTCAATTTTATTGGTCGGCTAGTCTGGGTCCAGAGGACCTTGTTTACACAGTGTATTAGGGGTGACAACCTTCTCAGGAGGTCATTCCCTAGTAAACAAGGGGTGCCCTCTGGAGTCACAACTATGACCGGGTGTTTCACCTTGTGTTGCCCAATTTTAATGTCCAAATCCGCAGTCCCCTCAATGGGAATTTCCTTCCGTCAAAGTTCTGAAGTTGTCCAGGAAGAGCGGTGAGGGGAATTTGATAATTCTCCCCCATTCCTGAATTCAGTTCATCAAAGGCCTTTTTGGACAGAAGGGTAGCTTGGGATCCAGTGTCCACCAGTGCCAAAATTGTACCCTGACCCTGTACTTGAACCGGGGCATAGTATCTTCCCTCCTTCTCCGCAAGGGGGCACAGATAATGTACATTTTTGGACAACTGGTGAGCTAGTTTTTTAGTTTTGGACATTGAGAGAGAAGAGATTTGGGCAGAATTATGGGGGGAGTCATGGGAATCTGAAAGAAAAAGGTGGCAACTAGAGATGGGAGAAGTACTGAGTTCCCCTGGTTCCGGTTCTGAGCTGCTCCCCCCTTTTTGGAGGCAGTCACCAGGATGGGTTTGAACCAGGGGATTTTCATGTTGTTGGTTCTGGGATTGGATGATGGGCTGCGCCTGCTCAGTCCCCAAATCTACCCAGTCTGGATTTTAATCCTTTGGGACCCATTTTCCGTTGGGAGGAGTTCCCCCATCTCTGAAGGAGAAGATCCTTTTCCAGAATCCTCTGAGGACACCTCTCCTTTAAATTGGAAGATCTGTACCTCCTCCACAAAATGGGTCTGTTTGGATCCTTTGTTTCTCCTACCCCCCTTCTGCTCCTTGGTTGGCAGACTTTCAGGGGCTGGACATTTTGTTTCCAGTTCCTGGGTTTCCAGGGGCTGTTTACAAGTGGGGAAGGAAGCTTCCTCCAAGGCTTTACATCCCCCTTCCCTTTGTGCCTCCTCCCTGGGAACCATTGGGTTGTCGGGTGCTGCACCCGTCATTGTTCTGGAGCACCAGATCCAGAGTTGGAGGCATTCTGTGCCGGCATGCCCATCTGAGGGTTCTGCTGAGCCCTCAGCATGCAACCCAGATCCTGTGCCATATTCTGGACCTGGCGCTCTAGCTGTGAAACCCGCTCAGGCTGATACAGGGTTCTGTTTACTCCCCTGGGCAGATCCCGGGAAGGGTAGCTATCCCTTCTCTGGTAATACCCCAGGTTGGGAAGATGTGGGTACCCCTCCACCCTTGGCCTCCCCTCTCCCGGATTAGGTTGTCTGGGCTCAGGAAATTGGGGAAAGAAGGATGTATGATTTTGGGGTTGTAAGTTTTGTGGATACCTGGGGAAAAGGTTCTGGCCAGTATTTGGGGAATTTCTGCCCTCCTGGGGGAAATTAGGAGGGAAGTTCCCTGGGTTAGGTGCCTGGTTGGATCCCCCCGCTTGGGCTGGAGTAGTCCACACACAAACCAGGATGGGTCGCTTCCCCTTATTTGATGATTTAGTTTATTTGTAAACCTTTTCATCATTTTCTTTGTGATCTGTGAATGGTAAGAGCAAATGATTTAGAATTGATCTCACGGTAATCTTTTCTTCAGTTCCAAAAATGGTTTTTAGGAAAAGAGTGATTGTGTAAGTGTGTTTATTGTTATGTCCACTAAGTAGGGGGGTCCATCTTTCTTGAGTGTTCATTTGTTGTTCTGAGAGTTGGAAGAACGCTCCAAATTGTTTACGTTGAGAAGAAAGTGCTTGACATTCCATAACGAGATTGAATATGGTTTCTGGGATGGCTTGCAAAATCGACAGTAGTTGTTTGTGACATCGATCTGTCTTGTTGTTGATAGGTATGAGTTTGTGGATAGAATGTTCAGACGCACTCTTAAGAATGTTGTTCTAATGCTCTGGTCTGGTTTTTTGAAGGTATTGTGGTAGTTCATGGATTTTCCTGTTGTCTTTTGTTCATTGGAGATTCTGTTTGTAGACATTCTTCTTTTGAATAGTTCTTATCCAGTCGTTCTGAAGAACTTTTATTTTTGCATGTTGTGGGCGGAGAGTTAGCTGTTCTTCTGTGATGTCTTCGTTTTCCATTTCCTTCCTCATTGAATGTTTCCATTTTTGTAATACCGTGTTGTTGAATGTATTAGCCTGGGCTCAGAGGATTTGGATAGCTGGGGTTTTTTGGTCGGTGAGTATTTTTCGGAAGATATCTAGTCTTTTCCATAGTACAATGGATTCAATTGACTGCGTTGCCATTTCATAGCGGATTCTTTGCATAGGATATGACTGTGGTAAGTGGAGAATTTTACGCCAGAAAATTGTTTCAAATTTCATCCAGTTTATTGTGCGGGCGTACAGCATTGCTTCTCTTCCATATGTTAGTATCGGGATGTACTTCTGTCTGTAGTAGGCAATGATAGGTTTGAATGAAAACTGGCCATATTTCCTGTGAAGTATACATCCTTGTCTTGCTAGAGTTTGTGGGGTTTGTTCGATTTTGTCAATCCATTGCTCCTGCGATTTTGATTGGTTAATTAGTACACCAAGATATTTGAAAGTTGTCACGTTTTCTATTTGGTTCCCATTGATGTTGAATCTCGACTTGTGTGGTTTTTTTGTGCATGATTTGGTTAAGGTCATTGTCTTGGTTTTCTCGATGTTGATCGTAGGTTCGTTTTTGTCCATATAGCTACTCAGGGCTGTCAGAGATGCTTGTTGTCCAGTGGGTGTTTTGTCCAACAAAACAATGTCATCTGCATATGCCATTGCAGGGACTGGTGTAGAGTTTATTTTTGGTGGATTGGTTTTGTTGGATCTTAATTGTTCTTCAATGTCCGCCGTGAACAGGTTGTAGAGAGTTTCTGCCAAAGGGCAACCTTGCTTTAGGTCATTTACTGTTGAAATTGCGTTGGTGGTGGCTCCTTGTTTTGATAATCTCACTTTTATGGTGGTTTCTGAATAGAGGAGAATGATTGGTTCAAGGATGTTCGATGGACAGTTCCATGCTCTGAGTTTTGACCATAGTTTTTGGTGTGAAATCACATCAAAGGCCATCTTTAAATCAATTAATGCTGCGTGTATTGTAGTGTGAGAGTTGATGGCTTCATGCTTTATTAGTTGGAGTAGTATGAGATTAAGATTTTTTCCGATATTGGCTGTGAAACCCGTTTGCATTACTGAGAATTTGTTGTTTTCGAGTGCCCACGCAGTTAGTTGTTTCAGAAGTATTGAGGCAAATATATTCCCAAGCGGGTCTAGTAAGGCAATTGGGCAGAAATTTTGTGGTTCTTCTCTTGGTCCTTGCTTATGAATTGGAACAATTATTACCGACCTCCAAGAGTTTGGTATTCGGTTGAGTGTGTTTACCAAAGTTGTGATATGGCACATGAAGTTCGCCCAGGCAGGCGGGTCTTGCTTAATGACAGCATTAGACAGTCCGTCAGGGCCAGGCACTCTAGACGTGTTCAGGTTTTTGATGAGCTGCATAAACTCTTCAAATTCTGCATTTACATGCCATTTCAGTTCGTTTGTGAGCATTTGGATTTGGGGTTGCTTTTTTCGCACTCCATAAATGGTCGAAAAATGCGTAATCCAAATTTCCTGTGGAACATTAGCTGTCAGTTTATGCTGTTTTTGCAGGTTGTCGTTGAGCAGGTTCCAGAGCTCTCTCGTATTGTGGGTCTTGTGTAGTTTCATTATGTTTTCTGCATCTGCTTGCTGGATGATTTTTTGTTGTGATTTTCTCCAGTTTGCATACTTCTGTTTCAGATTTTGATCTGTTTCTTGTTTTCTGCAGATGTTGTTTTCTTTCGACGTCGTATTGATCAATTTAAGCATTTTGTCCTATCAGCTATTTCTTGGCTGAAAGTATGGCGATGATCTATGTGTGGGCGATTTTTGAGAGTTTGCTGGAAAGGGAGTAGAATCCACTCATAGTTGAGTTTCTCGGAATCTGTTAGAATGGCATCATGGAGTTTCTTCAGTAAATTTGCCATGGGTGATTGTGGAATCTTTAGTCTTTATGTTGTGCCGTCGAGTTCCACAGGGACTGTTGGTACTGGTTCACTTTGCTGAGTTATTGGCCTGGAGTGGACAGTGAGTGGGTTGTGGTCGCTTTTATCAGTTATAATCGTTTGTGTGATTATGACAGATTCATGTAGGTTGTATGATAGGAATATGTAATAAATGATTGCGTTTGATGATCCTCTAGTCCAGGTTGGCGTGTAGGCTACAGAGTTGTTCCTTGCATGGTTCCGAAGGATGAGATTGCGATTTGTAATTTCGTTCATCCAGTTCTTTGCTTTCGGAGCAGGATGTGACTGAGTTCGGAGGGATCCATTTTGGTTGTATAGCTTGATATTCAGGTCCCCACAGATTATTATTTCTGGTAGCTGGTGGTTTGTCATGGCCTTGTCGATTGCCAAGAATACACCATCGATGAATGCTTCCGTTGATATTGCTGTAGGGTTCCAATACAGATTTAAGATTATAACTGTTGTGCCATTTTTTTTTTCATCGTGTGAATCGATCTTGGTGCACATTCATTTTATTAATTGGATACATGGATTGATGTTTTCAGTGCTCATTACTGTACAGTGGGATTTATCTTGATTAGAGCCCTGATGCTGGTCTTCCTTGCTTTTTGACAATGGCAGGGTTGAGAAAGGTGAGGAAGCCATCACAGGCTGGAGGTTCGCTGAGCCAAGTTTCCTGAAGGCATATGATTTGGTATTGTTCAAGGTCTGTGGACGGATTTGTGAAGAGATGCAAGTTTCCTCTGGTGTTCCACGAGCATGTATCCCAGGTTTGCTGATTGTTATGAGCGGGCAATCATTGAGTCTTCTAAAGATGCGGATCCTGTGAATGAGGTTTCTGAATTATAGGTTCTTCTGATCGGTCTTTCATCTCTGCATGATTTTTGTGTTTGTGGTGATCGGCTCCACTTTCTGTCGGCTCCGGTGTGATCGGCAGCGCAGTTGGTCATTTGTGGTCTCGATTGATGTTGTCGGTTGTAGTCTCTGTCCGAAGTGTCTCTGTATTTCTGTTTAGTAGGTATTCTTGTGGTTGTGGCAGCCCAGCAGATGAAGCCAAGTTTTTGTAGCTGGGCACGACTTGATAATATCAGTTCCTGGTTGTTTGGGTCCACCAGCTCTATGACAATCTTATCTAAGTTTAGGTCATCTTTGAATATTGTGAAGTCAATGTCTTTTGATGCTATTTTCTTCAATTGCGGTATTGCTCCAAAAAGGCGTAGAACATTATTTCTGTTTAGAATTAGAGGCTCCAATCTATTAGTTTCGTTTTCAATGTGAATTTCGTAAATTTCATTTTGTCGTAGCGGATTGACAAATGATGGAAAGATGAAGCTGTGTTCAGTGCGATCATGTAGGCTTGTCATGAGTGACTCCGATGAGATTTGTTCGTAGGTTTCATGTGTTATTTCTTCCATTGTGTCGCTTTCTAGGGATGCATCTGAGATTTCCTCTATAGAGAGGTCTGAGATTTCTTCTTGGTTATTAGTTATTGGTTGTTCATGTTCCAAAGGATATTCATCAATTATTATGAAGCTCGCCTGGCTTGTTGGTTGGCTTGGTGGCAGTAGGTTCTCTAGTGATTGGTCTTCATGGGTAGATAAATTAAGTAGTTCTTCATCAATAGTTGGTTCAGCTGGCGGTCTACGTGGCACTTGAGGCTGAGTCCGGATTTTAGGGTTTTGCTTTCCCTGATTTTCGGTGGTTGGTTTCACGGTTCTTAGGAATGCTCTTGAGCCCATTTGTCATTTTTTGTTGGTTTTGGATTGTGTAGGTTTTGGGTTGTTTGAGTTTTTTTCTTTTGTCAAGATCTGGTATGCCTCAGTGGGGTTCTAATTTGCTTGTTTAGGTTTCATAGCATCCGATTTTGAAGTGGTGATGTTTCCGGCTGTTTCATTCAGCACGTGATGTTCATGGGTCGAGGTAGCGACAATTGGTTGTTGGAGTAGATTGTCGGAAGGGAAGGTTGGTATTCCTTCTTTAGTAGGTATGTTGGGTTGCGGGACTAATTGCTGTTGATGGTGTGCTTTAAGCAACTGTAAGAGCTCCGTTGTTAGCTTTTTTTCTCTTGACGATCCCCTCTCGCTATTTCGGCTAATCTTTGTTGCCAACGATGTGATTCTTCTGCTTCAACAGTCAAGCGGGATTCGAGTGACGAGACAAAGTTCTCCATGTATATTTGTTTCGAGTGTACCAGAGCCAGGAGAGTTGCTTGTTCTTTGATGCTGTCTTTCATACTTTCATGTAGTTTGAGGAAGGGAATCATCGCTTGAGAAAGTATTGCTATGAGCATGTTTTGTAAATCTATCATCATTGTTGGAATTCTCGGGTTGTTGTTTTCTTCAGGGTGATCGTCTTTTGGTATGGTATTGGTGTTTTTTTCTTGTAGAGTGATCGGTTTTAAGTTCTTTGTTGAAGGATCTGGCGTATAGTAGGAGTCGTCTGAATAGTAATTGAAGCGTGTTGGGAAGATTTGTTTGTCAGTATAGTCGGATTGAGGTTCTGTTTTCACAGGTAATTTTTGGGTATTGTGTGGGATACACGGAGTCAATGTTAGTTGGAGTTGATGTATTTCTGGTCGGTTGCCAAAAATGTCCTTTCTTTTTTCAATGCTTGTCATTATTGACTCAATTTCAGTAATGTCCATTGATAATCTTGCTGCTTTGGTTTTTATTTTGATACCAGCAGTGTCTGAAGGTTGTGCGAGTTTGATGGAGTTGTGAGTTTGTAGCCACGCCAAATTTGCTAGCCTTGCTTTTTCTTTGTTTGTTTGTTGGGATGACGTCCGTGGTGGTTTTTGAGGATGTAGGTCGTCTCTGAGTTCACTTGGTTTGTGTGTTGGGGTGTCTTTGCCAGGAATGTGGTTTGATTGGTCTTTTGTTGTCGAATTGTTGGAGGTTTCTTGTGTTACGGGGCTAAGTGTGTACAGTAGAGTGTTTCTTTGATCACTTGTCATTTGAACTTCTTTTTTGCTGTCTTGGTGTTGCCGCTAAAGCAGTTCAGGTTGTTATTTGGAGGTTCAATGTGATCAGATGTCATTGTTCTGGGTTCCTGAGTGCTGAGTGTAGGTATTGATGTTGTGTCTTGTGTTTTGTTACAGTGAGGACTGATCTTTGCAGGTCGATCGTTTTCGGTAGATTGGGCGAGAATATCAATTTCCTGGTTGCTGTGGGGAGACACAGGAGTGTAAATGATTGGAGATGATGAGTCTTCCTGTTGATTTACAGTACAAGGATTGTGAACTTTTGCTTTGATTTGAGCAAGTATTAGTTCTTCAGCAGGTTGGTTCTCAAATTCAGATTGAATGTTTTCGTGGAGAGTAGTGCCAATGTTGGGAGGGTCTTTTATTACAAGATAGGCTTCTCGTTTAGATTCGGAGTTCTTTGATAAGGTTTTTTGGTTTCCTTTGGGATTTGGTGCTCTGTGAAAAGATTGTTCCATGGTTAGTTGTGACGAGCCTTGATCAGACGAGCCAACAGTGACAAGTTTAGTTCTTTGTCTAGTCTTTGGCCGTTGGATGCTTTGTTGTTCAGTGATTCGATTTGTAGACATTCTTCGTGGATTGGGGTGTTTCCTGTTAGGATCCAAGGGACGAGCCATTTCGGTCACCTAGCAGTACTTAAGGGTAAGTTGTGCTTGGTATTGTGTTCAGGATCCAAGGGTCGTGTCCTTTCGGTCTCCTGAGCGGTGATAGATACAAGTCTCTAATATAACTAGAACATTGATTGATGTGTCTTCCTTGTTGAGATCTGGAGGACTAGACGTTTCGGTGTCTTGTTGATGTTGAGTTTTCTGTTGCGGTGGATGTGTGTTGTAGGATCCAAGGGCCGGGCCCTTTCGGTCTCCTGTAGGTAGCCGGCACAGCATCTGTATGTTGCTGGCGCTGGTGTCTGCCAGAGGGGTCGGGTATGCTGTTTGACTTCTTTACTGGGATCCAAGGGTCAAGTCCTTTCGGTCTCCCAAAATGCTACTGTCTGCCAGAGGAGTCAAGTATGGTGTTAGACTTCTTTGTTGGGATCCAAGGATCAAGTCCTTTCGGTCTCCCAGGGTGTTTTGTTGATTTACGCCGGTTTTGCAGAGATAGGTGCAGTGAGCCAAAAATGCAGGGGGACAAAAAATATGCTTCTTGATTTCGTTGTGTGTTGATAACTTTTGGGCTTGTTTTTAACTTTGTTTTGTGCTTTGGAGGGATCTGTGGTTAGAAAGTGTAGGTCATTCTGTACGTTATTTTCTTCACAGGTTGAATCGATTCCTGTAGGTGTGATGGTGAGGAGAAAGCAGGATTAAGAGGAGAGTTCCTTTGGTGTCGTGATAGGAGTCCAGTAATTTTCTTCACAGGTTGTATGGATTCCTGTATATATGGTGGTAGGGAAAAGGCAGGATTTGAGAGAAGAGTTCCTTTGGTGTCTTAATGGAAGTCCGATGAGGGTGTGTCAGTGAGCAGCGCTGCATTGCGACTCCTTTCTTAGATGTCGGTGTGGTGTGGCTACTGGTCGCTCGTGCCACGGCTGAAGTGTGTACCTGCTCAGTGTCTTTCAAGCTATTCAGGACTCTGCGGGAGACCACAGGCTGTTCATGCAGTTTCCTCGTGGTCCATAATTGGCTGGTAGGGTGAAGGGGGGCGATGTGCTGGTCTCGAGATCCTAAGTCTCGTAGGAATCCTGGCAGTGTTGACGTTGGGGGTCGCGGGCTCCTCCAGGAAGTGAACAAACCGTTCTGCAAGGGAACGGCTGCCTGCTGGCATATGTGCTTCTATGCGAGGGCGCTGGCGTGGGGACCCATTGACCTCTCTGAGGGGCAAGAAAGCTCCCGTGAGATCCGGAGACTCTCACTGGTGTCTTTGGGGCGACGATGCCGCGAGCTACAGGCTGTTCCAAGGAGCGAGGGAGGCGCCGTCGGAGGCTCGCGTTTCTCTGCTGGAAGTATGTAGTCTGGTCTGCAGGCACTGCAGAGGAGAGTGTCGTGTCGTGGGAGTCGTGGGAGAGCGGGCGGGTCGGTGCCCACATAGCCCGAAGACCCAAAGACTCTGCGACCGACTCCGCGCCGCTCCGCAGTATTCTGGGGATTTTAAGTTCTTAGGTAGTTGCAGTAGAAAGAGGACTGTAGGCAGTCAAATGAATGCAGTCAGCAGCAGCAGCCAAAAAAAAGTTAACCTTCTCTAGTGCCGACCCAAAGACTCTGCGACCGACTCCGCGGCCGCTCCGCGGTATTCTGGGGATTTTAAGTTCTTAGGTAGTTGCAGTAGAAAGAGGACTGTAGGCAGTCCAATGAATGCAGTCAGCAGCAGCAGCCAAGAAAAGTGAACCTTCTCTAGTGCAGACCCAAAGACTCTGCGACTGACTCCGCTGGGATTTACATAGTCAGTGAGTGAGGGACCCCATTTGTGGGCCTACCTCCTTGGCTCCCTGTCTGTGACTGGCCCGAGTGCCTTCTGGGCTTGGAATTATTCTGCTGTGCAGGCATGTTTTTAGGCCCCCCATCTCCAAATCCAAAATGGGGGCAACCTTTACCTCTGTCACCTTAGCAGCAGCAGGCGTGTTGGTTGGTTTGGGGCTTTTCTGAGCATTCTTGTTTTCTATGGGCTTTTGCAACTCATAGATCCGGGTGGCCTGTTCAATGACCCAGTCTAGTGATCTTTTCTCATGAAAATCTCTCACTAGCTGGGTCATGATGTATTTTGGTAGAGCATGGAAAAAACTATTAACAAATTCTCTGCTATCTGTGTCCCCCTTCTGGTAG
The DNA here is from genome assembly GCF_040938575.1 of Ambystoma mexicanum. NCBI lineage: Eukaryota > Metazoa > Chordata > Amphibia > Caudata > Ambystomatidae > Ambystoma > Ambystoma mexicanum. The sequence continues at coordinate 1,534,518,007 of NC_090937.1, forward strand.
TCTGCGCAAAGGCATGCTTTAACTCCTGTACACATTCTTGTGGGGCCTGATCCTCCCCACATTGCAAGTTGTAGGCTGCCTTGCAAGCCTCTTGGGGATTTCTGTGAACAGAAAAATGCTTTAGGATGGCCGCCCTATATGTGGACCATCTTGAATGATTTTGGTCCTCCAGGCCCGCAAAAAAACTGGAGTATTCTGCTGAGAATGTCCATTTCACATACTGAAGCAGCTACTACTGTCTTTAAAATGGAAAGTTTCCATCATCTGCTCAAAGAGCTCTAAATGTTCCCAAACATAATACTTAGCGTTCTTATGATAAGGCGTGATGACGCTCCTTATTGCCTTGATCTGTTTTAAGGGGTCCTTAAGCAAGGCCCTTTTTGCCTTATTGGCCTTCTTAGTTTGGGTAACTCTGGTCCATTCAACCTCTGACTCAGAGGCACTGTTCAAAGAGGCGCCCGTCTGATCTTCTTGGTTCTCCCGGATTCTGCAAGCCTGGGAATGGCTGGAAGAATGTGGGGACCTAGTCTCCTGTGTCCTGGGGCGCTCAGAGGAGTCTTCTGATTCCTCCTTACACCCAGGATTTGATGGGTACCCCCCCCACTGTCCTAACTGGGCAGAGGTCTTTAGGATGCCCTTAGTGGGCCTACTCTCCTGGAGTTCCCCACTAAACTTCGCAGTACTTGGGCGCCCATACCCAGATGCCCGCCCATCCATACCTGGGAGGTGCTGGTCTATGAGCCCCATCCTTCTAACTGGATAGTAATCTGCCATCCCCGTGGCCCTGGGCCAGGGGACATGGGGGTGGCAGAGTCCAGGGACTGGGAGAGATGAAGGCCTCTGGTACTAGGGCTCCTGAGGTTATGCTCAGGTGTTTCCCTTTCCCAGCGAACCTCATCTCTATCAGCCCCTGCTCCCTGTTGCCATGCAAGAACCTGAGCTTTCTGTTCCTCAATCAAGGCCTTACTAGTCTCTATCAGTCTCTCTTGCATGGCTACCTGTCGCTGGAGCCTATCATTGTGCTGACAGAGAGCCTCATTTTCTCTCTGTGCTTCCTGGTTTGTCTTTGAAATACTGGGCCAGTCTTTGCTGCAGGAGGGTTACCTCCTGAGTCCTGTCCATACTGGCCAGTTCCTTCCTTGCCAGAGCATCTTCCACCCTCCTGGTGTGCACTAACAAGTTTTGATTCTCTTTTTGGAGGTCACCCAGTCCCTGGAGGGCCAGGTGATTTCCTTCCAGTTTCCCTTTTAAGTGACACCGACTTCCTGGCCTAAGGTGTCCCTTTCCTGAGTAAGAGCCTGTCTCTGTGCCGCCAGGTCATCCCTCTGCCTTTGAAGGGCACCAGCTTTCTGGCGCTCTTCATCAAACTCTGCGTGGGTATCAAGGTCTTTCAAAATCAATTTATTTCTCTCTGCCTTTTCTCTATCTAGGTCGCTTTTCAGGGTGACTACCTGCTCTGCGCATACCCTGTTGAAGTCCAGTTGTTGCTCCAGGTTTTTCTGGCTCTGCAGTAGGGAGTCCAAACCTTCTTGGTACTCCTTCTGCAAGGCCAGAATTCTGGTACCCTGGTCTGCCTTTTCCTGTTGCAGGATACCCATATCCTCTTTCATTTTAATTATATACTGCCTGCTTTCGTTTTCTGACTCCTGGCTCCTCTGCAGCCTCTGTTCAGAAGAGTCCAGATCAGATTGGGCCTTTTCTAAAGCCATCAGTTGCCTACTTGCCAGATCTTGGCCTTCAGCATATTGGCCCTGTATGGCTCCAATAGACAAACATAGATATGCCGCTATCTTGGCAATCTTGTTGTGCTCATCCTTGTCCTTAGGGGCGATATATAGTTTGCTCAGGGCCACATGTAAGGGACCCTGGTCTCTCCATATATCTAAACCTGTTGCAGTGATCTGTTGTGTGATTGCCTACAACCACACATTCTGGTCCTGCTCAGTCCACTCACCTCTCACAAATAACTTATGTAAAAGGTGCTCTCTAGCTATCTTGATGTCTACCAATGTCGCCATTCTGGAAATTGATTTCCTTCCTGATTTACAGAACTTTATTATTTTATGTTTGCAAAACAGACCGTTTCCTTAGAGCGTTCCCTTTTGAGGGGTGCTTTTACAGCATAACACAGCGTAGTAGACCAACAGGATTTATGTATGCTGTCAATTAGCACACTGTATTAAGCTGCACAAGTAGTAGATGTAATCCAGAAATCCCGGACGAGCCCCCAATCTGTAAGTGATTTCAATCCGGCATTCCAACTAAGTCAATGCCTAGTATGGAATGCCCAATGGAAACCCTTATTTATATATTTTTATGTCAAAGTTCTTTTAATTCTGAATGATGTACCTTTATATAACGCCCCTCTCTTTGAATTCCCCCGGTCTCACTGAACCAAGAAATAGGTTTGTTTTGCAAATTAAAAGATTTATTTGAAGAATTGAACAATATATAGATTATACTTTTATGAATATGAATAATATCTGAATATCACACTTATGAATATGAACAATGATCAGCAATGGGTAATATTACAATATCAACAATCTCTTTAATCAATTAGGAGTAGGAATAGGAAGAATAATCTAGCAGAGAATACTTTGTATGGTTCAAGGAAATGCAATGATAGGAAAGAATGCGACACAGAAATAAACTTGATATGAATTTAACCAAAGACAATGTAATCACTCTTTCCCCCTGTTGCTCATGAGGGCACACAGGTATCAGGAATAACAATCTACAATGCAGTTCACTCCCACTTCCCCCCAGCAAGCTTAGAGAGAACAGGAATGCTTTAAAAACAAGTCAAAATGCTTTTGAATGTGATTTGCAATAAATGGGAAAATGCTAAAATGACTTTAATTCACTAAAGGCAATTCAGCACTAGTGAGAGTGGCTTTGGATTGGTTCAGGTCAACACTATCAATGATTGTAGAATGATTAGCAGATTGAAAACGAAATTCAGAAGTTGAAAGCAAGAAATGGCTGTTTTACATAGAATGAAATTGAGCCAAATGTGAAACTTCGGCAACTTTTCTGCGTGTGGGAAACGCGATTACAGAACAACTCTAAGGAATTGACATGTCGTTTTGGGTTTGTTTGAAAGACGAGGATGTTAGCTTCAAAATGACATTTCGTCTCTAGGACGTATGGTTCAAAAGTTACAGAGGTTTTGGTGAAGGTCGATTTTTCAGAAACAGAGTCAAGATTTCAAAATGACAGATTGTGCTTTAAAGATTCAGAACCAATATGGACGTATACTAAGGGGCAACCACCAGAACGGGACAACCACCAGAACAGGGCGCCTTCCACTCTGGTTGTTGTGCGCCAAGACACTTGACTTTCTTCAAAATAACAGCGCATAGATGATTATCGCTACAGTTATCACAGACAATATAATGAGAAGAATTCAAGATGGACACATGATTCTATAATGCAGTTCCGGATAGGTTGAAATGGATTGAATAGGATTACTTTAAACTAAGAGATGACTATAGACAGTTCTAGAATAAATACTCACTCCTATGGCTTTGGAATGGAGTGGGCCCGTCAAAGATCTGGTCAAGGGTTTGGCTGGGATTCTCTCGCCACCGGACAGGATTTAGGGCACCTGGACTCTGCTCTCAGCAAGGCACTCTGGTCGGCGTGGCCTCTTGGACTGGATCTTATGGGTTCTGGGTTACAGCTCTGCTCTCCGGGACTGGATCTTGGTTCTACCACAGGGTTCTCAGCTAGAACAGCCAAACAGCTCAGTCAGGCTGTTGGATTTTGTGGTGCCCCTTGGAAGTTTAGGGGTTAGAATCAGGTTGCAAAAGATTCTGGGGCCTGCTGAAAAAGGGTTCAGCTTCTTGGGTTAGGCCTCTCTGCTTCAAAGTTCTAGAGTTTGGGTCTAGAGTCTGGTCTCTGGATCTATGCCTGTAACCTGCATCTTCCTGCAGGGTGCTTCGCCAAGAAATCAGTTGAGGAGTGGAAAGTGTGTGTTTCTGGGTCCTCAACAGTCCCTATTTATCCATTTCCAAAGTGGGTGGGGAGGCTGATTATCTATGCCCAACGCTCTAAGGATCTGATAGGTCAGAGAATTTCCCATCTCCTGATTTGAGACAGGAGCAGTGTGTCATATTTGTCAGAGTGACACAGTGTTTATGGGCCAAAGGAAGTCCATCCCCTTTACTTTTACTTAGAAACTCTATTGTTCCCCAAAAACATATTTCCAAGATACACAAGTTGTTCCTAATACATAATTACATGACAGATTGCCTAAGGTACATTTCTGCCCAACTCTCATTTTCCTAAGCTCTATGGTACATAAATGACAACTTTTTCACGCATTTTGGTGGGTTTCCCAATGTTAGTTCTGCACCAATTTCTATACATGCATGCACATCCCATCCTGGCACATTCCTGTAATCTTTCATGTTCCTAACATGGCAGAAATATGAATCATTTCCAGGGTTCAGTCTCAGAACATCGCACAGATTCCAGCTTAGTCTTAAACTGTGAGTGAAATTTTCATTTTAACAATCTCTAAGTTTCATATTTTTGTCAGTTCATTACACTTTGCTATAAGCATTTTTTTAAAACATACATTTACACAAACTTCAACAATTTCAGTCTGGCCCACCTCCAGAGCTGGGCTGAGTCAGAGGGTCACATGGCCTGCCTTCCTGCCAGAGCAGTTTGTTGTCAGTCACACCCGAATTAGCATTCCTATTCAGCCCAAGGAATCCATTGTTTCTTTCTCCGGGCAGCAGAGGAAATCTCCTCCCCTCCTGATTAACATGCCAATGCAATTTCCTCCTTTTGGTGGGAATGAACAAGGTGTGAGTTTCTCAGGGGAAGAAGGCCTCTTGGAAGTTTTAACTGAATCAGGTTACCTTCTGGTCAATTGTAACATAGTTCCTTGTGAAAAAATACATTTATAAATTTAAAATAAGCAAGCCCATCTTTACTTCCAGTCCTTTTTCAACATGAAAATCAATGTGTGGCACTCTTATATGGCATTTTGAAGGAAATCTCTTCTTTGGCATAGTTTGAGTTCAATGTCAACTTTACACATGATAGGTCGCCGGCTTCTGACAGAGGTGAGTAACGGTACTACAACCATTTTTGACAGATTTCTTCCATCAAGTATCTTTAAAAGAGAATTTTGTTCTGATAACATATGATTCTTGCTGACATTGTATTCATGTGGATTCTTGCAGTAGAATAATGTGAACAACCAACAAGGAGGTTGAATCTTTTAGGTGGTTTGTGAGCCATGATTTTTGCACATTTTTGACAATCAAGAAAACAGATTTCCAAACAGCTCTGTGTTTCTTTTTGGCAATCAGCACTGTTTTTTCAAGTGATTTCAGGCTACTTTGTGGGTAGCCCAATGGTGGGTTTTGGCTGTGGTCTCCTGTGTTACCACTGACATAGGCAAAAGTGGATGGCGGCCTATTTTTCAGATTTTTACTGCGCACTTTCTGGTGATTTTTAGCGAGCAGCATGCTTTCCGGTGGCCATTATGATGTTTCTGCTGCAAGCAATGCACAGTAATGTTGCATGGCTTGGACTAGTGGGTTGAGACATCCCACACCACTGTCTGGCTTGTGAGACTGCTGCTCTTCCCAGCCGTCAGTTCTTGGCTAACCATCAGCTCTGCTGGACCATGTGTTCAGAGACTGTGGTTGTGAACTTCTGGCACTCTGAATTAGTCTGAATGTTAAGGAAAATTAGTCGTGTCTGTCGCGTTGGTGTTACTTCAATTCAGGGGACAGAATGTCACTTGCAACAATGCGACCTTGGCAGTAGCCCCATTCAACACACAACAGCTCTCTGGTTCGTGCTGCATTCAGCTTGGCTTCAGCTTTCTGAGATAGTTGTGGCCTACTGTGATTTCCTAAACCATACTCTGGCTTCTACTGTATGTGCTTTTCCATAGTATCCATAGGTTAGTGGGTTCCAGCCTTGCTGAGTCCCTTGAGTGCCCCTGTATTTCTGTAGGGTTATTTGCATGTGAGCATCTGCAAGCAGGTACACAAGATTTTCTTGCTCCTTACTGTTTCTGTGTTTGTGCGACAAGCTAATGACAAAATAATAAATGTGCAGACAGTATGTACATGCTACTGATCTCTGTCTTATTGAACTGTACGCATGCGTTCTTCATGTGTTTGGGTGCGTAATTGTGTCCCGATGCATGAATGGCACGTGTGCTTCATGTCTAACATGACTATGTCATGTTGTCTCTAACAACTGGATGCATGGCTTCTTGGCGCTTTTAGTCGAGACTGTCAATGGAGTTGTCTTTGGTTCCACCCTGTGGGTTTTCGTCCACCTTGGATAATGTCCGTACTGCCCCTGGGTTGCAAGGTTGATTAAGAGGGTATCTCTCACTATATTTGTCCATTGTGGGTGCACTGGGGGTTGGTACAAGCTCGTACGATCGGCGGCCATATCGTCTTTGGTTCTTATTCCGGTTTGAGTATTTTGCGGGAGGGGGAACAGGGCTGGAATTTTACCTTCCCTCTTCAGTCCCCCCTCTGATTGACTTGTTGAGCCGTCTTTCAGTCACCATATCATCGTGATCCCTGCAAGATGTCCATAGTAGTTCACATTATCGTTGAATGACCAGTACATATAGGTGCACCCGACTTCAGGTTTCCACCAAATCCACTTCCCTTCATACTTCCTTGCGCAGACTCCTCCTTCAATCTCTGTGAGGAGATCCAAGTTGTATCTATTCTGGAGTGCCACCAATCTTATTGCTCTGAGCTCTTCTTTTATGGCGTTGAACCCATTCACGGTTGAGTTTATGGTGACCATCTAATCCCAGCGAGTGATCTGTAGCCATTTGGCAAAAGTGTACATCTGTATTCCAGGGATCAGCGATGCAAAGAACATTTGTGTTCTACTGAATGGTCTGTGTGATGCTGGTACTTCATCCATTGCTGCTTCTGATTTGCTGGAGAAGTAATTCCCCCCTCTTTTCACTCTGCTCCGTCCCTTCTGCGTGTCTGTGTTGTCTGTTTGGGACAATGGTACTGCATTCAGTGACCTCTACCTTCTTTTGTTGTTTTCCGTTTTGGGAAGTCATCAAGCTTCACGTCTTTCTTGGGTGAAGGCATGTTGATATGTACTAGGGAGCATATTCCTCCCCAGTCTGGTGGAAATTTCTCATATGCTTTAGATCCACAAGCCCAATATGGATCCATCAGCACTGCCATTCTTGCTCCCATTGCTAGGATTTTTTAAATCTTCTGGCATCCTTCGTTTTCACCAACCTCTTCATTGCTGTTGTGTTGATAACACAGGGCCAGCATCTTCAGGGGAATAATTGGCATTGGTCCATCTTCGTTCTCCACCCATGTCACCAGCTTTGCATCCCTTTCCCATTAATTCAGGCACTTGTTATTTTCTTCTTGTACCTTGTTTACTGCTGACTTTTCTAGGGTCAGTGGCTTTCTTCCCACCACTCCGTCTTCCCAACGATAGTATATACTTGTCCATAGATCAATATCTGCGTTCTCTCCCAGCAGCCGGGCTCTCCTCCTATTTCCTTCACTCTTGTCCATGGACATGGCAAGTCTTTCAATGTGATCGTCTTGGTTTGTCCCTTTTCTGGTCCATCCATTATGTATTGCAGCCCTTCATCGAGTTGCCAGTAATTGTTCATCATGTCTAGTGTCTTGATGTAATTATCTTCATAAGGGAAGGTCCCCTGTGGCATCCACCTCATTGTTGCTCTTTTCCCTTGGAAACTGCCTCGTGTTTGGAACATTACGAGGTACATCAAACATTGTGCTCTTGCTGTTGGTATTTCTGTTGCAAAAAAGGTTTTGGAGGCACTCATGGTGTAGGGTATTAAAGAGCAGACATAGCAACTCTCCTGGTGGTATCACTACCAACCTTGGACATGTGCTTGTATGACATGTTGTTTGTTATTTGTGTCATGTCTGTGAGATACGTGTCAACTACCTTCATGTCTGCATCAACACTGCACTTACCTCTCCTTACTTTATCAGCAGTGGCTTCTCTTCCACGTGACATGGTAGTTCCTTCTGGTTGGGTCAGGGGAAAGTTAGTATGGGTCACAGCGGTAGTATGCATTGCAAAATACAACTACCATAGTATGGTACCCATTATTCCAGTGGGAAACAGAAAACACACGAGTCAACATGAAGTTTATTTTATCCATTGTGACCACTTATGCAGCTTAGTCCAAGCAGTTGATGGGATGATAAAGTTGTCCAACAGAAAAACGCAACAAAAGCATTATTGTTTTAGTAGTTGTCAGTACCTTTAAGCTCCGCAAACTAAATAATCACTTATGGCAAAGGCAAAAACTTCCTCCCAGACTTTTCTTATAGATGAGTCTCTTAATGTGGGTAGAACGGGGTATGAGCTGTGTTCAAGTTGTGGATAAGCTTGGGTCAAATACTCTATAAATACCAGAAAATACACTTTGGGAGTTCGGGCTCAAAGATGTCTGCGTCTCCTTATAGAGTGTACACATTTATTGGAAACTGCTTCTGGGTGGTCAATGGGAGGCAACATCAACCTATTTTCCTAACAATTCTACTAACATTTGCATCAATCCTGCGTGTGCTAGAAAGGCAAATATTAAATTGTGTTTCAGCTGTCAGGGGTGCAAGAATGTTCAAGTAGCAACTTTATAACTTGCAGGTGCTGGAGAATAGACAATGAGCACTGTTTTTCACTGGTCAATTTGCACCAGTGTAGCTGTGGCTGCTTCAGCCACTTTGGAGCGTCTGATCATGGGGTGGCCAGTAGTCTCTAATTCTTGGACATTTGCACTTTCTTGTAGATCATCGGTAATCACAGCATTGGCGCTGTTGATCTCTGCAGTTGTGCTTCTGGGCAAGGCCAATGCTTTGTAGGGCTTGACGTCCTGAAGGTGGTTCCAGACAGTTTTTCCTTCTAAGTGAACAGTTCGATCAGTCACAGCCACCACTACATGAGGTCCTGTGAATCGGGGCGCATTCCAGCACCTCACAACGTTTTTTTAGGAGAACTAGGTCTCGTACTTGTACAAAGGGCTCTTATTTGTATCTTGTCTTGTGTCGTTAGAGTTCTCTTACTCGTCGTCTTCAGGCCTGCCCTATGTCCGTTGTATCTGCGAGAGATAAAAGAAGCACTTGAAACCAGTGAAGTGACATAGTCATACATTTCTTGACCCAACATTTTAGCAGTATTTTCAGTCTTGTAGTGCCCTAGTGGGAGGAGCCAGTGGAAGATGCATGTGCTGTTTTGTCACCACCTCGTGGGGTGTTAAATGGTGGTCCGACCCTGGCTTGAAAAGTGCCAATGGCAAACAGTGAAGCCAGTTTGTCTTGATGCTCTTCTGGGTTTTGGCAATGCTCTCCTTCAGGAGGCAATTGCAGGAGGCCATTGAGGCCTTCACACAGCCCATTTGCTTGTGGGTGGTGTAAAGACCGGAGGGGGGGTGTCTGTACTCCTGCTCTCTATATGGCAGAGGAGAGACACAGAGGACCCCAGCCAAGATTCTCTATAGGGTAGCTATGGTCGAGCAATCAAGGCCTAGCTTCTCAGGAGGTGATGCAGGCTGGTTCTTAAGTACAGTGTAGTCCCCAAGCACCCACACACTATGTTAGTGAAAACACAGCTTTTTATATAAATAAGGTTCAAGGTTATATACACAATCACGATAATACACTTTGTGCTCTGACAATTCTTAAATGGTAAATATATACAGTTCCAGGTGGTACCATGATTACTCTGATTCCATTAAAATGCATCAACTGTACTCAGCTCAAATAGCATATGAATCAACACAGCAAAACAATATCAACCATAGATTTAGGAGGAAGACAAGATGGTTAGACAATTGGCAGAATACTGAGCCCCTACCTCTAGACACAGTTCTGAATGAGGATCCACCACCTGGGCAACATGTAAATGAAGATGCACTACAAGCCCAGTCCAAGCCTCTCTCCCCCGGCACAACCACTATTAATGTGTGTATGCAACTGCCCGTGCAGCGGACGGGTGCAGTGGGCACCCTGTCAGTGCACCAAAGGCACGCTTAAGGCAAGCCCATCTGTGCCCGTCCGTGCCAGGGCGTTTGGGTGGATATATTACTCCAGGACTGACCTCCTGGAGTTACGGCCGCCTGTGCCTTTATTTCCTGCAGCCCGCCGCAATCTCCTCATCATTGTAGCCCCGCCAGGACTAGCTTCTCCACCCCAAGCTACATCGGCCATAGCAGAGAGGCCCAAATTCTTGTCTTTGTTGCTCCTCAATACGCAATCTCTTCCCGCGCATGCAGAGCAAGTTTACTCTTTGCTATCTGACTGCCGCCCAGCCATTCTATGTCTCACGGAGACGTGGTTGCAAGCCACCTCTGCCCTCTCCTTGGTTCTTATTACCCATATGGACCGAACTCCCCCCCCCATCGGTGAGGCAGGATTGCATTTATTTATAAGGATGAATTTACTATCACTCAGCTGAATTGTCCCCACAACTTGATGACGGAAGCCCTCTTAGTTAGGTGCATTGTTTCACCCACTAGGACCTATCACCTACTACTAATATATCAACCTCCTGAACCTCCAGGCAAGTTCCTTGAAGCTTTCCCTGATCTGATAGCTCAATTGCAAATACAGCACAAACATTTGATTGTTTTGGGAGACTTCAATATTAAATTTAATTAGCCTATGCCACCTGTACTTAAATTATTTTTTGACAGCCTGCACGATTTAGATTTACATCAACGTGTTACTACTGCTACACATAGACTAGGTAATACCATAGATCTGATTTTTGCTAATAAAATGATTCTGTCAGCAGTGGCCACGGAACCATTATTATGGTTGGACCATCTACTGGTATCTGGGTCCCTGGAGGTATCAGGGCGGCTGCCTAAGGCTCCTGTAACAAAAATCTGGCAACGCCCGTGGTGCGCCGTTGATACCCAGAAGATGGCCTCTGATATCAATACTAAATGCATGTCTGACTCTCCTATGTCACTATCCTCTCTATCCCAGGTACTTGTGGAAGCTGCCAACATGGTCGCTCTCCTTGGCCTGATCCAACCACATAGATTACCATCAGAACCCTGGTTTTCTGACCAACTTAAAGCCACATGGCTTAAACATAGACAAACAGAGAGACAATTGTGCAAAGCCTATGACCCGGTCCAAATGTTATTCTATAGGGCCTGTTCTAAAGAATACTAAGCTGCCATCAAAACTGCCAAAGCAGCCTATATTGCCGAAAAAATTTAATCCTCCCTGGGTCAACCCAGAGCTCTGTTTACAGCAGTAAATTCACTGATCTCGACAGAAAAGTTAACCCTACTCAGGAACTGTGTGACGCTTTGTCCCAGTATTTTATTACTAAAATCAACACTATCCATTTAAACATTGCGTCGTCTCTGACCACTTCCAGATCTGTAGATATACGTCTCCCGCCGATTATGGTTCCTGTTAGGCCTACAGGTTGGTCAGTGTTTCCTATGCTCACTGGGGAATTGGTGTTAACGGCTATTCTTAAAATCAAATCTTGCTCCCCCTCAGATGCTATCCCGCTAGCTGTGATGAAGCAAATGACCCCAGCCCTTCTTACTGTTATCACAGCAGCGATTAATAATTTCTGCCAAACCGGGTTAATACCTCAAGAATAAAAGGTGGCTAGTGTGATTCCGCTTCTGAAAAAAAGTCCCTTGACCCTGGTACTCTGTCCAATTTCCGCCCTATTTCTCTTCTACTTGTTGGCTAAACTGCTAGAATCACTGATGTCACCTCTACTTTCTACCTTTCTAGAATCTTCCTGCTTGCTCAATCCTGCTCAATCAGGGATTTGTCCAGGCAGAGGCACAGAGAGTGTGCTGGTCGCCATCCAGGATGATATGACCAGGCTGGTGGACGCAGGTGGAGTGGGAGCTCTGATACTATTAGATCTATTAGCATCTTTCGACACAGTCTACCACTCCATCCTGCTTTCTCGCCTCGCTCAGCTGGGTATATCTGAGCAGGTGCTTGCCGGGTTCACCTCTTTTATGGTGGATCATACCCAGACCCTCTCTATGCCCCCTTTTCTCTCTGTCCCTTGTCACCTCAGCTGTGGTGTCCCACAAGGCTACTCTTTGTCTCCCATTCTGTTCAATATACACATCTGGGCCCTTGTGTGCCTCATCTGCTCCTATGGCATCAGATGTTACTCGTATGCAGAATACACTCAGATCCTGATCCAGTTGGATCTTGATCAAGCTGAGATGTCGTCTTGCCTGCCAAGATGTCTGGCGCTGTGGGAGATTGGATGGACAACAATTGGCTCAAACTGAACAGGGACAAAACTGAGTTGATGGTGGTGGGTTGTCCTCCTGATTCCTCACTTTGGGTGTCTTCATTCTGGCCTCCCTCCATAGGTTCCCTGCCCACCCCGGTAGACAAGGTGAAAAACCTTGGGGTTATACAATCTGCCTCATTGTCTATGGACAAGCAAGTAACAGCCGTATGTGATGTGGGTCATTTTCAACTCAAGATACTTAGAAAGGTACTCCCTAGGATACCTGCCCCTCTGCGTCCTCTGGTAGTGGCAGCCTTGGTGATCTCACGGCTAGATTACTGTAACGCCCTCTACTTGGGTCAACCTAATGGAGTCATATGTCGGCTTCAACGGCTTCAAAACCTGGCCGCTCGGGTTGCCACCGGCTCCCCTTATGGAGCCCATAAATCTCCAGTTCTTCCGAGCCCTGCATTGGCTTCCGGTAAACCAACGCATCATGTTTAAGGCACTATGCATTGTGCACCAGGCCTTACATGGCCAAGGAGCTGAATATCTTCAGGAGAAATTCTCGCCATATGTACCTCTTCCGTCCCTCTGTTCTGCCTCAGCTGACCTTCTAATGGTGCCCGGTTATAAACGGACCAGGGTTGGAGGACGTGCCTTCTCTGTGGCTGCCTCAGTATTGTGGAATGGCCTCCCGATGACTATAAAGAAAATTCATAGCTACTTAGCGTTCAGGAAGGCCATTAAAACATTTCTCTTCTAGGTCTTCGTGGCTTCATTAGGATCCTCTCTCCCCAGCACCATGATACCTGCGGGTGACCGCGCCCTTTACAAGCTTGATTAACATAACATAACATAACATAACATAACATATATTGTCTATTAGAGTCTTATCTTCTTCTATAGTTCTGCAACCCAAATGTATCTTGTGTTGTAGAGTTCTTCATCGGGGAATCGATGGGCCGTTTTTCAGTGCACTCCCTTCAAGGCAGGAGCCACGGTTCGTCGAATTTCCGATAGGAGGAAAAGGTGAACGTTGTCATTGAGGCAGCAGCTTCGGTCCTTGCGGTGCTCATTGACGATCGGTTGAATACATCCTGCAACAGGGGAGTCATGCGGTGCACCTCGACGACGATGGTTCATTGCTGCAAAGTAAGTATGAAGAACTTTGGCCCAGCAAGGGCGCCCGGTCGTCGGCATCTGTGAACGGGATGTGACCATGGATGGCTTAAGTAACTTCGTCAGCGTCTCTGACGTCTTCGGGCGGTGGGAAACCCACCAGCGGATTCTCCTCGGTCGTCGACGGCCTTGACTTTCTCCGGCAGGACGAAAGTGGTTGACGATAATGAACAAGGGAGTCCTTGGATCAAATGTTCTTTGGCAAAGGGAGCACGGCGGCTCCAGACGGCGGCATCGGTCGTCAACGGTGGACGGCTGTCCTGTGCTTCTCTTTGTTCTCCTCAGCGGTCCCCTTCTCCGGTCGGCAGCCTTTCATAGGTCTGTCTACCAGGGAGCTTTGGCAAAGATCAGCTGGTGCACGATGGTCCCTCGTAGCTCGGGGAGAGGTCTCCTAGCCAGTTCCTCTCTTGGATCAGTTCTTGAAGGCACAGCAGCTTTCAGATTACAAGGATGGGAACAGCGGATCACCTTCTTTTTCCGGCTTGGCTTCGAGTGTAAGCATCAAGTATCAACTTCAGCTTCCTAGCGATTTCTAGCAACGAGAGGCCCCCAGATATACTGATGATCTGCCATTCACTCTGCTGGGTCACACTCAGGCAACCAATCACTCAGAAGGGCATTCAGGCCATTCTTCTCCATTCAGACACTCACAACATGGGGTATGGATTCGGACAAGTACTCTGCCATTCAGCACTACACACTGCATTCATACCAGTTTCGGGCAGGGCTGTCTCTGTCATTGTGTCAAACACCAGATACTAGACACACATAACACAGAATGCATATTTGTCACACACTCCATTCACCCAGGTCCCACCCCTCGGGGGTACCCACAACATATAGTCATTGGGAAGGCTGCAGCCAGTCTGGCCTGGACTTCCCCAGAACACCATATATTGAACTTCCACCCAACAGCCAGTCAGGTGGAAGGGACAGAGTCAGGGCTACCCTGGACTTCGGGAAAAGTAAGGTAACAAGTGATAGAAAGCAAGAGGCCACAGGGGCCATCTTGTTTCCTATCATGAATCCACTGATTTCAATGACAGGGCCTGGACATCCCAAAATGGAGGATGCGCAGGGCACCTGTCAATTCAGCACAGAGCTGCCACCAGCCCATACCCTGCTCTGTGGGCCACACGCAGGTGCCCAAAAACATACACTAGGAGTACAGGGTTGTACTCCAACCCATGTGTCCCATAAGGGTATCCCAAGGGTCTGTTCACCAAACCAAATACTTCCTGGAGCCGCACCGCAGGGAGTCCCACATGAACTCATGCGCGGAAAACAAGTCAGAACATACATGATAAAGCAATAAAGGACAATGATACGGAGGCCCTGTCCTTCCAATGCATTTCCAGCATCACATATGGTACGCAAATGCAAATTTGCGTTTTATTCCTAGCAGGGTAGTGATGTGTTGGAACATTTAATCAGCGAAATGAGGGCCATTGTCAGACCGCAGGACCTCACAAACTCCCCATCTTGGGAATACTTCCCGGACCAGGAACTTGGCTGCCTGTAGTGCATCAGCATGTGAACAGGGCCCACCCTCCATCCACCTTGAGAATGGGCAGAAAACCACTATCACGTAGTAGTGTCCTTGACATACTTGAATAATGTCGACTTAGTCAACATAGAGATGCAAATATGGACCTTCGGGTCTGGGTATGGCTCCTCTCACAACTCTCAGTGTGTGCCAGCCGTGAATTGCTGGCAAGTGAAGCAGGTTCTAATGAAATTGCTACATGTTCATTCAAATTTGGACAAAACCATGATTCTCCAATGCGTGCAGCAATGACCCCTTTCCCTGTGTGTGTTAGATGATGCAAATACTCTAATGCTGTTTTCAGTAGTGCAAGTGGCATGTCCACTTTCCCTGTGTTGTCCTGTCACCATAGGGCACCAGTGGGAGACATGGAACACCATCTTTTTACCCATATTTCCTTTTCCTCCATGGTTGCAACTCCCTGCAGTTCCATATTTTGAGTTTCTGGTAGGTAATTATACCCTTCTCTCAGCACCATGTTTTGCACCCCTCCCGGGACTTTGGGCCTCTCCTTCAGTTCCCACAATGTTCCAAAATGTGATGCACATTTTGCCTCATAATCAACTGCTTTGTTTCCCCTTAAGATAACGTTTTCCCCTTAGCGTGCGCCTGGCACTTAACCAATGCTAACAACTGTGGGTATGTTATTACTTCAACCGGTTCACCTAACAGCAGCACATGCAGTACTGGGGTCCCATCAACTCTCCTGTATCCTCTCCTGAGCCATCGTGCCAATTCTGAATGTACTGTTGATGTGACGTATGCACTATCAGAGTACTTTGTCATTCTCTTATCTCCACTGTGTTGTAGGGCCAATATGAGGGTCACTAGTTCTGCTGTTTGCACTGAATAATGAGATGGTAACCGGGCACTCGCAACTGCCTCACTTGTCCCATCCTCCCTCAGCCTCACTACAGCATCCCCAGTCCTCCTGATCCCATCAATCGTTGAATAACCATCAATGTAGAATACGTCTCCCCCCTCAAGTGCATCTTGGTCCACCATGTGTGTCTCACTGAATTGCTCTATGTTCTTGGTGCAGTCATGGGCACAATCCCCTGGTTGATAGACATCTGCCATGAATAGTGCTGGGTTTACAGTTTTGCTTCTTACTATCTTTAATGCTGCCTTGGATAGTATCATCTCATATCATGATGCTCTCTGTGTGGTCAATGTGCTCGTTGGCTTGTGCAGTATAGCAAACAGGGCATGCTCCACGTATAGGGTGCTGGTGCCCCCCATTGATATTGCAGATGTTCTCTCTACTGCAAAGGCTGCAGCCGCCAGAGATTGCTTGCATGCATTGTGTCCTCTCATTACTGGGTAAAGTTGCCAACTACAGTAAGCAATCGGCTTATGGCCCATGCTTGTCTTCTGTGGCAAAACTGCCTTCAATATTACACCATCAGTGTGTGAGAATAAGAATTCCCGTTTAACGTCTGGGGTCCCTAGCACTGGAGCTGTACATATTGCTTCCTTTATAGAATGCTGCAGTCAACTCTTGTGTCCAGGTCAGTGAGTTGGCTCCTCTATGTGCTTCTTTCAGTGCTGTTAAGAGTGGTTTGGTGTATGTGCTGTAATTGAAAACCCATGCTCTGCAATAGTTGCACAACCCCAGGAATTTCTGCATCTCCCTCACTGTTTTAGGCTGTGGTGGGTTGTGTATGGTATGTGCTCTCTTTGGGGCAATATGCTTGTCATCCTTGGATATCATCTGTCCAATGTACAGTGCTTCCTTTTGACTGGCGTTTGGCCTTGTCCGCCTTGTACCCCTTATTAGCTAATACTGGTAATATGTGTACTGTGTCTGTCCTGCAGTCTTCTTCTGTCTCGCTACAAATCAGGATGTCATCTATGTATTGTAGCACTGTGCTCTCTGTTTTAATGTTTACTAAATCCATCTGAATCACCGTGTTAAAAATGGATGGGGATTCGCAGTACCCCTGTGGCAGCCTAGTATTTTTCCACTTCTGATTGCAATAAATAAATCTGGTCAAATCTTGTGAGTCTGAGTGTAGTGGCACTGAGAAGGAGTTTTTCAAATCAATCACGGTGAAGCAGGTGGCTTTCACTGGAATGCCACACGGGAGTGTTGCCAGGTTTGCTGCTACAGGGTGCTCTGCTTCTACAATGTGGTTAAGAGGGTATAAATCCTGAATAAAACACCATTACCCCCATTCGCCATGTGTATGGGGTTCACTGCGGTGTTGCATGGAGATTCTGATGGCACCAAGATGCCTCTTTCAATGAGGGCGCTGATTGTTTTATAAATGCCCTGGTCTGCTTTCTTTGTTAGGGGATACTGCTTTACTCGTGGTAAGATTGCTCCAGGTTTTGCCTTTATCTTCACCCCTATGCTCCTTATGCACCCTACATCATAGGGACTCATGGTCCATAAGCTGCTGGGTACCTTGGCCATGTCCTCCTCCCAGAATGTGGGCAGTGCCTTCAGTGCCATTGCCATTCTTTGTGCAACCACTCTGTAATTAATCTGTAACTAAAACCTTACACTCATTTCGAACATCATCTCCATCTCCAATCTCTCTTCCTTAAAGAGCTCCTCATCCGTCACTGTTGTTAGTCTGCACCCTTCTGACACTACAATTATTGCTCTCCACGCCCTCCCCCTGTCATCTGTTGTCTGTACTGCAATCCACTCCTTCCTTGCTAAAACAGCCTCGATGACTATGGGCACTATTGTTCCTTCTGGCTCATCCAGTGTCATCTCTGGTCTGAACAGTTATTCTCCTGGAACCCTCCATACCTTCCCTGCAATGCCTGGCATCCACACAATTGCCATGTACGTCCCATACTGGACAATTTCTGGGTCCAAAGGCACCCCCCCCTCTGTACAGTGCTCCCACAATATGGTTGAACAATCTGGCTTACATTAAACATGTGTATTCCTGGTGTGGAGGATATTATGCCTTTGTCTGTAAATGAGATGGTCATGTTTAGTCTGCTCATGATGTCACGTTCCAACTGGTTTAAAGGTGCTTTTCTAGAGTAGAGCAAAGGTAAAGATAAGTTGTGATCTCCTATAGATAGAGGGATGTTATCAGTGAAAGGAACCACTTCTCGATCCCCAGAGAAGCCTTGAGTTTTCATGGCATCGCCTGACAACGCAAATATCCCTTCCCGAATGCATGACCTAGTCGCCACAGTGTCAACAAGAAAGGAACATGTTTTGGCACCTATCGCCACCCCTATGCGGTTCCATGGTGTTACAGTGCTGTATTTGTGCTAACCATGGTGTGCTTCCCCAAACTTGTGCTGCCTGGAAATATTGGTGTAGTGGTGCTGCCATTTGTGCAGCCGGTCACTATACCTGTGATGAAGTCGGTACCTGTACTTGTGCTTGTGGTATCTGCTGGTGTGTGTTCTGTACCTGTCCTTGTTGTTGTGTACCATGGGCATAAGAATAATCGTCCTGTCCTTCTTGATAGCTTGGCTCTCCCCTTCCATGGCATTTTTTGTCAATTTCTTTTGAACTAATTTAGCCTCATCAACCTTTCTCTTTTCTGCCTTTTGTTTTACATTCTGTTGTCATAGCCTGCAATGGTGTACTATTATGAGCTATATTTTTGGCCATCCCTTTGCATCCATCCCTACCAATTTCTTCAAACTCTTCTGTACAGGTTCTGGTACCCCTGCACTAAGATGTGATAAAAGATCGGTATTGTTTTATCCCACAGCTCTCGAGTTTTAAGGTGCCAAAGCTCTTGAATCTCTTGAATATATTGAACAGGATCTTCGTTATCACGCATCTTGCGTGATGTAATAGCCCCTATGTCTGACGTGTCTGGGTATTGTGTCCATAATGTTTGCCACACCGCTGCTCTGCAGTTTGCGAATGGTGACCCGTCGTGTGCTGTGTTATGTATGGGCACCCCTGGGGACCCCGCCCTCTACCGTATGTCATCAGCCGCATCACCCAATATTGATACCAACAGCCCCTTTATATCACCCACTGCCAGCCTGTGGGCCGCTGTCAACTTCTCCATTTCATATATCCATTTCCCAGCTCCGCACTCAATGAGGTTAACCTTGTCTGTGTGTTTCCAGGGTACATACTGAGGCCTTGTCCCTCCCCTCTCTAATAGAGGCATCTGTGAGTATGCTGCCCTCTCCTCTGGTGTTCTTCGATACTGTCTGATCTGAAAAGGCCCTCTCTCATCCTCAAACGTCTGTGCTTATGTCTGCAGGCTCTAGTGCTGTTCCCTTCATGAGCTCTAGACAACCGCCCTCTAGAATGTGCCAGGGCTGCTTCTTCTCTCCTGTGCCCTGGAAGATCCCTTAGTATGTATGTGTTTTGTGCGGTGCACCTGACGGCCGTGTGTTATTTTTGTTCATCTAGATCAGACCCTCCTTCCCTCTGTCCATGAGACCTGAAATCCCATGATGTCCCTTCACCTGTCCTTATGAGGTAGAGTTTGCTATGCTCCCCCCTCTCGTCTCCACTGTGTCTGTCATCATTGTCAGACCACACGTTCATTTTACTACAAAAATCATCTGAAAAATGTAATTTCCGTGATGCAGTGTCTGCGTTATGCTCTAAATCAAGATCAATGTCCACTAAATTATATTTACTCTCCACTTTCCATAATCCTAGGCATGCTGCTCCATGCCCTACCGAGCTGTCCGCATGTATATCTGTGCCCTCCGGATCTATTTGACTCTCTCCCTCCTGTCCTGTCCTCTCCCATTCTAGTGCAGACTAGCCAGTCTAACTGCAACTTCCTCTGTTTTCTCTCTTGGAACTTGGGTGTTTCTTGCTCTATTATCTGGTTCTCCACTCTGCCAATTGTTCCTCCTTCTCCTCTCTCTCCCTATCTTCCCTCTTTTTCTCTTTCAGTTCCCTTTCTATTCTCTCCACTCTCTCCTTATCCATAAGCTCCTTCTCCTTCTCCCTTCTCCGTTCCCTTTCTTCCCGTTCCAATTTCTCTTTCCTTTCCCTCTCCTTCTCTTCACGCACTAGCTTTGCTCCCCTGTCCTTCTCTCTTTGATCCTCTTCCTCTACTTGCACTTCCCAGTCAAGCCTTCCCTGCTCCCTTTCAATGTCCTCTATGGCCCTTGTTGCCCCTTCTGATACCCCTGTTGTATTCTCTTTAAGTTTCAAGAGTATTTGTGCTGCTATCCATTCCTCCATACCTATGCCTTCAACTTCTACCTTTGCACGCTGCAACCTCTCCTCATTTACCTCAGTACTGCTGTCGGCCTGCCCTGCACCTCACGGTTTCTCGTCTTGTGTATATACTGGTGGTTTATATGTTGGGTTTGAGTACCCTTCTGCCACCCTTAGTTTCCTTAATGGATATATTCCCTGGTCATCATCTGTGTCATCAGATACTAAGCTAGGAGGGGTAAGGAGAGGTGTGGAACGTTCAGACCCATCTTCCTTTACCTTGCTGGTTCATCATCCATACACGGTCTCCCGCCCCCTCATAGAACATGCGCCATAACTCGAATATGGCCATGCGATTTGCCAATTTCTTCCCCTTGTAGGTGTTCTGTAAGTGTGTCAGTAGTGATTGCTGCATGTCCTTGGAGAAATGGCCGTTAGGTGGCCAAGGCCTCATTATATTTCCTTTAGTGTTCTTGGACCACTGTATTCTATATTTAACAATGTTATCTTTGTACGGTGGCCACGTTTTGCAAAGGTGCTGAATGGGGGTTACTCTCCCAACCATTCCCTGATACATTATGGGTTTACCTGACCTCTAATCGAGGTTTTCAATAATCTGCTGTCAGGATAAAAAGGTCACACTGCAATAGTGATATATTTCAATTGTCACAAGCCTTGCTTGCTCTGCACCTTACACAGCATACTCCGCGTACAGCCCCTCCTTCACAATTGCTGCCTTTCTCCGACACACCACCACAATCCTGTGCTTGCGACTTCCACGCATCTCCACTGGTTCACCTCTCTATCAATCCCAAGCCCACAACACTAGCTCCTCACCGTCACAACTCTCCGTCCTATGCACCTATCTAAGGGTGACATCACCAACTTAAACCTTGCACAAACAGTTTACACATACACAGAATAATGACCTGTTTCCCCCTCCCACACAAAATTCCCCAACAACCCTGCACACCTGCTGTCTTCCCGCCTCTCCAGGGCAGAGTATACTTCTATTTTCTTGTGACTAACTGCACCCATCACGTCGCCATATGTGTGAAACGCCTCTCTACAAGATACTTAACCAGCTAGTTCACCTTCAGCAATCCAAGCTCATGGAAGGCCTAACTCCTTCTCTTTCCCAAAAGGGATGCAAGTTCAGACAGGTAGAAAGTTCAACTGTGGTTTATTACAGCCAACAAACCATCAGGAATTAGTACATGGAGAGAAATCCAGGCACACTCAGCGAACACTGACTTGCAGGCCAGTTTTGTATCACAGTTGAATCATGACGACTTCATAGTCTGGGCCCTTCTCCAGGAAACATATCACCTTCTTTGGTTGGGTGTTGAATGGTAGTTCCCTTATGGCGGTCCCTATAGAAGTTAGTTCACTGGTCCTCCCATGTCAGGTGTCAGGCCTGGACCAACCTGAAAAATGCTACTTCTAAATGTTACAGTATGCAGACATGATGATTGGTTGGTGGCCCTGGCTACCCACCCCTAGGGCCATAAATTGTGGACCAAACGCCACCATGTGGATGAAATCGTTACTAGATGAACAAACCTCTAGAGTCGCTATAGGTAAAGAAGCCGCTATCAACAAAATATACGCCATTATCCAAAATTGGATGGCACTAAATAGCCTATGCCTCAGCGATGAGAAGACAGAGATTCTAATTGTGGAGTCTAAATCTAAAATAGGAGCCCTACACCCTGACTACGCCTCCATCAACATTGACGGCTCTACGATACCAGTTCTTAGGCAAGTCAAAACACTAGGAGTCTACTTGGATGCTAATCTCACGATGACCAAACACATCAGTAACCTTTCATCATCCACAGCCTACACAGCTAAACTAATCACCCTTAGCAAGCAATTCCTCTCCCCTGCTAACTGCATCACATTGGCCAGAGCCCTGATACTGTCTAGATTAGACTATTGCAATGTCCTTCTGCAAGGCACTTCCAGCACCAATCTAAAAAATCTCCAATCGATCCAAAATAAAGCCCTAGGGGCGGCCCCTAGGAACCAGAAAATCAGATCACATCTCCAAAACCAGAAGAGATCACCATTGGATGCCCAAAGCAGCCAGAATCATCTTCAAAAGACTATGCATCACATTTAAATGCAACCAAAACAAAGGTCCATCCTACCTAAACAAAGTTCTTGCCAAAAAAGAAGTCACCAGATCTCTAAGATCTAACGATCTGTTACTTCTCGCCACACCTCGATTCAGAAAATCTAGAGCGGGGTGCAGCAGCTTCCAATGCCTAGCTCCAAAACACTGGAACTCCCTCCCACTTAGCATTAAAAAAGAGGAATCCTTTCTGGGCTTCAAAAAGTCACAAAAAACTTGGCTATTCAACCAATAAGAATAATGCCACTACCTCAGCACCTGTAAATACTCTATGATGTTTCTATCTTTCCCTGTATGTAAATAACTTACTATGGGCCTCATTACGACCCAGGCGGTAAGTTACCGCCTGGGCCGTGACTTTACCACCATGGCGTAAACTACGTTTACGCCATGGTGGTAGGTGGACTTACCGCCCCATTCCGAGGTCGGCGGGGCGGTAAATCCCCAATCCCCATTTACCCTTCCCCATTCCCATTTTTGCCCCATAGGGCATAATGGGAGTGGGGAAGGCGTTAATTACGCCACCGTAAATTATGGTGGCGTAATTAACAACATGGTCCCTTAGCGCCATGGATTTTAACACCTGCTAAAAGCAGGTGTTAAATCCGCCATGGCGCTAAGGGACCTCGTACTCAGGCGGTAAGAGTCGGCGCTGTTTACGGCGCCGTAAACCCCTTACCGCCTGAGTTGTAATGAGGCCCTATGACTTTTATGATTGTAATTCTTCTGCAAACGATCCCCACTGAATTTTATTTTAACAAACTGTCTGTAACCTCGCCGTGATACCCAAGGGTCTGGGCGTGTAACAAATGTAATAATAAATAAATAAACGGTTGAGCTGCTAGCCCCCAGGCAGGGGACCCAAATTGGTTCTCAGCTCAGAGTGTACCTGTTCAAGGTGATATATGCAACTATGTCTGCATTATAACCGCATGTGAACCACCATAATTATGAGAGTACTCCTTTCCCATCGTACAACTTGGGCTCTGGTTGTAACAACTTTTTTGCTAGCCACTGTCTGGCTCATGAGACCGCTGCTCTTCCAGGCCATCAGTTCTTGGTTCATCGTCAGCTCTGCTGGACCACGGGTTCAGAGACTTTGGTTGTGAGCTTCTGGCACTCTGAATTAGTCCGAATTTTAACTAGAATTAGTTGTGTCTGCCGCGTTGGTGTTACTTCCGTTCAGGGGGAAGAATGTCATTTGCAACAATGCGACCTTGGCAGTAGTCCTGTTCCACAGATGACATCTCTCTGGTTCGTCCTACATTCAGCTCGGCTTCAGCTTTCTGAAATCGTTGTGGCCTTCCTATTCCTAAGCCATAGTCCAGCTTCTACTGTATGTGCTTTTTCATAGTATCCATAGGTAAGTGGGTTTCCGGCCTTGCCGAGTCCCTCGAGTGTTCCTGTATTTCTGTAGGGTTATTTGCATGTGAGCATCTGCAAGTGTGTACACAAGATTTTCATGCTTCTTGCGGTTTCTGTTTTGCTGCAACAAGCTAATGAAAAAATAATAAACGTGTAGACAGTATGTACATGTTACTTCCTCTGTTTTATAGAACTGTATGCATGTGTTCTTCGTGTGTTTGGGTGCGTGAATGTGTCCCGATGTGCGGCTGGCATGTGTGCTACATGTCTAACGCGGCTATGTTGTGTTGTCTCTAACGACTGGATGCATGGCTTCTTGGTGTTTTAGTCGAGACTGTCAAAGGAGTTGTCTTTGGTTCCACCCTGTGGGTTTTCATCCACCTAGGGTAATGTTTTTTTACTGTTTTTGGGTTGTAAGGTTCACTAAGAGGGTATCTTTCACTATATTTGTCCATCGTGGGTGCAGTGGGGGTTGGTGCTAGCTCGTACGACCAGCGGCCATAACATCTTTGGTTCCTAATCCGATTCGAGTATTTTTCGGGTGGGGGAACAGGGCCGGATTTTGACCTTCACCTAAAATAGCTGCTACCCTATGTGTGTGTGAGACACTCTCCTAATGGTGGATATTGGTGTGTTAATGCAGCGACCAGTTGCCACCTCATGGGGTAACAAATGGAGGTCCTTGCTGGGCTGTGTTCGCAAACTGAACAGTGCAAGGGTAAGCAATGCACCCAGTTTTTCTTCAAATTGGTGCAAAGCTTAGATAGCCTACTTTTGAGGAGTCCATTCAACCCCTTCCACAACTCTGTTGGCCTGCGCTGATAAATCATATACATCTGGTGTTTAATGCCAAGGAGACCTAGCAGTTTGTGCTGGACTGCCCCTTTTTGGGGTAGACCAAGCCTGATTTGAATATGGTTTTTCCCCTTCTGTAATGGCTTGGCAGGCTGAAAAATGATGGTCTGGAGGGTTGCCCAGAGCTATGCCTGTGGTTATGATTTATTCAAAACCTTACTGCCATCATCTTTTTGTTTTGTTAAAGTCACCCCGAGTGGCACTGTATGCCAGGACGTGGGTCCCGTGTCTGCTGGGCCTAGAGATCCATGCTACTCTCCACTAATGAGGCCCAACAAGGCTGAAACATGTCTGGGGATTCTTGCGGTCTCGTGCAAAAGGGATATGACCTAGCCGTTCGGGCTGGACTGCCGCTTTTGGGGTAGGACCAAGCCTGATTTGCATATGGTTTTCCCCTTTCTGTAATGGCTTGGCAGGCTGAAAAAAGATGGTCTGGAGGGTTGCCCAGAGCTGTGCCCATGGTTAAGATTCATTCTAAACCTACCAGCCATCACCTCCTTGTTTTTGCTTTGTCACCCCGAGTGGAATGGATATGCCCAGACGTGGGTCCTGTGTCTGCTGGGCCTAGAGATCCAAGCTTCTCCTCACTGATGAGGCCCAACAAGGCCAAAACATGTTTGGGGATGCTTGTGGTCTCGTGCAGAAGGTATGTGACCTAGCAGTTTGGGCTGGACTGCCCCTTTTGCATATCACCTTTCCCCTTCTGTAATTGCTTGGCAGGCAAAGAACAATGGTCTGGAGGGTTGCCCAGAGCAATGCCAGTCATTAAGATTCATTTTAAACCTTCCAGCCATCACCTCCTTGTTTTTGTTCAGTCCCTATCACAACAATCCTTTTTTCCAAGATCACCAATCCTTATAAATCTAGAGACAGTATTGTACCTGCCGCCAATATAGGGGACACAAAAGGGCAAAAAATGAAATCTGCGTGCCCTCGCCAACACCCTTTGCCAATCTGAGGCACCGCCTCCAAAAGTACAGTGATTCCATACACAAACATGTCTATGGGAATTCCATGAACCACCACCTCTCCTCCCATTGCATGAATTATCAAATTTGCCCTGGCGTTGGCGCAAACTACGCCACTGTCTATGAACAATATTGTCATATTGTGCTTGCTGAGCATATCCCTGCCCAACAAGTTCACTGGGGAACTTTCAGAATATAGTAGGGGGGCCTGCACCACCTTCCCCTCTATTTTGATGTCAACCTCTTTAGTGTATGGAACCGTGCAAACAGCCCCAGAAAAGTCCTACGTGTCAAGAGCGTGGCCCGATAGTGGGAAATCTTCCTCACTGATGCATGATTTTGTGGCACCTGTATCAACCATAAAAATTAAGTGTTTGTTTCCTTTCTCTGGGCCCACCAAGGGATCATCATCAGGGTGGACTGTCATAGATAGGATTGGGCATGCAAGCTCTCTCTTTGGGCTGTCCTAATCAGGGTATGTTTTTGACCCGTGGAACGTGAAACGGTTGTTTCCCATCACCTTCACCCCACCATATGGCACTATGGTGCCATTTGGTACTTCATTGTGTGTGTGCCTGTTGCCATTTACGTGCTGGGGCATAATTTGCTGTGAGTACTGCAGTTGTGGATGCTGCTGTTGTGGTTATGCTGCTGTGGGTATGCCCCCAGGGGCTGGGGTAGGAGCTGTGCGTATGATTGGTGTATTTCATAGGGTATGGAGGTCATTCTTGGTGTTGGCATCTGTTGTGTATTCTGGGGTGGTGGGTGATAATTATTGCACCTCTCAGTTCTATTCCTCCAGGCCCCTTTTCCCCCCTAAATCGGCCCCTCCCATGCTGCTCACCTCCTTGCTGGAGTATGTCTGTCGGCCTCCCCACTGCCCTTGTCCTCCTTCTGGACAGAATTCTGACATTCAAACATCCCAGGACCCCTGCGTGCTCCCCGTCGCCTCTGTCTGTGCAGGTGTCGACACCGCCCCGTCTACGGCTATCTTAACAAGCTTCCTCTGTACCAATTTTGCCTCATTTTCCTTTAGCTGCTGTGCCATTTCCCTTTCATGTTCCTTTATTCCTTTGCCGTCGTGTATTATAATACTCTGAATTTCCACCCACCCATTCACTTCAATGCCCGCGATTTTGTCTAGTGCCCTATGCACCTCTTTTGGTAAGCCCTTTTTGATGATGAAATAGAAAAGAGGAACTGATTGTTCCAACTGGTCCCCCGTCTCCGCCCTCCACATCTCCTGATCTATAATAATGTACTGCGCTCGGTCTTCGTCATCACACATATGGGGCCATTACGACCCAGGCGGTAAGTGCACCAACTTTACCACCATGGTGTAAACTATGTTTACACCATGGTGGATGGCAGATTTACCGCCCCATTCCAAGGTGAGTGGGGCGGTAAATTCCCATTTCCCATTTACCCTTCCCCATTTTTGCCCCATAGGGCATAATGGGAGTGGGGAAGGCGCTAATTACGGCACCGTAAATTACGGTGCCGTAATTAGCACCAAGGCTAAAAGCAGCCGTTAAAATTGGAATCAGGCGTTAAGGGTTAAGGACGGCGTTAACCCTTAACGCCTGAGTTGTAATGAGGCCCATAGTGTTTTGCATGATCAACTGTAATTCTGGTGTGTCGAGGTAGGTGCCCCGAAGCACGCCTCACACCTGTGATCTAATGTTGTTGAACGGTGCACTGTCATGCGCATCATCATTCAACCTTACTCCTGGGTCCCCTGCTTTAATCCACATGTCCCCAGCCTGATCGCCCACCATCAACACTAATTCACTTTCTATCTCACCTATGGAAAGGGGTACATCCGCAATCTGTTTTTCAAACGTGTACTTCAGGAGTGCTTTGAGTAAATTGTTTTTGTCCATCTGCACCCAGGGTACTTTCTGTGCTCTACCCACGCCCCTGTGTATTAAAGGCATCTGTAATCCTACTTTCTTCTCTTCTCTTCCTTTCTCCCAGCACTTCCATTTTCCTTGCCACTGCCATCCGTCCAAACAACCTTACACTCTCATCCCACAAGCTTTCCACTCAAGTGTTATTTCCAGTGTGTGTTGTGTTTCCTCCTCACCGTCATCCTCAAATTCATCTATGGTACTCAACCAATTCTCGCTCAGATCCCCACCTCGACCTCTGTCAGACCTGACCATTCCGTACCCTGTGCTGGCAGCTCGCCCGTCCTCTTTCTTCTCAATATGCACATCCTTTATTGCCGCACTGTCCAATCTAAACAAAATGTCCCACGTTCTCCACCCATCCAGTCCGCTCCCTTTTGCCACTCTCTGCGATGTTCACAGTCGCTCTAGCTCTGCGCGCGCCGTTCCAGTGCCCATTCTAATTCACTCTGTCATGCGCACTCCTGAGGTGGAGCGGTTGAGACAGTGGATATATATGGGGGTGGCAGGACCATGGCCTGGGTGGGCACATACATTGGGTTAGTGTACCCCATCGCTGGGAGAGCTGCTAATGGATATATCCCCTTGTATTTTGTTCATGTCCCTCCTGCTTCTGCTTGTTTGTCCCATTCATTAGTGCTCCAAGCCCCTCCCTCATTGGAGTCATGTACGTCCTCAACTATCTTCCATACGTTTAACATGTCCTTTCTGTTCTGTTACTGTTTGCCCTTGTTCTTCACTGCTAGAAATGTAGTCATATGCTCCAGAATTCCCTTATTATGGATGCCCTGCTCTGGCCACGAGCAGGGCACACTCCCTCGTGTTTCTGTCACCCACTGTTTGTGGTACTTCTCGATCTTTACCCAGTACAAGGGCAAGGCCTTGTACATGTACTCTAAAGGGATCTCTCTTCCCACTGCAGCGATGTATGGGATGTAAGGAGTCCTTATGCTTCTAATCACGCGCTGTGCACGCTGCAAGTGTCACAAACAAAAAATCAATATGTTGTTTCCTCCTCCCCGTCAGCCCACATTATTTTACTTCCCCTACCCTACACGTGCACCCACTCTCTCACTCCATGCACTCAAACAACACCACTATTTACATAATGCCAATCCATGGCCTACACCTTACACAAAAAATAATCATAAAACACAAAAACAACAAGCTAAAAAACAAGCTAAAGTAACAACCACTACTGTACCCGTGCCCACTAATTATATGGAGCTCCTGTGTATATACATTTTCCTCCATTACACAAAAAAGTGGTACCACCTTCTCCCCTCACTCTGGGAGGTTCCCTACACTTCTGTTTCCTTTTTTCTGTAATTCACACCTTAAAAATTCAATAATAATAGCAAATATTCACACCTACACCATACAAACAACCTCGTCCTCCACTTGTTCACAACTCACATATGCCCTTCCCCTACTTGTTTTCACTTGCAAGGTATACTCACATATGCGTGTTCACCCGAACTCCTCCTTCATGGGGTTCCAACAACGAAATGCATTCTCACCGGAACCACGCCTGCTTCAAAGAGCAGGCAGTAATTCTGTAAAAAAGGCTCCTGAACACCTCTGGGATTGACACTTATGGGACTGGTCGCTGTAGGTGGGCACGGCCCCTTGGGAGAAGTGGCATGGAAGCCTCCGTCAGTGCGCGGGTGACTGGGACCACATTGGGGTCACCAAATGAAGGCCGGCCCTGCACGCTCACACCAGAAAAAATACAGCCCACTAGGGAAAAAGGCCCAGGACACGCTTGCAGGGATAACAAGTATTCATTTCTACAAAATAGGAATGCATGAGCAAAGAACTTTGCTTTCGCTGAACGTTCTGAGCTCCGTAGGCATGTGCAGCACATTATAAGCTCAAACAATGTCACTGATGACATAATGATATATAGTTCAATTCTACAATATGGATTGGAGGAGCCCTATACACATAGGGCCTGCTCCATATGGGATAGCAGGTCATTAGTCCATCTTAATCTGTCCATCTCCGTCTACGTGTGCGCTGCTGGGCTCGTCATCCACGGTGAAGCTGACCTTACAATTATTTAGATACTCTTATAAACAATGTTTTTCTATCGTTGTAACAATGCACTTGGCAGATACAGGGATGGGCTCGGGGAGAGTTGAGGTCACACTAACTCACATGCTTCACTCGCTCCCAGACAGATCAGCAACTCCCATGGTCCTCCACCTTAGTTTTAGGCTATAATTCTGATGCTACCCTGCACCTTGATTCACAAATCGGTTGACCCATTATGGTCGGTGGTCTGGGTTTGGATGGTGGTGTGGCATGCGGGGGTCATGGGATGAAAGCAAGGCACAGTTGTATTTCTTATGTGGGGATCATTGGGGGCAGGAGGGCCTTGCTATCTGCTTCGGGGGATGTTACTGCCAAGAGGCAATCTGCTCCCTTCTCATGACCTTTCAGAGTGCATTCTTCCCAGGGCGCGAGGGCCTGTAAGTTCCTGAACAATGAAGGCTGTTGTGGATCTCTGAAAGTGTAGGTGTGGTTTTCGCGCTCATGCAAGGCGCCTAATACTAACACACAAAATGCTGTTTTCCGCACTTGGGCCTAAATTCTAAGATGACTGCCGCTAGATGGCATTCAAACCTGCATCTACCGTACAGCTTGCTATGCATGCACTGAGAGCACACACTCTCCTCTATGTGCATCTCCCCTCCCCCTGCTCCTTGAATGGACTCTCTTATTTATTTATTTATTTATTTTTCATTCTTTAACGTGCTACAGGCACCTAGACTTCAGAGCGCAAAACAAAGACAAAAAGAAGGGAAAGGAAGAGGTCAGGAGGAGTAAGTCGAGCAGGGAGGAGAAGGTGAAATCCTAATCAGCAGAGCTAAAGAGTTATGTTTTGATGGCCTTCTTAAAAAACGGAAGAGAGGATGATTTGCAAGCAGAGAATGGTGCGTTCCACTCCTGAGGAGCACAGACTTCAAAGCAGGTGCCTGCAATCCTTTTTATGTGAAAGCGATGTTGATCTAGTGAATTGGTGTTATCAGAGCGCAAGGCTCTTGTGGGCTGAGCATGAGAAATTCTTCTTTCGAGATAAAGAGGAGTAGCAGCATTCTGGCATTTATGAGTCAGGAAAAGTATCTTATGTCTAATTCTTTGTTTGACCGGAAGCCAATGTAGCTTTTTCCTGAAGTTGGATACATGATCACTCTGACTAGTAAGACCGTATATTGCCCTGACGACCCCATTCTGTGTGTTTTGCATACTTTCAAGATTGGTTGATAGGTGCCAGTGAGCAGGCTATTACAATAGTCCAGCCTTGAATTGATTAAAGCCATGGCCAGAAGATACCCGTTTTAATACAGAGATATGGCCTTATCTGAAAAAGTAGCTTAACAATATATCCGCAGGAGGAGAGCACTCTTGAAACATGTTGTTTCATGGAGAGTTCGGAGTCCAGTATAATGCCGAGAGTTTTAACTGATTTGCGACCGGAATACGGTTGCCCATGATATAGGGATGGGAATACCTAGGAACTGTTTTCTTCAGGCCATCCAAATTTGAATCACATTGTAGATGTGATTCACGTTTTTGATGCAGTGGCGTAAGTACCTGTCAACTCGAAGAGTGTTAAGTTGTGTGTCCCGAGGACGAGGCGTACCTGTATCTCCAGGAGTCTTGCGTGCCGAGGTAGCCAGGTCGTGGTAGATATAGACTAGTAGCTGATGAAGTAAGTGACGCAAAGAACCGACCCCGGACCCGTCCTGTAATACAGGATTGAACTGAGGCCAGCTCCTGACGCCACGGATGACACTTCCCAATATTAACGTGGTGCCAGAACAGTGCAAGCACTGATCGGGAAGGTCGTAGATGTTACTGGCAAATACTGGCAAAGGATCCAAAACAGCTTTCCAGGATGGTGTAGGTTCGAGGTAGCCAGTACAGGTAAGCAGAATGTTCAAGGTACCAAAATGTGATTAGCAGCAAGTCCAAGGTACCAAGGTAGGAGGAAGAACAGGGATCCAAAGAAGCCGGAGAAGCAGGCCAGGACCACAGGAATCCCAGCACAGGCGGGCAACTCAGGCAATAGAAGGAGCAGGAGGGAACCAGGAGGAAGGGACCAGAGAACACAGGAAAACAGGAATGGGGAGGGAAGAAGGCAGCCTGATCAGAAGAGGAAAAGGAAGGACCCAACCCAGGACCAGGATCAAGACCCAGAACCCCAGAATCAGGAAGCGAAGCGGAAGGGAACCAACCGCGTTGAGACGCGATGAAGAACTGAATCGGATCGCTTAAGTAGCGGTCCTGTGTGAAACCGAGGCTTGGACCGCGCTGCAATGCGCATGCGCGAATGGATGCCGCTGCGCGAACGAGTCTTGGAACGCAAACTCGCTCGAACAGTTACGCGAACGGCACCCGTGCCCTACACGGGTCAGGACAGAGTAACTCCGCCGGGAAATGTGCCCAGAGCGGTGCGACGTCTCCACAGCCTGAGACGTGGGTACAACTGCCAGGAACCAGCACGCCCCCTAGAGCCTCGTCGCCCCGCACAAGTAGGTGTTCTAACAAAGAGGACCTGGATGTCATCTGCATAATTCACATATTGAACACCCAATTAATTGATAAGATTAAGTAATGGTCTAGTATATATATTAAACAAGGTCAGGGATAAACAAGATCCCTCAGGTGCTCCACATGTTGAAAGGGTGGGAGTGGCTTCAGCATCCCTAAAAGCTACTCTTGAGGTTCTAGAACTCAAGAAGGATGAGATCCATTCTGCTGCTTTCTCTGAACAGTTAGCGATGTTTAACAACCTTTCATGTAAGAGATCATGGTCTATGAGATCAAAGGCCACAAAAATGCCCAATAACATCAGCAGACTGGTTTTTAGCTTTGGCCTCAATGATGGTATTCCTATAGGCCACAACAGCCTTTTTATGTTTTCCTAGTGTAAGAGGTCCTGGGTTTTTCCTCCATTCCCGGTCCAGTGCTCTTTTCATTTTTCTTGAGTCAATGATGTTATCAGTAAACCAGGATTTCTTTTAGACTTTCTGTTTTTATTTTCTATAGTCTTTCAGGGGCCAAAGTGTCCTTAGGGGTCTTGATGGCATTAGAGAGATGGCTTGCCATATCAGAGGAATTAACAGGTGTTTCTTTAGATTCAAGGATTGCAGCGAGGAGGAAAATGAATTCAATTGACAAGATTTTTTTAAAGATTCCTGCATTTTACCTCGATCCTGGGGTTGCTAGTCTGAGGGAAGCTGTGGGTAACAAAGTCTTGAGGTGGACTAACAAGTGATCAGACCAAGGGCAACTCTGAGTGTGAATATGATTATTAGGTAAGTTACGGGACAGGATCCAGCCAAGGGTGTGGGCGCTTTGGTGAATTTGTGTTTTTACGAGTTGAGAGAAGCCAATGATTTCGATGGCAGATAGTAGAGATAAGGCTTTGGTGTCTAAAGGCTCATTAGCCCATACGTTGAAATCAACCAACACAATTGTAGGGGAGTTGGCTTTTGTGACGTCGTTTCGGAGAGCAAGGAATTGTTCCTCGAACAGTGGTAGAGTCTGTGGCAGTCTGTAGAGAAGGAAAATAGTCAGAGAGGCATTATCGTTAACTTTTCATTTAATAATCAGGTTTTCGCATCCCTCCCGGTGTGGAGTATGGATAGGGTGCCAGTCAAAATGTTCTTTAACACCAAGTGCCACTCCGCCTCCTCTTCTTCCAATACGGTCAGCTCTACAGATTTTATATCCTTCATGAGTAGCATATCCGCAGATATTTGAGAGGTTTCATGCAACCATGTTTCAGTAACCGCAAACATGTCCGGCTTATGTGTACAGATGCAGTCTGTGATCTTGGTATCGTGTAAGCAGGTTGAACGAGTGTTTAAGAGGGAAATGGTAAAGGGATTATCATAATGGGCAGTATCTGGAGTGTAGCCTGCACTTAAATTGGTGTCCGGTGGCATTAATAGAGTGGGAGAAGAGTCAAAATGATAATCATATGTCTGCAAGGAGGCATCCTGATCACGCTGTTTAGGTTTCGGTGCTGGCGGAAGTGTATTAGCTGTTGTAACTAAATTAGTTCAATATTCTGGTAGAGGGTCACCATGTGCAGTACATATATCAGCAGGTCGTGATGCTAATTTAGCAGAGAGTAAGAGTGGATTTTCGACGTTATTTTTGGTATAATTTTTAGGGCTACCACGAGTACTGGCGACATTGCTGGAGGCAGAGCGCAGATATTTCTCTAAGATCGCCGTCTTTTTTGCCTGCGAACGTGTTATGATGGTCGCAGACATGGTGTAAATATGTGCTGATCAACAAACAGTAGTAGCAATAGATAAATCGAGAATTTACCGAGGCTATGGTGTGGGAATATTGGAGGAGGTCGTACAGGGAGAAACACAACCTTCACAATCCCTTCACAAACCGGCACTACCCGGCTTGTTCTGAACGCACTGGCCCGAACACGGCTGCGGGCTGGAAAAATGCGTGCTCGAACTACAAAAGAATTGGGAAATGTAGTTCCAAGCCACAATGTGCACAGGAGCAAGGTGTAGAGCAAGAAAGAGCGAGTTGACACTGGTCAACACAATTTGAAATTTAGACGGAGCAAAGCAGTAACAATAAGGTATACATGAATAAAGATAAAAGGGTGATCAACTCGATTTGAAAAGGTTAAAATAACTGTCAAATCAAACAATAACAAGCAAGCACTAACGGTTAGCACAAGAGTTAATAATTAAATAGCAGCACTTAGCGTGTATTTATCGTTGGGTATTGCCTAGGGGGGTGGGAAGACCCTCTCTCGTTCCCAACAGAGGGAAGTGTAAAACACGCCCATATCGCGACAGTATATGTTGTAAGCCGGAACGGCATTAGCATATAATAATACAAATACCAATATTAGGTTTTTAGATAGCTTTTAATGCTGGATTTCTGTGTGCTTATAAGAGCAGAAACCACCCTTTAAAGCACACTAATATAGTGTGAATGCCTGGTCACATTATCAACATACTTAGCATATTAGGAGACTATCAGTGCATACAAATCCAGAAAGAAATGTAGTGATTGGCAGATTTAAAGCTCTGCCAAGCAAAAGGTGCTTGGAGCCTGTTATACCACAGCAATGCATGCATGGCATGTAGTGGGAGTACCCAGGCAGGTAATATCAGTATGACACATATAAAAGGATATTAAGGCGCTAGCCCAACGGTGGCCACATGACTGTAGTCAATTACCACATGAGCCACTCCATGGGTATAAGGTCCCTGCAATTCCTAAATTAAAAAGGAGTGTGGGAGCCTCTCTACTGACAATGTACATGGGTCAAATACCCTGTTCTATGGAATTTCTTCCAATCAGGAGGATCTACAACTTTGTTTTTATGTTTAATTCTTTATTTATGGCTCGTGGATTATTACAAACCTTTGCCAACCACATGATGGACAATGTGGTTATGCTTTCTAGTTCATATTCAGGTGGGAGCTTTAATAACGAGAATTGTGCCCATGTGTTCCTTTTGAAAACTTTGTGCAGTAATTTTCCCTAAGGCAAATATTAGTTTTACATTTTCTGTTTCACACATCCTGCACCACCAGGTATCAGCATCTCTTAAATAGCTGTTATTTATGAATGCAGCTAGGTATTTTGTTCTTGTGGCAGTTAGCTGGTGGCATATAAGCAGAAGATGTTTTAATGTTTCACTTTCTCCATGGCATAGTCGACATAAGAGATCGTCCTTGCCAATCTGTCTGCGTTGGGTCACTATCTCCTCTGTGTTGAAGAGATTTAGCCTA
Source organism: Ambystoma mexicanum (assembly GCF_040938575.1). Taxonomy (NCBI): domain Eukaryota; kingdom Metazoa; phylum Chordata; class Amphibia; order Caudata; family Ambystomatidae; genus Ambystoma; species Ambystoma mexicanum. The sequence continues at coordinate 1,534,553,137 of NC_090937.1, forward strand.
AAGAGCATGTGAGTTGGTCGATACACAGGACAAGGAAACTTGACAGGGTAGGTAGGAATTTTGTTCTGAGCTTTAACTTCCGAACGGATATGACATTGCAGCTTAATTTCTGCATGATCATCTTCAGTTCCCATCCCGTCAAAAATCCAGAATTTTCTTTTTGCTGCATGTGGATTGGTGACAAGTAGTTCCTCTGTAATGTTTGCTTCAGAAAGCAATTTTTTACAACATTTGGTCCATTCTTGAATTACAGGGTCACATTGTTCAGAACGTTTGCTCTTTAAGATGTTGTGTTGGATAGTGCCGTAGTTAGCTAGAGTTTTTCGATAGAGTGATAGGGCGTTCCACTCAACTATTGCGACTAGTGATCAAAGCCCCAACTCATGCCGAATAAGTTGTACTGGTAAGCTTTGTGGTAAATTCAAGGTTTGTTGCCAAAAGTGCCCTTCGATGGAGGGCCAGATTACACAAGGTAGGCAAAGGGTGGTTTATGCACATAGGTGACTGTCGGGCAAACTTTCTGTTTATAAAAGTTAAGTACGAGTATTAATGAGAATTTTCCACATTTTCGATTTATGATTTTGCCTTGTGTCGTCGGGACTCGTATTTTTGCTATTATCACTGCATGTTGAGGGGTGTCACTTTTACTTCGGTTGATCGTCACACCCAGGTATTTGGCTGTTGGTGTTTGAAATAGAGGTTGTGTCCCCAGGTACCATCGGAATGTTTCCTTTTTGGATCTACGTTGAGTGGCTTCTAGTACTAAGATTGTTGTTTTCGCCGTGTTAACTTTGAGGTTATTTTTGGTTGTATAGGTGTTTAGGAGCTGCAATTGCCTTTGTAGACCAATTTGGGTTTGCTCTAGAAGGATTACATCTTCAGCGTATAGACGTATTCCCAGTGTTTGTCCGTTGACCTTCGGCGAGAACGAGGAGTCTTCTAAGATTGTTAAGGCCATGTCAGATATGAATAATTTAAACAATTCTGCTGCTAGAGGACATCCTTGTTTCAAGCCTTTGGTTGTTTCGATGTCATTGGCTAATAGGCCGTTCTGGCTTTGCCTAATTCTGACAGTGGTGTTCCTATAGAGATCAATTATTGGTTCTAATATGTTTTACGGGCATTTCCAGTGTCAAAGCTTTTTCCGGAGGAACGAACAGTCGACACTGTCAAATGCTTAAGCAAAGTCTGCTACCAGACAGTATGTTTTATTCTTGTTTTTCAGGGCTGAGATTTTTAGGATATTTAGGAGAAATAGATTCAGTGCACCTTTTATGAAACCACATTGGCGGTTGTCATAGTGATTTGTTGATTTACTCCAGGCTTTTAGTTGGTCTAACAAAAATATCACATAGATTTACGTACCACATCTAAGAGTGCTATAGGGTGGTAGTTTTAAGGATCATCTCTCAAGCCTTTTTTTGAAAATTGGCATAATTACTGAAGATGTCCCTGACGGAGGAAGTCTTTTGGTGCTGGCTATTGTGTCGAATAAGGTCTTGCAGAAGATCGCCCATTCCTCCGGTGCTTTCTTAATGATGAAGTTGGTAAGCCCATCAGGCCCTCTTCTCCGAACAAGTGTACTATCAGCAACCACAACACGTATATCGGCCTTGTTGGGCCTCCTCAGTGATGTGAAGCTGAACCTCCCTAAGGCCTAGTGAGCAAGGGTTCCATGTCTGGATTAGCCTTGGTTACATAGGGTGAAACCCCACGTTTTACAAAGTTGAAAAGGAGTGTGGGACACCATTTACTGAGAACGAACATGGGTCAAATACCATGTTCCATGGAATTTCATCCACTCAGGAGGGTCTACAACCACGTGCTAGTTCACTGCCCCATATGCTGCAACAATATCATTTACCCAGCACTCCAGCCATGCATATAACTATCTACTCATGCAACCAGACACATACATAATATATAACACCAACACACAAATGCATCCCAAACATTGAGTCATTCCAATTGCCACCGATATAACTGTAGAGAAGGTCTGCATGTCATTCGTCCCTGTGAGCTTTCACTGCAACCTCTTTGCTCAACTTCCCTTTCAGAAACCCCTGTTCATCAATAGAGATTATTGCTAAACTGGGTTTTCATATCACCGAAAGCTGTTTGGAAGTAATGTAATGTAAATATGTAACAAAAAGATCTATGACTATGGAAAATACATATTTTAAAAAACATTGGCAATTAAATGTTGGCTTTTTAGATGCTGTTGTTCAATACAATTCGTAAGACAGATGAATGTTACTATAAAATTGGATTCATTTTATGGGAGAGAAAGAGTGTAATAATGGGATAGATGTCTGCCCATGCCCCTGGTGACTTAGAAACTCAACTCAGATAGGAATACTTTATCAGACATTTGCAACGACTATCAAGTGTACTATGAAGGGAGCCCAAGGGGGTAAGTGTAATAAAACAACAGTAAACATTGCAGAACACGTCTCCTCAGAGGGCATTTGTAGTTAGAGTTTCTATAAATAGATTCAAAATTAAATGTATATTAATATTTAAGGAACACAGTGCTGTGCATTCTGAGGAAGGAAAGAAGGAAGGAGGGATGGAGGAAGGGAGGGAGGGAGGGAAGGAAGTAAGGAAGGAAGTAAGGAAGGAAGTAAGGAAGGGAGGGAGGGAGCGAGGGAATGAAGGAAGAAAGGAAGGAAGGAAGGAAGGAAGGAAGGAAGGAAGGAAGGAAGGAAGGAAGGAAGGAAGGAAGGAAGGAAGGAAGGAAGGAAGGAAGGAAGGAAGGAAGGAAGGAAGGAAGGAAGGGAGGAAGGAAGGAGGGAGGAAGGGAAGGAAGGAGGGAGGGAGGGAAGGAAGGAGGGAGGGAGGGATGGAGGAAAGCAAGGAAGGAGGGAGGAAGGGTGGGAGAGATGGAGGAAAGGAAGAAGGGAGGAAGGGAACGAAGGAGGGAAGAAAGAAAGAAAGAAAGAAAGAAAGAAAGAAAGAAAGAAAGAAAGAAAGAAAGAAAGAAAGAAAGAAAGAAAGAAAGAAAGAAAGAAAGAAAGAAAGAAAGAAAGAAAGAAAGAAAGAAATGGAGGGAGGAAGGGCAAAGGGGAAAGAACAAAGAAAGAAAGAAAGAAAGAAAGAAATGGAGGGAGGAAGGGCAAAGGGGAAAGAACAAAGAAACAGAGAAACGACGAACTGTATGTAGAACAAACTAGACTCTTCCACTGGAACCTGTAGTCTATGTGGAGAAGGTCTCATGCAAGATTTGAAATATTTATTAGTAGTTTGTCCTGTCACATTAGCTTTGAGACAAAAACCCTTTTCAGACTTTGTCCACGACATCGCACGTATTTCCACACAATATTTTTGGCGAAGGGTATCTGCTGGAAAAGAAATTGCACTGTTAATTTCACTGTTACAACTTCTAAATGAGTTGAATTCTATTAAGATTAATTCATGACAAATGACTTGAAATGTGGATGTCGTGTGCTGAGACGGTCTTTCTTAACTTGAGTTATGCGGTTGCTTTCTAAATCTGTTTTGATTAATTTTAGTTTGCATCTATTCTTAAATTCTTTGTTACATAATGAGAACTTTTTTCTTATATTCTCTTTACCTCTGCTTAATTGTACATTATTTTGTTTTGTTGTACAATTATTTTATTATTCACTTTTTTATATTTCACAAATATATAATGTGTAAAAAGAAATTTTCTTTTGTATTTGACTAAATACACAATAAAACAAATTAAAAAAGAGAAATGACAATGAGGAAATAAAGAAAGCAAGACAAAAAGAGAGAAAGGAAGAAAGAAAGAAAGAAAGAAAGAAAGAAAGAAAGAAAGAAAGAAAGAAAGAAAGAAAGAAAGAAAGGAAGAAAGGTAGAAAGAGAGGAAGGAAGGAAGGATGGATTTTGGGGAAGAATAAATGGACGTGAGATGGGAAGAATATGGAAAAAGAAACAATGGGAAACGGTGGCTTCATCATGTTGTGCTCTGTAAGTTCCTCACCTCAGCATTTTTCCAGTGTTGTCCAGTGTTTCCAGTGTTTTCACTGTTTATCATAGCATTGCTCAACATATGTGTGAATGTGCCCGAAAAGATGAATGTAATTTATATTGCTGCTAGAACCATTGCTGTCTTGGTTGGTCATTGAATACAAGGACCACACTTAAACCTAATGATATGTGTGATTATGTGCAATTCATCTAGAGCAGTGATAGAAGTGTACCAGAAAAGTAGTGGAACTGTGACTCTGGCCGGGGACAGAGTAGGAAGGAAGGGAGCAACGTGCAACACATTTTAAGTGTTACAGTCATGCTGGCTGACAGCCAATTCAGGTGACAAGGATTTCAGTTTAGCTGTAACTGATATCCAGTGGTAAAGTGGAGAAGTGTGCTTTAACTTCACAAAGAACAGTTCCAGAATGGTGAAAAGGGTTGCAAAAATTAGTGGAGCTATTAACAGCAAAACATAAAAGTAGTGGAACACCGGTCCCGACCGTTCCCGCTCACTTCAACCACTGATCTAGAGTGACTGTGGTATGGGATTGGTCAGCTTTTTAACTAATGTTGTGGTGCCTGCAATGCGTTTTCATTGTTCTCTTTCCTCCAACGATACAATGCTGAGACGAAATGAAGCAGAGGACATATGTAGTTAGGTCACTAAAGGTGGCTTAAATCCTTATCCCAGAGTGTAGGGTACCGGGCAAATAATTGAAACTTGATGTACCTTATCTCTAAATGTGATAAATTATATGATATATGATATGATATGGTATTTATAACGCACCTATACACACGTGTTTCAAGGCGCGACAAGGCAAGAGAGGGGGAACAGAGGGAGGACAGACAACAATCTTACTAGGCCAGGTGTCATTCAGATCGCGCAAGTGCAAAGGAAGGGGGAAAAAGAAAAGTGCGGGGAGGGGAGGCGAAGTGCAGTACATGGGATACTAAGTAACACGATAAATAAAAGAACGGCCAGCTGGTGGCAAGTGCAGGGTGAGTGCAGGCATAAGTGCTGGTGGGGGGACTGTAGGGATACAGAAAGCAGTCCCCAGGTGCAGGGGTTGTCAGGGAGGCAGCGCAGGTGTGCAACTGGCAGGGCTTGGGCCCGAGATAAGAAGCGTGGCCAGGTAACCAGTGCAGTCTCAGTATCAAACGGTGGTGTGGAAGCTTGCCCAGACCAATGCCAGTGGTTCAGATTCATTCAAAACCTTCCACCCATCACTTTTGTGCTTACTGTTTGTCTCCCTATGTGAGAGAGGGTATGCCCAGACGTGGGTCCCTTGCTCACTGCGCCATAAGAAACCAAGCTGCACCTCACTGAGGAGGCCCAACAAGGCTGAAACATGTCTGGGGTTGCTTGTGTTTCCGTGCAGAGGGGCCCTGGCCTAGCAGTTCGGGCTGGGCTGCTACTATTGGTGGCAGTACCTGACTGATTTGCATATGGCTGGACCCCTTTTGCAATGGCGCAGACGGGCTAAAAAACGGTGGTGTGGAAGGTTGCCCAGAGCAATGCCAGTGGTTCAGATTCATTCAAAACCTTCCACCCATCACTTTTGTGCTTGCAGTCTCAGTATCAGCCATGAATTTAGCAGGGGAGAAGGGGAGAGAAAGCAGAAGCAAAGAGGAAGGTTTTAAGTTGCTTCCGGAACCGAAGATGGTTCTCCTCAAGTTTCAGGGAGGCAGGGAAGTGCATAGGAAGGGGACGAGGAGAGTGCGGGGGAAAGGGGGGAGAGGACAGTGCAGTACATGGGATAAGAAAATAAATAAACAATAAGTAAAAGTATGGCCAGCAGGTGGCAAGTGCAAGGGTAAGTGCAGACATCAGGTGTCAACTGCTGGTAGTGGGCCTGTAGGGATACAGAAAACAGTGCAGGAGTGTGACTGGCAGGAGAGGGGACCTGGGCCCGAGATCAGAGGGTGGCCAGTTAACAAGTGCAGTTTCAGTGTCAGCCAGGAAGTCAGCAGGGGAGAGGAGGAGAAAAAGCAGAAGCAAAGAGAAAGGTTTTGAGGTGCTTACGTAACCGAAGATGATTCTCCTCAAGTTTCAGGGAGGCAGGGAGGCTGTTCCAGAGGGAGGCCCCAGCCAAAAAAAGAGATCTACCACCAACTCGTTGCTTGGAGAAGCGACTGACCCTGAGGGAGTTGAAGGCGGATGAGCGAAGAGCTCGAGAAGGAAGATATTTAGGAAGAGAGAGTTGAAGGTATTGAGGCTCCAGCCCCCATCAAGGAGGGATAGGACCAGTACTTGTACAGTGGATCTAACGCTGTCCCGATGGATGTTAGTCCGACTGACCTGATGGCTGGAGGGAGAGAAAAGGGAGATGGGCCGGCCACTCCCAAGGAGAGGCCAGTAGCGAGTGGAGCAAATGCCATGCCACTGGCTGTCTCAGGGGGCCTGGGCAGAGAGAGAGGGAGGAGAGAGAGAGGAGCAAAGGCTCTGCTCCTGGCCATCTCAGGGCCCCGCAGAGAGTGAAGACCATGCTCTGGCCCCAGCAGAGAGTGGAGCAAAGGTCACGCTCCTGGCTCTCTCAGGGCCCAGCAGAGAGTGGAGCAAAGGCCACGCTCCTGGCTCTCTCATGCCTAGAAGTGATTTGGTTCACAGCAAAACCATGCCCATTTCCTGCAATTTAAATAAATAATAAATGACCCCCTTCAGTAATAATGGTATTGTACATGTATGCAGTGTTACAAATAAACACTGTTTTGGTACTCTTTAGCATCCACGGCATTGTTTAGTGACCCCTGGATTTGTGTGCTCCCTCTTCTGTGACTCCCTGGCACGTAATGATATAAAGATGGGAGGTGAAGGGGTGTTCATATTGTTAGGTGTAGCTTGATATAATATGTTGGGATTGGAGCCTGTATGTAGGATGATGGGGAGGCCTAGGGACACACGCAAGGAAGCATAGTCCCTTAAGGGTATGGAAATGGGAACCCTTTCGCAGTGCAGACTAAACATTAATGATCTCGAGGTCCTCCACTTTTGCCACTGTTGAAAGATTCAGTGGGGCCTATATTATGCATAATTTTAGTAGGTATTTGTACTGTGGGATATATTGACATGATCAACGCATTGCTACACATGACTGAGCTGCATTTGCGCTAGAAACAGCAACCTGGCTGCGCTGGCTCCTGTGCGCACCAGGACCTCAAAACTGCATTTTGCCAGCAACAGAAAAATGGCTGCATCATCATGCCACCCATATTTCAGGTGTGGTGGAAGAGGCGAAACACTGCAGGAGCATGCCAGTGTATTCTGAGACATATATTTGGAATCAAGTGAACCGGCAGCACTGCATTGCTGCAAAAGCCAAAAATTCCCCTTCATAATGAAACATTTTCACCCTTGCAAAAAATGCTGCTTTGGTGCCAATTCCACCTGTCATTCTGAAACCACTGTGAGTAAAAAGGCCCAGTCAAACCAACTCTCAGAGAAATCAAAAGCAACTTCATTTTTCCCTTGCACAGGAACAAAATGTATCCAGGCGCAGCAGTTCAAAGAGACTTTTTACTCTCTGAGCCAGGTCAAGGATCAATGTATCTATACTTTAGATAAGAGTTCTGCTGCAAGGAAAATGACTACAGCTGCCAAGAGAGTAGCAATCTGAGGAGCTGAAAACCGAGTTAAAGAAAGAAGGCTAGCAGTTTTTTAACATATGTGAAAAATGGGCTGTGCTGACTGAAGACAAAAAATGTCCTGTTTAAAACTCCATTTGTTAATGAAAGCCTGTTTACTTAGCAATAAAAAGGAATTATGTTAGTGGTGATAATACACACATAGGCTATCTTCTGACACAGGTTTGTTTAATTCCAGAATCAACCTAAGAAATTAAACAGTTTAAAACACATAGGGCCTTATCACGAGTCTGGTGGTAACCCTTAAATGCGGAGGTAGTGCTATTACCGCCGCATTTAAGGGTCCGCCAGATCATGGCCTTGGTGGATTTCTCCCCAGCTCTGAGCTGGGGGCAATCTGTGGCAAATATGCCGATTTTCAGCACTATTACTGCTGGCGGGAAATCTGCCGGCGGCAATAGCGCAACTTTTCCCCATTGGGACCAATGGGGAATGAGGAATTCCCGAATGAGCCCAATGGGGAATGGGCACTAACCACTTTGCCAAACCCATGATCCAGCGCTAATAGGGGGTTTAGCAGTAGGGCTAATAGCACCGGCGGTAGTAGCACCAGCGTTACCGCCCAACTCATGATGAGGCCCATAGGCTGGAGTTGCAAGATCTCCGAAAAACCTGCGATTCCAGTTGCCAGCCATGTAACTTCCCAAAGGAAGGGAGATACACCCTACATCCAGGACAAGTAGTTTGCGAAGTGCCAGCTTGAAAAACTTTGTATGGGACAGGACAATGAGAGTTCACAAGCTCGTCAGATATTCGTTTGTGCTCTAGGCTGGGACAATAGCATTCCTGGGACACTCATCTGTCAAGTGTGAAGGGGCAATAAAACCTTTAATTAAGATCGAAAAAAAAACCTTGCCTGGATGGAAATGACAACTGCTTGCAGTTGACAGAAGAAAAAACAAAAAAACAAAACAAACTAAAGTAACAAAGGGACTGCTTTTTGGTGCCATAGACTAGGTTATAAAGAAACTCTAAAGACTCTTATTTCTGTAGCAAGAATTAGCAGAAATGTAAAAGTTTGCAGTGTTAAATCTAATTTTGTGGGCCATCTTTTAAAACTTGGTAAAACTCATTGCCACATTGGGAATAGAAGTTACGAAATATGACAGATTCCCAGGAAATATAAATGTGGCAAACATAAGATTTTGTACACACATCCATGGACAATTCACATTTGTGTATAAAATTGTGGAATGTGTTAAATTACCAAAATATGGCAAAAAAGCTAAACAAGGTCGCACAGACTGGAGGTTTGGACTAATCTGTGCTGCACATCATATGTATCCAGTCTGTATAATTTGCCAAGAGATTGCAAGTAAAGAAATGCAGGTTTTTGGCAAAATCGGATTTTAAGTAAAGTAAATGTGGGAGTGTTGGGACATTGTAAACTTCACCTCATAAACCTGACATCATCCCCTTAGAAATCCAACCAGCAGGGAGCAAGGCAGAGATTACTACCGTTGCACAATCCTATTGATAGGGGCATGTGTAGTAAAGCCTGCCCCTGTCATATTCTGTGATGATGTCACCTGGCATTATAAATAACAGCCCCTGACAACACACAAACACACTGATTCCTGACCGATTTCTGATTTCCTGCCCGGCGTCCTGTCTGTTCCTGTCTTCATCTTGCATTTATCCATCTAAACTTCAGAGCTCAACCACAAAGACAAGCACTGCTGATCTTGCTTCAGCTGGGCCTCAATTCTAAAATGATCCCCATAACCAAGGAAAACGCTGTGGTGTTTTGGGAAGCATCCTGATTTAACCTGGCTTGCCACTCAATGCATGCTGCTGCCATCCTGCTCTCCTGATGCCCTATAGTATCCAGTAACCAGAATTGCCAGTCCATAAGAACTATCCTTTGGTATCCAATCCATGCCCGCTGATTTTGCCCGGCTGTCCTGTGTTAGACCAGATCTGTGTGCTGATCCAGAACCGCAGACTGTCCAAAAACCAAACTAAAAGTGTACTTTGAGTATAAATAGGAACCATAGAAAACCATACCCTAACTTGCTTTGCCTTGTCATGAGTTTCAATCTCTAAGCTATCCTTATCCTGATAACTGTAATATTGTCAAAAATCATTCTTGAAACCCTGCCTTTGATTCCTTGTGCTAGCGCCAACATCTTTAATAATTTTGTCTTGTAAAATCCTGAGCTATTAATCCTGTTTGGAGTGATCGGATTGGGTCCGCCAGGGCGGGCATGGAGGTGCTAGGGTTGAACTTGTGAGTCAACCCCAGGTCTTACTGTGTCTCCATCTGGTAACCTAGCCTGAATGCCCTAGTGTAGCGTAAAACTGCTCCTTGTCAAAACTGATTTATTTGCCTTTTTCGTGACTTCATTTTCTCAAAAACGCACCTCACTAGATCTTGCATAACTGACTCTATTTAACAGCGAGAGACCTCATTTCACTTTCATAGTGTACCTATGATCCATAGCTACATCGCATCCTGATTTACAATATTTCACCCTTTTGTATTAAAAACTGTTTTGGTAAATTTAGGCGGGATTTGCTAAAGTGTGTTAATTTCACAACGTGCCATTTTGATTATAAAATGTTTTCAATCTTGCATTCGATATCGAATTGTATGCTTTTGCTCCATCCATTGCTTGTGATTACTAGTATTTTTCCAGTGTTGCTCCAGAAAAGAATTGTTTTTGCTTCAAGAGCTTTATACACATTCATTGTTTTATTCATCCATTTCCGAGTGTCAATTTTAGCATTGCTAGGGTTTAACATCCGTTTTTCTCTCTTGTTTGGAGAGGGAAAGTCGGATTTTAATTCTGTTTTCCATTTGTCATTCCTGATTACCTGCTGCTTCTGTTTGTCCACTTAAAATTGATTATTGTTGTGTCAATAGAAGGTTAAACTAAGTGCATTGCTTACATTTCTGTTGTTCTTATCAACCCATTGGTGATTGCTGCCCCATATTAAAAATTGTATGATTGCTTTTGAATTTTAAAATAAATAAATCAATATTATATGTTATCAACCAGCCTGGTTCATAGTCCATTGTGGCCCAGGGCATTTGAAAAGGGGGTGTGATATGAGTGGTGTATCATCTTAATATTGAATCTAATCCAACATAAGCATTTCAGTCGTGCGCTGCATACTGGGCTGAGACTAAGGTGTGCGTCACCTGATTGAAATCCTTAACACCACCACTAAGTACTTCATGTTTTTCGATGACCAGACATAGGGGAACTCGCTCACCAGCTTGGTCCTTAGCATTGGGGGTATATTAAGCCCCAGGATTACTGACTTTGATCAATTCACCTTAAGGCCAGAGACTCAACCACATTTGCTGAGTTCCTCTTCTATGAGGGGACGCAATTCTTGGGGGCTCATCACTGACGGTATTATATCATCCGCAAACAGATACATTTTATGCTGAGTTCCACCAAACATAATGCCTCCAATGCCCTCATTGGACCGCATACAGGAAGTAAAGGACTCCATCACTAGGGCGGATAGCAGGGGTGCAGCCCTGCCTAGTGCCCCTGTTTGGGTGAATCAGTGTCATAAGTGTCCCGTGAGTAGAAATTGTGCCGCTGGATTTATATAGCTTGCTAAAATCATATGAATTAAATGTTTCCAGTATGGCTTTTAGGAACCACCAGTTCACTCTATCAAAATCTTTTTCCACATCAAGCGCTAGCAAGAGAGAGTGGGCTGGGTTCCTCCCCGTTTTATCAACCAGATGTAGAATCCATTGTATATATTGTCTGTCATTCTCTTTCCCCAGATAAAGCCTGATTGGTCCAGCTGTATTATTCTAGGCAACATTTCTCTATCCTTTTTGTTAGGATCTTAGTAAAAATGTTGGAATCCAAGTTCAGTAACGCTATTGGCCTATATGAGGAGCATAGGTTTTTCATTGGCTTGAGAATAAGGGTCACCTTCGCTTCTCTCATATAGTTTGGGAGAGTGTTTTCCTACCAGATAGCATTGAAGACTTAAAATCAGGGGTTCATCCAATAAGCAATTCAGCAATTTAAATAAGGAGGCAGTCAGGTCGTCTGACCCCAAAGATTTTTTACCTTTTGGTCTTTTATTGCTGCCATAACTTCATGCGTTTCTATCAGGGAATATAGGTAACTGCTATTTCTCAGAGAAAGTTTACATAAACCTATATTCTCCAGATAACCAGCTCAGGCCCTTCGGAGGTGTATAAATTACTATAGAATTATCATAAGATCTCTTGTCTTTTGCTCTCTTCCCCCCATTCCTTCCCTGGTGTTTAAAATCATGTGTATATAGGGATTTGGGTTGTTTGACCGAAGTGCAATAATTTGCGGCAGAATTGACTGTAGTCAATTTTGCCACAAATCGATTTGCACTTCTGCCAAACAACCCCAAACGTCCCTTATACCAGCCCCACCTCCCCTCCCCTCTTACCTGCTTTCTCCCCTTTGATTCCCATGCAACCCGGCCCTGCAGCATCAGCTTAGTTTAGTTTGTTCATTTGTAGAGCGCACCTAACCATGGGGTATCTGGGCACTTATTCTTACATAGTTGCATAGTTACATACAGGTTATTTACATACAGATTATTTATATAAAAACAGATTCATAGAATACAACAGATACAGTGACAATGCAGTTGGAGCAGCAAGCAATCGGTGGGCAATGTCGAGAGAAACTGCTAATGTTCTTGCTTGAGAAGCCACACTTTTACATTTTTCCTAAATGTATGGTAGGTGGGTTTGGATCTTAGCATTATAGGAAGAGTATTCCTCCTTTTAGTTGCTAATACAGGAAAGCTACTACCTCCTGCATTCTGTAATTTGAAACTGGAGGTCTTGAGGTATTGTGCCTGTTCAGTTCTGGGGGGCCAATCAGATATATTGCGTGAGAAGCTGTTGGTCAGGTATCTAGGCGCAAGATTTGCAAGGCACTTATGTGTAAGTGACAGGGATTTGAATGCTATCCTTTGATTAACAGATAGCCAATTCAGAATGCGTATAGTTTCGAAGCTGTGTTGCGATCACGGGATGTTCACCACTGATCTAATGGCATTTTTTTGTATTAATTGCATCTTATTTAGGATACATTGGTTGGTGCCTAGATAAAGTACGTTGATATAGTCAAGTTTTGATAGGACTAGAAATCTGGCTAAGGTGATACAGTTTGCAGTGGTTTGGAATGGTCTGCAGGTGGTATTTAATTTGCAGATGTAGGCCGTGGTTTGTTTTGTCAGAGTTAGGGCAGAGTTGATGTAGATGCCTAATTTTTTACGTCTTTGGAGACTTTGATGATGATTCCGTCAATGTTAAAGGAGGTGAACTGTCCATCTAGTTTGTTAAGTTTTGCTGCGGATCCTAGGAGGAGTAACTCTGTCTTATCACCATTAAGACAGAGTCCATGCTTAGACATCTAGCTTTGTATGGTGAGGCAGACGTCATTAAGTGCTTTGGTGTCCGTGGAATAGTCTCTATAGGGATGAGTATTTGGGTGTCATCAGCATAATTGGTGTAGGTGACACACAAATAGTCAAAGTCATCGAACAGAGGCTTTGTGAACACATTATATAATGTTGGGGACACACAGGATCCTTGAGGAACTCCGCAGATGACTGGTGCAGGCTCTGCGGAAGCAGAAGGTGCAAAGACTCTCATTGATTTGTTGTCAAGGAATGACTGGATTCAAGCATTGGCTTTATCAGAGAAGTGTGCTGCCATTTTCGTACCGTGTCTGGGTCTGAAGCCTGATTGTCGGAGTACAAGAAGGTTATTTTTTTCTACATGTTGTTGGATTTGCAGATATGCTGCTCGGTAAAATATTTTCAGTAGAAAAGGTACTGTGGTGATGGGTCTATAATTGGAGGGATTATTTGGATCTAGAGTAGGCTTCTTTAGTAGTGGAAGTACCCATGCATCCTTCAAGTTGTTGTGAACGACGCTAGATTCAAATGAGGTGTTGAAAAGGAATGTGATGAATGGAGTCAGTTTCTTGCTCACCTCTTTGATGATAGGAGCAGGGTAGGTATCTCCCTGACATTTGGAAGGCTTTAGTTTAGTGATAATGTCCTCTACCTCTTTGTTGGTATATGACATTAGTGAGATTGAGTTTTTTGGATTCTATTTTGCTTTGTAATGTCAATATTTTATTAATTTATACTTTCTGGATATTGGTGCACCAGGTGATATCTTTAGTGCAGGTGTCCGGGGGTGGGGCAGGGGATTCTGTATGTTGAAAAGTTCTTTGGTGCTAGATTTGGCTTGAGTGATGTAGTCGTTATAGGTGACTTTTTTGGCCTGGATTATAGCCTGATTGCAGTTGAAAGATGCTAGTAGGAGGTTATCCTTGTTTCAGGCTGACGGAAAAATTTTCCAGAGAGCTTTTGCATTTCTTTACGGTTTCCGTAAAGATCTGAGATGGGGGGTGAACCATTAATTTATATGTGTGTATGGTTTGGATGTGTGCAATTTTAATGGTGCTATTGTGTTAATGGCATTGAGTATTGTGCGGTTATATAAATCTACTACAGAAGTGGGGTCTGTAAGTGCAGTTGTGCTGTTGATAATTGGCTGTAGTAGGGGGAGAGGTTTTTCAACTGTTTCGTTGCATTTATTCCTGGTGCTAATGGGTGGAGAAATGTTCTGCAGGTTGAGCTGATTGCCGTCCTTTATGGTCAATGAAATGAGGTGATGGTCTGACCATGCACACGGTGTGTCGGATAGGATATTAATGTTGCAGTTGAGGTCGGCCAACCAATCTAGGGTTCTGCCTTTATTATGTGTGGGTTTGGTGATGCAGTGTTGGAAGCCTGGTTCTGAGATTGTATTAGCGAGGGTGAGTGCCTTGGGATCTTTGGAATCACGAAAACCTATGTTCAGATCACACATAAGGATAATTTGAGAGCTAGGCTTTTGTTGTTAGGAGGAGAGAAATATCTTCTTCAAACGTATATGTGGGGCCAGGAGGTCTATGTATGAGATGAATGGTGATCGTTCGGGATGCTGATATTGGTAGCTTAATGGACAATAGTTCTGCGGAGGACATGGATTGATTGGGTATGATCCTTAAGCCTAGAGTGCTTTTGAAAATAAAGGCGATACCCCCGCCTTTGGCTTGATTGAATTCTCTGTCGTGTCGGATGAAGGAGTACTTGTCCACAATGATGGCAAGCGAGAGTGAGGCCCCTGCTGCGGCATGAAGCCAAGTCTCTGTGATTGCTAAAAAGTCAAGGTTGTGTGACGTTATGAAGTCTGCAATATCTAGAGCATGGGCTGGCAATTATCTGGCATTAATAAGAGCACCTTTTATCGAAGAGGAGGTGTTGCTCAACTTGCAATTTGAGTGCGTGTGATTAATCTAGGCGAGGACACGTTGTTAACTGGCTTCTTTATGGGGTTAACTACTTTGGAGGTGTACATGTGGTTGGGTGGGGAATGTTCTGGTGGGAATCCAGAGCCTAGTCTATGATTCCTGTTTTGTATTTGGCACGGTAGGTTGAGTGTAAGTGTTGTGCTAGGTTGTTTATACCCTAGAGATGGTGTGATGTGATGAATGTTGTTTAGCATTGGTGATATAATTGACATGGGTTCATGTGTTGCTTGAAGGAAAGACGGTAGAGATCCTGAGGGTGGCATGTGATCTGATAAAGGCATCAGATCGGTCCTTCTAACATGGGTCAGATCCGAAGCTGCAGGCACTCTTTTTCCTTTTTTTCCTCATTATTTTTCGGTCCCGTCCTTGAATGTTCAGGAATTGAGGGACACCCCTGCAACCCCCCAAGGCCAAAAAGTGGAATATGGGGAGCGGGGGACACTCGCGCAACCCCCCTTCCACATGTTCAGTATTTTTTATAATCGATTGAATGGTACTAGCTGAATTCTGTGAAATGTACCAATTGATTGATTAGAAATTATCAAATTGGCTAATACGGTATATAGGACCGCCCCTCTCTTGCCCTAGGCATATTTGCTAAAAGCTTGCCGGACGTGTTGCCATGCTCGTAGTAAGTCAGTTTTAGCATGTTCTCTAATCTCTTCCAGGAGTTGTTTTTCGGTGTCCCATCGTATGAGTTTCATACAGGCAGCACTTTGAATGATGCAGCCTCTAGCCACTGCTTTCAGGGCATCCCCGGTGGATACCTACCGAAGTGTCCCCTTGTTTATTAGTGTCTAGATATTCCCAAATTGTTTGTTTTAGATCCTCCAAGCATACCATATCTCTATGCACCCTTGGGGTAACCGCCGCCTTTAGGGTCCAAGTCTTCCAGTCCAGTCCCCGCAGTGCATATTGCAGTCTGATAGAGTCATGGGTTGTGTTCTAGACCTCGTTGAGCACTGCTTGAGCCCTGAGGTAACAAATATATAATCTATCCTCGAAGTGGATTTGTGTACATGTAAAAAGTGGGTGAATGTTTTATCAGTCGGGTGTAATATCAACCAAGCATCAACTAAAATACATTATGTGAGGGATTGTTTCAATATATGTGTGGATGTTCGAATTCTAGACTATTTGTTCTGCACCGACCTGTCTGCCCTCCCATCCATTACTGCATTCATGTCCCCCATTAAAAAGTTATCCCCTTCTCTCATTGACCTACGGGTAGCAAAGAGAACAATCATAAACAGTTCCTGTTTAGAATTGGAGGTATAAAATGAGACTAATGTGACTCTCCTGCCCTGGAGATCCCCTTTTACCATAGTATATCTACCACCTGATTCATTCTTTATAAAGAGGTACATAAACGCTAGATGTTTAAGAATTAGAAGGAATACTCCTGCTCTTTTGCTCACTGCAGCGGCATGATATAGGGTGGGAGAGTCCCTGTTGCGCTGCTGATCTTTACTTTACTAGTGAGTTTCTTGTAATGACAATATGTAAACATTCACTCGTTTTGCTGCCTTAAATTAGGTGAGTTCAGGCCCTGCATTAAGTGAACCTATCGTGATAGCTATATTTGAGTAATTCCGATTTTTGATGGGGGGCAGCTTTGACTTCGACTTTCCCATGTCTTTCCCATATGATTCCTGCGGCGGCCCAGTCATAAACGCAGATACTGTGATTCACCTGTTTTACCATGGCAGCAACCATTTGTCAATTGTTTACGTCATTTTACATATAATCTGCGAAAGGATCCTGTGCCACCCCACTTTACACTCCCAGCAAGTACCATGACCTCTCTTGGAGAATGTACCTGCTCCCCCCCTGACCTCTGTGGTGAGCGGAGTCACTTCCGGAGGGGTAAGAGTCATAGCTTTTCACTCCTCAGCCATATCACTCTGTATCACTGTCGCTCTGTCACTAGCCATTTAGAGGGCACTGCTAGGAAGGCCTATATACCTTTTTCTTTACCCTTACGGGCAGACCTGGACATGTCATGCCCAGTGCTGAGTCTGGAGACAGCGGGCCTCCCATGGTGTGTTGCTCCACACAGGCCTCTTCAGTTGTTGCCAGTCTCTGATACCTGCCTCATGTCAGCCTTTTCCCCCTCTCACAGCCTCCCGGGCTAGCCAACCAATCCTCTGCCCCCCTGTCCTCATGAACCCTTTAACCGGCACCTTGCTCCAATGGCATGAATTGCCACTTGCCGGAAGGACCATCCACCACTCTCAGCTCAGACCATGCCACTACAGTGATTAACGGGGGTCAAGTGCCACCGGCTGGTGGCCTGTTGTACCCTCTGCAAGGTGGCCTCCGTAGATATGGTGGTGTGCCAGTGCACTTGTCGCTCCACTTCTTTGATTCTTTTGAGCACTCTGCCCCAGCACATAGTGGGATGTTCTAACCCACTAGTCTATGCCCTGCAACATCACTGTGCACTGCTTGCATCAGAAACAACAGGATGGCCGCAAAAAGATCTATGCGCTAAAAATCTTTAAGTGCGCATAGAAGCCTGAAAAATAGGCCGCCAATCCATTTTGCCTTTGTCAGTGGTAACACAGGATACCACTGCCAAAACCTAGCATTTGGCTGCCCACAGAGTAAAATGAAACTACTTGATAAAGCACTGCTGCATTGCATGGGAAACACAGAACTGCTTGAAAATCTGTTTTTCCTTGGCTGTGGAAAGTGCAAAAACATGGTTCCCAAACATCACAAAAGATCCAACATCCTTGTTGGGTGTTAAACATCACTTTATTTATAGAATCTACCTAAGCACAATGTCAGCAGAAACATATTTCATCAGAAGAAAATACACATTCAAATATGCTTGCATGGGAAATATATGTCTGAAATGGGCACAGAAGCTGGCATTTACTTATACTGTCATTTAAACTTGTGCCTTAAAATCAAAGTATGGCAAAGAAGAGACTTCCCATCAAAAGGAATATAGGGTGACAATTCAATCTCTATGTTTTAAAAAGGCTGGAATTAAGAGATTTGTGGCAATATTTGTAAAAATGTAAATTGTATTTTAGAAAAAGTCTATTTTAAACATAGTTTTAAAAGTAAGTTAAAGCCAGCCCTACTGAGCTTTAACGACATTCCACAGTTTCTCCCAAACAAAGGAATCTTCCCCCCTGCTCTTGGCTGAGGAACTGGCAGGGAGGTGTGAAAGGAAGTGGGAGGGGACTTTGGCCTGTTCCTCTGACAGGAGACAAAAGACACTCTTGACTGAAAGGAAATGCTAATTTAGGTGTCGACAGAAAACAACTGCTGGCAGGAAGAAGCCTGGGACTGCTCTGGCCAAGCCAAACCTTGGGGGTGGGGACAGACAGTTTTGTTTATTCGGAGTGCACACAACATATCTTTTTGAAAAAGGCTCATAGAAATCTGAACAAAATAGGTAAAAATCTGTAAATATAGTGTTGTTAAAATGAAATTTCTGCTCACGTTTTAAAACCACTCTAGAATTTGTGCTATATTCAGAGACAGAATTATCACAATGTTGACATTGTAGCAGTTGTGATAATGCTAAAAATGTGCATGTATGTTGAAACATTTGTACAGATCTGACACTGTGTAACCAACCAAAAGCACAAAAAAGGTCATTTGTGAACCAAAACTCTTAAGAAGATGGGACTTGGACAGATACGTGCCTTATTTAATTCGGGATGAAAATATGTATTATTAGCAAGTTGGTGATATTGGAAATATGTTTTATATGAAAAATAGATTTTCTGTGTAGAAACAAAGGGGAGGTTTTTTCCCTGGACCATAAACACAGCGTCACCATGACACATCATGACACACTGTTTCCTTCTCAAAACATGAGAGAGGGAGTACTTTGACCAATCAGTTTCCTAGAGGGTGGGCATAGTATAATCAGCCTATCCACCCCCTTGAGAAATACATAAATAGGGACTGTTGAGGACCTAGAGAGAGACACATTCACCATCAACTGATTTACTGGCGAAGCACTCTGCAGGAAGAACCCAGATCAAGACTCCAGAACTCTGAAAGCAGAAGGCAAAAATCCAAAGCTGCACCTTTCTCAGCTGGCCTTTAAAATCTTGTAACTTGATTTTAACCCCAAAACGTCCAAGGGGCACAACCAATTTAACAGCCTGGCTGTGCTGTTTTTCTGGTTCTTGCCAAGAACCCTTGCTAGAACCCAGAGATCTAAACCAGTAGAGCAAAGCTTTAACCCAGAACCAACCCGTCAGATCCAGTCCAAGAAGCCATGCAGAGACCAGAGTGCCTTGCTGAGTGCAGAACCAAGCGCCTGAATCCTGTCCATTGGTGAGCAGATTCCAGTCCAAAACCCTTGACCAGATCTTTGACGGGCCTATTCCAAAACCATAGTTGTGAGTATCTAGCATAGAACGGTCCATAGCCAATCTCTTATCCTTAAGTAATCCCATCCAACCCATTCTATCACATCCAGAACTGCATTGTAGAATCTCTTTTGTCTGTCCTTAATCCTTCTCTCATCCATATAATTCTTTGATAATTGTAGTGATAAATCATCTTTGCGCTAATATATTTGCTGAAGAAGGCAAGTGTCACAGCGGGCAAAGATCAGACAGAGGCGCCTCTGGACTGGTGGCTGTACCGTTGGTATCTCGCATCTTCATAGCCCCTTAGTGTAAAGCCAATATTTGTTTGTAATCTTCAAAAGCAAATCTTTCATTGGAAATCTTGACTCTTTTTGAGAAAAATCGACCTTTACTAAAACCTTTATAACTTCTGACCCGTACATGCTAGAAACAAACTTTAAGTGTCAAATTATGTGCCCTTATAGTTTTGCCGCAATCGCGCTAAATGCGCATGGAACATTTTGCTGCGATTCTGCATTTGGCTCAATTTCACCACATGTAAAATAGCTATTTCTTTGCATTCAACCTCTGAATTCAGTTTCCTATCTGCCAGTCATTCAACCATCATTGCTAGTGTCTACCTGAACCTATCCAAAGCAGCTCCCATAGTTTTGAATTCCATTTAGCATTTTTCCCATTCATTACAAGCCACATTCAAAAGCATTCAACCTGTTTTGACATCATTCCTGTTTCTCTCTAAGCTTGCTGGGGGAATTGGGATTGAAACTGCATTTGTAGAGTGTTTATTCCTGAAACCTGTTTTCTCTCCTTCCATTTCTATATTGCATATTAGGGGGTCTGGGTATTATCAGGGGGAAAGAGTGATTACATTGCATTTGATTGAATTCATATCAAGTTTTATTTCTGTGCTGCATTAATTTCCTATCATTACATTTCATTGAACCGACACAAAGTTTTCTTCTATGCTACATTATTCTTTTCATCCATACTCCTATAGATTAAAGAGATTGTTGATTATTGTAATATCATCCAACGCTGATCATTGTATACATATTCATAAGTGTGATATCTAGATATTGTTCATATTCATAAAAGTGTGATATATATATATCGGTCCATTCATAAAATAAATCTTTTAACTTTGCAAAACAACCTACTTCTTGGTTCAGTGACACTAGGGAGGGATTCAAAGAGAGGGGCGTGATATAAGGGTACATCATTCAGAAATAAAATAACTTTAGACATAAAAATATATAATTAAGGGATCCAGCTGGGCATCTCATGACAGGCATTGAGTTAGGTGGAGTGCTGGGTTGAAACAACTTACAGATTGGGGGCTCGTCCGGGATTTCTGGATTAGATATACCACTTGTGACAGCTTAATACAGTGTGCTAACTGATAGGATACATAAATCCTGTTGGACTACCAAGCTGTGTTACACTGTGAAAGCACCCCTCAAAAGGGAACACTCTAAGGAAACGGTCTGTTTTGCAAAAATAAAAGAAAACTTCTGTAACTCAGGAAGGAAATCAATATTTCTAGAATGGCGACATTGGTAGAGATCAATATGGATAGAGAACACCTATTGCATACGTTATTTGTGAGAGATAAATCGACAGAGCAGGATCAGAATGTGTGGTTGCAGGCAATCACAGAACAGATCCCTGCAACAGGGTTAGATAAATGGCAAGATCAGGCCCTGAGTGAAATATATATGGCCCCTAAGGCAAAGGAAGAACAAAACAAGATTGCCAAAATAGCAGCATATCTAGACTTATATATTGGAGCTATACAGGATAAATGTGCTGAAGGCCAAGATCTGCAACTGCAGGCATTAGGAAAGGCCCACACTGATCTGGACTCTGCTGAGCAGAGGCTACAGAGGAGCCAATAGTTCGAAAATGAAAGTAGGCAGTATATAATCAAAATAAAAGAGGACATGGGTATCCTGCAGCAGGAAAAGGCAGAACAGGATACCAGAATTCTGGCCTTGCAGAAGGAGTACCAAGAAAGTTTGGACTCTCTACTGCAGAGCCAGACAAATCTGGAGCAACAGGTACATTTCAATAGAGCATGCACAGAGCAGGTAGCCACCCTGCAAAGCCAACTAGACAGAGAGAAAGAAGAGAGCAACACATTAATTCTGAAAGAACTGGACACCCAGGTAGAATTTGATGAAGAGCGCCAGAAAGCTGGTGCACTTCAAAGACAGAGAGACGACCTGGCGGCACAGAGGCAGGCTCTTGCTCAGGAAAGGGACGCCTTAGGTCAGGAAGTCTGCTATTTAAAAGAGAAACTGGAAAAAAGTCACCTGGCCCTCCAGGGACTGGGTGACCTCCAAAAAGACCATCAAAAGACCAGGAGGGTGGAAGAGGCTCTAGAAAGGAAGGACCAGGCCAGTATGGACAGGACTCAGGAGGTAACCCTCCTGCAGCAAAGACTGGCCCAGTGCTCAAAAACAACCCAGGAAGCACAGAGAGAAAATGAGGCTCTCTGTGAGAACAATGGCAGGCTCCACAGACAGGTAGCCATGCAAGAGAGATTGATAGAAACTAGTAAGACCTTGATTAAGGAACAGAAAGCTCAGGTTTTTGCATGGCAACAGAGAGCAGGGGCTGATAGAGATGTGGTTAGCTGGGAAAGGGAAACACCTGAGCATAACCTCAGGAACCCTAATACAAGAGGCCTTCACCTCTTCCAATCCCTGGACTCTGCCACACCAATGTCCACTGGAGCACATGAGCCCAGGGCCACGTTTTGGCAGATTTCATTCCAATCAGAAATATGGGACTCATAGACCAGCACCTCCCAGGAATGGATGGGCGGGCGTCTGGGTATGGGTACCCAAGTACTGCGAAATTTAGTGGGGAACACCATGAGAGTAGGTCCACTAAGGGCATCCTGAAAACCTCTGCCCAGCTACGAACGTGTGGGGGGGTAATCATCAAATCCTGGGAGCAAGGAGGAATCAGAAGACTCCTCTGAGCGCCCCAGGACACAGGAGACTAAGTCCCCACATTCTGCCAGCCATTCCCAGGCTCGCAGAATCTGGGAAAACCTAGAAGACCAGACGGGCACCTCTGGGAGCAGAGCCTCTGAGTCAGAGGAGGAATGCACCAGTGTTACCCGAACTAATAATTTCACCTTTCACCTAAGAATGATAGACTCTCATCAAGCCTTCCGGAAAGCCATCAAAACAAAACTCTTTATCTAGAGACTTATTCTCTTCATGCAGGCCGTATACCTAACCACTGTTTATATGCTTCTGCCTGTAACCTTGTTTTTCTCAGTATCGCACACTGTCTATGCCTTCTGTAACTAAGAGACATCTGTAACCTTAATCAAAAGTTCTTACATATTCCTGTAACAGCGCCTCGATGCCCATGGGCTGCAAGTGCACTTAACAAATGCAAATAAATAAGTAAGAAAGCCAATAAGGCAAAAAAGGGCCTTGCTTATGGACCCCTTAAAGCAAATCAAAGCGATAAGGATCGTCATCACGCCTTATCATAAGAACGCTAAGTATTCTTTTTGGGAGCACTTAGAGCTCTTTTAGCAGATGATGGAAACTTTCCATTTGAAGGACAGCCAAAGCTGTATTCAATATGTGAAATGGACCTTCTCACCGGAATACTCCAGCTTCTTTGCGGGGCTGGAGGACCAAAATCATTCTAGATGGTCCACCTATAGGGCGGCCATCTTGAAGCATTTTTCTGTGCATAGAAATCATCAGGAGGCTTGTAAGGCAGCCTACAACTTGCAATGTGGGGAGGATAAGGCCCCACAATAATGTGTGCAGGAATTAAAGCGTGCCTTTGCGCAGACCACCAGAAGGATGCACACGAGCAGCAAATAATGTGTCAATACTTTTTTCCACGCTCTACCAAAGTACATCATGACCCAGCTATTGAGAGATTTTCATGAGAAGAGATCACTAGGCTGGGTCATTGAACAGGCCACCCGAATTTATGAGGTGCAAAAGCCCATAGAAAACAAGAATAATCCTAAAAGCCCCAAATCAAC
Organism: Ambystoma mexicanum; assembly: GCF_040938575.1. Lineage (NCBI taxonomy): Eukaryota > Metazoa > Chordata > Amphibia > Caudata > Ambystomatidae > Ambystoma > Ambystoma mexicanum. Next base: position 1,534,576,446 of record NC_090937.1, read on the forward strand.
CAACACCAGTGCTGCTGCCAAGGTGGCAGAGGTGAAGGTTGCCCCCATTTTAGATTTGTAGATGGGGGGGCCTAAAAACCCACCTGCACAGCAGAGCAATCCCAAGCCCAGAAGGCCCTCGGCCAGTCACAGACAGGGAGCCAAGGAGGTAGTCCCGCAAATGGGATCCCTCATTCCCCTGACTACATAAATCCCAGCTCCAAGGGGAATAGACCCATCCTGGGTTATGTGTGGACGCCTCTAGCCCCAGGGGGGGATCCAACTAAACAGCACCTAACCCAGGGAACTTCCCTCCTCACTTCCCCCAGGAGGGCAAAATTTCCCCAAATCCTGGACAGAACTTTTTCCCCAGGTATCCACAAAACCTTCAGCCCCAAAACAATCCATCCTTCTTCCCACACTTTCCTGAGCCCAGACAACCCAATCCGGGAGAGCGGAGGCCAAGGGCAGAGGGGTACCCACATTTACCAAACTCGGGGTATTTTCAGAGAAGGGATAGCTACCCTTCCTGGGATCAGCCCAGGGGAGACAACAGAACCCCTTATCAGTCTGAGCGGGTGTCACAGCTAGAGCGCTAGGTCCAAAACATGGCACAGGATCTGGGTCGCATGCTGAGGGCTCAACAGAACCGTCAGATGAGCATGCCGGTGCAGAATGTCCCAAACTCTGGACCTGGTGCTCCAGAACAATGACGGGGGCAGAACCCCAACAAACCACCGGTTCCCAGGGAGGAGGCACAAGGGGCAGGGGGTGCAAAGCCTTGGAGGAAGCTTCCTTCCCCACTTGTAAAACGCACCTGGAAAACCAGGAACCGGAACCAAATCTCCTGCCCCTGAAAGTCTGCCACCCAAGGAGCAGAGGGGGGGGTAGGAGAAACAAAGAATCCAAACAGACCCCTTTTGAGGAGGAGGTACAAATCTTCCAATTTGAAGGAGAGGAATCCTCAGAGGATCCTGGGAAAAGGATCCTCTCCTTCAGAGATGGGGGAACTCCTCCCAAAGAAAAATGGGTCCCAAAGGATTCAAATCTGGACTGGGTAGATGTGGGGACTGAGCTACCGCCGCCCATCATCCAACACCAGAACCAAAGGCATGAAAATCCCCTGGTTCAAACCCATCCTGGTGACTGCCTCCAAAAAGTGGGGGGGGCAGCCCAGCACCAGAACCAGTGGAACCCAAAACATCTCCCATATCTAGTTGCCACCTTTTCCTTTCAGATTCCCACGACTCCCCACAGAATTCTGCCCAAATCTCTTCTCTCTCAGTGTCCAAAACTAAAAAACTAACCCACCAGTTGCCCAAAAATGTACATTATCTGTTCCCCTTTGCGGAGAAAGAGGGAAGATTCTATGCCCCGGTACAAATACAGGGGCAGGGTACCATTTTGGCACTGGTGGACACTGGATCCCAAGCTACCCTTCTGTCAAAAAGGGCCTTTGATAAACTGAATTCAGGAAGAGGAGAGAATTACCAAATTCCTCACACCCCTCTTCCTGGACAACTTCAGAACTTTGAAGAGAAGGAAATTCCTGTCGAGGGGACTGCGGATTTGGACATTAAAATTGGGCGACACAAGGTGAAGCATCCGGTCATAGTTGTGACTCCAGATGGCACCCCTTGTTTACTAGGGAATGACCTCCTGCGAAGGTTGTCACTCCTAATAGATTGCGTAAACAAGGTCCTCTGGACCCAGACTAGCCGACGAATAAAATTAAAACAGAGTGTCAGCGATGTTAGTTTAAATGGCACCTGCCACATGGTTGAACAAAAACCTGACCAGGTAGAATTTCACTTCCAGAACAACCAATTCCCAGACGTGACAGTAATAGCAGTAGGACAACAAACTGGTGATGGGGGGTCTTCTCTATTTCTGAAAATCAACCTTCCTTCCAGTTTAAGGTGGCATTCTACACTGGAAGAAAACACTCTGAAATTCTTTACCAATCCACAATCAGACATTCCCACTCCTATAGTCCAGAAAGATGAAAAATCAGCTCAGAGCCTGGCTGATATTCAGCAAATTGGAGAGAGAGCAGTTGTTCATCCCAATTCAGTTAAATTAAGGGAATGACTCTGTTCTTGCCCGAGTGTGTGTGAACAACGGTAAGAGCTTCATCAGCAAAGCCATGTTCCGCCAACTCCCCCAAGATCCAGCCATTCCCACATTTAGACTCATAGAGAAATGGGAAATGGAACTGGAAACACCCAATTCCAAATATCTCCTGCCAAGCAGGTGTATGCTCAAAATCTCCAAAGGCAACAAGAGCATAGTCCATAATCGTTGGGTCGTGCGAGATGTCACTGCCATCTTTTACTTAGGCAGTGACATTCTTAATCGCTTTGCCATTAGTTTGGACCTAATAAACTTCAAAGCTTGGTCCCGATTAGCGGATAATCCCATGGGCTTTGATGATCCAGAGAAAGCATTTAGGTCAGCTCAATTGCTGCCTTATGCAGTTGAAATTCAGATTGGAGAGGAAGTCACCATCCCAGAAAGGACCCGACAATTCTCCCTGGAAGTGAAAGTTAAAAGAGGATAGAAATTGAAAAATTCCTGATGCCAATATTCATCTAAATGCTTCTCTGCAACAGCAAGGGTTGGGAGTAAACCCAACACCACTAGTCAATATAGAACATGACACCATTCCAATAGAGGTGGATAACAGGGACTTAAAGAGTATCACTCTAGCCGCAGGCACCATTATTGGAATGGCGGTTGATGACCGACATTTTTCTATAGATTTAGGAAATTAACTGTTAGGACCAATCCCCAAGGACTGTTTTGACAGTGACAGTGATGACAACACAACACCAGACAGGAACTTTACGCGGAATGGGGGGAACTTCCTGGTGTACTCTTCCTGTCCTTATGGTAAGGAAGATGTGTCCTGTGACTTCAGGAGGGATGAGGTGATTTTCCAGGTTCATGAGGGCTACCTTTCCCACCTGAAGCCACCAGTCCAAATCAGCACTTTGACCAAGGACTTCTCCACCCAGCTGGAGGAGGCCGCTGAGATAGCAAAACCGGTAGTCTTTCCAGGCTTCAGGCAGATGGCTGAAGAGAGAGTCAACCTGTGAGACTCGGGAGCAAAGGCAAAGGCAAAAATTGAAGCAAGTTTTCTTGGATTTTCAAGATCTCTTTGCGGTGGACTCTTGTGACTGTGGTTGTACCGACATCCACACAACAACAATTCCCACGGACCCTGGCATGACTCCAGTGTTTGTGAAGCAATATTGCTTGCCTCTCACATCAATGGAGTCCCTTACTGAAATAATTAAGAACCTTGAGTCCCGTGGAATAATCGTCCAGTCCACAGCACCTTCAATAATCCGGTGCTGGGGATATTGAAGCTAAACGGCCAGTGGAGACTCTGCGCCGACCTTAGGGAGCTCAACAAATGGGTCCATACTTCCCAATGGCCTCTTCCCTACATTGACCAAGGCCTAGCCCAGATCCAGGGGTCACAGGTATTCACTGCAATAGGCCTGACAAATGGGTACTGGACTGTCCCTGTTAGTAGGGAGGACCAATACAAGCTGGCCTTTACCTTCGGGGGCAGCAGTACACATGGACCCGGACTCCCTTCGGATACATCGACTCCGGCAGTGAATTCAACATTTTTCTACATAAGGCCATGCCCGACCTGTGTGAAAGGGGTAACCTGGCTTATGTAGATGATGTTCTCATCAAAAGTTTGACTGTGGAGGAACACATAGCAGAGATCCGTTATGTTCTGACCCAGTTGAAGGCCGCCAGAGCAAAACTTTCCTTTCAAAAGCCACAGTGGTGTCGAACCCCTGTAAATTTCTTGGGGCATGAGATTACTCCTCAGGGTCTCTGTCCCCAGGAAAAGAAAGTGGAAGCCCTCCAGGAATTGAAAGACCCACAACTCTGCGGGAACTAAGGAGCCTCCTTGGACTGACTAATTACAGCAGAAAGTTCATTGAGGACTACGCAGAGATCACAAGACCCCTGATTCATTTTTTGAAGGGGGGAGTCAAGTGGGAATGGGGTCCAGAACAAGCCGAGGCAGTAAGACAACTCAAAAAAAGCCTCTAACAAGCGCCTTACCTTGCTTACGCTGTCAAAAACATGGAGTTCTTCTTGGAGACAGGGTTCTCCAATACATGCTTGACTGCAGTATTATACCAAAAGCATGACAAGGTCAATAAAGTAATCTCCTATGCGAGTAAAACTTTATCCTCTGTGGAGGAAAAATTCAACGATTGTGAGAAGGCACTCCTGGCAACGGTGTGGGCATTGAAGAATTACCGCCCGTTTATCCAGGGGGAACACATCATAGTGGAGACTCCACACCAGCCTCTGCAATATCTCCAAAGTGACAGAATCCGGGACGGAAATGTGAGTAATTTTCTAATTACTTCCTGGATTCTGTCAATGCAAGGCTTTCCTGTGGAGGTCAAATATGGCCAAAACAAGAAGAGACCCCTTGCGCAAGGTCTGGCTGACTTGCATGATTGTGCCAGAGAAAACTGTCTCGAGGAAGAGAGTCTAAAAATCAAGGACAACATGGAGGCATACCTTAATTCCCCACACAAAGTCTTTGAAGAAGACAAGTTTGAGGGAATGCCCACTGTCTATGTGGATGGATGCTCCTACCATGTTGACAACAACGGGGAAAAAGAATGTGTGGCCGGCGTAGGGAATGCGTGGGTGAATGAGACCCAGAACCCTCCGCTGGGTAAAAGATTGGTCCCCGAAGTAGTCAAGTGGCAGAGTTGATGGCTATGCATCAAGCCATCCTCACTGCTGTCCAACATCAAGTCCACGAACTGGTCATAATCACAGATTCGGATTATGTACGGAACTGGTTCGTGGAGCACCTAGTTAACTGGAAAACCAGAGGCATGTTATGTGCTAATAATAACCCCATGAAACATGGAAAATTAATTCAAAACATTGATGATCTGGTCACCTCGAAGGGAATGACCATCTACTGGAAAAAGATCAAGGGTCATTCCAAAGTAGAGGGACCCGACAAAACTGGAAATTACTTAGCTGATCAGCTGGCCAAAACCGTAGCCATCCAAGGGTATCTAATTGAGATCGAGTCGCTGCTGGGGGAAATCCAGGCCACTGCTATCACTAGGTCCCAGACAAATACTCACAATGAACTCTCAACTGCACAGTGGAGTAAGGTACCGCAGATGCTGATTTGATTACGGCTCAAAAAGGGGATCCAATAATTGGTAAGTTTTATCAACACATTGAGGACCCTGAGAACTTTCCCCTGACAGATACCGATTACATTAGGAAAGAGGACCTCAGAGAGTTGATGAAATGTCCAAAAATGTTCTGAATCCAAGACGGTTTGTTGGTAAGGAGATCCCTAGCTGGCCATGATCAGCGGGTGGTCCCTACCTCATTCCGAAGCCTGATGTTAAGTCACACCCATGAGGCAGCCACAGCGGTTATAGGGGGTTTCATACAACACTTGAAATCTTAAGAGAGGTTGCATACTGGTCACACATTGGGCAGGACCTCGACCAATATTTGAAGGGGTATCTTGTGTGTGCACAATTTCAGCCAACATCCCTCACACACCGTTAGCCTCTCCAAAAGAGAGGGGTGACACTACCTTGGTCAGATTTACAAGTCGATTATATCGGGCCAGTGATTCGCTCCTCAAGGGGGAACAAGTACATGATGACAGTGACATGCTCGTTTACTAAATGGGTGGAATGTCTCCCGGCCCCAAACTGCAAGGCAGAAACAGCAGCTGCCCTGATGATCAAGCACATCTTTTCGCGTTTTGGACTACCCCAAAGGATCAAGTCAGACCGAGGTAGCCATTTCACTAGCGAAGTAATGACAAAAATGTGGGAGATACTTGGGGTCAAATGGAAGCTACATATTGCTTACCAGCCAGCCTCTAGTGGTCCAGTGGAGAGATACAACAAGACAATTGTGAGCATATTAAAAAAGTTTGTGGCAGATTCTGGGCCAATTTGGGATATTCGATTACCTCTTGTCCTAATGGCCATCAGATCTACCCCTTCATCTGTAACTAAAATGTCACCGTTTGAGCTGAAGACTTTACGCAGGATGGTGCTTCCCCAGCATCTGCTCTACAGAACCTAAGAGCAGACATTGATCAATGCCTCCATAACTCATGAGTATGTTGAAAATCTAAGAAAACACCTTCAACATGCTTTTGCCCATGTTCAGCGAAATCTCGAGAGATATGCAGACAGCATGAAGACCCACTATGACTTAAACACTACCAGAAAAGAATACAATGTAGAAGACCGTGTCTACTTATACAATTTCCAAAGGAACCAGACCAAACAGTGCAAATTGTTGCCTACCTGGAGGGGACTTTCTGAAATTGTAGACAAAATCTCACCAGCACCTACAAAATCTGCATCCCCAAAGGCAGTTTGGCAGAGGGGGAAGATAAGTGGGTCCATATTAATCAACTAAAGTGTTGCCATCCTAGGCACACTCTGCAGCAACTGGAGGAGTCTTCACGAACCCCAGAGGGGGTCACTCCAGCTCATTAGAGGTCCAACTGTAAAATATTCCATATATAGTCCATAAATTACAATAAAAAAAAGTGACCTGATTTGTCAAAATGTATGTGTCCGCCCCACTACATTAATAGTGGTGGGGAAATGTCTACAAATATGCTTTTGTTTTGTCATCCTAGGATTGGAAACCATGGAAACTAAGACCAAGGAGGACCACCCAGGGACCGGGACCAAAGATCCAAGATGCCTGGAGTATCGCTCAATACTCACATCAGGACTGGGCAAGGAGAACTGGTCGATCCACCCCTGATGGAGGAAAAGATGATGAACTTTGCCATTTTTGGAACCAAAAGAAATGAGATTGACATCCCAGTCTTGCGACTTCCCATTGATGGACGAACAATGCCAAATTGCAAGAGGGGGGCTTGTGGGATGTTTTAACCCACTAGTCTATGCCCTGCAACATCACTGTGCGCTGCTTTCATCAGAAACATCAGGATGGCCGCAAAAAGATCTATTCACTAAAAATCTTTAAGTGCGCATGGAAACCTGAAAAATTGGCCGCCAATCCATTTTGTCTATGTCAGTGGTAACACAGGAGACCACTGCCAAAACCTATCATTTGCCTGCCAACAGAGTACAATGAAACTACTTGAAAAAGCAATGCTGCATTGCAAGGGAAACACAGAACTGCTTGAAAATCAATGTTTCCTTGGCTGTGGAAAGTGCAAAAACATGGTTCCCAAACATCACAAAAGATCCAACATCATTGTGGGTGTTAAACATCACTTTATTTAAAGAATCTACCTAACAAGCACAATGTCAGCAGAAACATATTTTATCAGAAGAAAATCCACATTCAAAGATGCTTGCATGGGAAAAATATGTCAGAAATGGGCGCAGTACGGCCGCTCACCTGTGTCAGAAGCTGGCATTTACTTATACTGTCATTTAAACTTATGCCTTAAAATCAAAGTATGGAAAAGAAGAGACTTCCCATCAAAAGCAATATAGGGCGACAATTCAGTCTCTATGTTTTAAAAAGGCTGGAATTAAGAGATTTGTGGCTATATTTGTAAAAATGTAAATTGTATTTTAGAAAAAGACTATGTTAAACATTGTTTTAAAAGTAAGTTAAAGCCAGCCACACTGAGCTTCAAAGACATTCCACAGTTTCTCCCAAACAAAGGAATCTTCCCCCCTGCTCTCTGCTGAGGAACTGGCAGGGAGGTCTGAAAGGAAGTAGGAGGGGACTTTGGCCTGTTGCTCTAACAGGAGACAAAAGACTCCCTTGACTGAAAGGAAATGCTACTTTGCTGGCAGGAAGAAGCCTGGGACTGCTCTGGCCCAGCCAAACCTTGGGGTCGGGGACAGACAGTTTTGTTTATTCAGAGAGAACAGAAAACATCTTTTTGAAAAAGACTCATAGAAAACTGAACAAAATAGCTAAAAATCTGTAAATATAGTGTTGTTAAAATGACATTTCTGCTCACGTTTTAAAACCACTCTGGAATTTGTGCGATATTTAGAGACTATCAAAATGTTGACTTTGTAGCAGTTGTGATAATGCGAAAAATATGAAACTTCACAGGAGTATGCCCAGATGCTATGTGTATGTATGTGGAAACATTTGTACAGATCTGACACTGTGTAACCAACCAAGCACGAAAAACGGTCATTTGTGAACCAAAACTCTTAAGAAGATGGGACTTGGACAGATACGTGCCTTATTTAATTTGGGATGTAAATATGTATTATTAGCAAGTTGGTGATATTGGAAATATGTTTTATATGAAAAATAGATTTTCTGTGTAGAAACAAAGGGGAGGATTTTTCGCAGGACCATAAACACAGCATCACCATGACACATCATGACAAAATGTTTCCTTCTCAAATTAGGAGAGAGGGAAGACTTTGACCAATCAGTTTCCTAGAGGGTGGGCATAGTATAATCAGCCTATCCACCCCCTTGAGAAATACATAAATAGGGACTGTTGAGGACCTAGAGAGAGACACATTCACCCATTTACTGATTTACTGGCGAAGCTCTCTGCAGGAAGAACCCAGATCAAGACTCCAGAACTCTGAAAGCAGAAGGCCCAAATCCAAAGCTGATCCTTTCTCAGCTGGCCTTTAAAATCTTGCAACTTGATTTTAACCCCAAAACGTCCAGTGGGCACAACCAATTCAACAGCCTGGCTGTGCTGTTTTTCTGGTTCTTGCCAAGAACCATTGCTAGAACCCAGAGATCTAAACCAGTAGAGCAGAGCTGTAACCCAGAACCAACCCATCAGATCCAGTCCAAGAAGCTGTGCATAGACCAGAGTGCCTTGCTGAGTGCAGAACCAAGCATCTGAATCCTGTCCGGTCGCGAGCAGATTCCAGTTCATAACCCTTGACCAGATCTTTGACAGGCCCATTCCATAACCATAGTTGTGAGTATCTAGCATAGAACTATCCATAGCCAATCTCTTATCCTTAAATAATGCTATCCAACCCATTCTATCACATCCAGAACTGCATTGTAGAATCTCTTTTGTCTGTCCTGAATCTTCTATCATCCATATAAATCTGTGATAATTGTAGTGATAAATCCTCTTTGGGCTAATATATTTCCTGAAGAAGGCAAGTGTCACAGCGGGCAAAGATCAGAAAGAGGGGCCTCTGAACTGGTGGCTGTACTTTTGGTATCTCGCATCTTCATAGCCCCTTAGTGTAAAGCCAATATTTGTTTGTAATCTTCAAAAGCGCATTTTTCATTTGAAATCTAGACTCTTTTAGAGAAAAATCGACCTTTACCAAAACCTTCATAACTTCTGAACCATACATGCTAGGAACAAAATTTAAGTTTCAAATTGAAGCTAACCTCCTCAGCTTTCAAACAAATCCTTATAGTTTTGAGCAATCACGCTTAACGCACACAGAAAAGTTTGCGGCGATTCTGCTTTTGGCTCAATTTCACCACATGTAAAATAGCTATTTCTTTGCATTCAACCTCTGAATTCAGTTTCCTATCTGCCAGTCATTCAACCATCATTGCTAGTGTCTATCTGAACCTATCCAAAGCAGCTCCAACTAATTTTGAATTCCATTTAGAGAATTAAAATCAATTTTTAGCATTTTTCCTATTCATTACAAGCCACATTCAAAAGCATTCGACCTGTTTTGACATCATTCCTGTTTCTCTCTAAGCTTGCTGGGGGAATTGGGATTGAAACTGCATTTGTAGAGTGTTTATTCCTGAAACCTGTTTTCTCTCCTTCCATCTCTATATTGCGTATTAGGGGGGACTGAGTAGTATCAGGGGGAAAGAGTGATAACATTGCATTTGATTGAATTCATATCAAGTTTTGTTTCTGTGCTGCATTAATTTCCTATCATTGCATTTCATTGAATCCACACAAAGTTTTCTTCTATGCTACATTATTCTTTTCATCCATACTCCTATTGATTAAAGAGATTGTTGATTATTGTAATATCATCCAACGCTGATCATTGTATATATATATTAATAAGTGTGATATCTAAATATTGTTCATATTCATAAAAGTGTGATATATATATATATTTCAATTCATAAAATAAATCTTTTAACTCAGTAAGACCGGGGGGATTAAAAGAGAGGAGCGTGATTTAAGGGTACATCATTCAGAAATAAAAGAACTTTAGACATAAAATATATAATTAAGGGTTCCAGCTGGGCATCTCACACCAGGCATTGACTTAGGTGGAGTGCTGGGTTGAAACCACTTACAACATGTCTCGCTTATACTCTGCTCACCATGAACAGTCTGCTGCCCTCGCCTTGTCTGTCTTAACTGTACCAGTCTGGGGTCTGATCACTGCTCCCCCAATATCATCAATGGATGGGTCAGGTGCTCCTCCAACCCCCCTTTCCACGGCTTGTTCTCCGTTCCGTCGGGCTCAGCGGCTCACCGAGGACCCACAGTGATACTCCTCGAACTACTCGTCGCAGTCGTCGCCATCTTGCCTTCGAAGTCCCCGGACCACACTGCAGTGACAAGGTCGTCTTGTGCTGTATGTGTTAACCTGTTTGGCCCAGGACTTCCACGCTCGATTCTCAGGGCTTTTCATTCATCAGAGGTGCTAGCAGGTGCCTATAATTTCACCAATATTTGCCCAGTATTTCATGTCAGACGCGGGGGTCAGAGAAGGTCTATAAGGAGCATCTTACTACTCCACCATCTTTGCCCCTTTTTCTTCTCTTCTTTTAAACAGAAAATTCTACCTTCATTGGGTGGAATGTTCTAATAGAAAAAAGGTCCAACATATCAAGTCATTACCAGGTCGTAATGCCCTTTTCTCATCTTACCATATGTTAGGTATTTGCAATGCGCCTATGACCAGTGATGGCATATTAGCGTTAGATTGACCATTTTTTAAAGGATTCAGTGTGGAAACAGGAATGTTTTAAGTCTGTGTCTAAACAGGGTGAGGGTAAGGGCGCATAAGTAAGGCTCAGAGTCACTTTTGGCATGTTTTTGGATATAGACTTTTATTAATAAAGATGGGGTTGGACATATGCCTCTCTATCTCTAAAGCTAAGAGGGTGCCCTACCTCAAATGAAACCAATTGTCAGGAAGTCTGAAACTAAAAAACTTAATATAACTGTGCAAGAATGGTCTCTTCTCAAAGGCAACCAACAGAAAAGTTCCCGGTTTCGATGGTAATAAAAGTGATGTAAAATATTGTTTCAAAATAGAAGATTCCAATGCTAGAGTTGTGATTCTTTGCCCTAGATTTCATCTTATTCTAAATCACTCGATAATTAATGAGGCACTGTTTCTTTGCATCACAGTTCTTGTATCTTACCAACTTGGCATGCTCCGCTACCAAGCATAGTATTCTTTTTATCAGCCCTATGGTTATTGACCCTCTTTTCCCCAACCTCTCATGTGGGCGCGAATCCATGCCTCCCAATTTATGGCTTGGTTCATTCTCCTGCCAAGCAAGTGTTCTCACATGGGATTTGTCTTTTCCTCTCACAGGGTCCCAGACACACTTTACTTTCAACTTTGGTTTCTCAGGCTCTCACTGCTGCATTGTATCCACTTGTTCACTCTACTACCAAGTATACAACTGTGTCTCATTTGCTTCAGGGTCCCGGGTCCTCTCATCAAGATCCAAGACCCTCTTACTTTTGGGTGCTGGTCTAAGACTCACACTGTTGCGTGTTATCTGCTTGGTCCAATCTCCTGCCAAAGTATACAACTGTCTCAGGGTTCCAAACTCTTTGTTACGAGTTCCTGAGCTCACCTTGTTGCTTTTCCAGACCTCTAACAGCTCCCAGTCAACTCCTGTACCGATTTGCTTCATTCTCAGAGGTCCTGGTGGTTTCTAGGCCGCTGTGTCCCTTCAGGAGGTTCGGGTACCCTTCCGGCGTCTCTGACTGTGCGTTCTGTCTCTTTCTTGCTAAACTAGTCCCTGAGAGGCAGAGAGAATTAACCAAACGACAACCCCAGTAGTCTCCTCCTGATGAACGACACTCGAGTTCTCTCTTTCCCCCGGCTCGGGCCAGCTGCTTCCTTGTACAGCTCCCCCTATTCCTCTTCAGCGGACGGCTCTCTCCCTCTCCCCTGCTCTACGGCTTACGCTTGCTTTTGAACTGTCTTCAAACTCCTGTGTGATTATTGATTTATTGCTTTGGGACAATCACTGGCTGGTCCATGTGAGAACATTGATACAAATCTTGGAAACTAGACCGCTCGATCTGCTTCTTGCGAGTGATCTTTAAACTCCCAGCCATCTTCTTCATCACAGTACGAGCCTTAAAGCTACATGTGTGATATTTTGTACTTTCTGGGTTTTCAGTAGTCATGTAGGTTAGGTTGACTGACCTGACATCAAAATTTATCGGCTCTAACCAGGGAGAGGGCAGAAAGATTTAGAGTTGTAGAAGGAAAATATGGTCAGGCGGGTTGATACCTTGTTCTCTGGTGATGCTCGTCCCAATCCTATAGGGGGATTCCTTACCCATTAGATCCTCCCTCGGTGCAGCACCCCATGAGGACTATTGTGCTGTGGAAGCACCGCTCTGGCACCATGGGAAAGGTCTCCCCCTAGGGACGAATGGATGATATCCTCCAATTCATCACAACAGACTAAGATCATCAATGTTGCATAGCTCTTTATGCACTGAGTTTAGCAGCCCCAGCACCTCGTCTCTCTGAAGCAAATAGTACAATGAGTTTTACCGTCCGAGGCGAACAACAGTCAAGAAGGACAGTAGAATTTAAATATTTGTCAAATATACTGTATGCCTTTTCCTTGCAAGGTTTTGAAGACGATTGTGAGCCAATACAAACTTTGAAGAACTGGAGTGATGTTTGTTTTTATAGGAGTACGAGTCACTCTTTTAGCAGCCATACTTTGTAATTTCTAGAGGTGATTAAGTACATATTAGGGGGCGCCCACGAGTAAGGTGTTTTCATAGTCAATTCGTGAATCTATAATTGCTCCTTCTATGGCAGCTCGAAGAGCTACGGTCAAAACTGGTCTAATCTGCTAAGAATCATCAAATGGTAGTCAGTGGATCTAAGCACTTTATTTCCATGATTCATCATGTTCAACGAAAAAGTGTTTCACTACTTTTGGGGTTTTAACCTCAGTGCTACAATGACATCATATGGATTTCCCTTGCAGCGTAGAGAACTGATAATTGTAATGAGGCATTATATATTAGTTACATTACGGCTAAGCCGGTCCAGTTCCATCCAAATCTCAAGGTTTGAAACATAATTGAAATCTGTTTGAAATTATGCCCACCATATTTATGCAGTGGTAAGATCAGGTGTGCATCGTCTGTATAATTATCAATAAAACATTTTGTGATTGGAACTCGTTTTGCAAATGTTTTAGATAGATGGGTAAGCAAGCTCCTTGTGGAACTCCATGCTCTATGTTTACGCGCTGGGATATGTGATCAGCAATTTTCACTTGTGCTACTCATTCTGCAAAAAAAGCAGACTGCCATTTTATAGCTTGTTCGTGCACACAGCAATCTCACAAAATTTCAATATAAGAATGGAATGATCCGGAGTGTCAAATGCAATCATCCATTATTACGAGAAGTCGATCCTTGACATCATTCAGTGCAGTTTCCATAACTTTATATGGGCAGTTTGAAAATCACAAAAAAATGACCCCTGCTCCTAGGCAGATAAGACGCTGAGACAGCCCTCTGCTGACCCCTCGTCCCCAGCTTGATGCTGCAATCTGGTGATTTTGGCTAAAATGTTAATTAGAAAAGAAACATGAGCAATTGGTCAGTAATTAAGGGGCTGTTGTGGATCGAGAAAAACGTCCCTTAATAATGGCTTGATGCCGTCTCTTCATGTAGTCTTTACACTCCCCTTCCTATTCCTCCTCCAGCTCCCTGGCCTCCTTTAGACCCCCCTCACCCCTTCCCTCGTATCCTCCTCTTTCTCGCCTATAGCACCGGAGGAGGTCTCTAGACAAGTCCTCTCTATGAAAGTCTCCTCCAAAAAGGTGCTCCCATGCTCTTCCAGACCTATTACGGACAGTATTACCTCCCTTGCACCAGCCCTGACCAATTTCTGTAATCACTCCTTTGCTACCCTTCAAGCACTCACCTTTTGCATCCTCTCCTCAGAAAGCCCTCTGCTGACCCCTCTTCCCCAGCTATTTACCGACGTATCTTCACCACCCCTTTCATGGTCAAACACCTGGAGAAGCGGGACATTTCCCAACTGATCCTACACACTGATATGTTGGTTGTCTTCACAACCACCAGTCTGGCTTCAGAGCAGCCAGAGGCATGGAAACTGCTCTACTGAACACCTGTAAATACTTGCTGTCAAATCTTGATTACAACTCTCCTTCTGGATCTTTCCTCTGCCTTCGACACGATCAGTCATGTCACCCTGACAAATCAGCTCTGTGACACCCTTGGCATCACAGTCCAGGGGTTGTCACTGGGAATTCATTGGGAAAGGCATATATGATCACACCCCCTAGGTCATCCCCAACTAACACCTTCACTGTGTATAACTGAATTACATCCAATCTGTGATGGTTGACTGATATCCATTTAATCGTGCTTACGGATGGCGTTGAAAAATGTATCAAATTCAAATTCAAATTTACTAATCACAGGGTAACATTACCGAGAACTAGGTAAACTGTAGCTGAACAAAGATATACACGGGTTGAACCATACACAAAAGGACTACAATCATTAAACGATATGGCTATACTTAGCCTTAGCGACTACATTTCCCAGCACTCATACGCTAAGTGCTACACACGTACTAGCCCCTCCCTAAACAGTAACCACGCCTGTTCCACTCGGGATGCACGCGCACAGAAAACATCACGTGAGTGAGATCACGTGCCTTTTTCAAACCGCAGGACTATCGCGGCTTACACAGAGGCTCGGGGAGACGAACTGCAGACAAGCTACGTATCTAAAAGACAAAGGGCCTCATTCCGAGTACGGCGCTAACCAATGGCGCTAACCAGTGGCGCTATTAACGCCTTGGTTGACGCCGTACCCGGCCCGGCAGCGCCTTGGTGGATGGCGGAATTACCGCCCCATTCCAAGGTTGGCGGGGCGGTAATTCCCCATTCACCAAGGCTCTTCCCCATTCCCAAATGAGCCCCCATAGGGCTCAATGGGAATGGGGAAGATGCAAATAACGGTGACCGTTCCTTATGGTCACCGTTATTGGCTTGGAGGCCCCTTTGCGCCCTCGACTTTAACACCTGCTCAAAGCAGGCGTTAAGGGCGAGGGCGCAAAGGGAACTCGGAGTATGGTGGTAAGGGATTACCGCCACCGGTCTCCTTACCGGTGGCCGCTATCCCTTACCGCCATACTCGGAATGAGGCCCAAAGACCTTAAGGTCAACAGGTCAGTTCAACTGTATTACAGCATACATGTGTACTCTGTTCAAAAATCAAAATCTAAACCCCAATTAAGTTTCCCACAAAGGTGGTATCCTGTGTACAGACTTGCATTATGGTATTATACCCCTGTGTTTGCCACTCACGGGCTTTGGACAATCTGTACCTTATTAACATACACAACTAGAGATATGTTGGTACTCTTTTCGTTCATTATGAACTTTGCCTTAAGTAATCAAAGAGGTAATTAAAGCCATGTCATAAAAAATTGGATACCACGATGTAGTAAATGACCCCAATCTATTTAATGGTCTATACTTAGGTATCCTATGCAGAAATTGGATTAACTTGATATCTGCAGTAGAACTGAAGTCTACATGTGAATCCTCAAGGCAGATAAGACGCCGAGAGTGGAGGGTAAGGCACCTACCACATCAGGCAATAAATGTGTCTTCTCTTCTTCCCTCCTTCCCCTTCCTGCTCTGTATCCATACAGTTTGGTCCAATTGGATGAAAAGAAGCTACATTCAGCCTCAACATTCCAACGGCAATACAATTGGCTAAGCTGTTACAGCCCTGATGAAAGTGGTCTTTTACCACTGAAACCGGTCGGCTTACCATAACAGTGCTCTGGCACATCTTAATGCAATATGCCAGAGTACAGTGTGATCTACCCTAAAGAAGCTAAGGATTGATCTAGGATCATCAATGTGTGTTATACAGACAGAAACACAGAGAATCTGTGTTAGATTATCAACATCAAGAAAAAAGAAAAATCAAAATGTAAAAGAAGTAGACGTGAGGACTATAGGTCCCAACTACATCAAGTATTCCCACTTCCCATAAGACAAATCCACCAGGGATGAGTGGGGGTCTTTTTAAACTAAAAAACCTGCCCTCAAATGAAACTGAATAAAGTTAATGTTATTTCATTCTGAGGACAGCCTTTTATGACAGAATAATAGAAGTTTTCCTAAAAATCTTTTTGTTTTTGCGAAACCATTTTGAATCAAACTGCCCAAATCCTATTGTGAAGACACGTCACTAAAGGGAATATTTGGGTCTTGACCACCCTTACGGTCCAGTACGTGGATACCTGACCTCTTTTCTATCCAACCGACCTTCCCAGGTTCAACTTGGCCCTTTTCTCTCCCCTATCACAGTCTCCACCTATGGCGTCCCACAAGGATCGATTCTCTCGCCGTGGTTCTTTAACATCTACCTTGCCCCTCTGGCCCACCTGATCTCCTCCTCTCTCCTTACTTTCAGTGTTATGCTGACGAAATGCAGCTCTCTTTCAAGCTCCCTCTGTTGCCTCCTCTTCCTCCTCAACCATCCTTAACTCTTTGACTGTGCAGTGTGTGCTGGCAATGATCTCTGCCTTAATGCCAGTAAGACTGAGATCTTTCTTATTGCGACCCCCGCTCTCTCCTTCCCTCCTTCCCTCTGGCCACCCTGTATGGGCCCCCCTAGCTTGTGAGGAAAAAACCCTTGGTGTCATATTTGACTCCTCTCGCTCCTTCTCTCCTCACATGTTGGACCTTGCCAAGAAGGTCCACTATCAGCTGCACTTCCTCAGAGGCATTCGCCCATTCCTTGCCTTTCTCCAGAAACTCAATGTCTCCAGAGCTCTGGTTATATCTATCTAGACTTCACTACTGCAACATCTCTTCCTTAATCTTCCTTTATCCTCCCTTCATCCTCTTCAACTAATCCAGAATAGACATTTGAGACTTATCCTTGGCCTCAAGCCCAGGGACTGCAACTCCCCAGCTCCAAAATCTCTCCACTGGCTCCCGGTTGCTGCTAGGATCAAATTCAAGACCCTCTGCATCATCCACAAGGCTTTCTGGTGCCTGTGACCCTGCTAAATACAACTCTTTCTCCCTTCATTGCTCCCTGCTAGAGCCCTTCAGTCTTCTAGCTCTAACTCGCTTTAGATCAGACGCTTGGAGCAGTGAGTGGGGGGTAGATCTCTCTTCTCCGCAGGAGCCTCTCTCTGGAATGGCTCCCTGCCCCTCTCAGGTTTGAGCTGGATCTCTGAAAGTTCTGGAAGCTCTTCAAGACCTTCCTTTGCTCTTCTTCCTTCACTCTGCCCCTCCCCTACTATCACTCTCATATGCTGCGGTGTCTGGCTGCCTGGTTCCCAACAAGTTCTACAGGGCACCAGGCCCTCCATCGCCCAGTCCACCTCCATCCTCCCACTTAGCATTTTGACCCTCATCCCCTGCACCCCTTGCAATCTCTGGCACGTTCCCTTGGCCTCCCTTTACCACTCACCTAGCCATTCTAACTATCCCTCCTCGTAAACTGCCCCCTTCTCACCTGAACTCTTACCTCTTTATCCTGCACTTCCCTTCCCACTGCAGCACTTTGTTTTTCACGCTTCCCCTCTGTCCTTTTCCCTCGTACTTCTTGTTACTGCACTTGCATGATCCGAATGTCACAAGGCCTAGTAGAACCGTTATTTTTATCCTTCTCCCTTGTGCCGCCGCCCTATTTTGTCTTGTGGTGCCTTGAAACACCATTTGTTGTATAGGGGCCTTACAAATATCCAATAAATACATTTAAAACATGTTAAAAACGCACAATGGAATTTAACCCTTTGAGAAGAATCTATTCCTCAAAAAAGGTGATGATTGGAGTGAATGAAAACATGCACTACTTGACAACTACAGAAGGACAAGGGTCTCCTGGACAAGTAGTGGGATTCATAGAGGTAGCAATATCAATAATGTGCTCATCAATCACCAATGTGAAGATGAAGCATAAAGGAGTTTGAGAGTTGATAGAGAAGTTACACAAAGGACAACTTAGATCTTGCTTTTTCTTCTCCAGCTTTCGAGCTTTCCAGAGATTGTGTGCCTAATATTCTTTATTGCATTGTGAAATTGACTTAACAGAAAACTGCACCACACCGAAGTGAATGGGTCTCTGAGCGGATGTTGGACGGTGAAGATAAGATAATATCTGAAAAAGCTTTTTGGGGCAGATGCAGCTGCTTCCATTTGTGTGGAACAGCACTGCTGTTTAGCTTTAAAGATGGATTGTTTGCATCGCTTTGCAAGCATAATTCCTTAGAGGGTGTATGTGTTCTGCAGAATGATCGTTTCTCCAATGTCCTTGCACTTTCTCCATTATGCCAGCAACATTGTTTCAGACTAAGGTTGTGCCCTCAATACCACCTCGTAATGGCCTCAGAATGCGGCATTACTGATTAAAGCACCTGCTAAACAAACCATGACCATGTCAGAATCAAAATGTGCATAAGTCAACGTGCCAAGCAAAATATGTAATCAAGGAAAGCACTTTGGGAGGAAACTGCCTCAACCCTTCAGAACTGAATTCAGGGTAAATACCCTGTGATGCAGGTTCCTTGTGGCTTAGTGATCTACGTCTTAAGATAGAGTCAGGAAGATAAGCTGAGGCACATGAGGTAGACAGGCACCATGGAAGAAGTTGTCCTTGTCATCTCTGCACAGGCGCGCGGCTCATAGGGAGAAAAGCTCAAGTCGAAGAGCTCAAGTCGAGGGTACACGTGGGATGAGGGATTCCACCCACTTTTTTCAGAGGGTGGACTCACTCCCCTACAGCTAAAATGAAAAACATTGAATGTCCTCTTTGAATTTATGAATTATAGCTGACCTTGGGGATCGAACCGCAGCCGTCAGGTTTGCAGGGTGGACAACACTTCACCACTGCACTATATAACCTATGAAAAATGACAAACAACTGAAGGTGAAATGTCGCATTTAGGTACTGAAAGTTCCAGGGAAAACATTTCTATTGGTTCTTGGAGTTTAAATCATGCACACCTTTTAACCTTTTGAAACACACACAATATCCTCTGTTGATTTTGTGTGTGTGTATTGGTTTTGTGCAATGTGGGTGTTTATGCAAAGCAAATTTAATGAAATTTGCATATTTCACCTAGACATGCTAATTTCGTGAGACGTCACATCTCATTGCGTTTGTTAATGATTACCCCCACTTACATTTTTAGGACTTGACCCCAGATAGGGAAAGATCTTAGTGGCGAGGCTCTGCTGTGCAGCACTGTTCCACTTCCTGTAGAGATGCGCCGCACACTGCAGTCATGGGATCAGCTCTTCATCCTGGCATCCCACAGTTGTAGAAATAGGACAATTTCAACTGTTACAGTGACAATTTTCTCATATTCCAGGGTCACTGCAGTCGTTTCCCTCTCTATGAAGGGTCAGCGGTTTTCTCTGTAACCTATGAGTCCTCGTTTTCTCTGTAAACCATGAGTCGTCGCTGCCAAGGTTGAGATGAAATATCACACTCAAAATGCGTTATAAGCAGTTCTATTGGCAACAACCCTGCACGCTCCATCTGATATGCTGTTCCCCTCCAGCTGCCTTTCCTTCAAACTCAGTTCTCTCTTAATATTTTTCTATCTCACAGAGGACTGTGATAAATCTGTCAGTGTATCCCTAGCAAGTCCCCAGGGATCTGCCATCCAGGTGGCCAGGACACGGCCATCGCGATTGGATCCAGTTCCTGGGGGTGGACCAGTGAACGGGGATAACCTGGATGGTGGGTCCTTGGGGGCTGAGAGTGGGACACCGACGGGTGAGATGCAGTATCCCCCTTCTTTCAACACCTTTATCCCCATCCTATCACATAGGATATTCCAAAACACTGCCCCCCTTTTTCCGACACGAACACTTTCGCACACCACGAAAAACAACGGACTAACACCAGAGCCATTTACCTGACATGTCACAATACAAGGGTCAGGCAAAGTCAGGCAATTGACCATAATCACACACACCTGATGGCCTTTTTCCTTCCCCACAGAGATAAAAGATAGAGGACGAGAGCATACCACGATCAAGGCAGACCGCCCAACGTGATAGCTAACTCAGTACGGCAGTTCAAGAAGAGGAGAAAGACAGCAAATAACGAGGGGCTGACAAGGAGAGAAGCAACCTTGCCCTGTCCGACCAAGGCCATTGACACGTCTGCAGAGGGATTTATAAGACTGCAACAATAGCCAGCGTGTGTTGTAGCAGATGTCTACGGTACATGAGACCCTCCACTGATGATAACCAAGCTGGGGAGAGATGCAGGTATCTATGGTACCAACCTTGACTCAAAGGAGAAGAAAGCCAAGCAGTTCATCACAGCCGGTGAGTCGAGGGAAGAGCCGATAAGAAACCAAACTGTGTTGAATGAAAAGTAGCTAACAGCTAATTTGAACTTTGAAAGGTTTATAGATACGATTGATGGAGAGGGGGGAAAACCAGTAACAAAGGAGACCGGCACCACATTGGTGCTCTCGCAGGAAACTCTGGGCATTTGACGGATGGTAGAAACTACTGTATCCAGATGCCCTTGGGAAGAGGTGAAAGGAGGTTAAAGTGGTCATACAGGGGTCTTATAAAATCCTCTGTACCGTTGAAAGACTTTGACTGACAGAGTAATTAAAAGCCAAGGGAGATGAATCCTGCTTGGTGAAACTATTGCATGAAAAGTGTCTTGACAAGAGTGAACTCGGCAGAGGGAAGTCCTTAGTGGGAAGTTCACAGTGAATTGTTGAAAAGACATTGTGCTAAAATGACAGAAAACATTGTTTTTGAAATACAAGCCAGAGTGAACCCGGCGGAGGGCAGCTAACATTCAAGAGGGTGCTGAGGCCGGAAGAGGGGAGACCAGGGGTGAAGTCAGCATCACACAGAAAGGGAAGAACTGTTTAAAAAAACATTAAGGTTCGTGAACCATGAAAAAGCCACAGTGAACCCGAATGAGGGAGGCAGGCATTCAAAAGGGGACCGAACCCCAGGGAGGGAGAGCCAAGGGTGGAAAGTCAACACCCCAAAGGAACTTTGTATTTGTGTTGTTGAATACGGTTAATGAGGGGCCTGCGCCTGGAAGAGGGGGACCCAAGGGTGAAGCTTTCACCCAAAGTATATATGGAACAGATATCTTTGGTTGTTTGCTGAATACATCAGGCCCTCGAAGGCAAAATGCTTTTATTGAAAAGAGGCTTAACCATCTAAGAACCTTATGGCTGGAACGGAACTGTTGGCTCATGCTGGGAAAGCACAGGAGTGCTGTGCTCAGGAGGTCCACTTTGTCCAGTGCTCAACATGTGGGGAAGGGAGACCCCTGGCAATCACATCCTGACTTATTATTTGTGAACACGTCTTTCTTTATTGAAAACCCTATCCCCCACTATTTCTATAATTAGTTATTTATAATTATATTATATTTTTTTAGTATAGGCCTTTTTACTTTGACAAGATGCCACAAGGACTGCCTTATTTCTCATTTTATGGTCAAAGCTTGCTTCCATCTTAGATTTAGTTTTAGGTTAGGCGTTTTTCCACCCTGCATTTACAGTTTAATAAACACACTTGAACTGTGATCACTTGTGTGTGTGTTTACTGTTGCCGCCATGAGTTCCTTACAGTACCATGGAAGAGTATAAACAAAACATTACCACGGAGAACGTAACAGTCAAAAGCAAGATTGAAATTATATCTTTCTTCTAACTCTTTCAATATTTATCTGAAAAGTGTTGTCATTCCTTTATTAAGACTTGAATTGAAATAGAACAGAACCTAGCCTGTTTTCTCTTTACTGTTTCTTTTTAGAAATCACTCAAAATGTGATGACTTTGCATGTCCCTTAAACACACCTTTAAACCTATACTCCACTCCCCATTCCTGAATTGCTCTTCCGATGTTGTACTAAGGAATAGTATCTCCTGTTTCTTTCATTTCTGTGGTGGGCTGCACACTCAGTAAGAAAGAGAGAATCCTGGCGCCATTTGACTTTGAAAGAGTGCATTCTGGGTCATGCAATTACGAGAGCTCCCATGTATTGAGAGAGCAAGGGTACATTTTGAGTCATGTTGTCCTAAGGAGGATGTATATGTGCTGAATTAAAAAAAAGAGTACATACTGGACTTTTACTTCTACAGATGCCTTTGCACTGAGTGAGGCAGAGAGCATTCTGGGCCATTACATCATCTGTGGGCATGTGTATTGTGTAAAGCAGAGTGCCTGTTGATCAAGTAGTCTTGTAAGGTAAATCACGATGAGTTTGGAAATTCATTTTAAAGACTGTGTGGATCAGGTGATGGAGGCCATCCGTACTCTGCTAGACAGTGTGTGTCCTGTGTCATGTAGTGTGGTGATGGTCGTGCTTTGTAGTCTTGTTGTGCAGGGTATCCATCCTCAATCAATAGTTCTCATGCCCCCTTGTGCCAGCGTCCAATCCAGTCATGTTAAGACATTTCTCTGCCAAGCAACACCTGATCTGCACAGAATCCTCTTGTCTGTATCATGAATGTTGTTTGTTGTGTTCGTGCTGCTATCTTTCAGTGGATCATGTTGCATTATAGAATTGTGCATATACGCATTTCTTTCCCTGTTATAATTTTCTGTTTTCATACTTTTCTCCTTGTAGTAATGCCCTAACGATTGCTTCTCTCATTGAATAGAGCCATAATAGGGGAAGGTAAGATGCAATCCCATGATCAATGTTAGGTGTTTCACACCTGTCACATTAACAACGCCCGTGGTGTATGGGTAGCCCCACCGCTTGCTCCATTAAGGTACTAAAAGCATGTTGAAGTGACTACAAGCACTCATGCTTCGCCAAGCAAAACTCCCAAATGAATCCACAAACGAATACTTAGACACACAGCCTGGCCAAACAGGTACAACTGCAGTTTGTCCAACCACTGCATATTCAGTTTGGCAAGTTATTCCCAAAGGGACAATCTCTGTAAACACCCGATTTGATAACTTCAATATTGTACTTTCCCAGTGTAAACACCCGATTTGATAACTTCAATATTGTACTTTCCCAGTGTGCACAATTCAAGGATATGATTATCCTGCGTCTTCTCATAATGTTCCCAGTTTGCTCAATCTGAGAACACTTCCAGCCAGCACCATATCAACATATTTGTAGGTTGTCATTCTCAGCTTGACTTTGATCCCAGTTTTTACATTTCTATTATGTAGCCAGTTTTAAATTCCTAGTGTTCTGGTTGTTTTAGAACCTGATTATATTGTTTGCACCAACATGGCATTCATAGTATACTTTAAATTGCAAAAGCTCAGTATATTTTGACAACCGCTGTTAATACACATGCTGAAGGGCATATTGCCAATTTCACACTTTAAAAGCACACGTGTTTCCCCACTTAAAATCCCAACAAGGGATCCATTTTGCACAATGTGTGTGTGGGGGGGGGGGCTACGGGGGGCGGATGGGGCGGATGGGGTGTTAGTATATGTGTGTGTGTATGTATTGTGCTTTATATGTAATAACTCTTGCTAAGAAACAGCAGAACCCTATACAAGTTGTGGGGTAGATAATTAGTATAAGAAAGACACCATGATGTCCTCCAGTGTCAGGGTTTGGCGGTTGAAGAAAGAGGAAGGCAAGCGATGGGGACATGTGGAATAGTCATTTGGTGGGATGGTGAGATAATGATGCTGCCCATTAGGTGTTGGCTGGATCCAAATGTATTTGTTATTTGCACACCTCTAATATATTCACTGTTTCATAAACCAGTTTGGAGAAACCGATCTTTTAAAAAAATTCTACTATACACCCAGTTCACCAATGTCAGCTCACACAGTTATCCAAATATACAGGGCGAATGCCGTAGATCAAACCCTGTATGGAGTAAAGGTGTAGGGGTGCAGAAAGGTTGCTTGCCTTAGTACCATTCAGGTTGCAATTCACAAACATGTATGCAGCAGCTGAAGGGATTTAACCCTGGTAACACTGAGCAACTTGTTTTGGGATTTAACCCAGAAATATTTAATTTTTGGCAACAGATTAATTGACCAGGACTTGGAGTGCGCACCTCGCCTTCCTTTTTCTTTACCTACTGTCATGGGAGTTCCGGGCTCCAGAGGCAGCGGCACTGGGGTGACTGTGCCCCACTTTGGAGAATCACATTGATGGTTCCCTCCCCTCCCCCAAATTTGGGCAGGACTTGCGCTATTGGAGGGGTGTTGGTTGCTGGTCTTCTGAATTGAAAAAACTCTCACTACAACTACCAGAAGCCTTTCAGACTAACCAGTAACACCTGAAGATTATTTGAGATATGAAAGTGCTAGAAGGAGAACAACTACAGATAACAGAACTGCAGCTGAAGGGATTTAACCCTGTTAACACTGAGCAACTTGTTTTGGGATTTAACCCAGATATATTTAATTTTTGCCAACAGATTAATTGACCAGGACTTGGAGTGCGCGCCTCGCCTTCCTTTTTCTTTATGTATTGGGGTGACACAGTTGGTATTGAATGGAAAACTACTAAATGAAGTTAGCCAGAACAGCATCCAGACACTTGCAGAAAAAAGGAGTGTTGGTTATTGGGTTGAATTAGGGTCAAGAGGTTCATATCCCTTTAGTAGTAAATACATGTCATTGGTGGGTAAATGGATGGGACAATTCCATGCTTAATGAATATTACACACACCTTGAACACAACTCGAGAAGGGGAACTGTATATGTTTCACAACATGGCCCCATAAATTAGGAGATGGGCCAAAGGTGCTATGGATTCTGAGCTGTGGTCCAAAACACTGGGTATTGTGTTGATAAGTAATTTTGTAAAAATGACACAAATTGGTAGATCTTTAGCAATCATGACACAATTCCAGAAGCTAGAGACCGATTGTTGGTTAACAGATTATGGATTGACCTGTTACAACTTAAGGTGGTCCTGGCAAGGTGGAAATTACTACACATAAGTAGTATGTTGTGTGAACGTGGTTTGAATTGCAGAGAAAATAGAGAAGAAAAAAACGTTTTACTCTGCTCTCTAAATGGTACATAACAAATAGGATGTGATGTTGTTTACATATGCTAAGAACCGAACACTGTTGTAACTACACCAATGCTATGGGGGTATCGCTTGCTTGCTGTGCAGCAGAGTTGCTAAAAAAGTCAATTATTTCTTCTTTGCTTTGAAAATCAGAGTATAAATATTGCATCAGCTATTTAGTAGTTTATGTTCGCCCGACCAATCTTGGTATTGGTCTATGTATATTTATTTATTCATTCATTCATTCATTTGTGTAGTGCGCGCAACAGCCCAAAGGCATCGTGGCGCTTGTCACAGAGAGTGAACAGAGCTTAGTTACATGTAAGCAGACATACTCATGGTACATTTTATATAAAACAGTTTACCTATGACATAGGGTGAGGTGGAGAATAAAGAGGAGTGAGGGTAAGTTGTTAGTTGGAGAGGGAAGTTTTCAGGTTTTTACGAAAGCCAAGGAGAGAAGTTTCTATGTCATGACTGACAAAAGTGGTTTTATTTGTTTATGCAAGTAGCAGAAAATACCCATACTCCGCAAAGGTTCTGTAGACAGACATGATAGCACCCATGCATTGTTGTAAATCAATGATCCTGTAGGTCACTGTCCCGAGTCGGTTATCACTTGATGTGCTTTGCACTCTGAAGTAAACTGCACTGAGAATGGGCATGTGTGGCTGGTGTGCATATAACCCAGTGCAGACGTGGAGGGGAGGTGGGAGTTGGCATGCTGAAGCATGCTAGCTCCTGTGCGCTCTCTACACCTGCCACCGCTCCCTGGCGTGGTGCAGTGCATTGTGGTGCAAATGACTCAGAAATGGTGCATATTAGAGCTTTGAGATTTTCGAGGTCCAGTAAGGACCTTGAGTTTTGTTACTCGCATCCAGATGCTTGCAATG
The DNA here is from genome assembly GCF_040938575.1 of Ambystoma mexicanum. Lineage (NCBI taxonomy): Eukaryota > Metazoa > Chordata > Amphibia > Caudata > Ambystomatidae > Ambystoma > Ambystoma mexicanum. The sequence continues at coordinate 1,534,602,537 of NC_090937.1, forward strand.
AGCTCTGTCCAGTCCTTCTACGACCACCTTGGTGTTCCGCCACTTCTAGGCAACCGTCTCATGTGTGCAGGGGCTGAAATCCGGGTAAGGGGGTGGGGTGTCCACATGTCGTATAGTCAGTGATGCCCGGAGGGTGCTAACAGGTAACTGTGAAATATGTGTTGCAGATTGGTGGAATGGTTTGGAACTTTCAAACCAACAAACTCACAAATAAACACATTTTGGCTTTTAAATATATAGATAAATGTGCTTAGTAATTTAATCGCAGCTATCTCCGTTTTTGCTAATGCAGGCAGCCTTTATTGATGTTATGCTATTTCTTTGGGGGGGCTCAAACAAGGCCCTGTGGAAATTACATTTTTGTAAGCGTTGTTGGTGCTTGGCTAAAGTGCACTCATTTACATGTGCAATTTAATATAATTAGGCTTTTCATTATGGAGGCAATTGGGAAAATGGATAGAAACAAGTCCACTCTGTACTATTTTGATTCGGTTTGAAAATGTGTGTCATAAAATATGGAAATCCGGAGGACTTGAGTTTCAGTGATATAATTAAAGAATTATTAAAATGTATCAAACATGAGGCCTGCATGCATGGCATATGGAATGTACATGCATTTCTGTGGAATCCACCTGCTTTTTGCAAAAAGCATGAAAGTTCCATATGAACTGGCAATGGGGGTGGCAGATTCTTTATTTACGATCTGTGCCCGGCTACGACTCACAAATCAAGGAAAACCACACAGTGAATAATGTCTAAAACGGTGTTACTCACTTAGGGAAAGGAGGGCCGGACAACCAAAAATAGCCCCCTCCCCACAATCCCCGGTATTGTCTTTTGTCCTTCCTTTACTAACTTGTTTATAGCATTTTTTCACTGGAGTTGAGTGTGTCATATAACTTTCAATGGAATCTTCAAAGCAAAATCTCATATTTCCATCAATCTGTCACCCTCACCACCATCACTGTCCAATCACATTTTCCTTGTGATTCCATGTTCACTCCCCATTCTTCTGTGACCTGGGGATCACCTTATCACATCAGTCTGCAACTGTCACCCTTTATTACTTTTTTTAAAAGCTTGTCACAAATTAAGACCAAGAAAAAGGGGAAGTAGGATAATTAGAAAAAGAATAAAAACATAAAATATACATCTAAAATTAGATCAATTGCAATAAAAAGAAAACAACGAAAAGAAAAAGAGAACTACATCATAACATTCTACAATGTATACGATACATTTCACATATGCACAAATACATATATGCATAGCGCTAGCACTGGTTTAATCTTGTTATCATCAGGGAAATCTTCTATCACCCTGTGTTTCACTCACCAAAACAAAATGGACCATTGTAATAGCTTACACCCTGCTATGTTATGCAATTGTTTTGATATAACTGTTGGGTGTTCTGACCCACGTTTGGACTATTATGCTACAACATTTGGTGCTGTGGTCTTAGGAAATCCAAGATGGCCGAAAAAGCCCAAATGTGCGCCAGAATCTATGAAAACCGCGCAGTTTGTGCGCATACCAAAATGGTCACCTGACTTGCCACCCCCCGGTGCGGGTGTGCTGGATCAGAAGAGCCATGAGTGAAATGGGGTGCCAAAGAGAAAAACAGCAGTGCCTGTTCGCTAGAAAGCACTTTAAAAATCACCCTTTGTTTCTCTGAAGGCAAGCTCAGAATGCCCATTTCAAACATTGCAGAATATCCAACAATCTCACTGAACACCAGCAGACATTTGACAGAATAAAGTCTTGTGGGCATACAAAATCTGGAAAGAGGATAAGCCTAAAATAATGTTCATAGCAAAACTGGGTGAGCTGTGGATTTCAGCAGTTTAAGTAAATTTGGACTGAAAGACACTAAAAATCTAAATGTTTAAAAGAAATGAGTGACCTACTTTTGAGTGTCACATAGGTTGCAATTGTTTAAATGTCATAGTTTTAAACTTAGAATCAGCATTCTAGCTGCATGCGTAAACATTGGAAGTTTGATTTGGACAGGAAAACTGGCAGCCAAAGAGACATTTAGCTGAGGCCTGGCTTAAAAAGAGAGGGAATTTTGCCCACCAGCTACCCCCGACAGGAGTTGAGACTTGCACAACAGCTGTGTTCCCAGGCCTAGCTGCCTTTTGCTGTTCCCACCAAAAGGGGTATGACACTTCTCTGATTGAATTACCTGGGCTCTGCAGGAAATTGAACAAAGCCCTGTCCTGACTCAGGCAAATGTTTTATTGGGGGGGTCGTAAAAGTGGCTTCCTCCTGGAAGGAAAGGGGAGGAGCACTGCCTGTGAGAGCAAGCTGGCTTGGCACAACTGGAAAAACCAGACATTCAACCTTGTGCTGTGAGGAAACCACACCCCTTTGGGGCCAGAACATAAATCTAAAAAGATGGATCATTCATAGAGCGGACTTGTGAAAGTTTTATAAGTGATATCATTATTCTTGTGATTTTTCTGTGCACATTTGAAGACGTGTTAGGACCCGGTGGTATGTTCAGGGGGTTTTTAGCGGAAAAGAGGATATTACTCAAAATGTATGTATGTTAAAAATCTGACACTCCACCATCTAATGCCCACATGCTTTGCGAACATTTGTGTAAATGCGGGGACAAATCCAATATTGGTAACCCGACCAAAAAGTGAAATATGTTGCCATTTTTGAACCCAAGCTCCTAGAAACAACAGAATTGGAACAGGGGCTACCATCAGTAAATACATGATGTGTGTATGCAATGCCAAACAACTGTCTATCGGGGAAGTATGTATTTGGATCAGATATAGATTGTGTGTAAAGTTGACAGGGGTGGGTTGTCTGTATCATAAACAGACCTCATCATGATGACACTTCATTTCATTCCCACAATCAAGGGGAAGAGGAGGAAGTGGCCAATGACAAGTGGAGAGGGCTAGGGCCTAGAAAGCTAGCCTCACCACCCACTTTCAAAACACATAAAAGCAGACAGTCAGGACAGATAGGGACATTCTATTCCATCTGCTGCGGGACGCTCTGCCGGGAAAATCCATACTTTACCTCCATCAACCTCCAGAGAGCCAACACAGAGACTTCAATCTATCCACCTTCAGAGACCAAGACTTTACTTCAGAATTTGTAGCAGAGAGGTCAACTACAAGCTAAATCCCTCTTTAGCAGGCTTCAAATCATTGCAACTATTCATAGCCAGGCGAGCTGTTTCAATTCTTTGCAAGAACTCTTGCCATTTGCCAGAGAGCAGTGTTGTATACAGAGAGAGACCAGCTGAACCGGAGACCGCTGTATCCGGAACCACAGACCTGATCAGAACCAGAGACCCAGACCAGCAGAGTAGAGCTGACCCAGACGCTGTGCACAGAAACCGTCCGTGGCGAGTGAAGAAAACCTGTTGACCAGATCCGTGGCGAGGCCCATTCCTTTTAAAATTATATTGTGAGTACCTAGCAGAACTGTGCAGAACCAATCTCTTAGTTAAAATAATATAATTGAATCTATTTTAATCTAACCAGAACTGCCTCCTAACTGTCACCTGTCATTTGCAAAGCTGTCACTTGTCATTTTCTAGCTGCAAGCTGTAACCTGTCGCTTTGAACTTTTAAAATTTCAAATCCGAAAAACTACCTTTATTTAATCGTCCGTATCTCTGGAACCGTTTGGGCTAGGAACTGCTCCTCATACTTTTGCCGTAATCACGATTCGCACACTCGCAAATTTTACCGTGATTTGCAATTTGGTTAAAAATCCAGCCACATGTGAAAACAGCAGCTTCATTGCTTTCCTTTGCCAAAAATTCGTTTAACATGCTAGTTACTCCTAGATCCTTGCTAAAGTGAGCCTGAACTCATCCCAAGTATATTTCACTCACCCTGAACCTCCTAAAGGGAATTAAAACCATTTTCAGCATATTTCTCACTGCATTGTCACCATATTCAAAGCATTTTGCCTGTGTTTCAAAACTCCTATCTGTTGTATAAGCTGCTGGGGGGGGAATTGAACTGAATTCTATTTGATTGCATTCCTAAGAACTGTGTCATCTTCATCTCCTTACAGTGCATAAAAGGGGGGGTGAATTGTCCAAGAAAGTGATTACATTGTCTTTTGCTGAAATCCTATCAAGTTATTTTCTGTACTGCATTTCATTCCACATTGCATCCATGGAAACCATAAAAGTATTGTTGCTATCTTATGCATCCTATAACCACTCATCATTGATTATAAAGAATTGTGCTAGTGCCGGACTATCCATTATTGGTTACTGTTCAGATTAATTGTGATATTCAATTATTAATTTATTATAAAGTGTGATATATATATCTAGTGTTTAAATTATCAAATAAACCTTTTAAACTTGCAAAACAGAACTACTTCTTGGCTCAATGGGGTCAGGGGGATTCCAAGAGAGGGGTGTTATATAGGGGTAGTCATCCAGAATGCATGAACTGGACGTAAAGATATATCAATAAGGGTTTCCATTCAGTATCCCAGACTAGGCATTGACTTAGCTGTAGTGTTGAATTGAATCCTCTTACAAATTGGGGGCTCGAGCCGGAGGTTTGGGTTAGATCTATCACTTGTGCAGATTAATACAGTGTGCCAGCTGACCACATACACATATCCGGTCGGATCACCATGCTGTGTTACGCTGTAAAGCACTCCTCAAAGGAACGCTCTAAGGAAAAGGTCTGTTTTGCAAAAATAAAATACAAACTTCTGTAAGTCAGGACAGAGACCAATCTCTAGAATGACGACCTTGGTAGATATGAAAATAGCCAGAGAACACTTCTTACATAAGCTATTTGTGAGAGGTGAGTGGACTCATCAGGACCAAACGGTCTGGTTGCAGGCAATCGCGCAACAGGTCACTGAAACAGGGTCAGATATATGGGGAGATCAGGCTCCCCTACATGTGGCCTTGAGTGAACTATACATGGCCCCGAAGGCCAATGATGAGCACCACAAGATTGCCAGGGTAGCTGCATATTTATATTTACATATGGGAGCCATGCAGGACAAATGTGCTGAAGGCCAAGATCTGGCGAGTAGGCAACTGCTGGCATTACAGAAGGCCCAATCTGATCTGGACTCTTCTGAGCAGAGGCTGCTCAGGAGCCAGGAGTCAGAAAATGACAGCAGACGGTACATCACTAAAATAAAGGAGGATATGGATGTGCTGCAACAGGAAAAGGCGGACCAGGATACCAGATTTCTGGCCTTGCAGAAGGAGTACCAAGAAGGTTTGGACTCCATACTGCAGAGTCAGAAAAAGCTGGAGCAACAGATAGACTTCAATAGGGCATGTGTTGAGCAGGTAGTCACCCTGCAAAGCCACCTAGATAGGGAGAAGGCAGAGAGCAATAAACTGATTTTGAAAGACCTGGATACCCAGGCAGAGTTTGACCAGGAGCGCCAGAAAACGGGTGCCTTCCAAAGGCAAAGGGATGACCCGGCGGCACAGATGCAGGCTCTTAGTCAGGAAAGGGATACCTTAGGCCAGGAAGTCTGTCACTTAAAAAGGAAAATGGAAGAAAATCACCTGGCCCACCCGGGACTGGGTGACCTCCAAAAAGAACACCAGGACTTGCTAGAGCACACCAGGAGGGTGGAGGAGGGTCTGGCAAGAAAGGAGCAGGCCTATAGGGACACAGCTCAGGAGGTAACCCTCCTGCAGCAAAGACTGGCCCAGTGCTCCAGGACCAATCAGGAAACGCAGAGAGAGAATGAGGCTCTCTGCCAGCACAATGATAGGCTCCAACAACAGGTAGCAATGCAGGAGAGACTGATAGAGTCTAGTAAGGCCTTAACTGTGGAACTGAAGGCGCAGGCTCTTGCATTGCAACAGGGAGCAGGGGCGGATAGAGACCAGGTTCGCTGGGAAAGGGAAACTCCTGAGCATAACCTCAGGAGCCCTAGTACCAGAGGCCTTTATCTCTCTCAGTCCCTGGACTCTGCCACCCCCATGTCCCCTGGCGCACATGAGCACCGGGCCACAGGGATGGCAGATTACTATCCAGCCAGAAGCATGGGGTTCATAGGCCAGTACCTCCCAGGAATGGATGGGCCGGCAACCGGGTATGGGCACCCAAGCACAGTGCAATTTAGTGGGGAACCCCAGGAGAATAGGCCCATTAAGGGCATCCTGAAACCTTCTGCCCAGTTAGGTCAGTGGGGGGGTACCCATCAACTCCTGGCAGCAAGGAGGAATCTGAAGACTCCTCTGAACGGCGCAGGACACAGGAGACCAGGTCCCCACATTCTGCCAGCCAATCCCAGGCTCGCAGAATCCGGGAAAACCTGGAAGATCAGACAGGAACCTCTGGGAGCAGTGCCACTGAGTCAGAGGATGAATGGATCAGGATTACCCGAACCAAAAAGGCCAATAAGGCAAAAAGGGCCTTGCTTAAGGACCCATTGAAACAGATTAAGGCAATCAGGAGTGTCATCACGCCTTATCATAAAAACGCCAAGTACTCTGTTTGGGAACACTTGGAGCTCTATGAGCAAATGATGGAGACTTTTCATTTGAAGGACAGCCAAAGCTGTATCCAATATGTAAAGTGGACATTCTCCCCAGAGGACTCCAGTTTCTTTGCGGGGCTGGAGGACCAAAATCATTCAAGGTGGTCCACCTATAGGGGGGCCATATTAAAACATTTTTCTGTTCACAGAAATCCCCAAGAGGCTCGCAAGGCAGCCTACAGTTTGCAGTGTGGGGAGGATCAGGCCCCACAAGAGTTTGTGCAAGAATTAAAGCGTGCTTTTGCACAGACCACCAGAAGGGTGCGCACAGACAGCAGAGAATTTGTCAGTACATTTTTCCATGCCTTGCCCAAATATATAATGACCCAGCTCGTGAGAGATTTTCATGAGAAAAGATCTTTAGACTGGGTCATTGAACAGGCTACCCGGATCTATGAGGTGCAGAAGCCCATAGAAAATAAAAGCAATACCCAGAAAAATCCCAAAACCAACAGCACCCCTGCTGCTGCCAAGGTGGCAGAGGTAAAGGTCACCCCCGTTTTGGATTTGGAGATGGGGGGGCCTAAAAATCTACCTGCACCTAATAATTCACAGCCCAGAAGGCCCTCGGGCCAGTCACAGACAGGGAGTCGAGGAGGTAGTCCCACAAATGGGGTCCCCCGCTCCCCTGACTATGTAAGTCCCCGCTATAAGGGAAACCGACCAATCCTGGGTTATGTGTGGACTCCTCCAGCCCAAGGGGGGGATCTGGCCAAGCACCTAACCCAGGGAACTTCCCTCCCAACTTCCCACAGGAGGGCAGAAATTCTCCAAATCCTGGGCAGAACTTTTTCCCCAGGTATCCACCCAATTTCCAGCCCCAAAATCATCCATCCTTCTTTCCCCAATTCCCTGAGCCCAGACAACCTAATCTGGGAGAGGGGAGGCAAAGGGTGGAGGGGTACCAAAATCTTCCCAACCAGGGGTACTACCAGAGAAGGGATAGCTACCCTTCCCGGGATCAGCCCAGGGGAGAAAATAGAGCCCCGTATCAGCCTGAGCGGGTTTCCCAGTTAGAGCGCCAGGTCCAAAATATGGCACGAGATCTGGGTCACATACTGAGGGCTCAACAGAACCCTCAGATGAGCGTGCCACCACAGAATGCCCCAAACTCTGGACCTGGTGCTCCAGAACAATGACGGGGGCAGCACCCGATAACACACCGGCTCCCAGGGAGGAGGCACAAGGGTAAGGGGGGTGTAAAACCTTGGAGGAAGCTTCCTTCCCAACTTGTAAACAGCCCCTGGAAAACCAGGAACCGGAAACAAAATCTCCTACCCCTGAAAGCCTGCCTCCAAAGGAGCAGAGGGGGGGTAGGAGAAACAAAGGACCCAAACAGACCCACTTTGTGGAGGAGGTACAGGTCTTCCAATTTGAGGGAGAGGGATCCTCAGAAGATCCTGGGAAAAGGATCTTCTCCTTCAGAGATGGGGGGAACTCCTCCCAAGGAAAAATGGGTCCCAAGGGATGCCAATTCAGACTGGGGAGATATGGAGACTGAGCTACCGCCGCCCATCATCTCATCCCAGAACCCACAATACCAAAATCCCCTGGTTCAAACCCATCCTGATGACTGCCTCCAAAAAGGGGGGGCGGCCCAGAACTGGAACCAGGGGAACCCACAATGGCTCTGATCTCCAGTTGCCAACTTTTTCTTTCAGATTCCCAAGGCTTTCCACAGAATTCTGCCCAAATCTCTTCGCTAGCAATGTCCAAAACCAGAAAGTTATCCCATCAGTTGTCCAAAAATGTGCATTATCTGTGCCCCCTTGAGGAGAAGGAGGGAAGATACTATGCCCCGGTACAAGTACAGGGGCAGGGTACGATTTCAGCGCTGGTGGACACGGGATCTCAAGCTACCCTTCTGTCCAGAAGGGCCTTTGATGAACTGAATGCAGGAAGGCGAGGGAATTACCAAATTCCTCTCACCTCACTTCCTGGACAACTCCAGAACTTTGACGGGAAGGAAATTCCCGTCGAGGGGACGGCAGATTTGGACATTGAAATTGGGCGACACAAGTTGAAACACCCGGTCATAGTTGTGACTCCAGAGGGCACCCCTTGTTTACTAGGGAATGACCTCCTGAGAAGGTTGTCACCCCTAATAGATTGCGTAAACAAGGTCCTCTGGACCCAGACTAGCCGAGCCATAAAATTAAAACAGAGTGTCAACCATGTTAGTTTAAACGGCACATGCCACATGGTTGAACAAAAATCTGACCAAGTAGAATTCCACTTCCAGAATAACCAAATTCCAGACGTGACAGTAATAGCAGTAGGACAACAGACTGGTGATGGGGGGTCCTCTCTATTTCTGAAAATCAACCTCCCTTCCAGTTTAAGGTGGTATTCCACACGGGAAGGAAACACCCTGAAATTCTTTACCAATCCACAATCAGAAACTCCCACTCCTATAGTCCAAAAAGATGTGAAATCAGCTCAGAGCCTGGCTGATATTCAGCAAATTGAGGAGCAGTTGTTCATCCCTGTTCAGTTAAATGATGGGAAGGACTCTGTTCTCGCTCGAGTGTGTGTGAACAACGCTAAGAGCTTCATCAGCGAAGCCATGTTCCGCCAACTCCCAAAAGATCCAGCCATTCCCACATTCAAACTGATAGACAAATGGGAAATGGACCTGGAAGCACCTAATTCCAAACATCTCCTGCCAAGCAGGTGTATGCTCAAAATCTCCATTGGCAACAAGAGCATAGTCCATAATTGTTGGGTCGTGCAAGACGTCACTGCCGCCTTTTACTTAGGCAGTGACATTCTCAATCGCTTTGCCATTAGTTTGGACCTAATAAACTTCAAAGCTTGGTCCCGATTAGCGGATAATCCCATGGGCTTTGATGATCCAGAAAAAGCATTTAGGTCAGCTCAATTGCTACCTTATGCAGATTAAAGAGGAAGTCACCATCCCAGAAAGGACCCGACAATTCTCCCTGGAAGTGAAAGTTAAAAGAGGACAATATTTGCAAAACCCTGATGCTTACATACATCTAAATGCTTCTCTCCAACAGCAAGGGTTGGGGGTAAACCCAACTTCATTAGTCAACATAGAACATGACACCATTCTAATAGGTGTGGATAACAGCGACTTTAAGAGTATTACTCTAGCCGCAGGCACCATTATTGGAATGGCGGTTGATGACCAACATTTTTCCATTGATTTAGGTAATGAACTGTTAGGGCCAATCCCCAAGGACTGCTTTGACAGTGACAGTGATGACAATACAACACCAGACAGGATTTTTACCCGGCATGGGGGGAACTTCCTGGTGTACACTTCTTGCCCTTATGGTAAGGAAGATGTGACTTGTGACTTCAGGAGGGATGAGGTGATTTTCCAGGTCCATGAGGGCTGCCTTTCCCACCTGAAGCCTCCAGTCCAAATCAGCACTCTGACCAGGGACTTCTCCACCCAGCTGGAGGAGGCCGCTGAAATAGCCAAACCAGAAGTCTTTCTAGGCTTCAGGCAGATGGTGGAAGAGAGAGTCAACCTAGCTGATGCCTGTGTGACTCTGGAACAAAAGCAAAAGTTGAAACAAGTTTTCTTGGATTTCCAAGATCTCTTTGCGGTAGACTCATATGACTGTGGCCGCACCGACATCCACACAACAACAATCCCCACGGACCCTGGCATGACTCCAGTGTTTGTGAAGCAATATCGTTTGCCTCTCGCATCCATGGAGTCCCTTACTGAAATAATTAAGAACCTTGAGTCCCGGGGAATAATCCGTCCAGTTCACAGCACCTTCAATAATCCGGTGCTGGGAATATTGAAGCCAAACGGCCAGTGGAGACTCTGCGCCGACCTCGGGGAGCTCAACAAACGGGTCCATACGTCCCGATGGCCTCTGCCCTACATTGACCAAGGGCTGGCCCAGATCCAGGGGTCACAGGTATTCACTGCAATAGACCTGACCAATGGATACTGGACTGTGCCTGTCAGTAGGGAGGACCAATACAAGCTGGCTTTTAACTTTGGGGGCCAGCAGTACACATGGACCCGGACTCCCTTCAGATACCTCAACTCCGGCAATGAATTGAACATTTTCCTACACAAGGCCATGCCCGACCTGGGTGCAAGGGATAACCTGGCTTATGTAGATGATGTCCTCATCAAAAGTTCATCTGTGGAGGAACACATAGCAGAGATCCGTTATGTTCTGACGCAGTTGAGGGCCGCCGGAGCAAAACTTTCCTTTCGGAAAGCACAGTGGTGTAGAACCCGTGTTAATTTCTTGGGGCATGAGATTACTCCTCGGGGTCTCTGTCCCCAGGAAAAGAAGGTGGAAGCACTCCAAAAACTGAAAGCCCCCACAACTCTGCGGGAACTAAGGAGCCTCCTTGGACTGACTAATTACAGCAGAAAGTTCATTGAGGGCTACGCAGAAATCACCAGACCCCTGATTCATCTCTTGAAGGGGGGGGTCAAGTGGGAATGGGGTCCAGAACAAGCCAAGGCAGTAAGACAACTCAAAAGAAGCCTCTCACAAGCGCCCTGCCTAGCTTACCCTGTCAGAAACAAGGAGTTCTTCCTGGAGTGAGGGTTCTCTAAAACGTGCTTGACGGCAGTATTATATCAAAAGCATGACAAGGTCAATAAAGTAATCTACTATGCGAGCAAAACTTTATCCTCTGTGGAGGAAAAATTCAACGATTGTGAGAAGGCACTCCTGGCAACGGTGTGGGCATTGAAGAATTACCGCCCGTTTATCCAGGGGGAACAGATCCTAGTGGAGACTCCACACCAGCCTCTGCAATATCTCCAAAGTGAAAGAATCCGGGCCGGAAATGTGAGTAATTCCCGAATTACTTCCTGGATTCTGTCAATGCAAGGCTTTCCTGTGGAGGTCAGATATGGCCAAAACAAGAAGAGTCCCCTCGCGCAAGGTCTGGCTGACTTGCATGATTGTGCCAGAGGAAACTGTCTCGAGGACGAAAGTCTAAAAATAAAGGACAACATGGAGGCATACCTTAATTCCCCCCACAAAGTCTTTGAAGAAGACAAGTGTGAGGGAATGCCCACTTTGTATGTGGATGGATGCTCTTACCATGTTGACAACAACGGGGAGAAAGAACTGGTGGCCGGCGTAGGGAATGCATGGGTGAATGAGTCCCCAGAACCCTCCGCTGGATACAAAATTGGTCCCCGAAGTAGTCAGGTGGCAGAATTGATGGCTGTGCATCAGGCCATCCTCACTGCTGTCCAGCATCAACTCCACGAACTGGTCATCATCACAGATTCGGATTATGTACGGAACAGGTTCGTGGAGCACCTGGTTAATTGGAAAACCAGAGGCATGTTATGTGCTAATAACAAACCCCTGAAACATGGGAAGTTGATCCAAAACATTGATGATCTGGTCACATCGAATGGGATGACCATCTGCTGGAAAAAGATCAAGGGTCATTCCAAAGTAGAGGGACCAGACAAAACTGGAAATGACTTAGCTGATCAGCTGGCCAAAACCGGGGCCATCCAAGGGGATCTAATAGAAATAGAGTCCCTGTTGGGGGAAATCCAGGTCACTGCTATCACTAGGTCCCAGACAAATGCTCACAGTGATCTTTCAACTGCCCAATGGAGCAAGGAGACCCCTGATGCTGATTGATTACAGCTCAGAAGGGGGATCCAATTATTGGTAAGTTTTACCAACACCTTGAGGACCCTGAGAACTTTCCCCTGACGGATACCGATTACATTGGGAAAGAGGACCTAAGAGTGTTTATGAAATGTCCAAAAATGTTCCGGATCCAAGACGGTTTGCTGGTAAGGAAATCCAAAGCTGGCCACGATCAGTGGGTGGTTCCTACCTCATTCCGAAGCCTGATGTTAAGTCACGCCCATGATGCGGCCACCGCCGGTCATAGGGGGTTTCACACAACACTGGAGATCTTAAGAGAGGTTGCCTACTGGCCACACATGGGCCAGGACCTCAACCAATATTTGAAGGGTTGTCTTGTGTGTGCACAATTTCTGCCAACATCCCTCACACACCGGGCGCCTCTCCAAAAGAGGGGAATGACACTGCCATGGTCAGATTTACAAATCGACTTCATAGGCCCTGTGATTCGCTCGTCTAGAGGAAATAAGTACATGTTGACTGTGACATCCTTGTTTACCAAGTGGGTGGAATGTCTCCCAGCCCCAAATTGCAAGGCAGAAACAGCAGCTGCCCTGATGATTAACCACATCTTTTCCCATTTTGGTCTACCTCAAAGGATTGAGTCAGACAGAGGTAGCCACTTCACCAGTGAAGTAATGACAAAGATGTGGGAGATACTGGGGGTCAAGAGAAAGCTACACATTGCTTGTAGGCCAGCTTCTTCTGGAGCAGTGGAGAGATACAACCGAACCATTGTGAGCATATTAAAGATGTTTGTGGCAGATTCTGGGCCAAGTTGGGATATCCGATTACCTCTGGTCCTAATGGCCATCAGATCTACCCCTTCATCTGCAACCAAAATGTCACCATTTGAGTTGATGACTGGACGCAAGATGGTGCTTCCTCAGCATTTGCTCTACAGAACCCAAGAGCAAATGTTGATAAATGCCTCCACAACTCATGAGTATGTGGAGAATTTAAGGAAACACCTTCAGCATGCTTTTGCCTATGCTCAGCGGAATCTAGAAAGATCAGCTGAGAGTATGAAGACCCACTATGACCTGAAAACTTCCAGGAAGGAATATCAGGTGGGGGACCGGATCTATCTATACAATTTCCAAAGGAACCAGGCCAAGCTGCGAAAAATTTTTCCTACATGGAAGGGACCCTATGAGATTATAGACAAGATCTCCCCTGTGGCCTACAAGATCCGCATCCCCAAAGGCGGTTTGGCAGAGGGGGAAGACAAGTGGGTCCACATAAACCAGTTGAAGTGTTGCCATCCCAGGCACACTTTGCAGCAACTGGAGGAGTCCTCGGTAATCCCAGAGGGTACCGCTCCAGAGTAATTCAATTCCAACCCTAAAAGATCCTACCTATAGCCTATCAAATTCTGTGTTTCTCAAGTTTATGTGTTCCTGTCTCTTAATTTTAAAAAAAATGTGCATGTTCATATCGGTTGAGTTCTAAAATATATATGCCACCCCACTATATCAATGGTGGGGGAGAAATGTCCATGAATAGGTATTGCCGCTCTTCCTTTGTCGTCCTAGGAGAAAGAAAACCTGGAGACTGGCCAAGGAGGACGATCCGGAGACCGGGAGCAGAGATGCAAGGGGCCCAGTGTACCGCCCAATACTCCCATCAGGACTGGCGAGGAAAACCGACTGATCCACCCCTGATAGAGGAAAGGATGTTGAACTTTGTCATCAGCGGAATTGGAAGAAGATGATGCGGACCTCCGAGCATGTGGGTCAACATCCTTAGCACCCGACATCCCCTCGACTCAATCCAAGTGCAGTCGGGCAGGGGGGTTTGTTGGGTCCCACGTTTGGACTATTATGCTACAACATTTGGTGCTGTGGGCTTAGGAAATCCAAGATGGCCGAAAAAGCCCAAATGTGCGCCAGAATCTATGAAAACCGCGCAGTTTGTGCGCACACCAAAATGGTCGCCTGACTTGCCACCCCCCGGTGCGGGTGTGCTGGATCAGAAGAGCCATGAGTGAAATGGGGTGCCAAAGAGAAAAACAGCAGTGCCTGTTCGCTAGAAAGCACTTTAAAAATCACCCTTTGTTTCTCTGAAGGCAAGCTCAGAATGCCCATTTCAAACATTGCAGAATATCCAACAATCTCACTGAACACCAGCAGACATTTGACAGAATAAAGTCTTGTGGGAATACAAAATATGGAAAGAGGATGAGCCTAAAATAATGTTCATAGCAAAACTGGCTGAGCTGTGGATTTCAGCAGTTTAAGTAAATTTGGACTGAAAGACACTAAAAATCTAAATGTTTAAAAGAAATGAGTGACCTACTTTTGAGTGTCACATAGGTTGCAATTGTTTAAATGTCATAGTTTTAAACTTAGAATCAGCATTCTAGCTGCATGCGTAAACATTGGAAGTTTGATTTGGACAGGAAAACTGGCAGCCAAAGAGACATTTAGCTGAGGCCTGGCTTAAAAAGAGAGGGAATTTTGCCCACCAGCTACCCCCGACAGGAGTTGAGACTTGCACAACAGCTGTGTTCCCAGGAAATTGAACAAAGCCCTGTCCTGACTCAGGCAAATGTTTTATTGGGGGGGTCGTAAAAGTGGCTTCCTCCTGGAAGGAAAGGGGAGGAGCACTGCCTGTGAGAGGGAGCTGGCTTGGCAGAACTGGAAAAAACAGAAATTCAACCTTGTGCTGGGGGGAAACCACACCCCTTTGGGGCCAGAACATAAATCTAAAAAGATGGATCATTCATAGAATGGTCTTGTGAAAATTTTATAAGTGATATCATTATTCTTGTTGTTTTTCTGTGCACATTTGAAGACGTGTTAGGACCCGGTGGTATGTTCAGGGGGGTTTTTAGCGGAAAAGAGGATATTACTCAAAATGTATCTATGTTAAAAATCTGACACTCCACCACCTAATGCCCACATGCTTTGCGAACATTTGTGTAAATGCGGGGACAAATCCAATATTGGTAACCCGACCAAAAAGAGAAATATGTTGCCATTTTTTAACCCAAGCTCCTAGAAATGACAGAATTGGAACAGGGGCTACCATCAGTAAATGCATGATGTGTGTATGCAATGCCAAACAGCTGTCTATCGGGGAAGTATGTATTTGGATCAGATATAGATTGTGTGTAAAGTTGACAGGGGTGGGTTCTCTGTATCATAAACAGACCTCATCATGATGACACTTCATTTCATTCCCCCAATCAAGGGGAAGAGGAGGAAGTGGCCAATGACAAGTGGAGAGAGGTAGGGCCTAGAAAGCTAGCCTCTCCACCCACTTTCAAAACACATAAAAGCAGACAGTCAGGACAGATAGGGACATTCTATTCCATCTGCTGCGGGACGCTCTGCCGGGAAAATCCATACTTTACCTCCATCAACCCCCAGAGAGCCAAGACAGAGACTTCAATCTATCCACCTTCAGAGACCAAGACTTTACTGCAGAATTTGTAGCAGAGAGGTCAACTACAAGCTAAATCCCTCTTTAGCAGGCCTCAAATCATTGCAACTATTCACAGCCAGGCGAGCTGTTTGAATTCTCTGCAAGAACTTTTGCCATTTGCCAGAGAGCAGTGTTGTATCCAGAGAGAGACCAGCTGAACCGGAGACCGCTGTATCCGGACCCACAGACCTGATCAGAACCAGAGACCCAGACCAGCAGAGTAGAGCTGACCCAGACGCTGTGCGCAGAAACCGTCCGTGGCGAGTGAAGAAAACCTGTTGACCATATCCGTGGCGAGGCCCATTCCTTTTAAAATTATATTGTGAGTACCTAGCAGAACTGTGCAGAACCAATCTCTTAGTTAAAATAATATAATTCAATCTATTTTAATCTAACCAGAACTGCCTCCTAACTGTCACCTGTCATTTGCAAAGCTGTCACTTGTCATTTTCTAGCTGCAAGCTGTAACCTGTCGCTTTGAACTTTTAAAATTTCAAATCCGAAAAACTACCTTTATTTAATCGTCCGTATCTCTGGAACCGTTTGGTTTAGGAACTTGGTTTAACTTTCCTCTGAAAGCTTAGAGCCTAGAACCGACTTCCTACTCCTCATACTTTTGCCGTAATCACGATTCTCGCACTCGCAAATTTTACCGGGATTTGCAATTTGGTTAAAAATCCAGCCACGTGTGAAAACAGCAGCTTCATTGCTTTCCTTTGCCAAAAATTTGTTTAACCTGCTAGTTACTCCTAGATCCTTGCTAAAGTGAGCCTGAACTCATCCCAAGTATATTTCACTCACCCTGAACCTCCTAAAGGGTATTAAAACCATTTTCAGCATATTTCTCACTGCATTGTCACCATATTCAAAGCATTTTGCCTGTGTTTCAAAACTCCTATCTGTTGTATAAGCTGCTGGGGGGGAATTGAACTGAATTCTATTTGATTGCATTCCTAAGAACTGTGTCATCTTCATCTCCTTACAGTGCATAAAAGGGGGGGTGAATTGTCCAAGAAAGTGATTACATTGTCTTTTGCTGAAATCCTATCAAGTTATTTTCTCTACTGCATTTCATTCCACATTGCATCCATTGAAACCATAAAAGTATTGTTGCTATCTTATCCATCCTATAACCACTCATCATTGATTATAAATAAGTGTGCTAGTGACGGACTATCCATTATTGATTACTGCTCAGAGGCCGATTCATGGAATAATTAGCGCGGCGCAAGTGGGCAAAAACGTGCGATTCGCAGTGGAATAGCGAAAATCGCAGTGCAATTGCGAAAATCGCACGAAAAGCAGCGCACGTCGATTCATGGAAGGCCGTGCGCGAGAAAACCAGCGGATGTGCGATAAAAAAGTGCGCGGCGCACGTTGGCGCACAGGCCATCTAACAGCGTGCGCCAGGTCACAGCGAAAATCGCACAGGCCACAGCGAAATTCGCACATAGCGCGGCGCACGCAACAAAAGTAGGCGGAACACGGGCGTAACACTCGGAATGGGGAACAACTTGCCAAAACGTGGGCGTCACGGGGGAAGTACAGGGCACAAGTGCGCGGAACGCCCACACGCTCGCCTACAACACGTATTCATGGAATAGAATAGGGGAAAAAAGCGCACGCTCAAACCAGCGCACAGGCACAAACACGACCGCCACAAGAAAGCAGGCGGTAGCGTCTCTGCGGCTGTAAGAAATGTGCGCCAAAAGGTGCGCCAACAAATAGCACCTATATACTGCCATGATGAATGTCCCATACTGTGGCCCTCCAGGAAAAATGACGTGCAAAGGGGTACCCACAAACACGGACACCCGCTGACAAAAAATACGTGTGCGTGTATACCGGGGTGCGCGGGAAGTCTAACACGCGATTTCAGCAGGGTACATGCATCACAGGGGTTCGCGTGAAGTTTCACACGCGATCGGGTCTGGGGGAGCGGGCTACGTGTATTACAGGGGTTCGCGTGAAGTTCCTCACGCGATCGGGCCTGGGGGAGCGTGCTACGTGTATATCAGGGGTTCGCGTGAAGTTTCACCCGCGATCGGGCCTGCGGGAGCGGGCTACGTGTATTACAGGGGTTCGCGTGAAGTTCCTCACGCGATCGGGCCTGGGGGAGCTGGCTACGTGTATTACAGGGGTTCACGTGAAGTTCCTCACGCGATCGGGCCTGGGGGAGCGGGCTACGTGTATTACAGGGGTTCGCGGGAAGTTCCTCACGCGAATAGCCTGGGGGCGCGTGTATTTCAGGGGTGCGCGGGAAGTTCCACACGCGAATAGCCTGGGCGCGTGTATTTCAGGGGTGCGCGGGAAGTTCCACACGCGAAAAGCCTGGGGGCGCGTGTATTTCAGGGGTGCGCGGGAAGTTCCACACGCGAATAGCCTGGGCGCGTGTATTTCAGGGGTGCGCGGGAAGTTCCACACGCGAATAGCCTGGGCGCGTGTATTTCAGGGGTGCGCGGGAAGTTCCACACGCGAATAGCCTGGGCGCGTGTATTACAGGGGTGCGCGGGAAGTTCCACACGCGAATAGCCTGGGGGCGCGTGTATTTCAGGGGTGCGCGGGAAGTTCCACACGCGAATAGCCTGGGCGCGTGTATTTCAGGGGTGCGCGGGAAGTTCCACACGCGAATAGCCTGGGCGCGTGTATTTCAGGGGTGCGCGGGAAGTTCCACACGCGAATAGCCTGGGCGCGTGTATTTCAGGGGTGCGCGGGAAGTTCCACACGCGAATAGCCTGGGCGCGTGTATTTCAGGGGTGCGCGGGAAGTTCCACACGCGAATAGCCTGGGCGCGTGTATTTCAGGGGTGCGCGGGAAGTTCCACACGCAAATAGCCTGGGCGCGTGTATTTCAGGGGTGCGCGGGAAGTTCCACACGCGAATAGCCTGGGCGCGTGTATATCAGGGGTGCGCGGGAAGTTCCACATGTGATTTGACAGTGTGGGTCCTCCCAGGTGTACCCTGTACACCCTCCAGGGCCCCTGCAGGCAGCCCACACCACAGGGGACTACCCTGCATCCCTGGTCATGTCCCGCAGGTAGCCCACCCACCATGGGCATGCCCCCCAGCAAAGGCACATGTCTCCTTGAACTAATGAACACCAACTCATGTCCCCTTGCACCCCCACCCCCCAGCACTGTGGGGCACCTGCCAGCAGACCCCCACCCATGTCCAACTCATGTCCCCCACCACCCCCACCCCCCAGCACTGTGGGGCACCTGCCAGCAGGCCCCCACCCATGTCCAACTCATGTCTCCCACCACCCCCACCCCCCAGCCACCAGGGTCAGCCTCCACCAGGCCCCCACTCATGTCTCCCACCACCCCCACCCCCCAGCCACCAGGGGCACCCTCCACCAGGCCCCCACTCATGTCTCCTATCACCCCCACACCCCAGCAGTGCAGGGTCACCCTCCACCAGGCCCCCACTCATGTCTCCCACCACCCCCACCCCCCAGCCACCAGGGGCACCCTCCACCAGGCCCCCACTCATGTCACCCACCACCCCCACACCCCAGCAGTGCAGGGTCACCCTCCACCAGGCCCCCACTCATGTCTCCCACCACCCCCACCCCCCAGCCACCAGGGGCACCCTCCACCAGGCCCCCACTCATGTCTCCCACCACCCCCAAACCCCAGCAGTGCAGGGTCACCCTCCACCAGGCCCCCACTCATGTCACCCACCACCTCCACCCCCCAGCCACCAGGGGCACCCTCCACCAGGCCCCCACTCATGTCTCCCACCACCCCCACCCCCCAGCCACCAGGGTCAGCCTCCACCAGGCCCCCACTCATGTCTCCCACCACCCCCACACCCCAGCAGTGCAGGGTCACCCTCCACCAGGCCCCCACTCATGTCACCCACCACCCCCACACCCCAGCAGTGGAGGGTGACCCTGGTGGCTGGGGGGTGGGGGTGGAGGGAGACATGAGTGGGGGCCTGGTGGAGGGTGACCCTGCACCCCAGCCACCAGGGGCACCCTCCACCAGGCCCCCACTCATGTCTACCACCACCCCCACCCCCCAGCCACCAGGGTCAGCCTCCACCAGGCCCCCATTCATGTCTCCCACCACCCCCACACCCCAGCAGTGCAGGGTCACCCTCCACCACGCCCCCACTCATGTCACCCACCACCCCCACCCCCCAGCCACCAGGGGCACCCTCCACCAGGCCCCCACTCATGTCTCCCACCACCCCCAAACCCCAGCAGTGCAGGGTCACCCTCCACCAGGCCCCCACTCATGTCTCCCACCACCCCCACCCCCCAGCCACCAGGGGCACCCTCCACCAGGCCCCCACTCATGTCTCCCACCACCCCCACCCCACAGCCACCAGGGGCACCCTCCACCAGGCCCCCACTCATGTCTCCCACCACCCCCAAACCCCAGCAGTGCAGGGTCACCCTCCACCAGGCCCCCACTCATGTCACCCACCACCCCCACCCCCCCAGCACTGTGGGGCACCTGCCAGCAGGCCCCCACCCATGTCCAATCCATGCCCCCCTGCACCTGGGTCCCAACATTCCCCAATCATGTCCGTAATGCCCATCCTCCCCTGCCAAAAGGCCCAACCAACTATCACACCCACCCACATATCAAAGGCAATTACATGTTACACCCCCAATTTAAATAATGCAATTGAACACATGTCTGTCACACACAATGGCTGCAAGTGAATGACAAAACACCCAACATGACATGCCTGAAAGCAATGAGATGATACGACACATTGAAGATTAAAAAAATAATATGTATTGAACAGCAAGTAGAATGGAAATGAAATAAGAAAAAACACAAAGCAAATCAAACAAAACAAGATGAATGTCCAAGAAAATAATCTGAAAAATTAAAATAAGCCAATGAAGAAGATCATCCTGGGTCCATGAGCCCAACCAAATTAAACCTAACTATGACTACTAACTAAAAACTGAACTATATACAAAAAAGTGGTGCATTGTCCAATCGCAACCAAAAAAAAATCAAAAAAACAAAGGAAACCTAACCCTAACTATACAACTATATACAAAGGCAGCGGGCTATTCGGACGGCTCACTGGTTGTTGTCATGGGCCAGGGCGTCATCGAACTCCTGGTCAATGGCTTGGAGGCGGACATGTTCCCTGGCCCCGAGGTCCCGCAGGGATAACTCAGTGTCAAGCTCAAACTCCCTGCGAAGACCCTCGGCCCCCCTGGGCCCCCACCCATCACCCCCACACCCCAGCAGTGCAGGGTCACCTTCCACCAGGCCCCCACTCATGTCTCCCACCACCCCCACCCCCCAGCCACCAGGGGCACCCTCCACCAGGCCCCCACTCATGTCACCCACCACCCCCACACCCCAGCAGTGCAGGGTCACCCTCCACCAGGCCCCCACTCATGTCTCCCACCACCCCCAAGCCACCAGGGGCACCCTCCACCAGGCCCCCACTCATGTCACCCACCACCCCCACACCCCAGCAGTGCAGGGTCACCCTCCACCAGGCCCCCACTCATGTCTCCCACCACCCCCAAGCCACCAGGGGCACCCTCCACCAGGCCCCCACTCATGTCACCCACCACCTCCACCCCCCAGCCACCAGGGGCACCCTCCACCAGGCCCCCACTCATGTCTCCCACCACCCCCACCCCCCAGCCACCAGGGTCAGCCTCCACCAGGCCCCCACTCATGTCTCCCACCACCCCCACACCCCAGCAGTGCAGGGTCACCCTCCACCAGGCCCCCACTCATGTCACCCACCACCCCCACACCCCAGCAGTGGAGGGTGACCCTGGTGGCTGGTGGGTGGGGGTGGTGGGAGACATGAGTGGGGGCCTGGTGGAGGGTGACCCTGCACCCCAGCCACCAGGGGCACCCTCCACCAGGCCCCCACTCATGTCTACCACCACCCCCACCCCCCAGCCACCAGGGTCAGCCTCCACCAGGCCCCCACTCATGTCTCCCACCACCCCCACACCCCAGCAGTGCAGGGTCACCCACCAGGCCCCCACTCATGTCACCCACCACCCCCACCCCCCAGCCACCAGGGGCACCCTCCACCAGGCCCCCACTCATGTCTCCCACCACCCCCAAACCCCAGCAGTGCAGGGTCACCCTCCACCAGGCCGCCACTCATGTCTCCCACCACCCCCACCCCCAGCCACCAGGGGCACCCTCCACCAGGCCCCCACTCATGTCTCCCACCACCCCCACCCCCCAGCCACCAGGGGCACCCTCCACCAGGCCCCCACTCATGTCTCCCACCACCCCCAAACCCCAGCAGTGCAGGGTCACCCTCCACCAGGCCCCCACTCATGTCACCCACCACCCCCACCCCCCCAGCACTGTGGGGCACCTGCCAGCAGGCCCCCACCCATGTCCAATCCATGCCCCCCTGCACCTGGGTCCCAACATTCCCCAATCATGTCCGTAATGCCCATCCTCCCCTGCCAAAAGGCCCAACCAACTATCACACCCACCCACATATCAAAGGCAATTACATGTTACACCCCCAATTTAAATAATGCAATTGAACACATGTCTGTCACACACAATGGCTGCAAGTGAATGACAAAACACCCAACATGACATGCCTGAAAGCAATGATATGATACGACACATTGAAGATTAAAAAAATAATATGTATTGAACAGCAAGTAGAATGGAAATGAAATAAGAAAAAACACAAAGCAAATCAAACAAAACAAGATGAATGTCCAAGAAAATAATCTGAAAAATTAAAATAAGCCAATGAAGAAGATCATCCTGGGTCCATGTGCCCAACCAAATTAAACCTAACTATGACTACTAACTAAAAACTGAACTATATACAAAAAAGTGGTGCATTGTCCAATCGCAACCAAAAAAAAATCAAAAAAACAAAGGAAACCTAACCCTAACTATACAACTATATACAAAGGCAGCGGGCTATTCGGACGGCTCACTGGTTGTTGTCATGGGCCAGGGCATCATCGAACTCCTGGTCAATGGCTTGGAGACGGACATGTTCCCTGGCCCCGAGGTCCCGCAGGGATAACTCAGTGTCAAGCTCAAACTCCCTGCGAAGACCCTCGGCCCCCCTGGGCCCCCACCCATCACCCCCACACCCCAGCAGTGCAGGGTCACCCTCCACCAGGCCCCCACTCATGTCTCCCACCACCCCCAAACCCCAGCAGTGCCGGGTCACCCTCCACCAGGCCCCCACTCATGTCTCCCACCACCCCCACCCCCCAGCCACCAGGGGCACCCTTCACCAGGCCCCCACTCATGTCTCCCACCACCCCCACCCCCCAGCCAACAGGGGAAGCCTCCACCAGGCCCCCACTCATGTCTCCCACCACCCCCACACCCCAGCAGTGCAGGGTCACCCTCTACCAGGCCCCCACTCATGTCACCCACCACCCCACACCCCAGCAGTGCAGGGTCACCCTCCACCAGGCCCCCACTCATGTCTCCCACCACCCCCACCCCCCAGCCACCAGGGGCACCCTCCACCAGGCCCCCACTCATGTCTCCCACCACCCCCAAACCCCAGCAGTGCAGGGTCACCCTCCACCAGGCCCCCACTCATGTCACCCACAACCCCCACACCCCAGCAGTGCAGGGTCACCCTCCACCAGGCCCCCACTCATGTCTCCCACCACCCCCACCCCCCCAGCACTGTGGGGCACCTGCCAGTAGGCCCCCACCCATGTCCAATCCATGCCCCCCTGCACCTGGGTCCCAACATTCCCCAATCATGTCCGTAATGCCCATCCTCCCCTGCCAAAAGGCCCAACCAACTATCACACCCACCCACATATCAAAGGCAATTACATGTTACACCCCCAATTTAAATAATGCAATTGAACACATGTCTGTCACACACAATGGCTGCAAGTGAATGACAAAACACCCAACATGACATGCCTGAAAGCAATGAGATGATACGACACATTGAAGATTAAAAAAATAATATGTATTGAACAGCAAGTAGAATGGAAATGAAATAAGAAAAAACACAAAGCAAATCAAACAAAACAAGATGAATGTCCAAGAAAATAATCTGAAAAATTAAAATAAGCCAATGAAGAAGATCATCCTGGGTCCATGAGCCCAACCAAATTAAACCTAACTATGACTACTAACTAAAAACTGAACTATATACAAAAAAGTGGTGCATTGTCCAATCGCAACCAAAAAAAAATCAAAAAAACAAAGGAAACCTAACCCTAACTATACAACTATATACAAAGGCAGCGGGCTATTCGGACGGCTCACTGGTTGTTGTCATGGGCCAGGGCATCATCGAACTCCTGGTCAATGGCTTGGAGGCGGACATGTTCCCTGGCCCCGAGGTCCCGCAGGGATAACGCAGTGTCAAGCTCAAACTCCCTGCGAAGACCCTCGAGGCACTCAGCCCGTCTCAGCGCCCTCCGCATGGAGTCCTCCGCCCTGACCATCGTGAGCCGTTCCTCCTCTGCCCGCTGCCGCTCCGCACCTATCCGCTGGCACAACCGCTCCCACACGGAAGCCACTCCCATTCCAGGGTTCTCCTGCCCTCCGGCCGATGCCTGCACCCCTGATGTTGATGGCCCCGAGCCATGATGCCTCCCACGTTGAGCCTGCTGCTGCCTCCGACGCAACTGCCTGTGCCAGCACGACGGCATCCAGGCTGATGGAAACCACCGACGCTGTCGTGCACGTGCCCTGCCCGATGATGCCGTCACATCCTCCATCTGCTGGGGTCCAGTTGCTCTGGTGTCCACCCCTGCTGGATCTCTGACTCCCGACTGTGGCAGGGATGGGATCCCCACCGAGCTGGCTGCATTGGTCGGGGCAGGTCCACAGGGGGCCCTGGTGGCATCTGGGCTGGAAGACGGCAAGGAGAACGACTGGTGGATAGCCTGCACAGAGGAGGAGAGGGCCGCCACATTGGCCAACACATGCAGGAAACCCCCGAACATGGCCGATCCCAATTGGGCCACGTCGGCACGGTGCACTTCGTGATGACGTGCGTGCTCCTCCCGGGAAGCACGCACGGCATCACGAATCACAGCCGTGCGCATCGCGACCCCAATCAGGACCTTCTCCGCACGGCCAGGGGTTCCCACGTCCGCAGGTGGAGGGGAGTCAGGTGATATGGACATCCCCTCTACCTGCGGACAGGCCTGGGACGGGGCATCCCTGCTGGTGCATGGTGGTGCACTCACAGGGTCAGGGACAGCGACATGCAAAGGCCCCTCCATGGTGACCTGTGCTGCCTCCTGCCCCTGGCCCTGGACTGCACCACTTGCACCAGCAGGGATGCCCCCACCAGGCCCCATGTGTGCCCCAGTGGCGGCCTCCTCCTCCTCTGTGCAAACCACCAACCTGGATGGCTCCTCACCGTCTCCCACCGTAGCAGGCCCCTGTGGGGGCTCACCCACCCGTTCCGCTGCAGCCATGGGGGCATCCCCGCCGCCTTGCTCCACAGCACCGTCTCCGCCCTCTTCTTCACTAGCCGCTGCGTAGAGGGAGACAAAGAACACAAGCATCAGGGCACTGTACAATGGTCCCCTAGACAGGAAGCAATAGCAGATGAGCACCACTGTCAAAGTACACTTCCATCATGTCCCTCCACAACACATGGGTCAGTCCAGGCAAAACACACACAGTAACAGGCATGGTGCATGCCATGGACATTTCCATGCATGTCCAATGGACTCTTGAAACATTCAATGATATGTAACTCACATGCATCATGGCTCATGCCCATCACATGCACACACTTCACCTCAGTCACATCCATCTGGCCCCAAACACACCAAACACAGCGGATACAAGGGTAATTTGGCTGCTTTACTGAATCTCTGCATTGTCACACACATGTGTCATGCATCCATGGCATGCACAAGTCACAGACACGCAGGTCAGGCACACAGACATGGCTACCATATATGTACCTGGCATCAGCACCCATCCCTCACCCCCACCCATGTCCAGGTACAGAGACTGGCATGCTCTCATGTTCAAAATCTGCATAGGGCTCCCCATGCGGCATTTCAACACATGCAACAACCATGTGCATCACACATCACTGGTCGCACATGCATTACCATGATGTCCCTGCACACATACATGCATACATGGCCTATGGCACACATACAGGCAAGTATCATAGAACCAGCACACCGCAACATGCCCTGTCTCACACAGTAATGCATGGACACTTACCGCTCAACTCCAGACGGGCCTCCCTCTCAAGGATCTGGGCGTGGAGTGCTGGGCGTACGCGTTCCAGGACCCTCATCTGGATGGAACTCATGCGGCCCCGGCCCCCCTCCACGAGGCGCCGGGCCTTCACAAGGGTCCTGGACCTCAAGTCCTCCCAGCGCTTCTTGATCTTCAGGACGTCGCGGGTTGCCACCCCCTCCGCGTTGATGGCAACCACACAGTCGGCCCAGATCCTCTGCTGTCCTTCCTTGCTGGCGTGGGACGATCCAAAGAGGGCATCATACTGCCCCAGGACATGCTCCACCAGGACACCAACTTCGGTGACAGTGAAGCTGGTGCCCCTCTGCCCCTCTGGCCTGGGGTTGCCACTGGTGCCAGATGTGGAAGTGCCCGACATGGCAACCCCAGAGGCAGGTGTGGGTGGGCAACTGGGTCCTGGGGCTGGGCTGTGGAGCGATGTAATCCCAGTCGGGAGTCTTCAGTTCCAGCAGGGGTGGACACAGCAACTGGACCCCTGCAGATGGCTGATGTGCAGGCACCAAATGGCAGGGCACGGTGGCAGCAGGCAGGCAGGCAGGCAGGCAGGCAGCAGCAGATGGCACGTGGGAGGCTGCTCGGGGCACTGGGGGGCAGTAACTCGGCCTTCTGGGCAGGAGCGTGGTCTTCCGTGTGTTTTCGCGTGGCCAGCTTGATACGGAGTGATTTGGCACGTGAAAATCCTGCACGTCAGCGTGAAATCCGAGGAAAGGCCCTTAGCGCGTAAGCGCGTCAGCACGCATACGCGATTCTATTGGACCAGAGTCCCTCAGCGCGTAAGCGCGTCTGTGACGTGACCCGCACGGGTGTTCCCCACTCAGCACGTGATGACGGGGCACACGTGGAGATACTGCACGTCAGAGTGTCATCGCGTGTAATTGGACAAAAGTGCGCGTACACGCGATTGGCCTATGTACGTGTATTTAATGGGTGCGCGGGCACTTACACACGCAAGTACGTCAGCGAACCTGTATCCCGTGGTGCGTGTGAATTTCCACACGCTATTGGACTGGGAACTGGATTCCAGGGGTGCGCGGGTCACACGCTGTATCCCGTGGTGCGTGTGAATTTCCACACGCTATTGGACTGGGAACTGGATTCCAGGGGTGCGCGGGTCACACGCTGTATCCCGTGGTGCGTGTGAATTTCCACACGCTATTGGACTGGGAACTGGATTCCAGGGGTGCGCGGGTCACACGCTGTATCCCGTGGTGCGTGTGAATTTCCACACGCTATTGGACTGGGAACTGGATTCCAGGGGTGCGCGGGTCACACGCTCGCCTAGAACACGCGCAAAGCATACATTTGCGGACTTTAACAATAACAAGCTCAGACGCCAGGATGAACATACCGTTCCTAGCAGCAGTGGCAGTGGGCTACCAAAGGAGGAGGAGGAGGATAGTCAGGGCCAGAAAATTCACACCCAGAACCAGCCTTTTCGGGATGCCTGATGACCAGGTGTATGGGAGGTACAGGTTTCCACCACACATCATACTGGACCTGGTGAGTGAGTGGGAGGATGACCTCACATCACCCACCCTGTGCTCCCAAGCACGCAGCCCCCTGGAGAAGGTCCTCAATGTACTGCACTTCTTAGCCACTGGATCATTTCAGCGGACAAGTGCCATAGTGGGTGGGGTGTCACAGGCCACCCAGTCACGCTGCCTACACCAGGTCTTGAACATCATGACTGCACGCCCATCAGTCCGCAGGCACATATACCTGCCCAGAACACCTGCAGAAAGGCATGCTGCCGCCCTGGATTTTTACGCTGTGGCACGATTCCCCAAAGTGCTAGGTGCCATCGACTGCACCCATGTGGCTCTACGTCCCCCCAGGGCATCTGAGCAAATCTATAGGAACCGCAAGCACTGGCATTCCATCAACGTGCAGGTAGCATGTAATGCCAAGGGAATCATCACCTCAGTATATGCCAACTATCCCGGCTCCACCCACGACAGCTTCATTTACCGAATGTCCACCCTAAGCTGGGACCTAGAAGCTGGGCGGCATGGCGATACATGGCTGCTTGGTGAGTATGTATGCCACTGCACATGCATGCATGTTGGATACTGAGCAAGGTCACAACCCCACCAATGATACCAATCACCACCTCCACAGGGGACAGTGCCTACCCTCTCAGCCCCCACATGATGACGCCAATTCGGAACCCCACCACGCCACCCCAGGTAAGATATAACACAGCCCACATTACAACCAGGGGCATAGTGGAGCGCACATTCGGAGTGCTAAAGTCACGCTTTCGCTCCCTTGACCGTTCTGGCGGGCAGCTGTTATACGCTCCCCCAGTAGTGTGCAGGATCATAGTGGCAGCATGTGTCCTGCACAACGTTGCAACACGCCGGGGCCTGGCCGTGGACATGGTGGTGGCCCCACATCCCCAACCACATGCACAGCCGCTGCGCATGGGAGGGGAAAGGGCACGGGGGGAGGCAGCCCGTACACAGCTAGTGGCTAATTACTTCACATAGAAATCACACACCTGTGGAGTGCACACTGCCCTGGCACATTCCATCTGACAATCAATGATGACTCAACCTGACACTGATCCTGAATGTCTGGAGAATGAACCGGGAATACCATGTCAGCCTGAGATTGTTCACCTGGAAGTGTCACAATGTGTGCATCCCTACCCACACAGACACCACCAATGCAGTTTTGTGAAGTTACACATTGAAGCAGCTAAAATGAATACCCACTTGCAAAATGCAACAAGAGGACAGTGCCATGTCAGCCAACCCAACCCCAGCACCGCCACATGACACACTGTGCCATGTCATGCTAATTGCAGGTAAACAAAGTAATCCCCACAACATGACATCAGTCTCACTATGTACAGTGGCACTATTAGAAACCTGCAACACCTGAAATGCTCACAGCAATGCCGGACCAACAACATACTTGAGCACGTAGTACCATTGAAATGACATCACAAATGTTACATATCAGTAGTCTCACCACCTGGAAATGCCTGCACTCCCACCACTACCAACTGTGCAGTGTTGTCGCCATGTAGAGTTGTAGGTGCACTGCTGCCAACATGGACCCCATCTCCAGACTAGAGGTCCTTGTGTGGACATGAGGAAGGGACCTGCAAATTGGGAGGTAGACACAGAAGAAGAGTTACACATCAATGCAACATGCAGTGTACAACACAACAGCAATATGCACTAGGAATGTATACACAGTATTGACTACAGACTGCCCACACAGCTCATGGGAGTCCAACGTCACTGTGTAATTCACTGTCACTTGGGCACACCCTTTGCAAGCCCATGGAAACGGGAAGCAGGAGGGGTGTGTGTGACTCAAACTCAAGCATCTGAACCAAATACATTACAAGCCTGCATGTGCCCAGCCACAATGCAGTGTATGCCCACAGGAACCACGGAAGCCAACAGATCGTCCCAAAAAAATTGGGAATAAAAGAAATCAAAATAAAAATAAAAATAAGAAACAATCAAAAATGGCCATTGATGGGCCCGGGGGGGTTGGGGAGGCCACCCAGGAGGTCCGAGGACAGGATGCACACCAGAACCCACCTGCGTGGATCCTGGGAAGATAAAACACCTCCATGGGCTCATGGCCCACACGGCTACCCTATTGTGGGAGTATCACTGCTGTCGCTATTATCACCCTGTGCAGCTGCATCCGGAGGTGGTTGCACTATGGGAGGCAGCCCACGCAAGGCCCTAGTCTGCTCCTCCATGGCTGCAAGCATGCGGGTGTGGTAGGTCTGGTTCTGGAGGATGAGTGTGCGGAGGTCCCCATGCAACAACTCACGGGATGCCCGGACCTCCGCCCTCGTTGCCTGCATCTCAGCTGAGAGCGTACGGGTGAGACGCTCCAGCTGCTGTTCTGTCCTTTGGTGTGTTGAAGCCTCAAGCTCAACAAGAGTCGTCCTGAGGTGAAGGAGCTCCTGCCTCAGGGCTTCCCTGTGGCCCTGTGACTCAATGGAGATGGCCTCCTGCAGAGTCGCCAGTGCCGCCCGCCTGTCCCTGTTGGACCCCAACATGTCCTCCCTGTGTGACTGGCAGATGGAGTCGGTTGCCTGCTCTAGTCGCTCCATCAGCCTTTCTGGGGGGACAATGGAAGTGGCCACCCTATCCATGGCCTGAGCCATCATCTCGGATGATGCAGCCTGTTGGGTAGCCATACCGTAAATGGATTGCTCCCATGCGGTATTGCCGGGTGGCGTACGGCCACCACGTCGGCGGGCACCACACCTGTCTGGGGCAAGGCGAACTGCGCCTTGCTGTGCCGGCACTGCCTGAGGCTGCAGGACTGCATTCCCCCTCTGATCTGCTGGCCCAGGAACAGGATCAGATGTCGCGGAGTGTTACCCTGCATCCGTAACCACCGAAGGCGTAGCTGCCAACACTGACATCCCCATGGAGGGTACTGACCCTGGTGCAGGTGGGTGAGACAGAACAGAATCCCTCCCTGGAACACTCACCTGCGACGGCACGTAGGTCTCATCCGAATCAACACCTGAGTACTGAGGCTCGGGGGAGGTGCAGCCAGAGACACCCCTTGAGAGCACGACCTGCAGCACTTGTGGGTTCTCCCCCACCACCACACCACGTCCCTCACTGATGGTTGGTCGGCCCTCGGACCCCTCCTGGGTCTGCACCATCTCCACAACCCCAGCAGTATCAGGTGCATCTTCCCCTGCAAAGACATGAAAACAAAGAAATGGAAACAGGCATTAGCACCATGGCACACATTGAGGGCTGAGAAGCAAGAGAACCAGTACTTGATTGACACATGTCCCACATGACTAAAACCCTCCCATGCATGCACCCTCACTGCGTATGAAGTGCAGGCAAATGGCACACACTGATGACACCAAGATGGAAGATGAACACATTTTCTGCATGCTGCCTGGCAGTGGCATCACACATTGGCCTGTGATTGGCAGGTGAAACACACATGCCATCACACAGATGGCATGTACCATTGCTATTGAGTGAAGATGGAGAGGAGGGCAGCACCTATTCATTCAGTCCAGTTCCCGCATGTAATTGCTTTTCTAATTCTAACAGGTCAGATTTTCCACCTGGAGCTGCCAGTCTGAAATGGTCAAATTGCACAGGGACATGTGTGTACAAATGATATCCAGGTAACAAAGTCACTCCACTTTACCATACCCATGTCAGACATGTGACTAGTGGACAGCGACATGCCTAGTGAAAGTGGTGGAATGCAAACAAACTGACTGAATGAACAGTGAAAAAGAAGCAAATATGTTGTGGCAAGGTGACACTTCAAGGGCAACTGGCGTGCAGTTGTGCTAGATGTCTACTGTTGGCAGAAGGGATACTGCTATGGCCAAATGCAGCTGCGCAGGAAGGATTGCATGAAGCACATGGCTGACCCATACGACTCAGGCGCACACACTCTCACCTGGCACCCGAACAGAAGCCCTCACACACACACCATGCACATGGATGACACACACATGCATGTGCACTCACCGGACAATGCCTCGTAATCAGCCAGATCTCCCACGCCTTGGATCTGTTCCTCCGTGACGTAGGTCCCAGCGACTGACTCATGTGGAGTGAGTTCCATGTATACTACTGGAGACCCACCTCCAGTCACTAGAGTTGCGGCATGACTTGAGGCCAGCTTACTCTTTGCCCTGCGCTTTAGGTCATTCCAGCGCTTATAGCAATCATTGGCTGTGCGCCTCACGATTCCAAGGGCACTTACGATGTCCGCAATGGTCTGCCAGTGTGCCTGGCGTTGTGCAGGTGTGGTCTTGGATCCTGCAACAATGACCATCTCGTTGTCATGTCCGGACACATACTCGACAAGTGCATTCAGTTCGTCATCCGTGAAGCTGGGCTTCCTGGACGGGCCGGACTGTGTAGCCGTGTCTGGGGCATCAGCCTGTGCCGGACGAGCACTCTTCCTCTTCCGCTTGGAAGGTGGTGGTGATCCTGAGTGTCCTGCGCCGCTCTGGACACTAGGGGCAGGAGCCCTGGTGGACTCTGTATCAGGAGTGTGGGATTGCACACTCAGCATGGGAGTTGGTGCAGGCATTGGCTCTAGTGTGATGGTGTCAGGGGGAATGTCAGCAGCATGGACTAGGACCGACACTGTCCTGGCTGGGTGTGTGAGGGCTGGGGTGGATGGAGCCGCAGCTGCCCCTGCAGCCTCTCCGCCCTGCCTCCTTGGTGCAGCAGATGACCTTGCTGCCCCAGATCCACGTGGCATGATGGCATCAACGTGCACCAGCGCACGTGTCGTAGCCCTGCTGACCTGGAAGTCAGCCATGGAGTCAGCCAGGTCTGGTGCCACAATGGGCTGGTCCAACAAGGGCTGAGCATGGATGGTGTCAGCCACATCAGCCTCAATGGGAGCGGGGGAAGGGGGGGGGATTATGGGTGCCCGTGACTGGTCCTCCACACATGGGGGGACAGGCTCACCCTGCAAGTTACGACCACGTCCCCTACCAGATCCACCACGGCCACCACTTGTGGCTCTTCCACCTTTGCCACCCTTACGGAATCCTCGCCTCCCAGCCATGGCACTGATGTTAATGTGCATATGGGAGTGGATGTAGACTATTGTCCTGGGCAATTGGGGGTCAAAGGGGTTGGGTACCAGATGGTAATTGTACCCTAGTGCTCTAGCAAGGCTGAATGTAACCCCTGGGAAAGATGACGGGTCACGCAACGCACAGGAGGCCCAAAAAAGGGAGATGACGTGCACGCAACCCCTCCTAGACCACGTGTGCAGAAAGAAAAACCTGCACTACGCTGTGGCACCCAGAAACACAAGAATGAACGTATGCGTGTCACACGCAGCCTAGAATGACCTCTGAAGGGGTAGGCTACACACGGGGCAAGCACAGATGTTAGATACGTGCGTGACTCACCGTCTGCCTGGTAAACGAGCGTGTAAAAGGAGCATGTTTGGTTGGCAACACCCCCGCCAAAAGAAGATTTGTCCGCTGTCTGAGGAGACAGGACAACAGTAGAAGGGAACACTGTTTGAGGGAACAGGCCCAGGTAAACCAGTAAAAGAGAAAAAAGAGAAAAAGCTGTCAGAGGTAACAGGGAATACGAACTTGAAACGCCGTGAAGTAAATCGCGTGTGAAACGACAAGAAGTACAGAATTCACCCACTCGCTCTCCACGAAAAGCACGTACAAGGGAAACGTGTTCTACACGTACCTTTTATACAGGCCCACACGTCCAGCGTCACTTACGCAGCGTGTACGCGCTAGGGCCATTTTCACCTATTACATGCTTTGTCACTTCTGCGTGTAGGGCCATTTCCACCAATTACACGCTTTGTCACTTCTGCGTGTAGGGCCATTTCCACCAATCTCACGCTTTGTCACTTCTGCGTGTAGGGCCATTTCCACCAATCACACGCTTTGTCACTTCTGCGTGTAGGGCCATTTCCACCAATCACACGCAATTACACTCTGACGTGCAGTCTTTCCACGTGTGCTCTGTCATCACGTGCTGTGTGGGAAACACCTGTGCGGGTCACGTCACAGACGCGCTTACGCGCTGAGGGCCTTTCCTCAGTTTTCACGCTGACGTGCAGGATTTTCACGTGCAAAATCACTCCGTACCAAGCTGGCCACGCGTACGCAAAGGCCGAACTACTGCCCCCCAGAGCCCGAGCACGCTCCCACCTGCTGCTGCCTGACTGCCTGCTGCCCCTGCACTGCTGGGGGGTGGGGGTGATAGGGGACATGAGTGGGGGTCTGGTGGGGGCTGCCCCTGGTGACTGGGGGGGTGGGGGTGATAGGGGACATGAGTGGGGGCCTGGTGGGGGCTGCCCCTGGTGATTGGGGGGTGGGGGTGGTGGGAGACATGAGTGGGGGCCTGGTGGAGGGTGCCCCTGGTGGCTGGGGGGTGGGGGTGGTGGGAGACATGAGTGGGGGCCTGGTGGAGGGTGACCCTGCACTGCTGGGGTGTGGGGGTGGTGGGAGACATGAGTGGGGGCCTGGTGGAGGGTGCCCCTGGTGGCTGGGGGTGGGGGTGGTGGGTGACATCAGTGGGGGCCTGGTGGAGGGTGACCCTGCACTGCTGGGGTTTGGGGTTGGTGGGAGACATGAGTGGGGGCCTGGTGGAGGGTGACCCTGCACTGCTGGGGTGTGGGGGTGGTGGGAGACATGAGTGGGGGCCTGGTGGAGGGTGACCCTGGTGGCTGGGGGGTGGAGGTGGTGGGAGACATGAGTGGGGGCCTGGTGGAGGGTGCCCCTGGTGGCTGGGGGGTGGGGGTGGTGGGTGACATGAGTGGGGGCCTGGTGGAGGGTGACCCTGCACTGCTGGGGTTTGGGGGTGGTGGGAGACATGAGTGGGGGCCTGGTGGAGGGTGCCCCTGGTGGCTGGGGGGTGGGGGTGGTGGGTGACATGAGTGGGGGCCTGGTGGAGGGTGACCCTGCACTGCTGGGGTGTGGGGGTGGTGGGTGACATGAGTGGGGGCCTGGTGGAGGATGACCCTGCACTGCTGGGGTTTGGGGGTGGTGGGAGACATGAGTGGGGGCCTGGTGGAGGGTGCCCCTGGTGGCTGGGGGGTGGGGGTGGTGGGAGACATGAGTGGGGGCCTGGTGGAGGGTGCCCCTGGTGGCTGGGGGGTGGGGATGGTGGGTGACATGAGTGGGGGCCTGGTGGAGGGTGACCCTGCACTGCTGGGGTGTGGGGGTGGTGGGTGACATGAGTGGGGGCCTGGTGGAGGGTGACCCTGCACTGCTGGGGTGTGGGGGTGGTGGGTGACATGATTGGGGGCCTGGTGGAGGGTGACCCTGCACTGCTGGGGTGTGGGGGTGGTGGGAGACATGAGTGGGGGCCTGGTGGAGAGTGACCCTGGTGGCTGGGGGGTGGGGGTGGTAGGAGACATGAGTGGGGGCCTGGTGGAGGGTGCCCCTGGTGGCTGGGGGGTGGGGGTGGTGGGTGACATGAGTGGGGGCCTGGTGGAGGGTGACCCTGCACTGCTGGGGTGTGGGGGTGGTGGGAGACATGAGTGGGGGCCTGGTGGAGGGTGCCCCTGGTGGCTGGGGGGTGGGGGTGGTGGGTGACATGGGTGGGGGCCTGGTGGAGGGTGACCCTGCACTGCTGGGGTTTGGGGGTGGTGGGAGACATGAGAGGGGGCCTGGTGGAGGGTGACCCTGCACTGCTGGGGTGTGGGGGTGGTGGGAGACATGAGTGGGGGCCTGGTGGAGGGTGCCCCAGGTGGCTGGGGGGTGGGGGTGGTGGGAGACATGAGTGGGGGCCTGGTGGAGGGTGCCCCTGGTGGCTGGGGGGTGGGGGTGGGGGGAGACATGAGTGGGGGCCTGGTGGAGGGTGCCCCTGGTGGCTGGGGGGTGGGGGTGGTGGGTGACATGAGTGGGGGCCTGGTGGAGGGTGACCCTGCACTGCTGGGGTGTGGGGGTGGTGGGAGACATGAGTGGGGGCCTGGTGGAGGGTGACCCTGCACTGCTGGGGTGTGGGGGTGGTGGGAGACATG
Organism: Ambystoma mexicanum; assembly: GCF_040938575.1. Lineage (NCBI taxonomy): Eukaryota > Metazoa > Chordata > Amphibia > Caudata > Ambystomatidae > Ambystoma > Ambystoma mexicanum. The sequence goes on from NC_090937.1 coordinate 1,534,637,811, forward strand.
AGTGGGGGCCTGGTGGAGGGTGCCCATGGTGGCTGGGGGGTGGGGGTGGTGGGTGACATGAGTGGGGGCCTGGTGGAGGGTGAACCTGCACTGCTGGGGTTTGGGGGTGGTGGGAGACATGGGTGGGGGCCTGGGGGAGGGTGACCCTGCACTGCTGGGGTGTGGGGGTGGTGGGAGACATGAGTGGGGGCCTGGTGGAGGGTGACCCTGGTGGCTGGGGGGTCGGGGTGGTGGGAGACATGAGTGGGGGCCTGGTGGAGGGTGCCCCTGGTGGCTGGGGGGTGGGGGTGGTGGGAGACATGAGTGGGGGCCTGGTGGAGGGTGCCCCTAGTGGCTGGGGGGTGGGGGTGGTGGGTGACATGAGTGGGGGCCTGGTGGAGGGTGACCCTGCGCTGCTGGGGTGTGGGGGTGGTGGGTGACATGAGTGGGGGCCTGGTGGGGGGTGACCCTGCACTGCTGGGGTGTGGGGGTGGTGGGTGACATGAGTGGGGGCCTGGTGGAGGGTGACCCTGCACTGCTGGGGTGTGGGGGTGGTGGGAGACTTGAGTGGGGGCCTGGTGGAGGGTGACCCTGGTGGCTGGGGGGTGGGGGTGGTGGGAGACATGAGTGGGGGCCTGGTGGAGGGTGCCCCTGGTGGCTGGGGGGTGGGGGTGGTGGGTGACATGAGTGGGGGCCTGGTGGAGGGTGACCCTGCACTGCTGGGGTTTGGGGGTGGTGGGAGACATGAGTGGGGGCCTGGTGGAGGGTGCCGCTGGTGGCTGGGGGGTGGGGGTGGTGGGTGACATGAGTGGGGGCCTGGTGGAGGGTGACCCTGCACTGCTGGGGTGTGCGGGTGGTGGGTGACATGAGTGGGGGCCTGGTGGAGGGTGACCCTGCACTGCTGGGGTTTGGGGGTGGTGGGAGACATGAGTGGGGGCCTGGTGGAGGGTGCCCCTGGTGGCTGGGGTTTGGGGGTGGTGGGAGACATGAGTGGGGGCCTGGTGGAGGGTGCCCCTGGTGGCTGGGGGGTGGGGGTGGTGGGAGACATGAGTGGGGGCCTGGTGGAGGGTGCCCCTGGTGGCTGGGGGGTGGGGGTGGTGGGTGACATGAGTGGGGGCCTGGTGGAGGGTGACCCTGCACTGCTGGGGTGTGGGGGTGGTGGGTGACATGAGTGGGGGCCTGGTGGAGGGTGACCCTGCACTGCTGGGGTGTGGGGGTGGTGGGTGACATGAGTGGGGGCCTGGTGGAGGGTGACCCTGCACTGCTGGGGTGTGGGGGTGGTGGGAGACATGAGTGGGGGCCTGGTGGAGGGTGACCCTGGTGGCTGGGGGGTGGGGGTGGTGGGAGACATGAGTGGGGGCCTGGTGGATGGTGCCCCTGGTGGCTGGGGGGTGGGGGTGGTGGGTGACATGAGTGGGGGCCTGGTGGAGGGTGACCCTGCACTGCTGGGGTTTGGGGGTGGTGGGAGACATGAGTGGGGGCCTGGTGGAGGGTGACCCTGCACTGCTGGGGTGTGGGGGTGGTGGGAGACATGAGTTGGGGCCTGGTGGAGGCTGACCCTGGTGGCTGGGGGGTGGGGGTGGTGGGAGACATGAGTGGGGGCCTGGTGGAGGGTGCCCCTGGTGGCTGGGGGGTGGGGGTGGTGGGTGACATGAGTGGGGGCCTGGTGGAGGGTGACCCTGCACTGCTGGGGTTTGGGGGTGGTGGGAGACATGAGTGGGGGCCTGGTGGAGGGTGCCCCTGGTGGCTGGGGGGTGGGGGTGGTGGGTGACATGAGTGGGGTCCTGGTGGAGGGTGACCCTGCACTGCTGGGGTGTGGGGGTGGTGGGAGACATGAGTGGGGGCCTGGTGGAGGGTGCCCCTGGTGGCTGGGGGGTGGGGGTGGTGGGTGACATGAGTGGGGGCCTGGTGGAGGGTGACCCTGCACTGCTGGGGTGTGGGGGTGGTGGGAGACATGAGTGGGGGCCTGGTGGAGGGTGACCCTGCACTGCTGGGGTGTGGGGGTGGTGGGAGACATGAGTCGGGGCCTGGTGGAGGGTGCCCCTGGTGGCTGGGGGGTGGGGGTGGTGGGAGACATGAGTGGGGGCCTGGTGGAGGCTGACCCTGGTGGCTTGGGGGTGGTGGGAGACATGAGTGGGGCCCTGGTGGAGGGTGACCCTGCACTGCTGGGGTGTGGGGGTGGTGGGTGACATGAGTGGGGGCCTGCTGGAGGGTGCCCCTGGTGGCTGGGGGGTGGGGGTGGTGGTAGACATGGGTGGGGGCCTGGTGGAGGGTGACCCTGGTGGCTGGGGGGTGGGGGTGGTGGTAGACATGGGTGGGGGCCTGGTGGAGGGTGCCCCTCGTGGCTGGGGGGTGGGGGTGCAGGGGGACATGAGCAGGTGTGCAGGGTAGTCCCCTGTTTTGTGGGCTGCCTGCAGGGGCCGTGGAGGGTGTACAGGGAACACCTGTGAGGACCCACCCAGCCTAATCGCGTGTGTAACTTCCCACGCACCCCTGTAATACACGTACCCAGCCAAATCGCGTGTGATAATTCCCGCGCACCCCTGTAATACACGTACCCAGCCAAATCGCGTGTGATAATTCCCGCGCACCCCTGTAATACACGTACCTGGCCAAATCGCGTGTGATAATTCCAGCGCACCCCTGTAATACACGTACCCAGCCAAATCACGTGTAAAACTTCCCGTGTACCCCTGTAATACACCTACCCAGCCAAATCGCGTGTGATAATTCCCGCGTACCCCTGTAATACACGTGCCCTGGCTAATCGCGTGTAAAACTTCACGCGTACCCCTCTAATACACGTACCCTGGCCAATCGCGTGTTAAACTTCCTGCGTACCCCTGTAATACACGTACCCAGCCAAATCGCGTGTAAAACTTCCCGTGTACCCCTGTAATACACCTACCCAGCCAAATCGCGTGTGATAATTCCTGCGTACCCCTGTAATACACGTGCCCTGGCTAATCGCGTGTAAAACTTCACGCGTACCCCTCTAATACACGTACCCTGGCCAATCGCGTGTTAAACTTCCCGCGCACCCCTGAAATACACGTACCCTGGCACCCTGGCTAATCGCGTGTATAACTTCACGCGTACCCCTGATATGCACGTTACCCGCTTTGCGTTCCTTGTTTGGCAGCCCTGTAAACTGGTCCAGGGTTAGCGCAGCCCTTTGCGATGATTTAGCGATTTTGAGGGCTTTTCCTTGCGCGAGGGCGTTCTTGGGGGCGTTACTGGCGCTGCTGCAGGGTCGCTGCGATACTCTGCGCCACGGCTGGTTTGGGAGCCTAAAATCCATGAATACGCTGTGCGCGGAAATCGGTTTTAGCGCACGTGCCAGGCGCAGACAATCGCACGCGGATACTCTGCGCCAGCCGCTTGCGACACTTTTCTGCGAAATTCTATGAATTACCCTGTAAGTGTGATATTCAATTATTAATTTATTATAAAGTGTGATATATATATCTATTGTTTAAATTATCAAATAAACCTTTTAAACTTGCAAAACAGAACTACTTCTTGGCTCAGTGGGGTCAGGGGGATTCCAAGAGAGGGGTGTTATATAGGGGTAGTCATCCAGAACGCATGAACTGGACATAAAAATATATCAATAAGGGTTTCCATTCAGTATCCAAGACTAGGCATTGACTTAGCTGTAGTGTTGAATTGAATCCTCTTACATAACACAATATGAATTACATGTGTTTACAATGTGCTTGACTGAAGAAAAATATGAAGCAGTGAACAATTAACTGTATATGGAAGTGTCAATTCTTTCAAAGATTGGGTAACCTGAGATGGTCTTTGATAAAAAAAATAAAAAAAAAATACAATGTGGATGTAAGGAGGCTTGAAATGCTCTGTTGCAAAGCTAAGAAACATCTACCACCAATATGTGTCATAATGAAGAAAGAGACGTTTGGCACCTTTACAAGTCTGGTGGTAGTTCAGCGGTAAAGCTTCCAAATTAATGCCAAACTTGATTAACTTGATTACCGTTAATGCCACATGATCCTGTGGGTTTTCCATGGAATTACAAGAGGTGATCATTGCCAATGTTTGGACTCCATAGGACTCTCTGGTTGTTTTGGACAGATTTAACACTGGAAAATTTACTGCATTGTAAATCGGCCAATTTCTTTTAGGTGAAGTGGCGGATTTAACTCTAGCTTCTCAATGGAGGTAAATCCTCCACTTTACATTCATAATCCGGGGTAGCAGGAAAAACAGTAATTCCATTAATACCACAACAAGTGGTGATAATAAAATTACAACCCATTTTTTCCCACACCGCCAAATTTGTGTGATGGCCTTTGAAAAGATGTGTAACCCGTGCAACCACGCAGGTTATTGGCGAAACCCTGCACATTAGGGATACAGGGGATGCTTGACTTTGGGCATTGCTCATTCTTTCATAATGATATTGATTTGTTATTTGAATAGCGTTTTCACAAAAGTGCTGTATATAGAATATATTCATGTGCAATGATCACCCAATGCACAATGGAATCTAACCCTTTGAGAAGAATCTATTCCTCAAAAAAGGTGATGATTGGAGTGAATGAAAAAATGCACTACTTGACAACTACAGAAGGACAAGTGTCTCCTGGAAAAGTAGTGGGATTCATAGAGGTAGCAATATCAATAATGTGTTCATCAATCACCAATGTGAAGATGAAGCATAAAGGAGTTTGAGAATTGATAGAGAAGTTGCACAAAGGACAACTTAGACCTTGCTTTTTCTTCTCCAGCTTTCCAGCTTTCCAGAGATTGTATTCCTAATATTCTTTATTGCATTGTGAAATTGACTTAGCAGAAAACTGCACCACACTGAAGTGAATGGGTCTCTGAGTGGATGTTGGACGGTCAAGATAAGATAATATCTGAAAAAGCTTTTTGGGGCAGATGCAGCTGCTTCCACTTGTTTGGAATAGCACTGCTGTTTAGCTTTAAAGATGGATTGGTTCTATTGCTTTGCAAGCATAATTCCTTAAAGGGTGTATGAGTTCTGCAGAATGATCGTTTCACCAATGTCCTTCCACTTTCTCCATTATGCCAGCAACATTGTTTCTGACTAAGGTTGTGCCCTCAACACCACCTCGTAATGGCCTCAGAATGCGGCATTACTGATTAAAGCACCTGCTAAACAAACCATGACCATGTCAGAATCAAAATGTGAATAAGTCAACGTGCCAAGCAAAATATGTAATCAAGAAAAGCACTTTTGGAGGCAACAGTCTCAACCCTTCAGAACTGAATTCAGGGTAAACTACCCTGTGATGCGGGTTCCTTGTGGTCTAGTGATCTACGTCTTAAGATAGAGTCAGGAAAGGAAGCTGAGGCACATGAGGTAGACAGGCACCATGGAAGAAGTTGTCATCTCTGTACAGGTGCTCAGCTCATAGGGAGAAGAGCTCAAGTCGAGGGTGCACATGGGTTGAGGGATTCCACCCACTTTTTTCAGTGAAAAACATTGAATGTCCTCTTTGAATTTATGAATCTCGGGGATCGAACCGCAGTCATCAGGTTTGCAGGCTGGACGACACTTCAGCACTGCACTATATAACCTATAAAACATGACAAACAACTAAAGGTGAAAATGTCACATTTAGGTAGTGAAAGTTCCAGGGAAAACATTTCTATTGGTTCTTGGAGTTTAAATCATGCACACCTTTTAACCTTTTGAAACACACACAATATCCTCTCTTGGTTTTGTGTGTGTGTATTGTTTTGTGCAATGTGGGTGGTTATGCAAAGCCAATTTAATGAAATGTGCATATTTCACCTTGACATGCTAATTTCGTGAGACGTCACATCTCATTGCGTTTGTTAATGAGTACCCCCACTTACATTTTTAGGACTTGACCCCAGATAGGGAAAGATCTTAGTGGCGAGGCTCTGCTGTGCAGCACTGTTCCCCTTCCTAGATAAATGATAGAAAGATAAATGTGCTTAGTAATTTAATCGCAGCTATCTCCGCTTTTGCTAATGCAGGCAGCATTTATTGATGTTATGTTATTTCTTTGGGGGGTCAAACAAGGCCCTGTGGAAATTACATTTTTGTAAGCGTTGTTGGTGCTTGGCTAAAGTGCACCCATTTACATGTGCAATTTAATATAATTAGGCTTTTCATCATGGAGGCAATTGGGAAAATGGATAGAAACAAGTCCACTCTGTACTATTTTGATTCGGTTTGAAAATGTGTGTCATAAAATATGGAAATCCGGAGGACTTGAGTTTCAGTGATATAATTAAAGAATTGTTAAAATGTATCAAACATGAGGCCTGCATGCATGGCATATGGAATGTACATGCATTTCTGTGGAATCCACCTGCTTTTTGCAAAAAGCATGAAAGTTCCATATGAACTGGCAATGGGGGTGGCAGATTCTTTATTTACGATCTGTGCCCGGCTACGACTCATAAATCAAGGAAAACCACACAGTGAGTAATGTCTAAAACGGTGTTACTCACTTAGGGAAAGGAGGGCCGCACAACCAAAAATTGCCCCCTCCCCCACAATTCCATGTATTGCTACTCATTTATCGACCTTGGAAGGATGCAAGTATGAGTTGGAGTTGCCGGGATTCGAACCTGAAGTTAACATACAGATCAGAGCACTGAGATCTAAACCCATTAAGATCTCTTACCAGCTCAAGTCAATCAAAAGTGGATTTGGGCCCCTTAGAAACATAAGCCAAAATATGGTTATCAAATATGATCCTCCAATTTTCAGGTCATTTAGCCCCAAATACTGGGCTTCACTATCGTCTGCAATCTCTTTTTAAAAATGCACATTATTAAAAACACCCGGATTGCCTGGTCTCAGCTAATGTTAATGTGCAGCAAAAAATGATTCCTTGCCACTCTCAGAATTCTGAACTGCAGAACAAGTCCTGTTTCTATGACATCTGGACAGTGGAAATGCACTCCTTGCTGGAATCATAGTGACAATTCTCAACCCGGTGAAAGCGATGGTACCCGAATACCTAAAATATAGATGGTGAAACTTGTGTGATTTGGAGCCAGACTAATCACTGGTATCAACATGTTTGATCATATCCCCACCATCCAGATTGAGCTATATTGACTACCAGTACCAGCCCAAGCCTTATTTAAGAACCTCTATCACATAATCACTACCATATTTAGACAAAACATCGCTCATCTCAGGAGCCCAGGAAGATTCAGATGCGGTGACATTGCAAGACTGCAGCCTATCAAACGTTGAAAGAAGAAGACATGCTTTTACCTGTAATGTTCTGGAGCTCTGGAACCCCAGCCCAACCCAATTCTGCACAGTGCCAACACTCTTGCAGTTCAGAAAAGAACTAAAGTCCATGTATTTTTTTAAATAATTCCTCTAAAAACTTTGTACACTGTTTAGGCTGCTCATCTCTCACTCACCTGGCGGCCACCCCCAGCTCGCGGCAACCACCATTTTGTTACCCAAACATTTAGAAGCACTTTTCCCTGCTCCTGAGATAATTGTAGAGGAAGATTTGGGTCTACGCAGTTGAAAATCAAATCATGTTTTAAGCAAGTTGCTGCATTAATGACATTATTTGCTTTATGCAGTTAGTGGTCCTCATGTGTATGCTTCTGCCTGCGATTGGTAGGCCATGGGTAACTTGTTTCTAGGTGGTCATGCATCCCTCTCATCATGAATCATGGTGGCTGATGTGGCAAGGGGGGTCTGGAAGCTGCAAGCTGTGTAGTCCTGACCAGGATAAGGGGGGCTGGAGTTGTGGTCCAATGGGAACACTGCTGCATGGTGCGCTATCCTAATCTGATCCGTACAGGTAGGCGTCTTTGTTGGGGGTGTTGGGTATTTTGTGTAGATTTGGGGCCTGGCGGTATTTTCTTACCGCAGAAAAATAATTTAGCAACAATCACTCCTTGTATTCAGATTGGGTTATGTATAATAATAATACAGTGGATATGCATTATTTCAGTACACAGACATGCGTGGTTTGTATGCGTGGTTGGTATGCGTGGTTGGTGGTATTTTTGGTGAGAATAATTCCTTTGTTTTATTTGTAGCCCCAATATCCAGAACCCCTTCTTTTTGTTTAGGTTGTTCGTGTGATCACTAGAGAGACCTCAGGCTTGCATTTCAGGAACACCACATTTTCATTTATAGTGTGCCACCATGGGCAAATTCTCACTGAATTATTTACAACAGCGAGCTAACATGTGGTATTTATCACCAACTTATTTACGTTTGGTGAGCTATGTCCAGGGCCTCTCTTTCTGCCTACTCATAGACCTCCGTCAGCCGGCTATAACCAACACAGTTAGTTATAATTGCTCATACTGAATGAAATTGTGCACACAGCTGCAGCCAAGTCTTATTTTTACCTACCTTAAAAATGACAATTGCACTGTCTAAACATCTCCCCACATCATCATCACTGTATTGGTAAATGCACAAAGGAAGGAGAAAATAAAACACACTACCCGTCTGCTTTCAGATATTTTTGTGTATTATAAAAGTTGCATTTAAACACGATCTCACCCTTTTTACAGAAATAAATGAAATAGCACAGTAACAACATTATCTGTGAGCGGCGAGAATAGTCTAATTTGCAACATTAAACCTGTTGATAAGACACTGGAATTCTTTCTTCTACACTGACTGAATAGTTTCGCATTCAGACACTCTGCCCCGTACTTTGCAATGTATAATTACCTAATCTGTTCAGCATGTGAAATTCTTCGGCTGGTCGCCTTCTGGATGTGTTCACCCAGCAAGGACAAGCATTTGCTGTCACTCAAACTGGGACTTGTTGACTGGAAATCCCAGTCTCTGCAACCAAGTTGAATCTGCTTTAGGAATCAGGCATCCCCAGCTATCAACCCAGTCCTTCTCCGACTTCTGTCAAGATTTCCTCTCCCCAGTTTCTTCCCCGAGATTATACAAGAAAACTCTGGTTACCTCCTACCAAAGGATCCTAACCAATAAAATGCTATCATGCCCTATCCACCCTCTGCACACAATAGAAATCTTTTACAGTAAGCAACTGTAACAAAACTGATTTTCTGTTATTTGAATCCTTGCTTCCTGCAACTACTATGGACAAAGCAGCACAGAAAAACCAGAAGAGAGAAAAAAAGAAAATCTGCACACAGTCTGAAATGAGTTTCAGCCTGCCTCATTTTGCAGTGAAGAACACATTATATTATTAAGAAGTTAGAATCATGTTAATAGGGTTAATTATATTAGTTCATTACTCTTCAAATGTGTCTCTTGCAACATAGGCATTTCAGATGAAAAGAAAAAATTGTGTGCATTTTGAATATGAAAATAAAATGCGCTTTTAAATGAGAAAAATTGTTTTTTTTTAACCTGTGCAGCCTGTCTTCATTTACATATCCATATGTTGCACTGGCAACACATAGCTTGAAGTAATTGCATTAAACCCATGCAGTGGCGCTGCATAAAAATGCTCAATAACACATGTCTTGCTGTACCACATTATATCAATGCACCAAAGCCATGCAGTGGCGCTGCACTTCAAAAAAAAACATGCTATACATTGATCCTGTGCAGTGGTGCTGCGCTCTGTGCTTCCAAAACCCACTAATTAATCTTACAGGGGTTACACCAAGATCCATAGTAGTGTTGTGGCTGGTGTTGTCTTTAACCATTCTAAGATGTCCGCCAACACGCTAACATACTATGCTTACAGGCTGAATGCTTGGGGAAGGATTGTTGCAACTCATCTTGCTCCATGGATGTATCCTGTTGTTCGCACCTCAGCAAATGGTCCTTGCTGTTAGGGTCTCAAAGTCTTCTCTTCTAGCTGGGGAGCTGGGGGTGGGGTTTGCTTTAATGCTTATCCCCAAAAGCTATCTTATCCCGGTCTGCTCTCCATATCTATGGGTCTATTAAAGAGGCAGTGCAGTTTAATAAATGAGGTTCTGCCAATATATTAATCTGACTAGATGGAACACCTCAAAACATGCCTATTTGAAAGCTGCAGAGGCCATCTGGGTTCATTGCTTCATTGGTAAAATTCCTCAAGGGTGCAAATAACCTTCTGGCCTTATTTGTTCTGCTCTCATCAGAGAAGGGAGGCACTTACATATTTCCCTAATTGGCTTCAATCAAATGTTGCAGCTGATTCACAATATGTGACTATACACGCAATTGCTCAAATCCAGAGGTGCTATTGGATGTTCTCTGTGTTTAAATGTGCATCCAAACTTTAGACAATGGGATACTCATGTATATAGATAGTTCAGCCATATGTTGCCCTGTGCCTGTTGGGACAATGCAAGAGGGTGTTTTTTCTTGCACCACCCAATTGTGACTCCAGGATGCACATATACATGGAAAAGCCAATGGGGTGTATTTGGTGGGGTTGCTGTATTTGTTTTCCATCAGGAAAGAAGATTGATAAAAGACTTCCATGTTTACATTTACCATCATAGGCCTGTTACAGTATATCATGGTGTACTGCGCACTAGGCAGCCACATGGGTGCTGCAAGCCTATCACTTATTGTTGTCGGGTGTGCACACTTGACACTTGTGTGTATAAGGGGTTGATTAGCCCATTATTTATGGAGGAATTGGACCTCTGTGCAGTTATTTAGGTTTAATGCCATTCAGATATGTTTCCTCTTCACAGCAGCATAGATATTATATTATTGAAGTTTTTAAGTGGATAAGTGGACATTCTCTTCTGATTAGCATGGCACCTCCCTCTGGAACAGCCTCCTTGCCACTCTGAAACTTGAGGAGATCCATCTCCAGATCCGGAAGCACCTCAAGACTTTCCTCTTTGCTTCTGCCGTTGCTCTTCCTCTCCCCTGCTGATCTGTCTGCTCCGACACCATGCACCTGGTTACCCTCTGATTTTGGTCCCAGGACCCTGCCCACCCAGCCACACACCCGCACTGCCTCAGCACTTTCCTTTTTTCCCCCTGCACTTACGCGTTCTCAATGTCACTGGGACTAGTAAGATCGTTATATCGTTATTTTGTTCTCCCTTGACTCGTCGCTCTCTGAAAGACTTGTGTATGAGCGCGATACAATAAAATATCATCAATATCATATCAGAGTGGTACAACTTTGAGATAGACTGTGTAAGTCTAAAATGGTTGCAGCTCTGTTGGAAGAACCTGCACCTACTTCAATAAAGGAAGCCCAAAGATTTTTAGGGTTTTCAACGGGTAGTTCATGCACAGGTATGCTCATCAGGCTTATAAAGTGTCTTGCCCTTTGAAGGAGGAGAATGTGGCTAAGAGTTTGTCTTGGGATGCAGAAACTGCCCTTCTATACCCAGGATGGGCTCGGGGGCATTCTGATACTTCTAAACCATTCATTGCTGAGACTGAATCCTCTTATAGAGCAGGCAGTGTGGGGTTGCACACTGCATATTGACTCGTTGTGAGAGAAACTGTTCCGTCATTTAGCAAGTTCTTGAAATTAAAAGATGCCTGTATTGATCGCAACGATTTACATTTGGAGACTGGTTTAACATTTTGAAATCCCCTATCCTCCTCTCTACTATTTCCTGCCGCCAGACCTTTTTTCCCTCTCACACAAAGCTTGCCATCTTGGAGTCCTCTTTGATAGTGACCTGCGAGTGCAAAAAATCACCCTCTTCATATTAACCTCCTCAACATTTGTACAATTTGCCTTTTTTGTACTAACCTTGCTACAAAAACTCTTATCTCCACCCTCATGCTCAGCAAACCTGACTACTTCTGAAGCCGATCCCTTTGCCGTCCTCTTTACTCCTTCCTTCATTTGAGCCTTGAAACACTGGTGTATAGGCGCATTATGAATGCCATATCATATCATATCATATCATATCATATCATATCATATCATATCTAGACAAAGTCCTCAAATTTCTGATCCACACTGCTTACAACCTACCCAACTCCTCCCCCACCTCTACATACCAACAACATGCTGACTGGTTCTCAATGCACAACCGCTCTTTTTTTAAGTTCCTTCTCCTAGTCTACAAATTTGTTAATGGTCTTGCTCCTCAGTACCATGTCTGATTGAATCTCAGTTTACTCACCATCTTGTTCCATACAATCCTCCACTGCACTCCCATACACTGCCAGGGCCTCCTCTTGCTTCCGGTTATTCTCTCTACTCACCCCACTCTACTCGAACCCACAGCCCATAACAATCAAAGCCAGCCCAACTGTGGATCTCTTCAAAACTTGGCTTAAACTTTACCTACTTACTCGCCCACTACTAAAAAAGCCCACTCTAGACCCAGACTCACCCAACAACTACCGACCCATTACAACAGTGCCATTCTTGCTGAAAATCCTGGATAAGGCCACTTATCTACAGATACAAGCCTACCTTGAATCCCACAACATCCTAGGCAAGAGACAATCCGGTTTTCGCCCACGTCATGGCACAGAGTCAGCGCTACTCGACCAACTCCTAAAAAATATGGATACAGGCAAATATGCCATCCTCTTAGTCCTTGACCTTTCGGCTGCGTTCGACCTAGTCGACCACAAAACCCTAAGGACAACCTCACCAATCCAGCTCACTTCTCAGATGAAGCCACAACTTGGATCGCATCCTTCCTGGAGGGCAGAACTATGAGGGTCTACTCAGACCAAGCGTCAGCCACTCCCTCCCCTATCAATTGTGGAGCACCACAAGGGTCCTGCACCTCCCCCACGCTGTACAACTTATTCACACTCCCGTTATTCAATGACCTAGAAGAATTCGGCATAACGTTCACCAATTATGCCGACGATACTCAAATCCTTCTCCCACTAACTGGTGACTACGAGCAGGACCTAAAAACCTTACAAAAAACCTATGCCATCATCTAGGGATAGATGGCAGCCAACGGCCTCTGTCTCAATGGAGACAAGACAGAGATCCTACTGGTGGGCCCTAAAGAAACCCTCAGCAAACTAGACAACAAATACAGCACCTTCCTAATTGAGAACTCAGTCATCTCCATCTCCTCTGCTGTAAAAACACTGGGTGTATACCTAGATTCTACCCTGTCCATGGACAGACATGTCAGTTACATCTGCTCAGCAGCCCTAACAACCAAAATAATCAACGCAGCAAACCGCCTCAACATCGCCAGGGCCACCATAGGCACTAAACTGGACTACTGCAACGTCCTCCTACTTGGCACCTCTGCCAAAAACATGAATGGACTTCAGATCGCACAGAACAACGCTTTGAGAGCAGCCCTCAATATTCCAAAGAGGGAACACATCTCCCTAGCAAGACAAAACGCCCACTGGCTCCCAGTCAAAGAGCGCATTCAGTTTAAGACTCTCACCATTACCCACAGATCTATATCCCAATCTGCCCCTAGCTACCTTACTGAACGGATACAACCAGTTCAGTCACTCAGACCCAAAAGGGACTTGTACGCCAACCAACTCGCAATCCCCAACTTCACTAGAGTTAAAGCTGGCGGCTCGAGCTTCGAAGTCCTAGCGCCAAAAGCCTGGAACTCCCTACCACCCAAACTAAGAGCTGAAACATCCCTCATAGCTTTCAGAAAAGCTCTGAAAACGACCCTATTTAAGTGAATCTCACTTATAATACTACTGCATGCAACAATATATGTAAATTACAACTGTACCATGCTCACTGTTCCCATGTACCATGCTCACGGTTCCCATGTAACCTCGGAACTGTAGCCTTGCCTGTAACCATGTCTCCATTTCTGTTCTCGTTATGTTCACCATGCCAAGTAAACTTTCTTGTAACAGCACCACAATGCCCAAGGGCAGCAGTGCGCTTTGAAAATGCAAATAAATAAATAAAAATAAATAAATAAAGATGGAGCTATCCGTCCCCTATCCTACATTCTTCTTACCTGACCCCACCATTGCCTCCAGCAATGCTTATTAATGTAATATTGTGCATATAAATAGTACTCCTCTTTAGTTTGAATCACTTTATAAATATGACAAGACCACGTTTAAACAGTCAGTGCTATTATGCAACAATGTGGTGACTTAATGTCTGATTAGTGGAGCAGGTCAGCATGGTAAAGGCAACAGGAGGCACCATGCTCATTTGTCATGGCATGTGCTTGACTTTCTCAGAGAAAGGACTAAAAAGGCGAGAATTGGAACTGGTTAGGAATTGCACAATACATACAATTTGAAATCTACAATATGTAAGAGATCAGGCTATTAAGACATTTGCGTGAACTGATGGGCATAAACGCACAGCTCAGCAATGCATGGAACAACATGTAAACTTCAATTTTACAGGACAGCCCTATGTTAGGCAGAATTATATGAAGTACTCTTTGGGAAGACCACACACAATAAAGACTACAAGTGACAGTATGAATTCACCTTTGGTACACGCTGTACTACACAGTGGAGTGGTAGCGATGGCTGAGCAGCTAGATTTATCTCAAGAGCAAGTGAGCAGTATCACTAGTTACACAAAGGACAGCAATTACTATGATTCAGACACTGACTCAAGGTTTCTGAGTAAAATAATATACACTTATTTACACATCAGTTGTATAAAATCTCACTAAAGGAAAGCAGCTGAAAAAACACACTCTTAATACACCACACCACTCCCAATTGATTCTGGACAAGTTAAACTCACAATGAAGTATGAGCAAAACGGCACTCCAGTAATTTAAAAAGGGAGGGAAAGACAAAATTAGGTAAAAATTGAGCAGCACCAACAGGTAAGTAAGCAGGGCAATCTAGAAAGAGGAACTACAGTGATGGAATCAAATCAAAAAGGCTTAGGGCCAAAGTCAATAGGACAAAAGTATTTTGCTCAAGATCACACAGTTCAGGGTAGTTGCCAAGACTTCCGGACGGAGTTGGTCGGGAGAAAAGTTAGTTTAAAGAGTAGAGAAGGACAAGCCCTCGGATTGGCAAAAGGTTTCACACACCTTCACCGCGGCTGGATGAAACGAACAACCGGATTTGCACAGTATCTTTAAATGGAAAAGAAGCTGTAGCTGAGGCGGATCTTCCTGGCAGTTCCTGCAGGCTCACGGTTCCTGAAGCGACTGTCGGACTGACATGAAGTAGGAAGACTGGAGGGTCCTGCTCTGCCCAGGGAAGAATCCAGCAGCAGAGCAAAGCAAAAAATAAAAGGTGCGCTCCTTAAGACCCAAGCAGGGTCCGACCTTCCTGGCTATCTGGTTCACCGTAGCTCTGTACAGCAAATTCGACCAGAGGAGGGAGTCCTGGCTTGCGGTTTGGGCGAACTGGTTGATCCCACCAGTTCAGGAGAAGAAGATTCCTGTTAGATCTTCCCTGTTGTTGGAGCTTGAAGATTCAGACCTGTAGCAGTGCTTCACCGGGCGGTTCAGTCATTGCAGGGGTCCTCTTCTGGCAGCTCCTCGTCAGTTCTTTCGTTCCAGGGCGACTCTGCCTTTCCAATCCCAGAGACCTTCTTTTTATGCAGTTTTCCCCCATTCACACAGCCTGGCTGTCAATCACACAGCAGGATGGGTGTCCCGCTGGGACAGTCACCTACCCAATCAAACAGGAGTGCGACTTGGGCTACCAAGGGAACCCATGGCAGGGGTCCTAAAACCCCTCTCTCACATCCTGTCTTCCCAGCCGTTCAGGCCACTAAGGAGGGCGTCTGTGTAGAAGCCAGCGAAAAGACGGTGAACAAAGGAACCAAACCTGGTTTGATGCGTGGAGTAAAACACGAGAAAGACATTTTCAAAAAGAAATGGCGAATAAACCCAGCTGGGACCGTATAAAAACCTATATGGCCAAGCAGGTTTAGTTTGAGGCTACCAAGATAGCCTAAAACAATATTAAGGTTTTAAGAAAACCGCGTTAGGAAAAGTAGGGTAGTTACCACTGCCACCAGCTAAGTCTTGAAAAAAGCGCAACAATGCTCCAAGAGAAACAGACAAAAAAGGATAAGTATTTACCCTTGCAAGTACTCTATGTAAGATAGGGTGTACTGGGTCTGTGGATTTTAAAAAGACTAATAAAGTTAATGGCAACTTTATATGTTCTGGGAGACATTAGTCAGTCCAAGAAAATGGAGTCTGAGTTGGGAAGTCTAAAAGACAACCCTGTGTCACTGCACTGAAGGTGCTGTGTAACACACAATAAAAAGATGATGCCCATGGAGTAGGTGAGGCTCCATAGTCTATGAACACAAGAACATGTTAAACACACACAGCAAAACACATGTAAGAGTGGGAAAAAGTGCTCACACTCTTACCAGTTGAAAAAAAAATCTTCGAAATCCAGAAATTTTGAAGTAAGGGAAATTAGCCGTTCTTGAGAATTCTCCCTATACCCTAGTTACCCTAATGGAACATATGCAGTTAATGTACCCAAAATCAAAGAACCAAACATATGAAAAGTGGACCCAGGTTAAGCTGAAGCTGAAATCTTATGAGTAGACTGGGATAACATTGAAATCAAAGTAGGCCTAGTGACTTCACATCAAGCAATTGGGGCCTTAGTAATAACAGGTGTCACAAAGGTCATAGCTTCGTTTAGACATTTATCACGTATGGTATGGCTATATGATGAGATCAGAATGAATATAGGGTCATAATATTTCCATGCGAAGTTCTCAATAATGTATCGAATCCATGGTATGGACGGCACATTGACAGGCCACTGTGTGTGAGAGGGAAAATAGGCACGTGGTTTGGTGACAGAGAAAGGTGGAGCCTGTGTCTCCTTTTGGAGGTGGAGTGCAACTACTTATTTCTACCCTAATGTACTAAGCTGTGCAATCAATGTACTATTCAACCTTTCAAGACACAATGACAGATCACACAACCATTGATACTAACAACAGGCAGGCTGGCTCACCATGCAACACACAATCCTTATAGATTCCATAGTATGGTATACAAATCAATCCAGAGGCACGTTGAATATCTCCCACATTTTATTTCTCATTTTATTATAACACTACATAGCCGGGACGCGTCACGCCCTCACTCAACAATTAGATGGACAAGAAAGGAAAGTGGCAATAAGCTTACCTACAGGAAAGCCTGTTAAATAGAACAGGTCCTGCAATAGCCTTGGATATATAACCTACTAACCCAAACCCAAGCCTCTGCATACCTAACTCACCTGAAAATCCACACAACCATCTCTCACCCAGCAAACCGCACGCACTTCACCACACTGCAACAACAACACATAAACCGCACCAACAGCACACAAGGTCTCGCATCAGTGCAATACTCACACCAAAGCTCAGTGCACGGTGGACACCGAACTGAAGCTGCCAAAAGCACACCACTTCTCTCACTTTCCTACTCCCTCTTCACCCGAATAACCTAACCCACCCGCCTTCTTGTTTACAGATCCGCCTGTCATCTGGGGACCAATTCCGTTGGTGACGGTGCACGGTATAAATACCTTTAACATTTAACATTTATCTCATTTGCTCCCCAATTTAGCACCACCTCGCCCAACCCCCCTTTGCCATGTCCTAATTTAGATCATGCTGGTGACCATAGTAAAGTGGCCTTCTATCTTCACGCATCTACGATTAACCCACTTGCTCTCTTTAAAGACCCCTGCTCATGGTCTTAGTTACACCAGGCCCTTGGGTAACTGTGCGTGTTGGAATGTACTGTCCAACCCATATAAAATGTGCCCCCATCTAGTGAATCATGTTATTATTATTAGTATTATTATTATTATTGTATTTATTGAGCGTGGATCTAGCTTCAAGAAGGCGACAGAGCGCTTTACAGAGGTATACAACATTACAGATTCATAACGGGGTGCTTTACAGAGGTATACAACCAAACTGATAAACAATGGAGCGCTTTACAGAGGTATACAACAATACAGATACACAATCGATCGCTTTACAGAGTATACAACAATACAGAAACAAAATAGAGCACTTTACAGAGGTGTACAACAGTACAGACGCATAACGGAGCACTTTACTGAGGTATACAACAGTACATATGCATAACAGAGCACTTTACAGAGGTATACAACAGTACAGACACATAACTGAATGCGTTATAGAAGTGTACAACAATACAGATACATAACAGAGCCCTTAACAAAGGAATACAGCAATACAGATACACAATTGAGCACTTTACAGAGGTATACAACACTACGGATACCTAATGGAGCAAGGTATACAACAATACAGATACACAATGGAGCGCTTTACTGAGGTATACAACAATACAGATACATACTGGAGCACTTTACAGAGGTAACAACAGAACAGATGCATAATGGAGTGCTTTACAGAGGTATACACCAGTACAGATGCATAATGCTGCGCTTTTTAGAGGTAACCATATTCCTACTCTTTGGGTGTCTTGCATGCAGAGGGTCATGCTGAAGAGCTCATCAATACATAATGAGTGGAAACACATATACTCAAATTATCTAAGTAGTATGCAGGATCCGGCGCTTTATCCGTTAAAATATACATTTATGCATTGCTGTGCTTAGATGGGAATTTTAAAGACCATTAAAAGTCCGGATTCAATTACAGGCCACACGCTGGTTCTTTGATCTCATGTTTCTGTGTTGGTTCTAAAAGAAATGTTGCAGAACAATCCTTTTTTGGTGTGGTGTGCTTCTCTGCTGGAGAGCAACTCATTCCCTCCCCATATTAATGTCTTTTATGGGCCTGTGCTCCATCTCCATCTTTGAACTCAATAATTATTTAAACCTCATTATCCGAAAACAAAAGCTGCAATTTCCAAATAATCCACGGTTTAGCAAGCAAACATTCCTGTCCTCCCTTCCCTGAACGCACACACAAAAAAGGGAAGACGCGGGGAACAGAAAACCTCCCCATACGTTGTCTTCGCATAATGAGGGCATTGCACTACTCATAAATATAGCAGGTGAAGCCGAGTTGAGATGCCCAATATAAGACTCAGCACATGGTGCCAGAAACAGACAACCGACTGCCAAGAAGCCCGCCGCTGAAGCTTCTTCTGCAATGCCATCCTTTAAACGCTCCTCCCTTTTGTTGCAATAGTTCTCCTAACTAAATTTTACTTTCCATTGTAAATGCAAAACTGTTATTGTGCCATTAATTGTCTGTGGATCCCATGTTGGATTGCATTTGTTATTTGTATAGCGCCAACTGCACTATTAATAGAGTTTCAATGCGCTATTTAACAGTACAAAGCAATTTTCTGCCATTAATAGTCTGAAAAGCGTATGATGCAAATCGACTGTAAAATAAATCGTTTTCTTGTCCCATCGAGTGATTACGATAAAAGTGGTGAACCTGTGGTGCTGGCAGTGGAAAGCCGAGGCTGCAGGAGCACTGGGCAACACAGGTGTTATGAGGCTGTGCTGCAGCGCAGTAAATCAGCCAAGAGATGGAATGGTAGGTTCCTTTAAAATGTGTTCTTCTAAAAATCTATTTCAGTTTAAATGTATTTGGGAGGCTTTGTCCTGGAAAATCCCTCACAGTTTGCTGGGGTCAAAGGGAGTTGGTCATTCTGATTAGTATGGGCTATTTGCTGGCGCTAAAATACCTCCTTTAAGTCAAAACTATTGCATTAGAGAACAGCTAGGCAGAAAGAGCATGTGAGGAGGGACACAAAGCTTGTAGGTGTTCTTTGCTTATTTATTTTTTTATTACCCACCCATTGACTGGCCATGGCCATGCTAATCCCCACACCCACTTCCTGCCCCTCCCCACCCAAAATACCTCCTCCTGGGATCGCTTTGAGCTAGCTTTATCAAGCCTTACCATCAGGCATTGTGCTCAAACTGCCTGACAGTGTTTTTATCAAAGCAGACTTCTGTGAGCTAATGACTTAATTGGAGCTGTAAACATGCTACGGTTGTAATACAAATCTTTTAAACAGGTCTGCGTTCAGCCACTCGCTTTATAAGCACTGTGCATGTGCTTCACTGCAGTTCTGTTAAAAAAAGCTTTGGCAAAGCCAACAGTTTTGTCTTGTGTATAAGTATTAGGCATTTGCCAGGCACTGCTATTTTGTGACCAGGTACTTGCACCATTTTGCAGATACTACCATTGATGGTCAGTTATTAATGCTACAACAGTAGCTGGCAAATTCATTTCCCATGGCTACACAAAATGTACAATGGTTGGACTTGCCAATGCTTGTTTTTATTATGATATGAAATGATATGATATGGCATTCATAACGAGCCTATACACAGGTGTTTCAAGGCGTGACATTTTATATTGTTACACAACAGGTCGGAAAGACCAGTCTGTGTAATGTAGCACAATAGTGTGGTGAACTATGCCTCTCCTGCACTGTACAGGATGTTAGAAATTGTGTTAATGATTCAAAATTATACCTGAAACAGCATCACTGATCCAAGAAATAACCTATCTTGTTTTTCCTGGGGCATCAGTCTAAAATAGCTATTAACAAGAAAAAATACATCATATACGTGTTTATTATGAATTACTCCATATG
The DNA here is from genome assembly GCF_040938575.1 of Ambystoma mexicanum. Lineage (NCBI taxonomy): Eukaryota > Metazoa > Chordata > Amphibia > Caudata > Ambystomatidae > Ambystoma > Ambystoma mexicanum. Next base: position 1,534,658,193 of record NC_090937.1, read on the forward strand.
TACAGTATAATACATGTACCCCTGTAAGCAGACTGGTATAGTCCTCCATGACTTCTCCAGTCCAGGGCATCGGCCAAAGCTCTACACTTAACTCCTACCTACTGGTACACAGGGAGGTCAAGTACATTCATGCATTCAAATATTGGGGTTTTCAAAAGTGGCAACTGCCAGCAAGGCCATTTCATAGCATTACCAAGGTGAGGGGGGAGATGTTGAGGGATGGGAAGGGGGTCTTCATCATTAGAGGCTTTGGGAACATTCAGATATTCAAAGGGACTACCCTGCACCTGTTGCCATAAAGTGTACAACATTCATAGTGTGTAGTGGGGTTTTGGGGCCTGGTGAAGATAAGGTCTAGGGTTTAGCTGTGATGTGTGTGCGGGATGCAGGTACCATATAGGGCAGAGAGTCTATGGATGTGCTAGAATGTGTGTGCAGTAAAGGGTGTAGAGAGTAAGGAAGGTCTTGTTTTAGGTGTTGGCAGAGTGCTGGTATGGCCGATTGTTATTTGGTATTGTGAAATGTGGCAACATGTGTGTGGGGATTAGTGTTGCAGCCTGGTTGTAGTTGCATCCAGAAAGCAAGATGTGGAAGCATTATTAGTGTGGGAGTGTGTGGTGTAGACGTTTGCCTGGTTTAGGTTTTGGGTTTCTCAGGGATTTGGGAATGTAGGTGCAGCCAGGGTTCCAACCTACTGGTGTGGCCTGGCTTTAGGTGTGGCTGTTGCGATTAATGTGAATGTGGTGTGGTTGTAGATGTAGTGTTGTGCAGTTTCTGACTTTAGCTGGAGTACAGGCACTATGGATACAGCCTGGTTGTGGGTTGTTTGTGAAGTCAGTGTGCAAAATGTGGCTGCGGTGAAGGCTTTTGTTCAATTTGGTTACCTGTAGAGTTGTATGTACAGTTGGGTGTGTAATGGAGTGCAGCCAAAGAGGTAGGTGCAGCCTGGTTTGCGATATAGCTGGGAAGTTCAATGCAGATAAAATCTGATCAAATCTGAATGGTTGTGTGTTTGCAACAATGATACTACTATAACATGGCTGCATAAATGAACACGGGTGCAGGTGTGGCCTTGCTTTGGGTATCACATGTGTAAATGATGCAGGTGTTTTATTTTGGTGGGATGGAGAGCAAATTAAAATCTATGCTTTCAGAGGCCCCAACCACCCCTGGACCTTCAACCTTGTCACATTGGACCCTCATTTTCCTAAAAAGATTTATCTGATTGGTGGATGGGTTTCCTCATGTGTTTCTTCTCCTTCATAACAGATCGCAGGTCGACGGTGTGAGGTAGTTTAGTAGCAATGAGTCAAGAGCCATCCTCACTGAATGGTAATGGTACGTAGAAAGATTTCGGCATCTTTGAAGGTATGTGGAAGGGCCAGTTGGCCACTTTCAAAGGCAATGTTTAGGTCAAGCCTTTTTACCATTTCAGTACGAAGCACCCAATCATAAATATGCTGGCCACTCCCAATCACTGTAGGGAACTCCCTGCTTCAGAAAAACATATGGCCCTCATTACGAAGTTGACGGTAACCCTGTGCTACCAGCGGGTGGCCACAGACCCCGTAACAGTGATTGTGCCACCTGATATCCCGGTGCCACCGGGATATCACAAGTGGTGGTGTAACAGTAAATTCCCATTCCCATGCATTCCTATAGGAGTCCGTTACTTCAGCGCGAGACATGTCGGTAGGGGCCTGATTTCACAGCAGGTCAGGCCGTGCCCCTACCGACATTCCTGGAGTATAGCAATCCAGAAAGGGTGCCGGTATGTTTCTACCGGTTTCCGGACCTCCATACTTGTAATGAGGCCCATGGTCCCTTTTGCAAATGATCAATGATCAAGGACAAGTCGAATACAGGTACACTCTGAGGCCACCGAGGACAAGTCGAATACAAACACACTCTGAGGTCTCCAAGGACAAGTCGAATACAAACACACTCTGAGGCCTCCAAGGACAAGACGAATACAGACACACTCTGAGGCCTCCACACTTATGGACCATCAGGCACACCGTTTAGGCCTCCATGCTGGTCAGTTGCATATTGAATCGTTTATTTGGAGTCCACCCTGATAATAATGGTTCTATGTGAGTAAAAGGGCCACTGCTATGGAGAGGTGTGAACAGTTGTATTTTATAATTATTGAGTTTAGTGAAGCACTTGCTGGAGCATACGTTCACCTGAGGATGGAAGGCTACATCCAATACACAAAGGACATATATGCATGTCTCTTTCAAAGTAAAAACAGGTTTTACACTTGACTGTAGAGGAGGAGAATCTGTCCAAGGAGACTGCGCACGGAAGTGGCCTGAAGCCCAAAGCAACACTTTCATCAGAAAATACTCAGCTCAGGTGTAGAGCTATTTTACTGGAGATGGTTGCTTTTCATACAACATTGAGTGGTAGACATTTACATTCTCAAGCTGTAAGTTTGACATGAATCAGACTGTGGCCAATATATGATTATAGTAAAACAGAGAACTATCATAGCATGTCACTGTAACTATTTACAAGGAACGGCGAAGACAGGAATCCTGGTGGGCTTCCTCATGTCACAGTGGTCTTTGGGGTAATGAACAGCCGCATTTACTCACAGTATCCCTCAATTCATTGTAAGCTCCTGAGAGAAGAGATGGTCATATCCTTGACATTAGAAAGCCAGAAGGAAAGGAGGGAATGGCACATGTAGTCAAGGACGCCTCGAGACCTAGCAGAACTAGGAGAGTACTACTGCTTCAGGCATAACCGCCAGTGTCTTGCCTCTAAACTCTCTACAACAAAGTCCTGACTGGAGAAAGGAATTCAACTTCAGAAAGAGATCTCTTTCATTATTTTGGGGAAGATTGGGAGACTAGATGACTTTTTGTTAAGGTAGCAGCGTACTGTGATTTCTTTTTATTAAGAGTGATGTTACTGTTTCCTCTTTAAGGACAATAGGAGTCGAAGCTGAGGGTAACCTGTTGGTGTTGCTTGAGGAGTAACCAGCCAGAAGCTAGTTTCCCAGTGTAGTCTGTGGGTCTGAACCTGGTGACAAGGTTTAAGGTGGTGTTGGGATTTGTAGGTGATGGTGGTCAAGTCATAGACTTTCATCTGCAAGGGCGATGTGATTAGTTAAGCTGACCCTGCAATGTTCACAACAGGTTCTGTCTTAGATGACAATGTATGAGATAACATTCGCATTCAGCACCTAACAAAGAGTAGTGATGGGGCATGGTCGGGAAGCTCTGAACAAGTTTCTTTCCGAATGTGAAAATCTGGCGTTTTATATTTATTTAATGAAGAAAGCTAGGTAGTCTTATCAGGAGGGTGTTTAGGGTTATATTGTTTCTATGCAGTTGGTTTGGTTTATGTACTTCACTACAGCATTAAACCAATGGGACAAGAAACATTGATTCCCGGATGTCAACTTTGGCTCAGTACCAGGAGAATAAGCAGCAACCGCGGCGGAGCATGTGCTCCAGTGAAAATCATGATTGCAAAGGGGGAGGGGTAGTGCGTGATGTATAGAGGGTTTATAGTCAAAGGGTTTATAGTCAAAGGGTCGAATACAAAAGGATTGAATGCAATACTTTCGAACCAAAAGGAAATTTGAATGCACGTTTTTTTTGGGGGGGTCCACCCCCAAGTTCCTGTTTTTGGAGGAAATACCACTATTTTTTTCTATACCAAACAAAAAAAAAATACATAGAAAAAGGCATTCAAACTTTTTTTTTCGATCCTTTTGTTTCAAAAATATTGCATTTCGAAACTATATATTCGTTACTTTGACTGGACACCATATCGAGCACAGGGAAAAAGGGCTTGACAGACAAGCTTGAGTTAGATCTTTTCCGTCACTTCAAACTTTGGCTATCTGACTTTGTTTTCGACTCACAAAGCACATGAGTGATGGTAGCACCATGTAGCAGGAGAGGTGGATGAGACCCAGATCAATACTTCACAGGTTACGGGCTCCCTTTTGACTTTGGGCAAGTCACTTCCCAAGTTTGTACCCACCTGGACCGGGTCAGCAGTTCATTCATTCACAGTCAATACGTTTATTAGCATTAGCCAAGTATTACAGTGATTAGAAGCAGGTGTCCTTAGATGTTTGGGTAGGTGCTGCAGGGGGGTTGACTCTATATAAACTGATCAGGCCATACTCAGATACATTTCTGGTGAAAAAGTAGGCATCATCTCCTTTCAAAGGATGGCAACTTGGGTAAATCCCTGGAACCCAATGGATTCCCTATAGAACTGTGGAAAAGGCTTTGTGGCAGGATATGTAAACCTGTGCTGTCAAAGTTCCAGTGATGTAAAGAGGGAGGCAATCCTTCCCCGCCTGAGGGACTGGGAACCAATCAGTGAGTCCTAATGAGAAGCCCACACAGCGGAATCAAGGCAGCCAGGGATCTAACCCAGAAAATAAATGGATATACAGTCAACGATTAGAAGACAAATGTCTATTAAATAATACATGCCCTGATTTGAAAAAGGTGATTGCCGAAAACACGTGTCATCACCAAGGGCACTTTGAGATTTTTTTAAAATAATTAAACATTAATTATAATAACTAAATTGGTGCAGGTCTCTATGAGCATTTTTGCTCTTTTCAGAGATTTAGGGTTGGTTTTACTTATGTAGTTCTGTGTCATACAGGACCGCATAAGGACTGCAGTGCCTAACAACAGAAGTGTCATCACCTGAGATTTGGAGAGGCACGTGGCATATGAGTCTGTCCCTTGAAGTAGGTATCTGAGACATATGCCATCATGTGAAACCTGTCACGCAGGAGGATGAACCAGGAATGCCTCAGAGGAACTTGTGGGAAAGTCCCAATCACATATTGCTGGGTGCAAGCATCCGAAACAAGGGGATGCTGGTTGACTCAGACGGTTTTGCACTCCCGCAAACAAGTTTTTTTTAAAAAGTGCAAAAACAGCAACTTTTGCAAAAACACCTGCAAAAACATCAGATTTTTAAAAACAGAAACAAAAAGCCATGTTTTCAAAAAAAATGAAAAGCGCTAGCACATCTCATCACTTGCACCAAAAAAAAGCAGCAGCCCAATACTGAATTGGAGCATCTCATAGGTGCACATTCAGATGGGTTTTCGACCTCTTTGCACATATCAGGGGGCGTTTCTGCACATCTACAAACACACCGCGAATGTTCAATCAGGATGCGCTTTTAAATGTGCAGAAAACTAAGGTAACCCATGTGCCAGAGGGTTGTGCATTGCATGACGGGGTCTGCAAAGACCCCGTCATGCAATTTGTTTTTAAATGTGACAGTAGCTTTATTAACAGCTTTTAAATGTGCAGAAAACTAAGGTAACCCATGTGCCAGAGGGGTGGGCATTGCATGACAGGGTCTGCGAAGACCCTGTCATGCAATTTGTTTTTAAATGTGACGGTAGCTTTATTAACAGCTGCTCTCTCACTTGCATTTCAATTCCTCAAACAGGATAGAAATATTTGTGTCATCACATTTTACTTGAAGGGCCCGTCTCAGTGAAAGGCTCTTGAAACCTGTAGAACCTGTAGAACATTGGTGTCTGAAGCGCGTTCCTGACCCTAATGTACACAATGCAGGTGGCCAGCGCATCATTTGGACTACAGGTCAGCCTCCTGGAAATGCTTAGTTCACCTGTGAGAATAGGGTGTACTGCTCATTTCCAAAAATGGAGCATCTAGAAAGAGCACATCCTCTGTTCTAGTTTTAGATGCATAATTTCGGGAGGGTTGGGCCCAAAACCAATGTTTACAATTTTTCTTTAGACATTTTGTCACAAAAGGAGGGGGTACGGAGAGAGAGGAAGAGCGGTCGACCAGATGAGGAGTGATGGGCAAGAAAGCAAAGGGAGATTAGCGGCCCAGAGGAGTGGTCAAGAGAGCCGAGAGCGAACATTGGTCAAGAAAGCAGAGATAGCAGTCAGTTACTGGGGTAGCGGTGTGCAAGAAATCACATAGGGAGTGGTTGGCCAGAAAGAGGCAGCAAGCTGCAGATTGGAAGACAGGATGGGAAAGAGTGCCATAGAATGGGAGAAAGGATGCATGATGCAGAAGGAGCAAGAAGAAATTATATGATATGATACAATATGATATGATAGGTTATTTATAACACACTTAATACCCAGAGGTTTCTAAGCGCGGACCCGGGCATCGAACCAGTGTTGCTCTGTGTGGTCTTTCTTCCAAGGCGAGCACCTTGCCATTGAGCTATCCTCCCGAGAATGGCGGCCTATAGACTACAGGAGGAACTGTTGAGCATAAGGTGTGAATTGGGAGCATGGTTTGAAGTGTGGCTGGGACTAGTGAGGGTGAATTGTTACTTGGCAGCATGACAGAACACGTGAGTAGGCACATGACTGGCAGAGTGAGAGGTTTTGGAGTGTAAGTTGTGAAGGGGAATTGGTGAGTGTAAGGGGTATTGGTGAGTGGGGTTGTTGGGTGCATGGAGGACATGGGCCTCATCATGGGTTGGGGAGAGCTGTACTAAAGCGGCATTAACGCTATTACTGCCGCATTACCACTCCACCCAATTCCGAGTTTGGCCAGAAAGTGGGAGGTTTACCTACATCTTTCTGCTGGAGGTTTTTACCTTTCCACCCATTTTTGGCACTATAACTGCCAGACTATTACTGCTAGTGGTAATAGCGCCGAAAAGCCCCAAAGTGTCCTATGGGCTCAGAATAAATGGGGAGAAACAGTGCATCCACAACTCGGGATCCAGCACAAGTTGTGCCAGACCGAGTTGCGGTAACGTTAATAGAGCGTTGGACGGTATCCTGGTGCATTTACTGCTGGGATACCGCCCAACGTGTGATGAGGCCCATATAGAAGGTGAATATTCTGACAATTACAACTGACAAAGATCTTTAAATTTAATAATAGTATATAGGCACATACAACAAAACAAATACATTGAGTAAAATAAACACTGTTCTGACAAGCTTGGGACATCTGGGACTCTTCCTATTAATTTGATACAAAAGGTGCTAACAATGACAACCTGGCTCTCTTGTAGCCTCACACTGCCTCTATCTTGCAACCTGCCAAACTTACACCTTGCAGTCAATAAACAAAATGCAGAACAATTTCTGGAATAAATACAATTGTGTGCTTAAAAATGAGCTTTTTCATGCCACACAATGCTCAATTGCATGCAGCAATATCCTGGAAGATCTGATTTATAGAAGCTCCTGGGTGATGCACACAGCATCAGGCAGCACCTGGGAGGATGAGGGAGAGCCGTCGGAATCACAGAGGGGCGCCAGAGGAAGAGACATGCTTGCTTCATTTTACTTGGTGGGTGCAGCTTAGATTTGTGAAGGCGGGTGACACACACCCTCCTCTTCAAATCCACCCATCCCTTGAAGTGAGGGGACATGGAATGCGCTATGCAATTGGATTGGTTCACACCTTTAGGAGACACCTGGTAGGTGGAGTAGGAGGAGACAGGACCGTTGGGATGAGGGGGAACACTGAGGTCACTGTTCGCTGGGCCTCCTCCCCCTCCTTCACTGCCACCTAGTCACCGTCCTGCCACTTCTGCCCTTCAATAAAGTCAACTGCCTGCTACAGCACCTCTACTGGCTGCCTCACCCTTTGGGCCTTCTACTAATAATACTGAGCCTCATCTGCAGCTGGTGGAGACAACTTCCACATCAAAGTCTAGTCAGGACACAACCTAAACACCACCTCCAGTGTGGTGTTTGCTACTGTTACCCCTGCTCTCACATCATGGACATGCCAGCCTGCTTTTCCAATACCTCTGTGGTGGTGTGCACGTGAGGCCCTCCTTCCACTGCCTCCGTGCTCGTCTTCTCTGGGCCTCCTCCAATTTCTCCACCTCCTCTACCCCAGTTTGGGCATCTGGCACCTCTACCGAATTAGAGGATAGGCGGTGCTCTGAGGCTCCGGATTATGAACCGGTGCATATAAAGAGCACAAGGATTTCCCCTCCTCATCAATCAAGTGAGAATCCTCCTCCACCTCATCCTTCTTCCCTGTCCAACATAGCAGGTGTGAAATCACTACCACAGATGCTGAGAACTGTGTGTGAACCTGAGAACCCACACATCTGTGAACACCTGCATAACCCTAAGTGGACAAACAAGGGAACAAACACAACAATCCTACTTCTAAAGATACAAGTACGAGTACAACTATTAAAATACAATACAATTGTACATGACAAACACAGAGAAGGAAACATTTGTTTTTCCAGGTTGTTTATAGGGATGCCAATACTTGTGGGAAACCTTTTTTTTTACTTTTATAAAGCGTTACAAAAGGGAAACGTACAAGATGAAAAGACAAACTTTGATTTCTTTTTTTCATAAATGATAAACAAACACAGGAGAATATCACACACTTTACACAAAACAACGAACAAGCAATTGCATGAAATTCTGACTACATTCCGAATGCAATCCTCCATAGCCCTCCCAAGAATTCTCAAAACATCTCAAAATCCTCCAAGTGTGAGTCTTCCCTGTGCCTGCCCTCAAATTCTACCAAAAAATCCCCACAAAACAGGAAGTGTGCTGGGACGTATATAGGTGGATGAATGTTCCTTTAGGAGATTTGTGGCCTCTAATTGGCTGCATGTACTTGGACAAACTCGATGAATCACCCAAGAGGTCCCTGAATGTTTTGACGAACCCAACAAATAAGCCCAATATTCGTCATAACGACCGCACCGAATCCTTGTGCTAGACCCAGCGGCCCGTGTTCTTGTGGTAGGGACAAATCTTCTCCAAAATATTATTTGACTACAGTTGGCAGTTTTAAGGATCCTCTTCCGGGCTTAATATCTACTTTGCCTTCTGTAAGGACAGGCCCATATTTAAAATTTAAAGTGGAAACTTTATACAAATTATTCTTTCATCGAATTCATTGACAAGTTGGTACTGCTGGACATTTAAAAAAAAAAAAGAAAACTTTTATTTTATTTTTATGGTTCAGTAATCATTCTTGTGAAGGATTGCCATCTGACAAAGGTGTAGACATGTAGAGTGTATTTTATTAATAATACCAGGATGCAGGTCATTCTATCTCAGAAAAGGAGATCTCCTAACCCAGTCTCTTTGAGATAACTCCATGCCAAAAATATAGTGTACATCAGTGCCATGCTGAATCAGTATCCTGCTCTGAAAGCACCTGCTCTCCTGTGGATAGAGCAGGGCCAGGTCACTGGAGCACAGGGGCTGCAGTTAAGATGTGCACTTCTGTTCCCAAACTACAAACTCTGATAGCCACATCAATTTGATATCATAAAGGGGTCAGCATTGTGAGTCCATCTCAGCGGTGGAAGTGTTTTGTGTTTGCTGATCAGACGGCCTGGTCCTGTCAAGTGATAGGGCAGGGCTCTAGATGGCTTTGCTTCTCCATTGATCATTTCTAAGATCTGGTAACACCTCTGTCCAGGGAGCCAGTTGGCCTCAGAAGCAGGTACCAAAGGGCACACCATCACAAATGGACTATCCTCACACTGGGAGATGCAAACCAAAAGGGCATTTAATGCTATTGACAAGGAAATGGGGCAGAATTACTGTAGACAGGGGGAGCTCAGACCAGCTGTGGGAAAGTTCCATCCTCTTGTGTTCTCTCTTTACCTCTCTTTCTTCATGTCCCCACGACTTCCTTTAATACAAATCACTTTCAATATGTCAGAAGGCAAAGTCCAACTTTTTTATTTTTTTTATTTTTATATATACAACAGATTGTGCCTCATTAAGAGATTGAAGGTAGCCACGCTGTTTTAACCGGCATGGCTACCCCCAAACTCAGGTCCGGTCCGGGTCCCGAAAAATGGGAATTAGCAGGCCATTCCGACCTTTGCTGGCCCGGTAATTCCCATTCGCGGGACCCGGACCTGGTACGTCCCCATTCCCATTGAGACGCCATAGGGCTCAATGGGAATGGGGAGGATGGTAACAACGGTCCTGTTATTAACGGGACCGTTGCTACCATCCTGTTCTGCTAGCGGGTGCCGCTCTGCACGTCTGGCTGACCAGGCGTCCAGAGCGGCACCCGCTAGCAAACTTGTAATGTTGCGGCGAGGTAACAACGGCGCCGGTAGCACTACCAGCGCCGTTGATGCTTACCGCAACACTTATAATGAGGCCCATTGTGTTACAAAGCGCCACAAGGCTATATGGGAAGGGAACAGGGGAAATGAAAACAATGGCAGACAGTAATATACAGTCGTGGTCCTACTAGGCCTTGTGGCATTCGGCCGTGCAAGTGCATTGAGGAGAAGAGCAGGGGAAGGGTTTCAAACGGGGAACAGAGGAGTGGACAAGGAGGGCACGAGAGGGAATTGCTAAGGGGAGCCGAGGAGGAGAAACTCAGGCTAGGTGCTGGTACAGGTGACTCTCAAGGGGGGATGTGGCGCCACCAAGAGGGGCTGGTAGGGAGCAGGAGTTGATGAGGGCACATTTTAGAGGGACATCTGATTGGGTAGGAGGAGTGGTGGGAATTAGATTTGTTATCGACTACAAAATGAAGACAGTGTTTGATGAATTATTGTATAAATGAACTAGTGATTAAACCTATTTCTGTAACATCTGCACTCCCGTTATCCATTTCTCTCTTCTACAATAAGCTGCAAACTCTGACTGTAGTGCTCCATAATTGTTGAATTCATGGTTGTGCGGTTGACATTCCATATAAGGAGTGCGTCCCCTTTCACCGACACCAGCAAGTCCTACAGGGATGAACCCTATCTTTTTCTGTGAATAATTTACAATTTGAAAAATGGTATCCGTAAGAACTCAGGCCTGTTATCAAGTGAAGGGATGGATTCTGAGATGGTGTCCTGGCAAATATGGCAGTGCCTTCTTTGACCACATTACGAATATTATCTTTGAGTAAAGGCTTAGTGGGCCGGGGTTGGTAAAGGCCTTTTGGGATATCCATTTTTCGCACATGCCCACTCCTGATGAGTGTCGCTGCCAATACATCTATCCACATCTCTCTTTGGATTTTCTAAACTTTGAGCAATTATTGTCAAGGGCATTTTCTCAGGACGTTGCTCAAGACCTTCCTACATTTTATTGCACACACGCCTGATAGTAATCAATCCTTCCTTTATTTATCTGTCTGCCCGGCTCCAACCAATCTGTCAGAGGACAAGAGACAGCAAGTGCCCTGTTTCCCTCCCCCATCCGTCATCCTCCATTATCTGATGGGTCGTGAAAGTCAGCCTCAGTCGCCAGCATGATGGATCTGAGGAAGTCTGTTTTGCGCCTCTTATCACCTGGGCAGTATGTAGAGCAGGTCCTGACAGCGTTCCACCTTCTCCAAGGTTACTGTGCTCGCTACTCGCCACCATTCATCTCATGCCAGAAGCAATCCAGGATCTAGGCTTTTGGAGGGGATATCCTTCACGAGGGCCAAGGGGAAATGGAAGGCGCAATTCATCTTCAGGTGTCCACCTCGAATTTTCTAAGCAAACTTCTATTGAGTTTCAAGGCAGTTACTACCTTCAAAAGACTTAACTCAGGAAATTGGGTTTCGGAAGCAGTTTGGTCTCAATGCAGCGCCCTATAAAAACCAATTCATTATTAAATGAGTTACAACAGCCTATCAGAGGAAAAAGATTTCTGGGATAAGCACCATGTCGTTTTTTTCATTAACATATCATGGTATTATAACAATTTGATAGGCTAGTGTGTACAAATACAGAGCGAGTAACAAAAGCAGCTTTTTAGGAAAAAAATTATATTAGGGATCTTTTTCTTTTAGAAATTCAACAACGAAAAGTTTAGAATAGGCAGACTGCAAGAAGAACGGGCAATTACAGATATAAAGCATATCGGATTCAAATTGAATAAGCATGAAACAAGTGTTACCAATGATGTGTGTGTGGGGGGTGTTAATGATCCCGTGTACATTTAATATTGAAATCAGGTATAAAACGTAGTGCCTGATTTACAAAAAATGAGTGACTTTCCCATGTTAAAACATGTTTGTAAATCAGGCCCTTAGTGTGAAAGATATAATGGAGCTCATGGTGAGCTCGGTTTATCATAAGCAAAATGAATAAAAGCTGCTTTAAAGTTTTTTTACGCATTTCAATTACGTTATCCCCCATTTTCATTTATTTGTGTGGCAGAGAGGAGGGTCGGATCGTAACTTACGATTGTGTCATCTCTTTCCTCTCCATAATACAAATACTCTAGCATTTGTGCCAGGATGCATGTTTAGCAAAACAAAAGAGGGGATGGCTGGAACGTTTAGAATAAATCTTAACCTCTGGCATTGCTCTGGGCAACCATCCAGAGACCACAAGCATCCCCAGACATTATTCAGCCTTTTTGGGTATCATCAGTGAGGAGTAGCTTGGGACTCTAGGCCCAGCAGGCACGGGAGCCACGTCTGGGCATACTCGTCCCACTCGGGGTGACAATAGCAAAACAATAGAGGTGATGGCTGGAAGGTTTAGAATAAATCTTAACCTCTGGCATTGCTCTGGGCAACCCTCCAGACCATGGTTCTTCGCCTGCCAAGACATTACAAAAGGGGAAAACCCAATTACAAATCAGGCTTGGTCCCACCCCCAAAGGGGTAGTCCAGCCCGAACTGCTAGGTCACATCCCTTCTGCACAAGACCACAAGCATCCCCAAACATTTTTCAGCCTTGTAGGGCGTCATCAGTGAGGAGTAGCATGGGTCTCTAGGCCCAGCAGGCACGGGACCCACGTCTGGGCCTACCCGTTCCACTCGGGGTGACAATAGCAAAACAAAAGAGGTGATGGCTGGAAGATTTAGAATAAATCTTAACCTCTGGCATTGCTCTGGGCAACCCTCCAAACCATCGTTCTCACTTGCCAAGCCATTACAAAAGTGGAAAGACCATATGCAAATCAGGCTTGGTCCCACCCGCAATGGGGTAGTCCACCAGAACTGCTAGGTCAAATCCCTTCTGCACGAGACCACAAGCATCCCCAAACATTTTTCAGCCCTTTAGGGCATCATCAGTGAGGAGTAGCATGGGTCTCTAGGCCCAGCAGGCACGGGACCCACGACTGGGCATTCCCGTCCCACTCGGGGTGACAATAGGAAAACAAAAGAGGTGATGGCTGGAAGGTTTAGAATACATTTTAACCTCTGGCATTGCTCTGGGCAACCCTGCAGACCATCGTTCTTCACTTGCCAAGCCATTACAAAAGGGGAAGGACCATATGAAAATCAGGCTTGGTCCCACCCACAATGGGGTAGTCCAGTCCGAACTGCTTGGTCACATCCCTTCTGCACAAGACCACAATCATCCGCAGGCATGTTTCAGCCTTGTTGGGTGTCATCAGTGAGGAGTAGCTTGGGTCTCTAGGCCCAACAGGCACGGGACCCACGTCTGGGCATACCCCCCCACTCGTGGTGACAATAGCAAAACAAAAGAGGTGATGGCTGGAAGGTTTAGAATACATCTTAACCTCTGGCATTTCTCTGGCAACCCTCCAGACCATGGTTCTTCGTCTGCCAAGCTATTTGAAAAGGGTAAACACCATATGCAAATCAGACTTGGTCCCACCGCCAAAGGGTAGTCCAGCCCGAACTGCTTGGTCACATCCCTTCTGCACGAGACCATAAGCATCCCGGACATGATTCAGCCTTTTTGGGTATCATCAGTGAGGAGTAGCTTGGGTCTCTAGGCCCAGCAGGCACGGGAGCCACGTCTGGGCATACCCGTCCAACTCGGGATGACAATAGAAAAACAAAAGAGGTGATGGCTGGAAGGTTTAGAATAAATCTTAACCTCTGGCATTGCTCTGGGCAACCCTCCAGACCATTGTTCTTCGCCTGCCAAGACATTACAAAAGGTGAAAGACCAATTGCAAATCAGGCTTGGTCCCGCCCCCAATGGGGTAGTCCAGCCCAAACTGCTAGGTCACATCCCTTCTGCACGAGACCACAAGCATCCCCAAACATTTTTCAGCCTTGTAGGGCGTCATCAGTGAGGGGTAGCATGGGCTCTAGGCCCAGCAGGCACGGGACCCACGTCTGGGCATACCCGTCCCACTCAGGATGACAATAGCAAAACAAAAGAGGTGATGGCTGGAAGATTTAGAATAGATCGTAACCTCTGGCATTGCTCTGGGCAACCCTCCAGACCATCGATCTTCACTTGCCAAGCCATTACAAAAGGGGAAGGACCATATGCAAATTAGGCTTGCTCCCACCCCAAAAGGAGTAGTCCAGCCCGAATTGCTTGGTCACATCCCTTCTGCACGAGCCACAAGCATCCCCAGACATGCTTCAGCCTTGTTGGGCATCATCAGTGAGGAGTAGCTTGGGTCTATAAGTCCAGCAGGCATGGGACCAACGTCTGGGCATACCTGCCCCACTCGGGTGACAATAGCAAAACAAAAGAGGTGATGGCTGGAAGGTGTAGAATAAATCTTAACCACTGGCATTGCTCTGGGCAACCCTCCAGACCACCGTTCTTCGCCTGCCAACACATTACTAAAGGGGAAACACCATATGAAAATCAGGCTTGGTCCCACCCCCAAAGGGGTAGTCCAGCCCGAACTGCTAGGTCACATCCCTTCTGCACGAGACCACAAGCATCCCCAGACATGTTTCAGCCTTGTTGGGCGTCATCAGTGAGGAGTAGCTTGGATCTCTAGGTGCAGCAGGCACGAGACCCACGTCTGGGAATACCCGTCCCACTCGTGGTGACAATAGCAAAACAAAAGAGTTGATGGCAGGTAGGTTTAGAATACATCTTAACCTCTGGCATTTCTCTGGAAACCCTCCAGACCATTGTTCTTCACCTGCCAAGCTATTTCAAAAGGGGAAAGACTATATGCAAATCAGGCTTGGTCCCACCCCCAAAGGGGTATTCCAGCCCGAACTCCTAGGTCACATCCCTTCTGCACGAGACCACAAGCATCACCAGACATGTTTCAGTTGGGCGTCATTAGTGAGGGGTAGCTTGGGTCTCTAGGCCCAGCAGGCACGGTACCCACGTCTGGGCATACCCGTCCCACTCGTGGTGACAATACCAAAACAAAAGAGTTGATGGCAGGTAGGTTTAGAATAAATCTTAACCTGTAGCATTGCTCTGGGCAACCCTACAGACCATCGTTCTTCACCTGCCAAGCCATTACAAAAGGGGAAAGACCATATACAAATCAGACTTGGTCCCACCACCAAAGGGGTAGCCCAGCCCAAGCTGCTATGTCACATCCCTTATGCACGAGACCACAAACATCCCCAGACATGTTTCAGCCTTGTAGGGCGTCATCAGTGAGGAGTAGCATGGGTCTCTAGGCCCAGCAGGCACGGGACCCACGTCTGGGCATACCCGTCCTACTCGGGGTGACAATAACGAAACAAAAGAGGTGATGGTGGGAAGGTTTAGAATAAATCTTAACTTCTGGCATTGCTCTGGGCAACCCTCCAGACCATCGTTCTTCATCTGCCTAGCCATTACAAAATGGGA
The DNA here is from genome assembly GCF_040938575.1 of Ambystoma mexicanum. NCBI lineage: Eukaryota > Metazoa > Chordata > Amphibia > Caudata > Ambystomatidae > Ambystoma > Ambystoma mexicanum. The sequence continues at coordinate 1,534,673,634 of NC_090937.1, forward strand.
AAGACCATATGTAAATCAGGCTTGGTCCCACCCCCAAAGGGGTAGTCCAGCACAAATTGCTAGGTCACATCCCTTCTGCACAAGACCACAAACATCCCCAGACATGTTTCAGCCTTGTAGGGTGTCATCAGTGAGGAGTAGCATGGGTCTCTCGGCCCAGCAGGTACGGGACACACGTCTGGGCATACCCGTCCCACTCGTGGTGACAATAGCAAAACAAAGGAGATGATGGCTGGAAGGTTTAGAATAAATCTTAACATCTGGCATTGCTCTGGGCAACCCTCCAAACCATCGTTCCTCTCCTGCCAAGACATTACAAAAGTGTAAAAACCATATCTAAGTCAGGTTTGGTCCCACCCCCAATGGGGTAGTCCACCACAAGCATCCACAAAGATTTTTCAGCCTTGTAGGGCATCATAGTTGAGGAGTAGCTTAGGTCTCCAGGCCCAGCAGGCAAGGGACCCGCGTCTGGGCATACCCGTCCCACTCGCAGTGACAATAGCAAAACAAAAGAGGTGATGGCTGGAAGGTTCAGAATAAATCGTAACCTTTGGCATTGCTCTGGGCAACCCTCCAGACCATTGTTCTTCGCCTGCCAAGCCATTACAAAAGGGGAAAGGCCATATGCAAATCAGGCTTGGTTCCACCCCCAAAGGGGTAGTCCAGCCCGAACTGCTAGGTTACATCCCTTCTGCACAAGACCACAAGCATCCCCAGACATGTTTCAGCCTTATAGGGTGTGATCAGTGAGGAGTAGCTTGGGTCTCTAGGCCCAGCAGGCAAGGGACCCACGTCTGGGCATACCTGTCCCACTCAGGGTGATAATAGCAAAATAAAAGAGGTGATCGCTGGAAGGTTTACAATAAATTTTAACCTCTGGCATTGCTCTGGGCAACCCTCCAGACCATCGTTCTTCACCTGCCAAGACATTACAAAAGTGGAAAGACCATATGCAAATCAGACTTTGTCCCACCCCCAAAGGGGTAGTCCAGCCCGAACTGCTAGGTCACATCCCTTCTGCACGAGACCACAAGCATCCCCAGACATGTTTTAGCCTTGTTGGGCATCATCAGTGAGGAGTAGCTTGGGTCTCTAGGCCCAGCAGGCACGGGACCCACGTCTGGGCATACCCGTCCCACTCCGGGTGACAATAGCAAAACAAAAGAGGTGATGGATGCATTTTTATTCTGGTGCAAATGATGGGGATTCCTCTGGAGTTTGCCAGCGTTTTGCACCAGCACAAAGCAGGTGGATTCCATAAGAATCTATTGCAAGTGCTACCTGCCATGCATACAGGCAGCTTTCACTTCATTTGCATGTCAGAGTGCAAAAAGGTTGTGTATAAGTGTGTATGACTCTTTTTCACATTCCCCATTTGGACTTCACTGTGCAAAGGAGGAAAATGTGATGGCGAATTGCAGGAATTTGAAAAATAATCCCTATATGTTCTGTAACTTTGATCATTTTGTCTCATGTATTTTGACCATACTGTGAGAGCCACTGTGATGTTGAGAATGTAAATCACTCAAAACACTATTTTTTTTTTTTTTTTTTGCGTTTTCGAAATTATGTTTATTCAAACAATATAAGCAAGAACAATAACATGAATACAGTAGCTTTGATAAGTGTAATCCCTGCATGAATACAATAGCTTTGATAAGTGTAATCCCTGTGTAAAGTCACCTGATTCTGCAAAGTAATTTTAATGTAAATGCAAATTCCATGCAGGGCTCCACTAGTGTTCGAACTTACGTGCTGTTGGGTCCCCTCCATGCAGTTTTAAGCCTATGAAAAGCAAAGGGTTGTGAAGAGTAAAACAGATAAAATTGCCTTTACTTAATTATTTGTATGCTTTGTTTTGCCAAAAAATAAATGTCGGCTGAAATTGACACTTTGCAGTCAGTGTTTATTGATAGATTCCTATGGATTCTGCCTGCTATTTAGCAGGCTCAGATGCAAGGCCGATTCCTTGGGAATTCTTTGGTTTTATGCATGAAAATCTCATGGAGATGTAAAACCTGGAGGTCTTCCATCGTTCTTCCATGGAGGAGAAAAGCAGCTACACAAAAGGTACACAAACTAGCCGGAGTACAGAATTAAGGCATAAAGGCCCTATGCTTTGCTTTTATGTTTTCAGTTTGCACACTATGCATTGGAAAATGATCTCCAGTAGAGTGTGCAAACGAACAAAACATTGATGATAGTTGGTATGCGGATCTCCCCGGTGGATTGTGAGGAGGTAGCCTAGCAGTAGCTAGGTTGTCTACTACACCCACCCAGGATTTGCTAGGTGGTCTGCTACACCCACCCATGATTTGCTGGGTGGTCTGCTACACCCACTCAGAATTTGCTTGGTGGTCGGCTACACCCACCCAAGATTTGCTAGGTGGTCTGCTATACCCACTCAGGATTTGCTAGGTGGTCTGCTACACCCACCCAGGATTTGATAGGTGGTCTGCTACACCAACACAGAATTTGCTGGGTGGTCTGCTACACCCACTCAGGATTTGCTAGGTGGTCTGCTATGCTCACTCAGGATTTTCTAGGTGGTCTGCTAAACCCACTCAGGATTTGCTAGGTGGTCTGCTATGCTCACTCAGGATTTGATAGGTGGTCTGCTACACCCACTCAGGATTTGCTTGGTGGTCTGCTACACCCATTCGGGATTTGCTAGGTGTTCTGCTACACCCACTCAGGATTTGCTAGGTGGTCTGCTACACCCACTCAGGATTTGATAGATGGTCTACTACACCCACTCAGGATTTGCTAGGTGGTCTGCTATGCTCACTCAGGATTTGCTAGGTGGTCTGCTACACCCACTCAGGATTTGCTAGGCGGTCTGCTATGCTCCAAGAGGATTTGTATTGGTGGTCTGTTACACCCAGCCAGGATTTGCTAGGTGGTCTGCTACGCCCACTCAGGATTTATTTAAACAGCAACATCTTCAGATCCTTTCTGAACTGCAGGAGCATTTGAGCCATGGTGATGTTGTGTAGGATGTTGTTGAACACTGTCAGCTTCTAATTGGGGAAGCCTGTTTTGTCGTTTTCTCTTTCCGCCATTTATTAATTTCCAGTCTGGAGTAGCTTTTGGAATGGCACTGACCTCCAGAGATGTCTAGCGTGCCGGCTGGGTACTGCAGTGCTTAAGTTGATGATGCAATCTTGAATGGTATGCAGGTTATTTGGAGTTGGTCTAGACTGGCATTGACAGTCAGTGCTAGGACCCCATTGACAATTGGGAGGCTATGGTGGAATTTTCTGATGAGGGTAATTAGTCTGGTGCATGGAATAGGGTAGTATTAGGACTGGGGAGAGCACTTAAAAAAAACACGTTCCATCAATGTAGCTGTAATTCTACTTACAAACGGACAACATTTCTGAAGTTGGATGGTGGCAAAAAGGGTTTTATTTAATGCAGTAATGTTTAAACAAGGCTGAGTAGTGCCTTTTGTTGATGCTGGGTGTGAAGGAGAGGTTCATGAAATCCAGAAATTTGGCACATTTTATGCTTGTTTTATCTAGGTTTGGTGTCGACCTTTTGAGATATAGGCTGGGCAGTCAGAATTGAAGGAGCGAACATTTATTTGGATTGCCAAGGATAAAAGACTCTGTTTTGAAGGGGCTGAGATTTCAATACGTGCTCAACACTGGAGATTGCTTAAAAGCAAGACAGAGTTTCACTGCATCAGCTGAAAATCACAAGACCAAGATGTCCTGTAGCTGAGTTGAACTCCTAAAGACCACATGTATCCCCTGGGGATAACCAAAGGCTGGATGAAGTCTTGGGGGCTCTGCACACAACTGGCAGGCCATTGGAGCCAGTTGGTGTCCGTCAGATAGAGGTAAGTGGTTGACAGTATTGCTGAATGCCGCAAGATGGAGTAAGACCAGGAGACATGATACCCTACTGTCGATAATATCAAGTGCGCCATCAACCATCTGAGCAAGTAACTCTGTTGTTTTTTGCTATATGAAATCTAAGCGATAGGTTTCAAGAAAGATGCTCAATTTGTTTTTACTTTTATATATTGTACACACATTTTAGCAGCAGAAAATCAACTTTAGACCAATCCAGTCTCCTCATTTTCTGCCTAATGCAAGACCATATGTTCTGTTAACAGCATTATATACAGTGTGCAAAGCACCACCCTGTTGTAACCAGTTGCATCGTGAACACACAAGAGAAGGTCATATATCGAGTTGGGCTGATAATCAGGTGAAAGTCCACGTAGAGATATTACAGGAAATGACAGCCACATGCAGAAATGTTTCTTTTTGCAGGAGGAGATCTACAGAGGGCTATGTGTAGTATCTCACTCCCGAGCAAGATATGCCTGGATCAGAGATGGCATGGAGCAGGAATCATGGCCGACCCAGATAAGTGACAACCAGAAAAAGATTTATTGTTCTTGGTTTCATAGATGCAGATCATGAAAGGTAGGAGAGAAGGTCACAAGCATCTGTCCTGGTTCCCTGCCATACTCCAAATCCCTAACGTCCTTCTCTGGAACCCCCAACCTCCAACACTCCAGGCTCCACCTCACCATTCTATGAGGCCCTACATTCACTCAGACAGTCATACTAATTGTCCGAGATACAATACATCTTCCTCCTTAAAAACAACCACAAGAAACAGATCACACCCACAGTCATGCTTGGTCTAACAATTACAACAACCATAACTCCTTCTACCCCGGCCTGCCACACTGGGGACTCAGTGCTGCCACCACCAAGCGCATACCTTGCCACATGGACAATAAAAACCAAACTACAATCAAAAACCCTCTTTCTGCCTACCTCCTTCTGCCAGGACTGCCACCCCTAGCCTCAGGCCTGCCACAACTGAGCACTAACCGTGCCTCCAAATGGGACAAAACACACCTTCCAAAATAGTGTAGCCCCAATATTTTAAACATACACAATGGCCTAAACAATTGTCCTAAAATGCCAACAACAAACACAACCAATGACACCAGAAACAAACCATGCCTCATCCCTTCTCCCCAAAGAAAAACATGAAAAAGGATGAACAAATAAAGCCTAAAAGAATCACTACACAAAGACCACACAAATCACAAAAACGCAACCACAGAAAGAAAGGATGTGGTGCGTAAAACAAATGAACGGTAACAACCGTGCAACAAAACACTCTATAACCGCCACAAAGATGAAGTGTAGCGGTATGCATAGATATAATAATGCAAAAAAATTCATAATAGCACAACCAAGAATGAAAAATGTAATGCTAATCCCAAAACTCAGTGTAAAATGAATTTTGTTAATATTATTAAAACTCATTCACCATTATGGTTCACCTGGTCCTCTAATGACCACAACTTCAACCATAAAGCCACACTTAACAAAAACACTGGCCTACAATCTGTGTGCCACTCCAAAAACCATATGAAATAAAATCAACTGGCGTGCTCAACTACTATACTTCCCCCACCCATGCACCGCCTGGCACCACAGACCAACTTCTAGGAGTCTGAACCTTACTCTTAAAAAGACACCAAACACAATGCTACATCACAGGAGAAAGTGTGCGGTCACCCACAACGCACACACCTATAAAATGGGCCCCTTGCCCAAAACTCACATGCACAACTACATTCAAATAATCTCCAAACTACATAATGGGCCCCTTGCCCTGGTGTCTAACAACTACCCTCCTCTAAAGGTTAACCTCAACAGAACACTCCTACTACAAGTGTCCAACCTCTACAAAAATATGAGGTTCCTACAAATGTTATACCAATATTTAGGCAAACACACCCGGCCGGCGTGTGGAAGCCACCCCACCATACATACATGCAACTCCAAACACGTGTACAACTCCACTACAATGTGCTACCACTCACACATACACAACTGCTACACAAACATGCTACCTCATGTGCGCACCCATACGTCACATACGCCCACAACTGCTACACATTGCGCTCACAAACGCAAACTCTAAAATCACTGTCCACTCAACACATACTCACTACACACAAATGGCATTGAAAATCTACATTTCTAAAATAGGGATGTGTTGCACCACCAGCAATGGTGGTAATCAGTCACCTTGCTGGGGGCGCACAACACGATAAAACTTGCAAAGTAATTCATGATTCTCAAATGAATTCATCGTATACATACCCTCATAATTTCAAGACATCCCTGTGCAACTGCATAATCTACAAAACAAACTCCGTGGACAATTGCTCAACTACTGTAGTCTATACTTCAACATCATTTAAAAAAGTCTAACATCATCATATAAGAAAGCTTCCCATATGCTTTCAAAATCCTGCGCATCATCAATGTGAATACATCAAAACACTATCATTTCTCCAAATAAATAATGCGTAATCCATATTAAAAAAAAATGCAGTGCAAAACATGCTTAAAAGGCATTTCCTAGTCATAACGTCCAAACACACGCTGCACACATACAACATATGCTTACTAAATTGCATGTAAATCAATTTGTATTTACTTCATTCCAATGGAACCACTACAGGCCTGCACATTCATCATTGAACTTTATAAAAACACCTCAAATTGAATTATTCTACATATACTTTCTTGAAGAGCAACACACGATTGGTCATGTCCTCCTGAAAGTTAAACGTGTCGGAACACTGAAACATTCCAATGAATGTTGTTCTGTCTGATCGCCCTCGACAAAACTCCTTTAAAACTGTCTCCACGTACACCATTGCATCGCGCACATCAAAATACAAAATGCTGTAATGCCATTGTGTCTTTAATTCACAGCCCCACACGGCTTCAGGAAAAAAACACTTGAAAGAAGTACATTTAATCATTTGATATTGGTGCAGACACGGCCGCACTGTTCACATTTGCTGCATTATTCAAAGCAAATTGTAGATTAAAATACTCATCCACTATTCAGTTGTTTTCAATATCCCTCACGTTGCACAGTTTTCCCACAATTTCCGGTGCTTTATTCCCTCAGCTTGCAGCACACTCAGTCCGAAACCACTCCATTCGGAAAGTAACTCCAAGTAAATTCCTTCTGTGTACGTCATTACGTTCCGTACACGTAGTGAGGACCATTCCTCTAATGCAGCCTTTCTGCATAATACGATGCTTCGCTGGAGCTCTCAACAATGGCGCAGGGCAGACTCCATACGTTCCAGCTTAACGGCACAGTTGGAACGCAGGGGCTCAAATGGGCGCGCACCACCCAGGACCCCCTTGGGCCCTCAGGAACTGGCCAAATTGAATGCACCGATCATTTTTTTTTTCAGTACCTCCAAACGCAATGCTCCACCACCGGACTGCAAGTCCCATGAGCCCTTTCTCCATATGAGCGCTGCGGCGCTCGGCTCATAGGCGTTACATCAGTCTGCTCAAAAACGGCAATCTCCTCAGGCAATCCTGCCACCCCAGCATTCTTCCTAATGCCAGGGCCAGGATTCCTCATGCCCCATGGATGGGTCTAGGACTTCCTTTACCCACTGATGCCACTGCTCTCTCTCTCTCCTTGGCATCTTCAGTTTCACTAGCCATCTCACCATAACAGCGCTTGTCCAAACTGGTACATGGCATCAGGCTTTCTATCCTTCACTTCTCCTTCGCTCTCCCACCTTCTCTGGGTAATCCAAGCTTAATCCTCATCGCCAAAATGTAGTATCTCGCTCCCTAGCAAGATATGCCCGGATCAGAGATGACATGAAGCAGGAATGGGGCTGACCCAGGTAAGTAACAAACAGAAAATGTTTTATTGTTCTTGGTTACATAGATGCAGGTCATGAAAGGTAGGAGAGAAGGTCACAAGCATCTGTCCTGGTTCCCTGCCATACTCCAAGTCCCAACCGCCCTTCTCTGGAACCCCCAAGCCTCCAACACTCCAGGCTCCACCTCACCATTCTATGAGGCCCTGCATTCACTCACACTGATCATCCGAGATACAACACTATGCAACTTGTAATTTCCTGCTAACCTGCCAAATCCCCATTACTTCCAGTCTTTTGGTGAGTAAAAGTAAAGTCCGTACAGACTTTCTTTCCCTCTAAAGTACAGCTGATCTGACTTTGAGTGTGCAGGGTATGAAAGAGTGTTTTCAGAGCATAGTAAGAGATGGACAAGAGGTGGTTAATTGTGCACAGAGCATGTCCGAGAGAACATTTATTTATTTTGTCACTCCTAAAGTGCACCGAACCCAGGGGCATCTAGGCGCTGGTTTACATAAAGGTAGTGGTTACTGTTTGTGGGATATATTTACCCACTCAGCAGTACTTCCCCACATCACCAAGCTGCACTTCAGCAGAACCAGCTAAATGGCTGTGCAGGCTCCTTTGCGCACCAGGGCCTTGCCTAAAAACTGCATTTTTCAGCTACAAAAGGATGCCAAGCACCATTGGGCAAGTTGGAACAGGGAGCATCCAGAGAAAGGCTGCCAGGGTGTGTTCTTGTGTGTACTAATGAAGCGAAGTGAAAAGCTGTGCTGCTTTGCTGCTAGCCCAATGTTTCCCAAAAAAGGGAAATATTTTACATTTAAAATGATGCCGCTCTGATGCTCTTTTCATCTGTTCTACCTTACTCTGCTTTTATCATTGAGGCCCTGCCATTCCCATCCATATTCAGATTGTGCCCCAGCAGGATAGAGCCTTATTCCTGAATGGCAGACTGTGTCAGACCAAATCTGGGAATTCAACAGAAACTTAATTTCAGCTGCACGTAAAAACACTTGATTTTTGGGCTTCAAAATGTCAAAAATCGCTGCTTCAAAAGAAACCCTCGCTCTAAGGGCCTTTGTCAAGTTCAGTAGACCTGTGTCATATACAGATTGCTGTATAAGAAAAACTGACTAGGGCTGCAAAACCATGTGGGAAATTCAGATGGAAGAGAAAACCTTTTGAAAGGGACACATCAGCCGAATTCACCACAAGTTTAAATGTGCTTTTGCAAAATAAGAAAAATACCTGTTTTGAAAGTGTATGTTGGATAAGGCCCTGTCCTGGCCTAGCAATGTAAAGGGGTTTTGCTGGGAAACATATATGGGATGTTTTATTTAAATAGGCTTGCTTCTTATTCAGAACAAAATAAAATAAAATTAAGAATTAAATGCATTGGTTTGACTGAGGAAGTTCCAGAACAGGGTTTTCTGCTGGCTAAACTAAGGCCGTCCCCCAAAAGGAGCCACCATACATTTCTGGGACACATGCATGTTAATGGCTACCTTTGAAAACTTTGAATCGACCAAGCAAAGAAATATCATACGCTTGTCAGACATTTGTCTGGGCTTCAGCTTGAGACAATATATCTGGGACACCTATGTGTGAAGTGGGGGAAGTGACCATAACATTCAATCAAACTAGGAAAACCCCATGGCCACCTGGGCTGAAACTGACAGTTGGTGGTAGCTGAAGAGAAAAATGGTCCCAGTTGAAGGACAAAGGCTGACCATCTGTCTAAAATACTATTTGAAGAATAAACTTATAAGACTCTTAATTTTGTAACCGGACAGCGCAGAAATGTAAAAGTACAGTTTAAAGTGATTTACATGGCTTCTAAACAAGATATCGCGACCGTCAATAGCTTGTATGGGAAACAAATGCAAGGCGAATGTAAATCATACATATGGTGGAAGGTTAAAAATTAATAGAAATATGCCCTATGATAACATGCACACACACCTAAAATTGTGGGATTTTGGGCGAAGCGGTTCTTACTTCAATCGCAAAAAACTATTAGAAGGATGAAACAATGGCGTGCAGACCTGGGAGTGGGAACACCATGCTCTGTTTAAAATATGTAATCTGCCTGTGAAATTTGTTAAAGTCCCACAACTGTACAAATGTGTATTTTACGTTGAGAATTATTTTTGGCAAAAAGGACTATGGGAAGGCTTTGCACATCATAAAAACACAACCCCATAAACTGAGTCCCCTCCCAGAGGAGGCAACCAACATTGGCTGACCTATCCGGTGCTTGGGGGTGGGTCTACCAGTGATGTCATCCACTTTTAATTGAAGGGTGGGAGCTCACAGGGACAGAACTCTCTCCTGAATTTCCAGCGCCTGTGTATCCTGACATTCCAGATCCACCTTTGCAAGATTCCAGACTCTACTGCAAGGCCAAAGCATAGCTGATCCTATCCCAGCCAGGCCAAAGCATTGCTGACCCTATCCCAGCAAGGCCATTGATCCAGAAATTCCACTAAAATCCCAATAACAAACGGGGAAAAGCTGTGGTACCCTTTTGGAAAGCATCCTGTGACCAAACCGGCTGTTTGCCCACAACCTGCATGCCCGCTCTACCTTGCCATCATCCAGTGACCAGACTTGTCCGGCTGTCTGCTGTAAGGTAAGCAGCGCCCGCTATCCTGTGACCAGAGCTTTTGAGTCCAGAACCGGGTGACTGTCCGAAATTCCAAACTCAAGTGCTGATTGTGAGTATTTTCCCATCCCATAGCCACACATAGTCTACCCCATCTTGATACTTTACCTTTGTTGTACTCTATAAATAATCCTATCCTTTCCTTGCTAACTTGTTTAAGACTGTTAGAATTCTCTGTGCAACCTGTCCTTTCATTCATCCCATCTTGTAACTCCTTAGCAATATTTTGATTAAATAAATTAATTTTCCCTGAAGGAAAGGGATACACTGCGTGAAGGGTTACAACTGCAGAGTAACTTTTATATTCATGGGTGGCATTCCTCTTGTCTAGCCATTAAATCTTGTATACGTAAAACGTGTCATTTTTCTTTCAAAACCGATTTTTCGCTTTTTAAACTGTTTTATTTTCCTAAAATTGAACCCCCTCTCACCTTGAAAATCTCATCCAGTTCTTTAGCTATAGTCACCCTTTCACTTCTATATCGGCCCTGTGATGTGCATCTATCACCCAGCCTAAAAACCGCATTCTGATTTTGGTATTACACCTGTTTAAAAAAAAAATACATTTTTGACATTTCAAGTTGAAACAAAGATAAATGCAACTTTTACATGTGTGATTTGACTGCAGAGTTTCCAATTTCAACCTGCTTTGTGAACTGAATGCATTTTGTGATACCTTACCTTGCAGATGCTAGTGATATAACATCCCTGATACTGTGATAAAACATATGTACATCATTATTTAACCATACATATAATTAATTATTTCTTAAACTCCGAGTCCCATTTTAGTCCATTGCAAAGTGTTTAAAATGTTTGCCTCTTATTTTGTGAGAGAAGGTCATTTTGATTCTGTTTGCTGCCTCATATCCCTGACTACCTGCTGCTTCTTTCTATCCACTCAGAATTCGGGAATATTGATGGGGAAACCTTAACTTGGGTGCTATCTATCCTAATTGAAAAAGTGGTCCTATTCATTTGTGCTTTCGATATGTTCTTGTAAAAGGCTACCCAAGTGCATTTCATTAGTTTTCATTGTAATTATCACCCCATTGGTGATTGCTGACCAATATAAAAAAGTGTGATTTCCTTTGAAATTAAAATAAATAAATATTGTATTCCCACCAACCGGCCTGGTTCATGGTCCATTGTGACCCGGGGTATTTGTAAAAGGGGAAGTGAGACGGGTTGGGTATCGGCTCAATTCAAATTCGTTGAAAATAAACAAAAAGTATTCTAATTGAGCGCTACAGTCTAGGCTAAGGGCAAGAGTCCAGATCCAGTGTGTGACGCCCGGTTAGAGTCCTTCACAGCTTGGTTACAACATGGTTCCAAACACAGGTGGTACAATGGTATACAAATAGTGGTTACAGTCGTTAGGGGCAACAACAAAAAAGATACATGCAAGAAGCTTAGGTGTGCGTTGCTGAGCTGGGTGCAGGTGGCAGAGCCACGTGTTAGTCAATGTGGGTGGGTTTGATTAGTTTTGTTGGTCTTGGGAGAACAGCCAGGTTTGGGGCATTTGCGGAAAGACCAGAAGGAGTCCTCAAGCAAAGGAATGCAGAGTTAGCGAACAGTGCAATTGCTGGGTCAGAGGGTTCTGTGCTTGGATGGATGAGTGTGTGCAGAGTATACTATAGGGCGTGTATAGAAAATGGTGTACCATGTTTGGCTGACAGTGTTTAAAGTATTACATAGGGTTTGGGGGAACAGTGTAGTCGGAGTGTGTCAGGGATCAATAAACAATATTTTGGAGTGTGCCGAGAGAGCCTGAAGGTTTGCATTGTTAGCAGTAGTGTGTGCAGTTTGGTAAGTGATTTTTAACGATTGAATGTGCCATGTTTTATTGTGTGTGAACATTAATATGGTTGCAGATTTACTTATGGTGTGTAAGCGTGTATGCATCATAATGTATCATCACACAGAGTTCCTATGGAGCATAGTTGAGCATTGCTGAGGCTGTGCAAACCATAAATAAGTGTATCCGAGGATGTACATACATTTAGTCAGTATTTCTGACAATACATTGAGTGTCTGACGAGGGTGTGACTGAGGCGGATCAGCCCAGTTTCAGTTTGGTCCTAAGGTGTGCAGGTTGAGGACTCATCCCGGTGTCCTGTTGTGCAAAATATAGGCCCTGAATGCCAGAAATAAAGAGGCCAGGGTGATTTGAAGGAAATTGAAGTCTAAAGCCAGCACAGAAATGGTGATTTTATTCTTGTTTTTAGTGATTTTGATGAGATAATATTAAGACATTAGGTGTTTGTTTACTCGATTGTCTATGCAATGAAATGCACTTTAAGATGTACTGTTTCTTTAATTACAGCCTTGTAATCGCCTAAAATTATAGAGTGGCTAGTTAAGCAAATGGACAATAGTCGGATATCAATGAAACTTATTGTTGTAATGTTTATTTGACCATTGTTATGCTAACCTTGATTGTTCCTAACCTTCATAATTGTCCAGCTACTGGATGAACACGCTATTGTAATTCTGCACCAATGTTGTGATGTGACTAAGATTCTAATTAGTTGATTACCCGCTTGCCTATACAATTAAATTTATTTCAAGATTTATTTTTAACTACTTCTTTGCAGTTATATAAATGTATAGTCTGGTTGGATATTTAATTTGGTTAAGAATTGTCTTTAAGACAATATAATGCTGCTATGTTTACATTCCACCACATGGTTAATCTCGATTGCACATAAGCTTTGTAACTGACAAACTATTCGGTTGATTATGCTATTGGAATTTATATTGAAAAAGCTGATGTAACAACTGAAACAATTTTCAATAAAAAAAATAATATAATGGGGTCACACAAAGGAACAAAATGGAACCCTACCTCGCACTGCATGACACGCTAATCACTGCTTATTACACATTTAGCTTTGAAGTTGATCATATGTATATCTGCTTTTTTTCAGCCAATAAACATCAGCTCAGAGATTGGAATACAAAATGGAAAATGAGATGACAAAAAATTGTGTTGAATGGATGTATTTAAGCAAGGACATAAATGGCACATTTAAGGCTGTGCTTATGTCGTTGGAACATCAGACATTAGGGAGTAGGTTACCCTCAAGTACCATCGTGAGAGTACCCTCTGAGTGGTTATCACAATCATCCATTCAAGGCATCCATGGCCTGCTGGAGAGTGTAGAATGTTAATGGTCTTGCCTCGGACTGGGGAGCTAATCAAGGACATCCTCAACATCCTCAACAGAATGGCCCAATATATAATGATTGGCTTAGCATGATTGGCCAACACTCCTCGAAAGATCTATGTGCAACCATAGGTTTGAATGCCTTGAGTAGAAAATCAGCCCTTTGTTTGTCTGCAGTTGATATAGAGTACTGGTTAATTTGCGATGAATGTGGGTCTAGATTACAGAAATGTTGCTCCGGTGTAAGGGTAAATAGCTAATTATAGCACTGGGGCAAAGTTTGCCCTACTTCTAAAAACACTGTGACAGAAAACTTTTGCCCTATGTCAAGTGCAGTTTGGCCTGGTATAGGCACAAGGGCAAAGTTTGCTCTAGTGCTAATACCATTCTGTAATACAGCACCTCGGCTATGAAACTGGTGGATACTCATGCCTCCTTAAAGATCAGCAGAAATAAGGCCTAACCTTCCGTCCCTTTGAACATCATTGAGCTTGTCCCATAGAAATGCTAAATCAAATCCCCAGAGAAAAGGTGGAACAAGAACTGTAACCCCAGATATCACACCAACCTCAATAGGATTCTGGTCACTGAGGCCAAACTTGATTAGTACTACGCCTTCATAGTAGCAGCCTCTCACATACGTGAAGCCCTCTTCAAAGTAGTAAAGCATTGTGCCAAACCTTACCTGACCCCAATGTGCCAGAATGAACAATTTTTTCTTAGAAATTAGACAAAATCAGACAGATCATCGAATCAAACTTCCCGTATGTTATTCTCTTTCCTTTTTCCTTTGGACGCTTGCCTACCTCAAACCTATTTACTACTCTAAGCATATCATCACCACCTCCATCATGAAACAATTGATGATCCCGGGTCTCATGGTAGCACTCAGCATCATTAATACCTCCCTAACTGAATGGTCATTCCTGGGGAATTTCATGAGTGGACACATATGACCTCTTCTAACAATTATAGAGAACCAGGCGGCCTGGCCAACTACCAGTCCATTACAAACCTACCATTTATTGGCAACATCTTGGGAAAAGCTTTCACTGCAACTGCCAGATTGAAACAACTACACTTCGTACACGACTATCAGTCGGGGTTCTGTCTCAAGTGCATCATCGAGGTAGTTACCATCCAGGTGGTGGATGGTAAATACAAATAATGTTCTACTTGACCTCTTGGCTGCATTTGACAATGTAGACCACATCACCCTGTCCTTCCATGCCAACACCATTGGATGTTTTGCAGTGTCCTGAAATGATTTATCTGCTACCAGGCCGTTGCATCCTAACTAACTTCCAGTCTCCTACGGAGTCCCACAAGGCACCAACCTCTCACAATTCCATTTTAACCTGTACATGGAACCTCTGGGCACACTCATCAAAGATCACAATATAACCATACACCAATACGAGGATGATACTTAGTTGTGCAAGAGAGTAAAAGACCCACAGGGCATCAGTCATCTCCGTGATTACCTAGCCATCATCTAGTCAAGGATGTCAACTACCTACCTCAAACATAACCCCTCTGTTGAAAAGCACCTTCACCAGACTTCTTGGGCTTATTCAGATATACTTTAGTAAGTTACATTGAGCTGTTAAGCATAGGAACTACTGGGTCCCATCACCCAGGGCCAACTGACACAAGTTAGAACACTAAAAATGCATTCATCACCAAACATTCCACACGACATCACAGGCTCAGACAAACACAGACAAGCACATCATAACACATCTCCTCCCTTTCCAATGGTACACAGACACCTGACGCACACCAACAAGCACTTCACAACACATCTCCCTCCTTTCCACATCCATCACCAGCATGGGAAAAACAAACACAGGCACTCACACTGAACATCCACACCGTGCAATTTCTTTACTGAGAGATGCAACTCTAAAGTACATATCTCAGGGACTCTATCCCTATACTGCTGCGGGACGCTATCCCTACTCTCATGAGGGATGCTATCCCTTTACTGGTATGGAGCGCTACCCCTACTCTGATGAGGAACTCTTTCCCCACTCTACTGAGGGACGCTATCCCTATACAGATGAGGGGCACTATCCCTATATAGGTGCGGGGCGCTACCGCTACTCTGATGAGGCACGCTATCCCTACTCTACTCAGGGACGCTATCCCTATACAGGTGAGGGACGCTATCCCTATACTGGTACGGGGCGCTACCCCCTATTCTGCTCAGGGACGCTATCCCTACTCTTACTCAGGGGCGCCATCACTATCTTACTTCAGTCTTAAACTCACTGTAAAGGCGCTACCACCCCATAATTCACATCCAGTTCTGGTACGCATGCACAAATACATTTCTGATCTATTCTCTTGTAAGGGGCCTATTTTGTTGGGTGCCTACCCCAGTGGACCTCAGCGCCCTCCTTAATGATTGTTGACTTAAAAATCACGGTCGCATGACTGAGTAACAACAGAGATTCCTGGCTCCCTTACTCCGTTTGAATTCAAGATGCAAAAAACTGTGTTACTTTAGCTAGTATCATGCGCCCTTATCATGTAGGAGAAAAAGAAAGACAACCACTGCCTCTTATTCTCCAAGTTGTAAGCTTTGAGCTTTTAATAAAACTGTTTGTGTTTGATTTACAACATGTATACAATGTTTATTTCTTTTTCTTTTTACATCTGTAATGAATATGATATTTCTGTTAATGGAATTTGATCAGCCCTGATTTGAAAAAGACGCAGGCATCGAAACATGTGTAATCTTAAAGGGCAATCTCTCGAATCAATGCACAATTAAAAGCTCAAGCTTACAACTTGGAGAATAAGAGGCAGTGCTTGTCTTTCTTTTTCTCCTACATGATAAGGGCGCATGATACTAGCTAAAGTAACACAGTTTTTAGAACTATAAATATTTGATGAGGATAATGTCTCTGCTGCAGGCAGACATATGTGCACACCATATTCTCTTGCCTACTTTAGTGGGGCCGGCCATTTTGCAATAACTTCACAAAAAAGGGTTCTTGAAAATTGTGCAACAGAAAACCTATTTATTTGGTTATCGGATATCATGAGCCAAAAAATAAAACGAATAAACTGGGAATCAATGGTCTAGTGATTTCTCACCAGCCATCAGAGTACAACTGGAGCATGGCTCTATTTCTGGGATGCATTTTTATTTACTTGGGGATAATTTCACCATCTGCCCTCCCAACCCACACTTGGATTGAACAGCATTCAAAGACGATTGGCACAAACACTCACATGACCTGACCTGACTATGCCTATATTATACTAGTTAAGGTGTGTACCAAGTGCCATAGGAAATCCGAAAATGGAATTGCTAATAACTTTTCACTTGCATGACAGATTTGGCTGATATGTTGCAAACACAATGTCTGTGATGGGTCCCCACCCCAGACTGGACATTTTGGGACAGATTCGGTAAGAAATGAAAAGGTTATTAAAAAAGCAAGAAAATGCTGTTTTCGGTCTACTCCCATAGATTTTCCCATAGAGAAAAAGTCAAATTATTGGTGGAGCAAATAAGAAACAACTTGGGCATGAAGAGTTGGCTCGATTTTTAAGAAGGACCTGGGATTATTCCGTACAGTAGTTTTTAAAATATTTGATAGTGAAAGGGGTGTCCCCGTCTCCCAAAATTATAGCTGTATCTCCCAAAGTGCATTGCTTTAGAAAGGCTTTTCAGAAATGAAAAAGCTGCCATATTTGTTTTTGCTCGATGCAAGAGATAACTGTGGTTATTCTGGCGTCATGCAAAAACGAAAAGTGAAGAACAGCTATTTGGAGGAGGAAGAAGGATGGAATGGCAACATGCTAGAGGTGGGGATGGGGAAACAGGACCACATGTGAAATTGGGAATTTCTGGGGAGTCTGGCGACCGAGTGAGAGTTTGAACGTTTTCGCATGATCGGAGGAAGGCGCGATCATCCAACAGGATAAGCGCGGTTACAATAGAAGACACATTTGGGAATTAAAGTGTGTCACACGAAATGAAGAGTGTTTGTGGGGAATGGAAGAAGGATAGGGAGAGGAAAATCACCTGAGGGAAGTGGAGGGAGCATGTCAAGAGGAGGAGGGCAGGGAAGAATTATGATTTTTGCGAGTGTTTTTGGATAACCACGGGTTATTTTTGAGTGTTTTTGGATAACCGCAGTCATCTGTAGTACATTACTATTATCAGGGGCATACTAACCATGGACAAGGGAAAACAGTTAGAAAAAGCACATTTTACAGCTACAGTGAGGTGTGAGTTAATGGCCCCAAAGAAACCTATTGGTGTGGCCATGACCAAAGGCCATGGCTTGTGGGCCACAAAAAAAGCTATTGGTGTGGCCATGCCCGAAGACCATGGCTAGTGTTCCCTTTGAGAAACTAATTGGAGCAACATGTAGCATGGTCACGGCCAAAAGCTGTGGGCACTAGCCATGGATAAAGGTCATGGCTAGTGCGGTCAGAAAAGCCATGCAACATGCAAAGTGGCCACGGCCAACGGCCATGGCTAGTGGGCTGCAAAGAAACCATAGTATAACAAAACCCTTGACATTCAGTGAAACAACCTTGGTTAAGAGACAGTTAAGGTGAGCAGATGTAGCTCAACAAAACACTTGAAATTCAGCATGAGCAAGTCCACCTTAACTATGCACCCCCTGTTGTGCAGCATATAACCACAATGATGACATCACAGGTGACAACACTGATGACAGCACTGAGGACATCAATAATTACATTATGCATGACATCACAGATGAGATCTATTGGGCCCATGTTCTCAGAGTTTATGGTTTTTGGGTAGTTGGAGCAGTCCCTGCCGTCTGTGTCAGGTGGCGGGGAGCTGATTAACAAAGTAACATCCATGGACAGATACAAGGCAAACGAGGACTCGGGACCCACGGAGACGCCCTCTTTGACTGTCACAGAGCCTTCTGAAAGCATGTGCAAACAGATGTTTGCTAGCCCTGAGGTGAATGTATCACCCAGTATGAAAGGCGGGTATTACACTGTCTGTCAACCGTTTCATACTAAGCGCCTGATGGGTAGTGATCGGCAGGGTTTAAGCCCATTTTCACATTTGATATTCAAGTGAGCATAGGAACTAGCACTGTGCACTTTTTCGACAGTAGATGCATCAGGTCTCCCCAAGGCACCCGCCCTACTGACTAATTCCAACAATACCAGCTACAGCAGTGAGAACCACTGTGTTGAGTCCACTCCGAAACCCCACACAACACTGCTCAAGATCAGCCGGGGGTGTTAGGGAGAATTTTCCAAGAGTCCCTCAGCAGCTTTGCTGGATTTCTAGGATTTTATTTTTTCACCTGGTAAGAGTGTGCACCTTTTTTCCCACTCTTACATGTGCTTTGGTGTGTGTTTTACATTTTTGTGTTCATATACTGTGGATTCTCACCTACTCCATAGGCATCATCTTTTTACTGTGTGTCACACAGCACCTTTAGTGCAGTGACACAGGGTTGTCTATTTCAGATTTCCCACTTTAAACTCAATTTTTTGGGATTGACTACTGTCTTCCAGAACATGTAAAGTTGCCATTGACTTTATTAGTCTTTTTAAATTCACAGACCCAGTACAAACTATCTTCCATAGAGTACTGGAAAGGTTTAATAGTTACCCCTTTTTGTCTATCTCTCATGGAACATTATTTTGTTCCCCTTTCTTTAAGATTTGGCTGGCGGCAGTGGTATCTAACATTTTTTCCCTACGGTGGACTATAAAACTAGCCTTGGTACTGTTTTAGGCTATATTAGTAGCATCGAACTTTAATCCGCTGGACCCCATTTAATTTTATTTGGTTCTGGCTGGGTTTATTCGCCATTTCTTTTTGTAAAGGTCTTTGTTTTACTCTGCGCGCCAAACCAGGTTTGTTCGCCATCCTTTGCGGGCTTCTGCACAGAAGCCCTCCTTTGGCGCCTGAGAGTCTAGGTAGACCGGATGTGAGGGAGGGGCTTTAGGCCCCCTGCACAGGGTTTCCTTTGAGAACCAAGTCACACTTTTGTTTGATTGGCTGGGTGAATGTCGTGCCAGGACAGCCACCCTGCTATGTGATTGACAGCCAGGCTGTGTGACTGGGGGGAAACTGCATAAAAAGCAGGTCTCTGGGACTTGGAGGGCAGAGTCGCCACTGGATCAAGAGAACCAAAGAGAAGCTGAAGGAAGAGGATTACTGCAACTACTGAACTTCCCGGTGAAGCCCTGCTGTGGGTCCAACTCTCCTAAACTTCGACGACAGAGAGGAAGGAATCTTCTTCCCTTGAGCTGGTGGGACCGACCAGTTCACCAACACCAAGCAAGGCCTCCCTCCCCTGGTCTAATTTGCTGTGCACCGCTGCAGTGAACCAGATAGCCAGGAGGACCGGACCCTGTTTGGGTTTTAAGGAGCACAACTTTTATTCGTTGCTTTGCTCTGCTGCTGGTTTCTTCCCTGGGCAGTGCAGGACCCTCCAGTCTTCCTCCTTCTTGTCAGTCCGACAGTCGCTTCAGGAACCGTGAGCCTGCAGGACCTGCCAGGAACTTCAGCCTCAGCTACAGCATTCTTCTTCTAAAAAGGTACTGTTCAAATCCGGTCGTTCGTTCCGTTCTTCCACGGTAAAAGTGTTTTAAATCTTTCACCAATTCGGTGGCTTGTCCTTCTCTGCTCTTTTAATTAACTTCTCTGCTGACCAACTTCATTTCGAACTCTTGGCAAAGAACTAACCGTGAACTACACTGAACTATGAGATCCTCTGCAAATACTCTGAACCATTAACATTGGCCAAGCCCTATAGGTTTGAATCTTAATTGTAGTAAGCCTTTTCTAGATTGGCCTGCCTACTTACTTGTTGGTGCTGCTTAATTTTGGATAACCTTGTACCCCTCCACCCCCCTTTTAAATTGCTGGAGTGTCATTTTGCTCACACTTCATTTTGAGCTTAACTTGTCCAGAATTAATTGGGTGGTGTGTAGTGTATTGTAGTGATTTTCTGCTGCTTTATCATAGTACATTGTTTTACAACTGATGGTGTAAATAAATGTATATTTTTACTCATAAACCTTGAGTCTGTGTTTGTTTGAACCATGGCAATTTCTGTCCTTTGTGTAACTTCTGATACTGCTCAGTTTACTCATGAGATAATTCTGGCTGCTCAGCCATCGCTACCACTTTACTGTGTAGTACAGGCTTGTACCAAAGGTGAGTTTGTACTTACACTTGTAGTCTTAATTGTATGTGGTGTTCCTAAAGGGTGCTGCATATTTTTCTGCCTAACACTGGTGTACAGTGGTGAGGATAAAGTATAGTGATTACACTTAGAGTGCTGCTATTACCTTGGCTCAACTAAGCACAAGGCTAAACACCACTAAATCATGTCTGATATGAAAGCTGCAGTCAGGAGACCCTGCTTAGTTACACTGTTGATTACCTGAAAAATCTGTGTAGAGAAAGGTATCACTCTATTAAAGGCAACAAGTCAGAATTAATTGAAAGGTTGTTAGAGAAGCAAAGTCTGGAGAGTGGGTCTGAAATACCTAAACCTCCAGCAAATGTTGAAAATAATGAGGATGATAATGTGTCAATTATTATGGATGAGTTAGATGAGGCAGATGTGTCTCACACTGTATGCCTTACTGCTCCTCTGACTACTCAACAACCTCAACCTTTGTCTGCTGGGACACCTACAGGTCCTACAGTCAGTCATGAATTCATTTCTCTAGAAAAGATGAGGCGTGAATTGGAATTCAAACGTATTAATGCTCAAACTGAACAAAAGCATCAAGAACTTAAGCTCAGAGAAATGGAGATGAACCATGCCTTAGAAATGAAAACGTCTATTAAAAATGCTTCTCTCCCAGAGTCTTCTAGGTCTTCCAGTCCTCAGAGACCCCGTATGCCTAAAGAAATCGTTGGTATGTATGAGGCTAAGATTGATATTTTCGATTGGTTGGCAATGTTTGAGTAAAACCATAGAATTCAAGACATTAGAGGGAATCAGTTGCTTCCTTGGCTCTTCTCTAGGCTACCCACTGTTGCATTTCATGTTGTGATGGAGTTGGGGGTGGTGGATAGGATGGATTATGAGTATGTGAATCTAGCTTTAATTGCTAGATTTGGGAAGACCCCTTCCATTACCTTAAGAGGTTTAGGACCCTCAAAAAGCATGATGGTAACCCTTCGGCTATCTGGGTATGTGATTTTTTGAAAAACTTAGATGGTTGGGTTAAGGGTTACAGAGTAAACACTTATGAAGGTATGAGGAATCTTGTTATGTTGGAGTCAATTTATTATGCTTGCTCTCCTGAGCTCAGGCAGCACTTGGCTGATTCTAAGGTAATAGATCCAAAGAAGTTAGCTAAGGCTGCTGAATTGTGGGTTGCCAACAGGGTTACTCACAAGGATTCTGGGGTAACTCAGAAGAAGGATGAGGGAAAGCAGCCAAAAATGATAACGAGGAGAATTCTAATACCGCCAATCCAAAAGAGGGCCCCAAACAAAACAATAAGGGTAAGCCACAAGGGAAACCGAATCAGGCTAGTGCATCATCTGGACCCAAACCAGATGGCGGTCAGAAAAAACCCCATTCATCAAAACATTTGGGAAGTGTTATGTTTGTGGAAAGGGGATCCCAACTGGTAACTTTCACCTACTGGCTGATGAACCCATGAGAGTCTCAGCTAGTGTTTCTTTAGTGTCCCTGGATGTGTGGGAACAACAGAATTTAGATGTCTATAATTCCATTCCAGATAATACTAAAGAGTATTATAAAGAAAGTGTTCTTGTGAATGGCCAGGAGACCCCTGACATCAGAGACACTGGAGCCAGCATAACTGTGGTTGATGAATCATTTTTCAAGGTAGAGGATGTTGCTAAGGCACCCAAACACCTAACCAAGTTAGCTGGAGGCCCTGTGCAAATGCTTCCCCAGTAACCAGCTCTCATCCAGTGCAGTTGCATAACATTCAAGATACCTGTTAGTGTGCAGAGTGAAGTACCTGGGAGAGTCCTGTTGGGTAATGACCTAAAAACTCTTGGAGTTGTGTCCAGTACCCCCAGGCCTCCGAGTAATAGGAGACAGGAGCTCACTAAGCCTGCAAGGGAGAGGACCTTCAGAGGCTCTCCAGGGGAATTGATAGAGGAAACTATCACCCCGTCCACAGAAATTGCTCACTACTATTTCAGGAAAGAAAGAGGCAAAGGGGAAACCAATGACTTCCAAGAAGAAAGCAGATATCACCCCTGTTCTACCAGCAAGGACATCCCCAATATTGTCCAAAGTCACACCTGTGACTCCTCCACCTGCTGAGTCTGAGTGTGAGGTACAACCCTGTGTGTTTGAACCAGTTTCTAAAGAGTCGGATCTGGAAGAAGACATTACTCTAGCTGGAGATCTGGATCATGTTGACCATCATGAGCTGCAGTCTTTACTGGCTGAAGGTGGACCCAACAGGGCAGACTTCAGCAGGGGACAAAAATAGTGCCCTACTCTTGAAGGTCTTTGCCTACAGGCAGCTAATCAGCTCAATGGGCAAGAGCCTGGGAAGCATAGGTTGCACTGGGAAGGTGGCATCTTCTACAGTGAACCAACTGAGTCTATCCCTGGGGACTGCAAACGACTTGTAGTGCTCCTAGAAAACAGACTCCCGATCCTACATTTGGTCCAAGACATACCTTTTGCTGGTCATTTGAGTTTCAAAAAGACCAAGGAAAGGCTCTCCTTATACATCTACTGACCTAAGATGGGTTCAGAAGTTGACAAATTCTGTAGGAGCTGTCACACTTGCCAAACCTCTGGCAAGAGTGGAGCCAAGAATGTGGCACCATTGGTACCTCTCCCAGTGGTGGGATGTCCTTTTGATAGGGTGGGCATTGACATTGTTAGTCCCCTTGACCCGCCCACGTCTTCAGGAACCAGGTTTATTCTGGTTGTAGTAGAACATGCTACTAGATAATATCCTGAGGCAATACCTATAGGACTGTTATGGCTCAGGCTGTGGCTAAGGCTATACTTGGTATTTTTACCAGAGTAGGGATTCCTAAGGAAGAGATATCCGGCAGGGGATTTTTATGTCCCACTACATGCAAGCCATGTGGAAAAACTATGGTGTCACATTCAAGTTCTCTACAGCCTACCATCCACAGACAAATGGACTGGTAGAGAGGTTTAATCGTGCTATGAAGAGCATGATAGGTGCTTTAGAAGAACCCCTTAAAAGAAAGTGGGACCTTCTACTGCCATGCCTTCACTTTGCTTATAGAGAGGTCCCTCAGGAGAGAGTTTGATACAGTCACTTTGAGCTTCTCTATAGCCATCCAGTCAGAGGTCCTTTGGACCTGATTAAGGAGGGGTTGGAGAGTGCTCCTTCCCCCAAGCCATTCAGAGTGACTGCCTATATGATAGGTCTCCGGAGGAGAATGTCACACATGATGGCAGAAGCTAGTGATAACTTAAAAGCAGGTCAGGCTCTGGTCAAACATGGGCATGACCATGAAGGCCAACATGGTTGAGTTTACTCAAGACCAGCTTGTACTAGTTGTGGTGCCAACAAGACAGAGGGCCTAGCAGGACAAATGGATAGGTCCCTTCATGTTTGTGGGCAGACTTGGAGAGGTGAACTATCTGGTGGATTTAGGAAGACCTAGGGAGGCTCCCAGAGTCTTTCATACCAACCGTTTGAAGGCATATGTCTCGAGACCAGAAGTGGGAGCGTTGCTTCTAGCTTCAGCTCAAGAGGAGGATGAGGGTTAACCTCTACCTGAACTACTCAGGGGCCAACCTTTAGATTAGAAGATAGAAGGAGTTAATCTCTCTTCTAATCTGACCTCTGAACAACAGGATGAGTGGAATTTTCTGTTAAATCAGTTTGTCTCCCTGTTTTCACTTTCACCAGGCTTGACCCCCTGGGGTCAGCATGACATTTTAACTGGTGACTGTTTACCTGTGAAAAGCAGAGGTTACAGGATGTCAGATCATGCAAGAACCCACATAAAGGAAGAGGTCAACAAGATGCTTGATCTAGGGGTTATAGAGCTATCTAGAAGTCCATGCTCTAGTCCAGTAGTTCTAGTACCAAAGGCAGGATCAAAGGAGTTGAGAATCTGTATGGATTATAGAGCTCTAAATGTAGTCACTAAAACGGATGCCCATCCTTTACCAAGGACAGATGAACAGGTGGATAAACTTAGTGCAGCCAAGTACCTCGGTACATTTGATCTGATGCCAGGCTATTGGAAAATAGCCTTGACAGACCATGCCAAGGAGAAAACTACATTTTCAACCTCATCAGGCCTCTACCAGTTTAAGGTTATGTCTTTTGGATTAAATAATGCACCTGCTACATTCCAACGGATGGTCAATCAAGTTCTGAATGGGATGGAGGAGTTCTGCATGGCATACTTGGATGACATTGCAGTGTTCAGCCCTACTTGGAAAGAACATGTTGATCACTTAGGTTATGTTTTGCAGGCTCTTGAGCAGGCCCATCTGACCATAAAGGCAAGCAAATGTCGAATTTGTCAGAGCAAAGTGGTCTACCTTGGTCATTAGGTAGGAGGAGGTGAAATAAGGCCATTGCCTAGCAAAGTACACTCTGTACAAAACTGGGTGTTACGCTCACCTGGCTCCAACAGAGGCGTCGATCTGGAATGGACTGCTGCGGTCTCCACCAATGTGACACGTAGGGCCGAGGACAGACTGGACTGGCCCACCTAGCTTCGTTTGCTTGGCCCGTAGCAATATTCTTCTGGAAAGGGAATTAACCACCCGTGGAGTGGAGCGTAAATACCCCCACCCCACTGTTCTCCCCACTTGGATGTCCCCTCTTATAGTCTCACCTGATGATTTGAAAAGATGAGCTCTCCATCCTGCATTGAGCGCAGGGGAGCATAGATAACCAGTTGCTTCACTGGCTCGAAGGAATTGGTGAGTTCCAGGACAATATTGACTCCGATATTCCCGGCAAAATGCCGTAAGTATGTAGTTCGTAAGAGTTCAAATGCCTGACTTTCACTCTTGTCCGATTCCTTGCAGGTTGCAGCTTGACCCTACTGAAGAGTTCCTTGGGGCAACCGGTAATATTCTGGTAAGGATTTGTATTATCCAACACAGTTCGATAAAATAATGTCCATATGCAACCTGTTGCTTTCTCCCTTATTCAGGCGCTGAGAGAAAGTATGAAGTCTCAGGGAATATTGCCTCCGGCGGTAAGATCAGGTAAGTCTTTTGTGATGAGGAGGGTTCCCCTTGTTAGTCCCTTTGTTTCACCTTGCTGTCCTTTTGTTTCCCCTTAAGGGCAGGGGTTCGGCTAGGATGCAGTGGAAGCTGCGCCGACCCGTGAAGAGGAATAGTACCCCGGTGATAAAATCAGGTAAGTCTATGGGGGGTATTCCTCTGTGTATTCCCTTGGCACACCGTGCTGTTCTTGTCTTCTCCTTAGGTGCCGGAGTGCGGCGGGAACATGCAGGAGGATGCAGTGGAATGTGAAGATGCTGCGAAGGCCGGTGAGTTCAGCGCGGCGCTACAGCAGGCCAGGCGACGCGCATATAATAACTTCTTTCTTCCAGCTCGAAGGCACGACGGATCGGGAATTCAGGTAAGGATCAAAGGTATTGCTCTTGTTCTAACCTTTTCTCCTTCTTTCTCCCTTTTTCTAGGAGCTCCAAACTCGAGGCGGGCGTGGCAGAAGACTGGATGCAGACTTGCAGGTTAGGTGAGGGTTACGCTGCTGGATGCAGAATAACGCGAAGCTTGTGCTGCTCTTCGGGCGTGGTTTAAATAGCCCCCAAAGTAGTCCCAGGTAAGTATTCCTCCCCAGCCCCACCCAAGCAAAAAATAGTCCCTAGGTAAAATAGTCCCTTCCAAGCCTCTTTTGGCTTGGAGCTCTTGCAGCATGGTCTGCATCAGGTAAGTTTGCAGCATGGTCTGCATCAGGTAAGTTTTAATCTATGAGCCTGGCGCCAATGGCGCCAGGACTGACTCTCCTTATGAGCCTGGCGCCATAGGCACCAGGACTGCACCCAAATAGCCCCTACCAGGGGTTGTTGGGCTTGCTTGGAATAACTTGATGCCTGCTTCCGGGGTTGCTGGACTTGGTCTGGGTCCCCGGGGGTAGGCATCATGACAGCACTCCCCCCCAAGGACCCTCCTAAAGTCGTTCTTCCCTGTGGTTTCGGTTTGTCTGGGAAATTTCGGTGGAATTTTTTCACCAATCGGGGTGCATGAACATGGTCACTAGGTTCCCATGACCTTTACTGTGGTCCGTAAGTTTTCCAGTAGATTAAATAAAAAAGTTTTGACTTTATCAGCTTGGAGACAAGGATGTTCTTAACTTCAAATTCGGGTTCTCTGTCTTTAAGGATAGGGTCTGGTGGCTTGGTTAGTTTGTCCCTGGTTGTACTGGCTTCAAAAGTGACACATGAAAGACGGGATGAATTCGCATGTTAGCAGGTAAATCCAACTTGACAGCCACCGGGTTGATAATGGCATTAATAGAGTAAGGTCCTAAATATCTGGCGTTAAAGGTCCATGTTCCCTTTAGAGGTATATGTTTTGTGGCTAACCATACTTGGTCCCCTATTTGGTATTGTGGAGAATCACTTCTATGCCGATCAGCATCTTGTATTTTTCTTTCGCCTGTTTTAAATGTGTAGTTGTTTCCTTAAAGGCTTGTGTAATCATAGCGTGCAGATGGTCCACTGCGGGCATTTCTAAGTGTTGGGGTGAGTCAAGGTCTGAGGTTCAAGGATGGTGCCCATATAAGGTATAAAAGGGGCTTTGTCCTGTTCCACAGGGTACTGAATTATTGTATGCTTATTCGGCGATCCAAAGAATGTCTTTCCAATTACTCTCCGTCTGATGTAACATACAACGCAGGTATTGTTCGAGAGTCTGTTTGGTCCTCTCTGTTTGACCATCGGTCTGGGGGTGGTGACTGGTCGATAACCTCACATCGATTTGCGCCAATTGACAGCATTTTTTCCAAAAATGTGAAATGAATTCACTGCCCCGGTCAGAGACCAATACGGACGGAAATCTGTGTATGCAAACAATGTTCTTGAGGAACTCCTTGGCCAGGATTGAAGCAGAAGGTAATACCTTTAATAGAATAAAGTGGGCCATCTTGGAAAAAAGATCCACAATAAATAGAATGGTGTTAAATCCATTGCATGGGGGTAGATCAGTAAGTCTAACGATAAGGTGTGCCATGGTGTAGGTGGAATGTCTAAAGGTTGTAGGAGTCCATCTGTTTTTTTCTTTTGACTTTTCTTTTGGGCGCAAATGCCACAAGACATCACAAATGATTTAATATCCTTTCGCCAGGGCGGCCACCAGAATTGTCTTTTAATTTTAGCTTCAGTTTTTGCAATACCTGGGTGCCCCTCCATTAGGGTATCATGATAACGGGAAATGACTAGCTCTTGTAGTTCCTTGTGTGGCAGAAATAGCCGTTCTTGGTAATAAGGCAGATCATTGTTGACAGAGTAGCCCGGGCCTTTCTTTACCCAGTCCTGCAAGGCTGTAGGATCAAAGGGTTGCTGGATCTTTACCTGAATGTCCTCTAGAGTCTGTAGAGTAGTCATGCCCAGAATCCTTTGTTCTGTAATTATAGGTACTGGTTCAGGGTTCACTTCTTCCTCTCCCATCCCTATTTGGGATAAGGCGTCTGCTTTACCATTCTTACAACCTGGTCGATAAGTTATCACGAAATCGAACTCGGCAAAGAACAGTGCCCATCGGAGTTGACGTGACGATTGGGCCTACGCTGTCTTTAAATACTGTAAATTCCCGTGATCGGTGATCACAGTAATGGTATGCCTGGCATCGAGAAGATAGTGCCGCCAAGCCTTGAAGGTGGATTTAATGGCTAATAACTCCTTATCGGTAACTGCATAGTTTAACTCAGGTGCCAAGAACTTTCTGGACCAAAACGCTACTGGGTGAAGGTGGCCAGTTTCATGGTCCTTTTGAAACAGGACAGCTTCCATGGCTAGACTGGATGCATCAGTTTCCACTATGTATAGAAGTTCAGGACGCGGGTGCTTTAATACAGGTGCAGACTTGAATTTCGCTTTCAGCTCTTGGAAGGCATTTTCAGCTTCTTCAGTCCACATAAAGCGTTTATTTTTTCGTAAGAGTGCTGTGATGAAATGTACAACAAGTGAAAAATCCGGGATGAATCTGCGGTAGAAATTGGCAAAGCCAAGCATACTTTGTACTCCTTTAACTGAACTTGGCGATGGCCACTTAAGGATTGCGTCCACCTTTCGTGAGTCCATTCGGACTCCCTTTGGGGTCAGGATAAACCCAAGGAATTAAACTTCTGTGGCATGAAAAACGCATTTTTCCAGTTTTGCATTTAGTTTGTGCTGGCGCAATTTCTCAAGGACTGCTCGGACGTGCTTCACATGCTCAGATTCTGAAGAGGAGTATACTAGAATATCATCGATATATACGACAACACAAACGTCAATGAGTTCACGAAGGACATCGTTCATGAAGTATTGGAAGGCTGCAGGTGCATTGCACAACCCGAAAGGCATCACCTGGTATTCGAATAACCCATACTTAGTGCGGAAAGCAGTCTTCCATTAGTCGCCCTCTTTTACACGTACCAGATGGTATGCCCGCCGGAGATCTAATTTAGTGTATATGCAAGCGTCCTTCACTTGGTCTAGTAATTCAGGGATCAGAGGCAATGGGTATCGGTTCTTAACAGTTATCTGGTTCAATGCGCGGTAGTCTATGCATGTTCTGAGGTCACCTTCCTTTTTGGGAACGAAGAACAAAGCTGAAGATACAGGGGACTTATATGGGCGAATAAAGCCATTGGCAAGGCACTGGTCTATGTATTGTCGTAGGTGAAGGTTCTCAGATTCCGTAAGGGCATAGATCCTGCTACAAGGGGGTTGTGCACCGGGTATGAGATCGATTTGGCAATCGTACAATCTGTGAGGAGGTAAAGTGTTTGCCTGTTCTTTTTGGAAGACATCCTGGAATTCTTGGTATTCAGGAGGTTGTTGCATGACTGCTGTGGTTACTGTGGCCAGACCTACGCTGAGATTTTTCTTTGGGTAACAGGTTTGTGCACAATCCGGGAAGGTTATTCTCTTCTCTCGCCAATCAATGCAAGGATTATGTGTTTCCAACCAAGGTATCCCCAGTATTATTTGGAACTGTGGGGCATTGATTAGATCAAACACAATAGCCTCTCGATGCCCATCCGGACCCAATAATGTCATCTCTGCGGTGGAATGAGTTACAGGCCCAGAGGCAATTTCAGTTCTGTCGACTGTGGTGATGACATCTGAGGTGGTTTTTCGGCAGAGAGGCAGATTCATCCTGGAAGCCATTTCATAGTACACATAATTTCCTATGGCCCCGCTATCAATGTCTGCCCTTACTGCGTGCATACGCGATGGCTGCCCTGGATCTATCAGGACCATTGGTATGATGAAATGCAAGGTCTGAGTATCCTTCTTCAAGCTCGGCAAGCGGACCTCTACGCTTGTCGGGCTTGGTCATTTCCCGAGTCTGACTCCATATGGCTTTTATCGGCAGCTCCTACCACCTTCTTGGGTGGTTTTACAGGGCAATCCCGTAAAAAATGCCCAGAAGTTCCACAATATAGACACAATTGCATTTGCCGTCTTTTTTCTCTTTCCTTCTGGGTTAAGGGTCCTTTAACCCCTCCGATTTTCATGGGTTCTGAAGCATCAGCTCCTTTGGGGTGAGCATGGGTTTTGACCAACTCCCTGTTCTCAAACTTGACTCAATCAGCCTTTCTGTTCTGAAGTCTGTGATCTAACTGGACCACTAAGTCTATATATTCAGCACAGTCTTGAGGTGGGTTCACAACTTGAGCCAAGACATCCTTGAGTTCTCCTCGAAGCCCTCGATGAAATAACGTGTTTCGTTTTACCTCAGGCCATCCAGTTTCCACTAACAACCTATTAAAGGTTGCGATGTAAGATAGAAGGTCCTGGTTACCCTGTCGTAGGGACAAAAGTTTGTTATCCAGGGCCTGTTCTTTGGAGTGCTGGGCAAATAGTCTTTCCATGCTCATTTGAAAGCCCTGAAAATCCCGAAGAATTGGGTCATCCTGAGTAACTAGTGGAATTGACCAATCAGCTGCACTGCCGCTGGGATATGACAATACAAAGGCTACCTTGGCTTGATCGATTGGGAAGGCTCTAGGTCTGCATAAAAAATGCAAGCGGCATAGGTTCATAAATACGGCGAACCTTTTGGGATCACCAGCAAAGCCTTAGGGTGGAGCTAATGGAATATTTCCAGGTAGGTTTATTTGCACAGGGTTACTCGATAACACAGGAGCTGGATTTCCCCCGGAACCAGGTAGGGGTGCTTGTCCAGCCTGGCTTTGCAATAGTTGCCTAGCAAGGTCATCAGTTCGCTCCTTTGACAAAATCAGTTCTCTCCTAAGGGTATTGGTTTCTTGACCGGCAGAATGCACTTCAGCCCTCAGTTCCCCTAGTAATTGGGCCAATTGGTCAGTCTCTGAGGTATCCATAACGCCCGGGTGGGAATTTGTAGGTAGGCTTCGCGTTCTGTTACGCTCAGCTGGCTCCCACAGAGGCGTCGATCTGGACTGGACTGCTGCGGTCTCCACCAATGTGACGCATAGGGCCGAGATGACGGACTGGACTGGCCCACCTAGCTTCGTTTGCTTGGCCCGTAGGAATATTCTTCTGCAAATGGAGAAAGGGAATTAACCACCCGTGGAGTGGAGCGTAAATCCCCCCACCCCGCTGTTCTTCCCATTGATCACCTTGTATGTCCCCTCTTATAGTCTCACTTGATGATTTGAAAAGATGAGCTCTCCATCCTGCATTGAGCGCAGGGGCGCGTAGATAACCAGTTGCCTCACTGGCTCGAAGGAATTGGTGAGTTCCAGGACAATATTGACTCTAATATTCTCGGCAAGACGCCGTAATTATGTAGTTCGTAAGAGTTCAAATGCCTGACTTTCACTCTTGTCCGATTCCTTGCAGGTTGCAGCTTGACGCTACTGAAGAGTTCCTCGTGGCAACCGGTAATATTCTGGTAAGGATTTGTATTATCCAACACAGTTCGATAAAATAATGTCCATATGTAACCTGTTGTTTTCTCCCTTATTCAGGTGCTGAGAGAAAGTATGAAGTCTCGGGTAATAATGCCTCCGGTGGTAATATCAGGTAAGTCTTTTGTGGGGAGGAGGGTTCCCCTTGTTAGTCCCTTTGTTTCACTTTGCTGTCCTTTTGTTTCTCCTTAGGGGCCGGGGTTCGGCTAGGATGCAGTGGAAGCTGCGCCGACCCGTGAAGAGGAATAGTACCCCCGGTGGTAAAATCAGGTAAGTCTATGGGGGGTATTCCTATGTGTATTCCCTTGGCTCAGCTTGCTGTTCTTGTCTTCTCCTTAGGTGCCGGAGTGCGGCGGGAACATGCAGAAGGATGCGGTGGAATGTGAAGATGCTGCAAAGGCCGGTGAGTTCAGCGCGGCGCTGCAGCAGGCAAGGCGACGCGCATAAAATAACTTCTTTCTTCCAGCTCGAAGGCGCGATGGATCGGGAATTCAGGTAAGGATCAAAGGTATTGCTCTTGTTGTAACCTTTTCTCCTTCTTTCTCCCTTTTTCTAGGAGCTCCAAACTCAAGGCGGGCGTGGCAGAAGACTGGATGCAGACTTGCAGGCACGGTGAGCGTTACGCTGCTGGATGCAGAATAACGCAAAGTGTGTGCTGCTCTTCGGGCGTGGTTTAAATAGCCTCCAAAGTAGTCCCAGGTAAGTATTCCTCCCCAGCCCCACCCGAGTAAAACATAGTCCCTAGGTAAAATAGTCCCTTCCAAGCCTCTTTTGGCCTGGAGCTCTTGCAGCATGGTCTGCATTAGGTAAGTTTGCAGCATGGTCTGCATCAGGTAAGTTTTAATCTATGAGCCTGGCGCCTATGGCGCCAGGACTGACTCTCTTTATGAGCCTGGCGCCATAGGCTCCAGGACTGCACCCAAATAGCCCCTAGCAGGGATTGTTGGGCTTGCTCGGGGTAACTTGATGCCTGCTTCCGGGGTTGCTGGACTTGGTCTGGGTCCACGGGGGTAGGCATCATGACACTGGGCCACCCCTACTACTCAAACCAAGGTGAGAGCCTTCCTAGGACTCACTGGGTACTACAGGAATTTCATATAGAACTATGGGACCATAGCTTCTCCCTTGAATGTAGTCTCCTCTCCAAAATTCCATAAAACATTTAGATGGAATGAGGAGTGCACCCAAGCCTTTGAAAGCACGAAGAAAGCCCTTTGTCAAGCTCCAGTCCTAAGAGCTCCTGATTATCACCAACCCTTCATTGTGCAGATAGATGCATCCAATACAGGTATAGGTGCAGTCCTTAGTCAACTGGATGAGAAAGGTAGGGAGCACCCCATTTGCTTCATCAGTAGGAAACTGAAGCAACCATAAACAAGGTGGGCAACCATAGAGCATGATTGATTTGCTATTGTGTGGTCTCTGAAGAAGTTTAGACCATACTTGTATGGATCTACTTTTGTGATTCAGACAGACCATCAACCTTTGAGATGGTTAATGCAAATGAAAGGGGAGACCCCAAAACTACTAAGATAGTCAATCTCACCATGAGCACAGGTCAGGATGTCACCACCAAAATGCTGAGGGTCTCTCTAACATGTTTATAACTGTCTAGAGTGAAGAGATTCATCAAGGAGTGGATTAATTCCTTCTGTCCCTTAGGCTGTGGGGGGGTGGGTGAGTGTTAGGGAGAATTCTCCAGAATGGCCAATTTCCCTTACCTACTGATTCCCTCAACTGCTTTGCTGGATTTCTAGGATTTATTTTTTTCACCTGGTAAGAGTGTGAGCTTTTATTCCCACTCTTACATGTGTTTTCTGTGTGTTTACATTTTTATGTTCATAGACTGTGGAGTCTCACCTACTCCATAGGCATCATCTTTTTACTGTGTGTCACACAGCATCCTTAGTGCAGTGACACAGGGTTGTCTTTTTCAGACTTCCCACTTTAAACTCATTATGAAGTCATTGACTTTATTAGTCTTTTTAAATTCACAGACACAGTACAAACTATCTTCCATAGAGTACTGGAAAGGGTTAATAGTTATCCCTTTTTGTCTGTCTCTCATGCACAGTCTAGGTAGACAGGATGTGAGGGTAAGGTTTTAGCCCCCTGCACAGGGTCTCCTTGGAGACCCAAGTCGCATTCTTGTTTGATTGGCAAGGCAACTGTCCTGCCAGGACAGCGACCCTGCGGTTTGATTGTCAGCCGGGCTGTGTGAATAGGGGAGAACTGCATAAAAAGCAGGTCTCTGGGACTTGGAAGGCAGAGTCGCCAATGGATTGAGAGAACCAAAGAGAAGCTGAAGGAAGAGGACTACTGCAACTACTGAACATCCCGGTGAAGCCCTGCTGCGGGTCTGAATCTCCTAAACTTCGACGACAGGAAAGATCTGAAGTGAATCTTCTTCCCTTGAGCTGGTTGGACCAACCAGTTCACCAAACACCAAGCAAGGCATCCCTCACCTGGTCGAATTTGCTGTGCATCACTGCTGTGAACCAGATAGCCAGGAGGACCGGACCCGGTTTGGGTTTTAAGGAACGCACTCATTTGTTGCTTTGCTCCGCTACCGGTTTCTTCCCTCAGCAGTGCAGCACCCTACAGTATTCCTCCTTCTTGTCAGTATGACAGTCGCTTCAGGAATGTGAGTCTGCAGGACCTGCGAGGATCTTCTGCTTTAGCTACAGCATTCTTCTTCTAAAAAGGTACTGTTAAAATCCGGTCGTTCGTTCCGTTTGACCGTGGTTAAAATGTTTTAAATCTTTCACCAATCCAAGGGCTTGTCCTTCTCTACTCTTTTAAATAACTTCTCTGCCGACCTACTTCGTTTCAAACTCTTGGCAAAGACTTAACCGCGAACTACACTGAACTGTGTGATCCTCTGCAATGACTCTGAAACATTAACATTGGCCCAGGCCTATTGATTTGAATCCTAGTTGTAGTAAGCCTTTTTCTAGATTGCCCTACCTACTTACTTGTTGGTGCTGTTTGATTTTGAATAACCTTGTCTTTCCCCCCTTTTTAAATTGCTGGAGTGCCATTTTTCTCACACTTCGTTTTGAGCTTAACTTGTCCAGAATTCTTTGGGTGGTGTTTAGTGTATTAAGATCAGGGCTTTAAGTGGGCCGGGGCCTGCCGGGACTGGGCCCCGACAGGCTCCGAAATTTCGTTTTGAGGCGGGGCCCTGCCGGGGCCCACTAATCTCCCCTGGCAGCCCCGGCCACTACACGAAAATGCATTTTTTTCTACAGCCTGAAGCTCTCGCTCGTGTGCGAGAGCTTCAGGCTTTAGAAAAAAATGCCCTTCAGCCATAATGGTGGCGCCGCACCTACGAGGCATCCCTTTAATCAAGTGATGCACGTGGGCCGGCACCAACATTATGGAGAAAACGTGAGGCCGCTGGAAGCAGAGGCCGTGCTTTCTAAATACTGAAGCTCCCGCGGATTCGCGGGAGTTTCAGACTTTAGGAAAAAGGCTTCTGCTTCCAGTGGCCTCACTCTTTCAGCCTTGATGGTGACGCTGCCCCTCCCCAGCTGGCGAGGGGCAGCGCCACCATTAAGGCTGAATAGGCGAGGCACTGACCCCTGCCAGGCAAGCCTATACAAAATAAATGCTGAGATCAGCACCCTCTCCCCTATAGGGGAGAGGGTGCTAATCTCTACAAAAGGCTGCCTGGCAGGGGTGCCAGTTGCCCATTGAGCCGGGGATCGCAAGGGGGCTTTGCCTAACGGGCCATCAAGGCCCCCCGCTGTTAGGCCACGCCCCCTCGATGAGCCCCGGCTCGATTTGTAGTGCCACTTAAGGCACTGATTAAGATTGTGATTTTCTGCTGCTTTACAATATTGAATATTTTTACAACTGATGGTGTAAATAAATGTCTATTCTTTTACTAAGAAACATTGAGTCAATGTTTGTTTGAACCATAGCAATTGCTGTCCTTTGTGTAACTTCTGATACTGCTCACTTTAATCTTGAGATAAGTCTGGCCGTTTAGCCATCACTACCATTTACTGTGTAGTACAGGCTTATACCAAAGGTGAATTTGTACTTTCACTTGTAGTCTTTATTGTATGTGGTGTTCCCAAAGGGTACCTCATATGATTCTGCCTAACAGGGAGAAAGACAAAAACTCCCTCTAGTGGGAGGGAGCGAGTTAATCAAGCTGAATGAAAGCAGGACTGCATTGCCACAGCCCGCCACAACCTACTATTCAATTCAAACAAATAGAGTCCTTTATGCTGTAGAACTTGTCTCGACATCAACTAACTCTCAGGTCCAGACGGACTCCACTGATAGGTCTTTAACGCTGAAAACCTCTAAACACCTATAAAAACCTCCACAACCATCAGCTAATTAGAAGGCAATGGGACGACCGGGGCAGGGCACAGCAATGAAAAACGTACGTTCCCAACTGGTAAAGAACATTTGGAAACTGGCAGGCTTGACAACCAAAAGCCAATTATATTATCAGTGGGTTTTTTTTTTACAGCATACTGCCAGTGAGCAATTACCAAGAACAGCTTGCCCATTCTAGGAGCATAAATGAGTACACCTTGACAATAGTATTGAGCCCAGTGATAACCGTAAACACTCAGGATTCAGGAACCATATAGTGCAACAGATGGTAGCTGAAAGACCCAAAAGCTTAATATCGCAAGATGATGTACTGGAAGACCACAGGAGAAACCGATTATCCACCAAACCTCGAAGCCAGGGATACAGAATGCAGGAACACCCGGCCAGAACGACAAATCTCAACAAAAAGACTTCGATATCATCACAAAGGGTCACAAAACATGCAAGAGGCACAAGCACAATCAGCACTGAAGTCGAGGAATCCAGCGAAGCCAGTGAAGAAACATCCAAGGTTACTACAAATCAAAGAGGCAGCCCAGAAAAAGCAAAACAATATAAGTACACCACCAAAACCAAGATCTAATGGAAGCCGATACTTTATTAGAAATCTAACTCTCCCAAAAATGACGACCGCACCAGAAATCAAAGAATTGGACCTGCAGTTCGTGTGCACAAGTAGCCGAGCTGCAACCAGACAGTGTCATCAAGGAGTGATGTAAGACCAAGGTCCGAGGAAGCCGGCAAAGCGGATTTGCTGGAACTCTCTACATACATAGTGACTGAAGGAGAATCGATGGTAGAGTCAATAAACCCAGAAAACGATGTAACCAAGATTGACTTGGATTATACAGGGGTTGATGAGAGAATGGCAATGGACATTGGACCAGGCTGCAAAGAAAGTCTAGAAGCCACCACTCATCCCACACTTGAACCTCAAGTCCAGAGCAGAAATATTCTGATGGTGGAACTGAGAATCCTTGTTTATCCTTCATCTCAGAGGGAAAAACGAAAGCAGGGCCACAGGTGCATTGGGGAGACTCGCAGAAAGATGCCCCCTGCAATGTGGACTCTGGCCGTAATAACACCAGGCCAATCAGGTTGAACACTATGGAGATCAAGAGAACATGGCACACAGATCAGAGAACTATAAACTTTCATGAGCCCTCCAATCAAGATAAGCCAATGGGCACAGAAGGAAGAGGGATGGATGATCATGAGGCAGTCACTTACACGAGATGGGGAGGCCAGGAACTGGTGAAGTGGGAGAACACCACTGAAAATGATTTATGAGGTGCTCAGGCCCCCCCTTTCAAAACCATGGAGCAAAGAAGGAGGGAAGTGCTGCAGAAAGAAATACCTGAGACATATGTTGATAGCCATGAGATGAACAACCAGAAATTGATTAAAGATCCAAGATCATTTGAATGATGGCTTGATTTTGAATCGAGTTATTGTGCTATGCCTCTTTCATGTCCCAAGCCTAAGACTGCTGACAACAAATTACCTAGACATCATTGAGTTCCCTGAGGAAGAGAGGCTAGACCAGGTGATACTCTACCTCACCTCACCAATAGTAAAACAACTCTTGCTGGAAGAGGCTCCCCGCCTGCATCCAATCGGTTTCGACCTGACGAAGCCTAAAACCTTACCATCATTGATCCTGGAAGATCGAAGTCAAACACATGTAGCAGCGGGGACTAAAGATAAAATCAATAGCAGCATCACAAAAGCGACAACCATTCAACAATGAAAATCATGATGGGGTGCCTTACGATGGAGATGGACTACTGCGCTGACAATACATCAAAAATCAAATGTCCCTGGAGGACAGCTCAGCGGCAAGGTGCTCGCGTTAGAATTAAGATAACACGAAACAACACCGGTTTGATCCCTGGTTCAGCGCTTAGAAACCACTCGGTATTAAGCATGTTATAAATACGCAACCAACTAATACATATTCTTGTAACAGCGCCTCAATGCCCCCGGGCTGTGTGAGCACTTTAAAAATGTAAATAAATAAATCAAAATAAAATCAAGAAGAGAGATGAAGAAAACTGGAAGTGGCTGGTGGGGATTTTGTCGGAAAAAATCAGCAAGTCATAACACCAAGAACCAATCTCTCCGAATGAATTTATATTTGGTAGCTGGAATACCAGTGGATTTGCTCATTTGTTTAGCAGAGATGAATTACATTTAGAAACCTTTGATTTGATCTGCCTTCAAGAAACGTGGCTCCAGCACACACCCGTACTAGAAGGCTATGCCATATACCTAAACCTGGTGGTTGAAGGTCTGAAAGGAAGACCTATGTCAGGTCTGTTAATTGCCATAAGGAATGGCGCTAAATGTACACCTTTGTTGGACAGATACCCATAACCCCTAGAAAACGTTAGAGGTGGGCCAGGGAGAGAAAGCATGCCAAAGTGTGTTGATTTTATTCGATCTATATTGGAACCCCAAAATAATTTAAACACATGCTCTATTGGAAATAATATCAGATCTACTCGACCTGCAGATAGAGGTGGCAATATCCCTGGATCATGATTAGTGGAGATCTGAACTTCTACTACTTCGACAAAAATAGACTCCTCATTCAGAGTGAAGTTGTATCGGTGAGTCCAGCAAAAAATTACTGGTCTCCATTGGCGACACAATCTTGCCCTAAGAAATATTGACACCTTGAATGGGCACATTGATGGTGACATTCTGGCAAAAGTTACAAGGGAAGAGAAGAAGGGTGGACAAAATCTGGATTTCATCTTTATGTCCCGAAACATGACCTCTTTAGTAAAAAGTCGAAGATATGACCGAGAAGTATCATAATCTATTAAGATTAACCTGTTTAGCCCTGAGCAAACCCCAAAGGGACTTCTATCGGGGGGTACTGGGAGTGGCGCCTTGAAGGAACAGGCTTATTATTTTCCCGGAAAGAATCGGCCTTCTGACCGATAAATGAATATATAAAATATGGTACCTAAGTGATAGATCTGATGAGCAATCAATCGACTGTTATATCATGCTGAAGAAGTTTGTGCTACATAAGACCAGCAGTAAGAAAAACATAATTTTCCATCACCACAACTTTGATCTGGAGTTAGCTAAAAAGAAGAAGATCCTCAACTCCAAATTATGCACTCTTAAAAAGAACTACACACTGCAAGCACAGCTCCTTACCAAACAACTAAAACAACATCATAATTGGGTGTATTCACAGAAGAAGTGGCGGCTTCAACAGGCCTCCGAAGCCATGCTCCATAAGATTAACTCTAAAATTTCAGCAGCAATCTGGCAAATAATCACTTCAATACATGCCCCACAAGACGCCCTAATCATAAATGCAATAGCAGCCAGTACTTGGGTAGCCCACATTTTCAGGCTTTTTGAGTGTAAAGAAGAGGTCCCGAATCGAGAGCTACCGATGAACACTACTCCATGGAATTTTCCCACAGAAATGGAAGACATCTCGGAACATATAGCAAAGGCTAGCAATTCTAGGGTGCCAGGCCTGGATGGGATGATAAGGCCATGCTGAAGAAAGACCCAAAGCTGTGGGCTACATTTGTATATGATCTTTTTGCCTACATTAAAGAATCAAAACGAGTTCCGACGTCATGGAAAACAGCGGTGGTGATTGCCATCTACAACAAAGGAGATAGGTCAGATTCTAAGAACTATCAGACTATCGCCCTACTGGATGTGGCTGGTAATTATTTGCATCCCTTATCTTGATGGCTTTGATAAAATGGAGTGTCTCCACTGGCCATCAAGATGAATGGCAGTCCAGTTTTGTTAAGGGGGTTGGAACCACCCTTAATGTCTTCTTGATAAACATCTTAAAAGCTTGTACAGAGAGGAGGAAAGAGATAATGATTGATATGGCTTTATCGACCTGAAACAAGCTTTTGATACTATGGGCTTCATTACGCAGTAGGCGGTAGCCATGGTGCTATTAGCGCCATGGCTACCCCCTCACCGCATTCCGGGTTCCGGAAATAGGGACTTACCGGGTCATTCCAACCTTGAAGGACCCAGTAAGTCCCCATTCCGGGAACCATTCCCCAGTCCCATTCGAGCCCCCATAGGGCTCAATGGGAATGAGGATGGAGCTAATAACGGTATCGCAATTTGCTGTACCGTTATTAGTAAAACCAGGCATTAAGGAATGGACCCGCTAAGCGACCTCGGAATAGGGTGGTAAGGGATTACCGGCACCGATGCCCTTACCGGTGCCGGTAATCCCTTACCGCCTACCGCGTAATGAGGCCCTATGAGCCGGACAAGGTTATGGAGGAAACTGGATGAATGGGGATGTCCCAAGGATATTGGTGACACAATGAAATATCTTTACTCCGATACTTTAAGGGTCAGATTGGATAAAACTGGACTTTTATCGGACCCTATTTCAAACAACAAAGGCCTAAATCAAGGGTGCCCCTTGGTACCTGAACTGTTAACTTGTTCATCGTGGACGCGAAGGAAGCTTTTTTCAACACTAGATGCTTTCCACCTAAACTAGCCAAGGAATCTATTGGCCAACTGTTTTATATGAACAATGTAGTGCTAATAGACCAAACACCAATAGACCTAAAATGACAGCTTGGTAGTCTGCAAGACTATGTAGAGAGAAATGGCCTTAAAATCAATCCCCAAAAATCCTGTATTATGATATTTGGTAGGAAACAAGGTGGGAAGCAATGAAAACAAAATCTATGGAACCTCAAATTTGAAAATGTAACAGAGGTTAGTTCCATCACCTACCTGAGCATGTGTCTGAATACCAGCAGCAGAGATGCCCCGAAAGACATCAGCCTAAGAAGTAAAGCCAAAAATGTGGCTTCACAGGGAGGGCTTCTCTTCAACAAGTATTGTGGCTTTTCACGTGTACCCTTGGTCTCTTTTCACCGCATAAAGGTAATACCAATTTTGACGTACAGAGCGGAAACATTGTTTACACTTCCACCGGAGACTTGGCCAAAAATAGAAGCGCTATTTTGAAAGAGGGTTTTGGGTCTACAAAAAAAGCAATCAGTGGTGTGGAAATCCCTCTCCTGCAAATGTATTTCGTCAATCGCCCCAGGAGACTTCTCTGTGTTAAAGAAAGTGATGCAGGATAACACCGATTGATCGCTGGATGAATGGAGGAGTATCTGTCAGGCAATTCGTGTAGATCTTGGAGAATCAGACAAATGCTTCATTGAGAACCCCAACAGGACCAAACGGAAGTTATATTTGCAAGACTGGATTAACACTCAGCAAGAGAGACATTCATATAAACTGTAGGAAAACCCTTACAGTAGGCCAGGAGATTAAACACGTTACCAAAATACTTGCAGAAGTTCCCCAATCGTTATTTCAGAGCCCAGTTCATGCGCTTTTGTATAAACCTGTTTTCCACAAAATAAATTCTGAGACCAATAGCCCGGACCAGCAGGTTAAAGATATCATGCAGACTGTGTTGGACAAAAGAATCGAAAGAAACCTTGACACACTTGATACTATTCTGTCCAGCCATAAGAGATGTAAGAACTAACATTCTGGGTGGAGTGATCAAGAAACATGATTCAATGACGGAGGCAGACTGGTGGCTGATGTTCACCCAGGGTGAACGTATCTTTGTGACCTTGGCATTAGTCAAGTTCTTTAAAGTGATTTTTACTAGGATTGAAGATGCACACCAAATACTGTGGAGATGCCAACTGGACAAATGATAGCAACAATGGATTCCCAATATAAATGAACTCAAACTCATTTGAACTGGTCTCTAGGACAGTAGAGGAAATGTTTATGGATGTATATGTTCCTTCTTTTAAAGCTTGTTTGGTACTCAGGTAAAAGATTGTTTTTTCTGTAAAACCAAAATACCTAATAAAAACTAAAAAATAAATAAACATACAATTGCTGCAACATGTATGATGCGGATGGATGAAGGATATGGCTAGTGGGACCCAACGAAACACATTGGTGAACATGTACAATGGCCACGACAGAAGGCCATCAGCACTGTCCATGGCCAAAGGCTAATGGGCCCCATAGATAGCGATTGATGCTACATGTACAGTGAACACGGGCAAAGGCAGTGGATACTGGCCACATCTAAAGGCCATGGCTATTTGGCTGTAAAGAAAAATGTTGGTGCTACATGGAGAGTGGCCACTGCTGAAGGCTGTGGACAGTGGCAATGGATTAAAGCCATTGCTAATGGGCCCAGAAGAAACCTATTGGTGCAAAATGTACAGTGGTAAGTGCCAGTGGGCCCCAAAGAAAGTGATTGGTGCATCATGTACAGTGGCCACAGACGAAGGCTATGGACACTGGCTATGGATGGAGGCAATGCCTAGTGTGCCCTAAAGAAAACTGTTGGTCTAAGATGTACAGTGGAAACGGCAGAAACAAGAGGCCCTTTTAAGAAATCTTGTGATGCAACATGTGCAGTTGCCACGACTGAATGCCATAGCTCGTGGGCCCAGAGAAACCTATTGGTGGAACACGTACCAGCACCAGGACTGTAGGCCATGGCTAGTGGGCCCTGATGAATCTATATTATAATAAAACCTTTCAATTTACGTGAAAAACTGTACTTAGGAGAACCTTAAAGTGATCAGAATGAATCTGTGATGCCTAATTGTTGTCATTAACTGTCTCTTAACAACGGTTGTTTTTTCAGTGTATATGCGTTTATATACACTGAAAAAACAGTGCTAACGTGAAGTTATGGTAACGTTGCACTAAAAAAACTATGAAAGTCCGTGGGCCTCATTACAAGTAGGGCGGTAAGGGTTAACGGTCACTGGTAACGAGACCGGTGCCTTTAAACCCTTACCGCCCTACTACGTGTTCCCTTTGCGGGTCCTTCCTTAACGCCTGCTTTTAGCAGGCGTTAAGCACGGGACCCTCAAAGGGACTTTAGAGCTAAT
This sequence comes from Ambystoma mexicanum, assembly GCF_040938575.1. Lineage (NCBI taxonomy): Eukaryota > Metazoa > Chordata > Amphibia > Caudata > Ambystomatidae > Ambystoma > Ambystoma mexicanum. The sequence continues at coordinate 1,534,716,495 of NC_090937.1, forward strand.
AACGGTACCGTAAATGACGGTACCGTTATTAGCGCCTTCCCCATTTCCATTGAGCCCTATGGGGCTCAAATGGGAATGGGGAAGGGCCCTGGTGAATGGGGAATTACCGGTCCCGCCAACCTTGGAATAGACCAGTAATTTCTCCATTCACCAGGGCGGAATCAGAACGAGTTTGGAGGCAGCCATGCCGCAAATAGTGGCGTGGTTACCTCCAAACTTGGAATGAGGCCCATTGAAAAAAACTTTGTGAAAGGGACATTATAGTTGCAAGGTAAAATAGAAAAATCAAAGACATTCGCCAATTGTGGTAAATTAAGCAACCATAACTCACACCACCGCCTTGCACTGCTAAGACTAACACCCAGGACATCAAAGATGATATCACAAATGGCATCATCAATGACATCAAGGATGACATCACATATCGGGGAAGTTGTTTTTTTATCATTGACAGTGATAATTTTAAGCAGATGACTTGATCTCTTCATACTGTATTGAAAACATGATGCACATACTGTAAAGATGCTGTATATGTATATCTTTACCTTGTGGTACCTTCTTAAGGTAGTTTCCCTAGGCTTTGGCCTGAGCTCATGGAGCACATGCATGGATCAATAAGCAGGCCCCAGGCAGACAATAAAATGTCTGCACATGATGATGAACGCTAATCTTCTGGTCATGGTATTTGTTGCCTCCTTACTAGAGTTTCCCTGTATGTTCCTCTGATTTGTATGCGTTGATGTCCTAGGCTTTGATACATGACTCTTCTTCAATCTTTTTTAATCGGGTGAGATGTGGGGAGGGAGGCGTGCCCTTCCCTCAAGAGTGGGGCCAATGCATCTATGATTTTCAGAGCTCTATGTGCAAGGTGTGTTATTCAATAATACAACCAGAACCAGCCCGTGAAGGAAGCTTCCACAAAGCCCTTTCCAAGAAGGAGTTTGAATGTGTAGGGGTGAGTCACTCCATGGCTGTCTCACTTCTCAGCCTCCATGTCCAGCTCTGATTTTCTTAAACAGTGTTGCACCAGAGCACTGTCATGGTCGAGATTGCGGCCCTTCTCAACCATTGATTTCACACTTGAATGCAATGAAGGTGTGCAGATCCCAATCAGTGGCAAAGCACCCAATTTGGGGCCCCCCTAAGAGCCATACTGATCCCACCCTCCCAAGCTCCTTAACAAAGCACAGGGCACGCCACAACCAGGGCAGGACCACCACATGTGCAAAAGGTCCATGGTGATTATGCTGCTGCAAGGGCATGCACTACTCCAAGTGAAAGAAGTAGATATGTTTTTTAATCAAAGCTTTAATGTTTCACCTAGTGTGGAAATAAGGGGCGGTGCCTGGTCCCCAAAAATACTAGCCATCAATGGTGGTTGGTGAGCTGTTTTATTGGAGGGTGTAAATATTTGCCAAAGTATGCGATCGCGACTGGGCATAGCGAGGGTGCCCGAACTAATGAAAACTAATTTGGGTGGGCCGGGGTATTTTTCCTCCTCCCATGAGAAAATGTTTTGAATAATGGGTTAAAATGGTACATTACACAGCACACGTTCTCTGAAGATTTGTGTAAAAGGCCAACAGTTTGGTAGGGTATAGGGTAACTCATGAAAAAGTACAATAGATGAAAGTCACCAAAAGCACACAAGCGCATTTCCCAATGCATTGTCATGCCGGTCTCTTCAATGTATGCCGGTATAAAAACATTTTCATGTTGGCACAACCAACACATGCTAGTATTCCCATATAAGAACCTGCTCATGTTTGCTTTGAGATTTTTTTTTATAGTTTCATTAAAGGCACTAGACACAAAGCTTGGTCTGCTAATATATGCCAGTACTCCTATGTAAGATAAAACTCCCGTTGGTTTGGCCATAAAAAGTGACATTTCACAATAAGTAAGAAAATATGTCCAAACTGGTTCCGATGTAAGCCAGTCTAGACCCATAAGAACACTTTTCATGCTTGCTTCATCATAGATGCTCAGTTAATGAAAAATCATGCTACAGTAGGAAATATACAGGCCACTACACCAAAACGTCAGTCTAGCGCAGTAATACTACTCATCATGCTTGCCTTATCAAAAATGCTAAGTAATAAATGTCATGTTACAGCAAGCAATGGTTAGACTGGATGTACCAAAATGCCAGTATAGCCAGGTAATGACATTCATGAACTCGCCTTTGCCCGAAAATACCAGTTAAACAAGCACAGTCAATAAAGGATATGTCAAAAAGGTTCTAGTGATCCCCATTCTTCCAGGGACTTACACATACACACACAGACATCCCCTTTCACCCACCCATGCATCTCAGTTCACAAACATTCACCACACAGGCATGCACCCACCAATACATAATATTCACACACACAATAATACCCATTCACACACCAGTTACTTACCCATATACCTTCTCTCACATACACTCACACTGGCACCCACCCACCCAGAACATTTACGTACACACAGAAACACACACATCCACATTCCTACTCACTCACCAACCATTCACTCACCCATAAACCTCTCACGTCTACTTACACTGCATTCTCCACACAGGAACACACTCACCCACCAAGAACATTCAGAACACACACTATCACATTCCTACTGAATCACCCACCACTCACTTATAGCACACATATATATCTGACATGCACTTCACACATGGAAAATACAAATCACATTAAAAAACAACGTCTTACCTGTTTTTTCAGCTTCAGTCTGTCACTCCAAGCCACCAGAGGCTCCTCTGTGCTGCTCACAAACAGGAACCAGGAAGCTTGGAGAGCTTCTTAGTTCCTGTATATGAGCTGCAAGGAAGCGAAGGAGAGGGGGCTAGAGCTGAACGTGGCATGTGGCACGTGCCACATATCACGGTCAGCTCCAACCACTGCTGAGTGCTTCCTCCTCATGCTGCAAGCCCTGGTGCTGCCATCAACCTGATGGGTGGAGACTGTGACAACCCCTGAACTGGTGTGGTGGGACCCCCACTACACCAGTGCCCAGAAGCTTTTGTTTGAAAAATATATCTTTTTTTTTTAATACAGGGGTATCAATGGAGACAGTATGGTTAGTAAGGCAGACCACAGGGGTCGCGGCTGCGACCCCTGGCGACCACCAAATGACTTCCCTGTTGAATGGATTAACACCAAATTTGCAACAGTTATAAAATGGCCAAAAACTTCTCTACCTATGAGAAGAGCAACTGAACTATAACTACAGAGTCCTACAGCAGGCCCTGTAATAAATGATCTTGCCTCAGGAAGTGGTGAAATGCCACAAAATCTAGCAAATAAGCAGATTTTGCAAAGGGATAGGCAAATCCCCAGCCGTCAGACTGAGAAAATACAACCCACTAGGGGAAAAGATAAGGTGCACCACTTTTTCGAAAAAAACATTGTTAAGGACGGCATGCTATCTAAGTAAGACAGACACAATTTATCACAGTTCAAGATTGTTTATTGAACTTCATCAAGGGTGTGAAAAAAATGTAAGATGGGAGCAAGCTACGGCCATCAAATAATTATAATACAGTTCTAGTGGCGTCCCGTCAAATAAAAAGGGCCTATACTAAAAACCTATTGACACTGCAGGACCACTTCGATTTCACAGTGCAACAATTCGCACACACTCAGTTGGATACAAAACAGAGACCTCCGAGTGAGCACCCATGTGGCACCAGACCACTTTGACTCTGGTAACTATTTTGGTTTCATAAAGTTCAATCACATCAGAGTCATCTTTCCTCATACAATGTTGTCTCTTGCAATCTTGAGCATAACATGGTCCGGTCTGCTATCAATCTCTCCGGCTCAACGGCTTTGCTGAATTCACTGGCACTTTGTTGTCAGAGACAAGGACAGTACCACAGCAGCAATCACGTCTACCTACCTTGGCTATCAATGAGGGAGGGCCTAGTGTACTTTCTACACTCACTGCACTGTTGTTCAGCTGTAATTCCCGGTCTTGTGTTTCCTTTCCTCAAGGCCTCTTGTAAGTTGTGGTCCTTCTGGTCTTGCCACCTTTCTCCTCAGTTGAAACTGCCACCTCGGAATACCTGCTTCCTTGTGCATTTTGCCTTACTCAGAGTGTGCTTTTGTACTCCGCCTTTTATCCGTGTGGGGAAGTGTGATTATCAGTAATTGCATGACACTGCCTGACCCTTGTGTTAGCACATGTCAGTTATACGGCTTTGGTGCTAGTCCGTTGTCGCTCACAGTGAACTGTCCACGAGAAAGTGTTCATGTCAGAAAAGGGGGTGGGAGTGAGCTTTTAGGTATCCTACCTGATATGAAGGGGGAAAGGTATTACAGGGAAGGGGCTACCACGTTACACCCTTAGGTGTCCCACTTCCACTCCCTGAACACCCCTAATCCAGGTGAGCCTCATGCACTGGTCCACCCCCATGAACTGGATCCAATAGTGATGACCGTGTCCTGGCCATCTGGCTGACAGCTCCCCGGGGACTAGCTACGGAGACACAGAGAGGTTTCTCACAGTACCCTGTGAGATAGACATTTTTTAAGAGGGAACTGAGTTTGAAGGAAAGGCAGCCAGAGGGGAACTTCATATCAGAAGGAGCATGGAGTGTCGTCGCCAATTAAACTACTTATACATGATTTTATGTGCAATATTTCATCTCAACCTTGGCAGCAACGACTCATGGGTTACAAAGAAAACAAGGACACCTTTAGGTTTTTCACAGTATACAAAAAAAAAAGGTGACAAGGTATTCTTAAATCCACTGCCATGCTGCTCTCTGCCGTCCCTCATACAAGATCCAAGTTATAAAAACAAAAATCCTCACTCATGATGGACTCGATATACAATGTTAATCCCCCACCCTCATTGGCTACCACAACCGCCTATATACATGCTAATGGTTACATATAGCCCATTCTCTAATTGGTTCTGCTGTCTACTCTTCCACCTTTACCACACATGGGTAGATTCCTTGCCCGTCTTGGAATATTGCAAAGTAATTGTTAAATTCCACTGGCACCACCCTACCTTCGATCCTAACCATGTGACATGCACCTCTGCCTTAGCTCCCCGGAATACGACCTTTGTACTGGTCTGCAGCCCTTCGCTTGTTCAGCTGCACGCATTCATGCCTAATTTGTTAAAAGACCTATCTGATGTGGGTTTATGTGCATGTTCTGTGCAGCGCCTGGCAATCGGAATTTGATGGTCAAGCGAGGGATAAGGCCTTATTGGTCTGTGTCTTCAACACACGGCCTGTGTGGATTCAAGCTTACTGTTAAACAGAGAACTGTTTCATGTTATAACAATTATATATTATATATCCTAAAAACTTCTATTGCAAAGCTACTGGTTAGCTCCTCCCTATATGATTTCCCACTTCCACCAATTATTCCCACACTCTATGTACCCCATTATACCCTACACCGGCCTGTACTTATTTCTCATATTTCAATATATTTTTCCCAATCTAAATCGCTTAGGAGAGGCAGTGATCTGAACGTCCACCCCAACATTCCCTGCTTTCATTAATCCTTCATGAACTAACTTCTCCCTTTCTCTCTGTCTATCCGTTTGATCCTTAGGGACCCAGGCCCTGCACATGTAATGCAAACTATCCTCATCCCAAGCATGTTTCTCTGGGGAGCACGTGAGATATATGAGATATATACAGTCCCCATTACCCACTAAGTCTGCACTGTGCTCAGTGTAATTTTCAAGATCTGAGTCTGCTTGCAATGTTCCTGGGGTGAAGAGGCCTTTAAATTCTAACTGTACGCTTATTAAGATCCTCAGTTTGAGCCTGCCATGCTTTCAGCCCAAGAGAGCTATCCATGTCCCAATAGAAACCATTATTCTTGCGCTGCTTGGAATAGTCTTGACACCACATCGGAGCATCATCTGACACTTGCAACACACCACCAGCAGAATTACCATGATTGGAACCAGTATCTTCATTAGTGCTCCAAGTCAGGATGGCACCCATGAGAATGTGTTGAACCAGTCTTGGGCTTGCACACCTGCTTCATTTTCCATTTCAATCTTCAGTGTATGCAAGTTCCCTATGATGTGCATCAGGGACCCATTCTCTGTATCTTTTGGGGTTATGTACATGCAACAAGGCTACCCAATCTTCTTGCACATGCCCCCTTCCATCGCCGCCAGGAGATCCAGGATATATCTTTTTTGAAGTGTCATCAACCAAATCGTCCTCAGTTCACTTTTAATAGCATTAAGATCTTGTTGAGTATCATTCGCCAGCTGGATCACTTCCCATTGAATAATCTACAGCCACTTAGCATTTGCAGCGGCCTGGATTCCAGGTGTTATAAGGGATGCAAAGAAGACTTTTGGTTTCTTGTACAGCCGGTATTTATCTGGAATTGCTCTGAGCAGCTTGGACGATTCTTCCAAAGGGAATCTCTTCCTTCTCAGCTTCACTGATCACTTCTTCTTTACTTTGGGAGGTTTGGATAGACGATGAGATAGATTGCAACAACTCGTGCTTATATGCTATTGTCAAATGTACTTCTGGCACCATCTGGATAGCTGAATGCAAAGTTTTTAGAGCACACATACCCCGCAAAGAGGGTGGAAGATGCAAGTATGTTTGTTGGTCCTATACCCAGTACATGTACATTAATGCTGCTGTTCATTTTGCAAGATCTGGGATGAACATTGTTTTATTGCACTTAGCATTAGTGCCTAATGGAACAGTTCTATACCATCGGAAAGAAAACTGGTATTCATCCCCTGGTTGCACTTTTACAGGAGTTTCATGTGCTTCAATCTATGTTAGTTTGGATATGTATGAATACCATTTCTCAAAGCAATTCTTAATGTTCCATATAACTTATGTTCCTAACCCTGCCAGCCCCACTGGCTGCACAGCTCATCACTGCCTTCTCCCATTTTTTTATACACACAAGATTGCACACTTTTCTTCATCCTTGTTCATCAATACAACTTGTACTTTGTGCCCCTGGAATAGACTACAGACCCGACACAGTGCGCCAAACACTGAGCCTGCAAGGGCAATATTTCCTGAGGTACTAACATTTTGTGTGCTCCCAACGTGTGGAGGAAGAGACAGACATAACAACTCCTGTTGTACCTCTGTTTCCATATCAAGTTCATCTAACTATACCACATGTTGTTAAATTCTGGGTGGTGCACATTAGACGGTATATCAAACACTAACCCTTTATATTGATTAAATGATGGTAAAAGCAGGTGTGTCCAGAACGGTTAAGAGGTTATGGGGATATGCCAGGTAGAACCACCTGAACATAAATAAGGAGAAGAAAAAAAAACCTATGTTATACTTTTCATTAAAAAACAAATGAGTAGACCAAGATTATATGTTGAGAAGACAACATTGACTATGTTGAAAAAACAAATATCTGGGAGTAGCATTTGAAAGAACTGGGGGCTATGCTGAATGCATACACCAGCGCACAGTTAAAGTTCCTCAATTGACGGGATTAATATGGCAGTTTATAGAAGGTTCAGGTCAGTTCTCTATGGAGGAACCCGGTGTCTTTCCTGCCAGTGTTTATGTGCTGCCATATTGTATGGTTTGGATGGGCTTACCATCTCAAATTATCCTTTGTTGCAGGTAGTGGAGGGTACATTTTGGCAGTTAATTCTGGGTTTATTAGTATGTGTTCCCATGGCTTTAATCCGATTGGAGTTAGGACTCATATCTTTGGTATCAATGTTAAAAAATAATCAAGTATTAATGTACACTAAAACTATGAATGACCCGAGTAGTCTCGTATTGCCAACTCTAGGCAATTGATCTATAAATGAAAGAGGGGTCACATTTGAGGATGGTGTGCACAAGTTGTTTATTGAAGTAAATTTGTTTCCGGATTGGTGGACAACAGTCTATGAGAACAAAACATTTCTCACCAATTAAATGGAGTTGTGGGATTGGTGTAAGAACTTTACACATTTATCAACTTTAAAAAGTTACAACTTTGTCTAGAACATGGTGTATACTTTTTAAGTGTGTACAACCCTATCTGGTGTTATGTCCCTCTATGCACACGAGTAGATTCATTTTATTGTTGCGAATGAATCAATTGCCCCTATGGTCAGTATTAGTGCCCAATTAAATAATTCCCCAGAATGAGTGGAGTTGTCGGATTTGCAAGTCTGATACGGCAGTGGAGTCGGCAAGACACATTCTGATGGAATATACTGTACTAAGTGATGTTCACATCCTACATCTTCGTAATCAGGTTTATGAAATAGGCACAATTAAGAGTACTGTCTTGTGGCAGTGATGTAAGAATACTGACAGCAAGGCACTTCACCTATCATTATATAGGATTTGGCTAAACATTTTAAAATCCAAATGTTTCCATCTAAAGTATTTGCACCTATTAATTGAGCAATGCATTGGAGATGAAATGGAATGGTTTGTTTACGTGTTATATATTTTTTTTTACCTGATTGTTTTATTTGATTATTTTTAGTATGAATTGTTATGTAATGAATAAAATATTGATCACACTCTTTTTTTTCCCTTCTAATCCCTTTTCACTTGCATTTTTAAATCCCATATCAAGGTATCATGTATTTTCATTTGCTTAACGTTAACCACTATAGTTAGGTATTCATCATGGTGTGGTGGCTTCAAAGAAGCAGTCAAAAAGTTAAACATACGTAAACCCCTTTGAAGAACTACATTCCCACCCCACTTTATATGGCCTCCCCATGTAATCTCACTAGACATATATTTGAACTAATCAAAAGCAAACCCACACATGCGAGGAAACTATATTGTACTACAACTACGTCTGGAACACACATGTTTATCTTTGTCCATTAATATGGTCCATTGAAAATACATAATAAAACCTTTGAAAGGTAAACATCAAAGATAGAAATTTAAGAAATCTCTCTAAAAAATTCAAAACATCAAACACTATCAAAACAACAATATTGTGATATGTTAGCACTAGAAACACAATCACCATATGTTACCATCAATTAAAAACACTCTGTCAAAAGGTTTACAGTTGGAGGCAAAGTTTGGGGTGCTTCTCTAACACCAGACAAATGTACCCAATATTTTAGGTCTTTCACTGTAACAGCAAGGGGAGTAGCATACACCTCTTCTGACCACCGTGGAGCAATCTTTTGAGAAAGGTATTTAATAAACTTTGTTAACTGAGGTAATTATTAATGGAATTCAACCCCCCAGGATTGACGCAACCCCATGATCATCTAAAGCACTAAGCAGAGGAGTTAGTGGTGTGTGCATTCGGTGTCCAGTCATAATATCGAAAAAAAAATTTCGAATGTCAAAAAATTCGAATCAAAAATGTCGAAAAAAAAAATGTCGAATTATTTTTTTTTTCGATATTTTTGTTTGGGCTCTAGTTTATATTTAAAAAAATGTAAAACCAAAAAAAAAAACGGGGGTTGGGGGGGGAACCCCCCCATTTGGAAAAAAAAACGTCATAAAAAATAAATTCGACATTATTTTTTTCGACATTTTTTTTTCGACTTTTTGACTTTCGAAATTTTTGATGTCGAAATTATGTCTATAAACCTGTGCATTCCTCTCTCTGTCACAATCTTATGAGGGGAGAGGTGATGCTCCTTATAGGGCTGGGTCCTCACACTGAACAAGGCCAAGGAGAGGCAATGCACCCAGTTCCTCTTCAGTGTAGCACACAGTTTAGACAACTTTGTTTTGAGAAAACTCTTCATCCTTTCTTCAACCCCTTTGGCGTGAGGGTGATAAATGAAACACACCATGTGCTTTATAAGCAAAAGAGCTAAAGTCTCTTTGTTAAACTCATTAAAGAAGTGGGTGCCGTTGTCACTTCTGAGAGTATTGCATACTCCCCACCGGGGAAAAACCTCTCTCACGAGAAACTTCGTGGCCAATTTGGCATCAGGATGGGCTCACGGACCAGCCTCAATCCAATGGGAAAAAGGACAAACTACCACTATTAAATAAGGAAAAGAATTACAACTCTCTCTCGTGTCTGCAAAGTCCATATGCAAATTGGCAGATCGACTTTCAACGTTTTGAAGGTTTGCCCAATACTATAGATCTGGAACACTGCACAGTTGGACATAGACAAAGACAGCACTTCCTGAATGTTAGGCACGTACCAGTCCTCCTGAATATCTGCAGCAACATGTTGTTTAGACACATTTTTGAGGTAATGAAGTTGGTTGAACGCCACTAAAGACAACGTTTGAGGCATCACAACCTTCCCTGTACTTGTCTGCCTCCACACCAGATTAGTTGCACATCTCTTTTGCCACACCAACCTCTCACTTTGTGGTGCCTGTCCTTGTATTTCAATAATTTCTGTAACAGAAAGTGCCATATATGGAACCTGCAACTGTAACTGCATGTTTACAAATGCTGAAGGCTCAAGAATATCTGGTACTGGCAAATAGGCAGCCTGTTTCGCCACGGTGTCTGCTGATTCGTTTCCGAAATCCACACCATTTGTGTGGGTCGGCATAGTTTACTATTGCAGCAAGTGTAGGCTGTGAAAGCGCATTAATCTGCTGGTCTAACAAAGGGTGCACCGGGGACCCATCTGCTAAACAGAACCCTTGTCTCATCCATCTTGACAACCCTACATGAACAGTCATCGTAACATACGCTGAGTCTGAATGTAGTGTTGCTCAGCACCACTGTGTGCCTGAAGCACTTCGATAGGAGCAATCAATTTGGCTGCCTGTGCTGGATAATGTCCTGGCAGCCTCTGCTGCAGAACAAGTTTGTATTCCCCATCAACTAGTCGCACCAACGCCACCCCACTATGTTGCTAACCTGTCTCTTGGTCAATAGTTAAAGAACCGTCAAAAATATATACTTCTCCGTCATCTAAAGCATGGTCAGTTAATGTTAATGTTAATGTTAAAGGATATTTGTACCGCTCACTATCACCACCAGAGTGGTCCCTGGCGCTGTGGAAGCTCTGAAAAAAGGAAGGGAGGGCAGGTTAGTGAGTGGAAGTTGGAAAAATGCAAGAGAGCAGTGATATGCTGTTGGCGTCCTCAACCCGGTGGATCCGTTGGCTGGGCCTGGGGTTTTTGAAGTCGATTGTTGTTGTGTACTGTTGTGCAGGTCTATGTGTGTTTTTTGTTTTGTTGTTGCAATGTGGTGAAGTTTGTGTGGATACAGTAATACAGTAGCAACAATGTCAGAAGGAGTAGGAATCTTGGGGGGAAACATACCTAGAACACAACAGTAAGCAACAGCAGACTATGGACACAAAGATTTATGACCCATCATGCAGTGCTGTGTCAAAACACCAGTCATCATCTGACCATCAGAATGTGAGAAAAGATCAAACTCTTTTGTATAATCAGGAGTAGCCAAAACCACAGCAGTAGAAATCACATCTTTAGGCTCCTGAAATTTAGTAAACATTTCATCAGTGCAAATAATGATGTTTATTGCTCGTTGTGCTTCTTTGAGGGCCTGGAGCAATGGTTTTGTTTATGACATGTAATCAAACATCCACAAACTACAATAATGACACAATCCAAGAAATTCGTTCATGTCTCTGTCTGTCACTGCTTGGGGGGGTCCTGGGAACTGCCTCTACGTGCTCTGGAATCACTCTTTAACCATTCACTGAAATCAACTGCCCCAAAAACAACACCTCTTGCTGGCAGTAATGCAACTTTGGTCTGTCCACCTTATACCCTTTGTCAGCCATCAGTTGTAACAATGCTACAGACTCCTCCTCGCATTGGTGTACTGTAATGCTACATGCCAGTAGAACATTCCACATATGGAATGATGGAACTGGGAACAACAATATTGCCCAAATCCTCGTTTGAATCTCTGTTGAAAATGCTTGCGTACTCACAGTACCCTTGAGGAAGCCTAGTGTGTTGAAATCGGCTCCTGGCAAATGTAATCACAGTGCGAAACTGTGAGTCTGGATGCAAGGAAAAAGGAATGTTTCAAATCCACCACTGTAAAATGGGTAGCATCAACAGGTATATTGCACAATATAGTAGCAGGATTCAGAGCACCAGGAATTCTGCCGGTACAATATCATTGAGGGGGCATAAATCCTGAAACATCCTCTGATTAGCACCTTTTTGATTTTTTCACGGGATAAATAGCTGTGTTACAGGGTGAATTAGAGGGTACTTTGATGCCCTGATGCAAAAGGGCCTTTATGGTGTCATATATTCCCTCCTCTGCTGCCTTTAACAAAAGATATTGTTTCACTCGAGGCAACACAGTGTCAGGTTTCAAGATAATGCGTATTGGCGCAACACACCATAAAGTCCCACATCATGTGGATTACTTGTCCACAACTTATTAGGAACCTGGGTCAAATCTGCAGAATTGAAAAAAAGGAGCAGTCCCTACTAATAACATGGGGCAAGCTACATGCCTGTACTGGATCATGATCTCACAAGGGATGCACACTTCCAATGTTATTTCCTCTTCATTTTCTCTGTTCTCGAACAAGTCCTCCTCCAAAATATTTTTCATGGGTATCATGGGGGCAATATACAATACCGTACACAACTCCACACTGTTCAAATCATCTGCTATCAAAACAATACTGTCTTCCACCACTTGAACTCCTTCTATATGAAGTTCAATGATGGTTCCTGCAACTATATCCTGAGGCTGGGCAGATCCGAACATCCTTTCTTTCAACCGTTTTTAATGATGGATAATAATAGACTGAATTTCCACACAACACTTTGCCTTGATCCCCACTATCTTGCCAAGTGCTTTCTCTACCTCTTTCAGAAGGCCTCTTTTGACCACACAGTAGAAAAACGGAATCGCTCGATCTCATGAATTTTCTGCTTCTGCCCAGCACATCCCTTGTATGTGCAGTATATAGTGGGCATGATCTTCTTCATCACGCATTGTTTGTTGCATAATCACTCAAGATCACAAGTATCTGGTTACGCAAGCCGTAGCGCTGCCCATACTTGGGGCCTAATGTCATGGAAATGTGCTCTGTCATGACTATCGGCACTGACCTTCACACCTGGATACCCTGCTTTAGCCCATATGTCATCAGCCTGATCTCCCATCAAAACAACACAAGTTTTCAAATCCCCTACATCCAAAGTAGTACCAACTGTGTGCTTTTCAAATGCATATATCCACTTGCCCTCTCAAGCTCTGAGGGACAGGAGTGCCTTTATAAAATTATTTTTGTCCTTATGTGACCATGGTATATTCTGCGCTCTCCCGTGCCCCTTATGGAACAATGGAAATGGCGCTCCTACCATCTTCCCAACTTTATTCTTTCCCATCACTGATCTCTTAGCCACTGCCATTCGCCCAAATCTATTTTGTAACCTGGTTCCCCACAAACTTTCCACTCGTGGAAAAATCACAGGTGGCTGTTCCTCTTCTTCCACTTCATCTACCGTATCCCACTCCTCTTCTAGCTTGTGTGTACAGTCGTACTCTTCCTCCGACCTTGCCGCACCATAATCCATACCCCCGCTCTGGACTCCTCCTGTCTTCTCTTTCCTTCTCCATATGCATATCCTTGATAGCTGTACTATGTATCCAAAACAAAATATCTCCCGCCCTCCATTCACCCACCCTACAGACGTCCGCATTGCCATCCCTCCTTTCTGCTTTTAATCGTGCCAACTCGCCATCCACCTTCCTTAGTGCATCTAACAACTCCTTTTGTGGTTTCACATCATCTCCCTCTGATCCCTTACCCCTCACAGCAATAAAAGCTGTGGGTTTGGGGAGATTTTCATAATGAGCTGACGTGGGACAAAGGGATATACATGGGATTGATGTATCCTGACGCGGCATGCGCAGGTTAGCAGTGGGCTCAGTCTGTTTCAATGGGGGCTGCAAGAGAATCATAAAACTCATTGTCCAAATCTTTCATCATTTTCCACAGTTCTAATACTTCCTTTCTATTTTTTCAGTTTTCTTCCTGATCAGCTTCACACATTCCTGCCTAATTTGTTCAAAGACCTATCTGAGGTGGCTGCATGTGCGTGTTCCATGAATGTGATGGTCAAGCGAGGGATAAGGCCTTGTTGTTCTGTGTCTTCAACACACGGCCTACGGGGATTCAGTCCTACTCTTAAACACAGCACTGTTTCATGTTATAACTATTATATATAATGTATCTTTAAAACTGCTTCTGCAAAGCTACAAGTTGGTTCCTCTCTTATGATTTCCAACTTTCACCAATTATTCCCACTCACAAACCACCCCCCCCTCCCTTCGGCCTTACACTGGCCCGTACTTATTTCCCATAATTCAATATATTTTTGGGAAACTAAATTGTTTAGGAGGGACTGCACCTACCATGACTTACACCAACCCATCTGACTTTCTGAAAGCATTCTTAACAGGGTGGGCTGTTTTCTTTCCCTTCTCTTCTTCGGTTCAACTGCCCCCTGTGCCACTTAACAAAGTGGGCACCATTTAGACCATGAAGACTGCAATGTGTTGGTCAGTTCAACATCTAATGCATGCCTTTCTGAGTAATGATTGCCTTTTGTAGTGAGTAACACTACAGCACAGACAGGCACAGATAGAATGGTATTTTCAGGAGGGCTATTCCAGATGTAATCCTGTTATCTTTTTGAAGGCTTGCTTCAATCCACCTGAGGAAGTGGTGAAATACAGTGCGGCAGTCTCTGCACTATAATTAAGTTTAGTATTATATTCCATAGGAAACCCAAAAATGTCATTGCTAATAACTTCCGACTCGCATCACAGATTTGGCTGATATTTTGCAAATACAAAGTTTGTTTGTCTACACAAGAACCTTATTGATTTGTATTTTCTGCTGCTCTTCAATTTAGCCACATGGCAACTGGACTGATTTGGCTCTATGCTGCTTTTGAATTTACCCACATTAAAACTGAAATGCTTCAATCTGGTTTGCAAGTTGACTGCATTCTTGTCTTTGTTCCTATTGCTTAGCATTAGGCTTGTGGTGTTGAAAGGGGTATTGCAGGGTTCATAGGAGAGCATAATATGCTATTGGGTTCCCACTTTCCCAGGATCAGGCACTCAGGACCCCACTAGGCAAGGCAATTGGCATTCAGAGTACTCATATGGTTGGGTTAAGGGTTGTGTGTAGCAAGTGGTTTTTCTATAGAGGAGTGGGTGTCCTTGTGACTGGTGATGGCATGGAATTTGTATAGGTGGCTATGTATTACCACCACCATGTTAGAATCCAATATAGTGCACTTTTGACTTCAATAACGAGGTTGGACAGATAAGAGGACACGCGCTGAATGTATGCATGTCTTCTTCAGGACTGTGGAGGGGTTGGGGTGTTAATTCTTTTTGACGGTGGAGCATGGAATTCTCCTGGCCCGTCTTTATCAGGTGGCGATCTCAGGGGCTCCACTGGCAGCGGTTGCTTTGTTTCTTGTGGAGCGTATACAAACTGTTTCTTTTCAGGTGTGATGTTCTCCTTCCTCCCTTCTTCCGTGTGGAGTGGCCCAGGAATCGGCTGTGTCCCCACTTCTGTTTAGTCTTTACTTCTGCCCATTGCAGCTCTTATTTCGGAGTGTGTCGTTCTTTTTTACACGTATGCTGACGATACACAACTGGCATTTCGACTCGACTCCCCCACTACTAAGGCCCCTCACAAATTGAGAATCTGTCTACTTGCTATAGGTAGTTGGATGTCTTCTAACTGGTTGAAGCTCAATGGGGAAAAAAAACTGAAATGCTTGTGCTCGGCCCCCAGGTGGTTACCAGTTCTTGGATCTCCCAATTTTGCCCAGATTCTCTTGGCCCTGTGCGACTCCTAGCACGTCTGTGAAAAGTCTAGAGGTGAGGCTTCTTCCAACTGGCTCCCATGAAGCCCAGATTGCGGCAGTCTGCAATAATGGTTTTTGGCAAGCTCAAAGGTTTGAGAAAGATTCTGCCACTTCTCCCAGCCGAACTAAGGGAGTCACATCGGTGATCATCGGATCGCTGGACTTTTGTAGCAGGGTTTACTTGGGGCAATCGAAACATCAAATCGAAACATCAGTTACAAAGGCTGCAAGAACACCAAAACTTAGGCTATCTTTGAATGCCCCTACAAGGACTCCCTCTGCGACTTGCTGCGACAATTTCACTAGTTTACGGTCAAGTTTGAAACTCTGTGTGTCACTCTTTGGGCACTTCATGACACAGATGTAATGTATTTGAAAAATAAGTTGGAGTGCTACTCCCTACTAGGTGCTTTCGTTCATCCTTTCTTGCACTCCTAAGAGTGCTGTGGTATCATCCAGCTTGTTACGGAGGTCTTTCCTTTTCGGTTCTTGCTCCCACCCTATGGAATGGGCTCCCTCTTTCTCTGAGAGGAATTGAGCAGTATCTGCCATTTTGCAGGGCACTTAATACTTAACATTTTTAATTGTGCTTTTTTTGCACTACTAGGTTTTTCTCCCCCCACCTGAATGTCCGCCTTGTGCTCTGCACCTAAACGTCTAAGTGCTTAGCTGTGCTTTATAAATTCGGGTACAATACAGTACAATACTACAATCTGATGATTGTGCATGTAATTTGCATGTGACTGCACGTTAGTCATTGTACATGTTCTGCATGTAAAGTATAGCAGAGTCCTCAACTGTAGATAGTTGCCCTAGGGATTGATAGACTATTTATAATACCCATCCCCCCTCTTGTGCTGCAACCCATAAAATACAGCTGAGTTGCACACGCGGTCCCGCTGTCACATAGTCACTGACAAAGCAGTCTTCCCTGCGCCTGACCAATGTGCACTACACGATTAACATGTTTTTTTACCTAGTCATCTCTGCCAATCGCCAAATTCACACATTTGCAAAAGGTGCGTGCATCGTTTTGCCTACGCGCTTAAACTCAGTTGCCTGCGTTCATGTTTCTTTTTTTAAGATGATGCCGCAGCCATTGCTGATGCTTAGCTTTTCTTTTCTGCTAGCATTGCATAGCTGCAACATATCCAATGCAGAACTATATCTGCATCATATCCAATGCAGAACTATATCTGCAACATATCCAATGCAGAACTATATCTGCATCATATCCAATGCAGAACTATATCTGCAACATATCCAATGCAGAACTATATCTGCATCATATCCATTATTGTGAGGCTTCAGCCCATGACGGTGCATATTCTGTCACATCCCCTCATCTGTGTGTTGTTCACAATCCCCTTTATCAGAGCTTTGTACTCAATACAGAGGTTTAGAGGGCCATAGGAATGCTCAGTTACCCAGATTTGTTCAGTGTTCACATCTGTATTCAGCAGAGACTGTACTCTACTAACAAACTAGGAATCAGCCGTATCTAGTTGATTGCAATCCCAACTAATTTGATTTGACTCTGCATTGACTACTATGATGCCAGTGTTATCATAATGCATTAGTGGCTTGTCATGTGAATAGCTATGGCCATTGGTAAGTGATCACTTTCCTCCCTAGTTATAATCTCCACAAAACAGTAATCAATTGTAGTTGCAGTATAAGACGTTACCCATGTATATGGTCACCTAGGCACTGGCCATTCAGCATGAATAAATCATGTGTATATGCCCTACTGTATACCAATTACTCCCCTCTCTACCGGTGCCTTTTTGTTTCAATATGACAACAAAGATATTCCATCGGCTGTACTTGACTCCATCCTCCGTGTCAGGATCAGGATCAGCATTGGGGATATTGGCATTGAAATTACTTAGTACTACTGAAGGGATATTATGTTGTAAAGCGTGGGATACTATTGGGTAAGTAACTAAGCCTTTAAACTCCTCATGAAGTTTGTGTCCAGATGGGTCATACATATTAATAATAAGTATGGCATCAAAAGGGCCAAACCAGCTACTTTTAACAATCCCTGCTAAAATGTATACTGAGGAGCACGAAATTATTTTAATTTGACAAATGTTTTTAACACTAATGCGTAGTCTGCCCTTGGGTCTTCCTAATTGGCCCTTAGAGGCTGCGCCCAGGTTTCTTGGCTTGCCTCAAAGTTATGCTGTTCCATTCATTACCCTAATTACATCCTCTTGTAGATAGTGTGAATGACCACGTGTATCCCAGGGCACAATAGAAAAGTGTGGGCTTGGATCTAGTTAGCATTTTGGACTGTAACACAGAGGGCAACTAGTTGCATAATAATCTTGATTGAAATACAATCATTGCCTAGTGTAGGTGTACTTGATAAAAACAGACCATGCCCTTTCTTCACGAGATTATCATTCTGAAAGCAATGATATCCCAGTTTTCCCTAATCACGTTTGTAGTAAAGGAGAAAGGATAATATAGAGTCTGAGGTCAAATACGTTTTAGAGATACCTTTGAGGACCCGGTTGGGACACATGTATGGACCTGCAAGTTGTTTAAGGAGAGCAACAAAAAGAGTAGTGGTGACCTTATTAGCTTGAAACCAGGTGAATGCTGTGTCTATCGTTAGGAAAAAAAAGCCACTGAAACACTTTTTCTATAGTGTTGAGTGTGTTAATAATACTCAACTGATCTAAAATTAGAAACACAAATAGTAACACAAAAGTTTTTTGAAAACCATTTGAAAAAGTTTTTTGAAACAACATTGAGAAAAACAACCACTAGATACTAACAAAACTAATTTTATTTTTGATCATACTAAAACCGATCTAAAAATTCTGTTAAAAAGAAAAAACAATACACAATATTACTACAGCAAATAATCTTTTGTTGTCAAGCTGAATAGTCTAATATACACGAGAAATCATGTGGGGTTAGTACGTGAGACCAAAAGGTGTTATATAAGCACTAAATGTACAGCATCAAACACTTAAAGGTAGAGCATTATTTGATTAAACCAGCTCTATCACATGAGAGGAAAAACCTATTAGATGTCTTAGGTTTGGCTTTGTGAAAGTCGACATATGTTTCGGCTAATAGCACCAGGAGGAATCAGGCAATTCACAAAAACGTTGTCTGTTGATGCAGGTATTCAGGACAAGAGGAAAGAAGGAGTGTGGCAATTTGGTAGTGCTGAGTACTTCTTAGTAGCCGTACTTTTTTAAATAATAAACACGAAACCCACTACAAAATAAACAAACACGGACATATACATATATACAAAGTAGTTGTGATAAATTACAGGTTAAAACACTGGCAGTGTGCTAGAAGCAAAATCCCCACTGACAGTACACATCATTACTATCATCACTGACTGTGGCCCAGGAAAAAACATCAAGAATGTAGTGTTTAGTTTAGCATGCAATATGTAGAAAGGCATGTTTATTTTGACCTTCCAACTAGTAACTTGGGGGAACTTTGACAGACAAAAAATATCTGTGAGGGCATGTTCATTTTTAGCAGCCCCGGTGGGAAAACTCACTTTTTCTCTCTTGTTTGGCGAGGGAAGGTCGGATTTCAATTCTGTTTTCCATTTGTCATTCCTGATTACCTGCTGCTTCTGTTTATCCAATTTGATTATTTGTGGGTTGAGGGAACATTGCAGGGGGAAATTCTAACTCAAGTGCTATCTTACCTAAAATCAAAAAGTGCTTCTATTCCCTGGTGTTTTGTAGATGTGTCAATAGAAGGTTAAACTAAGTGCATTGCTTACATTCTGATTATTATGACCCCATTGGTGATTGCTGCCCCGTATTAAAAATGGTATGATTTCTTTTGAATTTTAAAATAAATAAATAAATTAATATTACATTTTATCAACCAGCCTGGTTCATGGTCCATTGTGACCCGGGGTATTTGAAAAGGGGGTGTGATATGAGTGGTGTACCATCTCAATATTGAACCTAACATAAAAACATACGCTTTTCAATTGTGCGCTGCATTCTAGGCCAAGACTAAGGTGTGTGTCACCTGATTGAAATCCTTAACACTACTTACAAGGAAAGCATGCACAGCTAAAATGTTCCTCGATAATATAGACTGCATTCACTAAATTAAAATACTATCTGCCACAGCTCAAAGTTCTCAAACAAGAAGAAAACCCCCACTAAATAAAAACATGATCACATTGTGAGTAGCGATCTACCTTTTCAAAAGGGTCCCCTTGAAAATGCTATGTTAGTTAAGATGTACTTGCCAAAATGCCACTCTATGCATTACTGCGCAGGTGATTGGTAGCCTTGTTATTCTATCCTTCAGCCACGCTGTAATAAAGCATAGGAGTAGACAGAGCATCCGTGGTGTAGAAAGAAGATGCTCTGCTTCTGCACTACGGAGCAGATACTTGACATCAGGGCCCCACTGCATACTGCTGAAGAGTTCTGGCAGAGAGCTAATGCTTTTTCGAGCCAGACCTTAGCAAGGGCCTGATTGCAACCTGGAGAGTTTCCCTCTGGCCCAAGCGGTCAAGACGATCTTAATGCAGTCCTGTCATCTCAACCAATGACGCTTTGCATGCCCTGAAGTGTAGTTCATACTAAGAAACAAAAGATTGAACTGCAAGTCCCATCATGCAGAAGAGATCGGAAAAAAAGTAATCCAGGAAGGTTGTCTTCGTACTATCCTCCAACCCACTGCAGCCCTTTCCCCAGAGGACATGTCATCGCATTCTGTTCTAGTCTTTTTTATAAGGCGAAGCAGGTCAAGGGGTAGTGAAAGGAGAATATGGGGGCGCGATAGAATTTGGGTGGTGAGGCTGGTCCCACATAAAATGACTGCACAATGATGCTGTGAGATGCACTTTGCGACGGAATATCATAAAATGGATACATTGGGGCCAATGGGTTAATGGTCATTTGTACCTCTCTCAAAATTTGCATTTCGGTGCTTTTGCTTTTTGAATTTCTAACCTTAGCACTCGTTGAATTGACATATTACATGTATGCATACATACAATGGAGATTGACTTTTCTTCAGAGCTGTTTAATAATAGCGGCTTCCTTCAATCCTCATACACTGTGAAATATGTTATCTCGCAATTTCCAGCACCGGGCAGTGGTCCACGTATGTAAATAGCTCAGTGACAATAAGGCACACTCTCCAAGTGCACGCGCCTTGATGTGAGTACTTCTGACAGAGTATGTTTTAGAAGCAGTTTTCAAACAAGGAAGGGGATTCTTTGGGCTTTTGAAGGCTGAGTTGTTGTGACAGGCTCCATTTTGAGTTCTGTTGAACTTTGCTTACCTGTCAGCTAAATGCTGCTTAGCGCAGCACATACGCTGCCTCTGAGGATTTCTGCTCATGAGAAAAAATGCATCTTCAGTCTACTACGAGTGGGAATGCTGCATGCATCGTTTTCCGAAAGCATTAGTTATGAATGCAGCACCGGAGACAATATTCGTGGAGAGGCGCACCATAATGAGGCCTGCTAACATGCAGCTGATGCATGCTGGGATCACGTAATAGGACCAACCTAAAACAGTGCAATCAAATGCAGCCATCCATGCAGCAAATACAGCCAAATATCTCAGTGATAATGACAACGTGGCAGCTCTTCAAAGGCAGGTGGTGAGGTTTCATTTAGAACTACTCGGCACATCGTGCGATTTAACATTCTTGTCTCTCTATCACTCTCTCTCTCTATTCTTCTCACTTTCTATCTCTGTCTAGTCTCACTTTGTTTCTGACTCACTCAATGTCATAGCTGACCGAAGCCAGACCACAGAAACAAAACAGATTGAAAGAGGGTGGGAGGAGTTGTGCTGTTATGGTTGAAAGCTGAATAAGCACAGAGGCTTCCATGAGGTGGGGATGGGCCTGGTGCTCTGAGACGTACATTGTCCTGGCATGTGTCCCGAAGGAATGTCACTATCAGACTAAGGGGCTCATTGTTTGTATGATGGGGGGGTGTGATGAATGTGTATAGGCTCTGCTGGGGTTGCTGGAGAAGTGACCTTGAAAAGGATCAATGTACTTACTATCTTGCATGCTGTCAAACTGTGTTTGATGTTTTTAATGTATTATTAATTATCTATGTTTGGGCATACACTAACGAATTTGAAGGTTCAATGCCACTATCAACCAATTAGAAGGTAGCAAGCAAAATTAACCGATCATTAGCTTTAAACTAAGCATGAACCATTCTAAATAGGAAAAGACAAAATAGTTCATAGTCTCCACATAATAAGCTACTTCACAAAGAATGATGTAATTGTGAACATTTTGTAAACTGTATCTTTTTGAAATTCTACATTGAAATTCTCCAATGTTCATTTCTAGTGATGCTTACTGTCAGGCTTAATCACAACCCAAACAAATATAATTGAAAGGCCCACTGGGAAAATGACGTGCCAGCCTTCAAAAACTTGCACACTGAAAGTGCGCCTATTAATGCAAACTGTTTGTGTTTCTGCAAGCAACACAAGGAAGAGTTGGGATGAAATGGAAATGCTATGTGAATGGGCAAGTACTGGAAACCAAAAGGTCTTTAATTGCATTTGCAAGAGAAAATCAAAGGCCCCTTCTACATGAAAAGCAGGGTTTTCAAATACTGAAACTAAAATGGCCTTGCATGTGCGTTTTGCAGTTTTAAATGAAGGCATGAGAAAACATTTTCCCCTGCTGAAATAAATATATCAGGGAAAGACTTGGTGTGTGGTGGAAAGAGCAATGTATTAAATATGTATAATATGCTTCACATGCAAAATACTGTCAACAATTAAAAAAGGCTATGCTGTTTCCATAGGTCACATGTAAATCTCATTTAGCCAAAGACAGACTATGGGCCTCATGATGACTCCGGCAGTAGCCATGCCGGTAAAAACGGCAGGCTGCCGCCGGAGTTGTGTTTTTTTCCGGCGCCGGAAAAAGTAACTCCCCATTTCCATTCGAATCCCATAGGACTCAATGGGAATGGGGAGGACGGATGCACCGGCACTGTGTGCAACAGTGCCGGTGCATCCGTCAAAGTTTGCGGGCGGGTGCCATTCCTCCCGCCAGGTCAGGCGCCATTCCTCCCGCCAGGTCAGGCCTGGTGGCGGTAGGGCATCCCACCCGCAAACTTGTACTTTGCCAGTCCGGTAACAACTGTGCTGGTAAGGCTACCAGCACCGTTGTTACCGAACCGGCAATGTTATAATGAGGCCCCATGTTTCTTGTTGTTGGGCAGATTTTCAAGGGTTGTCTGGTTCTTTATCTGGAAAGCAATCTCTGTGAAACTGATGTACACCAAAATATGTTCGACAGGGCCAGATCAACACAGACCTAGCCCTGGATGGGCAAAATGCTTAGAAATATGAAGTTCGAGATCAAAATTCTAGTCAATTTAAGAATAAGGGACAAAATGCCAGATGTCAGCATGGCCTCATGGCATCACAGGGCAGTGGTGGACTGTCTGGTGAATGATGAGCATCTCCTCAGCCCATCAACTTTCAAAGGACAAAAGGCTAATGGCTTTTACAACGGCATTAAACATACATTCAGCACAGGCTGCAGCAGTTCAAGACAAATGAAACCTATATGTGTTAATGGGATTTAAGATTTGAATAAAGGCGGAAGATTCCCTATTAGTTTAAATGTACTATCATAACTAGTGATACAAGGAATCTGAGGGCGTCCTCACTTCTTTCCCCAGTATATCTTCCTGCCAGGTGGCCAGGGAAAGGCCATAGCTATCAGATGCTGGCCCTATGGGTGGTTATGAAAGGGAGGATCACCCGGGTAGAGGAGACTTGGGGAGTGGGGATGATGCACACTTGGGTAAAACACGGTATCCCTCATTTCCCTTTGATAAAGAGTCAGAAACCCCCAGTCCTTTGTAAGGTATTACCAGTCCCTCCCCTATTCTTCCAGTAAACCATCTCCCAGTCCACACCAGTAATGTGCTGAGAAGAGGAAGAGACAAACCAGAACTATACATCCTCTTTTTATTGACTCATTCACACACAGACACCTCATTGGTACTGGAACGAGGAAGAGGGATGCCGAGTAACAGCACCGTTATGTAGTGAATGAAGATTGACTGCACCTGAGGCCAAGGGGGCAGTATAAATTGCCTGCTCAGGTGAGGCTGATGAGATGCCTGTGGAACACTCACATGAGAAGCTGGAGGTGAAGCATGGGCGATGTGTGCCCGAAGTGCCAACATGCTGCAGAGTCATTTGAGCAGATGCAGATTGTGGCGGGAGCACCCAGAAGGTCTCCGGTAGCAGAGATGATCTGCATACCTCCTGGAGTCAGAGAGAATCCTTCTCCTTTCAACTGAGGCAGCAGAGATCCTGGAGAAGAGGCTCACTGAACCGGGAGCAGTGACAGCCGCAGCAAGCCTTTAGCTGCAAAGAACAGAGCCTGAAGGCAGCGTACCCAGTGAGTCTGAGAAGCTTGATTGACTCTGCAGCGCTGAGGTGTTGACCGCGTGGTTGCTGCAGGTCGGATCACTCGCGAGTGAGTGAGGGACTGTGTGGGCTATCTGAACACCGGTCCAGAGGGAAGTAAATACTTTTGAAAATCACGATAACGTAAAGCTGCTGAGAAAATGGAAGGAAAGGTTTTTTTGTGTGAATACCAAACTGTGAAAAGAGATGAAGAGGGCTGGGGAAACAGTACTATTTGCACTTTTGAATATATGCCCGTGAACAGGGTACACATTTCCAACAGGGGAGTAAACTGGGAATTTGTTGTTCATTTTTTTCAATGTGACTGATTTGAACAAAGTGGAACCTTTTGAATATTGATTCAAAAGAAAGCAAGTGTGTTTGAATACAATTTGGATGGAAATCCGTTGGTGCAATTCCCTGATAAAAAGGAACTGCATAACCTGTGAAAACAAGCATTGGCAAGCACCATAAAGATATAAGAACTGTGTAACTTGAAAGAATAAGCAGTCGAAAAAGCCCTGAGAAGAGTTTGAAAGTGCACTAAGTGAATGGTGGCAAAACAAGTAGAATCCAGAGGATGTGAAGGGAGAAAAGGTACAGTACAATGTGTTAGTTGTTTGATCTGCAATATGTGGTCTGTGTGGTCCAACAAATGCACCTAGACCGAGTACACCCCCTTAAAGGAAAAGCACTTAACTCACCCATAAACTGGTGATTTAATATAAAGGAAAACCTGAATAAACTGGAATTAACAACTGAACTCTATGATATTGCTGTACTTGGTGAAAGGTAACCAAGCTAGAAGAGCTGGAAAGTATCCCAAGGAATTGTGTTGTTTTGAAACATTGAGAGACTTGAAAAAGGTAACCCCCCTTTTTTGTGAATGGTGTTGCTTTGGAACATTGAGAAACTTGAAAGCCTGGTGAAGGGAACCCCACCTTTTTGTAACGTGAACTCTCTTGAATCCTTGAGAAGGACACTTCTCATTTTGAAGCTGTCATCCTCACACATTATGTGTACAGTTAGATGTGAGGGCAAGTATGGGTTTTGGGCACAGACAGACATTTGCTTTGGACTTCCTAACACAGACAGTCATTTGTTTCAATTAGGTAGGGAAATCCCACCTTAGCATAGAGTACTGTAAGCCTTTTTTCTACTCCTCTTTTTCTTTAATTAAAGTGTATAGATCAAACTTTATTCAGTTGTCTGTATCTACTTCATGATGCTTTCACAGTGACTTTCTCAGCAATGTAAGAAGTGTTTGGCCAAGTGAAATGCAATAACGTGTAATTCTCCATTGAGCAATATAGCCCCATGTATTTTTACAAAGCTGTTATTTCAAACGGATAGCATTTTCAATTTGCAGGGAACTCCATGTATCCAGCCTTGAAGGTGAATTAGTTTTCATAAAATGAAATTTGTGCTTGTATTTTAACATTAAACTCTCAGCAAGAAATGTTGAAGATTATTTTTCAGCATTGTCCCATATTACTATTGAAATTCAACATAAAACGTGGTTCCTGAGTAAAGAGTTTTGACCAGTTTATTTAGCCCGTGTTCCATGTGTGTGGGACAAAAGTAAAATGCAGAAAAAGTGTGTTTAAAAGTAACATCTCACAGAAAAGTTTTTTTGTAATTGAAGCTGTGTTTTCTGCCACAGGAAAGTGACATTTGTAATTTTAGTGTGATTTTGCTTAAACTCATCATTTAATTAAAAAAATAAAATTCTGTACACCGGTCTGGTTATTGACTCATTGGTAGCACAGGGGGAGAGATCTAAGTGCCTCGATATGCGTCTGAAGTAGGACTAAAGAAAATAATCCATTAAACAGTTTATTGTGTGACACCTTGATTGGCGAAGGAAGGAACTGCCTGTGTTGAGAGTGATCCCTCCATATACTGTTAAAAATTGGGGCTTGGACTGGGATTTGGCCTGCTATTTGTGACTCTTCATCCTGGTGTAATTGCATTGAGATGAATTGAAAGTTTTTTGTTATGTTAAAGTGCCATGAGGAGTAAATAGGTGAAAAAGGAGATTGATTAGAATAGATTTTTATTGGGCATTGTGTGTGGAAATCAAGCAGGAACAAAATGAGTTTTCGCCGGCTCAAAAAAAGTGTCATGCAGTTGCAAAAAGCCATTTTAAAATGACGACCGTAGAAGTGTGTGATGCCAGGAAGCATTTCCTGGCTAAGCTATTCATTCAAGGAGAATGGAGTGAGGGTGAAGCCAGGAGCTGGAAAACAGAATGGTGCAGGAGGTTAACACAGTGAAGACTGACATTGGTTTGAAGGTTGGATATTACATAAAGCATTAGAGGCATTTTATTTGACCAACAATGCTCATGAGGGACTGAGCCAAATGGCTCAGCTTATTTATACTTCCACTTGCAGTTAGTGGAAGAGCGAGTGCAAAAGAGTGGGGCCTGTTGTAGAACCTGATAGTATGGAGAAGTCTGGTTTGTTATCATTATGGAACCATTACCCATTGTTAGAGAATCATTACCCATTTAGGGATCCAGTTATCCACCATTGCACCCTGATTAGTTATCCATTATCCACATATTATGTTGCCATTTGCATTTGCCAAAGAAAGAGGCCTGTTATATTTGAAGTGCCATGTAGAGACACATGTTTTATTTGTAGACACATGTAGAGATATGTTGTTATGTATTATGGATGCATGTAGAGAGACACGCATTGAGTGTGTACTTAGAATATGCATTGAGCTTTGAGTATAGTACTTGGTATGAATGAATGTGGTAGGCACTACATTCAAGAATGGAGAAAGCATGAAGCCATTCCAATGAGAAACACAGAAGTGCTGCAGAGTATGGAGAAGATGTTATGAGTTAGTGTACAAAGTATTTGTAAACAGTTTGCTTGGCAGAGACAGATAACATGACCTTTGTCTGAGAGGGAGAAGGCAAGAGGTGCCTTATCAGCCTGGGTTGTGCTTCACAGGCAGAGAGAGATGGTGGGGGCCATGCAGGGAGTGCTTTGGCTTGCAGAAGGAGAGAGGGATTTGAATGGAGAAGTATGAGGAGATGGTAAGATGGTGTACCGCAGGCAGACAGAAAAAGGCCATGGCATAAATATGGTATAGATATGTAGAAAATGTCACGATGATAGAACACGCACTGGTTGAAAAGTACAGTACATGCATCACAGACATTTAGGCACTGCTCGATTTAGAAATGATGACAGAGAGAGAACAAGTGTAACCATGGATATGTATACGTCATTAAACAGTATAATGAGAGGGGAGGCTCTAAGATTTGAGGCAGTTGCTGCTCTCTGCTGGTCTGCTCTATGGGATGTAGTTGGAGGTGTAGTTCTGAGATCGAGGGAGCTGACACTGAGATGGAAGAGAGATGTTTGGCGGTGCATTGGAAGAGACGTTTGGATGACTCTGAGATCGAGGAAGCATTGGGGAAGCATTCTGAGCAGAGCTGATGAGATCTGGCAGGGATCTGGCAGGGAGCGGCCTGGCCCTGACTGACTGGCTGGTTACAGAGTTAGCGGGAGAGGAGAGACAGAGCAGCAGACAGAGGAAAAAGGGGAGTATTGCTGAATACGACATGTGCATGGGGAGTTAGAACAGACTCTCACACAGAGCTTTGGCTGACATGATAGATGGGGTAATCAGACAGGGTTTGTTTTAGAGAGAGAGTGTGAAGTATGTGTGGAATGGTGTGGAATGGTGTGGCTATTTCATTGCATGCATTAGAAGCCTGTAATCTTATAGTTATTGCATTGCTGGTAGATTTGCACCAAAAGCATAAAAGGTGCAAATTTGAGATTTGCATTATAGTAGTGTTTGCATTATGCATTGCTATGTATGAATAAAAGTGTTTCTATTGTTGAATCGATTCATGTGTTTTCTTTGTGTCTTATGTTAATGTGTCCATTGGAGTCAAATATTAGTAATCTAGGAGTAACACAGTGCACACAGGCCATGAGATACAAGAGCAGGGGTAGCATAGTTATCCACACCCCCCCAAGGAGATTGTCTAAGACTGATACATGGTCGCCCACTAGGTGCTAGGCCAATGGTAGATTTGTATACGTTCTCACACTGTGTGCGAAATCAGATTGAGGTTTTGAGTAAGGCACAAAAGGAACATAAACGGATAGAAGACTAAGCACAACATAGTCAGATGTTTGAATTAAACCAACAAAACTTTATTGAACAATTACAAAATGAGGCAGGAATCCACACACAGTGCATGCAAAGAGAGTACAGACACTGCTAGCCTTCTCCAATGCCAATTGAGGGACCACACTGGTCACAAAAGAGGGCTGTTAGATGACATGATGGCCCTCAAACAACACATTATAGAATTTGAAGAGGAAAATAGTCAGTACATCATAAAACAGATAGAGTCCCAACAGGAGTTTGAGGAAATGCATCAAAATGTAAATATTTTGAAGCAACAGCATTAACTGCTGGTCAAAGACCATGATGCAGAAAAGGAAATGTCAGCGTCTCAGGAAATGACCAGAGTGAGGCAAGAGAACATAGAACTTGTGGAGCATATGAAGCAAGCAGAAGCTGACCTGTCACATGAAGCAAATTGTAAGGGCATGTTAGAGAAAGAGATTAGTATCTTTAAAAACTAGCACCAAGATTATGCATGTGTAGTACAGGACTCTAAGAAAGAAAATCAAGCATTTGAAGAGGAATTACAGCAAATTAAGGGTCGATTTGTGGCTTTGAGTAGGGTGCTTGAGACTAATCGGGCCTTATGGTCAGAATTAAAAAGCCAACTCTCTGAATACCAACAGAAATAAGGGACAGAGAAGAGCAGGTGTGGGAGTCTCACAAAGGAAAGTGAGAATTATAAACAGGCTCTGAGGCATCCTGACCAATCAAGATACGGGACGAATCCCACTGATCAAGGTGAAACACCCCTCCCCTCAGGGGCCTCAAGAAAGTAATTAACAGCCTCCCAGGTACAAATGGGAACTGACCTCATGCATGCTACTGATAAAGAACAGGACAACATGAAGCAGTTGGGCTTACCCAGGGTTAGCCAAACTAATCCAGAAGGCCAGTCCTTGTCTGATCCTGATGGGTATTTATATCTAACATACATAAGGGAAGGAGGCTTTGACCAGCGTGTCCTGGGAGACTAAAAAGAATACTGTGAGTACTTCAGACCATGAAAATGCCTACGATGAGACAGTCAGGGAGTTAAATTGGCTGAAGATGAGACTACAAAGAGACCACCTTGACCATTTCGCTGGAGTTAACAAGCCAGAGCTTCAACATAGGAAGGGCATTCTAAAAACCTCCATACGTTCAGAGGAAGGAGGAATGATGAAACTGTTTTCAATACTGGGCCTAAAAGTGACTACAGGGAAAGTGTCCCTAAGAGTTCACCGTGGTCCAGGGGAGAGGAGGCCAGATCCTATTAGTCTGCGAGGTATTCCCAATTTCACTGAGATAGGGAGTGCATAGAAGACAGGGAATGGAGTACAAATAGTAGCTCTGAGTCAAAAAATGAATGGACTCAGGTCAGGTGCAGAGGAAGAAAAAGGCAGTGAAACAGAGCAAAGGTGATGTTAAAGACCCAATAAGACAATTTAATGCAATAAATACCACATACCACAAGAATGCCAAGTATTCTGTAGAGGAGCAGGTAGGTGCTATCCTGCCAGTCCCAGCTTCCTAGCCACTATCCTATTAGAGCAGTCGGAGATGAGCTATAGATGGGACCCCCTGTATCATTCCTATTCCACATTGAGTGCATGAGAGGCATTATGTACTCAGACAGCCATACGGAATGTACCCTTGCATAGAAAGTGGGGCAGGATGTCGCATGGAAGAAAGTTACATGGACGGATGCTGCCTACCAAGATGCCAGAATGCATCACTGAATATTATAGATGGAGATTAAATGAAATCTAACAATGACAAAGTGTTGTCATGAAGAAGATTTATGAACCTATGTTGAAAAAATATAACAATACCAAGTAAAGAAGTAACTGAAGTACTAAAAGTAACATGAATCTGAAGTTAAAGTGATCATGAATCTAAAAAGAAATGAAGTTACTTATTGACAATTACTGTAAATACGCAGTAACGCAAGGTAGAAAGACAACATATAGAAGCTTGTTATAAAGGAATATAAAACATTTCAAGGATGGCCATATTAGTAAAAAGGATGGCGGAACACGCTGAATGTAACCACGCTTCCTCAAAAATAAGCCCATGCTGTAAGAATCAGAGGGGATGAAATAGATAGCCCCGTGAGCAGACCTGATGATGAGTCAAGATTGGCCGACAGTGAAGATTCTATTTTTAAAGGATAAGTACAGAGCACAAGTATATGGATAAGCTCTGAATCTGCTTAGTTGCCATTATTTCAGGAAAAAGCTTAAAGGTCAATTCTTCTCAGGAATCAACGTCTTCTTTTATCATGGCATTCGAGAGACCGTCCAGCCCTGCTGCCTTAGAACTGCTTAAGCTCCTCAATATAGTTTTGATAACCTCTAGATCAAAATCCAGGGAACACTCGATCCCTTCAATTGCACTGTCCCATTTTCTCATGTTGGTCCTTGCATCAAATAGATTGAAGAAATGCTCCACCCACCTGTATTCAGAGACTTGGCTGATGGTTGTCGCCGGTTGAAAGGTTTTAGCATCATTGATTAGTTCCCAGAGGTTTCATGTATTTCTTATGCATAAAACCCTTAGCATATGCTCTGCATCATTTTGCAGTCTACCAGCTCTAGAAGACAGGAGTCAGTTACAATACTGTTGCTCTCTCTTCTTAATTAACAAACCGCACGAGACAGTATTTATCTTCTTCAGTTTCCTGATATCTGTTCTCAACAGTTTCTTAGCCTCAGCCACATCCCCATTATATGTATGCCGTGGTTTGAAGGATGCTTTGCCCATCAGCCCTCTATTTACCCTAAAATAACAGAGTATCCATTCATAATCCATTCCGTTAGGATTATTCGTCATAAACTGGTTGAAATGCCCAGCAACCACCTTGACCTCGCTAGATTTGATCTTCACTCTGTTTCTACCTCAAGATGCCTCCACAGGGTTAGACCATATTTCATTGGATTGACCACTGCCACTTCCCAGCTATTAGCTAGCAGGTTATGGTCAATGACCGGCATCTCTACAACCTCAAATTTGCTAATTGCCATTAACACATTCTCTGAGACAAAGCAATAACCCAGACATGCCCTTTGTAACCCCCTAAACCAAGTACACACTCCTGGGACATCCCCTTTCATCTGGCTATTTAACATTGATAAGCCATGCTCCTTCGACTCAGTGGCCCAGGAGAGGGCATTCTGTGATAGAGATAAGTCCCTTAATACCTCTCCATTGGTATCCAAGTAATGCAAATCGAAATCCCTGCACGCAGAAATGTGTGGAGTAGTTATGGCAATGAGAGTATCATCTAACAGCTCAATCACACAGTCAATAAGCCCCTCAGCCGAACACATATTCACACACCAGTGCATGTAAATAAGTAAAATCGTCAGCACATCATCCTTATTGGCAGTTAACTATTTCAACAACGACATTTGAACAAAGGGATTTGGCTGGATAACTTTCTTCACCCTCAGATTGCGGTCCATTTTCACCAATGTAAATAAACCTGAGTAGGGTCTCCCTAGCAGTCCTTTGCAAACCTTGTTTAAATATGGCAGGTTGCCATCGCACATGGGTGTGAATCTCAGCCATGTGTATTGGAGGCAAATGATGTAATTCTGACCAAGGCCCAAGTTGTTTTTAGAAAAAAGGTCTGCAAAGCCTCTCGAGTTCCATGATCCAATTATAAGGGCATCCTTTTTAGCCAACATCTTGCACTAGCGTTGACACGGCTCCAAGAAAGCAGTAGCCAGCCAGGACCAGTCCTTAGAAGGAATTGTTCCAACCACTGGCTCCTGTACCCTGTTCGACATTTAGTTCTTATGCCAGAGGTTCAATCAGTCGTAACTGTGAACGAGGGCAATATTCTAGCGCCGGTAGATTGAGGAGCCAGATTCCCCTTTGTCATCTTCAGCTTGGAGCCATGTTTAACAGCCACAGAACCCCTCATTACTGACCTTCTACGTTCCTGGTCAGCAGGAATTTCTTTAGTCAGAGTTGTCACTCAGCTTTAAACCAAAAGGAAGCAGCTGGTCACGGACTTCGAATAGAGCTGTCATCATCAGAGCTGAGTTCAAGTGACGAACAATCCAATCTAAACGTTTCTCATTCACAAACTGCACTATGCAGATGTCATCAGGAGTTATAAAGTGCAATTTTGGAATATGCTGAAATAAATTCATCACATTTCTAAGATTTAAAATGGATGGATCCTCCACTGGGAATAGATTTTCCAAGTAGATTTGGTTGTCCAGATAGATACGATCGTTCATGAGTCGACTTCCGGTTGCCGCTTTTCCAATCTCAAAAGAGACTTTTTTGTTTCAAATTGATTCTTACGGGGTTCTGGGAGAATAACTTCAGACTAACTTAAGTGAGCCAATCCTGGGTCTCCAACAACAATCTTCAGTGATGCTTCAGGTCAGAATCAGAGCGCTTGGCAACAGACAGGGGTAGGATGACAACATATACTTCTGAGTCCCACCCATCTTGATGTCTACTGTGTATTAAAGTTTCTCCCTGATTAACAGAGCCCTATGCAGTGCTTGATCAACATGGGCCTCCTTTGACGTAGGGGGTTGCAGGCAGACTTTCGTCTCCTACAATTCACATACTTCCCTGCTCTGAAAGGAGTGGTTCTAGACATGACATTCACTTCCCTTTCATAACAAGCAGGGGAAGTACCAAGTTGACACATTGCATTACAAAGAGGTGTTGGCGTCTGGTCTCCATTGTCACTTCCTGCACCCTGGCCTTTCCTGAGGCCTGCTAATTAACATTCTTGCATGTTCTCCACCACCTGCAAGTTACGACAATGGAGATGCAAATCCATGGGGTCTTGAAATCTTAATTAGGCTGCACACGTCGAAAGGCTTTTGATGTACCCACGGCTGTCAGGTGTCAGCTAAACATGACAGGGGAGGGCAGCGCCGGTAAACTGTGTCCTCCTAGAGTATATGACCTTTTTTCTGCTGTGCTGTGAGCATGGAAAATATGTGCAGGAATGGCCCCACATGTTTTCGTAGGTTGATATCCCATCATTCATTCTTTTAAACAAACATAAAAAGCCCAGGTGAGTGCACACTTCCAGTGCGGATGGTTGAATCCCTCACAACCCCCCTACCAGTCCCTCCCAGCATCCTTAGTCAGCACTTGCCCTCAGGCTCGCTTTCCCGGACTATCCCACCCCAGTCCTTATGTCCACTGCACTTCCCCTCCACCTCTTTCCCCTGGCACTTGCCACCTTGGCTTGAATAGCACTTGCCTATGCCCACCCATGGGGTTCCCCCACTCTTGCACTTATCCCGCTTACCCCTTACACTTATTACCTTGTAATGCACTTGCACGGTAGGATTGTCACACGGCCAATATAACCAGTTCTTTGTTCTTGTTGTTTTTTATCCCATGCCCCGCCCCCCCCCAACTCTCTTTCTTGTCTTGTGGTGCCTGGAAACACATAAGTATAGGCGCCATACAAATGTCCAATAAAATAAATACATACATAAAATATGCAAAGCAGGGTTGATCCAGCCCGAACTGCTAGGTCACATCCTTTCTGCACGAGACCTCAAGCATCCCCAGTCATGTTTCAGCCTCATTGGGTGTCATCAGTAAAGAGTAGCCTAGGTCTCTAGGCCAGCAGGCTTTTCTAGGCATGATGTCATGGAGCTGCTGCTGTTTACATATTGAAATAAAAAAAAGCCTTCAATTACTGTGACCTGCAACTCATCCTTCGCCTCTATCTGCAATCTAACAAAAAAAGTGTGGCTTACTTACCAAATAAGCAAAACAGAAAGGTGATGGCCAGGGACGTTTCTTTTTTCTTTTTTTTTTATTGCAAGCTCATGGGCTGTGGCCAGCACCATGTGGCTCTTTACTTCTGGAGTGGCTGGCTTTCTTGTCGAGGCCCCTTAAAAAAAATAAAAAAAAATAAGCACAGGGGTGTCACAAGTCTAACACTTTCAGCACTGACCCTAAATAAGAAAGAATAGGAATACCAAATAATGCTTCTTTCTGGAATTCTATACAATAATTGCTAGACTCATTAAAGGTTTATTTCAGGCACACTTCAGGGGGTAGGTCACTGATTTAGTCTGTTCTTAAATGCCTCAATTCAGCCTTTCATCCTTCTGAGGTCGATAAATGAGTACCCACACAGGTTGGGTGACATTGGGTGTATATTTTTTCTATATATATCGCTTAAGCGCTGTATAATAACACATCATTATCATTTAGTCATGGACGTCTGCTTGCATTCACAGTAATTTGGTAATATAGGCCTATACACACTGATCTTAACTATACATATGGTGATCCATTCTTGTATGAAATGTACATCACATTGTCGTGATATTGTAACCATATTTTTCGCAGTGTACAATGCTATGTGATGCCACTTGCTGTTTTGTCAATGAAAGGTCGTGAAAGGTCGTGTTCCATCACTTCTCACGATATCACTTCAGGGTGGGGTCAAATGACATCACTTCCTGTGATGTCATCAGGGGGTCAAGGGTCACGTGATGTCAGTTCCGCTACCCCTGCCATTTTTGTTGAAATTATGTCCCTGGTGATGGCTGGAAGGTTAGCACAGCCTGGCACAGCTCTGGGCAACCCTCCAGACCATCATTTATCTGGTTGGACTTGTGTTGACCAGTTGCTGTTTCCAGTATGTGGCCAGACACTTTGCAGGCACTGGGTGGCTGCACTTTGGGGTTTAGACCTCTTTGAGATGCTATGTCTGTTTACAGTTTAGCCCGAGTGATGTGCAATAGTCCAGGTTGTTGTGTTGGACGTCTGCTTACATTCACAGTAGTTTGGTAATATGGGCCTATACACAGATATTAACACTACATGTGGTGATCCATTCTTGTTTGAAATGTATGTCATATTACAGTGATATCGTAAACATATTTTTCTAACTATACTGAGGAACAATGCTATCTCACTTCCTGTTTTGTCAAGGGGTGAAAGGTTGTGTGCCATCACTTCCCGTGATGTCACTTGGGGGCAGGGTCAAATAACATCACTTCCTGTGATGTCATTAGAGGCCAAGGTTCATGTGATGTCACTCCCGCTAACCGGAGCATTTTGGTGAAATGACGCCCATGTGCAAGTAATTTCTGATGTAAACTGTTATTCAAATAAGTATACATGAAAATGCAAATGGATCCAGGATATCAACCCTCAACCTGCTTCTCAGATACACTACACATTCCAGGATGACCAGCCAATTGGCAATCAGGGCATGCGAGCCAGCTAAGTAGCCAGAGACACGGACCAACATCACCTACCTCGGATACAAAACCCTTGTCATAAAACATCCGCTTCACACTACACACAATAGCCCACCACATTTTCACTGTTCCAGCCACTCAGTGACAAGTTAATGGGTAGAATGAAAAAATGTGGGCCTCCCCTGAGGCAAAACATATTCCAACCAATCATATTTCAACTTACTTCGACTGTGACAGGTACTCATAAGCAAATGCTTTTGATCTGCTTGCACCAACACACATTTTGGCATGTTATGCCTCCTTCTTTCCTACCTAGCACCAACAATCCTTTTCTTTTATAGGGCATAGTGCCATGAGGCTGCTCAAATGCCACAAGGCTCTCTATACCTCTATACAATAGTCTGTTACATTGCATTACATTATAATCATTAATGATAGCAGGATGATGTGTACAAAATTAATTTTAAAAAGGCAACAACGAGTTGCTCCTAGCAGACATTTCTATTTATAATCATTCATTATATAGTGTCCGAATGTATCAAAATGACACTGAGAGCTGGGTCAGGTAACAAAGTAAAGTGGTTTATTTCACTCTCAGTCATTTTCATTTGTACCTTATTTTACATTATTCATAAATTCAGACACATTCATTATTTCATGTACATCTGTTTCTTGTTTTCAAGTTTAACATTTGTCATGTGCAGCAATTCAGAACAGCTAGGAGGGCTATTTGTCCAAGAGAGTGAGTTAGGTGCAATAATTAGTAGCAGTCTGAACAAATTATCTTTGGCTAAGTCCAAGGTCAAGGAGCAGAGCTCCTAAATAAAATAATAACTGTCTACCATCAGACAAGATCACTCAGATAAAGCAACAACCTTCGCTTAGAACCAAAACCATACAATAAAATAACATTCGGAAGAGCATCTTTCGCCCACCTGGCAGCTTTAACCTGGAACAACCTTCCAAAAAACATACACAATACAAGGGATCATCTGGAGTTCAGAAAACTACTCACAACTTGGCTCTTTGCTCCAGATTCAGGAGGAAACATCTAGGCAGCCGGGACCCAAAGGGAAACGTGAATCCCTCGGGAGGAAACCATAACCCCTAACCGGATCCTCTGTTATCAAAGCGGGGGTGGGTGTGCACCAACCACCAATGTCCACACGCCACCAATCCTAAAGGGAACTTTGATAGATGGGGACAACCAACCGGATGGGCAGTGAGGGACCAGTCCTCTGACAAAAACTTTTCCAGCCGCAGGGCTGGGGAACTTGCGGAAACCAGCTAGATACACAAACCACTAGAGTCACAAAAAGTTGGGCTCCCACTCCGCATCATACCTACCAACTAGGCCGACGAACTACAGTACCAAACACACAGAACAACCACAGAGGTTGGGTGCTGAAACACAAAGACAACGTGGTAAGAAATCAACAAAATATTGAATTACAAGAATTTTAAACATACCCTATAACCTCAACTTTCCGCATACTCACCATACAGAAACTCACACAACCACCTTTCTGCACAGCAATCCATACGTACTTCACCATATTGCAACAACAGACTAACAACAGATAGCCCGGCACAATAGCACATGGGAATTTGGCACTGACCCAAACACCACACTTAAGCTCAGCGAATGCTCCAAACTGAACTGAAGCCGCCAACAGGACATCACAACTCTCACTTTCCTATTCCCACTACACCCTACTAATCCCCACTTTCCTCTCCTCTTCACACTCTCCTTTTCAGATCCGCCACAGCTGTGGTGACGGGTGTGGTACAAATACCTTTAACATTAAAGAGCCGTGATCAGACAACCAGGGTCGACACTGTTGAAGTGGTAAACCACTGCAATCACATGTGTTGTAGCAGTGCTTCCATTAAGCGTTTTGGCTAAGCTGGTAGTTTGACTTCCTCAGGAGCAAATGGTGCACTGGTGAGGTAGGGAAAAGAGAACAGAAGGAAATAAGTTAAAAACCTTAATCTATATAGTTTAGAAATCCAGTTCTGATTAGGTGAATAGGGGCAGTGTGCTGCAACTCTCCCACCCAGATGTATGCAGTGTGGTAGAGACAGAGAAGTTCCAGGCAGTGACCATTTCTTCAAAAAAATCTAAAACATGACATAACCTATGGTCAAGATGATGGGTGTAGGTCACAAGAAATGAGTTGTATGATAGAGGTGGCACAAACATACCTTGTTGGGCAGTAGATCACGAGTGAGCAATGGTTGTTGATAGTTCAGTGATCGGGTCTGAAAAACAGGGGAGGAGAGACCATTGCACAAGTTAGACTGGCAGCAGTGCTTAAGTTATGAGCCATGGGCTGAGTGGCAGCTTGTGCGGGTTCACCCCTTCAGGGACATGAGGATGAGTGGCTGCACAGGCGTCGGTTTACATGAAATCAGAATGAATCAGTTCAGGAGATTTCTGATTATGTTCATCAAAGGGACAGATTACACAATTCATCTGTAATTATGCACTGAAACAGGTGAGAAACGAAGGGAAATCTCCTCATAAGTAAGAGGCAAAAGTGTGTGGGATTCCAATACATAGAAGAGTGTCCAGATGGGCAGGGCTGACACGAGGGGGGGCTGTAGTGGCAGACTGCCCTGGGCCTCGCACTTCCCTGAGTAGAAGGCAGCACAGTCTACCCATGTCCTTTATTCACACAGGGGACTGTGCTGGCTGCTCTCTGACCCTACAATGATTTTGCTGTTTTTCCCATAGCTGTTTGGCTATGCAAAAAACAGCTAAATATTCGGGGCCATCTGGTCCTCCCGTGCTGCGCGGGTGCTTTTGAAGGGTGCATGGAGATAAGGTACGTTTTTTTATGTTAAATTAAAGCATATTTACTAACAAAAACATTGTTAAAGGGACGTTATGGTTAAGTTGCATTAGTAAAAACCTATGCAATGCAATGACAAACGTTGTTACAAGGTTGTTATGGTTACAGGTAAAACCGAAATACCCCTAAAATTTGCCAGTTATGGTAAGCTAAGCAACCATAACTTGCACCACCAGTGTGCACTGCAAGGACTAACACCCATGACATCAAAGATGCCATCACAAATCTCATTGATGACATCATTAATGACATCACATGTGTAGCTGCCACTTTTTTTGTTCACTGACATAAGTAGGCCAGGTGCTTTTCTTCACTAACAGTTAGGAAGTAACAATTCAAAAGGTTCTATCTTTGTGAGCGGCACCCTTCTCATATGTTCTTGCACTACTTTCCTCAGGGTTCACTCACATCATATGATACATATACATATAGGGGAAGAAGAAAGCATAAAACAGAGCAATAATTTCTGTGCATGAAGGTAATCAGTTAAGTTATGAACACTTTCTGACAATACTGCTCCTTGTCTGCTTACTGTAATTTCCCTGTACATGCTCATATTTGTATGCATTGTGGTGTCTTTATGTTTTCTGTGCAGTACTGTGAATATGTAGTTATTAAGGCAATGGTAGCTACCTCTTACATGTTTCACAGTACCCGGAACTCTAAAACAAACATGGGAAGTTTTTCCAAATCACACTTCTATGAGGCATGGTGCAAACAATGGCTATGTGTCCACATGAGTTGGTTCATGTACTGCAAGCAAGTCTGTAATACAATGGTGTGTATAGCAATGCATTGCACAATGAACTAGCTATCTCATGATAGTTCTTCCAATAATCTTTGATAGTTTTCGACCACCATTACAATAACAATCCCTTTTGCAGGCTTTCCATGAAAATTAAATGTACATGTGATGTCATCAGTGATATCATCAATGAGATTTGTGAAGACATCTTTGGTTTCATGGGCGTTATGCTTTGCAGTGCACACTGGTGGTGCGAGTTATGGTTGCTTAGCTTACCATAACTGACGAATTTCTAGGTTTTTTCAGTTTTACCTGTAAC
Source organism: Ambystoma mexicanum (assembly GCF_040938575.1). Lineage (NCBI taxonomy): Eukaryota > Metazoa > Chordata > Amphibia > Caudata > Ambystomatidae > Ambystoma > Ambystoma mexicanum. The sequence continues at coordinate 1,534,755,977 of NC_090937.1, forward strand.
CATAACGTCTCTGTAACAGTGTTTGTCAATTGCATTGCGCAGATTTTTACTAGTGCAATTTAACCATAACATCCCTTTAACAATTTTTTTGTTAGTGCATTTAATAGGTTTTAGTAGGGCACTGTAACCAGAACGTTGCTTTAGCATAGTGTTTTCTGTAAATATAATAGCTGTTTGGTACTGCATCGGAAACATAATGTCCCGTTGACAACGATTTGTTACTGATTTGTTGGCTGCCCTCATGACAAAGGTGTGGAAAGGCCAAATTGTCTGTTGTATGTATCCATTTGCGCTACCCTTTCCTTTTCCTAATAGTGTTGGTGTATCTTAGCAATTACAGATGTACTTGGTAAATGTTGGTGAGTGTTTGAGTAGTTTCTCTTTTTGTGTTAACATTGCATGGTGAATCGGTGCTGCACAGTACTGGCCAAGATGACTATAGATGAGCAATATGGATGTTTCCTAGGCAGACGGCACCTGTTTGGCATATGTGGAATCACACAGCAAGTATCCATAGGATTCCATTAGTGGCCACAGATCTGCACCTTCTAATGCACTTTTTAAATAGTTTTTGAAGTGCACGTGTATGCGTTCCACACCTATACCCATGCATAGGTCATCCACTGAGTGCTGGTAACACCGCCCCTGTCTCCGGCCCTACGGATGCCTACTGTAGGCTACTACATTTCAAGTGCTCCTGCCGACTATGTGGGTGGCTCTGCAAACCTACCAATGTGTGACTAAAGAATGCCTGACTGTATGACGCCCGCTCGTAAACAAGGAACAGCAACCTGCAGTGTAATGTGGTCCTGTTAAATGTCACATTAATTTGATTGATGTGCTGCTTGCCTTTCAATGGCTCGTAAAACAGACACATTGGGCCTCATTACGACCCAGGCGGTAAGGGGTTTACGGCAGCGTAAACAGCGCCGACCCTTACCGCCTGATTCCGAGGTCCCTTAGCGCCATGGAGGATTTAACACCTGCTTTTAGCAGGTGTTAAAATCCATGGCGCTAAGGGACCTTGTTGTTAATTACGCCACCGTAATTTACGGTGGCGTAATTAACGCCTTCCCCACTCCCATTATGCCCTATGGGGCAAAAATGGGAATGGGGAAGGGTAAATGGGGATTGGGGATTTACCGCCCCGCCAACCTCGGAATGGGGCGGTAAGTCCGCCAACCACCATGGCGTAAACGTAGTTTACGCCATGGTGGTAAAGGTACGACCAAGGCGGTAACTTACCGCCTGGGTCGTAATGAGTCCCATTGTGTCTGCCCTGAGCAGTGTTAAGGAAATTGTCAAGAGGTCGCTTGCGGGTGGTACAGTTGAAGAAAACATGTAACTGCAGGTGGGACAGTTTGCAGTGAGTCTGCAAAATGACAAAGCTGGTGCGGCTTGGTGACGCACTTACTAGTGCATGTAAAGGCAAGTAAGCAAACAGCTGAATGTCCAGAGCGCAAACAATGTTAGCGTTAGTTAGAAAAGTACTGTAGCTGCATGGGTTGCACAAAATAAATGGCTTCCTGCTTCTCGAAATGAAGCTGTGTTTCCCATTGTTGTAAACATTCTTGTATTCCAGAATGTATGCATCTCCGTGAATGCTACTCCTAAGACTAATGGCATAGCATAAACTGTTTGTACTGCATGTGATGACAACTGAAATGAAAGCACAAGGGGCCAGTGGGCAGTCCACCGCTCTTCCAACAATTACGTAGGGTAATTTCATGTACAGCATTTGGCACATCTGCTGCGGGCAACAAGAGGGGCACTCCTGTAGGGCAGCAGAGCTTTAAAACATCCTTGCAGACCATATGCCGCGCTACAGACCCTTACCCGGCAAAAGGCATTGTATTGTGCATGTACTGCATCGTGCTACTCTACAGAGGGAAGGTACTTGGAAGTGCGTGGGAAGGGTCCTTCCAGGAGCATGACAATGACTGGCGCCTGTGTAGGTGAGGGCCACCCAATAATTCCGTCTCTCGGCATGTCCCCTATGGTATCCATGCAGGTGCTGCCCCTTCTGAACCGGGCCTTTCCTGCCGTTCCTTCTGTGGCATGTGTCAGAAGAGCATAATAAATGGAAATGAACTGGGGAAGGAAAAAAGGAAAATAAAGAAAGCATCTTTTGGAGATGAACCATGGATTTACCAATGAATGGATTCAGGTCGGGAGACGTGGAACTGTGCAAAACACTGTAGTTCAATTGGTTGGAAAGGGGGTTGCTGTAGAAAGAGGTTTCTTTACGTGTTGCACATGGTTTTGAAGAGTGTCAGTGCGCAACACTAACTACAAAACTGTTTCACTACTTTCAAGAGCAGCACCAAGGTAATTTGGATGGGGTGTGTAGAAATCGGGATAGCAGGCATTGTAAGATGAACGTCATAGCTGGGGAAATTTGTGCTGTCAAACATCATATGGCAATGTGTGAAGTATGCCATTGGCACATGTCGTACAAAGGCAGAAATACACTCTATCGCAATGTACCAAACTTTCTCCATTTACAGAAAATAAAAAATGACACACCACATCAGTATCTGCATAATGCGATACATTTTGCAAGAGATCGGAAAGAAACGCATGAACTGGGCAAGTGCCTCCTTCATCGTAAATGGCACTGAAACTCGTGTAACATGCTGTGCAATTTTCCCTCCACAATGAACAACAATAATATTGGTATGAAAATCAGTCACTTCATTGTAGGTGATCCATAGCAGTACACATCCACATGATAGATTGCAAAATGAGCAGCCATTGCACAGTGTTTTCCAATCACTTTCATGCAATATATTTCGAACTCACCTAAAACCTGCACGCTGTGGCTCATGAAACACACAGCCATACCCGCATCCTCTGCATTTCTGTCGACACATACACTGTGTACCACAGTCTGTGCGTAGACACCACACCCAGAAACCTTAGTGACCAATCCCGTTGCCTCTACAGGCCCATTCAATGCCGTCATTTGCAAAAGGGGCATATCTAACACAGGGCCCCCTCCAACTATCGCGATATTCGCTGACATTTCGTGCTGTGCGCGCGCCGGAGTGGGGGCATAACTTTCAACCAGGGTAGGGGAGGTTTATATATCGAGTACTAATGTTCTCATTCTCACAGGAGAACATCCCAGCAGCACTCAAGAAGTCACACAGCCTCTCGCTGGTGACACAAATCATTAAAATACTTCCACACTATTCTCAGGGGTATACATGAGGAAAGCACCTTGGTAGTGGGAAAAATGTGCTGCACACTTTTCATCACCTTCTTCAGTTGACGGTACACACTGTAACAAGCTATGGAACCCAAAAAGAACACTCCAAAGTGCACGACCATAACATGTACAGTTGCCGAAGAGGCCATGCGTCGACATTCTACAAGCAATCCACCGAAACAGCATGATTCGACACTGCACCACAAAGTGTCCACTCCATCCAAACCGAAATTGCCACAAACGACTTCTTGGAGGGCATACAGAAATAGATCTTCCACAAAGTCATCACCCATAACAAAAATGTTGCCTATTGCCATGTTTGCCAGCCGTACTGCACAAAGTAATGCAAAAAATGATTGCTGCCCTTTCCTGTGATGCCCACTCTGCGCATCTGATTGGACATTCCCCACAGTCCCATTTCCATTGGCCACCATGGTGAGAAGCGCAGAATGTGGCAGGTGCCTTTCCCCAAGTACCGCGAGGGCCGCACCCCAGTTGAGCAGGAGGAGTCCTTCTCCCTATTGGTGCTCTTGCCTGTGATGCACACCCTGAGCACCTGATTGGACAAAGGCCATACTCCCATTTTCATTGGCCAGCATTGTGAGAAACGCAGACTGTGGCATGTACGCTTTCCCAAGTACCAGGAGGGCCGCGGCACAGTAAAGAAGGAGGACTCCTTTTTTCACTTTCCACTCCAGCCATGCATGCAAGGCGCTAGGGCCTCCCCACAGAAAAACACACCATTGTAAAGGCTATGGGTAAATTCTCATGTCATGTGCACTGCACTCCCCATCTGCATTTCAGCCTGGCAGCCTTCACCCCGGGCACATATTTGCACGCATGGCTTCATAACGTTGCATTGGGTGTGCTGAACGGAATGTAGGAGCCTGTGTACGTTAGCCATAGTTTACATGTGTGCTGCTGAGCACCGCGTTTCATGTTGCAATATCTTACAGCACTCCCAAAAGCAGGGCGATAATAAGGGGCAAATCACAGGAAATGCACACAGTGGCATGAGGCTCCCTATTGTTTAACAGGGGCAATGATGTACACTGTATGCAATGTACGTATACCAGCTCACTTCTGATGCTGTACCAAGTCTGCAATGTCTTCCACAACCATTGTGAAAAAGTCACCAACTTCAAATGCATGCAGGGTGTCTGTACACGCTATGTGTAAATGCTCATGCCATGTGCACTGCACTCCCCATCTTCAATTGAGCCTGTAATAGTACAGTCTATGGTTAAATGCTCATAGCATGTGCAATGCACTCCCCATCTGCAATTCAGCCTGTCAGCTTTCACCCTGGGCACATATTTGCACACATGGCTGCATAACGGTCCATTGGGTGTGCTGAACGGTATGTAGGAGGCTGTATAGATTAGCCATAGGTTACATGTGTGCTGCTGAACATGTCCTTTAATGCTGCAATATCTTAAAGCACTCCGTAAAGCAAGGGGCTTATAAGGGGCAAACTATATGAAATGCACATGGTGGCATGTGGTGCCCAATTGTGCAACAGGAGCAATGATGTACGCCATATGCTAATTAACGCATAGCAGCTCTCGTCCGCTGGTTGACCAAGTGCACAATGTCCTCCACGACCATGGTGTAAAAGTCACCAACTTCAAATGCATGTAGAGTGACAACTGCATGGTTGCAATAGGTAGTGGTGACTGTTAGGTGCAGGTGTGGTGAACGGTATGTTGAGCCTGTGTGCGTTGACCATGTTTTACATGTGTGCTGCTGAGCATGTCCTTCCATGGTGCCATAACATACAGCACTTCCTAATGCAAGAGTCTTCTAAAGGCCTGACCATAGCAAATAGAAATGGTGACATGTGGCCCCCTATTGTGCAACAGGGGCAATTAAGTGCATCCTATCCTAATGTATGCATAGCAGCTCATTTCTTCTGCTCTTCAAAGTCTACAATGTCCTCCACAACCATTGCGTACAAATCACCAACCTGACAGGCATGCAGACTGACAAGTGCATGACTGCATTACATTGTGGTGGCTTTCATGACGACCTAGCTTGCTGGGTGCATGGCCTACGGCCTACAGCCTCCGGCCATGCACCCAACAGTCTAGGCCTTGCCCACACCCACTACAACATAACAAAGCCATGCAGGCGAACATGTAGGCATGTGCCACAAATTAGAAAGCTAACATAGGCACCAACACTTCTACCCAGCCACCGCACCCTAAATCAGGAATGTATGCACACATTTTCTACTTACCGTAATGCACAAACATAGCCCAGGGTTTGGCACCGCTACCCACTTCCATTCTGAAACCATTGTATTAATGCCAACCAAACAACACAATCGTCGCAACATTGGTTCTGCTCTCCACGCTGTACTACGTGCACACAAGCAGTACTGCATAGCACACTGCAACACTTGCTAATCCGTGCAATGCGCACTACGCAAGCTCGTGAAAGAACCAGTTGCATCGTAACCTCTTCCATATTTACACTATTGCATAAGTGCACCCAGTGGCCACAGTAGACGACTGGTCACTGCAGCATCTCCACCCATTCATTGACAACTGTAAGATGTTCTACCAATCACCACACCCATGCAACCAACAATGTGTGCAATGCAGCCAAATCACACACACAAAGCGACAATGTGGCTCCGACTTTCAACCAGTCGACATATCTTTTCAACCAGTCAACATACTTTTCTGTGCAATGGCTGCAGCCATGCATTAAAGGGGCTACAGACTTACCACGCACAGCACATCATAGAACACCCTATCTGCAAATGTGCATGTCGTGTGGAACGCGCCCCTTCTGCAAATGTGCCTGCCACCACTCATCACAGAAAGACATCGCTGCTGCAGCTGCCATGCCATAACGAAGGCTGCCTGCAATGATCACACAAGATTGTTGCCTGCTCAGATAACTGCAAATTGGCGTAGTATGCATGGATACCAGTGGCACACCACTGTCTTCTTCTAATGAGATGTGTCACTTGTAGCACTTCTCACTACCCCACCCTTTCCATCCCTTCTTCCCACCACCAGATGCCGTGAACTATGTTTTCCAGGCCCATTCGTTGCTGCATTGCCCTCAGAAAACAACATGCTGGTGTTATCAAAACTATTCACGCACAACACATCACTGTACACTGCAATGCAATCACATTTTTCACTGCGCGGCGAACAGTGAAAAGGGATGACGGAGCAAAGGCAGATATGAGTGGCCACACAGTATACAAGAGACCCAGCCATACACACAAAGCATTAAGGGCTTGCCACCCACACCACAACACTGTCCTCCGATACACCATGGCAGCGTTGCTCAAAACCTTTGACACACAGCACGCTTCCCTCCAGCCACGTCCACTGTTCGCCGCCAGCAGGGCGTACCGCAGGCCAATGAGTATTTGGTCTGCGGATTGAGCAGGGAAATGGGTCTGCGGAGTGGACCCAGATATCACACATTTTTTGGGACGTGCATTTCAGTCCTTTGCAACAAAAGTACTGGTCCGATTTCCACCAAAAACACAAAAGCATGCTTTCTAACCCAAGCCCACGCTCCTGCCACAAAATTGGTGCAAATCCGTCCAGTCATTCTGGCTGTAGCCGTGCACACATTTTTTCCCCCTGCAGTCTATGGAAAAAAAAAATGTGTAACTCAACCTATAACTTATAACCCCCCCTGCACAAAACCTCACCCATCTTTGAGAAACAATTCAGAGCTGGCCATATACTTGTTTTGCAAAGTTTAGTGAGGGTAGCTCCAGGGGGTGCGAAGTTATAAGCCGTCGAAAAAGGGCTCTTTCTATGAGTTTAGCAACTTAACCATAACTACACAGCCGCTACCGCGGGCCGTGTAATATATGTGTTTTTAAATTAAATATGTATCGATATGTGTGTGAATGTATGCGTGTATTTTGGTGTTTATGTTTGTGTCAATGCTGTGTTTGGTTTTATGTATGCGTGCATGCAAGGAGTTGTGTGACTGGTGGATGAATTCAGGGGTGAATGTGTTGTATGTGAGTGTGTGTGCCAGCTCCACCCATACATTTAGCAGCCCTTTGGACCACTAAATTCAGGGGTGGAGGCATGGCTTCAGGGTTGCAACTAGGCTAACAGTTCAGAAAGGAGGGGCTTAACACTTCAAATGTTGGGAGGGGCCTTGACTTCAGAGGCTGTGAAGGAGGGGCATATTTACTTGTATGGGCCATCTAACTTCTTTGCACAGTCGAATTAGACTATTCTGGTGAATCTTCCATGTTACAAGAGGTTAACTCTCTTCTCCATTTCTGAAACGCCACACTTAGAGACTGCTCCCTTCCACTTCCCTTCTAACAACTTCAATGGCATGCAAGTGCTAATCCCACATCACAATTTCAGTTGTCTAAAAATGTATGCATGCGAATGAAGTTGCTAACAGTGAAATGCTTTATGTTAGTAATTGCAGGGCCTTTGTTAACATCAAAGCTCAGGCACCGTTTAACATCTGTGACCTGTTCTGTCCAACCTCAGCTCTGTAGGTCTGCCAGGCAGGGGCGGAGCCAGCCTTAAACTTTTGGGGGAGCTGGATCACAGTTTTGAAAGCATATAAAGAGTGAGGCCAATGTGGGGCCAGTAAACTCATTGTGCCGTCGGTCACCCACCCAGCGATGACGTCTGGGCCTTTCAGCTTCTACAGTTGAAATGGGCCCCCAAGCAGCTGCCCCCATTTTGGCAGTCTTATGACACAGAAAACTACTGATAATCTGCAGCTTTTAACCACTTAGCTGCATTTGTTTGACTTCATGAATGATTTAAGCACTCCACAGGTACCTTGCCTATGATTTCAAACTGTAGGGCAAGGGATGTCCCCCAAACATTAAAAATTAAATGGGCCCACACCAGCCCTGACACATCTTTAGCGAGCCCTTCTCCTACTTCCCTCCCAATTCCCTAAATCCAGCTAGGAAGCTGAATCGCTATTTCACCTTCCCTTTGGCCACTAGTCATACCTTTCACCCCATTACAGAAGCTGTTTACTTTCATAAAGCTATGCCAATCACTGGAGACGTGGGCCATCTAAAAGCTGAGCCCAGAAGTTAAGACTTCGGCTTTATCAAAGTGAGTCTGCTGATATCGCATGGGCAGACTTTTTTCTTCTGCATGATTGATGCTGCTGCCGCTCGTTAACGAGTGCTTAAACATAAGCAAGTAGAACGCTCTGTCAGAGGCTCTTGATTTTGCTATTAGAGCTATGAGCTGGCGACACACCGAAACATGTCTTCTGCCTCAAAGTTGGAGGGCTTCAGTCCTCTATAGCTGGTGGTGGCACAGTTCATGCAGCCAGTTGGAGTCAACAAAGCCCAACATTTTGGGATGGGACAGGAGCCCGATCTGCTCAATGGGGTTGTGCCACTACATGGTATTCTTTTTAGTTTAGGTTATTAGGTGGCACTTTTGCCGGCAAAACAAAATGTAAAGAAATGGGGGACAAGGTATTTGGATTTTTTACGTCAGCTGTCATTACAGTATCTCCGCAGAATAGAAAACCAACAGGTATGAGTGGATTTAGGACACAGAGAAAACACTTGAGGCGCATTAGGTTGACGAAACAGGGTGTAACTTGATAATGAGCCTGTGGCCTGCTCTAATGGGTCCCGGTGTGTCAGGATGATGTGTGTCAGTTCATTCATGTCAATCAACCTCTAGGGTTGCACATACGTATACAGTGTGCTATTTACTCAGTTCTATGTCATTTTCTTAGATTTTTGTAGGTCGCCTTACCAAAAGACTGTTTTTTTCAGTCGATTTTAGAAGGCCTACAAAAATAGAAAAAGGGAAATGTCTTTCCCCCACCCCCATCAACCCCACCCTCAACCCCCACCCCCTCTAGCCCCATTTGGTAAAAATCAGGGGGATTTATCCCCTGAACCCCCTCCCTCAGCTTACACCACCTCCCCCCGCTCCCAAGACCCCCCACCATTAGACACACAAAAACACACACAAACACATATACCTAACACACACAAATGAACTTACCCGATCTCACTCCTGGCAGCTTCCAGGTCCTGGAATGCCTGTCAGCCCCTGTGCACACTCGTGTGTGTTGTAGGGCCTGACAGTTCGACTTTAAATCGTTTTTTTAATCGTTTAAAAATAAAAGCTAATTTGACCTAATACCCTTTACGCAAGGTCAAACCACATGTGCAGGTGGTAGATTTTCTTTCTCATCACCGTTGCCTGAAATATCAGCCAATTAAGTGCTGCAAAATGTTTTGGACTCCGAATTGGCTGAATGTTTGTGCTGAAAAATGTTTTGCCAAAAGGTGGCAAATTGTGAAACAACATTTCTGTGACAGTGAAGTATTAGTGGGAGTGAATATCTCTTAATTCGCTTCACCAGTCGAATTTTGCAAAGAGACCTTGACAAATGATGTATACCTCCAAGCAGTGGCTAGGATACATTCAATACATACTTACATATGATAATTGGTCATACCACTTATTTATGAACCCAATGTTTAAGATGTGATTTTCCCAATTTTTTGTGAAAGAAACAAAGGAGGATAGTGTATTGATTTGGTTTCCATGTTATCTGTGTATTATGAGTGGAATGTTAATTGAGTGGCTTGGAATGCTGTGGGTGAGAATATTGATGTATTGTTGAGAGTTCTGTGTGAGTCAGTTGGAGTTATGTAGCTTACCTGAGAGGATGCCGGTGTATGTTGCCTGGAGCTGAGATGAACTTGACAAGATAAACCTAAATGATGTACTGGAACTTCAATAAAGGAACAACTGGAACATCACCAGATGTCAGAGTCATCACTGGGAACCCAGAGCTTTACAGATAGCTCAAGGCCAACGTGCTCGTCTTGGAAGCATGATGACACAGAGCAACACATGTTCGATCCCCGGGTTGCGCTTAGAAACCTGTGGGTATTAAGCGCGTTATAAATAACCAATCAAAACATACCATACATACACACATAATTTCTAAAACTATGAAATCATTAGATTTCTCTATGCCCTCAAACTCGCTCCCTTGAACATTTTTAAAGGTTATTAAGGATAGACAAATAATTGTTTGCTCAACAAAAGGCTGATTTTTTAATCAGAACATGATTAAAATATGGAGAACAAGAGAGTGGCTGAGGAATTTGTGGAGTTCAGCTGAACTCATGTGTGTTCTGGAAGGGCCCCAGGCCAACCTTACATGAACGCTAGTCCTGAAGCTGAAGGGCTCAGAGAATGTACCTTCTAGGCAGGAAGGGACTACAACATAATGAAAATGCAAATAAATGCCATGTCGTGCTGGGGGCCGGATGCCAGTCTAGTTCGGGTAGCAGTAAGCATGCATGTGATTTGGGCAGGCCGCTTTTACAATCGTAGTGTTTATGAGAGATGCCACATGTCGTGTATTTAAACTACAGTTTCCATCTATTAATTTCTCATCTGCTACCAGTTCAGAGGGTAAAGAAATGTGAGTTACAACCGTCCTACAACAGAGGTGAACTGCGTTATACCAAGATTTTAACTCGGGAGGCAGTACCGATAACACTGGTACCCCAGTGTGGTACCCCAGTGAGTGATGTGTACCCAGCTAAAGGAAAAGGAGTCAATATACTCAAAATAGACACATTTAAAATTCAGCCATGGGCACAGCTTTTATTAATGTGCTCGTAAATTAGCCTGTCAACAGGATAATTAATATATAATTAATTATGCCTCACCTCTACAGCAAAGGCAGTGACAGCAGAGACCGTGTCTCAGGGTAATGAAATTACGGTACAGCCATTGTGGCAACTACAGGAACAAGCTATCCATCAGTGTCTTTCATGGATCTGTGACATCTGGCAACATTGGACAATTTATTACATTTTACTGCAGCATTTCTTTTTTTTTTTATTATTTCTTGTTTTAATTGAAAATCACTTTTTACAAGAGTCAACGTTTTCATTTCTGTTGTCCAGTAAAAGTAAAAAAGTAAATCAAAATCCGAGAGAGGGGAGGGGGGTAGGTGCAAACAATAGAAAGGTGTGGTACACAAAGTAATTGATGTTCAGTCTCTACTTTCAAAAACCCTGAAGATTTCTCCTTTCGTTTGTCACTGCAGTTTCTAGTGCTCAATTCAAAGGACGCTGCCCCTCTATTCAATTTTTCAGTTTAGTTTTTTTTATTGATTCCTGTAGTCTCCAGTTCCAGCTTCTCAAAGAATTTAGTAACAGCGATCACCCATGTAGTCCTTTCGCCACTCAGCAAACGTAACCACCATTCATTTTCATCGTAGGAATGAAGGTCAAAGAGGATGTGTCCCAAATAAGTCTGGCACTGTCTCTCGAGAGCTTGGCAATTTAGTAGTAGGTGTCTCAGATTTTCAGTTGACTCTTTGATTTTGCAGAAATGACAGGACTTTCACTTAATTTACTCCTTATGGCTACCACCTCTTTGGTCTTCAATAGGTTCAATCTAATTCTCATTAAGTTTTCTCATAAACTTTTGTTAGGACATTTTTTAATGTAGTTTGGTGGTTGATTAATTTTGTTTATTATCAGGGGAATATTTTTTGTCAATTTGTTTCTATTAGCCTGGTCTTTTGTTAGTATCCAATCATGAATAAGTAGCTTTTTTTAAACTGTTATTCAGATTTTTCAATAGATCATCCTCTGTGCAGCTGATTATCCATGACACATCTCGACATGATCTTGGTGCTGTTTTCCTGAAATTCCTTTCTGATTAGTCAAATATGTGTGGGCTTAAGGGGTCAATTACCTTCCTGTACAGCCTGATGTTATCGATGAAATTGATTGAAGGCTTAGTTCCCTCTGGATCGATGCTATTGGTGTTGATTGTGGGAGTGACAAGACCCTTTGCCAAAACTTTCCTTCTAGCTTATCCCATAGGGTTTCAGAGTGGTTTGGCATTGCTTCCACTCCATATGTCAGACTCGGTATGATCTTGGCCTAGTAAAAATTCAGGACCAGTATAAAGAAGAATCTTCCATACTTTCTGTTTACAGCTTTGGTATGTGCGATCGAGGATTTCAGCTTTTCATGCAGGACATCTTGCATTGGTAAATCTCTTCTGTTTGAACTAAGGATCACGCCAAGATATTTGAAACTTCTGACTTTGTCCAGCTTTTTCCCTTCGATGAACCACTTTGAATTTTGATTTTCTTCTGAGTAAGTTCAAAGGACATTATCTTTGTTTTAGAATTGTTTATTTCCAGATTGTTCTCCTTAATGAACGAGGTCAAGTTGTTCAATTATCTTTGGAGGCCAATTTGTGTTTGTTCAATAATGATAATGTCATCTGCATAGATTATTCGTGATAGTGGTTCACCGCCAAAAGTTGGAGGAAAAGCTGAAACTTCATGGTCTCTGGTCCTGTAATCTGCAATATAGGCTTTATATAACACCGGAGCCAGGGGGCAGCCCTGGTTAACCCCCTGGGTCATTGGAATAGGTTTCGTTAGTTGCCCTGCTCTACTAAGGTGCACTTGAATTGTAGTCTTTGTGTATAATGCTTTAATTTGCACCAATAGTGGCGATGGGCAATTCCAGGAGGCGAGTTTGTTCCACAGTTTAGACCGATTGACCTGGTCAAATGCTTGGACCAGGTCTATGAACCCCATGAATACTCTCGGTTTACCTTCTAAGACTTTGTTCTTAAGTATGCTTAAAAGAAGAATGTTAGCTGTTGTTCCCGTGGCTTTAACAAATCCAGTCTGGAGAGGATCGTTGATTTTGCTGGTGTTTGTCCAGTTTTGGATTTGGTCCAATACAAAAGAGGCAAAGGTCTTTCCTATTGTGTCGAGTAATGCGATTGGGCAATAGTGTTTGTGGTTATCCCTTGCCCCTTTCTTAAATATTGGCACAATGTTTGCGCATTTCCACGACACTGGGATTGATCTGGTTCTCTAGCAGTTTAAGAAAACTTTGCTGATGAATATCGACCACACATCCGCCTGTTTCTTTAGATCAAAGTTGGTCACCCCATCTGGGCCTGGGGCTCTCGAGTGGTTTAGTGTTTTTATTTTGGCCAATATTCTCTCTGGATTGTGCGGAATGTCCCATGGCTCAATTTCCTTCTCAGGCTTCTGTTGCGGGCTGTTGTTTATTGCTTTGTACAACTGTTCAAAGTGGTCGATCCACTTTGCATCGCCCACACTGTTCAGTTATGCTTCATTTGTTGATCTCATAGTAGATTTTGGTAGAGTCCAGAAAGTACTTATTTTTCTCCGGCAAATGGCTCTCAGCATCTCTTCAGAATCAGTGTGATACATTTTATTTCTAAGATTTCTCACCCAGGCTTTATACTCTTTTTCTGCTTCAATGGCATCAGCTCTTATTTCGGGTGAGGCTGTTTTTTTTGCTTGCCTCTTTAGTTTGCGCATCCATCTATGCTTTGAAACTAACTCTTGGTGGTATCTATGAGTTTCCGGCTTTACAGACTTCGTTGATATTGCGTCCAATTTCCTAAAGGCCAGGAGGAGCAGACGATAGTCTATTGTTTTGTTGGCCACAACAATATCGGAATATCGTCTGGTTAATTGTGCAATTCTGCACCACAGTCAGCCTCTAGTTCATGCTGTGTTGTCTGAGTTGATGGTTTTGGAGAATTCCACAGCATCTGCAGCATGTTGTGATTGCTGTGAGTTGTTCTTACTACATTAAATGTGTTTACTTCTGTGAGCAGATTTCTGGAAACATAAATGTGATCGATGGTTCCTGCTTGATTTTCCCTCTCCCAAGTTGGTATTTTTTCAGTTGTTGTATCGAATACCAAGTGGAGATTGTGCAGGTCGTTAGTCTTCATGAGTGACTCCCATAATTGGGCTCTTCTTAGCGAGTCCATGTGTTGCGGGTGAGTAGATTTTTGATCGCCAATCCCTTTACAGGTTATGTTTAAGTCACCCCCAATCAAAATGTGGTCTATGTTGTGAACCTCAGATGTAGTTTCGATCACGTTTCCAGTTCATTTAAGAAGTCGTTATCAGTAATAGCATTTGGGTTCCAGTAGATATTTATAAACATCAATTTCCTTTTTATCACTTCCGATTTTGTAGTGTGACTATTCTATAGGACTAAAGAGGCTTGTATGAATTTTTTAGATGTCAAGGATGAGATCAAGTGGAACCCACTGCTGGAGCCAAATGCTGTTAATAGACCAGACATTGGGCGGCCTTTAGTACCTCTGTATGCAGATGAGAAGTGAATGTTGAAACCGTCCAAAGAAGGTTTATTTAGCAGCCATGTTTCTTGTAACATTATCACGTCATGCGCTCCCAGATTTACGTTGCTTTCCTTGGTCAAATGAGCAAAGCCTCTAGTGTTCCACGAAATGATGGATACATTCTCTGTTAGACCTACTTTAGATGGTTCACATGGTCGAGGATCTGTAATGGACTTTTTTTATTGCTTAGCGTTGTTGTTGGCAAGAGCAGGTGCTATCCAAGACCACATTTCCAGTCTCTTTCCCCCGTTAGATTCAAATTGGGTCATACTTTTCGTACCGTTCATTGTTCGTTTTTGATCAAAAGTGATTTTCATCATTGGAATGGGTCCTTTCGGGAAGCGATCAGGATCTCTGTCTTCAGTCGATGAGTCGCAGTCGCTACGGGTTAAATGATCAATATCATGAGATTTTTCCATGAACGGGGATTTATGTTGTAATTTTTCCCATTGTGGTCGAGGTTTATAAGGGGAACGACTTTTCCTTGTTTTTCTATTTTCTATTCCACTTTCTGATTAATTTCTATCGGTTGAGGCATAACTGGTTTCAACGGAATGGATCCTTTTTCTTCCTTCATCCCTGGTTCCTTGGGGTAACCGGTGATGTCTATGGATGGGTCTTGCTGAATGGTTGTCTACGGGAGACCATTCATGGTTCTTATGACTAAGGTTTTCAAGTATGTATCCCCAATGGTATAAGTAGTCACAATTTTTAAATCGCTTGATCTTATCCGTTTTAAACTCGATATTCTCGAGAACAGGTGCATCACAGTCCTTCTATTTAGTATCAAATTATCCCTTTCGTCAGCAACTCTTCCAATTTTGAAAGATTTTTCCAATCCCATCTTCTTCACCTGCGGCACTGTTCGATTGTTTTTTCGATCAAAAACTTTCATGTATGGTGTTGTTAGAGATGGGTTCTTTTGTTGAAGCGATCTTCTTGCTCTGTTGTCATCTAGCATGGACCTATGGCTAGATCTCTTGGGGGAATCAGTATTGTTGATGGTATCGTGTTTCCAGTAAACTTTTTTATTCCAGTTTTCATGCCTCTCACTTGATTTATAGTTGATAGGTTGGACTGTTGGAATGGCAAGTTCCAATGTCTTGTGGCTTTCTCATCGTATGAATTTTTCTTTTATCTTCGAGCGTAAGAAAAGTTGGAGCCAAGGATTTTTTTCATCTTTTTATCTTGTAATGGTAAATATTTTTCCTCGGTTATCTCTGAGTCTGCTTTCCTATTCCGACCTTTCTGACGGCGGGGGGTACAAGTCAAGATCATCTTCAAGATGTACACTCATGTTCAGCAGGTCCTGTGAATCGTCAAAGGTATTGCTATCCGGTGCAAGCTGGGTGGTTCTTAACTTGGGTGCAGAACAGGCGCTTTCTCGGAAGTCTGTCTGCTTATAGTAGAATTTCGCTTTAAATCTGAAAACCACACAATGTCTAGGATTGTTGAGGCTTTTTTTGAGAAAATCCCAAAAGATGCCACCTCATCTGACTGCCTCTTAGAATGGTTCCCAGACGGGGGAGGTCTGTCTATCACTGGTTTTGATCTTATCTCTAAGTTATTAAGCTGAGATATACATCCATTTGTAACTGTAACTCCCCTAGAAGATATCTTTATTTTACTGTTTAGTTGGCTTCCAGCCGCTAATGATGGTGTCACTACAGCGGCTGCCTTTTTTTTCAATGTTTGTGTTTTTTGGATTCCTACTCCCTCAGTCAGATCTATTTGCCATGTTCTATATCCGAAATGAAGATGTAAGAATCCTTTGGACGCTCCTTCGTTTGAATTCCCTGTGAACTAAATGATTTTCCCAGTACGGGGTTGTCATTTTTTTGAATAGTTTTGGGGGACGATTGTTGAAAGTATAAGGGGAGAGTTTCTGTTGACTGGTTCTTCATTTTCTGTGAATCCATCTTCTTGGCCAATACATAGCCTTCCAGCAATGAGAGTTTCGAGTTCGTTGTGGCAGTTATGTTTGTATGATCCTCCAAAGTTTCGGTGATTCCCTTATACAATTTACAAAATGGAGCCAGGGCGATTGTAATTGAGGACATGATCGTGAAAAGATCAGGTTTTGTCCCTGGCGAGTCTATAGACTAAGGTGTTTGAAAATCGGATTGTCTTCTCTTCAGCGGGGAGCTAAGAGAGGAGTGGTCTTTCCTTGGAGTTGCTTCATAGAATTGAAGCCAGGCCGTTCACCCGTGGAGTCCCGTGAACCTCCGTCTGCAGTGTCAGTTGATTCGCCGGTATCAAGCTACCATTTCGCTCGTCCAGGGGGAGCGACGGAACCGGAAAAAATGACAGGTCTGATCCAGGTGGCACATGGAGGTGGTTTTCACGCTCGCCATCGGGTAAGTCTTGTTTTTCATATTTCTCGTCATCTAACAAGATCAAAGGTTGGGCAGGTTTGTTTGTCATTCCGAAACAGGCCTGTGCGGTTTCAACACCTTCTTGTTGATTTACCTGCCTATTTAATGAGGGTGTTGCGCAAGGCTTCGGTAAGTTAATATGGATATGCGCCACAGCCAGGTCAGGATGGACCTTAAGGGACTCAACAGAGTCCTGGTCGCAGTCCAATTCTTTTTCAGTTTGTTCAAATAGGGGGGGACTTTGAACTTCAAAGTGTAGTTTTAAAGATGTTGAGACACTTCCCGACTCCCCCATAGGCAAGATGGTTTTCGAAGGGGCTCCAGCCAGACCCACTGGTTTCGACAAACAGTCTTGACGTGTAAGGGGAAGATTAGTTGCTAACATTGTCATTCACGAGATAGAGCGTGCTCTCTTACCTGTTGTGGCTGAAGGCTGGAGATGAGATACAGACTAGCCTCCTCTGAATGTGGCTGTGATGTGTGCAAGATCTGCATGTGACCCCAGGTACCGTAGGGCAGAGCTCCTTAACAAGGGACCAGATACATGCTCTTGCCCGTTTTCTGGTTCAGCCCTTTCCGCCATAGACTGCCACTGACTCCGATATTCTGCTCCCCACAGCTCCAAACAGTCATGCTCTCCGCCCTTTACACAGCGCCGGGCTTCTCGCCGCAAGGGGGACACAACAGCGCTTTTGAAGCGCACTTCCTGATCACGTGATACGTCACGTGACACACTAGATGCCGGATGATTAGATGAGGAAGTTTTAGGGTAAAGGGACAGAGCCCTGGTGATGCAGTTTGTAGTAAGAAGCGGATGCTATCCTTACACGCTCCTTCCTTTACTCACACGGGAGCGGGGCAGCACAAAAGGCACAAGAGAGACACAGCTCCACAGTCTCCCAACAGTCCTGCTCTCCGCCCTTTTGATCGCGCCGGGCTTCTCGCCGCAAGGGGGACACGGCAGCTCTTTTGAAGCGCACTTCCTGATCACGTGATACATGACGTGACGCACTAGATGCCGGATGATTAGATGAGGACGTTTTAGGTTAAAGGGACAGATCCCTGGTGATGCAGTTCGTAGTAAGAAGAGGATGCTATCCTTACACGCTCCTTCCTTTACTCACACGGGAGCGGGGCAGCACAAAAGGCACAAGAGAGACACAGCTCCACAGTCTCCCAACAGTCCTGCTCTCTGCCCTTTTCACCACGCCGGGCTTCTTGTTTCTTTTAGGGGGGCCTCCCTCTCATATCCCTGTTCCCCACCATTTCCTTGCCCCTCACCCGAGCCACATTCTACCTTTTCCCTGTCCCAAAATCCCACCCAAAAACTGCTAAAGCAGTTAGTCTGGTCCTACTGGGGTTGGTGTGGTTTTACAAAGGGGACTGCAATGAGGCCACACAGAGAACTAAAACTTGTGTTTGTTTTCACGCAGGCTTTTGTACTTGCCTCGCTTTATGCATCCTTATTGGAGCTCATTTTGCTCTGGCCGTAATGTGTAATTCATTCATGCCACGCTACGCCACATTTTGATTCATTTGTACACTGGAGAAGACAGGCGGAACACAACTTCTTTTCTTCCTCTCTGCCATACAAATGCCTGAGCATTTGTGCCGGCATGTATTTTCATACTGGAGCAAATTCAGGGTTTCCCTATAGAGCCAGCCAGCTTTATGCAACAGCAAAATGCATGCAGACGCTTTAGGGATACAGCGTTTACAATTACAATTGAACACTGCCTACCATGCTCACATGGCAGGCAGCATTTAATTATAATTGTAAATGTTGCAGCGCTTGTACGTCAACATTTGCCCTGTACGCCATGCAAATAACCGAAATTTGGTGACGTCTATGTCTACAAGTAGCGGCTCTCGCCGCCAGATCACAATTTCATTTAAAATTTGATCCTTATTAAGCAGTGAGCAATTTTAAAACATGACAGATGATTCTATAACAAAATAAAAGCAGGTGAGGAGGATTTATCGACAGGAAGGAAGGACTCAATTAAAAAGAGAAAGCATTTTCATATCACTCTACTTTATAGTAGATTAAAGTAGAGTGACAGATGATTTTATGAAGGGAGACAACTAACCAGCGAGAAGAAGGATGTGTGAGTTAATGAGCGAGTGAGTGAGTGAGCAAATGAGTGAGTCAGTGAGTGAATACATAAGTGAGTGTGTGAAGTAAAAAGAACACACAGTACAATAAACACGTTTAAGTCCAGCTTTCTAAGAAACTTGTAGAAGGGTAAAGGGGATAAGACATAAGGGCTACTAGAAAAACATTCGTTTACATTAATCTACAGCTGGAAAGGGTGAAGTCCATCCAAGTTGTACACCTCAGTGCTGCAAAGTGTACCAAATTGCACTTCGATTTCAATATGGCAAGGCTAACCAGCATATCAAGTTTTCAAATTTGATGAAAGTTCTCACAATTGTCAAGATGTTACTTGCTCACTTTCTGGCAAGGCAGTCTTCTATGAAACCTTGATAATGCAATAATACAGTAGGTTCATTGCTTCCCCGAGTGGACTCCAATACGCATTTTTGTAATGGAACCTTGATCGTGCAAAGCCACTGGTTCTTTGGATCCATTATCACTTTCAGCAGGACTGTATGTCAGAATCATAGTTTGCTGGCCTAATGGAGTCACTGCCAGATACAGCTGGCTTTTATACCACTTTCTCAATGTTAAAGGGTCCATACTTCTACTTCGGTATTCATTTCCTGATGTTGCAGCAGTATTGCCGAGACCTGGTTTCACGGGTCCAGTTCAGGCACTCGTTAACTGCTCTAGTTTCTCTGCGGCCAGTAACTCGGTCTGCCAGGCTGTTAAACCCTGTTTCCCCCTCCCCATCCCCCCACTGCCCAGTGTATCCCATGGAGCGGTTTACTAACGCCACAAAGTGATCAGGAAAAACTGGTATTCCCACTTCAGCATAAGTTACAGCAGTATCTGGCTGTAATTTATGAATTAACTTTTTTTTACTTTCGAGTTTTGTTATATTTTCTACCATTTCCAGCATCGCTGCATTTCCATTCCTCATTGTTACTGGGTCCTTACCGTTACTAAAAGTTGCAGGAGATTGAGTACCAATTTCTCAATGGTACTAGATTTTTTATTGCACTACAAGTTCCAGCAGACTCTGACAGACACTTCTGTATTCACTTGCTATTACTTCTCTGGTTCAATATGTTCACTCCCAGTTGAAGTATGCCTCTGTTATTGGATTTATTACAAGTCCCTGCCTGCTGTGGGATCAGTTTGCCCAATTACTGCGATATTACATTTACAACAAGTCCTTGCATGCATTAATATCAGGCTCTCACAGAATGATCACAGCCTTCGTATTGAATACCACGCATTAATATCAGGCTCTCACAGAATGATCACAGCCTTCGTCTTGAATACCTCGCAGTTTAACTCACAATATTTGTCATCATTTCCCTTCTGTCGGCACAGAAGGGTAACTACACCTACACACTCATTAACATGCAATATTAACTTGCAACAAATCTTCTAGTATTGTTTCAATGCTTGTCGCCTTATTCCCCTTCTATGATTTTTCAATATTCCGCAGCCTTTTCATCACATTATCGCACATCCACTTCCTTTCATAAACCTTTACCATACCTTCTGTATTTTAACTTGAAACAGCTTCTCTTTTTATACCAATGTCTTCTTCCTTCATCCTCGGTAGGACCACCACACCCCTCATATTATCAACATGACATTTCAAGTTACAACAGTTTTTACATAAGGGTTGATCTGTTTCTTCTTTCTCTCCTACATGGGTAATCTCCCTCTATTTCAACACGGCATTTCAAACACCCCCACTTATACCAATGTTCAATGTTCACGTTTTGTAAAGGGTCATCTTACCCATTATATTTATAACATGGCATTTGCACATGTTTCTCCTTCCCTTTGAGGTACTTTGGAACCTTCCATATTTCTCCTGCGTCTCCCAACTCTGTTACTCACACACAGCACCATATCCTGAATCCTGTAATGTCTTCTTATTGGCAGCTCTTGGGGGGGATGGTGATTGCAGAGTTCTTATCTCCTTATCCACTATTATCATCTTGTTAAATTTCATGGGTAAGCGTTTGCGATGCTGTTCTGAGGGATGTTTCTCTTGGTCTAGCTGTTCCCAATGTGTTAGCTATCATACATCTGCAGGCGGCCCTCCTGGTAAGGTATTTGGTTTGATTCAGGATTACCACATACACATTTTGTCTGCATGTGTTCTTATTCTGCTAGTCCAGTGCCTCTGCTTTACACTCCAGATATAAAGAATAAATTATGCACAATGTCTAATTCAGTAAAGATAGCCAGGGTTAGGGGTGCATGAAAAGGTGACCATACATCTGACGCAACATCTCAGCACTGTCTGGGAGTCTCAGAGTCCTCCAGCTCCCAAATGTCTAAGGGGCAGGCACATGTCAGAAGGCGCAATATATCATCCCACATTCCATTCTACATGTTCAAGAGCAAACACCCAAGTATGTGTCAGTAGACAATGTGATTCACACAGGAAAGAGAGCCCATAACATACACTACATTACTCAGGATGCGTTCTGACCTAGTAGAGTGCCCATGATAGGACGAATTCTGTCATAACACTCATCTGCAACTTGGCAGCTCTACATCCTATCTAGCCCCCCTACTTCTAAGAACCTCAACTCAAAACCCTTCTTTTTGAAACTTGGAATTTAGTAAATGGGTTTAGGGGCAGTAGTAGCTGGATACCTAAGCGTGTTTTGCCACTCTGTTGCATAATTATGTCCATTGAGGTAAACACATACAATCACCAATGGAGGCTGACAAACCTTACTTCAACAAATATATTGGTGTCTTTTATCATTGTTTTATATCTTCAGATCTTCAGATAGACCAAACAAATGGGGCAGTAGAGCTCCCAAGTTGTGCCATGTCCAATGTGAATAGGTCAACAAGTCTTGTATTTCTGGGAATTTTAGTCTTGCTTTTAAAGTGGGGTATTTATCATTACCTACAATTCATGAAATCAATGTTTACTGGAAGATTTTATCTTACTTGAGAAGGAACAACTTGAGTGATCTACAGATTTATAGAGAATCGATACGCTCAGTTTGAAACCTGGACACCAACGTCAGATCCTTTGCAAATCATTTAGTGTCCTAGTGCCTCTGTTGCAGAACCTGCCACAATTGAGCAGCACATAGAGCCCAGCTATATACTAGAATAAAAAATTGATAATTCCTATTCTCTTTTCTGAATAGTGTGTCTCTGGTAGTCAGTGTTTGGTTAATGTCTTTGAAGAATGGCTTGTTCAGAAGATTACTACATTCATGACATAACTCTTTCACTTTTTAACACTCACAAAGCCCTGACATTTGCTTTACATTTTGGTCGTTTTTTTAGACAAAGGTAATATGAGGGCCAATTAACAAATAATACAAAATTGCCAACCTTAGTTACACAACGTGACGCAGGGATGATTGAGACTTCTGTGTTGGACAGGGATCACAATTGTTTTTTTTTTTTGTTTTTTTTAACGATCCAAGGGCTTTATATATCCAGCAGGCACTTCACACAAAACATTTCGTAGTCTGGAATAGTGTTTCAAACTATTACTGTACAAAAACATTTAAATATTAAAACTCTTCCACCAAAAGACAGTTTTAATTACTGCATCCGCCAACAACAAAAACAGACCTTTACCAAGAACGCAAAAGTGATATATACAGGCTGTTCCGTAAAACTTTAAAAAGCAGGTTCTTCCTTCACCCGCTCTATCAATAAAATTATTTTCTCACTTAAAAATAAAAAGTGGAGTGTGGGAATTTATCAAACCCTGTATATAACAAACATATAGTGTTCATTTAATGTTCCCACCACAACCTTTTTAAATAAAAAGAACATTCCAATATATGAATTTTCCAAAATATTTTAATAGATAGCAATCTCTGGAAAGGTGGATCACGGCCAGTCCATCTCGCGCTTTCTTCAGTGTCTCGTGCTCAAAACTCTTCTTTGCAGTTTCAAAGTTTTCTTTTCAGTTTCAAGTTTTTAACAGTCTGTTTAAACAGTCTTTCGTGCTGTAAGAACTCGTACTATGCAACCTAGACCTACTGCTAATACCGTTTCGTGCCACTGCAGTAAAATTGCGCTGTACTTCATTAACAAGTTGATGCCATTGTGGTCTAATGTTTGTACCGCTTGAACGCTGATAGTTAATTAGCTACTGCTTTCAGTGATTATTCACCCTTAAAGTATGTAATTTATTTGTTGAGTAAATGCAACACGTTAAAATAAATAATACAAATTCAGAAAAGCTTCACACTGAAATATCGATGATTAATGTACAACTGACAAAATAGTATATTCAGAAAACACGTCATGCTGTAGGCCTTAATGAAAAGGAAACCAAAATGTAACTTAAACTGTGCATCAGCTTAATGCCATGATTAATGTGGAGAATTGTACAATGTGAAATACCACCTAACTATAAAATACCACCTACTAATATGTAACTATAATGACTATTAATAGAACAATTAATTTTTTGAGTGTTATAATTGTATTTTTTTAATGACATCTTGTGTTATTTCAATTAAATGACACAACATATATCTCATGGAAGCTTTAACATCCTGTGACCCTTAGCTGTGACCTTTGGTTCACCCAAACAGCATGTATTTTTAAGTGTCAGCTCATTTTTGAACCAGAAATACACACATACATTATCCATCACTGTGATCCAGATTAATGGGTCATTTGTGTTTACCCACGACAAAAGCTCTTGATCCTAGATTGCAGTGAAATGCATACAAATGAAAGGTATTCTCCCTTTAAGCTTATCTGAAAGCTCACCCTGGTAAACTATAAGAAGGAGATTTCTGAATACAACTTCAGAACCGTTTTCTGATAAAAAAAAAAGATTGACCTAGATTATGCTGGAAGACAAATCACATGCATATAAAAAAAGATGCATTAAAGTGCATGAGTTATGCATGAATGTTCATATTTTAATATCTCTGTTATACATGCAGTGTCAGGAATATGAAGGATATCTAGATTCTGAATATTCTTACAAATCTAAATATATATATATATAATTATCACCAATGTCACATCCCCACATAGGGAATTAGAAAGAAGAAAAATTGAAAATTTTGATTTTGTGGGGGTGGACCTCCAATATCTGTAACCCAAAATAGGCCCACCTCTTAAGAAGCGACTGCACATTTTTCTGTAAAGCAAGTTTATTGTACAAATGGCTGGGAGGGGCTAGATGACACTGTATAGTCAAACTAACCCAATTTATCTGGTATCTGGAATATCCATCGAAAATTGATTAATCGAATTGAAATCCAATGAAATGTATTCATTGAAAGTAATTTCCATCGAATTGCACTTTCATTGAATATATTTAGTTGGATTTCGAATAGGGTTATGGTTAGGGTAAGGGTTTGGGTTGGGGTTAGGGTTAGGGTTGGGGATGGTGCTCTTGGGTTTGGGGGTTGGGAGGGGGAACCCCCCCAATAAAGAAAATGTTACATGAAGCTGACAGTGCCAAAACACTTTAAAGATTTCAGGACTGGACAGCTCCATGTAACATTTTACCATTAAAAATAAATGCCTAAAAATGATATCTTTTACATTTAAAAGTGCACATCCGTCGAAACATGTCCATTCCTATACTTGATGGACAAGTTTCAATCGAAATGTACTTTTAAATGTAAAAGATAGCATTTCGATGCATTTATTTTCGTTGTATTTTCTTCGATGGATTTGCTTTTTGATGGTTGGGATTCGATTGAAAGGCCATAAAGCAATTTCTCTCCACACAGATTTCACATTTCACATTATATACATTTTGCAACAGTTAACACACTCCTACATGTTTTGCCTATGTAATCCTCTCTAGTTCCTATGCTCTCATTGGATACCACCATCCACTTTCAACATACATTTGCATCATCTCATGTTTACAGCACACCCCTTTTTGGGTATCTTTACACAGCAGGTCATTACACCATCACATAGTTACACATTCACACAACAATCCTAATTTTCTACAAGTTCACTCTGGGTGGAGACCTCTAACCATGACTGTCATGCACATGGCTTTACCAAGGATACTTTAACAATATTAGGAGGGAGAGAAAAAAATGCCTCTTATATGACCGTACTTGCTAGCGTCCTCCTTTCATGCTAATTTCTAATGACTACCATCTCATCATGTAGGGCCTCTGGCCACATGCTGGTCATTCCTGAGAGTCTGACCAAAAACCCATAAACCTTTTGTACACTCTGCCCTTAAGCACCCCATGCACCAGGTTTATTACATGGGCCAAAACAGACCCTTCTAGGCGGCTGGACTTCCCTGGACACTGACTAACAAGCTCCAATGTACTTAAAAAGATTACATCTCTGCTGCACAATAGTTCATCCCCTCAGCGATTTTCTTACTGTCTAATGTGTTTCAATGTTTTTTGATGATGTCTAAACATTTGCCTGGCTGCAGCTGACCATGTTGATGTTATTGCAGCTGCCCAAATACAGTTCTGCTGCCTTCCCCCAGCCTTCAACCTTGATGAACCTGCTTTCTGAGTTGCACAAAGTTTATCTCACCGCCCCATGTTTCTGTGGCCTTCACAACCCCTAGCTATGAGGGGCCATGTGGTATACAGATTTGTGCATTTGCCATGTACCGCCTTGTTTCCCAACTGTCCCAAACACATCTCCCTGAAAACACCTATGCATGTATGTCTGTGCATGTATGTTCAAGACTACCACATCCCCTCACAATGTCTTCTCTATCCATGAATACCCGTTCTCGTGTGCGTATACGAAACACCATCTTTAGGCACTGCGTGGCGCGCTACATGACTACATCGTTTTCATATTTTTCATCAGCAGATTTGTCATTATGTTGTTATGTGTATGCAGATCTAAAATGTATCAACTGTACATAAAGTAACACTAATAGTAACATTCATCCCTGTCTCATTAACTACACTAGACACCTTCTAATTCACAACATCGCATTAGCATCACCGTCACCCAATCACCAACATGGCACTTGCAACACAAACACCTCTTTCCTGTTGAGACCCTTATCGACCACATTTTCAAATTCCACATTCCAGAGAGGAGAGCTAAATCATAGCTAATACGTCCCCTTATGACAAAATAAATTAAATAGGCCTATGAAAGTAAGGAGTAGGGCTTTCAAGGTATACAGACCATGAGCTTTATACAATACAAAAATGCTGCATCAAATAATGCACATTGGGAAAGCACAACAGTTAGGGATCAAATCCGGCGGGAGAAAAGCAGATGTACAATTTCAACTGAAAGTGGTTGATGTAAAATCTAATTTTGTGGGCCTATTTCCAGAGGACTGTAAGCAAAGGTATTTCACAAGATGTAAGACCATATATGGAATAAAGGCACACTAACCATATACTAATGGCACGCCAGTCGTGAGGTTTGTTTCCCAAACAAGTCTGGTTTATTCATAGAGTATCTCAGTCGGCCGACCGGGTCTCAATGTTCCCAGACACTGTGAGAGGAGGGAGAGCGAGCAGCGGTAAAGCAGTCATACATATACATATCACATCATCATTTTACAATATTAGTCAGCCCGCCCTTATACATGACATACAAGCTAGGGTTCGGTAATTGACAGTTATGCACGTAACTTTATTCAGTCTAAAGATTAGTATTTCTAGCAGAGGCTGCAGAGACAGTTTTCTGTTATGGGGAACACGGGGTACTGGCCCAGGGAAGGATATCATGTTCTAGCAGAGAGACAGTCCAACCAACGTCATCTGTTCGCTGCGCTCATTAGCTAAGGGTCAGACAGTTCTGAAGCAGAGAAAATACCATCCTTCGTGAAGGAGCACCGTTAGTTGCATATAATTCACATTTAACTGCCTTTTACAACAGCGCTTCAAGACAAACCGGCACCTGGGCTACTGATTAGTCACGGCTCTTGCACAGCTTAAAGGCCTCACGAAGAGAATAACAATGTATTTCTGCATGGTATTACATTCCTGTCTACGTTAGCATTCAGAGGTGAAGTTATGGCCTCGCACCGTGTGTGGATCTGAATCACAGAATATATTTGCAAAGCGTTACACAAAAGAAAATGGCTGGCATTTACAAAATGGACTCTCAATGGTCACATTCAGTTTTCATGGTTTGCAATGTTTGTCACATGATGTGATTTGCTTCTGGCCAACATACTATTCATATTATTCAGGTTATGCGATTGCATTTTCGGTTTGACAAACCCTCCTTTTGGCCTTAAGCCAATAGCATCATCATCCGAACATTGCGTCCTCATCAGACCAAGTGTCACTTTCCGAACTACCCATGTCCCTATCATAATCATTATCAGAAATATTGATTGCCATAAACTCTTTGATTATTTCATTTTCATGTTTGAGACCACCATTTCTCATATGAGGTGTGGGCTTCACAATCTTTGTACTCATTATCTGTACACTTTCATTTCCAATCATGGAGCAAATGGCAGACAAACATTGCTATGGCGAGAGGAAGACAGATAGTTAAGAGCAAGCGTATTCCATGAAGATTTTGACGTGTTGACCAACAACATTAGTGAACACGGCGGCTCGATCGTGGCCAAGAGATTCCTGTGTGCATTGAAAATAACAACCATTTAACGTACTGCAGCAGGCGTTTTCAGTGTTCCTAGAAGTAACTCCTTGTGGACACAAGGGAGCAGTCCAATAAAAGGATACCTGGATATTCCCATGTGCAGGACTAAAAATGTAACCCGTGCATTCTTAGCTACCCTCTCTCCGACTTTAAGAAGTAAAGAAAATTGTCTCGTGAATTAATTTGCCATACAGGGCCTAAGGAGTCACATTTGTGTGTCAAAGTTGTCCTGAAGAATACATCTTTAATCAGGATCTAAGTGGTTTAAATGTTATGTTTTATGTGTGTAGTGGGATTACGTTGGTCCCCCTGAAGAAGTTCTCATATTTAGAGCAAAATAGCTCCAGAAGAACGAAACATGGTGGGTTTAGAGCGCTGTGATTTAATAACAGTGTTGCATGACCAAAGTTATTAATTGTGAGATACCTTTCATAGGAATGGAGTGAGATACTGTACTCTAATAAAAAGACTGAAGGGTACCTAGATGAAAAAAGGTCCTTAAAAAACTGTAAAGATCCAACGCAGAATTTGCACTACATTTTTGACATTATCATTCAAACTTGCACTTTGCACTTTGAACTTTGAGGTTGATCCATCCATAGTGGACAATTGACCACTGTGGAGGAATCAACCGCACTAAGGTACTTATTTAAGGTACGATTAACAATATGTATTCTTTTATGATTGTTTACATTGTATTTTGAATGTTTTTAATCACATTGGGTTGTAAAAGATTGTGTTTTAAAGATATGTTTTTTCGTGTAATATTTATGATTGAGAAACATATAAAATAAAAATGTTCTCTGATAAATATATTTGTGTGATACCCAGTACCTATTTGGTTCATGGACTGGGCGATTATATATACTAAATAAAAGAGGGAGAAGAGAGATATCGAGAGAAAAGGTTCTAAAGAGAGGAGACACACTGGTTCTTTGGTATTGATTTCATGAGTGCTCTATTGGCAGAACCTTTGTGTCATTAAAATAGCCCACAGTCTCTTTTTGTTGTTGCAGTCAAACATTGTATGCAACAACAGCAGAATATGAGGATACTGAGTATCATAACAAAAATTGCAATTAATTTCCATCCCCAGGATCGTAACAGTTCCCAGAACCATGTACTTAAATTTAGCTTCCAGACACCTGTGGAAACATGGATTTCAGAACTTAAGATGTGTCATTTCTTAATTGCTTCAAATATTGTAGGGGAGGAGTCACTTACAAAAACACAGCACGCTGATCCCACTAATTTTCATACACCTCCATAGTCAGCCAAAATAATGTCAAGAACCATTTGATTCTGAAGTGCAACTAGCCTGATTGCTTTTTGTTCCAGTGTCATGTTGTAAAGTATGTCAGTGGTTCCATTAATTGTTTTCTCTAACACCCTGTCCATTTTTCTTTAATATTCCATGAGTTTATTGCCTGTCCCCAAAAAGGTATAAATGATTTTGCTAGGTCCCCAAAAATGTGCCCAGCAGCATCACCTCGTCGTGGCGGGAATATGGATATTTTTGCTATTTCAGAGGTTGTGGTGAGAAATACACCAGGTAAAAGTATCCCTAAATAACAGGTACCTTCCCAGTTCCCAAGTAAACATGGATAAGCATGGTCCCCCCACACAAAATTGATAGAAACTACTATGTATAATGGATTCTCTTTGTGCTCAAGTATAGAAGTATTCATGCATCTGGTAAATGTTCCCACTGGGTGGGATCCATTTTTTCATAAGCAAAATGGAATAGAATATGGACTATGATTAATAGTATAGGAGGGAGGCCTAGCAACTTTGTTTCCAACCGGAGCCATTTTAAAAGTAATTAGGGACTTGTAAGGCCTGGAGAGTCGATCAATGGGACTGGTCGATACAGTGTTCATTTTGCTTCTATTTGTAAACACGGAACAACCCAGGGGTGCCAATACCAATCTTTCAAATTCATTTATGTTTGTTCCATCAAAGTTTCCAGTGGCACTATCATTCCATCTCCCAAAAAATAGCGCTCTTAATGATGCATAACAGGCAGTACTAAGGGGTAGAGGATGTATATACTAACCCATTCCTCTTTCCCCATGCTGGGGTAAATGCGAACACACCCAGCAATTAGATCGATTTAGGATTGGATGTGTCATATTCATAATCAGTAATAGAGTATTGTTAGCGTAACCTTTTCTATGTTTCACATCTCGTGGCGGAAGAGTGTAAGAAAGCACATAAGCTGGGGTCTTCATAGTGGGAGCATTGACAGTGGGCAATAGGGTGTTCTAAGTACCAAAACATTGGAATTAGTGTAGATACAATACAAATAGATATGATGACCAGGAGCAGTTTAGTCTTTGTAGACCTTTCTCAGAGCAGATTCAATGTCAGTGTCTATAGTTATATTAATGTCTTCCTCAGCGCAGGCAGCAGGAGCGAATACAGGCATGATCTATAAAGCTTATTTCAAAAAGTTTCTCCGCTTCCGTTGAAAATGTCCTCCACGGCAACACACGTTTAATCAGCATAGTTCAAGCAAGTTCAGGTCAGCCTGCTTAAGGTGGCAGCAAGCTGGTGTTTTACCTCAACAGCATCTAAAAGGCAGGAGCAAGTACCAATTTCAATTTTTCATAGTGTCGGTACCTTTGCCTCTGCTTGTTCACACTAGGTTGCAAAGCCCTTCACTTTCAATGATAGCACCGGGAAATCGCGTGTCTGAGCTCCCATCTGATACAGCTCATATGCTCCCTTTCCCTAAGCCTCCATTTCCACCTCCATCCATCAGCTAGAAACAAAGGCTACTGATTACTTCCAAATCCGTGAACGCAGATTGTACCTCGAAGCTCCAGGTACAGTGTGATCGATGAACAATGCACTGTCATTGTTTGCAGCAGATGCAGAAACTGTGCCAATCGGTGATGCAATTGGTGACAATGATGCAGCAGCCGAACAATGTTGAGGTAACACTGATGTTTCAATTTTCGTTGCAATCTCCCCAGACCCCTTCTAGAGCTCAGGAAGTAGTTCCGGCTGAAATTCGGCAATGTCTTTGTGATAGATCAGGGCTGGTTTACTCTGGATGTCAGGATTATTGGTCTCTTTCTTATGTGGCAGGGAAACAGGATTCTTTTTGTGTCCAGTGCTTTCGACCTTTTACTCGAACTGCAGTTTGTGTGGCCAGCCGTATTTGATACGGTCCCTTCCAACATGGTGCAAGCCAAGATTTTCTCTCAAAATGTTTGACTAGGTGTCATGCGCCGCCTCCGCACCTGGCGTCTTTGGCCCCGCTGCCGCTTAGGTACTTCCTGATTCCCGTCACGCTGACGCTACGTTCTCTCTATGCGGTCTAGTCTTCGCCGCCGTAGCGCTATTTAACCACTCCTCTCCCTGAGCACAGCGCGTTGCAACCTTCCACGGTCAGCTGCTTTTCCTCGCTGCCGCGGTCTTGCTACACGCTGTTTTCACCTTTTGCTCCTCGAGCATTATTTCTCTTACTCTTTCCGTCCTTATTACCGGTCCTACTCCGGTCCCAGTTTTTCGTTTCCTCTCTACCTCCGTTTCCTTAGTTCCAAACTCTCTGCCTTTTCCTTGTTTTCATTACCTTTTGGCATTTTACGCTGCATCATATTTCCACCTGGTTCCGGTTGCTGCCTTCTCCCATCATTCATCTGCATCACGTCCAGCAGCCATCAGGATACTTACCGGTCCAAGGGGTTTTTTGCCTGCTCTGGCTTTTTTCCCCCTTCCTGTCCCTCCCGGGAGGGGGACACGGTCAGGGCGCAGTTACACGCTCTCACTGTGGCTTCCTCTTGTGGGAGACACTCTCAACCTAGAAAAAAGGAAAAGGATTATACGGCGCATCGAGCACTCAGTCCAGCTGAAGAGGATTTCGACTCCACAGGTGAGGAGGTTGAAGAGAGAAAGAAGGGTATTACACCAGTGGTAGAATCGGAAGCTGACAGTTTGCAACGCCTACAAACACCAATCATGGCGACTCCGGAGCAAGTGCAGGAACTAATCGCTGCGGTACAAAACCTTTCTCTAGAAATGCAGAATATAAAGACTGAAAACAACCTGTTAAAACAAATGGTGGCAGTAAGGGAGCCCCCCAACACAGACCTGCCCCCTATGCCTTTATCTTCAGGGAAGTATGACGGTTCCCCCAAGACCCTAAAAGAATTTCTTGACGCTTGCCGGGTATATTTTTCCTTCAGAACCCGCACCTACGCCTCAGATCATGCCAAGGTTGGATTCCTGGTGTCTAATATGACAGGGAACGCTCTAGCTTGGGCCACCCCTCTAGTCACCGGTAATGACCCTGTACTTCAGAATTACGATGCATTCATTGCTTTCGTTAAACAAACCTTTGAGAGACCTGAAGTCTCAATGGCAGCTGGTGAAGAATTGATGGACATTCGTCAAGGACAGTTCGATGTGCTGTCTTATATATCCTTATTTAAGAGATTGGCCATGGAGACGGGTTGGTCTGAACAGTCCCAATTTATTTTGTTCCGCAGAGGACTTCGAGAAGAATTAAAAGATGAAATGGCTCACTTTCCTCGGCCTACTTCCCTGCAGGATCTTATGACGGCCGCCCTTCAGATGGAGTTCAGGATGCAAGAAAGGCGTCAAGAAAGAAGAAAAGCACGTACCCCCTTTTCAAGGACCTCCTCACCTCCTTCGGCAGTGCCCAAACCTCAAGATGAGCCCATGCAAATCGGCACTACTCGCCGTTCTTTAACACCTGAGGAAAGAAGGAGGAGAAGGGAACAGGGCCTATGTGCCTACTGTGCCTCTGATCGCCACACGGTGCATAATTGCACTGAACTAACCAAGAAACCGGCGGAAAACGCAAACCCTCGAACCTAGTGGGGACGGGTTATCGAGGGCAATCTTCCAGTCCCTATGTTACTATGTCTATTGATTCCTCGAACCCTTCTGAAGATTCCCGCCTGATGGTTATAACGGTCCAGATCACTATCAATGGCAGCCCCGTAGAGACGCTGGCTCTCTTGGATTGTGGTGCCGCAGGAAACTTTGCTGACACCCTTTGGGTAGACAAAGTGGGTGCTTCACGGATAGACCGCAGCCACGGTCAGAAAGTAGAAGGAGTAGACGGCACACCTTTGAGCTCAGGACTCATTATCCAGACAACCGAACCCCTTCCTCTGTCTATGTTCAAACATTCAGAAGTCATTACTTTTGACATCATTCGAGCAGCCCATTTTCCTCTTATCTTGGGGATTACCTGGTTGCGACAACATAATCCCCAGGTCGACTGGAAGTCTAACACTTTGCAGTTTAATTCCAGCTATTGCCAGACACACTGCCTTAAAGAAGCACATTACCTAGAGGCAAAGATATCTCCCACTGTTCTCCCCACGAGCATAGGGGTGCTTTCCATTGACTCGGTATTGGAAGAATACCCTATGGTGTTTGCTGAATCCGCTCCTATGGCATTACCACCTCACAGACCGGAGGACTGCTCTATCGAGCTAATACCTAATGCCCTGGTCCCATTTGGACGAATGTTTACTTTATCCAAGACTGAAAAGGACGCTTTACGGAAATATCTGGATGAAAACTTGTGCAACGGTCTCATCAGACCCTCTAAATCCCCGGCGGGTGCTCCCTTGTTTTTTATTCCAAAGAGGGATTCTAAGGACCTCAGACCATGCATCGATTACAGGGGACTCAATAAAGTCACTCGTAAGGATAGATATCCCATGCCCCTCATTCCTGATATTTTGGAATCTGTACAGGGAGCAACAGTCTTCTCTAAATTGGATCTGCGCAATGCATATCATTTACTCAGAGTGAGTCCAGGAGATGAATGGAAGACGGCCTTCAGGACACCATTCGGCCTATACGAATACTACGTTATGCCTTTCGGACTGGTCAACGCTCCTGCTATATTTCAAAGGTTCATAGACCGAATATTCTCTGATTTATTATTTGTTTCAGTTGTGGTTTACCTTGACGACATACTTGTTTTTTCACACTCTATGTCAGAACATCTACTACATCTCACTGAGGTCCTGGAGCGCCTTAAAAAACATCATTTATTGGCCAAACGTGAGAAGTGTGTTTTTGGGGTATCCTCGATCCCGTACTTAGGGTTTATCCTCTCACCACAAGGAGTACAAATGGATCAAAAGAAGGTTGAGGCCATTCTCCATTGGCAGGCTCCTTCCTCAGTCAAAGAAGTTCAGAGATTCCTGGGCCTGGCTAACTTTTATAGGCGTTTCGTACCAGGTTTTTCCAACACTGTCCTACCAATTACCAATTTGTTAAAGAAGACATCTGTGCCTTTCATTTGGAGCCCACAGGCTGAAGAAAGCTTTCAACTCTTGAAGAAGAGCTTCTGCAGCGCTCCCATCCTGTGCCAGCCAGACCAAAGCAAACCTTTTATTGTTGAGACAGATGCCTCTGCCGCAGCAATAGGTGCAGTTCTACTACAAGAGCATGACAACGCGGAACACCCAATAGCATATCTATCAAAAACACTCACTCCGAGTCAACGGAATTATTCAGTAATAGAACGTGAACTACTAGCCATGAAAAAAGCCTGTGAAGTCTGGAGACACCTCTTACAGGGGTGCAACCACCCTTTTGTAATCCGGACCGACCATAAAAACTTACAAGTTTTACAGTCAATGGATTGCATCAATTCCAGACAAGCCCGGTGGGCGCATTTCTTCTCACAATATGACTTTACCATCACATATATTCCTGGAAGCCAAAACACTTTGGCAGATGCTCTGTCCAGAAAGGCTTTCTCCTCCCATGTTGCCTCATCCTGCCCGGAAAAGTTGTTTCCCAGGAACCGCATTGTTGCCTCTATCTCTTCCCTGTTTCAACGGATAAAAGAAGCTGTCTCCTTACATCCAGTACCTCGCGGCATGATCCAAAAGGACGGTTTGTTCCTGAAGAAACAGAGGATCTGGATACCATCCAAACCTCTTAAAAAGGACATATTGTCCTGGTGCCATGATCACAAGACAGCAGGCCATAGGGGACAAACCAGCACCTTGGACTTGATTAGTAGAGCTTTTTATTGGCCTAATATGTCTAAAGATGTTAAACAATATGTCAAGTCCTGCAGAGTCTGCTGTCAGAGTAAAAACAACACAAAGAAACCCATAGGTCTACTACAACAAGATGCAATCCCGGAACGTCCGTGGAGTCATATATCTACAGATTTTATTGTGGACTTACCTTTGTCCCACGGATGTACATGCATAATGGTGTCCATCGACTCTCTCACCAAGATGGCTCATTTTTCTCCACTCCCTGGTATACCGACTGCCGATGGTATGGCATCAGTATTCATCAAAGACGTGTTTCGACTCCATGGTCTCCCCAACAAGATTGTATCAGATCGAGGAAGCCAATACGTCTCCAGATTCTGGAAGTCCTTATGCGCCGCTCTTAATATTCAGCGCGCTTTGTCATCAGGATATCATCCCCATACCAATGGGCAGACAGAGCGGTTAAACGCCACATTGGAACAATATTTGCGCAGCTACACCAATATGGAACAAGACAACTGGGTGGATATGCTGCCGACAGCGGAGTTCGCATATAATAATGCCAGTCATTCCGCAAGCAAAACGTCTCCATTCTATTGTTCATATGGCTTTCATCCCCGAGCCATCATTCCACAATTTGTATGCAAACCTGCACTTCCGGCGGTAGAAGAGTCACTTACCCGAATAAAGGATATCCAAGACAAAGCCAAGTCGAATCTCAGAGATAGCCTCCAGGCTTACAAAAGGCAAGCTGACCGGCACCGGCAGGTTGTACCTGATTGGGAGGTTGGTTCTAAGGTATGGTTATCTACTAAATACCTTCCTAGATGGTCTCGCCCATCTAAACTGTCCCCCAGGTTTATCGGTCCATATCCCATTACTGCCAAGATCAATCCAGTGGCCTTCCGCCTTAAGCTGCCGCATTCTCTTCGGCGGATTCACCCAGTGTTTCACGCATCTCTTTTGAAAAGTGCAGAACAGTCATTAAGGGCTCATCCTTTCCCCACTCTTTCTCACTCACCTGATGTTCCTGAGTATGAAGTGTCCGGGTTGCTGGACTCCAGATACCGCAAAGGGCGCCTGGAATACCTGGTGCATTGGAAAGGTTATTCACATGCTGAGGACTCTTGGGAGCCAATGACACACATCCATGCTCCTGTCCTTCTCCAGAAGTTTCACCGTTTGCATCCCGGCAAGCCGGGTGGCCTGGGCCTTGGCAGGGGGCATACTGTCATGCGCCGCCTCCGCACCTGGCGTCTTTGGCCCCGCTGCCGCTTAGGTACTTCCTGATTCCCGTCACGCTGATGCTACGTTCTCTCTATGCGGTCTAGTCTTCGCCGCCGTAGCGCTATTTAACCACTCCTCTCCCTGAGCACAGCGCGTTGCAACCTTCCACGGTCAGCTGCTTTTCCTCGCTGCCGCGGTCTTGCTACACGCTGTTTTTACCTTTTGCTCCTCGAGCATTATTTCTCTTACTCTTTCCGTCCTTATTACCGGTCCTACTCCGGTCCCAGTTTTTCGTTTCCTCTCTACCTCCGTTTCCTTAGTTCCAAACTCTCTGCCTTTTCCTTGTTTTCATTACCTTTTGGCATTTTACGCTGCATCATATTTCCACCTGGTTCCGGTTGCTGCCTTCTCCCATCATTCATCTGCATCACGTCCAGCAGCCATCAGGATACTTACCGGTCCAAGGGGTTTTTTGCCTGCTCTGGCTTTTTTCCCCCTTCCTGTCCCTCCCGGGAGGGGGACACGGTCAGGGCGCAGTTACACGCTCTCACTGTGGCTTCCTCTTGTGGGAGACACTCTCAACCTAGAAAAAAGGAAAAGGATTATACGGCGCATCGAGCACTCAGTCCAGCTGAAGAGGATTTCGACTCCACAGGTGAGGAGGTTGAAGAGAGAAAGAAGGGTATTACACCAGTGGTAGAATCGGAAGCTGACACTAGGGCCCATTCTCCCGGTTGCAGACAATAATGTCCTGGGCCTGTGTATCAGACAGGAAGAGCCTCCTGCACCTGCTGATGAATCAAACACAAGTTTTCAGTCAACTGTTTACAGTATTCAGTAAGTAGCGATATTCAATATCCTTCAATTTTCTTGGACGTGGCTCATTCCAGACATTGGCTGGTCTCCCCATAACTATTTCATATGGGGAGAGACAAGTCCTTGCCTGCACAGACATGTGCATTCACAATAAGGCTAGTGGCAATGCATTGGCCACATTTCAAATTACTCCCGGTGCATAGTTTCGCCAACTTATTTTTCAAGATACCGTTTTGGTGTTCTACAAGACCGGCACTCATAGGGTGTCTGGCTGAATGGAATCGTTTAGAAATTTGGAGGCCTGCACAAATCTGTAATATCACGGCCGCTATAAAATGGGGGCCATTGTCTGACCATATGACACACGGTAGCCCAAACCTTGGAAAATATTCCTTTAACATGGATTTTGCTGTTGACATAGCTGAACAATCTTTCAGGGGATAGGCCTCCACCCATTTGCTAAATGCGCAGACCACTACAAGTACATATTTAAAGTTGTGGCATCTCTCCATTTCTGTGAAGTCAAAATGAATCACCTCAAAAGGCATCGAGGGAGGACCAAAACTTCCTACTGGGGTCACTGTTCCTTTTCCAATGTTATTTTGTAAACAAGTCATGCAATTCTCAGCAGTTTTCTTAATGTTGTCATTGTACCATTCAGAATCAAGGTGCTGAAAAATCTTTTTCGCACATATATGTGTTGGACCATGGGACATGGTAACCATTTCCATAACATATGCATTCAGCAACATCCATCTATTATATTCTTTGTCTACCCAACAGCCATCGGGATCTAATTCTGCTGGACCCTCGGGCCATCGTTTTATTTCCTCAGGAGTGGCTTCTGCTTGTATCTCTTTGACAGTCTCAATTCCATCCTCTATCATGCAGCACACCCTCTCTGTTGTTTCAACATGCATTTTTGTGTACATATCAGTGGCAGTTAGCTTCGCGATTTTGTCTGCAAATGCGTTTCCCTTTCCAACGTTACACGTTATCTTTTTATGAGCGTTGCATTTCATTATTGTTAATCACTTGAGAAGCGCAAGTGCTGACAACAGTCTCACTATTAAAGTGCCATGTTGAATCTTAGTTCCATGTGACATCAGAAAGCCCCTTTCAGATCATAATCGGCCAAAATTATGGACCACCCCAAAAGCGTATTGACTGTCAGTGTATATGTTCAGACTAAGGTTTTCAGAAATTTCACATGCTCTGGCTAACGCTATTATTTCCACAGCTTGTGCTGAGTTATGTGGGATTTGTTTGCTCTCTACAATAGTTTTCAGTGTAGTAATGGCATAAGCAGCAGTTGATATGCCATTTGGCAATTTAAAACAAGAGCCGTCACAAAACAGTTCTCCATCTGGCTCTTTCAGGGGTGTATCGGTTAAATCAATTCTTCCTCTTGTCTCTTGCTCAGTAATAATTAAGCAATAATGTGATAATTCTTTCTCTCTTCCTTTTTCACATGGATGGGGCAATAACTCAGCCGGATTCAAAGCACAACATCTATTAATTTGAATATGCGGTGCAAATAGGATTAATTCATACCTTGTTAGTCGGGCGGATGTGAAATGTTGCATCTACATTCTATTTAGAAGAACATCTACTGAATGGGATACCATCACGGTTAAAAAGTGACCTAAAACCATCCCCTCAGTTTGTTTTACTGACGAGGCAGCTGCAGCAACAGCTCGCAAGCAACGTGGCAAAGCACATGCAACAGGATCCAACATGGAAGAAAAATAACCGCATGGTCTATTTCTGCCCCTGTGTTCCTGAGTCAAAACAGCCAAAGCACATTGATCATTTTCATGTACAAATAACATAAAACACTTCTCATAATTTGGCGTGTCCAAAACCGGAGCTGAGCATAACGCAGCTTTGAGCAGGTCAAAAGCTTTTTGACACGGCATCTACCATGGCAAAGGTAAGGTAACATCCTTCCTTGTCAATGCCACTATAGGTTTCACAATCATAGAGAAATTGGGAATCCACTGCCTACAATATGAAGCCATGCCAATTAAAGCCCTGGCTTCCTTTTGCATATTTGGAATAGGCATATCAGAGATGCTTTCTATTCGTTCTGGTGTCAATCTTCTTCCCTCCTTCGATAAGAGGTAGCCCAAATAGGCCACCTCATCTCGCCAATACTGGAATTTCTTCAACGAATCCTTGAACTGTGTGCCGCTAAATGTGTCAATAGTAAGACAGTGCTTTCTATACAAATGTCCTTTCAATCTGCTGCTATAAGCAGATCATCAATATACTGCAATAATATACATCATGTTGGTAATTCTAGCATATCTAGCTGTTCCTTCAAAGCTCTACTGTAAATACTTGGACTTTCAGTGTAACCTTGTGGAATACGTGTGAATGTGAATGAGCGCCCTCCTAATGTAAATGCCAACAAATATCTACTGTCTGGATGAACGGGAATACTGAAAACGCGTTTTTTAAATCAATGACGCTGAAGTGTGATGCAGAAGCTGGAATCATAGTTAGAATTGTGGTGACATCGTGGACTAGTGGGAATTGGGGAGCAACAATCTTGTTCACCGCCCGTAAATCAATTATAAAACGGTAAGGGATTTCATTACCTCCTTTCTTGTAAACCGGAAGAATCAGGCTATTGCAAATAATACCAGATATCTCCTCTATTACATTTCTGGAAATTAAATCAGACACAATATATTTCAAAGCTCTTTCACCATCAATAGAGATTTTGTATTGCGGAATACTCAGTAATGTAATTCCTTCTTTCAAAATAATTTTTACTGGTTCCACTTTCAAACATCCTACATCATTATCATTTACTGCCCATATACGAGTCGGTACTTCACTCAATTCAGTCGGTAATGGCAGAGATACAAATTGCGATACAGGAGTTTGTTGTGGCGAAATCCTCAAGTCACTCCATCAAAAGAAATTGACAAGATTCAATGAATGGACCTAGTGTGATTGGCGCTGGTTGTGAAACTGGACTAATTACTGGTGTACCTGAGAACCCTACTGAAACATTTCTATTCCCTGACAGTGGTATATTCGGAACCTGCTGATGGTCGATCGAACATTTCTGTGCACCTGTGTCCACTGAAAAATATGCTCCCTATTCCCAACCTTCATTTCTACATAGGGCCCTTTCTGATCAACGGGAATAGGCACTGGTTCCAAACCCTGCTTCGGGCTGTCCTAGGGAAACAATACATCATCAGATGTAAAGTCTCCAGAATAATATGCATTAGAGGGATTATCAAAAACATTTCCACCATTCATGGTGTTCTGTTGTTGATTCTGATTAACCTGATTATCCTGGAATTTTGGCTGCATCTTATTTCTGTTCTGGCCTGCTATTCCTGGATGACCTCTTCTCGAAATAGTCCCATTTATCCTCTGTAATTTTTTTTTTTTTTTTTTTTTTTTTTATTTGATTCAACTGTTTTCACAGTTTTAACAAAATTTGTTGTTCAAAGAGTTTGTGATCCCAAAGGAATTCTGATCTGTTGCGCTTCTGTGTCTAGACAGGTGAAAATGTGCTTGTCAGATTGGATCTTCTTTCTTCAAGTTTATATTCTGGAAGAACTGGCCGACTGCGATTACTGATTTTACATTTCGACCTGACATCAGGATATTCCACCAATATTCCTCCTCCCCGCAACTGCTGTTTTTGGATAAGTGGCCCATATGTATCATTCTTTTGGCCGCTAGTCCCGAACATGAAAGCAGCAGATGCCTCAAGGTTTCTTTTGTTTCGGGTTTGTTGCAAAATCTGCAGAGGTTATTAGCCGCAGAGCCTCTGATGAATAGGAATTCTTTCGTGTGTAAAAGATTCAGCCTGGCCCTTAGAAAGGTGTTTCTAATTTGCTTACTTGGACCTTGTAGTAAATAGCTCATGGGTTCATTTTGTTTTTGGCAGTTGACTGGTAGGTCCGCGGCCAGTTTGTAATTGGCGGCCTCTTCCAGCGTTTTGATCCAGTCCATTTGTTTGAATTTTTTTACTGTTTTAGCGGGGTTGCTTTCTAATTCTTCCCATGAGCTTCCAATTTCCTCAAGGGTTTCTGTGTTTCTTTGCTCCCAGGAGGCTAAGATGTTATTCTCTCCTGTTTTGAGTTCTTCCTTTATAAACTTGAAGATCTTCACAGAGGATAGTCTAATTTTCCGGTTCAGCATTAAGATGTTTAGCTTGACTCTTCCTTTTAAAGAGATGACGTTGATTTCTCTGCGAATAGATGCCATCGGAGTAGAATTTGGGAGCATTAGAATTTTCCTCCAAAATAAGCCTTCTAGCTTCTGCCAGGTCCGTTCTGGGATCATAGGCATCGCTTCTGCACCGTAGGTGATAGCAGGTACCGCTTTCGCTGTGTAGAAGTTCAACACTGGTTTCAGTGAGAATCTTCCGTATTTTTTGTCCATGAGTCGGGCTTGTGTTATCATGATTTTGGTCTTGGCTATCAAGGATTCCTGCATAGGGGTTTCAAAGCGATCCTCTGTAATTGCGGGCACTATGCTCGCCAATGGCCTTCTTGTCTGCAATAGGCACATTGATTTATACCTATCGGACCCCCTTGCATGTTGGATGATAATGGAAATTGGACTCTAGATGGTGTGTTTCCACCACCTCTATTACCTTTGGCTACCTACTGCAGTAGCACTCTTGTTTTCAAATCTCATTTCTTCCTTATGTCCTTATCCTTTTCTGAATTTACTTGGTTCCCATAATATTGGGCCATATGTAATATTTCACTTTGTAATTTTGCTTGCCATGCGCTTTCAGATGTCATTATTAATGTCTGAATTTGCGGTAACAATCCTGGCACAAAAGTATCAACAAATAATCTCTTCCCAGGTTCGGTACTTAGATCTTGCCCACTAAAATCTGAAAATATATCTTCAAACCGGTTAAAAAAATCTGTTGCTCCTTCGATTTGCCTTCTAGACAAGC
The DNA here is from genome assembly GCF_040938575.1 of Ambystoma mexicanum. Taxonomy (NCBI): domain Eukaryota; kingdom Metazoa; phylum Chordata; class Amphibia; order Caudata; family Ambystomatidae; genus Ambystoma; species Ambystoma mexicanum. The sequence continues at coordinate 1,534,797,434 of NC_090937.1, forward strand.
AGTCAATTTATCCCAAACTATTCTCTTCTCAGGCACTAAAGTTTTCAATTTCTCTACTATACGTGAGGGCAAAGTTGAAATTACTTGCAAAGGTTTTTCCCCAGCCTTTCTCTCACGATCAACTCTGATCAAAGTCTCCCATGTATTGCCTAACATCGGTGCATCATTTATACTTCTAATTTGCTTCCGTATGCCAGCAGGAAGAATCACAGAGAACAATAAATCAATATCACTCAGTGTAAAAACAGATACATTTAAAACGGATTCAATTTCCTTATAAAAACCTGCAGGATTTTTCCTAATGTCAGGGACCATCTGCTTTATAGTGTTCACTTCTTGCCTAGAAAAGGGAACATGTACAAATGGTGTGATATAATGGGCTTCTATCGTTCGCGCTGGAATCTGTCCTACGGCAGCAACTTCTACTTTCGGGACAAACGTGGGAGGCACCTCCCTCATGGGTAATTGCAAATGAGGGGATTCTGCATCTGTACGTCTATTAAGCAACAAACCCAGATCAAGGGAAAAAGCAGTCGTTAGGTGTCAGGCAAAAATGCTTGTTTATAAATCGTCATCAAACCAGCAGGACAACCAACCTTCTTCTTCATGCATTCATCCTGTAAATATTCCACCATAAGCTGTAACACCTTTCTCTGCATTTCTGGTGTGTATTGACTAAACGTATCATGCACTTCAATCGGAGAAATGGCGGTATCCATAATCCATCTAAGCGCATCTCGCGTACAAATTAGCATCTCTTAACTAACAGGTTTCAACGGCGGAAGAAATTGTTTCTGGACATATGACATATGCGGTTCAATCTTACTCATATCTCTATGCAATCAATCAAGTTCTCGCTTAAACACAAATGTTCGCCCTACATGTTTTCGTATTTTTGTTGCATTATCTCGCGAATTGGAAAGGACAATCAAATTACGCAAATCTTGCGGTATCACTGTATCAGTTAAGTCACTCCATACCTTAACAAGATAATCTCCCATGCATTCTAACAATACCTGCTGTTCATCAAGGCCTCTATGATCAGATATGGAACTTTGCACAGCCACTTCATTGCCATCATCAATATATGTCTCAGCCCACTGTTTTAGTTTGTCTTTTCATTCCTTGCTAATCGTACTACGAGTCAGTCTAATACTTCTTCTTTCAGGCCCCATTGATGCAGAACTGCCAGCTAAAGTGTATAACTCATGCTCTGAAGGAGGTGGAGGAAATGATGTCATGGGCGCAGATGGGACGGCTACTGCAGGTGCAGATGGAAGTGTGGGAATAGCAACAGGAGGAGATACATAGGGAGGCAGTGCAACTGGGTCAGTTCTTGGATGATCATTTCTTCATTCATTTAGTATCTTATTCATCAATTTGTCTGATGTATGCACATCTTGTGAAGGATATATTTTCTGTATGTCTAGTTGGAAGGCCCTATCCATGTTCCTAATGGCTTCTGTCTGCTTCTGCTGAGGATGCTATAGCGCTTTCTCTATGTTTGACATGTGCCTACGTGCTTGTTTCTCTCTCCTCTTCGAGCAGTGATTTGCTTCCTTCCTCCAGTCCCTTACGACATCGAACGCTGCAGGTCTGCCCTTTTTCTGTAGCAAAACTGATTCCAAATGTTCTATATGTGCTAATTCGAAGCTCCCATTATTTGGCCACTGAAGATCTGATACACGTCTGGTTGCCTATGCCAAATCGCATTAAACACTATTGCCCCTATACCGTATTTAATGTACATATCATATGCCAGCGACCCCTCGGGTGGCGCGGCCTGGCCAGTTTCCAAAGACTGTCTACCGCAGTGAAAAAATCTCACTAAACAGGAAGACAATTTCCCAGGCATGGTTAAATCTTACCTCTTTCACCTGGGCGTTTGTACTTGCAAGTGCAACACTTAATCAATATCAGGACGTTTAAGAATCGGGGCACGACTCACCTGATCAATCAATTTCTCTCTCAGGATGCAATTCGCCCGTATACAGGTGCAACCAAGAATCATCATGACCATGTGTCTGGCACAATTTGAATTGCTTCCAGGACCCTCACCTCAATGCTCTCTGGGCGCCGCTCGTCGATCAGGGATCGGTTGTGTACAGATCTGTGGAGGAGTCTCCAATCACTTCTGCAGGGGCATCCCGAACACCTTCCGATCCTGGTCTGACAGCTTCGCCCTGGACTCGTCCTTGCCTTCAACGTACGTGATGGAGCATAGCAAGGAGGGTCCCTATTCCGGTGCCATTTTGTAAGACCATATATGGAATAAAGGCACAATAACCATATACTAATGACACACCAGTCGTGAGGTTCATTTCCCTAACAAGTCTGGTTTATTCATAGAGTATCTCAGTCGGCCTACCGGGTCTCAACACCTCACGACGTGTGTTCCCAGACACTGTGAGATGAGAGAGAGCGAGCAGCGGTAAAGCAGTCATATATATATATATATATATATATATATATATATATATATATATATATATATATATATATATATATATATATATATCTTTGAAGCACTGAAAAGACGTCAGGCTGGGTGAGTAGCACTCTTCATAGTTTTGAAAATCAACAAAGTCCGGACATCCAAATTGAAAAGATGTATTCTTTATTCATGCCTTGCAAAGTGGCAAAATATAATTAAAAAGCCATAAAAATCAGGCTCTCCCAAAGTGCAAAAAAATGCGCGTTTAGGAACGTTGACGCGTTTCGCGGCTTTCCTCACCGCTTGATCACAACAATGCATTCCTCGTAAACCATCGAGTTTTAAAACATTAGGCAGAGCGGACGGCAATCTTTTGTGCCGACATAGAAAGGGGACTCCACTTCAAAACTCAGCCCATTCGAAGCTACCTCATGGCGGCCATCTTATAGTTGGTAATGCTACGCTAATTGCATGATTTTACATACCACATCCACCTAATTGGAGTGGTTCTCTCATTAAGAGTATAAGATCTAGGATTAAGACTGTGTGTGTTTCGAACTCAATATTAATCCGCCGTGGTCTGCCTCGAAGGGTAGGAGTTTCCCCATGGAGCCCCGTTGTGTGCCATGTGCCTGTTAAGAATCCAGTGCATGTATTAGCTGCCCTCAGTTGTATAAGGTCTTATTATCGGAGTACCTCTATGAAATGCATACAATCATTTTAAAGTGCTTAGTGCAAACAACAAAGTAAAGTGCATCGATCTATAAATGTGCAAAAGTCACTATAAAGTGCAAAATGCAAATATATTCAGTAATATATCAACTACTGTTGACAATCTGATTATTCTTGATCCAAATAATCGTATGTTGAATCTCATCATTGAGATATCTCGGTGAAATACCGGGATCATTATAAAGTGCATAGTGCCAGCAGCATATTAAACTACAACCAAATCTTTAAGGTGCAGTAATCACTAAGAATTGCACCGATCTCTTTGGAGTGCAACAGTCAATGTAAAATGCATTGTATAAGTCTACTTGCTAATGCAAAGTACCAGACTAAGACTCATCTGAATTGTCTGAAGTACTACCATATTGTCTATTTCGGCATATTAGCTTGACAATTAATTGTTCAGTCTCCGCTTTAACAATTGTGTGTAAAACTCTGGTTTATAAAAACAAGGGGGAGGGCGCAACTACATCCCACACATGTGTAAAAAAAGTCAATAGAAGAAGAGAAAGAAGCAACCACCTAAAAGTTAAAATCGTATCCTGTACGAATTAAAACATTGTGGAATTGCGATTATTTAACATGTGTTAATGATGATCACGGGGCAAGTATTGATGACCAACATTCTTATCCTTTCCTTTTTCCTTACCCCTAATTCCACAAAGAAGATTTGAGAATCCTACATTTGTTCTTTTCGTAATACCGTATTAGAAAACTGGAAAAAATAGATAGAAAATAAGATATAAGATATAACAATATAGGAATATAAGAATCTGAGAATTAAGAGTTAAGACGATAAGGGACAGACACCCACATTCAAAAAAAGAGTAGATTTAAATACATCTTTTTCTGACAGTTTGTCACTGGCCTAAAAAGGTATACAGTTCCTCATCTATATTGTGTCCGCTAGGGGTTTTGCTCTCAAAGTCCAATATGTAGCAAGTCTCTTTCTGTCTCAGGAGTTTCTCTTTATCACCTCCTCTGGGTCCTGTCTCTATTTTGTGCACCCCAAAAAACCCAAAGCTATCCATCTTCTTGTCATGGAACTCTGCGAAATGTTTGGCCATTGGATAGTTAACATCATTGTTGATGATAGCCCGTACATGCTGTTGTATCCGTGTCTTTAATTTACATTTGGTGCTTCCTATGTACCACTTGTTACACGCACAGGTCAGCACATAGACAACGTATTCCGTTTCGCAGGTAATTTTCCCCAATATGTTGACAATTTGATCAGTGATGGGATGTTTAAAAGAGCTCCTGGGTTTGGCATATTTGCAAATGTTACAGTGGGTGCATTTAAAAAAGCCCTCTTTTTTGTTGCTGGATAACCAATTAGTTTCGTTGGTTTCATTTTCCTGGGTCATGTAACTTTTCACCAAGGTGTCTCTTATTGATCGATTTTTCTAAAGGTTATCTGTGGGCGATTTCTGAGGTTTCTATTGAGATCTTGATCTGCCATGAGGATTCTCCAGTGATTATTTAGAATACGCCTGATTTTTGGTGCTTGAGTGTCAAATGTTAAGATTAATCGAGTATTGTCCTTCTCCATGTTCTTTCTATCATTGTCTCCTATTCCTGTTAGGAGAGTAAAACGTTCCTTTGCTCTTGCTTTCAGGTATGCCCTTTCAACCACTCTTTTAGGGTACCTTTGTCTGGCGAAGGCTTGGGCGGTTATTCTACTCTCTGTATCATAGGATTTCAAACTGCTATTGTTTCTTCGTAACCGAATAAACTCTCCGTAAGGGACGCTCCATATCAAATTTTTCGGATGTCCACTGTGTGCGTGGAGCGGGGCATTTGTCCCTGTAATTTTTCTGTGTAGTTCGCTGGTTATATTGTTGTTTACTATCCTTACGTTGACATCCAGGAAAGTAATCAAAGTGCGACTGTGTGTTTCTGTAAATCGGAGATTATTATTGTTGGAATTGAGTCGGTTAACGAAGTCTGTCCATCCTTGCTCGGTTCCTTTCCATATGATGAAGAGGTCATCGATATATCTCAACCAGAGAATGATATTGTTGGTGTACTCAAGGTTTGTTTCTGTCCAAACTTCTCGTTCTTCCCATGCCCCCATGGTTAAATTGGCATAGGACGGCGCAAAAGTGGTACCCATGGCAGTTCCTTGCAGTTGTTTGAAATATTCGTTATTGAAGAGAAAGATGTTGTTTGTCAGACATAAGTCTATCATTGAGAGTACCATTTGTGAATGTTCCAGATAATTCAGAGATCGGGTCTGTAAAAAATGTTGACAAGCCTGTTTCCCATATTCATGGCCAATCGATGTATATAATGAGACCACATCCATACTGGCAAGTAGATATTCTTTCTCCCAGGGAATGTCTTCTATTTTTGATAGGAAATCTGTCGTGTCTCTTAGGTAAGATGGTAATGTTAACACAAATGGAAAAAGAACTTCATCTATGTATTTCGACATGTTTTCCAATGCAGAACCTATCAAACAGACAATTGGTCTTCCTGGGGGTTTCTTCATGTTTTTGTGTATCTTGGGAAGGAAATATATGGTGGGTGTAATTGGGTGAGAGACGGTTAGAAATTTACGGCTTTCTTCTGACAGTAGGCCCTTGGATTCCCATTCTGCAAGTAGCATATTGATTTTGCTTTCAAGTTCTTTAATGGGATTCTGATAGATTTTCTTGTAGCATTTGCTATCATTCAGTTGCTTGTAAGCTTCTTTAATATAGTCATTCCTATTTTGTAAGACTATATTCCGCCCCTTGTCCGATGGCTTGATGATGCAATTTTTCAGTTCGTGCAACTCTTGTAATGCTTGTCTGTCACCGAATGATAAATTGTCATTCCATATCCTTTTCCGTCCCTTTCTTCTGAGTTTTTTTAGGTCTTCAATTACTAAGCATTGAAATGCCTCTATGTTATTTCCCAGGTTAGTCACTGGATTGAATTTTGATTTAGATTTTAATTGACTTTTGGTGGTCCAGTCTGTTCTGATGTTCAATTCTTCAAAGTCTAGGGGTTCACTTTCTACCCCTACTGCTGTTCCCTTCTCCAGATTGACCAGATCTGTTAAAGTGCTTAGCTCCTTGATTTGAACCTCTGTTTGACCCATCTCCTTCTCTTTAGGGCGTTTTTTATACTCGTTCATTGCGAAGAATTTTTTAAGACGTATTTTGCGTATATACTGATCAAAGTCAATTCGTGTTTGTACGTAGTCATTCTTTGCTTTCGGGCAGAAGTTTAAGCCCAGATTAACTACTTTTATCTGGTTGGGGGTGAGGACATGATCAGATAAATTAATTATTCTTAGGTTTGTTTTGTCCTCGGCATTCTTCTCTGTTACTTTCCAGAGCGTAGCTGTCTGGCCGGGGTATTGCTCATTGCATTGCCTGCTCCTCTTCCCCCTCCTCGTGGTTTTCGGCCGCCTCTGCCTCTCCCCCGACTTTGATTTCCACCTCTTTGTGACTTGTTTTTTCTGCCGTCTTGGCGTAGTAAACGCATTTCGTCTAAAAAATTCATCCGTACATTCGGTTCATCAGTTTCGCTGCTTGTTAGATCTGATTCAGAGGTTAATGTGTTGTCACTTGAAAGTTCTTCATTATTTTCAGTTGATCTGCTTGGTCTGGATAGGGATGCTTGTCTCATCTGGTCAAATCTTTTTGCAAATGTGTAAACCCTTCCTCTTTCGTAGTCTTCTTTGTCTCTGAGGAACTTTTTTTGTTTCCTCTGCTTTATTTCCTCCTCGTATTCAGCCAGGCTCTTGTCCATGACACTCCTTAGCCTCCTGCCCTCCTCAGTTTCAGGTATCTTTTTTAATTGTTTTTCTATTTCTTTAATCTTTTCTAATGTTAGTGTGCGGTCCGCACCAGCATACTTTACCAATAATTGCAAGAATGTTTTTGAACATCCATTCGTGGCGACGCTCCATTCCTGTAACATTTGTGGGTCTAATTCCTCAAAAGAAGGAATGGTCAGAATTCTCAAACCTCGGGGAATTCTGCCCACTTCTATATAGTTTTGAAGTGAGTGTTCTTCCCACCACTTTCTTAGTTCCCTACGTTGGAGTTTCTCCAGTTCCTTGAGTAGACCCAATTCGCTGTCACTCTTGGGTGCTTGGGTGCCGATGTAGTGGGTGTGCTGTTGCTTCTGACTTGTAGGGTCTCGTTATGGCTTGTGCCTTTCTATATATATATAAACATAACACATCATCATTTTACAATATTAGTTGGCTAGCCCTTATACATGACATACAAGCTAGGGTTCGGTAATTGACAGTTATGCACGCAACTTCATTCAGTCTAAACATTAGTAGTTCTAGCAGATGCTGCAGAGACAGTTTGTTTTCTGTTATGGGGAACACAGGGCACTGGCACAGGGAAGGATATCATGTTCTAGCAGAGAGACTTTCCAACCAATGTTATCCATTCGCTGCGCTCATGAGCTAAGGGTCAGACTGTTCTGAAGCAGAGAAAATACCATCCTTCGTGAAGGAGCACCGTTAGTTGCATATAATTCACATTTAACTGCCTTTTACAACATCGCTTGCAAGACAAACCGGCACCTGGGCTACAGATTAGTCGCGGCTCTTGCACAACTTCAAAGCCTCACAATAGACATTAGCATTCAGAGTTCAAGCTGTGGCCTTGCACCGTGTGTGGATCTGAAGCACAGAATATATTTGCAAAGCGTTACACAAAAGAAAATGGCCGGCATTTACAAAATGGACTCCCAATGGTCACAGTCAGGTTTCATGGTTTGCAATGTTTGTCACGTGATGCCATTTGCTTCTGGCGAACATACAATTCTTCATACCAGTAATTTGTGTCTCAAAAGAAAAATGGGAAGTTCTCCCAAAGCATGAGTCAAATTACACAATCCCCACTAAATGATATAAGAATAAACAGATAATGCACAGATAAGGGATCCTTACTTTCTATTTACTTATACTGTTTCAGTTGTGTGAAGGCATCAGGAAGTAGACACAGACAACAGCTTCAAAATTGGATCTCAAAAGCTTTATATAACTTAACTGTTAGGATGTAGTAAGGCCTAATTTCCCCTATGCTAAGTTGGGAATTCCCTACCTAAAGAAAACTAAGGATAGTCTGCGTCAGGATGTCCAAATCAACAGTATGTCGGTGCCCAAAACCTATACCTGCCCTCACAACTAACTGTATACAATGTGTAGGGATGTCAGCGTCAAATGAATAGTGTTCAACGTAAAGTTCTGAGCTTCTTCCAGCTCTTGACTTGTAATCAGCTTTGCTTCCCCAAGTTCAAAACAGTTCACAAGGTATCAGGGTTCCCTTCCCCAAGAGTTCAAATCATCCAGCTTTATAAAACAGAGCAGTTCCTTGGGATGCTTCCCAGCTCCTTTATCAACAGTACTTTTCACTCGTTCACATAGGTAAGTTTGTTTCTTGACTTCAAAATCACATAAGCGGCTGTTGCATAACTCAAAGCTTATTTAAAGATACTTTCATTGGCTTTTTCCATAAAGGGGGAGACACTCGGTCTAGAAGCATTTGTCGGATCACACGGTCCATCCATTACAAGTCATGCAACCAATACCCATTCTTATCTGTTTTCCAACAAGAATTGTTCACTGCTTTCCTTTACCGGTGAGGCTTGTTTCTTTCATCAGTGTTATACTCTCACAACACTACTGTGGGTTGATTGGGCACCACACACTTTGTTACACTTTCTGTATTCTTCTAGGTGTTGCCAACATGGGTTTCCTCTTAATCTGAAGTTCCTTGAAGTCTTTTAGCTTTAGCCAATACTTGTTTTTTAATTTCATACCCTTCTCGGTAATCTCCTGGCTTTTCCAACACTTGTAACTCACACAATTTATTACGTGGTATCTGCTGTTTGCACCACCTTGCTTTCTTTCCATTAACAAGTATTCATAACTTGCTTGTGCTTTGAATGACATTCAAAAGTGCGGAAACTTTCTTTCAATTCATTTGTTATTCAAAATTACTTGTTTTGGCATTCTAAAGTGTTCATTACAGCTTTCAATTAATTTGATATTCAAAGTTCAAGTATATTCATGGTATGCAAGTTCCCACAGTGCCCCAGTATGAGTGTTTCTACTCACTGGTTGTGTGCGGCAGCTCCTTTTGGCATTCTCCGGCTTACAACCTCCGCTATTCCCTCGTGGAGGACATAGATTGCTTTCCTGGAGTCTTGCGGCCTGGTTGTTCCTCAATAGCCCACTTTATCTCAATCTCAGTGATGTTTGGGGAGGTTGAATTAAAGGAAGTGTGCACAACTCTGTGTTGTCTCTTCTTCATGTTGGTACTTGACTTATATGTGTCTGCACTAACAATATAATGCTGATATGTATTTATCTCACCCAAAAGAGGATATGTCCTCCAAGTTGGTCTCTTCCTTGTCCCAGCATTGAGGGTGACAGTAGCCTACAAAGGCGTGTGGTATAGAAGGTTCATTCCTAAAAGGGAATGGGGGATTCTATGTCTCACCTAAGGACGTACTCTCCGCACTCCCCTCCCTCCACCCAAGTGATACCCCCTTGCATATCCACCCCCACAGTCGGGATCCAAAAGCAAAGGCCTTCCCTAGACACCTGAGAGGAGGATCCTGGGGAAAAAGAAGTGAGGACGCCCTCAGGTTCCTCACAGGACTTACAGTTTTCCCCTCCAAAGTTCTTGACAGTTGATAAATGATTGATAACATTCCAGTTTTACAAAACTATATGAGTTGGCGTTGCACACCTGAACACTGCTCACAGAACTCTACATCATTTTCCAAGTAACACTGCACAGAAATACAAGGGTTCTGTCTAAAGTGGAACCCAGTTTTCAATCAAAATTAATTTGTTGATTCCTCTTCCATTTCAATGTTATAACCTCATGCTTGTGTGACACCTTAATACATAAAGTTGTTATGCTCTCCAAAATAAAAGTATCTACCTGGTAGTAATGTCCATATATTACAATAGGAAAACCTGAGAACTTTTCAAAAGCATTGTTCAAAACTGTTTGCTCAGGACACGGTATACTTGCAAAGCAGAGTGTCATTTTTAATGAAAATTACTTTGAAACTGTGGTCTAAGATATTGGACACAAATAGGCTGTTGATGCAATGTGATACAGGCACAAAATAATTTCCACCATATTATTAAACTGTTTCTAAAGAGTTATAAGAGTTGTGTTTTATTTATGTGGTGCATATTAATTTTATTTGATTTATTTATTGGGTACTTATTAAGCACCTATACAACAAATGGTGTGTCAAGGCACCCAAAGACAAAAACAGGGGAGGGGGCAGGAGATAAAGATAACAATAACGGCCCTACTAAGCCTTGTGTCATTCGGATTGTTCAACTGCAGTAACAAAAAGTGTGAGGGAGAGGGGAGCGGGGGTGTGCCGGTTGGCCCCAAATGGGAAAGTGCTAGGGTGGGAATGGAACTGCAGGGCAGAGAGGAGAGAGTGTAAGTGAAAGGGGAGGCAAAGGATGGGGGAGAGGGCCCCAGGGGCTAGGCGAGTGCTAAAGTGAGGCCAGGTGGGCAAGTGACAGGGAATGCATGGGGTGCAGGGAGTGAAGGTCCACATGCTAAGTGTAAGGATGGGGGCATTGTGCCCTGTAGTACTCAGAGGGAACCAGGCAACCAGGCAATGTGACAGAAAGGAGCATTAGCAAGGGATGGGGAAGAGGGACAGAAGAACAGGAGGGTCTTGAAGAGCTGTCTGTCTTCTGTCTTCTCTCTGCTTGTTAGTCTGATTTCCTAATCCCTCCACTGAAACTGACCTTTTTTGCAGTTTCTGAATCCTTGCTGTTTTCGCACTTCTCTAAGCTCTCCTCTCTCCTTGTTCTTCTTGACCTCAAGGACGCTATGATAATGTAACCACTCTATTCCTCTCTCAGCCAGCTTGGCTTTCGTGGTTCTGTTCTCAATTGGTTCTGCTCTTACCTCTCTAACATATTTATTCTGCCACCTGGCCTTGATACTCTACTACTGTCATTCTTCTTTCACACGGTGCGCCCTAGGGTGCTGTCTTTGTCCCTCTACTGTTTTCTTTGTACACTATCCCTCTTGCTTCCATTATCACTTCATTTGGCCTTACATATTACCTCTGTACAAATCATGATGTCCTGCTCTTCTTTCTCTGAGTCTATCCATTCTACTCTGTCTAATTATCTTCAAACTATTTGCACATTAATCCATAACAAACATCCCTCCTTCCCTTCTTCCAATTTCCACTTCTGTTCATGGGTGCCACTTTTGATACCTCTCTATCCTTTACCTCTTATATTTTTACCATCTCTCGTTCCTGTTGCTTCCAGCTTCATAGCATCCGCAAAGCCCATCACTTTCTTACCTTTGATGCTACCATACTCCTTATGTCTTCCTTAGTTTTCTCAAGTCTGTTTTATTGTTCTTGTCTCTTTCTGGGTCTTCCGGCCTATCAGCTTGCCCTTCTTAGCTCTATCTATTATGCTCCTATAAGTGTTCTCTTTACTCTCGCTCCTTGTGACTCTATCTCAGCATCTTTTCTGTCTCTTCATCGACTCTCCTTTGAGACCCATCACCTTTTCGACTTGTGTATAGTGTTTAAATGTCTACGTGGCTTTGCTCCGTCTTATCTCTCTTATTTCATTCTGCACTCCACCTCATCTGCACTCATGCTCTCTTTCTTCTAGCGATGCCGCGCCCACCCCGCGCTTCTTCTCGTTTCCACTCATTCTCACTATTAGCACCAAAGCATTGGAACTCTATTCCTTTGTCTTTGCAGTTTCTCTCCTCTCTGACTTTCTTTAAATCCCGGCTCAAGGACCAACTTTTTTCTGAGTAAGTTGGCTTGTTATTTTACTTTGCTCCTACCATATTTATTGTACCATGGTTTTGTTCTGCACAGTGTCTAGGGATTAGGTAATATATAAATATAAATAAAATACAAATACACTCTGTGTGATTCGTGGACTTATAGACACTTTAACGATGTGCTGTGCCCTAAATATATGAAAAAAGGGCAAGCAAATAAAGAGTACATGAAATAACATATTTAACGAAGCGAAGCAGCTCGCTAATAAGAATCACCTTAGTGTGCTAGCAAGATGAATACACGATAAAGGTGGTCATGCAAAAGTACCTGGCCCAATGGTCTTCATGCAATCACCTGGCATTCCAAAGGTCAAATGGAACCAATGGAAGAAGGGTTTCGTGCACTACATATGTGCAACCTGCATAATGGGTTTGCCATTGATAGAAAGGTATCTCTTTTGATGCATTGCCTTGGATATCAGGGCCAACGCATCTATGAGAAATTGCCAGATGTACGAGAAGACATGCGTAATGTGGACAATATGAAGAAGCTACAAGTGGCTCTTCTGAAACTTGACCTCCACGTCAATCCACACACAAGCACTATACTAGAGCAATATAATTGTGGGACACACGAGCAAGACAGTAAGAAGTGTTAAGAAGTATGTTACCGCCCTTAGACACTTGGCAATCACATGCAATTGTGGAATTTCTTTGGACGAGCACATGAGGGAGCAATTCATGATCCACTGCAGCAGCAACAGCCTCAGAGAAGAACTGCGGCTTAAGGATGAGGACTGGGCAAGGTTTGAGAAATTGCAAACCTAGTGCGCATTTAACGGCATGTGTTGCTACAATTAACATGGTAAAAAGTTAGACTCCAATTAAAGACATTCTAAAGGGGGACATGGAGTAAAAGAATTCATGGAGAAATAAGGGGCAGCGAACTGGTGTGGAGAACACGTGGGAGAGAGAATATTTAACAGATTATTGTAAACACTGGAGCAGCTATGGAGCGGATGTGCAATTGGTGCGGGGGTAAAAGCGACTTAGATATGCTGGAGTGTGTGCAGAAAGAAAAGTAGTATGCAACAATTGCAAAAATGGTGTCATTTAGCAAATTACTGTAAAAAAGTCCAAGGTAGTTTGGGAAATCATAGAAAACGTGTACAATTTGTTGGCAGTTCCATATGTACATCTCCAGAAGATGACGATGATGTCAAACCAGAAGCTGTCACTGTGAACATGATCAGATGTAATGAAGGAGATGAATGTGAAAGTCCCATGGCTGATGATATGGTGAAAGGAGTCATTGCGAATGATGTCATGCTCGGGAGCAAATTTGACACTGATAGAGAGAAAAGTATTTGAAAAAGAGTTAAAAGGGGAAGTGAGAAACGTAATGCCTCCAGATTTCAAAACATGGGGGGGATACAACACGGATCAAATTGAATTATTAGGATATTTTCTTGGAAATTGTGAACTTAAAGGGAGGAAATCTTCAGGAAATGTGTATGCGACTAGAAAACGAGGCATCCTTGTTAGGGAAAAAAGTATAAAAGAACCTGCACATGAAAAATATGGATGAGAAAGTGTTACATGTCAAGGTAAGTGGAGCAGAACAGTTTACAGACATGTACAATTGAGTATTTTTTCGCAAAGTTGAAAGGGATGGTGCATCCTATAGTATTAAAAGAAGGAAGTGTTCCAGTGCATCTAAAGTATGATCTGAGCTCTTGACGTAGAGGTATAGTGTAAAAAAGGAGCTGAGGAAATTATTTGATGAAGGGATCATTGAGAATGCAGGAGTTGTTGAATTTGTGTCTACTTTGGTGATAAAAAAACAAAATGTGAATATACGGTTGTGTGTGGACCTTAGGCAGTTAAACAAGTGTGTGTTGGTGAGGAGGCACCCACTTCCAAATATGAAGGAAACGTTCAACATGATTGGGAATGGAAGACATTTCTATAAATTTGATTGGTCATCTGTCTACAGTTAGATCCAGAATTGCGCAGCTTGACTGCTTTCATCTCTCAATTTCCTAGAATGTCATTTGGCCTAGTGTCAGCTTCTTGTGAGGAATCTGAGGGCATCCTCATGTCCTTCTCCAATATAGCCTCCTCCCAGGTGGCCATTGCTATTGGATCCTGACCCTGCAGGTGGATATGCGTGGGAGGACCACCTGGGTGGAGGAGACTTGGGGAGTGGGGATGAGGCAACCTTGGATGAGACACATTATCACCCTTTCCCTTTTCTAATTAGTTTAATGTCCGCTAGGCCTTTGTAGGTTATTACCAGTCCCTTCCCTATATTTTACATAAATCATCTCCCAGTAAACACCAGCCACGTACGGGGACAAGGAAGAGACAAACCAGAGCCATTAGTTTCATTTCAAGGGCCTGTATAATATGTGTCTAGTTGGATCATATCTGCAGATGTAGCAATACAAATGATGTAGCTGTGTAACAAAAATTGAACAATGCAAAGAGCATTTGTCAGTTGAATCACCCTCAGTACACAGCAAGTTATCAATTAGAGCATGCCCTGAGGAGGACCCGATAGCAGGTCGAAACATGTGTTGGCATTTTTCATGACTGTTGTTGGTATAAGACATTGGTATTCTTCATGATTGTTTTTGGTATAAGACACTCATATGTAAATTGGGCATTTTTCATGATTGTTTTGGTATAATGTATCGAATTGAAAACTTGAGAAATCTACTGTCCAGTATGTGAAGAACTGATCGTATAGGAATATATTTTTTGAGTTTTCCTGGTATACTGTGCCTATACAAGATTAACGTAGCACCACTCCTGAGTCATTGTGGAACAAAGTGCCTAATGCTGGTCAACTCTACTATCTGATAAAACATTTTACTTAGTACAATAAATGTAACCTAACCCTCATCTACTACAGTCACATTCCAAAAAGTATTTGGGCTCTAGTGCACAACCAAACAGGTACACCACTTCGCTATTCCCGGGTATCAAGCGCTAGACTTTGTGTGAACCGATTAGCAGGACATGTCCAATGAGATATGTAAGGGTTATCCCCTTTACTCTCAGTCACCCTCTTCCTCAGTCCAGTGTTTGTGCAGAAAGGTGTGGGGGTTGGGACATTGCAGAATCCTATAAAATAGGAACAGGGCATGGGTATGTAAAAGGGGAGAATGCTGTGTCTCACCATCCTTTGTATCACCCCCACCACCTGATGTCCCTGAGAGAGAGTCCCCCAGGGACTAGCAGGTGAGGCACTCTTTGGTTTCTCACACTGGTGGGATATTTAAAGGCCAGTATTAGAAGAAGAAGAGAGACGTGAGCAAGAGAGCAGCCTAGTGGAAGTGAAACCCAGATAACTCCAGAGAAACCAGAGTGGTATGCAGAGCAAGCGTAGCAGGAAGCAAGGTGGAAAGCAGGCCGGTGTGAGAAAGCTCTGACGAGAAAAGCTAATGCTTCCCTCTGACCTGGAGAGGCATCTGGAGAGGCTGGGTGATGTGGGATGTTCTTACCCACTAGTCAATGCCCCGCAACATCACTGTGTGCTGTTTTCATCAAAAATAACAGGATGGCCACCAAAAAGCCTTATGTGCCCTAAAGATCTTGGAGAAGTGCACAGAGAAACCTGAAAAATAGGCTGCCAAATCTATTTTTGCCTGTGTCAGTGGTAAAACAGGAGACCACACTGCCAAAACCTATCATTAGGCTGCCCGCAGAGTGAAATGAAACTACTTGAAAAAGCAGTGCTGCATTGCAAGGGAAACCCAGAACTGCTTTAAAATGTTTTTCCTTGGCTGTGGAAAGTGCAAAAACATAAGGAATCCACCTAAGCACAATGTCAAGAGAAGCACATTTCATCATCAGAAAATCCTCATTCAAAAAGGGTGCTTGCTTGGAAAAATATGTCAGATATGAGTGCAGTACCACCGCTCGCCTGTGTCAAAACTGTCAGTTTAAACTTGTACATTAAGATCAAATAGTGGAAAAAAAGAGATTTGCCATCAAAAGCAATATAGGTTGCTACACTTCAATCTCTATGTTTTAAAAAGGCTGGAATTAAGAAATTTGTGGGTATATTTGTTAAAAATGTAAATTGTATTTTAGAAAGGACCATTTTAAACAGTGTTTTAAAAGTGAGCTAATGCCAGCCACACTGGACTTCAAAGACATTCCACAGCTTCTCCCAAACAAATAAATCTTCCTCCTGCTCTCTGCTCAGGGACTGGCATGGAGTCGTTAATGTAGGTGGGAGGGGTTTTGCTCTGCTGCTCTGACAAGAGACAAAAGACTCCCTTGACTGAAAGGAAATGCAAATTCGGGCGTCAACAGAAACCAGCTGCTAGCAGGAAGAGGCTCAGGTTGCTCTTGGCTCAGCCAAACCTTGAAGGCGGGACTAGACAGATTTGTGTATCTGGAACTGTAGAAAATATCTTTTTGAGAAAAAGACTCATAAAAACTGGGACAAATTGGTAAAAATCTGTAATTTATAGGTTGCTAAAAATTAAAATGTTGCTCACAGTTTAAAACTACTCTGAACCCTGTGCGATATTCAGAGACCGGACCATTAAAATGTTGATGTTGTAGCAATTGTGATAATGCTAGGAATATGAAAGTTTACAGCACTATGCCCAGATGTCATCCACATGTATGTGGAAACATTTGTACAGATCTGCAACTGGGTAACTAACCAAACGCGTGAAAAACGGTGAGTTTTGAACCAAAACGCTTAAAAAGATGGGACTCAGACAGATACAGGTTTTATTAAATCTGTGATGTGAATATGTATTATTAGCAAGTTTGTGATATTGTAAATATGCTTTATATGAAAAATATATTTTCTGTGTAGAAACAAAGGGGAAGTTTTTCCATGGACCATAAACACAGCGTCATCATGACACATCATGACACTCTGGCTGTTTCTCAAATCAGGAGAGGGGACATACTCTGACCAATCGGATTCCTAGAGGTTGGGCT
This sequence comes from Ambystoma mexicanum, assembly GCF_040938575.1. Lineage (NCBI taxonomy): Eukaryota > Metazoa > Chordata > Amphibia > Caudata > Ambystomatidae > Ambystoma > Ambystoma mexicanum. Next base: position 1,534,814,333 of record NC_090937.1, read on the forward strand.
TAGTATAATCAGCCGACCCACCCCTTTGGGAAATATATAAATAGGGACTGTTTAGGACCTAGGGGCACACACAGATTCACCCATCAACTGATCTACTGGCGAAGCGCTCTGCAGGAGAACCCAGATTCAGACTCCAGAACTCTGAAAGTAGAAGGCCCAATTCCAAAGCTGACCCCTTCTCAGCTGGCCTTTAAAATCTTGCAACCTGATTTTAAGCCCAGACTTCCAAGGGGCACAACAAAAAGAACAGCCGGGCGTGCTGTTTTCTGCTTTCTTGCCAAGACCTCTTGCTAAAACCCAGAACCAACCCATCAGATCCAGTCCAGAGTGCCATGCAGTGTGCTGAGTGAAGAATCCAGTCCGGTGAGCTAGCAGATTCCAGTCTAAAACCTTTGACCAGATCTTTCACAGGCCTATTCCAAAACCATAGTTGTGCGTATCTATAGCATAGAACTGTCCATAGCCAATCTCTTATCCTTAAGTAATCCTATCCAACCCATTCTATCATATCCAGAACTGCATTGTAGAACCTCCTTTGTCTGTCCTGAATCCTTCTCTCATCCATAGAGTCCTGTGATAATTGTAGTGATAAATCGTCTTTGCGCTAATATATTTGCTGAAGAAAGGCAAGTGTCACGGCGGGCAAAAAACAGACAGAGGTGCCTCTGGGCTGGTGGCTGTACCGTTGGTATCTTGCATCTTCATAGCTCCTTAGTGTAAAGCAAATCCTTGTTTGTAATATTCAAAAGCGCATCTTTCATTTGAAATCTTGACACTTTTGGAGAAAAATCGACTAAAACTAAAACCTTCATAACTTCTGAACCGTACATGCTAGAAATGAAATCTAAATGTCAAATTGAAGCTAACATCCTCAGCTTTCCTTATAGTTTTGCCGCAATAGTGCTTAACTCGCGTGGAAAAGTATGCAGTGAATTTGCGTTTGGCTCAATTTCATTCTTTGCTATTCAACCTCTGAATTCAGTTTCCAATCTGCTAGACATTCAACCGTCATTGCCAGTGTTTACCTGAAACTCTACACAGCGCGTTCCACTAGTTCTGAATCCAATTTAGAGAATAAAAGTCATTTTTCAGTGTTGTTCCCATTCATTACAAGCCACATTCAAAAGCATTTGATCTGTTTTGAAATCATTCCTGTTTCTCTCTGCTTGCTGGGGGGGAATTGGGATTGAAACTGTATTGGTTGAGATTGTATATTCCTGAAACCTGTTTTCTCGACTTCCACCTCTTCATCTTGTAGATTAGGGGGGATTGAGTAGTATCAGGGGGAAAGAGTGATTACATTGCATTTCATTGAACACACAAAAGTATTATTGCAGTGCTGCAGTAATTTCCCATCTTTGGATTTGACTGAACCGATATCAAGTATTATTCTGTGCTACATTGTTTCCTATCCTTATCAAGTATTCTTCTATGCTGCATTACTTTCTTATCCATACTCATACTGATTAAAGAGATTGTTGATTGTTGTGACATCACCAATGGTGATCATTGTATAAATATTAATAGTGTGACATATATATATATATATATATATATATATATATATATATATATATATATATATATATATATATATATATTGTTCAATCCGTAAAATAAATCTTTTAACTTTCCAAGACTACCTGCTCCTTGGTTCAGTGAGACTGGGGGGGGGGGGCTTCAAAGAGAGGGGCGTGATATAAGGGTACATCATTCAGAAATAAAAGAACTTATAGACACAAATATATAATTAAGGGTTCCAGCCATGCATCACACGCTAGGCATTGACTCAGGTGGAGTGCTGGGTTGAAACCACTTACAGTAAGAACCAAAGGAGCACCGCCAAATAAACCACAGCACAGAAGGGGCTGGCGGAGTCACAGAGGCAGTGCCATACATCGGTTATACTGTCAGACGAGAGAGAAAGCTGTCCACGAAACCACAGGAGGACCGGCAGGATAGGTAAAGCTTCCTGGGGACATGGCCAGTGCTTCAGCCCCACAACCTACCTTGGACATGCCAAGCGACACCAATGAATTTGCCCAGGAGCGTAGGGATCCCCGGGGTGTACAGACATAGGTTTCAGGGAGAAATTTGCCATATATGACAAACTGATAAAAGAACGAGACTCTGTTAACGTGAATTCCCCCTGCTGATGGCACTTCAAATGCATCGTTGGTATGCATCCTCATTCCAAAAAACACCAAAAAGGATGATTTTTTAAAGTGTAAATACAGAGGCCTGCCTCCTTGAAAACCTAAAAAAGGTCGTTTTTTTTATTGCAGGATGGCACTAACCAGGTCTTTGATGGTAAAAGCCATAGCTGGGCTTCACAGGCCATGGGTCATTCCCGAGTTGGTTTCTTTGATGTCTTATCTTTTATTAATGAGCTGGGGCCAACATAAGTGTGAACAGGAGAGTGTTAATGATCCCTGACAATTCACAACTCACCGGGAAGGGGCCATTAGCACCCCAAAGCCCCTCATTCTGTGCATATGCCACAGTAAATGACTGCACAACATAAGCCTGATTTTTTTTTCTGGCTAGTCTGTGATGTGTTAAGTTGACATGCAAACAGTAAGGTAATCAAGCATACACACTTGCACATTTTATTTAGAAGATGCTTGCGTGAAAGTTCTGTGGTGTGAGGACAAGTAGGGCAATAAACAGATATCTGCTTGTCTTGTGCAGTTTAGAACATGTCAAGAATTAGGGTGTTGTAATTGTTTACGGACTCCTTGATTTTGGAATAAGGGGTGCTTCAAATGAATGTTGAAAACAAGGAAAGGGGGTGTTTTATAAAAATGGGGACAAGCATGGGGGCTGAGGGTGCCACCACTGGGGAAATCCTTGTTTTAGGTACATTTGGGGATAATTTAGACTAAATAGAACAGCAAATTAATGAACTATGATAAAACCAGAGAAAACGTGAATACCAGTGAAGTGAATTAGTTATGAACTAACAAGAAAAGTATTGTGAACACACAAAGCCAAACAAGCAAGCATAAGTGAATGATTGTGATGAACGTTGTCAAGAGGCAAACAATCATTACCAAGAGTCAAGCAGGTATTATTACATATTAATGAAGAAGTTAAGGGTTATCAAGAAACCTGAAACAGTTTCCTAACAGGAGAGTGTACTGGGAAGCTTATGATGGCTTGTGCAAAAGAACTATAGCAGTAATTGAGTTTCCTAGCAGGAGAATGTACTGGGAAGCCATGTTGGTATTTGCAAGTAAAAACTATTAAACAAGACAATGGTGAGAAAACAAACAATAATACTTTACTTTATTTACTTTATTAATTTAAAAAACGCACCGGCCCAAAAGCATATGGGCGCACTTAAAAACATGCAGTCAAGAAATAAAAACACACTTTTATAACATAATACACCATAAATGCAGACACGAACAAATTCAAAAGCAATTACAATGGCTCAAACCATTTCAATTTGTAAAACCTGTGGTGAATGTCAACTTTCCCAGATTGTCAAAACATCTCAGGAAAGATGGGAGATTGTTACGGCCACAGCCAATGACAATATATTCTGAGCCAATCATCCTTGATTTGGAACCTCTGCAGAAATCTTAGATCATGGGTTCTAAAACAGCCCCCCTTCTTTAGAATGTAACCAAGCCAAAACCTTTTTCCGGAGGGCTTCTCTCGGTTTGGGTCTTTCCAGTTTATTCACATCCAGAGTAACTATATTTCCATGGTCCACAGCCATACATTTTATACATGGGTACGCAATCACTATCATAGCAGCCTTTCTGATACATATGGCTCTTCTGAACAAGGGGCAAGTCAGATGATTTGTGAGGAAACTAAGTGGCAACAGATTAGGACTATTAAAGGTTGAATTTCCACCAAAAGCAGTGAGACCAGGAGGCGGGGCTGTGCCCAAAACCAAACCCTGCGGAAAGATGTGGCTTAAGGGAGATGCTCCATTTTCAACTTGCCTCTGCCTTGCTGGCATCAAACTGCATTATATAGTGATCAATTTGACAGCCTCTATCCACCCTCTCTATTCTACTACCATTTACCTGTACTGGACAAATATCTGTTTGACATCCCCTATTTACTCTCTCTAACTGGGGAATCATGTTTTCAAAGGAATCTACACAGGCATGAATGTCTATGGCACTGTCACATTTAGCCAGGTGAAGAATAAGTCTCTTTGTGATGTTTGCAAATTCCAACAGCATTCATTTCCTTCTCTCCCAGTTCAGTATAGGAGACAGCTTCAGCAATGACCTTATCCATGCTCTTAAAAGGGGATTGCATGGCTTCACTCATGGCTAGAGAAAGGCAGTCAATATTCCCTGTTTGAGGTTCAGAAATGCCCTCTTCAGCGCGACTTGGGTGATCAAATTGGGAGATCTCACGAGATCCTATTGGGACATTTTGTTATTCCATGGCAGTTATATAGTCATGTTTACAGTCCTGGCTAGTAGTAAATAAATCTGTTAGATGACAAGGAACATTGCCCAGTAATTCCCTTCTCTCAATTTGAAGATGCTGTCTTCTTTGGAAGCTTCTGGCCAGGACCTCTCTCATAGGACAGTCATGTAGCGATAAAGGACTACCCATCTGTTCCCATAGAGACTGAGCTGGAGATTCAATTATTATAGCGTCATGCCTGGGGTTTCATTAGCCCCTGGGTTGATGGATCTAACAGAAAAAGAACAGGCATCTGCAGCTCTCAAAGTAGGTTACAATTTTCCAGCTCTACTAATATGCATACTGAAATGAATGGATGAGTATAGTAACAGAAGGAAGGAACAGCAAATAGCCCCTAGTCCCTAATGCCAGAGGTGAGGTTGAGTAGCAAAATATAATGATAGTATTTACCCAGAGTGAGCAGACACAAATAACAGCCAGCCTGGCCAGACACCACAAGTGGTACATATAAGAAGCATGCACACAGCCTATTATTTTCACGCCACACAATGCAGGCGAGCCCACTCTATGTCCTTCTCCACTAGGCAATTTGCATAGCGTGTACCACCTCGTGCCTTTTCAAGAGTTCCAGCAGGTGCCACACATCAAGTACTCACGATAGTCTGCTTCCTCCCCCAGCACCTGCACCAAATTCAGGCTGAAAGCGGCAGCCAGACTGGGAGCCAAGATCCGATAGTTTGCCGTGCCTCTTGTCCCCTATGAAGTTTCCTCAGATAAAACAAGTGTCAGGCACAGAGAGCTCAGGATGGCAGCTCCACACCAAAAGGTTAGAGGAAAGAATCCAGCACTGTCAAGCCATACTGTATAAGGTCCGCTTTCGACAGTCTCTGATACAGCTTCAAGGGCACTTGAAAGGATAAGTCAAGCCTTACTGTGAAGCTGAAACTGTAGCAAGATACAGCACATCCAAGTAAGGTGTTTCAGTTGCGTGACATGTAAGGGGTGGACTGTGTTGTCCAACAACTGCACCTAGACTGAATACACCCACCTAAGGAAAAGCCACTTTGGAATTGAATAAAGGAAAACCTGAGTGTACTGAAATTGAGGAATTGAACTTGATGAATTGGTATTCAAAGGTAACCAAACCCAAATATCTGGGAAGCATCCCAAGGAATTGTGTTACTTTGTAACATTAAAAGACTTGAAAGCCTGGGGATGGGAACCCCTCTTTTGTAATGTGAACTATTTGAACCTAGTGGAAGGGAAACCCCTTTTCCACCCAGGAGCTGGAACAAGTTCTGAACTTTTATTTGAAAACTTCTCATTTGATGTTGACATCCCAAAACATTGTATACAATTAGATGTGAGGGCAAGCATTGGTGTTGGACACAGACAGACATTTGCTTTGGACTTCCTGACACAGATTATCATTAGTTTTATTCAAGAGGTGAAATCCGACCTTAGAATAGAGCAAGTTAGGCCCTTTGCCAACGGTCCTTTTTCGTTAATAAAAGTGTATATCCCAAATTATATTCAGTTGTCTGTGTCTACTTCATGATGCCTTCACATTCTTCAGTTTTTCCAAAGGCTATTCATAGATTATTTGGGGAGATGTGTAATGTTCTTTGTTTTCAGGATAATATATTGGTATTTGGAGACTCAGAGGATTAACATGACAGGATTCTAGGTAAGGTTTTAAAAGTATTGGAATAGAGAGGATTAACAGTGCGAACAAGAAGTGTGTATTCAAGGAAGAATCTGTGGAGTACCTAGGGCATGAGGTTATTGTGAGGGTGTCAAACCAAAATGGGAATTGCTGGAAGGAATTAAGAAAATCCAAACCCCCCAAAAATAAGAGTGAGTTAGGGTTCTTCCTAGGAATGATATAATTCTATAAAAAGTTTGGCAAGAATTTTGCAGAAAGAGTTATAGAAATGAGGCCGTGGTGTATGAGTGGAATTGGTGATGTGAAACAGAGTTTCCTAAAATTGAGGATGTTATTGAAATTGCAGTGTCTTTAGCTCAATTTGACATGCACAGAAACACATGGATTATGGTAGATGCAAGTGGTGTGGGTCTTGGAGCAGTGCTTTCTTAGAGGTATGGAGATGGAATAGAACAAAATATCATGCGTGCGTCAAGAGTGTTAAAGGTGCCGGAGAAAAGCTATTATGTATCGGAGAAGTAAGCGTTCGCTTGTCATTTGGCAGTTGACACATTTTGGACATATGTGGGGGGGTCTGAGTTTGTTGCATACTGATCACTGTCCTTTGAAGGCAATTTTTGAATCTGATGGACGGGAGAAGGTGTCTCGCAGACTGGCGGTATTGCTGGAAAGGATGCCATGTCACTTGTTTGTTGTGGAGGTAGTAGAGGGAAAGGATAACGCATTTGCAGACTATCTGTCTCACTTGGGAAGCAAGGAAGAGGAGGGAGAGGAAGAATGGTGTGAGCAAGCGTGTTTTACTCAAAGGTAGGACATAGTGAATGGATGCTGTAGCACCACGGCAATGAAACGTATGATGGCTGCAGAAGGATAGAATGGTAGGAGATGTGAGGGCGTTCTGGGAAGTTTGTGAATAATAAAGTGTGGAGAGTAGATTACTTTTTCAGGAAAGCTGGTTGTGCCGAGTGGATTGCAGGAAAAATTGGTTGGTATGGTGGACATTGGACATGGTAGAGAGAAGATTGGATGCGTGTTTGGAATGCAATAGAGCAGGGAACAGGGTATGTGTGGTTGCAAGGCCAAATGTGTATTCAGAAGTCCCTGGTGAGGTGTGTGAAGAACTGGCAATACACATTCCAAGAGACAGGAGGGGGGCACAGAAAGTGTATTGTGGTGTTGGTAGATTTGTTGTTGCGTTGGATTGAGGTTATGTTTTCTAGAGAAGCTGCACCGGGTGTCAATGTGAGGTTTCTTGAGAAGGTGTTTGAAAGGGAAGCATACACAGCAAGCATTTTAACGGATAACGGAGCACAATTTTGTTGTAAGGTGATGGACGAGTTTTTCATGTCATGTGGGACTACGCACAAGAGGACTTCGTTATAACACCCAGAAAGCAATAGAGTGGATGAAATTAGAATGGCTGGAGTATATCGACGGACGGGGGAGGCAGGGAGCTGTTATGGAGAGAATCAAAGGTATAAGGGTATAAGAATGTCCACGCATGCCTTGACATATAAAGTGCCATTTGTGCTGATGAGAGGGAGGAGAGGAAATTCCAAGGTGTGACCTGTCTGATTAGGGCAGGCAAAGGTTGTTGATGTGGATTTGGAAGAAGTGAGGAGAAGATATGCCCAGCCTAAAGAGAAGATGGAGGAGTCAGATGGTGAGAGAGGTGTCAAGGAACTGGCATTGAATAGAAGTGACTGGATGAGAATAAAGGACGGAGTGGTGAGGAAAAAAGGGGATCTGTTGTACAGTGATCCCGTTCGAGTGGATCAAGTATTTGAAGGAGCTATTCAAATAAATGGAAGGCAAGTCTGGAATTTGGCGAAGGTGGTGAAATGAAAAGCCCCAAGAGTATAATAAGAGGAGCTTTACAAAGGAAGAGAGGTGTGTGGTGTTTATATGTAAATATGCATATATGGGATTATAGAATGTAGAGCAGAACGTTCTGACTGCTGGTGTGGAGTGGAAGGAGAAGCTGGAATGGGGGTGTTTCCCATGTATCTTGTATCCATGAAGTTAATGTAATAAAGCACATATCTATTCACACTCTCGTGGTGTCTTGACTACATCTTAAAACAGAAGATGAAATATTTCGTTTTCAGTGCATGCCCTTCGTGCTTGCTAGTGTGAGGCAACATTTTGGTCTAAGTGGGCCAGTTTATTGGCCAAAGTCTGATAAGTTGCTTCACTGTGCTCCTTGTAATTTACACCAGTGTTACTGAACACATATTCTTTAAAATACTATGTTTGCAACACATTGTACCATGTACCAAAAAGGTCTCCTTTGGTTGCTCCTCAAACGGTCTGTTAGAAAAGGAAAGAATCAGCATTTGTAACTGAAGGTAACTTTATCATTCGGGCCTGAGCCAATTTAATGTCATAGTCTGACCTTGAACATAGGGGAGGCAACAGTAGGTAGGTTGTGTTTTCCTTTCTGTACTTATGTGGAATATTGTGGTTGACGTCTCCAGAATTGAAAGGTTAAGGACCATCTTTCATTTCTTGATGTATTATTTTTAATAAAATAATACTATCAGCTAAAAAACATGTGGCCTGATTCAGAAAGGGTTTTTCAATGGGAAAATCAAATTGAATAACACTTGTGCATAAGGCTGTGTGTGTTTCCTGTTGAGATTGTAGGGTGGAGTTGTTGTAGTGGGGGTATTAGATTAGGGATATTTCTCCATAATTAATTGGTTATTAGAGACGCACATATATTCCATACAAGTCATCACAGAACTTTATGAATTATTTTCAGGTGCTGTGTCACTTGGTCCTTCCTGCAATGATAGAAACTTGATCCTCCCTTCCTCTGCCAGCTCAGTATGAGGTCCAACTTGCCCCTTCCAAGATGGCAGTGATGCTGAGACACTGCACCACTCCCAAAGTGGCGACCATCAAAAGGACATCATGCCATACTCAGTGCAATCTGGAACAGCCAACATGAACCACAGACCACTGGCAGTATTTGAGTTTTCATCCCAGGAACAGATTTGCATCACAACGCTTAGGTTAGTTCCTCTCCAGCAACGTTCCTATTTTCCATGCTTCTCTGGTTCCTTCCTGCTGGTCCCTGGCTTGATCCTGCCTACCTTTCTTATTGTTCCTCACTCTCTGCTCGCTTCCCAGCCTCCCCTACTTGCTTCATTAAGGTTCTTACACCCCTTCCTTCATCTTTCTGCAACTACGGTCAATCCAGCTGCTGCTGTCATCCTCTCTGCTCCATCACCCATCTGTACCATTCCTGGAAGCGTTTTCCTCCCAGAGGGTATCGCTAGGTGCTTACTCTGGGTGCTAAGGGCCTACTAGTCCACACTCCAGTACTGAACCATGGTCCTGGAGAGGCTTCTCAATCCATCGTAGCATGACAGACATCAGGTGTCTGCTGTTTGTTCTGAGAATGTATGCTGTAAATAAATGATACCAGCTCATGATGGCATAAGAGGAAGCGCTGAAGGAGGTACCTAGAGAGAAAGGGCATGAGAGCAGCAATAGAGTATCTGCCACTAATACACAGTAGGATTTTATATTTTAATGCAGAATTGTGATCTTAAGTTCTTGAATGATTTATTATAGCTATTTCATATTATTTTCTTTTAATATAATATACTTATAGACGCATGGCTTTGTATATACAAGATAAAACATTACATATTAGCTTAAAACAAAATGAAAACACAGTAAAACAATAAAACAGTACAGGTTAGACCCGTAAATTACTAGCCTGAGATTAAAATCAAAAGCAATAGCTCTTCACAGTCTGCATATCCAATATTTTAATGAATTAATATTTTGATTAACTAATATTGTTAATATGTCTAATGATGAATTCATGTTTGTTAATATTTCTAATGATGATGTCTGTAAATATAATTTTCACTGTTTTAAAAGTTCATTCTAATTAAAAACAAGAATAAATAAATAAATAAATAAATAAATAAATAAAATATCCTATTCCTTGGTTCAATAGAGCACTTCTTAGATAACATGTTCAAAATGTCCATATACTTCCAATACAATTTGACAATAAAAAACATAAAATTCATATCATTGCCTTTCATAAAGGTTTGCCAGACCATGGATAGATCATTACATTCATAATGGTTGTCATATGATTTTTAAGAAAACTTGTCCTAATTGCAGTTAGGCTCGTACATTCAACTAATACATTTTCAAGAGTTTCCAATTTAGATGCTCCACATAAGCGGCACCATCTCTCCTCTCGTGGAATGCCAAGTTCCGCAGCTCTAATCACCAGTGCATCGCAGACATGAAATTTCAGTAACAGATATTGACGGAAAATCTGGGGACAGGGGAAGGCCGTGACATAAGAGGGAATAGAATTACGTTCAATTCTATAGTGGAGGTAACTCCCACTATTTCTAAGTGTTGCGAGTTGTATCGTATTTTGTTCATCACTATACTCTTTTATCGTAGCTTTTCAGCCAATTTCTAAACGCATAGCAAGTCCTTGGTAAACAATTATTGTCAAAGCCAACGACCCATCTTTTATGATTTGACATGATTTTGCCTAGTTTACCCATTTATGACAATGGTCAATCCTCTGAAATGCATGAATGAAGTCCACAGCAATAGTTGCGTTATCTAGGTGCCGCAATTATTCGTAGCACATAATAGTTCTGTAGTAGAAACCCGCAGCTATACCGTTCAATTCAAATTCTAATAATAAGAATTCTACCGTTAAACTATTGGGTAGCCAAAACAATTTGCGCAAAAGATAAGTGTGGCCCCAAATCTCCACACCATATACTAACAATACAGTAACAATGGAGTTATTCTTGCCGTATAAAGAAGCAAAATTGTATATGCCGCGTATCCCACATATTTGCCTATGAAAACGCTTATTGCATTTACTACCTTCATCCATTTAGCCTTGGTTTCTGCCCAATGATGATGCCAATAAAATGTTTCATCTACATATACGCCAAGGTACTTATAGACTTCTACTTGTTCCAAAGCTAAACCTACATATGTCCACCATCTTTTTTTCAGGGTGCTGTGTTTGCCTGAGAAGACCAATATTTAACTTTTTGATATGTTGACTATCAGACCATTTAACCTCGCATAGTCTCCCAATGCATTAAGCATTATTTGAAGTCCATTAGGGGTGTGGTCTAAGAGCAACAAATTGCCCGCATAAGCAAGCCAATTTATAGTTTCAGATCCCACTTTTACCGGACATGTTTGCGGCTGTACCAAGTGGGTGTTTAGGTCAGCTAAATAAAGATTGAATAGCGTTGCAGCAACTAAACAGCCTTGTTTTAGTCCCCAGTGGGTTGGTATTGATTTAGAGAGCTTCCCCTTCCCATCGAGGCGGACATGTACTGAAGTATCTGAATACAGAAGCATCAGCAACCTAAGTAGTCCCGGAGGTATATTCCATTTTATTAATTTGCGCCACAGCGTATTCTGGTCCACAGCGTCAAATGCAGCGCTAAAATCTATATATGCGCAGTAAACCATAGCTTGGCGTCTCTTCCAAGCATATTCTACCGCAGAGGTTAATATAAGGATGTTATAGACAGTGTGTGATTTAGTCCTGAATCCTGTCTGATTTAGGGGTAGAATATTATGTATGGTAATCAAAAAGTTTAATTAATCCAATAAACAATAATTAGTGGGATTTTTCCATTCACCTTTTTTATACACTGGCACAATGTTTTTGATACGCAAGGTCTCAGGGAGGTTTTTACAGACCCCATCTGGGCCTGCTGCTCGAGTCATTCAAGCGTTGAATGATAACTTCAATATCGAGTATTGACGCGCAACATATCCAGGTACTAGCTGGAATAGTTAGTACCTCATCTTGTGTATTTATAAGTCCCAGTGCCGCTTCAATATGTCTTTCCCAGGTAATTTCTGGAACACAATTAATCGGTAAATCCCTCTTTTTTTGTCCCACCTCTGACATTCCATACTTCAGTGCTGTTGCGAGTTGAGCTAAGGTGGCCATTTTCTCCCAGTGTTCTTTTGTGCTGTTAATTTTATAAACCCTTCGTTTTTTTTGTGATATGTTAGCTTCACACTTTTTATGTAAGTATTAATTTCACTAGGGTCTTTGCATCCGAGTGAGGGATGGATTACTGCTGCGATTTTACGCTGCATTATGTATTTTAAGGACAAATGTATGTTGATTGTAAAAATGATGATTCCTATTTTATAAAATTAGAAAGTTTGTGTAAATTATTAAAAGGTTTAATTAACCAATAAAAAAATAAAAGTAACTGGCACTTAACTGACCTGCCAGCCCATCACTCAAATACTAAGTACGCAAACCCCTTATCCCACCCCCAGGAAAAAGCGATAACTCTTATTAATATTGATATTGATATTTTCTGTGTATAACGCTTGTACACGAGTGTTTCAGAGCGCGACAAGTTAAGGAAGGGGAACAAGGGAGAACAAAAAACAACGATCTTACTAGGCCCAGTGACATTGAGAATGTGCAAGTGCATGGGAGAGGGAAAGGGGAAAAATACATGGAAGGGGGGACTGGAAAGTGCTGAGCAAAGGAAAACAGATAAATAATAAAACGAAATAATAAAAAGCAACAAATAGGAAGTGCAGCCAACAAGTGGCAGGTGCTGGGTTTAGGCAACAGATAGGGAGTGTCTGGTAAGCACAGCAAAAAGCAGGGGGGCTGTATGGTTACAGATACAGACCTCAGTGCAAGGGATTGCCGGGAGGCTTGTTTCTTTTAAAAACTACTGCCCCCGACGGAGTTAGAGGTTGAAGAGCGAAGAGCTCGAGAGGGGAGATATTTACGAAGGGATAGCTGAAGGTATGCCCCAGAAAGCCTCATGGACAATGCAAAGGGTTTTCAATTTAATCCTTGCATCCACTCGGAGCCAGTGGAGAGATTGCAGGGCTGGAGAGATACGATCCCAGGGCTTGAGGCCAACGACAAGTCTCGCAGTCCTGTTCTGGATGAGTTGCAAAGGGTGCAGATTACAGACAGGTAGATTTAGAAAGAGGCTGGTACAATAGTCCAACCTAGAGAGAAACAGGGTTCAGGAGATAGTGAACCTCTGGTGGAAGGAGAGGAAAGACATCAGAGATGTGGGCAGAGAAGGAAAGCGTGGAATCAAAGATGACCTTGAGGTTCTTAGCCTCGCAGGTGGGGGTAGGAGAGGGGCCGGCCAGAGATTGAAGGGAAAGGAGGGTGAAGGTGTGCCAATGAGGAGGATCTCCATCTTGCTGGCGTTCAGGCAGAGATCGTTGCCAGCACACCAGTCCTGAATGGCAGATAGGCAATCAGAGATGAGAGAAGGAGAGTAGGTGGCCGAGGGAAACCTGACAATGAGTTGAGTGTCATCAGCATAGCACTGAAAATTGGAGCAGAACATGGCAATGGGGTGGGCGAGAGTTGCCAGGTATTGGTTGAAGAGCCAGGGTGAGAGGTTAGACCCCTGGGGAACACCGCTGGTAGAAAGGGATATAGATTGAAGGACGGACCCAAGTCGGACCTGGGAGGGTCGGTCAGAGAGGAAAGAGGTCAGCCAGGCCAGGGCCTGATCAGGGCCTGATACACAAGGTGCCATGGAGACTCTTGAGCAGGGTGGTATGGTTTACTGTGTCGAAGGCAGAAGTGAGATTGAGTAGGATGAGAACAGAGGAAATGTTAGAGTCAAGGTTGGAGAGCAGATCTTCATGGATGTTAAGCAGAGCAGTTTCTGTGCTTGTGGCAGCTCTAAAGCCGGACTGATAACCGTGGAGACAGCCAACAGAATCAGAGTGAAGGTTAAGCTGTGAGATGGCCATCTTTTCCAGGAGTTTGCCCAGAAAGGGAGTAATGGAAATTGGGAGAAAGTTAGCTGTGCAAGAAGGATCAACTGTGGGTTTCTTGAGTAGAGGATGCACAAGAGAGTGCTTCAGAATGGAGGGGAAGGCTCCTAAGGCAAAAGACAGTTTGCATAAATCGGCCAGGGCTGGAGCGAGGGTTTCAATGTGGTCCTTGATGGTTTTAGAAGAACAGGGATGAATTTTATTTTGACGAGACTTTAATATATCGAACTTGTCTAGTGACCTTGTCAGGGGAGAAAAGAGGAAAGGATGAGAAAGAGGGTTGGGGTTTGCTGAAGGAGGGTCAGAGTAGACAGAAGGAGAGGGAAGAGGAGGGGGAGGAGAGGTGAGGGTGGACAGGATGTGCTGGGTTTTTGAGATGAAGTGAGAGGCAAGGGCCATGCAAAGGGCCTGGGAGGCGACAGGGGGGTACAGACTGCAGCAGGGTTGGCAGCTCCTTATAGATTTTAAAGAGTTCAACTGAGTTGTTAGATGCCAAAGAGGCACAGGCTTGGATGTGGGCTCTCTTCTCAGTGTGGTCAGAGAGTCAGTCTTTCCTTTCGAGCAGACGACAGGCCAGTTTGTCAGAGGTTGAACAAGAAGCCCTCCATTTCCTCTCAGCTGCCCTGCACTTACGTTTCAGTGTAGCTAGGTCAGATTCATACCAAGAATTGCAATTGGATTTGGGCTTCAAATGGATCCTCATGACAGGGGCAAGAGCATCAAGAGTATTGGAAATAGAAGAGTAGAGCATAGACAGAGCTGTGTCAGGATGTGAGTCAGCCAGAAGTGGAGGAGGGGAGAGAAGGTGCTGGAGAAAGCCTCCAGTGACACACGATTCATGGGCCGGATGTCCGAGAAGGTAGGAGGCAAGGTTGGGGTAGGCTTGGCCTGGGGGGAAGAGAGGTGGTGATGAGAGGAGAGGAGGGAGTGATCGCTTCAGGTGAGAGGAGTGGTCAGAGGGATGGAGAGGGGGAGGTCAGAGGAGATCAAGACATCAATTGTATACCCTGTAGAGTGTGTTGGGCCAGAGGGGAGGATAGAAAGGGAGAGGGAGTCACAGAGGTCATTGAAGAGTACAGAGGAGGAACAAGGAGCGTCTAGATGGATGTTGAGGTCACCAAGAAGGAGGAGTTGAGAGAAATTAGGTGATCTGACCAGTAGGCCGGTAGATAGTAGCCACAGTAAGAGAGTGGCTAGGAGAGAGAGAAAGCATGCAGACAAGGCATTAAAAAAAGGAGTATGTCTGCGTGGGATTGATAGAGGCAGGAATCCACTCAGGGAAGATCAGGGCTACACCCCCTCCATACTGGGTGGATCTGGGTGCAGAGAGGATCTTGTGGCCATCAGGGAGGTGAGTATCAAAGCTTATGACAGAGCTGGCTGTGAACCATTTCTCAGTAAAACCGAGGACATGGAGGTCAACTTATTCCACGAGGTGGCAGATGTCAGAGGAGTGTTTGACAGCTGAGCGAGCGTTGAGATTGACAATATGGAGAAGGTTGACAGCCTTAAAGACCTCCCGGGGAGGGGTACAAATCAGAGGTACGCCCTGTGGTACAACTCTTAATAGTGAAAATTCCCGGGACAGACTTTAAGGCGGGTGCAGGTGAAATGTGCTGCTGTGATTGGCATCTGAAAATTGAGCACACACATGCGTGATGGTGCAGTCTGGTCCTGCATCCAGTGCGATTGCCTTAGATGAGCAGGCAGAGAAGCACAGATGTTCTAGGAGACAGGGTAGGTACATATTCAGCATGCCGCTCTCCTAATCTGTTGCCCCTGATCAAGGTCCCAATGTTGGCAGGAGACTCATCAGTGATGTAATCATTTCACTTTGCAAGGAGTATCTTTTTGTGTTTCACTTCTGTGACCCGATTCAGATCATCAGCCAGTGAAACAGATACGTGCCTTTTCACTTGACATATTACATTCAATGCTATTGTATGATCCATTCAGTTTACCCATTTCCGATAAGCCAAAATGTACAGTTCGAAGAACATAAAGATGAGTTAAGTGTTGCTCTGAATTTGTCAAACTTTGACAAAATTGTGAAAATCAAAGAAGATACACCATTTTGGCAGACCTACCAGCATTCCTCCCCACACACATCAGGATTTTAAAAGGCCCCTACACTGAGCACATTAATGAGCATCCATACACTAAACATCTCAACTTCTGCAAGCCAAACGACTAGTGCAAGGAACTGCAGAAAAGGACATACAATGTGCAAGTGCAAAGATTAAGACATGAAACATACTTTCATGGGAACTACTGCATATGCTGTAGAAATCTGAGGCTCTGAGGTTCCATGTGCAGTTACACACAGATATATATATATCTATATCTATATCTATATCTATATATATATATATATATTTTATTTTTTATTTTTTTTTAAATTGTGTTTCAGTAAAGAAAACAATCCCTTCATACATTTGCTAAATGTTATCCCTATAACTACATGGTTCCATGTGGTTCTAGGTCAAAGTTTCTAATGCATAGGATCTAATGACCAAAGGGTCGAATGTGTAAGAGGATTCAATTCAACACTACAGCTAAGTCAATGCCTAGTCTGGGATACTGAATGGAAACCCTTATTGATATATCTTTATGTCCAGTTCATGAGTTCTGGATGACTACCCCTATATACCACCCCTCTCTTAGAATCCCCCTGACCCCACTGAGCCAAGAAGTAGTTCTGTTTTGCAAGTTTAAAAGGTTTATTTGAGAAATAAGACAAAATATAGATACCACGCTTTTATAATAAATTAATAATCGATATCACCCTTATAAATATAATGTTAATCAACAATGGGTAATCTGACACTAGCACACTTCTTTATAATCAATGAGGAGTTAGTATAGGATGGATCAAGTAGCAAAAATACTTTTATGATTTCAAGGGAAAAGCAATGAGGAATAAATGCAGTACAGAAATACTTGAGATAATTTTAGCAAAAGATAATATAATCACTTTTTCTTTGGCAATTCACCCCCCTCCCCTATGCAATGTAAGACATGGAAGTAGATGGAAAGAGGAGCACACAGTTCTCAGGAATGCAATCAAATAGAATACGAAATTCAGTTCCCCCCCAGCAAGCTAAGAGAAAACCGGTATGAGTTTTAAAACACAGGCCCAAGTGCTTTGAATGTGGTGGCAATGAAGTGAGAAATATGCTGAAAATGCTTTTAATTCCCTTTAGGAGGTTCAGGGTGAGTGAGAGATACTTGGGATGAGTTCAGGCTCACTTTAGCAATGATTCAGGGATGGTGATTAAGAGGCAAACAAATTTTTAGCAAGGAAAGAAATGACTGCTGATGGTTACACGTGGCTGGACTTTTAACCAAATCGCAAATCGCGGTAAAATTCGTGAGTGTGTGAATCGTGATTGCGGAAGAAGTATAAGGAGTATAAGTCGGTTCTAGGCTTGTTGGAAAGCTTAGATTCTAAGCTTTCAGATGAAAGTTAAACCAAGTTCGTAGCCCAAATGGTTCCAGAGATATGAACGATGTTGTAAAGGTCGTTTTTCGGATTTAAAGTAAACTCAAAATGACAGGTGACAGCTTTGCAGCTGCAGAATTGACAAGTGACAGTGGTGCAGCTTTACAAATGACAGGTGACAGTTAGGAGGCAGTGTCATACATAGGTATTCCCTATGGAGAAGGTGGAGAATACATCGGTAAGCCAAGAATCACCTCCCCAACATGGCGGATTCTTTTCACTGCGATTATTTTAACATCTTCGTTGGTCTAGTCTCTTCCAAAATGGCCGCTTCTAACTCCTCCTTTATTACTAGCTTTCCAACCCAGAACGGCGCGTTACTTCAAACTTAACTCTGTGAAACTAATGGATCTCCGGGCGAAGTAAGTGCTATCTCCTTTCCTTTTTTCCTTTCTTTTCTCATTCATTTCTCCCTGCTCTGTAACTCGAGCTGCAGCACGGCTTCCCCGTGGCTTGCTCAGCACTTCCCATTCGCTTAGTTTGTTTGGATTACGACTCCGGAACTAATCTTGGGATCCTTTCAAAGTTTGTTCCCGGCGAGACTTTGGCTGCAGATACTCCGTGTGTATATTAACACATAATTTCAAACGGAAAAGCAGTGCCTTTCATACTCACTGCCATTCAGCCACTCTGAACTCTTATTGTAATTCTAGTCAAAATTAAACTAGGAATACGTATCTAAAACCCTTCTTGTTGTGTGACTTCTAACACAGTGTTTCCAAGGGGAATTTCTTTCTGAACTCGTCGGATTAACCCTGCATTGGACTTTTTGCCAATCTGTTTAATTTGTCAGACAGTCAATTTATATTTGCTATAAAGGCAAACACCCTCTCACAGACGCCAGGACAATCTACTACTTTGTGCATCACACCCGATCAAGACTTCCTACTTTGCGCAACACGTGCACCAAAAAGTTAATTTAAAGCAAAGGATATCTTGCAACTGGTAAGTCCACTGACTGCTTTCCTGATTTGTTTTGGCTGCTATTCTCCCTTGCATACCCCTTTATCCTTGTAACAAGAATACTAAGAAGGTTTCTCTTTCTCTTTATGCGTCTGGACCCAGAACACTGCAAATCCGCACAAAACTCTGCATCGCTCGTAAAGATAGGAAACTTTGCTTCCGGACCTACAGTCTGACTCTACGTTTGGGTTTTCTTCCCCAGGAGGGTTTCCCCTGCTTTACCTAGGATCTTGTTTTCACCTTATCGAGGTCACAGGTGGAGCTGGGAAAGCTCCCCACTGTTCATCCTTACCCATTTCCCTCTTCGCAGGTAAGGGTTCAGTGAACCTCTTTAAAAATATATTCATAGAAACTTTGTTGTTAGTAAATAATTGCAAGAGTCATAACAGAAAGTAACGCCTAAAATAATAGAATAAATGGACCAACAAATACAACAAATGATGGCGGGATTGCAAAATCTCACCACAGAGGTCCAGACCCTAAAAAACGATAATGCCGTTCTCAGACAATTAATGATGCAACACCACGACTTACCACCAGGCCCATTACCGGGCGGTAAATATGATGGTAATCCAAAAAAACTTCGTGAGTTTTTAGACTCATGTGTAGTGCAATTCGCCTTTAAACCTGCTTATTTTCCTACAGACCGCATTAAAGTAGGCCATATGATTTCGAATCTTGTAGGAGCTGCCCTCGCTTGGGCGACCCCACTAGTGATAACCAATAATCCAATTTTAGATTCCTATCCTGGATTCATCAATAGTCTGAGGGCAATGTTTGGAAGACAAGAAGTAATCATATCAGCACAAGAGCATCTATTAGACTTTCGACAGGGGTCTATGGAAACTTTATCTTTTATAACCCAATTCAAACAAATGGCCCATGAGACTGCCTGGTCTGATGATGCCTTAATTACCTTACTACGTAGAGGACTCAACGAAGATCTAAAAGACGAGATTTCTAGACTGCCTCGACCTGGGAATTTCGCGGAAATGATCACTATGGTTCTCCAACTAGATTACCGCCTACAAGAACGTAATACAGAAAAGAAACGATCCAGAAACCCCCGCTTACCTGAAAATACTAAATTCCATCCCAAATCCTCCAAAGAAGAAGAACCCATGCAAGTAGGATCTGCAAGAGGCCCCTTAACCACAGAAGAACGAACCAGACGCCGTACTTTGGGTCTCTGTATGTACTGTGCCTCCAAAGAACACGAGTTAAAGGATTGCCCATTGGTCCCTCCTAGAAGATCGGGAAACGCAAATTCCCGGTCATAAGGGGAACTATGATCCGGGAAGGAAAACACAGTTCTCCAATTTCTACCCAAATGGTGCTCATCAAAATATCATTGAGAGTGAAAGATCACCTACTTGACAACATCCCAGCTCTGATCGATTGTGGAGCCGCAGGAAACTTCCTGGATGACCACTGGGCCCACAAGTATCATATCCCTCGTAGATCACGTTCTACATTCATCCCCGTAGAAGGAGTGGATGGTACCCCCCTCTCTTCGGGACTTATCAAAGAAGAAACCGAACTGATAAACATGACTATTTCGACCCATCAAGAAGACATAGCTTTCGACCTCATAAGAGCAGCCCACTATCCCGTGATCTTGGGTCTTCCATGGCTCCGGCTACATAACCCTTTTATCAATTGGACAGCAGGAACTCTTTTTCTAGGTTCAGAACATTGTGTAAACCATTGTTTAAATGAGGGATCAGTAGGGTTTCACACCCTCCCGCCTATACCTCAGTCTCAGGAATCAACCTCCATCAAAGTGATGACAACCTTGCCTAACCATTATCATGATTATAAAGAAGTTTTTTCTGATCTTGAGTACAAAGAACTCCCTCCCCATCGTCGGGACGATTGTTCCATTGACTTAATTCCAGACCAACCTATTCCTTTCGGTAGGATGTACATTCTGTCTCAAACAGAAAAAAATGTCCTACATGAATACTTGGAAAGCAATCTCCGTAACGGACTCATCACAGAATCTCATTCACCGGCAGGTGCGTCGTTATTTTTTATCCCAAAAAAGGATACAACTGAACTTAGGCCCTGTATAGACTACAGAGGGTTAAATAAAATAACCATTTCGCATAAGTACCCCATGTCCCTTATTCCAGACATCCTAGAAGCCGTGAGAGGAGCAACCATATTCACCAAACTCGATCTGAGAGGCGCCTATCACCTCATCCGAATACGCAAAGGCGACGAGTGGAAGACTGCTTTTAGAACCCCATTCGGACATTTCGAATACAGGGTTATGCCATTTGGTCTCTCCAACGCACCTGCCGTTTTCCAAAGGTTTATAGACAATGTTTTTTCAGACCTCTTACTACACACGGTAGTGGTATACATCGATGATATTTTGATTTTCTCCAAGAACCTCCCTGATCACATCATCCATGTTCGGGAAGCATTAAGAAGACTTAAACAGAACCATCTTTTTGCCAAACTAGAAAAGTGCGTATTTCATCAACCCCAAATCCCATATTTGGGGTACATACTATCCGCACAAGGGACACAAATGGACCCCATCAAAGTACAAGCAGTTCTAAATTGGCCCATACCACAATCCATAAAAGAAATTCAGAGTTTTTTGGGGTTTTCAAATTTTTACCGCAAATTTATTCCACAATTCTCACGTACCATTCTTCCCATCACTAAACTTCTTAAGAAGAATCACAAATTTGACTGGACTAACGAAACCCAGGAAGCCTTTTTGAAATTGAAACAGGCCTTTACTACAGCCCCCATCTTGAGACTACCAAATCAAAAACTACCCTTTATAGTTGAATCCGATGCCTCTAACAAGGCCATAGGAGCGGTACTAAAACAGATGGACACGGCCGGAAGAGAACATCCTCTCGCCTATCTGTCCAAGACTTTATCCAACTCAGAGGTCAATTACACCGTCCTAGAAAAGGAACTTCTGGCCATAAAAAAGGCCTTACAAGAATGGAGACATTTACTGATCGGAGCCCAATTCCCCATTGAGATAAGAACCGATCATCACAATTTACGAGTTCTACAATATACAGAAACACAAAATAGCCGACAGGCCAGATGGGCTCATTTTTTCTCATCTTATCGGATAAATTTCACTTTTATCCCAGGCAACACCAACATCATGGCAGATGCCTTATCTCGAAAACCCATCACTCACCAACACTCCTTTCAAAAAGAAAAGATGTTCCCAGACTCTACTTTCATCTATCTTGTTAGAGATTATTTATCCACTATCAAGGATGTAACTTCCACAATGGAACCCCTTATCACCATTGACAAGCAAAGATTCAATCTCATCGCAGAAGATGGATTGTACTTCCATGATTCCAAATTGTATCTTCCCACGGAAGAATTAAGAAAGGAAGCTCTACAAATGAATCATGACTCCGTTATCGCTGGACATCGAGGCGTGAAAGGAACCTTGTTGCTAATTAACCGACACTTTTGGTGGCCTAAAATCTCTCAAGATGTGCAAGATTATGTAAATTCTTGTGCAGTATGTAGCCAAACTAAGACGTCCCGCCATCATCCCTCTGGATTACTGGTTCAACCTTCTCTCCCCACCAAACCATGGCAACAAATATCAACTGATTTCATTGTTGATCTTCCACCTTCCAATAATCACACAGCCATAATGGTTACTGTTGACTACTTCACCAAGCTTGCTCACTTTGTAGCCATTCCCAAAATACCAACTGCAGCCCAAATGGCCACTATATTTCTCCACTCAATCTTTTCTAAACATGGCCTTCCTGACACCATAATCTCAGATCGCGGATCCCAATATACATCTCGGTATTGGACCCTGGTCTGTAAAACCTTGGGCATCAAACGTGCCTTAAGTTCAGGGTACCATCCCCAGACTAACGGCCAAACCGAGAGACTAAATCAAACCCTTGAACACTATTTACGATGCTTTGTGTCAACCCTTCAAGACAATTGGTCAGAACTCTTACCCTTAGCAGAATTTGCATATAATAACACCCACCATAGTTCCATCAACACCTCCCCCTTCTGTTGCACGTATGGTTACCACCCTTCCAGCATACCTACCATCACTCCCTCTAGTCCCCATAGTCCCTCGATAACTTCCTTGATGGATTCCATTAAGATAGGTCATTCAAAGGCCCTTACCGCTTTAACCCATTCGAGAGAACAACAAAAGGTACAGGCTGACAAAAAAAGAATGTATACTCCACCTCTTCAAGTAGGGGACCAGGTCTGGTTAGCTTCTAAATTCCTCCCCCGCCACCTGGTACCTTCCAAACTCTCACCCAGATATTTCGGACCTTTTGTTGTTTTATCAGCCATTGGAACCGTAGCCTACCGACTGAAACTGCCAATTTCCTGGTCCAGAATACATCCTGTATTTCACGTATCACAATTGAAACCCTATATTCCGGATCGGTTCCAGAGAAAGCACATAACATCCCCACCGCCTGTCGATACTCAGTCTGGGCCTGAATATGAAGTGGCCGGCATCTGTGATTCCCGTTACTTTCGTGGTGTACTTCAGTATTTAATTGACTGGAAAGGATATGCTATATCTGATCGTACATGGGAACCTGCTTCACAGGTCCATGCTCCGGATTGTATTCGACGTTTTCACAGGTCACGTCCCTGGAAACCCGGTCCTAACCCCTCACAAGGGGGGCATACTGTCATACATAGGTATTCCCTATGGAGAAGGTGGAGAATACATCGGTAAGCCAAGAATCACCTCCCCAACATGGCGGATTCTTTTCACTGCGATTATTTTAACATCTTCGTTGGTCTAGTCTCTTCCAAAATGGCCGCTTCTAACTCCTCCTTTATTACTAGCTTTCCAACCCAGAACGGCGCGTTACTTCAAACTTAACTCTGTGAAACTAATGGATCTCCGGGCGAAGTAAGTGCTATCTCCTTTCCTTTTTTCCTTTCTTTTCTCATTCATTTCTCCCTGCTCTGTAACTCGAGCTGCAGCACGGCTTCCCCGTGGCTTGCTCAGCACTTCCCATTCGCTTAGTTTGTTTGGATTACGACTCCGGAACTAATCTTGGGATCCTTTCAAAGTTTGTTCCCGGCGAGACTTTGGCTGCAGATACTCCGTGTGTATATTAACACATAATTTCAAACGGAAAAGCAGTGCCTTTCATACTCACTGCCATTCAGCCACTCTGAACTCTTATTGTAATTCTAGTCAAAATTAAACTAGGAATACGTATCTAAAACCCTTCTTGTTGTGTGACTTCTAACACAGTGTTTCCAAGGGGAATTTCTTTCTGAACTCGTCGGATTAACCCTGCATTGGACTTTTTGCCAATCTGTTTAATTTGTCAGACAGTCAATTTATATTTGCTATAAAGGCAAACACCCTCTCACAGACGCCAGGACAATCTACTACTTTGTGCATCACACCCGATCAAGACTTCCTACTTTGCGCAACACGTGCACCAAAAAGTTAATTTAAAGCAAAGGATATCTTGCAACTGGTAAGTCCACTGACTGCTTTCCTGATTTGTTTTGGCTGCTATTCTCCCTTGCATACCCCTTTATCCTTGTAACAAGAATACTAAGAAGGTTTCTCTTTCTCTTTATGCGTCTGGACCCAGAACACTGCAAATCCGCACAAAACTCTGCATCGCTCGTAAAGATAGGAAACTTTGCTTCCGGACCTACAGTCTGACTCTACGTTTGGGTTTTCTTCCCCAGGAGGGTTTCCCCTGCTTTACCTAGGATCTTGTTTTCACCTTATCGAGGTCACAGGTGGAGCTGGGAAAGCTCCCCACTGTTCATCCTTACCCATTTCCCTCTTCGCAGGTAAGGGTTCAGTGAACCTCTTTAAAAATATATTCATAGAAACTTTGTTGTTAGTAAATAATTGCAAGAGTCATAACAGGCAGATCTACTTAGGTTAAATAGATTGAATTATATTACTTTAAACTAAGAGATTTGGTTTTTGCCCCGTCCTAGCTGTACTCACAATATATTTGGAAGGACTGGGTCTCGTCACGGATCTGATCAATCAGGCTAGCGGCACTTCACAGCGATCTGGTCTCTGGGTCTGCGGTTCTGCACGGTCTGGTCTGGTCTGGTCTGGCACTGGTCTGGTCTGTCCGGATACAGCGGTCTCTGCACGGCTCCTGGATCTCTGCACTGGTCCTGGCAAAAGTTCTTGGCAAGGGATTTAAGCAGCTCGCCCGGCTGTGAGTAGCTTGCAATGATTTGAGGCCTGCTGCAGAGAACTCAGCTTGTGGTTTTAGGCCTCTGATTTAGGTTCTAAAGTATAAGTTCTAGGTTCTGGAGTATGTAGCTGGAGTCAGTCTGGAACTGGTATCTTCTGGATGTTGTGTGGTCCGGCAAAATGCTACGCAGCAACTGGATTTGAATGTCTCTACCTGTGCCAGCAGTCTCTTTTTATGTGTTTTGAAAATGTGTGTGTGTCTGGGCCTAGCTAAGCCTGCCCCTCTCTACTTGTAATTGGCCCGTTTCTCCCCTCTCCCATCATTGGGGGAAGGAAATGTGAGTCAGAGTGATGCTGTAGGTTTTATGGGTCAGAGGATCCTCCCCTGGTCAGTTTGCCCACAAATCTATATTTGATTCAAATACATATGGCACAGATACACAGTTGTTTAAAATGACATGCACCCATCACATATCACATGAGGTATACTCTGTTCAAACTCTGCTCTTCCTGGGGGCTTGCATTCAGAAATGGCAACATTTTGCGCTTTTTAGTAGCTTTCCCCATATCAGATTTTTCTCCAAATGTATACAATTGTGTGCAAGGCATGTGGGCATTTAGATAAGGAAGTGTCAGATTTTTAACCTGCATACATTTAGAGTAACAACCTCTTTTCCGCTCGTAAACCCCCAGATCATACCACCGGGTCCTAAAACCTCTTAAAATGTGGGCAGAAAAATCGCAAGAATTATGGTATCATTTAGATAATTTTGACAAGTCCGCACCATGAGTTATACATCTTTCTTAAAATCATATTCTGGCCAACAGGGGTGTGTCTTCCCAGGTCACATGGTTGAGAAACCAGTTTGCCCACTTTCTTTAAGCTCAGCCTGTCCTCAGAGGGGGCTGCCCCTCCTCGTTTCTGCCAAGAGGAAGCCACTTTACGACCTCCCCTATAAACCATCTGCCTGAGTCAAGGAAGGGCTTTGTTCAAAAGGAAGCCATTTACGACCACCCCAATAAACCATCTGCCTGGGCCCTTTGTTTAGTTTCTTGCAATCCCCTGGTAACTCAATCAGAGAGTGTGTGACCTCCTTTTGGCAGGAGCAACAGAAGGCAGCCAGGCCTGGGAATGCATTTGTTGGGCAAGCGCCCACTCCTGTCGGGCAGAATTGGAATCTCTTTAAGCCAGTTTTTAGCTACATGTCATTTTTTGTTCCCCAGTTTAAGTCAATACAATTTTTACATATGCAGCTAGAATGCTGATTCTAAGTTCAAAACTATGACATTTTAACAGTTACAAACTATGTGACACTCAAAAGTAGGTCACTCAGTTAATTTGAACATTTCGATTTTGGTGGTTTTAATCCAGTTTCAGTTAGGCTGATGACATGCATAGCTCAGCCAGTTTTGTTATGAACATTGTTTTGGGCTCTTCATCTTCCCAGATTTTGTATGCACACATACTTCATTCTGCCAGATGTCCGATGGTGTTCAGTGAGATTTTTGGATGTGTTGCAATGTTTGAAAATAGGCATTTTGAGCTGGCATTCAGAGAAACCAAAGGTAATTTTAAAGCATTTTTGAGCTAACAGGCGCTGCTGTTTTACCTTTGGCACCCATTCCACTCATG
The DNA here is from genome assembly GCF_040938575.1 of Ambystoma mexicanum. Lineage (NCBI taxonomy): Eukaryota > Metazoa > Chordata > Amphibia > Caudata > Ambystomatidae > Ambystoma > Ambystoma mexicanum. The sequence continues at coordinate 1,534,840,494 of NC_090937.1, forward strand.
GCACCCTGGCCCATCATGCTCACACTGGTGGGTGGCAAGTTAGGCAGCCATTTTGGTGTACGCACAAACTGCGTGGTTCTCCTGGATTCTGGTGCACATGTGGGCTTTTTGGCCATCTTGGATTTTCTAAGCCCACAGTACCAAATGTTGCAGCATGATAGCTCAAACGTGAGTCAGGACACCCAACAGAATCAAAAGGACCGAAAACCAAAGGGTCGAATTTGTTTTTCTTTTTGGGACCCCCACCCCCTGAAACCGTGTTTTTGGGGTTAAAAAACACTTTTTTTTTCCTAAACGGAAACCCCCAAAAATATATATTTACAAAAAAAAAGTGACCCTTTTGTATTAGGTCAAATTGAGTCGACCGTTTGGCATTGGATCCTTTTGTATTGGGTACTTTAACTGGACACCGTTCCATGTTATTTCATCACCTGCAATTTCATCCCCTGTCATTTTAACGTGTACATTCCAACGAAAATGCTCATTGTTTTTTTTTTTTGGACAGGGGTCCCCCCATGATCCTCTCCCACACTTATTTTTGGCCATTGCCTACCCACCCAACCCTTATCTGCCCTTTCCCACCCCCCAAAAAAAATTTCGTGAGCATATTTGTTCAGGGGATGGAAATGCAGGCGATGAAAGGACATCGTACCAACTACATACGTGCACAAATTTACAAATCACATATTAGACCAAACTAAAAACACAAGGTATAAAAAACCTCTCTCGAGCGGTCGGATTAACAGAGCATTTTTCAATGGGATTGCCCCGTTATAAAAGGCTTCTGTGAATCAGGCCCTAGGTGTCTTCACTGTCAGTACAATTAATTGCTACTATACACAGCGGGATATGGTTCACACTCATTATCGATGTCCAGATCTCTGAGGCATCCATTTTTTTAGACACATGAAGGGAAGTGGCAAAGTGCTTAACGGGTTAGTGTAATGAAGAAGGACCAACCACAAATAGACGTTCTGATGTTGACTGCAGATTCCCATCTGCAATATCTACAGAGAATGTTGCTCTCTCTGGTCTTAGATCTAATGTGAATTCAGCTTTAGCCTCAGGAAATTGTATCTCCAATTCCTATTTTTAGATTTGCTGAGATAAGTTGGAATGAAGCCCAGACTCTTTTCGATTATAAGCGAGGAACGAAACAACTATTTCATGGTTGACTTTCTCGTTAAGATCAATCGCTCGGCTGGAGTATTTTTTTTTTTTCTTGGGAGGGAATGGAAATACCATCAATTCATTATCAATCGCCTCTATGTTTCCCAATGAATTCCGCATCACACAAACCCATCGCTGTAGGGTAGGACACCTCTGCTTTATGATAAACTCGTGCAGGTTTGTGAATAGCGAGCCGAAAGCCGGCATCAACGGCCCCTTGCATAAGAGTAACGATTTCCATAAACCATAGGCTTCCAGAGATTTTAAGCGCAATTCGTAGCGTATACTTCGGATGAGAACGCTATTGGGTAGAATCAGAACCGCCCCCATATCTTTCCTTCCGGTGTTTTCCATGCGATTCTTAGCGATTTAGATTTGGAACCGTATGTCAATCAGGTAACTATTTTGCCTTCGTTATATTTAAAAAATCAGGGGTGAGATTGAGAATTTTCCGGACGTTTTATCAATTTTTCTCATCTATGCAAGGGGCCCACTTTTCGAATGCTATACAAAGAAGAAATAAATAAATAAATAACTAAATCTGACCAGAGTTACCACATATCCAATGCACTCGCCAAACAACGGGAATGCCACGTGTCCACAAACGGGACTCATGCAGCCAGATTCTGACAGCAATCCAGTCCTTGACTCCATTCCAAAAGTAAAGACACGGTTCTCACACAAGAGCAAGCCTCATGCACGAGAGTGGTAACCTTTTAATTCAAATTCAACGTATGCTAAATACATCACACAAACATTGGCTTGCAGGATTTAAGGAGTGTGACAGGGCATGACGTAATGATAAGGTTGTGTTATTTATATAGCGCCTTAATCCAAAGCGCTTTACAGAGCACATCTTTACATACAATATCACCCAACTGAAATTGGTACTCATTTATCGACCTTGGAAGGAAGAGGGATTCGAACCTGCGACCCGAAGATCACACTCAGATCGCAGCAGCGAGCGCTCAACCCGGTGAGCTATCTTACCGTAGCAGCTATCCCCTCAGGACCCACGCCCACGGACACCCCACTGCACGGTTGTGATTTGGCAACCTGTAAGCACGCACTTTCTACCACAAATGTGAAACTCACAGATAAACACACATAGACAATCATCCCATGTGCCATTGATCAGCCATTGATCAGCAAATAGGCATCAGTCTGCACACACCAGGGCCTGCAGAAACAGATATGGCGATTGGTAGATTTGCAATGCACTGATACTGGCAGCCAGTGCATGCTACCTGGGTCACCTGCTCCAGTCACAATGAAGCCAGCCCTCAAGCCAACTGGGACCACCTGTGAGGCTGTTGAGAGGGGGTTGCGCCATTGGCACAAAGCACAAGACACCATAAATACCAGGCATTGCCAGATACACAGCAGCAATACCTGGCAAACAGGAAGTGGACCCATCCAGATGTTGGGAAAAAGTGACCTGAAGATGATCTCCCTAAACCCAACTGGCCCTAAAATAATAGCGCGCCTTCTATGTAATGTGCTGTGTGTATTTGAAACTAACTAGAGAATGTGGTTTGACTAAAAGAGAAAGCAGGGGTCGCCTAATAACAGCACCCAAAGCGAGATGAGAGCTTGCTGCTAAATGAGTGCTAAGAGCTGATATTGGCCCAAGTGGAACAGCCTCATGCAGCAATACTGTACCTGTGTAGACGCATGTAAAATGATCAGCAGAAAAGTACCTGGGAAGACATGTGTAGGCACGTGAGTGTAGTGACCTGATGTCGTTGTGCAGCTCTGATGCACCTAGCCATGAAGTATCATATGGTGAGAAGGAGCAGACACATGACAGCAAATGATGGTGCAGCACATACATCAAATGGGAAGAGGCTCTGGCTACTAATTTACCACAAGAATATGTGTCTAGAGAGACACATTAGAATGCCACTACACACCACACATGTGACAGTCATGCCCACGCGTCAGTCAACTTCTCTCCCATAAGACATGGGACTTGGTGCTCCAGGCCCTAGCACACTGAAGCCAGGGAGATTATAGGCCAGGCAAAGGAGGTGCTACCTTTCCTTCCATGGAGGTAATAGAGTCATGCATCCTGCCCTGTCTTCTCCTTCACTGGAATGCAGAGACGCAAGTCCCTGAAATCCACACAGACACCCATAGCTGTCGGAGCTCCCACGTATGACACCAGTAGTGCAGCTACACATCAGATGTAGTGTTAATAGTTTTACTATGTATGGGATCTACAAAGCACGATCCCTAAATAGGTATGGCATGTATTCTCATATTACCCTGGCACCAGGTGGGTAGTTTATCATAATTATCATGATTTTAGAACAGAGGTGTAGAATTAAATGCAACCTCTGCACTGTGGTGACTTGGCTGTCCCAGCACCTGACAAGAAGGATACCTGTGATCGCTGGCCATGCTCTGTGCCGCCGGATAACACCGGCTGCAAATCAGGATACTGATGCAGCAGGGCAAAGGTTTAATGATGCTTTTCTCAGGAGTTTAATGAAAGGGGACTCTGATTAGCAGGCCATACTCTCAGTGATGGAATTACCTGAATCATTTTTATTATTTAATAAAAATAAAAATGGGGTTCAACAGGTGGCAATTCATCACAGGCAGGTGATCTAGAATCATGAGTAAATGTATGCATGCAGGAGGCGTGTGGGATGGGTGGGTGAGAGTGCTCCTATGCATAGAAGATGGACACACAGGATTAGGTTTGAATAGATAGGAGGAAGGATATGTGAGACCTATGTTTCCTACAGTAGTTCCTCTGCTAGTCTGCTCCAGCTATTGGTACACACAGGTGCTCTCACAGATCCTGTGAACGCCCTGCCAATCCTGGCAAAGCAGCCAAATGCCTAATACTCCTGTACATTTATCAGCCAGTCAGCCTGAAATGTGAAGAGATGCAACCTCCCCAGAGGGCATGGTCTGGGCAGGGATGGGCAAGTAGTGGAAGCTAATACGGGTGTCACCACGGCCACTGGTACGAAAGGATGGGCGCATGATCAAACACCTGCAATCTTTGTGTGCCTCCCACATGCCACCTTCGCTGTGTTGCTGCATGCCAATGCCAATCATTGCTCGCTTATAGACAGACATTAAACACCACCTTTATTCCAAAAAGATATCTGACAGTTCTAAGAGCCTTCAGGGAAATAATGCAATGAAATAGAAAGGGGGCAAATCACAGAGAATGACCACTGAAAAGGTTCAATGTATGGTATATCAACGTTTTGCTGACAGGAGTTTTTTCAATGTAATTTTTACCGAAAACATTCCTTCGAAAAAACTATGAAATATAGACGGTGGGGTAACGCAATGAAAGTGGTAGGGAGGGGTTTGGGGTGGGGATACAATTATAGTGAAGAGGGTTTTGGGGGGAACCCACAAATATAAAAAACAAATATTACGATCCGTTTTTTGATGCAATTTTTTCATTAAGAATTACATGGAAAAATCACCCGTCGGCAAACAATCATTGAATGATGCATATCTTTCTAAACAGTACGTACTTATAAAAGAAGAGACAAATTAAAGTTTACGCAATGCCAGAATGTTCAAAAGCAAACAAAATGAAATATTACCTGAGTCAACCCCCAAACATGATGTTTGCTAATGCTGCGAAATCAAATTAAATATCAGTTTGACTTGCAGGCCTCTTTAATTCATTTAAAGCTTGGCTGCAGGCTATGTAGCCGCTACCCTTTCAATCATACCTTGCTAATTAAGCCTCTGTGATAACAAACAGAGTACAATGGCTCTAGGGCGCTTCCAATACCCTTTTCATTATGTCTTTATCACAGTTTCATGATTCCTGGACGAACTGGTGTCTATCGCCTATTCACATTTGCTGGGTATTTAAAGCATATCTCAATGTTCTTGCTTTAGCTTGTGGCAAGAAATTCTCATGTTTTTTCTGGTCCAGATTGGCAGCGTTTTTTCCTCCATTTACACGTGAACAGTGTGCATAATTGTCCTGATAAATCTAATATTTTCAGGATGTGTGAAGGAAGGGGTGACGCTGATGGGTAAAATATTCACCATGAATTAAGGAAACTAATCTGAAAACGCATGCAATCTGTCTGCATTGTGTACATTATGCAAATGTGGCATTGTGTACATTATGCAAATGTGGGCGTTTGGAAATATATGTAAATTGTAAATTGTAAATGATTACATATGTGGTCCTGGCTTGCGCCAGAATAGCTAACATCTACAGTAGTGCTCAACATCAAGCAGATACTTATTTAATACAGAATGGAGAAAACAGGTTTTGTCAAAATTTGTATAAAAAGTTGGTACTACGGAAAACAAAGACTGTTTTTGCACTATTCTTGTTGCATAACATACAATGAAATATGTTTCCAAAATGTATTTTTAGGTTTTGCTGAACACATAGTAAATAAACCAAGAGTTTCACTTTTTCCCTTATGAAACCATATATATAATACGGATTGGGGTTATAACATTCTTTTTATGCACGCAGCAAAACAGTGCTAAATGAATTTGCTCAAGTCCAAAGTTTAGATAATCTGACCCCAGGAGGGCTATGTGCTTCTCAAAGTACAATTGAGTGCAAATAAACGGTAGTGAATATCTAACAATAATTATTGCATGTATTGCACATGCCTTCAAAATCAGGAACATTGTACGGCTTATTTAACCATAAACAATTTTAAAAATATGTTTTCAAAAGACACAGTGCTGCCATTATAGATAATTTCTGTTTCACTTTGAATTGAGGACACCAGAATGTGTAGCTGCAATCCATGGAACTCAACAGCTCTGTGTTTTGAAAACATAAAACTCAAACCAACACACCCCAATAATATTGATTTGCTTACCATTTGGTGGCATGGGCCAAGCTTTAAGACTGAGGGTTTAATTACAGCTATGCTGGTAACAGTAACATGAATGGTATGTTTAAATACCTCCTATTTTTAAATGGCACCTACTTAATGCTTTTGATTGCATAACATATTTAGGGCTTGATGCATGAAGAAAGTAAAGGGAAATCTATACACAAGGAAAGGAAACTCAACATTTAAAAATAAGTGAATATGGACTGCATTCCTCACAAAGCAATTGAAAGAAACGCATGCATGGACATTTTGTGATGTCAGCAGACCAGCTACAACAAAAGTGTAAATGTCCACAGTAAATGAGAAGGTCTAAAAAAAATGTCTTCAGTTACATGGAGGAATACAGTGGTCTGCATTTAAGGGAAAACAGTCAAATCTGGGATGAAAAGCACAGCATTTTATGAAAAAGAAAAAGAAATTGAGTCCTACAGGATGTCTGCTTTCTTGTTGGCAGGACTGAGAATCAGTATGACAAAAATCTAAACCTACAGAGACTTGAAGTGTAAAACTTTCACAGGAGCTTGATTGCAAAAGTGGAATAAGGCCCCCGAAATAAAAAAACGACAACAATTAGAATATTTAAATGTGGAAAAGGAAATTATTGTACATGCTGCATTTGTGAATGAAACAGCAACATGGGCTAGAAAGCAAAACTGAATTCTGTCTGACTCCAGTCACAGGGATGGGGGTATGTTTTTCCACGCACATGCAACTTTATGACATTGCCTGGATCCACAACGGGACAAATCTTCTCTTTGTTCTGTGAACAGGCCCTGCAAGGAAAACAGATGCTACTCGTTAATAAACTCCAGTTGCTACTGGGTCTAACCAACAATTTCCTAAAAATACATGGAATATATTTTGAGAAGCAAACATGCAGTGAACTTGTCCCAAGTAATCAGCAACTTTCATCCAACTAGTCTTCTAATGGGGGATACCATTAACACTTACAGAAACCTGATGTCTGACATCGTGACAGCAAGTTGATGTTATCACTCAAAGTGCAGGGGACTGCAGCAACAAATTACCCTGAGCAGCCAAATTTCAAAGAAACTTCAGACAATGGTGGCATGACAACCAGGCTTTTCAGAGGTCATAAATGGCCCAGCTGTGAGCTTCAGCAGTACCAACATTATATGCTCTTTTACCAGGTCAGCAACTGGAAATACCATTCATATTTTGTGAACCCATCACATGGGATGGAAAATAATTGCAGATCAGATTTTTCTGAATATAATAGTAATGTTGTCCCTTTTTTCTAATTGTTCAGGATGAAGAACTCTATCAACTGACTGTATACTGATTTTTTAAATATTTGTTTAATTATGCAAATGAGACAAATGCAGATGTTTTTGCACCGAAAAGTTGCAGTTCTGTGACTCATATATTATAGTAACCATGCCGGCTAGGACGATATTCTAAAATGGTAATAGAATTCTTATGTTTATTATTTATTTTATTTGTTTATTTGATACAGCTGAAATAAATCAACTTTTCAAAATTACATAATTGGTTATACAAAATAAAACTATGAGCATTTCGAATTTCACATTGGAACACAAAGGGACAAAAGAAAAACACTGAAGCAACTTAAAAAATCACATAGAGAACACAAAAACACGTATGCATGCCTAGACCTTTTGAGGAAACCATGTAACATTGTTTAAGTAAAATTCTCATGTAAACAAAATAACACACATAAGTACATAGACATAAAATTGTGACACTAAGTAATTTAAAAATAAATTTCCGTAGGTAAAATGGTTTCCAAAAAATGCACCAAGGACTTCATGACCGTGAATCTAGAACTATTAACTAAAATGCTCCATGTCTCACCTTCATCCCATGCCAAATGTAGGTTCATTAAATTATTGAATTGTTTAGTGCGTATGGCCTTTAAGTATGGACATGTTACTATCAGATGTTGCAACGTTTCTATTGCAATAGAAGAATCACAAAATCGACAACATTTTTGATCAGCAGGAATGATTTTTCACCTCACCAGTACTTCCTGCGTGGGCCGCGTGGGCCACAAGTTCATCCTTACTCGTAAAAACTGATTCCTTATTTTTGCCGAAGGACATTTCACAAGATAGCCGGCAGCTTGCCCCAACCATTTAATACCAAAAGTTTTTATATTATAGTCTCTATATTTTAAACAGATATCATGGTTTTGAATCCAAACCCATTGATAATATTTAGCTTTGGCTCTTGATGGATTTTCGATTAAATACTGTAAGGAAATATCAGCTTCCAATAGAGTATTCAACACTGCACTTCGCCATTTCGAGGGGAAGGTCAGAGTGGAGGAAGACAAATATCTGGAAACCGTGCTCAATATGTTATTGTGAGTGACACCAAGCAAACACTTATGAAAGAAAGAGCACATGCTCCATTTGACCCTGCTGGATAAGGGTTTTATACCCAGTTCATAGCGCAGGATAGGCATGGGCAAACAGTTTGGCAAGTGGAGTACCTTTCTCCAAAAGGCTGCCTCCAATTTGTCCCAAGCCTGATCATTAGAATACAGTTTTGATTCGGCGCCATATGTGAGAATGGGGATGACTTTTTGCTCGTAAAACAATAGCAGGTGCTTTAACGAAAATGTGCCATACTTGTAGACAAGAATTTTAGCCTGTGATGTAAGAGACAAAAGTTTTGCTCGCAACAAGTTTGAGTATCTAGAGTCACCCACACTATTTTGGATAAATAATCCCAAATATTTGTATTCCAGAACTATATCCATTGGTTCTTGTTGTAGATACCAAACAGTATTTCGTAAGATTGCTCTCCCCGGGGGCCTACAGACCATAATCTGCGATTTTTCAAGATTTACAATCAATTGGTTCTCCAGAGCATATTTGGATAAGGCAGATAATAAATTCTGAAGACCCATTGGCGTTTGGGATATTAATACAAGATCGTCAGCGTAAAGAAGCCACGGGATATGCTGGCCTCCTAGTTCAGAAGCATCCGAAAGTATTCGAAGAAAGGAATGACCCATGTCAAAAATAAACAGATTGAAAAGAATTGACGCCAATGTACACCCCTGCTTTAAACCCAAAAAAGTAGCAAAAGATGCAGAAAGATGGCCTTCAATGGAGATCCTTACGCGCATGGAGGTCTCAGTATGTAGCTGCATGATAATTGACAACAAGGAAGCGGGACATCCAAGAGCGTTTAACTTGTGGAATAGTAAGTTGCGATTTATAGAGTCAAACGCTGAACGAAAATCAATAAAAGCAAAATATAAAGATTGTTTTCTGATGGCGTATTTAGACTTAAGCATGTTTATTGTGATCATATTGGGTAGAGTGCTTAGGCCACTGACAAAGCCTGATTGCAGGGGATCTACAATGGAACCTTTGTTTGCCCAGGTTTTCAACTTCCTCAATAATATTCGGGAATAAATCTTCCCAGGTACGTCAAGGAGTGAAATAGGACGATAGCTGGCTGGATTGGCTCTCTCACCCTTCTTATAAATGGGAATAACAATAGACTGTTTCCATGACAAAGGAATCTTCTGAGTGGCATTGATGGTTTCAAATATAAGAAAAAGAATATCTGCCCAAATATCTGGAAAACATTTAAGGTGTCTATTCGACAAACCATCCGGGCCAGGGGCCCCGGAATTGCTTACTTGTTTTATACAACACAAGATATCGTCTTTGTCAAATGCTATGTGGAAAGGAGGTAAGGCGTCAGGTATAAATAAACCTGACCGTACAGGTGGAGCAGCAAATAAGGCAGAATAGTGTTGAATCCACCTGTCCTCCGTAACATCATTCATCTGAATGGCCACCTGATGCCCTGCTGTGGCTTGATTTATGATGTTCCATGTCTGAGCTGTATTCTTAGTGGCCAAGGCCTTCAACATGTTGTTTCCATCAATTTGATAGAGCTTGGCTCTTAAACCTCTTACCCAGTTTCTATATTTAGTTTTGATGTTGGATAGGGCGCCAGTACGCCTAGATAGCGGCAACTTGGCAATAGCTCTTTTATCTGCACGAAGCCTAGCTTTCCTAGTTCTTATTTCGTGATCATAAGTGTGGAGATGAGGAGTTTGTTTATGTTTGTGTGCAATGGACCCTGGTTGAAATAATTGCATTAGATCATAATATAGTATGTTATCAGCGCCAGGACCTCCCTTTCCACTCATTACCTCAGCGTGATAGCAGTTCCTAAATGCTGCTAGGGAAGACTCAGTCCATGTCAGTCTGTTCCGAGCAGAATTTACGCTAAAAGAACCCGGGATGGATGCAGAATGAGATTGATTACTCTCAGACTTTGAGGTCCAAATCATATGTAAAATATTATGATCACTTGCTTCCGTTTGAATTATTTGAAAGGCTGTGATATTATTTAACATGTGTGCTGAAGTATACATGAAGTCTATAATTCCTGAGGACCCACCTCGATGCCAGGTGGACCTCGGCGGAATGTCCTGTGAAAAGACTCCATTTAACATGTGCAAATTTCGTGACTTCACAAAGGTTAACCATTTCTCGAGCCGCGTTCTTTCAAGATGACGTGGAGGCCCCAGACAATGGAGGTTTAGGTCACCAGCTACAAGGATAAGGTCAGTAAGGCCTTCGAGTATGACAGTATCAAGGGCTTTAGCGATACAATCCAGGAAGCAATCATCCGAAATGCCTGCCGGATTCCAGTAGACATTTATAGCAGCACAAGAAAGCTTGTTCCCAAAGATTTTTGTCATTTGTAAAAAAGAATTTGGAGAATACCAGGGCTCGATTTTTAAGGATGAGGACTGCTTAACGGCCGTCAACAAGCCCGATGTGGGACGACCCCACAATCCTTTTACTGCTGGGATTAAAAGAACATCAAAATTGTTCCATGATGGCACATTAATGAACCAGGATTCTTGCAACATAACAACATCATGATCAATTAACCACACATTCTTGTTATTTAACAAATGACTGTGACCTCTAGAATTCCAACTAATGAAGGACAAAGCTGGTTTTATCAAAACCTGATTCTAGCATTGACTAATTTTGGCGTTACAATTACATGTTTTGGCAATTGATAACTGGTTTTTACTTAAAGTTTGGTTTGGGTGTGGAATCCGAGGACTATTTACAAGAGAGTCTGAAGAGTCCGACATGGTCTGGAGCTTAAAGCCCAGCTCAAACAATTGCGTTTTCACAGCCCATATGGTGTTTACCACAATCCTCGAGTTGAACCAAAGATTGACAGACGTGCGGTTTGTTTGGTTAATAAATTCGACAAGTTCAATATCAATAGTGCCGATGTCATCCAATTCCGGGATTTCTCCGAAAATTGCCAGGACAGAAGCACGATTGAGATTGTATTGTTTGGCTGGCGCGGGCAGACAGGTAAGTGTCAATGCATGAACTGCAGGGTGCTTAAACCCTACTGTCCTGCGCTTTTTATTGTCTGTTCGAGGCAAAGTTTTAGAATTTTGCTGATCTACTAAACAAGCTTTAGTTTGAGAAAAAACAGATTTCTCGAAAAACTCGGTCAAAGATGACTGGATCACCAATTCCATGTCTCCAGCGGCACCAGTTTCACATGCGGAGACATTTGGTTCAATCAGAGGATGCGCTTGAGGGACAATTTGTCTAGGCGCAGCCTTCGGAACATTCTGTGAGGGTATTTGCGGTCGCTGTGCATCAGACACTGCAGACTTTACAGCAAGAGTTGGGTCATTTGTGGTAAAAGTCAAATTTTTAGGGACAGATTTAAGTGTCATGTATTCATCAATAGCGTGCCTTAATTCTTTGAGTCACGTTGCTTTATCTACGCAAATCATCGAAGGGGCCGCATCAAATGAAGAATCATTAGATGCCTGATTGTGCTGAGAGTTTTTAGATATGTCAGAAGCAACACGAATCAGGTCATGTTAAGGACTATGATCGACCACCGGGGCTACCGCCACCGGAAGGGAACCTGCTTTTTGTGTCTGCGATTGTGCAGAGTATTTTTTAGCGATCACTTTGGCCGCAACTACAGCATTAGCAGCTGGAATAGAGATATTTTTGACAAAGGATTTCATTTGCGAAGGACGTTTGGCCACAGCTTTGATGTTTTTAGATTTTTTTGCGGGGGGAGGCTTTTTAAACCCCAACCTACTAACATCAAAAGGGTTTGAATTTCCATCAAACAAAGGATATGTGGCTTTTTGAGGAAGACCCAGGGCAGTGTCATATGTGCCACTCACATGATCAGTTATGGGGTTCAAAAAACAAGGAATAGTCTGGTAAGCATGTGAGGAGACAGGAAACGGGAGGTAAGTCTGAGAGGCTATAGACCTCTTGCTACTCAGGGGGATATCAGCTGGAGAAAAGCTCTCCAATTTGGAAGCAAGCGTCAGATGCTCTGCCAATAGCTAATTGAGTTGAGTGGAATGCAAATCAGCCTTTTTGACTAGAGCCTCAAACAATTTTGCTATGGCTAAGATGGCAGTATTCATAGACATGAGGGCAATCCCTGTATTTACGCTGGAGGAGTCAACCGACCCTGATTCTATGATGCCCTGAGTAGGAATTTTACGCGGAGTAGGGGCTATGAATGACAAATTTGCTACAGACTGAGCAGCACTTATATTTGTGAACAGTATGGGGGATTTGGACACATTTTCTGAACGAGTGCAAGATGAGAAAGCAGTAGCATTGAAGTTAAGATCAATTACAGGCATCTCCCCCGTATTTGGAGTAGGAGATGTTGTCGACTTCGTAGAGGCAGTTATAGAAATGCCAGCAGACACAAGAATTTCAGCGGGAGGAACAACAGTACCTGTCAATACATTGTTTAATAAGATGCTGTCTGTAAGAGACACATTGGGCCTCATCACGACCCAGGCGGTAAGTTACCGCCTGGGCCGTGACTTTACCACCATGGCGTAAACTACGTTTACGCCATGGTGGTTGGCGGACTTACCGCCCCATTCGGACCTTGGCGGGGCGGTAAGTCCCCAATCCCCATTTACCCTTCCCCATTCCCATTTTTGCCCCATAGGGCATAATGGGAGTGGGGAAGGCGTTAATTACGCCACCGTAAATTACGGTGGCGTAATTAACTCCATGGTCCCTTAGCGCCATGGATTTTAACACCTGCTAAAAGCAGGTGTTAAATTCGCCATGGCGCTAAGGGACCTCGTACTCAGGCGGTAAGGGTCGGCGCTGTTTACGGCGCCGTAAACCCCTTACCGCCTGGGTCGTAATGAGGCCCATTTTCTTTAGCAAAGCTGATGGTGCCGGCTACCGCAAAGGCAGGTTCAACCGAGTCTTTTGTTGAGTCTCCCTCCGCTACCAACTTGATTGTGCGGACAATTGAATCCTTTTTTTCAGCAGCAGACAAATCATTCGAGCGGCCAGATGGATTGTGTATATTGTTAGCTTTGGTTGGTATAGCTAGGGACGGAACACTCGAGTCACAACAAAAAGGACGAATATCCATCCCTGCTAATATTTCTGCTTTGGTTTTAGATTTTAAACTCACGTTGCTCAAACGAGGAGTGGAACTCAAGCGTGGTTTCTTGATTTTGGCAGATGACAAGTTTTCAACGAGATTTTCTCCATTTGAGAAATGTAGAACTGAGGCTGGGGGCATGCCTGTTTTTAATGTTGAAATGCTGCGTTTCATTTTCAGTTAAAAGCGGACAACGACAATATCAAAAAGCAATAAAAATACAGAGTAAATAACCTCGCCCGATGCCGCGACAAGCGCGGCAAAGCGGCTAAGCGGGACTTGACCGGGACTTGCTCCGGTGCGCGCTCCCAGTGTTTTATAGCACCGCCCACACAAACGGCAGCAAAGCCTATTAAAGAGAAAAGTGAATTAGTTCCAGTCCAAATCTACTCATGTAGATCATAGTGAGCTTCTGTTATAATTCACCTTCTGGGCGTTGTAGTAAACAGAGTCCAAAGTTCACACAGCACAACAGAAATCCAAATGTCTTCAGCAGCGATCAGCGGCTAAGCGGGACTTGACCGGGACTTGCTCCATCAAAATGTCGACCCTTGCAGATCCCTCATGCTGAAAGGGCTGTGTATGCTCCATCCCAAATGCGATCCGCTACTTCCCTTTTCTGCCTCCCTCTGTATACTCCTTTCTTCTGAATTTGTGAGCCGTTTATAAGTGTTCTAGGATCACCACAAAGTCACCACAGCAAAGTCATCTTTTCGTTCTTCTCACTGAGCTTTTTCAAAATAGACATCTTACTTTCACTGTGGTTTCTAGTTCCCAATGTGTGAATTCTTATGTGAAAGTATCAGCAAATGAAAAGTGTAAATCTGTCACACACACACACACATCATATGTCATGCCAACAACAACAAAAATGTTTTGATTCAACTGAGTGAGAGCAATCTGGCAAACTAATTAGTAAATATATCACATGTTTGGAACATACTCACAAGTTCACAATGTTTTAATGTAATGATCTCCAAGATGACATCACATCAATTGGGAGTGAAACTAGGTTTAGAAGTTACTCCTCTCATTAGACTGTCCACAGTACAAAGGGGATGGTTTGGTGTGATGTCACATTGGCACACTGTCCAATCACATAGACTAACCAATCAATGTGGAGACATTATATACACCTCTAAAGGGAGTGGTTTCTAATCTATACAAGCATAAACCCATGGATTTTGAGGGGACTAAAAGACTCACTGACTGGGATGGACTGACGGATAGACTGTCTACAAGTAGGAGAAAGAAAAAAGAATTGATAACAACAGGAAGGAGAATAGAATAGCATGTCTTCCCTTGGACTCATTTTGGATTACTGGCAGATCACTGTAATAGAAGCTCACATGGAATTCAACTCCAGGCCTTTCTCAGTGGAAAAAGGAAACAGACAAGCTCCAACATAGAAGGAGAGAAACCAGGTTGTGGAGGAAAGCTGAACCATCTTACTGTCTGGTGCCCACCTGTTACTAGAGGGGAGAATTTAAGTAGTCTTTGAGAGAGTATTTATCAATTCTTTTACTTTATTGTTTTTTTATGACACACTTAATACCTCAGTTGGGTTTGTAAGTGTGGATGCGGGATTTGAATCTCTGCTGCTCTGCGTGGTTTTGCTTCCAAGACCACCTTGTTGCCCCTGTGCTATCCATCTGTGAAACGACCAAATGAAAGTATATATATCATTATATGGGGAGGTATTCTTTAAAGGAGAATAGACTGCATTCTTGCCCCTCTTATTTTTGAAAATACTGAGGCGGAATGGGGGTATATTAATTAACACTACATCCTGGAGCACCAGTAAATATGTCAGAAGTGTAGGTGCTTCTGAAAACACTGGACATGGTAACATTGATTGAAGTACTTTACATATCAGGATATATCTGACTAATGTTCTAGGTAATGACCTAGAACAGAATGAGAGACATGTCATATAATATCTCACTTTGTACTTTCCTAGAAAAATAATGTAATTGACATGTTGCTTTGTTTATATCACTGAGCAGGGTTCTGTTACTCATTTTGAACCACTGAAGGAAATAGGGAGATATGTTTTAACTGGCACCCATTTTTCCCACTTCAATTTGCCCACTGAAAAATGAAAGGTTTATACTTTTTATATAGTAATACAATAGAGGTGCCAGGCCAACTGAGCAAGCATACATGTTAAATAGACATGTTTCTTTTTGCAAGTGATTTACATGCAGGTATGTCAAGTATTCTGTCTTTAAATTGAGTTTTCTAGAATGCTGTTTAGAATACTGAGATGTCTATTGAATAGGGGGAGGTGTTCATTTTTCACTATGCTACAGGATTTATCCTGAATCCTCATTAATTTTTCAATGCATGGTGAATGAGTGCTTAGGGCAAACCCAATGTACATATGGTAAGAGTCTACATTGAAGATAAATGCAGCTTTACCAGTGTATTGATAATACTTTATTGTAGTAACACGGCACGGCCAGCGGAATGGTTGCAGAGTAGTCTCTCATGGCAGGAACATTTGGCAGTCTTTCTACTGTGTCTCTTGCTGGAGGAGGGGCTGCCTGTCATCCAGCAGTCCTGTGAGGCAATTGTACCTGTACTGCAGCACGAAGTGCTGCGCAATCAGTGGGTTGGTTGCAGAGTGGTCTTGTGTGTTCTGTCAGGGCCTGGATGGGGTCTGGAAGAAATCAGACAAATAACCTCACCTTGTCCCCCAAAACAATTCTGACTGGTAAGCCTAAAGCGCCAAGTGCTGAATAATATCACTCTGCATGTATCTGTGCACTGCCCATGATTTTACAAGCTATACATGCTAATTTGTATCAACTCACCCCCTTCAATTCTCCACAATCGTTATCTAACTGAATGGTTTTTTAATATGTTGTAACATGGATAAAATAAACATGCATATTGAGCATTTTGGCGTTCTCTTCAAGACTAAGGTAATTGACTAATTTTCGCTTGCTCACGTAGAGCTGGGCGGTATGGTAGCTTGCGGCAGAGTTCACAGGGATTTCAAGTCATTGGCAATGGAGTTAGCTGCCTCAGCACCAGTGGAGCAAGCAGGTGTAGTGATTGTGGGTGAAGGTGATATGGATTTAAAGCAGTGAAAAGCGGCTTTGTGCTGAGTACTTCCCTCTGCTGGTTTTCCCTTGTCTGGGCTCTTGAGTAGTTGGCATATGGTGATTGTGCACAGTGAATTAACCATCCATTATTATATTTTATTTAACAACTATGCAGCTGAGAATAATCTACAATGCTGGCAAAACTGTGAAATATGTTTCAACAACATCTACCATGCAAGTAAATGAGATTGATGTTCCAGTGTCAACCGCCGCTTCTAGTCTAGAGCGGGTAGATTCGAATGGCAAAATTCTTTAAAGTTCCATTGAGAAATGCTATTCCTGAGACTACTACAACCCACGTGTCACATTTGGAAATCCATCTTGGGCCCGGTAATGCCTCATCAGAGATTGACAATAATAATTATCTCCTTAATCTGTTTTTATCCATACAGACTGAGGTGCTACAATTACCATGCTCTGTAAGCCCAAACATACCTGCTAATGTATGCACAGAAGACAATGTGATACCTGATGTGGTGGTGGGAGTAGCTCACAGTCAAAGGCTCTCAAGTTCCCCAAGATTAATGGGGTTAATTGCGAACTCGGTTTGTGAGGCTGACAGAGCCTTCTTGGGATGAACTAGACCATTTGGATGGGTAACATGTATTACTCTCCATGGATGAGAATTACAGTCCTATCATACAGAGTGAGCTATTAACTTTGCTCTGAAATTGTTACTGAAACTCTATAATTTCATCTCAAATGGCACTCAGAAACAGACTTAGAGGAGTAGACTTCATCAAGTGCCATTTCTAATAAATTGGTATAACTTGGCCTTCTGGGAACACTTTAAAAAGAGTACCCTCTCGAGTGAAAGATACAACAACCACTGCCTCTTTGGCAACAGTGGACGTCAGAAAAATCATCGTTGTTGAATACCCTAACACTTTGGAAGAAGATGTAGTGGCATCTGAGCCTAATTATGATGTGGTTATTCCAAGAATAGAGAGGCGCAGGAGACAGAAGATGATTAAGAAAAACAATGGTAAACAAGTTACGCTTCATCAACTAAATAATGGTTATAATACCCTGCATGTCTCTAGCTGTACATCTAAGGCTGCCCCTCTCAGAAGAAGACTCGTAAAAAGGCAGCTAGAAGATCGAGACAAGATAAAAATCAGGAAGGTAACTTAACCTCGTGGCACCCTATCAGTCCATTAGTGACCAGTGTCAAATAGCGCAAGGTAACATGGTGTTTTCCCATCAGGGAGAAGTAACTATTCACTCTGATTTCTCCGAGACTCACTCTGTTGAAGAAACAATCTTAGAGCCTCTTCTGAGTGGGAAGGACTAAAGAGATGTTGGCAAACAAACAATTGATCCTGCAAGTTCCATTCTTATGCATACAGATCATAGCTCCCATCATCTACCCCCTACTTCTTTTACCTTCTCCAGACTATTTGAAGATGGCCATCCGCCTATAAATCGGCGTGCATTGCTAGATCTTTTTGGCCATTTACCATCTCTCTGAGTATTACAGATAAGTACAACAACCAATAAGAGACCAAGGGAGATAACGACCGACGTTTTAGATAAAGCTCCTTAAATGCAGCTAAGGACAATCACAAACAACAGGATCACAACGTCCACCTGTCTTTCCCTTGTTGTCACCTTGGTCATGACGACTTGGCCCATGGACCAAATAGGTACCATGTCGACACAAAATAATCAAAACAAAAACATATGTATACTCTTTTATGCTCAGTTACTATAAATAATCACAATTAAATCACTCATTCATCAAAAACATACACATAATTAAAGAAATATATAAAACCTACTGCACTTATAAAACACGTCTCATACAAAATTCTGAAACAGAGTACAAAAAAGTAGAAAACAGTATAGAGACATTAATTTGAAAAAAAAAGTGTCTTTATCGGTGAAAACATTTTTTTACACATACAACACCCTCTAAAACCCTGCCTATAAAAAACTATATGATATAGGACACCTTTATGAACACCAAATCAATAACACATAAATTAACACAGTGGTCAGTAGCTTATGAGGTTCCTTTCCTTCATGAATACCTCATGAACCTCTATCAGTGGTTTGAGTAGAATTCGTCCCCATTATTGCTACCATGGGACATACACTAACTGAATATGTTATTCTATTGTATTGTTGACTTATTACAATACCCTATCTCAAAAACCCAACATGTTTCATTCTACAATTTATTGTATCAAACAAGTCTTCTGAACTTCATCAGGGGGACCATCTGTACCCTTCCTACATCTATCATATTGATAGGGTGATAAACCCCTCTCAAAACAAAAGTCGATGCACTGTCAAGTCAGTAAACTCTAACTCTACCTAACACAAAGTCAGACCGTGTACTGCAAGTCAACATAGGATCTTGACCACGGCTATAGGGGAGAGTCACAACAATCATGTCAGACCACTCGACATCTTCCTCTTATTGCTGATAGTGTATATTGGCGCATGGACTCTACCATGCGTTCACAACTAGAAATCCTCATCCGTAAGAACCTGTGTCCTTCTTACTTAAGTCTTTTTGTTTAGATGTTCCACAATGCTTGCACGGCTGGTGCCGGCTGGTGCCTTGTTCTAGTAAATCTGCATCTTTGATCTTTGATCGTTGTTACTGCTACGGCTCCTCCGCGGCTGTGCATGAGACAAGACAAGTGACATTGATTTTGTGGAACAGATGAAGGGGTATAGTTCAGTTGTTACTTGGGTGCATTGTAAGGATTCTGAAATTCCAGCCTTGGTTAGAAGAAATGCCACATCGCTTCTAAAATGGAGTTATGACTTAGATCAAATAATAGTCACAAGTGAGAAACAGCAGTTACAGTGTAAATGGTCTGGTGTTGTGCATGCCCGATATATTGACTTAAAGTCTATGTCAGCTCTTAATTCTCCTAAAGTCAATGTACTAAACACATCTGAACATGTAATGGCTAAACCCCATTGGGAATGACTTCTTTCTTTGTTCCCAAACAGCATTCCTAAAAGCTTTCTTTTGATCTGCTCCTGGAATACACATAGCCATCATCATGTATTTGTAGAAGGTGTATCTTACAGCTTGTTCTCTGAATCTGACATAACATTATTCCAGGAGACATGGCTGATGGAAGATGTCATCTTTGAAGGTTATATCTGTTTTTCTTAACTAGTCAGAAAAGGTGATAAGAGCGCCCGTATGGAGGCATATTGATCCTCTGTTCCAAATCAGTGGTGGCAATGGCAACAGATATACCTAAAGATAATCCTAATTTCATGTTGTTAAATGTTGCATTTTATGATGTTTACCATGTACTGGTGCTAAATGTATACAATCCTCCCAGTCGAGCCTCCACTGAAGAGATCCAAATGGCGATCTATGAATGTATCATCTCTGATGTTACGAACTATCAGGCCATGGATCCTATTATCGGAGCTGACTTCAACTCTTCTTGTATTGATTATTCAGTCAATGAGAAGGGTGAGGCATTGGCATTGGCTAAAGAACTTAAGCAGTCCAAAATACATTGCTCAGCAAGATTGTGATCAACATTTATTTTTGATTAAGGGCTTCAAATGTTTAATCTCTCTGTGAATGGTGATGTGTCCAGCTGCTAAGACCTGACATAATGGTAACTTGATAATTGATTATTTTGATTGGACTACTGCTTTGCACAATAATGCCCAAGATATGACTATAAGCCACTTTGATTTTAGTGACCATGCAATATTAAAAATTAAGATAAATATTCTGTCTATGAAATCTCTGGATTTAGATAGGGCTGGGGTGGTGAAAGTTAGTAATTTCCAGAATAGAATTAAGCAATAAGGCCCGAGCCGCGGGGGCATTACCGAGTCAAGTAATGCCCTGGGGCCCATAGTTGTATGCCCGAGCGAAGCGTTTCAGAACAGAAAAAAAAAAAATCAAAAATAATGCCCTCCCGGAAAGGGAAAACAGAGTCTGTATTCCATTTCCATGGCGGCCATCGGGAGCGGACGCGCTGGGGACAGAAGTGTTCCCAGCGTGTTTGCTCCCAAAAAAGGAGAAAAAAGAAGGTAAGTGGGGTTGGGAGGGCGAGGAGGCGATAGTTTGCAGGGGATAGGGGTGGAAGAAAGAAAATACATACCTGAATCTCTGGCAGGGGACGATGGCAGCCTCCAGCCGTGAGGAGGCTCGGAGCGGGGATTGCCCCATTTCGAGCTTCCTCATTGGCTGAGGAGCTGCCACGTCCCCCCGCCGGGAACAAAGGATAGGAATCCCAGCCGAGGGATTCCCGGTCAGGTAAAGCCCTGGCGAGGTTTCACAGGGTCACTCAACAACAAAAATGACCTTGTCTCCGTGCACACTTTTGTGCATATAACTATGCAAAGTAATTAGCAGTCATAATTCTGTTATAACACTTTCAAATTTTGAATATTTCAAACCTAAAAAATATATATCAACAAAGACATTTCTGTGTATCTCACCATTCATTTCACTTTACAGTTTGCTATATGCATGGTACATTTTCCATTTTATAACTAAACGTTTCTTTTTTACTTAACAGTGCCTAGTACAATTTTCACAACAAAAACTAAAATGAAGTATTGAAGCAAACCACTTGAATTATTTCCATGCTGAATCTATAGTTTCCTATGAGGAATTTCCCACACTGCTACCTTGTGGGTATAGTCCCTATCTTGTTCTGATAGTAATAGTCCAAGTGTATGGCTGACTTCTTTTAAATTAGTTGCCTTTTTATATTGTTCTTTAATGCACAACTGCACCTAAATCATATTAAAAAATTTGGGAATTATCTCTATTAGAAATTGTTTAACAACAGAATACGACTAACTATAAACAAGGTGTGCTCCTCTACACCCCTATTACCAAAGCCTTGGCGAGGTCCAATCAGAATGTTGATTACATTATGATTGACCCTCGCCGGGTACTAACAGGGAGTTCAGATTGAAACAATGACACTATCATGAAATATATGAGTAGCTTGGATGCGGTATATAAAATCCTCAGTTCTCCGAATCCGATTATAGGCTGGATTAGCATAATTACTAATCATTATTTGTGTGTAGAGGACGAGGCCTGCTATTTAGGCTGGGAAGTAAGCATGTTAATCATTATGACAAAGTGATAACCCTTTTAAAAGATCTCTTTGAGCCCGGTGAAGAAAGGTGAAAAACCTTTATATTGACAACTGGAAAAAACATGCTCCAATTAGGAAGCTTAAAAATTGTTACTGCTCCTGGTTTAAGTGGTACCGCCTTTCCAGGTGTACAACTGTGTGGAGTGATCTATATGAAGTAATCCATACACATGATACGAAATGACTGTGGTTACTATTTAATAATCTTATCTCTCAACCACAGTCTTCTTTGGCTAATACCAGGGATGTCATTTAGGGGTCACCAGAGGACGCAACTGCGACCTCTGAGGTCTCACTTGCGACCTCTGTGGTCTCCCTTGCGAACTCTAAAAAAAAAAGCAAAAAAAAGTCGCCTTTAAAAAAAAAAAAAAAACATTGTTTTTTTTTTTTTAATGCAAGCTCCTGGGCTGTGGCCGGCACCATGTGGCTCTTTACTTCTAGAGTGGCAGGCTTTCTTGTTCAGACCCCTTAAAAAAAAGAAGAAAAATAAGAACAGGAGTGCCACAAGTCTAACACTTTCAGCACTGACCCTAAAAAAGAAAGAATAGGAATACCAAATAATGTGTCATTCAGGAATTCTATAAAACAATTGCTAGACTCATTAAAGGTTTATTACAGGCACACTTCAGGGGGTGAGTCACTGATTTAGTCTGCTCTTAAACGCCTCAACTCAGCCTTTCATCATTCTGGTGTCGATAAATGAATACCAACACAGGTTGGGTGATATTGGGTGTATATTTTTTCTGTATAAAGTGCTTAAGCGTAAGTACTTTATAATAACACATCATTATCATTTGGTCATGGACGTCTGCTTGCATTCATAGTAATTTGGTAATATGGACCTATACACACTGATCTTAAAAATACATATGGCCATCCATTCTTGTATGAAATGTACATCACATTATAGTGATATCGTAACCAAATTTTTCGTTGTGTACAATGGTATATGATGCCACTTCCTGTTTTGTCAACGGGAGAAAGGTTGTGTACCACTTCGGGTGGGGTCAAATGACATCACTTCCTGTGATGTCATCAGGGGACAAGGGTCGCGTGATGTCACTTCCGCTACCCCTGGCATTTTGGTGAAATGAGGTCCCTGGCTAACACTATAGCTAGAAAAACCTGGGAATTCCATTTATGTAGCAAATTTGGTACAAAAAAACCTCTCACTCTGAACTCCCATTGCACATTGAATTTGTCCTTTCATGAGGATGATTAGGTTCGTATTGTATGTACATTAAAAAAATCCATAGCACCAGACCCAGACGGTGTCTTCAATTTAATTATGTGAGCAAATCCTGTACTTTGAGCAGACGTACTGCTTATGCTTTTAAGCAAATTGTGGTGCAATGTCAAATTCCTGACTCTTGGAAGATATTTCATTTCATTCCTATATTTAAACGTGGCAAAACAAATGAATCTTCAAATTATAGTATATTATCCTTTTTGGATGGTCCAAGTAACATTTTTGCTAAATACCTTCTAATGAGGATTGAAAAATGGATTGGAGATATCATATTCTTATTTGCTTCCAGACTGGATTCAGGAATGGGCTCTCCGCAACGTATAATGCATTTATACTTAATTTTCTAATTAGACAGGCTCGGGCCAAATCTGCTTTACTTCTTCATATATTATTTGTGGACATCGCTTCTGCATTTGACACGATTGATTGCCCATTATTATTAGATGAATTAAAGAGGTTGAAGATGCCAAATGATCTTCTTGTTGCCTGTCAACTATTACATAAATATAATATTGCATGTGTTAAGTAAAATGGCAAAGGTGAACTGTCTGAACAGATAGAAATTGGTATCGAGCAGGTCTTTATATTGGCCCCTGCTCTATTTAATCTGTTTATGTCAGATGTGGGGGAGGCTCTAACTAATAGTTGTAACTTTGCTCTAAAGTTGGGGAATCTCAAAGTTTCATATCTGGCAATCGCAGATGACCTGACCATTTTTTATTCTACAAATGACAGTTTAGTCAGAAGTGGGAACACTGTGATTGAATATGCTAAACTTAACAACTTGGCTGTTAATTTGAATACATCTTAATTTAGGCGTTTTGGCCAAGTTAAGAGAGATAAGGAGTGTATTGTGACTCCATATAATTATTGTTACCTAGGATACAAGGTTGAATTAGTATTTCCATTGGAATGTTCTTACATCAATCACAATCAATGGGCAAATCGCTTGGACGGCTGTATCCTGGGTCTATCTAAGGCCACTCCCTAAGAATATAGTTGGGCATAACCTCCCTGAGCACGATTATACATGTGACTAGAGGGAATCTATTTATAAAAATAATGTGTGGTGATTCGACATCGTTATTAGGTCTGCTTAGGATGGAAATGCTGAGGAGGTCAACTAGATCTCTATCTGCATTTAAAGTTAGGAATGAGGAATTCCTTTCTCGATTGTCATGGTGTCCAGACTGGTCTGATGACCTGGGTGTACTATTAGGAGTATTTAAAAACAAAACCCAAGAATGTGACTGGCCCATGTGCCATGATTATATCGAATATTATTCTCATTGAGTACATACTCTAAACTATTCTTTCCCTATTGCCAGTCCCAAAAGTATATGTATATCAATTTGAGAGCAAAGTAGCGAGGCAGATATTTTTGCAGATGCCTCTCAACAAACTTCCAGTAATGGAGGTAAGAGGGCATGTCTGAGTCTTCCGATGGAGGAACATTGTTGTCGTCTATGTAAAAGAGGGGTGTTATTGAAATCCTCTATCATCTATTAACATTGTTCAGTGGCATGATTAAGAACTACGTCACACATTATATGCACTTTGCTGATTGTTTGGAGGACCCAAAGGGTGAAGTGTTTTGCCTTAACAGCCTCTCTGGCTGTAGCTTAACTAGATCCATAGCCCTAGTTAAGGTACGGCAGGCTTTTGACTTTGAATGTTCTGAACTGGTTTAAAAGCTTTTTAATCAGTGAGTTGAAACATTTTTTAAATGCCCACGGTCATGGTTTGAATGGTACTATCAAGTTTAGTGTGTTTAGTAATTCATGAAAATGTATGTAGAGAAATATGGAATTCTGTTTTATTTAGTGTGGTTTTATGTTTTGTTTTGTAATGTGAACAGATTGATTGTTATCTATTTGTGAGATGTTGTTTTTGACATGAATTATTTGTAACTGATATGCAATTATTTTAATATGTATTTGACATTTTAGATGTTTTTGTATTACTATCATTTATAATATAATTTAAAAAATGGTAGTAACCATTGACATTGGGTTTCATTGAGAATCATGAAAATGTATAATTTGCTTAGGTTCTAAACTGGTTTCATTATTTCAAGTTTTTAATAAACGGGCTGTGCGTGCAGTCCTGTGTATTGCGACATCATTTTATTAAAAAGAAGATTGACAGTCACCTTGTTCTTACACTTACCACAAGGAACTAACCAGACAGAGTGCTCTTCATTGGTGTGATCTGTATCACAATGTGCATCTAGTGATGTTACATATTCTTGCACTGGATGCCACTATAGTTGGGCAGGTGTGAGTGGAGGGAGTGTGTGGGACAGAAATATTATATTACATTATATTATGTGTGTTTGGCTTATTTACAACCAGTTTAATAAAGTGAGAGTTAGTTTATTAAACTGAGTTTCTGGGGTAAAAAAGATATATTACAATTAAAATCAACAGTTTCATATATGTTGCAAAATGTTTTTTGGTCCAAATGTTGTCGGTATATGTTTTTTTGCCTAATGTTTTTTTTTAAATCACAGAAAAACACACATGGCACTCTTTTTTCTTTGCCAGTGTTTCTATTGTTCCTCCATTTTTTCCAAGAGTTTCAGGTTAGTCACTTTTGCTATTTTTATTGAATTTCATTAATTTGCTTCTGCTTTGTTCAGTTGCATTGATGTCTTAAAAATAATCTATATTTTATGTTATGCTATGGTATAGTACGGAATAAATGGTGTGGTGTTACATGTTGATATTTTATAGAGCACACCAACACCACGGAGGTGGCTTCCAGCCACTTGGGTTGATCAAGCTGAAAGCTGCAACGGTGGATAATTCATAAACAGAAACATTTTTCAAAGTCCTCTTGAACTCAAGGTGATCATTAAGCTTTCCAACGGCAATCGAAAGGTCATTTAATAAAATAACTGCTCCATGTAATAAGCTGCAGTAACCAGTAATCTTTAATACCAAAAAGAGGGCTTCATAATATCACTCATGGAATTACCCACATTGGAATTACAGGAGCCAATCTAAGAACCAGACAATTTACTTTACTTTACTTTATTTTATTTGTATAGCCCATCCATAGACCCAAGGGCGTGCGGGCGCTCCAAGACAAAAACATTCCACTAAACAGATGAAAAGCCAAAGGCAAGAAGTCAGACTAAAAGGAATAAAATGTTGATAATAAGGTTAAAAGCAGCTTAATTAAAAAGGTAGGTTTTCAGCAAATCAGACTAAAAGGAATAAAATGTTGATAATAAGGTTATAATCAGATTAATAAAAAAGGTAGGTCTTCAGCTTTTTAAAAAAAATCTCAAGTGATTCAGTGCTTCTCATCTCAAGAGGAAGAGCATTCCAGACTATGGCATCAGAAAGTATCAGTGTTGACTTCATCATTCTGAATAGAGACCAAAAAGCAAAACTCCTTGTTAATAAAAATAAAGGTCTGTCTTTAAGTTATTACAAAGCTACTCACCATCATTATAATACACCTTTTTGTTTGAAAAATTATTTTTGTGTATGATGTTTGCCACTAGGCTCTGCCCTGCGACATCACTGTGTGCTGGTGGCACCAGAATCAGCAAGACGGCGGAAAAAGCCCTATGCGCGCTAAAACTATGAAAATTGCGCTGTGAAACCGGAAAAGATGGCCGCCAATCTACTTTGCCTGTTGTCAGTAGTGGAAGGAGACCACACTGCTGAAACCTCTCACTGGGCTGCCCACCGGGTGGACATGGAAACTGCATGAAAGGCAGTGCTTTATTACAAGGAAACCCAGAAATCGCTTTGAAATCCCTTTTTCCTTGGTTGCTGACAATACAAAATAATGGTTCAAAACATCAGAAAATATCCAACACAATGTCAGGAAAAGCAAAATCGATCATTAGAATATCCAGATTAAAAAGTGTGCTTGCCTGTGAAAACCTGTCAAGATATGGGCGCAGTACCACCGGCCGCCTGTATGACAGCTGTCAGTAATTGCATTAGAAGCTTAACCTTGTGCAGTTAAAATCAAATGGTTGGAATTAAGTGACTTGCTACCAAAAGTAATATAGGTTGCAACTATTTAATCTCTGTTTTAATGACTGGAATTGGAGTTCTGTTTGCCTGTTTTAAAATTATAAGTTTATTTTCATCAAAGAAAAACAAAGTGATTTTTAAAGTCAGGCTGATGCAAGCCAAAACTACAAAGCAAATTCCCCAGCTTGCCCCAACAAAAGTCACTCTCCTGCTTCCCACCTAAAGCCAAGAAATCACATTCAGGTGTTGATGAAAAGCGGAGGAGATTTGGGCTGCTGCTCCTGGGAGAGACAAAGGGCTTCCTTGGCTGTGGGATATGCAGATTGCAAGTGTCAACAGAAGCCTCTGCTAGAGGAAGAAGGCGGGGATTGCTCTTGAGCCACCAGAAACTTTGGGGGCGGGAACAGACAGTTTTGTTGATTCTTAAAGGACAGAAAAGTATATTTTTGAAAAGGACTGACAAAGGACTGTACGAATTTGTAAAAATTGTAAAATTACGGTAGTGTTAATGTGAATTTTTGGTGTACATTTTAAAAGGACTCAGAACGATGTTCTAAGAAGGCATAGTGAAAAATCTGGTTTTGTAGCAATTGTGTTGATGTCAGGAGCATGAAACTTCATATGATTATGCCCAGATATCAGATGCACATGTGTATACATTTGTGGACAAATCAGACAATTGTGTCCCCGGATAAAAGTGCAAAATGTTGATAAATTCAGACCCAAGCTCTCACAATAACTGGGCTTGGATGAATACTTGCTCCACAAAATATGTGATCCAGATATGCTATTGAGATCAACTCTGTAAAATTGTAAATATGTATAATATGAAATGTATATTTCATGTGCAAAAACAAAGGGGAGGTTTTTCCCTGGATCATAAAACACATTGTCATGATGACATTCTGCTTTCTTCTCAAATCAAGGGAGAAGAAATACCCTAGCCAATAGAATACCAAGGAGGTGTACCTAGGAGAATTCAGCAAGCCCAACCCTTTAGTAAATACATAAATAGAGACCACGTAGGACCTAGAGACACACATTCACCCACCAACCGATTGCTGGCAGAGCACTTTGCAAGAGAAATCCATATTCCAGACTCCAGACTTCAGACACTTTGAAAGCAGAAAGGCCCATTTCCAAAGCTTGGCCTTTAAAAATCCAGAAACCTGAGTTTATCCCAGACCTCTAAGGGGAACCAAAGAACAGCCTGGCTGTGCTATAGCTTCTTTCTTACTAAGAATTATTGCCAGAATTCATAAATCCAACCCAGTAGAACCATGCTGTGACCAGATAGCTGCGAACCAGAACCAGAGCCTGAGAGATCCAGTCAAGTCCCACGATGCAGTGTCCAGTGTTTTGCTAATTGCAGACCAGAGCGCCTTGAGTCCAGTCCGGTGTGCCTAGCAGATTTCCTGTCCAGAAATCTTAACTGACCAGATCCCTGATGTGTCCATTCCAAACATTGGTAGTGAGTATCCTTAGCATAGGACTGTCACTAGCATATGTATTGTCCATAAGTCATCCCTATCTAAACCCAACCTCTCATATCCAAAACTGTAGTGTTAGAATATTTCGTCTTGCCTCGTCTCTTTCTCATCCTATAGACCTTTTGTAATAGTAGTGTTAAGATCATATCTGCACTGACATATTTTCTGAAGAAAGGCGAGCGTCTAGGCAGGCAAAACCATCCAGGGATATCCTGATCTGGTGGCTGTGCTGCCGTGTAGTTTGCATCTTCATTTTCACCCCTAGTGTAAAGAAACCTTGTTTGTAAATTTAAAAGCGCATTCTTGTTTTCCAATTTTGCCTCTTTCTGAAAAAAACGACCTCCACAAAAACCCTCATAACTTCTTCACCATTTATGCTAGAAACAAAATTCATCTTGAGCTTTCCAATGAACCCAAACTCGTTTGGCTCAAATCTATAACGTGTAAAATAGTAGTTCATTGCATTCGACCTCAAAATTAAGTTTTCAACTTGCCAGTTACTCAATAATGATTGCTAGTGTTTATCTGAAACCATACAAAGCGGTTCCCACTAGTATTGAAACAATTTCAGTGAATTTAATCCATTTTCAGTGTTTTTACCATTCATGCAAAGCCAACTTTAAACCATTTTTGACCAGTTTGCAATCATTCCTGTTTCTCTCTCTGTGTTTGCTGGTGGGAAATTGGGATTGATACTATTTTGTTGAATTCTGTATTCCTGAAACCTGTTTTCTCTTCTTCCATCTCTTTATATTGCATATTGGGGGGATTGAGTAGTGTGCAGGGGGAAATAGTAACTACATTGCCTTTTGATTGAACACACACAAAAGTATTGTTTCCGTGCTGCATTATTTTTCCCATCGTTACTCCTGGTGAATAAAGAGATTGTTTTGCGTGACATCATCCCATTGGTGATCATGGTATAACCATTAAAATAGTGTGATATATATATTGTGAAATACCTAAAATAAATATTTTTAACTTTGCAAACCAGCCTTTTCCTGGTTCAGTGTGACCAGGAGGTATTCAAAGAGAGGGGCGTGATATAAGTGGTACATTGTTCAGAAATAAAAAAACTTATAGACACAAATAATTAATTAAGAGTTTCAGCTGTGCATCACATGCTAGGCATTGACTTAGGTGAAGCGCCGGGTTGAAATCACTTACAGTTTAGTACACGACAAGAGATTCACCTTTATAATAGGGTCCAGATTGGTCCACCCATCCCCATTGTATCTTTTTTTTCTCTTTTCAAAGATAGCAAATCTTGTGTTAAAAAGGGGTTCTTTTAGTCCCTCTTACAATGTATAAACCTTCCTATGGAATAATAAGAGCTGGACCTCTTTTGAATGTGAAAATCATACTTAAGAAATCAAGGCCTTAATGAGGTTCAGAAATTGGTGTTGTTCACAACATACATGTACTCAGTATAGGGGGCGAGTTAGACTTATTTCTATGGCAGAACCAGCCACCAAGCAGCTAGATCAGGTGATTGGGTTGAAATATGGTAAATAACGAGTTTAAATCTAATGGTTGAGTGGTCAGACCAAACTACAGGGATAGAAGAATAGAAAGAAAAAGAATGGTTAATGGAAAGTGCAAGTCCAGTACATGAGAGTCTTATGGGTGGGCTCATTAATTTGTTGGAAAGGTATGTCTTCTGGATCACGTATACATTTCCTATGGAGTAATGACATAAAATAAAACACAAGTAAATTAAATGAATTCAAATTCATCAATCTGATGTAGTATTTACAGATTTGTTCCAGGTGCTTTTGAATATGCTTTTTGTGGATTTTCTGTTATGAACAATTTTCGACTGGAATGACACAATTTTCCTTCCTATGGATTGCTTTTCCTCAGATGTTCTCTGAGAGCATCATGGTGGTGGAGATCTGTGTGTAGAGGAATGATCAAATATAGACTCTCGATTATTTTTGTTCCCCTTTTTTCACTTTTCATTGTTTTGTTTGGGTTGTTATGGTGTGTGAAACATTTTCATTTTTCATATTGGTGTTTTTTCAGTTGGAATATATCACTTACACAACCTTAATAATTACCATTTCACATTAAATGCAGTGGCATTCGTTTTTTCAAGCCCTGTACTTTAACAGATTTCTCCAGATTTTATTTTAATTTCTTCATTCTGCACTTCTGGTTTTTCTGTTAAATGTTTCATTGGTTTTGCCTACAACCTATTGACTTCTCAGTACCTCTTGCTACAGCTATTATTTTGTTATTGGGTATAAGATTGTCCATATAGTCAATGCTATACCCCAAAGTTCTATGCCTTCTTTTAACAGAGATTATGTTTTTTGCTTAATATTTGAGTTGTAACATGTCAAATACCTTAGTGAAATTCATGGCTGTGTTCATGTCTCGTCTCATTGCCCTTGACATAATTTAACTAAAGGATCTATCCTTTTTTGTGCTGTCTGAAATACGTATTCCCTAGTGTAGTCTCATATTGTTTTTTGTCTTGGTTAACAGCACAAATTGTGTCAGACATAGCATTTTGCTTCGCTAGATTTAGACATGGCCTCAAACATAACATTTTGCATCTCTAGAGTCAGAATTATGTCTAACTCTTTCTTCACCTGCCTTACATAAAATGAAAATAACATCTTCTAATTCTTACCTCTTTAGGTGAGTTTACTACCACCTGTATTTAAAAATCTATGATTACTTTTTCTACTTTTATTTTGTTGAAATGTTTCTTTAAAATGCACAAAATTTACAATTGCACCATGCAGTTTTATTTGGAAGAAGTTACATTTATGTTAAGGGAGGATCAATCTATCGCTGCTGTGGCAGAGGCCCCCAAAGCTTAGGGAGCCCCTTAGAGAGACCACAACAATAAGATGCTATGCCCCTATAACAGCCACCAGAAGGATTGCTTATATGCCAGCAAAAAAATGATTTCACTCTGCCAGGAAAATGGGAAGTTTTTTTCTGCTCCAGTAAAGCCGCCTGGGGCTCCCACCCAGAAGAGACATATAAATATGAATATATGACTTGTACTTTGCAGACATTTTGAGCACAGACCCTAATATACATTCTGTGCTCGAATTATTTTCATGAATGCCTCACTAATGCGTTAATTATACAAAATGTATGGCCATTGTTATGTTCCCAAAATACTCCTTGATTTTACTGAAACCTTCCACATAGGAGATTTATTTACACGGCGGGGGAGGTTAGCTCACTGATTGAATTGTTTGCATATCTAGTGAGAGAATACGTTATTGTATAAACAGTGAAGCATTTACAAATTGAACCATTACACTATGCAGACTGCACGCAAACATGACTAACCGAGACCATGGCGAGAAACCTAAAATATATGTTTGTGGTGTCACATTATTTAGTGTGTTATTGAAGGAGGTATGGGTGATGTGTGAGTGTTTGCAGTGCATCCATTCGTGTTTGACAGCAGGGTGCTGCATCCACAACCTAGTGATAGTGACAATGCTGGATTATTGTGCTTGTTCAACATTATCCAATGTTCTACATTGGGAATTCTGGTATAGATGTTGGCTGCAGCTTCTTAAATGTGTGTTACCCTGACCATACTGCAGAGATTATGCCCACAGCATCATGAAGCAAATAGCTCATAGTGTCATAACTTGTGGGTATAGCTTCATCAATTAAGTATTTAGTGACCGCACTGGTATAGATTGTGGTGGCAACTTCATGAAAGTGATTTACAGTAATCACATAGTCATAGGTTTTAGACACAGTTTCATGAAAGAGATTTACTGTGACCATGCTGGCATAGATAGTGGCTGTAGCTTTCTCGTAGTCGGTGCTGGGATGAGGCTGGTGCTGCAGGTAAGGTATTTTAGAAATAAAAGGAAAAATTATTTTTTTCCGCACTGCAGCGCATGTGCCCCGCTCCCCTTCCACCTGTCCCCTTGCTCTGTGGTTCCCCTTCTGTCCCTCCTACTTCCCACTGTGCATTGATTGGCCGCTGGCCCATTTGCCTTTCTGGTGGTCTCCAGACCTCGTAGTCCCCAGCACCATTTCTCATCGCCGGTGCTGGGGTGAGACTGGTGCTGCAGGCAAGGGATTTTAGGAAAAAAAGGAAATGTTCACTTTTCCGTGCCACAACACATTTGTCCCCTCTCCCTAGGTGCTGTAGTTCCCCTTCTGTCCCTCCTCCCTCTAATTTGCATTGATTGGCTGCTGGACTGATTGCCTTTCTGGTGGTCTCCAGACTTCGTAGTCCCAAGCATCATGTCTAATCATCGGTGCTGGGGTGAGGCTGGTGCTGTCCCTGCTCCCCCTGCCCTTTTCCCCATGCTCCGAAGTTCCCCTTCCATCTCTCCTCCCTCCCACTGTGCATTGATTGGCCACTGGCCCGTTTGCCTTTCTGGTGTTCTCCAGACCCCCAGCACCATTTCTCATCATCTGTGCTGGGTTGAAGCTGGTGCTGCAGGCAAGGTACTTTAGAAAAAAAAGAAAAAAATCACTTTTACACAATGCAGCATATGTGTCCCCGCTCCTCCTCTCCCTGTCTGAATGCTCTGTGGTTCTCCTTCTGTCCCTTCTCCCTCCCACTGTGCATTCTTTGGCTGCTGGCTGTTTGCCTTTCTGGCAGCCCCCAGTACCATTTCTAATCGTCATTGCTGGGGTGAGGTTGGTGCTGCAGGAAAGGTACTTTAGAAAAAAAAAGGAAAAGTTCTCTTTTCCGCACCGCTTCATGCAGGTCCCCGCCCCCACTCCACCGCCCCCATTGCTACGTGGTTCCCCTTCCATCCGTCCTCCCTCCCACTGTGCATTGATTGGCAGCCTGGCCCTTTTAGTGGGCCACCGTAGGCAGCCCCTGCTATGGGTTCCCCCTTGGCTATGGACAGCTCCAGTGGAGTCTGCCTGTATCAGCAGTGGCAGCATGATACATGCAGCCAACCTGCAGCAGCTTCAAAAGTTGGTTGAATCTGGGTGTTTTGCATTGTGCTATGTTTACAAAACTGAGCCTATGGCACTGTTCTGAATCTTTTTGGATTCCCTGCCATCCTAGATCCCCACGTAAGACATGTTGTGCACTGTTGTGTGTTACTTGTACTCCCCCTATGTCTTCCTTTGTGACCCCGGCCTCTTCCCCCCACTGTTAATCCCAAGTTTTGTGCCACAGCTGTGCATCTCTCTCTCTCGTCCCTCAAGGCCCATCTCCTCCCCATACCTCCTCCGCACCTTCTATTGTGCTTGCTGTTTCTCCCATGTTCTCTAACTGCTACTCTATCTTCTATCCTATTCCTCTCACTAAGTCTGGTAGGAAGAAGTTCATCATGGTCTCCAATCCAGGCCTCCCTATCGCTATTACCTACACAAGCACTTCCTCCAGACAGACCCTTACCAACATCCTCTTTGCCGATCCCTTTCCAGGTCCATGGACCCCCTATATGGCCTCTGATCTCACCCCTTTTTCCTCCTCTCCCATTAATGGTGGCACTCAGTGGGAGGTCCTCCTGGCCCCCTTCCAATCCTCCAAGACCATCAATAATGTTCACCTGAATGGAACTGTCCTGGTCCAGGGCCCTCAGCCCAATCTCCTCCTTTTTGATACACATTTCCCACCTCTTAATAAATTCCTTCCGTCTCTTACTACTCCTTCATGCACTCCTCTGGCTCCTCTGCCACTCCCTCTTCCATCACCTCCCTAGCACCCTCCTCATCTTCTCTGACCACTGTGCCACTTTCCTCCTCCGCCACCTCTCTGAAACCCTCTCCATCCTCTCTATCTATTCGACCATCTCCTTCCTCCTCTGCCAGCACCTCTTGTCTGTACTCCTTCAGTGAAACCTTTCAAATGTGGCAATCTGCTCCATGTCGCTGCTCTCAACTCCCGATCTGCTATCATACACTCCTCTGACATCTGCCGACTCCTCAAAGAAATTGATCTGGATGTCATCAGTCTCACCGAGATATGGTTCATGGCCAGCTCTGTCATGAGTTTTGACACTCTCCTCCCTGATGGTTACAAGATTCTCTCTGAACCCAGAAACAAATTTCCAGAAGGTGGAGTAGCCCTGATCTTTTAGAAGTGGATCCCTGCTTCTGTCATCCCTACATAGGCCTACTTCTCCTTTGAATGTCTGGTCTGCAGGTTCTCTACCTCTCCTGGCATCTCTCTTAATGTGGCCAGCATTTACAGGCCAGCTGGCCAGGTTGCCCTCTTCCCCTCTGGGTGGGCCAAATCCGCCTCCTTTCTCCTTGCCTCTATCTCTCAACGTCTCCTCCTTGGAGACGTCAACATCCATCTGGATGCTTCTAACCCCTTCTCAGGGCTTGTTTGCAATCTCTGCAACTTTCTATCTCGTTCTATTCTACCCTCTGGCCCAACACACTCCACCCGGCACACCCTGGATGTTCTCGTCTCCTCTGAGATCCCCCTCTCAAACCCACTCAGCAGTCCTCTCTCTTGGACTGACCACTTTCTTCTCTCTTGCCGCCTGATGCTCTCTGTCTCCCAGGTGAAGCCCACCGTAACATTGCCACCCACTTCCTCGGCCATCTGGCCCATTAAGTCTGTGTCAGTGGAGGCTTTCACCGCTACTTTATCACCTCCTCCTGTGCATGCGGCTGACTCACACTCTGACAAAGCCCTCTATAACATGCATCTCAATAGCACTAACACTTTTGATGTCCTTGCCGCTGTCATGAGGATCTGTTTGAAGCCCACCTCCAAGTGCAACTCTTGATATGAATACGACCTCGCCACCCGCAAATTACAGTGCTGGGTGGCCGAGAGGAAGTGGGGGTCATCAGGGGCATCCTCTGACAAAATGGTCAGTCGCCTGCTCCAAAGGCAATACAGACTCTCTGTCCTGTCCAAGAAGAAAGCCTACATCCAACCCCGTGCCTCTGCGGCCTCTAACAACACAGCCAAACTCTTTCAAATCTGCAAGGAGATGGCCAATCCTGCTGCAGTCAATATGGAAGGATCAATCAGCACACCTGATTTTTGTGTGAGTATAATTTGTAGGTTTTTGGAAAGTAGTTGTTATTAAGGTGCCGAGGAGAATAGAAACAAACCTGACATATGCGTTGCAAAGACATACAGAAATAGATAAAGTTCACAAATGTGGGAACTCCCGTCCTCTGCACTCTACAGGTGGCTTGATGACAAGTCCTGTAATTAGTTTTGTATTAAAGTAGATAATTAGATGATGTTCTTTTAAAGTAGAATTTGCCAAAATAAATGATTACTTGGTCACATATATATCAATACACATTTACAATGATTCATAAATTCAAATCAAATGATTTATTAGAAGCCCAACACGTTTCGTGAAAACAATTCACTTCTTCAGGGGCAAGTTTTCATAATCTTTACAAGACATCTGGAAAACATAATATTCCCAAAAAATCATATTAGTCCCAATTCACTCAATACAAAGTATGTTTTATAAACTACAAAGGATATAATCTGTCATCTTAGTGACAATCATATGAGTCTTTTCAAAAGATTCAACCACTTCATTTGTGGACATAAGTCAAACAGGTTGTTTAACACTGAACAACATAACATCAGAATAAATTCCTCAAAAATCATCAAAAAACCATTATCTAATTTGTGGATATGAAAACATTGATATCGAACTGAACATCTCAACATCAATCATTTTATTTTGTGTTGACCTATGTTGTCAATTTGGTCAATATAATATGAGGAAGTTTCTGCATTAAAAGAAAGAAAAAAATACCTATGGCCTTATTTCAATCAGTCAAGAGTCATCTATAGTGCGTCATAGAAGTGGGGGGCCACAGGCCTTCTGTAAGTGTGAGCTGAATGTGTAGAGATGTCCTAATCATGGAAGGAGATATTAAATCAGAATACATCACCCGAATTGGTGGTAGAAATATTAAAAAACCCTGGTATAGGCGGACACTTACCAACTAATGTACTTTGATTAGTTGAGGACAGGTGTAAGAGGATCCCTCCTATAGAAAAGGATTTCATGGCCATAGTGTCCAGTGGCAATTGGATTGGAAAAAACAGAGCAATTCACAATGAAATGCTCAGGGAAATCTGAAAGAAACCCAAAGAAGAAATGGATTTGTAGCAGGAGTTGGTAAAGAAGGAACTAGGAAAGCCCAAGTACCCGGATTTACTTAATTCATGATTAATCTTCATGTGATGCGCTGCTTGTGAAGCGATGCTGTCTCTCTCCAGGATCTGCTTTCTACCTAGTAGAAAGACAGTCCTTAAATACCCGCAAAATGGCGGTCGAGTGTGGCATTGTGCATCAGAAGCGCCTGACGTCACGGTGTAAGCACTGTGACGTCATAATGCGAATGCGCACTAAAGTAACAACAGAAAAACGAATACCGATCGGGTGAAAAATGGCTAATAGAGCCATAGCAAGTGTGCTATATAGATTGAGGCGATGCCGAATGACAAGTCATACTAGCAGAGTGAGTATGGTGAAAAATAAAGGCTAGTAAGACAATTCACCGGTAAGGAGAGTAAAACCACTGAAGTTTGAAAAAAATTTAAAATCAGAAGTAGATAAAAGAAGGATAAAAATATAAATATAAATAAAATAAGATAGTGATGAATACAGATGACTAAAAATGGAAGAATATTAATTAATGATACAGATGGAATTGTCTGATGGAAAATGGTAAAAAAGGACCATGGTCATAGTAAGTAGGCACAATGTGCCAATATCAATATCAGAGAACGTAGTCATAGTCATAGTAGTGGACTAAGTAAAGATGTCAAGTAATGGTCATTGTAGAAAATCACAGTGATCAACAAAGTACAAACACATGATAACAGGTAAAATAGATAAAACTCCATCAGTCCTAATGGGACTGTCTCGGTAAGAGCTCACATTCTGACTAATGAAAAACTGTTTAAGGAAACTGTACCAGGGGTGAGTTAAACTGCTGTGTGATAAGTGATCTTACTATTTACAGACCCTCTTGGTTATAAAAATGGACCCATGTAAAAATCTTCATTGAGACCCAATGGGGCTAATGCATCAAGTTTATGAATCCAATATAAATCTCTCTGTGCAAGTCGTTTGTTATTGTCACCTCCTCTGGGTAAATGTTTCATGGTTTCCAGGACAACCCATCTGATCTGCGAGATGTTATGTCTATTCTCATTGAAATGTCTGAATACTGGTATATTCAATTTGTGTCCAGTGAGTCTTTCCTTAATTTTTCTTGAGGTCTTACCTACATAGTATTTACCACATGGGCATTTGAGGGCATAAATGAGATTTTTGTTAACACAGGTGGCAAAGTCTTTCAGTGGAATTTTCTTACCACTGTTGGGATGTTGGATGTGATCACCTTTTAAAATGTTGGAACAATGCTAACAGTTAAGACAGGCAAATGTGCCATGTTTAGGTTTGGCCAAAAAGGTTTGTTGTAGACTTTTCTGTTTTTCAGCTTTAATTAATGAGTCTCTGAAGTTTTTACCCCTTTTGAAAGCTAGCATTGGGGGTTCTGGGAAGAGCTTGTTGAGATTGGTATCAGATTTTATGATATCCGAATTTTTCTGGATTATTTTTTTAATCTAAAAATCTGACTCAAAAATTTGAGTGAGTGTATCAATCTAGTACTTTCTTTTTTTGTCTTTTCCTTCAAAAGTTCTTTTCTATCCAAGGTTGCAGTACGCTCAATAGCTTTAATGATAGTATGCTCCGAAAATCTTCTTGTCTTAAATCTTGTCCTCATCTTCTCAAATTCATGTACCAATTGAGTTGTATCGGAGGTAATTATTTTTGCCCTTAGGCATTGGCTATAGGGTATGTTCTGTTTTAGATGTGATGGATGGAAACTTGCGAAGTGTAGAGTGGTGTTGGCGTCAGTCGTTTTTCTGTAGATTTTGGTGGCAAATGTATTGTCCAATTTGGTGATGATAACATCCAGAAAATGGATATGCGAATTCCCAATTTCCAATGTAAATTAAATGTTCTCATGACACCCATTCAAGTAACCGAAAAACTGTTGCAATTCTTCTTCTGATCCCTGTCAGATACCAAAAATGTAATCTATGAAACGTTTCCGAAAAATCAAGTTTTTATTCCAGGGTTCTTTTTTCAAAATATATATTTTTTCGAAATGGTACATAAAAATTTTTGCGTATGCAGGTGCTACCGAGGAGCCCATTGATGTGCCTGAGATCTGGAGGTAAAATGTATTATTGAAACGAAAATAGTTGTTGTAGAGGATGATGTTGATGATTTCGATTGCAAATTCTTTATGTATCAGTATATCCTGATGTTGTAGCAAGAACCAGTCTAATGATGCTATACCTTCTGCATGAGGAATCTACGTATAAAGACTGTTGACGTCTAATGTAAACAGAAGGACTTGAGATTCATTCAAATGCACTTCCTCTAACAGGTTCAAGAAATGCCAAGTATCCTTTAAGTAAGTTTCCGACTTTTGTACTAATGGTTGCAGTTCCTTGTCCAAATAGATAGCCAAAGGGTGAAATATGCTTTCCGTGCCTGCTACGATGGGCCTGAATGGTGGATCTTGCATGTTTTTGTGAATTTTGGGTAATTCATCCGTCTGGTCTGAAATCCAGTCATAGTCCACTGCTTTGTCGATAGTCTTTTTGATCACCTCTTTTATTGCCATGGTAGGGTCATTATCCAACAACATATATATGTTTTCATCTCTTAGTAGCTTCATACATCCTTCATTATACCTTGTAGTATCCATCATAACCAAAACTCCACCTTTGTCCGCTGGTTTAAGTGTGATTGTATTATCTTCGGCAAGCTCTTTGATACATTTCAATTGGTGTTTCCTTAAATTGGGCTTATTACTGGGACCATATCTTAGATGCTTAAGATCTATAGTGGTTTTATGTTTGAATACGTTGCTGCCTGGTTAAGCTGAGGGTGAAATGTGCTTTTGTTCTTCATTTCTAGGAACTCATGCTGTTTGCATCTGGTTGGGGGCTCTGGTATTGAGTCGAAAAATACTTTTAGTTCCATTTTTCGAATTAACTTAAAGAGGTTGACCTCTTCTTCGGAAAGTGTTGTATAAGCAGTTGGAATGAAGGAAATTCCCAAATTGAGTGTATCTTCTTGTGCTTTGGTAAGTTGTTTGGAAGAGATGTTGAAGATGATGGAATCCTTTACTTGTTTTTCTGTCTTTGTTTTCTTTTTCCCTCTACAGGTCTTTCGCCTCCCACTAAAAAAGGAGGTGGGTGAATTGGTAGATGTTGTTGGTGTAGTTGTGTTAGGTAGTTGAGCTTCACCTGTTGATTTGGTTGTCTTGGTGGTCTTGTAGAAGGTTTTTGTGGTCTTAAATTATTGTACTATTCCTGCCAGGAGTATACGATGTCACGAAGATTTATCTTTAAGTAAGTAAATCCGGGCACTTGGGCTTTCCTAGTTCCTTCTTCACCAACTCCTGCTACAAATCCATGTCTTCTTTGGGTTTCTTTCAGATTTCCCTGTGCATTTCGTTGTGAATTGCTCTGTTTTTTCCAATCCAATTGCCCCTGGACACTATGGCCATGAAATCCTATTGACCAAATTGACAACATGGGTCAACACAAAGTAAAATGATTGATTTTGAGATGTTCAGTTCGATATCGATGTTTTCTTATTCACAAATTAGATAATGGTTTTTTGATGATGTTTGAGGGATTTATTCTGATGTTAAGTTGTTCATTGTTAAACAACCTGTTTGACTTATGTTCACAAATAAATTGGTTGAATCTTTTGAAAAGACTCATATGATTGGCACTAAGATGACAGATTATATCCTATGTAGTTTATAAAATATACTTTGTATTGAGTGAATTGGGGCTAATATAATTTATTTTTAATATTATGTTTTCCAGATGCCTTGTAAAGATTATGAAAAATTGCCCCATTTGATTTGAATTTATGAATCATTGTCAATATGTATTGATGTATATGTGACCAAATAATCATTTATTTTGGCAAATTCTACTTTAAAAGAACATCTTCTAAT
The DNA here is from genome assembly GCF_040938575.1 of Ambystoma mexicanum. NCBI lineage: Eukaryota > Metazoa > Chordata > Amphibia > Caudata > Ambystomatidae > Ambystoma > Ambystoma mexicanum. The sequence continues at coordinate 1,534,880,888 of NC_090937.1, forward strand.
TATCTACTTTAATACAAAACTAATTACAGGACTCGTCATCGAGCCACCTATAGAGTGCAGAGGACGGGAGTTCCCACATTTGGGAACTTTATCTATTTCTGCAATCCCGCTGCAGTCTCCACCTCTCCTGTTCCCTTCCAGCCCCTCTGTATGGCACTGTCTTCTCACTTCACCACTAAAACTCAGGTCATCCTGTTCTCTCTCTACTCTTCCTCTCCCTCTACCTCTCTCAGTCCCGCTCTGGCTGACTCTCCCTCTCCTCCTTTGTTCTCCTCTTTCGCCGTGTTCACTCCTGACAATGTTTCTAGACAATGTGTTTCTCTGAAAGACACAGGAGACCCCACACTTTGGATGGGAGTATTACTTTGAATTTAGATAACGGAAAGACATCCAAAGGAAACAATTCAAGAAATGTGGTATGAAGGATTTTATTAAACCTGATACTAATTTAATATATCAAACAAATCATGATTAAATCTGCACTTGTAAAAACAATTTACATAGCAGGATGCAACTTTTATTAAAAAGAACACAACTATATAATACAAATCATCTTATTCAATCATCCAAGCATACAACCTCATCCATCCATTAGACAAACCACTCATACTAAACACCAATCAATGTACAATATAAAATCTATAAGAAAATTCAACACAGTTGATTCATCTGAAAAATTTATAGAAAGAATATGAATTCAGTTTGACGGGTCACAACAGGTAACATCAGTGGCATAGGCAATTAAGATGGGTCCCAGAGTTTTTTGACCACGACCTCATCTTAGTCCAAACTCAACCGGTTTCGACGTATATACTTTAGTGTAGTGACGTCTTCATCAGGAGTAACAAAAGTATATTCTTCATTCATACAGTGGAAGGCTGTACATCTCTGCCTTTAATTATACACTGGGTCCACTTGTATACACTGGATAACAACGTCCCAGTCGAAGTTCCGGGAATGTCCGAACGCTCGTTCAACCCGCGGCCATAAATGTGAAGATGACTCCCCGGATCCAGGAAGGGCTGCGTCTGATATTATATGGGCCTTAAGCGAATGAACTCTCCGGTTTTCACGATAGCTAGTCACCCGTATACCAGCTGGGTCCAATTGAAAGTAGCGTGTTTCTAGACAAGCCTGATCTATGAAAGTATCGTCCAAGCAGGTACTCCCCTGCTCCTCCAGAACCAGCAAGGAACACCTCAACACCCTCGCTCCAGCCTTAGTCAATTTCTGCAATTACTCTTTTTCCACTGGAACTTTCCCCTCCCCCCTAAAGCACTCCCTTGTGCACGCTCTCCTGAAGAAGCCTTCTGTTGATCCTTTCTCTCCAGGAAAACTACCGCCCAATCTCTATTACCCCTTTCTTGGGCAAACTCCTGGAAAAGCTGACCATCTCCCAGCTTACTTTCCATACCTAATCTATTGGTTGTGTGGGGTACATTTAAGGCCTAAGGCAGACACCCCTACAACAAAAACCCACCCAAAAACAGCTGTGCATTTGGTCAGATAAGCACATGGGGGGCGGGCGAGATTGGAACACAACCACCCAAGAATGGCTGCATTTTGTTGTCCTTCATGTGAATCCAGAGAAAATAACTTAAATACAGAATGACTGCTCTGATGTTCCAGCATTTCAAAAACTGAAGGCTGCACATGGAAAGGTCTTGCATTCCAGACTGTATCAAACTGGTGCCTTCATTCATTTCCAACATCACACAGCTTTGTCTATTCAAACACAGCCCTGCTGTGTATTGCATGTGAATACTATCAAATAAGGCTATCCCTAACTGAACGACTTTGTTTTCATCCATGTCCATGAAAAGCAAGTTTAGGATATTTCTCCTTTGTGAAAGATAGTGAGCTAAAGACTCTGGGTAAGGCTCTTGTAACCAGGACTCATGTCTGGCAGAGAGTCTCCCAGGACCCCCCTTGTTATTTGCATATTTCAAGTAACTTTGGGTCTCACCCTAAGTTACTAGAGGAATCCAGACGTGGACCCCTTGCTCACTATTCTTAGAAAGGCACAGCTACACCCTACTGACGAGGTTCAACCAGACCGAAACACGTGTCTGGGGTTGATGTTGGTACTCTTGTTCAGAGGAGAATTGCCTAGCATTTCAGTGCTGGACTGCCCCAGGGCAGGACAAAGACTGATATGTTTAGGATATTTCTCCTTTGTAAAAGATAGTGAGCTAAAGACTCTGGGTAAGGCTCTTGTAACCAGGACTCATGTCTGGCAGAGAGTCTCCCAGGACCCCCCTTGTTATTTGCATATTTCAAGTAACTTTGGGTCTCACCCTAAGTTACTAGGGGAATCCAGACGTGGACCCCTTGCTCACTATTCTTAGAGAGGCACAGCTACACCCTACTGATGAGGTTCAACCAGACCGAAACATGTGTCTGGGGTTGCTGTTGGTACTCTTGTTCAGAGGAGAATTGCCTAGCATTTCGGTGCTGGACTGCCCCAGGGCAGGACAAAGACTGATATGTTTAGGATATTTCTCCTTTGTGAAAGATAGTGAGCTAAAGACTCTGGGTAAGACTCTTGTAACCAGGCGTCATGTCTGGCAGAGAGTCTCCCAGGACCCCCCTTGTTTTTTGCATATTTCAAGTAACTTTGGGTCTGACCCTAAATTACTAGGGGAATCCAGACGTGGACCCCTTGCTCACTATTCTTAGAGAGGCACAGCTACACCCTACTGATGAGGTTCAACCAGACCGAAACACGTGTCTGGGGTTGCTGTTGGTACTCTTGTTCAGAGGAGAATTGCCTAGCATTTCGGTGTTGGACTGCCCCAGGGCAGGACAAAGACTGATATGTTTAGGATATTTCTCCTTTGTGAAAGATAGTGAGCTAAAGACTCTGGGTAAGGCTCTTGTAACCAGGACTCATGTCTGGCAGAGAGTCTCCCAGGACCCCCCTTGTTATTTGCATGAAAAGCAAAAGAATTCTGCTTCAAATCCACACGGCTTGGATTGACTTTTTGAAATAAGTCAACACGCAATATACTCAATTTAAAGATCCTCTCTCTTACATCGTGTCAGTTACCAAGAAACTATTTCCAGCCCATCTCTTTGTCCTGAAACTGACCAGCTCTGGGAATAGCCTTTAAGAAAGTTAATGCAAAAGAAACAACATTTTGTGACAGTGACAGGAGAGAAAAAGAACATGTGTAAACCTGCTTTTGCAAAGTAGAAAAATGACAGTTGTAAAATTAAATGTGAAATAAGACCGTGGCTCACACAGAAACACAATTTTACATATAGGGAGAGGGGCTAAAGAAATATGTATATTGTGCTGCTTTTCCCCAAAAGACACATCATCCTAGCTAGGCCCAGGAGTTTCTGTCAAACCAGTTTGGCAGCGGGGCCAATGTTGCACCTACCCATGAACAGATACTGCAAAGGACATGTGTTCTGTTCTCTGGGACCTGATAGTGTGATAATTACAGGTTCCCCAGACTGCTTGGAAGAACTGCCCCAAGGACAAAATTGTGGGAGTGAAGCCCTGGGTTTTGCCTTGTAAGTGTGATTTTCTCTCCATTCATGCCCAGTATCCACAGAAAGACTTTAAAGGGGAGTCATGGAAACCCTTGAGCATGCCAAGCCTGCCTGGCAGGGACATTTGGCTGTGTGGAGTTGAGGACCAACCACATATGTAAAAAATTCAACCGAGTGATTTGAAAGAGCTACTGTACATTATGACATTTGTTTCAGCAGCCTAAATAAGCAACAGTGTGATGTTATGCCAGTATTTTATGCGATTTTTGGACAAGTAAAATAAGACTATGGGCCTCATTACGAGGTTGGTGGTAGCCATGGTGCTACTAGCACCATGTCTACCCCCTTACTGCATACCGGGTCCGGGTTCCCTGAATGGGGACTTACCGGGTCATTCCAACCCTGGAGGACCCGGTATGTCCCCATTCAGGGAAGCCATCCCCATTCCCATTCAAGCCCCCATTGGGCTCAATGGGAATGGGGAGGGTTGCTAACAACGGGCCCGTTATTAATGGGCCCGTTGTTAGTTCCCTGGTCCCTTAGCGGGACCCACTAAAGGACCTCGTAAAGCGGCAGAAAGGGGTTAACGGCACCGGCACCCCTACTGGCACCGTTAACCCCTTACCGCCACACTCAGAATGAGGCCCTAAATGTGTCTTCCTGGCATGTGGTGGAATGTCAGTAAAAAGGCGTTTCTGAGTGAAGCTTAAATGACGCGGACATAAAATTAGGGGAGAACATGCCGGATAATAGTATGCATAAAAACTCATATCATCATCTCATAAGAGTATCCCTTTTCCCTTAGTATTCTACCTGTTCTGTACCTTTGTTCCCATCACAAAAAACGATTTCCGATTTTGATTGCTAAGCCCATTTCCTTAGCTGTTTGCTAGTTTAAAGCTTGAGTGTAATAAGAAATTGCAATTCTGCCGCATGTGATTTTTGTTGCATTGTGTTCCTCCCAACACCGATTTTCTCACCTGTGTTCATGTTCCTTTAGCACCCTGCTCAGTAGCTTGTATACTTATTGCCTCTTTAGTACAGCACACACATTTTTGTCGGATCTATCTGACCATAAAGGTAGACTGACCTCAGAGTAACTGAGTAACAATCTGTGTATGCTGGTTTGCTCAATTTTAAGGTTTCATTTTCTTCTTTGACCTCCCATTCTGGGGTGGTGGGTCGAATTTAAAAACATATTTTTCCCTCTTCTTGCTGACTCCTTTCCACTGCTTTCTATCCACACAGACTTTAGTTAGGAGGTGTTTGGGGAAGTTCTGCAGGGGGAGTGCATAACATAAGTGCCATCAATGATTGGGAAAAAGAGTGATTTCGTTTTCATTTCTGTGTTAAATTGATGCAGGTGATGTCAGAAAGAAAGTTGAAACCATTGTATTATAACATTTTGCATTCATATCGTCACCACACTTGTGATTGCTGCCCTAATTTTCTTCTGCTCTGATGTTTCTGTGAATTTTAAAAATAAATAAATATTTCTTTGTTATACACCAGCCTGGTTCATAGTAAAGTGCGATACAGGGTTTTTGTTAAGGTGGGTGTGAGATGTGTTGGGTGCCTTTTCAAACCAAGAATCCATGGTTCAAATAAAAAATAAAACGGCATGTTTATTGTGCGCCACCTTCAGTGTCAGTGGTAGAAGTCTCTGACCGGAGTGTGCCATGGCATAAAACGCGTTACAGTTTTCTCCATGACCATAAGTCTGGCTTTGGAGCAGCCAGAAGCACGGAAACTGCTCTCCTGAACGCACATGAAGACCTGCTCTCAAATCTCATCTCTAGCCCTCCTTCTATTCTCATCCTCCTTGATCTTTCCTCTGCTTTTGACACGCTCAACCACACCATCCTGATCAATCATCTCAGTGACAACCTGGGCATCACGGTCCATGCCCTAGCCTGTTTGGCTTCCTTCCACTCCGATCGACACTCCCAGGTCCAACTGGGGTCCTTTCTCTCGACCACTTCTCTCTCCACATATGGTGTTCCCTAGGGCTCTATCCTCTCACCCTGGCTCTACAATCTTTACTTGACACCCCTGGCCCATCTCATCTCTACCTTCTCTCCTAACTTTCAGTGCTATGTGGATGACACTCAGCTCTCCATCAGGCTCCCCTCAGCCTCCTCTCCTCTCTCGCTCATTCCTGATTGCCTATCCACAATTCAGGAATGTTCTGCCTCTAATGAGTTCTGTCTGAATGCCAGTAGGACTGAGCTTCTTCTCATTGGGATTCCAGCTCCCACTTGCCCTCTTTCACTCTGGTCGCCCTCCTTGGGCCCTCTACCTGTGCCTTATTGTGAGGCAAAAAACCTTTGTGCCATCTTCGACTCCACCCTCTCCTTCCCTCCTCATATCACAGACATCTCTAAGAAGTCCCGCTACCAGCTGCACCTCCTCAGAGGTATTTCTCCTTTTCTTGGACTACTGCAACAGCCTCTTTCTAAATCTGCCTGCCTCTACTCTTCGCCATATGCAACTAACCCAGAACAGGACTGCAAGACTTGTCCTTTGCCTCAAGCCTCAAGCCTAGGGATTGTATCTATCCAGCCCAGAAATCTCTCCACTGGCTCCCAGTGGATGCAAGGATCAAGTTCAAGAGGCTCTTCATCTACAAGGCCTTCTGGAGCCGGGGTCCACACTACATCCAACTATCTCTTCCTAAGCACTTTCCTTCTTGAGCCCTCGGCTCATCCACTTCCAACAGCCTCCGTGTCTCTCTCAAACTTGAGCAGGACCATCTTAGGTTCCGGAAGCAACTCAAGACCTTCCTTTTCACTTCTGCTTTCTTTCTTTCTCTCCCCTGCTGATGTTCTTATCTGCTACACTAAACTGGTTATCTGGTCTCCATCTGATCCTTATGGGAACCAGGCTCCTTCACCACTAGTAGACCTAGTGTACTGCTTCCTGGCCTACCACCCACCAGGGACTGTATCTGCAACACCACAGAGCACTGCCTCCTTGCACTTACTTAGAACCGGCCAAACTGGCGCAACCTACTTGAGCATTGCTTATTGCACTCTCCCTTTCTCTCCCCCTGGCACTTCTCTCCCTCTACTTTGCAGTTACATGATCTGAATGACACAAGGACTAGAAAGATTGTTTGTTTTGTTCCCCTTTGTCTTCCCCTTACTTGTCTTGTCGCACCTAGAAACACCTGTGTACAGGAGCATTATAAATGACATCATATCATATCATGTGGAAGTTTACAGTAATCATAATGTCATAGATTATAGGCACAGCTTCAAAAGATTTTCAGTGACCATACTGGCATAGACTGTGGCTCCTGACTCACTAGTTGATTTACAACAATCCTATTGGCATAGTGATCTCAGCTTCAAGAGAGTGATTTACAGTGACCGAACTGGCATAGATTTCGACCATAGTTTTATGAACGTGATTTACAGTGACCATACTGTCATGGATTATTGCCAGAGCTTCGCAAAAGTGATTTGCAGTGGCTATATTTGGCATAGATTGCTGCCACAAAATCAAAGTGATTTACATTGGGAATTCTGACCTATAATATAGACTCATCTTCATGAAATGATTTACAGTGGCAATGCTTATCTAAATTATGGGCACAGGCATTACAAACATGTTGCCCAAGGATAGCACAGGTACAACCTGCTGGTCTTGGACGCAAAACCATGCAGCGCAACAGAGGTTTGAATCCCGGATCCCCCCTTAGAAACAGTATTAAGCGTGTTATAAAAATTCTGTGTACTGTTGGTGATATGGCATCTACTGGATTTTTTTATGTGTTATCCTAGAGAGCCAATTGTAAATTGTGCTGTGTTTAGCCTATCCTATTTTACATAAAACTTGTGCTGTAAAATGCACCATTTCAACAGATTATTTTAAAATTGTTCTCATAGGAAACAAACTGATTACTCATACATTAATTAGGGCTCTCGTGCTATGCTTGGTAGCGTGCACTAATTTGTTGGAGATGTTAATGTTCCTACATTAAAGATGTTCATCTGTCGCCACTGACCATGAATCGTTTACAATTCCAGGGCCCCTTCGGGAGCCATCAGAACCTCTGGGCCCAACAGCTGCCTCCTGAACTGGCATGCACTGTTAGGGAGAATTCTCCAAAATTGCTAATTTCCCTTACCTACTCAGTCCCTCAGCAGCTTTGCTGGATTTCTAGGATTTATTTTTTCTACTTGGTACGACTGTGAGCCTTTTTTCCAACTCTTACATGGTTTTGCTGTGTGTGTTTAACATTTTTGTGTTCATAGTATATGGAGCTTCACCTACTCCACAGGCATACTCTTTTAACTCTGTGTTACACAGCACCTTTAGTGCAGTGACACAAGGTTGTCTTTTTTAGACTTCCCAACTCTGACTCCATTTTCTGGGACTGACTACTGTCTCACAGAACAAGTAAAGTTGCCATTGACGTTATTAGTCTTTTTAAATTCACAGACACAGTACAAATTATCTTACATAGAGTTCTGGAAAGGGTTAATAGTTATCCCTTTTTGTCTGTTTCTCATGGACCATTATTTTGTTCCCTTTTCATTAAGATTTGGCTGGTGGCAGTGGTAACTACCCTATTTTTTCTACCACTGTAAATAGCCTTGGTATTGTTTTAGGCTATATTAGTAGCCTTGAACTTAAACCCGCTGGACCATATTTACTTTTATACGGTTCCTGCTGGGTTTATTCACCATTTCTTTTTGTAAAAGTCTTTCTCATGTTTTACTCTGCGTGCCAAACCAAGTTTGGTTCCTTTGTACACCATCCTTTGACAGGCTTCTGCACAGAAGCCCTCCTTATGTGCCTGAATGTCTGAGGGGGACAGGATGTGAGGGAGGGGTTTGAGACTCCCTGCACAGGGTCTCCTTGGAGACCCATGTCACACTCTGGTATGATTGGCTGTGGTGACTGTCCCGGCGGTGATAGACAGCCAGGCTGTGTGAATGGGGGAACACTACATAAACAGCAGGTCTCTGGGACTGAGAAGGCAGACTCGCCACTGGATCGAGAGAACCGAAGAAAAGCTGACAGAGGAGGACCTCTACCACGAGTGAACCTCCCGGTGAAGCCCTGCTGCGTATCCGAATCTTCAAATTCGATGACAGGGAAGATCTGCAAGGAATCTTCTCCCCTTGAACTGGTGGGAACAACCAGTTCACCAAACTGCAAGCCAGGCCCCCTCCTCTTGTTGAATTTGCTGTGCACAGCTACAGTGAACCCGATAGCCAGGAGGATCGGACCCTGCTTGTGTTTTAAGGAGTGCACCTTTTATTAGTTGCTTTGCTCTGCTGCTGGTTTCTTCCCTGGGCAGTGCAGGACCCTCCAGTCATCCGACTTCGTGGCAGTCCGACAGTCGCTTCAGGAACTGTGAGCCTGCAGGACATGCCAGGAACGTCCACCTCAGCTACAGCCTTCTTCTCCATTTAAGGTACTGTTCAAATCCGGTTGTTCGTTCCGTCCGACTGTGGTAAAAGTGCATGAAATCTTTTGCCAATCCGAGAACTTGTCCTTTTCTATTCTTTAAAATAACTTTTCATCCGACCAACTTCGTTCCGAACTCTTGGCAAAGACATAACCGCGAACTACTCTGAACTGTGTGATCCTCTGCATAGACACTGGTCCATTGACTTTTGCCCAGTTTGCTTGATTTGATTTCCTCACTGTAGTTACTTTTTCTAGATTGCCCTGATGACTTACTTGTTGGTGCTGCTTAACTTTTGTCTAACTTTGTCTTTCCTTCCCTTTTAAATTACTGGAGTGCCATTTTGCTCACACTTCATTTTGAGCTTAACTTGTCCATAATCTATTGGGTGTGGAGTAGTGTATTAAGATTGCGATTTTTCAACTGCTTGATAATAGTGAAATGTTTTATAAATGATGTGTAAATAAATGTATATTCTTTTACTCAGAAACCTTGAGTCAGTGTTTGTTTGAACCATAGTAATTGCTGTCTTTTGTGCAACTATTGGTACTGCTCACTTGCTCTTGAGATAAGTCTGGCTGCTCAGCCATCGCTACCACTCTACTGTGTAGTACAGGCTTGTACCAAAGGTGAAATTGTACTGTCACTTGTAGTCTTAATTGTGTGTGGTCTTCCCAAAGGGTACTGCATATGATTCTGCCTAACATGCACATAATGATGTTACTGACTGCGCATAGTGGTGGCTGGAAAATGTGGCTGCCAGTGTCCAGGTACCATCCCATTGTTTCTGTTTTAGGTGATTAATCTAATGTTTGATTCAAAACCTAAGATCTTTTGCCTCGTGCAGCACAACCCTGCAGCAGCATTATCATCATACACATCATCCATGTGCTGTGGCCCGGAACAGCCTGGAAGTCTGTGGCACAGCATATGCTTCTTCAAGGCGCTTCGAGGGGAGGCCCTTAGCAGCGCTTGCAGGTGGACTCCCTCATTCTGTGATACGTCACTAGCCCCACTCAGGCTGATTCTCTCCCTCTGATGGCCCCCCACCTATGTGTCTCCCTTACCTATGGTGTTCCGCTACTGCTGCATCCTACTTGCAACCCCATGGTGCATCTCATTTGTACAGGGCTCTACTATGGTTGCACTTTCTAAATCCAATACACACAGTATAAATCTCATTTATGCATGTGTGTATGTTTGTATTATATTGTGTGCCGCAGGCATCCTCGGTTCTCTCTCTCCACACATGCTCTGGCTGACAACGATTTTTGTACAATCAACCCCACCACACGTGATTAGAAATGGAACGCTTGATGTCTGTTTCCTGAAAATCATTAATCATTTCAGTCTCTACTCTGACACCCTACTGGGCAATCCTCCCTTTTGAAATTCCAATATGTTGCTTTTACTCTTTTTTCTGTCTGTGGCCTTAGTATTGGTATTACTGATGATTGTGGTGAGCATTTTGGGCCAAGTTAACATTTATAACAATTCTCATGTTACCCCCTCATGCCGATGACATGGGAAGTCAAATGGGTGGAGCATTTGCTTTGGAGAAGGCAGCATGTCAATCAACAGATATTCTTTAAGACTAGGAAGCATAAAAATACCACGTGTTGTTAAAAATAACACTAAACATGTTATGAGGCTCTTAATCAAAAACCTAACTAGCGTTCAAAGTAAAAATGAAATAAAAACACCAGTGTGCATTTTTTACTCTCTAAATACCATTAAACCTTTCTGGGATATATATGAAAGAAAACCAAAGAAAATTACAAAAAAAATGTAATGAATTTATTTTTATTGTGATATAACCAAATCATGTTTTTTTACACATTATATCGGCATGACAAAATATAAAAATATGATGCAATCATTTCACTTCAAACTTCAACCACACTTAAAACAAATCTTGTCATATATTAAGAACAATGCATACAACCAAAGAAATAGAAAAAAAATATTTGAACAATTAATTCACTAACAGAAGAGGACAAAAAATATCCCGTACGAGCAAATTTGAGAAATGGAAGAGAAAAAGTAGAATCCACTTTCCTCTCAGGAGAGCAATTTACCAGAATTAATGTGGAATAAACCCGGTTTGCTGAAAACTCTTACCAAATTCTATGTAATTTCATCTCATGTCCTGAGATCATTCTTTCCCAGAACGTGTTTGATGAATGACGGTCACTAGACCTTACGAAAATTGCCAATTTCCCAAGTCCCCCTGAAAAACCTCAGTATGTGTTCAATGGTCTGATCTTTAGAATCGATGCATTCATGACATGAAGTGTGTGTCAGAAGTACCAGGCCCCACTTACTCAAAACTGAGCCCGTCCTTATCAGGTTGAGACGTAGTCTGAGGAAGTTCTGCCTATTTTTACATCAGGGGACTTCGTAAGGTATTTAGCCAAATAACCCTGTTTTTTTACCATATTTAGAAAATGAAGCGGGGATAGATGAAGCTCACATAATATCACTTGTTGTAATCCAATCCCTTAATGTAACAGCTTTTTTAACCTTCATAGGATTAGTGATTGATGTGTGTTCATCATGGTCACAATAAAGGAGGATCTCCTTTACTTTTTTTTTTAGATCACTTAAAGTATATGAATAGTCTAGATTTAAATGGACCAAAAGATCTCCAAAAAGCGTGTTTTCCATAGGGTCCGCAATTGCCCAAAACAAAGAAAGCAGTTTCCAGTCCATTTGGGTCTTAAGAGATCTTTAGCCCAACTCATACCTCAATGTACTATTTGTAGGCTTTTGGGCAGACTCAACACCTGCTTCACAGCTTCAATTTCTTGCCAGTCAATGGACCATAATAGTGGTTTAGCCTCTGGACCATAAAGTAAAACTGGTACCACCCTTTCCATATAGAATCTAATTAATGACAGAATAGAGAATTTACAATATAAGCCAGATATCTTTTTCATCGGGTGATGTTGACTGTGTACTCTTGGCCAATGTCTCTGCTAACCTTAGACCAATTGTAGGAACCGCATACAGGGTGTATCCAAGATAAATTATTTTCTTTATCACAGAGATTAATCGATCACCTATTGACCAAGGAAATCTAACTCCTCGGACTCCCTTATCTCCAAAAATTGCAACCCTAGATTTCTCAGGGTTAACAACAAGTTCATTTGCTTTCATGTAGTGATCTAATTCTCTCAGAAGTCTTTGCAGACCAACAGGTGTCTTGTTTAACAAGACAATGTCGTCCGCATACTTGAGCGACTTAAAAGGCGTTGAGCCCAACCTAACACTGGCCAGCGCTGAGGAGTAAATCTCCTGTCAGAATTCTGCGAGATAGAAGGTAAAAGGAAAGGGTGCCACCATGCAGCCTTGTCTAGCCCCTCTATTCAATGTAATGTACTCTGATAAGTGGGCATCTAAATTGAGTCTAACTCTCACTGTGTTTCCTTCATGGAGACTTGCAAGAATATCCATGAGTCCCTTCGGGGCTCCCCGCTTCTCCAGCTTAGACCAGAGCCGATCTCGGTTAACAAGATCAAATGCACTCGAAGGATCTATAAATGCTCCATAAAGCTTGCCTGCATTTGTTTAGTCATTATTATTTGTTAGAGAAGCCAGTATAATACAGTTCAATGATGTTGAATGGCCACGTCTGAAACCTGCCTGTTGCTTTGGGAGTATGGTGCCCTCCTTTGTCCAAGCTTCAAGTTCTCTCAGCACTAGACCAGTAAATAGCTTGCTCTCAGCGTCTAATAGCGTTATAGGCCGATAACTGGACAGGTTTTTCCGATCCCCCTTCTTAAAGATCGGCACAACAATGGCCGACTTTCATGATGGGGGAATCGATCTTTTTTCTATAATTCCTCTAAAAGGTTTATGGAGAATTTGTGCCCACAGGTCAGGATTTCTCTTGAAGACTTGGTAGGTAAGACCATTAGGTCCAGCTGATATCGATGATGAGGATTTTCTAATCAAGTCTAAGGTGCCTTCTTTACTAAATCTTAGTGCCCATATACCTTCTTCTACTTTAAAAGTGGGTTCACCTCGTGGTTTTAGGTATTTTTCACCAAAATACCTTATCCAATCAGGCTCTGACACAGTGTTTGTTTGGACACCCTTTTGATCGATATTAATGTTATTAATCAATGTCCAAAAATTACGAGTCGAGTTTGAACACAATGAACGCAGCATAGATTCCCTGGGCTTCCTGGGGGGGATGGGGTGTGAATTTCCATGGGGAACTCCATTGGCTTCTTCACATCTGAGAGCGGCGCTGTGGCTGCCGGCTCTCCTGTGGAACTTGTTGCAGCAGAGGGTGGGCCCTCCGTGGCCGGAATCTGTGGTGGGGGTTCACTTCAGAGGTTGGGGCAGTTGTTGCTGATGTGGATAGTTGTATGTTAGCAGTGGCGCTCCACCGATGTTTGACACTCTGCATGAGGACTCTTCTCCCTTTGCCCCTTGATGTCGTGGGGGTGTCCCCTGTGTCCTTGGCCTTGGTTTTTTTGTGGCAGGGGGTGCCTGAGTTGCAGTGCCAGGATCTTCCCTGTCTGTATGTGAGCCTGTTGGGGACAAAGAGGAGGATGGCATTGGTAACGGTTCTATGTACTTCATGCAGAATACGTCAATCATGCTGTTGTGAGCATTTGGACTTCATTGGTAGGGATGCAGGTGATGTGTCTGTTGAGTGGCTCATCCATGGATGGTTTTGTGTGGCACTTGTCTCTGGTGATGTGTGCATGTGTGTGTGTTTGGGTTTATTTGGGTTTGACACTGACATGGCCAGGGTTGTATGCATGTATGGATGTTTGCGCATCCATGAGGTGATTCTGGGCTCACATTTGGGGAGACCTGAACATTCACAGTGCATACTTTGATGTGTACACTCACCTCCATCTAATGTAGTTGCCACACCATGCTCCATGGTTCGGACTCCCTCAATCGATTCAACTCCAATCATGATGGCGCAAGTCTCTTCCCACTCCTTTAATTTTATCGGCGAATCAGATCCACCTGCTGTGGCTATGTTGTGGTTCGCAGACAGGATGCTTCTGACCCGGAGGCGGAGATCATCCCACCGCTTTCTGCACTCCCGGACAGTGCGGGTGGTGGTGCCCATTGCACTCACTTTCAGGGCAACCTCTGGCCAGATTGCCTTCTTGCGGATACGCATGTCGCTCGCAAATACCACGTCGGCATTCGCTGCAAGGGCCTCTGTGAGCATTGTTAGCTCCTCGGTGGTAAACTTCTCCTTGCGCTGGCGGTCGGTTGTTTTTTTTAATAGCCTTAGGCATGGTGAGGGTGTCCTTGTGGCTTTCCAATAGCGAAGTACTCAAAACAGGTTCAGGGGGCAGAGGATGGCAATGGATTGTGTTTTTAAAGATGGTCGCCGTGCTCCTTCCCGTTCCTGTGCAATGACGCTATTTCCGGTTCCGCTATTTAACGGTGACCGCTAATTGCGATGGCCGTTATTAGCGGTGACCGCTATTTGCATGTTGCGGGAGGTCAGAAGTGCTATCAGCGCTTTCATCGGTGCCGCTAAGGGTCTTTTTGGGGTCTTTAGCGGCATGGCCGTTGGGTCATTACCGGCATGGCGCTATGCTCGTGTCCGCGTACTCGTAATGGTACGCTATTAGCGGACTCTTGCCAAGGCGGACACGTTAATAGCACCATGCCGGTAAATTACGATTTTTACCGCATAATGTGTAATGAGGCCCAATGTCTTTGAGTGTGTTACATAAATCAATACCAGAAAAGTATACTTTTCTTTCTCAGGCAAAGTTTTCCGTAGTCCGATGATGGCCCATTTTACAAGTCACACTTTTGTGGTTTGTGGTTTAGCTGAAATTGCAGGCTGTTGTAAACAGCCATCATATAAAGAATATGACCATGCAATATTTTACTTCAATATTTTTTGGCTGTGATCCAAACGCTGTCCTCTTTCCTCCATGATATGTACAGTGAAGAGCTTAAATTTCACCTTGGATTTATAAGCTATAAAGCATGATAAAAAAGTGTTTACCATTCTCGCCACTTGGGAGTACAGATTATGATAAGGTTTTGACTGACTTGGACAACTGAAGTTAGTTAGCTTTCCACCTCCAGGGTATGAAAGAGGAGTTATGGTGTGTAGCCCTTATGAGCTGTCTACCAACAGGTGGAACTAATATCATTATTCAGTTGGCTCCTGGGGAGCAGTCAATCGATTCCAAGTTGATGGCTGCCATCCTTAGGAAGTTCTGCAACGTTACATAACAATACATCTGGAGCTTTAAAGAGATCAGAAAGAAAGAGAGTTTAATATTTGATGTGTTTGTGCATCAATCCTTGAAGTATCTGATTGGATGGCTCACAAGTAACAAAGTTGACATTTTTGTGGGCATGTTTAGTTGATTGCATGCCAGAGTATCCTTGAAAATTGTGAGATGATGTTATACCAGCATTTAATTCACAAGAGAATAACAGAACCTAGAGAGATAACTTAGGCTGCAGTATGTGAGTACTCAAGTCCACAAAAAAGCGCAGGTGATCACATCTAAGCCAGATGACAAGGGGCATCATAAAATTAAACCCAAGGAGGGTGACAATAAAGGTTCTCACCCAACTACTAAGAAAGGAGTCTAAATGTGTGATGGTAAATTCCAGTCACCTACATCATCTGCTCTGCAGAAAGGAAGGGTGAGGACTGGGGCACCCACATTCACATACCAACAGGGCTTCCTTACGTGCAGAGATCAGAAACCTAGGAAGGGGAACCTGCCTGCAAGGAGAGACCAAAGCTGGCTACAATTTATCCTCTTTCTTCGCCTACAATTATGGAGGCAAAGAAAGAAGATAAAGTCAGTGTGGGCATCATAGATGAAGAATACCCACTAGACCAATGACTGGCCTATTGTACCCTAGTGTCCTTGACCTGGAAAGGTTCTGGGTGTCCCACAGAGGGCCTTGTTCATGTAAATATAATGATCATTTTGGACCCTGTGTTCATCAATTGGAACATTGTGACGACAGTTGGTGTGAGAGAATCGGATCATTCCTTGTCCTACAATCAAGTTAGGGGATTTGATGGCCTCATCCAATGCCCATTGGCTATTGTAGAGTTTGGTCAGAAGGGTGAAACCTCTGAGCTTTGCATCACTGTCAAGAATACAATTCTGGTGGACTGTCTGCTAGGGAAGGACTAGCCTGATGAAGAAATAAATGCCCCAATTACAAGGTCTGGGGCCAAAGATTTAGCCTGCAGAGCAGCCCCATTGGCTATTGGTTTATCTGCTTCTGGTAGAAGATGGAGAGAGACCAGCCCTGCCTATACTTCCCACTCCAGATTCAGGGTCCACAGAAGCACTTGCTCCTACTGGAGCGTCCTAGTGGCCACAAGGTGCCTACTACAGTGGCACCAGTAATCTCAGGGTTACCTTTTGGTGTAGAACTGAAACCTGGGATGTAGGACATAGTAGTTTTAAACCTTAAAGGTCTACCAGAACTGAGTAACGTATCCTCAGTGGAGGTCCAAGTCAGATCGACCTTTGCCAAGCACAAGGACTGTCCCACTCTGGCAGATCTGCATGAACAGGCAGAGAAACAAGTTAAAGGGAAAGTCCCTAGAATGTTCAACTTGTTCTAGAAACATTATGTCTTGTACAGCGAGCCTAAGAATTATGAGGCTGGGACCAGCTGGAGGTTGACGGTTCAACAATGCTATAGGAGGTGCCCACTGGACTTGGCTCATGACATTCCTTTGACAGGTCATTTAGGAATGGCCAAGACAGACAACGGCTATTTGCCCAGTTTTACTGTAAAAATAAAAGAATGTGTCCAATCCTGCCACACTTGGCAACCATCTGGCAATGCTGGCAGGGTCACAAAGGGCCCTTTATTTTGACTACCAGTGTTTGGGAGGCCTTTTTGAGAGAAATGGCATGGACATTGTTGGTCCTCTGTATCCAAAGGATCTAACCTGGGAACCATTGCATCTTAGTAGTGGTAGACCATGCCACTCGGTACCTAGAGGCTGTACCTTTGAGTGGTGGTGCAGGCCCTGATAGGGATATTCCCCCATATCTGCATATATGAGGACCATGTGGGATGAATGTGGAGTAACTACAAAGTTTTCCACTGACTTTCAACCACTCAGAAACAAGACCCTCAGGTGCATGATAGGTGGCCTGGAAGAGTCCATGGGGGGAAAGTGGGATATTTTCTATGCATACTCTTCTTCTACCGGGAAGGGCCACAGGACATTATTGAGTTCCCGTCTCCTTGAACTCCTGTTTGGCCACCCTGTTAGGGTGCTAAGCCTGGAGCGAGGAGGATGGGAGGGAAATCCCTAAACTGAATCCCATGAAATAGTGTCATAGACACAACATCCCCTGTTAGCTTCACACTTCCTTGTTTCTATACTTCCCTCACAATGTTGTCACTTAAGATTGTATAGCTCTCTATTGCAATAAATGCCAATAATGCCATAATAATATTAATAATAATAATAATAATAATAATAATAATAATAATAATAATAATAATAATAATAATAATATTAATAATAATAATAATAATAATTGTACCTGGCCTCAATTCCAGAATACACAGAAAATGAAGATTAGCCAAGAGCTCATGAAACAAATAGCCAAACAGGGCTCACCTGAACAATGGTGATGATGGATGCATCCCCACAGTTTGCAGGGGTATAGTCCTGTAATGCACACTAAACTTCTGCAGCTTTACCAGGCATCCTGGCCCGACAAGGGTGAAGGGCCTTTGTGCTGGACCTTGGTGAGGGGCCGGTGTCACCTGCTGGATCCTCTCTTTATTGATACCAAGGCCTGAGGCAGACACATCAGGTCTTTCATGTCAATCAACTGAAGCACTATTACATCCAGGGTGACTCAATGATGGGTCTGGGCACTGATTATGAGATTGACAAGTAGACAGATACCTTCTTAGACTTGTTGCACACTGAGTCCAGTGACAAGTGTCTGGATGGAGTCCAGAACTCCCCACAGCGTGCCAAACAGCAATTACAAGACTGCCAGTAGCTGTTGTTCAGTTTGAATGTTTGTTCTCACTCACTCCAGGGAAGATAGATTGGTGCATTCATGTCATCTATACTGGAGACAGTAATGTGAGGGACCAGGACTAAGACACAGATGCAGAGGCGTATGATTTAGTACATACGTTTGTATTAACACAATGAAAAGGGGTTGGGAAATATCTCTATGCCAATGTTTCCCAACCTCAAACAAAACTAAGGGTCTGTCAATGTCAGAATGTCCAAAGAAAAACATTCTGTGACCAAAGTACTGATCTGCCCTCACATTCTAAAAATCAACTCTAAGGTGAAAAGGGAACATGTCTTTAGCTTTTAGTAGTGCACAAATGTTCCTTGTTCTGTTTTATAGAAAAATACCAGCTCCTTAAGTTCCGCTTGATAGACAACACAACTGGTATACAAACCTGGCTATAAATTGTTTACTCTCCTGACAATATTTTTCCACAACCTATTGCTAGTCCTGATGTATCCTTATCAGGAATTCCTTGAGTACTGTATAATATACACTGTTCAACTTGACAATGATTGCTGTGCCTTCCTGCCTGGACTTTCTCACATGAACAAGCTTACAACTTGCATCTGCCTGGTGTACTCTCCTGCCGTGCTACTTTCTTATATGAACACACTTGCAATTTTCATCTGCCTGGTTTACTCTACTGCCAGGGCTTTTCATAGTTAAGGTGAGTCAGAGACACATAGGAACCATAGCAACCCCTCAAAATTCTGTTGTTAATAACTTTTGAACTGAGTAACGGATTTGACCGAAATCTAGAAAGTCTGAAGGCTCCCCCAGACTGCAAAGTTTCATAAATATTTGTTAAAAAATAAGAAGGTTATTAAGCATCAAACATTTTTTTTCTCCAAAAGTGTTGCATACTTCCTATTCATTTTACCATAGACAAAAACGTCAATGTTTGCCAAAGCACACAGCCCAGACCACTGGATGGATTTTGACAAGGTCTGAAACAATTCGGGCACAAAGCATTCAAAAGAGTGCTTTACTTGGTTTGGGGTTATTCTGTGCAGTAGATATTTAAATATTTGACGGAGAAGGGGGTGCCCCTTTGCCCTAAAGAAATAAAGATATCTCCCATGGTGCATTGCAGGATTATGGTCTTCAGAAATGAAACAACCACCATCTTCTTTTTCTCTCGATGCAAGAGATATTTGGGGCTATAGCCGAGTATATGAGAAAATGAAATGCAGTAAAAAGCTATAGCAGGTCAAAGAGCATGGAAATGCCATGAGGCTAGAGGGCACCAAGTGAAATTTTGGAGTTGAAGGGGGTCTAAGGACAGAGTTTGCAGCACAACGCTTTCTGTAGCCTCAGCTATAGCCCCCATCTGAAAGCAAACTGCAACACAGAAACAGCCTGTGTTGTGGGGTGAAAGGGAAAGAGGAGTTGAGGTGGGGAGGCCATCTCAGGAGTAGGGGAAAGGGAGCTGGCACAGATGAGGAGGACACTTGGTGAGGTGCTGGAGGGCAGAAAAGCATTTTGTATTTTTCTGTCATTTTGCCGATATTCGTGGCTCTATTGGACTACAGATAACTGCGGGTATATGTAGTTCATGATTGACTTTTTACAACTACAGTGACATCAGGGGTGAAAAATCACTGCCATGCCTATGGCCATGGGCAGTATCTGGTTTGCCATCCAGGTCTCCCACCCATGCAGTAACCAGAACAGACTCTGCTTAGCGTCATATTGAGGGAGGGGACAGCAGCCTCAGACCATGTTACCAGATACATTAGCAAAACTAGACCACTTAGAGGTACGGGCAGGCTCTTTCCTTTCTTTGAAGTTGAGCCGGGTCAGCCCCGCTTTGAAGCTAAGCAGGGTCAGTCCCTGGTACTGCATGGTTGGGCAACCGAATGGGCATCTGAATTATTTATTTATTTTAAACTGTTCTACTGTCAGTCCTTGGAAGATTTGTATTTAGAGACCATATTTTGCCTTTTTCTGAATTGCATTCTGGTGTTTGTAATCTCCCAGCCAATAATAATAAAAAAATAGATATGTTGACAGCAACAGTGGGTTTCCTATCCCTGCAGTAATTGGGACAAACCCTGCTTAGCTTCAAAGTTAGGAAGGGGCTAGCCCCTTAAGGCCATGCTGCCTAATATATGAGCCTACCTTACAAAACCACTTAGCGAAGCATGGCCTAAGGGGTCTGGATCCTTCCTCAATTTGAAACTAAGCAGGGTCGGTCCTGGTTACTGCATGGATGGCAGACAGTGCACAGTCCTGACTGCTGTGTGTTTTCTTAGTTTTAAATATTTAAAAACAACACAGCATCTGCATTATATATTTTTTAAACCATGCTACTGTCAGTCCTTGAAGGTTTTGCACTCAGAGACACTTGTTTTGCATTTTGCTGAATTGCAATCTGGTATGTGTAGTCTCACAGTGAAGATGGGGGAATAATGCCACCACTGTACATTTTTTGCATAATATAGCTCTATACAGATTTATATATTTAAGTGACACTTAGGTATGTGAACTGTTCAAGTTAGCTTTATTAAGCAGAGTATTGTTGAAAGCCAGACATGGGTGTGAGGAGGGGACATGATGAGAGGTAAGTCATGAGTATATGCCCATGATGTGGCAAGAGAGTTTGTAATCCTGGACACTGGTGCAGTTATTTTCCCTGATTGCGGCTGCTTTTCAGGGCACCAGTAAAGGACACATGTGGGTGGACAGCGTAACTTTTTTTCAGAGGGCTGATGCAACACCTTGGCTTTTTTGAGGTTGGTAAGCTTGCTCAAGTATTTGAATACCAGGATTTTACTCAGGTTGTCATATTCCCAGTGCAGATTGTTGGGTGTTCTGACCCATGTTTGGACTATTAGGCTACAACATTTGGTGCTGTGGGCTTAGGAAATCCAAGATGGCCGAAAAAGCCCACATGTGCGCCAGAATCTATGAAAACCGTGCAGTTGTGCACACTAAAATGGTTGCCTAACTTGCCACCCACCAGTGCGAGCAGGATGGGCCGGGGTGCCATGAGTGAAATGTGTGCCAAAGGAAAAACCGCACTTTAAAATCACCTTTTGTTTCTCTGAATGCCAGCTCAAAATGCCTATTTGCAACACATCCAAAAATCTCACTGAACACCAGCGGACATCTGGCAGAATAAAGTCTTGTGGGCATACAAAATCTGGAAAGAGGATGAGCCTAAAACAATGTTCATCACAAGACTGGCTGAGCTGTGGATTTCAGCAGTTTAAGTAAATTTGGACTGAAAGACACTAAAAATCTAAATTTTTGACCTACGTTTGAGTGTCACATAGGCTGCAATTGTTTAAATGTCATAGTTTTAAACTTAGAATCAGCATTCTAGCTGCACATGTAAAAAAATGTTAGTTTTTGAATGCAGAAAACTGGGGAACAGAAATGACATGTGGCTAAAAACTGGCTTAAAGAGATTCCAATTTTGCCTGGCAACTACCCCCATCAGGAGTAAAACTTGATTCACAAGTAACTTCCCAGGCCTGGCTGTTTCCTGCTGGCCACACTAAGGATATGCCATCTCTCTGATAATTGAATTAAGGGGAGCCCCCACAGAATACAGGAGCTCTGAACAATGCAACCCCCTTCACCCAGGCAGATGGTTTATTGCAGATGTCGTAAAACAGCTTCCTCTTGGCAGAAGCTGGGAGGGGCAGGGTCTCTGAGCTTGGCAGAAACTGGAAAGACTGGTTTCTGTACCATGTGACCTGAAAAAACCACACCCCTTTGGGGCCAGAACATAACTCTAAAAAGATGAATAACTCATAGTACGGACTTGTGAAAATTATTTAAATGACACCATAATTCTTGTGATTTTTCTGCCCACATTTTAAGAGGTTTTTAGAACCGGTGGCATGATCTGGGGGCAAGCTAGCAGTTAAGAGGGTATTACTTAAAATGTATGCATGTTAAAAATCTGACATTTCATCAAGTAATGTCCATACTCCTTGCGCACATGTGTGTAAATTTGGGTTAATGTCCGAAATTGCAAAATCAGTTAAAAAGTGCAAATGTTGCCATTTCTGAATGCAAGCCCCCAGGAAGAGCAGATTTGGACAGGGTATACCTCCTGTGATATGTGATGGGTGTGTGTAATTTTAAACAAATGTGTACCTGTGCAAATATGTTTTTTTTTATCAAATATAGATTGTGTGCAATTTGACAGGGGAGGATCCTCTGACCCATAAAACCTACAGCATCACTCTGACTCACAGTTCCTTCCCCAATTATGGGAGAGGGGAGAATTGGGCCAATGGGCAGTTGAGAGAGGGGTAGGGTCTAGTGATGCTGCACACACACCCATTTTAAAAACAGATAAAAGCAGACAGACAGGACAGATAGGGACATTCATTTCCATCTGCTGCGGGACGCTCTGCCGGAAAATCCATACTTTACCTCCATCAATCTCTAGAGAAAGCTGTGCAGAAAGATCCAGACTTTAAATCCATCAATCTCCAGAATCCAGAGAGAGAGCTGACCCAGATCACTGTGAAGTGCAGAGACCAGACCAGAGTCCAGTCTAAAACCTGACCAGATTTGTGGCGAGGCCCATCTAATTCAAGAATATAGTGTGAGTACCTAGCAAGACTGTGCAGAACCAATCTCTTAGTTAAAATAATATAATTCAATCTATTTTAATCTAAGTAGAACTGCCTCCTAACTGTCACTTGTCCTTTTCTAGTTGCTAGCTGTCACTTGTCTTTTTGAACTTTAAAATTTCAAATCTGAAAAACGACCTTTATTTAATCGCTCATATCTCCGTGACCGTTTGTGCTAGAGACATGCAGTAACTTTCCTCTGAAAGCTGAGAATCGTGGCTTTCCTACGAACCTACAACCGCATTCCTAGCCTTGATACTTTTGCTGTAATGCTGCTGAAAAACGCACTCGCAAATTTGCCGCGATTTGCAAAATTTCTTCACGTGTGAAAACAGCAGTTTTCTTGCTTTCATTTGCCAAAAATTCGTTTAACCTGCTAGTTACTCCTAGATCCTTGCTAAATTGAGCCTGAACTCATCCCAAGTATATTTCACTCACCCTGAACCTCCTAAAGGGAATTAAAACCATTTTTAGCATATTTTTCACTTCATTGCCAGCACATATAAAAGCATTGTAGCATATTTTTCACTTCATTGCCAGCACATGTAAAAGCATTTTGGGCCTGTGTTTAAAACTCCGATCTGTAATCTAAGCTTGCTGGGGTGAACTGAATTACATTTGATTGCCTTTCTGAGAACTGTGTGCTTTCCTTCCATTTCCTTGCATTGCATAAAGGGGGGGAGGGGATTGCCAGAGAAAAGTGATTACATCGTTATGTTGAAATCATATTGAGTATTTTCTGTATTGCATTTTTCATTCAACATTACATCCATCTGAACTTATATAAAGTATTCTCTACCACCTTATTCTTCTGTTCCTATTCACAAGTGTGCTAGTGCCCGACTATCCATTATTGATTACTGCTCAGATTCAGTGTGATATCCAATTATTAATTTATTATAAAGTGTGATATATATATATATATATTGTTTAAATTATCAAATAAACCTTTTAACTTGCAAAACAGAACTACTTCTTGGCTCAGTGGGGTCAGAGGGATTCCAAGGGAGGGGTGTTATATAGGGCTAGTCATCCAGAACGCATGAACTGGACATAAATATATATCAATAAGGGTTTCCATTCAGTATCCCAGACTAGGCATTGACTTAGCTGTAGTGTTGAATTGAATCCTCTTACAAATTGGGGGCTCGTCCGGGATTTGGATTAGATTTATCACTTGTGCAGATTAATACAGCGTGCCAGCTGACCAGATACACATATCCGGTCGGATCACCACGCTGTGTTACGCTGTAAAGCACTCCTCAAAGGAACGCTCTAAGGAAAAGGTATGTTTTGCAAAAATAAAATACTAATTTCTGTAAGTCAGGACAGAGACCAATCTCTAGAATGACGACCTTAGTAGACATGAAAATAGCCAGAGAGCACTTCTTACATAAGTTATTTGTGAGAGGTGAGTGGACTCACCAGGACCACATGGTCTGGTTGCAGGCCATCACGCAACAGGTCACTGAAACAGGGTCAGATATATGGGGAGATCAGGGTCCCCTACATGTGGCCCTGAGTGAACTATACATGGCTCCTAAAGCTAAGGATGAACAAGACAAGATGGTTAGGATAGCCGCATACCTGTACCTATATATGGGAGACATGCAGGATAAATGTACTGAAAGCCAAGATCTGGCGAATAAGCGACAGATGGCGTTAGAGAAGGTCCAATCTGACCTGGTCTCTTCTGAGCAGAGGCTGCAGGGGAGCCAGGAGTCAGAAAATGAGAGTAGACAGCACATCATTAAAATAAAGAGGGATATGGACATCCTGCAACAGGAAAAGGCTGACCAGGATACCAGATTTCTGGCCTTGCAGAAGGAGTACCAAGAAGGTTTGGACTCCCTTCTGCAGAGCCAGAAAAAGCTGGAGCAACAATTAGACTTCAACAGGGCATGCACGGAGCAGGTAGCCACCCTGCAAAGTCATCTAGATAGAGTGAAGGCAGAGAGCAACAAGCTGATTTTGAAAGACATGGATACCCAGGCAGAGTTTGATGAAGAACGCCAGAGAGCTGGTGCCTTTCAAAGGCAGAGGGACGACCTGGCGGCACAAATGCAGGCTCTTAGCCAGGAAAGAGACGCCTTAGGCCAGGAAGTCTGCCATTTAAAAAGAAAAACAGAAGAAAACCACCTGGCCCACCAGGGACTGGGTGACCTCCAAAAAGAACGCCAGAACTTGTTAGAACACACCAGGAGGGTGGAGGAGGCTCTGGCAAGACAGGAGCAGGCCAATAGGGACACAGCTCAGGAGGTAACCCTCCTGCAGCAAAGACTGGCCCAGTGCTCCAGGACCAATCAGGAAACGCAGAGAGAGAATGAGGCTCTCTGCCAGCACAATGATAGACTCAAACAACAGGTAGCGATGCAGGAGAGACTGATAGAGTCTAGTAAGGCCTTAACTGAGGAACTGAAGGCGCAGGCTCTTGCATTGCAACAGGGAGCAGGGGCGGATAGACATGAGGTTCGCTGGGAAAGAGAAACTCCTGAGCATAACCCCAGGAGCCCTAGTAACAGAGGCCTTTATTTCTCTCAGTCCCTAGACTCTGCCACCCCCATGTCCCCTGGCGCACATGAGCACAGGGCCACAGGGATGGCAGATTACTATCCAGCCAGAAGCATGGGGCTCATAGGCCAGTACCTCCCAGGAATGGATGGGCGGGCATCCGGGTATGGGCACCCAAGCACAGTGCAATTTGATGGGGAACCCCAGGTGAGTAGGCCCATTAAGGGCATCCTGAAAACCTCTGCCCAGTTAGGTCAGTGGGGGGGGTACCCATCAAATCCTGGCAGCAAGGAGGGATCTGAAGACTCCTCTGAGTGGTACAGGACACAGGAGACCAGGTCCCCACATTCTGCCAGCCATTCCCAGGCTCGCAGAATCCGGGAAAACCTGGAAGAACAGACGGGAACCTCTGGGAGCAGTGCCTCTGAGTCAGAAGATGAATGGACCAGGGTTACCCGAACCAAAAAGGCCAATAAGGCAAAAAGGGCCTTGATTAAGGACCCCTTAAAGCAGATTAAGGCAATCAGGAGCGTCATCACGCCGTATCATAAGAACGCCAAGTACTCTGTTTGGGAACACTTGGAGCTCTATGAGCAAATGATGGAGACTTTCCATTTGAAGGACAGCCAAAGCTGTATTCAAGATGTAAAGTGGACCTTCTCCCCGGAATACTCCAGTTTCTTTGCAGGGCTGGAGGACCAAAATCATTTAAGATGGTCCACCTATAAGGCGGCCATCTTGAAACATTTTTCTACTCATA
Organism: Ambystoma mexicanum; assembly: GCF_040938575.1. Lineage (NCBI taxonomy): Eukaryota > Metazoa > Chordata > Amphibia > Caudata > Ambystomatidae > Ambystoma > Ambystoma mexicanum. Next base: position 1,534,906,718 of record NC_090937.1, read on the forward strand.
GAAATCCTCAAGAGGCTCGCAAGGCAGCCTACAATTTACAATGTGGGGAGGATCAGGCCCCACAATAGTTTGTGCAAGAACTGAAACGTGCCTTTGCGCAGACCACCAGAAGGGTGCGCACGGATAGCAGAGAATTTATTAATACGTTTTTCCATGCCTTGCCCAAAAACATAATGACCCAGCTCGTGAGGGATTTTCATGAGAAAAGATCTTTAGACTGGGTCATTGAACAGGCGACCCGGATCTATGAGGTGCAGAAGCCCATAGAAAATAAAAGCAATACCCAGAAAAATCCCAAAACCAACAGCACCCCTGCTGCTGCCAAGGTGGCAGAGGTAAAGGTCACCCCCGTTTTAGATTTGGAGATGGGGGGGCCTAAAAACCTACCTGCACCTAATAATGCTAGGCCCAGAAGGTCCTCGGGCCAGTCACAGACAGGGAGCCAAGGAGGCAGCCCCACAAATGGGGTCCCTCGCTCTCCTGACTATGTAAGTCCCCGTTACAAGGGTAATCGACCCATCCTGGGTTATGTGTGGACTCCTCCAGCCCAAGGGGGGGGGGTCCAGCCAAGCACCTAACCCAGGGAACTTCCCTCCTAACTTCCCACCGGAGGGCAGAAACTTACCAAATCCTGGGCAGAACTTTTTCCCCAGGTATCCACCCAATTTCCAGCCCCAAAATCCTCCACCCTTCTTTCCCCAATTCCCTGAGCCCAGACAACCTAATCCGGGAGAGGGGAGGCCAAGGGTGGAGGGTTACCCAAATCTTCCCAACCAGGGGTACTACCAAAAAAGGGACAGCCACCCTTCCCGGGATCAGCCCAGGGGAGAAAACAGGGCCCCGTATCAGCCTGAGCGGGTTTCCCAGTTAGAGCGCCAGGTTCAAAACATGGCGCGGGATCTGGGTCACATACTGAGGGCTCAGCAGAACCCTCAGATCGGCATGCCGGCGCAGAACGCACCCAACTCTGGACCTGCTGCCCCAGAACAATGACGGGGGCAGCACCCCGATAACACACCGGTTCCCAGGGAGGAGGCACAAAGGGAAGGGGGGTGTAAAGCCTTGGAGGAAGCTTCCTTCCTCACTTGTAAACAGCCCCTGGAAACCCAGGAACCGGAAACAAAATCTCTTGCCCCTGAAAGTCTGCCTCCTAAGGAACAGAGGGGGGGCAGGAGAAACAAAAGACCCAAACAGACTCAGTTTGAGGAGGAGGTACAGATCTTCCAATTTGAGGGAGAGGGATCCTTAGAGGATCCTGGGAAAAGGATCTTCTCCTTCAGAGAGGGGGGAACTCCTCCCAAAGAAAAATGGGTCCCTAGGGATGCAAATCCAGACTGGGGAGAGGTGGAGACTGAGCTACCGCCGCCCACCATCTCATCCCAGAACCAACAGCAAGAAAATCCCCTGGTTCAAACCCATCCTGGTGACTGCCTCCAAAAAGGGGGGGGCGGCCCAGAACCGGAACCCGGGGAACCCAAAATGGCTCTGATCTCCAGTTGCCAACTTTTTCTTTCAGATTCCCAAGGCTCTCCAGAGAATTCTGCCCAAATTTCTTCTCTTGCAATGTCCAAAACCAGAAAATTAGCCCACCAGTTGTCCAAAAATGTACATTATCTGTGCCCCCTCGAGGAGAAGGAGGGAAGATATTATGCCCCGGTACAAGTACAGGGGCAGGGTACAATCTCAGCGCTGGTGGACACTGGATCTCAAGCTACCCTTCTGTCCAGAAGGGCCTTTGATGAACTGAATGCAGGAAGGGGGGAGAATTATCGTATTCCTCTCACCTCTCTTCCTGGACAACTCCAGAACTTCGACGGGAAGGAAATTCCCGTTGAGGGGACGGCAGATTTGGACATAAAAATTGGGCGACACAAGTTGAAACACCCGGTCATAGTTGTGACTCCAGAAGACACCCCTTGTTTACTAGGGAATGACCTCCTGAGAAGGTTGTCACCCCTAATAGATTGTGTAAACAAGGTCCTCTGGACCCAGACTAGCCGACCAATAAAATTAAAACAGAGTGTCAACCATGTTAGTTTAAACGGCACCTGCCACATGGTTGAACAAAAATCTCACCGAGTAGAATTTCACTTCCAGAATAGCCAAATTCCAGACGTGACAGTAAGAGCAGTAGGACAACAGACTGGTGATGGAGGGTCCTCTCTATTTCTGAAAATCAACCTTCCTTCCAGTTTAAGGTGGTATTCCACACTGGAAGGAAACATCCTGAAATTCTTTACTAATCCACAATCAGAAACTCCCACTCCTATAGTCCAGAAAGATGTGAAATCAGCTCAGAGCCTGGCTGATATTCAGCAAATTGGAGAGCAGTTGTTCATCCCTGTCCAGTTAAATGATGGGAAGGACTCTGTTCTCGCTCGAGTGGGTGTGAACAACGGTAAGAGCTTCATCAGCGAAGCCATGTTCCGCCAACTCCCAAAAGATCCAGCCATTCCCACATTCAAACTGATAGACAAATGGGAAATGGACCTGGAAGCGCCTAATTCCAAACATCTCCTGCCAAGCAGGTGTATGCTCAAAATCTCCATTGGCAACAAGAGCATAGTCCACAATTGTTGGGTCGTGCGAGACGTCCCTGCCACCTTTTACTTAGGCAGTGACATTCTCAATCGCGTTGCCATTAGTTTGGACCTAATAAACTTCAAAGCTTGGTCCCGATTAGCGGATAATCCCATGGGCTTTGATGATCCAGAAAAAGCATTTAGGTCAGCTCAATTGCTACCTTATGCAGTTGAAATTCAGATCAAAGAGGAAGTCACCATCCCAGAAAGGACCCGACAATTCTCCCTGGAAGTGAAAGTTAAAAGAGGACAATATCTGCAAGACCCTGATGCTTACATACATCTAAATGCTTCTCTCCAACTGCAAGGGTTAGGGGTAAACCCAACTCCATTAGTCAACATAGAACATGACACCATTCCAATAGAGGTGGATAACAGCGACTTAAAGAGTATTACTCTAGCCGCAGGCACCATTATTGGAATGGCGGTTGATGACCGACATTTTTCCATAGATTTAGGTAATGAACTGTTAGGGCCAATCCCCAAGGACTGCTTTGACAGTGACAGTGATGACAATACAACACCAGATAGGATTTTTACCCGGCATGGGGGGAACTTCCTGGTGTACACTTCTTGCCCTTATGGTAAGGAAGATGTGACTTGAGACTTCAGGAGGGATGAGGTGATTTTCCAGGTCAATGAGGGCTGCCTTTCCCACCTGAAGCCTCCAGTCCAAATCAGCACTCTGACCAGGGACTTCTCCACCCAGCTGGAGGAGGCCGCTGAAATAGCCAACCTAGCTGATGCCTGTGTGACTCCGGAACAAAAGCAAAAGTTGAAACAAGTTTTCTTGGATTTCCAAGATCTCTTTGCGGTAGACTCATATGACTGTGGTCGCACTGACATCCACACAACAACAATCCCCACGGACCCTGGCATGAATCCTGTGTTTGTGAAGCAATATCGCTTGCCTCTCGCATCAATGGAGTCCCTTACTGAAATAATTAAGAACCTTGAGTCCCGGGGAATAATCCGTCCAGTCCACAGCACCTTCAATAATCCGGTGCTGGGAATATTAAAGCCAAACGGCCAGTGGAGATTCTGCGCTGACCTTAGGGAGCTCAACAAATGGGTCCATACTTCCCGATGGCCTCTTCCCTACATTGACCAAGGGCTGGCCCAGATTCAGGGGTCACAGGTATTCACTGCAATAGACCTGACCAATGGATACTGGACCGTGCCTGTCAGCAGGGAGGACCAATACAAACTAGCTTTTACCTTTGGGGGCCAGCAGTACACATGGACCCGGACTCCCTTCGGATACCTTAACTCCGGTAATGAGTTCAACATTTTCCTACATAAGGCCATGCCCGACCTGGGTGCGAGGGGTAACCTGGCTTATGTAGATGATGTCCTCATCAAAAGTTCATCTGTGAAGGAACACATAGCGGAGATCCGTTATGTTCTGACCGAGTTGAGGGCCGCGGAGCAAAACTTTCCTTTCAGAAAGCACAGTGGTGTAGAACCCGTGTTAATTTCTTGGGGCATGAGATTACTCCTCAGGGCCTCTGTCCCCAGGAAAAGAAAGTGGAAGCACTTCAGAAACTGAAAGACCCCACAACTCTGCGGGAACTAAGGAGTCTCCTTGGACTGACTAATTACAGCAGAAAGTTCATTGAGGGCTACGCAGAGATCACCAGACCCCTGATCCATCTCCTGAAGGGGGGGGGTCAAGTGGGAATGGGGTCTAGAACAATCCGAGGCAGTAAGACAACTCAAAAGAAGCCTCTCACAAGCGCCTTGCCTAGCTTACCCTGTCAGAAACAAGGAGTTCTTCCTGGAGACGGGGTTCTCTAATACGTGCTTGACGGCAGTATTATACCAAAAGCATGACAAGGTCAATAAAGTAATCCCCTATGCGAGCAAAACTTTATCCTCTGTGGAGGAAAAATTCAACGATTGTGAGAAGGCACTCCTGGCAACGGTGTGGGCATTGAAGAATTACCACCCGTTTATCCAGGGGGAACACATCATAGTGGAGACTCCACACCAGCCTCTGCAATATCTCCAAAGTGACAGAATCCGGGCCGGAAATGTGAGTAATTCCCGAAATACTTCCTGGATTCTGTCAATGCAAGGCTTTCCTGTGGCGGTCAGATATGGCCAAAACAAGAAGAGTCCCCTCGCGCAGGGTCTGGCTGACTTGCATGATTGTGCCAGAGAAAACTGTCTCGAGGACGAAAGTCTAAAAATCAAGGACAACACGGAGGCATACCTTAATTCCCCACACAAAGTCTTTGAAGAGCACAAGTGTGAGGGAATGCCCACTGTCTATGTGGATGGATGCTCTTACCATGTTGACAACAACGGGGAGAAAGAACTGGTGGCCGGCGTAGGGAATGCATGGGTGAATGAGTCCCCAGAACCCTCCGCTGGATACAAAATTGGTCCCCGAAGTAGTCAGGTGGCAGAATTGATGCCTGTGCATCAGGCCATCCTCACTGCTGTCCAGCCTCAACTCCACAAACTGGTCATAATCACAGATTCGGATTATGTACGGAAAGGGTTCGTGGAGCACCTGGTTAATTGGAAAACCAGAGGCATGTTATGTGCTAACAACAAACCCTTGAAACATGGGAAGTTGATCCAAAACATTGATGATCTGGTCACCTCGAATGAGATGACCATCTATTGGAAAAAGATCAAGGGTCATTCCAAAGTAGAGGGACCAGACAAAACTGGAAATGACTTAGCTGATCAGCTGGCCAAAACCGGGGCCATCCAAGGGGATCTAATTGAGATTGAGTCCCTATTGGGGGAAATCCAGGTCACTGCTATCACTAGGTCCAAGACAAATGCTCACAACGACCTTTCAATTGCACAATGGAGTAAGGAGACCCCTGATGCTGATTTGATTACCGCTCAGAAGGGGGATCCAATAATTGGTAAATTTTACCAGCACATTGAGGACCCTGAGAACTTTCCCCTGACGGATACCGATTACACTGGGAAAGAGGACCTAAGAGTGTTGATGAAATGTCCAAAAACGTTCCGGATCCAAGACGGTTTGTTGGTAAGGAAATCCAAAGCTGGCCACGATCAGTGGGTGGTTCCTACCTCATTCCGAAGCCTGATGTTAAGTCACGCCGATGATGCGGCCACCGCCGGTCATCGGGGGTTTCACACAACATTGGAAATCTTAAGAGAGGTTGCATACTGGCCACACATGGGGCAGGACCTCGACCAATACTTGAAGGGGTGTCTTGTGTGTGCACAATTTCAGCCATCATCCCTCACGCACCGTGCACCTCTCCAAAAGAGGGGGATGACACTGCCATGGTCAGATTTACAAATCGACTTTGTAGGCCCCGTGATTCGCTCTGCTAGGGGGAATAAGTACATGTTGACTGTGACATGCTTGTTTACCAAGTGGGTGGAATGTCTCCCAGCCCCAAATTGCAAGGCAGAAACAGCAGCTGCCCTGATGATTAACCACATCTTTTCCCGTTTCGGCCTACCTCAAAGGATTGAGTCAGACAGAGGTAGCCACTTTACCAGTGAAGTAATGACAAAGATGTGGGAGATACTGGGGGTCAAAAGGAAGTTGCATATTGCTTACAGGCCAGCTTCTTCTGGGGCAGTAGAGAGATATAACCAAACCATTGTGAGCATATTAAAGAAGTTTGTGGCAGATTCTGGGCCAAGTTGGGATATCCGATTACCTCTGGTCCTAATGGCCATCAGATCTACCCCTTCATCTGCAACCAAAATGTCACCATTTGAGTTGATGACTGGACGCAAGATGGTGCTTCCTCAGCATTTGCTCTACAGGACCCAAGAGCAGACACTGATAAATGCCTCCACAACTCATGAGTATGTGGAGAATTTAAGGAAACACCTTCAACATGCTTTTGCTTATGCTCAGCGGAATCTAGAAAGACCAGCTGATAGCATGAAGACCCACTATGACCTGAAAACTTCCAGGAAGGAATATCAGGTGGGGGACCGGGTCTATCTATACAACTTCCAAAGAAACCAGGCAAAACAGCGGAAATTCTTGCCTACATGGAAGGGACCCTTTCAGATCATCGACAAGATCTCCCCTGCGGCCTACAAAATCCACATCCCCAAAGGTCCTTTGGCAGCGGGGGAAGACAAGTGGGTCCACATAAACCAGTTGAAATGTTGCCATCCCAGGCACACTCTGCAACAACTGGAGGAATCCTTTGGAATCCTAGTGGGTACTGTCTCAGACTAATTCAGTTCCAACCATAAAACATACCACATCTAGTCTCTAAAATATTGTGATTTGCATGAAACTGTTTCTTAGTTATACTGTTTTTTTTCAAAATAAGAATGTAATGTTTCGTTATGATGAAATGCATATGCTGCCCCACTATCTCAACAGTGGTGGAAAGACGTCTATGAGTAGGTATTGCCGCTCTTCCTTTGTCGTCCTAGGAGAAAGAAAACCTGGAGACCGGCCAAGGAGGATGATCCGGAGACTGGGGGGATGACGCAAGGGGGCCCAGGGTACCGCCCAATATTCCCATCAGGACCGGCGAGGAGAACCGATCGATCCGACCGGATGGAGGGAAAGATGTTGAACTGTGCCATTTGCAGAATTGGAAGAAGATTATGCGGACAGACCAATGCGTGGGTCAAAACCCTTGTGCACCCGACTCCCCATCGACTCAAATTCAAAGGGCAGTCATGTGGGGGGATTTGTTGGGTGTTCTGACCCACGTTTGGACTATTAGGCTACAACATTTGGTGCTGTGGGCTTAGGAAATCCAAGATGGCCGAAAAAGCCCACATGTGCGCCAGAATCTATGAAAACCGCGCAGTTGTGCACACTAAAATGGTTGCCTAACTTGCCACCCACCAGTGCGAGCAGGATGGGCCGGGGTGCCATGAGTGAAATGTGTGCCAAAGGAAAAACCGCACTTTAAAATCACCTTTTGTTTCTCTGAATGCCAGCTCAAAATGCCTATTTGCAACACATCCAAAAATCTCACTGAACACCAGCGGACATCTGGCAGAATAAAGTCTTGTGGGCATACAAAATCTGGAAAGAGGATGAGCCTAAAACAATGTTCATCACAAGACTGGCTGAGCTGTGGATTTCAGCAGTTTAAGTAAATTTGCACTGAAAGACACTAAAAATCTAAATGTTTAAAAGAAATGAGTGACCTACTTTTGAGTGTCACATAGGCTGCAATTGTTTAAATGTCATAGTTTTAAACTTAGAATCAGCATTCTAGCTGCACATGTAAAAAATTGTTAGTTATTTGAATGCAGAAAACTGGGGAACAGAAATGACATGTGGCTAAAAACTGACTTAAAGAGATTCCAATTTTGCCTGGCAACTACCCCCATCAGGAGTGAAACTTGATTCACAAGTAGCTTCCCAGGCCTGGCTGTTTCCTGCTGGCCACACTAAGGATATGCCATCTCTCTGATAATTGAATTAAGGGGAGCCCCCACAGAATACAGGAGCTCTGAACAATGCAACCCCCTTCACCCAGGCAGATGGTTTATTGCAGATGTCGTAAAACAGCTTCCTCTTGGCAGAAGCTGGGAGGGGCAGGGTCTCTGAGCTTGGCAGAAACTGGAAAGACTGGTTTCTGTACCATGTGACCTGAAAAAACCGCACCCCTTTGGGGCCAGAACATAACTCTAAAAAGATGAATAACTCATAGTACGGACTTGTGAAAATTATTTAAATGACACCATAATTCTTGTGATTTTTCTGCCCACATTTTAAGAGGTTTTTAGAACGGGTGGCATGATCTGGGGGCAAGCTAGCAGTTAAGAGGGTATTACATAAAATGTATGCATGTTAAAAATCTGACATTTCATCAAGTAATGTCCATACTCCTTGCGCACATGTGTGTAAATTTGGGTTAATGTCCGAAATTGCAAAATCAGTTAAAAAGTGCAAATGTTGCCATTTCTGAATGCAAGCCCCCAGGAAGAGCAGATTTGGACAGGGTATACCTCCTGTGATATGTGATGGGTGCGTGTAATTTTAAACAAATGTGTACCTGTGCAAATATGTTTTTTTTATCAAATATAGATTGTGTGCAATTTGACAGGGGAGGATCCTCTGACCCATAAAACCTACAGCATCACTCTGACTCACAGTTCCTTCCCCAATTATGGGAGAGGGGTGAATTGGGCCAATGGGCAGTTGAGAGAGGGGTAGGGTCTAGTGATGCTGCACACACACCCATTTTAAAAACAGATAAAAGCAGACAGGCAGGACAGATATGGACATTCATTTCCATCTGCTGCGGGACGCTCTGCCGGAAAATCCATACTTTACCTCCATCAATCTCTAGAGAAAGCTGTGCAGAAAGATCCAGACTTTAAATCCATCAATCTCCAGAATCCAGAGAGAGAGCTGACCCAGATCACTGTGAAGTGCAGAGACCAGACCAGAGACCAGTCTAAAACCTGACCAGATTCGTGGCGAGGCCCATCTAATTCAAGAATATAGTGTGAGTACCTAGCAAGACTGTGCAGAACCAATCTCTTAGTTAAAATAATATAATTCAATCTATTTTAATCTAAGTAGAACTGCCTCCTAACTGTCACTTGTCCTTTTCTAGTTGCTAGCTGTCACTTGTCTTTTTGAACTTTAAAATTTCAAATCTGAAAAACGACCTTTATTTAATCGCTCATATCTCCGTGACCGTTTGTGCTAGAGACTTGCAGTAACTTTCCTCTGAAAGCTGAGAATCGTGGCTTTCCTACGAACCTAGAAGCGCATTCCTACCCCCGATACGTTTGCTGTAATCGCGAATTTGCTGCGATTTGCAAAATTTCTTCACGTGTGAAAACAGCAGTTTTCTTGCTTTCATTTGCCAAAAATTCGTTTAACCTGCTAGTTACTCCTAGATCCTTGCTAAAGTGAGCCTGAACTCATCCCAAGTATATTTCACTCACCCTGAACCTCCTAAAGGGAATTAAAACCATTTTTAGCATATTTTTCACTTCATTGCCAGCACATATAAAAGCATTGTAGCATATTTTTCACTTCATTGCTAGCACATATAAAAGCATTTTGGGCCTGTGTTTAAAACTCTGATCTGTAATCTAAGCTTGCTGGGGTGAAAAGAATTACATTTGATTGCATTTCTGAGAACTGTGTGCTTTTCTTCCATTTCCTTGCATTGCATAAAGGGGGGGAGGGGATTGCCAGAGAAAAGTGATTACATCGTTATGTTGAAATCATATTGAGTATTTTCTGTATTGCATTTTTCATTCAACATTACATCCATCTGAACTTATATAAAGTATTCTCTACCACCTTATTCTTCTGTTCCTATTCACAAGTGTGCTAGTGCCCGACTATCCATTATTGATTACTGCTCAGATTCAGTGTGATATCCAATTATTAATTTATTATAAAGTGTGATATATATATATATATATATATATATATATATATATATATATATATATATATATATATATATATTGTTTAAATTATCAAATAAACCTTTTAACTTGCAAAACAGAACTACTTCTTGGCTCAGCTGGATTCCAAGGGAGGGGTGTTATATAGGGGTAGTCATCCAGAACGCATGAACTGGACATAAAGATATATCAATAAGGGTTTCCATTCAGTATCCCAGACTAGGCATTGACTTAGCTGTAGTGTTGAATTGAATCCTCTTACAAGATGCTTACCAACACGACCACAAGCACTTGCTTCATATTGGGATTTGGTTTTCCATGGAATATTTCACTACAGATTGCTGGGTTTAAAAGGTGGGGGCCGTTTATACTTTGCCAGCATATTTATTGGAAGATTTCCTCTCTCAGGTTATTTTTCTGTTGTTCATTGCTTTTTTTAAAGTCCAATGCTATTTGTCTTGCGCACTTTCTTCTAAGGACAAGGTCAATTGAACTACATTTGTATTTTTCACTTTAAAATATATGGTCCCTTACTGTGCATATATTCATGGGTGTCAGCTTTTGATTTTTGCTATGGGGGCAAAAGTACATGTGCATATGTTATAATTGCTGATGATCATTGTTTACCCTTTTCTGTGCTGCTCAAATGCAGTTTTTTGGGGTTGTGCGATGTATCACAACAGTGACCAAGAGACAGGCCATAAAATAAGGGGCTTGGAGCACAGGAAAGGACATTTTGGCACAGCCAGTTACGCGCATGCCGTTATGGTACGACTGTTTCACCGCAGGCACCACTTGGGCGCGCCCAATTAGAGGCAGCCAGTTGGGCAAAGGGGCCTCTCAACACAAGGATGTTTTGGTATGAGAGGTCGCAATCGGCATGCCATGAACCTGCTGGCACTTTGCATTTTGTACCTCTCGGCGCAAGGATGTTTTGGCGCAAGAGGTCGCAATTGGCATGAACCTGCAGGCACATTTGGATTTTGTAACATGGATTAAACGTGAAACACATTTATTTACTGCAGTATTATAAAATAGAATGGAACATGTATTACAATGTTCCTGGGCAACGTTATCAAATTGAAAAAACAAAGTAAAAACACATTTATGCTGAACGCTGCCTGTAGGAGTTCAAGACACAGCACTTAACCATTATGCTACAATGACATTATTGTTTGGATTCTCACAAGTGTCAAACTTAGCCTTTTACAATTGGACAAATGAATTCAATTGTAGGCTAAGTATGAAATGTATGCACTTTGAAGCACTAATCCATTGTGGCGCAGTAGTTGAATGATGATCCTTGAACTCTGGCAGACCAGGGATCAACACTTTATTTTCATTTTCATTTAAAACTGTATTTTTTGGTAAACACTTTGTATTCTGGACTATGTCGTCTAACAAGCATGCCTTTGTTGCATGTGGCCTCCTTCATGGAAACGTACACCCAAACACTGCATGATTTTAAGACGGTCTTTTGTGCTGCACTACCAATGGGTTAATAATAGTTGTGCGTCTTGCATTGCACTTGAGCCAGCTCAAGGGAGGGGCTTGCCACACAGTCCTGATATTCCCTTAATATATTGCGCTACTTTTAGACAAGTAAACATCACTCCTCTCCAGCCCCTTATTCTCACTTTCTCCAGCTGAAAATAATCTGATTCTACACTATTGACCTCTTCCGTCAATAATGTACAGATCCCCTACTGCCATTCAACCCAAACAAATAGAGGTGCAGGAGAAATCATGAATATAGGTAAGTTACATGTCTTGTTTATATTGTTATATGCCACACGTCCCTTGTTATTTGTAAAGATGATCATTCAGATTTCCTATTTACTTTGCATTTTGGGACTTGCAGTACAGGACACTTGATGGATAAAACAAAACTACAAGTCACAAAAAGCAGACACACACACACACACAAACTGACACAGAAAACTCACACTCAACGTGTCAAAATGCTCACATAGAGGCATGGATGAACACGCGTGTGCACACACTAACATTAGCCTTCATGGAGCAAATGCACAATGCATGCACAATCCCTCACACACAACTTCACACCATGTACACACACACACGTTCACAACAAACAAACACACATTGCATGCACACCCACTTAGATGACATGCACACCCTCACACGGCAATTTTACACGGCAAATATATTCAAAAAGAGGACTACACCATCTTTGGGTGACATTATAAAACAGAAAAGGAAAATCACATTTATGCTGAAATCAGGGAACTGCTTGGAGCCATGTTTACACATTCAGCCCACCATGACCCTACGGTACTGCCTTTTACACTCTCCTGATCTTCAAATGACTCACACAGCACCAAGAAGTATGGTTTAGTAATGATGCACTGCCAAGAACTGGAAAAAGATATTTTTGACTAGTAACTGCCCCCATGGTGCAGTTTTGGATCCTAGTGACTGATTAAGTCACTAATAAACTTTTTGCATCCAAGAAACATGTCTGTTTAAAAGAATGCTGTGTTTTTTACTTGCCTCGCAGGTCTGATTCATTACTTAGACTCCTGTATTGTGCTATCCTTGCTTTTACTATTTTGTTGCTCTGGGGTGGGTTTGTGTAGTGTTTTTCTATTGAGTTATTTTACAGTTGGTGTTTTTTTTTTAAAGTATATCTATTTTTATAGTACCGTGATTGAACATTCCCTTTACTTGAGTCTGTTATGCTTTGCTGTTTGGATTGTGTATTGCTCTCCTCTGAAAAGTGCACAGAACTACCATAAATCACCAATGCAATTATAGAGCAAATACTTCAACCCATAAACAGACAGACACAATAACTCACAGCCACACACTCTTTAGAAGATAATCAGCTCTTTACGGCTATTTAGTCAAAGATTACAAGTACATAGAAATAACTCATAAAACTAACATGGACGTAGATCGCAGAAGAAGTAAAGAAGTCAAAAGAAATACATCACCATGAGCGTAATTCTTGTCCTCATCTGGTCCAGAAGCGGCTGGAAGACTCCGGGGGGCAGCCAGGAAGAGAGTGCTACAGCTCACAGGAAGGCCAGATGGAGGGTCCTTCTCTGGCTGAAGTCTCACCTGACCCCTCCGGGTTTCCGCATATATAGGAACTCCAAAAAAAAGGAGTTAATTCTCGAACCTTCTGGAATTGCACCTGCACAGTTGAGGAACAGCCGTCGGTTGCCAGCTGGGTCAATTCAGAGCTCTCACCAAGGAACGCAGGGCCTCCCTGCTCTAAAAACATGCTCCACGGAGAACAGTAGCAAGTCATAACAACATTAGCTTTTCCCAGCAGAAATGGCCTTGACTGCATACCAAGTTTGAAAAAGCATGTTTGTCTCAGCACTGTGAATCTAACACTTCAGCAAAATGTGTGCAGCCTTTCACTGCGGAGTGAAGTAAATATCCAACATGGCTCCGAGCACTCCCAGCGCCATTTTGAACCAAGCATAAATTAAGCAGAACAGATTGCTAATTAATCACAATCACACCCCTCTTAAGTGCATAGACATTCCTCGGCCCAGCTTACTACAAAAGGCGAAGGAGGTATGTCTCTTAACTGTGACTGTTTTTTTTTAATGATGTTATTGGTTCATGGTTTGTAGAAGTTTGAGGGCTGAGTGTGCAGTCTGGCCTCTATTCATACCTGAAAGTCTGCAGGCAGAATCCAATTTGTTACACTCCTCTAGTGAGTTGAAGACTGAGTGTTCAAGGCAAAAACAAACTCTTGTTTCCCACCCATACTGAGGGCACATTGGGGGTGACCTACTGCTGGAACAAGATCTGAAGCTGTGCCAGTCACACTGCTGCCCAGGACTTCATTGTGGTGAAGGACTCCTGGAAGGGGGCCTGAGAACAAGGACTGCCCTTGGCCCTGAAAATTCTGTATTTTCTGACATTGAACCACTGCAAGACATTACTCGACCCCATTCAACCCACTTTAAACTAGAAGGAAACTTCAGAGATGCATTTGGCACTAAACCAATCTTAGAGCCGCTATCAAAGGCACTCGGCCAGTACACCACTGCACCACTCCAGCTGAGTGTGGCATTGCCTCTGCCTGTACTGGAAGTCCATTGTTTTATCTGCCACATTTGAACCGCCTTTCAACCCGCCAGCATCTTCACTACCGATCTACATCGCCAGTTGAACTGACCTTGCTGGATTCGCGAACAGTGATCCTCAAACACTGCATCGGCCCATCACACTCGAACCGCAATCCAGTCACCAGCATCTTAGGCATTGTTCTGACCATTTAACTGATCCTGGAGGATTTAATGATCCACATATCCGTGAGTGCCTCTTCAAAAAGAACAGCACATCCAGTCACCAGCATCTTCTACATTGAACTGACCATCAAACCGATCATTGTAACCCTCATGATCAACTCTTCTCCAAGCATCGCTTCAAACCACAACATACTTCAAGTTTATCCCTGCTTGATACTACTCCCCATCTGGTTGTAGCATAAGTGGAGTTGTTGTTTGCGGGACTCCCTCTCTCCTGCGCACCTCCTCTTTAATTGTTCCTGCGTTAGACCTGTGGCCTAGGTGCTGGTTTGTCAGGGAACCACCTTATTTAGAAGAATTGTGGAAATGACAAACTTAGGACAAAAATGGGAGCTGGTAGGATAAAATGGTCCAGTGGTTGCTGTTTAGGTAAATTGATCAAATATATATTCGAGTCAGGTCTTTGTCATTATTCAGGGTGTTTATTTCATGGTTAGTTAGCACCAATGAAACCATCATTGTGGAAAAGAATGACAAAGTTTGACATAGTAACTTGCTACACACGCTGCAACATTCAAGCCTCTTTGTACCACAGAAGCAGGACGTAGAGGCTTGGTTTGCCCTTGTTAAACCACCAAGACCCACAAAAGGTACTATTGACTGGTAATTGCCCCCTTTGTCAATCTTTGGGTCCTTGCACCTGGCTAGTTCACCATTCATCCCTTTTTCGTTCCAGAACATATCATTTTTAAACTCATTGTGGGTAATTATTGCCTTTTATCCTCTTGCTTCATTACCCAAAGTGCTGCATCTTCTATCTGTGCATATTCTGTGTTCTTCCCACACGGAGGGGTCTTGTACAGTGTTTCACTATTTTGTTGTTTTTGCAGATAGTGTGTTTAATTAAAGTATATATATTTGTATAGAGCCTCGATTGGACATTTCCTTCATTTTGGTATGGCATGCTTTGCTGTTTAGGTTGCTAATGGATCACATTCACACCCCTCTCAAGAGTATAGCCTTCCCCTGACCTACGTTACCACAAAAGGCTATGGAGGAGAATCTATTAACTATACCTATTTTACCTGTATGATTGGGTTTGCTTTTGTTTTATAGAAATGTGATGGCCGATTAGGCGGTTAAGCCTCTACTCACCCTTGTACCCCTGCAGAGCAGAGGTCAAGCATGCTGTTTTTTTGCAAAATCATTTAGTTACAGCTTTGTTGCACATGTTTTTTTATAGAATTAATAATTTACTCAGGGTGCATACCTCTTACGTGATCCTGTATCTTTGTGAATTGGCCTCATGTTGTTTAGATGCAAGATTGCAATGGGTAACTCTGACTTACTGCAGTGTTACTCCTGCATTACTAGGAGTAAGCCTGAGTTACTCCTGGTGACTTCTTTGTGAAACAAACAGTCCTCTCCCTATTAAACTCAAGAGTAAGTCAGAGGTTTGCATAGTAACTTAATCTAATAACTGATAGAACAGCTGTTCTGTGCTGTGTGTGAGCTGCAGGTCACAGACTTTAAGTCTAGCAAGGTCAGATTAGCCTTTCATCCTTCCATGGTTAAATGAGTACCAACTGTATCTGGTTATAAATAATTGTGTATATATTATGTTCAATGTTAAGCGCTTTGTTGAAATGTTTTTTATCATTATTATATAATAAGACCTAGTGGGTGATTAGCAATAGGAGCTAGATCGAACAACACACTTGTAGACTTTTTGTGTGATTCTGTCAATGTCTGTAATCTGTCCTGAAATGTTCGTAGGAGTGTCCTGAAGACGCTGTCCGTATTGTTCGTTGTCAAGTTGAAAATGTTCTAAGAACTCTTGCGGTGTCCTGAAATGTTCGTAAATAAACAAAATGGGGTGTTCTGAGGACGCTGTCCGTACTGTTCGTTGTCAAGTTGAAAGTGTTCTAAGAACACTCATAATGTCCGCGGACATTAAAAGTTTCCATAGGCCATAGTTGAAATGTTTTACTCTATGGGTGTGATATGCTGCGGTGGTTGTGGCCAGGGCATAGAGTGATGGGTGCATGGCCATTTGGCCATGCACCCATCACTCTATGCCCTGGCCACAACCACCGCAGCATATCACACTTATAGTTGCTTATAACTTTGGGTCAAAAACAAATTTATAAGGAACAAAGTTATAAGACACTATGGGTGCGATATGCTGTGATGGTTGTGGCCAGGGCATAGAGTGTATAATATACTTAGTATTGGTTTAGTAACTGGAGTACATGTATTTCTTGTTAATTTCTGTGATAAAAGAAAATAGCATGTTAGTATTAGTATTTTGTAATGACTTTTTACATTGTATAATCAACATGTTTTTTTTTTTGTTTGGTCCCTTAGTAGATTAGAAACCAGGGTACTGTGCAATTTGCTCAGTTTCTGTGTTCGTTGCTAAAATCATTGGGTCTGTGGGAGAAAATAAAATCCATGTATGATAAAAAAAAAAACATTTTCTGTTATGCTACAGTTTATTTTGTTTGTT
The DNA here is from genome assembly GCF_040938575.1 of Ambystoma mexicanum. Taxonomy (NCBI): domain Eukaryota; kingdom Metazoa; phylum Chordata; class Amphibia; order Caudata; family Ambystomatidae; genus Ambystoma; species Ambystoma mexicanum. The sequence continues at coordinate 1,534,923,409 of NC_090937.1, forward strand.
TTCAGTGTTCACTTGTTGTTTCTGGGTAATGCTTTATACATTGGCTTGTTGCATTTTTTTGTAGCAGTAACATATTATTTATTTGTTTGGATATTATAAAATATTTGAGCAGTTAGATACCAGTAGGTGTATTCTAACTACCTGTTCTTTTATATATTTTAGTGGTATTGATTTATCTGTTTGGATATTGTAAAATGTTGGGACAGTTAGATACCAATTGGTGTATTCTAACTGTCTATTTTTTGCTCTAATTTGCTGTTAATCATTTCTCTGATTAGTTGTTGTAGAATCTTTGGCCAGTTAGATAGCTTTTGGAATATTCTAACAGTTTACATTTTTTTACTACAAGTTTACTTAGGGTTTAAGTACAGTTTAGTTATCAAATTTTGGTTTTAAGAACATTAAATAAGCATTTGTAAGATTTGCTGGTAATCTCTGCTTTAGAGTAATGGTACTATCATTACATTGAAACCATCCACATTTCTTTTTTATATATGCAGTGTAGTGCCCTGAATTGGTTGTGGCTCCTGCGTGGTAGATTATACCTATTGTTGTGAAGGTTTTCTTACCAAGTGATATTTGACCATGTGTGAATCCAGTCAGCTTGCAGTTGTTTTTGGTACCATCTGCATTGTAACGTAGAAGCATTAGTATTACGTATTTACTATGTGTTTGTATTAGTAACGTGGAGCGATTATCTGAATTGCAGGTAGAACATAATCTACCATGGTTTGCATTTTGTACAAGTTGCTGAAATGGAATGGATTCACAATTAGGTATTGATATATATACAAAGCGTTCATTGGGGATTTGTTCTTCTGTCACATTGTTGCAGAGAGTGCATGTATGTTTCCACATGTATGAAATCTGGAAGATTTCATTTATAGGTATGTTTTTGTTTTCCAATACTTCTAGTAAGTACATTAGAAATTCGTGTGGATCTTCCTGTGAGTTCATAGTGAATTTCACCATTCCAGCAATGTAGTCCAATTGTTGTCTTATTCCATAAACACTATATGTGTTATCAGGATTGTTTGCTCCATTTCTGTGAAGTACTAACATTTGCAAACACAATGGGTCTGTACTGTGTGAGTAAATGTTGTCAACAAATTGGTGGTAATTGAAATAGAATATTCATTGCTACATTTGCATAGCAATTTACACCAACTATATTTGAGAGTTTAAATGGACCAGGTAGATCTGTATATGACTGCTTTTTTTGGAGTTTGTCTTACTTCTTTGAAGAAGTACCTGGTTTACTTTCCCTAATTGATTCTTTTTTGCTCGTAGTACTTGATGAAGTATTAGTTTCTTTTACTCTCCTTGGAGGATTTGCAGTGACATCCTGTTGCATTTTTGTTTGAGTTATTTTTCTTTTATAACGTTTTACTTTTTGTGGAACAGAATATGTGTTTAGATGGGGGGTGTATAGTGAGCGAAGTCTATTGTATTCTAAAATGCAAGGAATATCAGCTTTTACTTTACTTGCATCAAAGTTGATTAGAAATAGACCGTCAAGTGTACGTAAGCGTGATAGTGCTACGTAGCTCATGCCTTCTTTAAAGACTGTGTTACCAATATCTATCATTGCTTTGTCTAGGGTAAGACCTTGTGATTTATGAATTGTGACTGTGTATGCAAGAGTTAGAGAAAATTGTTCCCTGCGTACATGCATGTCTTTGAAGAGAAGTAATCGATCTGTTGAGCATCCTATCCTTTTACTTCTGAAAGTTTGTCAAAGAGAATATTGACAAACTGAATTTTGTTGTCACGTGGGTATGTTTGAAAGCCAACAACTGTACCCAGTGCTCCATTAACTAGTCCTTGGTCCACGTCAAGATTACATTTAAGCATTACTCTGCAATTTTCTAAGCCTGCTGTGTTTGCGATTGATTTTTCTAAACTATTTAGTCTTGTTGTGGCTTGGTCACACATGGGTAGTGTCATAACATGAACATCTAGTTTGTCTGTGGCGCTAATTTCCATTATTGGTTGCATTTCTTTACTTAACATTATTTCATTGAATTTGAAACAGCTTGCAAGAGTTGGCATTAAGACCACACAATTGACATTTTTGTGGGCTAATTGTTCCATAACATCTGTAGCACCTGCATTATCGCCATAAAGTGTATTAATGTGCCGGGTTTTCAATATTGTTTCTGCTTCTTTAGAAAGTATACCAACTCTGATACTTTTTAAGATGTTGGCATAAGTGAGATCTGCAGATTGCGTATGTTTTCTGTTAATTCTCTGTATTGGAACTGTTGCCAAAGGTTGAAATTTCCAATGCTGCAAACAGTTTTACGGCAGAGTTTGTGTCCTAATGTTTTAAAAATAGGCTCACCTTTTACTGGTGTCAATTGAAGAAGATCTCCGAAAACAATAATGTGTTTTCCTGCAAAGAGCTCTTCATAGTTTGTTTTGAGTACTTATTGTAATCTGAGGTGAATCAAAGCCAACATTAGGTTGAAGATCATGCTCACTTCATCTATTAGTAGCATTTTCATTTGTTTCAACACTCTGCGTAGTTCCATTGCAGCTTCTGCATAAAGTTTGTAATAGTCTAATTTGTTCTGGTGTTCTACTGGCAATAATAGTAATCAGTGTAACGTGACACCACCTATGTTGTAGGCAGCTAAACCTGTGGGGGCAGTGACAACAGCTGACAGTTTATTATTTGTCAATTGTTGAAGGAACTTACTGATGATTTTGATTAGGAATGTTTTGCCAGAACCAGCTTCACCACTGACGTACAGTAGTATAGGTTTATAATTATGGCAGGAACATTCTTCATTTTCATGTTGTACACCATGTGCAATTTGTTTTGTTACTTCTTGAAAAATTCTACGTTGCTCATTGTTTAGTTTTGATTGTAGTATAGTTAAGTCTTGTTTATCTTAATACTGACACATGGTGTTTTCTACTTCTATCATAGCTAATTCTGTCTCATTTATTATTAGTGGTTATCCCAGTGGTTCCTGGCTTCCTGTTACAGAAGGTTGACTACTGTCAGGAGTTTCTTTATCTAGTTGGGCCTGGAGTTCTTCTTCGTGTTGCTGTTTATTGTGCAACATTGTTTTGTACTTTGTAAAGTTTACATCAGTTATAGTGCTTTCATTTGCTTTGAAAGCATCTTCATATGAGTCATAGTTATCTAGTATTTCTTCTTCTTTTCTCCATGGTTTAATGATTTGTCACAGGGACATGTAATATACTTCTCTATGTTGAGGAGTCTTTAATGACAATTTGATATGATTAATTAAATTTGGTTTAGTGAGTTTAACTAAGCTGCCTTCACAGTTTGTCACTCTGTATTTACCTTTTTTTTCGTCAGGTTTTATATTATTTTTATATGTGTAGTTTTGGGATATGTGGTATAGACACATGGTTTCCAAAGTATTATTTCTGTTTGGGTAGTATGTGTCCAATAAATTGTTTTTTAAAATGTCTTGGCTGTTGGGATCATGTTTGGCTATTGTTTCTATATCTTCATATGATTTTAGAACTCTTTTTCTAGATTTAGCTGGACCAAGACTTAGCCATACTATATTTTCAGATTTACCATACAATGAAGTACCAGTTAAACGATCAGCTGCTTCATAAGATCCAAATTCTCTATGGGTGAGCATTTTTATGCCCAAGCTGTATAATTTCTGAGATACTGTTTTATCTGATGACAGGTCATTCCAGAGGTCTTGGAGCTCTGTCTTTTCTGCTTTAGTTAAGTATGCTGTGACAACTGCAGTAGAATTGTCTGCAATGTACTACACATCTATGTTTGCATTCCATAAGTGGGCAATGATTGCATTATAATCATTGATATATTTTTCTTCTTCTTTTCTTTTCATGTAATATGTATTTTTAGGTGACTTTCCTTTAACAGTATGTCTAACTGAAGACATGAGGTTGTTTACTTGACCTGTATTTGTTACTGGTCTAGGGAAACCAAATCGGCATTTGGTGTAGTATTTGCCTTTGTTTTTGTATTTGCGACGACAATATTTTCCACATTTGTGTCTTTGAAATTTTACAATTTGTGCACAAAGATCACTATTTGTGGCTTCTGATGGGATTTGACAAGTGAGATATTTTTCAATAAACTGTAAAACAGTGGCATCACTGTCTTGACCAAATTTAGGAGCATCTTTAATCCATAAAAGCATGTGGATATGTGGTGCTCCTCTGGCTTGGTATTATTTTCTCCAAAAGAAGTGTTGCACTTCTCCAAGAGGAGGAACAGTTTTATTACAAATAAAATGTATCATAGCAATGAAGCGATGGTGAAAATATCTTGAAACATTAACAGGATCCAAAGAACAAAGTTCTCCAGGTGTTAGTATATCTATGTTTGTTTTGTTTTTGTTTTATATACGTAGGAAATCATGTAAATCTTCCCATGCATATTCTGCACAACTTAATGTAACAAACCAAGTCGGTGGCCCAAAGTTTCTGATCATACAACGTACATCTCCATGACATCGAAACCAGTACACTTTAGTACCAGGCATATTTGCTAATAGATTTGTAATATTTGATTGTAAAACCCCATCCTTTGGTTGCACTTTTTGTAATAATTGTGTAGCTGTCATATTTTGAAGGTGTGATCCTGATTTTAATATGTGTGCAACTCCGTAACATAAAGTTGCTAGTTCACTTTCAAAGAGTAGGTGGAATATGTATTCCATATTTCGTCTAAATCTGGGATCTTCAGAATACATCCGTAATGAGCGGTATTCTGAAGCTGATATTTGAATAGGTCTATCATCGTACCTTCCTCCTTTGCCAGTAGGAAAGAGTAGAGGAAAAGCACGTGCTTCAATACTTTTTTCCCATATGCTGATTGGTGATCCTTTTGTTTGACGCACTTGGTACGTTTCCAGTGCATCTTCTATGGTGTCATTAGAGTGCAAAGGATGAATTGTATAATGGTCTAAAGTATTGGATATTGTAGCAGGATCTAGGAGCTCAAATTGAGCAGCTTCTTGTGTTTCTTGAATTATTTCAGTTGTATCCTTCAAGTTTTCTTCAATATTAATTTCTTTGTAATATTCATTATTCTTTTTAAGATATTGCAAGGCATGTCTAACTTTATGTAAATCTACCAGCTGTTGCCATATTTTTTTGTCTTTTGTAGTTACTCCATTTACTAAGATGATTAAAGATTGCTGCATTGGACGTTGCACTCCTAGAGTATGCACATTTTCTTTTAAATCTAATGATAAATAAACTACTTTTCCACGAATGCCTTTTACCAATTCAGAGGGAGGTAATTTTGCTGTTTTTGGTTGAAGGCGTATTATTGCTTGAAATGGGTGCACTGTTTGAATTATGATGCTGTCATATAAATTAAGTTGTTGTAGGGGTTTTGGTAGTGGGTATAATTCCAAATTATTTGTGATAGCAAGGGAAGGAGTTTGGTTGTTGTCAAGTTTTGTAGTGCAGTAACTGCAAAGTATTAAGGGGTCAGTTATTTCGTATTTGTTTTCTGCTACAAGGTAGAGAGCTAATTCAAACCATTTAGAATCTTCATTGTCTTCTATTTTGTATGATAGGTCTACAGTTTTTGTGTTCCTTTCATAGAAGAATGCTATTTAAATTTGCTTGTGCTAAAGCAGGACTTTTAGCATAGTATAGTTTATAAACTAGATTTCTTATAGTTGAATGATTTATTGATATCCTTTTGATATCATGGAAGGGGGTTTTACAAGTACGTCCTGTAATGCATGCTAATGAATGTCCTTGTAGTCCTGTGTACTTGCGCACTGGACAGGTATCAATATTTTGCAGTAGTTTAATTTTGATTTTGTCTTTGCTTTTTACATATTTATTGAGGAATTGGCGTAAAGACTTGAAAAATTGTTTGGGAATGTTTCACATTGACGTGCAGGGCCATATGTTCACTAGATGTTCTGATTCAGTCGAATGGATTGGTAATTCTAAGTTTTCAGGGCATAATTTTGTAAGAAGTACATCTTGTTCCATTATGGTATTATTCACTTTTTCATAACCTCGACCACTGCTATGTATGGCAATTGTATTTGTTTGCTTTTGTTTGTACGATTCTTCATTAACATATGGTTCTGTGCTCGTAGTGTGATTCCAGTCACCTCCGCAGATACTTAAGAAGTTCTTTCTGTTGACATTTTGTTTATTGAGAAGTATTTTTTGTAATTTAGTTATTAGTTTTGTTAGTGGTTTCATTTTGTTTAACACTAAAATAAATAACTTTCTTTTGAGAAGAATTGCATTATCTATCAATGCTTCTAAGTTTAATTTCCTACGATAGGTTTTAAGGGTTGAACTTGGTTTCTCTGCTGTTTTTATAAGATTTTGAAGTACTCTGTGACGGAACATTTTGGCTAAAATACTTTTCTTGGTATGCTTACTTTGAACTTTATCGAGATTTATAGAAGCAGTTTTATCTGTAGTGATAGCAGATTTTTTGTTAATTGTTTTCTGGTTTGTTTTACATTTTGATAGAGGAGGCAAAGTTTTTCCACTTGAAACTTCTTTTGTTTCACTAAAGGACTGTATTAGCTGTTTTGTTTCAACTTCTTTTACAAATTCCGCTACATATGGATGCTTATGTTGGACACTTTTATTTTCATTTGCTCTACTTCTGCGTTGCTTTCTACAGACTTGAATTTTGGTAGGCATTATTTAGGGTCTGTTGAAAAAAATAAAGAAGGTATAGGTTGGGGTGTTGAGCAATGTATGTGTGATGTGTGCATGAGTGTTTGAGTAAGATGATAAAGATGTATGTAATGGTGTGTGATTGTGCATTGGGAACTACAACTAGTAGGGATGGGTATTCTTGAATTTATATGCTACTAAACTGGGGTTCAGATGACAGAAAAAAGTAAGCTAGTGGTGTGGAGAAGTACAAATAGTAAATCTAATGTATACAATTAAAACAGTTGTTTGTTCTATAATATCCAAATTGTAGCGGTTGAGTTGGGTAATTTGTGTGTCCAAAAATAGGAATTTGTGGCCCATTCTATCTGTAAATCGCTGTCTAATACATGGGACTTTTGGACAGAATGGTGCACAATCTCTATTTTTAGGCACAGAAATAGCATGAATTAACTTTACAGTGTGTTTCAGTAATAATACAAATATTATTGTGATATTCTACTTACTTTTTTTCTAAAATGAACAGGTTAATTCTTAGGTCTTCTTTGTTCTTCAAATTCGGTTGCTTCTTTTCAGGAGAATGGTCTTCACTGCAATAGTAAAATAAACAAATTAGTAATTTTGTTTGTATATAGCACTGTTTTTAATTTAGACACTGATTTTTTTAATTGAAATCCTTAGCGCCTTCCTCAAAACCATTAAAACTATCTTATTTACATAAGATACGTCGCACAAGTTCAATACATATGATATTTTCTTAACGAACAAAGTGTATTGTAATGACTAACTTTAGCAAACAAAATATCTTTACTATGTTTGTGAAATTCATAATGTACCACTGAATACCACTATTTCTGTAACTAAGCTCTTCTAGGTAATAGTGTCTCAATGTCATGCTTAAATTAAAGTAATTGAATAAATAAAGAAATAAAAAAAAATATTAAGTCAGTTTGATAATATGTTCATGTATTGTACAGAAAATATGCATACCTGTAGTTTGTGTTCATGCATTTGGATATGCATGGAGCTGCAAGTAGAAATCTTGGAGACTTGTACAGTATTTCTTGTAGATGGTGTTTGCCAATGATACAGGTTCACAGTACATTTGCAGTGCTGATCTATGATGATGCAGTTAGATGTAGAGGTCTCGAATGTGATTGGTGGATGGTCATGTGACTTCTTAGCTACATCCAATGAGGGAATGACACAGAAAGTGAAGTGGAAATGGTAGAAGGGCTGTTCATGTTACGATATGTCCGCGGACATGGCGGTAGTTCGCGGACATCGGGTGTTACATCCAGGGATTTTTGGGTTCAGAAGTCATGCACATGAGAATGAGCACTGAAAGGGATTGGTCAGGAAAGTTTAGTGGGTGGGTTGTGCCAGGAGAGAGATTGTCAGATAGTTTTTTTCCTGAGAGAAGAACAGATAGCTATGGCTGTGTGTTTCAGAAAACAGATTGTTTGGATTTTGGGAGATTCATGGATACATTGGTTGAAGGTGCATGCAGAAAGCTTTGGAGTAGCTGTAGATCTTGGATTTCCACATGTGGAAGTACACTGGCATGGAGAACATGGAATGAAGTGGTTGGACTTGCTACCTCTTTGTGCTAGTTTGGAGACAGAGCAACATCCAGACATAATTGTAATTCATTGTGGAGGGAACAGTTTAGGACATGTGTGGAATTTCTTTGCAATTTTCTATGAAAGAAGGACTTGGGAAGGTCATGGACATGTTCCCTAATTCTCAAGTAATATTTTCACGGATTGCATAGAGACAAATGTGGCTTCGTTCTGCTTCATTTGGTCCACAAATGGAAAAAGCAAGGCGCAATATTAATAAGGCTTTTTGTGCCTTTCTAAGAGATTTTGGCATGTCCTCTTTTCACAATGAAAATATTATGTTTCATAGTACATACATTTTTTGCAGAGATCGAGTCCATCTTACTTATGCTGGCAATCCGATTTTTTTGAGAAATATACAAAATGCATTACAACCTTTTTTAGAATTACAGCATCCATTTTGAAGAAGGTGTTAAGTATTTATAATTTTCGACATACAAACACCTCCCAAAGGCTGTTTTCAGAGCCACCACTTCCTACCAGAGAAAATTGCAATGGTTATGATAGGGTAGCATTTTTTTTTTAGATGTCCGCGGACTTCTGAAAAATACAAAGGGCCCTGCTTCATTTATTTTCACTTCTATTTTTTAACTGTGAAAGGCGGCTCTGAAAAGAGCCTTATTTTTTTTGATTTTTGTAATTTTGTATTTTATTTGGTTTTTTATACACGACACACTAGGAGATGAGGGGAAAGGAGGGGAAAGGGGACACCACAGGGATAAGGAAGGGTGAGATGAGAGAGGAAGATGTAGAGTTGGTTTTATTTGGGTAGTGAGCAGGTCTTCTCATGCTCTGAGACTATAGTCTCAAAAGCACTGCGAAGTCGCTCCCCCCTGCAGAGTACTGTGTTACAGTACATACATACAACTGTGACCCTCGAAAGGTAAGGGTCATCAGAATTCTGTATGGCCTATGAGGCAGCTTTAGGAAGACGCTGTCCCACAGAGGTGGTCCTTGTGGTGACAGGATCAGAAACAGAGGATGAAGTAGAGGAAATCAACCTACTACGTTCTTCGCAACGTACAACCTTCCGAATAGCCCCAGAGTGAAATGACCTGAGGTGTCGTTTCATGGTAGGGGTCCCAAAGCTGTACGAACCGTGCCTCCCGCGACTGAGTATCATTTTACACTCATTGTAGGTGACACAGTTTGCACGAGCCTTAGGACCATTCCCATGAATGGTAAACCGCCACACCCAAGACTCACGCCTAGTGCGGGTAGTAGGGATTTCCTCTACCTCATTCTTCTCATCCTATTCTTCCTCCTCTGCATCCTCACTCCTGTTCCCCTCTTCAGGCCCTTGGGGAGGTGTTGGTGGTGGAGGGGATGGGGCTGGTGCTGAGGCAGACACAGCACCAGATGGCAACAGTGGAGCCACAGAAGCCATCAGGTTGAAGATGGAAATCTGCAGGTTGCAGCAAAAATCTCTGTGCTCTGTAGAATAGCCAGAAACACAATGAGAATAAGCTCTAGGGCGTGGTCTTTTATAGGGGTGCTTGTGCGCGGTCCGTAGATCGAACAAAAAAAAAGGTTCAAAAGGTTTCAAAAAGTATGTATAAACTTATAATTAGTATGTGGGACTTGTGCTATGGTGAGTTTTTATTGGAAAATATTGTGGATTACTTGAAAATGTACTTTTAAATTGTTCGGGGACAAGAACAGTGTCCGCATTCAGAACACGCGATCAGCGTGGGCGCGGTCACATGGTCGCTTCGCGAACATGTTCACGAAGGAAGCAGCTGTCCGCAGGACACCAAATGCACGGGCATTGGTTTGCACATGCGCATTGATGTTCTACGGACACTGTTTGGGTCCTGAAGTAATTAAAAGTGTGTCAGTCATCAAATGAACATTTACTGACAGGCGTTTGTTCTTAGAACAGTGTCAACTTAGCGTCCTCAGAACACCTCCATTTCCGTTTCTTTAGGAACATTTCAGGACACTGTGTGTGTTCTTAGAACAGTTTCAACTTGCTAACGAACAGTACGGACAGGTATAGTGTTCTTCAGGACACCTCCATTTTCGTTTATTTACGAACATTTCAGAACACCAATTGTGTTCTTAGAACAGTTTCAACTTGCTAACGAACAAGCAAGTGGCCAAAAACATGCGAATCGCAGTGGAATTGCGAAAATCGCAGTGCAAGTGCGAAAATCGCATGAAAAGCAGCGCACATCGATTCATGGAAGGCCGTGCGCGAGAAAACCATCGGATGTGCGATAAAAAAGTGCGCGGCGCACGTTGGCGCACAGGCCATCTAACTGCGTGTGCCAGGTCACAGCGAAAATCGCACAGGCCACAGCGAAAATCGCACATAGCGCGGCGCACACAACAAAAGTAGGCGGAACACGGGGCGTAACACTCGGAATGGGGAACAACTTGCCAAAATGTGGGCGTCACGGTGGAAGTACAGGGCACAAGTGCGCGGAACGCCCACACGCTCGCCTACAACACGTATTCATGGAATAGAATAGCGCAAAAAAGTGCACGCTCAAACCAGCGCACAGGCACAAACACGACCGCCACAAGAAAGCAGGCGGTAGCATCTCTGCGCCTGTAAGAAATGTGCGCCAAAAGGTGCGCCAACAAATAGCACCTATATACTGCCATGATGAATGTCCCATACTGTGGCCCTCCAGGACAAATGACATGCAAAGGTGTACCCACAAACACGGACACCCGCTGACAAAAAATACGTGTGCGTATATACCGGGGTGCGCGGGAAGTCTCACACGCGATTTGGCCGTGTACGTGGATTTCAGGGGTGCGCAGGAATTTCCACACGCGATTTGGCCGTGTACGTGGATTTCAGGGGTGCGCAGGAATTTCCACACGCGATTTGGCCGGGTACGTGGATTTCAGGGGTGCGCGGGAAGTTCCACACGTGATTTGGCCGGGTACGTGGATTTCAGGGGTGCGCGGGAAGTTCCAAACGCGATTTGGCCGGGTACGTGGATTTCAGGGGTGCGCGGGAAGTTCCACACGCGATTTGGCCCGGTACGTGAATTCCAGGGGTTTGCGGGAAGTTCCACACGCGATTTGTCAGGGTACGCGGATTACAGGGGTGCGCGGGAAGTTCCACACGCGATTTGTCAGGGTACGTGAATTCCAGGGGTTTGCGGGAAGTTCCACACGCGATTTGTCAGGGTACGCGGATTACAGGGGTGCGCGGGAAGTTCCACACACGATTTGTCAGGGTACGTGAATTCCAGGGGTTTGCGGGAAGTTCCACACGTGATTTGTCAGGGTACGCGGATTACAGAGGTGCGTGGGAAGTTCCACACGCCATTTGGACGTGTACGTGGATTACAGGGATGCGCGGGAAGTTCCACACGCGAATTGGCCGTGTACGTGGATTTCAGGGGTGTGCGGGAAGTTCCACACACGATTTGGCTGGGCACGTGTATGACAGGGGTACGCGGGAAAATCTACACGCAATTTGGCTGTGTGCTCCCAGGTATTCCCTGTACACCCTCCACGGCCCCTGCAGGCAGCACACACCACAGGGGACTACCCTGCACACCTGCTCATGTCTCCCACCACCCCCACCCCCCAGCAGTGCAGGGGCAGCCTCCACCAGGCCCCCACTCATGTCTCCCACCACCCCCACCCCCCAGCCACCAGGGGCAGCCTCCACCAGGCCCCCACTCATGTCTCCCACCACCCCCACCCCCCAGCAACCATGGGCAGCCCCCACCAGGCTCCCACCCATGTCTCCCACCCCCCCACCCCCCAGCAGTGCAGGGGCACCCTCCACCAGGCCCCCACTCATGTCTCACACCACCCCCACCCCCCAGCAGTGCAGGGGCACCCTCCACCAGGCCCCCACTCATGTCTCCCACCCCCCCCACCACCCAGCATCCAGGGGCAGCCTCCACCAGGCCCCCCCTCATGTCTCCCACCCCCCCCCACCTCCCAGCATCCAGGGGCACCCTCCACCAGGCCCCCACTCATGTCTCCCACCTACCCCCCAGCATCCAGGGGCACCCTCCACCAGGCCCCCACTCATGTCTCCCACCACCCCCACCCCCCAGCCAGCAGGGGCACCCTCCACCAGGCCCCCACTCATGTCTCCCACCCCCCCCACCCCCAGCATCCAGGGGCACCCTCCACCAGGCCCCCACTCATGTCTCCCACCACCCCCACCCCCCAGCCAGCAGGGGCACCCTCCACCAGGCCCCCACTCATGTCTCCCACCACCCCCACCCCCCAGCCAGCAGGGGCAGCCTCCACCAGGCCCCCACTCATGTCTCCCACCACCCCCACCCCCCAGCAACCATGGGCAGCCCCCACCAGGCTCCCACCCATGTCTCCCACCACCCCCACCCCCCAGCAGTGCAGGGACACCCTCCACCAGGCCCCCACTCATGTCTCCCACCACCCCCATCCCCCAGCCACCAGGGGCAGCCTCCACCAGGCCCCCACTCATGTCTCCCGCCACCCCCACTCCCAAGCAACCATGGGCAGCCCCCACCAGGCTCCCACCCATGTCTCCCACCACCCCCACCCCCCAGCCAGCAGGGGCACCCTCCACCAGGCCCCCACTCATGTCTCCCACCACCCCCACCCCCCAGCAGTGCAGGGGCAGCCTCCACCAGGCCCCCACCCATGTCCCCTATCACCCCCACCCCCCAGCAGTGCAGGGGCACCCTCCACCAGGCCCCCACTCATGTCTCCCACCACCCCCACCCCCCAGCCAGCAGGGGCACCTCCACCAGGCCCCCACTCATGTCGACCACCCCCCCACCCCCCAGCATCCAGGGGCAGCCCCACCAGGCTCCCACCCATGTCTCCCACCACCCCCACCCCCCAGCAACCATGGGCAGCCCCCACCAGGCCCCCACTCATGTCTCCCATCCCCCCCACCCCCCAGCAGTGCAGGGGCACCCTCCAACAGGCCCCCACTCATGTCTCCCACCACCCCCAACCCCCAGCAACCATGGGCAGCCCCCACCAGGCTCCCACCCATGTCTCCCACCACCCCCACCCTCCAGCAGTGCAGGGGCACCCTCCACCAGGCCCCCACTCATGTCTCACACCACCCCCACCCCCCAGCAGTGCAGGGGCACCGTCCACCAGGCCCCCACTCATGTCTCCCACCCCCCACCCCCCAGCATCCAGGGGCAGCCTCCACCAGGCCCCCACTCATGTCTCCCACCCCCCCACCCCCCAGCATCCAGGGGCACCCTCAGGCCCCCACTCATGTCTCCCACCACCCCCACCCCCCAGCAGTGCAGGGGCAGCCTCCACCAGGCCTCCACCCATGTCCCCTATCACCCCCACCCCCCAGCAGTGTAGGGGCAGCCTCCACCAGGCCCCCACTCATGTCTCCCACCACCCCCACCCCCCAGCCAGCAGGGGCACCCTCCACCAGGCCCCCACTCATGTCTCCCACCACCCCCACCCCCCAGCCAGCAGGGGCACCCTCCACCAGGCCCCCACTCATGTCTCCCACCACCCGACCCCCCAGCAGTGCAGGGGCAGCCTCCACCAGGCCCCCACTCATGTCTCCCATCACCCCCACCCCCCAGCAGTGCATGGGCAGCCTCCACCAGGCCCCCACCCATGTCCCCTATCACCACCACCCCCCAGCAGTGCAGGGGCACCCTCCACCAGGCCCCCACTCATGTCTCCCACCACCCCCACCCCCCAGCCACCAGGGGCAGCCTCCACCAGGCCCCCACCCATGTCTCCCACCACCCCCACCCCCCAGCAACCATGGGCAGCCCCCACCAGGCTCCCACCCATGTCTCCCACCACCCCCACCCCCCAGCAGTGCAGGGGCACCCTCCACCAGGCCCCCACTCATGTCTCCCACCACCCCCATCCCCCAGCCACCAGGGGCAGCCTCCACCAGGCCCCCACTCATGTCTCCCACCACCCCCACCCCCCAGCAACCATGGGCAGCCCCCACCAGGCTGCCACCCATGTCTCCCACCACCCCCACCCCCCAGCCAGCAGGGGCACCCTCCACCAGGCCCCCACTCAAGTCTCCCACCACCCCCACCCCCCAGCAGTGCAGGGGCAGCCTCCACCAGGCCCCCACCCATGTCCCCTATCACCCCCACCCCCCAGCAGTGCAGTGGCACCCTCCACCAGGCACCCACTCATGTCTCCCACCACCCCCACCCCCCAGCCAGCAGGGGCACCTCCACCAGGCCCCCACTCATGTCTCCCACCCCTCCACCCCCCAGCATCCAGGGGCAGCCCCCACCAGGCTCCCACCCATGTCTCCCACCACCCCCACCCCCCAGCAGTGCAGGGGCACCCTCCACCAGTCCCCCACTCATGTCTCACACCACCCCCACCCCCCAGCAGTGCAGGGGCACCCTCCACCAGGCCCCCACTCATGTCTCCCGCCCCCCCACCCCCCAGCATCCAGGGGCACCCTCCACCAGGCCCCCACTCATGTCTATCACCCCCCCACCCCCCAGCATCCAGGGGCACCCTCCACCAGGCCCCCACTCATGTCTCCCATCACCCCACCCCCCAGCAGTGCTGGGGCAGCCTCCACCAGGCCTCCACCCATGTCCCCTATCACCCCCACCCCCCAGCAGTGTAGGGGCAGCCTCCACCAGGCCCCCACTCATGTCTCCCACCACCCCCACCCCCCAGCAACCATGGGCAGCCCCCACCAGGCTCCCACCCATGTCTCCCACCACCCCCACCCCCCAGCAACCATGGGCAGCCCCCACCAGGCTCCCACCCATGTCTCCCACCACCCCCACCCCCCAGCAGTGCAGGGGCACCCTCCACCAGGCCCCCACTCATGTCTCCCACCACCCCCACCCCCCAGCCAGCAGGGGCACCCTCCATCAGGCCCCCACTCATGTCTCCCACCACCCCCACCCCCCAGCCAGCAGGGGCACCCTCCACCAGGCCCCCACTCATGTCTCCCACCCCCCCACCCCCCAGCCACCATGGGCACCCTCCACCAGGCCCCCACTCATGTCTCACACCACCCCCACCCCCCAGCAGTGCAGGGGCACCCTCCACCAGGCCCCCACTCATGTCTCCCACCCCCCTACCCCCCAGCATCCAGGGGCACCCTCCACCAGACCCCCACTCATGTCTCCCACCCCCCTCTCCCCCCAGCATCCAGGGGCAGCCCCCACCAGGCTCCCACCCATGTCTCCCACCACCCCCCAGCCAGTAGGGGCACCCTCCACCAGGCCCCCACTCATGTCTCCCACCACCCCCACCCCCCAGCCAGCAGGGGCACCCTCCACCAGGCCCCCACTCATGTCTCCCACCCCCCCACCCCCTAGCCACCATGGGCGCCCTCCACCAGGCCCACACCCATGTCTCCCACCACCCCCACCCCGCAGCAACCATGGGCAGCCCCCACCAGGCTCCCACCCATGTCTCCCACCACCCCCACCCCCCAGCCACCATGGGCAGCCTCCACCAGGTCCTCACAATCCCCAATCATGTGCGTCATGGTCAGCCTCCACAGCCAAAAAGCCCAACCAAGTAACCCATTCACCCACATGGAAAAGGAAATTACATGTTACACCCTCAATGTTCATAAAGCTAATGAACCCATGTCCGTCACACACAATGGTTGCAATTGAATGGGAAAACACCCAACATGACATGCATGAAAGCAATGAGATGATACCACACAGTGAAGTATGAAAACAAAATTGTATTAAAAAAATAAGAATGCAAATGAAATGAAACAAACTACAATAGGAATGAAAAAAATATAAGCTGCATGTCTGTAAAAAAAATAAAAACACCAAATCCCAATCCAAAAAAATGTAGTCCAAAGTCAAATGAAAAATAAAATCAATCCAATGAAGAACTATGTACAAAACATCCCAGGGTCCATGAGCCCAACTGAACAAAGGAAACCTACAAAAAACCCTAACTAAAATGCAACTATATACAAAAAGTGGAGCAGTGTCCGTCGACTCCAAATCATAAGAACAAACAAAGGAAACCTAAAACTAAAGAACTATATACAAAGGCGGTGTTGTTCCGGGCCAGGGCATCATCGAACTCCTGTTCGATGTCCCGGAGGCGGTCCAGTTCCATGGCCCCGAGAGTCCGCAGGGACGACGCCGTGTCCTCCTCCAACCCCCTGCGGATTGCCTCGAGGCACTCGGCCCGCCTCAGGGCCCTCCGCATGGAGTTCTCCGCCCTGACCATGGTGAGCTGCGCCTCTTCTGCCCGCCGCCGCTCCGCACCTATGGCGTGGCCCAACCGCTGCCACACGGAAGACACTCTCTGTCCTGGGTCCTCCTGCCCTCCGGCCGATGCCTGCCCCTCCGATGTCGAAGACCCCGAGCCTTCATGTCTCCCACCATGTTGCTGCTGCTGCTCTGCCTCTGCCCGTGCACTGCCTCCTGCTGCCTACACATCCTCTGCTGGCTGGGGTGCAGTTGTTGATGTGGCCACCCCTGCTGGACCTCCGACTCCCGACTGTGGCAGGGATGCCTCCTCCACCAGTCTGGCCGCACCGTCAGAGGCAGCTCCACAGGGCACCCAGGTGACTGATGGTGGGAAGATGGCACAGAGGACGACTGGCGCGTAGGGGGTCCAGTTGAGGAGGGGTTCGGAGCAAGCCCCATCAGACGGAGGAATCCGGCCTGGGTGACCTGTCCCAGCAGGCTGACGTGGTCAACGAGCCATTCAAGATGACGTGCAGTCTCTCCATGAAAAGACTGCAGGTCACCTCGCATGGCCCGTTGACGCAACGCCAAACCAGCCAGGACAGGCTCAGCCCGGACCTGGATGGCCACGTCCGCAGGCAGAGGAAGGCCAGTTGACGTCAGCTCATCCCCTGCCTGAAAACGGGTCTGGACGTAGGCATCCCTGCTGGTGCAAGATGATGCAGGGACAGGATCGGGGACAGGATTGAACACAGGCACCTCCGCGGCGGCCTGTGCTGCCTCCTGTCCCTGGTCCTGCACTGCACCACTAGCACCAGTGGGTTCCCCACCTCCAGACCCCGTCTCTGGTGCTTGCACGGCCTCCTCCTCCACCAAACCCCCCACCAACCTGGATGACTCCGTGCCATCTTCCCCTGTTGGGCCCTCTGGGGTCCCAGCTGCCCCTTCTGCTGCCGAGGAGTCCAACTCTAACCTCCGCCTCTTGGACCTCCCCCCGGCAGCTGCGGCCTGGGACGCGGCACCGGACTCCTCACTCCCCGACGAGATGACAACACGGGAGGGGAGCCGGGCCTTGCGTCTCCGGCTGGCGGTCGGATCCCTGCCGCTGTGCTCCACAGCACCTTCTCCGCCCTCTTCTTCAGTTGACGCTGCAGACAGGGAGAAACAAAACACAGGCATCAGGGCACTGTACAATGGACACATACACACATGACAGTTGCACTTGAGTGGCATTGGCAAACCTCAGACATGTCATCACAATCCCCAACACACATGTCATTACAACTCGCACACATGAGCCATACCACAGCCATATCGCAACTGCCACCACCATCCCTACACATACAACTGCATGAGCAGCCAAAGGGGAGCCAGACATCACATGCAACACAGGAAGTGCACCACACATGTACACACACCACCACACTTGCATGCATGTGTACACCTCTGCCAAGTGTCGCAGTGTTCAGACGGGCATCCATGTCACATCTGCCAATCAGGCTTCCACATACCGCTCTCACATGCATCGATGTTGCATCACTGTTGCACCCTTGTCAAATACACTCACATGCACATGTACACAGTGCTCATACATGCAGCCGAAAACAACATACATGCGTGACATCACGGGCATGTCTACTTCCATATACATTCATCCAAACATGTGTGCACGCACAACTGCATTTGGCATGCAAGCCTACACACACAAGCACCATCCATGTCTCACACATTACAGCCCTCGCATGTGTCAGCCCCACGGCCCTGTACACCCCCACCCATACTCGACCCCATACAAACAGATGTGCAGCCTGCACAATACCGAATAATCACCACACGCACTGCTCACAATCAGGATGCATGTACACTCACCGCTCGACTCCAGACGGGTCTGCTTCTCTAGGACCTGGACTTGGAGCGCTGGGGATATGCGTTCCAGGACCCTCATCTGTTCTTCCGACAAGTGGCCCCGGCGCCCCTTGGCATCCGATGCCTTTAAGAGGCGCCGGGCCTTGTTCAGGGTCCTGGGCCTGAAGTCCTCCCAGCGCTTCCTGACATGTTGTAAGTCCCGGACTGCCACCCCCTCCGCGTTGATGGCAGTCACGATGTCAGTCCAGATCCGAGTCCGTCCTTCCTTGTCGGCGCGGGAACTTCCAAAGAGGGCATCATACTGCCCCAGGACTTGCTCCACCAGGACACCAACTTCGGTGGCACTGAAGCTGGTGCCCCTCTGCCTCTCTGGCCGGGGGTTGTCAGTGGTCACAGATGGTGTTTGCCCCGACATGACAACCCCAGAGGCAGGAGTGGGTGGGCAACTGGGTCCTGGGGCTGGGCTGTGGAGCGATGGAATCCCAGTCGGGAGTCTTCAGTTCCAGCAGGGGTGGTCACAGCAACAGCACCCCTGGCTGATGTGCAGGCAGCAAATGGCAGTGCACGTGGGCAGCAGGCAGTCAGGCAGTCAGGCAGCAGCAGATGGCAGGTGGGAGCGTGCTCGGGGCTCTGGGGGGCAGTAGTTCGGCCTTCTGGGCAGGAGCGTGGTCTTCCGTGTGCTTACGCGTGGCCAGCTTGGTACGGAGTGATTTGGCACGTGAAAATCCTGCACGTCAGCGTGAAAATCGAGGAAAGGCCCTTAGCGCGTAAGCGCGTCAGCACGCATGCGCGATTCTATTGGACCAAAGGCCCTCAGCGCGTAAGCGCGTCAGCACGCATCCGCGATTCTATTGGACCAAAGGCCCTCAGCGCGTAAGCGCGTCTGTGACGTGACCCGCACGGGTGTTTCCCACACAGCACGTGATGACAGAGCACACGTGGAAAGACTGCACGTCAGAGAGTGTCATCGCGTGTAATTGGACAAAAGTGCGCGTACACGCGATTGGCCTATGTACGTGTATATCAGGGGTGCGCGGGCACTTACACACGCAAGTAGGTCAGCGCACCTGTTTCCCGGGGTGCGCGGGAATTTCCACACGCTATTGGACTGGGTACTGGATTTCAGGGGTGCGCGGGTCACACGCTCGCCTACAACACGCGCAACACATAAATTTGCGCGCTAACTAGATAACAAGCTCAGAGCCAGGATGAACATACCATTCCTGGCAGCAGTGGGCGTGGGCTACCAAAGGAGGAGGAGGAGGATAGTCAGGGCCAGAATATTCACACCCAGAACCAGTCTTTTCGGGATGCCTGATGACCAGGTGTATGGGAGGTACAGGTTTCCACCACACATAATACTGGACCTGGTGAGTGAGTGGGAGGATGACCTCACATCACCCAGCCTGTGCTCCCAAGCACTCAGCCCCCTGGAGAAGGTCCTCAATGTACTGCACTTCTTAGCCACTGGATCATTTCAGCGGACAAGTGCCATAGTGGGTGGAGTATCACAGGCCACCCAGTCACGCTGCCTACACCAGGTCTTGAACATCATCACTGCACGCCCATCAGTCCGCAGGCACATATACCTGCCGAGAACACCTGCAGAAAGGCATGCTGCCGCCCTGGATTTTTACGGTGTGGCACGATTCCCCAAAGTGCTAGGTGCCATCGACTGCACCCATGTGGCTCTACGTCCCCCCAGGGCATCAGAGCACATCTATAGGAACCGCAAGCACTGGCAATCCATCAACGTGCAGGTAGTATGTAATGCCAACGGAATCATCACCTCAGTATATGCCAACTATCCTAGCTCCACCCACGACAGCTTCATTTACCGAATGTCCACCCTAAGCCGGGACCTAGAAGCTGGGCGGCATGGCGATACATGGCTGCTTGGTGAGTATGAATGACACTGCACATGCATGCATGTCAGATACTGAGCAAGGTCACAACCCCACCAATGATACCAATCACCACCTCCACAGGGGACAGTGCCTACCCTCTCAGCCCCCACATGATGACGCCAATTCGGAACCCCACCACGCCACCCCAGGTAAGATATAACACAGCCCACATTACAACACGGGGCATAGTGGAGTGCACATTCGGAGTGCTAAAGTCACGCTTTCGCTCCCTTGACCGTTCTGGCAGGCAGCTGTTGTACGCTCCCCCAGTAGTGTGCAGGATCATAGTGGCAGCATGTGTCCTGCACAACGTTGCAACACGCCGGGGCCTGGCCGTGGACATGGTGGTGGCCCCACATCCCCAACCACACGCACAGCCGCTGCGCATGGGAGGGGAAAGGGCACGGGGGGAGGCAGCCCGTACACAGCTAGTGGCTAATTACTTCACATAGAAATCACACCCCTGTGGAGTGCACACTGCCCTGGCACATTCCATCTGACAATCAATGATGACTCAACCTGACACTGATCCTGAATGTCTGGAGAATCAACCGTGAAAACCATATCAGCCTGAGATTGTTCACCTGGCAGTGTTACAATGTGTGCATCCCTACCCACACAGACACCACCAATGCAGTTTTGTGAAGAAACACATCCAAGCAGCTAAAATGAATACCCACTTGCAAAATGCAACAAGAGGACAGTGCCATGTCAGCCAACCCATCCCCAGCACCGCCACACGACACACCGTGCCATGTCATGCCATTTGCAGGTAAACAAAGTAATCCCCACAACATGACACTAGTGTCACTATGTACAGTGTCCCTAATTTAAACTTGCAACACCTGAAATGCTCACAGTAATGCAGGACCAACAACAAACTTGAGCAGGTACTACCATTAACATGACATCACAAATGTAAGAAATTAGTAATGCCTGCACTCCCACCACTACCAACTGTGCAGTGTTGGCGCCATGTAGAGTAGTAGGTGCACTGCTGCCAACATGGACCCCATCTCCAAACTAGAGGGCCTTGTGTCGACATGAGGAAGGGACTTGCAAATTGGGAGGTAGACACAGATGATGAGTTACACATCAATGCAACATGCAGTGTACAACACTACAGCAATATGCACTAGGAATGTATACACAGTATTGACTAGACTACCCACACATGTAGTCGGAGTCCAATGTCACCATGTACGTCAATGTCACTTGGGCACACCCTTTGCAAGCCCATGGAAACGGGAAGCAGGAGGGGTGTGTGTGACTCAAACCCAAGCATCTGAACCAAATACATGAGAAACCTGCATGTGCCCAGCCACAATGCAGCGTATGCCCACAGGAACCACGGAAGGCAACAAAATTGGGAAAAATAAATTTAAAAATAAAAATAAAAATAAAAATAAAAATAAAAATAAAAATCAAAATCAAAATCAAAATCAAAATCAAAATCAAAATCAAAAATGGCCATTGATGGGCCCGGGGGGGTTTGGGAGGCCACCCAGGAGGTCCGAAGACAGGGTGCACACCAAAACCCACCTGTGTGGATCCTGGGAAAAAAAAAACACCTCCATGGGCTCATGGCCCACACGGCTACCCTATTGTGGGAGTATCACTGCTGTCGCTATTATCACCCTGTGCAGCTGCATCCGGAGGTGGTTGCACTATGGGAGGCAGCCCACGCAAGGCCCTAGTCTGCTCCTCCATGGCTGCAAGCATGCGAGTGTGGTAGGTCTGGTTCTGGAGGATGAGTGTGCGGAGGTCCCCATGCAACAACTCACGGGATGCCCGGACCTCCGCCCTCGTTGCCTGCATCTCAGCTGAGAGCGTACGGGTGAGACGCTCCAGCTGCTGTTCTGTCCTTTGGTGTGTTGAAGCCTCAAGCTCAACAAGAGTCGTCCTGAGGTGAAGGAGCTCCTGCCGCAGGGCTTCCCTGTGGCCCTGGGACTCTATGGAGATGGCCTCCTGCAGAGTCGCCAGTGCCGCCCGCCTGTCCCTGTTGGACGCCAACATGTCCTCCCTGTGTGACTGGCAGATGGAGTCGGTTGCCTGCTGTAGTCGCTCCAACAGCCTTTCAGGGGGGACAATGGAAGTGGCCACCCTATCCATGGCCTGAGCCATCATCTCGGATGATGCTGCCTGTTGGGTTGCCATACCGTAAATGGATTGCCCCCATGCGGTATTGCCAGGTGGCGTACGGCCACCACGTCGGCGGGCACCACACCTGTCTGGGGCAAGGCGAACTGCGCCTTGTTGCGCCGGCACTGCCTGAGGCTGCAGGACTGCATTCCCCCTCTGATCTGCTGGCCCAGGAACAGGATCAGATGTCGCGGAGTGTGACCCTGCATCCATAACCACCAAAGGCGTAGCTGCCAACACTGACATCCCCATTGAGGGTTCTGACCCTGGTGCAGGTGGGTGGGACAGAACAGAATCCCTCCCTGGAACACTCACCTGCGATGGCACGTAGGTCTCATCATCCGAATCAACACCTGAGTACAGCTCGGGGGAGGTGCAGCCAGAGACACCCCTTGAGAGCACGACCTGCAGCACTTGTGGGTTCTCACCCACCACCACACCACGTCCCTCACTGGTGGTTGGTCGGCCCTCGGACCCCTCCTGGGTCTGCACCATCTCCACAACCCCAGCAGTATCAGGTGCGTCTTCCCCTGCAAAGACATTAAAACAAAGAAATGGAAACAGGCATTAGCACCATGGCACACAATGAGGGCTGAGAAGCAAGAGAACCAGTACTTGATTGACAGATGTCTCACATGACTAAAACCCTCCCATGCATGCACCCTCACTGCATATGAAGGGCAGGCAAATGGCACACACTGATGACACCAAGATGGAAGATGAACACATTTTCTGCATGCTGCCTGGCAGTGGCATCACACATTGGCCTGTGATTGCCAGGTGAAACACACATGCCATCACACAGATGGCATGTACCATTGCTATTGAGTGAAGATGGAGAGGAGGACAGCTCTATTTATTCAGTCCAGTTGCCGCATGTAATAGCTTTTCTAATTCAAACAGGTCAGATTTTTCACCTGGAGCTGCCAGTCCAAAATGGTCCAATTGCACAGGGACATGTGTGAACAAATGATATCCAGGTAACAAAGTCACTCCACCTTACCATAGCCATGTCAGACATGTGACTAGAGGACTGCGAAATGCCTAGTAAAAGTGGTGGAATGCAAACAATCTGCCTGAATGAACAGTGAAAAATAAGCAACAATGTGGTGGCAAGGTGACACTTCAAGGGCAACTGGCGTGCAGTTGGGCTGGATGTCTACTGTTGGCAGAAGGGATACTGCTATGGCCTAATGCAGCTGCGCAGGATGTATTGCATGAAGCACATGGCTGACCCATACGACTCAGGCGCACACACTCTCACCTGGCACACAAACAGAAGCCCTCACACACACACCATGCACATGGATGACACACACATGCATGTGCACTCACCGGACAATGCCTCGTAATCAGGAAGATCTCCCACGCCTTGGATCTGTTCCTCCGTGACGTAGGTCCCAGCAACTGACTCATGTGGAGTGAGTTCCATGTCTACTACTGGAGACCCACCTCCAGTCACTAGAGTTGCGGCATGACTTGAGGCCAGCTTACTCTGTGCCCTGCGCTTTAGGTCATTCCAGCGCTTATAGCAATCATTGGCTGTGCGCCTCACGATTCCAAGGGCACTTACGATGTCCGCAACGGTCTGCCAGTGTGCCTGGCGTTGTGCAGGTGTGGTGTTGGATCCTGCAACAATGACCATCTCGTTATCATGTGCGGACACATACTCGACAAGTGCATTCAGTTCGTCATCCGTGAAGCTGGGCTTCCTGGATGGGCCGGACTTTGTAGCCGTGTCTGGGGCATCAGCCTGTGCTGGATGAGCACTCTTCCTCTTCCGCTTGGAAAGTGGTGGTGATCCTGAGTGTCCTGCGCCGCTCTGGACACTAGGGGCAGGAGCCCTGGTGGACTCTGTATCAGGAGTGTGGGATTGCACACTCAGCATGGGAGTTGGTGCAGGCATTGGCTCAAGTGTAATGGTGTCAGGGGGAATGTCAGCAGGATGGACTAGGACCGACACTGTCCTGGCTGGGTGTGTGAGAGCTGGGGTGGATGGGGCCGCAGCTGCTCCTGCAGCCTCTCCGCCCTGCCTACTTGGGGCAGCAGATGACCTTAATGCCCCAGATGCAAGTGGCATGATGACATCAACGTGCACCAGCGCACGTGTCATAGGCCTGCTGACCTGGAAGTCAGCCATGGAGTCAGCCAGGTCTGGTGCCACAATGGGCTGGTCCAACAAGGACTGAGCATGGATGGTGTCAGCCACATCAGCCTCAACGGGAGGGGGGGGGATTATGGGTGCCCTTGACTGGTCCTCCACACATGGGGGGACAGGCTCACCCTGCAAGTAACGACCACGTCCCCTACCGGATCCACCACGGCCACCACTTGTGGCTCTTCCACCTTTGCCACCCTTACGGAATCCTCGCCTCCCAGCCATGGCACTGATGTTAATGTGCGTATGGGAGTGGCTGTAAACTATTGTCCTGGGCAATTGGGGGTGAAAGGGGTTGAGTACCAGATGGTAATTGTACCCTAGTGCTCTAGCAAGGCTGAATGTAACCCCTGGGGAAAGATGACGGGTCACGCTACGCACAGGAGCCCCAAAAAAGGGAGATGAGGTGCACGCAACCCCTCCTAGACCACGTGTGCAGAAAGAAAAACCTGCACTACGCTGTGGCACCCAGTAACACAAGAATGAACGTATGCGTGTCACACGCAGCCTAGAATGACCTCTGAAGGGGTAGGCTACACACGGGGCAAGCACAGATGTTAGATACGTGCGTGACTCACCGTCTGCCAGGTAAAAGAGCATGAAAAAGGAGCGCGTTTGGTTGGCAACACCCCGGCCAAAAGAAGATTTGTACCCTGTCTGAGGAGACAGGACAACAGTAGAAGGGAACACTGTTTGAGGGAACAGGCCCAGGTAAACCAGTAAAAGAGAAAAAAGAGAAAAAGCTGTCAGAGGTAACAGGGAATACGAACTTGAAACGCTGTGAAATAAATCGCGTGTGAAACGACAAGAAGTACAGAATTCACCCACTCGCTCTCCACGAAAAGCATGTACGAGGAAATGGTGTTCTACACGTACCTTTTATACAGGCCCACACGTCCAGCGTCACTTACGCGGCGTGTACGCGGTATGGCCATTTCCACCAATTACACGCTTTGTCACTTCTGCGTGTAGGGCCATTTCCACCAATTACATGCTTTGTTTCTTCTGCGTGTAGGGCCATTTCCACCAATTACACGCTTTGTCACTGCCGCGTGTACGCGCTAGGCCCATTCCCACCAATTACACGCTTTGACACTCGGACGTGGCTTTCATTTTTTTCACACGCAACATTTTCAAACGTGTGCCCAATTCAATGTGCACGTGACTTCATAGACGCGCATACGCTGGCGACGCGTTTACGCGCTGAGGGCCTTTGGTCCAATAGAATCGCGTATGCGTGCTGACGCGCTTACGCGCTAAGGGCCTTTCCTCGATTTTCACGCTGACATGCAGGATTTTCATGTGCCAAATCACTCCGTACCAAGCTGGCCACGCGTAAGCACATGGAAGACCACGCTCCTGCCCAGAAGGCCGGAGCACGCTCCCACCTGCCAACTGCTGCTGCCTGACTGCCTGCTGCCCACGTGCACTGCCATTTGCTGCCTGCACATCAGCCAGGGGTGCTGTTGCTGTGACCACCCCTGCTGGAACTGAAGACTCCCGACTGGGATTCCATCGCTCCACAGCCCAGCCCCAGGACCCAGTTGCCCACCCACTCCTGCCTCTGGGGTTGTCATGTCGGGGCAAACACCATCCGTGACCACTGACGACCCCTGGCCAGAGAGGCAGAGGGGCACCAGCTTCAGTGCCACCGAAGTTGGTGTCCTGGTGGAGCAAGTCCTGGGGCAGTATGATGCCCTCTTTGGAAGTTCCCGCGCCGACAAGGAAGGACGGACTCGGATCTGGACTGACATCGTGACTGCCATCAACGCGGAGGGGGTGGCAGTCCGGGACTTACAACATGTCAGGAAGCGCTGGGAGGACTTCAGGTCCAGGACCCTGAACAAGGCCCGGCGCCTCTTGAAAGCAGCGGATGCCAAGGGGCGCCGGGGCCACTTGTCGGAAGAACAGATGAGGGTCCTGGAACGTATATCCCCAGCGCTCCACGTCTAGGTCCTAGAGAAGCAGACCCGTCTGGAGTCGAGCGGTGAGTGTACATGCATCCTGATTGTGAGCAGTGCATGTGGTGATTATTCGGTATTGTGCAGGTTGCACATCTGTGTGTATGGGGTCGAGTATGGGTGGGAGTGTACAGGGCCGTGGGGCTGACACATGCGAGGGCTGTAATGTGTGAGACATGGATGGTGCTTGTGTGTGTAGGCTTGCATGTCAAATGCAGTTGTGCGTGCACACATGTTTGGATGAATGTGTATGTAAGTAGACATGCCCGTGATGTCACGCATGTATGTTGTTTTCGGCTGCATGTATGAGCACTGTGTACATGTGCATGTGTGTGTATTTGACAAGGGTGCAACAGTGATGCAACATGGATGCATGTGACAGCGGTATGTGGAAGCCTGATTGGCAGATGTGACATGGATGCCCGTCTGAACACTGCGACACTTGGCAGAGGTGTACACATGCATGCAAGTGTGGTGGTGTGTGTACATGTGTGGTGCACTTCCTGTGTTGCATGTGATGTCTGGCTCCCCTTTGGCTGCTCATGCAGTTGTATGTGTAGGGATGGTGGTGGCAGTTGCGATATGGCTGTGGTATGGCTCATGTGTGCGAGTTGTAATGACATGTGTGTTGGGGATTGTGATGACATGTCTGAGGTTTGCCAATGCCACTCATGTGCAACTGTCATGTATGTATGTGTCCATTGTACAGTGCCCTGATGCCTGTGTTTTGTTTCTCCCTGTCTGCAGCGTCAACTGATGAAGAGGGCGGAGAAAGTTCTGTGGAGCACAGCGGCGGGGATCCAACTGCCAGCCGGAGACGCAAGGCCCGGCTCCCCTCCCGTGTTGTCATCTCGTCGGGGAGTGAGGAGTCCGGTGCCGCGTCCCAGGCCGCAGCTGCCGGGGGGAGGTCCAAGAGGCGGAGGTTGGAGTTGGACTCCTCGGCAGCAGAAGGGGCAGCTGGGACCCCACAGGGCCCAACAGGGGAAGATGGCACAGAGTCATCCAGGTTGGTGGGGGGTTTGGTGGAGGAGGAGGCCGTGCAAGCACCAGAGATGTGGTCTGGAGGTGGGGATCCCACTGGTGCTAGTGGTGCAGTGCAGGACCAGGGACAGGAGGCAGCACAGGCCTGTGTGCGATCCTGTCCCCGATCCTGTCCCTGCATCATCTTGCACCAGCAAGGATGCCTACGTCCAGACCCGTTTTCAGGCAGGTGATGAGCTGACGTCAACTGGCCTTCCTCTGCCTGTGGACGTGGCCATCCAGGTCCGGGTTGAGCCTGTCCTGGCTGGTGTGGCGTTGCGTCAACGGGCCATGCGAGGTGACCTGCAGTCTTTTCATGGAGAGACTGCACGTCATCTCGAATGGCTCGTTGACCACGTCAGCCTGCTGGGACAGGTCACCCAGGCCGGATTCCTCCGTCTGATGGGGCTTGCTCCGACCCCCTCCTCAACTGGACCCCCTACGCGCCAGTCGTCCTCTGTGCCATCTTCCCACCCATCAGTCACCTGGGTGCCCTGTGGAGCTGCCTCTGACGGTGCGGCCAGGCTGGTGGAGGAGGTATCCCTGCCACAGTCGGGAGTCGGAGGTCCAGCAGGGGTGGCCACATCACCAACTGCACCCCAGCCGGCGGAGGATGTGCAGGCAGCAGGAGGCAGTGCACGGGCAGAGGCAGAGCAGCAGCAGCAACATGGTGGGAGACATGAAGGCTCGGGGCCTTCGACATGGGAGGGGCAGGCATCGGCCGGAGGGCAGGAGGACCCAGGACAGAGAGTGTCTTTCGTGTGGCAGCGGTTGGGCCACGCCATAGGTGCGGAGCGGCGGTGGGTGGAAGAGGCGCGGCTCACAATGGTCAGGGCGGAGAACTCCATGCGGAGGGCCCTGAGGCGGGCCGAGTGCCTCGAGGCAATCCGCAGGGGGTTGGGGGAGGACACGGCGTCGTCCCTGCGGACCCTCGGGGCCATGGAACTGGACCGCCTCCGGGACATCGAACAGGAGTTCGATGATGCCCTGGCCCGGAACACCACGGAGTGAGCCGCTGGACTTGCCCGCCGCCTTTGTATATAGTTCTTTAGTTTTAGGTTTCCTTTGTTTGTTCTTATGATTTGGAGTCGACGGACACTGCTCCACTTTTTGTATATAGTTGCATTTTAGTTAGGGTTTTTTGTAGGTTTCCTTTGTTCAGTTGGGCTCATGGACCCTTGGATGTTTTGTACATAGTTCTTCATTGGATTGATTTTATTTTTCATTTGACTTTGGACTACATTTTTTTGGATTGGGATTTGGTGTTTTTATTTTTTTTACAGACATGCAGTTTATCTTTTTTTCATTCCCATTGTAGTTTGTTTCATTTCATTTGCATTCTTATTTTTTTAATACAATTTTGTTTTCATACTTCACTGTGTGGTATCATCTCATTGCTTTCATGCATGTCATGTTGGCTGTTTTCCCATTCAATTGCAACCATTGTGTGTGACGGACATGGGTTCATTAGCTTTATGAACATTGGGGGTGTAACATGTAATTTCCTTTTCCATGTGGGTGAATGGGTTACTTGGTCGGGCTTTTTGGCCGTGGAGGCTGACCATGACGCACATGATTGGGGATTGTGACGATCTGGTGGAGGCTGCCCATGGTGGCTGGGGGGTGGGGGTGGTGGGAGACATGGGTGGGAGCCTGGTGGGGGCTGCCCATGGTTGCTGGAGGGTGGGGGTGGTGGGAGACATGGGTGGGAGCCTGGTGGGGGCTGCCCCTGGATGCTGGGGGGTGGGGGGGGTGGCAGACATGAGTGGGGGCCTGGTGGAGGGTGCCCCTGCTGGCTGGGGGGTGGGGGTGGTGGGAGACATGAGTGGGGGCCTGGTGGAGGCTGTCCCTGCACTGCTGGGGGGTGGGGGTGATAGGGGACATGGGTGGGGGCCTGGTGGAGGGTGCCCCTGCACTGCTGGGGGGTGGGGGTGATAGGGGACATGGGTGGGGGCCTGGTGGAGGCTGCCCATGCACTGCTGGGGGGTGGGGGTGATAGGGGACATGGGTGGGGGCCTGGTGGAAGCTGCCCCTGCACTGCTGGGGGGTGGGGGGTGACATGAGTGGGGGCCTGGTGGAGGGTGCCCCTGCTGGCTGGGGGGTGGGGGTGGTGGGAGACATGGGTGGGAGCCTGGTGGGGGCTGCCCCTGGATGCTGGGGGGTGGGGTGGTGGGAGACATGAGTGGGGGCCTGGTGGAGGGTGCCCCTGCTGGCTGAGGGGTGGGGGTGGTGGGAGACATGAGTGGGGGCCTGGTGGAGGCTGCCCCTGCACTGCTGGGGGGTGGGGGTGATAGGGGACATGGGTGGGGGCCTGTGGAGGGTGCCCCTGCACTGCTGGGGGGTGGGGGTGATAGGGGACATGGGTGGGGG
Source organism: Ambystoma mexicanum (assembly GCF_040938575.1). Classification (NCBI taxonomy): domain Eukaryota; kingdom Metazoa; phylum Chordata; class Amphibia; order Caudata; family Ambystomatidae; genus Ambystoma; species Ambystoma mexicanum. Next base: position 1,534,953,205 of record NC_090937.1, read on the forward strand.
CCTGGTGGAGGCTGCCCCTGCACTGCTGGGGGGTGGGGGTGGTGGGAGACATGAGTGGGGGCCTGGTGGAGGGTGCCCCTGCTGGCTGGGGGGTGGGGTGGTGGGAGACATGGGTGGGAGCCTGGTGGGGGCTGCCCATGGTTGCTGGGGGTGGGGGTGGTGGGAGACATGAGTGGGGGCCTGGTGGAGGCTGCCCCTGGTGGCTGGGGGATGGGGGTGGTGGGAGACATGAGTGGGGGCCTGGTGGAGGGTGCCCCTGGTGGCTGGGGGGTGGGGGTGGTGGGAGACATGAGTGGGGGCCTGGTGGAGGGTGCCCCTGCACTGCTGGGGGTTGGTGGTGATAGGGGACATGGGTGGGGGCCTGGTGGAGGCTGCCCATGCACTGCTGGGGGGTGGGGGTGGTGGGAGATATGAGTGGGGGCCTGGTGGAGGCTGCCCCTGCACTGCTGGGGGGTGGGGGTGGTGGGAGACATGAGTGGGGGCCTGGTGGAGGGTGCCCCTGCTGGCTGGGGGGTGGGGGTGTTGGGAGACATGAGTGGAGGCCTGGTGGAGGGTGCCCCTGCTGGCTGGGGGGTGGGGTGGTGGGAGACATGAGTGGGGGCCTGGTGGAGGGTGCCCCTGGATGCTGGGGGTGGGGGGGGTGGGAGACATGAGTGGGGGCCTGGTGGAGGATGCCCCTGCTGGCTGGGGGGTGGGGGTGGTGGGAGACATGAGTGGGGGCCTGGTGGAGGGTGCCCCTGGATGCTGGGGGGTGGGGGGGTGGGAGACATGAGTGGGGGCCAGGTGGAGGGTGCCCCTGCACTGCTGGGGGGTGGTGTGAGACATGAGTGGGGACCTGGTGGAGGCTGCCCCTGGTGGCTGGGGGGTGGGGGTGGTGGGAGACATGAGTGGGGGCCTGGTGGAGGCTGCCCCTGCACTGCTGGGGGGTGGGGGTGGTGGGAGACATGAGTTGGGGCCTGGTGGAGGGTGCCCCTGCACTGCTGGGGGGTGGGGGTGGTGGGAGACATGAGTGGGGGCCTGGTGGAGGGTGCCCCTGCACTGCTGGGGGGTGGGGGTGGTGGGAGACATGAGTGGGGGCCTGGTGGAGGGTGCCCCTGCACTGCTGGGGGGTGGGGGTGGTGGGAGACATGAGTGGGGGCCTGGTGGAGGGTGCCCATGGTGGCTGCGGGGTGGGAGTGGTGGGAGACATGAGTGGGGGCCTGGTGGAGGGTGCCCATGGTGGCTGGGGGGTGGGGGTGGTGGGAGACATGCATTGTTGATCAGTAGTGCAAGGTGACATGTGGGTTGGCTGGGGGGCATGCCCATGGTGGATGGGCTGCCTGCGGGACATGAGCAGGGGTGCAGGGTAGTCCCCCGTGGTGTGGGCTGCCTGCAGGGGCCGTGGAGGTTGTGGAGCGTACACCTGGGAGGACCCACACGGCCAATTCACGTGTAGTACTCCCCAGAACCCCTGAAATACACATACCCTGCTGAAATCGCGTGTGCAACTTCCCGCGCACCCCTGAAATACACGTACCCTGCTGAATTCGCGTTTGGAACTTCCCGCGCACCCCTGGAATACACGTACCCTGCTGAAATCGCGTGTGGAACTTCCCGCGCACCCCTGCAATACACATACCCTGCTGAAATCGCGTGTGGAACTTCCCGCGCACCCCTGAAATACACGTACCCTGCTTGCACGGGGCCAATCGCGTGTGGAACTTCCCGCGCACCCCAGAAATACATGTACCCTGCTTGCACGGGGCCAATAGCATGTGGAACTTCCCGCGCACCCCTGAAATACACGTACCCTGCTCGCACTGGGACAATCGCGTGTGGAACTTCCCGCACACCCCTGAAATACATATACCCGGATGAAATCGCGTGTGGAACTTCCCGCGCACCCATGGAATACACGTACCCTGCTCGCACTGGCCCATTCGCGTGTGGAACTTCCCACGCACCCCTGAAATACACGTACCCTGCTGAAATCGCGTGTGGAACTTCCCGCGCACCCCTGAAATACACGTACCCTGCTGAAATCGCATGTGGAACTTCCCGCGCACCCCTGAAATACACGTACCCTGCTTGCACGGGGCCAATCGCGTGTGGAACTTCCCGCGCACCCCTGAAATACACGTTCCCCGCTTGGCGTTTGCTGTTTGCCAGCCCGGTGAACTGGTCCAGGGTTAGCGCAGCCCTTTGCGATGATTTTGCGATTTTGATGGCTTTTCCTTGCGCGAGGGCTTTCTTGGGGGCGTTACTGGCGCTGCTGCAGGGTCGCTGTGATTCTCTGCGGCACGGCTGGTTTGGGAGCCTAAAATCCATGAATACGCTGTGCGCGGAAATCGGTTTTAGCGCACGTGCCTGGCGCAGTCAATCGCACGCGGACACTCTGCGCCAGCCGCTTGCGACACTTTTCTGCGAAATTCTATGAATTACCCTGATAGTGTTCTTCAGGACAGCTCCTTTTTCGTTTATTTCTACGAACATTTCAGAACACCTGCGCTGTCCGCGGACACCTACATTGTTTTTTTTTTTTTTTCTAAACGGAAACTAATTACAACTCAACATGAAAATGTAACTTTATTTAACATATATTAATAATTTATGACAGAGAAGGTGAGGCACAAACGGAAACAAAAACAGGAGAATTAGGGGTTTCAACATGATTGGTATCAGGTGAAGAAGGGATGGAAGTCTCATCACAACGTTTTGGGTTATGGAGAAGGTTTGGGGATAATTGACTGGTATATGGTGAGGGGGACAAGTACATGTGGGGCAAATGATAATTTTTGTTTTAAAATGATCTTCAACAAAAGTTTTCAAATTATTAAAATTGGTCAACAATAAATCATTTTTTTCTTTTATGCTGTCAAGCGTGTTTTCCATAACAGCTTCTTCAGAGGTATTTTCTATTTTGGTATGCTCTGTAGAAAAAAAAATATATATTTGTTAAATGTATATAAAATAATAATAATTAAATGGTTTATATTGTAAAGTGTTTACCATTAGTTTCACTATCTTGTGACATTTCCTCATGTGGGAAATGCTCCTCTGGCCATTTCAGAGTACTAGACATTTCTGTGAGAAAAAAAAAGATAGTATATTTTTTTTAATCTAATACAGAAAGTTTATAAATATATGAGTAAAATGAAGTACACTTACTATTTCAGGTAAAATATGTTCTAAGTGCTGTGTAGGTCTGGTGTTGTTCTTAGTTCTGTAGTGTCTGTGAGGTAATTATGTTGTAAGCCAAGTATCTTCTTCTGGTATATTCCATTTGAGAACATATTGTATTTAAATGAAGGGGTTACATTTCTTATGTATTACTACATATAATGTGTATGTGTGTTGCTTTTTGAATTTGTTAAATGTTCCTATCTTATGATATAACAATCAAACATACCCTCCCAGAGTTTTTAGGTAGTGGTACTGTTCTCCGAACATGTCCGCGGACATTAAAAGAGTTCGCAGAAATCAAGTTCAGTAGAAGAGGTTCAGTATGTTCCATATTATATGTACATAAAGTCAAAGTTATTATTGTTAAGTTGCGCTACTAAAAACCTATGAAATTCAGTGAAAAAATGTTGTTAAAGGGACGTTATGGTTAAGTTGTGCTTCTAAAAACCTATGAAATTTGGTGAAAATACTTTGTTAAAGGGACGTTATGGTTAAGTTGCGCTACTAAAAACCTATACAGGTTACTCTGCAGGGGGGAGCGACTTCGGAGTGCTTTTGAGACTATCGTCTCAGAGCACGAGAAGACCTGCTCACTACCCAAATAAAACCCACTCTACATCTTCCTCTCTCAGCTCGCCCTTTCTTATCCCTGTGGTTGGTGTCCCCCCCTTTAGCCTCCTTTACCCTCCTTTACCCTCCTCTCCTAGTGTGTCGTGTCTGAAAAAACATTACAAAAATCAAAAAAAAATAAGGCTCTTTTCAGAGCCGCCTTTCCCAGTTAAAAAATAGAAGTGAAAATAAATGAAGCAGGGCTCTTTGTATTTTTTAGAAGTCTGCAAACAGTTTGCAAACATTAAAAAAATTGGGTTACTACTCCATCACAAACATTGTAATTTTCTCTGGAAAGAAGTGGTGGCTCTGAAAAGAGCCTTTGGGTGGTGTTTGTAAGTCAAAAATTGTAAATGCTTAACATCTACTTCAAAATCGTTGTTGTAATTCCAAAAAAGGTTGCAATGCATTTTGTACATTTCTCAGAAAAATCTGATTGCCAGCATAACTAAGATGGACTCCATCTCTGCGAAAAATGTATGTACTACAAAACATAATATTATCATTGTGAAAAGAAGACATGCCAAAATCTCTTAGAAAGCCACAAACAGCCTTATTAACATTGCGCCTTGCTTTTTCCATTTGTGGACCAAATGAAGAAGAACGAAGCCACATTTTTCTCTGCGCAATCCGTGAAAATATCACTTGCGAATTAGGAAACATGTCCATAACCTTCCTCAGTCCTTCTTTCATAGCAAATTGCAAAAAAATTCCAGTCACATGCCCTAAACTGTTCCCTCCACAATGAATTACAAATATGTCTGGATGTTGCTCTGTCTCCAAACTAGCACAAAGAGGTAGCAAATCCAACCACTTCATTCCACGTACTCCATGCCAGTGTACTTCCACATGTGGGAATCCAAGATCTACAGCTACTCCACAGCTTTCTGCATGCACCTTCAACCAATGTATCCACAAATCTCCTAAAATCCAAACAATCTGTTTTCTGAAACACACAGCCATAGCTATCTTTTGTTCTTTCAGCAAAAAGAGTATCTCAAAAAATCTCTCCTGGCACACCACACCCACCAAACTTTCCTGACCAATCCCTTTCAGTGCTTATTCTCATTTGCATGACTTCTGAACCCAAAAATCCCAGGATGTAACTCCCAATGTCCTGGAACTACCGCCATGTCCGCGGACATATCGTAACATGAACAGCCCTTCTACCATTTCCACTACACTCTCTCTGCCATTCCCTCATTGGATGTACCTCAAAAATCACATGACCATGCACCAATCACATTCAAGACCTCTACATCTAACTGCATCATCATAGATCAGCACTGCAAATGTACTCTGAATCTCTGTGAGTACAAGTGTCATATCATTGGCAAGCAGCATCTACCACAAATACTGTACAAGTATTCAAGATTTCTACTTGCAGCTCCATGCATATCCATATGCATGAACACAAACTTCAGGTATGCATATTTTCTGTATAGTACATGACATAGCTCTCAAACATTTTGTTTTACAGGCGGGTGAAATCACCCGATTTTGTTTTTAGCGGGTGAGACGCCCATTGGAATGAATGGGCGTGCAGGAGGCTTGGCGGGTGAGTCTGCCCTTTACAAGGTGTGTGACACCCGCTAAAGCGTGTGACTTGAGAACTATGGTAGATGAACACATTTTCAAACAGACTTTTACCTTGTAAAATCTGTTAAATGAATTTACTGTACTTTTTTCAATTTCCTAAAATCAACTACCACTTATACACCTTTATACTTTTTACTTTCTTTCAACGCATGTTAAACTAACATTTTTTAAATTAAATATATAGACTACATATAGACTACATATATTCAAACAAAATTGCATGCAAACACAAACTATGTTTAAACCTTTATAAAAATACTTATACAATTTCATATTTTTTGTTTTTATTTATTTATTTACTTAATTACTTTAAATTACTTTAAATTAGACATGACATTGAGGCGCTATTACCTAGAACAGTTTACTTACAGAAATAGTGGTATTCACTAATATATTATAAATTTCACAAGACATAGTAAAGATATTTTATTTTTGCTACAGTTAGTCATTCAATACAATTTGTTCATTAAGAACATATCATATGCACTGAACTGATGCAATGTATCTTATGTAAATAAATTAGTTTAATGGTTTTACAGAAGGCACTGAGGATTTCAATTAAAAAATCAATATCTAAATTAAAAACAGTGCTATATACAAACAAAGTTGCTAATTTGAAGCTTTCACAGTTGCAGTGAAGACCAGTTTCCTGAAAAGAAGCAGCCGAATTCGAAGAAGAAAGAAAAACTAAGAAGTTACCTGTTAATTAAAAAAAAAAAAAGTAAGTAAAATATCACCATATTATTTATATTATTAATCAAATATACTATAACATTAATACCAGCTATTTTGGTTTCTTAAAATAGAGATTTTGTACCATTTTGTCCAAAAATGTCCATGTCGTAAACAGCGATTTACAACCAGAATGGCCCACAAATTTCTATTTTTCGACACACAAATTAGCCAACTGAACCACTACAATTTTCATATTACAGAACAAACAACTGTTTTAATTGTATACATTACATTTACTATTTGTTCTTTTCCACACCACTAGCTTCCTTTTTTTTTGTCATCTGAACCCCAGTTTAGTGACACATAAATTCAAGAATATCTACCCCTACTAGTTTTAGTTCCTAATGCACAATAACACACCATTACATACATCTTTATCATCTTACCCAAACACTCATGCACACAGCACACATACATTCCAGAACACCCCAACCCATATCTTCTTTATTTTTTTCAACAGACCCTAAAGAATGCCTACCAAAAGACAACTCCGTAGAAAGCAACGCAAAATTAGAGCAAATGAAAATAAAGGTGTCCAACATAAGCATCCATCTCTAGCAGAATTTGTAAAAAAAGTTGAAACAAAACAGCTAATACAATCATGTAGTGAAACACAAGAAGTTTCAAGTACAACAACTTCGCTTCCTCTATCAAAATGTAAAACAAACCAAAAAACAATTAACAGAAAATCACCTATCAGTACAGATAAAACTACTTCTTAAAATTTTAATATAGTGCAAAGTAAGCATACCAAGAAAAGTATTTTAGCCAAAATATACCGTCACAAAGTCCTTCAAAATGTTATAAAAACAGGAGAGAAATCAGGTTCAAAGCTTAAAACCTATCGTAGGAAATTAATCTTAGAGGCATTGATGGACAGTGCAATTCTTCTCAAAAGAAATTTATTTATTTTACTGTTAAACAAAATGAAACCACTAACAAAACTAATAACTACATCACAAAAAAGACTTCTCAATAAGCAAAATCTCAGCAGAAAGAACTTCTTAAGTATCTGCAGAGGTGAATGGAATCACACTACGAGCACAGAACCATATTTTAATGAAGAAGCGTACAAACAAAAGCAAACAAATACAATTGCCATAAATAGCAGTGGTCGAGGTTATGAAAAAGTGAATAATACCATAATGGAACAAGAAGTACTCCTTACAAAAATATGCCCTGAAAACTTAGAATTACCCCTCCATTCAACTGAATCAGAACGTCTAGTGTACAAATGGCCATGCACGTCAATGTGTAACATTCCCAAACAATGTTTCAAATCTTTACACCAATTCCTCAATAAATATGTGAAAAGCAAAGACAAAATCAAAATTAAATTACTGCAAAATATAGATACCTGTCCAGTGCGCAAGTACACAGGACTACAAGGACATTCATTGGCCTGCATTACAGGACCTACTTGTAAAACCACTTTCCATGATATCAAAAGGATATCAACACATCATTCAACTATAAGAAATCTAGTCTATAAACTGTACTATGCTAAAAGTCCTGCTTTAGCACTAGCAAAGTTAAATAACATCCTTCTACATGGTACAGCAAAAGACCTGCTTGAAGAAATTCACTATATCCAGAAAAAATATTTTGCAAGTGAAAGCCATTTACAGAATGAAATAGCTTTAAACCAATTAAGCAACAATTCTACACATGGCAACCTTTTGCTAAACACATACAAAAAAGAAATACTAAAATTTAAAAGTACATCAGCTGAAGTACCAAACCATGTATGTGTATGTTGCCGTAGAATTTTTATAAAAGTAACACAAAAACTGTGGACCTATCATTCAAAATAGAAGACAATGAAGATTCTAAATGGTTTGAATTAGCTCTCTACCTTCTAGCAGAAAACAAATATGAAATAACTGAGCCCTTAATACGTTGCAGTTATTGCACTACAAAACTTGACAACAACCAAACTCCTTCACGTTCTATCACAAATAATTTGGAATTATACCCAGTACCAAAACCTCTACAACAACTTAATTTATATGAGAGCATCATAATTCAAACAGTACACACATTTCAAGCAATATTACGCCTTCAACCAAAAACAGCAAAATTACCTCCCTCTGAATTGGTAAAAGGCATTTGTGGAAAAGTAGTTTATTTACCATTAAATCTAAAAGAAAATGTGCATACTCTAGGAGTGCAACGTCCAATGCAGCAATCTTTAATTATATTAGTAAATGGAGTGCCTACAAAAGACAAAAAAATATGGCAACAGCTGGTAGATTTATATAAAGTTAGACAAGCCTTCCAATATCTTAAAGAGAATAATGAATATTACAAAGATATTAATATTGAAGAAAACTTGAAAGATACAACTGAAATAATTCAAGAAACACAAGATGCTGGTCAATTTGAGCTACTAGATCCTGCTACAATATCAAATACTTTAGACCAGTATACAATTCATCCTTTGCACTGTAATGACACCGTACAAGATGTACTGGAAACTTACCAAATGCGTCAAACAAAAGGATCGCCAATCAGTATATGGGAAAAAAGTATAGAAGCACGTGCTTTTCCTCTACTCTTTCCTACTGGCAAAGGAGGAAGATATGATGATAGACCTATTCAAATATCAGCTTCAGAATACCGCTCATTACGGATGTATTCTGAAGATCCCAGATTTAGACAAAATGTGGAATACATATTCCACCTACTCTTTGAAAGTGAACTAGCAACTTTATGTTACGGAGTTGCACACATATTAAAATCAGGATCACACTTTCAAAATATGACAGCTACACAATTATTAGAGAAAGTGCAACAAAAGGATGAGGTTTTACAATCAAATATTACAAGTTTATTAGCAAATATGCGTGGTACTAAAGAGTACTGCTTTCGACGTCATGGAGATGTACGTTGTATGATCAGAAACCTTGGCCCACCTACTTGGTTTGTTACATTAAGTTGTGCAGAATATGCATGGGAAGATTTACATGATTTCCTACGCATATCAAATAAAAACAAAACAAACATAGATATTCTAACACCTGGAGAACTTTGTTCTTTGGATCCTGTTAATGTTTCAAGATATTTTCACCATTGCTTCATTGCTATGCTACATTTTATTTGTAATAAAACTGTTCCTCCCCTTGGAGAAGTGCAACACTTCTTTTGGAGAAAAGAATACCAAGCCAAAGGAGCACCACATATCCACATGCTTTTATGGATTAAAGATGCTCCTAGTGATCTTTGTGCACAAATTTTACAATTTCAAAGACACAAATGTGGAAAATATTGTCGTCGCAAATACAAAAACAAAGGCAAATACTACACCAAATGCCGATTTGGTTTCCCTAGACCAGTAAAAAATACAGGTCAAGTAAACAACCTCATGTCTTCAGTTAGACATACTGTTAAAGGAAAGTCACCTAAAAATACATATTACATAAAAAGAAAAGAAGAAGAAAAATATATCAATGATTATAATGCAATCATTGCCCACTTATGGAATGCAAACATAGATGTGTAGTACATTGCAGACAATTCTACTGCAGTTGCACGATATGTCACAGCATACTTAACTAAAGCAGAAAAAACAGAGCTCCAAGACCTCTGGAATGACCTGTCATCAGATAAAACAGTATCTCAGAAATTATACAGCTTGGGCATAAAAATGCTCACCCATAGAGAATTTGGATCTTATGAAGCAGCTGATCGTTTAACTGGTACTTCATTGTATGGTAAATCTGAAAATATAGTATGGCTAAGTCTTGGTCCAGCTAAATCTAGAAAAAGAGTTCTAAAATCATATGAAGATATAGAAACAATAGCCAAACATGATCCCAACAGCCAAGACATTTTAAAAAACAATTTATTGGACACATACTACCCAAACAGAAGGAATACTTTGGAAAACATGTGTCTATACCAAATAGCCCAAAACTACACATACAAAAATAATATGAAACCCGATGAAAAAAAAGGTAAATATAGAGTGACAGACTGTGAAGGCAGCTTAGTTAAACTCACTAAACCAAATTTAATTAATCATATCAAATTGTCATTGAAGACTCCTCAACATAAAGAAGTATATTACATGTCCCTGCTACAACTCTTCAAACCATGGAGAAAAGAAGAACAATTACTAGATAACTATGACTCATATGAGGATGCTTTCAAAGCAAATGAAAGCACTATAACTGATGTAAACTTTACACAGTACAAAACAATATTGCACAATGAACAGCAACATGAAGAAGAACTCCAAGCTCAACTAGATAAGGATACTCCTGACAGTAGTCAACGTTCTGTAACAGGAAGCCAAGAACCACTGGGAGAACCACTAATAACAAATGAGGCAGAATTAGCTATGATAGAAGTAGAAAACACCATGTGTCAGTATGAAGATAAGGAAGACGTAACTATACTACAATCAAAACTAAACAATGAGCAAAGTAGCATTTTTCAAGAACAAAACAAATTGCACATGGTGTAAAACATGAAAATGCCATAATTATAAACCTATACTACTGTACGTCAGTGGTGAAGCTGGTTCTGGCAAAACATTCCTAATCAAAATCATTAGTAAGTTCCTTCAACAATTGACAAACAACAAACTGTCAGCTGTTGTCACTGCCCCCACAGGTTTAGCTGCCTACAACATAGGTGGTGTTACATTACACCGATCACTACTATTACCAGTAGAACACCAGAACAAATTAGACTATTACAAACTTTCTGCAGAAGCTGCAATGGAATTACGCAGAGTATTGAAACAAATGAAAATGCTACTAATAGATGAAGTGAGCATGGTCTCCGACCTGATGTTAGCTTTGATTCACCTCAGATTACAAGAAGTACTCAAAACAGACTATGAAGAGCTCTTTGCAGGAAAACACATTATTGTATTTGGAGATCTGCTTCAATTAACACCAGTAAAATGTGAACCTATTTTAAAACATTAGGGCACAAACTCTGCCGTAAAACTGTTGGCAGCATAGGAAATGTCAACCTTTGGCAACATTTCCAATACAGAGAATTAACAGAAAACATGCGCCAATCTGCAGATCTAACTTATGCCAACATTTTAAAAAGTTTGAGAGTTGGTATACTTTCTGAAGAAGCAGAAGTAACATTGAAAACCCGGCACATTAAAGCACTTGGCGATAATGCATGTGCTACAGATGTTATGGAACAATTAGCCCACAAAAATGTCAATTGTATGGCCTTAATGCCAACTCTTGCAAGCTGTTTCAAATTCAATTAAATCATGCTAAGTAAAGAAATGCAACCAATAATGGAAATTAGCGCCACAGACGAACTAGATGTACATGGTATGACACTACCCATGTGTGACCAAGTCACAACAAGACTAAATAATTTAGAAAAATCAATCTCAAACACAGCAGGCTTAGAAAAGATGTTAAAATTATCCTTAAATTGCAGAGTGATGCTTAAACGTAACCTTGACGTGGACCAAGGACTAGTTAATGGAGCACTGGGTATAGTTGTTGGCTTTCAAACATACCCACGTGACAACAAAATTCAGTTTGTCAACATACTCTTTGACAAACTTTCAGAAGTAAAACAGATAGGACGCTCAACAGCTAGATTCCTTCTCTTCAAAGATATGTATGTACGCAGAGAACAATTTTCTCTAACTCTTGCATACGCAGTCACAATTCATAAATCACAAGGTCTTACCCTAGACAAAGCAATGATAGATATTGGTAACACAGTCTTTAAAGAAGGCATGAGCTACGTAGCACTATCACGCTTACGTACACTTGACGGTCTATTTCTAATCAACTTTGATGCAAGTAAAGTAAACGCTGATATTCCTTGCATTTTAGAATATAATAGACTTCGCTCACTATACACTCCCCATCTAAACACATATTCTGTTCCACAAAAACTAAAACGTTGTAAAAGAAAACTAAATCAAATTGAAATGCAACAGGACGTCACTGCAAATCCTCCAAAGAGAGTAAAAGAAACTAATACTTCATCAAGTACCACAAACAAAAAAGAATCAATTAGAGAAAGTAAACCAGGTACTTCTTTAAAGAAGGAAGACAAACTCCAAAAAAAGCAGTTAGATACAGAACTACCTGGACCATTTAAATTCTCAAATATAGTTGGTGTAAGTTGCTATGCAAATGTAGCAATGAATATTCTATTTCAATTACCACCAATTGTTGACAACATTTACTCACACAGTACAGACCCATTGTGTTTGCAAATGTTAGTACTTCACAGAAATGCAGCAAACAATCCTGACAGCACATATAGTGTTTTTGGAATAAGACGACAATTGGACTACTGTGCTGGAATGGTGAAATTCACTATAAACTCACAGGAAGATCCACAAGAAGTTCTAATGTACTTACTACAAGTACTAGAAAACAAAAACATACCTATAAATGAAATCTTTCAGATTTCATACATGTGGAAACATACATGCACTCTCTGCAACAATGTGACACAAGAAGAAATCCCCAATGAACGCTTCATATATATATCAATACCAAATTGTGAATCCATTCCATTTCAGCAACTTGTACAAAATGCAAACCATTGTAGATTATGCTCTACCTGCAATTCAGATAATCGCTCCACGTTAGTAATACAAACACATAGTAAATACATAATACTAATGCTTCTACGTTACAATGCAGATGGTACCAAAAACAACTGCAAGCTGACTGGATTCACACATGGTCAAACATCACCTGGTAAGAAAACCTTCACAACAATAGGTATAATCTACCACGCAGGAGCCACAACCAATTCAGGGCACTACACTGCATACATAAAAAAGAAATGTGGATGGTTTGAATGAAATGATAGTACCATTACTCTAAAGCAGAGATTACCAGCAAATCTTACAAACGCTTATTTGATGTTCTTAAAACCAAAATTTGATAAATAAACTGTATTTAAACCTTTAAGTAAATTTGTGTTACAAAAATATAAACTGTTAGAATACTCCAAAAGCTATCTAACTGCTCAAAGATTCTACAACAACTAATCAGATAAATTAATACCACTAAATTAGACCAAAACATACACAGTTAGAATACGCCAATTGGTATCTAACTGTCCAAAAATTATAAATGTGTGTTAAAATAATATATACTGTTAGAATACTCCAAAAGCTATCTAACAGCTCAAAGATTCTACAACAACTAATCAGATAAATGTATACCACTAAATTAGGCCAAAAAATACACAGTTAGAATACGCCAATTGGTATCTAACTGTCCCAAAATTTAACAATATACAAATAGGTAAATGATAACCACTAAAATGTATTAAAAAAATAGACAGTTAGAATACGCCAATTGGTATCTAACTACTCCAAAATTTTATAATATCAAAACAAATGAAGAATCTGTTACTGTTCCAAAAAAAATACAACACAGCAAAGTATAAAGCATTAGCCAGAAACAACAAGTGAACACTGAAAACAAACAAACAAATAAACTGTAGCATAACAGAAAAAGGTTTTTTTTTAAATCCAACATGGATTTTTTTTTCTCCCACAGACCCAATGATTTTAGCAACAAATACAGAAACTGAGCAAATTGCACAGTACTCTGATTTGTACTCTACTAAATATGAGGGTCGAAAAAAAATAAGTTTTTATTGCTTATACAATGTAATAAGTCATTACAAAATACTAATACTAACATGCTATTTTCTTTTATCACAGAAATGAAGAAGAAATACATGGACTCCCATTACTAGACCAAACAGTAAGTATACAATAATAAGGACAACCATAGCAGCACATCACATCCATAGTACCAAATACCTTTGTTCCTTATACATTTGTTTTTCACCCAAAGTTATAAACAAATATGAATGTGATATGCTGCAGTGGTTGTTGCCAGGGCATAGAGTATTGGGTGCATGGCCAAATGCACCCAATGGGGACGTCCGCAAATCCAATATGGCGGGCGCTACCGAAAAATCTGACGCGCTTCACGCTCCACGCCGTTCAATCAGCGAACACTTTGCATGTCCGTGAACATCACGCAAGACGATTGGCCAATCAGGACACTTTCCACGGAGCGAACAGGGAAGTGTATCCGCAAACCGAACACAGATATCACTAATTTTTTTTTACCTACTTTTTGGTCATTTTAAAAAAAAACTACTGGACGAATTTTCACCAAATTTGCAAAAGCACGCTTTCGGGACCAAGCCTCTGCTCCTGGTCCAAATTTGGTGGAAATCCATCCAGCGGTTTGGGCTGTAGACGCGAGCAAAATTTTTTTCCCATTCACACTATGGAGAGTGAGTATAATGTATACAAATATGAGCATATAAAGGGAAAGTAGAGTAATAAAAATCAAACTATGACAAAGTGCTGATAACCATAATGATTATCTTCATGCACAGAAAGGATTGCTCTCTTTCAAGCCTGTATCTTCCGCTATGTACATGTTTCATATATGATGTGACAGGACCCCAAGCCTACAAATATAGTACCTTTTCAATTTTTACTTCCTGACTGTTACTGTAGAAAACTATGTGGCTTCGATATGTCAGTAAAGGATAAAAAAGGAGAGCCAGCCATGTGATGTCATCAGTTATGTCATCAATGACATTTGTGATGTCATCTTTGATGTCCTGGGTGTTAGTGTTAGCAGTGCACGGTGGCGCGAGTTATGGTTGCTTATGTTACCATAACTGGCGAATTTCAAGGGTTTTTCGGTTTTACTTGGAACCATAACATCCCTTTAACAAAGTTTTTTCACTGAATTTCATAGGTTTTTAGTAGCACAACTTAACCATAATATCCCTGACATGTAACATAGAACATACTAACCCCCTCGTAGTGATTTTCATGTCCGCGGAAATCTGAGCGTGGTGAATGTAAATTTAAATAGTGTGCCCCACTTCCCCTTTGAAGTTGGCTCTGAAAAGAGCCGTTTTTTTTTTTTACAGATGCTTGACAGACACCTGTTATTTTATATTTTTTTTCTTGTTTTTTTTTCTTACTTTACTCCTAAAATCTTCACATAACCTTCTCCAAAGCAACCCTTACATTCCAAAATAAAAAGGCATTTCCGGAAAAAGATAAACAAATGCCATCTTCTTTAAAATTAACAGCATTACTGGCATCAATATTCTCATTGTTACAGAAGAACATACCAGCTCTAAGCATGAATGCACACATGCCTCGGTTGATGACACACCTAGCAATGTTTTGCTGAGGACAAAAAACTGAACTATTGTCCCATATTGCCCTAGGTAGTAATCCAGAAAAAATTACTTTCGCATTTAGAAGGATCTTCACTACGGCTTGAACCAAGCGTTCCAAATAAGCCAACAAAGTAGGGGCACTCACGTTGCCCAAATGGAAAGCACCATAGTGCAAAACTACCACATGCAGACTATTCATCGTGGCCATATCCGCACAAACTTGTACAATTCCCTGTACATTGCAATCAGGCACAGTGCTCCACACCACCTCCACTCCTTTGACATCAAAGTTCTTTGTAACATGCCTGCATTCAGCGTACTGCTGTAAACCATGCACAAACATATCTCCGAGCACCAACACCCTGACTTTCTCCACTTCTGCCATCTTCACCACACACAGTCTCTTTCAACACAAATCCACAACCTCGACATCTGATTGGCTGATCCGTACAGTCTTCTTTCCATGTTGGATTTCCTGGAAAAACCCGGATTTACCACGCCCTGTCCACGAACAGCCGCGGTGTCCGCGGACGGCGTCCACTTTACTCTCTGTACCATTCCCTCATTGCATACAGCTAAGCAATCACAAAATACGAATAACGTCCTCAGAACACCCCCATTTTGTGAATTTTCGAACATTTCAAGACAATTATCATTTAATTATTCTACATATTAACATTACAAATATTATACTTTTATCTTGTACTCTGCACACAATGCTATCTTTCTCCATTAGTAGCTCAGTATACTACATAGAATCCCATAATACAATGCTATTTATTGATATAAATGCATCGTTCAAAGCACTAATAACGGTATGATATTTATTGCAATATCCTTGACACTTTTTTCAGAACATTATGATAAAAATCCCTAGTACACAAATTCCATGAAAAGTACATACACATGTGATGTCATCAGTGATTTCATCAATGACATTTGCGATGTCATCTTTGATGTCCTGGGTGTTAGTCTTAACAGTGCATGGTGTTGGCGCGAGTTATTTTTCATAGCTTACCATAACTTGCTATTTTCAGGGGTCTTTCGGCTGTACTTAGAACCATAACGTCCTTTAAACAAACTTTTTTTAATATCACGCAAACAATATACAAACATGGCGTGCAAAAACCAACTTCTACAGATGGCTTTACACAGAATGTTGCAAAGTAAGAATTTATGCTCGTTCACAGTGAAGGTCAGCTGCTTCCATTTTTTTCTCGGGCCCCGGAGAGGCTCACGAAGCAGACTATAAGGTTGTATTGTGTTTTGACCTTGACAGACAGAGATTGTGATGAAAGACTTCTCTTGAAGGAGTGTTGCTAAAACGTAGGAGAAGATAAAGATGAAATTTCTGAAACTAAACCACTTTTACATATTATATCACTATTTGAAAGATCGTTGGCACAGGCAGAGTCGTATTTTGGGACTGCACCACTCGTAGACAATGGAAATTGCAATTGTACTGTAAGTAACCCTTTAGTTTACTTTATACCAAATATAGTTACAATAGCGTAGCATTAAAGACCGCTGAAGTTGAACTTGTTTGTTGAAAGTGGCATAATGTTTTCTACCGCGCACTATCACCGCCGAATTGATCCCCTGTCGTTTAGAGGGCTCTGAAAAAGGCAGACGACACAGAGTGGGTTAATATAAATAATGTAACTGGTCTATAGGCGGTCAAGCGCTCTACTCGCTGTGACACTTCACTGTAGCCTGGCAAGTGGCACAGCGAGTACAGCGCTCGCTTTGACATCTGTGCACAGCTTGCTAACGCAAGTTCGAATCCTGGCAAGGCGAAACTCAGCCTTTCATCCTTCCGTGGTCAATAAATGAGCACCACACACTGTGGTTAATAATAAGCACTGCTTACATACCTCACAGTTCTTAGCGCTATATGAATGGGAAAATATTATTATTTTATTATTAACATACTCTGTTGCACTATCTTCGATAGCAAATAGTTTCACGCCCTCATAAATAAAATGATGATTTTTAATGAAGATCGGCTGGTGAGACTAATTTATGTTTTTTAAAACAGGTACGTGGCCCTGTTTTGTCTATGTCACGATTTACAGACTCCAGCGGATGGGGTCTTCAACTGCCAGGTGCAAGTCCAAATATGCAACTTCATGACCCTCACCATTTTATGGGACAATCGCCAAGGACCAATATGCCCTTACGCAGTACCAGCGGCTACAAACAACATATCAACCAATACGGTGGTCTAATGGCTCGTTGTTGGAGCAACCTTCCGATAATCAGAGAGACCATTTACTGCTTTTATCATAAACCAACAGCCTATCTACCGCAAAGGAACAACGCGTGGCTCCGAATAAACTTTTACTGATCGACAGCAGAGACAATAGCAAATCGCTGAATATTCACTAAACATTTCATGTGAAATAAATGTACTTTACCAAATGTACAATCCTGCTGTTTACTTTTAAACCACAGTTTCATATTCCGAATTGTGGCGCACTGAGTTGTAACCTGATCTAACACTCTCGGTACCGCAAATGAACTTTTGCGGATCGACAACAAAGACAAATGCAAATTACTGAATATTCTCTAAACATTTGATGTCAAATAAATGTACTTTACAACATTTACAATCTTGCTCTTTGCTTTTAAATCACAGTTTCATATTCTGAATTGTGGCGCGCTGTGTAGTGAGATAATGTGTGTTGTCTTCCGGGTTCTGTGTAAAGTCGCGTAGTACTGGAGACGACTGGGCGCGTTCATTACACACCCTGTAACGTCACAGAGAAAGGCGGGGAATATGAATGCTTTGATAATATCAGGCTTAGTGGCGGGAGATATGATTTAGTGTCGCAAAAGCAAGTCAGCCAGGTCAATAGCGCCAGTCATAGGATTATCAAATAATGTCGACGCACACCAGCCGGATTTATCGTTTCTTTAGTAGACAAAAAGTCGGTTGACGCCCCTAGGAAATTGTACTATTAGCGAACAAAAGGAGTGCTCTTAAAACACTTTCACCCTGACAACGAACAATACAAACAACGTTCTCAGAACACCCCCATTTTGTGTAATTGCAACCATTTCGGGACACTGCGAGTGTTCTTAGAACACATTCAACTAGACAGATTACAATACGGACAGCGTCCTGAGGACACCCCCAGTTTGTGTATTTACGAACAATTAAGTACACCGCAAGTGTTCATAGCTCATTTTTACCTTCCTTGCGAACAAAAATGACACATACTCCGTCCTCTAAATACCCCACCATTTAGTTTATTTACAAAATGTCAGAACAGCCGTGTTCTCCACGGACAAATCGAACGCAACAAATAGGTCTAGCACATAAAAAAACAAAGCATTGAACCTATCTCATAATCCCAAACCCTCCCCAAACACTCTTACACACCAACACACGGCACTAAATACAATTTTTTATCCACGTTTCACTGCGCTGTAAGCGGTCGACTGCGAATAGAAGATGGCGGGCGCCACAGAAAATCTGACGCGCTCCACGCCCCTCGTCGTCCAATCAGCAAACACGTCGCATGTTCGCGGACATGACGCAAGCCCATGGGCCAATCGGGGTGCTGTCCGCGGAGTGAACAGGGAAGTCCGTCCGCGAAGCGAACACAGATATCACAAATTTTTTTGCCTTACATTTTGATCATTTTTAAAAAAACTACTGGACAGATTTACACCAAATTTACAAAAGCACGCTTTTGGGACCAGGCCGCCGCTCCTGCCGCAAATTTGGTGTAAATCCGTCCAGCGGTTCGGGCTGTAGCCGTGCGCAAAGTTTTTTCCCATTCAGTCTATGGGAAAAAAAAAAAGTTTTGGGACACCCCCTATAACTTTGCCCCCCCTGGACGAATCCTCACCAAACTTTGCAAAAAAATTCAGAGTGACCCAAATACTTTTTTTGCAAGGTTTGGTGAGGATCCATCCAGGGAGAGCGAAGTTATAAGCCACCCAAAAAGTGCTCTTCCTATGGAAACAGCACCTTAACCATAACTTTGATGTTCTGGGTGTTAGTCTTACCAATGCATGTAGGTGCTGCGAGTTATGGTTGCTTAGCCTACCATAATTAGTGAATGTCAAGTGTTTTTCGGTTGTACTGAGAACAATGGGGCTAAACATGTTATGTCGTCAGTGATGTCATCAATGACATTTGTGATGCCATCTTCCATGTCCTGGGTGTAGTGTTAGCGGTGCACAGTGGTGATGGCAGGTATGGCTGCTTAGCCTACCATAACTGGCAAATGTCAGGGGTTTTTCGGTTTTACTTTGAACCATAATGGCATAATGGCACGTTTGAAAAGTTTTTTTAGCGAAGTGCACAGGTTTTTGCTTGTGCAACTTAACCATAACGTCCCCTTAACAAAGTTTTTTTGTACTGAATTTCACAGGTTTTTTGAAGGGGAACTTAATCATAACATTGCGTTAATAAAGTTTTTTTGATGAATATACACTATCATCATATGATCTTGGGAGGTATGTAGTGTAATTTACTTACTTTATGTACATGTAACATAGAACATACAGAACCCCCTCGCTATTGATATTTGAAAGGCATGGACTGAGCTCCTGTTTGCGGATGGGCACGGACGAGGTCAACAGTACCCAAACAGTCATGGGGTATCTGAAATTGTACTATTGTCTCACACAAAAAATGCTCAACTTGGAAAAAGGAGACATGAAGACATTATAAGTACTAATAAATAAATATGGAAACCTAAACATGTGAAATAAAAAAAATGCATTTAATGACCATGTAGGATGAAATGGATTATACCATAACAAAAAAAAAGGTATGCCTCCAACGTAATTACCTCACAGAAACTCTGCAGCCAGGACCGACAGTAGACGCACGCAGTACAAGGAAGGCAAATTACAACAAAATAGTAAGTGAACTTCATTTTTCTTATATGTGTGTCTACTTTTTTTGTTATGTGGGGCAGAAAAAATAATTTCTTTCTGTTGTTTTGACACAGAAATGTGCAGTACTTTGTAGTGGCTGGAGGAGAATTTTCCGCATGGGGAAATGTCCGAAGATAGCGATAATAATGGTACACACTGCTCTGCATAAGCAAAATAATGGTCAGTATTTTATGGGCATTTAACATATATATATTTATTTTTAACAGACCAGGAAAAAAAAGATGAAAGGCCAACAAACGACACAGAGGAAGACAGGCTGAAAATGATAGAACTGAAAATGGACACACTAAATGATAATTTTAAAAGTTTAAGTGAATTTGTGGAGGAGTTTGTGAGAGGAAAAATACGTTATCACTGTCCCACCTGTACCTGCCCCCCTTCTCCATTCCCTAGTGAACCATCCCCAAACCTTCAAGAAGAAAATAGACGTTTTGATGAAAAATCCATCCTTTCTTCTCCCCTCAAATCTTCCCGTCACAACCAGCCAATGTTGAATCCTTATTCCCCTATATTGGTGTCAGTATCTGCTTCCCCCTTGTTGATTAAAGTGTGTGTGTGTTTTTATAAAGTTTTTGTATATTAGTTGTAGTTGAAGAGCTTGAGGACTTTTTTTTTAAAGACTTAAAATGTCTGCGAACAGCGCACCTTTTCAAGCTATCCATAAGCAATAGAATATGGATGTTCTTTGGGCAATACACCTACCCGTACCAATGCCGACCAAGATGGAACTGATCTTAGAACGCACCATCTGTGCAAGTTGTGCGTAAATAAACAGAATGGGGCGTCCTAAGGACATTATACCTCTCCGTACAACTCACAAATGAGATAAAACATGTTCTTAGAAAACACCAGGTGTCCAGGATGTCTGTAAATGAGCAAAATGGGAGTGTCTTAAGGACACTATACCTGTCCGTATCATCTGCAGCCAAGATGGAACTGTTGTTAGGCGATCCTCAGCACATCGGGCCTCCCCACATCAGAACATTGCTCACATTCCCCAAACATCTCCACCCCAGCTTCGAGGCTCAAGGGATTCGGTGAACCCACAGAACCGAAAACACCGTACCTTCTTTGGTGTACGGGCTCGTTTACAACCTTTCCTGCATTGGCAACTGCCTTGGAGGATGTATCGCAGAAGGGACGGCGTTACGTCATCACGTCGGTCACGTGATACAGTGTGGCGTTCCTCACGTGATCTTGGTGGACGTCACATGGCCCAGAGACGTCACATGACCCAGGGACACACAGTATAAAGAACTGAGAGGCAGGACGATCATTGCTTCTCAGCTGGCTTCGGACCCTGTTTGGCGTTATTACTTGCTCCTTGCTACCTCGACCACGGAACTCGATCTTGGACTCTCTTGGACACCCCTTGTACCTTTGCTTGGAACTGTTTACCTGTTGCCGGATTTTTGGACTGCACATCAACTTGTCTTTGGATCATCCCTGAGTATCTTGCTGTACTTCTACGCCCAAGTCAAGCCGTAGCTTACAGGTGGCCTACCTGTATCCACGCTTACCTGCGGTTCTACCACTCCAGGGACCGCTGTATCTTTTTGAGCCTCGAACCTCCCTACTAGGTTACCTGGGTCTCCCTTACACCAGATAGGTAAGACACTTTAGATTCTTTTGTTTACCTGTCTGTATTGTGATTGCCTGGTGCTTAACCTCATTCCTTCTTGACAGCAGCATCGGTGTTCCAGAGGCTCCGTGGATCTGGGAAGACATCTCTCACCTGTGGCCTCAAGGGTCGCACAGCGGGTTTCTATTTTGTTCCCCTGTGCGTCACTTGGGGACGGAGGTCTCATCGGTCTACACGACACTCAAGTCAGAACAACTGTCCATAGAACAGGCAGGGTGGCCGGCATGTTCGTAGTCAAACAAAATGGAGGTGTCCTAAGGACACTGGACCTGTCCGTACAGTCATGAGATCATGCATGCACATGCGCAGTACACCCATAAGTACAGCGAACATCGCGCCTGTCCCTAACTGTCTGTCTCACTTGTGTCGCACTTTTAATTAGTTTGAGGACCCGAACACTGTCCGTAGGACACTTGCACGCATGCGCACGTTTGATAGTCTGCATTTGCTGTCCAGCGAGCACCCATTTCCCTCGCGGATGTGTTCAGGACGTCATCATGTGACCGCACCCACGCTAAGCATGTGGACTAATTTGCGCAGTTTGTGTGCTTCCGCAACATTACAAAAGAACTTATATACATAAGGGAAATTATTTCAGAGTATAAAATCATAATTTCACATGTTCCATACAATAGCTGTACCTGTGGACGTATTGTTTAAAAATGTTGGCAAGCTTTTGAGTGATCAAGATGGTCATGAGCCGCACCCTCCACCCCTATAAATGGCAACACCCCAAGCGCATCTTCATTGTGCTTCTGGCTATAGCAGATTGAGTTGTGCTGCCTTTACTGCTTTGGCGACAAATAGTAAACTAATCGTTATGGCATCCATGGCTAATATTGCTTCATTAGCCTCAGCACCACCCCCAAACCCTCCACCGCCACCACCTCCCCAAGGGCTTGCAGAGGGATATACGGGTGAGGATGTAGAGGAAGAGGAAGAAGAGAATGAGGTGGAGGCACTACAATCACTCGCCGGGAGTCATGGGTGTGGCGTTTGTTTTCCGTTTGTGGGAACGTACCAAAAGCATGTGCGAACCTGGTCAGGTGTAACCAGTGCCAGTTGGTGCTGAGTCGCGGGAGACCTTGTGCGTACAGCTTTGGTACGACAACCATGAAGCGACACCTAACTTCATTCCACAGTGCGGACATTCGCAAGGTGGTGCCATGTGAAGAACATAGTAGATTGAGTTCCTCCACAGCATCCTCTGTGTCCGATCCTCTCACCACAAGAGACACTTGTGTGGGGGAGCACATCCCTCCAGCTGCCACACAAGCCGTACGCGATTCTGTTAACCCTTAACCTTTCGAAAGTGACAATATTGTGTGTGTATTGCGACGGAGTACTCCGCAGGGGGGAGAGTTTTCGAAGTGCTTTTGAGGCTACGGTCACGCAGCACCAGAAGAACTGCCTCCTAGCAAAGTAAAGCCCACCCTATATCTTTCCCTCTCCACATGCCCTTTCTTATCCCCATGGTTGGTGTCCCTTCCTTACCCTCCTTTGCCCTCCTCTCCTATTGTGTCGTTTGTCCAAAGTAGTAAAGTGGAAAACAACAAAAATTACAAAAAAGGCTCTTTTCAAGCCGCCTATCTCAGTTTAACAATAGAACTATCAAGTGACCATTGTAGGCCTCCGCGCATTTTTGAAAAAGTCAGCGGACAGTCGTAGGACACACAAAAATGGAGGGTGCGAGTGGAGCAAAACCAATGGACTGTACGCTGGGAGTAAGTGGTGGCTCTGAAAAGAGCCTTTCGGTGGTGTTTTGTGTGCTTCAAAAACATTAGATTGGAAAAAACAGAATGTTAAATAGGTTACTGTGAATCCAAAAAAGGTTACAATGCATTTTGTACATTCTGAAGAAAAATCTGATTGCCAGCATAAGTGAGATGGACTCCATCTTTGCGAAAAATGAAAGAGCTGCGAAACAACATGTTTTCATTGTGGAATGAGGACATGCCAACATCTCTTAGAAAGGCACAAACAGTCTTATTCACATTGCGCCTCGCTTTCTTCATTTGTGGACCAAATGAAGAAGAACACAGCCATATTTGTCTTTGTGCAATACAGGAAAAACTATTTGGCAATTTGGAAACATGTCCATGACCTTTGCAAGTCCTTCCTTCATTGCAAATTGCAAAGAAATTCCAGAGAAATGGCCTAAACTGTTTCCTCCGCGATGAATGATAAGTATATCAGGATGACGCTCTGTCAGTAAAGTAACACAGAGAGGTACCAAGTCCAGCCACCTCATTCCACGCACGCCATGCCACATGAGGAAATCCAAGATCTGCAGATAGACAGCAACTTTCTGCATGCATCTTCAACCAATGTATCCATGAGTCTCCCAAAATCCAGATATCTGTTTTTGAGCACACAGAGCCATGGCTGTCTTGTCTCCTGTCAGTGAGAAGACGGTCTCACTAAATCTCTCTGTTCAGAACACACCCACTGAACTTTACTGACCAATCCCTAGCTCCGCTCATTCTCATTTGCATGCTTCTCCACCCCAGAATCCCCATTTAAGTATTATTCCCCTTTTCCCCTTTAAGGTGTGCTCTGAAAAGAGCCTTTTTTTGTGTTTTTGGGCAGATGCCTTACAGACACCTGTTATTTTGTTTTTTTAAAATATTTTTTGTTCTTATTTTACTCCTACAACCATTACAGAACATTCTCTAAAGCAAGCCTTACATTCCAAAAGAACATGACATTTCCCAAAGAAGATAATGCAACACCATCTGCTTCAAAATAATCCGCATTACTGGGAAAAATGTTATCGTGGCTACAGAAAAACATACCAGCTCGTAACATGAAAGCACGCATGCCGCGATTGATGTTACACCTCCCAATACTTTGATCAGGACAGAAAACAGAATTGTTGTCCCATTTTCATCTAGGGAGTAAACCAGAAAAAATTACTTTCGCAGTTGTTCATGACTGCTTGAACCAACTGTTCCAAATCTTCCAACAAAGTACGTGAACTCACGTAGCCCAAATGGCAAGCACTGTAGCACCTCCACTCCTCTCACATCAAAATGGTGTGCCAAATGCTTACTCTCGGCACAGTGCAGTAAACCATGGACAAAAATATCTCCAAAACCCTGACCCTCTCCACCTCTGCCATCTTCAGTATATGCACCGGCTTTCGACACAAAAGAGCAATGTGAACATCTGAATGGCTGATGCCTACAGTCCCCTTTCCATGCTGGATTTGCTGTAGAAACCTGTATGTGACACGGCCTACCCGCGGGCAAGCGTTGTCTATGTGCGGCACGTAACTCTTACTGAGTCCTTCTACCCTTTCCACATCAGTCGCGAATCCATTCCCTCATTGGATACAACTAAGCAGTCGCACAACCATCCACCAATCACATTCAACATTACTAAATCTAACTCCATCATCAACATTTTGCACTTCAAATGTACTATTGATAACTCTGAATGGAAGTCGCATATCATTGCAAAGCATCTACTTCAAAAAATACTGTGCAAGTGTTGCAGATTTCTACGTACAGCTCCATGCATGCACACATGCATGAGTATAAAGTACAGGTATGCATATTTTAATCAGAGAACACGGGCACCCTTATGTTTTCATTTAAACAAATTAATGCCACTAAATCTGCATACGCAATACATACCAACGCTCCCCCTTTATGTGCAAGATGTCAGATTTTTCATTGACAAACTGCACTACTTCTTACTGTCTCCCGCATAACCGATTTTCCATTAGAAAATGTCTGATTTTTGTACTGTGTACCGCCTACATTAATGCTACTTGCAATGCGATCATATGAGAAAAATAAACGCTCCCTATTGCTGTGGTGACATCTCCCTCTAAGGGTCTGCCGATTTTTCAGAATCGTACTTGTAATATGAAAGTAGAGATATTTTTCCCATCTACTAACATGACCTATCCCTTGCAAACCTCTCTCCTATAGATAATAGAGCTTCAAAAAAACAAGGCATTTTCATAACCTAAAATTTGTACTCATTTCTGAAGCATGTGCAACTAACATATTACAAATAACATACAAAGGCAGCACATAGTGAAGTGAAATGCACACATGCACTGTGTTGAAATATGAAAGGAAAATACTCTGATGAAAGATGCAAAATTAACGTGTACAGTAACATCACTGCTTTAAACACACAAAGTTACTAACTTCTTTTTTTACAATCGCAGTGAAGACTACTCTCATGAAAATCATCTACACTGCAAACGACATATCGACGAAATATGGTCATTTCGCAAAAAAAGACCTTTATATTCTAACTATTCCTCAAAGAGACAGTGTGGGTTATTTATTTAATTTGCGCACCAAAGCAAACATTGATTTCTGAACCATTCTACCCACAAATCCCCATTTATTAAACAAAGAATAACAGGCAGAATGGCTCACAAATCCCTGTGTGTTTGGAACTCAAATAACATACAGGATCCTTAGAATGTTAATACTAGAAAACAAATAGCTGTTTCAATTTTATGCCATTACGTTTACTATTAATGCTTCTCATCACCACTAGCCCACTTTGTACTCTCATCTGAAGAACATTGTAGTAGTATACAAACAGAAAAATAGCCTTCTCAAATCATTGTAAGAGGCCAATGCACATTCACACACCACCACAAAGAGCTCCTACATCAAACTCATGCACGCATGCACACAGCACACATACATTGTACAACAGACCAAACAATGCCTTCTTTTTTTCAACAGACTTCAAAGAATGCCTACCAAAAAGCAAGTCCGTAGAAAGGAATGCAGAAGTAGAGCAAATAAAAATAAAAGTGTCCAACCTAAGCATCCATCTGTAGTAGAGTTTGTAGAGAACGTTGGAACAACCCAGCTAATACAGCCGTTTAGCGAAACAAAGGAAGCTTCAACTACCGAAACTTTACCTCCGCCATCAAAATGTGGCACAAAACAAAGAAATCTTCACAAAAAATTGGCTACCAGTACTCCTAACAATGCTCCTATTATTCCTAATATAGAACCCATAGTAAAAAAAGTATTTTAGCAAAAAAAATGTGCCACAGAGTCCTTCAGAATTTAATAAGAAGAGGACCGAAATCATCCTCAAACCTTAAAACCTACTGTAGAAATGTAATCCTACTGTCACAGATTTCCCCCTTTCTCACCTGAGTTCGATCCTTGCAGGAATTCTTGGAAGGAGCGATCTTGCATACGGATCGGGTTTTGTATGAGCCCACGCGAGCCTCTTCTGGTTCCAGTGTGTGTTCAGCGTCCAGGGGTATTCAGAGTCTCCGGGAAGTCCAGGAAACGAGGGAGGTGTACTCGGAGGCGGTACACAAGATCCAGGAATCAAGGCAGAGTAAGGAGGGATGAAGGGAAGAGGGGGAAATCGAGGGTCTGGGAACCAGGAAACTAGAGATTAGTTACAGCGAACTACGGAGCACACGTCTAGCCACTGCAAGCGGTAGCGTTGAGACACGCAGGGCTACGGGGGCGTGGTCTCTTTGTAGAATGAGCTACGTCTGACGTGGAGGCTGGTGGAGAGCGTACCACGTTAGACGGCCATGTTGGAAGTACCAAGGAGTGCAAGCCCCGTTGTGACAGAGACCAGGAAGTCCAAAAGGAACGTGTTCTATGGATCATGACAGCATGCCTCCTCCGAAAACCTGTCCCACAAGGTTTGCCCGGGTGTATGAGAGGATATCTTCTGAGCAATCGAGGGGTATTCAGATTTGAAAATGGTTCCCAGTTTCGTTCACTAGGAGGATATCCTTTCCACTCAACCAGGTATTGAAGTTGACCCCGTTTATACCTGGAGTCACATATTCTGGATACTTCATATTCCAGCTGGTTGTCCACAACCACAGAGTTGGGTCTGAAGGACTTCTAGGAGGACTGGACGCAAGGTTTTAATAAAGAAGTGTGCAAAACTGGATGAATCTTCTTCCAGTGGTCTGGCAATTTGAGCTGGAATGTCACTGGGTTTATGATTTCCTTTATGGAAAAAGGGCCATAGTACCGGGGAGCAAGTTTGTTTTGTCGTAAATGTCGAGGCAGTAGTTTCGAGAACAGCCAGACCTTATCACCGACTGCATAAGAAGGTCCATGTCTTCTGTTGGAGTCTGCATAACGCTTGGTGTGAGTTTGGGCCTTTTCTAAGTGTTCTTTGGCTTCCTTGTGTACGTTAATGAGAGTTTCAATCCAGGAGTCGACTGTTGGTACTGGTGTGGGATGTGGGAGAATGGAAGGTAGAACCGAAAGGTGAAATCCTTGGCTGCAAAAAAAAGGGCTGGTCTTGACTGCCGAGTGATCAGAATTGTTGTAGGTGAATTCAGCCACAGGTATTAAGAGTGACCAGTCGTCCTGTACCTTGGTGGCGAAACAACAAAGGTATTGCTCCAGGGTCTGGTTCACACGTTCGGTAGCTCTGTTAGTCTGCTGATGATAACATGAAGAGAGGGCACGTTGGATTGCTAGAATATGGCATAAGTATTTCCATAATTGAGAGATGTATTGAGGTCCCCTGTCTGATATGATCTTGGATGGGAGTCCATGACGTCGAAATATGTGTTCCAGGAAGATGCCAGCGAGTTCTGAGGAAGATGACAATTTGTACAATGGTGTAAAATGAGCCATGTGGGTGAATAAATCATTGGTGACCATGATAGCCGTGTAACCTCTGGATGGTGGCAATTCCACAATAAAGTCTGCAGCAATGAATTCCCAGGGCCTAGATGGTAGCGTAGGTTGAAGCAGGACACCTGCCGGTGCTTTGTTATCATGCTTGTTTTGATTGCAGACTGCACAGGCTTGAATGTACCGTTGAACGTCAATTTTCATTTTAGGCCACCAAAATTGTCTTTGTATGAGATGGAGGGTGTTGGTGATGCCACGATGTCCGGAGTGAAGGGTATCATGACAGAGTTAATAATCTGTTGTTGTAGTCTCTGTGCGGGAATGACCAGGCCATTATCCTTAAACGGGTACCCGTCTCTTGGTCTAAGATTCCACCGATTCTTCCCGTAAATTCATTCCAGATCTCAGAGGACTGGGTTTGCATCCGAATGTCTTCCAGGAGACTGATTGCTTGTGCTACAAAAATTGTGTGGGGAAACATCTTTGGGAAGGACCGATCTTCAAGAGTTTCATAGTCGTGACTGTAACGCTCACCTGGTTCCCCCGGAGGCGCAGGTCTTGATCTGGCGAGGATACTGTCTTCAGTGTTAGACGCAGGGTTCGTTTTGCTCCCGGACTGGGCCCCCTTCCCACCAACAGTTTAAGCTGAAGAGTGAGATGTCTGCAAGGGTAAACCAAGGTATTAGTGTTTGGAAGGTTTGGAAAGTTCCTAGCCCCTCTCGCCCTTTCTTTCCCCGTGGAACTGGGTTGATATTGCGCTTACCTTATATAGGTAAATGCCGGGCTCTCCATCCTGCGTCTTGTGCAGGGGCGCTGGATCCAGTTGCTTCACTGGATGCGAGCTCTGCCTCTTGATAGCAGAGGATTTGCTGAGAGCGAAGACGCCGTTAATGCACGAGCGTGCCTTGTAAGTATTAAAGTTCCTTTTGCATTGTTCTCTTCTCTTTCAAAAGTCTTAAGTCTGTAAAGTCTATGGCCCTCATTACGACCCTTGTGGAAATCGAAAAACGATGGCGGAAATGCAATACCGCCATCGAATAGCGCTCGGTGCGATTATGACCCGTCACCGTAAAGTACGATGCCATTAGCGACACCGTAGTGAACGCCAACGCTAACTGCACCAAGTACGCGCGCGCGCGCCATGCCAAACCGTAATTAGCACCATGGCGCAAGGGTACGCGAATTCCGACCCTAGCGGACATGTACTTAACGCCATCAAGCACGGCGGAAAGTACCATTCGCCATGGTGAGAAGTACGGCATCGCGAATCAACCGTAAACGGCCCCACTGAGTGCCTGTACACCGCTCCCTGGCCACATAGTACAACTCCCCGTAGGTGCAACAAAGTCACAATGCAACCAGTGAAATGTACAAGTCACCCATGCATGCCAACGAACAAAAGAATCACAGGAGGGGCCAATGGGAGCTGCAGGGCACAGATGGCACGAATACAGAAGCTATACCAATGGACATGACCTCAGTCTCCCACCAAGAAACGCACGCAAACACAGGCACCTGTGACCAGCAATATTCCGATAATCACATCATTCCACCAATCCACCTGGCTGACCGGCATCTGTTACACAAAACCTAATCCCCCGCCCCTGAGCATGACATCATTCAAACAGTCATATTGGCAGCCCTCACCCCTGACCTCACTGGGCTTCGTAGGCAAACGCGCCCAGCACAGTACCACGCAACTATACTCCGAAGCTGGAACCCAATGCAGATCTCCTCACAATACATCGCTCCCCAAATAGGAATATGCCACATCACTTGCAAAGAAGAACGCTACACGGCCCATATCAGAATAGAAATTTAATGCACAACAAATTCACCAAGCCCATACAGCCATTAGGCCATGAACTCCAAAACACATTTCACCATTGTGGGCTGCATCCGCAATAAATGACCAGCTACTTCTTGACGCCCTGTTCCTTCATGGTACACAGGGGCTACATTCTCGTACGAAAAGGCAACATGGAAGCGCCTAGAACCGCAGGCCCGTCCCAATAGGGAGGCACTAGTCCAGCTGAAAGGCCGAAATGTTGCTCCGAGCCACTAGTACTGCGCAAGGGCATGTGGCCCATTGGCGATCGTCCCATAAGATCGTAATGCTGCTCCACTGATTAACACGAAGCAGCAGGTGTCGGGAGTAAAACCCATCTGCAGGAGTGGCATACAGATGGCAGTGGCAAAAGGGGAGGAGATACCTGTCAACCAAAAGAAAAGAAAAAGAATAGAATGGCCATCAGAACTACATTCGAACAACTCACTTCAATGATCATACTAGATCCACAGCCATATGCATGCTAGCCCACTCCAAAGGATCATCACCACCCCAAAACCACTTGCGACTCATAACTATCCATATCGAGGTGAAAACACCATCACAAACGAGTGTACCTGTGCATGCGTCTGTGAAAACAGAATCCATCAGATGGGATTGGTAACGTGCATGGACACAAGTGTCTGAAGGCGCGTCGAGACAGGGAGGGCTCAACAAGGCCAGATAGATGATGGTCCCACTATGGCAGCCCTGCATCACATAGCGCAGGGGAGGCGGACAGATTCCAAGAAGCTCTGTACATGGCAAACACTGTATCAAATCATCTGTCCATGCATCCATTCATCATTCCCTCATCCCGTAATGATAACGCCTGTTTCCATACTCACATAACATGTGAGAATTCCATTGAGTCTGTGCGTTATGCAGCCTGCAAAATCCACTGTGCCCCAGCCCGTAATTCCAGTGTTGTGAAGTAACATGTATTTGGGAACGTCCGGCCTCATCATCCACTTCGCTATTGCGCATCCCAAACTATTCATATCAATCATTGCATCCCCGCCATGGCCCCTGTCCCAAGGACACTGAACAATAGAACGTTATATTTGCAGTCAGACCTGTGGGCATCTCCTCGCCGCTAGCTGAAGACCGAAAGCGCCGCCCTTCGAATTCCTCATTTGCAACATCACGTCGAAAAGGCATCTGTGGCCGCTTGAAATCACAAATTAATCCATCTAGTGCGGCTGTGTGTGAAAATGGCAACTGCCTTCACTCACAAATGGGAGGCCCCGCCCGTCGGTGAACCTCGGTACAGTGATGCATGAGGGTCCACCGTTACTCGAGTACTACGTTCCACTGACCCTTCACAAGTCTGTTCGCGACTGCAAAGAATGCATGTGAAACAATGGGACCATAGCCGAATGAACATATCAACCAATGTTACACGGCCATCGGGTACTAATACATGATTGTAATAGCAAGATGCCATTCCTCGAATTGCAGCGTTGTGTGCGGGACGTGCTCGCCCAAAGGGGAGAGCAGCTTGCACAGGTGGAATGAATCACCACAGGTGGAGGCCATACAGCCTGAAAACACATAAATTGCACACCCAGTCTCCTCCCACAACCACACCCACTCCGAAATGCTACCGGCAGGACTCGCGATGTTGGCCCTGGGGGACCTGATAGCACTGCAAGTACTCCAACTCCAAGAAGAAGACGAACACCAACTACAACCGGCCGCACGGAGGAGACGCAGGAGGGGGAGGAGGGCAAGGCAGGGCCAGCAAGGGCTGCCAGCACAGCCACTACCACCACGCAGGCAGCCCGCAATCCCACGCCTCCGAGCACATCCGTTCAACCTCACTGCTGAGCAGATCCACACCCTCTACCGTTTGGACCGGGACACCATAGCCGCCATTGTGGACATGACACAGGCTGACCTTGTCAGCATGATAGATAGCCCAACCGCCATCCCACCCCTACTGAAGGTGGTGTCTGTACTCCACTTCCTGGCCACAGGCACCTACCAGCACACAGTCGGACAGTTGCATGGCATTTCTCAGCCACTGTTCTCACGGACACTATTGCAAGTGCTCGATGCCCTCCTGCAGCACGCAGACGACTACATCTCTCTACCACGCTCGGAGCAGGAAATAACCAACACAAAAGTGGGATTCCATGCACTTGGCGGCATACCGGGTTGCATTGGTGCCATCGACTGCACCCATGTGGAATTGGTCGTCCCACATGCCATGGAGGCCAAGTACCGCAACCGAAAACAATTTCATTCACTGAATGTACAAATGGTGTGTGACTCCAACAGAATCATTACACATTGTTTTGCCCGATTCCCTGGATCAACCCATGATTCTATGGTCTTGAGGAACTCTACAATACCACGCTACATGAAGCGACACGCAGGGAACAGATCCTGGCTACTCGGTGAGTCTCATTTCATGCATGATGATGTGGGGTATGTGATGCGGCAATGACCTGGCAGGAAGGGGGGGGGTGCGTACGTAGCAATGGCATTCCACATAATTCGTTTATCGTCCACATACAGGTGATGCCGGATATCCACTGAAGAGATGGCTCCTCACACCAGTCCGGAACCCACGGGACCAGCATGAGGAGGACTACAACCATGCCCACTCACGTACCCGTGTAGTTATTGAACAGGCATTCGGCCTACTGAAGACCCGTTTCCGGTGCCTCAGCAGGTCTGGCGGGGCACTCCTGTACCGCCATGAGAAGGTTGCAAAGATGGTGATGGCATGTGTCATGCTCCACAACATGTGCGTACGTAGAAATGTGCCCATGCCCCCTGACGCAGAACTGCAAGCACCTGAAGATGGTCATGATGAGGGTGGGGATGTGGCAGCATCTCAAGGAGTCTGCGAGGCACAGGAGGGCCGTGAAATTCGTCAGCATCTCATAGATGCATGCTTCTAGCACTCACGCCTGGTGGCTGATACATGGACATGGGACTCGTGGCACTGTGTGTGTCTGGTACATGCACAATATGGACTGTACGCCTATTATGGCCTAGTACACAAAGATCATTATCCACACATCTCATTGTTTGATCGTGCATTGTTTATGGCATATGTGATATCATGTTGAACACCCTATCGACCCGCCACCCAAGTGAGCCCAACACACCCCCTCCACCCTCCTACCTCCCCCCCCGAACACCAGTGTCCAAAGATGCTCATTGTCAGTGGGCAGTCGCTATTGCAAGCCCCCTCTGCGGGTATCAGGGGCACCCCTGCCTGTGGAGCGCAGGTTCCTCCCAGATCTACGTTGGGGGCTGCCCTGGACGGAACTTGCAACGGATGATGTCTCTGCCTGCTCACGTCCATGCATGTCCCTAAGGGTTTGTGAGAGCTCAGTGAGCACACGGCGCACTGCGGCAAGTTCGGCACATACGTCTTTGGACGTCGCATGCAGTTCCCCCCTCAGGCTCTCGGTGCTTCTCTCCATTTGGACTCTCAGGCTCTCGGTGCTACTCTCCATTTGGACTCTCAGGCTCTCGGTGCTACTCTCCATTTGGACTCTCAGGCTCTCGGTGCTACTCTCCATTTGTGCCCTAAGTGTCTCAGTTGATGTTTCTATGTCTGCCTTAGTGCCCCCACATCCATCGGCATGGTCCTTGAGGAGCGTGGCCAGTTGCTGCTGTTGCACGATTAACTGGTCGAGGGACTGTTGCCTGTGCTGGGCCATGGCCATTTGCGGTGGTGTCACAGAGGGGCTGTTCGCCTCATGTTGCCCTGCCACAGGGCTTGTGGGGGATGGCCAGTCGTCGTCTTGTGGGTGCCCCTGCGTGGTATCCTCATGGTGTACGGGATGGAACAGACAGGGGGATTGGGACAGGTCATGGATGGATCTGACTTCGACATCCCCGTCTTCTGTGTCGGAGCATGCTGCCATTAATGGGGTGTCACCTATGGTGCTGCTGCCACCAGAGGCAGTACCTTCTGTGGCATCCATTGGGGGGACCTGTGGTGGTGCTGTTGTGGGCATGCTGGCTGCTGGGGTGCCTGTTGATGTTCCCTCCTGTGTGCTGCCACTTGATATGTGCTGCTGCCGTGTCTTGATGCGTGCAGCTGAGGTGGAGGGTCTTTGGCCGTCGGTCTTGGCCCTCTTTGCAGGTGTGCTGGTAGGGGTGTCCTGGAGCTCGTCGTTTGGATCGGACCCTGTGGTGGAGTAAAGGAGGGCGAGCGTTATTAATGGGTCTGTGGGAATTGGAATGGCAATGTATCACATGCATTGGGGTGGTACCTGAGGGTGATTTGGGTCGGGGCCTTGGAGGTGCTTTCATTTGTGTGTGGAGTGAGGGTGCAGTTGTTTGGCAGCCTGCAGTTAGGGTGTGCCTGCTGCACGTGTAGTGGGTGTTTTTGGGGTTTTTACTTATTTATGTATTTATTGTGAGTTTTAAAGTGCGCTATCAGGCCAATGTGTGTGGACGTTCTCCTGGCCATGTGTTGCTGTTGCGTTATGTGGACACATGTGAGTCACATGATTGGACATTGTGGATTTGGCATGGTTTTATTTGGGCCACCTACCTGATTCTCCGGATGTCTGCACTCCTTTCTCCATCCCTCCGACTCCCTCTATGCTCTCCATTCCAATGGTGGAGGCACAGATTTCTTCCCAGGGGGTCAACTTGATGGGTGATTCCGACCCTCCCCCGGTGGCTGTGGCAATGTTGCGGTTGGCAGAAAGTATGCTACGGACGCGTATCCGCAGGTCGTCCCACCGCTTCCTGCATTGCTGTGGGTTGCGGGGTGCGGCCCCCACCGCACTTACCCGCTGTGCCACCAGGGCCCATATGGCCTTCTTGTTCGCAAGTGCCGTCCTGGTCATTTGCGTGGAGAAGACGGCGGCGGCATTCTCCTGGAGGGTCTCTGTAAGCACGGTGAGTTCCTCACGGGAGAAGTGGACCTGCCGCTTGCGGTCGCACGCTTTCTTCGCTACTTTTCCCATTTT
Organism: Ambystoma mexicanum; assembly: GCF_040938575.1. Classification (NCBI taxonomy): domain Eukaryota; kingdom Metazoa; phylum Chordata; class Amphibia; order Caudata; family Ambystomatidae; genus Ambystoma; species Ambystoma mexicanum. The sequence goes on from NC_090937.1 coordinate 1,534,988,443, forward strand.
TCTTGGTTTCACTAGGGTGGATGACGGGTTGGGATGTGTCTCAGGGTGGTGTTTTTAGTGGTTGTGTGTATTTTGTGGTTTTATAGGTGTACGGGGTGTTGTTTCCCGTTCCGGGCCCATGTTTTTACTTCCGTTTCCGTATATTTACGGTCACCGTACTTTCCGGTTGGCGCTCACTGCGGTGTCCGCTATGATGGGTGGCGGTATTGCACATAGGGCGCCGTACGGCGGCGGTGTGGGCCGTTTTGGGGTCATTTCCGCCATCGCGGACTTTGCACTTCCGCCATGGCGTGGTGCTCGTGCCCGATGGGTCGGAATGGGCCGCACTTTGCTCCATCGTGCAATGGCGGAAACGCTATTTACGCTGTGGCGGTCCGGTCAGTCACTTTCCGCCAGGGTCGTAATGAGGGCCTATGTCTTTCCCTTTTCAGATGCTGTGACGATGAAGATTATCCTTCTAATGGCACGTAAGTAGAAAGACTGCACTAGCGCTGGAGAATGCTCCGTAATGTCTCTTTTGTCTTTGCAGGTGCTGAGGTGCAGCGCGAACAGATTGAAAGCGACGGGTAAGCAGTCTTGTAACTAAGCGTTACTAACCGATGTATCTTGCCTTGCAGGTGCCGGAATGCAGCGCGAGCTGAGTTGGAACGGGCGTAACACAGGTAAGCAGAACTTGTAGTTGAATATTACTGACCGATGTTCTCTCTCTTTGCAGATGTCGGATGCCGGAAGAGAAAGGCAGAAAAAGGCGCCTTGGATGCTGCCGTTGGATTAGGTAAGTAGAATCACTGCCTTTACTTTAGCCTAACCTGTGCCTTTGTTTTGCAGGAGCTGCAGAAGACTGAAGAAGACTGAAGATTGGATTCCAGCAGGTTATTTCGTGTTCACAGGATCTGGAGCTGGAGGTTTCCTGGAGCTGACACGGTGAGCGTCCTGCTGCAGATGCAGAATAACGCGAAGCACGTGAAACCAATCGGGTGTGGTTTAAATAGCCTTCTGTAGTTCTTAGGCGTCTCCTTCCACGGCCCCACCCAGGTAAGAAAAGAGTTCCAGATTTCTAGAAGAGTTCCTGTGTTCTGCTTCCAGGGAGTGGCTCCTGCTCCACCCAGACAGAAAAAGTAGTTCCAGGCAGAGAAGGATCAGGAGACCAGTTAGCTGGTAAGTAAGCAGCATGGTCTGCTACAGGTAGGTCCACCAAGCACTCTTATCTAATATGAGCCCGGCGCTTCCTGTGCCGGGACCAGTCACCATCATTAGCCTGGCGCCACTGGCGCCAGGACAAGGTCCAGCGGGTCCCTATAGGGACTGGCTGGTTCCTGGGATCAGAGTCATGGGCCTGCTTCCAAGGTCGTGGGGCAAGTCCTGACCCCTTGGAAGCAGGGATCATGACAGCACCCCCCCCTCAAGGCCCCTCCCAAGGTTGACTTCTCCGGAGGTCTTGGTTTGTTAGGAAATGTCCGATGAAATTTCTTGATTAGTCGTGGTGCGTGTACATGTTCTGCAGGTTCCCAAGATCTTTCTTGGGGGCCGTAGCCTTTCCAGTCAATCAGGTAGTGTAGTTTTGATTTGGAGATCTTGGAATCCAGGATATTTTTGATTTCAAACTCAAGTTCTCCGTCAACTAGGATAGGTTCAGGAGATTTAGTCAATCGGGTTTCTGGTTGAACTGGTTTTAGTAGTGAAACATGGAAGACTGGGTGCATTTTCATGCGAGGGGGTAAATCCAACTTGACCGCTACTGGATTTATTATGGCAGTAACAGAGTAGGGTCCCAGGTATCTTGGGTTAAAGGTGCGTGGTCCCTTTAGGGGTAAATATTTGGTGGATAACCAGACTTGATCTCCTATTTGGTATTGAGGGGCTTCCTTTCGTTGTTGATCTGCTCCTTTCTTGTATTGTTCCTTGGCCCTTTGAAGGTGGGTAGTAGCTTCCTTGAAGGCTTGGGTGATGGTTGAATGTAGGTGGTCAACTGCTGGTGTTCCAAGATCCTGAGGTGGATCCAGGTTAGAGGTTCGAGGATGATTACCATACAAAAGAAAAACGGGGTCTTTCCGGTTCCAGAGTGGACTGAGTTATTGTAAGCGTACTCGGCTATCCAAAGGATGTCCTTCCAAGTTCCTCCTGTCTGTTGCAGCATGCAGCGTAGGTACTGTTCCAAAGTCTGATTGGTCCTTTCGGTCTGACCATCGGTTTGTGGGTGGTGACTGGTGGAAAGCCTCACATCAATTTGAGCTAACCGACAGCAACTCCGCCAGAAGTGGGAGATGAATTGACTTCCTCTGTCTGAGATTAAAACTGAAGGAAAGCCGTGCAACCGAACGATGTTTTCAAGAAATTCTCGAGCCAGGATTGCTGCTGACGGTAACCCCTTTAGTGGGATGAAATGTGCCATTTTTGAAAATAAGTCTACGATTACCAGGATTGTATTGTATCCGGAACAGGGAGGTAAGTCGGTGATAAAGTCCATGGAAAGGGTATGCCAGGGATGAGGTGGGATTTCAAGTGGTTGTAAGAGGCCTGCTGGTTTTTCCTTAGGACTCTTGTTCTGGGCGCACACTCCACAGGACATGACAACGTTTCTGATGTCTTTTCTCCAAGATGGCCACCAAAAGTAACGCTTGACCTTTTCCGAGGTCTTGGCCATACCCGGGTGTCCTTCCATTAAGGAGTCGTGATAACAAGAGATGACTTGATTTTGTAAGCTGGTACTCCTTGAAGTATAATAAGTCGTTCTTTACTGTGAAGTCTTCCCCCTGAAGCTGCCATTTTTGTATGTCCGTTGGAGTTACAAGTTGTTTAACCTGGGTTTCAATTTCTTCAATGGATTGCATGCTGATCAAACCCAGGATTCTTTGTTCAGGAATAATAGGTACGAGCTCAGGGTTAACCATGTGTTCCTCTACTCCGATTCGAGAGAGGGCATCCGCTTTACCATTCTTATTGCCTGGTCGGTAGGTGATTATAAAATCAAATTCGGCAAAATATAATGCCCAGCGAAGTTGTCTGGAGGATTGAGCTTTGGCTGATTTAAGATACTGTAGATTACGATGGTCAGTAATGACAGTGACTGTGTGTCGGGCTCCTAAGAGATAATGCCGCCAGGCCTTAAAGGCGGACTTAATAGCCAACAGTTCCTTATCGGTAATGGTGTAATTGATTTCTGGGGCTGATAATTTACGAGACCAAAACGCCACGGGGTGCAACTGGTTGGTTTCTGGATCTCTTTGTGAAAGCACTGCTCCCATAGCAAGGCTGGAGGCATCGGTCTCGACGATGTAAGGTAGTTCCGGGCGGGGATGTTTTAAAATCGGGGCGGAGGTAAATTTAGTCTTTAGCTCCTGAAAGGCTTGTTCTGCCTCGGTAGACCATTCAAAACGTTTGTTTTTTCTGAGGAGAGCTGTAATGGGTTGGACTACCCGAGAAAAGTCTGGAATAAACCTGCGATAGAAGTTGGCGAAGCCCAACATACTTTGAACCCCTTTTACAGATGATGGTGAGGGCCACTTGATTATTGCATCTACTTTCCTCGAGTCCATGTGAACTCCGTTAGGTGACAAAATAAATCCCAGAAATTCGACCTCAGTAACATGAAAGACGCACTTCTCTAATTTTGCAAAAAGTTTGTGTTTGCAGAGCCTCTCCAGTACTGCGGTTACATGTTTTCGGTGTTCTGCCTCAGAGGACGAATAAACCAGAATGTCGTCAATGTATACAACTACACACACATCAATGAGTTCACGGAGCACGTCATTCATAAAGAACTGGAATGCGGCCGGTGCGTTACACAACCCGAAGGGCATCACTTGATACTCGAACAGTCCATACTTGGTACGAAAGGCCGTCTTCCATTCATCGCCCTCCTTTATTCGCACCAAATGGTAGGCTCCTCTGAGGTCTAACTTAGTATATATGCAGGCGTTTTTGACTTGGTCAAGTAGTTCTGGGATCAATGGCAATGGATACCTGTTCTTAATTGTAATCTGGTTCAGGGCACGGTAGTCTATACACGTTCTTAGGTCTCCCTCCTTTTTTGGCACGAAGAACAGAGCTGAGGAGGCCGGGGACTTCGAAGGACGGATGAATCCGTTAGCCAGGTACTGGTCCAAATATTGCCTTAGGTGGAGATTTTCAGGTTCAGTAAGGGCATAAATCCGACTGCACGGAGGAGTGGATCCGGGAATCAGGTCTATCTGACAGTCGTATGATCTGTGAGGAGGCAAAGAATTAGCTTGGTCTTTCCGAAAGACATCTTGGAATTCCTGGTATTCAGGAGGCAGTTGCGGACTCTCAGAAACAGTTGCAGCTAGTTTGGTGGAGAGCTGAGGGTAGCAGGTAGAAGCGCTTTCTGGAAACAGGATTGTCTTTGCTCGCCAATCAATTTGAGGATTGTGTTTCTCCAACCAAGGAACTCCCAAGATGACTTGAAACTGAGGGGCCTTGATCACATCAAACACGATCTTCTCTTGATGCCCATCTTGGCTTACTAACGTTACTTCCATGGTGGTGTGAGTTACGGGTCCGGAAGCTATTTCCGTCCCATCCACGGTGGTAATGACGTCTTTCACCGTCTTTGGACAAAGAGACAGATTCATCCTGGCGGCCAGCTCACCGTCCAAGTAATTCCCGATTGCGCCACTATCAATGTATGCTTTAATGGCATGCATACGATTAGGTTGTTCAGGACTCACGAGGACCATGGGCATGATGAATAGCGAGGTCAAAGAACTGGTTTTAACGCTCGGCAAGCGGACCTCTACACTTGCCGGGCGAGGTCGTTTCCCGGCTCAGAATTCTCGGTACCTTTATCAGACGCCCCTACTATCTTCTTCTTGGGCTTCACTGGACAATCTCGAAGAAAGTGCCCTGAGTTTCCGCAATAGAGGCATAATTGCAGTTGTCTCCTCCTTTCCCTCTCCTTTTGGGTTAAAGGTCCTTTTACACCCCCTATTTGCATGGGTTCCACGGAATCAGTTCCTTTCGTAGAACTTTGTGGCCTTGAAAAAAGTCGGGTTTCAAATCTGGATCGATCGGCTTTCCGATTCTGTAGTCGATGATCCAATTGCACTACCAGATCGATATATTCGGAACAGTCTTGTGGAGGATTTACCACTTGAGCCAGAACGTCTTTTAATTCCCCACGCAGACCTCTGTAAAACAGTGTGATCCTCTTATCCTCCGGCCATCCGGTTTCCACCACTAGTCTGTTAAATGATGCAATATAAGTCAGAAGATCTTGATTGCCCTGTCGTAGTGAAAGAAGTTCATTGTCCAAGGCCTGTCCCTGATAGTGCCTTGCGAACAGTTTCTCCATACTGGCTTGGAAGTCCTGGAAGTTATGGAGAATGGGGTCATCTTGAGACACTAAAGGAACAGACAAATCTGCGGCACTGCCACTGAGATAAGAGAGCACGAAGGCCACTTTAGCCTGGTCCGTTGGAAAAGCGGCGGGTCTGCACAAAAAGTGCAAGCGACATTGATTGAAGAACACAGCAAACCTTTTTGAATCACCTGAAAAGCGTTCGGGCGGAGCCAAAGGTATATTTCCTGGTAGATTGATTTGTACCGGATTCGAGGAAGCTGGAGGAGCGTGGCCCCCACTTGGGGTTGGTAGAGGAGTTTGTCCAGCTTGGGCTTGCAGCAATTGTCTAGCCAAATCGTCTGTTCGCTCTTTGGAGACCACTAACTCCCTCCTTAGGGCATTTGTTTCCTGACGTGCAGCGTGTACTTCCACCCTCAACTCCCCGAGTAATTGGGCCAACTGGTCTGTGTCTGAGGTTTCCATTGCGCCTGGGCGGGAATTTTGTGGTAAGTCTTCGCGCTCTGTAACGCTCACCTGGTTCCCCCGGAGGCGCAGGTCTTGATCTGGCGAGGATACTGTCTTCAGTGTTAGACGCAGGGTTCGTTTTGCTCCCGGACTGGGCCCCCTTCCCACCGACAGTTTAAGCTGAAGAGTGAGATGTCTGCAAGGGTAAACCAAGGTATTAGTGTTTGGAAGGTTCGGAAAGTTCCTAGCCCCTCTCGCCCTTTCTTTCCCCGTGGAACTGGGTTGATATTGCGCTTACCTTATATAGGTAAATGCCGGGCTCTCCATCCTGCGTCTTGTGCAGGGGCGCTGGATCCAGTTGCTTCACTGGATGCGAGCTCTGCCTCTTGATAGCAGAGGATTTGCTGAGAGCGAAGACGCCGTTAATGCACGAGCGTGCCTTGTAAGTATTAAAGTTCCTTTTGCATTGTTCGCTTCTCTTTCAAAAGTCTTAAGTCTGTAAAGTCTATGTCTTTCCCTTTTCAGATGCTGTGACGATGAAGATTATCCTTCTAATGGCACGTAAGTAGAAAGACTGCACTAGCGCTGGAGAATGCTCCGTAATGTCTCTTTTGTCTTTGCAGGTGCTGAGGTGCAGCGCGAACAGATTGAAAGCGACGGGTAAGCAGTCTTGTAACTAAGCGTTACTAACCGATGTATCTTGCCTTGCAGGTGCCGGAATGCAGCGCGAGCTGAGTTGGAACGGGCGTAACACAGGTAAGCAGAACTTGTAGTTGAATATTACTGACCGATGTTCTCTCTCTTTGCAGATGTCGGATGCCGGAAGAGAAAGGCAGAAAAAGGCGCCTTGGATGCTGCCGTTGGATTAGGTAAGTAGATTCACTGCCTTTACTTTAGCCTAACCTGTGCCTTTGTTTTGCAGGAGCTGCAGAAGACTGAAGAAGACTGAAGATTGGATTCCAGCAGGTTATTTCGTGTTCACAGGATCTGGAGCTGGAGGTTTCCTGGAGCTGACACGGTGAGCGTCCTGCTGCAGATGCAGAATAACGCGAAGCACGTGAAACCAATCGGGTGTGGTTTAAATAGCCTTCTGTAGTGCTTAGGCGTCTCCTTCCACGGCCCCACCCAGGTAAGAAAAGAGTTCCAGATTTCTAGAAGAGTTCCTGTGTTCTGCTTCCAGGGAGTGGCTCCTGCTCCACCCAGACAGAAAAAGTAGTTCCAGGCAGAGAAGGATCTGGAGACCAGTTAGCTGGTAAGTAAGCAGCATGGTCTGCTACAGGTAGGTCCACCAAGCACTCTTATCTAATATGAGCCCGGCGCTTCCTGTGCCGGGACCAGTCACCATCATGAGCCTGGCGCCACTGGCGCCAGGACAAGGTCCAGAGGGTCCCTATAGGGACTGGCTGGTTCCTGGGATCAGAGTCATGGGCCTGCTTCCAAGGTCGTGGGGCAAGTCCTGACCCCTTGGAAGCAGGGATCATGACAGCGACATCGGGATAAGGCGTCAGCAATTATGTTCTGTGATCCGGGGACATGATGGATGTGGAACTGGTACTGGGCAAAGAAGAAGGCCCAACGGGCTTGACAACTATTCCTACATTCCAAAGATTGTAGAACTTTAAGTTTTCGATGGTCTGTACGGACCTTAACAGGATGTTTAGCTCCCAGAAGTAGATGACGCCATTCTGTGAAGGCTTGACGGATGGCTAACAGCTCCTTTTCCAAGACGGAATAATGAGTCTCACTGGGAGTCAGAGTTCATGAAAGGTAAGCAATGTGATGTTCTAATTTGTCCTCGAATTCTTGTTTTAGCACTGCTCCTATGGCATAGTTAGAGGCATCCGTCTCCACTAGAAATGGTTGATTAATATCAGGTTGAGGTAGGTTGGGGGTTTAAGTAAACTCTGCTTTTAATCGTTGGAATGCCTTACCTTGAGCTGATGTCCAGAGAAAGGGAGTATCTTTCTTCAACAATGCAATGATCGGTTGAACTATCTCAGAAAAGGACGGTATGAATTTCCGGTAAAATTTGGCAAGCCCCAGGAAGGATTGAATCTGTTTCACGGTAGTGGGAACAGGCCAATATAGTATGGCTTTTACCTTTGAGTGGTCCATTCGAATTCCTTCTGGACTAAGGACAAATCCTAGACAGTGAACAGTAGAGACATGAAAAAGGCATTTCTCAGGTTTAGCTAGGAGTGTTCATGTAGCCGTTGTAAGACTGCCTTAACATGTTCTTCATGCTTTAGATGGTCCTTGGAGTAAATCAAGATATCGTCCAGGTAAACTATGACGAAGTGGAACAGCATGTCAGAAAACACCCGATCCATGAAACGTTGGAAGACCGCTGGGGCATTAGCGAGTCCGAAGGGCATGACCAGGTATTCAAAGTGACCAAAGGGTGTTCTAAAGGCTGTTTTCCATTCGTCTCCTTCCCTGTTACGGATCAGATGGTAGTCACCCCTGAGATCCAATTTTGTGAATACTACAGCTCCTCTCACCGCTTCCAGGATATCTGAGATTAAGGGCAATGGGTAGCGGTCCTTGAGGGTTCATTGATTTAATCCACGATAATCAAGACAAGGCCTAAGCTCTTTAGTGTCTTTCTTGGGAACAAAAAACAACGAACCTCCAGCTGGAGATTTGGATGGTCTTATGGTGCCATTTTTTCTGGTTCGGATAAAATGAACATCCTTCCAAAGGATATCACTGCTGAAGGTATTGTATCAATATCGCAGTCTTCAGGTCTGTGAACGGGTAGGGCCTGGACTATAGCAGTTGAAAACATGTCAGCGTATTCCTGATAGGCCTTATGAACCTGTATGATATTTGAAACCATGAATGGACCTTGCTGGTCTGTTGGTGTGCATTCGGAAGATTTCAAGGAGGAATCCAGGAATAGACAGTGAGACATGCAATGCTCAGAACCAAGAAACAAGGATCCTGCTGCCCAGTTGATATATGGGTTGTGCTTCCGTAACCAGGGCATACCCAGGACCATTGGGTAATGAGCTGACTTTATGATGTCAAATTTGATCACTTCTTGATGATGGTTTATCGAGAGTTGGATCTCTTTGGTCTGTAAGGGTATGGGTCCTGAAGAAAGAGGTCTTCCATTGATAGCCTCCACAGGATGCATGATGCCTCGAGTTTCATATGGAATGTGGTGGCTAAAGACCCAAATTTGATCTATGAATATCCCCATGGCCCCACAATCCACCAAGGCCAAAATGGGGTAGGTCTCATTCTCGGATGGCGATAGAAAGGCCTGTAGAATCACTAGGTTGTTCTGTCTAGGAGAGTTCAAGGATGGAATAGATGTGGAGCAAACATCTCTCTCCCGAAGCCTTGCTCCATCTAGGATCGGGAGCTGGCTTTGCCCAAACGCCGTGGAGGGGCAAGAGGAAACTCTCTAACTAGATGTTTATCCAAGGCACAATACATACATAACCCTGTGTGGATCCTTTCTTGCGAGGATATGGGTCCACGGAAAGCCCCTAATTGCATGGGTTCTGGATCGTTAACAGAGGCAGGATTAGGATCAGACTTCGAGGAGGTCTCAATGGAAACCTTCTGGAAGGGCATCTTGGTTTTCTTCTTCTCTGCCTTCCTTTCCTGGATACGAAAGTCTATCTGCATAGCGAGATCCATAAGGGCCTGGAATGAACTTGGGTGAGCCTCTTTGGCTAGTTCATCTTTGATGTCTTCATTTAGCCCCCTTCGGAAAAGAGTAAAGCATGCTTCTGAGGACCAATCCGCTTCTTTAGCCAATTGTTTAAATTGTGTTACATACGTAAGCATATCCTGGTAACCTTGCTGGAAATCAAGTAGACGTTCCTGGGCGCTAAAGACCTGTTCTGGGCGGTCAAACATGGTCTTAAGGGCCTGTATAAATCCGTCATAATCACCCAGGAGGGCATCTCCAGAATTGACTAAAGGTGTGGCCTAGGTTAGCACATTTCCGGAGAGGTGCGAAATTATAAAGTGCACCTTAGCCCTGGGGGTAGAAAAGTAGTAGGATTTAAAGGTAAAGTGGACTAAACAGGAGTCAAGGAATCCACGAAGGGTTTTTGGAGACCCATCGTATGTATCTACAATGCTGCCCAGTAGTACGCTTTCCTTTGTAGCGGAATCACGGGACAAAACTAATTGTTTTAATGCAGCATTTTCCACTTTCAGATTCTGCACCTCGGTCGTTAATACTTGCATGCAACGCATGAGATCCTGAACGGCCGCATCCATGTCCGATTCAACTTCGGTCGTTTGGTGTCTCAATCTGTCACGGATTTCCCCCTTTCTCACCTGAGTTCAATCCTTGCAGGAATTCTAGGAAGGAGCCTTCTTGCGTACAGATCAGGTTTTGTACAAGCCCGCGCAAGCCTCTTCTGGTTCCAGCGTGTATTCAGAGTGCAGCGTCCAGGGGTATTCAGAGTCTCCGGGAAGTCCAGGAAACGAGGGAGGTGTACTCGGAGGTGGTACATGAGATCCGGGAATCAAGGCAGAGTAAGGAGGGAGGAAGGGAATAGGGGGAAATTGAGGGTCCGGGAACCAGGAAACAAGAGATTAATTACAGCAAACTATGGAGCACACGTCTAGCCACTGCAAGCGGTAGCGTTGAGATGGACGGGGCCGCAGGGGTGTGGTCTCTTTGTAGAATGACCTACATCTGACGTGGAGGATGGTGGAGAGCGTAATACGTTAGACGACCATGTTGGAAGTACCAAGGAGTGCAAGCCCTGTTGTGACAGAGACCAGGAAGTCCAAAAGGGACGTGTTCTATGGATCATGACACCTACAAGCTCTCGTGGACAGTGCAATCCTTCTCAAAAGGAAATGGTTTATATTTGTGTTAAATAGAATGAAACCACTAACAAAACTAAGTACCAAATTATAAAAGAAACTTATCAATAAATGGAATGTGAACAGAAATAACTTCTTACATATTTGTGTTGGTGAATGGAGTCACACGACAAGCACAGAACCATATTTTAATGAAGAAGCATACAAACAAAATCAAACAAACACAATTGCCATCCATAGCACTGGATGAGGTTCCACTGCTTAGAAAAGTATCCCCTGAAAACTCAGAATTACCTCTTGATTTGACAGAACCAGACTGTCCAGTATACAATTGGCCATGCACATCAATGTGTGCCATTCCTAACAAATCTTTCAAATCTTTACGTCTTTTCCTCAATCAGTATGTAAAAGGTAAAGACAAAATTAAAATGAAAGTGCTGCAAAATATGGATATCTGTCCAGTGTGCAAATACACAGGACTACAAGGACATTCATTAGCCTGCTTTTCTAGGCCTATTTGCAAAAGCACCTTCCATGATATAAAAAGGATATCAATACATAATTCAAATATAAGAAATCTAGTGTATAAAATATACTATGCTAAAAGTCCAGCTTCAGAATTAGCCGATTTAAATAACACTCTTCTGCATGGTATACCCAAATACCTACAAGAAGATTTGACCATATCCAGAGAAAATATTTTGGAAGTGAAAGCCACATACAAAATGCAATAGTTTTAGAACAGAGTAGCAACAATTCTGCACATAGCAACCTTCTATTACACACATACAAAAAAGAAATACTAAAATTTAAAAGTGCATCGGCTGAAGTACCAAACCATGTGTGTGTGTGTTGCCGCAGAACGTTTTACAAAATGAACACAAAAAATATAGACATAGCATACAAAATAAAAAACAATGAAGATTCCAAATGGTTTGAATTAGCTCTCTACCTTTTAGCACAAAACAAATATGAAATAAGTGAACCCCTAATATGTTGCAGTTACTGCACTACAAAACTAGACAACAACCGAACTCCTTCACATGCTATCAAAAATAATTTGGAATTGTTCCCACTACCAAAAACCCTGCAACAACTCAATTTGTATGAGAGCATCATAATTCAAACAGTTCACCCATTTCAAGCAATTATACACCTTCACCCAAAAACTGCAAAATTACCTCCCTCTGAATTAGTGAAAGGCATTTGTGGCAAAGTAGTTTATTTGCAATTAGATCTAACCGAAAATGTACACACTCTAGGAGTGCAACGTTCAATAGAGCATTCTTTAATTGTCTTGGTGAATGGTGTACCAACAAAAGACAACAAAATTTGGCAACAGCTGGTGGACTTACATAAAGTTAGACAAGCCTTGCAATAGCTAAAAGACAATAACGAGTACTACAAGGAAATAAATATTGAAGAAAGCTTAAGGGAAACAACTGAAATAATTCAAGAGCCATCAGAAACTGGACAATTCGAACTTCTGGACCCTGCTGCAGTATCCACTCTTTTGGACCAGTACACAATTCATCCATTGCATTCCAATAAAAGCATAGATGATGCACTAGAAACTTACCAAATGCAACAAACCAAAGGTTCACCAATGAGTATAAGCACATGCTTTTCCATTGCTATTTCCAACTGGGAAAGGTGGAAGATACGATGACAGACCCACTCAGTTTACAGCATCAGAATACCACTCATTAGGGATGTATTCGCAAGATCCCAGATTTAGACAAAATGTGGAGTACATATTCCACCTACTCATTGAATGTGAACTAGCAACGCTATGTTACGGAGTTGCACACATTTTGAAATCTGGAACCCGCTTTCAAAATATGTAAACTACGCAATGAATTCAAAAGTACAGGAAAAAGATGAGGTTTTACAATCAAGTATAACAAATTTGTTTGCAAACATGCATGGTACAAAAAAATACTGGATACGACGGCACAGAGAAGTACGTTCAGAAACCTTGGACCACCGACTTGGTTTGTTACACTAAGTTGTGCAGAATATGCGTGGGAAGATTTACATGAGTTCCTACGCATATCAAAAAACAACAAAAGCAACATAGATATATTAACACCTGAAGAACTTTGCTCTCTAGATCCAGATAATGTGTCAAGATATATCCATCATCGTTTCATTGCTATGCTACACTTTATTTGCAATAAAACTGTTCCTCCCCTCAGAGAAGTGCAACACTTCTTTTGGAGAAAAGAATATCAAGCGAGAGGAGCACCACATATTCACATGCTTTTATGGATCAAAGGTGCACCTAAATTTGGTCACGACCGTGATGCCACTGTTTTGCAGTTCATCCAAAAATATGTCACTTGTGAAATCCCTTCACAACAGACACATAGTGACCTGCATGGGCAGATTTTACAATTTCAAAGACACAAATGTGGCAAATATTGCCGTTGCAAATACAAAAACAAAGTTAATTACTACACCAAATGCTGCTTTGGTTTCCCTAGTCCAGTTACAGAAACAGGTGAAGTGAACAACTTCATGTGTTCAGTTTGACATAGTGTTAAAGGTAAATGATATGATATGATATGATATGGCATTTGTAACGCGCCTATACACAAGTGTTTCAAGGCGCGAAACACCTAAGAACACCTAAGAACACGTATTACATAAAACGAACAGAAGATTCAAAATATATCAATGATTACAATGCAATCATTGCCCTCTTATGGAATGCAAACATAGATGTGCAGTACATTGCAGACAATTCTACTGCTGTTGCACGATATGTTACAGCCTCCTTAACAAAAGCAGAAAAAACAGAGCTTCAAGACCTCTGGGATGACCTAGCATCAGAAAAAAACACTATCGCAGAAATTGTACAGACTAGGCATAAAAATGCTCTCTCATAGAGAATGTGGCGAATATGAAGCAGCAGATTGTTTAACCGGTACTGCTTTGTATGGAAAATCAGACAACATAGTATGGCTAAGACATGGTCCTGCTAAATCTAGAAACAGAGTTCTGAAATCATATGAGGGCATAGAAACAATTTCCAGAAATGATCCCAACAGCCGAGATATTTTGAAAAACAATTTACTGGACACATACTATCCGAACAGGAGTAGCACTTTGGAAAGCATGTGCCTATACCACATAGCTCAAAACTTTGCATACAAAAATAATATAAAACCCGATGAAAGCGAAGGTAGATATGGAGTGACCGATTGTGAAGGCAATTTAGTGAAACTTACCAAACAAAGCTTAATTAATCATGTTAAATTGTCATTAAAAACTCCTCAACAAAAAGAACTATATTACATGTCTCTGCTACAAGTTTTTAAACCATGAAGAAAAGAGGAAGTGATACTAGATAACTATGACTGCTATGAAGATGCTTTCAAAGCAAATGAACGCGCTATCACCGATGTGAACTTTACGCAGTACAAAACAATGTTACACAATGAGCAACAACACAAAGAAGAACTTCAGGCCCAACTAGATAAGGACTCTTCTGACAGTAGTCAACCTTCTGTAACAGGAAGCCAAGAACCACTAGGACAGCCACTAATAGCAAATGAGGCAGAATTAGCTATGACAGAAGTGCAAAATAACATGTGTCACTATCAAAAGATATAGAAGACTTAACCGTACAACAAGCAAAACTTAACAAAGATCAGCGCACCATTTTTGAAGATGTAACAAAACAAATTGTACATGGTGTACAACATGAAAATAAAGAATGTACCTGCCAAAATTAAAAACCTATACTGCTGTACGTCAGTTATGAAGCTGGGTCAGGAAATACATTCTTAATCAAAATCATCAGCAAGTTCCTTCAACAATTGACAAACAACAAACTGTCAGCTGTTGTAACTGCCCCCACAGGTTTAGCTGCCTACAACATAGGCGGTGTCACTTTACACCAATTACTACTCCTTCCAGTAGAGCACCAAAACAAATTAGACTATTACAAACTACGCAGAGTAATAAAACAAATGAAAATGCTATTAATAGATGAAGTGAGCATGGTCTCCAACCTGATGTTAGCTTTGATTCACCTCAGATTGCAAGAAGTACTTAAAACAAACTACGAAGAACTCTTTGCAGGAAAACACATTATTGTTTTTGGAGATCTTCTACAATTGACACCAGTGAAAGGTGAACCTATTTTTAAAAACTTAGGACACAAACTCTGCTGTAAAACTGTTGGCAGCATAGGAAATGTCAACCTTTTGCAACATTTCCAATACAGAGAATTAACAGAAAACATGCAGCAATCTGCAGATCTCACTTATGCCAACATCTTAAAAAGTATTAGAGTTGGTGTACTATCGCAAGAAGCACAGGCAATATTGAAAAACCGGCACATTCATGCACTTTATGGAGATAATGCATGTGCTACAAATGTTATGGAACAATTAGCGCACAAAAATGTCCATTGTATGGCATTAATGCCAACTCTTGCAAGCAGTTTCAAATTCAATGAAACAATGTTAAATAAAGAAATGCAACCAATAATGGAAATTAGTGCCACAGACAAACTAGACATACATGGTATGACACTACCCATGTGTGAGCAAGCCACAACAAGCCTAAATAGCTTAGAAATATTCAATCTCCAACACAGCTGGGTTGGAAAAATATTAAATTATCCTTAAATTGTAGAGTAATGCTTAAAGGTAACCTTGACGTGGAGCAAGGGCTAGTTAATGGAGCACTGGGTACAGTTGTTGGCATTCAAACATACCCACGTGACAACAACATTCAGTTTGTCAATATTCGCTTTGACAAACTTTCAGAAGTGAAAAGAATAAGGTGCTCAACTGCTCGATTCCTTCTCTTCAAAGACATGTATGTGCGTAGAGAACAATTTTCTCTAACTCTTGCATATGCAGTCACCATTCATAAATCACAAGGTCTTACCCTAGACAAAGCATTGATAGATGTAGGAAACACAGTCTTTAAAGAAGGCATGAGCTATGTAGCACTATCACGCGTACGTACACGTGATGGTCTATTTCTAATCAACTTTGATGCAAGTAAAGTTAACGCTGATGAACTTTGATGCAAGTAAAGTTAACGCTGATATTCCTTGCATTTTAGAATACAATAGAGTGCGTTCACTGTACACCCCACATCTGAAACAATATCCTGTTCCAGAAAAAGTAAAACGTGGTAAAAGAAAACAAATTCAAACTGAAATGCAACAGAATCTGCCAGCAAATCCTTCAAAGAAAACAAAAGAAGCTAAAGTTTCATCAATTACCACAAGCAAAGAAGAACCTATTAGGGAAAGTAAACCAGGTACTTCTTCAAAGAAGGAACAGAAACACTGAAAAATGCACCCAGATACTGGTCCTTTCAAATTTTCAAATGAAACTGGTGTAAGTTGCTAGGCAAATTATATTTCAATTGCCACCAATTGTTAACAATATTTATTTACACAGTACAGACCAATTGTGTTTGCAAATGTTAGTCCTTCATAGAAACGCAACAAACAATCATGACAACATGTACAGTGTTCACGGAATAAGACAAGAATTGGACTAATGTGCTGGAATGGTGAGATTCACTATAAACTCACATGAAGATCCACAAGAATTTCTAATGTACTTACTACAAGTACTGAAAAATAAAAGCATACCTATAAATGAAATCTTCCAGATTTCATACATGTGGAAACATACATGCACTCTCTCTAGCAATGTGATACAGGAACAAATCCCAAATGAGCGATTTGTGTATGTATCCATATCTAATTGTGAATCCATTCTATTTCAGCAACTTGTACAGAATGCAAACCATGGCAGATTATGTACTATGTGCAATTCAGACAATCGCTCCACCTTACTGATACAAACACATAGTAACTACATAATACTTATGCTTCTACGTTATAATGCAGATGGTACCAAAAACAACTGCGAGCTGACTGGATTCACACACGGTCAAGTGTCACTGGGAAAGAAAACCTGTACAACAATAGGTATAATCTACCATGCAGGAGCTACAACCAATGCAGGTCACTACACTGTATACATTAAAAAGAAATGTGGATGGTTGGAATGTAATGATAGCACCATTACTCTAAAGCAGAGATTGCCAGCTAATCTTACAAATGCGTATTTAATCTTCTTAAAGCCAAAATTTAATAACTAATGTGCACTTCAACATTACCAAAAAATTAAGTGAAAGACTACAAACAGTTAGAATAAGCCAACAGGTATCTAACTGCCCAAGAGTGTTTAACAACGACACAGATGAATGAATATCACAGATCCTTAACCACAAGTGTACAGTTAGAATACGCCAACTGTTGTTAAAAATCGGCAGCAAGGCAACAAACATAACATTAATCAGAAAGAAGAAGGAAACACTCAAAGAAAACAAAGAAATAGTGTGTAGCATAGGGAATGAAGGTTTTTTTTTAATCAGACAAGGATTTTTTTCCCCCAGACCCAAGGATTTGAAAAACAAACACAGAAACTGAGCAAAATGCAAAGTACACTAGTTTGTAAACTAACGGGCCGATTCATGGAATAAATGTGCGCCAAAAAGGGGAGCGCAAGCGTGAAAATCGCAGCACAAGCATGAAATTCGCAGCGCACGCGTGCCAAAGCCGCGCACCTCAATTCATGGAATTCAGTGCGCGTGTAAATCCTGGGATGTGCGCTAAAATCGTCGGTGACGCATGCGGGTGCACATGCCATTAAACGGCGTGCGCTATGCGCACAGGGAAAGCGCACATAGCGCAGCGCACACAACAAAAGTGGGCGGAACACGGGGAGTAACACGCGGAATGGCGAACAACACGTGAAAATGTGGGCGTTACGGGGGAAGTACAGGAGGTAAATGCTCGCAACGCCCACATGCGCGCCAACAGCATGTATTCATGGAATCGAACAGGGGAAAGGCATGCGCCAACAAAGACGCGCTAATCCGGAAACACATACGCCAGCAGGAAGCAGGCTTAAGCAGCCCCGCGCAGAACAAAAGTGCACGCAAACAACAAACAAGCTCAGATGCTACAATGAATATACCGTTCCTCGCAGCAGTGGTCGTGGGACAACGCAGTAAGAGGATAGCCAGGCCCCACATTTTATTACCCAGGACCAGCCTTTTTGGCATGCCTGATGACCAGGTGTATGGGAGGTACATGTTTCCACCACACATAATCCTTGACCTGGTGAGTGAGTGGGTGGATGACCTCACATCACCCACCCTGTGCTTGCAAGCACTGAGCCCCTTGGAAAAGGTGCTTAATGTACTGCACTTCTTGGCTACTGGTTAATTTCAGCGGAAAAGTGCCATAGTGGGGGGTGTGTCACAGGCCAACCAGTCACGCTGCCTACACCAGGTGTTGGCCATCATGACTGCACGGCCCTCAGTCCGCAGGCACATATACATGCCCAGAACACCTGCAGAAAGGCAGGACAGGGTCCATGACTTTTACGGGGTGGCACACTTCCCCAAAGTGCTAGGAGCCATTGATTGCACCCATGTGGCTCTATGTCCTCCCAGGGCCACTGAGCACATATATCGAAACCGCAAGCACTGGCATTCATCCAACCTGCAGGAGGTATGTGATGCCAAGGGAATCATCACTTCAGTATATGCCAACTATCCAGGGTCAAGCCATGATAGTTTCATTTTCAGAATGTCACCCCTAAACCGGGATCTGGAAGCTGGGCGGCATGGCGACACATGGCTGATTGGTGAGTATAAATGCCTCTGCACATGCATGCATGTCAGATACTGAGTAATGTGAAAACCCCACTAATGATAGCCATCATCACCTCCCGAGGGGACAGTGCCTACCCTCTGAGCACCGACATGATGACGCCAATTCGGAACCCCACCACAGCACCCGAGGTAAGATACAACACAGCCCATATTGCAACCCGGGGCATAGTGGAGCGCACATTCGGAGTGCTCAAGTCACGCTTTCACTCCCTTGACCGCTCTGGTGGGCAACTGCTATATGCGCCCCCAGTAGTGTGCAGGATCATAATGGCAGCATGTGTCCTGCACAATGTTGCAACCCGCCGGGGCGTGCCGGTGGACATGGTGGTGCTCCCACATCCCCAACCACATGCACGGCCACTGTGCATGGGAGGTGAAAGGGCACGTGGTGAGGCAGCCCGTAACCAGCTAGTGGCAAATTACTTCACCTAAAATCCCACCCCTGTGGAGTGCACACGGCCCTGGCAAATACCAGCTGACAATCAATGATGATGACAAAAGGGACAGTCAACTGTCACAACCATACCAGAGATTGGTCACCTGTAAGTGTTACAATGTGTGCATTCCTACCTACCTAAAGACACCCAATGCTGTGTCACAAAAAGCCACACATTCATGCATCATGAACAACTACCCCCTTGCAAAATACCACATCAAAATAGTGGCATGTCACCCAACCCCTCCCCATCTCAGCTACCCAATACGCACCAATGTGAAAGCAACCAAATGAATGCATAACACATGACACAAGTGTCACAAAGTGCACTGTCACAAATGGAAACAGGCCACAGGCAATATGCTCCCAGTAATCAATCAAAAACAGCACAAATGAACAAATACTTACGAGCAACACAAAACATCAGCACAGGATGAAACAGTGGCAATATATGACAGTATAAAATTAAAGTAGTGCAAGTCTCACAACCTGACTAAGGCAGCACATCGACCCTTTCCAACTGCAGAGTGTTGCTGTCAGTGTTGCTGTTAGGCAAATGTGTCAGTGTACTGCATACAACATAAACTGCATCTGCAAAGGAGACGGCCTTGTGAAGACATGAAGAAGCTACATGTTTATGAGGAGAAAGACATGGATGCACAAGCACATATCTATACACCATGCAGTTTAGAATCCAACAACAATCCCCACTAGGGATGTACACACAGTTTTGACTACAGACTGACCACACAACTCATGGGAGCCCAATGTCACTGTGTAAATTACTGTCACTTGGTCACATCCTTTGCAAGCCCATGGAAAGGGGAAGCAGGAGGGGTGTGTGTGTCAGGAACCCATGCATCTAACCCAAAGACAGGACAAGCCTGCATGTTGCCAGCTGGAATACACAGCCCGAATAGGGATGGGAGAAGCATATGCAAACCCGGAACCGGTGCCAATAATTCCTGAGCAAAGAATTCTTGGCATAACTACTCTACAGACACTAGAAGATATTCATTCAAAAATCCAACAACTGTTCGATCCAGCAACCCTGCAGGACAGGGCAAAGAAAGGCCTGTCCTACTCAGTCGTCAATGACCTACCTTACTATCAAGGATGACTATTTCTACCACACAAGGAAATACAAGAACTAGTCATCTCCAATTACCATGACACCCTGATGGGAGGGCACCCAGGTATCGCAAAAACTGAAGCGAAAATTAAGAGACAGTTCTGGTGGCCCACTTGGCGAAAAGACGTAAAGTCATTTGTGATGTCTTGTGGCATTTGCGCCCAAAACAAAAGCCAAAAGAAAAAACCTGCTGGACTTTTACAACCTTTGGATATTCCACCTACAACATTGCACACCTTGTCTTTAGACTTTATTACAGATCTACCTCCATGTAATGGATTTAACACCATCCTAGTTATTGTGGATCTTTTTTCCAAGATGGCCCACTTTATTCCTTTAAAAGGATTACCTTCCGCTTCAATTTCGGCCAAGGAGTTGCTCGAAAACATTGTTCGGATAAACGGATTTCCTTCCTTATTGGTCTCTGACCGAGGCAGTCAATTCATTTCACAATTTTGGAAGAAATGTTGTCAATTGGCGCGAATCGACGTGAGGTTATCAACCAGTCACCATCCCCAGACCGATGGTCAGACGGAGAGGACCAACCAGACCCTTGAACAGTACCTACGTTGCATGCCACACCAGACCGAAAGTAATTGGAAAGATATTTTATGGATTTCCGAGTATGCATTCAATAACTCTGTACATTCAGGAACCGGACAAAGCCCCTTTTATACCATATATGGACATGACCCTCGAACCTCAGAACTAGATTCGCCTCAGCATTTAGAAATGCCTGCAGTTAGTCATTTGCATTCTACAATTACACAAGCCTTTAAAGAGGCAACAGAACATTTGAAACAAGCAAAAGAGAAATATAAGAAAAATGCTGATCAACATAGAAGTGAAACCAGATTGGGGATCAAGTTTGGCTGGCTACAAAACACATACCTCTGAAGGGAACTCAGACTTTTAACCCTAGATATTTGGGACCTTACACTATTAAGGCCATTATCAACCTGGTAGCCGTCAAATTGGAACTACCCTCTAATATGCGCATTCATCCTGTCTTTCATGTTTCACTTTTAAAACTAGTTCAACCAGGAACAAGATTAACCAAACCAACCGACCCCATCTTGATATATGGAGAACCTGAATTCGAGGTAAAAAATATCCTGGACTCCAAGATGGTTAAATCAAAACTTTTTTATTTAATCGATTGGAAGGGCTACGGACCACAAGAAAGGTCATGGGAACCTAGTGACCACGTCCATGCACCTCGGTTGGTGAAAAGATTCCATCGGAACTTCCCAGACAAACCAGGGCCCAGGGGAAGAACAACTTTAGGAGGGGCCTTGGGGGGGAGTGCTGTCATGATGCCTACCCCCAGGCATCCGGACCAAGCCCATCAGCCCCGGAAGCAGGCATCTAGACATTTAATAAAACCTCAGCAGCCCCGGCTAGGGGCTATCTGGGTTCAGTCCTGGCGCCTTAGGCGTCAGGCTCATAGTAGGAATCAGTCCTGGCGCCTAAGGCGCCAGGCTCATAGTCATTACTTACCTCAGGCAGACCATGCTGCAAATGACTCCAATCCAACATGAAGCCTGAAAGGGACAATTTTTCTACAGGGACTATTTTTTACTCGGGTGTGGTTCTAGGCACTTCTTACCTGGGACTACTTTTGAGGCTATTTAAACCACACCCGACAGGCAACACACGCTTCGCGTTATTCTGCATCCAGCAGCGTAACAATCACCGTGCCTGCAGCCTGCATCCAGTCTTCTGCCACGCCCGCCTCGAATCCGGAGCTCATCCGAATCCGAATCGCCTCGAATCAAGAACATCATTTCTGCACGTGCCACACCTCCAGCTGCAGTGCCGCGCCATACTCACCAGTCTTCACAGCATCCTTCGGGTCGGCGCTGCCTCCATCATTTCTTCGCCGAACTTCAGCACCTAGGAGACAAAAGAAAACCACAAGGTGAGCCGAGGGAAGCAACAAATATAATTCTTACCACCATAGACTTACCTGATTTACCACCGAAGGCATCCTTTTGTGACTCTCCATATTTTCACGTGCCGCATCTGCAAAGAGAGACAAAATAACACATTTCCCTCATGCAACATTTACTGGACAGCGCCGGGTAATACACACTCTTACCTGAGCGCCACCAGCTGCCACAAGAGCATATTTTCACGAGCCAGCTGCAAGACAAGAAAGGAAGGGGGGAACAAGAGTGAACATCGGACATATTGAACTCTATGAACTTAATACTTACTGGTCCTCACCAGGAACCTCAGTGTCAATACTCTCCGGAACTCTCCCGAGCCTTCAAACCAGTGAAGTAACTGGAATCGACGCGCCCCTGCAAATCCACGCAGGATGGAGAGCTCATCTTTCAAGAATATAAGGTGAGATTGCTGTGAGGGCATTTCGGAGGTAATTAGTTGGGGAGGACTGTGGGGGTGCCATCACTTGAATCAACAAGTGGCTAAATCCATCTCTCCACTTGCAGGAGAATATTTCTACGGGTTAAGCAGACAAGATTAGGAGGGCAGATCCAGTTAGTCATCGCTGCACTACGCATCACGTGGGTGGAGACCGGAGCTGTCCGGGTCCGACTGACGCCCCTGTGGGAGCCAGGTGAGCATAACAGAAACACTCACCTGCGACGGCACATATGTCTCACTGTCCGATTCAGCACTTGATTCAGAGAGTTCTGCAGAGGTGTACCCAGAGACACCCATGGACAGCATGGTCTGTAGGACAAATGGGTTTTCACCCACCACCACCCCACGTCCTCCAGTGGTGCCCGGTTGTGGCTATGATTCCTCCTGGGTCTGCACCATCTCCTCCTCCTCAACAGCTTCAAGTGCCTCATCACCTGCAAAAACATGAAAGATAACTAATGGAAACAGGCATGAGCACCATAGCACACACATAGGCCTGACGGAGCAGAGATACAGTACATAAATTGCACTTGTCCCACATGACTATAACCCTGGCATGCATGCACTGTCAATGAGTTGGAAGGGGGGGCAAAAAGCAAACAATGAGGACTCCAAGATGGAAAAGCAACACTTGTGCTGCATGCTGGATAGCACTGGCATCACACATTAGCCTGGGAGTGGCATGTCCAATACACATACGTGACACATGCCAGCACACAGATGGCATGTAGCATAGCCATGGTACATTTGACAATACAGCCATATGGTAGAAAATAAGTACTGTCACCCATCTATGTAAGATGGACATCATGAGATAAGACATGCAAAATAGTGTGACAAAACACGCATGTGCCACACGCTGCAACAGATCCAGTGTTCACTGATACAGTGATGGCAGGCAGATGGATACATCAATGGTTGGTCACTTCAACATGACGGAAGACAACAGTCATGTTCAACATTCAAACAGGGCCCAAAAATGATTGTGTGCAGACCATTACTCAATCAGCCTGAATGATTAAATCATTCCCATAACAAGGTAATAAATGTGGGCCATTGTGGGGTGTAATCTATGACAGAAGTATGTTACATTTGTGGCAGTACGGCAAAAAAATGCGTTGTAAAAATGGCAAGGATTGAAACAATCAGGCTGAATGAACAGGAAAACATTTTGAACAATGTTGATGCAAGATGACAGTTGAAGGGCAACTGCAGTAATCTGGTGCAAATTGGCAACTGTGGTCAGAAGGGATACTGACATACTCAAACCCAAGGCCGGGGAATGGTTTGGAGGGACCACATGGGTGACCCATACCATTCATGACTACACAGCCTCAAATGGCACTCAATCAGAACACATCACCCAAGCAACATACACATGGATTGTACACACATGCATGGGCACTCACCGGACAATGCTTCAAGATCTGGTAGGTCTCCCACGTCTCGGACTGATCCTCTGTGACAAAGCCTCCAGCGACAGAGTCATGTTCAGTGAGTTGGTTGTCCTCTGGTGGAGACCCACTGCCAGTCACCAGAGTAGAGGCATGATTGGAAGCCAGCTTGTTCTTTGCTCTGCGTTTCAGGTCAATCCACCATTTATAGCAATCAACAGCTGTGCGCTTCACGAATCCAAGGGAACTAATGCGGGTGGCGATGGTCTGCCAGTGGGCCCTACGTTGAGCAGGCGTAGTCTTGCACCCTGCAGTCACCACCATTTCGCGGCTATGTGCCAACACATAGGCCACAATTGCATCTAGTTTGGCGTCATTGAAGCTAGGCTTCCTTGTTGCCCTAGAGTGTGTAGCCATGTCTGGGGTCCCAGCCTGTAGTGCAAGAGCACCCTTCTTCTTTTTGTAAGGTGGTGCGGATCCTGAGTGGCTTACGCCGCTCTGGTTGGTAGGGGCAGAAGCGCAGGTGGACTGGGTACTGGAAGTTTCCAAAGGCACAATGACCAAACGTCTCGGTGCAGGCACTGGCTGCAGGGTGATGTTGGTAGGACCAACCTCGGTGTGATGGACTTGGACTGACACTGTCCCGGCTGGGAGACTCGGAGCTGGGGTGGATTGAGCTGCAGCTGCCCCTGCAGCCTCCTCACCCTGGCTACTTGGGGCAGCAGATGACATTGCTGCCCCAGATCCACGTGGCCTGGTGAC
Source organism: Ambystoma mexicanum (assembly GCF_040938575.1). Classification (NCBI taxonomy): domain Eukaryota; kingdom Metazoa; phylum Chordata; class Amphibia; order Caudata; family Ambystomatidae; genus Ambystoma; species Ambystoma mexicanum. Next base: position 1,535,012,847 of record NC_090937.1, read on the forward strand.
AGCAACTTTCACCACCACACGCGGCTTAGACTTGGTGACACGGAAGTCAGCCTGGGAGTCATCCTGTGCCGGTTCAGTTGACATGATATGGGACGGTTTAACAAGAGCTGAGCTGGGATGGTGTCAGCTACATTTCCCCCAACCATTGGGGGGAGGGGGGCATAGGTGACCCTGATTGGTCCTCCACACACTGGCCTCTTGCGCCACCCTGCACATCCTGGCCACGTCCCCTACCGCGCCCACCTCACCCACCTCTTTGAGCTCAGGCACCTTTGCCTCCCTTACTGCTTGGTCACCTCCCAACCATGGCACTGATGTTGTTGTGTGTATGGGAGTTGCAGTAAACAATTGTCCTGGTCAATTTGGGTGAAAGGGGTAGGGTACTAGATTGTATTCGTACCCTAGTGCTCTAGCAAGGCTGTCTGTGACCCCTGGGGGAAGATGACGGATCACGCAATGCACAGGCACCCTTGAAAACAATATCAAACATGCACGCAACCCCCGGTAGACCATGTGCATGGAAAAATGAACCCGCACTACGCTGTAGCACCCACAAACACAAAAATAAGCATACGCATGATACACACAGCCTACAATGACCTCTGAAGGGGTACGCGACACACGGGGGCAACCACAGTTGGAAAATACGTGCGCGACTCACCGTCTGCCTGGAAAAAAAACATGAAAAAGAGGCGCATGTGTGCGTTGGCAACACCCCCGCCAAAAGAAGAATTGTACACTGTCTGAGGAAACAGGGAGTACGAACATGAACCCTTGTGAAGTGATCACGTGTGAACCGACAAGAAGTACAAGAATCAACCGCTCGCTCTCCACAAAAAGCACATACGAGAAAATGGCGCCATACGCGTGCCTTTTGAGCCAGCCCACACGTGCAATGTCACTTACGCGCGTACGTGCTGTGTCTTCCCTTGCTGATTCAGTAGGCACCCGTCACGAGGGAAACGCCGGCGTGTGTAACTCGTAACGCGCGTGTAATTCGGGCCTTTCCTCGAATTACACGCTGACATGCACTTTCCAAGTCACTCCGTATCAAGCTGGCCAAGCGTCAACACATGGAAGACCACGCTCCTGCCCTGAAGGCCATTTTACTGCCCCCCCAGAGCCCTGAGCATGCTCCCACCTGCCATCTGCTGCTGCCTGTCTGCCTGTAAAACACCTGCCCTGCTTTTTGGTGCCTGCACGTCAGCCATCTGCAGGGGTCCAGTTGCTGTGACCACCCCTGCTGGAACAGAAGACTCCCAATTGGTATTCCATCACTCCACAGCCCAGCACCAGGACCCAGTTGCCCACCCACACCTGCCTCGGGGGTTGCCATGTCCGACGCAACACCATCTGGCACCAGTGGCAACCCCACAGCAGAGAGGCAGAGGGCTGCCAGCTTCAGTGCTAAAGAAGTTGGCATCCTGGTGGAGCAAGTCCTGGTGCATTATGATGCCCTCTATGGAAGTTCACGCATTGATAATGAAGGACGGAAGGGGATCTGGAATGACATGGTGGCTGCCATCAACAAGGAGGGGGTGTTAGCCCGCGACATGAAACACGTCCGGAAGCGCTGGGAGGACTTCAGGTCCAGGACCCTCACCAAGGCCCGGGGCCTCTTGAAGGCAGAGGATGCAGAGGAGTGCCGGGTCCGCCTGACCAACATGTAGACGAGGGTCCTGGAACGCACCCATCCGGAGACGAGCGGTAAGTGTACATGCGTACTGATTGGACGCTGTGCATGTTGAGGTGTGGCTGGTGTGTGCAGGTTGGACATATGTCTTGGAAGGCCCATGTATGGATGTGTATGTACAGGGACATGTGCCTGCCGCATGTGAGTCCAGTCATGTGTGAGGCACATCAATGGTGTATGTGTAAAAATGCATGGTGGCCAAATACATGTGTCGGTACACACATGTTTGGAATTGTGTATGTACTGTGGCATGGTTGTGGTGTGACACATGGATGCTGGTTCCACCATCATGCATGTGCACAATGTACATGTGCGTGTGTGTGTATTTGAAATGTGTGCCACTGTAATACACCATGGATGCATGTGACACCGACATGTAGGAGGCTGATTGGCAGATGTGACATGGATGGGGATGATTTCACTGCAATAGGTGGTGCCGATGTACAGATGCATGTATGTCTAGTGGCGTGTGTGCATGTGTGTGACACTCCCCGTGTTGCATGTGACGTCAGGTTAACCTTTGGATGCTCATGCTGTTGTATGTGTATGGATGCTGCTGCCAGATGCAACAGTCCTGTTAACTTGCGCATTTGTGTGGGTTCTGATGATAGGTGTGTTGGGTATTGTGATGCCATGTGTGAAGTTTGAGACTGCCCTCATGTGCAACTGTCATGTGTGTATCAGACCATTGTACAGTGCCCTGATGCCTGTGTTCTTTCTCTCCCTGTCTGCAGCGTCAACTGATGAAGAGGGTGGAGACGGTGCTGTGGAGCAAAGCGGCAGGAATCCCACTGCCAGCCAGAAACGCAAGGGCCAGCTCCCCTCCCAGGTTTCCATCTCTTCGAGGGAGTGAGGAGTCTGGTGCTGCGTCCGGCCACAGCTGCCGAGGGGAGGTCCAAGAGGGGGAGGTCAGAGGTGGCCTCCTCGGCAGCAGAAGGGGCAGCTGAGCCCCCACAGGGGGCTATGGAGGTAGATGGCACAGAGTCATCCAGGTTGGTGGAGGCTTTGGTTGAGGAGGAGGCTGTGGAAGGACCACACACATGGCCTAGAGATGGGGATTTCAGTGGTACAAGTGGTGCAGTCCAGGGGCAGAGACAGGAGGCAGCACAGGCAACCGCGGAGGTGCCTGTGTGTAATCATGTCCCCGATCCTGTGATTGCATCATCCTGCTCCACCAGGGATGCCTACGTCCAGACCCGTTCTCAGGGAGGGGATCCACGGATGACAACAGGCCTTCCTCTACCTGTGGACGTGGCAATCCGTGAACGGGTTGAGCCTGTCCTATCTGGGATGGCGTTGTGTCAACGTGGCATGCAGGATGACTTGCAGAGTTCTCGTGAGGAGAATGCAAGTCATTTTGCATGCCTCATTGACCGCATCAACCTACTGGGACAGGTCACCACCACTGGATTCCACTGTATGATGGGTTTACAGCCGACCCCCTCCTCAACTGAACCCCCTATGCACCAGTCATCCTCTGTGCCATCTACCGGCCCAAATGTCACTGGGCAACCGTGTGGAGCTGCCCCTGAGCCAGCGGCCAGGATGGTGGAGGAGACATCCCTTCCACAGTCGGGAGTCGGAGGTCCAGCAGGGGTGGCCACGCCAACAACTGGACACCAGCAGGAGGAGGACGTGCAGGCACCACAAGGCAGGGCACATGCACGGCAGAGGCACAGCAGCAGCAGCAACAAGGTGGGAGCGATGATGGCTCCGGGCCATCAACATCAGAGGGGCAGGCATCGGCCCAAGGGCAGGAGGACCCTGGATTTGGAGTGTCTTCCATGTGGCAGTGGTTGGGCCAGGCCATAAATGCGGAGTGGCAGCGAGTGAAAGAGGCACAGCTCACTATGGTCAGGGCAGAGAACTCTATGCGCAGGGCGCTGAGGCGGGCTGAGTGCCTCGAGGGAATTCGCAGGGATTTGGAGAACATGGCATCATCCCTGCGAGACCTTGGGGCCAGTGAACAGGCCCGCCTCCAGGACATTGAACAGGAGCTCGATGATGCCCTGGCCTGGGACATCAAGAAGTGAGCCCTTGGACTTGCCCACCGCCATTGTATATAGTTCATTAGTGTTAAGTTTCCTTTCTTTTTTTCATTCCTTTGGGGCGCATGGACTATGCCTCACATTTTTGTATATAGTTTTTTATTCTGTAGGCTTTTTTGTAGGTTTCCTTTGGATTGTTGAGCTCATGGACCCTGGATTTTTTGATTGTACATAGTTCCTGAATGGATTTAACTTTTAACAATTTTTTTTTTACCATGGAGCAATGGTTTTAAATTTTTTCTTTACCTTTGGATTTTGTTTGATGGACGTACCGTTTGGAGCCATTTTCATTTGGATTTATTTGTATTCTGCATTCATATTTATTTTAAACATTTTGGACAACCAGCCTTTTGTTTGATTGCTTTTTTGCTTGTGTGATTTTCTTTCATTGCGTTTATTTTGTATTTAATACATTTTGTTTCATACTTCATTTGTGTGGTATTCCCTCATTAGTTTTGTGCATGTCACAATGTGGGTTTTCTCATTCACTTGCCCCCATTGTGTGTTTCTGATGGACATGTATTGATGTGCATACTTCTTATTTGGGATCTATCATGACGTGGTGATTTCAATGTGGAGTGGATGGAATACTTGTTTGGTTGTTTGGACTTGGGTGGGGTGGGATTTGGGTGGACATGGGGGCCATGAGTGTGGATCGTGATGACGTGTTGGGGGGCACATGAGTCGGGGCCTGCTGGCAGGTGCCCCTCACTGCTGGGTGGGTGAGTGGGAGGAGGCACATGAGTCGGGACCTGCTGGCAGGTGCCTGTCACTGCTGGGTGGGTGGGGATGCAGGGGGACATGTGTCTATGCTCACTTGTGAATGGTGGGGCATGGTGACATGTGGACTGGCTGGGGGGCATGGCCAGGGTGGATGGGCTGCCTGCAGGGCTGGGCCAGGGGTGCAGGGTAGTCCCCTGTGTTGTGGGCTGCCTGCAGGGCCTGGGGAGGGGTGCGAGGGCACACCTGGGAGGACACACAGTGCCATTTCGCATTGGGGCACACCAGGAGTACAGGTACTCCTCCCGTGGCAGCGAAAATGCATGTAAACCTCCCCGCGCACCCCTCGGAATACACGTACCCTGCTCCCCAAGGCCAATCGTGTGTGATTTTCCATGCGCACCCCTTGGAATACACGTACCCCACTCCTCAAGGCCTATTGCGTGTGATTCTCCATGCGCACACCTCGGAATACACATACCCCGCTAGCACAAGGCCTATCGCGTCTAACAGGTCCCGCGCACACCCAGAATACACGTACCCCGCTCGCACAAGGCCTATCACGTGTAACACGTCCCGCGCACCCCAGAATACACGTACCCCACTCGGCCAAGGCCTATCGCTTGTGAAACTCCCTGCGCACCCCCAGAATACATGTACCCCACTCGCACAAGGCCTATCGCATGTAACACATCCCACGCACCCCCAGAATACACGTACCCCTCTCGGCCAAGGCCTATCGCGTGTGAAACTCCCCACGCACCCCCCAAATACATGTACCCCGCTTGGCCAAGGCCTATCGCGTGTAACACGTCCGGCGCTTCCCCAGAATACACGTACCCCACTCGGCCAAGGCCTATCGCATGTGAAACTCCCCACGCACCCCCCAAATACACGTACCCCACTCGGCCAAGGCCTATCGCGTGTAACACATCCCGCACACCCCCGGAATACAAGTACCCCGCTCGCACAAGGCCTATCACGTGTAACACGTCCCGCACACCCCAGAATACATGTACCCCGCTCGCACAAGGCCTATGGCGTGTAACACGTCCTACGCACCTCCAGAATACACGTATCCCACTCGCCCAAGGCCTATTGCATGTGAAACTCCCTGTGCACCCCCCAAATACACGTACCCATGCTCGGCCAAAGCATAACGCGTGTAACACATCCCGCGCACCCCCAGAATATGTACAGGCAGCCCTTCCACCCCTCCATACCCCACAGGCAGCCCTTCACCCCTGGGCATGCCCCGCAGGCAGCCCATCCACCCTGGGCATGCCCCGCAGGCAGCCCATCCACCCTCCCCATACCCCGCAGGCAGCCCTTCACCCCTGGGCATGCCCCGCAGGCAGCCCTTCACCCCTGGGCATGCCCCGCAGGCAGCCCATCCACCCTGGCCATGCCCCGCAGGCAGCCCATCCACCCTGGCCATGCCCCGCAGGCAGCCCTTCACCCCTGGGCATGCCCCACAGGCAGCACATCCACCCTCCCCATACCCTGCAGGCAGCCCTTCACCCCTGGGCATGCCCCGCAGGCAGCCCATCCACCCTGGGCATGCTCCACAGGAAGCCCTTCACCCCTGGGAATGCCCCATAGGCAGCCCATCCACCCTCCCCATACCCAGCAGGCAGCCCATCCACCCTGGGCATGCCCCGCAGGCAGCCCACTCCACATGGGGGACTTTTCCCACGTTTTACACGTGATTTCGCTGGCGCGAACAGGGTACGTGTATTGTGGGGCATGCTCGTGTACTTTGACACGCTATTGGCCAAGCGCGAGCGGGGTACGTGTATTCTGGGGCATGCACAGGGACTTTTACACGCTATTGGCCAAGCGCGAGCGGGGTACCGTGTATTCTGGGGCGTGCGTGGGGAGTTTTACACGCTATTGGCCTAGCGTGAGCGGGGTACGTGTATTCTGGGGCGTGCATGGGAGTTTTACATGCATTTTCGTGGTTGGGGGCTGTGTGCTGGTCCACTGGCCTTTGCGCCATGTACTGGATTTGTGCGCTGTTCATGGTGCACGGGGCGGGGTTGGGGGCTTAACTGGCGCTGCTGCAGGGTCGCTGTGCCACTCTGCGCCACGGCTGGTTATGGATGTTAAATTCCATCAATACGCTGTGCGCTGAAATGGGATTTGGCGCACGCGTGTGCCACTTGTGCGGCGAATTCTATGAATTACTGTGTAAATATGAGGGAAAAAAAAAGCTAAACTGTCTATCATAAAATGTAATAAGTCTTCATAAAATGCAAACATTAACATGCTTTTTTCTTTTATCACAGAAATTAAAAAGGGATAGTTCCGCCAAGTACTAAATTCATGTAAGACATATATGGATTCTGAACAAAGTAAACAGTAAGTATAATTACAGTCATCTCATACATATGCAAATCTACACGTCTAATCTATGGCACTAATATGCTGCAGTGGCTATAGGCTGGCATGTCAGACTCATGGTGGCGTACTAATGAATAGCATACCCATAGGAAAAAGATATGTAATTATGGCATGTACTCAATTTGAATGTTCGCTAACACCACGCATGTCCTTAGAACAGTTTCAAGTTCCCTGTGCACAGCACGGACTGAAATACTACCCTTATTAGACTGCTCATTTTCTGTACGTACAAACATCCCGAACAAGGTGGCCATAGAAAATACAACATGAACACCTACCGCCAGAACAAATGCAGTTTTTCACCCATCTCTTACTGTCTGAACCTCCCCAAGCACTATGACACAGCAAAATAGTTTTCAAAATAGCATGTTGCCGCTGGTACCCGCTCCGCTGTCGGCGGATCCAAGATGTCGGGCGCATCCAAACAATCTGACGCAGAACACGTCTCGCTGCAGCCAATCGGCAGAGATGTGGCGTGTCCGCGGTCATGACGCCAGCCCCTTAGCCAATCGGTATGTTGTCTGTGGAGCGAATAGGGAAGTGTGATCGCGGAGCAGACATATATATCACTAATTTTTGTACACCTACTTTTTGGTCATTTTAAAGAAAAGTACTGCACGGAAGGTCACCAAATTTACGAAAGCACGCTTTCGGGACCAAGGCCATGCCCCTGCCGCAAATTTCATGAAAATCCGTCCAGCGGTCTGGCCATTAGCCACTGCACACACATCCCATGTAATATCTATGGACATACAGCTAGGAGGGAAGCCTCTGGCCAGAGGCAATGAAGGATACCACACCAACAGAAATAGCCCCACTACCACACATCACTGAGGTGCTTGTGGGGAGACCCCGAAGGCCATGTACCCAATGACACAGTTATAACCTCTTCATGATGTATTTCCTATGACCACCTTGTACGCACAGAAACTGAGGGCTACAATATGGGCAGTAGTTCAGTCTGTCCAGTACATAGGAAACTTGTAACTGTTGTAAGGACACATGTGGTGTTAGGGAACATTGAAATTGACAGCATGCTGCAATTGCTGTACTTTTTCCTAAGGTTATTGAATTCATCAGTACACCGCCATGGGTGGCACATGCTACGGTGGTTGTGGCCAGAGCCTAGAGTTTTGGAAGTAAGGCCTTCAGCGCCACCCATGCATACACCCGTAGTATTGCGTTTCGATTGGCAAGTACTGGGGAGTACGTCCAGTCTTGGGTGCATGGCCAAAGGTCCCTTGCACCCAAGACAGAAGTAATAAACAGTGAAGTGACAAGTCCATATGGGTGTGGTGTAATGTGCTAGTTGTGTTCACGCCCTAGTGTCTTACCTTCATGGCTGCAGATGATGGTCCGAAAAGTAAACTTATAAGTACCTAATTTAAAAGCTCCATGGTTTTGATATGCAGCAATGGTTGTGGATAGGAACTACACTCCTTGTACCTTGGTCATAAGGCGTAGGTGGTAGGTTACTCACCGAAGCTTAATCCAACAAAAGGAGATTAAGGGATATCAACCACAAGCATCCCCTAAACTGAAGAGATCAACCCTTAATAAATTGAAAACACAAAGCTTGTGATTTAAAATTGTTACCTTATCAAGGTGGATTCCATTACAGGACCAAATTAATTTATGGTGCTGGAAAAAACATTGCATGACAGCAAGTTTATAGAAAAATACACATATTTTATTTATCAAACGCATACAAAAAGTTAAAAAAACTCACAATGCTAAAGTGTCTGTACCGTCTTCTACCAAAAAGATGAGGAAGACACGTACACTATTGTGTCTGCATGTGTTAACACCCTTCAACAGGCAAGTATGTTAGTTTGGATACTTGTCCGTTAAAGTGTCTTGTGCTGTGCTAATAATCACACTGGGCCATACCTCATTAAACACAACTCACTCAATCACATCCCATTCATTCTTTCTTCATTCATTTTCACAATTTCATTTCACAACCACAAACTGTGCCCGACATGTTTCTTTCCGCGATTGGTGTTTCGTATCTAATACCCAGAAATTCTTCAGGGGCTTGTGTGAGGGGTTAGTGAGACATGGAGCATCTAACAATGCAGTTCAGTATTTAAAAACAAATGGATTTTACAATCAAGAACATTTCCTTTACAGAATTCTTGTAGGAGTTGCAGTGATATTCTGTCTCCACGCGGTTTTAATCCGCTTATGGTCGAATGACCCGGAAGAAAATCTCCACCCTGAGGTACAGTGGATGTGGACTGCTTCGTATACGCAGGATCTCTACGTTGTGTGTCTGTCATCAGAGAGTGGAAAAAGAGCCATCTCGGATCTCGCTGGGAAAGGAGTAGCTGTCAGCTAGTCAGACAAAACTTTTTTCCCAAATACTGTCTAAACAGTGTTACTTTCTTTTTTTCTCGTGGATTCTCAGGTTTCTCTTATCCACCCTCGGTACGTCCCGTGAATCAGTTGTCGGTTCTATTTCCTTTTTGACCGAACATGGTGGAGAATTATGCGGCTGTGCTACATGCGCCGTAACCTTTATCGTGAGCTGAGGCAAGTTCCCCCTGGTCCAGTTCTTGCCCGTGCTATTGCTCCCAGTTTGTTTCAAGACCAAACGGGTCTCGTTTCAAGTAGGAATCTGGGTTCCGCTTCTTTCTGTCTAACTTGTCTGATTCCTCTCTGCACGGGCTGCTTCCGGGAAATCTTCGTAGGTGGTAGGTTACTCACCGAAGCTGCAAGGCCCAGCCTACAGGCACTGCAGCATATTAGTACCATAGATTAGACGTGTAGATTCCCATGTGTAGAAAAAGACTGCCAATATACTTACTCCTTACTTTGTTCAGAATCCACATGCATTTTTGCAGTGGCTATCTTACTTTGCGGAAGTATAACTTTTTCAATTTCTGTGATGAAAGAAAAAGGTGTGTTAGTGTTTGCATTTTTCGAAAATTGCAGAATAGACAGTTGACCTTTTTTTTGTTCATCCTCATATTTAGTTTACAAACCAGTGTACTGTGCATTTCGCTCAGTTCCTGTGTTTGCTTTTCTAATCGTTGGGTGTGGGAAAAAGAAATCTTTGTCGGATTAATAAAAGCCTTCATTTCCTATGGTACTAATTACTTCCTTGTTTCCTTTGAGTGTTTCCGTATTCTACCTGTGCATTTGTTTCCTACACATTTGTGATACTCTCTCATTTGTGGCGTTGTTATATCCTGTTTCCTTCATCTTTCCCATTACTGTTTTGTCTGTTGCCTTCCTGCCGATTTTTCACAACAGTTAGATACCTGTAGGCGTATTGTACCTGTGCATTTGTTTCCTACACATTTGTGATACTCACTCATTTGTGGCGTTGTTATATCCTGTTTCCTTCATCTTTCCCATTACTATTTTGTCTGTTGCCTTCCTGCCAATTTTTCACAACAGTTACATACCTGTAGGCGTATTGTACCTGTGCATTTGTTTCCAATGATCTGTGATAATCATTTATTTGTGTCATTCTTCCATCCTGTTGGGTCGTTAGATACCTGTGGGCGTATTCTAACTGTTTGTAGTGTTTCACATAATTTGTTGACAATCTTGAAGTACACATTATTTCGAATTTTGGCTTTAAGAACATTAAATACGCATTTGTTAGGTTAGCTGTCAATCTCTGCTTTAGAGTAATGGTGCTATCATTACATTCAAACCATCCAGAAATCTTTTTAATGTATGCAGTGTACTGACCTGCATTGGTTGTAGCTCCTGCATGGTAGATTATTCCTACTGTTGTAAAGGTTTTCTTTCCAAGTGACACTTGACCGTTTGTGTAAGCACTACGTGATTGTATCAGTAAGCTGGAGTGATTGTCTGAATTGCAAATACTACATAAACTGCCATGGTTTGCATCTGTACAAGTTGCTGAAATGGAATGCTCTCACAGTTTGGTATGGAAATATACACAAATCGCTCAGTTGGGATTTCCTCCTGTATCACTTTGCTACAGAGAGTGCATGTATGTTTCCACATGTACGAAATTTGGAAGATTTCATTTACATGTATGCTTTTGTTTTCCAATACTAATAGCATGTACATTAGAAATTCTTGTGGATCTTCTTGTGAGTTCATAGTGAATCTCACCATTCCAGCACAGTCGTCCAATTGTTGCCTTAATCCATAAACATTGTATGTGTTGTCAGGATTGCTTGTGGCATTTCTATGCAGCACTAACATTTGCAAACACAATTGGTCTGTACTGTGCAGGTAAATATTGTTAACAATTGGTGGCAATTGAAATAGAATATTCATTGCTACATTTGCATAGCAACTTACCCCACTTTCATTTGCAAATTTGAATGGCCAAGCAAGTTCTGTATCTGAGTGCACTTTTCGGTTTTTCTGTTGCTTCTTTGCCGACGTCCCTGGTTTATATTCCCTAATAGGTTGTCCTATGTTTGCGGCAATTGATGAAACTTTAGCTTCTTTTCTTTGCTTTGCGGAGTTTGCTGTTGAATTCTGTTGCATTTCTGTTTCATTTACTTTTCTTTTACCACGTTTCACTTTATCTCGAACAGGGTATTGTTTCAGATGAGGGTTGTACAGTGAATGCAATCTATTGCATTCTAGAATGCAAGGAATATCAGCTTTGACTTTACTTAAATAAAAGTTTATTAGCAACAGACCATCAAGTGTACGTAAGCGTGATAATGCTACGTAGCTCATGCCTTCCTTAAACACTGTGTTTCCTATATCTATCAATGCTTTGTCTAGGGTAAGACCTTGGGATTTATGAATGGTAACTGCATATGCAAGAGTTAGAGAAAATTGCTCTCTACATACATACATGTCTTTGAAGAGAAGGAATCGAGCAATGGAGCGCCCTATCCTTTTCACTTCTGAAAGTTTATCAAAGCGAATATTTACAAACTGAATGTTGCTATCACGTGGGTATGATTGAAAGCCAACAACTGTGCCCAGTGTTCCTTTAACTAGCCTTTGCTCTACGTCAAGGTTACGTTTAAGCATTACTCTACAATTTAAGGATAATTTCAATATTTTCTCCAACCCAGCTGTGTTGGAAATTGAGTTTTCTAAACTATTTAGTTTTGTTGTGGCTTGCTCACACATGGGTACAGTCATAACATGTACGTCTAGTTTGTCTGTGGCCCTAATTTCTATTATTGGTTGCATTTCTTTCTTTAACTTTGTTTCATTGAATTTGAAACGGCTTGCAAGAGTTGGCATTAAGGCCATACAATTGACATTTTTGTGCCCTATTTGTTCCATAACATCAGTTGCACATGCTCTATCGCCATAAAGTGCATGTATATGCCGGTTTTTCAATACAACTTGTGCTTCTTGCAATAATACGCCAACTCTAATACTTTTTAAGATGTTGTCATAAGTAAGATCTGCAGATTGCTGCATGTTCTCAGTTAATTCTCTGTATTGGAAATGTTGCCAAAGGTTAACATTACCTATGCTACCAACAGTTTTCCGTCAGAGTTTGTTGTCTAAGGTTTTAAAAATCGGTTCACCTTTCACTGGTGTCAATTGTAGAAGATCTCCGAAAACGATAATGTGTTTCCCTGCAAAGACTTCTTCGTTATTATTTTTAAGTACTTCTTGCAATCTGAGATCAATCAAAGCCAACATTAGGTTGGAGACCATGCTCACTTCATCTATTAGTAGCATTTTCATTTGTTTCAATACTCTCCGTAATCCGTAATAATGGAAGCAGTAGTAATTGGTGTAAAGTCACACCGCCTATGTTGTAGGCAGCTAAACCTGTGGGGGCCATTACAACAGCTGACAGTTTGTTGTTTGTCAATTGTTGAAGGAACTTGCTGATGATTTTGATTAAGAATGTTTTCCCTGATCCAGCTTCACCACTGACATACAGCAGTATAGGTTTGTAATTTTGGCAGGTGCCTTCTTTATTTTCGTGCTGTACTCCATGTTCAGTTTTTTTTGTTACGTCTTCAAAAATTGTCCGCTGATCGTTGTTAAGTTTTGCTTGTTGTACAGTTAAGTCTTCTGTATCTTTTTGATATTGATACATGGTATTTTCTACTTCTGCCATAGCTACTTCAGCTTCATTTGCCATTAGTGGTTGTCCTAGTGGTTATTGGCTACTGTCAGAAGATTCCTTATCTAGTTGGGCCTGAAGTTCTTCTTCCTGTTGCTGCTCATTGTGTAACATTGTTTTGTACTGCGTAAAGTTCACATTGGTGATAGTGCTTTCATTTGCTTTGAAAGCATCTTCATAGCAGACAAAATTATCTAGTATGTCTTCCTCTTTTCTCCATGGTTTGAAAAGTTGTAACAGAGACATGTAATATAGTTCTTTCTGTTGACGCGTTTTTAATGATAATTTTACATGATTAATTAAGCTTTGTTTTGTAAGTTTCACTAAGCTCCCTTCACAATTGGTCACTCTATATCTACCTTTGCTTTCATCGGGTTTTACATTATTTGTGTATGCAAAGTTTTGAGCTATGTGGTATAACGACATGCTTTCCAGAGTGGTACTACTGTTCGGATAGTATGTGTCCAGTAAATTGTTTTTTAGAATGTCTTGGCTGTTGGGATCAATTCTGGCAATTGTTTCTATTTCCTCATATGATTTTAGCACTCTTTTTCAAGATTTTGCAGGACCAAGACTGAGCTATACTATGTTGTCTGATGTTCCATACAAAGCAGTGCCGGTTAAATGATCTGCTGCTTCATAGGCCCCACATTCTCTATGAGAGAGCATTTGTATGCCTAGGCTGTACAATTTCTGTGATAATGTTTTGTCTGATGCTAGGTTATCCCAGAGGTCTTGAAGCTCTGTTTTTTCTGCTTTTGTTAAGTAGGCTGTAACATATAGTGCAACATATGAGGGCAATGATTGCATTGTAATCATTGCTATATTTTGAATCTTACCTTCTTTTTATGTAATACGTGTTTTTAGGTGATTTACCTTTAACACTATGTCCAACTGAAGACATGAAGTTGTTTACTTCACCTGTTTCTGTAACTGGTCTAGGGAAACCAAAGCAGCATTTGGTGTAGTATTTACCTTTGTTTTTGTATTTGCACTGACAATATTTGCCACATTTGTGTCTGTGAAATTGTAAAATCTGCCCATACGGGCTCACTATGTGTCTGTTGTGAAGGGATTTCACATGTGAAATATTTTTGGATGAACTGCAAAACAGTGCTATCAGTATCATGCCCAAATTTCAGTGCACCTTTGATCCATAACAGCATGTGAATATGTGGTGCTCCTCTCGCTTGATATTCTTTTCTCCAAAAGAAGTCCTGCACTTCTCCGAGGGGAGGAACAGTTTTATTGCAAATAAAGTGTAGCATGGCAATGAACTGATGTGGAAATATCTTGACACATTAACTGGATCTAGAGAGCAAAGTTCTCCAGGTGTTAATATATATATGTTGTTTTTGTTGCTGTTTGCTATGCGTAGGAACTCATGTAAATCTTCCCATGCATATTCTGCCCAACTTAGCGTAACAAACCAAGTCGGTGGTCCAAGGTTTCTGATCATGCAACGCAGGTCTCCGTGCCATCTGAACCAGTATCCCTTTGTACCACGCATGTTTGCAAACAAATTTGTTATACTTGATTGTAAAACCTCATATTTTTCCTGTACTTTTTGTATTAACTGCGTAGCTGACATATTTTGAAAGTGGGTTCCAGATTTAAGAATGTGTGCAACTCCACAACATAGTGTTGCTAATTCGCTTTCATAGAGTAGGTGGAATATGTATTCCACATTTTGTCTAAATCTGGGATCTTGCGAATACATTTGTAATGAGCGGTATTCTGATGCCCCAATCTGAGTAGGTCTATCATCGTATCTTCCACCTTTGCCAGTAGGAAATAGCAGTGGAAAAGCATGTGCTTCTATACTTTTTTCCCAAATACTCATTGGTGATCATTTGGTTTGTCGCATTTGGTAATTTTCTAGTGCATCATCTATGCTTTCATTGGAATGCAATGGATGAATTATGTAATGGTCCAACAGAGTGGATATTGTAGCTGGATCCAGAAGTTCAAATTGTCCAGTTTCTGATGGCTCTTGAATTATTTTGGTTGGTTCCCTTAAGCTTTCATCAATATTTATTTCCTTGTCGTACTCATTATTGTCTTTTAGATATTGCAATGCTTGTCTAACTTTGTGTAAGTCCACTAATTGTTGCCAAATATTGTTGTCCTTTGTTGGTACTCCATTTACCAAGACTATTAAAGAATGCTCTATTGAACGTTCCACTCCTAGAGTGTGTACATTTTCCGTTAGATCTAATGGCAAATAAACTACTTTGCCACGAATGCCTAGGTAATTTTGCTGTTTTTGGATGAAGGCGTATAATTGCTTAAAATGGGTGAACTGTTTGATTTATTATGCTCTCATACAAATTGAGCTGTTGCAGCATTTTTGGTAATGGACACAATTCCAAATTATTTGTAATAGCACGTGAAGGAGTGTGGTTGTTGTCTAATTTTGCCATACAGTAACTGCAACATATGAGGTGTTCAGTTAGTTGATATTTGTTTTCAGCTAAAAGGTACAAAGCTAATTCAAAACATTTAGAGTCTTCATTGTCTTCTATTTTGTATGATAAGTCCACATTTTTTGTGTTCCTTTTGTAAAACGTTCTGCGGCAACATACACACACATGGTTTGGTACTTCAGCCGATGACCTTTTAAATTTTAATATTGCTTTTCTGTATGTGTGTAATAGAAGGTTGCTATGTGCAGAATTGTTGCTACTATGTTCTAAAACTATTGCATTTTGTAAGTGGCTCTCACTTCCAAAATACTTTTTCTGAATACGGTAAATTTCTTCTTGTAAGTATTTGGGTGTACCATGCAGAAGAGTGGTATTTAAATGACCTAATTCTGAAGCTGCACTTTTTGCATAGTATATTTTATACACTAAATTTCTTACATTAGAATGATGTATTGATATTCTTTTGATATCATGGAAGGTACTTTTGCAAATAGGCCCAGAAATGCAGGCTAATGAATGTCCTTTTAGTCCTGTGTCTTTCCGCACTGGACAAATATCCATATTTTGCAGCACTTTCATTTTACTTTTGTCTTTTCCTTTTATATATTGATTGAGGAACTGACGTAAAGTTTGAAGGCTTTGTTTGGAATGGCACACATTGATGTGCACGGTCATTTGTATTGTGGACGGTGGGGTTCTGCTGAATCGAGATGTAATTGTGAGTTTTCAGGGGATACTTTTGTAAGCAGTGTTTCTTGTTCCATGATGGTAGTATTGATTTTCTCATACCCTCGTCCACTGCTATGGATGGCAATTGTGTTTGTTTAATTTTGTTTGTATGCTTCTTCATTAAAATATGGCTCTGTGTTGTTGTGTGACTCCATTTACCACCGCAAATATTTAAGAAATTATTTTTGTTTACATTCCGTTTATTGCTGAGTTTCTTTTGTAGTTTGGTACTTAGTTTTGTTAGTGCTGTCATCCTATTTAACACTAACATGAACAAATTCCTTTTGAGAAGGATTGCACTGTCCATGAAAGCTGGTAGGATTAACTTTCTACGGTAGGTTTTAAGGGGTGAGGATGATTTCGGTCCTCTTCTTATTAGATTCTGAAGGACTTTGTGACGAAACATTTTTGCTAAAATACTTTTTTTACTATGGGTTCTTCTTACACTATCAGGATTATTAGGAACATTGTTAGCTGTACTGGTGGGCGTTTTTTTGACAACCTTTTTGTGTTTTGTGACACTTTTTGATGGAGGAGGTACAGTTTCGGTAGATGAGGCTTCCTTTATTTTGTTACCCAACTGCATTAGCTGGTTTATACCAACATTCTCTACTAACTCTACAACAGGTGGATGCTTACATTGGGCATCTTTATTTGTATTTGCTCTACTTCTGCGTTCCTTTCTACGGAGCTGCTTTTTGGTAGGCATTCTTTGGTGGCTGTTGAGAAAACATATATACTTTGGTCTTTTGTCCAATGTATGTGTGCAGTGTGCATGTGTGCATGAGTCAGATGGGGAAGCTCTTTGTCATGGTGTGTCAACGTGCATTGAACTCTTGCAATGATATGGTAAGCCTACTTTACTGTTTGTATACTACCACAATGTACTTCAGATGAAAGTAAGAAATGCCCTACTTGTGACGAGAACTATTATTAATAAGCGAAATGCCAAAAGCTTACTAGAACAACTTCATTTCACAATCTAACTTTCTAAGCATTACGTATGTTATTTGAGTACCAAACGCACAGGGATTTGTCAGCCATTCTGCCTGTTATTCTTTGTTCAATAAATTGATATTTGTAGGTGGAATGGTTTACAAAACAATGCTTGCTTTGGACCTCAAACTAAACAAATAACCCATGCAGCCTTTTTGAGGAGTAGTTACCATATAAAGGTTGTACTGTACTTACTTTTTTGTACAAGATGACCAGGTTTCTTCGGATATGTCTGCAGTGTAGATGCTGTTGATTCTCAGGAGAGTAGTCTTCACTGCGATTTAAAAAAACAAAATCAATTACTTTGTGTGTTTGCAGCAGTGATGACACTGCACACATTGATTGTCTTTCTTGCGTCTGAGCATTCAACCTTTATATTTATTTCAACCCAGTGCACGTGCACATTTCATTTCACTCTGTGCAGTCTTTGCATGGTACTTGCAATATGGTACTTGCCTTCTTCTATAATGTCTGGCCTGTCTTCCAGACATTCCTCCTGGTTCTGTCCTTCATCGTCCATGAAATCATCTTCTTCCTCCAAGTATTGTTCCTCCCCAGTGAGGTCGTATACATTATGGAAGTCTGAGGCTGTGTCCTGCTGGGGATCGACTAGCCTCGGATTTTTGGCCCTGGGGTCCTCCTGAGGTCCTTCTCTAGTCCTCTTGTGAGTTTGAGAGGTCTGGGTACTAATAAACCTTTCCATCTTCTCCATACAGAGGTGGAGTCTTTCCATGGTTTCATGGGGTACCCCAGAGCGGTCTGGCGGGGGAAAAATAGAGTCATCTAGCTGGAAATGGCTCGACCTCTCCCAAAGCGCCGAGGAAAGTGTCCCTTCGCCCTCCGAAAAACCTTCAGGTGTGCTTGTTGTTTACAAAGTGTACTGTGCATAGGAGGGAGGTTTGTAAGTGATAGGGTACAGTACTAGATGGGGAAACATTTTCTACTTGTAAATTAAAAGCACAATGCCGAAAAATCGGGAGACCCTCAGAAGGAAGTGTCACCACCGCAACCGGGAGCGCTTACTATTCTCATACAATCACATTGCAAGTAGCATTACTATAGACCGTACAGAGTACACAACTCCGACATTTTCACATACAAAATTCAGTTCCGCCCTAAATAGCCATTCTTGCAACATATGTACAGGTTAAGCGGAAGACAGTGGGAAATCATGCGATTTGTCATTGACTAATCGGACATCTTGCACTTTAAAGGGGGAGCGTTGTTATTCCCTATGGACATTTAGCGGCATTATTTTGCCTAAATTAAATCATAAGGGTTCCACATGTTCTCTGATTAAAATATACATACCTGTACTCTCTACTCATGCATGGGCACATGCATGGAGCTGTACGTAGGAATTCACAACACTTGCACAGTAGCTTGTGAAGTAGATGCTTTGCAATGATATGCGACTTCCATTCAGAATCATCGCCAGCAATTTTGAAGTGCGCAATGTTGATGACAGAGTTACAATTAGCGATGTTCAATGTGATTGGTGGATGATTGTGCGACTGCTTAGTTGTGTCCAATGAGGGACTCGCTTTGGTACCGCTGTAGAAAGGGTGGAAGGACTGGGTAAGAGTCACGTGCCGCACGTAGGCAACGCATGTCCGCTGGTAGGGCGTGTCACATACGGGTTTGTACAGCAAATCCTGCATGGGAAGGCGACTGTAGGCATCAGCCAATCAGATGTCCACATTACTCTTTTGTGTCGAAAGACGGTGCGCACACTGAAGATGGCAGAGGTGGAGAGGGTCAGGGTTTTGGTGCTTGGAGACATTTTTGTGCAAGGCTTACAACACTATGCCGAGAGTAGGGATGTGGCACACCATTTCGATGTACGAGGAGTGGAGGTGGTGTGGCGCGCTGACACTGATGCCAATGCTGCGGCAATTCTGCAAGTTTGTAGAGACATGCGTACAATGACCATTCCTCATGTGGTAATTTTGCACTACGGTGCTTGCCATTTGGGATATGTGACTTCACGTACTTTGTTGGCAGATTTGGCACAGTTGGTTGAAGCACTCATGACCATCTTCCCAACAACCAAAGTAATTTTTTCTGCTTTACTCCCTAGAGTACAATGGAACAACACTTCTGTTTTCTGTCCCGATTAAAGCATCGGGAGGTGTATCATCAATCGCGGCATGCATGCTTTCATGCTACGAGCTGGTATGTTTTTTTGCAGCCACGATAACATTGCTCTAAGCGATGCAGATTATTTTGAAGGAGATGGTGTTGCGCTATATTTTTGGGAAATGCGATGTTCTTTTGGAACGTAAGGCTTGCTTTAGAAAAGGTTTTGTAATGTTTGCAAGAGTAAAGCAAGAACAAAATATACAAAAAATACATAAAATACCAGATGTATGTACGGTATCTGGCCAAAAATAAAAAAAAACAGCTCTTTTCAGAGCCTACCTTAAAGGGGAAAAAAGGAAATAGTAATTTAATGTACCGTCATCACACTCTGATCCTGTACATGTCCACGAACATGGCGGTAGTTTGCAGCCAGCACATATCACCAACGGGGATTCAGGAGTGGAAACACATGTAAATGAGAATGAGCAAAGCTAAGGATTGGTCCATAAAGTTGAGTAGGTGTGTTCTGACCAAAGTACTTTAGTGAGACCGTCTTCTCCCTCACAGGAGACCACACAGCCATGGCTTTCCATGCTCGAAAACAGATTATCTGGCTTTTGGGAGACTCATGGAAACATTGGTTGAAAGTGCATGCAGAAAGCTACAGTTTATCTACAAATCTCGGATTTTCTCATGTGGAAGTGCACTGGCATGGCGTGCGTGGCATGAGACGGCTGGACGTGGTACCTCTCTGTGTTATTTTACTGACAGAGCGTCCTCCAGACATACTGATAATTTATTGCGGAGGAAACAGTTTAGGCCATGTATCTGGAATTTCTTTGCAATTTGCAATTAAGGAAGGACTCGCAAAGCTCATGGACATGTTTCCAAATTGTCAAATACTTTTCTCCCGTATTGCACAAAGACAAATATGGCTGCGTTCTTCAGCGTTTGTTCCAGAAATGGAGAAAGCGAGACGCAATGTGAATAAGGCTGTGTGTGCATTTTGAAGAGATGTTGGCATGTCCTCTTTCCACAATGAAAACATTTTGTTTCACAGAACTTCCATTTTCCGCAGAGAGGGAGTCCACCTCACATATGCTGGCAATCAGATTTTTCTTCGCAATGTAAAAAATGCATTGCAACCTTTTTTGCAATCACACTAACCTATGGGACAATCCGTTTTCAACAATCCACACTTTTTGATCCACTCAGCACACCAAAAGGCTCTTTTCAGAGCCGCCACTTACTCCCAGCATACACTTCATTGTGTTTGCTCTGCTTGCACCCTCCCTTTTTCCCCTACGACTGTCTGCAAACTTTTTCAGCACTCCGCGGGGGTCTACGACCGTCACTTCATAGTTATATTGTTATATTGAGAAAGGCGGCTCTGAAAAGAGCCTTTTCAGTAATTTATGTTGTTTTTCCATTTATTGCTTAAAAGCACACGGCACACTAAGAGAAGAAGGCAAAGGAGGGTAAGGAAGGGACACCAGCCACGGGGATAAGAAAGGGCAAGTGAACAGAAAAATATTTAGGGTGAGCTTTATTTAGATAAGGAGCAGATCTTGTGGTGCTCTGTGACTTCAGCCTCAAAAGCACTTCAAAAACTCTCCCCCCTGCAGAGTACTGCGTCACAATACGTGCACACTACTGTCACCTTTGAAAGGTAAGGGTCAAGAGCATTGCGAATGGCTTGTGAGGCAGCTGGAGGGAGGCACTCCCCCACAGGAGTGTCCCTTGTGGTGGGAGGACCAGACACAGAGGATGCTGTGGAGGAACTCAATCGACTACGCTCTTCACATGGCACCACCTTGCGAATGTCCGCAGTGTGGAACGAAGTGAGGTGTCGCTTCATGGTTGTCGTACCAAAACTGTACGCACCAAATCTCACGCGACCCAGCACCACCTCACACTGGTTACACTTCACCAGGTTCGCACGTGCTTTTGGTATGTTCCCATACATGAAAAAACAACCACCACACCCACGACTCTTGCCGAGTGCTCCTAGTGCGAAGTTCCTCCACTTCATTCTCTTCCTCCTCTTCTTCCTCACTCTCTACATCCTCATCCACATATCTCTCTGCAGGCCCTTGGGGAGGTGGTGGTGGTGGCGGGTTTGGGGGTGGTGCAGAGGCTAATGACCCAACAGCAGCCATGGAAGCCATATCGATTACTATCCTTTTGTTCACTACAGCAGTAAAGGCAGTACACCTCAATCTGCTACAGCTAGAAGGACAATGAAGATGCGCTTGTGGGTGTGGCCATTTGTAGCGGTGGACGGGTGTGCCTCGTGACCGTCTTCATCCCTACAAAGCGGAACAAAAAAATTTACACAGCAAATCCTGAGGTCTGCTATTGTCTGGGATATGTGAAATTACATTTTTAAACTCTACAATACTTTCCCTTGTGTTTATAAATTCTTTTGTGCTGTTGCGGAAGCACACCAACCACGCAAATTAGTCCCCACGCTCAGCATGGGGGCGGTCACATGATGACGTCCTGAACACATCCGTGCCAGTACTGAAATCCCCTGGACAGCAAATGCATAGAATTAAACGTGCGCATGCGCCCAAGTGTCCTACGGACAGTGTTCAGGTCCTCAAAGTAATTCAAAGTGCGACACAAGTGAGACGGACAGTTAGGGACAGGCGCGATGTTCGCTATACGTACGTTTGTACTACGCATGTGCACGCATTCTATGTTCACTTTACGGACAGTTCCAGTGTCCTTAGGACAACTCCGTCTTGTTTGTCTATGAACTTGCCGGCCACCTCACCTGTTCTACGGACGGCACCATTTTGGCTGTGCCCGATACGGACACCTATGCTGTCCTTCAGACACTCCCATTTTTCTCATTTACACCCATTCCGGGCATCTGGTGTGTTCTATGAACATGCATCATATCGTTTCCAAGCGGGTCGGCGAGGTACAATATCCTTTGGACACCCCTTTCTGTTTATGTACGCACAATTTCATCAGATGGCGCGGTCAAACATCAAATCCATCTTACTTGTCATTAGTAAGGGTAAGTGGACTGCCTTTGCAACACCCACATTCCATTCCTTGCGGATAGGTCGAGCAGGAGCGCTGTCAGCGAACATTTTACGTCTTTAAAAAAAAAAACTCTTTCTCTACAATTACTGTACAAAACCATTTACTACACACACACACACATCAGTCTAAAGAAACAGCGGGGGAAGCGGACACTGAAACAAATATGGGGGAATTTGGATTTAACACGGGCTGGTTATGAGGGGAAAATTTGTGAGGGGAAGAAGGGATGGATACTTCGTCGAAACGTCTATTTCCTCTTGCAGGTTTAGGGATGGGTCACTAGGGAATGGAGAAGCAGGGCAGGTGCAGGTGGGGCAATAGTACCGAACTTTTCATATCACAACGTCCTCCCCAAACTCCCGTAAACTTTTAAAATTGTCGTTCAATATGTCAATTTTCTGCTCTATCCTTTTTATCCTGTCTTCTTCTATCTCGTTTGTTGCCCTTTCCTCTTTTTTTTCCTGGTCTGTTGAACAAAAAAATAACATAAGTTAAATGCCTATAAAATACTGGTCACTATTCTCCATATGCAGACCAATGTGTACCATTGTTGTCGCTGTCTTCAGACATTTCCCTGTGCGGGAAATACTCCTCCAGCCACTCCAAAGTACTAGCCATTTCTGAGTCAAAACAACAGAAAGAAATTATTATTTCTGCACCATATACCAAAAAAAACCTCACCCACATAAAACAATGCCCTGCACTCACTCTTTTGATGTAATCTCCCTTCGTCCTACTGCGTTTCTGTGAAGTGATTACAGTGGAGGCATCCTTTCTTATTTTTTTGGTACCATCCACTTCATTCTACATGGTTATTAAATGTGTTGTTTTCTTTTCCCACCTTCAGGCTTCCATATGTACTTATTACTACTTACAATATCTTTATGCCCTTCTTCAACATTTCACACTTTTTGTGTAAGACAATAGTACATTGTCATCAGTGATGTCAACAATAATATTTGTGATGTCATCTTTCGTGTCCTGGGTGTTAGTGTTAGCAATGCACGTAGATGGTGTGAGTTATGGTTGCTTAGCTTACTATAATGGGGGAATGTGTAGTGGTGTGTGGTTGCACTGTGAAGTTTAACATTCCTGTAGTGGATTTTTTTTACTGAATGTACATATATGTACATATAGATGTATGGCAGAGAAGGAAAAGAATGGGGCCAAGCAAGTGATGTTGTCATTGATGTCATCATTGACATTTGAGATGACATCTTTCATGGTCTGGGTGTTAGTGTTAGCAGTGCACAGGAATGGTGGCAGCAGTGGGGGCTTAGTTTACCATAACTGTCGAATTTCAGGGGTTTTTCGGTTTTAATTTGAAGCATAAAGGGAGGAGCAAAGTATATTTTTTAGTGAAGTGTACAGGTTTTTGTTAGGGCAACTGAACCATAACGTCCCTTCAACAAAGTTTTTGTTGTAATTAATATATATATATATATATATATATATATATATATATATATATATATATATATATATATATATATATTATTATTAAAGATAATAATAATAATAATAATAATAATAATAATAATAATAATAATAATAATAATAATAATAATAAAAACGATTATTATTGTTAACTAACTCTTTGTGAAACAGGCGTTTTGTGCTTGGACGTCTGGAACAACAACCTACCAATATTCCAATTCATACAACAGCAGGAGTACTATGACTAAAACGTGCACAGTTCGCAGACAAGAGGAAAGATATGTCTCGTGGTGGTTCTACGGTATGCCCCATGAGCCAATGGGAATGACAGCTGACATGATGTACTTGTGCATCAGCCCTGTGCGACAATCTCTTGAATTGGAATAACACGGTACCCTCTGGACCCAACAGTGACCTCATTTCATCTGTGGCACAGCGAGAGGAACCCGATTGCAGCCGACACAGGGACGGCGAATGCGAGACATCAGGCTACATGGGAATCGAATATTTTAATTAGTTATCAGGCGATGGAATCAACTACTAATCATTGCTGTGGCGGCTAACGCTGGAGCCAACGCCCTGCAGTGAGGTTCACAAGTTAATTGGAATAAAGACTGTAAAATAATTGTTTGCAAGTAATAACAATTAAAGCATGTTCCTCCTCTATGATGCGTTCTGCTAAAAGAAATGCCACAATCAAATTTAAAATGAAGCATCAGCTAAATTAGTGATATTTTCAGATCATCCTCTATATTAACACTTGGTATGATATGATATGATAGGTTATTTATAACACATTTAATACCCAGATGTTTCTAAGCACGGACCCAGGGATCAAGCCTGTGTTGCTCCATGTTGTTTTGCTTCTAAGGCGAGCACGTTGCCTCTGAGCTATCCTCAGTGTGCCGAATGGTTGTATATGTTATGTTATTTTTATTTATATAGTGCCCTGCAGTCATTCGTATGGTCTCTTAGCACTGTGGGGCCTGCACAAATGGGTTGGCTTTGGGTAGTCGATACATAGGGAGCAGTTCTAGATTGCTTTGCTGTGTGTTGATGTGTGCAGACTGGTAGGAGTTTGGACTGCATGGGCACTTGTGTAGGGTATGCGTATCCAGAAGGGCACACCGAGTGTTAGCTTAGCTTTCCCGCTCGGTTTGCTACTGACAAGCTCGGCCTAGAGAGCAAGGATCCCTCGAGGGTGCCGGGAGGGCTGTGTGTGTAGTACGCGCAGGATTTAGGGATGCAAGATTCGTGTCACCCAAAGTGTGGTAGTGGCCAGTCAATGTGTAACAGGAGGTGGAAAGAAGAATTCTGAGATTATTTAGAGGTGCAAGTATTACAAAGCAAGGCATTATATGGCATAGCAAGGCATGCCATGGCATAGAAGGCAAACAAGAGCATTCACAGTCATATCAGTGCATAAAAAGGCTTAATCAGGAAAAACAACATGGAGCAACCTCCACACTCCTAACAATGGCTATTGCAGACAGGGCGTATTACACATTTTCACTACAAATGTCTCTCTCTATGCCTCTCTCTGTAGATGTCCCTATCTGTCTGTCGCTCTGTCTCCCTCTAGTTCACTCCGTCTCTCTCAAATAAATAGATTTCACATCGTTTGCAACAAGGATACAGGAATTGGCAGATGACGGAATGGGGATGGATGACTGGGGACTTCATGCATTAACGTACATGATGTGCTAAGGATTACAGCAGCTGTGAACCTTTTCATTCAATGAGAGAGCTACCCAAGATGTGAGTGCCCCAGGTGCTCATTTCATCTTCCTTAGTACATTGGTTGGCGGGCCGAGACCCATCTCGCAACTCACTCTTTCTCAGTAGACAGGGGGGATGCAGGGACTTTTGCCCATTAAGGCAATGCCCATTGAGCAGCGGACATTTTCTCATGCAATTGAGATAGTGCCTTGAATCATGAGTCACTTCTCCCAGAGATTTCTTCAGAAGGCCTCAAAACCCTTTCACACGGTGCAAAGATCCATAGTCTAACAGAACCCCCTTAGCTCACTTGGTGTTGAGTTCGATCAAGAAATTCAGTTTTAGAATGCTGCTGAAAACTGAAGGGGTTCTTCGTAGAGACCTTGATGAGTTGAGGAGCAGGAAAGATACAAGTTCGAGTAAGGATTTCTCAAAGTACCCGGTTAAGGTGATGGTGTACAGCCTTCTGGTGAGAACTGGGCAACCATTAACCTTAAGGGGGAGCAGTGCACCCAACTGGAAAAGGAAAGCCTAAGCTTTCCTAAGGATAGTAACGTGGCAGAGCTGTCAGGCTTAACCAGTTGAGTGGAAGCCGAGTCAAAACACCATGCAATTGTATGCTGGAGAATATACACCTTTATTAGATTGCACTTGTCCTTATTAGATTCATAAGTACCCAATGAAGAGCAAAACCCCAGAAAAAAACACCTACTGTAGTTATAAAAACAGTACATTGGAAATGATCACCCATATACTAAAATGTAAGTCCTCTTACTCAGTGATGGGCACCTAACATACAGCGATAAAGAGGCGAGAGAAAAAATAACCTTTCATTACAACATACAGAATAACAGTCAAAACAGGACCCCAATTGCCAACATGGCCACAGTTACAATATTTCTTGAACTTTAGGACATTTTATTTAAAAAACACATATGTGCACCTCCCAGTCAATGTAGGGTCTAGAGGGAGAATGAAGCTAACACACAACCACCAAGCATTACACTTCAAGAGAAACGTAAAGGCATGGGCACTGGAGATACTTATAGTGTAATCAGGCCTACATATTAGCAGAAGTGCAATACATTAATTTAAAAATGCATTCCAAATCTTTGGGGAAAGCTACAATAAACATTTGTGTCCCTAAATTCACAATACCGAAACTGGGTGCCGAAAATGTCCAGGGCACGTCAGCACTGTAAAGTAACTTTAGAAGAGTTGCAGGTTAGCAAAAAGGTTCTCCATACAAGGCACCGGGTTGAAATTAATAGGCAAAGTTTGGGGAAGAAGGGAGGTAAGTGTGAACCCTAACCCACTGGTGTGGTGTTGGTAGCAAGAAACACTAGGGGACTACGAGGAGACCATTAGCAAGAGCCCTAGAATCAGGTCTGAGAACCAATAGCCATGAGAGGAGATGCATTACAACAGGAAACAACCACAATGGACATCATTTGCACATTGTGGTAAAAGTCCACCTGTGAAAAGCTTTGATCACCGACTACGTTTATCCATGGCGGAAAGTATCAAGGATAAGCCACCAGCCCAGGGCCCAAAGGTACCTGCTATGGGTGATGGTTCCCAAAAAACTGTTCAGTAAGCCCACATACAAGCCGGGCAAGCACAAGTCTTCGTTTAAGGTGTAATTTACATTATCTGAACAGCCAGGAACTCATACCTTGACTGTTCATACAATGTTCCAAGAATGGCATAGACTGTGAAAAATAAGAAGAATCACCAAGATCAATCAGCCTTGCTAAGGGTGGTATCCACAGGCCAGAAGCACAAACAGCAGTGGGGATGACTCCAAAAAGCAGGGAGAACCTGACAAAGCAGTTCTGGCATCTCAAGGTAGTAAGAAGGGAGGTTTTTCTGCAGAGGATAGTTCCATGAAGGTGAAAGGTGATTATGGTTGGGAAAGCCTAGGAGTGTCAAGAAGAACAGAAGCGGTGCCGTATTGAAGTGTCAACACCTTTGCAAGTGATGACAGCAACCCACACCAAGGCATGATGGCCAAGATGGAAAGTCTCAAGTTCAGCAGGGAAATGACTGTAGGTGGTCCCTATAAGGACGGCCTTGCCCAGCCAATGATGATAGTCAGCAGTAGGATTGTGGTGGCGCAAGAAGGGTGTCCAGCAGCTGAATATCACAGTTGGCAATCAGCTCACGGTGCAGCTTGTATGGTCAGATCTGCTATGTAAAGAAATGGGTATTAAATGGTGGCAATCCTCCATTAAGAAAGTATGTGATCAGCTTTTCCAGAAAATGTGGTCAGAACCCATTATAGGCACAGGGATTCCCCTAATTATAGTCACTCAAAGGGGTGTTTCCCTAAACTAATTTACCAATCAAAACTGGGATTTAAAACAAACGGGATGGGTAGCCATCCTATCTAGTTGGCCCGTAAATCCACCAACCCCATACTAAACCCACAGCATGTAAAATGATTTGTCTACAGCCTAGAAGCAGTGAACACCACTACAGACCATTATAGAGGGTGTAATGCTGCCTCACAAAAGAGACCATATGTGCACAGCAGCCATTTTAGGCCTACATTGTGGCTTGCC
The DNA here is from genome assembly GCF_040938575.1 of Ambystoma mexicanum. Classification (NCBI taxonomy): domain Eukaryota; kingdom Metazoa; phylum Chordata; class Amphibia; order Caudata; family Ambystomatidae; genus Ambystoma; species Ambystoma mexicanum. The sequence goes on from NC_090937.1 coordinate 1,535,040,767, forward strand.
TGAACAGAGGAAGCCATAAAACAAAATTGCTGGGGGCAGGATGTTAAAAATATATTGTTACCACAACGTCTACCAAAACAGAACATTTGGCTATCAATGCAGTTAATTGGCTAGCACCCCAGTTGAAGTCAAAACTTAATTACAGCTCCCAGCAGCCTACTCCCTAAAAGCATTGCAGTATGCTACAATCGCCACAGGGCTGCTGAAAAAGTTTCCAAATAGGATGATTATGAGTTTCAAAAACTGCACATAAATTATTTAGAAGATTGTTTTAAGATGCCCGAAAGTAGTCCCTCGCTACCACCAATATTTACTGGTGATGACTGACGCCTTTCAAGAGCGCATTCGGGCAAGTCTGAAATGCCAAATATTAATGATGAGTCAGCATTATACAAATATGAACATCCTCCTAACGGGCCAGACAAATTATTTTCTATCAGGACTAGATTATGATCACTCTAGGGCCAGAATACGGGGCTTACAAATCACCCCTGTCTCTGGAGACCTATGTGCAACCTTGTAACCCTACACTCTAAGTGAGTCAAAAAGGGTGGCAGTGGCAGAAGAGACCCTATTGCATTGACCACCAACCATAAATTAGGTACCGAAAACAAGAAATGGGAAAATAAATGTCTTAAGGGTACCCTAAAAAGACCTACACAATTCCCCAAAATTAAATTCTGTTTTTACATTCCTCATGAAGCAAGGTGCACCATCATTTGTGCTGAAGGGCATGCCACAACTGCGAAAAGTAAAGAACAGTATATTCACAGTGAAATAAATTGGATTGCAAAGGGGTGGGCTGAGCAATATCAAATGTTTGGTATCTTTACTTGAATCAGGCCATGAGTTATGAGTTATGACAAAAGAAATGTGTTGCCCCTAGATTCCGTCTCGAGGTATCTGATAGCTGTCCATAGCAGGTGAACCCAGTTACAAGGCTAGTGCATTTATCCGTGGTCCCAAATTAAGACTGAAGCTATGGCATACAGGTCTTTAATGTTTCCCATGGAGCAGCATGCACCACCTCATCCATGGATCCCCATATCTCAAGTTGTGGGATCTAGTGCTTTTAAAGCACACATTAGCTATTCTATCAAGAAAAGGATCCATTATCACATTACAGTCTCCACAAACAAAGACATCATGAGGATTGGATGATATCATTCCTTAGTTCTAACCAAAAAGAAGGTTCAGGGGAGGTGGGACCATAAACATTGAGAATAGTATATTCAATGAACTCCACTGAAACTCTAAACTAACACCCAACTTCCCATATTGTCAGAGTCATTACCTACAACTTTACATTTGAATGCTTTATTAAGAGTAATAACCCCATTCTTCTTTCTATACGCAGTACCTGAAAAAACTTGACCTACCCAAAGGCACTGAAGTTTAGCAGCTTCTGCCTGTGATAGATGCCTTTCCTGAATACATGCAGTCAATGGTTTTGTTCTGTATTAAGATGGGATAACACTTCTGTGCCTAAATAGTGTTGTGTAAGCCTTTAACATTCCAGGAGGTTTTATAAGTGGAATGTCTTAAATGGAGGTGTACATAAAAATCAAGATGTTTAAAATTAAAAACATATATTGTTATTATTGATTCTAGCATGACATCATGAGTAGAAAGATAGTTAGAAAACTACTTATCATAGAAAGACTGATTTTCCTCAAAAAGTGATAACCTGCGAGGAGAGACACATAAGGAAGAGGGATAGATAAACAAAATCAACATGGAGATCTTCAATGACCAAAAGTAAAATACAACTATAGATAAAATCGTGGCTAAAAGGAAACTGCCACACCATTTCACGTTGATGGTAATAAGAGAGGGGTGGAGAGCACAGTGAGCGAAGGCCAAAAGCACACCCCACTCCGGTAGAAGATATAATTGAAATATTTGCGCAGTTGGTCATGAAGTATCAATTTCCTCCATTTTGTGGATTTGAATAAATTGTTTCAGATCTGTTTCAAATGTGGCAGTGTAACCATTGAGGGTGACTTTGAGGACTGTGGAATTGATGATACCATATCTTGCATTTAATTGCCTTACAGATGGTCTGAATGTGAGTAGTTATTTCCTTCAAGAGACTGTTGCATTAGACACGCCCTGGGATATATATATATCTTTCTGCCATCTCAAAGAAGTTACTTCACCTTGTTCATTATGAGATGAACATGAGTATAATACAGAAGAGCAAAGATGAGAGTTCTAGAAGGATTGTTAGTACTGCACACTTTATAAATTGGAATATCATGGAACTCTGGGAGCAAGGCATTAAGGAACAAGATGGGATTATCTTTAGCCAATATGAAAAAGCAAGTGCATTATGTATGACCTGCTTCAAAAAACACCAGCATATATACTTGATTCAGTGCCTATAGGTAGGTGACAATTGTAATGTAATAGATTATTGCTTGCAAATTCATTTTAATCTTATGATTAAAATGGGCCTTTCATTGTTAAATACAGAATATGCAGAGGCTTCTGTCCAAATGTGCACTCACTTTCCTTTCTAAAGGTTTGGATATTTGAAATTGAAATCCCAGCAATAGAAAATGCTGCTACTGAAGATACAAACAGTACCTTATTTGTTAAATGTTAATTTCCAGTCTATAATATATATGTACAGCCTCTGCCATGAAGAAAAGGTGCTTCTAACGTGAGACGGCACACCATGTCATGTTTAAGCTGAACAGCTGACAGGAGACGTTGGATCAACAATCACAGGACCTCGCTGCCTAAGGCCTTGCTGGCGAGCGTTTCAGAAACACAACCACCAGGCAGCATGAACTCCTTTCAGGTTGCCACTGTGAAAAGCAGAGAATTTTGTAGGTACATTTTTATAAAAGTGCTTTTAAATACGTTACAAAATAAATTACCAGAGCAGGAGCGGGGAAATTAAGCGGCCATCCCGCACGGCACTTGACCATGCCCCCCCCCCCCCGGTGTAGTGTGTCTTCTGCTTTCGGAGATTCTTATAATCCCAGTTTCTGGGGAGCTAGTCATCAAATGAGGGCTGCAAAGTGATAAAGTAATACGAATCTGCTCAAAATGCAGGGATAGTGACCCCTCTTTGTGCCCATGAGCGTAAAGGCAAAATGGTTCAGACAGACTGTGATCCTGACATGAGTGAAGCAAGTAGAGTAAATCTATGTGAGGGGTTGAAATTCCTTGTTCGGTCCATTGTTATAGGAGTCTGACAATTATAATCCTAAATATGTCAACTCTTTTCCTCATATTTTTGTTTTATAACATGTATTATTACCTAGCGGGGGGGGGTGGTGGCAGCCTCCCAGCCAATGGGGAGGTCCAGGGCGCAGGCGTTACCAGACAGTAATCCTGCCACATTGAGCCTCATCAGGACTGGTGGCCGCCATCTCCCTTCGATGGGGAATGAGGTAAGTGCTTGTAACTCCCCCCTTCTCTACATTTTCCTCCCACACTTACCTGCTTTTCGGGAGCGGACACGCTTAAAACACTTCTGTCTCCAGCGCGCCGCTCCTGATCTGCGACAGGCCACCATGGAAAGGAAGAATGGACTTCACGTGTAGTCCCTTCTCTCCTTTCCATGGCAGCCATTTTTATTGTTTCGTTTTTTCCTTTTCTTGAATGACCCCCATGGAAGGGACTACATGTAGTCCCTTCTCCCTTTCTATGGTGGCCATTTTGTTTGTTTACTTTTTTTGTATTGTTTTCAATAGCCACCATGGAAAGGGAAAAAAAACTTTGTTTTCCCTTCCCGGCTGCCAATTTTTTTACTTTTTGTTTTTTCTGTTTCGGAACAGAAAAAATGGTTTTAGTCCCCCAGTCTTATGGCCTGGGTACTAATAGCAATTAGTCTAGAGCAAGGGGGCATTACCACTTCAGGTTTATCAGGGACATAACTTTCAGGATGGAAACACTACCAGCAAACTTGTCCTTGGTCTCCAACAGTGAATTATTCCTGAGGTTTATTACCAATTGAAAGTCCTCCCCTTTGGCTTCTATTCAGCACTGACTACATTTTCCAAGGGGTTGGCACCCACGGTGAGTATCTTCAACAGACAAGGAATTGTGGCCTACTCATAACTTCCTAACTGGTTAATTGAAGAATCACCCTTGCTCCAGGTGACATTGGACAGCAGTTTAGTTTCCCAGACCCTTTCCAGTTTTGGGTAGCTCCTCAAACTCTGGAATTCATCCTTGTACCTGTGTCAATGTCTTCAGTTCATTAGGGCCTGTTCAATGGACCCTATAGGAGGGATTCCCTTTGCCTGCACAGGGCCCTGAAAGTGCAGTAATTTCAATCTTCAGTCATTGACAAGGTGGAGAGGAGCCTCTGCATGCCTCTGCAGGAAACCCTGCCCCTCTATCGCCTGTATGTTGGAGAGCTGAGATTGTGCTGTATTTGACACCTGCAGTTGTGTCAATAAAGCAACATGTGTTCGAAAGAAGATACCAATTGAGACAACCCTACCAAATGTATCCCCGAAGTGATGACAACCGAAGGGAGGAACTCCCTGAAGGAATATGAAAAGGAGCACAGAAAGATGTCAGTGAAGTCACAAGAGACATGTACGACACCCCGAGATACTGGATGAAGATGATGTATGAACAGAAACTAATGACGAAAAAAAGGAATCAATTGAACCTTTAAATACGAAAAAAGAAGATTACACATGCACAAAGTGCTGCAGAGAATCAATTGTTCAATATTTGTACAGATGCTGAAATGCAAGAAGACTAAGTCATCATATAAGCTGGCTATACGTAGTGAATAGAATGCAGGAAAAGCCGCCATTATATAGAAGCTGGACATCAGTATCATTAATTTAGTAAGCCAGGACTCATGAAGAGGAAAGGGAAAACTGTGTTGCAGCAAGAATAAGCTGAATCATGGAGCTGCATGGCGAGGTTGTCTGGCCTAGAGTCAATACTGAAGCAGCCAAGGTTGGCTATCTATTCTGGAAAGGAGCCAACACATAAACGATGAAACATCCCTTGTTAAGGTGCAAAGAAAGAACATCAAGAGTTCCAAGTGTTATTCATTTAAGACATTTAAAACATGCAAAATTGACCAAATCGTGGTCGCCTGTCATGTGAGTCAAGGTTGAAAAAGAGTTTGGACTTGGAGTCCCAGAACACGATAGTGAATGCCCGCACTCCCATGCAGTCTGAAGACAATGATACTTTTGAAAGGCCAGGTTCAAAGACAATCTTCATGGCAGAAGGCTTGGGTGATAAGAGATGCTGGGCTAACTGGGTAAGGAGGTAGTGTCATGCCCTATCTCCTTGCACCTGGGTCTGGGCTCACGAGCTGCTTAGTGAACCGAATGTTCCAGACATAGCACAAGCGTGCCAACCAATTGGAGTGGTCCATATAATGAAGGACCTAATAGTTTGAAAAAAAATGAGAAACCGTGTATCTAATGTTTCTGAAGATTACATGTTTTAGAGGTAGGCATATGTTGTCCATCTGACAGTGGCTGGCCAATCACAATCCTAGTTCCTATAGATAATATACTAAGATGTTACCCTTAAGCCAATCCTGGCCTTTAGTAGGTTTTTCATTATTTGCCACGTAGTATGTCACCTCTAACAAATATTTGATATATACCCTTTGTTTTGTGAAAAGATCGCTGAGAGAAATTGAGCGTATGTCCGTTGATGTTCGTTGTACGTTGTACTTTGTACTTTGTCATCTTCCTGAGTTGGTTCAGCTATTTGGACTTGGAGTTATTCTGTGTGATCCCATCCATTACATGCATGTTCCTAACGGGCCCTAAGCTCATAGGTTCCACCTACACCTAGTAATGCTTTACCAGCCCCACTCAGCAAGCATTGACTATTCCACACAGCACTAAGCTGGAGTTCTAAGTGTTGTCCGATGCTTGAAATAAAAATTAATAGAAATGTGTCTCTACTACATTATCCCATAATCAGAAGTTTTAAACAATACACCTAAATAAAAACAAACATTGGCAATGCCAAACGTGTGTGTGTTGTGTAGGCATTGGAAAGGCACTTGCCAGGCACAGTAGTAGTGGTATTTACTACCCCTTGATGGTAGCAGGTGCAAAATGGGGCAAGTACTTTGGCATCCAATAGCAGTGCCTGGTAAATATCTAACACGTATACAAAAGTGAAAACAGTTGGCTTTGCCACTGCTTGTTTTTAACTGGACTTCAGTGAAGGACACGCAAAGTGCTTATAAATATAGTGGCTGAAGGCAGACCTGGGAAGACAGTTTTATAACTTAAATAGTGGGTTTACAACTACCGTTAAGCCATTAACTCTCCGAAGACCGCTTTGAAAAAACACTGGTAGGCACTTTGAGTGCAAAGTTTGATGGTAAGGCTTGCTTAAAGCGAGCCCAAAAAGATCCCATGAGGAGTTGTTTTGCGTGGTGAGGGGCAAGAACAGGGTGGGAATGGACATAGGGATTAGCATGGCCATCAGCAGTCAACAGGTGAGCACATAACCAAACAACACCTACAGACTGTGTCCCTCCTCATATGCCATTTCTCCCCAGATGTAATATAATGCAATAGTTTCGGCTTAGAGTCCAAACTAAAGACGCCAAATATCAAACACGTCATAGTTTTCAAATACACTTTAATAGCACAAATTATGCATCTATATGAATTAAATAGATGTGATGCGGTGGTCCTGGGAAGGCATGAATAATGAGCAGTAATAACTGGAGCCAGCAGCATCCAACACTGGTAACACGATTAGCTGCATCCCCGCCTGTTGTCTTTTAATGTAATTGAGTAAATGAAGCACCGTAATGGCATTACCCATCACCATACAGTGCAGCACATCCTGTGCGCTGATCTCTTTTAATTACCAGATGTATGCTCATTGCCGCCATCTTTATGCAAGCAACATGCATAAAGATGGCGGTACAGTACATTTAGTAGAAACAAGCATAACTTCTGAAACCATTTCAAAAGTAAAACATGAAATTAGGGCAGCCGTCGAGGGCCCAGAATGAAGGGTTCAGCAGGAGGATGTTCTTTATAATTTATTTACAGTACTTGGCTAGAGCCCTGACCCAAGCTGGAGATAGCTGAGCGCTGAACCAGAGAGATACTCAGAGAGGGTTAGCAAGGCTCTGGGAAAAGCATGTTGAAAACAGAAATAACGCAAAACAAAAGTCCAAAAGGCACATTCTAATCCATTGTTATTTATACATTTTAATGTTTCATTTTTACAGCGCACTAAACCCTGATGCAGCAAGGCGCTGTTACATGAAAAGTCACTCTCAGCACAACAGTATATCAAGCAAATTCAATATCAACATTTAAGAAAGACAGGCAGACACAGGGACCAGATTAAGTAATGTTGCTTTGATGCCATTTGAATGTTTTCTAGGCACTCTGCTAGATCTAAAGGAGAGTAGGTAAGTGGGGAGAGAGCAAAAAATGCAAGAAAGCTTTGAAAGAGATAGTGGCAGGAGGACAGGAAGTGATGTACAGCAGCTCATACCTTTTCATCCCTTTTCCTTGTCACAGTTTTTACGAAGGTGTGGCAGGCCCAAAAAGCAGGACCCCATGCTAGCCCCTTTAAATTTAGCAACGAATTGCCCTGACCTGAGTATGCAGCATCTCACAAAACCACGTGCCCAATCACTCCTAGTCCTGTTTGTTTCTTTGGCTTGATTCTAGTGCTGCAGAGATACTAACCCTTGCTGTCTCTCATAGCCAAATGATGTAGACATTTTAGTTTCCATATTCATATTTGTTAGAGGCAACGCCATCATCTTGGAAACAAGACATGCAGACCAACACAGCTCCAAATCTTGGGTCCTCGCTTTTTCGGCATTATAAAAAACAATTACTATTATTATTTAGCATGGGCCTCAAAATGCAGACCGATATCTGAGAGACATGTCTCTACTTGTGGTGTTAATGAGACAGTCTTTTATTTGTGTTAGTAATACTGCACAATGATAAGCCGGATACCAACAATCTTTTTCTTTTCTAAGGTCCTCATTTTGGAGCCGTGACCAGGTTTCACCTGCCACACATCCTCTCCCTTATTGCTTTGGTGTAACACCTTTTTAAGTTTTTAACTAGGCATGCCTCCATCTAAACATTCTTGTTTTGTGCGGGAGGACATGTTTTGCTTTGAGGGTTAATTTTCCTCCACCTCACCATATCTCGAATTCTTTGACTGCGATCTTGGGGGAATCAACAACAGTTTATGAGTTTACCAGAGCCAGTCAGATAGTGCTGTTGGACTCCCAAACCCTGTCCCACTGCTGCTTTCTGGAGGTAAGCAACCCGGTTTGATTCAACTTGAAGCTCTTATCTCCAGGGCTGCATCATGCTTGTTTAGTGCTATAGGGTTCTTCTTTGTGATGTACCGCTTCTCAACTGCTCCATCCCCATGGGATGCAAGTGCTGAAATACCACGAGGACACCCCTCTTGAACCCCACTGCTATGGCTTCTAATTTGAGTAGCAGCTTTAGACACTTTTCAAAGTAGGCACATTATTGTCACATTAATCACCCATTCGCAGTTTCACTGTACCGGCCACTACATACATGTCTCATTAAACACCCTGCTATTGGGTCTTTAAGCCACTATACAAGAAGGCACAGAATTCCTCAGTAAGAAACAATACAAAATGGTGTTGCACTCGCATTCAGACCATGAAGTTGTGAATTGCTGATTTTGGCCACCTTTGGCTCTGGTTTTCAGAGATAAGTGATATTAATGTTATCAAAATAGTATCACTGTTATGAGTCACTGATGAGAAGAAAGGGGCCTGTGAAAGGCACCATTCACACTTGAAACCAGTAGGGAAAGATGGTACACGTTAGTATGGTTTCAACTGATTTAATTTGGCGTTAACACATGCATTGCTGTCATTATTACAGAGCTATGTATGTAAGTTAGCAGGGAAGCACTCAAAATCACATGCATATGTCTTCTCTCCAGATTCTCCCAGAGTTTCTCTTTCCTGCAGTCTTTGACTCCTTGTGTAGTCCGCTTTCCTCTCCGTGAAGCTCTGTTTTCGACATGTAATCTGGGCTTCATTAAGAATTCTGACTGTTGATCTGCCAGCTTCTAGATGACATTTCCCATGGCCTTTCTTCTTTCAAACATTTGCGTGACTGGTCCATCCTTATAGGCGTCCAGACTGTCCAGGGATTTGATTGGATGGCTGTTGGGGAAGTCACCACTACTTGTTGTGGTAGCGTTACAAGTCTTATTTTTTTCTGCCCCTTCGTTTAGTGCATTGAATTTTTACATCTCTATTAGGGCAACACTTGCAAGGTTACACCATATCTTAAGTTTTTATTCACCACCATTCATCCACCAGTCATCATGGTAGAGGTACAACAGAACAGAGTACCGTACCCAGAACATTGTTTGTTAGAGAATGGCTAGAGGGCAGCAGGCGAAAGCAGAAAGGGCAAACATTACATAAAACGAGTTTTTAAGATGCACGCTCACGAGGAGGAGGCTTCATGTTCACAACTCAATGGTGGTATTTCACTGAGCTCAGGCTGAGTGGGCCGACCAGCAGGCATTTAAATCTGTGGAAAAGAGGTCAGATATACATTCCGGTAGTGGAGGCATTATTCTACTGAGTGATAGACAAGGGGGGTGGGTGCTTAAGGGGAGAAGGTTAAACCCACATGATAGAAGTGTGCAGGCAATAAGAAGAATGAAGGGTAGGGATAGAGTTGCAATCAGTTGCTCGCAATCGCATAGAAGGATCGATGGGTCAAAGCATTATGATGACCTATAAAAGGCAAATGCTAATTGCTTCTACCAATAAGTGTAGACCTGTATGCATAATCTTTAGTACTGACATAAACAGAAATGAAGGATTGGTCTGTCGGCTGTCCGAAGTGAATATATTGTTTCACTGCAGAGCTCAGGGATTCTGTTGATGGGGTGGAGTATGGTTTATTTCTGTCAAAACATAAGGGTGTTAAATGCTTGTTGCATATGTAGCACTTTATGCAACAGTAAGGCCACCTCACAGCACTGAGGGCGAGGAGCAGAGATAATCTTCGTGGCTAGAAGTCAACTAGATGCAGTTTACCAAACGATTCTGCCCAGGAGGGCCCCTCAGCCATGAATGGCCAATTCTCTCGTAGGGATATGGGCGACTCTGAAGACACTTGGCTGCGCGGTAGAAACATGTGCGTTGCAGTAGCAATCGATATGCAAGTTTCCTGCTGCACCCTGAGACTGCTGCCCCGGAAGTGATTTTGCCCTACCAGTACACATATGAGCATTACTAGAACATTGTGGAGACCAGGTTCCTGTTATTCTGTTGCTGATTGTAATGACCGGAGGGGGGTGTCTGTACTCCTGCTCTCTATATTGTAGAGGGGAGGCACAGAGGACCCCAGCCAAGATTCTCTATTATGGTAGCAATGGACGAGAAATCAAGGGCTAGCTTCCCATGAGGTGATGCAGGCTGGCTCTTAAGTACAGTGTAGTCCCAAAGCACCCACAAAGGAATGTCCACACACTATGTTAGTTAAAACACAGCTCTTTATATAAATAAGGTTCACGTTTATATACACAATCACAATAACTCACTTTGTGCTCCGTTAATATACAATGACAAATATACACACAGTTCTTGGTGGTACCACGACTACTCTGATTCCATTAAAATGCATCAACTGTACTCAGTTCAAATAGCATACGAATCAACACAGCAAAACAATATCATCCATAGACTTAGGAATAAAACAAGTTGGTTAGACAACTGACAGAATACTGGGCCCCTACCACTATGCACAGTTCTGTATGAGGATCCCCCCAACTGGGTAACCTGTAAATGAAGATGCACTACAAGCCCACTCCTGTCTATTAAAGTCTTATCTTCTTCTATAGTTCTGCAACCCAAATGTACCTTGTTTTGGAGAGTTCTTCGACAGGGAATTGACTGACCCTTCTTGAGTGCACTCCCTTTCAGGCAGGAGCCACGGGTCGTCAAACCGTTGAGGCAGCAGCTTTCGGTCCTTATGGTGCTTGTTGACAATCGGTCGAAAAAGTCCTGCAACAAGGGAGGCATGCGGTGCACCTCGATGGCGATGGTTCATTGCCGTAAAGAGTCAGTGAAGAACTTTGGCCCAGCAAGGGCATTGAGTCGTCAGCGTCTGGCGTTATCGAACAGGACGTGACCACGGCTAGTTTCAGTAGCTTCGTCTGCATCTCTGAGGTCATTCGGGTGGTGGGAAACCCACGGGCGGATTCTCCTTCGATTGTCGGCGACCTTGACTTTCTCCGGCAGGACAAAAGCAGTCGACGAGGGTGAACAAGGGAGTCCTTGGGTCAAATGTTCTTAGGCAAAGGGAGCACGGTGGCTTCGGTCGGCGACGGCGGTTGTCGATGGTGGATGGCTGTCCGGAGCGTCTCTTCATTCTCCTTGGCAGTCCCCTTCTCCGGTCGGCAGCCTTTCGTAGGTCTGTCTACCAGGGAGCTTTGACAAAGATCATCTGGTGCACGATGGTTCCTCGTAGCTCGGGAAGATGTCTCCTAGCCAGGTCCTCTCTTGGATCAGTTCCTTGAAGGCACAACAGCTTTCAGATTAGCGAAGGATAGCAGCAGCAGTTATTTTTCTTTCAGTGGGCTTCAAAGTTAAGCATCAGTTTCAACTTCAGCTTCTGAACAATTTCTAGCAGTGAGAGGCCCCTGTTGATCTCCCATTCACTCTGCTAGGTCACACTCAGGCAACCAATCACTCAGAAGGGCATTCAGGCAGTCAGGCAGCCAATCAGGCACACAGTGCATTCAGGCCATTCTTCTCCATCTAGACACTCCCAACACGGGATGTGGATTCAGACAAGTACTCTGCCTTTCAGCACTACACACTGCATTCATACCAGTTTTAGGCAGGGTTGTCACAGTCATTGTATCAACCACCAGATACTAGACACCCATAACACAGAATGTTTATTTGTCACAAACTTCATTCACCCAGGTCCCACCCCCCCGGGCGTACCCACAACATACAGTCATTGGGAAGGCTTCAGCCAATCTGGCCTGGACTTCCCCACAACACCATACATGGAACTTCCACCCAACAGCCAGTCAGGGAGAAGGGACAGAGTGAGGGCTTCCCAGTACTTCTGAAAAAGTAAGGAAACAAGCGATAGAAAGCAAGAGGCCACAGGGGCCATCTTGTTTCCTATCAGGAATCCACGGATTCCAATGACAGGTCCTGGGCATCCCAAAATGGAGGATGCTCAGGGCACCTGTCAATTCAGCACGGAGCTGCCACCAGCCGGTACCCTGTTCTGTGGGCCACATACAGGTGCCCAGAAACATACACTAGGAGTACAGGGTCGTACTCCCACCCATGGTTGCCATAAGGGTATCCCAATGGTATGTACAGACCAAATACAGGAAGAGCCAAACCACCAGGTGTCTCATATGAACTCCTGCGCGGAAAACAAGTCAGAACATACATGATAAAAAAGCAATAAAGGACAAGGATACGGAGGCTTTGTCCCTCCTATGCATTTCCAGCATCACACTGTTCTCCACTGAGAATAATCTGCATATATAGCCCCACTACCACTTCCCTGAGCTACAATGGCCTTGTTAAGTTAATAGGCAGCAGTAGAGTTAACTCAGATAGGTTGGAAAAACAACTCATTTTAGTGGACAACCTGCACTTTCTACGGCACTAAACTTGACCAAGATCATTACAAGAGGGCACAAGAGGAAGAGGGAAGGACGTGAAAGAAGGTTATGGGGGTCCAAAATCCATATGCCAAACGTATTTGACCAGCGTCAGAAAACAGGCTGTTCGGGGAAGTTATTGCTATGTGCGTCAGTATTTCCAAGCTGGCTGGAAATAGGTGACAGGCAGGAAAGGCCCAAGGTGGGGAGAATGGAAGCACACATGAATTTGCTTCAAGGTTACTCACAGGCAAGGGCAAGTGTAATGATCTGGGAAGCTGTAACACTTGGAAACATTAAAATAATTAACAGGTGGGAATGCATTAAAACCTGTCAGAAGAGAGCAGGAGGGCACGCTTGGTAACGGGACAAAGTAGACAGGAAGAGGCAGATATTGTCTGCCAGATTTGCCTGAGGGTAACGATTATTTCCCGATATATCATCTGACTCTGTTTTGGAGGATTATAAAAGTTGAACTGAAATGTCTGGCTGCACCAGGAGAGCAGTGATGTCCTAGCGAGCACAGATCATCTGACCATATTTGGACTTCGTGTGTGATTTTATTTTATTGTAGTCTGATTCAACTCTAAATTGAACCACACTCCCTGTTTGCGTGTTTTGAAATTCCCTGTCTCACTTTCATCTGTATGTATTCTTATTTTCAAATCAGTAAACAATTCAGAACAATTATTCAAAGGTGATTCAGGGACTTCTGTGTTTTCATCAGTACAGGGGCCAAAAAGTAGTCACTTATTGTCAGAACACACAAGATTGCTCCTATGGCATTCTGCACCGTGACCTGGATGTTGTTTTTTAACTGCACATAGCTTTCCTATTTGTTCAGACAAAATTTTGTCTTGGACTTCTAAACATTGAAACCTGTCCTTGTCTCTGGATTCCTCTCTTTGTGGCCTGGCCTGGTACTGGTTAATTTCACCCTAATTAGGCCTATTCTGGTACCGCTCAGGAGATTGATATCTATTTGTGTTACCTCTGAATTAATGTGACACAGGAAGTTGAGAACGCGGAGTGACCATCCATTGACCATGGTCGACTGGTGGTGGTGATTGGTTATATTGGCGAGGGACATAGCTCATATTTTGTCTTTCCATTGGTGGGAATTGTTATGCTGGTTTCCATTTTCAATGAAACTATCCATATACCTTGGTCTTTCTTGGTGGCCGTACACCATCGTATTAGGGTCAAACCTACTCTGAGTCTCCAGAGTCTTGTATGGCCATTGTACATTTGATCCTGGTTGCTATTTAGACCTGACATATCGAAGCAAATCCAACTCAGGGGGAATTACCTAGATATCTAGGCCTAATTTAAAACTCCCTAATGCTGGGATCAATGGATTGGAACATAGGAGTTTGGTGTGATGTCCTTTGTGGAGGCACGCCCCTTTGAATAGGTGTCATGTCATTCTTTGCCTGAGTTTGGGCTGATTCTAGCAGCATCTTTACAGATTTTACTTCCAAAATTGCTGGTGTAGATTCCTTCGACTTTGGTTCTGCCTCCTTATTCTTATACGCCTCGTCTTTCCGTCCAAATATTAATTCATACAGTTTGGTCCCTTGTTCTATTATCCATTCTAGGGGGATTTCCCTGTCAAATTTGCAAATTAAGTGGGATACAATTTCTTTTTGGAGCCCATAAAAGTAAGCAGTCTAAAATTCTACAGAATTAGTGTTAAAGGCCACATCAAAGTGTGAAAATGCTCCTTTAAAATTTTGGAGGAACTGGCGATGGGACATATCTGGCTTTGCAGTCATAGTATAAGCTGCTTTTGTGCCATCCTGCATAGACTGATAAGGTGAGAACTGATGTTTAGCCTTTTTCCAAAGTCCAGCCATGACACATTTTCATGTTCATTTAGACCCCGATTGACACTAGCAGCTGCTGAATCAAGTGTTAGGTGAAAGTACTGTCTATATTGTTCCCTAGGTATCTGGAGGGCTTCAAATATATTGTGAACTGTTTGTAAATGGTCTTCCATGCAACAATCTCCTCCCTTTTTGAATGGTTTAATCAAAGTTCTGAAAGACTTCATGATTTAGATATGGCTACATGGTGAATTCTAGGGTGTGTCATTTTGTCGCTCATTTCTGTTCCCTTGTGGGCAAGAATGATTGTAACTATTTGTTGGTGATTCATACCCCACCACTGGGCTATAATCAGGTCTGGCCACAGAAACAGCTGTTGGTGCATTGTTCCCTTGGACAGAGCTGTGATTAATTTCAATTCCATTGAATGTAGTGCCTTATCGCCTTTGCTGAGATTTTAGACCAAATTCGAAATTCTTGCACTGTCCATGAAGTCGTTCTGCCTCAAGACAGAGATCAAAATTCTCATCCCTGATCTCATTAACTATTGTTGCAACTCACTTATTTTCACTTGATACCGGTCAAGCGATTTATCCTTCTTGGCATTCTCTTCCATCAATTTGAATATCTCCTGTTCTACAGCTTGAAATTCATTGTCTTTTTCCATGTTATGCTTTTTAAGGGCTTGTATTGCCGAAATAGCAGCATCTTTGTCTTGTTTTATGGCATCTAAAATCCCTTTTAAGTGCACTCATTTTTGCTCACTTTCATTAAATTGTTTCTCTTTCTGAGCCCATTTAGATTGCAATTCTATGTCTAGCCCTCTCTGTTCAAGTTCTGCTTTTAGCTTCTGTACCTAATCACATGCATTATCCAAGCTGCACTGTAACTTGCTAATCACTTCAGTGTCATTTCCCCGCATTTTTAACAATCTGTGTAACAGAAACCATAACTTTGCACATAACGTGATAATGCAAGTGTTCTCTTCCTTGCGGTCTGCTGCTCTAAACAGCATCATGAGGCATACCTGCACAATGCTCTCTTCCTCAATGATATTTTCAACTGCCTCTTTCTCTACTTCTGTGCAAATCCTGTCGTTCCATATTGTCGCATTTTCTGAAGACCAAACTGCATGGGCAAAAAGCTTTGCTTTAAGATAGCTTGCCAGTTCAGAAAAATCAACCACAATTTCGGACATGGTGACACTATTGTGTGAGTCAAATGAGCACAAAGTACTGCACCACTTCACAACACGAATTCACTTAATAAGTGCACTGTATGGCTATACTTAGAATGCAATGCCATGACCGGTACCTGTTTTTAAAGCTTTCCGATAGCAAATGCACCAAATATGTGAGATATATTTTGGGATTATACCTAACCTTGTGGTCTTTTTATTAGGATGATAAATGGTGTCATTTTATGGTGGTAGTACCTCCTGTGTTATTTCATTGTGGTATATCTTTTTAAATTGGTGAGACTAACTTCAGAATATTATCTAACCACTGTTTTTACCAGGGTTACTTCTCATAACAAAATATTGGACTTAGTACACCCAGGCCAGCTGTTTGGATCTACTTGTGGGGTCTTATGTACAATGCCACCAATATGCCCTTTTGGCTGATCTTCACAACTGTAAACAGGCAAATTGAAATACTGCAGACTCATTCACTTTCTAGCTTGAGAGATCACAGCAGATACTTCACTTGGAAACATTTATCATTGCGCACTTGTCTGATCAAATATATGACTGCCTTCTGCAAAAATGCACCAGAATACTGAGAGACTTTAGAATGTTTTGTTTTATCGTAACAGATAAACCTACCAATGAAGCATTGCAACAATTATAAAAACATTAAGTTTTACAGTGTCAGTGTATTACAATGAGCAATGGCACATTTCAAAAACAGAATAAGCTGTTCCCAATCTTACCATCCAACCTTGGAAACGAGAAAGTTGGCAAGAGTTGCACTTTCAGAAAAAAATAGAACAACACCGCAAAGGCATTCATGTAAATTAGAAATTGCATGTACTTTTAACATTGACAACATTACACATGAAATGACCTATTTCCCTGACTAACTAACTGACAGGCAATCCACACCCCTCACTTTCGACTTATATTTACCTCGAAGTTGGTGATATTTCTAGCTCAGCTGAACATGGGAATCCTCTCAGGGTTGGCCACAGATGAGAACTGCTACGGTACCAGAAAAGCTGCTAGCACTGAACTCTGTCCTCCAGTCAGCCCACTGCAATTCACCATCTCTCTCAGCACAGTGTCCCAGGATGTCGGCCTGTCTGCCAGCTAGCTGTCACTGATCGTAGCCTGAAGCTCTTTCTCCCAGCTCTCAAAGTTGTCTGTCTCCTACACCCACACAAGCCCTTTTTATGACCTCTTGCTTCCAGTCAAGGGAGATCCTGCCTCTTCCAGATCATACCACTGAAAACCTCATGGTCGCATTGTGCTATTCCTGCCTTCACCAGCTGCATTTCTGCAGCTAAATGTTACATTTATTTTTTACGCTTCCTGCGCTAGAGCAGAGCAGAATTTCATACTTGTTCAACCTCACTGAGATCGTTCTGCACATTTCAATCCATTTTACAAAACACAATGTATTTTCCAAAATCATTTTCAGACCATTTCCACATAGACTCATTTGCATTAACTGTTATTAAGGGCATGATACATGTTCATATGTCAGTATTAGTTTTAATGCAAATCTGTCAATGGAAATACCATCCTGAAATAATATAGAATTTTGAGCATGTACATTGCATTTCTGAACTTTGAATTTCCCATCTTGCCTCATTTATTGGCAACCATGTGCATTGCGCATTTATGCATTTCTGCATCTCTGCCTAAGACCCACACTAAAACCCACACTAAAAATAATAAGCCCCTACTACACAGAGCCATACAGGATTTAGCAGAGAAAATTGCAGAATGGGCCACATTACGAGTATGGAGGCAGCCATGCCCTTAATAAGGGCATGGCTGCCTCCATACCGGGCTCCAATACCAGGTTCTGTGAATGAGGAATTACTCGGTCATTCCGATCTTGGAGGACCCGGTAATTCCTCATGCACACAACCATTCCCCATTCCCATTTGAACCCCCATGAGAATGGGGATGGAGCTAATAACGGGCCCGTTAATAACGTTATTTAGCTCCTTGGTCCCCTTGGTCCCCTCGCGGGACCCCGAAAGGATGTCTGGTTTTACCAGACGTCTGTTCCGGGTCCCACTATGGGGACCTCGTAATCAGGCATCCCCGTACCAGCACCATCCATTATGGGTCCGCCAGGGTCGTAATGAGGCCCAATGTCTCCCTGAGGATAAGCAGTCACTTTGGGACTTAGAAGAGAAAATTTAAGAATGTCTCCCCGAGGGTAAGCAGCCGGGTCTGCTGGATATTTTAAATGTGGCACGCACTGTCCGTGCGCATGTTATCAGCACAGTGAGGGGTGTTAAAAATGTATTTATCAACTATTTCAGTCATGGTCTCGGAATAAGAAGATCTATGTGGGCCAGATTGAAAGGAATGAAGGTGGATTCGCTGACAGGCTCATAGAAATAACCCTGTCAAGTGAGAGAGGGTAGTTGTGGGAGACCCGTGTCAATGACTCCCTGGTATGTTTGGAGCCATTTATGCCAACTGGTGGCCTTCGCGCTGAGCCATTGACTATCAGTGTCTGTCCTATGCTGGCTAAGTCTGTTTCTCTATTCTTGCAAAGACTATGAAGATCAGAATGCACCTGACTTCTCAGAAACGTGACGTGGAACACAAATCAGGAAATGCAGGACAAAACAAAAGAACAAGTGTACCGCAAGCGGCACAACGCACCTGACCCCAACAGACAAGACCCGGCCTACGAAAGGGGAGCGGACTCATTTCCCAAATGGGAACAGACTGGCCTTTCCCATTACTAATCTGAACGAAACACCAAAACACGAACATCTCACAACTGGAATGTCTATACTCTTAAAAGTGTCCATGAAAGGTATCTAGGCTAAAAGCAGATAGAGGAGCCTACTCCCATTATTTCCATGTGAACACAAAAGGTACAGACCAGATGAGGGGGATCTTTGACCACCATGCAACACATAAGCATGTCCCAAATGAAAAAATCAGAATGCTGCCCCCCCCACAGATCTTCCTGTACATCTGAAATTGAGAGAAGGACTCACTACATGAGGGTGATTTTGCTTTAATGTAAATATTCTTGGTGGAATCTTCAGCCCTTTCATGACCAGGTCTTCTCTCTTCCTCAAACTCCTTCCGATTTCCTGCTACGCATTGCCCGCTGAAGTCCCATGATTAGAGCCAGCACCCTCAACCACACTAGCAGCACCCCACAGCACATCTGCACTGCTGAACTGGAGGGAAAGGAGCAGGGTCTCTGCGAATGGGATTTTGCTTTAAGATACATATTCCTTGTGCCAATTTCATCCCTTTTCTGACCACGCTTCCCTCTCCCACCCCACTCCTAAAAAGCCTTGTGGGCTCCCTGTCATAAATCGTGTGCCGAAGTCATGTGATCTCACCGGAGTGCACAAGGGATGAATGTGCAGCCTGCGAAGGGCAAACGATGATGTCTGTTTGATTTAGCTCTCTTGCCTTGTCCTGTAACCCAGCCAGGCCTGAGCTCAGACTTCTCCTTAATCAGGGAAGCCACCCTACTATGATTTTGATCTCTGATGTCTCACAAGAATGTTTGCCCCACTGTGATTTTGCGTCCTAGTATCTCATTGCAGTCCTTTCTCTGTTCTGAAAATATCAAAGACGTAGAAGTTAGCCTACCAATTAAAGGGTCTTCTTGAAAGGTTAGAAGGACATTTTGCAGAAACAACTGATAAGCAGAAAACATAGAGTAGTTAAATGAAGTCAGATAAAGCACTAGACGAAATGATATAATATGATAGGTTATTTATTACACGCTTAATACCCAGAGGTTTCTAAGCGCAGACCCGGGGTTTGAACCTGTGTTGCACCGTGTCGTCTTGTTTCCAAGGTGAGCACATTGCTCCTGAGCTATCCTCCCGAGACTAAATTGTTCACAAAAGGCCTACGTTGATAAACAACAGACAATCTGTATACAAGCACTTTGGCAAAGTAGCAATGGTGTTGATAGCAAACAAAGGTGGCTAATTGTATCAACTCAATTCATGGCTTTAATGGGGTTGTACATGATTCAAAGATCATAGGTCAAACATTTCTATACTGTGTTCTAATTTGAAAAGACATCCTAACATCATGGGATACAACTAAATCAAACAGGTCCTCAGCCAGTCTAATTTGCCAGCACTCGACTTACAATAATACACGCAATTACAAATGTACTGAATGCTAAAAAACTTGAAAGCAGCAGGGCCTACATTTATATACTTATAAAATACTACATTTTGAATTTTGAGAATAATTTGTAAAATAACTGTCATTGAAATCATGGCAGATCGGTTCCCTTCAGGAAACTGGAAATGCTGTGAATCTTGACGTAAAACCACCCTTAATGTTTTCTTGAACAAAGAAAATATCCAACGGCTACGTGGCCCTATCATTGTGAGCTCAATGGGCATGAACACAGAATCAATTAGCCAGCTACTATTAACCTGGTGGAAGGTTGAGGCCAAAGTGTGTAGATACCGGCAGTCAATACTGAAAAAGCTAATTGGATCTACCTTTGATAGACTTCAAATATGGTGGGGTTTTTGTGAGGCCTCTATTACAAGTATGGTGTCTTTGCAAAGGAAGCTTAAAGCCATCATCAAGAATGAGTTGGATGAGCAAATAAGTGCCCTACGAATGCACAATACAAAATAAAATAAATATAAAAATGCAGGATCCCAAGGCATGGGTCCCCTTTGCAGCCTCTGCTGCTCCTAATGAAATGAAAATAAAATATTTTATGTATATCACACTCATACACAAGTGTTTCAGAGCGTGACCAGGCAAAGGTTTGGGAACAGAGGAGAACAAAAACAACGATCTTACTAGGCTCAGTGACTTTAAGAGCGTGCAAGTGCATGGGAAAGGGAAAAAGGGGAAAGCGCATGGGAGGGGGAAGAAGTGGAAAGTGCAGAACAGAATAGAGAACAGAATAAATAATAATAAGTAAAACAAATAAATAAATAAGGGCTATAAACAGTGGTAGTGCAGCCAGCAAGTGGCAAAGTGCTAGGTTAGTCAGATATGGTGTATCTGATAAGTGCAGACGAAAAAGTGGGTGGCGGACTGTATGGGTACGGATACAGACCCCAGTGCAAGAGGTCGCCCAGAGGCAGTGCCGGAGAGAGGCAGGGTGAGCAGGTACCTGGGCCCGGAGAACAGAGGGTGGCCAGGTGCACGGTGCCACGGGAGCAAGCAGATCAGTAGGGGAGAAGAGGTGCAAAGGCAGAAGCGAAGAGGAAGGTCTGGATCTGATTTCGGAACCAGAGATGGTTCTCCTCAAGTTTCAAGGTGGCAGGGAGGCTGTTCCAAAGGGAGGCCCCAGCCGAAGACAGAGATCTACCCAAGCTCATTTCTTTGAAAAATGACTGACCCTGATGGAGTTAGAAGAAGAAGAGCGAAAGGCTCGAGAGGAGAGGTAATTACGGGGGGATATTTGAAGGTATTTTAGACCCAGGCCCCAGAAAGCCTTGTGGACAATGCAGAGGGTTTTAAATGTAATCCTTGCATCCACTGGGAGCCAATGAAGGGATTGCAGAGCTGGAGAGATACGAGTGAGATTCCTCACATACATAGACCACTTTGCAGCTAACTGCTTATCTGTGTATTATTATTATGGTTACAACTTGAATACAGGTACAAAGAGGCAATCACACAGAAGTATCATTAAAAATGGCATAATTTTGATGGCACATACTTTATGCAATTAATGCAAGTTTTAAATGTTAAAGGGCATTTACCACTAACGAGAGTAAGAAGAATACATTGCATTACAATTAATGTTTTATCACTTCCTGTTTTAAGAGTTCTTTGAAAGAATGATAACGTTGTATTGGTCAATATTTATGGTCCAACAAGAATGCCTTTATCGCTTCTTATGAAGTCACCGATCAGAAAATGGGAACTGGGGTGAAGGAGGAAGCCATCTGCTCCTCAATACCAACCCAAGAGGTTGTATATATAGGATTCCCAGTCTCCTCATCGAGACACTCTGCACCTCCAGCGACCATCAGGATCAGGGAACTAAGACAGAACAACATAGTGGAAAACATCCCCCTCCCAATTCAGCAGAAGGATTATGCAAACATAATATTTATTTTCCCATACCACCTTACTGGAAACACTAACTCCACACTCCCTAGAAAAAGGGAGGAAAAAAGCCACCAGGTATTCAGAAATACCTAGACGTAATCCCTTCCATATGCAGAAAACATTGATACGCTGGGAGAGATATACCAAAGCAAATTCCCGACCACATGGCATGGATTCAAAACAGCCACCAGCATTTTAAAACTATCCATCGCGCTGAGTCTCAATCTAAATACGAGCACTTCAGGGAACCACCAGATCATCTCAGCCAACCGGGGGGAGTAGAAACCTTGTACAAGTAATATAAAAGAGGTGTGAAGGGACGAGCTATACCAGAGGAAGCTCCGAGAGAGCTAGAGGGACCAGATGCCATACCACTGCCATACCACTGCAGAGACCATTGTACCAGATTGTACCGGTCCCAACAAACTAAGGTGGATAGAGTTAATAAAGGAAGGACAAGGAAGACGTGGAGGAAGAAATGCTTGTAGTAAGACAGTGTTTGGCATTGGAGGAGGGAAAGTGAAGAGAGAACAATAGACAGACATACAGAGGAAGGAGGAGGAAATAATTAGAAGAGGGAGGAGAGACAGGGTAGAACAAGTGACAAGAGTTTGGCATTGGAGGAGAGATGGAGAGGACAGATAGAGTGTGTGAGAGAGACAGAAAGTGACAGGGAAAGGAGAATAAAGTGGTCTTGGGAGTGATAGGTTGTCACATTGGATGAGAGATAAAGAAGGAGGAAGGAGAAAGAGTGTTAAAACAGGGGGAGGGTTAAGAGAAGGAAAATTAGAAGCAGGGAAAGGTTGGATGGTAATTGACAGAGCAGTCCAAAGTAAACAACCAGCATTGTGTCCCCAGGTTATGAGACCAGGGGGGCTGGAGTTGGGGTTCATCAAAGGTACAATAAATATTTAGAGCCTTGTTGACCTGGACCCATTGGTAGGACCAAAGATGTAAGACACTGACAGAGAGTGAGAGAGGAGATACCAGATATCTGGGAGCCATAGTATAGACTCTGGTGGCACTGCAAAGCCAACCAAGGATATAGTCTAAATAACACTTGCTTACTGAGAACCTAAACCAGGAAGGTTCATTGAGAACAGAGCCAGTCAGAAGGGCTCACTGAGAATCTGAGCAAGGAAACCTGCTTGCAGATCAGGGCCAGGAGGGTTCACTGAGAGCCTGAGCCTGGAGTGATCAACCAGAATCCAGAGCTTGTGGGGGAGCTCTTGGATAACCTGAGCTGGTAAGTAGTTTAGAACTCTGCACACCACCATTGGCCTGGGAGGAGGACAAGCGTGAGAAAAATGACTGCAGCATGAAAACACTCCTGGGACAGATGGTGAGGAAATCAACTCTCATGTGAAAGTCAATCCAGGGGTGGGGGCAACACTCACCGGCAACCTCTTTCAATCTCCCTTAGGACTTGGGGGCCTGACAATAACTTTGGGTAACTTTGTGAGAATTACACAAGAACTGTGTGTGACTCTGTGTGAAGCATTGAGGACTACAAAACCCTGATTGTGAGTTGTTGTAGGGTAGAGAACTTGGAGTCAGGAACAGCGCACAGCCTTAGATCATTTAACTAAATAATTTGTGTTTTCCTTGAAACTCTTCACTGTTACATTGAGTCATAGTACTTTTTTATAAGAACATATCCCTGATAGAGCTGATAGGCTTGACTCCAACCTATGTGTTTGACAATATCAAATGATAGTTTACTCAAAACCTGTCAGTCACAGGTTTCTGGTCAGCATCTGGTTTGTCATAGCCGGGTAAACAGATCTTCAAACGTCGGGAAAATAAGGGGATTGTAAAATGCGATTTATATATGTATTGCTGGCCCTTTTGGATGGATAGTCTACAGTTTTCTATAATTAGATGCTTGTCAGACCAAAATATGTACTTAAAGGCACTGCTCTATCCCGATGAGCCCAAATGCTCCTTGCCTAGGATCACACACATGTTTTCAAAATGTACACTGTAAAGTACTGCAATGCCGGAGTAATTTCTGGCTTTATATTAAGTAGTCACACAATACACCAATTTGGGGGGATCCTACATACCTAGAGCACTTCTTTTGAATACCCAAGGAATATTTTCCAGTCAAAATAGTGTTGCAAGATGCCCAGAGCAATGCGAGTGGTTAGGATTAATTCAAAACATTCTACCCATCACTTTTGTGGTTACAGTTTGTCTCACTATGTGAGAGAGGGTATGCCCAGACGTGGGTCCCTTTCTCGCTGTGCCATAAGGAACCAAGCTGTACCATACTGAGGAGGCCCAACAAGGCCGAGACATGCCTGGCATTGCTTGTGTTTCCATGCAGAGGGGACCTGGACTAGCATCTCAGGCTGGGCTGCTACCATTGGGATTAAACGATGGACACTGTTTATACTTCGCCAGTGTACTTATTGGACAGTCTCCCCTCTCAGGCCATTTTTGCTGATTTAAAAAAAAAAATCTGATGCTCTTTTGTTTTGTGCCAAACTTATATATGAAGATGTGTCCACTTACTGTACATATATTTATAGGTTCCAGCTTTTGATTTTCACAGTGAGGTCAGAAGCTCCCACACTTGGGGAAATTATGGGAGCTGTACCCATCCCCAGGGCGGAATTCCACATTTTACGGCACATTTTATAGCAGGAATAGGGGAAAAAAGCCATATAATTTACAGGAAATGTAGAAACATATCTCAGCAATAGTTACCTAACCTGATCATCTGAATCCGAGTGATTTGCACGGGGGTGAAAGTACAGCGGGCAAATCGTTCGCATGAGAAAGGTGCAAACTACCGTAGTTGCACCTTTCTCATGCAAACACTCATACATTCTCACACCCACACACACACACACAACACACACAACACACCCATAACACACCTCCCACCCACACCCTCAGCACATCCCCACCCACACCCCCAACATAAACAAACCCCACTTACCTTCATCTTCACGCTGGTTCCCTGCAGTGCCAGTTCCCTTTCACTTCCGTGATCGGGAACCGGCGCTGCAGGGTCCTTTTCTTATCTTTTTTTTTATTTGTAACGGAAGGCTGCGGGGCTGTTCCCCACAATCCCCGTTCACTATACCATGAAGTATAGTGAGCGGGGCGATGCGGGGGACACCCCAGCAGCCCCGTTTTTTTTTTCAATGCTACCACCAAAGGTTCGAACTTTTGGTGTTCGAACCTGGGTGGTAGCATTTTAGAACTTTTGGTCAATGCAACCATTTATTTTAGGTCATTTCAACCTAAACCGATCAGCTGATGTTGCAATATGCTGCTTTAGGATCCCCTACCTCCCCTTTAATTCCAGTGCCCTGCAAAAGAGCATTGGCCTGCTCACCCCCTACAATCACGGCTCAGGTGGTACATGGATGAGAACCCCTTCTCATTTTGAAGTGAGTAGTACTTGCAGAAGAAATGGAAATTCCTGCATGTTTTGAACCTGATCATTCTGTCCGTATCCGAAGGAAGAAGCAAATCAAATATGAAGCAGATGATGAGTCTATTGAAAGTCCCAAAGAAAAATTCAAAATTAACTTTTTCTTTGCCATCATTGACAGACTTTGAATCTGTAGAAGAGAAATGTACTCAATTGCATCAAATAAGTTCTGTGTTTGGCTGCCTCTATAACATACACAGTTTGAATACTAAGTTGGCACATCAAATCTTTTACCACTGCTTGAGGCTAGAGGTCAATTTACTAAATCTGGACTCAAAGGACATTAATGTATCAGAGTCATTGCAAGAAGAGTTCCAAATTGTTCATCCCCACAAGAAGTACTGGCATGTGTATACAATAATAATTTGGCAGAGAGTATCCCCAGCATGTGTACTGCTCTCCGAATTCTCTTGACCCTGCCTGTTTCAGTGGCAAGTGAGGAAAGGAGCTTTTCAAAGCTAAAGTTTATCAGAAGATATATTCGATCTTCGATGATGCAACAAAAACTTGTTGGGCTAGCAACCCTGACAATAGAGCATGATATTGCGCAAAATATTGATATCAAGAACCTTGTGTCTACATTTGTGAAAATGAAAGCTCAGAAAGTTAATTTCTAATGTGTGTGCATTTTCACTTGTTTAACACATCTGGTACGAAGTAACATGCATGCCAAGAATTGTGTGTTTTATATGTCTGAGTTACCAAAGGCATCATATACGATACATTATGGGTTTGGTGACCCAGACACATATGTTTCATGGTTTATGTCAACAGGTGCCCACCAATTCTTCTCCAGTGTTTCTTGGTGTTGGAGAGTCACACACTATTTTTCACTTTTCTAGGTGTTTTAAGACTATTAATAAGAGACATATTGCACATTATTGTTGACTTTATACATATCATACTTAGCAAGCAGTGGGACCCAACCGGTTTAGTATTTTGTATCAGGTAGTGATCCTTATGTGCTCAAAGGTGTCTAGTATGTATTACCAAAATAGTTTTCCTAGTACGTATTGTATTGAATATATATAATTTACCGAAAGGATTAGATCCACATGCTTCAGTATTACCTTTGTTGTTGCTATAGTATAATTGACTGGTTTAATAACCCTATATTTATAAAACACAAGGGATTCAGCAATCAGTAACAAAATGGGGAGAGTTGGATGCGAAGGGTTAGGACCCCGAGTGGGAGGGGTGCCAATCTGACACTTTGCCTGAGGTGGCAAAATTCATTGCACCGGCCCTGTGGACCCCTTTTGCAATGGCGCATGCAGGCTATAAAACGGTGGTGTGGAACGTTGCCCAGAGCAATGCCAGTGGTTCGGATTAATTGAAAACCTTTCACCCATCACTTTTGTGATTACAGTAAAAATACACAGACACCTAAGTAACATGCAGGTTGATTTCTGCCTGTCTGCACAATTAACTGTACTCTTATAAGAGTATGAGTAATTCTATATTTTCGGCCTGCCTGCACACATCAAATTGAAAATTGCATTCAAGAAAAGGCATAACAGGTGAAGGTGCTACATACTCGAACACAGTCACATGTGTGATGCAATTTCACAATTTTTCCAAACATTACATGAAAAGAAGTGAAGGACAGGAGGAAAAGAACCCAACCTACATATGGATTAAAGACGGTATGTTGCTACCAATCAAAGATGTACAGGTTCCTGGGGATTGATGGTTACTTCAATACCCACCACACAATATCACACAGCACAGTGTAGAGAAGAAGACGCTAACATAGCCCCATAATAGCTTGCAGTGCAAGGATGAGAATCATTTGGTACTTGATGTGTATGACAACAGAGGAGAAGGTACTGATCACTGCAGAACAGGGGTGTTGCTAGGTCTGGAAAAGATCAGGGGCTAAGCTAATGTTTGGCCGTGCAGGATTCAGGGCTAGCTGTAGCCTTTTGTTTGTAGTCCCCAAGCTTCTATCTGGGGCTATAACCAAAAGATCCTGGCTATAGCCCTGTGAGCCCCCCTAGCAACACCTCTGCTGCAGAACATAGTCTTCTTAGCTCCACGTACAAAGCCACTGTCTCTGGCTCAGCAGAACACTTTTTAATATGATTAGTATTGAGAGAATAATTGTCGCTGAAGTGTCGCTCAATAAATCATCCCAGAATACGTTAGCTCAGAATATGAGATCCTACAAATAATTTGATAGGAAAAGCTGATCACAGAAGTAAAAACAGGAAAGCAGCTGACTTTTCTAGGACTGACATAGAGATTAGGAGCACTCTCATTTTTGGTTTTACAAACACACACACACACACCTATACGCCTAATATATATGTTCTAAAACTACTTGTGCAGGTACTGCACTAATGTTGACATGTGCCGCGCTATAGAATTTAAGAACAACAATAGATGGGTGAACACGTGAGTAGCTACATCGGGCTGTGAGATGCAGACTCTCTAGTTAGAAAAGTCCAATGATTAATATCATGCCAGGCACTTTTATGATCTGTGCACAGTTTACTT
Source organism: Ambystoma mexicanum (assembly GCF_040938575.1). Taxonomy (NCBI): domain Eukaryota; kingdom Metazoa; phylum Chordata; class Amphibia; order Caudata; family Ambystomatidae; genus Ambystoma; species Ambystoma mexicanum. The sequence goes on from NC_090937.1 coordinate 1,535,068,452, forward strand.
GGTAAGGTCTTACACATGATTGCTTTGGAAAAGAGTTCTAGATATGTAATTGAGGACCTTAAAAAAGTATCTCTTTGGATAATACTGAGTTATCCTTGGAGTAAAAGTGCCTTTGATAGATTGAATTTTAGAGATCCAAGAGCAGAGAGGAATAGACAGATACAATGGTTGAGCTTGGTACAGAGAGTTATTTTACTAAGGCACAGAGTGAGTGGGTGGAGTCAGAGGCAGATTTAAGGCAAAGGGCCCAATGGGTAAAAATGACAGAGGGCGGCCGGTGGGCGGGTCATGGAGCCAGAGTCTAGAGTGGGCGGAGTTGCACAATGACAAACTGTATGGACAAACGCTAAATTTGGTTTCATTTGTGTGGCTTACAGTTATCTGTGTTTGGGTGTCTGACTCCAGCTAGAGACACCTGGGCCTCCTCGCCACATTTTGCTGTCAGTGGTGGTAATATTGAATGATCAAGTCTGAAGCTTATGTTGGAAATGATAGGGTTCAAGACAATGGGTAATAACATGGGCAATGGGAAGGGACATTATAGGTGGTGATAATTCCTAGAGCATGCAGAAACATTCTGTACATGTCCCCGGTTTTCTTACCCAACACACTTGAAATGCCATTGAATATCCAAACATACAAGGGGTTACCTTTTTTGTAGGTGCTGCTTGTGGCACTTGAAAGGGCTCTTAACTCCAACCCACCACCTCCATAGCTCCTCCAGTGCACCGGGCCCTGCTGCAGGGCAGTGAATGGAAATGGAGAGGGAATAATGGCAGGATACTGAGGGAGTAAAGTACAGAAGGAGCAGGTAACATGGACACTGATGGGACAGAAGAGTAAAGAATTAAGGAGGGCAAATGATTTGTGAGGGGGAGATTGAGAGTGAGAGTAGGCAGGAGAGTAGGTGATTGAAGGGAGCCAGCTGAGGGTAAATGAGTTAATGGGTGCAGAAAATTAAAGAGTGCAGGAGAATAGGGCAAGTTAATGAGGCACGAGAGTGAGGGAACATGCAGGGTAAATAGGATTAAAGGGAGGAGAAATAGAGAGCAGGGGTTCAGGAGTGTATGGCGAATTGGAAATAATATGAGGTTTAAAGAGTCATGGAGAAATGAGGACTGAGGGAGGGCAGGATAAAGTGAGAGAAGGGAGGCAGGTAGGTGAGGAATGGGGAGTTGGGGGCGACCAATGTAAAAGCAAATGGTGTGTGACGTGGGTAAACGAGGGACGGAAAGAATCAGTGAAGGAAAGCAGGTAGTATGTGAATAGCAGCAAAATGGGGTAGAGAGTGGGTTCTTTACAACAATGAACCTTTGGCAGAAATGGAGAAAGAAAAAGGCAGGAGGATTAAGGGAATGAGGAAAGAACAGGGGTCAACATAGTGGCCAAAAAGTAAGTGCAGGAAAGGGTGGGATACTGGAGAGGAAATTGCTAGTAAGGAAAAATGGGGTCAAACAGAATGCTGTATAGGAGAACAAGGATGCAGGAGGGAAAGGAGTAAAACGGGAGCCTATTTGTGATGCCAGGTGGGCAGGTGATTGGCCCAGCTGCCCACCTATATACAGTCCCAATTAAAATGCAGCCACCTAGATAAGGTTGTATTGAAATGGCCCAGAATGATCCACATGGTTGATGAAAATACCACTTGTGCGAGTTCTCTGTGTTCGCGTTATACTAAGTTGCCAGCTAAACAAGCCCTAATGAAATCCAAGGTCAATGAACAGGGCTAAGTGAGTCTGCAGGGTGGCCAACCATCCCACATGTTGTTGTAATGTCCTAACTTCATGGCCTGCGTCCCGTTTCTCGCACACAGCCCACTGGGACAGGAATAAGCTCTGACATTTCTCCTCTGGAGGAGGATCAGCTGTCCAAAGTCTTCCCAGACAACATTTCGTGTTACAGTTAACTGCACAGGGAAGCACTGCGCCTTTCTCACTGCTCCCCCAGCACCCACAGGTTCAGAATTGTGTGTCACGATGCCCGCTCCCGGGGAGCCGGCTCAGGCCCTGCGTCCCCGAAAGCGGACATCAAGTCCCAGGGGAAGGTCCCAGCAACCCCTTATAGGGGCCCTTTGGACAGCATCCTGGGACCTATGGTGCCAGGCTCATAGAAAACGTCAGTCCTGGCGCCATAGGCGCCAGGCTCCTTATGAAAGTGTTTGGGTGCACTTACCTGATGCAGACCATGCTGCAGAACCCCGGCCTCCTTGAGGCCTGAAAGGAACTACTTTACCTGTGGGACTCATTTACCACCCGGGCGTGGTCGGGGAAGGATACATACCTGATTGGAGGAAGGACACATTCTAGGAACTTCTTCCAAGGCTATTTAAACCACACCCGATCAGCCACACGTGCTTCGCGTTGTTCTGCATCTAGCAGCTGGACGCTCACCGTGTCTGCTCCTGCATCTTGACTTCTGCCACACCTGCCAGCATCCTGAATCACCTGCAAAGGAAGGGAACAAGAGAACAAAAGAAGGAAAAGGCCTCACCCGCTAAATCTGCATCCCAGAGACATTTTGCCGACAATCCTGAAAGGGAAGACATTTATTTTTAAAAGCACATCGCATCGATCGCTGCAGCGCCGCATTCTACTCACCTTTACAGGGCGCCTCCATGTTCAGCAGCGACCATCCGATTAGCAGTCGCGCCCCCGCGCCTAGGGAGAAAAAGACAAGAACAAAGGTGAGAGAAAGAAGGGAAAAGGGAAGCTAAAACTCCATGTCAAGACTTACCTGTTGGGTCATTCCCTTTTCATTTCGGGTCCGCGCCGCATCCAGGCATTTTCGGACCCCGGAAAAAGACATCAGCGTTAATGAGTGAATGAAAAGACATTACCAAAACACTCATTAAAGACTTACCTGATTTCCACAAGGATTTCACCGCTCACCTCGGGACGGTGCCTGTTCCCCGGCATTCCGTACCCCGGCCCCTATGGGGAAAAAGACATTAGCATTAGAACATTAATGCATGGACACAAGGGGAACCACTTATAGAAAAACTTACCTGGAAGCCAAGCAAGTTTGGTTCTCACCCATCCGAAAATCCAGTGACGTAACTGGATACCAACGCGCCCCTGCATCAGAAGCAGGATGGAGAGCTCGTCCTTCCAGACCCTAAGGTCAGACGCTACGGGGCAGCACAGAAGGGTTTTGAGGAGGGTGAGAGGGGTAAGTGGGAGGCCGATTGCATTACCCCGCAGACAGTTAAAACCCTATTCTCACCTACAGAAGGATACTTCTGCGAGTCAGACAAGCCAGATCTGGGGCCCGGTCCAGTCCATCTTCCGAACCCTGGGCATCACCTTAGACGAGGTCACAGCAGCGCGAACCAGGCCAGCGCCCCTGTGGGAGTCAGGTGAGCATTACAGAACGCGAAGCCTTCCTACAAATTCCCACCCAGGCGCTACGGAAACTTCTGAGACTGATCAGTTGGCCCAATTACTGGGGGCATTACGGGCCGAAATACATGCCGATCGTCAAGAGACTAATGACCTCAAGAGGGAATTAATAATATCAAAGGAAAGAACTGATGACCTGGCCAGACAGCTTTTGCAAGGTCAAGCTGGACAAACTCCTCTACCCTGTTCCGGAGAGAACCCCGCTCCTGTGATTCCCATTAACCCTGTGCAGATTAATCTACCTGGAAACATGCGGCTGGCCCCACCTGAACGCTTTGCTGGGGACCCCAAACGATTCGCCGTATTCATGAATCAGTGTCGTTTGCACTTCCTATGCAGACCTGGGGCCTTCCCTAATGATCAGACCAAAGTAGCCTTTGTATTGTCATATCTCAGCGGCTGCGCTGCCGATTGGTCAGTTCCACTGGTTACTCAAGATGACCCGATTCTCCGTGATTTTCAAGGATTTCAAGCAAGCATGGAAAGGTTATTTGCTCGACACTCTCAGGGGCAGGCTCTGGATTACGAACTTCTATCCCTGTGACAGGGCAATCAGGACCTCCTATCCTATATTGCAACCTTTAATAGACTAATTGTGGAAACGGGATGGCCAGAGGATAAAAGAGTCACGTTATTTTATCGAGGTCTATGGGGAGAACTTAAAGATGTCTTGGCCCAAGTTGTAAATCCGCCCCAAGAATGCACAGAATATATAGACTTAGCGGTCCAATTGGATCACAGACTTCAAAACAGAAAAACACATCGGTCCAGGTTTGAGACCCGGGTGTTGGTCAAGATCCACGCTAACCCCAAGGGAGTTGATGTCTCTGAGCCTATGCAAATTGGAGGGGTTAAAGAACCCTTAACTCAAAAGGAACGTGAAAGGATGCGGCAGTTAAAATTATGTCTTTATTGTGGGAACTCTGGACACTTTCTACGAGATTGCCCGGCAAAACCGCCCCGAAAAGCGGTAGGAGCCGCTGATAAAAACCATGAAGACTCTGTTTCGGGAAACGACTCAGCCCGACAAGCATAGGGGTCCGCTTGCTGAGCTTGAAAACTAACTCTCAGACCTCGCATTTCATTGTGCCAATGGTTCTCGTAGATCCAGAAAAGCCTAAGCGGTTGCATGCAATAAAGGCATACATCGATAGTGGGGCTATTGGAAACTATGTGGATCGTGAATTGGCCTCTAGGATTAACCTCCCTCTCCGTCCTAAAACCAGCAAAGATGTCATCACCACAGTCGATGGAACTGAAATTGCCTCTGGACCGGTAACACATTCCACTACTGGGGTGACTCTTATTGGTCCTGACGGCCATCGGGAGGCAGTTGTGTTTGATGTAATCAAGGCTCCACAGTTTCAGGTTATTCTTGGAATTCCTTGGTTAGAGACACATAATCCTCGAATTGATTGGCGAGCTAAGAGAATAACCTTCCCGGATTGTGCACAAACATGCTATCCAGAAAACCTGAAGATTAATCTAGCATCTGTAACCTCTGCCTCCATGCAATTACCTCCGGAATACCAAGACTTTCAGGACGTTTTCCAAAAGGAACAGGCCAACGCGTTACCTCCTCACCGATCGTACGATTGCCAAATCGATCTGGTGCCCGGGACACAACCCCCTTGTAGGAGGATTTATGCCCTTACCGAACCTGAGAACCTGCATTTGAGACAATATTTGGATCAATACCTCGCCAATGGTTTTATTCACCCGTCAAAGTCCCTGGCATCCTCTGCTTTGTTCTTCGTGCCTAAAAAAGAAGGCGACCTTAGAACTTGTATCGATTACCGCGCATTGAACCAGATAACGGTTAAAAACCGTTATCCTCTGCCTCTAATTCCTGAACTCCTTGACCAGGTGAAGGACGCTTGCATATACACCAAGTTAGACCTCGGGGGGGCATATCATCTGGTGCGAGTAAAAGAAGGCGACGAATGGATAACAGCCTTCCGTACAAAATATGGATTATTCGAATACCAGGTGGTGCCTTTCGGGTTGTGCAATGCGCCTGCTGCCTTCCAGTTCTTCATGAATGATGTCCTTTGGGAACTCATCAATGTTTGTGTTGTCGTCTATATTGATGACATTCTAGTGTACTCCTCTTCGGAATCTGATCACAGAAAACACGTTAGGGCAGTTCTGGAAAAACTGCGCCAACACAAACTATTTGCTAAACTGGAGAAATGTGTTTTTCATACCACAGAAGTTGAGTTTCTCGGTTTCATCCTGACACCCAAAGGAGTCCGAATGGACTCAAGAAAAGTGGATGCCATCCTCAAATGGCCATCACCTAGCTCTGTAAAAGGGGTTCAAAGCATGCTCGGCTTTGCTAATTTCTATCGCAGGTTTATCCCGGAATTTTCACGCATAGTACAACCCATTACTGCACTCTTGAGGAAAAATAAACGTTTTGAATGGTCTGAAGAAGCCGAGCAGGCCTTCCAGGATTTAAAAGCTAAGTTTACCTCCGCACCTACATTGAAACACCCACGTCCAGATCTCCCGTATGTCGTCGAAACTGACGCATCCAGCCTAGCCATGGGAGCAGTTCTGTCTCCAAGAGATCCTGAAACCAACCAGCTGCATCCCGTAGCATTTTGGTCCAGAAAATTCTCGGCACCAGAGATTAATTACGCAATCACTGACAAAGAACTGTTATCCATAAAGCCTGGCGGCATTACCTGCTTGGCGCTCGACATACCATCACGGTGATCACTGATCACCGGAATTTACAGTATTTGAAAACCGCCAAGGCTCAGTCATCACGGCAGCTCCGATGGGCTCTGTTTTTCGCTGAATTTGATTTTGTGATTACCTATCGACCTGGCTGCAAGAACGGCAAAGCAGACGCCTTATCCCGAATTGGAATGGGAGAATCTGATACAAACTCAGAACCAGTACCAATAATTCCCGAACAGAGAATTCTAGGCATGACTTCGTTACAGACGCTTGAAGACATTCAAGTCAGAGTGAAACAGCTCCTGGACGCTACAGTCCTACAGGATTGGATACAAAAGGGATCAGACTTTACCATAGATAATGGTTTACCTTATTACCAAGGACGCTTATTCCTGCCGCACAAGGATTTACACGAACTAGTTATTTCAGGTTATCATGATACATTAATAGAGGGACACCCCGGTATTGCCAAGACAATGGAAAAGGTGAAACGACAATTCTGGTGGCCCTCTTGGCTAAATCTTTTGTGATGTCCTGTGGTGTTTGCGCCCAAAATAAAGGTCAAAAGAAAAGACCAGCTGGTCTCCTTCAACCTCTAGACATCCCGCCAGCACCCTGGCACACCCTATAAATGGATTTTATTACGGACTTGCCTCCTTGTTCGGGATACAATACGATTCTGGTAATTGTGGATATGTTTTCCAAAATGGCCCACTTCATTCCTTTGAAAGGTTTACCTTCAGCTTCTGTCCTAGCCAAAGAATTCCTCGAAAATATTGTTCGGCTACATGGATTCCCGTCTATACTAATCTCTGACCGGGGAAGCCAATTCATTTCCCACTTCTGGCGCAAATGTTGTCAAATGGCACAAATCGATGTAAGATTATCGACCAGTCACCACCCTCAGACCGATGGTCAGACCGAGAGGACAAATCAGACCCTTGAGCAGTACTTACGGTGTATGTTACAGCAATCTGAAAGCAACTGGAAAGACATTCTTTGGATAGCCGAATACGCATATAATAATTCGGTACACTCTGGAACTGGCCATAGTCCTTTTTATACCTTGTTTGGACATCACCCTCGAACCTCAAACCTCGACTCACCTCAGAACCTCGGAGTGCCCGCAGTAGAACATCTGCATTCTACCATTACCCGAGCCTTCAAAGAGGCAACCACGCATTTACAACAAGCCAAGAGAAAATACAAGGAGAATGCTGACCTACATCGGAGTGAAGCACCTCCGTATCAGATTGGGGATCAAGTGTGGTTAGCTACCAGACATTTACCGCTCAAAGGGCCACGAACTTTTAACCCAAAATATCTGGGACCTTATTCTATTACGGCAATAATTAACCCAGTAGCGGTTAAACTTGATTTACCAGCTAATATGCGAATTCACCCTGTTTTTCATGTGTCACTTCTGAAACCAGTGGTACCCGGAACCCGACTACTCAAACGTCCAGAACCTATTCAAATAGAAGGGGAACCCGAATTCGAAGTGAAGAACATTTTAGATTAAAAAATGTTTAGGTCAAAGCTTTTCTACCTAATTGATTGGAAGGGGTACGGACCTCAGGAGAGGTCGTGGGAACCCAGTGACCATATGCATGCACCTTGATTAGTCAGGAAATTCCACCGACTCTTCCCAAACAAACCAAAACCCCCGGAGGGGACAACCTTGGGAGGGGCCTTGGGGGGGAGTGCTGTCACGATGCCCGCTCCCGGGGAGCCGGCTCAGGCCCTGCGTCCCCAAAAGTGGACATCAAGTCCCCAGAGAAGGTCCCAGCAACCCCTTATAGGGGCCCTTTGGACAGCGTCCTGGCGCCTATGGTGCCAGGCTCATAGAAAACGTCAGTCCTGGCGCCATAGGCGCCAGGCTAATTATGAAAGTGTTTGGGTGCACTTACCTGATGCAGACCATGCTGCAGAACCCCGGCCTCCTTGAGGCCTGAAAGGAACTACTTTACCTGTGGGACTCATTTACCACCCGGGCGTGGTCGGGGAAGGATACATACCTGATTGGAGGAAGGACACATTCTAGGAACTTCTTCCAAGGCTATTTAAACCACACCCGATCAGCCACACGTGCTTCGTGTTGTTCTGCATCTAGCAGCTGGACGCTCACCGTGTCTGCTCCTGCATCTTGACTTCTGCCACACCTGCCAGCATCCTGAATCACCTGCAAAGGAAGGGAACAAGAGAACAGAAGAAGGAAAAGGCCTCGCATGCTAAATCTGCATCCCAGAGACATTTCGCCGACAATCCTGAAAGGGAAGACATTAATTTTTTAAAGTACATCGCATCGATCGCTGCAGCGCCGCATTCTACTCACCTTTACAGGGCGCCTCCATGTTCAGCAGCGACCATCCGGATTTGCAGTCGCGCCCCCGCGCCTAGGGAGAAAAAGACAAGAACAAAGGTGAGAGAAAGAAGGGAAAAGGGAAGCTAAAACTCCATGTCAAGACTTACCTGTTGGGTCATTCCCTTTTCATTTCGGGTCCGCGCCGCATCCAGGCATTTTCGGACCCCGGCCCCTAAGGGGAAAAAGACATCAGCGTTAATGAGTGAATGAAAAGACATTACCAAAACACTCATTAAAGACTTACCTGATTTCCACAAGGATTTCACCGCTCACCTCGGGTCGGTGCCAGTTCCCCGGCATTTCGTACCCTGGCCCCTATGGGGAAAAAGACATTAGCATTAGAACATTAATGCATGGACACAAGGGGAACCACTTATAGGAAAACTTACCTGGAAGCCAAGCAAGTTTGGTTCTCACCCATCCGAAAATCCAGTGACGTAACTGGATACCAACGCGCCCCTGCATCAGAGGCAGGATGGAGAGCTCGTCCTTCCAGACCCTAAGGTGAGACGCTACGGGGAAGCACATAAGGGTTTTGAGGAGGGTGAGGGGGGTAAGTGGGTGGCCGATTGCATTACACCGCAGACAGTTAACCCCCTATTCTCACCTACAGAAGGATACTTCTGCGAGTCAGACAAGCCAGATCTGGGGCCCGATCCAGTCCGTCTTCTGAACCCTGCGCATCACCTTAGACGAGGTCACAGCAGCGCAAACCAGGCCAGCGCCCCCGTGGGAGTCAGGTGAGCGTTACATTGTGTCAACCTCATTTAGATAAACCGTTCAAAGGTTGACGACGGAGAAACATAGGGGTGCCTGTGTAAGGACTGTTGTCCCTTAAAAGGTGCGATTGGTAGGTGATAATAAATGAGAGGGGAGTATAACGTTGCATGCTGTGTAAAATAATGCCTCAAGCATATTACCTTATATTGAATGCTCTTTCACTGTGAATACCTTTTTAAAGCTAAATTATGTTGTTTTTAGACCCATATTCCTTTGCAGCCTGCTAGTGCAATTGTGCATTTGGGTTGGTGAAAATAAAGCTATACATGTGTTTTTACTTACCTATTTCTATAACAATGTATATATTGTCAGGTTGGTGTCTTATGTGATCTGTATACTTTTCAACGCATTGATAGAAAATCAAATTATTTCTTTTTTGGAAACCCAAACCTTAAAAAATACTTATGTAACACATCACTAGATAGATATGTAGTCAAGTGCTTAAATCACAGTCTGGGTCCAAATACTGATTTCCACACTTGAACAAAATGTGCAATTCTGGGCAAATAATGTAATCTCACTGTGCCTAATCTGCTGACGTTGCGTTTCACTAGAAAAGATCAAGTTTGCAATTTTTGCTATGAGGAAAAACCCTCTTGGTCTGCTTAACTTTTGAGTTGTTGTATATTAATAATAGTTACAATTTATATTGCATATCACATATTCTCTTTGCTTACAAGTGAAAACATATTTTAATGCCTTTACCAATGGTGTCCTTGAGTATTGGAGACTGATGTCACTGCATGTAATGTTATGTACTGTGATGTCACAACTGATCATGTTAATCCATGTCTTGAAAATTAGGGTTCTGCATATCTTTTGCTGGGCAGTGCGGGAGACACATTAGAACATATCAGTGCCTTGTATGACTATCAGTCCCAGAGTGTTCTGGTTTTGTTGTTCGGGGTATGTTTTCAAGTGCCTCAGGCAGGAGTGGGGCAAGCAGCTGCTCCAATTTTGCAGTCTTACTACACAGCAATGCCTTTCTTTCTTTCATGGCACTGCATGTGCACTTTGCCCTGTGTGCATGTGACAGGCTGCCCTTTTCTGGAAGCTATCACCTTAATCAGTGGTATTTCAACCTTTTCATACAGAGCCCTCTCTCTTGAGTAAAAATAAATAGTTTGAGCCCCCCCCGCCCGACCTGGATAAAGTTGTTCAAGGGAAGAGGGGCGGGCAGGCTGTCTAAAATCCAAGCAGATTTTCGACTGCTTATATTTTTTATTAAAAGGAGTCAACTTAATCCGTTTATATATTAAAAAGTTTCAATTTAATCTTATTTTAAAGAGTCTAGGGGACCCCCTAGACATTCCTTGGCGGGCCAGCCCGCTAGTTTGAAGACACCTGCCTTAACTGAAGATTTTAAATGTGCGCTTTTCAGCAGGTAACAGGTTGCATTTGACAGCACCCAGAATCAAGTAGTAATAGCACCGCTTTGCCTTTTACTCTGGTCTCATCAGCGTTAGCACCGTACTAACTTTTCAGTGACCAATTAGTGTTTCAGCTCCCCTCTGGCTGCCTGCGCCGTGAGATGAAATAGCATTCCTTTGTATCTATTCTTATTTAGGCAACCCAAGGGTGCTACACAGTGCCTTAAGTGGGATGAGAAATCGAGGGTGGGGGTCTCTAAAACTTCACAGCATTTGTATTGGGGGCATGGCCTAAATAGCGATGGCTGGGGCCTAATAAATACCCTTGAAACAAAAACAGCATCACCAAAGTATATGCTCCAAGAATTCCATTTATTCATTAAATTATACTGTTTGCTTAGCTGCCTAAAAAACTAATTTTCATGATATTTGTCAGACTTGTCAGACAAATAACATGCATTACCGACCACTCAGCAGCCCAAAAGCAAATAAAAAAGACATTCTGTTATCTTTGGCCTTGCTGGTGATTAGGACCCTGAGCCATGCCAATGACCAGCCAGTGTCACATATGACTGTGCTATTCGGTAAGTGCTTGGTTTTGTTTCATTGAATAGACGGCTTTCCATATAAAGCCATGTTACCGGCTTTATGTGACAAGCAGCCTATTAAATGAAATAAAAGAAATCCAGCGCCGACAAAAAGGTACAGCCCGGTGCTATTTGGTATGTGCTGGATTGCTTTTGTTTTCTACAGTAGACTGCTTACCACATAAAGCCCGGCTTTCAAGCAGCCTATTGAATGAAAGAACCAGCATATACCAAATAGTACAGTGGACGTGACACTCGCTTTTCACGGGAAGAGCTTGAGTTAAAATCCCAAAAGTGGAGTGGGACATAAAAAAAAAAACAATTGCCATTTTTGAACATATTGAAATGGTCCCCCAGAAGCCCTGATACGTGTTTTGCTGGCTGAGTACTAAGACTGCTCTTTGTTATTCCACTGTGCCTGACTGCTAGCAAGGGGGGATGCGGGTGTGTATGTTGTGGCGGATTTGAAGAGATCAGGAAGGTGGCAGACCAGGACACGGCAGGGCGCACTCGCCCTTTGTCTGACACCTGAGTGATAAATCCACCTCCGGTTGGAGTATGGGAGGGGTATATAGTGCCTGTTAAGCATGAAACAGTATGCAAGCTCAGTGGCAGCTGTGGTCGTTGGAGCTGTGGCAAGGGAGGCAAAGGGGCCTGCGGGATCATGGGTCAGAGATCGGAAGCAGTGAGAGCAAACAGTCGACTGAAGGGATGGGACCAATGAGGGTGGATATGTAACAAGGTGCCAGGAATACGGGAAGGGCATCATTACACACTTGAAGTGCACATGTGGCTTCATGTGTGGGCATAAGTTGATATAAGCCTTTTGAGCAGATAGTTGATGCTTAAGGAAGCAGAAGTATTCTATTTGGATGGAGAAAATGTGCACACCGGCAGGTGCCAGCAGAATTCAGGCTGAAGAAACTAGGCAGCCTCTTAGATAAATGTACAGGAACGGGGGTCAATTGGCAGAGCAATACAAGAGCAGTAAATCATTATTTGGTATGAACCTCTTGCAAAAAACATGCTTCAGGATACCAGCCTAAAAACGTGGAGGACAGATGTGTAGGTTGCTAGATAATAGGGGCTTCAATGACTGCCTGAAGGCAACATCAGACCAAATACTTGTTGTCGAGCAGTCAATTCTTCTTTGACAGGGGGGTAAAGCATAGCAACAAAGACTACTGAAGAGCTAGAGCAAGAGAGCTATGAAGACAGGCAGGCCTAGGCCCCAGATCTATGTGCTTGTTGTGCTGGAAGACCAGAAGTGCCAGGAAGAGGTATGGGCCGGCTTTAAACTGGCGTGCCGGTACTAAGGAAGAGTCATCCGTTTCCAAATGGGTAAGGAGGTTTGGACAGGCAACTGGTTGCAAGTGACTGCTCCTGAGGGTCTAAATTCACAGAGGGTATGAGTTGAGGAGGGAGGGGAGGGTCGGATGTCACAAGTGTCAATCAAGTAACAGTGGCGGGAACTGAGGACGGCACAATGCATTTGAAAGTCACTGTAGAAGCTATAAGACATTCCCGCGGCCGATTTCATTTTTGGTAGAATTTGCAATAATGTTCGGCTTGGGCTTTCCTGCAATAGAAATGACCAATATACCAATGAAACACATGGACACTGGTGCTAACATTATGCAAATGCACTTCACACCAGTGTTGCTACTTGTGTTCAATGGGAATGGGATGTGTTAAGACCCTCAATCTATATTATCTAAATATTCTTTGCAAAAATGAAGCAGGTCGGTTTTATCTATGCGTGTACTTTGGTTGTGCCTCAAATGAAAAGAAATAGATGTATTCCCTAAGCAATGTCCCATGTTTGGGAAATAAGCCAACACCCGATTTTGGTGGAAATTGCATTAATTTCCGAGTGATGTTTTCCTGCAATAGAAATGACAATACACCCATGAAACATGTTGCAAATGCACTTCACACCAGTTGTGCTTCTTGCAATTGGATGGTGTTTTACCCCCAATCTATATTATCTAAATATTTTGGCAAAAAAGCAATATGTCTTTTATTTTTTATTTTTTTACTTTATTGCTCTTCACATGAAAAGAAATAGATGTGTTCCTTAAACAAAACCCCAGCGGAAAAATAAAGCACCGTTTACCTTTTGTTTCCTAATTACATTAACAGGAAAAATGATATGCCAGTCTGTGTGCTCAGTTGTCTGGCCTTGACTCAAACAATTATGTAATATTAGTACCCGACTAGGGGGGTGTAGCGGCATCCCAGCTAACTACATGTAGTTCCCTTATCCTGGCCATCATGTTTAGTAGCTTTATCTCAAATTGAGAAACGGAAAGCACTCTGTTTCTCAGCTTCAGAAAAAAAAACACTATCAGTACCCCTGTACAACGTGGTGGGATAATAATAGCAATATAACCCTTGCAGGGGGAGATTACCGGTCGTATAATGCCATGGGGCTAACGTATATTGCTTAATGATCGTAGCTAAATTTGGAGCAATCCCTATTTGCTCTATTCCCTATAACATATGCAAAAACAATGGGCATAACCATTGTCCTCAATTGCAAAAGTCTTAACGCTAGATGGAGTATGGAAACGTATCTTTGCTATACTCAAAACAAACCTGACACCCCATCTCCATGACTCTGAAATCCCTCCACTGTTTGCAATAAATGCTTGGGCCATTTTTAGGGCCCTCCCTATACCTGCCCTCTACCTCATTCATAAATGCATTCATATGAGAGCCCAAACATTTTTGGAAACATAGTACAACTGAATTTTCTCAGTTGATCCCTAGAAATTCCATTAAGACCTAACTCATAACAAATGAGCACACTGTAGATGGAGAAAATGGCAGTGCTTTGCTGAGTCCAACTGCGGAACATATCCCGGTAACCATAGACACAATCCACCAGGTCTTTTAGAAAACAAAAGCTCACCATTTCCTAATTCCTTGATCCATCCCCTTCTGTCTGTGTCAGACAATAACCATTCATGAAGTCAGAGTGGTTTATGAAAGACCACTTGCACATTGTGTTCAGCTGCGGACAGCTTGAGGAGTAAAGACAACAACCGATAATGTCTTTTCCATGTTCCACTGAAGAATTAATTTCCAATGTATCTTTTGTGGCATTCTAAAGTATTTGCATGGAAGGAGGCCTGTGGTTCCTTGCAGTCCTCTGTCCCTGTATTCTATATGATGAGCTGCCGCGTTATGTGCTAGGCCCCCAGCCTCCCAAGCCAGATTGATGTACCCTACCATCCAGGGGCAGTACCTCATATCAAAAGATTTTACTTGCTACTCCAGGGGAGGCTAGAGTCCTCCCTGTTGCGATTAGGAGAAGCACATATCAATCGTGTGCCATGGGGGAAGAGAGTCTCTCCCACTGCACCCGGGATCAGAGAAATTTGGCTTTCACAACAAAGTTAAATGAGTGGGCCTTAGGATCTCCCTTAATCATAGCATTTGAGCAATATGAACAACCACAAAACATGCAAACATTCTCATGGATGAAGCTCTTTTCCAGTCAACAGCTTGACATGACCTAATGCACAGATGAGGCATTAAAACAGAGAGCAAACAATACTACTCATTCATAACCAAATTTGAATAGGTTAATGACGTGCAGCACTCCGGAATTTACGGGAGGGGAAGAAAGCCACTCTTGGATTGTACAAAAATATAAAAAACCTATTTTACAAGCTTCACACCAGAATCTCACCATATTCCAAGAACATCCACTAAAGCCGAATCCACTGAATGGATATAATGCTGTTCATCACATCAAATGAGTCACAAAATGCTTAGAATCTCTAATAACAACTCCTTTAAAGGAAGCAGCATTTGCTGTCCGCTAGCCCTTACATCTCACTGCTTGTAGAGAGATTTACCAACTCTGCTTCTTTTTAAAAAAGTTGCTTCTAAAAGGCTATAAACCTCTGAATATATAAACTCTGAAAATGACGACCCCGACCCAGAGCCTGGTGACACCAACTGGGCCCAGAGACCCTCTCGCTATGCCTCTCAGGGTACTCTCCCCTACTCTGAATAATGCCCATTCATCAAATATACTCAAAGCTTCTAGTGCTTTACCTCTACCTTGTAGATTAGCCTTTGAGATCTTACTACCCCCTCCATCAGCTGGCACATGGTATTCCTGCCAAGACTGTAACAACTAACAAGGCCACTACTAATCTAAACTGTGCCCTACTTAACACCTGTTCACTCCCTAAACCTGCCACCAACATTCATGATTACCTCTTGGAAAAATACCTTGACGTACTGTGCCTCAAAGAGACATGGATAAATGAAGCCAGTGGTCCACTGATTGGGCTGGCTACCCCTGACGGTTGTAGCACCTTCCGCCAGAAACCGCCTTTCTGGCCAAGCAGGGGTGTGGTAGCTATTATAGCAAGAAACCATCTTAACTTCTTTCAATCTCCTTGCTCACTTAATGATTGGGAAATTCTTCACCTCAAAAGGACTCTGTGAAAGAATAGCAGCCTCAATCTTGTGTTGTTTTACCGTCCCCCAGCTGAAACACCCAACTTTGACCAATATCTCCTCCATCTTCTGAATAAACTACAAGGGCCTAATTGCTCCACATTACTGTTGGGGGATTTTAATCGCTGGTGTAATGACGCTGCTGCCACCTTAGAAAATGCACTAAATAACGCTAATATTTACGTTTGTAATAGTGCCCCCACTCACATTAAAGGTCATTCCCTTGATTGGGTTGTGGCAAACAATCTTGTAGTGAATACGGTGGTCACCTCTCTTTGCATCTGGTCCGACCATTATCATATCTCTTTTACAGTCTCTACACCAATTCTACTTCCTAAGCTACGCAGAAAATTGTAAAAAAACAGAACTTCACGAAAGTGACGCAGCTAGATATGAAAGACTGCCTGGATTGTATCATGCTGGGCACATCTGTCTTGGACTCTCCTTCTAATCTCGCTGACATCTTCAATACGCTTACGCTCTCTACTCTATGCTGAACAGAGTGAATCTGGTTAGGAACAAGCTGGTTAGAGACAACCCTTCCCATCAGAAATGGTTTACACCAGACCTGTGCCAAATGAAAATTGGAAAATGCCAGGCCGAGACCAAATGGCTTAAATGCCCTTCCATTTACAACAAATACCAATGGAAGACTCTAGATAAAGCCTATAGGGCAGCTATTAACGAAGCTAAACAAACTTGTATAATAAACAAATCGAAGAAGCCAATAACAGTTCTAAAAAGCTCTTTAAGATTGTGAAATCTGTACAAAACTCCAGTAACCTTTCCATTGCTATAGTGCCTATGCACCAAGTCTGTGCTGACATTCAATTCTAAGGTAAATAAGGCACAGGATAAAATCAGATCTAAACTCCTGGCTGATAAACACTTTTCCTCCTGATCCCCTCCTGCCCCCCCAATTAATATATCTCCCCCGCTGATATGATGGCTATTCTCTCCACCATGCATCCTTCTCAGTGCCCAGAGAATACCATCCCAGCTAACCTTATCCTAGATCATAACGATATCTTTTCACCCTTCGTGACAAGAATTGTCAATTCTTCTTTTTCTAATACCCAAGTCCCTGACTCTATTAAAAATGCGACTTTCACCCCTCTGATTTAACAAGCCAGGAATTGAACCCAACGACCCAGGTAACCTGCATCCCATTACCAACTGTCACGTCCTCCTTAAGATACTTGATAAAAGTGCCACTAATCAAATGCAAGCGTTTGTTGAGAACTCTAATATTCTGCATCCGAGACAGTCTGGCTTTAGACCTTGTCACAGTACCGAGAATGCTCTTCTAGAACTACAGACGCATATGCCTAAAATCCTGGATACTGGCCACTCTTGCATGTTGGTCCTTTTAGACCTATCAGCAGCTTTTGATCTCCTCGATCATGATCAACTCCTGCTTATGGTAGAGAAACAGGGCAGTTGCAACCCTGACTCTATTCTATGGGTGAAATCATTCCTTCAGAATCGCAAATACCGGGTTTGTTGGGGTGGACCACTTCTCCCTTTTCCATTTCCCATGGAGTTCCTCAGGGAGCATGTTTGTCCCCTCTGCTATTCAACCTTTATATCCAACCCTTCTGATATCTGCTGGATGAGCTCAGAGTGTATTTCTCAAACTATGCTGATGACACCCAGCTAGTACTTGAGCTATCAGGGGACTATGCCAAGGATGCCTGTCTTCTTCAGACCATCTATATCCACATTGAGATCTGGATGAATAATAACTGGATGTGTCTAAATGGGGATACGACTGACCTGCTGGTCCTTGGTACCAAGCATGCTCAAGCAAAATTAGATTCTAGCTATCAATCATTCTCTATCCATGGCAGTCCAAACCTGGTCTCAAAGAGTGTTAAGATCCTGGGCTTCTCTCTCAACCCATTGCTCAGTGCTGATGCCTGCATCAACCAGACAGCAAAGAATAGATCATGCTATCTTCGGCTGCTGAGAAACATGTGCCCTTTTCTGTCAGCGTCCAATTGCTCCTCTGCCGCCCGTGCTGTGGTTTTATCCAGACTATGCTACGGCAATGCTCTCTTAGTTGGAGCCAATAAGAAAATCATCCAGGCTCTGCATATCCTTCAAAAGGATGCAGTCTGCATCATTGGGAAGAAATCCAGAAGAGAGCATATCTCGGATAGCCGACAAGGCCTTCATTGGCCCACGGTTAACACTCGGATAGATATTAAGGCTGCAGACCTAACTCACTGAGCGTTATATGGCACCACCCCAGTCTACATTAAGAACCTGGTCTCTCTTTATGAGCCACTGAGGAAACTGTGTTAATCTACTTTGGCGTTGGTAAAAATTCCTAAATTGCCGACCGTGAATCCTAAATATAGGATTTACTTACCTTGAATAAGCTGTGTGCCTTCTGAAATAAGTATTCACAAAGTCTTACTTTCCTTAGAAAGCGTCTCGCCATTCGAACAGAAATGGGTCTTGCTTCTCCTAGCTTGCTGTTAGCCTGTCCAGAATAATTCTGCCTAGGTCATTCTTACCTTTTAGGTTGCTGGTAGATCCTTACAAAAATATATAGGTTTTACTTACCTTGTGTTAGCTGTGTGCCATCCTAAAACAAAAAGAGTTATTGCTTACCTTAATCTGTGTTGAACTGAGCTGGAAAGCAAAGAGTAATAGTATATTCCAACATAAGGTTTTACCTGCCTAGAATAGCTGTGTGCCTTTCTTGAAAAATGTTCTTAGGTGTAGCTAACCTTGGTCTGCCCAGAGCCGTTCAGAAATAATGTTGCTGGTTACTTCCCTGGGCAGTACAGGACCCTCAAGTCTTCCTCCTTCTTGTCAGTCTGACAGTCGCTTCAGGAACCGTGAGCCTGCAGGACCTGCCAGGAACATCTGCCGCAGCTACAGCATTCTTCTGCTCTAAAGGTACTGTGCTATCCCGGTTGTTTGTTTTGTCCAGCCGTGGTGAAAGTGTGTGAAATCTTTCGCCAATCCAAGGGCTTGTCCTTCTCTATTCTTTAAAGTAATTTTTCTTCCGACCAACTTCGTTCTGAACTCTTGGCAAAGACTTAACCGCGAACTACCCTGAACTGTGTGATCCTCTGCAAAGTCCATTGACTTTGGGCCAGACCCTTTATTTGATTTCCTCACTGTAGTTCCTTTTTCTAGATTGCCCTGCTTACTCACTTGTTGGTGCGGCTCAATTTCTATCTAACGTTGTCTTTCCCTCCCTTTTAAATTACTGCAGTGCCATTTTGCTCAGACTTCATTTTGAGTCTAACTTATCCAAAATCTATTGGGTGCGGTGTAGTGTATTAGAAACGTGCTTTTTCAACTGCTTGAAAATAGTGAAATGTTTAATAACTGATGTGTAAATAAATGTATATTCTTTTACTCAGAAACCTTGAGTCAGTGTTTGCTTGAATCATAGTAATTGCTGTCCTTTGTGTAGCTATTGATACTGCTCACTTTACTCTTGAGATAAGTTTGGCTGCTCAGCCATCGCTACCACTTTACAGTGTAGTACAGGCTTGTACCAAAGGTAAATTTGTACTGTCACTTGGAGTCCAAATTGTGTGTGGTGTTCCCAAAGGGTACCACATATAATTCTGCCAAACACTTCTCCATTGACTACCCTTCCCTTCTCACTAAGTCTGGTTGGAAGAAGTTCAAAGAGGATATATTGGCCTCTAACCCTGGGATTCCTATCGCCGACACCTACTCCAATGCTTCCTCCAGACAGACCCTCACTGACATCCTCTTTGTCGATCCCTCGCCAGATCTATGGACTCCTCATATGATCTCAGTGCTCTGTCTTATCTCTTCCTCTCCCATTAATGGTGGCACTTTCTGGTAAGTTCTCATGGCTTCCTTTGACTCCTCTAAAGTCATCATTAATGTCTACCTAACTGGCAGCTTCATGGTCCAAGGCCCTCAAGCCAATCTCCTCCTCTTTGATAGGCGCTTGCCTCACCTCAGCAATTTCCTCTCATCTCCTGCTGTACCCTCCTCTCCCCCGTTGGCTATATGGCCCTCAATCTCTCCTCCTCCTCTGCCCCTCCTAGGGTTCTTTCTCCTCCGCAGGGCATACCTCTGATCTGCAACCCTGCCCGGAACGGCTTTGAGGCTGGAAACCTTCTTCATATTGCCACTCTCAACTCTCGCTCTGCTGTCAAACACTCCTCTGACATCTGCCACCTCCTTGAAGAACTAGACCTTGATGTCCTTGGTCTTACTGAGACATGGTTCACGGCCAGCTCTGTCACAAGTTTGACACTCTCCTCCCTGATGGCTACAAGATCCTCTCCGGAACGGTGGGGGGTAGCACTGATCTTTCCTGAGTGGATACCTGCCTCTATCATTCCCACTCAGACCTACTCCTCTTTTGAATGCCTTGTCTGTAGGCTTTCTCTCTTGCCTACCCATTCTTTTACTGTGGCTACCATCTACCGGCCTCCTGGTCAAATCACCTCTCCTCCTCCCTCAGGGCCTCTACCACTCAACTCCTCCTCAGTGACCTCAATATACATTTAGACTCTCCTTGTTCCTCCTCTGTACTGTTCCGTGTCCTCTGCAACTCCCTCTCCATCCCACTGACCACTCCTCTCTCCTGGAGCGTTCACTCCCTCCTCTCATCTCATCTCTCCCTCTCTTCCACCCAAGCCAAGCCTCCACCAACACTGACACCTACTGTCTCGGACATCCGGCCCATGAAGCGTGTGTCACCTGAGGCTTTTGCCACCACTTTCTCTCCCCCCACTCCACATCCTGACACAGCCCTGTCTCTGCTCTACTCTTCAATTGCTGATACTCTCAATGCTCTTGCACCTGTCATGAAGATCTGTTTGAAGTCCAATGCCAAGAGCAATTCCTGGTATGACTCTGACCTAGCTATTCTTAAACGTAAGTGCAGGGCGACTGAGAGGAAATGGAGGGCTTCCTGTTCATCCTATCACAAACTGTCCTGTTGCCTGCTACAAAGGCACGACTCTCTGTCCTCACCAAGAAGAGAGTCCACATTCAAGCTCGTGTCTTTGTGGCATCTAAGAACTCGGCCAAACTCTTTAAAATATGCAAGGAGCTGGCCAACCCTGCTGCAGTCTCTATGCCTCCTGTTGCCTCCCAGGCTCTTTGCAATGTCCTTGCCTCTCACTTCATTTAAAAAACCCAGGACATCCTGTCCACCTTCTCCACCCCTGCCCCTCCTCTCCCTTCACCATCAGTGCTTGCTGACCCTCCTTTAGCCACCCCCCACCATGCTTCTCGTCCTTCCTCTTTTCTCCCCTGACAAGGTCGCTAGACAAGTCCGATCTATGAAAGCCTCGTCAAAACAGGTTCATCCCTGTTCCTCTAAAACCATCAAGGACCAAATTGACACCCTCGCTCCCACCCTTGCTGATTTTTACAACCACTCCTTTGCCTCAGGATCCTTCCCCTCCCCTCTGAAGCACTCCCTTGTGCATCCTTTCTCAAGAAACCCACAGCTGCTCCTTCTTATCCAGCTAACTATTGCCCAATTTCCATTACTCCCTTTCTGGGCAAACTCCTGGAAAAGTTGGCCATCTCTCAGTGTAACCTTCATTCCAAATCTGTTGTCTGTCTCTATGACCACCAGTCTGGCTTCAGAGCTGGCAGAAGCACGGAAACAGCTCTCCTGCACATCCGTGAAAATCTGCTCTCCAACCTTGACTCTAACATTCCCTCTGTCCTCATCCTCCTCTATCTCTCTTCTCCCTTCGATATGGTCAACCATACCATCCTGCTCAAACGTCTCAGTGAAAACCTGGGTATCACTGATCAGGCTATTTCCTGGCTGACCTCTTTTCTTTCTGATCGACCCTCCCAGGTCCAACTTGGGTCCTTCCTATCATCTATCTTCCTCTCTATCTGTGGTGTCCCCAGGGGTCTAACCTCTCGCCCTGGCTTTTCAATCAATACATGGCAACTCTCGCCCACTGCATTGCCATTTTCTACTCAAATTTCCAGTGCAATGCTGACGACACTCAACTCATTTTCAGGCTTCCCTCGGCCACCTCCTCTCCCTCTCTCATCTCTGATTGCCTAACTGCCATTCAAGATAAGTGTGCCGCCAATGATCTTTGTCTGAATTCCAGCAAGACGGAGATCCTCCTCATCGACACACCTTCACCATCCTTTCCCCTCACTCTCTGGCCAGCTTCCCTTGGCCCTCCCCCTACTCCCTCCTGCGAGGCTAAGAACCTTGGGGTCATCTTTGACTCCACCCTTTCCTTTTTTTCAACCCACATCTCTGAGGTCTCTAAAAAGTCAAACATCCTACTGCACCTCCTCAGAGGTACTCTGCCTTTCCTCTCCTTCCCCCAGAGGCTCATGGTATCTCAAGCTCTGGTTATCTCTAGCTTGGACTATTGTAACAGCCTCTTTCTAAATATATCTGCCTCTACTCTCCGCCCTCTGCAACTAATCCAGGACAGGACTGCAAGGCTTGTCCTTGGCCTCAAGCCCTGGGATCGTATCTCTCCAGCTCTGAAATCTCTCCATTGGCTCCCAGTGGATGCAAGGATTAAATTCAAGGATTCAATTCAAAACCCTCTGCATTGTCCACAAGACTTTCTGGGGCCAGGGTCCAAAATACCTTCAGCTATCCCTCTGCAAATACCTCCCCTATCGAGCTCTTCGCTCCTCTACCTCTAACTCCCTCAGGGTCAGTCATGTTTCAAAAAAATAGCTGGGGTTAGATCCCTGTTTTAAGCTGGGGCCTCCCTCTGGAACAGTCTCCCTGCTACTCTAAAATTTGAGAAGAATCATCACTGTTTCCGGAAGCACCTCAAGACCTCCCTCTTTTCTTCTGCATTTGCTCCCCCTCTCCCCTGCTGATCTGTTCTCGTTTGGCACCGTGCACCTGGCCACCCTCTGTCCTCCGGGCCCAGGTACCTGCTCACCCTGCCACCCTCCCGCACTGCCTCCGTGCCACCCCTTGCACTGAGGTCTGTATCTGTACCCATACATCCCCCCCTTTTTCTTCCTGCACTTATCAGACCTACCCTGTCTGCTGCCTTAAACCTAGCACATGCAAATTGCTGGCTGGACTACCACTGTTTGTTGCCTTTCTTATTTATTTATTTATTTATTATTATTTATCTGTTTCTCCTCTGCTTCTGTTTCTCCTCTGCTTCGCACTTTCCACTTCTCTCCCCTTCCATGCACTTTTCCCCTCTCCCTCTCCCATGCACTTGCACATTCTCAATGTCACTGGGCCTAGTAAGATCGCTGTTTTATTCTCCCCTGTTCCCCTCCCGTGCCTTGTCACGCTCTGAAACACTTTACGAGCGAGATAGAAATAAAATATCAATATCAATATTAATATATTTTTTTTAAACACAACACTATACTTTAAAGTACACAGACCAATGCATAGACCTTATTTAGAAAACTAACAGTACTGTAGGTAAGCCAAACTTTGTCCTATGCATTCAGTCTAGGCTACACCGATTCATGGGGAGTATAACCATACGTTACTTTCAGATTACATTACAGTAATATAAAGGTAGTAGACCCTGTCAGTTATACCGTGATGCTCAGCAAGATATGACCTTTTCCTGAACTCTGATTCAGGATAACATGGTTATTCAGGGGCAGGTGGACCTTGGGGTGTAATTTAAAATTACACATACTTTTCAACTCAGTGAAACACAGTCTAAGATCAGCAAGAACGTATTACAGAGCAAAACAACGAATAAAAGATGCGCTCCTTAAAACCCAAGCAGCGTCCGACCTTCCTGGCTATCCGGTTCACTGTAGCTGTGCACAGCAAATTCGACCAGAGGAGGGAGGCCTGGCTTGCAGTTTGGCAAACTGGTTGTTCCCACCAGCTCAAGGGGAGAAGATTCCTTGCAGATCTTCCCTGTCGTCGAAGTTTGGAGAATTGGATCCGCAGCAGGACTTCACTGGTAGGTTCAGTCGTGGTAGAGGTCCTCTTCTGTCAGCTTCTCTTCGGTTCTCTCGATCCAGTGGCGACTCTGACTTCTTAGTCCCAGAGACCTGCTTTTTATGCAGTTTTCCCCCATTCACCCAGCCTGACTGTCAATCACACAGCAGGGTGGCTGTCCCGCCGGGACAGTCACCACAGCCAATCTTACCAGAGAGCGAATTGGTTCTCCAAGGAGACCCTGTGCAGGGAGTCTCAAACCCCTCCCTCACATCCTGTCCCCCTCAGACATACAGGCCCCTAAGGAGGACTTCTGTGCAGAAGCCAGCAAAAGGACGGTGAACAAAGGAACCAAACCTGGTTTGGTGCACAGAGTAAAACACGAGAAAGACTTTTACAAAAAGAAATGGCGAATAAACCCAGCCGGAACCGTATAAAATTAAATATGGTCCAGCGGGTTTAAGTTCAAGGCTACCAAGATAGCCTAAAACAATATAAAGGCTATTTAAAATAACTGCAGTAGGAAAAATAGGGTAGTTACCACTGCTGCCAGCCAAATTTTAATGAAAATGGAACAATAAATCCTAGAAATCCAGCAAAGCTGCTGAGGGACTCAGTAGGTAAGGGTAATTAGCCATTTTGGAGAATTCTCCCTAACAAGAAGCATTTGGAAAAGATCGGAGAAACAGAAAGTGCCATGGGGGTGGAAGTGAGGAGAGGATGGAAAAACTGGAGGGGCTAAGGCAGGTAGGTGTGGGACAAAAGAGAGTGTTGAGGTAACTGGGCTGGCAAGTTACAGAGAAGCATCAGTATACAAGCAAAATACAGAGAATTTCACAATGGGCAGAAAGATTTGACTTTTTAACACAAAGCAAAAGCAGCAAGATTTGACTTTTTAGCACAAAGCAAAAACAGCAAGATTGACTTTTTAGCACAAAGCAAAAACATTAAAATAATTATGTGTTTATATGATCTGTGATAGTACTTAAATCCTCCAAGGATTATCTGGGCCTACTTATATTTACATAAAGATTTTATTTTTACAACACGTATTGTTTTAGTGTTTTTCTGGACCATTTATATTACTTTGTACTGATTCTACAGCCCTCTCTCCCTCCTAACATAAGCTTGGCTGCTCAGTTTACGCTACTCTAAACTCAGGTGGTACAGCCTTATACTAAGATTGGAGCCTTGGACTGACTCAGTTCAATGGTTTTACTAAGTCCTTAGCAGGACTTCAGAAAAACTGCCCTAACACCAATGTAGAGACGAAGGAGGTGTACAGTTAATTATCAAACTGTTTTGACCTTATTGCTGAAACATCTGATCCCAGTGTGGTACGTTTGGGCATAGTGCATAGAAACCTTTGCTCTTCAATAGTTATTCTGGCGTATATTGAATTTTTTGACAGGAGCCTACGCAAAAGCTCCTTCACAACTAATAATAACACCCTCGGTGGGCGCATCAAGCAATCACGTTACTAAAAACCCAGGCTGAATCTAAAAATCCAGCCCGAGGTTCTGAGCAACCTGAGCAGTGGAGGCACCCGCCGGCCTTCTTCTCTGCCCTTGCCCATCCTCTCCTCCTCCCACTCTCTCGTCTCTGTTACACGCCACTCCCAATTTACCTGTAGGAGGGCTACAGCATTGCAGACCTCACCCGACTCCACCAATGGCCATCATGGAAATGGAAGAGGGGCTTTGCAATGGAGCCTGACTTCCAGTTCCATGACAGCCATTGTTGAACGGGAAATCATATCATGCCTCCTTTATTGCATATATTGGCCTAAGCCCAGTCACTCTGCGAAGAATCCGCGTTGCAAGGTCCTGACCTTAAATCAGTGTAAGCCGCCATTTTTGGTTCATCTGCCATTTTGATTCTCACTTCAAAGTCACCCTGTGTTCTAAGATGGTGGACAGTGTTGTTCTGCTTGTAACATGGTCGTCTTGACCGCCACATACGAGTTAATGCTTAAACTGCCCGCAGGCCAAATGTTAGGGTCATGTAATGAGACCTTGTCCTTTGTTGACCTGTGGATAAAGGATTACCTGTACCAACGATACTAATCCATGAATATATATTATGCCCAATACTGTTCGAGCATTTAATGTGAACACTTGTTTGATTATATTGTATAAGAATATGTACGAAGGCTCAATGCGGAATCCAAAGACAAACTGTTGCTATTGTAACCTATTGGAGTATGTATTAAGGATAATCCATAAATGTATAGATGCATACATTAAGAACAAACTCGGCATGAGCCCCTAGCCCGAGAAAATGGTTAACTTGCAAATGGGCTGGACATCAGATTACATATTGTATACAAGACACAACCATTCTGATGTACAGCCCCACTCACTTCACACACCGAACAGGGCTGGTATTCGCTGTGTTGTACTGAGGGCCTGATAGCTATCTGTTGTTTTGTCCTTTGAAAAGTGTTCAGTTGTAGAATGAAGATCTGTGTATCTTTATAAACCTGTGTTGGTGCATTTCCTTTTGGGGTACTCAGCCTCGATATTCTCTTTTTTCTTTCACACCATCTTAGATGATCATTGGATGCATTTGCTTTGCTCGGGTCTATAACTCAGGCCCCAGCCATTACAAGCTGGTAACGCCCTCTGAACGAGTGCTTATTATTATTATTATTATTATGATTATTATTTTTATTACTATACTTCTTCTTATTATTATTTTTATATTTATTGAGGACATACCTAGCTTTGAAAAGCACTGGGACGCTTTACATAGGTATACAACAGTACAGATGCACAACAACACACTTTTCAGAGATAACAACAAATCTGATATACAGCAGGGGTAGGATACAGAGGGGCACACAGGAGGGGTACAGCTGTAGACGATGACATGGAGGAGAGAGGCGGATGGCGTCTTGCGAATCAGGAGGCAAAGGGGCAACGTGATGGTCTAGTTATTGAGGAGCAGAGACTCCTTGAAGAGCTGGGTCTTGAGATCTTTTCTGAACTGTAGGAGCGTCGGGTAAATCTGATGCTGACGGGAGGAGGTTCCATAGTCTTAGGGTGTAGACAAGAAAGCTTGTTTGCTGGTCCTTTCCATGTGCAGTGATGGATTTCCAATCTGCATGTGTCCTGGCTTCAGGTAGTACGCTGTCCGCTGGAGATGCAGAGTTTCTCTGCATGGTAGCTGAGTGACGTGAGGGTCATGTCTTGTAGAGGACACAGCAAGACTTGAAGGTGATTCATTAGTGGAGTGGAAGCCAGTGAAAGTCGATGAGGGCTGGGGTGATGTGATCATATCTGCATAGACCTTGACGAGGCGTGTGGCCAGGTGTAGGACTCTTCTACGGGGCACAAGTGAGGGCATTTCCCCATCCAGCTGGGTTATGACTGGTGCTTGAACAGTGGATTTAAAGCTGTTTGAAGGGATGAAAGTCTTGAAGCTCCACAGGAGGGAGAGTTGATACCAAGCTGTCTGAGGTTTCTTAGTGATCTGTGTCTTGAAGGAGAGGTGTTTGTCGATGTGGAACCCGAGGGACTTGGCTCAGGAGGTGAGCTCAGGTGTGAAGTCCTCAGAGTTCCTGGTTGATAGCCAGGTCTGTATGTCTGGGTGTTCGGTGTTGTTGGTGAGGAGTAGGAATTCAGTCTTGGAGGGGTTGAGTTTCAAGTATGCCCTGGACATCCAAGACTGGATCAGCGAGAGGCAGGTTTTGAGCCTGTGGATATCCATGAAGGAGTCGATCTTGTGGTAATGCTGGGTATGCATTCAAGAGTGGATGGAACCCTGTGGGACACGACAGGTAGCATTCACCATCATATTGCCATAATATGGTGGCTGTGGATGCCTCATTGCACAGAGCCCCTTTGCCAAGTTGTTGAATAGTACATGAAATGCAGGGAATATTTCCTGTCGATTTTCATCAGGGTGTTGTTTTCCCACAACCCGCTGTGCCTCGGCCACTACTCATATCTGGCACACTTACATCTAGTTGATCCTAAGTCATATTGGTTACTAGCACGTATCCCAATGCAGAGTTTAGCTGTTGGAAGAAGGAGCATGGGGACAGCAGCCTAGGATGACAAGCATGAGGCTTCCCTATTTTTCCATACGCCCTGTGATAAAGTGTATCTGCTTGGGATGGATTTCTGCATGTGTTCATGCACGGTGTCCAGGACTTGCAATATTCTGTCTCTTACCTTGGCATCTGCTCTTTGCTGTTTCTGATCTGTGCAGGCAGTCTGCTTCAGCCATCTCCGACAACACGCCAGATGTTTTCCATGATACATTCCATTTCTAAACACACTTCATCAGAAAACAAAACCTGACAAGTGCAGCGCTTCTAAAATAAAATCTTCTAATCAAGACTCTTATGTAACGCCTGTGTTTATGTTCCTCTTCAGATTGCTAGATGACATGCTGCGGACAGGATAGCAGGCCCAGCCTCATGTAATATACATGGAGGCATCTGCCGAGGTCCATAATAACTTATTCAGGAGCTGCAATCATTTGTTTGGGTGCAGGGAAGGAAGAGTAACCTCCATTTCTGGTTGCAGCCGGATAATTCACATCTGAACGAAGACATGTGTGGAGCAGTGTGTGCTGCATTGCACAAGGGAAGTGTAATGTAGTCGCCCATATACATGTATAGATACTATGTAGAGCCATGTAATGGATTCCACTCGCCCAGGACAAAAAAGCATCAATGCCACTTAGGAGGCAGGTATAGAAGTGTATCTGATAAGAAAGGTCCCCACAGCCAGGGTTCGTTTTCCCACTCATCTAACATATTGGTAGTGCTTGTTCAAAGAAGGATTTCACGTCTGCTACCATTAGGTATGTCATTTATGGATTGCTGTATGTTGCGATTCATTGCTGATTGTTTCCAATAAGCAAAAGTGCTTTTATTCTTGTATGTCCCATGCAATACCATACCTGTCACTGTGAGTGTACATCCAAGTATGTACATGTTCTAATTTATGCAAAACACCAGTCAAACTTCTCCCATGTATTGGCTTGCTGCCTTTACCTATGTACATATTTGTTCCATCTCTGCACAGATATTTCGGTTAGTTCAATACAGGTTATACCAATCTGCAACGTATGTGCCTTTAAAACTGGCATCTGACTTTTCTTGAAATTCTGCCATACAATTCGTGGTCCCCACCCCTTTGACTATTCTGCTTACCTAAAGGCCTCCCTAAACCTTACATGTTTCCTCCTTCTCCAGGACAGCTCTCTTCACACCTTGCTCTCTCAGACCTCCACCCCCCTCATGCCTACCTGGCAGATGGATTATGGAACAGGGGCCCCACTCCTCAACGTCAATTGGTGGAACATCTCAGTATTAGGCACCCACTTGAAACGTATCTGTTTTCCCACAAAGATATTTTTTAATTATTGTTTAATGTGAATGTTGCGATTTTTTAGTGTCAGGAAACCATTTTTGGAAGTGGTTCTTGCTCTACAAAATCATTTTAGCATAACATAGCATGTTAACATAGCATGAGACATAATGGGCCTCATTACAAGTTTGGTGGTGCAGTAAAAACGTGATGTGATTCCATTACCTCAATTTTTCCTACACCGCATGATGCTGGAGGAGAATCCTCCACTTTTCCTCCCAAAAATGTACCACTCGTAATTCCATCGGTGCTAATTCTGTCAAAACTCCCCACAGGAGTCCGGTGGACCCCAGAAAATGGGTATTTAAACCACCTATCACCACTTGTAATCCCGTGGTAAATACATAGAACCAATTGTTGGTAACTGTAAATGTATTTGGTAGTATCCGAAAAACGGCACACTTGTAATGAGGCCTATACACTTTCATAAATTTGCTACTGTCTTAATCCTCTCTGACCCCCTCCTATCTGACCATTCTTGTTCTTCCACCACAACCAACTGATATACAACCGATACAACTATTTGAGCCTCATTTTCCTCATACCCTTCCAGTATACAGTGATAATGTCACTGTGAAAATGGATGCCAGGTGGCAACATTTTCTTAAAAATGGATGCCAGGTGGCAACATTTTCTTAAAAATGGCTGCAAGGTGGGAACAATTCCTTAAAAATGGCTGCAAGGTGGCAACATTTACTTACAAATGCACCCTCCAGACAATCAAACACTTTCCCAAATATTCTAGTGTTGGAGGTAATAATAAGTAACTATACCCCTCCCATAATATTTTGGGAAACAGTTTTAGGGCTCGGGAAAAATAAGTTGCTACCTGGTGACTTTTTCACAGTACCATTTTCACATGGAACTGAATGCTTCTCCGTTATCCCCTTTCCCATATAGCCACACTTTTGTAGGGTAATGCCCAAAAATCAATATAGTAAAAGTAATTCAATGAGCCAATAATAAGTGCACAGGAGCAAGAAAAACAATCGTTTATTACATGCAACCGCAGCTGGGAGCAATCCAAAAATTATTCAAATAAAGTCACAAAATGGTTGCATTTTAGAGTGACATTCCCAACATTGTTTCAGAATCCTGTTTGCTGCATGGACAGCATAGGTTGCTCCATAGGTGATTCTATACAATGCCTGGTCCTATTGGCTTACCCTATCCCTCGTGACCATTCTAATGAGTACCTCATGGTAATGATCTCATCGTGGGACCATCTAGTTTCACATGAATTTAATTGGACAGTTGACCTGCTAAAAAGTTTCATACACAACATGACTTCTGATTGGTGTAGCTCCTCTGGTTATCCTGGGATTGCCTACTTTCGGTCATTGGTGAAAAATAGAATTGTGAGGTGTGAACAGTGTGGCAACCAAAAAGCATGCTTTGCATCCTTTCCCATGAGCGTTAAAAGGTTAGCACCATCCTACAGTTCCCAACCTTGCGGCTGCTCAACCAGCAGTGAATGTTGCGACATCTTGCTGGAAACATGAACCCTTTCTATTTCCTTTCTCATGGTGAGACTGCATCACGTCATGGGGTGACTACATTGTGTATTCAGTGAATGGGTGGGTGTTCATGGTTTGCATATCTAAATGCAGGTGCACTTTACTAAGTACCAGGACACTCTTAATGTTATATTCCTTCTGAACTTGCTGTATCTCTTAGGTTCAACAACCTTAATTAACTACCTCTGTTTGTTCTTGGTAAGAAATGCTTATGTCACCTAATGCTTTTGCTTGACTCCTAAGTGATTATTTTACTACAGGGGGCAGCGTGGGTCTGCAGTCTGAGTGGATTTGTATTGTGCATGCCTCTGCACATTGCCTCGTTCCCACCAAACTGTGGCCTTGCATTTGTTAGTCTCTAAGAATATGGGCAGGAACTTAATTGATTTTCAGTTTCATTTGTTAGATGTGTGGGACCTTGCGGCACCTTTTTATTCATAACCCATCCCTGCGCAGCTTTTACTGCTTCCCCTCATAGGGTCTGCTCATAGATGCAACATCTGATTTCTCATGCTTTCTCATTCTGTGCCTTGGAAAGAACGTCCCCTCATACTGCTGGCCAATCACCATATGGCTTCACAACTTGCATCAAGGCTGCTGACCTTGTCTGTTTGTCTCTTTTGTATGGGCTGAAACCAAATGCACTTTACTGTGTAAAATTAACCATGGATGTCTGAGTCCTAGTGCATTAAAATGGGTCATACAACTATCGTTATTCTGAGGCATACTCCGTGTGTCACACACCTAATGGATGTTAAGTATATGTATGTCGTATATTATATTTACTGCCTTTCAGTGTTTCTACTAAATGTTTATGTGACTACTTGAAGCACCCCTAGTTTATTGATGCTTACTTGTGTGTGCATATCTGTTTAATCCTAATATTTGCCTATATGTTACTTGTCATTGCCATCATTCTACATGACCTAAAGACTAACTATAAGTACATGTGTGTGTGAGTGCTGTAAGGAACTCATGGTGGCAAAAGTAAAGACAGACACAAGTGATCACAGTTCAAGGGTGTTTATTGAACTGTAAATGCAGGGTGGAAAAACGCCTAATCTAAACCTAATCTAAAATGGGAGCAAGCCCCGACCATCAAATGAAAAATAAGGCAATCCTTGTGGTGTCGTGTCAAAATAAAAGGGCCTATACTAAGAAAAACCTATTGCCAATTCCTTACAACTAATTACACAAAGAGAGTGGAATAAGGGTTCAATAAATAAAGAAGTGTTGTCAAATAATAAATCAGGATGTTATTGCCAGGGGTCTTCTTTCCCCATGTTTTCAGCACGGGACAAGGTTGGACCTTGGAGCACAGCACACGCTCAAGCTTTCTCAGCACGAGCTAACAGTTCCGCTCCACCTATCAGGTTCTTTGATGGATAAGTCTCTTTTTAATAAAAACTCTCTCGCCTTCGAGGGCCTGATATAGCCAACAACCAAACAAACAAAAAAGTTCCTTTCTCAATGGCCTTTGGGTGAGAACTTTTCCCCGTTGGATCTCCCTCGACAGGGCTCGGACCATCATGACAAGGGGGACCATTCACTTCCCCTGGTCTTCCAGTACTTCTTATTTTCATGAGTCTTAATGTCTTTTTAAACAATTCTTCAGGCTTTGGCCCTGATTGTCAGCTTCCCTCTGCCGGGTTCACTCTCACCAACTTTTAGAGACAGTTCACCCTAGACATCCCTTGGTCGGGTTCACTTTGCTTAAAGTGCTATTCTGACTGTCGGCTTCCCTCTGTCGGGTTCACTCTTGCCAACTTCTACCAATAGTTCACTGTGGGACTTTAGACTTTGTCCCATCTCGTTAGCATCCCTCCCCCAGGATAACTCTTGCCAACTTCCTTCCACCAGGTTCTCTCTTGCCAACTTTTCACATACAGTTCATGTATTTGTTTCACCATGCAGGATCCATTTCCCTTTCTTTCACAATCCTTGGACGGTCAAAGACATTTGACGGTACAGAGGATTTTACAAGTCCCCTGTTTGACCACTTTGACCTCTCTCTGCCTCTTCCAAGGCTTTCTGGTTATGGTAGTCTCTTATCAGCGGGTAATCACCCAGAGTTTCCTGCTTGACCACCCACGTGGTGCCGGTCGCCTCTGTTACAGGTTTTCCCCCTCTTTTCTCAACAGTTCCTTTCAAAGTACAAATTAGCTCTTGCTACTTTTCGTTCAAACACAGTTTGGTTTCTTATCGACGCTCCCCTCAACTCACTGGCTGTGTTGAACCGCTTGGCTTTTTTCTACTTCGAGTCACAAGCTCTCCCCAGTTTATTTATCAGTGTAGGAGGGTCTTGCATACCGTAGACATTTGCTGCAACGCACTCTGACCTTTGTTAGTGGTCTTATGTTTCAGATTTCAGAGGTTTCACTGACCTGGATCGGAAAGGGCAAGATCACGTCTCTCCTTGTCACCCTCTCGGTGTTCGCCATCTTTCGCCTCCTCTTGAATTGCCTTGCTGAGTTAGCTCTCATGTTCTGCAGTCTGCCTTTTTTCACCCTGTGCTCTTATGCTTCACCTTTTATCCCTGTGGGGAAGGGAAAGGGCTGTCAGGTGTGTGTAGTTCTGGTCAATTGCCTGACTTTGCCTGACCCTTGTATTGGGACATGTCAGGTATACAGTTTTAACGTTAGCCCCATGTCGTTTCCCATGCAAGCAAGTGTTTTTGGAAGAGTGTGTTTAGGGGGGTTTGTGAAATAAAACGAGAATGACCAGAGTTCTTATCATGACCTGAATAGAGGGAATGGTGATAGTGTGTTGTCAAAGCAGACTGCCAATTTGGGAAAGAATGATCATACAGATGTAGAAAGGAACAGTTGGGAGTATTGGTACAGAAAAATAATGATTCTGGGAGTTGTGGTTTTTGATGGTAACAGGGTTTGGGCTCCTAGTTTGTTTACCAGAGGTGTGGGGTGATTGTATTTTATTAAGGGAGCTTCTTCAGGTAGAAGGCCGGTAGATGTGGAATATGCAAAGAAAATCTCGGGAACTTTGTCTTCCTCTCCTTCTTCCGTGATGTAGTACCGCGTCTCATCTGGAGCATTTCCCCGAGTACAACCCTGGGTTCCCCTACCTAGGTGAGCCTCCCTCACTCATCCACCCCCAGGGTTGGGATCTGAGAGCACCAGCCCTCCCTGGGCATCTGAATAAGGGATCCCCGAGGCTTATTCAGGTTTCTCACAGTACGTCTTGCTGACTACTGTCTATCTCACATTGAAGTAGGATGGTGGAAGTGTTCATGTATTGTGCATACCGTCTGGGCCTCTGGCCTTTTGTGTGGTTTCAGACTCATGTTTTATAGATTTTCTTAGGGTATGTTTTCTCTCACGGGGTGGGATGCTGGTCTTTCATCCCAACACTCTCTTACCGTCTACTTATTTTTCTTTCCCTTCCCCCCAGATCCCCCACTCAAACTAGCATCTGGTTCTTCTCTAGTCAAGATCAGGTCCTCGTGCCTAGTCTTCTGTCCAGATTTAATACCATCTTCCATTCCCCCTGTGAACACCAGAAACCAGATCACACTTTAGTTCTCTCTCCATATTACTGCAAACCTTGGCTCGCACATTAGCTCAATCAACTCAAGAAGACTGTCAATGCCAGTGGTACACGCCAACATCTCTTTGCTTCCTACAAGGCTTCCTTCCCACTTCCTTTACTGCCTTGGATGTGAGAAACTTTATTTCTTTGCAGACCCTAACAGATCTCACGCATCTCAACCCACAAGCTCTTAATTATATATAATGCCAGTATAACCACTTACCAGGTTTTAATGCCTCATATCTTTCTCTGTCAATGGCATTACCCTTCTTTTCTACTCCAGTGTCCCTAAGAATTCCACTTGCCCTTCTCTCTCTCTCTCTTTCACTCTCTCCCAATCTCCCTCTCCCTCTCTCGCTCTCTCTCCATCTCATTCTCTTTCACTCTCTCTCTCTCTCTCTCTCTCTCTCTCTCTCTCTCTCTCTCTCTCTCTCTCTCACTCTCTCTGTCATACTTTCTCTTTTTCTTTCTCTTTCTGCTTCTCACCACACCACTTCCTCTCATCTCAACTTTATATCTGTTGAATGCATGTCCTTGACCTCATCCACCAAACTTGCACTGATTACCTGGGTAGCTAACCAGCCAGCCCTCAGCAGCTATACATTGGTTTGCATCACCTTTGACCTTGTCTTACCACTCCAAACTCTTTAACGTCTACCTTGCCACCCATCTCCTTCACCTGATTAAAAAAAACACGGGGTCACCCATTTTTAAAAATATCCCTGTGCTGACCCTATTAGCCCTTCCAACTATGCCCTGATTCCCTTCTATCACACTTACATAAAATTGTGAGGGATGTGGCTTTAACCTTGGCCAACAGCTATGTGGAGATCAAGAAATTCTAGGACCCCTTTAATGAATCTGAAACCACATGGAAAAAGCACTACATATGTCTACAATTGTATCATTTATGATCATCATTAATCCCTTCTCTACTCTCATTCTTTTCAATCCTGCGCCAGACTTTTGCACTTGTGGCCACACCTCTCTCTCCTCCATAACCTTTCCAACTTGGGCATCCATACTCTACTGCCTCCTAAGTGTCTGACCATTCCTTTGCTATCTCAAGAAACATGATCACTGGCAAACCAATCCCCAATCTCAGTGGGAGAGCACCATGGTTCTGTGTTTTATCCACAGCCTTCTTTCTTGGAAAGTTCATTCCCCCTCACTTGGGTTCTCCCATAACTTCTTTTTGTATTGTTCCTCATAGATTTGTTTAATAAAGTTCACTAGTGCTATTACCATTTTCGGATGATTTCCCAATAAAACCTTTTGCCAAACATCATTTCACGTCAAGAATGAATGCACCCTCACTGAGGTATATTCTAAAACAAATCTGGAAAAGAATTGGTAGACCAGATTTTGAGTGCATTCACACTCTGTTATGTAGTGTTTCCAATTTTCCCAGGACCCTCAGCTACTGCAGAGATGACACCCTCTTTCGACTCTTAACAGTCCTTTCGTCAGGCTCCAGATAACCCGACAAGGTATAGTTTTTCCTAACAATTCCTGCATACTCTGTTAATGAGTTGTATGTATTAATTGACTGTACTGCTCAGTCCAGTCATATTCCTGTACATTTAACTTCACTTTGACAGGATTTTTCTCTAAGAGCTCCACATCACCCACCACCTCCCTTAAGTATTCATTGCATTTGTGCCTAAAGCTATTAAACACCCATGTGGATTCTCCTAAGAATCCTAATTTCCAGCCTCAAGATTCTCTTCTGCAGCATCACTTCTTTATCAACTGAGTGCTTTTTAGAAATAGAATATTTGGGGGCTGGCACCCTCCAATTACTGGGAATTAACAGCAACCGATTTATAATAGCATTATAGCTCTCAATATTGAAGCCTCTTTTGGGGTCTTTCATTGACAATGCCTCCATACATAAATTTAATGTCTCTCTCTAGAGACACAAGCTCTTTCAAACCTATTCCCCTGTTGATTTATTTCCTGGTTAACTAAACTCAGATCCTCACGGGTAATTAGCAGCCAAATTCACAATATTAATTTCAAACGTCCATGGTCAATTTTTACCATCTCTAACACTTCTACCCTCAATAAACATTGAGAGGTGAAGATGTATTCTATATGAAAACTATTGTCTCCATTATTCCCGGTAGTTCGGGGTGGGATGTCACCCTGTACCTGCACATTCAACCTATAAAAAAAAAAATCCATCAGTCTGCCCCATCGAACACCGCTAGCCTTTTTGCCCCTTGCTAAAGGCCATTTACTATTACATTCACATCTAAACATTTGCAGTTTAAGTCACCTGATATCACTATTTGATCAGAAGAGGTATCTTCTCACCATCTTAGCAACAAATCCTCCTTAGCAAATAATAGATCACCCCTCACCAACCCTCACAGGAGTACAGGAAATATTTATGAACAAAATAAAATTAGCCTCCTTTTTCATACTGACTGCTAATAAGACCTCACATCCAACTACCCACTCCTCCACCCTAAAACCACATTTATTTGAGATACCTACCAAAAGGCCCCCACATGGCTGGTCTTCTGGAACTTTTTTGTTGCTTTTAAAATAATAGTATGTTATGTTATACCATTTTATAGAGCCCAACAGTCACCAACAAGGGCATCTTGGTGCTAACGAACAGGTGAAGAGCAGCCAAGGAAAAAGGTCAAATAAAAATAGAAAAAAGAAAACCCTGAAACTGAAATATTTTAAAAAGTTACCAAAACACAAAATGATCCTCAGCAGCCGAAGGAAGCGGGGGGGATTCCATAACTGGGCAGCACCCACTGAATAGGCTCAACCATTGATGTGTGGGATGTATTGACCCACTTTTGCTCTGCTATGCTGCAT
This sequence comes from Ambystoma mexicanum, assembly GCF_040938575.1. Classification (NCBI taxonomy): domain Eukaryota; kingdom Metazoa; phylum Chordata; class Amphibia; order Caudata; family Ambystomatidae; genus Ambystoma; species Ambystoma mexicanum. Next base: position 1,535,105,295 of record NC_090937.1, read on the forward strand.
CAATCTGTTATGGTGGTGCCAGAGACAGCAAAATGGCAGCGAAAACCCTTCTGCACGCCAAAACCCCTGAAAATCGCACATTTCAATGCTCAAAAAGAAGCCTGCCCAATCTGCCATGCATGTTGTCAGTGGTGGAACAGAGTTGTCACTACTGAAATGTGCCACTGGGCTCCACAACAATTGAAAGTGGAGTGCAGAAGGAAAAAGCAGTGCTTTGCTAAATGAAAATTCAATATTGCTTTATATTACCTTTTCTTTGCTGCTGAAACTTCAGAATGCTAGTACAGAACACCTTCCAAATATTCAAAATTCTCGCTGGGTGCTACAATTCACTTAGTTTAAGGAATCACTGTGAATTTACAAGGTCCTGAACGGCTAAGAGTATATAGAGATCTCCACAGCAAAAGTGGCCTGTCTGAGGATCTGTAAAATAATCTCTGTGCAGCAGAGGGCTACCTGTGATGACAGCTGTCAGGGGCCTTCCTGATTAAACGTTAGCATATTATAAACTAAAATGTTTGCAATATAAGAGGCCTGTTACTGATAGTAACCTATATTGTAGTTGTTTTTGATCCCATAGGTTAAAATCTTGAATGAGAATTCTAACTGTTATTTCATACAACAAGTTTTTTTTGTGCTAAGGAAAAGCCAAAAGAATTTAACAATTAAATTAAACCTGGCTGAGCCGCAAAAACGGGAAAGACAGGTTTTTTTCCCAGAGGGAGGGCCTTCCTCTCAGCTGAAACTCACAGGGAGGTGCTAATTGCTGGTTAGCCCAGGACTAAACAATGGACATCCTCCAACCCAGGAAATTGGAAGTGTGAAGCAGACGTAAACACTCTTCGAAGGAGTTTCCCCCCCCAAGGAAGGGGGTGCACTGGGCTCCCAGGAGAGACAAAGGGGTGGAGCCATGCAACCATCTGTTGCTGAACCTGAACAAAGAACACCTTTTAAAAGACTTATAACTTGTTATCCAAAATGGTGAAAAATATAAAATTAACAGAGCTGTTTACTGAATTCCTGGCTGCACGTGTGAAGAGACGGCAGAACATTGTGACATGTTCTGAACAAGAATGGCAAGATATGTTTTACGATAAATTTATGACTGTTAGAATTGTGAAAATGTACACACATGTCCCCATGTTAAACACGCATATTTGTGGAAATTTGCAGAAACATTGGAAAGTGTGTTCATAGTGAAAAGGGCATAAATCTGTAGAAAGGGGAGACAAGATCCCACCACTGCAGGGTTTTGAGGAATAGCTGCTATGTAAAATATGGCATCTTTATGTGTGATTTGTATGAAGGTGACCAATGTAGAAATGTACATTTAATATAAAATCAGAGTTGGAGACCAATGGCTAAAGGGAGGTCTCTAAGGATTGTAAAGCGAATCATAAAACCTGACATCACCCAGCCTTAAGCCAATCACTCAAATTGCAAGGCGGAAATGAAGTATTCACCATATCCCAGCTCAAAGGGGCTAGCTTAGCTAAGCCGGCCCACAAACCCTGCTCATGGTGTCATTTTATGCATAAATAGAGACAGCTGACCAGACATAGGAACAGAGAGATCCTCTCACTCTCCTGATGCTGTCGGAGCACCCTGCTTCTGAAATCTACATCTTCCTTGTTCCAGACTCCAGAAACTTGGCAAAGCAAAGGCCTATTGCATAGCTGAACCATCCTCAGCTAGGCCTCAAATTCTAGAACAGAACCCCAAAAGCCAAGGGGAAGCATCACAATACAGCCGGGCTGTGCTGTTACTGCTTGCCTACTGAATTGAAAGATCCTCAGAACCAAGAAGGGTAGATCCTGTCCAGTCCTGTGCCGTGCTGTGACCAGAGCGCCTTGCTGACCCTGTCCAGTCTGATGTGCCCAGCTGTCAGTCCCTGATAGGTCCAGAATCGGTACGGTCCAGAATCCTGATGGTCCAAAATCTTAAATCCATTTTATTTTGTGAGTATTAACAGAAAGCTAGAAATTGTTAATTCCCGTGCATTATCTTGTCCCCTCCTAATCTCTGAACTATCCTTACTTCCATAATCAGTAACATTATCTAAATCTGTAGTAAAATCTTATTCTGTCGATCTGTAAAAGCATCTTTTTCCTAGTCATTTGTCAAATTGATCTATTAATTTCATTCGAGTGACCAGCGTAGTGCTCCAAGGTGGACAGCGAGGTTCCAGGATCACTCCTGACTCTTACCTGTGCCGTCCTGGTGGCTTAGCTTGGATCCTCTAGTCCATATCCAATATTTTCTGATTTTAAAAGTAAAGCCTCTTTCAATTCTCGCGCCTATCTCGCAAAAACAACCTTTACTAAAATCGCTATAGCTCCCGCCGTTTTTGTGAAAGAAACGAAATGTGAACTCCTACTTGTAGCTAACATCCATATCTATCCATAGAGCTCAAACCCGCAAAACAGTGTCATTCTCCCGTTATTGCGAATATCGCACAAGGAAAAGTTTGTTTCAAATTTTCATTGTGGGAAATTTGTACACGTGTAGAATAGATTCAAACAGCTTCCGACTTGAATTTTAAGATTGCAAATGTTTTCTGCTGACTAAATCATTGCTTATGCTTGTGTGTAACTGTTCAAAGTGGCTCCCATAGGAATTTACAACAATTTAAGCATTTTTCCACACATTTAGAGTTCTTGCTCAGCCACTTTAAAAGTCATTCTGACAGTTGAAAAGCCCACTTCATTTTTCTCTTTCTGTGTAAGGGGGAAGGGGGAAATGAGACACTGTTTGATTTGTACTGTTCCTGAATACCTGCCCTCTCCATCCATCTCTTTGCATTGCCCGTTGGGAGGTTGAGAAGTGTTGCAGGGGGAATTTCTAACCATTGTGCTATCTGATCTGAAACCAACACAAAAGTATTAGTTTCTGTGCTGCATTTGTTTGCTCATAACTTAGTTCCAGTTTATTAAAGACATCATTCTGTCTTCTGTCACCCATTGGTGATTGTTGTTTACCTATTAATATATATATATTGGCCCTCATTACAACACTGGCGCTAAACCATGGCGCTATTAGCACCATGGTTGGTGCTGGTGTTGTAACGGGTCTGCCATGGTTCAATGGGGAATTACCACCCCATTCCAAGGTTGGCGGGGTGGTAATTCCCCATTGAACCATGGCCCTTCCCCATTCCCATTTTCACCCCATAGGGCTCTATGGGAATGGGGAAGGCGCTAAGTACGGTACCGCAAAATGCGGTACCTTACTTAGCACCAAGATCCCTTTACGGGTCCCTACTTTAACGGCTGGTCTAGACCAACCGTTCAGGTCTGGTCCTGCAAAGGGACCTCATAGTAAGGCGCAAAGTGTTTAACGGCGCCGCAGCCTTTTACTGCAAATTTAAAACAGAGCCGACAAAAACTGGCACAACATTGAACTTTTAACAGAGTCTGCGCAGAACAGGTGATCATCATACAGGACCAGATAGACAAATTGAAAGAGGAGAATAATAAATTAATTATTAAAAACCTTGAATCCCAAACAGAGTTTGATGAAGAGCGTCAGAAAGCTGGTGCCGTTAAAAAACAGAGGGACGACCTGGCTGCACAGAGGGGCACTCTAACTCAGGAAAGGGACACCCTAGGCCAGGAAGTCAGATATTTAAAAACACCGTTAAAAGAGAATCACCTGACCCTTCAGGAACTTGGGGAAATCAAAATGGATTATGAAAAGATGTTAGAGAACACCAGGCGAGTGGAGTAGGCTCTGGCAAAGAATAATCAAACCACTAAGGACCAAACTCAGGATGTGAATCTCCTGCAGCATAAATTGGCCCAATACTCCCAATTCAGGCAGGAAGCACAGAGAGACAATGAGGCTCTCTGTGAAAAGAATGACAGGCTCCGTAGACAGATAGCCATGCAAGAACAACTCATAGAGACCAGTAAGGCCTTAATAGAGGAACAAAAGGGTCAGATTCTGGCATGTCATCAGGGAGTAGGGGCTGAAAGAGATGAGATAAGATGGGAGAGAGAAACCCCTGAGCATAACCCCAGGAACCCTGGCATCAGGGACTTTAATCCCTTCAATTCCATGGACTCTGCCACCCTCAGGTCCACTGGCTCATATGAATCAAGGGCCACGGAGATGGTAGACTTCAACACAATGGGAAATATGGGGCTAATAGATCAGCACCTCCCAGAAATGTATGGGCAGGCATCTATGTACTGGTTCCCAAGTGCAAGGGCCATCTTCTCTGATCCTCCAGTGAGGGGAGAATCAGAGAACTGGATCCTCAGCAATATCACCTACCTAGAGATCAGTCAGTGAAATTTGGTGGGGAATTCCATGAGACTAGGCCCACTAAGAGCATCTTAAAAACCTCTTCGCAGCTAGGACAGTGGGGAGGGGGTGGTACTCAGCCAATTCTCGGAGTAAGGGAGAGTCAGAAGACTCTTTTGAGCGCCACAGGTCTCAAGAGACTAGGCCCCCACATTCTGCCAGCCATTCCCAGGATCGCAGAATCAGGGATAGCCTAGAAGATCAGACAGCCACCTCTGGTAGCAGTGACTCTGAGTCAGAGGATGAGTGGACCACGGTGACCAGAACTAAAAAGGCCAACAAAGTTAAGAGAGCTTTACTCAAAGACCCCTGAAGCAAATAAAAGCTATTAGGAGCGTCATCACGCCCTACCACAAAAATGCCAAATATTCAGTTTCAGAGCACCTTGAATTGTTTGAGCAAATGATGGAGACTTTGCACCTGAAGGACAGCCAAAGCTGTATTCAGTATGTAAAGTGGACTTTTCACCTGAGTACTCCAGCTTCTTTGCGGGCTGGAGGATCAGAACCATTCAAGATGGTCCACCTCTAGGGTGACCATTCTGAAGCATGTTTCTATTCATAGAAACCCTCAAGTGGCCCGCAAGGCAGCCTACAACCTGCAATGTGGGGAAGACCAGGCCCCACAAGAATGTGTCCAAGAACTTAAACGTGCCTTTGCGCAGACCACCAGGAGGTTGCACACTGACAGTAGGGAATTTGGCAATACCTTCTTTCATGCCCTCCCTAACTACGTAATGACCCAGTTATTGAGGGACTTTCACAAGAAGAGATCACTAGACTGAGTCATTGAACAAGCAACTTGCATCTATGAAGTGCAGAAGCCACTAGAAAGCAAAAATACTAACAAAAGCCCAAAGCCAACCAACACCCCTGTTGCTGCTAAGGTGGCAGAGGTGAAGGTTGCCCCCATTTAGATCTGGAGATGGGGGGGCCTAAAAACATTCCTGCACAGAATCCTACCAACCCCAGACCCAGAAGGCCCGCAGGCCAATCACAAACAGGGAGTCAGGGAGGTAACCCCACAAATGGGACCCCTAACTCCCATGACTACATCAGCCCCCGTTACAAGGGCAACAGACCAATCCTGGGCTATGTGTGGACTCCTCCAGCCCAAGGGGGGTGGTCAACCAGGCAGCTGTCAACCCAGGGAACTTCCCTCCACACTTTCCCCAGGAGGGCAGTAATCCCCCAAAAGCAGGGCCAAGTTTGTTTCCCTGGTACCCGCCAAACCTCAACCCCCAAAACAACCCTTCTTTCTTTCCCCACTTTCCTGAGCCCAGACAGTCCAATCCAAGAGACCAGACAACCCCGTACCAGCCAGGGCGGGTGTCCCAACTGGAGCGCCAGGTCCAGAACATGGCACAGGATCTGGGTCGCAGGCTGAGGGCTCAACAGATCCCTCAGATGAGCATGGCGACTCAGAACTCCTCAAATCAAGGGTCTGGTGCTCCAGAACAATGATGTGGGAAGAACCCCGACAACCCACCGGTTCGCAGGGAGGAGGCACAGGGGGAAGGGGGGTGTAAAGCCTTAGAGGAAGCTTCCTTTCCCACTTGTGGAAAGCCCCTTGAAACCCTGACCCTGAAAATCTGAAACCTAAGGAACAGAGGGCAGGTAGGAGAAATAAAGAGCCAAAAAAAGGCCCATTTTGTCGAGGAGGTGCAAATCTTCCGATTTGAAGGAGAGGGATCCTCAGAGGATTCTGGGAAAAAAATCTTCTCCTTCAGGGATGGGGGAACTCCTCCTAAAGAAAAATGGGTCCCAAGAGATCCTGATCAGGACTGGGTAGATGGGGGGAATGAGTTAAAACCGCCCATCATCAAACCATCATGAAACCCCAGTATGACCAGCAAGAAAATCACCTTGGTCAAACCGATTCTAGTGACTGCCTCCAAAAAGAGGGAGGCCAGCCCAGACTCAGAACCAGGGGAGCCCAAAACATCACCCATATCCAATTGCCACCTTTTTTTTTACAGGTTCCCAAGATCCCAAAATAAATCCTGCCCAAATCACCCTTCTGTCAGAACCCAAAGCAAAGAAATTAACCCACCAATTGGCCAAAAATGTGCATTATCTTTGCCCCCTTGAGGAAAAGGAGGTAAGACTTTATGCCCCGGTCGAAATACAGGGGCAATGTACAATTTTGGCGCTGGTGGACACTGGATCCTAAGCCACCCTTCTGTCAAAAAGGGCCTTTGATCAGCTGAATTCGGGAAGGGGGTGAATACCAAATTCCTCTCACCTCTCTTCCTGGACAACTTCAGAACTTCGATGGGAAGGAAATTCCTGTTGAGGGGACTATGGATTTAGACATTAAAATTGGGCAACACAAGGTGAAGCACCAGGTCATAATTGTGACTCCAGAGGGCACACCATGTTTACTAGGGAATGACACCCTGCGTAGATTGTCTCCCCTCATAGATTGTGTAAACAAGGACCTCTGGACCCAGACTAACCGACCAATAAAATTGAAACAGAGTGTCAACCATGTTAGTTTAAATGGCACATGCCACATGGTTGAACAAAAACCTGACCAAATTGAATTTTACTTCCAGAATAACCAAATCCCAGACGTGACAGTAATTACAGTCGGACAACAAACTGGTGATGGGGAGTACTCTCTATTTCTGAAAATCAACCTTCCTTCCAGTCTAAGGTGGCATTCTACACAGGAAGGAAATTCTATACAAATTCACAATCAGAAAATCCTACTCCTATAGTCCAAAATGATGAGAAATCAGCTCAAAGCTTGGCTGATAATCAGAAAATTTGAGAGCAGTTGTTCATCCCAATTCATTTAAATGAAGGGAAGGACTCTGTTGTCGCCCGAGTATGTGTGAACAACGGTAAGAGCTTCATCAGCGGGTCCATATTCTGCAAACTCCCAAAGGATCCAGCCATTCCCACATTTAAACTGTTAGACAAATGGGAAATGGACCTGGAAACACCCAATTCCAAACATCTCCTGCCTAGCAGGTGTATGCTCTGAATTTCCGTAGGCAACAAGAGCACAGTCCATAATTGTTGGGTCGTGTGAGATGTCCCTGCTGCATTTTATTTAGGCAGTGACATTCTCACTCGCTTTACCATTAGTTTGGACCTAATAAACATCAATGCTTGGCCCCGACTAGCGGGTAATCCCATGGACTTTGATGACCCAGAGAAAGCATTTCGGTAAGCTCAACTGCTGCCATATGCAGTTGAAATTCAGATTGGAGAGGAAGTCACCATCCCAGAACGGACCCGACAATTCTCACTGGAATTAAAAATTAAAAGAGGACAGAAACTGACGCCTATGATCATCTTAATGCTCACTTCCAACAGAAAGGGTTGGGGGTAAACCCAGTACCACTAGTCAACATAGAACATGACACCATTCCAATAGGTAGATAAAAGCAACCTAAAGAGTATCAATCTGGGCACAGGCACCATTATTGGAATGGCCATCGACAACCAACATTTTTCCATAGATTTAGGTAACAAACTGTTAGGACCAATCCCCAAGGACTGTTCTGACAGTGATAGCGACCATGACACAACACCAGACAGGATCTTCACCCGGCATGGGGGGAATTTCAGGGTGTACTCTTCCTACCCTCATGGTAAGGAAGATGTGACCTGTGACTTCAGGAGGGGTGAGGTGATCTTTAAAGTCCACAAGGACTGCCTTCCCCACCTGAAGCCATCAGTACAAATCAGTACATTGACCAGGGACTTCTCCACCCAGCTGGAGGAGGCCGCTGAGATAGCCAAACCAGAAGTCTTTCCGGGCTTCAGGCAGATGGTTAAAGAGAGAGTCAACCTAGCTGATGCCTGTGGGACTCTGGAGCAAAAGCAAAAATGTAAACAAGTTTTCTTAGATTTTCAAATCTCTTTGCGGTGGACTCATATGACTGTGGTCGCACCGACATCCACACAACAACAATTCCCACAGACCATGGCATGACTCCAGTGTTTGTGAAGCAATATTGCTTGCCTCTCGCATCAATGGAGTCCCTTACTAAAATAATTAAGAACCTTGAGTCCTGTGGGATAATTCGTCCAGTCCACAGCCCCTTCAATAATCCTGTGCTGGGTATTTTGAAACATAACGGCCAGTGGAGACTCTGTGTTGACCTAAGGGAGCTCAACAAATGGGTCCATACTTGCCGATGGCCTCTTCCCTACATTGACCAAGGGCTGGCCCAGATCCAGAGGTCAAAGGTATTCACTGCAATTGACCTGACCAATTGGTACTGGACTTCGGGGGGCAGCAGTACACTTGGATCCAGACGCCCTTCAGATACATCAACTCCGGCATTGAATTTAACATCTTTCTGCATAAGGCCATGCCCGACTTGGTTGAAAGGGGTAACCTGGCCTACGTAGATGATTTTCTATTCAAAAGTTCAACTGTGGAGGAACACATAGTGAGATCCGTTATGTTCTGTCACAGTTGAGGGCTGCCGGAGCAAAACTCTCTTTCCAAAAGGCACAGTGGTGCAGGACCCATGTCAATTCTTGGGGCATGAGATAACTCCTTAAGGTCTCTGTCCCCAGGAAAAGAAAGTAGAAGCACTCCAGAAAATAAAACACCCCACAACTCTGCAGGAACTAAGGAGCCTCCTTGGACTAACTAATTACAGCAGAAAGTTCATTGAGGATTACGCAGAGATCACAAGACCCCTGTTCCATCTTTTGAAGGAGGTTCAAGGGGGAGTGGGGTCCAGAACAAGCTGAGGCAGTAAGACAACTCAAAATAAGCCTCTCACAAGCACCTTGCCTAGCTTACCTGGTCAAAAACAAGGAGTTCTTCTTGGAGACAGGGTTCTCAAATACATGCTTGACTGCAGTATCATATCAATAGCATGACAAGGTCAATAAAGTAATCTCCTATGCGAGTAAGACTTTATCCTCTGTTGAGGAAAAATTCAACGATTGTGAGAAGGCAATCCTGGCAACGGTGTGGGCATTGAAGAATTACCGCTCATTTATCCAGGGGGACCACATCATAGTGGAGACTTCACACCAACCTTTGCAATATCTTCAAAGTGACAGAATCCGACTGGAAATGTGAGTAATTCCTGAATTACTTCCTGAATTCCGTCAATGCAATGCTTTCCTATGGGAGTCAGATATGGGCAAAACAAGAAGAGTCCCCTCGCGCAAGGTCTGGCTGATTGCATGATTGTGCCAGAGAAAACTGTCTCGAGGATGAAAGTCTTAAAATCAAGGACAACATGGAGGCATACCTTAATTCCCCACACAAAGTCTATGAAGAAAACAAGTGTGAGGCAATGCTCACTGTCTATGTGGATGGGTGCTCCTACCATGTTGACAACAACGGGGAAAAGGAACTTGTGGCCAGCGTAGGGAATGCATGGGTGAATGATGCCCCAGAACCCTCCGCTGGGTACAAAATCGGTCCCCGAAGTAGTCAAGTGGCTGAGCTGATGGCTGTGCATCAAGCCATCCTCACTGCCGTCCAACACCAACTCCACAAACTGGTCATAATCACTGATTCCAGATTATGTACGGAACGGGTTCGTGGAGCACCTGGTTAACTGGAAAACCAGAGGTATGATATGTACTAATAACAAACCATTGAAATGCAGAAAATTAATGCAAAATATTGATGATCTGGTCACCTCGATTGGGATGACCATCTACTGGAAAAAGATCAAGGGTCATTCTAAAGTAGAGGGGCCAGACAAAACTGGAAAGGACCTAGCTGATGGGCTGCCCAAAACCAGAGGCATCCATGGGGATCTACTTGAGATCGAGTCCCTGTTGGGGGAAATCCAGGTCACTGCTATCCCTAGGTCCCAGACAAATGCTCACAATGAACTCTCAACTGCACAATGGAGTAAGGAGACCCCAGATGCTGATTTGATTATGGCTCAAAAAGGGGATCCAATAATTGTAAAGTTTTATCAACACATTGAGGACCCTGAGAACTTTCCCCTGACGGATACCGATTATATTGGGAAAGAGGATCTCAGAGTGTTGATGAAATGTCCAAAAATTTTCTGAATCCAAGACGTTTTGTTGGTGAGGAAATCCATATCTGGCCATGACCAGTGGGTGGTCCATACCTCATTCCGAAGCCTGATGCTAATTCACGCCCATGATGTGGCCACAGCCAGTCATCAGGGGTTTCACACTACAGCTAAAGAGTTGCCATCCCATGCATACTTTGCGGCAAATAGAGGAGATAACCGGAAACCCAGATGGGGATCATCCGGAAACCTAGAAGAACCCACCTGTTAAAACCATTAGTAAACATATACCAATTGTATTCAATGCATGCATATGCCCCACTACACCCTTGGGGAGTAGAAGTGGGGACATTTCCATAACCATGCTATGTTATGTTTTCTAGCATTGGAACTAAGAATCATCTAATCACCAATGAGGACCACTCGGGGACTGGGAGGAAAGACCCAAGGAGCCGGGAGTGCCGTTCCATACTCCCAACCAGAACCAGCACTACTCCTGACCAGAACCGCTGAGGAGAGCGGGTCGCCTCCAGCACTGACCAGAGAAGCAGCTGATATCTCCACATGGATAAAAGAAAAGAACATCCCAATCTCCCGACTTCCCCTTGATGGGCAGTCAAAATCAAGTCGGGATGGGGGGGCTCTGTGGGATGTATTGACACTCTTTTGCTCTGCTATGCTGCATCACTCTGTTATGGTGGTGCCAGAAATAGCAAAATGGCTGCAAGACCCTTGTGCATGCCAAAACCCCTGAAAATCACGCTTTTCAACTCACAAAAAGATGGCTGCCCAATCTACCACACATGTTGTCAGTGGTGGAACAGAGCTCTCACTACTGAACTGTGTCACTGGGCTCCACAACAATTGAAAGTGGAGCACAGAAGGAAAAAGCAGTGCTTTGCTAAATGAAAATCCAATATTGCTTTAAAATACCTTGGGCCTCATTACAAGGTATGCCGGTAGCCATGCCGCTATTGGCGGCATGGCTGCCGGCAAAACCTCATCCGTGTCCTCGGAATGAGGACTTACCGGACCATTCTGAGTTTGGATGGCCCGGTAATTCCTCACTCGAGGACAAGGACACGGTTCATCCCCATTCCCATTTTAGCCCCCATAGGGCTGAATGGGAGAGGGAGTAAACAACGGGCCATTACGAGATGGCCCGTTGTTTGCTCCCTCTTCCCCTCGCGGGACCCGGTATGCACGCCTGGTTTTCCCAGGCGTGCTTAACGTGTCCCGAGAGGGGACCTCGTAATGTGGCGGAACGGGTTGAACGGCGCCGCAGCCTTTTACGGCGCTGTTTAACCCGTTCCGCCAGGGTCGTAATGAGGCCCCTTGTCTTTGCTGCTGAAACTTCAGAATGCCAGTACAGAACACCCTCCAAATATTCAAAATTCTTGCTGGGTGCTACAATTCACTTAGTTTAATGAATCACTGTGAACCTATAAGATCCTGAAAGGCTAAGAGCATATAGAGATCTCCACAGCAAAAGTGGCCTGCCTGTGGATCTGTAAAATAATCTCTGTGCAGCAGAGGGTTACCTGTGATGACAGTTGTCAGGGGCCTTCCTGATTAAACTTTAACATGTTATAAACTAAAAGTCAAATGTTTGCAATTTAAGAGGCCTCTTACTGATAGTCACCCATATTGTAGTTGTTTTTGATCCCATAGGTTAAAATCTTGAATGAGAATTCTATCTGTTATTTGATACAACAAGTTTGTTTTGTTCTAAGGAAAAGCGAAAAGAATTGAACAATTAAATTAAACCTGAATGAGCCGCAAGAAATGGAAAAAAGCAGGGTTTTTTTTCCCAGAGGGAGGGCCTTCCTCTCAGCTGAAACTCGCTGGGAGGTGCTTATTGCTGGTTAGCCAGGACTAAACAATGGACATCCTCCAACCCAGGAAATTGGAAGTGTGAAGGCAGTCATAAACTCTCATGGAAGGAGCTTCCCCCCAGGGAGGGGGATGCACTGGGCTCCTAGGAGAGACAACGGGGTGGAGCCAAGCGACCATCTGTTGCTGAACCTGAACAAAGAATACATTTTAAAAGACTTATAACTTGCTATCCAAAATGGTGAAAAATATAAAAATAAATAGCTGTTCATTTAATTCCAAGCTGCATGTGTGAAGAGGCGGCAGAACTTTGTGACATGTTCTGGACAGGAATGGCAAGATATGTGATTTTAAGCAAAATGTCTGACTGTTAGAATTATGAAAATGTACATGCATGTCCCCATGGTAAACACACATATTTGTGGAAATTTGCAGAACAATCGGAAAGTGTGTTCATAGCGAAAAGGATAAAAATCTGTAGAAAGGGAAGACAAGATGCCCCCACTGCGGTGTTTTGAGGAATAGCTGCTATGTAAAATATGGCATATGTATGTGTGATTTGTATAAAGGTGACCAATGTAGAAATGTACATTTAACATAAAATCAGATTTGGAGACCAATCGCTAGATGGAGGTCTCGGAGGATTGTAAAGTAAATCATAAAACCTGACATCACCCAGCCTTAAGCCAATCTCTCAAATTGCAAGGCGGAGATGAAGTATTGACCCTATCCCAGCTCAAAGGGGCAAGCTTAGCTAAGCTGGCCCACAAACCCCGTAATGATGTCATTTTACAGCATAAATAGAGACAGCTGACCAGACATAGGAACAGAGAGATCCACTCACTCTCCTGATGCTGTCGGACACCCTGCTGCTGAAATCTACATCTTTCGTGTTCCACACTCCAGAAACTTGGCAAAGCAAAGGCCTATTGCATAGCTGAACCATCCTTAAGTAGGCCTCAAATTCTAGAACAGAACCCCAAAAGCCTAGGCGATGCATCATAATACAGCCGGGCTGTGCTGTTACTGCTTGCCTGCTGAATTGAAAGATCCTCAGAACCAAGAAGGGCCGATCCCGTCTAGCCCTCTGCCGTGCTGTGACCGGAGCGCCTTGCTGACCCTGTCGAGTCTGATGTGCCCAGCTGTCAGTCCCTGATAGGTCCAGAATCGTTACGGTCCAGAATCCTGATGGTCCAACATCTTAAATCCATTTTGTTTTGTGAGTATTAACAGAAAGCTAGAAATTGTTGATTCCCGTGCATTATCTTGTCCACTCCGAACCTCTGAACTATCCTTACTTCCATAATCAATAACATTGTCTAAATCTGTAGTGAAGTCTTATTCTGTCGATCTGTAAAAGCATCTTTTTCCAAGTCATTTGTCAACTTGATCTATTAATTTCATTCAAGTGACCAGCCTAGCGCTCCAAGGTGGACAGCAAGGATCCAGGACTGAGTCGCGAATCACTCCTGACTCTTACCTGTGCCGTCCTGGTGGCTAAATTTGGATCCTCTAGTACATAGCCAATATTTTCTGATTTTAAAACTAGAGCCTCTTTTCATTCTCGCGCCTATCTCGCAAAAACGACCTTTACTTAAATCGCTATAACTCCCGCAGTTTTTGTGATAGAAACGAAATTTCAATTCCTACTTGTAGCTAACATCCATATCATAGAACATTTCAAACCAGTGTGGTTCTCCCCTTATTGCGAATATCGCGGACGGAAAAGATTGCCGCAAATTTTCATTGTGAGAAATTTTTACACGTGTAAAATAGATTCAAACTGCTTCCGACTTTGATTTTAAGATTGCAAATGTTTTCTGCTGACTAAATCATTGCTTATGCTTGTGTGAAACTGTTCAAAGTGGCTCCCATAGGAATTTACAACAATTTAATCATTTTTCCACACATTTAGGAGCCGATTCATGGAACAAACGTGCGCCGAAAATCCATGCGCAAGCAGGCGCAAGGGAGCGCAAGCGTGAGAAACGCAGCGCACACGCACACGTGCGATTCAAGGAAGACACTGCGCGTGCTTCCCGCTGTCCGTGCGCCCAATCCAGCCATGGCACACGCAGGCATACACGGCGTGCGCTACGCGCACAGCAAAAGCACACATAGCGTGGCGCACACAACCAAAGTGGGCGGAACAGTGGGCGTAACACGCGGAATAGGGAACAACGCGTGAAAAAGAAGGCGTAACTGGCGAAGTACTGCAGGGAACTACACGGAACGCCCACACGCACGCGAACAACCCATATTCATGGATCCGAATATGGGAAACCCACGCACGGCAAAAGACGCACACAGGCGTCAACGCGTCCGCCACACGAAGGCAGGCGGAAGCGTCCCCGCGCACAGTACAAAAGTGCGCGCAAACAATAAACACGTATATACAGCTACGATGAATGCCCCATTTGTCGCAGCACTGATCGTGGGACACCGCAGGAGGAGGAGAATAGCCAGGGCACGCATTTTCGCACCACGGACAAGCCTTTTTGGGATGCCTGATGACCAGGTCTATGGCAGGTATAGGTTTCCACCCCACATCATCCTAGACCTGGTCAGGGAGTGGGAAGATGACCTTACATCCCCCACCCTTTGCTCCCAAGCATTGAGCCCCTTGGAGAAGCTGCTCAATGTTCTGCATTTTTTGGCCACTGGGTCATTTCAGCGGACTACTGCCATAGTGGGGGGGGGGGGTTTCACAGGCTACGCAGTCACGCTGCCTACACCAGGTACTGGCAATCATGACAGCGCGCCCCTCTGTCCGCAGGCACATATACATGCCCAGAACACCCGCAGAAAGGCAGGCCGTTGTCCTGGATTTTTTCAGGGTGGCACACTTCCCCAAAGTGCTTGGTGCCATAGATTGCACCCATGTGCCCCTACGTCCACCTAGGGCCACTGAGCACATCTACCGAAACCGCAAGCACTGGCATTCCATCAATGTACAGGTGGTATGCGATGCAAAGGGAATCATCACCTCTGTCTATGCAAACTACCCTGGCTCCACCCATGACAGTTTCATATACAGAATGTCCGCCCTGAGCCGGGCCCTGGAAGTTGGGCAGCATGGCGACACATGGCTCCTAGGTAAGTACAAATGCTGTTGCACATGCATGCAAGTCACACACAGACAAATACCCAAACCTTAATAATGTCAACTATTATCACCTCCCCAGGGGACAGTGCCTACCCTCTGAGCAACCACATGATGACACCAATCCGGAACCCCACCACACCACCCCAGGTAAGATACAACGCCGCCCATATTGCAACCAGGGCCATAGTGGAGCGCACATTCGGAGTGCTGAAGTCCCGTTTCCGGTCCCTTGACCGCTCTGGCGGGCAACTACTCTATGCACCATCAGTAGTGTGCGGGATCATTGTGGCAGCATGTGTCCTGCACAATGTTGCAACACGGCAGGGCGTCCCGGTGGACATGGTGGTGCCCCCACATCCCCAACCACAGGCACGGGCGCTGCCCATGGGAGGGGACAGGGCACGTGGCGAGGAAGCCCGGGCCCAGCTTGTGCCCACATTTTTCACCTAAACTCCCACCCCTGCGGAGTGCACACAGGCCTGGCACATACCAGGTGACAATCGATGATGACAAAGAGACAGTCAACTGTCACAACCCTACCACCCTGAGATAGTTGCCATGGAAGTACCACATCGTCTGCATCCCTAGCTACTTAAACACAAGCTATCCTGTGTGACCAAAAGGCACACATATGACATATGACATTATATGGCCTATACACAAGTATTTCAAGGTGCGATGAGGCAAGGAGGGGGGAACAAGGGAAGACAGACAGCGGTACTACTAGGCCAGGTGTCATTTAGATTGTGCAAGTGCAGGGGTAGAGGGAAGGGAAAAGTGCAAGGGGAAGGGGAGTGGGGAGTGCAGTACAGGGGAAGTAGACCAAAAAACAAATACATAGGTCTGCTGGTGGCAACTGCAAAGGTAAATGCAGACAAGTGCTGGGAAGGGGGGGCTGTAGGGATAGAGAGACAGTACCGCAGTGCAGGGGTTGCCAGGGAGGCAGTGCAAGTGGAGAGTGGCTGGGCCAGGGACCAAGGTCTGTGAGAGTGGCCCAGTTGCAGATCCAGTGCAGTTCCAGTGAAGAATTCCGCAAGGGAGAGGCAGAGAGAAAGCAGAAGCAAAGAGGAAGGTCTTGAGGTGCTTCCCGAACCGGAGATGGTTCCCCTCAAGTTCAAGTGAGGCAGGAAGGCTGTTCCAGAGGGAGGGCCCTGCCGTGCAGAGAGATCTACCCCCAGCTAGTTGCTCTGGGAAGCGGATGACCCTGACATGCAAGGTGTGCATCACACATACCTGCAAAACAGGCCATGGCCATCACTGTTATGTCACTCAAACCCTCCCAAACCACAACATGACATGGCAAGCAATACCCATACACCAACACAGTAACAATAAGGTACACATTGCCATGTCCAAAATGTACAGTGGCAGCAGACAATGATGCCTGACCTGGAATCAGATGAAATGACTGACCAACAACCTCCCACCCAAAATAAGTCATTTCCAAATGCATTACAAGAGTTGTAGACGTAACATAACAATGAATGCCTGTCTGCATGCACATTGTGCATTGCAAAATCAACACTGCAGCTTCTGTGTGCTGTGTCCTACTCCTGCAACACACTGCTCAGCGCACATCACAGTGAACAGCCATTGTGTGTGATGCACACCCTGAGCATCACATCTAAGCGACAGACCACATCAAAAAGCAAATTAGGCATGTACAGGATCCATAATTGGTCACAGAACATGTGCTGCAGGGACACACTGGGCCCCAGAAGGCAAACAGTGTACACGTGGATATGCAAGGGTGGGAGTACATGTAGTGCATCAGAGTGCATGTGTGTGGGTCTGCAAGGACATGCACTCAACATATGCATGTGCACTCAAGTGACCATCAGTGTTCTCTACACATCACATGTGAACATTCACCATGTGTACACCCCAGCATGTCAAACCACAACTATCCCCGCGCACCTGAAAGGTAAACACAACACATGAACAGGCATTGATCAGCACAAAACAACATGTACATAGGATACCACCATTACAATGTCAGAGTTCCCATCGCACTGCAGGGCAAGGCAACTATCAACAACAACCCCCCCCTCACAAATGACCATGACCCACTGAACAACTGCACCTGGGTCATGGAGCCTTCAACCCTCAATTCCACCTGGCCACAGGATCACCTTTACCCTTCGTCACCATCTCCCACCTTGTGTGTAAAAAGGTGCCTGCACCCTCAGAATCCACACTCATTTCCAAAATCACAAAATCCAAGCCATAAAAACGAACCCGAACACCCTCCAGTAGATGACTTGACGTAGCAGTACCTCACAAAGGCCAAGTACTACCACAATGATGCAAGAACCAAGGTAGCACAGAAAAACAATGTCACAACAGGATGTGAACCATGTGTGGTACATAACATAGGATGATGCACCATGAACGGATGTGTACTGTCACAGGTCCCGTGTACAGGCGCGGGAGTGTCACGAAACAACCACCCCCACCGTGTCCCGGGTGCCTAAAAGGTCAAACTCACACAGGCCCCTGAGACCCTGGTGGGGAAGGAGGTTCAGGGATATGCAGTCGGGACAGGTGTTGGCACACTGGATAACTGGAATGAGTGGCAGGAGAGGGGAGGAGGAATGACACATGAAAGTAGGGAATGCACGAAAATGCACTACCTGCATGAACACATACACAATCCAAACAAACTTGGACATCATTGTCATGGCCTTCTGTAGTCAAGGCTTAGGAGTGGTACGAACCAACCACCCCCTCTAGGGTTTTGGCGCCTGCAAGTTCAGGGCTTTCACAGGCATCCGCAACCCCAGCGGGGAAAGAGGGTTAGGGAACGTTGCTTGGATAGGTACAGGAAGCAGGAACACCGGGTAGAGGGTACAGGGTTCAAAATTGCATAGGATTCCAGGTGATTAGGGGGAAAAAACATACCTAATTGAATCACACATACATCCATGCATTAGTGCACCCCCCAGCAAGCCTATGCAGAGCAGTTTGAAAGAAAAACAACAAGGCACTTAGCTCTGGTTTTGAGTGCTGGCCTCCTGCCTGCGCACTCTCAGGTCCGGTTACAGGAGCACTGCAATGCTGCAAAGAGAGCCACAGTCAACAACCTGTACGTGCCAATTACACAAAAACACACCACCAAACATGCCCCATAGCAACAAACTACTCTACAAACAGACAATCTGGTGTAGATGCTTCGTACCCATATATAACATTACCCCTGTGACGGGTCATACACAGTCAATGCAGTAAGTCAGCCGCCGGTGGGTGCGTGGCAAATGGAACACCAAAATGTCACAATTCACACAACATGCAATGTTCCCTGGGTAAGCAGACAGACCCATATAGCAAGCCATGACTTCAGAGCAAGTTGCGTACCACCATGACCGGAACAAAGTTGGCAGTGCATTTATCATAAAGTACATGGAAATTAAATGCACTGCACCCGAGTATGTCCCTTGCTGTATGTCCCTGTGAGCTGCCCCTTTCCATGTCTCGGAAGGCTACATGGTTGATACAAGTGCCTCAATGGACCTTGGTTTACTGGAGGGCATGTGCCACTGCCTCTGCAGGTGTCCCAGACAACCTTACAATCAACAGCCATCAATCCACCAACACATCTGAGCTGCATTGTGTGCTTCAACACCAATATTCGTCCAAGCTACCCTCAGTGCTGTGACTAAGCCTTCAAGTGCAACTCGCCTGGTGCAAGCTTTGCTGTGTTGTGGCCCCCCTGTGCTACTCACCTTGCCTGGAGTTCCTTGGAACACGTCAGCAGTTCTAGGATGTAGGTCTGAAATCCCTGTGCCTCTGCTTGTGCACACATTTGCATGTGGGCACCAACAAACGTGTCCAGAATTCCGTCATTCCAATGGGCCATGTCTGCTGGCAAAGGTGCTCTGGAGGCTCATCCACCTGCAGAAAGGGCATGAAACACATGATTAATGCTTCAAAGTCATCTGTGTGTGTCTCTTCAGGCATCTCATTACTTGACCATGTCAGAGAGTCACATCATAAATCACGCCATCAGTCCGTCTTTCACATCCAAAGTGTGGAACACTATCTACAGCATGAATTGCAACAAGCACGTGTACAGTAAAGATAAGAAACATACTACACAATGCATAGCAATTAATGTACACATTAATCATGAAACACCCCATCTAGCAAAAGCTGAACAGTGGACAATAACACCAAAATCATCCCCACTAGAGGTGTAAACACAAGTCACACAGCACCAGACATGCCACAGATATGACAGTCCAAAGCCCCTGTGTAAAAGTTTGTGACACCAAACCATCCTTGCAAGCCCATGGATAAGGGAGGCAGGAGTGGCATATGTGAGTCAAGGACACCAAACAGCAAACACATACACAAGACAAGCCTGAAGGGCCCAGCTGGAACAGACAGTGGATGCCTTCAAAAGCCACAAAGCACCGCACCGTCACATGAAAGCACAATAGACAAGCAATTTAAAACTATAGTAACTATTAACTAATTACACTAACTATGGAAAACCTACATTACCTAATTAAACTAACTATCAAGCAGAAACTTAACTAACTAAACTAAAAGAAAAATCAAAAATGGCCACATACGACCCGGGGGGAGGGGAGGCACCGAGGAGGGGGGAGGTACAGGGTGCTGCTCAACATCCACATGTGATGATGCTGAGCCAAAACAAAAACCTCCATGGGCTCAACGCCTGCACAGCCCGACCTATGTGGGAGATAGATGGTCGTCCGAGTATGGCTCATCCTGGAAAGGAGGACGTGGCACAGTAGCCTGGCCACGCCTAGCCGCAGCTTGCCCCTCGTCGGCAGCAAGTCTGCCGGATGGGTGAGCCTGGTTCTGTGTGGCGATGTGATGTAGGTCTGCATGCAGAACCTCACGTGATACACGTGCTTCCTCTTGCAAGGTAGCACCTATAACACGGAGTTCCTCCTGCAAGGCCTGGCTGGACAACCGCTGCACCTCCCGGCAAGCCTGTAGCTCAGCCGAGATGGTACGCTCAAGCTGTGCAAACCTCTCCTCTGCCTGCTGCCTCTGGGACATCATAAGGACACCCAGAGTGGATCTGAGGGAAGCATACTCCTCCCTCAGGGCATCTATGTGCGCCTCTGCGTGAGCAGAAATTGCTTGACGCAGAGACGACATTTCAGCCTGTTGTGCCCTGTTTGAGGCCGCCATGCCCAGCCTGAGAGAGCGGGCCGTGGACCGTGCCGCCAGCTGCTGGAGAAGCACCTGCCTAGCAGGGGGGAGCACAGATCGGGCCACACGCTCCATGCTCTCAGCGATGTTCTCCATTGCTGCCCCCTGCCGTTCTGAATTGGCAGTCATGTCTTGCTCCCACTCAGTATACTGCGGTTGCGTGCGGCGACCGCGTTGCCGGGCTTGACCCCTGCGGGACCCAAGGACCGGGGATCCTCGCTGTGTTGGCACCGCCCGCGGCTGCACGACTACATGCCCCCGTCGACGTGATGTCCCAGGCACATCAGTGACTGGTGTGGAGGGTGACCCTGCGTCCCGATCCACCACGGGCGGAGGAACTAAGACTGTCTGATCCCTCAGTGCAGGGGTTGCAGACAGAGGAGTGTCCACATCAGAATCCCTCACCCCTGACACATGGACTTGATGCTCATCCAACTCAACATGGACGTCAGAGTCGTCATCAAGGCTGGACTCATAGGCAGCCAGAGACAAGATGGACTGTAGCTCTTGGGGGTTTTCGTGGCCTACCACCCCACGACCTCCGCTAGTGCCGGGTTGATGTAGTGGTAACAACACTGTGTCTGGCATGACAACACCATCCTCTGCCTCCATTGCATCATCACCTGAAAAATAGAGAGAAAAAAGGTCACTACACATGTCAGAAGCACACAACACACACACACACACCAACAGCAAACGCATCAGGCAGACATGTGACACACAACATATAACCTGCCATGCATGCTGGGTCAACTTTGAATTGCTTCTGTGATCAGACCTGTTGAAAGGTGGCAGTTTCCATGGAAGTGGGTCTATGCAGTGCAGAAAATGTGTACGCCACTCACTACCTACATGTACAAGGACTCCATGGTGTGTGCCAGGAAATGTGAAGGCAGTGCAATGTCAAATTCAGACATCACGTGCATTGTGCATTCAATGTGTACCATATCTAGAAGCCAAGCACCCCTCCACCCCAGTACCAAAGCAGGGATGCCTAGCATGGTATCAAAAGGCTGACCATACACCTGTGTATTCACAGGCAGTATTGACTGGCATCAACAGCTGAATGTGATTCAAGTGACAACACTGCAAATGATGCAGGGACAGTAAGCAGGACACATGATGAAAACTCTGGATTCCGCTCATGTGTGAAGAAGACACAACAACAGTTGGACAGAGTCATTGGCCATTGAACAGGCTGAGGCCTGTGAGCCACACAGATTGTCAGACCCTAAACATGTGAGTAACGCAGGACTGAGCCACAGTTGACATGGGAAGGCTGTTGAGATGGCAGGCAATGTATGTAACCAAGGACTTGTATTACAGTGATCATCCAGTCAAGGACACATAGGGGCATGCGTGCAATGCACATGGAGCATAAATGGGCACTCATGTCCCTGCGGGATATCTGACCGATGCACAGTACAAGTGAGATACCCTGCATCAAGTACTAAGGCTTACCACACGGCATATGTTTGGCAGATTCTACGCTGGAAGTTAGCATCTACACAGGACGCATGAACAAGAAAGTACACATTGGTAAGATTGAAGAACACCAGTGCAAAGGTGGAACTGGGGTGCAGAGTGGCGGAGGAGGGGCAAGGGAGCATGCCTACATGGAGTCCCCACATGCAGGCAGAGGAGACATGCATGACGGAAGCATTGCATTACTTACACATCAGAACCATGTACACGTCACATGTAGCGGCAATCATGCACAACACATCCCACAAGTGAAACACACACGTCCTCAACAAACATGCATCAACACTCACTGGACTGGGCATCAAAGTCCAGCATCTCTCCCACTCCTTCGACCAATTCAGGTGGTATGAACTCCACAACGAGTGCCCCATGCGGAGTGAGCTCTTCCTCCTCTGGTGCAGGCCCACCGCCAGTCACCAGAGTCAAGTTGTAATTAGAGGCACTCTTAGCCTTAGTGCTGCGTTTGATGTCATTCCAATGCTTTTTGCACTCTTGCGCCGTGCGCACCTCATGGCCGAATGAACTGACATGTTCCGCAACGTGCTTCCAGTGGGTGTCACATTGGGCAGCCGTAGTCTGACTATTGCCACCCACTTGCATGTCACGGCTGTGGCCCCGCACGTAGTCCACGAGGAAGTCCAGTTCCTGCTTATAGAAAGGCTTCTTCCTCGACGTGCAGGAGGTCGTGGCTGTGTGTGGGGTCCCAGCCTGTGCTGCAGGTGCAGCCTTCCTCCTCTTGGACTGTGGCGCAGACCCTGGCTGGCTAATGCCGCTCTGACCAGTATGGCCAGTGGGTTCGGTGGATTGAGCCAAGGGAGGGGCAGGTGGAGGGATGACCAAAGGCCTGACTTGTGTCAGTGGCAGCTGGGTGCCCACTAATGGACCCTGCACAGCAACATCAGCTGTGGCAGGGTCATTGACCGTAACGGTCCTGGTTGGCAGACTCACAACCGGGGTGCTGTTGGGTGCATCTGCCCCTGCACTTTCCAACACCCGGCTGTTCGGGGCAGCAGATGACATGACTGCCCCAGGGACACGTGTCTTGGTCTGAGCAGCCCAGCATGGCCCTATGGTTTCCCCTCTGGCCTGTTGGAGATCTACCAAGGGCTCTTCAAGTGCCAACGCAGCCTGCGCTGGCAGACCCCGAGCCTGGGTGGCGGTGTCCACAGCTGCACCTGCAGCTACCACTACCCTTGGGCCCGTGGCAGTCGATGGAACGGACTGCCGGGTCACACGGGCGCCAGTGCCAGATGCAGAAGCTGCACACCACAGGGGGTGGTGGCATGACTGCACCGATACATGGCACAACATTGTGCTCAAGTGGCGCCCCCGACCACGCCCGCCACGAGGAGGACGCCCAGCTGAGGCGCCCCTCACCTTTGGTGGCCTCCCAACCATGGCACAGATGTAGTAGTGCCGGCACAGATGGAGTGGTGCCAATGGGATGTGTACACCACATATGACCTGGGCAATTGGGGTGAAGGGGGTGGGAAGCAAGATGTTAACAGCCCCCCTGCACCTGCAAGGCTGTATGTGACCCCGGTGATGTAGTGACGGGTCACGCAACGCTGAGGCACCCCAAAACTGCAGTAAAACCGTGCACGCAACCCTGCAGCCTACGTGCGTGGATTCAACCTCCCGCAGTATGCGGTGGCACCCAGTAACAAGAATAACGCGTACGTGTGGGACACGCAGGCTACTATGACATCGAAAATGGGTGCGATACACAGGGGCACCCGCAGTGGGAAAAAGAGCGTGTGCGACTCACCGTCTGACTAGCGCGATGCAGAAAAACATGCATAGCCAATACCCCCGCCAAAAGAAGAGATACGTCCTTGATAGCTGTGAAGTTGTGATGGCGGTCGAAACAACAGGAAGCAGCAACGCACGTCGGTCTTCACGAAAGGCACGTGCAGCGAACTGCTGGGCCCGCTCACCTTTAACCTGTGCTGAGGGAAACGCATGCGCGCGTCACGTCACTTACGCGCATGGGCTCTTTCCTCGTATTACACGCGGAGTGCAGTTTTTCACGCGCGCTGAAATGCCCATGCACGCCTGAGCGCGTCATGTCACAGGGGCGCTTGTGCTTGAGGGGCCTTCTGTCTAATGAAATTGTGTATGCGTGCAGATGCGCTTACACGCTAAGGGCCTTTCCTCGAATTACACGCTGACGTGCTGAATTTTCACGTGCCAAATCACTCCGTATCAAGCTGGCCACGCGTAAGCACACGGAAGACCACGCTCCTGCCCAGAAGGCCGAACTACTGCCCCCCAGAGCCCCGAGCACACTCCCACCTGCCATCTGCTGCTGCCTGACTGCCTGCTGCCCACGTGCCCTGCCATTTGCTGTCTGCACATCAGCCAGGGGTGCTGTTGCTGTGACCACCCCTGCTGGAACCGAAGACTCCCGACTGGGATTACATCGCTCCACAGCCCAGCGCCAGGACCCAGTTGCCCACTCACTCCTGCCTCTGGGGTTGTCATGTCGGGCACTGCAACATCTGGCACAACCCCAGGACGGAGAGGCAGAGGGGCACCAGCTTCAGTGCCAGGGAAGTTGGTGTCCTGGTGGAGCAAGTCCTGGGGCAATATGATGCTCTCTTCGGAAGTTCCCGCGCCGACAAGGAAGGACGGACTCGGATCTGGACTGACATTGTGACTGCCATCAACGCGGAGGGGGTGGCAGTCCGCGACTTCCAACATGTCAAGAAGCGCTGGGAGGACTTCAGGTCCAGGACCCTGAACAAGGCCCGGCACCTCTTGAAGACAGCGGATGCCAAGGGGCGCCGGGGCCACTTGTCGGAAGATCAAATGAGTGTCCTGGAACGCATATCCCCAGCGCTCCACGTCCAGGTCCTTGAGAGGCAGACCCGTCTGGAGTCGAGCGGTAAGTGTACATGCATCCTGATTGTGAGCTGTGCGTGTGGTGATGTTTCAGTAGTGTGCAGGTTGCACATCTGTTTGTATGGGGTCGAGTATGGGTGGGGGTGTACAGGGCCGTGGGGCTAACACATGCGAGGGCTGTAATGTGTGAGACATGGATGGTGCTTGTGTGTGTAGGCTTGCATGCCAAATGCAGTTGTGTGGGCACACATGTTTGGATGAATGTGTATGTAAGTAGATGTCACGCATGTATGTTGTTTTCAGCTGCATGTATCAGCACTGTGTACATGTGCATTTGTGTGTATTTGACAAGGGTGCAACAGTGATGCAACATGGATGCATGTGACAGCGGGATGTGGAAGCCTGATTGGCAGATGTGACATGGATGCCCATCTGAACACTGCGACACTTGGCAGTGGTGTACACATGCATGCAAGTGTGGTGGTGTGTGTACATGTGTGGTGCACTTCCTGTGTTGCATGTGATGTCTGGCTCAGCTTTGCCTGCTCATGCTATTGTATGTGTATGGATGGTGCTGGCAGTTGCGATATGGCTGTGGTATGGCTCATGTATGTGAGTTGAAATTACATGTGTGTTGGGGATTGTGATGGCATGTCTGAGGTTTGCCAATGCCACTCATGTACAACTGTCATGTGTGTATGTGTCCATTGTACAGTGCCCTGATGCCTGTGTTTTATTTCTCCCTGTCTGCAGCGTCGACTGATGAAGAGGGCAGAGAAGGTGCTGTGGAGCACAGCAGCGGGGATCCCACCGCCAGCCGGAGACGCAAGGCCCGGCTCCCCTCCCAGGTTGTCATCTCGTCGGGGAGTGAGGAGTCCGGTGCCGCATCCCAGGCCGCAGCTGCCGGGGGGAGGTCCAAGAGGCGGAGGTTGGAGTTGGACTCCTCAGCAGCAGAAGGGGCAGCTGGGACCCCACAGGGCCCAACGGGGGAAGATGGCACAGGCTCATCCAGGTTGGTGGGGGGTTTGGTGGAGGAGGAGGCCGTGCAAGCAACAGAGACGGGGTCTGGAGATGGGGATCCCACTGGTGCTAGTGGTGCAGTGCAGGACCAGGGACAGGAGGCAGCACAGGCCGCCGCGGAGGTGCCTGTGTGGAATCCTGTCCCTGATCCTGTCCCTGCATCATCTTGCACCAGCAGGGATGCCTACGTCCAGACCCGTTTTCAGGCAGGGGATGAGCAAACGACAACTGGCCTTCCTCTGCCTGCAGACGTGGCTATCCGGGTCCGGGTTGAGCCTGTCCTGACTGGTGTGGCGTTGCGTCAATGGGCCATGCGAGTTGACCTGCAGTCTTTTCATGAGGAGACTGCACGTCATCTCAAATGGCTTGTTGACCATGTCAGCCTACTGGGACAGGTCACCCAGGCCGATTCCTCCGTTTGATGGGGCTTGAAACGACCCCCTCCTCAACTGAACCCCCTACGCGCCAGTCGTCCTCTGTGCCATCTTCCCACCCATCAGTCACCTGGGTGCCCTGTGGAGCTGCCTCTGACGGTGCGGCCAGGCTGGTGGAGGAGGCATCCCTGCCACAGTCGGGAGTCGGACGTCCAGCAGGGGTGGCCACATCAACGACTGCACCCCAGCCGGCGGAGGATGTGCAGGCAGGAGGAGGCAGTGCACGGGCAGAGGCAAAGCAGCAGCAGCAATGTGGTGGGAGCCATGAAGGCTCGGGGCCTTCAACATCGGAGGGGCAGGCATCGGCCAGAGGGCAGGAGGACCCAGGACAGAGAGTGTCTTCCGTGTGGCAGCGGTTGGGCCACGCCATAGATCCGTAGCGGCAGCGGGTGGAAGAGGCACGGCTCACAATGGTCAGGGCGGAGGAGGGCCCTGAGGCGGGCCGAGTGCCTCGAGGTAATCCACAGGGGGTTGGAGGTGGACACGTCGACGGCCCTGCATACCCTCGGGCCATGGAGGAGGACCGCCTCCGGGACATTGAGCAGGAGTTCGATGATGCCCTGGCCCGGGACATCCAAAAGTGAGCCGTCAGACTATGCCGCTGCCCTTGTACATAGTTATGTAGATAGTGTTAGGTTTCCTTTGTTTTTTATTTATTTTGGACCTTTTGGACATTGGCCACATTTTTGTATATAGTTTATTTTATTTGTTAGTGTTGTTAGATAGGTTTAATTTCTTTTGTTGGGATAATGGACCCTGGCTTGTTCGTCTGTACATAGTTCACTGTTGGATTTTATTTTTCTTTCACAATTTACCCATGGAGCAATGGCTTTCAATTATTATTTCCCATTGGATTTTCTTTTGTGGACAGTGACTTTGGACACCATTACTTTGGATTATGATTTTTGGTTTTGCTTTTTTTCACGGACATGCTTCTTTTCTTTTTTGTACATTCCCATTTCTGTTTCTTTATTTTTGAATCTATTTATGTTTCCTTTAATACAAATTTTTTTATCGAACTTCAATGTGTAGTATCATCTCATTGGTTACATGCATATCATGATATGGGTTTTGAGATTCACTGACACCCATTGGGTGTATGTGAGGGACATGTGTTTGTTTCGAAACTTGCAAATGGTGTTCTGTCATGTAATTTCCATTTCTGAGTGGGTGGATGCAATACTCGGGTGGGTGTTTTGCATTTGGAGGCTGAACATAGGGACCAGGGATCTAGATTGTGATGACATGTTGACTGGGGAACATGAGTTGGGGCCTGCTGGCAGGTGCCCCACAGTGCTGGAGGGTGGGGGTGGTGGGGAACATGAGTTGGACATGGGTGGGGGCCTGCTGGCAGGTGCCCCACAGTGCTGCGGGGTGGGGGTGGTGGGGAACATGTGTTGGACATGGGTGGGGGCCTGCTGGCAGGTGCCCCACAGTGCTGGGGGGTGGGGGTGGTGGGGAACATGAGTTGGACATGGGTGGGGGCCTGCTGGCAGGTGCCTCCCAGTGCTGGGGGGTGGGGTGGGGGGACATGTGTTGGACATGGGTGGGGGCCTGCTGGCAGGTGCCCCACAGTGCTGGGGGGTGGGGGTGGTGGGGAACATGAGTTGGACATGGGTGGGGGCCTGCTGGCAGGTGCCCCGCAGTGCTGGGGGGTGGGGGTGGTGGGGACATGAGTTCGACATGGGTGGGGGCCTGGTGGAGGGTGCCCCTGCACTGCTGGGAGGTGGGGGTGGTGGGAGACATGGGTGGGGGCCTGGTGGAGGCTGCCCCTGCACTGCTGGGTGGTGGGGGGGTGGGGACATAAGTTGGACATGGGTGGGGGCCTGCTGGCAGGTGTCCCACAGTGCTGGGGGGTGGGGGTGGTGGGGAACATGAGTTGGACATGGATGGGGGCCTGCTGGCAGGTGCCCCACAGTGCTGGGGGGTGGGGGTGGAGGGGAACATGTGTTGGACATGGGTGGGGGCCTGCTGGCAGGTGCCCCACAGTGCTGGGGGGTGGGGGTGGTGGGGAACATGAGTTGGGCATGGGTGGGGGCCTGGTGGAGGGTGCCCCTGCACTGCTGGGGGGTGGGGGTGGTGGGAGACATGGGTGTGGGCCTGGTGGAGACTGCCCCTGCACTGCTGGGGTGTGGGGGTGGTGGGGACATGAGTTGGACATGGGTGGGGGCCTGCTGGCAGGTGCCCCACAGTGCTGGGGGGTGGGGGTGGTGGGGAACATGAGTTGGACATGGGTGGGGGCCTGCTGGCAGGAGCCCCACAGTGCTGGGGGGGGTGGGGGTGGTGGGGAACATGTGTTGGACATGGCTGGGGGCCTGCTGGCAGGTGCCGCACAGTGCTGAGTGGTGGGGGTGGTGGGGAAAATGAGTTGGACATGGGTGGGGGCCTGGTGGAGGGTGCCCCTGCACTGCTGGGGGGTGGGGGTGGTGGGAGACATGGGTGAGGGCCTGGTGGAGGCTGCCCCTGCACTGCTGGGGGGTGTGGGTGGTGGGGACATGAGTTGGACATGGGTGGGGCCTGGTGGAGGGTGCCCCTGCACTTCTGGGGGGTGGGGGTGGTGGGAGACATGGGTGGGGGCCTGGTGGAGGCTGCCCCTGCACTGATGGGGGGGGGGTGGTGGGGACATGAGCTGGACATGGGTGGGGGCCTGGTGGAGGGTGCCCCTGCACTGCTGGGGGGTGGGGGTGGTGGGAGACATGGGTGGGGGCCTGCTGGCAGGTGCCCCACAGTGCTGGGGGGTGGGGGTGGTGGGGAACATGAGTTGGACATGGGTGGGGGCCTGCTGGCAGGTGCCCCACAGTGCTGGGGGGTGGGGGTGGTGGGGAACATGAGTTGGACATGGGTGGGGGCCTGGTGGCAGGTGCCCCACAGTGCTGGGGGGTGGGGGTGGTGGGGACATGAGTTGGACATGGATGGGGGCCTGGTGGAGGGTGCCCCTGCACTGCTGGGGGCTGGGGGTGGTGGGAGACATGGGTGGGGGCCTGGTGGAGGCTGCCCCTGCACTGCTGGGGGGTGGGGGTGGTGGGGACATGAGTTGGACATGGGTGGGGGCCTGCTGGCAGGTGCCCCACAGTGCTGGGGGGTGGGGGTGGTGGGGAACATGAGTTGGACATGGGTGGGGGCCTGCTGGCAGGTGCCCCACAGTGCTGGGGGGTGGGGGTGGTGGGGAACATATGTTGGACATGTGTGGGGGCCTGCTGGCAGGTGCCCCACAGTGCTGGGGGGTGGGGGTGGTGGGGAACATGAGTTGGACATGGGTGGGGGCCTGGTGGAGGGTGCCCCTGCACTGCTGGGGGGTGGGGGTGGTGGGAGACATGGGTGGGGGCCTGGCGGAGGGTGCCCCTGCACTGCTGGGGGGTAGGGGTGGTGGGGAACATGAGTTGGACATGGGTGGGGGCCTGCTGGCAGGTGCCCCACAGTGCTGGGGGGTGGGGGTGGTGGGGAACATGAGTTGGACATGGGTGGGGGCCTGGTGGAGGGTGCCCCTGGTGGCTGGGGGTGCCGGGGGAGATGCGTTGGTGGGCAGTAGTGCAAGTTGACATGTGGGTTGGCTGGGGGGCATGGCCATGGTGGATGGGGTGCCTGCAGGACATGTGCAGGGTAGGCCCCTGTGGTGTGAGCCACCTGCAGGGGCCGTGGAGGGTGTAGAGGGAACACCTGGGAGGACCCACAAATGCAATTCACGTGTGGTGCTCCCCGCGCACCCCTATAATACACGTACCCTGATGGAATCGCGTGTGATACTTTCCGCGAACCCCTGATATGCACGTACCCTGCTGATATCGCGATTGAAACTTCCCGCGCACCCCGAAATACACGTAGCCAGGACATTTGCGTGTGTAACTTCCCGTGCACCCCTGATATACATGTACCCTGCTGACTTTGCGTGTGAAACTTCCCACGCACCCCAAGATACACGTAGCCAGGAGATTTGCGTGTGTAACTTCCCGTGCACCCCTGATATACATGTACCCTGCTGATTTTGCGTGTGAAACTTCCCATGCACCCCAAGATACACGTAGCCAGGAGATTCGGGTGTGTAACTTCCCGCGCACCCCGAAATACACGTAGCCAGGAGATTCGCGTGTGGAACTTCCCGCGCACCCCGAAATACACGTAGCCAGGACATTCGCATGTGGAACTTCCTGCGCACCCCTGGAATACACGTACCCTGCTGATATGGCGTGTGAAACTTCCCGCGCATCCTGAAATACACATAGCCTGGACATTCGCATGTGGAACTTCCCACGCACCCCTGGAATACACGTACCCTGCTGATATTGCGTGTGAAAATTCCTGCGCACCCCTGATGTATACGTACCCTGATGGAATCGCGTGTGGAACTTCAAGCGCACCCCTGTAATACACGTACCCTGCTGAAATCGCATGGAAACTTCCCGCGCACCCCTGAAATACACGTACCCTGCTGAAATCGCATGTGGAACTTCCCGCGCACCCCTGAAATACACATACCCTGCTGAAATTGCGTGTGAAACTTCCCGCGCACCCCTGAAATACATGTACCCTGCTGAAATCGCGTGTGGAACTTCCCGCGCACCCCTGAAATGCACGTACCCAGCTGAAATGACGTGAGGTACTTCCCGCGCACCTCAGTGATACACGTAGCCCGCTTGCCGTGCTGGTACAGGGTTAGCGCAGCCCTTTGCGCTGGATTGGGGATTTTGATGGCTTTTCCCTGCGCGAGAGGCGTTCTTGGGGGCATAACTGGTGCTGCTGCAGGGTCGCTGCGCCACTGTGCGCCACGGCTGGTTTTGGTAGCTGGAATCCATGAATACACTGTCCGCGGAAATGGGTTTTGGCGCACGCGGCTGGCGCAGGGATTCGAACGCGCACACTGTGCGCCAGCCGCGTGCGCCACTTGTGCGCTGAATTCTCTGAATTACCCCCTTAGTGTTCTTGCTCAGCCATTTTAAAAGTCATTCTGACAGTTGAAAAGCCCACTTTGTTTTTCTTTTTCTGTGTAAGGGGTGAAGGGGGAAGTGAGGCACTGTTTGATCTGTACTGTTCCTGAATACCTGCTCTCTCCTTCCATCTCTTCGCATTGCCTGTTGGGGGGTTGAGAAGTGTTGCAGGGGGAATTTCTAACCATTGTGCTATCTGATCTGAAACCAACACAAAAGTATTAGTTTCTGTGCTCCATTTGTTTGCTCATAACTTAGTCCCAGTGTATTAAAGACATCCTTCTGTGTTCTGTCACCCCATTAGTGATTGTTGTTTACCTATTAATATATATATATATATTCGGTTTTTGATCTTAACTAAGTAAACAAATAATACCTTTTACACATCAGCCTGATTTCTGGTCCAACATGACAAGGGGTATTCTTAAATGAGGGGTGTGATATGAGTGGTACATCTTTCAAATAATTTAATCTATATCTTAAATAGGTTTTTCCATTGCGTTGTACACTAGGCCGGGAGCAGAGTCTATCGCCTGATTGAAATCCTTAACAGATGCCTGATCTTGAAAAACAGGGTGCCTCAATCAGAGAAGCAGTCGTAGATGTAAGGGAATGGGTAGGGAAATAAAGGACAACATTTCTCCTGTAGGTAATCCGGCCCACTACCATAAAAAACGGAATGGACTATACAAAGCACTTTACATTTGACGCACTCAGAAACAGGAAACCTATGCAGTGACTTAAGAATTGGAGAGATAAAATCACGAAAACCAGAACCAGAGTGAGCCATGTTCTGTAAAATCTGGAGACGATGAAAAAGGTAAGCGGGTTGAGCGAGGTAAAGAGAATTTCAGTAATACAAGGGCCCAGAAACAATGGTAGCCACACCTGGTAGGCGAATATGTGTAGGGAAAAATGGCAACATTTTTCAAAGAACCTTAGGTTTGAAATGGATCTTCTGACAGGCAGTGCGAACATGCACTTCAAAGGACAGAGATGACAAAATCTTAAAAACGTTGTAAATAGTACAGGTAGTACCCAAGAGCCGTAGGCCAGAAGGCAGGTGTCCAGAGTGATGCTGCAGATGGTGGGCACTACCAACACTTCTGTTTTGTCTCCATTGAGGCAAAGCCAGTTGTTACACATCCATGTGTGGACAGCAGCGAGGCAGGCGGGACAACATTCAGCAGTCAAGTCGAACTATAATATGAGTGTCATCCGCATATGAAGAACACCAGAATCCAAAAGAGTGAATAAGCTTAGTTAAAAGTTTAATATAGGAATTGAAAAGCCAAGGAGACAGAGCAGAACCCTGAGGCACACCACAAGTGATAGGCAAAAGTGCAGAAATATAAGGGGGTAAAGAGAGAAATTGATAGCGGTCTCATAGAAATGAGTGAAACCAAGCCAGAACAGAACCAGTAATATTAGCTGATGACAGCCTGTGAATCAGGATAGAGTGGTCAATGGTGTCGAAAGCAGCAGGAAGATCTAATAAAATAAGTGCTCTGACACCAACCACCCTGATCCACTAGTCAGGCCAGGTCATTGACTACCGAGACCAGAACAGACATGGTGCCCTGGCCCAGCTACAATAAGGTGGACAAGGCAGAGAAGGAAGGTGCAGGGAGCACAAAATGATCATTTCAAATGGAATAATGAAATGGTCAGACAATTGGACAGGTAAAATAAGGAAGTTTTTCCTTATTTTACCTGTCCAATTGTCTGACCATTTCATTATTCCATTTGAAATAATGCAGGGGGGGGGGCAAATATAAGATCAAGAGTGTTACCAAGATCATGAGTAGGCTCTGAGATCAACTGGGCCAAGCTAAAATCAGACAAGGCTTATACAAGACGAGAGTCTTGAAAATCTGTTGCGATAGTAGTGTGTGTGTTAAAATTGCTGACAATCAGGTCTGCATAACACAATTTCAGGTCAGTGATAGTTTCGAAAAAAGATTTATTTTTTTCTAAGACTTGGAAGAGTCTAAGGGAGGCGGTTCACATTGAGCAAATGGAGTGTTTTGGAGAAGAAAATATTACGCACCAGAATGGCCACCACCTTAACATTATGGGAAAAATACAGCTCATTGAGGAATGAAAAATCAGTACAAAACACCCAGCAGGGTGAGTCACCAATCTATCTAACTGAGGAGAGAAAGCTGTAATGACATGTGGACTAAAAGTGTCACCCAGCCAGGTCTCAGTGACACATGCTAAATCCGGCCCTTATATCTGTAATAATTCAAAGCAATCAAGGGCATGTGCAGCTAGTGAGCATGCATTAAATAAGACACACCTAACCAGCTGATGGGAAGTAGATGCCGGAGAGAGGACCAAAGCCAGGTGGTCCGTGCAACCACAGGGAAGTGTAATATAGGGCGGGGAGGGGGGCCAGCTGAAGCAAGGTATCTTGAGACTATACAAAGCCACAAATAGCGGTGAGGGCCACAACAGCATGACCGAAGCACGGATGAGCAGAAATGGGCTAGAATTTTGTGTTACTACAGCCTACAAGGCACGTTGCCAATGCACCCATCTGCTGCGTTTGGTATTAGGACACATACGCCTAAGAGGATACATGATACTGCCTTAGCTAATCCGTGAGCTCCTGTCAATAGACACAGAGAAAAACTACACGCACTGCGTGTGTGCGAGTAGGAAAGCAAATTCAGCGGGGCACGAGGCCCCAGAACACTGGTGGATGCCATGCACCCTCCGGATGCACTGGGCAGGTGCAAGGAAACAAAGAGAAATTAACAATTAAAATAATTAACTAAAAAAGTAAAACCAACAGAAATAGCACAATAGCAGTGTATGAACTAGAAATGGAGTTCAATCACCCACCACAGCCCAGGAATACCTGAGGCTAAAGGGAACGTAAATGATAAGAAAGAAACAAACCGACTCAAGTCAAAAGCAACAGAAAAGAAAGCCAATAATACGATAATCCAGGGGGGGGTGGGAACTGCCAGTCAGTCAATTCTAGCCAGATCTAGTCAGGGTAGGATTTGAGATCCTCAATAACGAATCCATGATAGAAACAAAGAAAAGCCTATGAACACTGAGTGTTTGTGAGTAGCAAAGCGAATTCAGCGTCAGCCGGCACAAGACCCCAGAAACACCCGTCGAGTCTGGGCTGCACTGGGCAGGTACAGAAAACAAAGAGAAATTAAAAATGTAAATAATTATTAAAAAAAGTAAAACCAACAGAAATATCCTACTGTTGTATTCACTAAAAATGGCATCCAGTCACCAGCCATGGCCTGGGTCTACCTGGGGCTAAAAGGAACAAACTAACTCAGGTAAAAATCATCAGAAAAGCAAACCAATAATACAATAATCCAGGGGGAAACTGCCAATCTGTCAGTATATCCATCTAGATGTGGTTTAGCTGAAGCATGAACACATTAAGTATAATAAATCTATTAAAGCCGCAAGGGTACCAACTAACTATACTGAGGTCAAAAGTTCAAGGGATCGAATAATTTCTTGGTAGACACTTTGCAAACAAAACTCCAATCATCTTTCTTTACCACTACCTCTGACTTTGGTTCATTCCAAATTTTCCCAAATCTACATACCTCCTTTGCTGGCAACTCTATTTGGCCATCATAATTACCTCCTCGTTCACCCCTTGACAAAGGATTCAATGCCACCTCTTTTAGGACAGTACCCTAATATTCATATACATCTATTCCTAAATATAGTAATAACTCTGTTATTCTCAAGATTCAATTAAACACAAACTTTAACTTCAAATGTATCACCACCATGCCTGTCCTACTGGATATAAATTCAACTAAATCGATGTCTGCAGATATCAAAGATCTTAAAGCCGGCATTGTGGTGAATAAGGATAGAACAGCAGAACGATTTAAAATCATTTCCCCCGATCGTTAACAATTTCTTCCAATACAATACACAATTTTACAGGTATAACTTGTGACCTCCCTGAATCAGACCTCTTGCCCTTACATAATGCCATAGGCATGGGGCCCCCTCCCTGCCCAACTTCACATGTTGTAGGTAAAGGGTTTCTCCCACTTATAGAGTTAACAACTAAGCCCCTGACCGGGGTTCTCAGAGCGTCCTAGTTAATTACACCCCCTCTGTAATTTCCTCTACAAAGCTCCTAGGCTTTAGATCATCATCCATTTTTAGAGGAAGTGTCCAGTTGGGCTTCCAACTCTACCACTCACTCTTCAACATATGAACTTATCTTCCACGTAAAAACAGAATGATAGATTGATAGATTGACTTCCCTGGTCGAGCCACCAGCTACTTTTGAGCCAGCCTCTTCATTCAGTGAAGCTTTCTTCCTTTTCTTTTTGCCCTAAATTTTGACATTTTTCTTAGGGCACTCTGGTGCACCTGGTATAATCATAACAATATTTGAACTTATTGACAAGTTCCTAAATAATTTTCTTGATGATGTCTTTGATGCTATGGTTTGTTTTTCATACGCTTTTGAGATTTTCTGCACAATCCTTCTTATTCAATAGTTGACCTTCCATAGTTTGGCCCTCATTACCATTGGGTACTGACAAAGAAACCCTTGTCTGACATCCAATTCCTCCAATTCCTCCACTAGTTTCTCAAGAGGAGACTGAGCCAAATTGCTAGGGTGAGACAAAGATGTATTGGGCCATTGATTTAAATGATGTGTGATGAAATGGTCTGTCTACTACACACCCCTCTTTCTCTCAGAAGCAGTTGATTGGAGAGATATTAATTCCTTTAACAAATATGAGTCTCCATGTGTCTCTGCCTTAATCTGATCATATAACCGCATTATTTTCCAAAGCTACCAAGGGAAAAATAATTGATGCATTCCCACCCACTTTCCACAGTGAACCCTCAAACTGTTCTGGCAATGGTTGCTGCAACACTCGACCTTCGACCCTCTTCCTCCTGACTTACCTCATGTTCTTGTGTTGGAATGCGTTGGAATAGAATTGAACAGACGTCATGAAAATTGATTGTGTTTTCTTGTCTTCCACCATCTTTTCCATGCTTTTGGACACATTTAGAAAATAATTCTCCAACTCAGCCAAGGGTCTATTTGATATTTTCGAAACTTGTACTGATATACTTGTTCCAGTAACTTTACATGCCACTGTAGGTAGGATTTTTGGAAAATGCCCCTCTATTCATTGAAGATTTTGGAGTTAACTTAGACCTGGTCAGTGTAGAATGTAAATCACCTCCACTAGACTTCTCCTTTCTAGTGGTACTCCACCCTGGAGGCTGGGCACCCAAGACCTTAGAAATCAAGCATTGGTTCCCTTGAGTAATCGTGCTTTCCCATTCATCAGTGGCAGTCCCCCTACTTTTCCTTCCTCTGAAGGGGACAACTTAATCTGCATCATGCCTCTATCGAGGTACACTCTTTAAATTGTTGTGCAGGCCATACTCCTTCTCCTTAGCAGTCGACATTTATAAGTTAAATGTGTGCGTGTTGGCAACTAAAAAGAAGGCTTACCATGCGTGAGCTTTAAACCAGCGGGCACCTAGCCTCACAGGTGAACTGTCAAACTGCGCTCAGCCCATCCTCATACTGCGTGTGCCTCAATTAGACGGTATCCACAGAAATAATCGGATTCAAAAATACCTAATGAGAAATGAGCACATTTCTTTGGTCGAATTTGTAAGGTATGTATGTACATTACATAGATGCGGTGTGGGGTAAGGGTAAAGGTGAAGGTAAGGGGAAGTATGGGAGGTCTCCCCCTGCATTATTAAAAACAAAATATGCGGTCATTTCTAATTAGGATTTTTTTTCCAGTCTTTTCATTGTAAACCCAATTAGTGCTCCTGATGTGTGCTAGACAAACACCACCTCCACTCCAAAGGTTCTGCCAACAATAGCACCAACCTGCTTGCAGCACTCAGCTCGTGCTTGAGCTTCACTCAGCGCGGCTCAACAAGAAAACTCCTGCTTTGCGCTGGACAAACAGTCCTCCTGAAACACTGCCTCTGCTCCAAAGGTTCCTTTTCACTAATGACACTCAGATCTTTTTCTTCTTTCCATCCTTCACACCTGACATATTCACAGAAATATCTAACTGTCTCTCTGCCATTTGCCATTGGAAGGCACTTCAGTGGCTCATGATCAACTCTTCCAAAATCAAAGTCATTTACCTTCCTGCCTCGTAAGCCAAACCCCTGCTTCTTTCCTATATGTCCTTTGCCCCACTCACATCAATGGCAAATGTGCACACTCTTGATAATCTCTATGACAGTACGCTCAAGCTCCAGCAAGTCAGTACCTCCACTGCCACAGCTGCAAGATTAAACCTAATTTTGTTTCACATTTAATTTTTTTTAAATTTTATTTATGTGATGTAGTTGTTTAAAACCTTTCACAAAGAGACACAACAAAACAAACTAAAATATCTTAAAATACTAAAATACCCTAAAAGAGTTAATAGAATATACAAATATATTGCATTTTAAAATGTCATACAAACAATCGAGTTAAAACATCAGTGCATATCCTTACCCATTCGCAGACAGGAAAACACTATAAAATCGACCAACAGTGCAGACAAAAGGTACAAAACAAAGAGAGTAAGCACCCAGCACTATGTGTTAATTTCCAAACCCATTTCATTCTCAAAAGCCATCCACACTTATGAGAAGGTAATGTCTCTAGCCATACTGCATCCAGAAATGCACTCTGCCATAATTGATCGCCCTGGACGTCCCGGGAGCCTTCTGCAAGGTGTCTATAATACCTTATATAGTATTTGACCATAACCTTGCAGGCAGTCAACATATGTCTTAGAGTCCATGTCATGCCAGAAGCTTAATAAAGCCGACAATACTGCTCATCCTTCGCCATTCCCACCCAAGCTCCTTTAACAGCCAAGAACGGGTGTTTATTTAGATGCATCTTCATAAATATCCTTGTAAGAATGGGGCTGGGAAATTGCGAAACATATTTCTGTGGGCGTCGATAGGGAAAGTACAATCCAACATAGTCTCTCAATGAAGATAGTCTGCTGACGTGGCCAGGGTTGTCCCATAATTGAGAATTATTTTTAAAGGAGTCCAAGAGAACACCCAAGTTCTCCTCCCAGGCAGGAGCCCATACGATCATCTAAATAAAACACACCTTTCGTTTTTCGAACTCAGTGCATCCACCATTCATCATTTGGTTCCGAAGAGAGACAATTATTGAATTCCCCTCAGCACACCTAGAGCCTGATTCATGGAACGTTTTCCTATGGGATTTCGCCATTATAAAACTCTTCCATGAATCAGGCCCCTAATGTTTTAAAAGAGATTACATCTTTTGATGTTAATTATAGTTCTCAAGAGAGTTATACAGAGCTCAATTCAAATCACTTGAAAGGAGGACGCACTAGATAACCACAACATGTTTTGCCATATAAATCCTTTCAAGCGATCGATCGGCCCATCCCTTTGAGTCGGTATATACACATTCCAAGGATTAGCTGATGCGCGA
Source organism: Ambystoma mexicanum (assembly GCF_040938575.1). NCBI lineage: Eukaryota > Metazoa > Chordata > Amphibia > Caudata > Ambystomatidae > Ambystoma > Ambystoma mexicanum. The sequence goes on from NC_090937.1 coordinate 1,535,143,888, forward strand.
GTGTAACGTTTGCCATTATACCAAAGCTACACCGGCCAGGTTAAAGCCAGCTTTATTAGTAACAAAGTTCTTCATGGAGAGCTTCGTAGAAATTGCCCTGGGGAGTCGCCTTTCAAAAAGTCACAGTTCCCTTCTCATTGGACACATCATAAACCAGAGAAAGATACATAGGGACTGTATACATGTTATCTCCAGGAGTAGAGATGTATTTCTGCATCTGCTCGGTGGCTCCAAATCTCATTCGTTTAGACTTCTCAAAATGCAGGCGTAAATTATTGACTTTTGCATGATCTACCAGTGCAGATTCACTACTGCTGATGCCAAAGTAAGTTGAAGTGAAGAGTGCCAAATCATCTGCGTAGGCCAAGAATGGTATGCTTTCCTTGCCACCAGTGTTCTGGGGTCTTGTGTCCAGCTGACGCGAGAAACTGTGGGCACCACTCAAACAGTTGCCTACACCCGCCAAGAAGCGGTGAACAGGACAGGGGCGAGGACGCACTCCTGTTTAACACCCCTTCCAATTTTAATAGGTGCAGAATTCGCCCCCCCCCCGCTGCCCAACCTTACCTGAGCCGTGGTGTTCTCATGCAGTACTTGCCATGCATATGCCAGATGGGCAGGCATACCCATTGCTTTTAGCTTTGCCCAGAATGGTACACGTTCGATAGTATTGAACGCTGCTGCAAAGCCGATAGCCCGAATGTAGAGAGGTGAAGGGGATTAAGGAGCTGCTTGCTGAATGAGAGAATGAGCTATACATATGTTGTATGTGCAAGAGAAAACCCTCTGGAACCCAATGTGAAATATACTCAAGATCCTTGTTTTCAGTTTTGATCCATTTCTCGATGTCCATGAGAATAAAGTTGGCAAATATTTTACACGGCCCGTCCAAGATGGACAAGGGTCTGTAGTTTCTGGGATCATCCCTCTTGCTGTTTTTAAAGATGTGAATAATGTAAGATTGGGTCCAAGAAAGAGGAATCTGAGCTGTTTGCGCAATATATTATAATAGTGTAAATAAGATGTCTGCCCACTGTTCAGGGTTGCACGCATAACTATTTTGCAAACGCTGTAGGCCAGACGCTCTCCATTGTTTCAGTTTCCTAATTATCAATATTAAATCCTCTCTACACACTGCTAATTCAATCCTAGACTGAGCAAGAGCGATGGGAGCAGCGAAATACATACATTTCTCTGAAAAAAAGCTTCCCGTTCCTCAGTAGGGATTATATTACTCAAGGCTTTTTTCGGAGTATTTATCCTTATCATAAAAGGCCTGCCACAAGAGTTTACTATTGTTCTTATTGAACACCTCATATGGATGCTGCCATTCCGAGTTCATGTTAGACATATAATGCTGCTTCCTCCAATTGCACTATTTATTCTTAAGGCCACTTATTAGGGAGAGTTTAGAGAACTGGTCGATAGACAACTGCGAGACCGTTCTGATCTCATGTCTCAGTCGTCTTTTCCCCTATTACAATACCGTCATATTGATGTATGTGGTTCTTATTATTTTTTAATTTGGGCAGGGAGTGTTCCTTGTGAAAAAGTAGCTGGGGATGGTACTTATCCAGGAGAAAATTTCATCAGGGCAATTACATTGATCATACACTTCTTCCAGACTGGACATGTTATAGCCGAGATGTTTTGGTCGACCAGCACACACGATTCAGGCCTCTATTCACAATGATCTCACCCACCACATCGAAGTAATTGTTCATTAATAATTTTACATTATTACAATAATATTCACATTCAGAGTAATAGAGAGCAAAGCATGATCACTATATTTTGAACAGGTGGCCGGCATACATTTGGCCCTCTCACCAATTATCTTCCATAAAAGTAGTCTATGATGGAGGATTGGTTGGACATCCTCCAAGTGTGGACGGGGGACATCACGTGTGATTGTCCCATTCACCATGGTGGCATGTAGATCACTAAAGAACTAGACCAATTCTATAGCATTCCGATCAGACTTACAGGGTAATTCATAGAATGTAGCACAAAAGTGACGTACGCGGCTGGCACACAGTGTGCGCGTGCGAATGTCTGCGCCAGCCGCGTGCGCTAAAATCGATATCCGCGCACAGCGTATTCATGGATTTCAGCCTCCAAAACCAGACGTGGCGCAGAGTGGCGCAGCGACCCTGCAGCAGCGCCAGTTACGCCCCCAAGAACGCCCTCGCGCAAGGAAAAGCCATCAAAATTCCCAATTCATTGCGAAGGGCTGCGCTAACCCTGGATCAGTATACAGGGCTGCCAAACAGCAAACGCAGAGCGGGGAACGTGTATTACTGGGGTGCGCGGGAAGTTCCACACGCGATTTCAACAGGGTACGTGTATTTCTGAGGTGCGGGGAAGTTTTACATGCAATTTCAGCAGAGTACCAGTATTACTAGTGTGCGCGGGAAGTTACACACGCTATTTCAGCAGGGTACGTATATTTCTGGGGTGCGGGGAACTTTTACACTGTGCGAGTGGGGTACGTGTATTTCAGGGGTGCAGGGGAGTCCTACACGTGAATTGGCAGTGTGGGTTCTCCCAGGTGTTCCCTCTACACCCTCCACGGCCCCTGCAGGCAGACCACACCACAGGGGACTACCCAACACCCCTGGTCATGTCCCGAAGGCAGCCCATCCACCATGGGCATGCCCCCCCCAGCCAAGCCACATGTCACCTTGCACCAGTGATCACCAACGCATTACCCCGTTGCACCCCCACCCCACAGCAGTGCAGGGCACCTACCAGCAGGCACACACTCATGTCCCCTTGCACACCCACCCCCCAGCAGTGCGGGGCACCTGCCAACAGGCCCCCACTCATGTCCCCTTGCACCCCCAGCACTGAGGGGCACCTGCCAGCAGGCCCCCACTCATGTCCCCTTGCACCCCCAACCCCCAGCACTGAGGGGCACCTGCCAGCAGGCCCCCACTCATGTTCCCTTGCACACCCACCCCCAGCAGTGCAGGGCACCTGCCAGCAGGCCCCCACTCATGTCCCCTTGCACACCCACCCCCCAGCAGTACGGGGCACCTGCCAACAGGCCCCCACTCATGTCCCCCAGCACCCCCAACCCCCAGCAGTGCGGGGCACCTGCCAGCAGGCCCCCACTCATGTCCCACTCATGTCCCCCTGCACCCCCACCCCCCAGCAGTGCAGGGCACCTGCCAGCAGGCCCCCACTAATGTCCTCCTGCACCCCCTCCCCCCAGCAGTGCAGGGCACCTGCCAGCAGGCCCCCACTCATGTCCCCTTGCACACCCACCCCCCAGCAGTGCGGGACACCTGCCAACAGGCCCCTACTCATGTCCCCTTGCACCCCAAGCACTGGGGGGCACCTGCCAGCAGGCCCCCACTCATGTCTCCTTGCACACCCACTCCCCAGCAGTGCGGGGCACCTGCCAGCAGGCCCCCACTCATATCCCCTTGCACCCCCACCCCCCAGCACTGAGGGGCACCTGCCAACAGGCCCTGACACATGTCCCCTGCACCCTCAGCCCCCAGCAGTGCGGGGCACCTGCCAGCAGGCCCTGACACATCCCCCAGCCAACACGTCATCACAATCTAGATCCCTGGCCCTTATGGCCAGCCTCCACATGCCAAAGACCCACCCAAGTATTGCATCCACCCACATGTAAATGCCAATTACATGATACAACCCCAATGGCAAGTATGTAAATGAACACATGTCCGTCACACACACACAATGGGTGCAAGTGAATCTCAAAACCCATATCATGACATGCATGAAACCAATGAGATAATACCACACATCGAAGTATGAAGAAAGAAATGTAGTAAAAGCAACATGAATGGAATTAAAATCAAACAAACGACAATGGAAATTAAAAAACAAAAGTTGCATGTCCGTAAAATAATGAAAAACAACAAATCATAATCCAGAGGAAAGGTGTCCAAAGTCACAGTTCAAAAAATTAAATCCAAGGGAAAAACAAAAGTGAAAACCATTGCTCCATGGGGAAATCCAAAAGTAGAATCCAACAGTGAACTATATACAGATGAACAATCCAGGGTCCATGATCCCAACTGAAGAAATGAAACCTATCAAAAACTACTACCTAATAAAATAACTATATACAAAAATGTGTTCCATTGTCCAAAAGGTCCAAAATAAAGAAAAAACCAAAGTAAACCTAATACTAACCAAATAACAATTTACAAGGGCAGCGGGCATGTCCAACGGCTCACATGTTTATGTTCCGGGCCAGGGCATCATCAAACTCCTGCTCGATGTCCCGGAGGCGGTCCTCTTCCATGGCCCGAGGGTTCGCAGGGACGATGACATCTGGAACTCCAGGTCCCTGCGAATGGCCTCAAGGCACTCGGCCCGCCTCAGGGCCCTACGCATGGAGTTCTCCACCCTGACCATCATGAGCCATGCCTCTTATGCCCGCTGCCGCTCTGCATCTATCGCATGGCCCAACCACTGCCACACGGAAGACACTTCCCATCCAGGGTCCTCCTGCCCTCCGGCCGATGCCTGCCCCTCCGATGATGAAGGCCCCGAGCCATCATGGCTCCCACCTTGTTGCTGCTGCTGCTGTGCCGCTGCCTGTGCCCTGGCTCTTTCTGCCTGCACATCCTCCTCCAGCTGGGGTGCAGTTGTTGAGATGGCCACCCCTGCTGGAGGTCCGACTCCCGACTGTGGCAGGGATGTGTTCACCAGCCTGGCCGCAGGGTCAGAGGCAGCTCCACAGGGCACCCAGGTGACACATGGGTGGGAAGATGGCACGGAGGATGACTGGTGCATAGGGGGTTCAGTTGAGGAGGGGGTCGGAACAAGGTCCAGAAAACGGAGGAATCCGGCCATGGTGAGCTGTCCCAGTGGGTTAACGCGGTCAATGAGCCATGCGAGAAGACGTGCAGTCTCCTCATGAAAAGCCTGCAGGTCAGCTCGCATGGCACGTTGACGCAACGCCACCCCACCCAGGACAGGCTCAACCCGGTGCCGGATAGCCACATCCGCAGGGAGAGGAAGGCCAGTTGGTGTAAGCCAATCCCCTCCCTGAGAACGGGTCTGGACGTAGGTATCCAGCCAGGCGTTGGTGGTATAGTGGTGAGCATAGCTGCCTTCCAAGCAGTTGACCCGGGTTCGATTCCCGGCCAACGCAGATCAAATCTTTTCGCGCCTTGAAACACTTGTGTATAGGCGCGTTACAAATGCCATATCATATCATATCATATCATATCCCTGCTGGTGCAAGATGATGCAGTCACAGGATCGGGGACAGGATTACACACAGGCACCTCTGCGGCGGCCTGTGCTGCCTCCTGTCCGGTGAGTGCCCATGCGTGTGTGTGTAGTGCATGTGTATGTATTTTTGGTGACGGGTTCTGATTGAGTGCCAGGTGAGGGTGTGTTATGGGTCACCCATTTCCTTCCTCGCATGGGATCACGTGCCTTGTATTTGGCTATGACTGCATCCCTTCTGCCCACAGTATCCTATTAGGTCCACAATTGTGCAGTTGACCTTGTACTGCCATCTTGCAACTACATTGGTCAGAATTTGTAAGTGTGCCTTCAGGATAATATTTATCACTCTGCCCTTTTTTGCTAGACATTTATCAACCATATTGTGACATATGTGATATGATTCGGTCATTGTTGACTGGCCACACTGGGGCAATGCTTTACCTGGTTATGTACACAATGAGACCATTCAGGCTGATGGAGTATTGGCCAGCACAAATGTTTAGATGAGTGCCTGTTTGCATGTGGAAAATGACAGATGTTTCATGCGATGTCAATGTGACAAAAAATAGATCAGCCAACCATTACTGTATTCTTGTACCTTGCATGTGTTGCAGTGAGTGGCACATGTGTACTCAGTCCCAGTATGTGGCATTTTTCATGTCATAATGTCCATCTCACATGGATGGGTGACAGTTCTCAATCACTGACATATGGCTGTACTTGTCAAATGTACCATGGCTATGCTAAATGCCATCTGTGTGCTGCCATGTGTCATGTATGTGTATTGGACATGCCACTCACAGGCCAATGTGTGATGGCAGTGCTACCCAGCATGCAGGAAATGTGTTGCTCTCCCATATTGGTGTCATCAGTGTCTGCCTTTTGCCTCCCCTTACTACTCAGTGAAAGTGCAGGCATGGGAGGGTTATAGTCATGTGGGACATGTGTGAATCCTGTACTGGTTCTGTAGCTTGACAGGCCTATTTGTGTGCTATGGTGCTAATGCCTGTTTCCATTTTTTCTCTTTCATGTCTTTGCAGGGGATAACGCACTTGATGCTGTTGAGGTTGAGGAGATGGTGCAGACCCAGGAGCAATCCCAGGCACGACCGGGGGACGTGGTGTGGTGGTGGGTGAGAACCCAATCCTCCTGCAGACCATACTTTCCAGGGGTGTCTCTGGGTGCACCTCCCCAGACCTCTATTCAGGTGCTGATTCGGATGATGAGACCTATGTGCCGTCACAGGTAAGTGTTTCTGGCAGGGATTCTGTTCTGGCCAACCCACCTGCACCAGGGGTAGATCCCTCTATGGGGATGTCAGTGTTGGTAGAGGCGCCTTTGCCGGTTACGGATGCAGGGTCACACTCCACAGCATCTGATCCTGTTCCTGGGCCAGCAGATCAGAGGGGGAATGCAGTCCTGCAGCCTCAGGCAGTGCCAGCACTGCAAGGTGCACATCGCCTTGCCCCAAACAGGTGTGGTGCCCGTCGACGCGGTAGCCGTACGCCACCAGGCAATAGCGTATGGAAGAACTCCATGTACGCTATGGCAACCCAACAGTCGGCATCAGTTGAAATGATGGCTCAGGCAATGGAGAGGGTGGCCACTTCCATTATCCCCCCTGAAAGGTAGATGGAGCAACTACAGCAGGCAACAGACTCCATTTGCCAATCACACAGGGAAGACATGTTGGCGTCCAACAGGGACCGATGGGCGGCACTGGAGACTCTGCGCCAATCCATCTCAATAGAGTCCCAGGCCCACAGGGAAGCCCTGAGTGCAGAACTCCATAACCTCAGGCAGACGCTTCTTTAGCTTGAGACTTCCGCTAATTTTAGGGCAGAACAGCGGCTGGAGCACCTCACAAGTACGCTCTCAGCTGAGATGCGGGCAACTCGGGAGGAGATCCGGGCATCACGTCAGGTGTTCTGATCTCCAAGACCTTCCACACCCGCATGCTTGCTGCCATGGACCAGGGCTTTGCGTGGGCTGCCTCCCATAGCACCACCACCTCCTGATGCAGCAGTGGAGGGTCATGAGAGCGACAGCAGCAGTTCTCCCACATTGGTATAGCCGTGCAGGTGGCTGTTGGTGCGGACCCTTTCTCGGACCTCCTGGGTGCCCCCTCCCACATGGCCATTTTTGATTTTTGATTTTTTGATTTTTGATTTTTGATTTTTTTAAAATAATTTGACAGTGTGTTGCCTTGTGTGGCTCCCGTGGGCATCCACTGTATTCCGGCTGGGCACATGCAGGCTTGTCCTGAATTTGGGTTAGATGCTTGGGTTCATGAGACACACACCCCTCCTGCTTCCCGTTTCCATGGGCTTGCAAAGGGTGTGACCAAGTGACAGTGATGTACACGGTGACGTTGGGCTCCCATGAGCTGTGTGGGCAGTCTGTAGTCAATACTGTGTAGACATTCCTTGTGTATATTGTTGTTGTATTGTACACTGCATGGTGTATTAATGTATGATTTTGCTTCCATGTCTCCCTCTGAATTTGCAGGTTCATTCCTCATGTCTTCACAAGGCCATCTACTTTGGAGATGGAGTTCATGTTGTATGCAGTACACAGTCCAATTTTGAAGGCTAAAAGACTACAGTTTGAAGGGGGCGATGTGGTGGCATATTCAGGTTGTATGACTACGACTACTTTAACTTAGTACTGTCATGTTTTAGTAATGTTTGAACTTGTCTAGATGCATTGTTTAGTTGGTAAGTATTTGGCCATGTGTGTTGTTAGTTCAACATTACTAGGAGCATATTGTGTGTGGCCAGTTTCCATTAGGGACACTGTACTTTGTGACACTTGTGTCAGGTTTTTGGGATTGCTTTGTTTGCTCTCACATAGCATGACATGCCATGGTGTGTTGGGTGGTGGTGCTGGGGAGGGGTTGGGTGACATGGCACTGTTCTCATATTGTATTTTGCAAGGGGGTCATTTAGCAGCATATGTGTCTTTTGATGACACAGCATTGGTGGTGTTTCTGTAGGTAGGGATGCACACATTGTGACACTTCCAGGTGACCAATCTCAGGATGGCATGGTTGTTACAGTTGACTGTCCCTCATGTCATCATCATTGATTGTCAGCTGGTATGTGGCAGGGCTGTGTGCACTCCACAGGGGTGTGTTTCTAAGTGAAGTAATTAGCCACCAGCCGTGTTCGGGCTGCCTCACCCCGTACCCTTTCCCCTCCCATGCACAGTGGGCGTGCATGTGGTTGGGGATGTGGGGGCACCACCATGTCCATGGGCAGGCCCCGGCGTGTTGCAACGTTGTGCAGGACACATGCTGCCACTATGATCCTGCACACTACTGAGGGAGCGTATAACAGCTGCCCGCCAGAACGGTCAAGGGAGCGAAAGCGTGACTTGAGTACTCCGAATGTGCGCTCCACTATGCCCCGGGTTGCAATATGGGCTGTGTTGTATCTTACCTCGGGTGGTGTGGTGGGGTTCCGAATTGGCGTCATCATGTGGGTGCTCAGAGGGTTGGCACTGTCCCCTGGGGAGGTGGTGATGGGTATCATTAGTGGGGTTGTGACATTACTCAGTATCTGGCATGCATGCATGTGCTGTGGCATTTATACTCACCAAGCAGCCATGTATCGCCATGCCGCCCAGCTTCTAGGTCCCGGTTTAGGGTTGACATTCTGTAAATGAAACTGTCGTGGGTGGACCCTGGATAGTTGGCATATACTGAGGTGATGGTTCCCTTGGCATCACATACTACCTGCACGTTGATGGAATGCCAGTGCTTGCGGTTTCTATAGATGTGCTCTGATGGCCTGGGGGAACGCATGGCCACATGGGTTCAATCAATGGCACCTAGGACTTTGGGGAATTGTGCCACCCTGTAGAAATCCTGGATGACAGCCTGCCTTTCTGCAGGTGTTCTGGGCAGCTATATGTGCCTGCGCACTGATGGGCGTGCAGTCATGATGGCCAAGACCTGGTGTAGGCAGTGTGACTGTGTGGCCTGTGACACCCCCCCACTATGGCACTTGTCCGCTGAAATGATCCGGTGGCCAAAAAGTGCAGTACATTGAGAACCTTCTCCAGGGGGCTGAGTGCTTGTGAGCAGAGGGTGGTTTACGTGAGGTCATCCTCCCACTCACTGACCAGGTCGAGTATTATGTGAGGTGGAAACCTCCCATACACCTGGTCATCAGGCATGCCAAAAAGGCTGGTTCTGGGTATGAAAATTCTGGGCCTGACTATCCTCTTCCTCCTCCTGCAGTATCCCACGACCACTGCTGCTAGGAACGGTATTTTCATCCTGGCGTCTGAGCTTGCTTGTTGTTTGCGCGCACTTTTATGCTGCGCGGGTACACGTACGCCTGCTTCCTGCTGGCGTACGTGTTTCCGGATAAGCGCGTCTTTTTTGGCGCGTGTGTGTGGGCGTTCCGCACATTTTCCTCCTGTACTTCCCCGCCCACCACAGATTGAGACGTGCCTCACTCGCACAGGCCCAATCACGTGAAAAACTTCACGCGAGCCCAACTTCCGGCGAGCCCCTGAAGTACACGTACCCCACTCGCCCAGGCACAATCGCGTGTGAAACTTCCCCCGCACCCACGAAATACACGCTATTGTTGACACAGCGGGTGTCCGTGTTTGTCGTGTACCCCTTTGCACGTCATTTGTCCTGGAGGGCCACAGTATGGGAAATTCATCAGAGCTGTATATACGTGCTTTTTGATAGCGCACATTTTTTTGATGCGCAGGGATGCTACCTCCTGCCTTTGTGTGGGGACATGTGTTGATGTACACAGTAGACTTTTGGTTTGTGTCATGGAATCGCCATTTCACTGCTGGGGGGTGGGGGTTCAGGGGGTCATGAGTGGGGGCCTGCTGGCAGGTGCCCCTGACTGCTGGGGGACATGAGTGGGGGGCTGCTGGCAGGTGCCGGGGCACTGCTGGGGCATGGGGGTGCAGGGGGAAATGAGGGGGACATGAGTGGGGGCCTGCTGGCAGGTGCCCCTGACTGCTGGGGGTTGGGGGTGCAGGGGGACATGAGTGGGGGCCTGCTGGCAGGTGCCCCTGACTGCTGGAGGGTGGGGGTGCAGGGGGACAAGAGTGGGACATGAGTGGGGGCCTGCTGGCAGGTGCCCTGCATTGCTGGGGGGTGGGTGTGCAGGGGGACATGAGTGGGGGCCTGCTGGCAGGTGCCCCTGACTGCTGGGGGGTGGGGGTGCAGGGAGACATGAGTGGGACATGAGTGGGGGCCTGCTGGCAGGTGCCCCTGACTGCTGGGGGGTGGTGGTACTGGGGGACATGAGTGGGGGCCTGCTGGCAGGTGCCCCTGACTGCTGGGGGGTGGGTAAGCAAGGGGACATGAGTGGGGGCCTGCTGGCAGGTGCCCCTGACTGCTGGGGGGTGGGGATGCAGGGGGACATGAGTTGTTGATCATATTACAAGGTGACATGTACCTTGGCTGGGGGGCATGCCCATGGTGGATGGGCTGCCTGCGGGACATGACCAGGGGTGCAGGGTAGTCCCCTGTGGTGTTGGCTGCCTGCAGGGGTCGTGGAGGGGGTAGAGGGGACACCTGGGGGGACCCACACTGCCAATTCACGTGTAGGACGCACCCCCGAAATACACGTTCCCCGCTCTGACAGCAAAATCGCGTGTGAAACTTCCCGCGCACCCCTGAAATACACGTACCCAGGCCAATCGCGTGTGAAACTTCCCGCGCACCCCAGATTTACATGTACCCCGCTTGCCCCAGGCCAATCGCGTGTGAAACTTCCCGCGCACCCCTGGAATACAGGTACCCAGGCCAATCGCGTGTGAAACTTCCCATGCACCCCAGATTTACACGTACCCCCATCGCCCAAGGCCAATCGCGTGTGAAACTTCACGTGAACCCCTGAAATACACGTACCCCTTTCGCCCAATGCCCATCGCTTGTGAAACTTCACGCGAACCCCTGAAATACACGTACCCCGCTCGCCCAAGGCCTATCGTGTGTGAAACTTCCCGCACACCCCCGAAATACACGCACACGCTATTTTTCACACAGCGGGTGTCAGTGTTTGTCGCATTCCCCTTTGCACGTCATTTGTCCTAGAGGGCCACAGTATGGGACATTCATCATGGCTGTATATACGTCCTTTTTGTTAGCGCTTATTTTGGCGCTAATTTCTTTCATGCGCAGGGATGCTACCGCCTGCCTTCGTGTGGCGGACGTGTTTAGGCCTGTGCCCGTCTTTGCTCGTGCGCTGGTTTGCCCTATTCGATTCCATGAATACGTGTTGTAGGCGAGCGTGTGGGCGTTCCGCGCACTTGCCTCCTGTACTTCCCCTGTGACACCCTCATTTTCACGCATTGTTCCCCATTCCGCGTGTCACGCCCCGTGTTACGCCTCCATTCCGCGTGTCACGCCCCGTGTTACGCCTACTTTTGTTGTGTGCGCGCGCTATGTGCGCTTTCGCTGTGCGCTTAGTGCACGCGGTTTGAAGACGTGTGCGCCAGCGTGCGCCACGCAGTATTTTGGCGCACATCCTGGGATTTCCTCGCGCACGGACTTCCATGAATCGCTGTGCACGGGTTTCGCTGCGATTTTCGCACTGGCACTGCGATTCGCACGCTTTCGCACGCTTGCGCCGAAATTTTCAGCGCACATTAATTCCATGATTCGCCTCTCGTGTCTGCTTATTAACATGCAAACGCGCGCGATACAAAGACACCTTTCTCAGATATCGTATAATCAATGCATCTGGAGTGCAGATCACCCCCAACTAAAATGTGGGTGACTTCACCTCCAGAGGCATATGAAGAGAGGGTCTTGTAAATACCAATTTGAATATTATCTGTCTGCAGTCCCCCAGGAGGGTTGTATATGTTAATCAAGAAAAGTTACAAATCCTCACAAACTTCCACATGCACCAACAGAACATAAGGATTTGGAACAGTCTGTAATAACTTGCCTTGAATTTGTTTGAGCACAATGTAATTACCCCCCCCCCCCACTGGGAGGGTCTTTTAGTCCCCAATGGGCCTGATTGCCAAAACACAAACAAACATCAAACTGTATCAGACCCTTGGAGATATCCAAAGGAACCGTTATCAGCCTATTACACCCAATGAACATTAGCAAGATCTGTCCTACCTCACTTGCTAAACCATGAAAATTCTTGAGTCTACCCTTTTAATAAACAGGTTTCATTATTGCTCCAGCCGCTCCTTACCTCACTCTCTACTTCTTTTGGCTCCCTAAAGGCAACTTTGCAACTCTGACTCGTTACACCCTTCCTCGTTCCTCTCAAACCTCTGGCTACTGTTTCCATGCTGGCTTGCACAGTCAACATAAATGGTACCTCTTCACATTTCTCCTTCCAGTCTCCAAATGATTCTGTGGTCTCACCCCACACACCCTCTATATGCTGGGACTCCAACCAGTAGATCGTGAGCTATTGGTAGCTCTCCTGGGGCTTCCCAGTAGCTCTTTGCATCAGACACCAACATGAGCACTGTGTGTTTATATTGGTGTCTGATGTCCCTGGGCCACTTCTCCTGCTGCTTCGATCTCTTCTCCTTGCAAAAGCTGTGTGCACAGTGAGAGAAGGGGCAACATGTGGGCATGAAGCGCACAGGCAGTGTACCAACAAGGGGTTACATATCAATAACAAAAGAAATAGGAAATGTGTGTTGCTGCCATAGTCACCAGGAGGTGCAAAGCTGCATCCCATGGAAAACAAAGCTTGGGCTGTCATTGTTTCAGTCTCACTGTGTTTCTTTAGATTTTTTCGGTTTTCAATACTTTGATTGCTAGTATTTGTAGGCTTTCATTCAGAATGGGAAAAATAAAGCTTCAGGTGTAATCATTTTTTGCTCAGTGTACATGTGTGTGTGCATGTGTGTAGAAAAAAGACAATCCATTTGAACAGAGGAGTGAGGCGGGGCTTCGTCCTTGCCCCCTCTTGTTTTGCATCTGTAATAATGAAGTACTAAGGGTGTGTAAACTATATGGACCAACCAAAGGTGGGGTTAACTCTATCCCAGCGTTGTTCTTTGCGGACAATGCTGTGATTTTAGCTACATCCCCCATGGACTTGAAAGTAGCCATAAACACCTTTTTTGGAAAAATCCAAGGAGTTACAACTTGCAAGGAAGTAAACATTGGGAAGACAATGTCAGTGGTTTTCAGGCCCAAGTTCTGAAACCCCCAAAATGTATTGTTTCTGTGGATGGAAACAATTTGGAACAAGTGCAGTTCTATTACCACTTAGGTGTATGGTTCGCGGACAACGGTCACTGAACTGCTCAAGTGGGCATATCTTGTCCTAATCTTGATAAATACAGTGGGTAAATGGACTGCTCACGTGGGCACATCTTGTAGTAATCTTGATAAATACAGTGGGTCAATGGACTGCTCAAGTGGGCACATCTTGTACTAATCTTGATAAATACAGTGGGTCACTGGACTGCTCAAGTGGGCACATCTTGTCCTAATCTTGATAAATACAGTGGGTCAATGGACTGCTCAAGTGGGCACATCTTGTCCTAATCTTGATAAATACAGTGGGTCAATGGACTGCTCAAATGGGCACACCTTGTCCTAATCTTGAAAAATACAGTGGGTCAATGGACTGCTCAAATGGGCAAATCTTGTACTAATCTTGATAAATACAGTGGGTCACTGGACTGCTCAAGTGGGCACATCTTGTACTAATCTTGATAAATACAGTGGGTCACTGGACTGCTCAAGTAGGCAAATCTTGTACTAATCTTGATAAATACAGTGGGTCACTGAACTGCTCAAGTGGGCACATTTTGTACTAATCTTGATAAATACAGTGGGTCACTGGACTGCTCAAGTGGGCACATCTTGTACTAATCTTGATAAATACAGTGGGTCATCTAATCTTGATAAATACAGTGGGTCAATGGACTGTTCATGTGGGCACATCTTTTACTAATCTTGATAAATACAGTGGGTCAATGGACTGCTCAAATGGGCATATCTTGTCCTAATCTTGATAAATACAGTGGGTCAATGAACTGCTCAAGTGGGCAAATCTTGTACTAATCTTGATAAATACAGTGGGTCACTGGACTGCTCAAGTGGGCAAATCTTGTACTAATCTTGATAAATACAGTGGGTGAACTAATCTTGATAAATACAGTGTGTCACTGGACTGCTCAAGTGGGCACATCTTGTCCTAATATTGATAAATACAGTGGGTCAATGGACTGCTCAAGTGGGCACATCTTGTCCTAATCTTTATAAATACACTTGGTCAATGGACTGCTCAAGTGGGCACATTTTTTACTAATCTTGATAAATACAGTGGGTCAATGGACTGCTCAAATGGGCACATCTTGTACTAATCTTGATAAATACAGTGGGTCACTGGACTGCTCAAGTGGGCACACCTTGTCCTAATCTTGAAAAATACAGTGGGTCAATGGACTGCTCAAATGGGCAAATCTTGTACTAATCTTGATAAATACAGTGGGTCACTGGACTGCTCAAGTGGGCACATCTTGTACTAATCTTGATAAATACAGTGGGTCACTGGACTGCTCAAGTAGGCAAATCTTGTACTAATCTTGATAAATACAGTGGGTCACTGAACTGCTCAAGTGGGCACATTTTGTACTAATCTTGATAAATACAGTGGGTCACTGGACTGCTCAAGTGGGCACATCTTGTACTAATCTTGATAAATACAGTGGGTCATCTAATCTTGATAAATACAGTGGGTCAATGGACTGTTCATGTGGGCACATCTTTTACTAATCTTGATAAATACAGTGGGTCAATGGACTGCTCAAATGGGCATATCTTGTCCTAATCTTGATAAATACAGTGGGTCAATGAACTGCTCAAGTGGGCAAATCTTGTACTAATCTTGATAAATACAGTGGGTCACTGGACTGCTCAAGTGGGCAAATCTTGTACTAATCTTGATAAATACAGTGGGTGAACTAATCTTGATAAATACAGTGTGTCACTGGACTGCTCAAGTGGGCACATCTTGTCCTAATATTGATAAATACAGTGGGTCAATGGACTGCTCAAGTGGGCACATCTTGTCCTAATCTTTATAAATACACTTGGTCAAGGGACTGCTCAAGTGGGCACATTTTTTACTAATCTTGATAAATACAGTGGGTCAATGGACTGCTCAAATGGGCACATCTTGTACTAATCTTGATAAATACAGTGGGTCACTGGACTGCTCAAGTGGGCACATCTTGTACTAATCTTGATAAATACAGTGGGTCAACTAATCCTGATAAATACAGTTGGTCAATGGACTGCTCAAGTGGGCACATCTTGTCCTAATCTTGATAAATACAGTGGGTCAATGGACTTCTCAAGTGGGCACATCATTTACTAATCTTGATAAATACAGTGGGTCAATGGACTGCTCAAATGGGCACATCTTGTCCTAATCTTGATAAATACAGTGGGTCAATGGACTGCTCAAGTGGGCAAATCTTGTACTAATCTTGATAAATACAGTGGCTCAACTAATCTTGATAAATACAGTGGGTCAATGCTCAAGTGGGCACATCTTGTCCTAATCTTGATAAATACAGTGGGTCAATGGACTGCTCAAGTGGGCACATCATTTACTAATCTTGATAAATACAGTGGGTCAATGGACTGCTCAAATGGGCACATCTTGTCCTAATCTTGATAAATACAGTGGGTCAATGGACTGCTCAAGTGGGCAAATCTTGTACTAATCTTGATAAATACAGTGGGTCACTGGACTGCTCACGTGGGCACATCTTGTACTAATCTTGATAAATACAGTGGGTCACTGGACTGCTCAAGTGGGCAAATCTTGTAATAATCCTGATAAATACAGTGGGTCACTGGACTGCTTAAGTGGGCAAATCTTGTACTAATCTTGATAAATACAGTGGGTCACTGGACTGCTCAAGTGGGCAAATCTTGTCCTAATCTTGATAAATACAGTGGGTCACTGGACTGCTCAAGTGGGCACATCTTGTACTAATCTTGGTAAATACAGAGGGTCACTGGACTGCTCAAGTGGGCACATCTTGTCCTAATCTTGATAAATACAGTGGGTCAATGGACTGCTCAAGTGGGCACATCTTGTACTAATCTTGATAAATACAGTGGGTCACTGGACTGCTCAAGTGGGCACATCTTGTCCTAATCTTGTTAAATACAGTGGGTCACTGGACTGCTCAAGTGGGCACATCGTGTCCTAAATCTGTTAAATAAAGTGGGTCACTGGACTGCTCAAGTGGGCACATCTTGTCCTAATATTGATAAATACAGTGGGTCAATGGACTGCTCAAGTGGGCACATCGTGTACTAATCTTGATAAATACAGTGGGTCACTGGACTGCTCAAGTGGGCACATCTTGTCCTAATCTTGTTAAATACAGTGGGTCACTGGACTGCTCAAGTGGGCACATCTTGTCCTAAATCTGTTAAATAAAGTGAGTCACTGGACTGCTCAAGTGGGCACATCTTGTCCTAATCTTGATAAATACAGTGGGTCAATGGACTGCTCAAGTAGGCACATCTTGTCCTAATCTTGATAAAGTGAGTCACTGGACTGCTCAAGTGGGCACATCTTGTCCTAAGCTTGATAAATACAGTGGGTCAATGACTGCTTAAGTGGGCAAATCTTGTACTAATCTTGTTAAATACAGTGGGTGATTAAAAGATTTGTCAACAGCCACGGAAGATGATCAATTTCACCTGTACTTGAAATATATAGGGCACAAGCAAAAGCAGCTACCCTTTGTATAGCACGGAAACATAGGGCCCAAGCAAGAGCAGCTGCAATGTACGGCACAGTCATATAGAGCTCAAGCAAGAGCAGCTACCCTGTATAGCACGGACATGAAGGGGTCAAGCAAAAACAGCTACCATCTATAGCACAGACATAAAGGGGTCAAGCAAAAGCAGCTACCCTGTATAGCACAGACATATAGGGCTCAAGCAAAAGCAGCTACCCTGTATAGCACGGACATTTAGGGCTCAAGCAAAAGCAGCTACCCTGTATAGCACGGACATATAGGGACCAAGCAAATACAGCTACCCTGTATAGCACGGACATATAGGGCCCAAGCAAAAGCAGCTACCCTGAATAGCACGGACATATAGGGCCCAGGCAAAAGCAGCTACCCTGAATATCACGGACATATAGGGCCCAAGCAAAAGCAGCTGCCCTGTATATGTCATGATCTCTGCTTCCAAAAGGTCAGGGTTTTCCCAACTCCCTTGGAAGCAGATCCATAACCCAGGTTCCGAGTGCCAACCAGTCCCAATTGGGACCTTTTGGACCCAGTCCTGGCGCCAGTGGCACCAGGCTCATAAATATGCCCAGTCCCAGCGCTGGAAGCGCCGGGCTCATAATGCTTGGGTGGACTTACCTGCAGCAGACCATGCTGCTTACTTGCCTGCCAGTTGAGCCTCTGATCCTCTTCTGTTTGGAACTACTTTTCCTGTTGGGTGGGGCAGGAGCCACTCCCTAGATTCAGAACACTGGAACTCTTCTGGAAAGCAGGAACTCTTTTCTTACCTAGGCGTGGCTGTGGAAGGAGACACCTAAGCACTACAGAAGGCTATTTAAACCACACCCGATGGATGAATCTTGCTTTGCGTTATTCTGCATCCTCTGCAGCAGAACGCTCATCGTGTCTTCTGCATCTTATCCTGGGCCTAAGGAAAAAGGCTTACCATCCTGAATCCAGTCTTCAGCAACACCTATAAAGACAAGAAAGAACGGGTTAGCATTACGGTCTTCAGTGACAGCTCTTCACTTACCTGGTCCATCGGCTGTCACCAACGCCTCGCGCTGCATTCCGGCATCTGAAAGACAAAGGCTTACCTACTCTTCGTGCGCTGCGGAGGTCTTCACACTGCATTCCGGCATCTGAAAGACAAAAGCTTACCAACTCTTCGCACGCTCCGGAGGCCTTCGGCGCTGCATCCCGCATCTGAAAGACAAAACAAGGTGCGTTTAAAGACATTGGGGAACTTTAATACTCACGTGCCATTACTCCTTTCCATATCTAACCCAGTGGGTATTCCGGCACCCTGCAGCCGCTCCGAACTTGTACCTGCAAAATAAAAAGACAGTTAGAGCGCATCGTGAAGCAGGCAACAAGCGCTTACTTACGTGCTTCCAGGCGCTTCTATTCATCACACGGGCTCCATCTTCAACTCACTTCTGCCCGTCATCCGCCATCGCCGGAACCCTGCAAAACAAGAAAATCATTACTAAAGACTTTAAAGACATTAGAATTACTCGAAACTTACCGTTCGTGCAGTAAACGACGGACAGCAGTCCTCTGAAGTCAAGAGGCCTGCTCCCCTTATCCAGTGAAGAAACTGGTTACAGCACCCTGCCCCGAGGCAGATGGAGAGCACGGCGTTCACTTACCTAAGGTGAGAGCGTTAACCTTTGGGGTTCTACAGGAGAAGAGAAAGGGAAGAAGAGAGAGACATTCAATAACACAGTTCCTTAATCCCATATTTTCTATCTGCAGACATCGTACCCTTCGAGTCAGACATACAGTGCACAGAGGTCCAGCCCAAAGAGCCAGCCGTGTGTTACACATCACCTTTGAAGATACGGTATACGCCCAGTCAAGACCGGCGCCTCTACGGGAATTAGGTGAGCGTTACAGAACGCAAAGCCTACCACAAAACTCCCGTCCAGGCACTATGGAAACCTCGGATACCGACCAGCTAGCCCAGTTACTTGGGGAACTAAGGGCAGAAGTGCATGCAGCCCGTCAGGAAACGAACGCTCTAAGAAGGGAACTGATTATTTCCAAGGAGCGAACAGATGATCTCGCTAGACAATTGCTACAGTCACAAGCCGGACAGACCCCGTTACCCGCATCTGGGGGAAATCTTCCTTCTACATCCTCTATGAATCCAGTGCAGATCAACCTACCTGGGAATGTACCTCTGGCTCCGCCCGAACGATTTTCTGGTGACCCAAAGAGGTTTGCAGTATTTATCAATCTGTGCCGGTTGCATTTCTTATGCCGGCCAGCAGCCTTTCCAACTGATCAAGCTAAAGTAGCTTTCGTGCTTTCGTACCTTAGTGGCAATGCGGCAGACTTGTCGATCCCTCTAGTAAATCAAGATGATCCGGTCCTTCATGATTTTCAAGCTTTTCAGCTCAGTATGGAAAAACTGTTCGCAAGACATTCGCAGGGGCAGGCCTTGGACAATGAGCTTCTTTCGTTGCGACAAGGTAATCAAGACCTTTTGGCTTATATTGCGTCTTTCAACAGACTGATAGTGGAAACTCAATGGCCTGAGGACAAAAGGATTACGCTGTTTTATAGAGGTCTACATGGAGAGCTCAAAGATGTGTTAGCCCAAGTAGTGAATCCCCCACAAGATTGTTCGGACTATATAGACTTAGTCGTTCAAATAGATCACAG
Source organism: Ambystoma mexicanum (assembly GCF_040938575.1). Lineage (NCBI taxonomy): Eukaryota > Metazoa > Chordata > Amphibia > Caudata > Ambystomatidae > Ambystoma > Ambystoma mexicanum. The sequence goes on from NC_090937.1 coordinate 1,535,163,517, forward strand.
ACTGCAGAACAGGAAGGCCGATCGTTCCAAGTTTGATGCTCGAGTATTTTCCAAACCGCCAACTCCTTCCAAAGGAGTAGACTCCGGGGAACCCATGCAAATAGGGGGTCTGAAAGGTCCTCTAACACAAAAGGAGCGGGAAAGGAGAAAACAGTTGCAATTATGCCTCTATTGCGGAAACTCAGGGCACTTTCTTCGAGACTGTCCGGTGAAACCTGCCAAGAAGGCAGTAGGAGCTGCAGTTACCAAAGTTACAAACTCTGAGCAGGGAAACGACCTCGCCCGACAAGAATAGAGGTCCTCTTGCCGAGCGTGAAAACCAGTTCCGTGACCTCGCATTTCGTGATACCTATGGTCCTCATTAGCCCTGATAATCCGGATCGATTACATGCAATTGAATCTTACGTCGACAGCGGTGCCATCGGCAATTATGTGGATCATGAAATGGTTTTGAGGATGAATCTAACTCTTTGTCCCAAGGCTGTAAAGGACGTCATTACTACGGTGGATGGTACGGAGATAGCCTCCGGGCCAGTAACGCATACCACTCAAGAGGTGACGCTAGTAAGTCAAGATGGACACCATGAGAAGATCGTGTTCGATGTGATCAAGGCCCCTCAGTTTCAGATTATTCTAGGAATACCTTGGTTAGAGAAACACAATCCTCTGATCGATTGGCGAGCAAGAACGGTCCGGTTTCCAGAATGTGTCTCTACTTGTCACCCTCCACCTGGTGTTGCACTGGCAGCAATTTCTTCAGAGACTCCCCAGTTACCTCCCGAATACCTAGAATACCAAGATGTTTTCCGGAAGGATCAGGTTAACTCTCTACCTCCTCATAGGTCTTATGACTGCCAGATAGACCTGATACCTGGATCTACTCCTCCTTGTAGTAGAATTTATGCCCTCACCGAGCCTGAGAACCTTCACCTTCGACAATACCTGGATCAATACCTGGCAAATGGGTTTATTCGTCCTTCCAAGTCCCCTGCTTCTTCAGCTTTGTTCTTCGTTCCAAAAAAGGAAGGAGACCTTAGAACTTGTATAGATTATCGCTCCCTGAACCAGATCACCGTTAAGAATAGATATCCGTTACCTTTGATCCCTGAACTCCTGGACCAATGTCATGATCTCTGCTTCCAAAAGGTCAGGGTTTTCCCAACTCCCTTGGAAGCAGATCCATAACCCAGGTTCCGAGTGCCAACCAGTCCCAATTGGGACCTTTTGGACCCAGTCCTGGCGCCAGTGGCACCAGGCTCATAAATATGCCCAGTCCCAGCGCTGGAAGCGCCGGGCTCATAATGCTTGGGTGGACTTACCTTCAGCAGACCATGCTGCTTACTTGCCTGCCAGTTGAGCCTCTGATCCTCTTCTGTTTGGAACTACTTTTCCTGTTGGGTGGGGCTGGAGCCACTCCCTAGATTCAGAACACTGGAACTCTTCTGGAAGGCAGGAACTCTTTTCTTACCAGGAACTCTTTTCTTACTTGGGCGTGGCTGTGGAAGGAGACACCTAAGCACTACAGGAGGCTATTTAAACCACACCCGGTGGATGAATCTTGCTTTGCGTTGTTCTGCAACCTCTGCAGCAGAACGCTCATCGTGTCTTCTGCATCCGGTCCTGGGCCTAAGGAAAAAGGCTTACCATCCTGAATCCAGTCTTCAGCAACACCTATAAAGACAAGAAAGAACAGGTTAGCATTCCGGCATCTGAAAGGCAAAGGCTTACCATCCTGAATTCAGTCTTCAGCAACACCTATAAAGACAAGAAAGAACAGGTTAGCATTCCGGCATCTGAAAGGCAAAGGCTTACCTACTCTTCGTGCGCTCCGGAGGTCTTCGGCGCTGCATCCCGCATCTGAAAGACAAAACAAGGTGCGTTTAAAGACATTGGGGAACTTTAATACTCACGTGCCATTACTCCTTTCCACATCTAATCCAGTGGGTATTCCGGCACCCTGCAGCCGCTCCGAACTCGTACCTGCAAAATAAAAAGACAGTTAGAGCGCATAGTGAAGCAGGCAACAAGCGCTTACTTACGTGCTTCCAGGCGCTTCTATTCATCACACGGGCTCCATCTTCAACTCACTTCAGCCCGTCATCCGCCATCGCCGGAACCCTGCAAAACAAGAGACATCATTACTAAAGACTTTAAAGACATTTGAATGACTCGAAACTTACCGTTCGTGCAGTAAACGACGGACAGCAGTCCTCTGAAGTCAAGAGGCCTGCGCTACCTATCCAGTGAAGAAACTGGTTACAGCACCCTGCCCTGAGGCAGATGGAGAGCTCGGCATTCACTTACCTAAGGTGAGAGCGTTAACCTTTGGGGGTGTACAGGAGAGGAGAAGAGGAAAGAGATAGGGACACCCCAATAACCCCAGTTCATTAACCCCATATTTTCTATCTGCAGACATCTTACTCTACACGTCAGGCATACAGTGCACAGAGGTCCAGCCCAAAGAGCCAACCGGGTGCTACACATCACCTTTGAAGATACGGTAGTCGCCCAGTCAAGACCGGCGCCTCTGCGAGAATCAGGTGAGCGTTACAGAACGCAAAGCCTACCGCAAAACTCTCGCCCAGGCGCTATGGAAACCTCGGATACTGACCCCCTAGCCCGGTTACTTGGGGAACTAAGGGCAGAAGTGCATGCAGCTCGTCAGGAAACGAATGCTCTAAGAAGGGAACTAATTATTTCCAAGGAGAGAACAGACAATCTTGCTAGACAAGTGCTACAGTCACAAGCCGGACAGACCCCGTTACCCGCATCAGGGGCAAATCTTCCTTCAACATCCTCTATGAATCCAGTGAAGATCAACCTACCTGGGAATGTACCTCTGGCTCCGCCCGAACGATTTTCTGGTGACCCAAAGAGGTTTGCAGTATTTATCAATCAGTGCCAGTTGCACTTCTTATGCCGGCCAGCAGCCTTTCCAACTGATCAAGCAAAAGTAGCTTTTGTACTTTCGTACCTTAGTGGCAATGCGGCAGACTGGTCGATCCCTCTAGTTAATCAAGATGATCCGGTTCTCCATGATTTTCAAGCCTTTCAGCTTAGTATGAAAAAACTGTTCGCAAGACATTCACAGGGGCAGGCCTTGGACAATGAGCTTCTTTCGTTGCGACAGGGTAATCAAGACCTTTTGGCTTATATTGCATCTTTCAATAGACTAATAGTGGAAACTCAATGGCCTGAGGACAAAAGGATTACGCTGTTTTATAGAGGTCTACGTGGAGTGCTCAAAGACGTTTTAGCCCAAGTAGTGAATCCCCCACAAGACTGTTCGGATTATATAGACTTGGTCGTTCAAATAGATCACAGGCTGCAGAACAGGAAGGCCGATCGTTCCAAGTTTGGTGCTCGAGTATTTTCCAAACCGCCAACTCCTTCCAAAGGAGTAGACTCCGGGGAACCCATGCAAATAGGGGGTCTGAAAGGTCCTCTAACACAAAGGGAGCGGGAAAGGAGGAAACAGTTGCAATTATGCCTATATTGCGGAAACTCAGGGCACTTTCTTCGAGACTGTCCGGTGAAACCTGCCAAGAAGGCAGTAGGAGCTGCAGTTACCAAAGTTACAAACTCTGAGCAGGGAAACGACCTCGCCCGACAAGAATAGAGGTCCTCTTGCCGAGCGTGAAAACCAGTTCCGTGACCTCGCATTTCGTGATACCTATGGTCCTCATTAGCCCTGATAATCCGGATCGATTACATGCAATTGAAGCTTACGTCGACAGCGGTGCCATCAGCAATTATGTGGATCATGAAATGGTTTTGAGGATGAATCTACCTCTTTGTCCCAAGGCTGTAAAGGACGTCATTACTACGGTGGATGGTACGGAGATAGCCTCCGGGCCAGTAACGCATACCACTCAAGAGGTGACGCTAGTAAGTCAAGATGGACACCATGAGAAGATCGTGTTCGATGTGATCAAGGCCCCTCAGTTTCAGATTATTCTAGGAATACCTTGGTTAGAGAAACACAATCCTCTGATCGATTGGCGAGCAAGAACGGTCCAGTTTCCAGAATGTGTCTCTACTTGTCACCCTCCACCTGGTGTTGCACTGGCCGCAATTTCTTCAGAGACTCCCCAGTTACCTCCCGAATACCTAGAATACCAAGATGTTTTCCGGAAGGATCAGGCTAACTCTCTACCTCCTCATAGGTCTTATGACTGCCAGATAGACCTGATACCTGGATCTACTCCTCCTTGTAGTAGAATTTATGCCCTCACCGAGCCTGAGAACCTTCACCTTCGACAATACCTGGATCAATACCTGGCAAATGGGTTTATTCGTCCTTCCAAGTCCCCTGCTTCTTCAGCTTTGTTCTTCGTTCCAAAAAAGGAAGGAGACCTTAGAACTTGTATCGATTATCGCTCCCTGAACCAGATCACCGTTAAGAATAGATATCCGTTACCTTTGATCCCTGAACTCCTGGACCAAGTCAGAAAAGCATGCATATATACAAAGCTGGATCTTAGAGGAGCTTACCACTTGGTACGAGTAAAAGAGGGCGATGAATGGAAGACGGCCTTCCGCACCAAGTATGGGCTATTTGAATATCAGGTCATGCCCTTCGGACTTTGCAATGCCCCGGCCGCCTTTCAATATTTTATGAACGATGTCCTCAGAGAGCTCATAGATGTATGTGTTGTTGTTTACATTGACGACATCCTCGTTTATTCTTCATCGGAATCTGAACATCGGAAACATGTGAAAATGGTCATCGAAAGATTGCGTCAACACAAACTTTTCGCTAAGTTGGAAAAATGTGTTTTCAACGTGACTGAAGTTGAATTCTTGGGATTCATATTATCACCTGGCGGAGTGCGTATGGATTCAAAGAAGGTCGATGCAGTTCTCAAATGGCCATCACCATCCTCCGTAAAAGGTGTGCAAAGCATGTTAGGCTTCGCTAACTTTTACCGCAGGTTTATCCCCGAATTCTCTCGAATAGTCCAGCCCATCACTGCCTTGTTAAAGAAAAACAAACGTTTTGAATGGTCTACCGAGGCGGAACAAGCTTTCCAGGATTTGAAGACTAAATTTATCTCTGCACCAATCTTAAAACACCCTCGCCCCGAACTCCCCTACATCGTGGAAACTGATGCTTCAAGCCTTGCCATGGGGGCAGTTCTATCACAAAAGGACCCGGTAACCAATCAGTTGCATCCCGTGGCATTTTGGTCCCGCAAATTCTCGCCTCCTGAAATCAATTACACGATTACTGACAAGGAACTTCTGGCTATCAAGTCTGCCTTTAAGGCTTGGCGGCATTATCTGCTGGGGGCCCGACACACCGTTACTGTGATTACGGATCACCGAAACCTGCAATATTTGAAGACCGCAAAAGCCCAATCCTCTAGACAACTCCGTTGGGCATTATTCTTTGCCGAGTTTGACTTCATAATTACCTATCGACCTGGTACAAAGAACGGTAAAGCCGATGCCCTTTCTCGGATGGGAGTGGAAGAACACTTGGTCAACCCTAAACCTGTACCAATCATTCCCGAACAAAGAATTCTGGGTGTAATCGCCACAGAATCCATAGAGGAAGTTAAGGATAAAGCCAGGCAACTTGTAACTCCAGCAGACATACAGAATTGGCATCTGCAGGGAAAGGACTTTGCAGTAAAGGACAACTTATTGTATTTCCAAGAACGATTATACCTACCCAGCACAGATTTACAGAAAAAAGTAATCTCTTGTTATCACGACTCTTTAATGGAAGGTCATCCCGGTATAGCCAAGACCTCAGAAAAGATCAAGCGCTACTTTTGGTGGCCGTCTTGGAAAAAAGATATCAGAGACTTTATAATGTCCTGTGGAGTATGCGCCCAAAACAAGAGTCAAAAGGAAAGACCAGCAGGCCTCTTACGCCCTAATGACATCCCACCTCGCCCTTGGCATACGCTTTCTATGGACTTCATCACCGATCTACCTCCATGCTCCGGATACAATACGATTCTAGTAATCGTGGACTTATTCTCCAAGATGGCGCATTTCATTCCGCTCAAAGGCTTGCCAACAGCAGCAACTCTGGCCCGAGAATTTCTCGAAAACATCGTCCGACTGCACGGTTTTCCTTCGGTTCTGATTTCGGATCGAGGTAGTCAATTTATTTCTCATTTTTGGCGAAGTTGCTGTCGGTCGGCTCAAATTGATGTGAGACTATCGACCAGTCACCACCCTCAGACCGACGGACAAACCGAGAGGACCAATCAAACTCTGGAACAGTATTTACGCTGCATGCTGCAACAAACTGAAAAAACTTGGAAAGATATCCTTTGGATAGCCGAGTATGCCTACAATAACTCTGTCCATTCGGGAACTGGGAAAACCCCGTTTTTTCTTTTGTACGGCAGTCACCCTCGAACCTCGGAGTTGGATCCCCTCCAAGATCTTGAAACACCAGCAGTAGACTACCTGCATTCTACAATCACCCAAGCCTTTAAGGAAGCTGTTTCTCACCTTCAAAGGGCTAAAGAACAATACAAGAAAGGAGCAGATCAACATCGGAAGGAAGCCCCTCACTATCAAGTAGGGGATCAAGTCTGGTTATCCACCAAATATCTATCTCTAAAAGGGCCACGCACATTCAACCCAAGATACCTTGGTCCCTATTCCATCACTACCATAGTAAACCCAGTAGCGGTCAAGTTGGACTTGCCCCCGCACATGAAGATACATCCGGTCTTCCACGTCTCTCTATTAAAACCCGTGCAACCTCAAACCCGACTAACCAAATCTCCAAAACCTATCCTAGTGGATGGAGAACTCGAGTTTGAAGTCAAAAGCATTCTGGACTCCAAGATCTCCAAATCTAAACTATTCTACCTAATTGACTGGAAAGGCTACGGCCCCCAAGAGAGATCCTGGGAACCTGCTGAATATGTCCACGCTCCTCGCCTAATCAAAAGATTTCACCGAACATTTCCTGACAAGCCAAAACCCCCGGAGAAGCCCGGTTTGGGAGGGGCCTTGAGGGGGGGTACTGTCATGATCTCTGCTTCCAAAAGGTCAGGGTTTTCCCAACTCCCTTGGAAGCAGATCCATAACCCAGGTTCCGAGTGCCAACCAGTCCCAATTGGGACCTTTTGGACCCAGTCCTGGCGCCAGGGGCACCAGGCTCATAAATATGCCCAGTCCCAGCGCTGGAAGCGCCGGGCTCATAATGCTTGGGTGGACTTACCTTCAGCAGACCATGCTGCTTACTTGCCTGCCAGTTGAGCCTCTGATCCTCTTCTGTTTGGAACTACTTTTCCTGTTGGGTGGGGCTGGAGCCACTCCCTAGATTCAGAACACTGGAACTCTTCTGGAAGGCAGGAACTCTTTTCTTACCAGGAACTCTTTTCTTACTTGGGCGTGGCTGTGGAAGGAGACACCTAAGCACTACAGGAGGCTATTTAAACCACACCCGGTGGATGAATCTTGCTTTGCGTTGTTCTGCAACCTCTGCAGCAGAACGCTCATCGTGTCTTCTGCATCCGGTCCTGGGCCTAAGGAAAAAGGCTTACCATCCTGAATCCAGTCTTCAGCAACACCTATAAAGACAAGAAAGAACAGGTTAGCATTCCGGCATCTGAAAGGCAAAGGCTTACCATCCTGAATTCAGTCTTCAGCAACACCTATAAAGACAAGAAAGAACAGGTTAGCATTCCGGCATCTGAAAGGCAAAGGCTTACCTACTCTTCGTGAGCTCCGGAGGTCTTCGGCGCTGCATCCCGCATCTGAAAGACAAAACAAGGTGCGTTTAAAGACATTGGGGAACTTTAATACTCACGTGCCATTACTCCTTTCCACATCTAATCCAGTGGGTATTCCGGCACCCTGCAGCCGCTCCGAACTCGTACCTGCAAAATAAAAAGACAGTTAGAGCGCATAGTGAAGCAGGCAACAAGCGCTTACTTACGTGCTTCCAGGCGCTTCTATTCATCACACGGGCTCCATCTTCAACTCACTTCAGCCCGTCATCCGCCATCGCCGGAACCCTGCAAAACAAGAGACATCATTACTAAAGACTTTAAAGACATTTGAATGACTCGAAACTTACCGTTCGTGCAGTAAACGACGGACAGCAGTCCTCTGAAGTCAAGAGGCCTGCGCTACCTATCCAGTGAAGAAACTGGTTACAGCACCCTGCCCTGAGGCAGATGGAGAGCTCGGCATTCACTTACCTAAGGTGAGAGCGTTAACCTTTGGGGGTGTACAGGAGAGGAGAAGAGGAAAGAGATAGGGACACCCCAATAACCCCAGTTCATTAACCCCATATTTTCTATCTGCAGACATCTTACTCTACACGTCAGGCATACAGTGCACAGAGGTCCAGCCCAAAGAGCCAACCGGGTGCTACACATCACCTTTGAAGATACGGTAGTCGCCCAGTCAAGACCGGCGCCTCTGCGAGAATCAGGTGAGCGTTACAACCAAGTCAGAAAAGCATGCATATATACAAAGCTGGATTTTAGAGGAGCTTACCACTTGGTACGAGTAAAAGAGGGCGATGAATGGAAGACGGCCTTCCGCACCAAGTATGGGCTATTTGAATATCAGGTCATGCCCTTCGGACTTTGCAATGCCCCGGCCGCCTTTCAATATTTTATGAACGATGTCCTCAGAGAGCTCATAGATGTGTGTGTTGTTGTTTACATTGACGACATCCTCGTTTATTCTTCATCGGAATCTGAACATTGGAAACACGTGAAAATGGTCCTCGAAAGATTGCGTCAACACAAACTTTTCGCTAAATTGGAAAAATGTGTTTTCAACGTGACTGAAGTTGAATTCTTGGGATTCATATTATCACCTGGCGGAGTGCGTATGGATTCAAAGAAGGTCGATGCAGTTCTCAAATGGCCATCACCATCCTCCGTAAAAGGTGTGCAAAGCATGTTAGGCTTCGCTAACTTTTACCGCAGGTTTATCCCCGAATTCTCTCGAATAGTCCAGCCCATCACTGCCTTGTTAAAGAAAAACAAACGTTTTGAATGGTCTACCGAGGCGGAACAAGCTTTCCAGGATTTGAAGACTAAATTTATCTCTGCACCAATCTTAAAACACCCTCGCCCCGAACTCCCCTACATCGTGGAAACTGATGCTTCAAGCCTTGCCATGGGGGCAGTTCTATCACAAAAGGACCCGGTAACCAATCAGTTGCATCCCGTGGCATTTTGGTCCCGCAAATTCTCGCCTCCTGAAATCAATTACACGATTACTGACAAGGAACTTCTGGCTATCAAGTCTGCCTTTAAGGCTTGGCGGCATTATCTGCTGGGGGCCCAACACACCGTTACTGTGATTACGGATCACCGAAACCTGCAATATTTGAAAACCGCAAAAGCCCAATCCTCTAGACAACTCCGTTGGGCATTATTCTTTGCCGAGTTTGACTTCATAATTACCTATCGACCTGGTACAAAGAACGGTAAAGCTGATGCCCTTTCTCGGATGGGAGTGGAAGAACACTTGATCAACCCTAAACCTGTACCAATCATTCCCGAACAAAGAATTCTGGGTGTAATCGCCACAGAATCCATAGGGGAAGTTAAGGATAAAGCCAGGCAACTTGTAACTCCAGCAGACATACAGAATTGGCATCTGCAGGGAAAGGACTTTGCAGTAAAGGACAACTTATTGTATTTCCAAGAACGATTATACCTACCCAGCACAGATTTACAGAAAAAAGTAATCTCTTGTTATCACGATTCTTTAATGGAAGGACATCCCGGTATGGCCAAGACCTCAGAAAAGATCAAGCGCTACTTCTGGTGGCCGTCTTGGAAAAAAGATATCAGAGACTTTATAATGTCCTGTGGAGTATGCGCCCAAAACAAGAGTCAAAAGGAATGACCAGCAGGCCTCTTACGCCCTATTTACATCCCACCTCGCCCTTGGCATACGCTTTCTATGGACTTCATCACCGATCTACCTCCATGCTCCGGATACAATACGATTCTAGTAATCGTGGACTTATTCTCCAAGATGGCGCATTTCATTCCGCTCAAAGGCTTGCCAACAGCAGCAACTCTGGCCCGAGAATTTCTCGAAAACATCGTCCGACTGCACGGTTTTCCTTCGGTTCTAATTTCGGATCGAGGTAGTCAATTTATTTCTCATTTTTGGCGAAGTTGCTGTCGGTCGGCTCAAATTGATGTGAGACTATCGACCAGTCACCACCCTCAGACCGACGGACAAACCGAGAGGACCAATCAAACTCTGGAACAGTATGTACGCTGCATGCTGCAACAAACTGAAAAAACTTAGAAAGACATCCTTTGGATAGCCGAATATGCCTACAATAACTCTGTCCATTCGGGAACTGGGAAAACCCCGTTTTTTCTTTTGTACGGCAGTCACCCTCGAACCTCGGAGTTGGATCCCCTCCAAGATCTTGAAACACCAACAGTAGACTACCTGCATTCTACAATCACCCAAGCCTTTAAGGAAGCTGTTTCTCACCTTCAAAGGGCTAAAGAACAATACAAGAAAGGAGCAGATCAACATCGGAAGGAAGCCCCTCAATATCAAGTAGGGGATCAAGTCTGGTTATCCACCAAATATCTACCTCTAAAAGGGCCACGCACATTCAACCCAAGATACCTTGGTCCCTATTCCATCACTACCATAGTAAACCCAGTAGCGGTCAAGTTGGACTTGCCCCCTCACATGAAGATACATCCGGTCTTCCACGTCTCTCTATTAAAACCCGTGCAACCTCAAACCCGACTAACTAAATCTCCAAAACCTATCCTAGTTGATGGAGAACTCGAGTTTGAAGTCAAAAGCATTCTGGACTCCAAGATCTCCAAATCTAAACTATTTTACCTAATTGACTGGAAAGGCTACGGCCCCCAAGAGAGATCCTGGGAACCTGCTGAATATGTCCACGCTCCTCGCCTAATCAAAAGATTTCACCGAACATTTCCTGACAAGCCAAAACCCCCGGAGAAGCCCGGATTGGGAGGGGCCTTGAGGGGGGGTACTGTCATGATCTCTGGTTCCAAAAGGTCAGGGTTTTCCCAACTCCCTTGGAAGCAGATCCATAACCCAGGTTCCGAGTGCCAACCAGTCCCAATTGGGACCTTTTGGACCCAGTCCTGGCGCCAGTGGCACCAGGCTCATAAATATGCCCAGTCCCAGCGCTGGAAGCGCCGGGCTCATAATGCTTGGGTGGACTTACCTGCAGCAGACCATGCTGCTTACTTGCCTGCCAGTTGAGCCTCTGATCCTCTTCTGTTTGGAACTACTTTTCCTGTTGGGTGGGGCAGGAGCCACTCCCTAGATTCAGAACACTGGAACTCTTCTGGAAAGCAGGAACTCTTTTCTTACCTAGGCGTGGCTGTGGAAGGAGACCCCTAAGCACTACAGGAGGCTATTTAAACCACACCCGATGGATGAATCTTGCTTTGCGTTATTCTGCATCCTCTGCAGCAGAACGCTCATCGTGTCTTCTGCATCTGATCCTGGGCCTAAGGAAAAAGGCTTACCATCCTGAATCCAGTCTTCAGCAACACCTATAAAGACAAGAAAGAACGGGTTAGCATTACGGTCTTCAGTGACAGCTCTTCACTTACCTGGTCCATCGGCTGTCACCAACGCCTTGCGCTGCATTCCGGCATCTGAAAGACAAAGGCTTACCTACTCTTCGTGCGCTCCGGAGGTCTTCACACTGCATTCCGGCATCTGAAAGACAAAAGCTTACCAACTCTTCGCACGCTCCGGAGGCCTTCGGCGCTGCATCCCGCATCTGAAAGACAAAACAAGGTGCGTTTAAAGACATTGGGGAACTTTAATACTCACGTGCCATTACTCCTTTCCACATCTAACCCAGTGGGTATTCCGGCACCCTGCAGCCGCTCCGAACTTGTACCTGCAAAATAAAAAGACAGTTAGAGCGCATCGTGAAGCAGGCAACAAGCGCTTACTTACGTGCTTCCAGGCGCTTCTATTCATCACACGGGCTCCATCTTCAACTCACTTCTGCCCATCATCCACCATCGCCGGAACCCTGCAAAACAAGAAAATCATTACTAAAGACTTTAAAGACATTAGAATTACTCGAAACTTACCGTTCGTGCAGTAAACGACGGACAGCAGTCCTCTGAAGTCAAGAGGCCTGCTCCCCTTATCCAGTGAAGAAACTGGTTACAGCACCCTGCCCCGAGGCAGATGGAGAGCACGGCGTTCACTTACCTAAGGTGAGAGTGTTAACCTTTGGGGATCTACAGGAGAAGAGAAAGGGAAGAAGAGAGAGACATTCAATAACCCAGTTCCTTAATCCCATATTTTCTATCTGCAGACATCGTACCCTTCGAGTCAGACATACAGTGCACAGAGGTCCAGCCCAAAGAGCCAGCCGTGTGTTACACATCACCTTTGAAGATACGGTATACACCCAGTCAAGACCGGCGCCTCTACGGGAATCAGGTGAGCGTTACAGTATAGCACGGACATATAGGGCCCAAGCAAAAACAGCTACCCTGTATAGCACGGACATATAGGACCCAAGCAAAAACAGCTACCCTGTATAGCACGGACATATAAGGCCCAAGCAAAAACAGCTACCCTGTATAGCACGGACATATAGGGCCCAAGCAAAAACAGCTACCCTGTATAGCACGGACATATAGGGCCCAAGCAAAAGCAGCTGCCCTGTATAGCACTGACATAAAGGGCCCAAGCAAAAACAGCTGCCCTGTATAGCACTGACACATGGGGCCATGTTAACCGTGACCAATTAATAGTGGCTGACAACCTTTTTTTTTAAGCTACTTATGATCCCTCAAGCCGCACGAACACCCCAATACATCTGGAACTTGATCTCTGACCTATTGGGAATGAGGTGAGCCTAAGAATAGTATTATGCTGGATTATGCTTGGGACTGATCGAGTCTCTTAGGTTACGGGATATTGCTTTCTCATATCATGAGTCTGGAAGCGGGAAGGTCGCTGCCAGGGATGGCCCACGTCAAGAATGTTTTGTATGATTTGAACCTAATTGTATTGCGGACCATTGCATCCTCTATTGAGAAATCATGTACTGCCATGGTCAGTTAGCGTATGTCTGTAACATGCTGGGCGCAGGCCAGGAATATCTTCCAGTAAAATTGGACTTCTGTGATGAGAAGTATCTGGATGTGATCCAACCTCCTTTAGCCTGCACACTCTATTGTCAACTTAGCAAGTTTCACTAGCTGCTGGGCATCGATGGGTGATTACACGTGCTTAGTCGGAGTAGAAACTGTGGTTCATTTCGCGCTACCTTGTAATGGCTACAAGACTTTAAGAAAGAAATATCTGCCGTTTATAGAAAGTTTCAACATATGTATGTATTTATTTATTTATTTATTTATTTTCATGTATAAAGCGCGCACAAGCCCGGAGGCATCAGGGCGCTGCACCAGTTACATGGGGCCTGTGGGTAGGCCAGACTTAGTTGCATCACGAGGTTAGCATACAGGCGTAGGTGCAGGTGTATTAACCAGGCCATCTGTTTATTAAACAAACCTCAGATCTTACCACATCTTACATATGTCCATCGAGCTGGGCTGTTTCGAAACAGACCCATACTTGTAGAGAGCTCATCATCTTGGTGTGTGCATATGTACAGTATAAGTTCTTCCATGGGCTGCAAGATCGACACGCACTTTGCACCTTGCTTTGAATACTGATTTTTTTAAATAATAACATTTCAGTCAATCCAGCTCGTTATTGATCGCCTAGTAGCATGGTATTGCTGATATACTGAATGGATGGCTGTTTTAAACTTGTCTCTATTGTTTATATGCGGCTTCAGCCATTTACTATTATTAATGTGATTACTTTTTTATTGTTGCATTTGTTTGTGCTAAAATGACTGCAAGATTTAAAGTGACTGAAAGGTTCTGTATCGTCGCCAATGTTCCCATATATGTTTTATTCCAACCACTGTCCATATCTTGGCAGAATGTACTATGAATCCACGTTTGAGATGCATTCGTTAATGGCACTACTTGTAAGATATTTGCGATCAAAACATTATGCGACATAATATATTACATGTATGGCCCCAAATATGCATTAGGTACTGCAGCCTGCACTGATAGTCTGAGGCGCTTTGAAACAAAATATAAGCGCCTAACAAGCAAATAATAAAATAAAAAATAAAAATAGTAGGCTGGAGGATTAAGGAGGCCTCAGACTATTTTTATTTGCAGCCAATCAGAACAAGCGGTAACAGTAGGCTGGAGGATTAAGGAGGCCTCAGACTGTTACCGCTTGTTCTGATTGGCTGCACATGCCTGTCATCACCACCCATCAGTCCCAGGGTTCTTTCCTTCACCTCCTGATCTTGATCATGTCTTCACTTCTAGAATTTCCAGGCCAGGCAATGGATGTGTTCTTCTCAGTGGCATAGGAGTTGGGTCACTTGATAAGTTGATTATAGAAGTGTGTCCAATAGACGCTCTGTGAAAGTTGCATTTAGAAGTGTGCCCAATAGCCTCTCTGGAAAATTGAATTTAGAAGTGTGCCCAGTAGACGCTCTGTGAAAATTGCATTCAGAAGTGTACCCAATAGCCCTCTGCCCAATAGCCTCTCTGGTAAATTGAATTTAGAAGTGTGCCCAATACCCTCTCTGTGAAAGTTGCATTTAGAAGTCTGCCCAATAGCCTTCTGCCCAATAGCCTCTCTGGTAAACTGAATTTAGAAGTGTGCCCAATAGCCTCCTCCGTTGAGGAGAGTGAGTGTATGGAGCGGGTGAGTGTATGGAGCGGTTGAGTGAATGGAGCGCTTGAGTATATGAAGATAATGAATGTACAGAACAGATGAAGGTATAGAACAGATGAGCCTAGAGATGAATATATAGAACACAATATTGCTGTTGATTGCGTGAACGCACGAGTGCTTAAAGCGGATGAGTGCGAAGAGGGGATGAGTGCGTGGATCGGATGAGTGCGTGGAGCAGATTAGTATGGGGAGCGGATGAGTGCGTGGTGCGGATGAGTGCGTAGACGGGATGAGTACGTAGAGGGGATGAGTGCGTAGAGGGTGATGAGTACGTTGAGGAGGATGAGTGCGTTGAGGAGGATGAGTGCATGGAGGGGGATGAGTGCGTAGAGGGGACGAGTGCGTAGAAGGGACGAGTGCGTAGAGGGGATGAGTGCATAGAGGGGATGAGCACGTAGAGGGGATGAGTGCATAGAGGGGACAAGTGCATAGAGGGGACGAGTGCATAGAGGGGGTTAATGCCAAGAGATGGTGATTGCGCAGACGTGGTGAGTGCGCAGAGGGAGTGAGTTCGCACAGGAGGTGAATGCGCAGAGGGGGTGAATGCGCAGAGGGTGTGAGTGCATAGAGGGGGTGAGTGCGTGGAGGGGGTGAGTGCGTAGAGGGGGTGTGTGCGTAGAGGGGGTGAGTGCATAAAACAGATGAATGCATAGTACGCGTGTGGGCATAAAGCAGATGAGTACCTGGAGCGAACCAGTGCCTGGAGCGCATAGAACTGCATGACGTATATAGTCCGGTTTGGAATGCAGAGAACGTTTGAATGAGCATATAACCCATCATATCACACCACCACGCTAACTCTCTCCTTTACATCACCACTCAACTAGAACACAGAGAAACTATGACACCATTCGGTATAACTGTTCTCATACCGACATCCGCCGCTTACTCCACATCATTCTATGTAAACGCTGCTGGTTTCACACCCCCAGCCAGGCGTTCTCCTCGGGCCTAATGCAGCCACATCTGTTCCAGATAAATCCTGCCAGAACGAACACATTCTCCTGATCTCTCAACCACCACACCTACCGCTAAGAAGCAGCTATTACACAAATACTGCACGAGCTGCACACATACCCGGTGCACACACGTACCTTTTGACTCTCTCTACTCTCTCTACTGATCTGAACTTCGGTTTCCAAGGGCGTTCAACCTACCAGCGCCTTCAGACCATACCAATGGTATATAAGGCGCTATATAAATACAAAATAACATAATATAACATAACTTGCCTGTTTTCCCAGAAGGAAGAGATTCTGTTCCACTGAGCATGCAATGATTTTGTGAAGTTCCCATGAAGAAGTATGACCCAAACTGATAGGTCCAGCGATATCTGATCTTCTCATAGATGATGCCAGCATTGACAGGTTGGAATGCTCTCGATGTAATTTAGCTGAAGCAGTTTTGTTACAGATTTCGTTTCAATATGCATGTCAGAGATTTCATATTTGCTCTCGCCTCCTATAGGATCCTTTACTGGCACTGGAATGGCGAAGGCTTCACTATATGTTTCTCGTCTTAGCTCTACTCCTTCCTTAATTCTCCCACTGAGTGTGCTTGTTCAATTCCTGCATTGTCCTCTGAAATGTCAATCAGAGTTTTAAAGGAAGAGCATTGTGATGCATTGTGTCATATGCTCTCCTTCCAAAATCGCCCTATGAGACCTGTTTTCGAGGTCCTTGCACTTTTTTCCACAGCACCTTGTTTAATATGTCTGTTCTTATTGGTTTTTCTTTTCTTTTAGAGATGGACCTTGGTGCTGCCTTTCCTTTGTGCCAGTCATGTCCCCAGCAGGCAGAGCTCCTTTGATAACTGGGCCACCTTTTTAGTTCGCTATTTCGTCAACTTTTAGGACTGTGCTGTGGGAACGACGATGTTTCATCGACAGTCGTTTTTTTTACCAGTGTTTTTAGGAAATCACTTTGCCGAACAAACTCATCGACATTTTGGGGGGGGTGTAAAGGACAGATAAAGGGTTGGGGGGGATCGGGATCAGAAGAAAATAGATGTTGGAGGAGGGATTTGGGAGGCAATATGTTTTCGTAAAAAACACGCGTAGAAAAAAAGACTGTCGCTGATATGCCATAGAACCGTACTGGGAAAGATTGGGAGCATTATTCTGCTATTTAACTGGTCAGATCTGATTTTGGAAGCTTTGTGGTTCCAGTGGTGCTGTCAAATTGTGTCAGACGACTTTATGCCATCATCCTATTTTGTGTTTGGCTGGTCCTGTGTGGTGGATGAATTGCTCCTCTCTGCTGTTTTGTCATGTGTAAGATAACTTCAAGCATAAGCTGTCTGAAGTTTTCTTGATCTTTCTCCACAACACACTTTTTTTTATTTAGTAACTTGAACATGAGGTATGTTGCATTTGCCCCATTTTTGTGTTTTGAGGTTGTGATCTTTGTGATGAGCCTTTGCTTTAGTTGGACAAAGTGTTGATCTCACAGACCTTGGGATGCTGTTTAATAACATCCATCTAGTACTCTAGTTCATCATGATGTACAATGATGCTGTCTAGTCTAGACTGGATATCTGCCTTGTCATTTTGAAATAATCCTATGCAGGCATTTGTCTGTGCCCTGAATGGCTTTAGTGAAGATAGCGTGGTTGTGATTTCATGACGTATAGGCGCCGGTGTTGACTTTGTGGGCAATTGAGTGTCTGATTTCCCCTTCTCTCCTGGTACTGGTAGACTTAGGAGTTGCCATGTCGAAAGCAGGAGAAAACTCTTGTCTTGCTTCTGCACCATATGATCACGTACTCAAAAAGGTTAAATAGGTTTGATATCTGTCTGGAGGGGAATCTTGTAGCAGGCTCAGATTAGATTACTTCGGCTTACCTGCATAGTAGACCAGAGGGATGAATTAATGTTAAGACTTTCGAAAGGTGGTTCAGAGCCGATGCCCTATCTAACTCCACAATGTATTTGATCATGATGTGCAGTGTTGGATGGGTTGCTTGGTGCTTCTGGCAAACTACTACTGAAATATAACATTTAGTTCCCAAGCTTTGATATATAACTGCAGGTTTAGTCCAGGAGACACCGTCGTATGGCTTTCCCCCAGAAGATTTCTCTGCTAATAAAAAGGTAGGATAGAGGTAGCGCAGCCGGACATAGGCCCTCATTCTGAGTTTGGAGGTAGCCATGGCGCTATCAGAGCCATGGCTGCCTCCAGAATCGGTCCAACTCCGGTCTGGTGAAGGGAGTAATTACCGGTCCAGTCCGAGGTCGGCGGGACCGGTAATTCCCCATTCACCAGAGCCATTCCCCATTCCAATTTGAGCCCCCATAGGGGGAGAAGGCCAATAACGGTACCGCAAATTGCGGTACCGTTATTGACCCCGGTATTCCTTTGCAGGTCCCGGCCATAATGCCTGGTAAAACCAAGCGTTAAGGGAGGACCCGCAAAGGGACCTCGGAATAGGGCGCAAATTGATTACCGGCACTGGTGTCATTACTGGTGCCCAGTATCCCTTTGCGCCCAGGTCGTAATGACCCCCATAGTGATCTCCTATCCTGGGAAGACTTTGTGGGTGTTGGATGATGTACCAAGGGCACAGCAGTGACATGGTGTTAAACATGGCCTGTGTCATATCGTCCTCAATTAGTTGTAGGATACATAAGTGTTTCTGGGTGATAGCTAAAACCTTTATAGTTCCCCTGCTAAGTGCATTACTCTTCCTCTCCTTATGTGATCTGCACACATCAAGGAAAAGACATCTTGTTGTGCAATTGTCAAACGTTAAGTGTATTAACAAGGCCAATCAGAAAGCTGCTTGTTAACAGAGAGAGCTGCAGAAAAGTCAGCAGCATTGTTTTTGGTTAGGAGGGTTAAGTGCACTAGAGTGTTAAAGTTTCACTGCCAGTTCAAAAGTCCACATCATGCTCGAATGTCAGAGTAAATACTAATATGGTCACCATGCAGTTCATCATGAAACTACTGTGTATGTCAAGGCAGTACCATTCCAAAATGGAATAAATGCAACAAGCCCCAAAAGATCTTTAGCCGACTGTTTAAATTCTGTCTTCCATCCTTCTGCTCAAGTAGTGCAACCACAATGTTACTTTTTCATGCAGCGGTTCCATTGGCGCCCAAACTAGGACAGCAGGGCACCATGCTACAGGGGAACAGGCACTCAGTCATTCATATTTCAAGCATCAGGTCCTTGCCTCCACCAATGTGGGACCCCATATGCAGCATCTCAAAGGATATGAGAGGAATCCCAGTAGACACTGGGAAAACACAAGGTAGAGAGTGTGCATTCTATCTGATCTGTTTAGATGGAGACAAACTGGCACCACATACAGGACTAGGTAACTAAACACTGTATTCCACGGCCCGAGGGACCCAGTACTCTGGAGGACAGATTGTATACACGAGCGGGTTAGCTGGCCCGGCTCCCTGGCACATGTTTATGTACGACCACTGAGGATCACGAGTGGGACCTTCGTATACTTGCCAATCGTTTGGCAGCAAGCTCCTGACCCATCCTCCAGCACTTTTTCATCTAGATCCATCTCCTGGTCGCACAGCTTTTTGTACTACAGGAAATACTGCGCTATCACGAGCCACCCTGTGAGGCACTTGCTCCCTATCTAACACTGGCTATTCCAGGCAATATACGGGAATCTACACGTGCCACTCTGGCAAGACTCCTCCTATGCTGAGTTTGCAACCCAATCTATTTATACAGCCACACCTAAGGAATATTGAATTATCCTTTACAATCCATTGCAAGAAATGTACGCCCCCACAAGAACCTTCTCAAGGTCTTGTTTGGTGCCCACACACATGCTATATGCGGGATAGGATTTCGATGTGAACCCCTTTCTCCTGAAGAAAGTAAGTTCTGTATATATGACACTCAAGAACTGAAACATGTTGAGACTTTACGTCTCTGTATAACAACAGAGATACTTAACATGCACTGTTTGTTAATGTATTAATCTGCGCAGACAGCGATTTATCATGTTGCATTTTTCCTACTTTACATCCTAGCCGTTTTTAGACTTCATGTTGTGATATTCCTATGTTATGAAGTATCAGTGAAAATACTGTTATATTTCTTGCTGAACTATATGTATGTTGATTTAATACTTGTTTTATCTATGTCCTAATTTATCAAAATTGTGGTTTTCAGATATTGAATGTGACTAGTCCCCTACCTGACCTATCGTTCACTGTTCTATTTCCCCATATGCAGCGCCTGCTGCTCACAGCAGCTCTCCCATGCCGAGCTCCTGGTGGTCAAATCCTCATACAGTATTGACCTTCATCTCAAAGCTAATTCCTGGCTGATGAAAGTAGCCAGTTGGTGTGCTGCACGTATTTGCCACAAAGTGCGCAGATTCTGGTTGAGATAGTTGCTGAACACTGTCAGACAGACCACATTGCATTTCAGGATGGGGACAGGAGAATCTTTAATGTAACATTCGATCTATACGTTTTTTGAAAGTGGCCTTGTTTTTTCAAAATGTGACCTATCACTGAGCTGTACAACTAGATATACCTCTTTATTAAAATGTGTATTGTTTGGGCGTTTAGTTTGTTCTTGACATTATCCAGCATGCTTCAAACACCCCTTCTTTGTAGGTTCCATCAGACGCTTTGGTTAATATAAGAAGAGTTCTTCATTCAAATGCATGCTGCACGTCTTCTATGAAGTGCTCCTGCCTTTCTGTTTCCACCGCTGTTTGATAAGGGCTGGAGATGTCAACATCCTACAGAGTGTTTTGCCACTGGCTGTGGTCACTTGCAAGGTATATGCACTCTTTTCACATGGGTGATGTATGACTGCACGGGCTGAACCAGTTCAACTGGCTGTTCTTAAGGCACTGTGGCGTAATAGCTGCACTTAACGGTTATAGGTCAAAGTATCGAATCAAAAGGATTGAATGACAAAAGGGTCGAATCAAAAGGACCGAAAACAAAAGGGTCGAATATTTTATTTTATTTTAACATTTTTTAAACCCCCTTTTTTGTGATAAAAAAAAAACTTTTTTTTCCTATACGGAAACCAAAAAAATATATATATTTAAAAAAACAAATTCGACCCTTTTGTTTTTGGTCCTATTGACTCGACCCTTTGGTATTCGATCCTTTTGGATTCGAACCTTTGACCGGACACTGCACTTAACCTGGACCACTAACTCTCCTCCTAGCATTGTAACCAAACTCTGGAGAGGACTAACATGTATTCATTGGGCATTGCAGCTCATCAGCTACTGCACCTGCTTTACATGCTACCTGTACATATCCTGTCCCCGAGATACATACATGCAAGATGCCAGGAATGAGTAAACAGGTATCTGGTCTTTCCATCAAAAGGGTTTCCATGAAAACCCTTTCCAACAACAATTTTGCATCGAATTGTTTTGCATCGAATGCACATTTCTTTGCATCAAATGAATACAGCATAAGCAGTATGCTCCTCATTTACACGAGTTTCACCACGAACAGGTCTTTGGAATTTACGGAAAGTTATGGGTCATTACCCTTGCGGGTCGTGTTCAGTATGTAAATTTACCAAAACAATACAAACGTTTAATATTGGCGACAGGCAATGGGTCTTAAACAATCAATCCAACTGTAAAAGCAGCCAAGTCATATACTGCATTGAATGCCCATGTGGCCTTCGATACGTGGGACAAACCATGTGCAGTGTAGGCACCTGGATCTCAGAGCATCGGTCCAGGATCCCTTGCAAGAACATCACTTCTCCTTTGGTCTCACACTTCCTGACCAATCACCATTCCCCGGATGACATCCTCGTGTGGGTCCTTGACAGGATCCAAACAGGCCATAATATACAAAACAGACTTCTTGAACTAGAAAAGAGATGTGTGTACAGACTTGACTCGCTGGAAAATGGTCTCAACAAACAGTTTCCATTTTAAATCTGGTCCCCACTGTGGGGACCAGGCCCACACTTCTTTAGCAGAGCCCTCCGACCTGTGCAGCCAATTGTACCCTTCATTCAAGGGTCACTTACCATCTGCAGACCAGGGGCCCTGCACCCACTTGTCCGTATTTTCCAAACATATCATATTTTCTTTATTGGTGTTTGCATTACAGACCAATTTATGGTTCCCCTTCAGGACACCACACAGCCTTTTTTGTTTTTTTTGCTTTTTACTCCCTACTGCGCAACCACTCCAGGTTGATGCAGCAGGCCATGCTTTCTGCTCGCTATGCTACTATACACTAATTCAACACACAGACTTTCACATACCTAACATTTGCCAGATGTTTCCATGATGACAGTTCACTATGCAAGTTGGATCCGACCAGGGTTCACCCACCCCCCGGGCTCCGTGGGGTGTTCCTTTCCACACTACTGTCAGCCCCGTCAGAACCGATTCGTTTTCCTACATTATTTAGGCATCCTGATCCATTCGCAGCCCCCCATTGAGCCGGTGCTACATTTATCCAATATACTTTTCAGGCCACGCCCTCAATAGCCGGCGCTCCAGCCAGTTGATCTATCAACTACTCATTGTTTTTTTTCAACATTTATTCAACGCTGGCACTATAACGGGACTTTTCTATCCCAGTTCCACCAGGTCTCAATTGGCGAGCTGGGAAACACCCATCCACGTCACTGCAGCCCTGGGTTTACCCTATTGGTTGCCTCCAACAAATTAGGCACATTTCTACGTGCCCAGCCCCTACGCGTCACATGGTTGCCACAGCAACGGACGCTTTTCTTCCGCACTCTCCTTCAGTTTGCAGCGGAGGTTCCAGCGCAGCTTGCTTTCAGCCTACTGCTGATCCTTTCTTCTCCCTTGCTCGCCTGTAACAGAGCATAATTCTACGACCCACCAAGTATTTTCAGTACTTATTATTTATGCCTCCCTCACGGCCTTCTCACATACTATCAGGCTCTTATACGGACACACTCATCTTCGTGGCTCACTTTGTTTCTTTCTCCCCTTTTCCCTTCCCCTCCATTTCCTTCTCTGGTTTCTTTTACACAAAGACACTGGGCCTCATCACGACTTGGGCGGTAACGCCGGAGTTATTAGCGCCGGCGCTATCTGCCCTACCGCCGAACTCCCCGGCGCTAATAGCGCCGGATCATGAGTTTGACGGTAATGTTAATCCCCATTCCCCATTGAGCCCATTCGGGAATGCCCCATTCCCCATTGGGCTCAATGGGGAAAATTCGTGCTCATACCGCCGGCGGATTTCCCGCCGGCAGTATGAGCGCAAATTTTTGGTGGTTTTCCCCCCAGCTCAGAGCTGGGGCGAAATCTGCCAAAGTCCTGATTTGGCGGACCCTTAAATCCAGTGGTAATAGCGTTACCGCCGGATTTAAGGGTTACCGCCAAAGTCGTGATGAGGCCCTCTGTCTAGAACGTCACAGTGGGGACGTTTTCAACAGATTGATTAACCACTGTTTCGATACCCGACAGGACACAGGATTTCTACATCTGTTCTCAGTGGTTTCACTGCGAGTTGACTCGCAGAGGGAGTAATACAGGTAATCTCTCCTGTTTCCCTTGCTCCGTCTCCAAATTCACCAACCAGCCGTATATGGTTAGATTACATGTATGACTATAACGAATTGTATCCAAAAGTTGAATACATATATCTTTCCCTTAGATTCCAGGCATTTCATTAGGAGATGCTGGCACCTATGAGACATGACCACTGCGGCTTTCTCTGCTTTCACCGCAGGTGAACGAGTGCACCCATTACATGCACCAAAAACTGCTCAATCGAAAACGGTTCTACTTTATATTACTGCTATAGGTAAGTTTTCTACAGTTTCCCAAGCTATAGCCCCGCTTCATGTCTTTTAGGCTTCTCCCTTTTTTCTGTATTCCCTTCCGCTTCCTCTGCCCCCCGCACCACGTGGAGTTGGTGGACGCGGGGAGGGTGCACAGGGACCCATGTGACTTATCTTCGAAGGGGAATTTGTGCCAGTATCTTTATCTCTCTGGGGGACCCATCTGCACCCTGCCAGAGAATTCCCTTCTCCCAGGATACTTAGACATGGCACTGAAGTTATTTGCAGACATGACCAGGTTCTTAGATCTGCTATTGTGATGATTGCACCTTACCTACATTTTTTAAAAAAAATCTGTATATACCAATCCTTAAGCCATGTAAACTCGACACTCTACCTTTCAATTGCTGTTTCCCTTTCTACACCTTTCTATATTATTTTTAAAGTCTTCTTTTCTTCCCAAACTTTCATAACACAGGGTCCTGCTATCTACTGCCCTGATGATGAGTATTTTCTTCAGTTGTGAAGAGTATTCTTCCATCCATTTCTTACCGCCGAAACGCATTCCTTTCAAGAGGGGATTGGAGGTCCTCCATACAATACTCTATCCAGTTTGGACCTTGAACTTTTTTCAGTCCACCAGGTGGAAGGGATACTTCCTTCAGAACCCCCTCCTGGTTTTCCCCCTTGCGCTTTGGCAGACCCAATCCCAGTTTATAATAATCTCTACCTTGGGATTTCACTTTTGATGAATATGACCACACATTTCAGAAAAGTTTTTGTCATATTTCAGGTTTCTAATTTCCTGTAACAATGCAGTCAGAAATATTGAATTGACTTTCAAGAGAAACTTTATCTCTGTCTGAATAAGACGAAATGAGCATAAAAGTGACAAGTATTTTTTGTTTATGTTCAGATTTGCTTTGTTTCTTGTATGCTTCTCAGTATTTCTCCTTGTTTCAGTCCTTGTATTTATGTTTTGAGGGATTCCATATTCATTCATCTTCTTAAAAATGTGTATATTGTTTTGTTGATTGTATATGCCCTCACATGGTGGGCTTCACTACATGCACAATTGTTTGTTATAAAGTGTTGTTTCAATCTCAACAAGTTTTAATGTCTCCTTAGGTGTATTGTTTTGTTATATACAACTATATGTAGAAGTTATAACCTATGTGGTTATACAGGGTTGGACCGGGTAAATTGTTCTAATTCATTCACACCTTACATGGGCCAATCCTTGACGCACCAGTACTCTTCTTTTTTGTTAATATTAGTCACTCTCGCCCCCAACTGGTACGTCGCCCCAGGGGCAGACCGCTGCCACGATTTAGTGGCCCTTTTTCTGTAATATATGTTATTGGATAACAAAGGTTGTTAAGTGGTCGGGTACCCCACTCAATGGGGATTCACTGATTTGATAATAATAGCCACACTTAGGCCACCTAGAAAAGTATTTTTTTATGTCTTTTGTCTTTTCTTCCCCTAGTTACATTACTCTTTATCCCCTATCTATTTATATTTCTGCATGGGTCCTGACGCCTGCACGTGTTCATAGTCTCCGGTGTGGGAGGGACTGATATGGCAGAGAATGCGACTTTAAGTTATTCAGAGGAGGAAACCATCGAGTTAATTTGTGGCCCTTCTCTCTTTGACCCTCCAGATCCAAACCAGCCATCTACCTCATCTAGCACAGCTGAGGATTTATTGAAATTGAAAAAGAGGACTTTCCGCACGGAACTCCACGGTCATTTCCTTAGGGAATATTTGAAAAAAAGTATCATACCCAGTGGACTCATAGTGCAGAATTAACCCAGATTATTTTTAGAAGATAAAGAGTACACCTCAAATTTCAGTTTCATTGCCACAAAGTGCAGTCGAGACCTCATGGTCTTAACTATTACCACTGCACAACATATCAGCACGGAATTACAAAGAACTTTAGAGGCAGAAGAAACCAAGTTTAAGACCAATATCTTACTCACTGATATAGAGGCACAACTTTCAAATATCAACAAACAGTTTGAACAATTTAAGGCGAAAACACTTACCAAGAAAACTAACAAGTTGAAAAAAGATATTAAAGATTTCAGGACTGAAGTCATTTATCAGTACACGGCTGAAGGCTACATTGATTCCCTTAAAAATCAAGGAGGTGCATCTCAATCCCCATCAGGGGGCAGACGAGGGAGAGTTACCTTTTCGGGGGCAAGTAGCTCGGGCTCCTCTGGGAGAAGTTCTAACCAGAATGTTCTGCCTTACCAGCCGTATCAATTTGGACAGCCACAATTCTAGGGCCCTTCCCCTCCACCGTTCCCTTTTTTAGGCAGAGGAGGACAAGGAGGAGGATGGGGTCCCCCATTTTGGAACACACCATACCAGGGACAACAGAGACGTCCCAGGAGACGGAGCCGCTAGATCAGATCCCTGACAATAACCAGTTACAGATTTTTTACCTGGGCAAATTTACTCTTTCTCCATGTCAATTCTCGCTTTTGGACAAAGGTCTTTCCTTTGTACCAACCAGTGATACAGACTGGTATAAGACAGAAATGGAGATATGTCGATTTTTTCGCAATCTAAGACTCTGTGCTTTCTTTCAAGATCACAATGAACAAGATAGGGATCCCGACATGGACCTACACCCACAGTCATCCTTCACATCTGCGGACAACCAGGTACCCGATGACCTACTCACCTTTGAGAGATGTGTCCTGAGAGACATTAGACAGTTGAAGAATAAGAATAAATTACATCACAATCTAACCAAGGGCGAGAGGCAAGCTTTAAAAGATCTATCCAACATTCGGGACCTGATAATTAAACCGGCCGACAAAGGGGGTGGCATTGTCCTCATGACAAATGATCAATACACCGACATGATCATGACTCTACTCAATGATGGTGTCAGTTATCAGACACTTAGGAAGGACCCTACCAGAGAAATGCAAACAGAAATCTCTGAAATGGTCGCCTATGCCCAGAAAAGGGACTGGATAACTGATAAGGAAGCTGTAAGTGACTTCAATTCAGCAATCCAACTAAGTCAATGCCTAGTCTGGGATGCCCAATGGAAGCCCTTATTTATATATTTTATGTCAAGTTCTTAAATCTGGATGATGAACCCTTATATAACGCCCCTCTCTTTGAATCCCCCTGACCTCACTGAGCCAAGAAGTAGGTTGTTTTGCAAATTAAAAGGTGTATTTAAAAAATTAAACAATGTATATATGTCACACTTTTATGAATAAATTAATATGTGATAGCACACTCATGAGTATTAACAGTGATCAACAATGGATAATATTACAGTAGCACAATTCCTTAATTACTTAGGAGTTGGTATAGAAAGGATAAGGTAGCAGAGAATACTTTGTATGGTTTCAATGAAAAGCAATGATGGAAAGAATGCAGCACAGAAATAAACTGGATATGGTTTCAACAATAGATAATCTGATCACTTTTTCCTCACTCCCGCCCTATGCAATATGAAGAGATGGAAATGAGGGCACACAGGTTTTCAGGAATACAATCCAAAGCAGTTCAGTTCCCGTTCCCCCCAGCAAGCTTAGAGAAACAGGGATGATTTTAAAACACAGGCCAAATACTTTTAAATGTGGTTGCAATGAAGTGAAAAATATGCTACAAATGATTTTAATTCCCTATAGGAGATTCAGGGTAGGTGACAGCTACTTTGAATTAGTTTAGGTCAACACTAGCAATGATTCAGGAATGATTATCAGAGTGAAAACGAATTTCAGCAGTGGAAAGCAAGACATTTTTACAAGTGGTGAAATTGAGTCAAATTGCAATTCGTGGCGCTTTTTACAAGTGCGTCGATTGCGATTACGGAAAAACTATAAGGAATATTGGGTTTGTTGGAAAGCTTAGATTCTTAGCTTTAAGATAACAGTTATATTTCGCTTCTAGGATGTGTGGTTCAAAAGATACAGACGTTTTCATGGAGGTAGATTTTCAGAAATGAAGTCAAGTTTTCAGAATGACATGTGGCTTTTTACAGGTTTGAAATCACAGGATGGACACACAATTCTAAATGCAGTTCTAGACAGGTTGAATGGATGGGATAAGATTACTTTAAACTAAGAGATTGGTTCTGTACAATTCTGGCTGGATACTCACTCCTAGTTTTGCACCGGAATGGGCCTTGGACGCACTCTCGCCACGGGACGGTCTATGCCACTAGTTCTGCTCACAGCGTGGCCTCTGGTCTGGGTCTGGCACTGCACAGCGGTCTGGTCTGGTCTGGTCTGCTATCAGCACTGCACAGCGGTCTGGTCTGGTCGGCCTCTTGAACTGGACCTAACGGTTCTGGATACAGCTCTGCTTTCTCTGGATCTTGGTTCTGGCACAGGTTCTGGGCCAGAAGCGAACAGCACAGCCCGGCTGTTAAATAGTTTAGTTAGGCTGCTGGATTCTGGGGCCTCTGAAAAGGATTCAGCTTGTGATATGATATGATATGATATGGTATTTGTAACGCGCCTATACACAAGTGTTTGTGGACTGCTACAAGTTCTGGAGTCTGGATTCTAAGTTCTGGTCTCTGGATATTGTCTGGATTTGAAGTCGTCCGGCAAAGTGCTGCGCAAGAAAGTGGAAAGAACAGTCCCTATCTGGGTTTCAGTGGTTCTTTTTATGTCTTTTGAAAGTGGGTGGGAAGGCCGACTTTCTATGCCCAATCCTCTGAGGATCCTGATAGGTTAGAGGATTTTATGTGCCCTGACTGGAGAATGGAGTTGTGAGTCATCCTGTGTCATCAGGTATCATTTTTATGGCTTTAAGGAAAGAACACTCCCCTTTGGTTTCTTATAGAAAATCAATTTTACACAAACACATATTTCCCAGATACACAAGTTGTTGAAATTACATGTACACGTCATAGATTGCTTAAGGTACAGTTCGGTTCAAGGCACATGTTTCTATGAGCTTGGGTTCAGAAACGACAACATTTTGCTCTTTTAGTGGGTTTCGCCATATTGGTTTTTCATCAAATCTTCCACGGAGGTACCCACCCTCTCTGGGCACATCACAGTAAGTTTTCAATTCTCTAGTATCATCCCAGTGTCTGCAATATTAATAATGATGGGGTTTGGTCTCAGAACATCGTACAGAGTTGAGTTTAGTCTCAAATTGTGGGTGCATTTGTCATATTAAGAATCCCCAAATTGTACATTTCTGTCAGCTTGATACAATATTTTATAAGCAATTTAATAAAACATACAATTGCATCCCCTTCAGTACACCCATTTGTTTATCCCCGCCTACAGGAACTTGGTTCTGACTCAGAGAGATCAGATGTCTTACCTTCCCCCAAAGCAGTTGTTCAGGCACACCCAAATTAGCATATTCTGTTTAACTTTAACTGAAAGAGCCTATTGTCATGACTGAGGTCAGCAGACCAGGGTGCCACTCTCCATTTGATTAACAGAAACTTGTGATTTCCAGCCTTCTTGTGTGGAGTTCTGAGGGGTGAAGGCTTCCCGGGGACAAGCAAGGCTTTGAAGTCCCAGCTATCTCAGGTTCCTTTTCAGCTCCTGAAATGCAGGTCTCCTGTCAGAGTTTAGATCACCAGCGCCGGTCAGTGGCAAACACCGTTATTGCACCCATTTTTGGCAGCTGTCTTAAATTAATACATTTCAAAAAGGGGATTTTACTTGATAGCATATGATCCTCGCTAACATTGTATTGATGTGGATTCTGCAGTAGAGTAATGTAGAACACCCAACCAGAAGTTGGATTTTTTTGGTGGTTTCATGCCCATGATTTTAGCAATTTTGATAATCAAGAAAATGAATTGTTGAACAGGTCTGTATTCCTTTGTCTGCTTTTGTTCTGTGGGCAGCCACAGGATGGGGCTGGCAATGGTCTCTTGTATTAACACTGACAGAGGCAAAAGAAGATGGCAGCCTGTCTGCCAGGTTCTCACTGCGCACTTTCTGGTGATTTCTGGCCAGCCGCATGCTCTCCGGCAACCATTATGATGTTTCCCATGTCAGTAATACACAATGATGTTGTAGGGCTTGGATGCCTGGATTGAAACATCCCACAAAGCCACGTTCCTGACCACATCCTCCAACTGCACACCCTGTTTATATGCTCTCCAAAAGATCCACAAAAATGCACAGGATCCACCGGGGAGAACAATTTTCTCTGGGTGCGGTTCTATTTTGGAATCATTGGGTCAATTAATTGATCACTTCCTTAAACCTTTGAGTACCAAAACCAGGTCGTACCTTCGGGACACAATGCACACCATTCAGGTGTTTGAAAATCTGCCCTTCGATTGTACACAACAACTCCTAGTAACAATGGATATCAAGGCATTATATATTTCTAGCCCACAGGATGCAGCGATAGATTGTATATATGAGCACTTGACTCGGGAATATGCCCAACCCGGCTCATACCGGGTCCCACCAGAATTCATTATCGAATTAGCGACCTTTGCTTTATGCAAGAATTTTTTCACTTTTGACAATCAGTTTTATCTACAGGTCAAGGGCACGGCAATGGGTGCAATGTTCGCACCCAGCCTAGCTTTTCTTTTTATGGCCTCATTTGAGGAACAGTTTGTTTACAACCAGATTAACCAGTGGAATTCTAAAATCACCCACTGGCATCGATATATTGACAATATTATCTTTATCTGGACAGGGGATGATATATCGCTCAAACACTTTGGCAGACCCAATCCCAGTTTATAATAATCTCTACCTTGGGATTTCACTTTTGATGAATATGACCACACATTTCAGAAAAGTTTTTGTCATATTTCAGGTTTCTAATTTCCTGTAACAATGCAGTCAGAAATATTGAATTGACTTTCAAGAGAAACTTTATCTCTGTCTGAATAAGACGAAATGAGCATAAAATTGACAAGTATTTTTTGTTTATGTTCAGATTTGCTTTGTTTCTTGTATGCTTCTCAGTATTTCTCCTTGTTTCAGTCCTTGTATTTATGTTTTGAGGGATTCCATATTCATTCATCTTCTTAAAAATGTGTATATTGTTTTGTTGATTGTATATGCCCTCACATGGTGGGCTTCACTACATGCACAATTTTTTGTTATAAAGTGTTGTTTCAATCTCAACAAGTTTTAATGTCTCCTTAGGTGTATTGTTTTGTTATATACAACTATATGTAGAATTTATAACCTATGTGGTTATACAGGGTTGGACCGGGTAAATTGTTCTAATTCATTCACACCTTACATGGGCCAATCCTTGACGCACCAGTACTCTTCTTTTTTGTTAATATTAGTCACTCTCGCCCCCAACTGGTACGTCGCCCCAGGGGCAGACCGCTGCCACGATTTAGTGGCCCTTTTTCTGTAATATATGTTATTGGATAACAAAGGTTGTTAAGTGGTCGGGTACCCCACTCAATGGGGATTCACTGATTTGATAATAATAGCCACACTTAGGCCACCTAGAAAAGTATTTTTTAGGTCTTTTGTCTTTTCTTCCCCTAGTTACATTACTCTTTATCCCCTATCTATTTATATTTCTGCATGGGTCCTGACGCCTGCACGTGTTCATAGTCTCCGGTGTGGGAAGGACTGATATGGCAGAGAATGCGACTTTAAGTTATTCAGAGGAGGAAACCATCGAGTTAATTTGTGGCCCTTCTCTCTTTGACCCTCCAGATCCAAACCAGCCATCTACCTCATCTAGCACAGCTGAGGATTTATTGAAATTGAAAAAGAGGACTTTCCTCACTGAACTCCACGGTCATTTCCTTAGGGAATATTTGAAAAAAAGTATCATACCCAGTGGACTCATAGTGCAGAATTAACCCAGATTATTTTTAGAAGATAAAGAGTACACCTCAAATTTCAGTTTCATTGCCACAAAGTGCAGTCGAGACCTCATGGTCTTAACTATTACCACTGCACAACATATCAGCACAGAATTACAAAGAACTTTAGAGGCAGAAGAAACCAAGTTTAAGACCAATATCTTACTCCCTGATATAGAGGCACAACTTTCAAATATCAACAAACAGTTTGAACAATTTAAGGCGAAAACACTTACCAAGAAAACTAACAAGTTGAAAAAAGATATTAAAGATTTCAGGACTGAAGTCATTTATCAGTACACGGCTGAAGGCTACATTGATTCCCTTAAAAATCAAGGAGGTGCATCTCAATCCCCATCAGGGGGCAGACGAGGGAGAGTTACCTTTTCGGGGGCAAGTAGCTCGGGCTCCTCTGGGAGAAGTTCTAACCAGAATGTTCTGCCTTACCAGCCGTATCAATTTGGACAGCCACAATTCTAGGGCCCTTCCCATCCACCGTTCCCTTTTTTAGGCAGAGGAGGACAAGGAGGAGGATGGGGTCCCCCATTTTGGAACACACCATGCCAGGGACAACGGAGACGTCCCAGGAGACGGAGCCGCTAGATCAGATCCCTGACAATAACCAGTTACCGTTTTTTTACCTGGGCAAATTTACTCTTTCTCCATGTCAATTCTCGCTTTTGGACAAAGGTCTTTCCTTTGTACCAACCAGTGATACAGACTGGTATAAGACAGAAATGGAGATACGTCGATTTTTTCGCAATCTAAGACTCTGTGCTTTCTTTCAAGATCACAATGAACAAGATAGGGATCCCGACATGGACCTACACCCACAATCATCCTTCACATCTACGGACAACCAGGTACCCGATGACCTACTCACCTTTGAGAGATGTGTCCTGAGAGACATTAGACAGTTGAAGAATAAGAATAAATTACATCACAATCTAACCAAGGGCGAGAGGCAAGCTTTAAAAGATCTATCCAACATTCGGGACCTGATAATTAAACCGGCCGACAAAGGGGGTGGCATTGTCCTCATGACAAATGATCAATACACCGACATGATCATGACTCTACTCAATGATGGTGTCAGTTATCAGACACTTAGGAAGGACCCTACCAGAGAAATGCAAACAGAAATCTCTGAAATGGTCGCCTATGCCCAGAAAAGGGACTGGATAACTGATAAGGAAGCTGTAAGTGACTTCAATTCAGCAATCCAACTAAGTCAATGCCTAGTCTGGGATGCCCAATGGAAGCCCTTATTTATATATTTTATGTCAAGTTCTTAAATCTGGATGATGAACCCTTATATAACGCCCCTCTCTTTGAATCCCCCTGACCTCACTGAGCCAAGAAGTAGGTTGTTTTGCAAATTAAAAGGTGTATTTAAAAAATTAAACAATGTATATATGTCACACTTTTATGAATAAATTAATATGTGATAGCACACTTATGAGTATTAACAGTGATCAACAATGGATAATATTACAGTAGCACAATTCCTTAATTACTTAGGAGTTGGTATAGAAAGGATAAGGTAGCAGAGAATACTTTGTATGGTTTCAATGAAAAGCAATGATGGAAAGAATGCAGCACAGAAATAAACTGGATATGGTTTCAACAATAGATAATCTGATCACTTTTTCCTCACTCCCGCCCTATGCAATATGAAGAGATGGAAATGAGGGCACACAGGTTTTCAGGAATACAATCCAAAGCAGTTCAGTTCCCGTTCCCCCTAGCAAGCTTAGAGAAACAGGGATGATTTTAAAACACAGGCCAAATACTTTTAAATGTGGTTGCAATGAAGTGAAAAATATGCTACAAATGATTTTAATTCCCTATAGGAGATTCAGGGTAGGTGACAGCTACTTTGAATTAGTTCAGGTCAACACTAGCAATGATTCAGGAATGATTATCAGAGTGAAAACGAATTTCAGCAGTGGAAAGCAAGACATTTTTACAAGTGGTGAAATTGAGTCAAATTGCAATTCGTGGCGCTTTTTACAAGTGCGTCGATTGCGATTACGGAAAAACTATAAGGAATATTGGGTTTGTTGTAAAGCTTAGATTCTTAGCTTTAAGATAACAGTTATATTTCGCTTCTAGGATGTGTGGTTCAAAAGATACAGACGTTTTCATGGAGGTAGATTTTCAGAAATGAAGTCAAGTTTTCAGAATGACATGTGGCTTTTTACAGGTTTGAAATCACAGGATGGACACACAATTCTAAATGCAGTTCTAGACAGGTTGAATGGATGGGATAAGATTACTTTAAACTAAGAGATTGGTTCTGTACAGTTCTGGCTGGATACTCACTCCTAGTTTTGCACCGGAATGGGCCTTGGACGCACTCTCGCCACGGGACGGTCTATGCCACTAGTTCTGCTCACAGCGTGGCCTCTGGTCTGGGTCTGGCACTGCACAGCGGTCTGGTCTGGTCTGGTCTGCTATCAGCACTGCACAGCGGTCTGGTCTGGTCGGCCTCTTGAACTGGACCTAACGGTTCTGGATACAGCTCTGCTTTCTCTGGATCTTGGTTCTGGCACAGGTTCTGGGCCAGAAGCGAACAGCACAGCCCGGCTGTTAAATAGTTTAGTTAGGCTGCTGGATTCTGGGGCCTCTGAAAAGGATTCAGCTTGTGGACTGCTACAAGTTCTGGAGTCTGGATTCTAAGTTCTGGTCTCTGGATATTGTCTGGATTTGAAGTCGTCCGGCAAAGTGCTGCGCAAGAAAGTGGGAAGAGCAGTCCCTATCTGGGTTTCAGTGGTTCTTTTTATGTCTTTTGAAAGTGGGTGGGAAGGCTGACTTTCTATGCCCAATCCTCTGAGGATCCTGATAGGTTAGAGGATTTTATGTGCCCTGACTGGAGAATGGAGTTGTGAGTCATCCTGTGTCATCAGGTATCATTTTTATGGCTTTAAGGAAAGAACACTCCCCTTTGGTTTCTTATAGAAAATCAATTTTACACAAACACATATTTCCCAGATACACAAGTTGTTGAAATTACATGTACACTTCATAGATTGCTTAAGGTACAGTTCGGTTCAAGGCACATGTTTCTATGAGCTTGGGTTCAGAAACGACAACATTTTGCGCTTTTAGTGGGTTTCGCCATATTGGTTTTTCATCAAATCTTCCACGGAGGTACCCACCCTCTCTGGGCACATCACAGTAAGTTTTCAATTCTCTAGTATCATCCCAGTGTCTGCAATATTAATAATGATGGGGTTTGGTCTCAGAACATCGTACAGAGTTGAGTTTAGTCTCAAATTGTGGGTGCATTTGTCATATTAAGAATCCCCAAATTGTACATTTCTGTCAGCTTGATACAATATTTTATAAGCAATTTAATAAAACATACAATTGCATCCCCTTCAGTACACCCATTTGTTTGTCCCCGCCTACAGGAACTTGGTTCTGACTCAGAGAGATCAGATGTCTTACCTTCCCCCAAAGCAGTTGTTCAGGCACACCCAAATTAGCATATTCTGTTTAACTTTAACTGAAAGAGCCTATTGTCATGACTGAGGTCAGCAGACCAGGGTGCCACTCTCCATTTGATTAACAGAAACTTGTGATTTCCAGCCTTCTTGTGTGGAGTTCTGAGGGGTGAAGGCTTCCCGGGGACAAGCAAGGCTTTGAAGTCCCAGCTATCTCAGGTTCCTTTTCAGCTCCTGAAATGCAGGTCTCCTGTCAGAGTTTAGATCACCAGCGCCGGTCAGTGGCAAACACCGTTATTGCACCCATTTTTGGCAGCTGTCTTAAATTAATACATTTCAAAAAGGGGATTTTACTTGATAGCATATGATCCTCGCTAACATTGTATTGATGTGGATTCTGCAGTAGAGTAATGTAGAACACCCAACCAGAAGTTGGATTTTTTTGGTGGTTTCATGCCCATGATTTTAGCAATTTTGATAATCAAGAAAATGAATTGTTGAACAGGTCTGTATTCCTTTGTCTGCTTTTGTTCTGTGGGCAGCCACAGGATGGGGCTGGCAATGGTCTCTTGTATTAACACTGACAGAGGCAAAAGAAGATGGCAGCCTGTCTGCCAGGTTCTCACTGTGCACTTTCTGGTGATTTCTGGCCAGCCGCATGCTCTCTGGCAACCATTATGATGTTTCCCATGTCAGTAATACACAATGATGTTGTAGGGCTTGGATGCCTGGATTGAAACATCCCACAAAGCCACGTTCCTGACCACATCCTCCAACTGCACACCCTGTTTATATGCTCTCCAAAAGATCCACAAAAATGCACAGGATCCACCGGGGAGAACAATTTTCTCTGGGTGCGGTTCTATTTTGGAATCATTGGGTCAATTAATTGATCACTTCCTTAAACCTTTGAGTACCAAAACCAGGTCGTACCTTCGGGACACAATGCACACCATTCAGGTGTTTGAAAATCTGCCCTTCGATTGTACACAACAACTCCTAGTAACAATGGATATCAAGGCATTATATATTTCTAGCCCACAGGATGCAGCGATAGATTGTATATATGAGCACTTGACTCGGGAATATGCCCAACCCGGCTCATACCGGGTCCCACCAGAATTCATTATCGAATTAGCGACCTTTGCTTTATGCAAGAATTTTTTCACTTTTGACAATCAGTTTTATCTACAGGTCAAGGGCACGGCAATGGGTGCAATGTTCGCACCCAGCCTAGCTTTTCTTTTTATGGCCTCATTTGAGGAACAGTTTGTTTACAACCAGATTAACCAGTGGAATTCTAAAATCACCCACTGGCATCGATATATTGACAATATTATCTTTATCTGGACAGGGGATGATATATCGCTCAAACACTTTGGCAGACCCAATCCCAGTTTATAATAATCTCTACCTTGGGATTTCACTTTTGATGAATATGACCACACATTTCAGAAAAGTTTTTGTCATATTTCAGGTTTCTAATTTCCTGTAACAATGCAGTCAGAAATATTGAATTGACTTTCAAGAGAAACTTTATCTCTGTCTGAATAAGACGAAATGAGCATAAAAGTGACAAGTATTTTTTGTTTATGTTCAGATTTGCTTTGTTTCTTGTATGCTTCTCAGTATTTCTCCTTGTTTCAGTCCTTGTATTTATGTTTTGAGGGATTCCATATTCATTCATCTTCTTAAAAATGTGTATATTGTTTTGTTGATTGTATATGCCCTCACATGGTGGGCTTCACTACATGCACAATTTTTTGTTATAAAGTGTTGTTTCAATCTCAACAAGTTTTAATGTCTCCTTAGGTGTATTGTTTTGTTATATAAAACTATATGTAGAAGTTATAACCTATGTGGTTATACAGGGTTGGACCGGGTAAATTGTTCTAATTCATTCACACCTTACATGGGCCAATCCTTGACGCACCAGTACTCTTCTTTTTTGTTAATATTAGTCACTCTCGCCCCCAACTGGTACGTCGCCCCAGGGGCAGACCGCTGCCACGATTTAGTGGCCCTTTTTCTGTAATATATGTTATTGGATAACAAAGGTTGTTAAGTGGTCGGGTACCCCACTCAATGGGGATTCACTGATTTGATAATAATAGCCACACTTAGGCCACCTAGAAAAGTATTTTTTATGTCTTTTGTCTTTTCTTCCCCTAGTTACATTACTCTTTATCCCCTATCTATTTATATTTCTGCATGGGTCCTGACGCCTGCACGTGTTCATAGTCTCCGGTGTGGGAAGGACTGATATGGCAGAGAATGCGACTTTAAGTTATTCAGAGGAGGAAACCATCGAGTTAATTTGTGGCCCTTCTCTCTTTGACCCTCCAGATCCAAACCAGCCATATACCTCATCTAGCACAGCTGAGGATTTATTGAAATTGAAAAAGAGGACTTTCCTCACTGAACTCCACGGTCATTTCCTTAGGGAATATTTGAAAAAAAGTATCATACCCAGTGGACTCATAGTGCAGAATTAACCCAGATTATTTTTAGAAGATAAAGAGTACACCTCAAATTTCAGTTTCATTGCCACAAAGTGCAGTCGAGACCTCATGGTCTTAACTATTACCACTGCACAACATATCAGCACAGAATTACAAAGAACTTTAGAGGCAGAAGAAACCAAGTTTAAGACCAATATCTTACTCCCTGATATAGAGGCACAACTTTCAAATATCAACAAACAGTTTGAACAATTTAAGGCGAAAACACTTACCAAGAAAACTAACAAGTTGAAAAAAGATATTAAAGATTTCAGGACTGAAGTCATTTATCAGTACACGGCTGAAGGCTACATTGATTCCCTTAAAAATCAAGGAGGTGCATCTCAATCCCCATCAGGGGGCAGACGAGGGAGAGTTACCTTTTCGGGGGCAAGTAGCTCGGGCTCCTCTGGGAGAAGTTCTAACCAGAATGTTCTGCCTTACCAGCCGTATCAATTTGGACAGCCACAATTCTAGGGCCCTTCCCATCCACCGTTCCCTTTTTTAGGCAGAGGAGGACAAGGAGGAGGATGGGGTCCCCCATTTTGGAACACACCATACCAGGGACAACGGAGACGTCCCAGGAGACGGAGCCGCTAGATCAGATCCCTGACAATAACCAGTTACCGATTTTTTACCTGGGCAAATTTACTCTTTCTCCATGTCAATTCTCGCTTTTGGACAAAGGTCTTTCCTTTGTACCAACCAGTGATACAGACTGGTATAAGACAGAAATGGAGATACGTCGATTTTTTCGCAATCTAAGACTCTGTGCTTTCTTTCAAGATCACAATGAACAAGATAGGGATCCCGACATGGACCTACACCCACAGTCATCCTTCACATCTACGGACAACCAGGTACCCGATGACCTACTCACCTTTGAGAGATGTGTCCTGAGAGACATTAGACAGTTGAAGAATGAGAATAAATTACATCACAATCTAACCAAGGGCGAGAGGCAAGCTTTAAAAGATCTATCCAACATTCGGGACCTGATAATTAAACCGGCCGACAAAGGGGGTGGCATTGTCCTCATGACAAATGATCAATACACCGACATGATCATGACTCTACTCAATGATGGTGTCAGTTATCAGACACTTAGGAAGGACCCTACCAGAGAAATGCAAACAGAAATCTCTGAAATGGTCGCCTATGCCCAGAAAAGGGACTGGATAACTGATAAGGAAGCTGTAAGTGACTTCAATTCAGCAATCCAACTAAGTCAATGCCTAGTCTGGGATGCCCAATGGAAGCCCTTATTTATATATTTTATGTCAAGTTCTTAAATCTGGATGATGAACCCTTATATAACGCCCCTCTCTTTGAATCCCCCTGACCTCACTGAGCCAAGAAGTAGGTTGTTTTGCAAATTAAAAGGTGTATTTAAAAAATTAAACAATGTATATATGTCACACTTTTATGAATAAATTAATATGTGATAGCACACTTATGAGTATTAACAGTGATCAACAATGGATAATATTACAGTAGCACAATTCCTTAATTACTTAGGAGTTGGTATAGAAAGGATAAGGTAGCAGAGAATACTTTGTATGGTTTCAATGAAAAGCAATGATGGAAAGAATGCAGCACAGAAATAAACTGGATATGGTTTCAACAATAGATAATCTGATCACTTTTTCCTCACTCCCGCCCTATGCAATATGAAGAGATGGAAATGAGGGCACACAGGTTTTCAGGAATACAATCCAAAGCAGTTCAGTTCCCGTTCCCCCCAGCAAGCTTAGAGAAACAGGGATGATTTTAAAACACAGGCCAAATACATTTAAATGTGGTTGCAATGAAGTGAAAAATATGCTACAAATGATTTTAATTCCCTATAGGAGATTCAGGGTAGGTGACAGCTACTTTGAATTAGTTCAGGTCAACACTAGCAATGATTCAGGAATGATTATCAGAGTGAAAACGAATTTCAGCAGTGGAAAGCAAGACATTTTTACAAGTGGTGAAATTGAGTCGAATTGCAATTCGTGGCGATTTTTACAAGTGCGTCGATTGCGATTACGGAAAAACTATAAGGAATATTGGGTTTGTTGTAAAGCTTAGATTCTTAGCTTTAAGATAACAGTTATATTTCGCTTCTAGGATGTGTGGTTCAAAAGATACAGACGTTTTCATGGAGGTAGATTTTCAGAAATGAAGTCAAGTTTTCAGAATGACATGTGGCTTTTTACAGGTTTGAAATCACAGGATGGACACACAATTCTAAATGCAGTTCTAGACAGGTTGAATGGATGGGATAAGATTACTTTAAACTAAGAGATTGGTTCTGTACAGTTCTGGCTGGATACTCACTCCTAGTTTTGCACCGGAATGGGCCTTGGACGCACTCTCGCCACGGGACGGTCTATGCCACTAGTTCTGCTCACAGCGTGGCCTCTGGTCTGGGTCTGGCACTGCACAGCGGTCTGGTCTGGTCTGGTCTGCTATCAGCACTGCACAGCGGTCTGGTCTGGTCGGCCTCTTGAACTGGACCTAACGGTTCTGGATACAGCTCTGCTTTCTCTGGATCTTGGTTCTGGCACAGGTTCTGGGCCAGAAGCGAACAGCACAGCCCGGCTGTTAAATAGTTTAGTTAGGCTGCTGGATTCTGGGGCCTCTGAAAAGGATTCAGCTTGTGGACTGCTACAAGTTCTGGAGTCTGGATTCTAAGTTCTGGTCTCTGGATATTGTCTGGATTTGAAGTCGTCCGGCAAAGTGCTGCGCAAGAAAGTGGGAAGAGCAGTCCCTATCTGGGTTTCAGTGGTTCTTTTTATGTCTTTTGAAAGTGGGTGGGAAGGCTGACTTTCTATGCCCAATCCTCTGAGGATCCTGATAGGTTAGATGATTTTATGTGCCCTGACTGGAGAATGGAGTTGTGAGTCATCCTGTGTCATCAGGTATCATTTTTATGGCTTTAAGGAAAGAACACTCCCCTTTGGTTTCTTATAGAAAATCAATTTTACACAAACACATATTTCCCAGATACACAAGTTGTTGAAATTACATGTACACTTCATAGATTGCTTAAGGTACAGTTCGGTTCAAGGCACATGTTTCTATGAGCTTGGGTTCAGAAACGACAACATTTTGCGCTTTTAGTGGGTTTCGCCATATTGGTTTTTCATCAAATCTTCCACGGAGGTACCCACCCTCTCTGGGCACATCACAGTAAGTTTTCAATTCTCTAGTATCATCCCAGTGTCTGCAATATTAATAATGATGGGGTTTGGTCTCAGAACATCGTACAGAGTTGAGTTTAGTCTCAAATTGTGGGTGCATTTGTCATATTAAGAATCCCCAAATTGTACATTTCTGTCAGCTTGATACAATATTTTATAAGCAATTTAATAAAACATACAATTGCATCCCCTTCAGTACACCCATTTGTTTGTCCCCGCCTACAGGAACTTGGTTCTGACTCAGAGAGATCAGATGTCTTACCTTCCCCCAAAGCAGTTGTTCAGGCACACCCAAATTAGCATATTCTGTTTAACTTTAACTGAAAGAGCCTATTGTCATGACTGAGGTCAGCAGACCAGGGTGCCACTCTCCATTTGATTAACAGAAACTTGTGATTTCCAGCCTTCTTGTGTGGAGTTCTGAGGGGTGAAGGCTTCCCGGGGACAAGCAAGGCTTTGAAGTCCCAGCTATCTCAGGTTCCTTTTCAGCTCCTGAAATGCAGGTCTCCTGTCAGAGTTTAGATCACCAGCGCCGGTCAGTGGCAAACACCGTTATTGCACCCATTTTTGGCAGCTGTCTTAAATTAATACATTTCAAAAAGGGGATTTTACTTGATAGCATATGATCCTTGCTAACATTGTATTGATGTGGATTCTGCAGTAGAGTAATGTAGAACACCCAACCAGAAGTTTTGATAATCAAGAAAATGAATTGTTGAACAGGTCTGTATTCCTTTGTCTGCTTTTGTTCTGTGGGCAGCCAAAGGATGGGGCTGGCAATGGTCTCTTGTATTAACACTGACAGAGGCAAAAGAAGATGGCAGCCTGTCTGCCAGGTTCTCACTGCGCACTTTCTGGTGATTTCTGGCCAGCCGCATGCTCTCCGGCAACCATTATGATGTTTCCCATGTCAGTAATACACAATGATGTTGTAGGGCTTGGATGCCTGGATTGAAACATCCCACAAAGCCACGTTCCTGACCACATCCTCCAACTGCACACCCTGTTTATATGCTCTCCAAAAGATCCACAAAAATGCACAGGATCCACCGGGGAGAACAATTTTCTCTGGGTGCGGTTCTATTTTGGAATCATTGGGTCAATTAATTGATCACTTCCTTAAACCTTAGAGTACCAAAACCAGGTCGTACCTTCGGGACACAATGCACACCATTCAGGTGTTTGAAAATCTGCCCTTCGATTGCACACAACAACTCCTAGTAACAATGGATATCAAGGCATTATATATTTCTAGCCCACAGGATGCAGCGATAGATTGTATATATGAGCACTTGACTCGGGAATATGCCCAACCCGGCTCATACCGGGTCCCACCAGAATTCATTATCGAATTAGCGACCTTTGCTTTATGCAAGAATTTTTTCACTTTTGACAATCAGTTTTATCTACAGGTCAAGGGCACGGCAATGGGTGCAATGTTCGCACCCAGCCTAGCTTTTCTTTTTATGGCCTCATTTGAGGAACAGTTTGTTTACAACCAGATTAACCAGTGGAATTCTAAAATCACCCACTGGCATCGATATATTGACAATATTATCTTTATCTGGACAGGGGATGATATATCGCTCAAACACTTTTTGGAATGGCTCAATACTTGTAACTACAATATTCAATTCACAATGGAATATAGTAGTGTACGGATACATTTCTTGGACCTGGAGATTTCATGTCTTGACAACAAACTTGCTTGCAACTTGTTTAGGAAAACCACGGACCGAAACACACTTTTACACTATCAAAGTGACCATCCACAACACATTAAACAAAATCTTCAGTAAGGCCAACTTTTGAGGATTAGAAGGAATTGCACCTGTTTGAATGATTTCTACGAGAATTCCAAAGCACTGGTCACGCGGCTGCGTATTCATGGATATCTGAAAAGATTGGTGACCACTGCGACTAAGAGGGTCAGATTTACCAACAGGGACTCAATCTTAACACCAAGGACAGAATCGGATAAACATAAAGAAGAAAGACTGACATGTGTCATTACACATGGTCCCAATACCTTCAATTTTAAAAAAGTGATTAGCAAATACTGGCCCATAGTGAGACTCCAACTTATTGACAAACCTATACCTCGGTTCGCCTTTAAAAGAGAGAGGAATATCAGGGAACATTTGGTTCACTCCTCATTTACCCGAGTTTCACCACGAACAGGTCTTTGAAATTTACGGAAAGTTACTGGTCATTAACCTTACGGGTCGTGTTCAGTATGTAAATTTATCAAAAAAATACAAACGTTTAATATTGGCGACAGGCAATGGGTCTTAAACAATCAATCCAACTGTAAAAGTAGGCACGTCATATACTGCATTGAATGCCCATGTGGCCTTCGATACGTGGGACAAACCATGCACAGTGTAGGCACCCGGATCTCAGAGCATCGGTCCAGGATCCGTTGCAAGAACATCACTTCTCCTTTGGTCTCACACTTCCTGACCAATCACCATTCCCCAGATGACATCCTCGTGTGGGTCCTTGGCAGGATCGAAACAAGCCAGAATATACAAAACAGACTTCTTGAACTAGAAAAGAGATGGGTGTACAGACTTGACTCGCTGGAAAATGGTCTCAACAAACAGTCTCCATTTTAAATCTGGTCCCCACTGTGGGGACCAGGCCCACACCTCTTGAGCAGAGCCCTCCGACCTGTACAACCAATTGTACCCTGCACTCAAGGGTCACTTACCATCCGCATACCAGGGGCCCTGCACCCACTTGTCCGTATTTTCCAAACATATCATATTTTCTTTATTGGTGGTTGCATTACAGACCAATTCATGGTTCCGCTTCAGGACACCACACAGCCTTTTTTGTTTTTGTTTATTTTTGCTTTTTACTGCCTACTGCGCAGCCACTCCAGGTTGATGCAGCACACCATGCTTTCTGCTCGCTATGCTACTATACACTCATTGAACACACAGACTTTCACATACCTAACGTTTGGCAGATGTTTCCATGATGACAGCTCAGTAGGCCAGTTGGATCGGACCCGGGTTTACCCACCCAAGGGCTCTGTGGGGTGTTCCTTTCCAGCCTACTGTCAGCCCTGTCAGAACCGATTAGTTTTCCTACATTATTTAGTCATCCCGATCCATTCGCAGCCCCCCATTGAGCCGGTGCTACATTTATCCAATATACTTTTCAGGCCACGCCCTCAATAGCCGGCGCTCCAGCCAGTTGATCGATCAACTACTTATTGTTTTTTTTCAACATTTATTCAACGCTGGCACTATAACAGGCCTTTTCTATCCCCGTTCCACCAGGTCTCCATTGGCAAGTTGGGAAACACCCCTCCACGTCACTGCTGACCTGGGCTTACCCTATTGTTTGCCTCCAAACAATTAGGCACGTTTCTACGTGCCCAGCCCCAACGCATCATGTCGTTGCTGCAGCGACAGATGCTTTTCTTCCGCACTCTCCTTCATTTCACAGCGGAGGTTTCAGCGCAGCTCACTTTCAGCCTACAGCTGATCCTTTCTTCTCCCTTGCTCGCCTGTAACGGAGCTTAATTCTCCGACCCACCAGGTATGTTCAGTACTTATTATTTATGCCTCCCTCATGGCCTTCTCACATACTATCAGGCCCTTATACGGACACACTCATCTCCGTGGCTCACTTAGTTTCTTTCTCCCCTTTTCCCTTCCCCTCCATTTCCTTCTCTGGTTTCTTTTACACACTGTCTAGAACATCACAGTGGGGACGTTTTCAACGGATTGTTTAACCACTGTTTCGATACCCGACTGTACACAGGATTTCTACATCTGTGCTCGGTGTGGAGAAAGGGTCGAACACAAAGATTCTAAATACAATTGTTTTGAATCAAAAGGACCGGAAAAAAACTTGAATGCACTTTTTTGTTTGTGGGGGGGGGGGTCTCCATCCAACACAACTTCTGTTTTTTTGGCAAAAACCACAAATGTAACCTATACCAAGGCCAAAAAAAAATAAATACATTTAAAAAAAGGCATTCAATCTTTTTTTTCGATCTGTTTGAGTCGAATGTATTGTATTCGACCCTTTTGAATTCGACCCTTTGACTGGGCACCCAGTGAACGTCGACGTTAGGTCTCCCAGAATTGATTGATGAAAATCTGGTAATCTTAGGCTACTGCACTCTACATGATTATTCGTTTTTTCTATCTTCCTCTTCATTGGATCCATGCGAGATCATAGACAAACTACTGCAACACGATGACAAGAGAAATGTTTGACAGCTAAAGGAAGTCCTGCTGCGTGATCCAAGGGTCCGAGTCGGCATACGTGCAGTCTTCCATGTTCGCCGGGCTCTAGTTTGGAATTGGTGAACTTCAGGGTCAGTGTACTCTAATCCACCACATTCTATTTCCCCCAATGACCTCACCCCTCTCCCGTTCTAACTCACCCCGCTCTGGTGTCACCCCTTTTACCCCTAGTCACTCTTCACACCCCATTCACCCACTCGTCTGTACTTTACCTCAGAAAAACCCACCCCACCA
Organism: Ambystoma mexicanum; assembly: GCF_040938575.1. Classification (NCBI taxonomy): domain Eukaryota; kingdom Metazoa; phylum Chordata; class Amphibia; order Caudata; family Ambystomatidae; genus Ambystoma; species Ambystoma mexicanum. The sequence goes on from NC_090937.1 coordinate 1,535,208,478, forward strand.
CATCCCACTCAGCTTTAGCGTGGTCCGGTGTAGAACGTCACTCTCAGAGCTGGGCACATCAACGTAGAACACATTCTGATAAAGATCATACCACACTCAGGACAAAGAGGGGGAGAGCTATGCGGTCTTCTCTTTACTGCTACATATTAAAATTGACTCTTTATAACACGCTTAATACCGAGAGGTTTGTGAGTGCGGACCGGGAATAGAACCTGTGTTGCTCTGCGTTGTCTTGCTTCCAAGGTGACTGCGTTGCCCCTATATCGTAATATAAAATTATAAAATACTGTAATCACAAAAGCATTGCTTTTCTCTAATTTACAGTTAAGCCGTCAAGTGGTGAAATGGTGATCTCAAAAGACTGCCTATGATGAGCATGGTAGATATATCAGACCTGTACACAAACAAGGTGTTTGAATACAGGTATGCTAATTGCATGATGGTAAGCATATATTTATCAATGATAAGATGTCCACAATTTACTCAGAGAATGCATATTTGAATATTGGGTGTGTGGGCATCAATTATATATATGCCCAAAATAGCTCTCTGCAGAGCTTTATGCCCACAGCCGATTCTTCGTTATCATTCTTCTTGCTTGGTCAGGATGTTGGTACACTCTGCTTGTTACATCCTGCATTATCCTGTAAATCTGGACTTCAGGGTCACAACAGGGGCATGTATTGTGTTATCCCGAGGGAACTTAAACCTTCCAGGATTACAGGATCAGCGTCAATGCAATTGGATTGGATATAATCCCTTTGGTGGACCAATGCATATTCAGGGTGTATGGAGTAAGTTGATAAAAAAAAAAGCCTCAACACAGTTTTTCGGAAGTCCATTGGCCAATCAATTTTTGGATCAGGGATTCAAACCTCTGTTGCTCTGCATGGGTTTTCTTCAGGCGTTGCCCCAGTGCTATCCTCCACACTCTATGGAAAGCAGACCCAACACCAAAGAGGGATCTGCATCAGTTTTGTTTTGAGTTTTTTGGATTGGAGGCAAAACACATTTATCTTGTTGTATCTGATTGCCTGTTTTGGAATTAACTTAGCCCAAACTATGTAACCATTTAGACTAGACCGGGTAACTTCAGTTCAAACATTTTAGTTTCTGAATAAAGTGTAGGGAAATGTAAGAGTGTAAACCATTCTTCTTTCTGTTCTGGTGAATCAGGAGCATGGCACATGGAATCTGTGTGTCACGTGCCTTATTGGAATACGCAGCGTAGGTTCTGAACTTGCCGATCTTTGCAGATGAAAGGTTAGGGATCTAGCAAGGTAGGTTCAAGAAGCTGACGAGCGATGCAGGCATTTGAGCTTTTGGAGTCAATTACTGATACTTTCATCAATTTGGACGCACATGGGACTGATTACATGTCTCAAACTTGAATTCCAGGGATGTGGCACATGCCTGCCGAAGCAGAGACATGTCTGTTACCATGGTATTGAGGCTCCCTACCTTGGGCCGATAGCTAAGTCATGGATGTCAGGTTGGAGCTAGCTGCAAGGCATGTATTGACTTTTCTAATAGAAAAACAGTGTGAACTATATTTCTTCTTTTTCACAAATATTTGGAAAGTCTGTCTGTGATCTTCATACAGAATAGGTTTAATTAAATAATTAATAAATATTGAGGGAACATTAGATTTTGGTATCATTTGGCTTCCACGAATGTGTGCAGTGAAGAATCTATGGCTAAAGCACTGTAAGGATCAATACTATGACTGGACTAATACCTCTTTTTCCCATTGGTATTTCTTCGCAATCCATGAGGGTGATTAACGCCATGTTGATGAAACCACCGCAGATGGTTTTCTCGGCTCCTCTCAGAGTCTGTTTGTATTCATTCGATGCAAGTCTTCTGCAGTATTTATTTATGAACCATATTGACCTAAGGGCCTCATCACAAGTTGGCAGGTAATCCGGCGTAATTTACGCAGACCAGAAATAACTTTAATGTCAATGACATATGAGAGTGGTCTTGGATGGCAGGGTTTCCCAATGAGAGTCAAGGGGGAGGAGTAGCCTTTGCAGAGAATCTGTTACATATTCAATAGGGGCTACCAAAAGCCTTCACATACGTGGGAGAGACAGTGGAGGGTGGGAGTTAAGCGGTGGCAAAGGAAACAGAGCATCAGAGAAAGGCTTTCAGGGAAGGAGAAAGGGAGTGCATAGGAATGCTTGAATGTATTGCCATCGGTCTGAAAAATGCATATTTAGAATGTGTTGAGAAGCTGTAGGTCAGATATTAGAACATAATGTTTCACATACTTATGATAGGAGCCATTCTTGTCTTCTTCGTCCAGTTCGATATAATTGTTTCTTCTTGTCCTGACCTGTTCTCAGGGCGGTACCATTTAAAAAGTGTCCCTCATTGTAAACTGCTTTTCAGTACTCTTTGCTACACACTATTTGAATGGTAGCAGTAATTACTTTTTGTCAACGTGTATAGAAAATAGTGTATTTTATTGCATATTTGTTCAATAACATTGGACAAAAACTACAAGATGCATAGTGTAATAACTCCTCAAATTGACCCACAGTGTCCCAGTAAAGTGGCACACATTTGCCTTATTGACAGGAACACCGGGCATTGCCCTATTGCCCACGAGCACAGTCTGTTTCAAGTTCTATTTATCACTTTTGGGATGAAATAAGTATATTCACTGAACAAATCACTGGGGTAGCGGAACTGTCTTCTCACGGCCTTCAACCCCATGACAGAATGAAAAGAAGTAGCACCAAATGAGCTGCCAGCACTTTCTGTTTTATAGAGCAATGTTCATTAAAAACCTGATATTGACGTTTACTAATGAACACATTTCTGTAAGGAGTTTCTATGGAGTGAAGCTAGCCGGGTGGCAACAGAGGGATGTGAAATACAAGGGGGCGGAAACAAAAGAAAGCAGGAGAAGAGGGATGCCATGAGTGCTGAGGTCATTGGCGAGTTGTTGGTTGAAGAGTTCTCACTTTCATTCTGAAGTGCATGGGGGCACCTATCAATGACCAGCACAATCACCTGGCCAAAACACCTTGCAAAAGCTGAAGTAGTTCTTACTTTTAAAAGATCAGTGATCCACATTGTTTAGTTACAAGGATTGTAAAGTGATCAATAAGGGCTGGGAACTGCCTACATGGGGTAGCACTACTGCCTCTAGCTGACGCTAAATCAATCCTGTGACTGAAAGGCTTGAGCAAATAATGCCACAAGTCAATGATTGAGCTACCTGGTTGAGTTCTGCAAACCATGGATTCCTCTGACAGAACTTACATGAAATTCCTGCATTTACATCATGTAGCTGTGTTTGATACATAATTCTAGCCACTGGCAGAGGAATTCACAATTCCATATCTTTTATATCATGTCTTGGATGCATTTACTGTGCCATCTCGTCGCCACCTACATTATTGCCCTGGCCATACTGATTTAATAGGAATGGCATTAAAATATCATTCACCACCCCTTCTGCAGAGCTGTTTCTAGCATAGTTTCTCCAAGCAACGAGTTGCTGGTAGATCTCTTTCCTTGGCTGGGCCTCTCTCTCGAACAGCCTCCCTGCGTCTCTGAAACATTAGGATAACCATCCCCGGTGCCAGATGCACAACAAGACCTTCCTCTTTGCTTCTGCTTTCTCTCCTCCTGCTTTCTCTCCTCTTCTCCCCTTCTGATCTCCTGGCTGAAACTGAAACTGCACTGGTCACCTGGCTACCCTCTGCTCTCGGGCCCAGGTCCCTTCCCCGCCAGTTGCACAACTGCACCGCCCCCTGCACTCGGAGTCTGCTCTCTGTATCCTACAGCCCCCTACCAGCACCTGACACTTGATGTCTGCACTTACCCCAGCACTTGCCATCACCCAGCTGCACTTCTAATTTATTGTATTTATTGGTTTGTATTTGTATTTATTTTATTGTTATACTATGTACTGCACGGCCCGCTCCCCTTGCCCTTGCACTTTTCCCCTTCTACCCTCGCTTGAACTTGCGCAATCTCAATGTCACCTGGCCTAGTAGGATCGTCGTCTCTGTTTTCCCTTGTTCCCCCTCCCTTTCCTCGTTGTGCTTTGAAACACTTGCGGATAGGCACGTTATAAATGCCATATCAAATCATATCATTACTATTTGCAAATACAGGACCACATTTAGCGTTTCTAGAAGAAGAGGGGCTTTGTGCACCATGTTCACTTTAACCAACGCTAGAAGTGTATCTTCAACTGAATAAGATGCAGAAAAGTCAAAGATGTGACTATTTATTTATTTAATTTTTATTTTAATTTTATTACATTTGTTACTCGCCCAGACCCTTGGATATCACGGCAAGGTTACAGACAGCTTAGTAATGCATATATATATATATATATACATATGTGCCGATTCATGGAACAAATGTGCGCCAAAAATCTTAGCGCAAGATGGCGCAAGCTGGCGCATGCGTGAAAAAGCAAGTGCATGCACACGCGTGCGATTCAAGGAAGTGCCTGCGCGTGTTTTCCACTAGTTGTGCGCCAAATTCGTACTTGGCGCACACGGGCGCACACATCATTGCAACAACCCAAAAGGCATGCGCGACGCGCACAGGGAAAGCACACGTCGGCGCACACACCAAAAAGGGGGCGGGACACGGGGCGTAACACGTGGAATGGGGAACAATGCGTGAAAAAGAAGGCGTAACTGGGGAAGTATTGCAGGGAAATACACGGAAACGCCCACATGCACGCGAACAACTCATATTCATGGAATCGAATACGGGAAACAAGCGCACGCAAAACGACGCACACCGGCGGCAACACGTCCGCCACAGGAAGGCAGGCGTTAGTGTTCCCGCGCACAGTATAAAAATGCACGCAAACAACATTTTTTCCACCCTGACTAGTCTGTTTGGGATGCCTGACGACCAGGTCTACGGGAGGTATAGGTTTCCACTTCGTATCATCCTAGACCTGGTCAAGGAGTGGGAAGATGACCTTACATCCCCCACCCTTTGCTCCCAAGCATTGAGCCCCTTGGAGAAGGTGCTCAATGTCCTGCATTTTTTGGCCACTTGGTCATTTCAGTGGACCACTGCCATACTGGGGGGGGGGGGTCTCACAGGCCACGCAGTTACGCTGCCTACACCAGGTGTTGGCACTCATGACTGTGCGCCCCTCAGTCCGCAGGCACATATAAATGCCCAGAACACCCGCAGAAAGGCAGGCCGTAGTCCAGGACTTTTACAGGGTGGCACACTTCCCCAAAGAGCTTGGTGCCATAGATTGCACCCATGTGGCCCTACGTCCACCTAGGGCCACTGAGCACATCTAGCGAAACCACAAGCACTGGCATTCCATCAATGTGCAGGTGGTATGCAATGCAAAGGGAATCATCACCTCTGTCTATGCAAACTACCCAGGCTCCACCCATGACAGTTTCATATACAGAATGTCCGCCCTGAGCCGGGCCCTGGAAGCTGGGCAGCATGGAGACACATAGCTCCTAGGTGAGTACAAATACCCGTGCACATGGAAGCATGTCACACACAGACAAATTCACAAACCCCAATGATCACAACCATTATCACCTCTCCAGGGGACAGTGCCTACCCTCTGAGTAACCACATGATGACTGCCCATATTACAACCAGGGGCATAGTGGAGCGCACATTCGGAGTGCTAAAGTCACGCTTACGCTCCCTTGACCGCTCTGGTGGGCAGCTACTCTATGCACCCCCAGTAGTCTGCAGGATCATTGTGGCAGCATGTGTCCTCCACAATGTTGCTACCCGGCAGGGTGTACGGGTGGACATGGTGGTGCCCCCACATCCCCAACCACAGGCACAGGCGCTGCCCATGGGAGGGGATAGAGCACGTGGCGAGGCAGCGCGGACCCAGCTTTGGCTACATTTTTCACCTAAATTCCCACCCCTGAGGAGTGCACACAGGCCTGGCACATACCAGGTGACAATCGATGATGACAAATATACATTCAATTGTCACAACCTTACCACCCTGAGAATGTTGCCATGGAAGTGCTACATTGTGTTCATCCCTAGCTACTTAAACATAAACAATCGTGTGTGTCCAAAAGAAACACATGCAAGGTGTGTATCACACACCTCTGCAAAACAGGCCATCACAATCCCTGGTATGTCATCCAAACCCTACTAAAAGACATCACTCTTGTCTGACACACCATGACATGGCAAGCAATAGCAAAAGCCTAACACATTATCAATAACATACAAAGTGACATGTGATAAATGGAAAGGGGCTTCAGACAATGACGCCTGTCATGGAATCAGATGAAATGACTGACCAACAACCTCCCACACAAAACAAGTCATACCCAAATGCATTCCAACAGTTGTAGCATGAACATAACAATCAATGCCTGTTCACATGCACATTTGGCAAGGCAAAATCCCTACTCCTGATCTGTGTGCTGTGTGTGTCTCCTGCAACACACTGCACAGCACACAGCATAGTGACCAGCCATTGTGTCAGAGGCACACCTTGACCATCACATGAAAAGGACAAAATAAACAAATAAATAAACAATTAACGCATGTACAGGATCCACAAATGGTCATAGATCATGTGCTGCAGGGACACAGTGGTCCCCAGAAGGCAAACTGTGTGCACATGTGGACATGGAAGGGTGGATGTACATGTGGTTGATCACAGTGCGACTGTGTGTGTCAGTAGGGACATGCACTCAATACATGCATGTCCAATCAAGTGACCATCAGTGTCCTCTACACATCACATGTGAACATTGCCCATGTGCACACCCCAGCATGTCAAACCACACCAATCCCCTCACACGTGAAAGGTAAACACAACACAGGAACAGGCATTGACCAGCAGAACACATCATGTACATAGGACACCACAATAACAATGTCAGGGTGCCCATCACACTGCAGGCCAAGACAAATGTCCAACAACCAAACACCCTCCCTCATTCACATATCACCATGACCAACTGAACAACTGTGTCTGGGGTATGTAGCATTCTTCCTTGAAGTCTACCTGGCCACAGGATCACCCTACCATTTGTCTCCATCTTCCACCTTGTGTGTAAATAGTGTCCAGCACCCTCAGAGGCCACCTTGACTGGAAAAATACCAAATCGAAGAAAACTCAAAGGAGCCAAACACACAAGCCAGGCAAAAAGCCTGCAGGCAGCAAAAAAACACTTGAAGATGACTTGAACTAGCAGTAAATTTCAAAGCACATGTACAAGCACAATGATGGAACAACCAGGTTAGCACACTTAAACAATGCTACAACAGGATGTGTATCATGTTTGGTACATAATTAACAATGATGCAGCACCACCCCCTCCATGGTCTGGGCGCCTGCAAGGTCAAACTTACACAGGCCTCTGAGACCACGGTGGGGAAGGAGGGTCAGGGATATGTTGACTGGACAGGCATTGTTATTCAGGATAACTGGAAAGAGGGGCAGGAGAGGGGAGTCGGATTGACTAGGGAAAGTAGGGAAAAGACAAGAATCTACTATTCACAATAACACATACTCAATAACAGAAACCATGTACATCATGCACATTGTACCAAATGACTCAAATGGAAGTCAAAGAGAGGCTTATCTCTGGGGTGAGTGCTGGCCCCCTGCCTGCGCACTCTCAGGTCCGGTAACAGGAGCAGTTCAATGTTGCGAAGATAGTAAGAGTTACTAATCTGTGTGTGTCTAAAACACACACACAACACCATACAGGCCCCAAACCAAGTAACTCCTCCACAAACAAACACTCTTGTCTGCTGCTTTGTACCCATACGTAAGAATCTTCCCCTGATGGTTCATAAACTGTCAATGCAGTAAGTCAGGTGCACGTGGGTGCTTTCCAAATGGAAGACCAATGTGTCAAGATTCACACATCATGCAATGGTCCCTGGGTAAGCAGCTAGACGCATATAGCGAGGTACGACTTCATTACAGGTAGTGTTCTGGCATCCCCCAAATAAAAGAGGTAGTGCATGTGTCAATTTGAACATGCAAATGATATGCACTGCACACAAGTCCGTCCATCGCTGGGTGTCCCAGTGCGCAGCTTCTTTTTCTGGCTTTGAACGCTACTGGGCTTATACATCTGCTTCTATGGAGCATGGTGGACTGGAGGATATGTGCGACAGCCCCTGCATGTGCCGCTGACAAGTTGGAAAGCAACTTGCCATGTGTCCACCAACTCATTTTAGCTGCACTGTGTGCTTCAACACCAATAACTGTCCAAGCTCACCGTCAGTGGCGCTACTTAGCATGCATGTGCAACAGGCCTGGTGGAAGGTTAGCTGTGGTGTGTGCCCCTTGTGCTGCTCACCTTGCCTGGAGTGCCTGTAAACACGGCTGCTTCTGTTGGATGTATGAGTACAAGCCCTGTGGCACTGCTTGCGCACACATGCGCATGTCTGCACCACCAAACGTGGCCAGCTGCCAGATGTACACTGGCCCATGTCTGCCGGCAAAGGTGGTCTGGAGGCTCATTCTGCTGCAGAAAGGGCACAAAACACAGAATTAATGCTGGAAAGTCCCCTGTGTGTGTCTCTTCATGCTGGTTGTGACTGGCCCATGTCAGAGACATACATCAGATTTCATCCCACCATCAGTGTGACTTTGACAGGCAAAGGGTGGTGGACACTCTACATGAAGTGCATCAAGCACATGTACAGTAAAGAAAATAAACATACAACACAATGTATAGCAATTAATGGACACCTGAAAACACCCATTTCTAATGCTGAAATGCCGTCGATAAGACCCCTACAATCCCCACTATGGCTGTTAACACAAGTAGTACAGCAGCAGACAGGCCACAGATATGACAGTCCAAAGCCCTTGTGAAATTGACTGTAGCACCAAACCATCCTTGCAAGCCCATGGATAAGGGAAGCAGGAGTGGCCTTTGTGAGTCAGGACCCCAAGCTGCATACACATACACGAGACAAGCTTGAAGGGCCCAGCTGGAACAGACAGTGGATGCTTTCAAAAGCCACAAAGCACCACACTGTCACATGAAAGCACAATAGACAAGCAATTTTAAACTATGTTAACTAATTAAACTAACTATAAAAAACCTACATTACCTAATTAAACTAACTACCAAATCTAATGTTAACTAACTAAACTAAAATAAAAACCAAAAATGGCCACATACGACTGGGGGGGAGGAATTCAGGAGGGGGGAGGTACAGGGTGCAGCTCAACACCCACATGCGATGATGTTGAGTAAAAAAAAAACCTCCATGGGCTCAACACCTGCACAGCCGACTTGTGTGGGAGATACCTCGTCATCTGAGTCTGGCTCATCCTGAAAAGGAGGACGTGGCACAGGAGCCTGACCGCGCCTAGCCACAGCTGGCCTCTCATCGGCAGCAAGTCTGCCAGATGGGTGAGCCTGGTTCTGTGTGGCGATGACACGTAGGTCTGCATGCAGAACCTCTCGTGATACGCGTCCTTCCTCTTGCAAGGTAACACATGTAACACAGAGTTCTTCCTGCAAGGCCTGGCTGGACAACTGATGCACCTCCCGGCAAGCACGTAGCTCAGCCGAGATGGTACCCTCAAGCTGCTCAAACCTCTCCTCTGACTGCACCCTCTGGGACATCAAGAGGACACCCAGAGTGGATCTGAGGGACTCATACTCACCCCTCAGGGCCTCCATGTGTGCCTCAGCGTGAGCAGCAATTGCTTGATGCAAAGACAACATTTCAGCCTGGCGTGCCCTGTCTGAGGCCGTCATTCCCAGCCTGAGCGAGCGGGCCGTGGACTGTGCCGCCCGCTGCTGGAGAACACCTGCCTAGCAGGGGGGAGCATGGATTGGGCCACACGCTCCATGCTCACAGCAATGTTTTCCATTGCTGCCCCCTGGTGTTCTGGATTGGCAGTCATGTCTTGCTCCCACTCAGTATACCTCGGTGGCGGGCAGCCACCGAGTTGCTAGGCTTGACACCTGCAGGACCCAAGCACCAGCCATCCTCGTTGGGTTGGCACCGCCCGCGGCTGCACAACTACATTCCCCCGTCAACGTGATGGCCCAGGCCCATCAGCGACTGGTGTGGAGGGTGACCCTGTGTCCCGATCTACCACAGGTGGAGGTCCCACCACTGTCTGACCCCTCAGTGCAGGAGTCACAGACAGAGGAGTGTCCACATCAGAATCACTCACCCCTGACGTATGGACCTGATGCACATCCAATTCGACATGGACATCAGAGCGGTCATCTGGGCTGGACTCATTGCCAGCCAAAGACAAGATGGTTTGTAGCACATGTGTGTTCTTGTGGTCTACCACCCCACAACCCCCACTTGTGCCGGGTTGCTGTAGTGATAACAACCCTGTGCTTGGCATGGCAACACCATCCTCTGGCTCCATTGCGTCATCATCTGAAAAGTAGAGAGAAAAAAAGATTACTATACATGTTAGAATCACACGACACACACACACATAGACATCACACAGACAGCCAACACATGAAGCAGACATGTCACACACAAAAGAGAACCTGCGATGCATGCTGGGTCAACTTGACATTGCCTCAGTGATTAGGCATGTAGAAGGGTGTTATACATCTCAGAAGTGGGTCGATGCAGTGCAGAACATGTGTGTACGTTACTCACTATCTACATGTACAAGTACTTCATGATGTGTATCAGAACATGTGAAGGCAGTGCAAGGTCAAGTTCAGGCATCACATGCAATGGGTTGCATGGCTACAAGCAAACCACCCCTCCCCCTAAGTGGAAATGCAGGGATGCCTTGCATGGTATCAAAAGGATGACCAGAGACCTGTGTATTGGCAGACAGTGTTGACTAGCATCAATTGCATCATCAGAGTCAACTGACAACACAGCAGATGATGATGGGACAGTAAGCAGGACATGTGATGAAACCTCAGTAGTACAACCATGTGTGCAGAAGACACTACACCAGTTGGACAGAGTCAGTGGGCCAGAAACAGGGTGAGACCTGTGAGCCACACAGACTGCCACACCCTAAACATGTGTGGGACGCAGGTCTGAGCCACAGTGGGCATGGGAAGGCTGATGAAATGCCATGAAATGTAGGTCACCCTGGACACGTACTACAATGATCATCCACTCAAGGACACATAGGGGCATGCAGGTAATGCACATGGAGCATGAATGGGTACTCATGTCCCTGCGGAGCATCTGCCATCTGCACAGTCCAAGTGAGACACCCTGGATCAAGGACAAAGGATGTAGCCCACTGCATGTGTCTGGCAGGTTGGCTGGTGGAATTTTGCATGTACACAGGAGGCAGGAACAGGCCATTGCATTACGGCAAAATTATGCACACCAGTGCAAAGGTGAAATTGGGGAGCATGGGGGTGTAGGGGCAAGGGAGCATGCCTACATGGAGTACCCGCATGCAGGCAGAGGACACATGCCCCTCAGTCATGTCATGATATAGTCCCAGTGCAGAGAGGAAGGACACGCCAAGCTACATGCAGAAGGGCCAGTGAGCTGGTACATGGACCTTAGGAGCATCGAAGTGACCAGCATGTGAGTAGGGTGTGGTGATGAGGACAGTCGCCATCTGCTCCACATGTCCACCATCGTGCAGAGCAGCCATGAATCAGTGAAGCATTGCATTACTTGCACATCTGAACCATGTACACATGACATGTAGTGGCAGTCATGCACAGCACATCACACAGTAAAACACACATGACCTCCACAAACACGCAGCAACACTCACTGGACTGGGAATCAAAGTCCATCATCTCTCCCACTCCTTCGACCAATTCAGGTGGTATGAACTCCGCAACGAGTGACTTGTGCAGAGTGAGGTCTTCCTCCTCAGGTGCCGGCCCACTGCCAGTCACCAGGGTCATGTTAATTTGAGGCACGCTTTGCCTTAGCGCTGCATTTGAGGTCATTCCAACGCTTTTTGCACTATTGCGCCATGCGCACCTCATGGCCGAATGCACTCACATGTTCCGCAACTTGCTTCCAGTGGGTATCACGATGGGCAGCCATTGTTTGACAATTAGGCCCCACTAGCATGTCACGGTTGTGGCCCCGCACGTAGTCCACGAGGAAGTCCAGTTCCTGCGCACAGAAAGTCCTTGATCCGCTGTGAAGTTGTGATGGTGCACGAAACAACACGAAGTAGCAACATACACGTCGGTGTCCACGAAAGGCACATACAGAGAACTGCTGGCCCCACTCACCTTTAACCCGTGCTGAGGGACACACCCGCCCGCATCACGTCACTTACACGCTCAGGCCCTTTCCTCGGATTACACGCATTGACTAGCGGACGTGCTGTTTTTTCATGTGATGAATCACTATGCACCAGTCAGGAGGGAAACGCCCGCGCGCATAACATCACAGACGTGCTTAGGCGCTAACGGCCTTTCCTCGAATTACACGCTGACGCACAGATGTTTCACGTGCCTAATCACTCCGTATCAAGCTGGCCACGCGACAACACACAGAAGACCACGCTCCTGCCCAAAAGGCCATTCCCTGCCCCCCAGATCCGAGAGCATGCTCCCACCTGCCATCTGCTGCTGACTGCCTGCCTGCTGCCCACCTGCCCTGCTATTTGGTGCCTACACGTCAGCCATATGCAGGGGTCCAGTTGCTGTGTCCACCCCTGCTGGAACAGAAGACTCCCGGCTGGGATACAATCACTCCACAGCCCAGCCCTAGGACCCAGTTGCCCACCCACACATGCCTCGGGGGTTGCCATGTCGGGGCAAACACCATCTGAGACCACTGGCGACCCCCAGCCAGAGAGGCAGAGTGATACCTGCTTCAGCGATAATCAAGTTGGTAGCCTGGTGGAGCAAGTTCTAAGGCATTATGATGCCCTCATCACACCATTGCGCACCAACAAGGAAGGACGGGAGAGGATCTGGGAGGACGTAGTCATTGCCATGAACGCGGAGGGGGTGGCAACCCATGACGTCAAGCACGTCCGGAAGCGCTGGGAGGACTTCAGGGCCAGGAGCCTCAGCAAGGCCCGGTGCAGAGGCAGGCAGAGGGTGCAGGTCAGCCTGAGCAACATCCAGATGAGGGTCCTAAAACGCATAAGCCCAGTGCTCCATGTCCAGATCCTCCAGAGGAAGACCCGTCTGGAGTTGAGCGGTAAGTGGCCATGCATTGCTGTGTGAAACAGGGCATGTTGCAGTGTGCTGGTAGTCTGCTACTTGCCTGTATGTGTGACATAGGCCATGCATGCATGTGCGTGTGCAGGGACATCATGGTAATGGATGTGAGACCAGTCATGCGTGAACCACATGGATGGTGCATGTGTTCCAATGCAACATGGGGAGCAGCACGCGGAACACATGTATGCATGCCTGTCTCTGTTCTTGGACATGGATGGGGTGTGAGAGATGGGTGCTGCTCTCATGTACATGTATGGTGTACATGTCTGTGTGTCTGAGAAGTGTGTGTGTGACTTTGAAACGCCATGGATGCATGACATGGATGCATGAGACATTTCCATGATGATGTGTTGATTCACTTATGCAGTCTAGTCATCCTTGTATCCACTGTGTCTGTGGTGTACAAGCCCTGATGCATGATCCTCCGGTGATGTGTGTGCATGGGATCAGTATGAGCCATGGTGCATTTGAGTTTAAAGCCCACATTTCTGTCAAAAGAGGCCCTTGTACATGGATGCTGATGTTGATTGCATGCACTGTGCCTGTTTCTGCATGTGTGTTGCCTGCATTGACCCATGTGTTGTGGAGAGACAGGATGGAAGTGACGTTTGACAGTGCCACTCATGTGTTATTGCTTCCTGTCTTGGGGACTATTATATGCTTGTGTTCTATGTCTACCTCTACGCAGCGTCGACTGAAGAAGAGGACGGAGACGGCGCTGTGGAGCAAAGCGGCGGGGATGCCTCCACCGGGCGGCGACACAAGGCCCAGCCACCACTACCTGTGGACGAGGAGACCCCTGACCATATGGGTTCCGTCCTGATTGGTGTCGCGTTGCGCACGCGTGTTATTCGTGATGACGTGTGTGCTTCCTGGGGGGACCACACACGCCATCATGAAGAGCTGCGTGGCAACGTGGCACACTTGGGAGGGGCCCTGGTCGGAGGGTTCCTACATGTGTCGAGCACTCTGACGGCCCTCTCCTCCTCTGTGGAAACTATGCGCCAGTCGTTCTCCCTCCCGTCTTCCGGCCCAGATTTCACCAGGGCCCCCTGTGGACCTGGCCCGACCAATGCAGCCAGCTTGGTGGAGCTCCCATCCCTGCCACAGTTGGGAGTCGGAGGTCCAGCAGGGGTGGACACCCCACCAACTGGAGACCAGCAGATGGAGGATGTGCCGGCCTCATCGGCCAGGGCACATGGACAGCAGCAGCAGGCTCAAGGTGGGAGCTATGATGGCTCGGGGCCATTAACATCAGAGGGGCAGGCATCGGCCGGAGGGCAGGAGGACCCTGGAATGGGAGTGTCTTCCCTGTGGCAGCGGTTGGGCCAGCGGACAGATGCGGAGCGGCGGCGGGCAGAAGAGGTGCGGCTCACCATGGTCAGGGCGGAGTTCTCCATGCGCCGGGCGTTGAGGCGGGCTGAGTGCCTCGAGGCAACTCGCAGGGAGTTGGAATAGGCCATAACTGCATCCCTGCGAGACCTCGGGGCTAGAGCAGAGGCCTGCCTTCAGGACATTAACATGGAGTTCGATGATGCCCGGGACATCACAGAGTGAGCCGTAGGACTTGCCCGTCACCATTATATATAGTTAGTTAGTGGTAGGTTTCCTTTCTGTTTGTTTTTATTTAATTTGGGGCACTTGGACAATGCCCCACGATTTTGTATATAGTTCTTCATTAGGTAGTTTTTTTTTTTTATAGGTTTCATATCAATGATTGGGCACATGGACCCTGGATTTGTACTTTGTAAATAGTTTGACAATGGATTTGGCTTCTTATTATTTTCTTTCCATGGATCAATGGTTTTTTATTGTTTTTGCACTTTGGATTTGTTTTGCCGGACTGACACTTTGGACACATGCTTTTGGATTGCTTTGGATTTTGCTATCATGCATTTTTGGTTTATATTTTGGACATGTAGCTTTTCATTATTTAGTTCATTTTTTGTGTGTTTCATTTCATTTCCTTGCTTTTGTGTTTAATACATTTTTATTTCCTACTTCAATGTGTGATATTCTCTCTTTCGTTTCATGCATGTCACAATGTGTGTTTTCTCAATCACATGCACCCATTGTGTGGGTGTGACAGAAATATGTTGATGTGCATACTTGCCATTTGGGATGTATCATGTGATGGGGATTTCATTGTGGGGTGGAAGTATTACCTGGTTGTGTGTTTGGACTGGGGTGGCATGGGGTGTGATTTGGGTGGCCATAAGGCCCATGATTGTGGATCATCATGAGGTGTCGGGGGGGACATGATTCGGGGCCTGCTGGCTGGTGATTGTCACTGCTGGGTGGGTGAGTGGGTGGGGGGATATGAGTCGGGGCCTGCTGGCAGGTGCCTGTCACTGCTGGGTGGATGAGGGTGCAGGGGGACATGAGTCGGGCCTCCTGGCAGGTGCTTGTCACTGCTGGGTGGGTGAGTTGGTGGGGGGACATGAGTCGGGCCTGCTGTCAGGTGCCTGTCACTGCTGGGTGGGTGGGGGTGCAGGGGGACATGTGTCAGTGCTCCCTTGTGCCTGGTGACATGTGGGGTGGCTGGGGGGCATAGCCAGGGTGGATGGGCTGCCTGTGGGGCATGGCCAGGGGTGCAGGGTAGTCCCCTGTGTTGTGGGCTGCCTGCAGGGCCTGGGGAGGGGTGAGAGGGCACACCTGGGCGGACATACACTGCCAATTCGCATTGGGGCACACCAGGAGTACACGTACCCCTCCCGTGGCAGTGAAAACACATGTAAACCTCCCTGTGCACCCCCGAAATACACGTACCCCACTCACCAAGGCCTATCGCATGTAATTCTCCAGGCGCACCCCTTGGAATACACATACCCCGCTCCCCAAGCCCTATCGCGTGTGATTCTTCTTGTGCACCCTTCGGAATACACGTACCCCCCTCCCCAAGGCCTATCGCATGTGATTCACCACGCGCACTCCTCGGAATACACGTACCCCGCTCCCCAAGGCTTATCGCGTGTGATTCTCCCCGCTCACCCCTCAGAATACAGGTACCTCGCTCCCCAAGGCCTATCGCGTGTGATTCTCCACGCGCACCCCTCGGAATACACGTACCCCGCTCCCCAAGGCCTATCGCGTGTGATTCTCCACTCGCACCCCTCGGAATACACGTACCCCGCTCCCCAAGGCCTATCGTGTGTGGTTCTCCCAGCGCACCCCTCGGAATGCACGTACCCCACTCTCCAAACCTATCACTTGTGATTCTCCCCACGCACCCCTCGGAATACACGTACCCCGCTCCCCACGTCCTATCGCGTGTGATTCTCAATGCGCACCCCTCGGAATACACATACCACGCCCCCCAAGGCCTATCATGTGTGGTTCTCCACGCACACCCCTCGGTATACACGTACCCCGCTCGCCCAACACGTATCGCGTGTGAATGTTCCTGCGCACCCCCCAAATCCAATGTCCCAGCCCTGTGAACTGGTGCAGGGTTAGCTCAGCCCTTTGCGCTGCATTGGGGATTTCAATGCCTTATCCTTGCGCAAGGGGCGTTCCTGGGGGCGTAACTGGCGCCTCGGGATGTTCTCTGCGCCAGCGCTCAAAATGGCTTTGATATTCCATGAATACTCGGTGCGCCCGAATGCTGTTTAGCGCACACGGCTGGCGCAAGCTAGCTCTCTGCGCTCCTCGCGTGCGTTGCCTCTGCGCTGAAATCTATGAATTACCCTGTTACTGTCTGCATGATTTAAGCTATACACCCAGAGATGAGCAAACCTGACAGCGTGTGCACTGAGGCCATTACCTAACCTGTAATGCCTGGCCACCAATGGGTTTATAGGCATTAGCACCCTGGCATGCTTTCTGAGGTGCTAATAGATTCTGTTGTTTCTTTGAGAAGCTATGTGTATCACTGCTTACAAAAAGGTACAACATAAAATGGCCACCGTGGACATAGCGAATCCATTCACCCTTTCCAAAGGGGCCATTGCCTCCAAGGGGAAGGAGTGGGACAGCAGGACTTTCGGGAGACCTTGTTGGAATATGGGGCAGGAAGTGGGTGGGGGAGGTGAAACTGGTGAGAGGGTGGGGAATAGGTTATGGGAGAAGTAAAGTCTTACCCCCCAGAAGGGAAGACAGTGACCTCCTGATTCTCGGAAGCCTTGGAACGTGGGAAATACTATGAAGTGAAGCCCTCCTTATGAGCTCCCTGGCAGGCTTGGAGGCCCATTGACGTTGCCCCCAGATTCTAATAAAACGTATATTTCTTATAAACCATCTTACTATAGTCTTATTGACTGTGGGAGGGGTCATTATCACGGATAGTGGCCCATCCCAACTTTGGGGAGGGTAATTATACTAAGTTATGGTGGCAAAAGCAATACACGTTTTAGGGTTGAGGAAGTGAAGTAAAGTACATTAATAGCGAGTAATAAAATACAGAAATGTGTTAGTGTACAATGTGGATTTATTTTGTAATGTTTAAGTAAGTATTTAAATTGCTAACAAGGTTGTAAAGGAACAGTTTTATCATGAACATACAAAATGAAATTAAAAGATTTCTCTGTTAAAAAATGAAAGTAGTGTTCCATATTTTAGATATCCTTCTGTTGCATTACATCATTGGCTGCTGTCAGTCACGGTTAGGATGAACATGTGATTCTCTCAGTGAGCTAGTGTCCTGTTTAAAGAACTCTTGCTGGGACATTGCAATGCTGTTTCTTGAATGAGGAGAAATTGTTTCTGTTTTTCCCTGTCTGCTTCTAAAATCGGAATAAATGGAATGCAGTCAATATCAGTAGTTAATGACTACATCTTGAGAGTTCTGATTAGTTGTGAGGGGGTCAATAATGACCTCCATGTACTTTTCTGTCTACTAACTAGTGAATGCAAAACAGTAGGTTGCCCAAATTGATGTCTGACTCAATTTCTTTGTGACACACCTTAGTCCCCTTAAGAGATACCTGACGTTTCTTAACGAAGAGGCTTACATGTGATCTAAGATTGGCAAGCATGATGGGGAGAGCCATAATATTTCGCTGACATCTAGAAGATGATCCTTTCACCTTATCCTTACTGAATAGGCAAAACAAAAGATATTATTATCTCAGAAATCGAGCTGAAGACCAAGATGTGAGGGATGTCGCTTAACTGTTTTTAATGACCACAAGTTTCCCGGTGACTACAGTCTGTCTTGTGGTCATGTCCCAAGAAACGATGTAATGCAATGCAAACGTACATACAGTGGATTTATCAGGTAAGCTTCGAAAATATGCCCATGTTTACTCAAAGCTGCTTAATATATAGATGATGATAGACAAAACATGTATGACATTAATTGACAATTATAATGTATATCAAAGCACTACATGTTTTTGGAACTTACCGTAAAGAAGAAAACCTATAGTGAGGCATCTCACATTTCCAAACATTTGCCTACAAAGAGGCTGATTATGAGTATGGCAGGTTATTAAAAATTAGTGTTAACAAATTCTCACCAATTTTGAGAGATTGTTATATTACGAGTTTGGTGCTGATATCTAGGACATACCCTCAGCACTTGCTGGATATTGTTCCTCCACATTAGCACCACACATTGTGGAATTGCCACTGTTGAATAATCACCCATGGTAATTCATTCAAAATCCCCTGGAGTCCCATTGACTCTGTAAACAGGGAGTTTGCCTGATTACATGTTGAATTACAACAAGGCCCATGGTTCTGATTTGCCGGCAAATCATCATTTTTGAGATTGCTGTTATAGCTTAAAAAGACATGTATGTATACATACAGATATAGATATATTCAGTGAGAAAATCTTGGTTGATAGAGAGTTAAGGTGATCAGATTTAACTTAGGAAAAGCCCTGAAATTCAGCACTCACATTTCAAGCAAGTCCACCTTTGCACACCTTATTGCGCAGCGTATGACCACAATGATTATGTCACATATGGCATCAGCGATGACATCCCTGGTGAAATCACTACATGGGATCACTGATGGCATCCCTAATGACATACATTTCATCATTGATGATATCAATAATTACATCGTATATAATATCACAAGGTATGAGAAATCTGATGGTATTCTCCCGAGTAGACCTCAGGAATCCCTTATTCAGGAGGCCAGGGAAGGGCTGGCACTCTCAGATCTCAACCCTGGGGGTGGACAAGCGAGGGAGGATCACCTGGGTAGGGGAGCCCGGGGTTATTTTCGGGGAAATGCTCCAGGTGACATGTGGTATTATACCGGGGAATAAGGTGAGGTGGACCGAGTCCCTGAGGCTTTTGTAGGCTGTACCACATATACCTCCCTTCCTCCCAATGAATTTCCCTTGCCTAAATCCAACGACCCCTCCATATATACTAAAACCCCTAGAATCCCAAACTCCATTGTACTCGAAAACCACAAATCCCAGAATCCCTGTTTTCCTGTATCCTAACCGAATACTCCCCATCATTCTTCTCCACATTCCTCTGATTATTCTTTTCCAAAATCCCAGCCTGCTTTGACAAAACACTATGGTTCCCCCAGTCCCCCCTGTTCACTTCATGATAAAAATCCCAGTCATTCCCGTTTGTTTCACAAACCCTACCAATTTCACCCTCCTAAGTTTACCAACCCCCCTAGTATGAGGGCTATAATTCCATATAACACCTTTTTCCCCTCCAACCCCTTACTCATGGCGTGAAAAACAATGGATTAACAACAGAGCCATTTACCTGACATGTCCCAACACAGGGGTCAGGCAAAGTCCGGCAATTGAGCAGAACCACACACACACCACACAGCTCTTTCCTTTCCCCACAGGGATAAAAGGTGGAGCACGAGAGCACACTACAAACAAGGCAAACTGCACAATGAGACAGCTATCCCAGGGTGGCAGTTCAAGAAAGTGGCGAGGACCAAAGGGGCGACAAGGAGAGATGCGGCCTTGCCTTTTCCAACCCAGACACCCAAAGGCTCCCAGAAAGGAAGTATAAGAGCGCGAACAATAGCCAGCGTGTGTTGCAGCAGATGTCAATAGTACACGGAGCCCTCCTGCACTGATAATCAGTGCAGGGAGAGACACTTGATACCGTGGTCCCGTCCTTGACTCCAAAGACAAGAAAAGCCAAGCAGTACATCATATTCGGTAAGTCAAGAAACCAAACTATATTGAACGAAAGTTGCCAATGGCAAATTAAGGGGTAAACTAGCCACACAGGGGTCAGGCACCATGTGGGTGCTTATTTGAGAGACTCTGGTTCATCCCCCATTTGTTGAAACTACCAATACCAGAAGGCCCTGGGAGAGCTGTAAGGAAAAGATCAAAGTGTCCACACAGGGGTCTAGCAAAATGCTCTGCACAGTCGAAAGTCTTTGACTGACAAGTAATGGAAAAGCTAAGGGAGATATGATATGATAATTTATTTATAACATGCTTAATACCCAGCTGTTACGTGTCGTCTTGCTTCCAAGGCGAGCACGTTGGCCCTGAGCTATCCTCCCTAGACGAGATGAATCCTGCATAGTGAAAAAGGAAAAGAACATTGTGTTGGCAAGAGTGAACCTGACGGATGGATGCCAACAGAAAAGGGTGAAGCATGATACCCAATGAACATTGTGTTGACAAGAGGGATGTCCACAGTGGATTGTTTAAAAAGACATTAAGACTCGTGAATATGAAAGATGAAATTGTTTTGGACACCAAGCTGTAATGAACATGACAGAGGGAGGCACACATTCTATAAGGGTCTGAGTCTGGAAGAGGGGGATACATATGTGAAAAGCCATCACCCAACGACATGTGAATGCTAGAAGGGTCTGAGCTGAAAGAGGGGGATTCAGGGGTGAAAAGCCATCACCCAACAAGTGAATGCCAGAAGGGTCTGAGCCCAGAAGAGGAGGTCTAGGGGTAAAAAGCCATCGCCCAATGACACGTAAATATAGCACATGTTATATTTTTGAGAGCAAGCCATAGTAAACCCAACGGAGGGAGGTCAACATTCGAGAGGGATATGAGCCCGAGAGAGGGAGGCCCAGGGGTGAAGAACCATAACACTACTGCAATCAGAAAGGAACTTTTGTTTGTTATTTTTTAACATAACAGGCCCTCGGAAGCAAGATACCTAACGACCAAAGGTCTTGATATAGCTAGGAAAATTTTGTGTATCTGAGCCCGGAAGTGGGGGATCCAGAGGTGAAATGTACATATCAAAAAGAACATTTTGTTTGGTATTATGAACTCATCAGGTCCTCAGAGGCAAGAGAATGTTTGCAGAAAAGTGTCTTAAACACTGACAGTCCTGATACTGTAGTCTTGTGCTGGGAAAGGTAGAGCTGTGCTGTGCTCCTGAGTCCCGCCATGTCCCGTGCTCAAAATGTGGAGAAGGAAGATTCCCGGCTACCACATCCTCACTTATCATTTGTGAACACTTTTTTCTTTCTTGTGAACCCTATCCCAGACTCTTTTTGGGTTTAGTTGGAAGGATTGGTAATACTTTTTTTTAGTATAGGCTCTTTTATTTGACAAGACACCACTGGGACTGCCTTATTAATATTTGATGGTTGTAGCTTGCTCCCATCTTAGATTTAGGTTTAGATTAGGCATTTTACCACCCTACCTATACAGTTTAATAAACACCCTTGAATTGTGATCACATGTGTCTGTCTTTACTGTTGCCACCATGGGTTCCTTACAGACGCCACTGCACCTATTGCACCAATCAGTTTCTTTGGGACCCCTTAGCCATGGCCTTTGGCCTTGGCCAGTGTATTTGTTGCACCAACCAGTTTCTTTGGGGGCCAGTAGTCATGGTCTTTGTCCATGGCTAGTGGCCGCGGCCCTCTGCCATGCCCACAGTTCGTGTTGCACCAATACATTTCTTTGGTGCCCATGTATTAATATGTTTCTTTTGAGCCCACTAGCCATGGCCTTCGGCCTTGGCTACTGTGCTTGTGGCACCAGTAGGTTTCTTTAGGGCCCACTAGCCATAGCTTTTAGCCTTGGCCACTGCACATGTTGCACAAATCATGTCTTTCCAAAGACCCATAGTGGTAGTGATCTCTGCATGTGTACATTTTTTAAACTCCCTATTCCCGCAGTATTACCCTGGTATTCCCCCGATAATAGGAAAAAGGAGCGTAATTGCTGCAGTAATTCCCTGGTTTTCCACTGATAAACTGAACAATTCTCAAAAATCAAAATCTCTTGCCCATCCTCACAGGCACTCATCATGTGCACCACTCATCTTTCCTTGATCCCCCCACTACCCTCAACTTATTTTTCCCTCATAGCCTGCTCCCATTTTGTGTGATGCATTTCCTTTTCTGGGCACATCTTAAATTATTAAGGCGGAAATCTCATGAGATCCCCCTGGTATTCCCACCGTAAGCCAAAAATGTCTGAACTGTAACGGGCTAGGGTTACAGATGCAGTCACTATTGTGAATGGAGCTACTGGTTGTGAAGGAGCCTGGTCCCCATAAGGTTCAGAGGGAGGCCAGGTAATCGGTTTAGTGTAGCAGACAAGAACATCAGTCGGGGCGGGAGAGAGAGAAAGAGAGAGGGAGAGAGAAAACAGAATGGAAAAGGAAGATCATGAGTTGCTTCCGGAACCTGAGGTGGTCCTGATCAAGTTTGAGAGAGGCAAGGAGGCCATTCCAGAGGGAGGCGCCAGCAGGGGAGAGATATCTTAGCCCCACTCTCTGCCTGGAGAAGTGTCTGAACCTCAAAGCGTTGGAGGTGGAGGAGCAGAGGGTTTGAGCAGGAGAGTGCTTAGGAAGAGAGAGTTGGATGTTGTGTGGTTCTCGACCCGTGAAAGCCTTGTGGACAATGCAGAGGGTCTTGAACTCGATCCTTGCTGCCACTGTGAGCCATTGTACAGATTTCAGGACTAGAGAGATACGATCCCTAGGCTTGTGGCCAAGGACAAGTCTCACTAATGATATCACACATGAGAACATTGATGGCATCACTGATGGTGTCACTAATGACATCTCACATGATATCACTGATATCACTGGTTTGATTAATTACATTTGTAAATATGACAACTGTTTTGTTAACTAACAAATGTGTACATGTTTTATACTTACACACTACACAGAAGAGTAATATATAAGCATTACGTACTTTGGAAGGTAATCTGTTACATTGGAATAAAACATCATCATTTATTTTCTAAAGAAAAGACCAAAAATAATGAAATTTATTATTAAATATTTACTTTATAATCTTAATTTATTTTCTGTAAATGTAATTGTGTAATATAAATAACTGTTTTTTTTAACCAAACTTTGAATTCCTATATTATATATTTTCACAATGCACATGGACACATATGTCCTATCCTACGTATATTATATATGTTATTATATTTTTAAAATATTTCTTGTCATTTAGAAAATAATCTGTTCATGTAATGTTATTATTGTAAGAATTGTACATTTAAATTTGTACATTTACTATTTTCATAATACTTACTATTAAACATGCTTCTACCTCTATGTATTCTTATTTTCTTACTACTACTAATACTTGTTATATAATGTTTGAAATACCTGAAATAGATTTTCTTGAATCAGGTACTTTCCCTGCCATGACGTATTGCTTACTGATACATTAAATTCAAACCATTTGTATAACCTTATATATTTTTATTTTAAATTGTACAAGTTAATAAGAGCTCCAAATAAATGTTCCACACATAATCATATGATACGTTTGTATCAGTCTATTGTTCCAAGTCATGTTGCTATTATTGCTAAGTGTAGTAAAATAAAATATGTATCAAAAGAGGTGAACATAAATATTCTATTTTATTTAATCAAAAGTGTCATATATGATGTAAATATTTACCTCATCAATGATGTCAAGAATAATGTCATTAGTGATGCCATCAGTGATGTCATCATTGATGTCATGCAAGATGTAATTAGAAATGTCACTAGTGATGTCATGTGTGATGTTGTCTGTGATGTCATCATTATGGCTACATGATGTGCATAGTTAAAATGGAGTTGCTTGAAATGGGACTGCTGGATTCCAAGAATTTTGTTGCATTCAATCTGATCACCTTGACTCTCTATTAACCAATGGTTTTTCACTGAATTCCGAGGGTTTTGACACACCTTTATTTCCCCAGGGCCTACTAGCCATGGCTTTTGGCCATGGCCACTGTAAATGTTGCACCCATAGTTTTCTTTGGGCACACGAGCCATGGCCAGTGACCATGGCCAAACATGTAGCATAGTTTTGTGAAGTCTCCCTAGCCATCGCCATTGGCCATGCTCACTGTACATGTTGCACCAATAGTTTTATTTCGGGCACATGAGCCATGACTTGCAGCCGTCGCCTCTGTATATGTTGCATAGTTTATTTATGTTGCACAGGCTATATCTTTCATGCTGCACCAATAGCTTTCTCTTGCGCCAACTAGCCATGGCCACTGACCATTTCACACCATGAATATGTTACCAAATACCCACAGCAGCAGTCCTCCAGCAGGTGGAATCTTCCTCCGAGTTACGCGGTTCAGTCCGCTACTTCTTCTTCAGCCGCGGCTTCACCGTGGATCCTTCAACCTCCATTTAACCTGCAAGAGAAGACAGTTATGGAAAAAAAAATTAGTCTTTGTGTGAAAATAAACTATGCACCTACTTACCAGAAGCTCCTACGAACTTCTTTGAGCTTTCCAAAACCCGGCCTCACAGAGAGGAAATCTTCTGCTTGGTGACAAAGGCACGTATCACTGGGGGCCTTTTCCAAATACGCGTTCATACTTACCTCAAGAGAAGACTTTATGTTTTTTCTTCAATGACGCCCGTGTATCTTCAAGTGAGATTTTTTCCTCATCGAACCTGCAAAAGAAAAAGAGAGATTTTAGACTTTATTTCAAGAGAAGCCATCTCTTCAGTTAAAATTGTCCCTCAAATGCTTCAACATCCAACTGACTACTGCAAAAGCCCCCCAAGCAGCAAGACACTTACCTCCCTGAGTCTTTTCAATGTTTTCCAGTCTGGCATATTCCTGTGCTTCATTATCAACGCACCCCTGCCCGAAAGCAGGACGGAGAGCTCCCAAACAAAAAAGCACAGGTGAGAAGGGGAACGGAGCATTTAGGCATTATAAGAGCACTCAGCAGGGTGGAAAGGGGAGAGCCATAGTATAGTGACCCATATTAGATTAACTCCATTTCCCTCCCTTTTTTCTCTCCTTTGGTGACAGGGGAAATTCCTGGTTATCCAGTATTTTACAGATCACAAGGGTGTTTCAGGCCAATTGTACTCTGCAGAGATAAGGTAAGCGTTACAGGTTGTCATGGAAATGAAAGGCATACATTTGATAGCAGCACCACTTCTAATTGTTATAGCAATGAAAGTGGAAACTATGCATTATAGATATAACTATAGTTAATGTTAGTAGTTTTAGATTGGGAATGGGAACAGGTGTGAAGGGGATGCTGTAAAGGAACGTAAACAACACTGCAGAGGGAGGGCAGCTGCCCTAAGAATTCAATGTTGATGTGAACCTGATCTTACTTTAGCAAATTCCAAATGGGTTTGCTGCAATTTCATTGGTCCGTGCACCTGCCAAATGCAGTTTTGTAGATAAGCTTTTCAAAAGGTTTGGCCCTACTTAATGTCCCACTTTATCAACAAAATATGTAATCTGAGGAAACATTGTACAATAAAAACATAACAATATGTAATTATGTACACAAAGCTAAACTTCTTTTTTTCAATACATACATAATTTGCTGTGTAGTTTATGCAACCTTAACAAGGAAACTGAGACATGTAACCTAACTATGTCATCAATTTCACAAAAGAAATATAACCATGCCAACATTGTACAATTGTTTTGAGTGTAAAGCGTTTTAATGTATAGTCACATTATTATTTAATGTAATAGGTAGACTGTAAAAACAACACTGTATTGAAATATATTAATATTTTCTACAAGCTATGCTAACTATCTTTGAAATGCCATTTCAATACTTCTTGTAAAATCTGTGTGTGTCCTTATTTCAGCCGCCTACACACATAAGACGTTAATGACAACATTCTCCAATATATACTTCGTCTTTTATACCTTTTATTTCTTAAATGTATAGCTTTTTTAATACTTTCATGTACAATGGGGCTTGAATATAACGGCAGAATACCTTCCTGAACTTGTCAACCAATTGGCAAACTGCAATTTTAAAGTACCTCGGGATCTCCACCAACTGGTGGTTAAATTGTACAATGTTCCTCAAGCTATTTGCAGCTCAAGGGGCTATGTAAAATAGTCATTTCGCCATCCAATCTGAACTAACAAATACATTGGTTGTTCACCTGGAAACACGAGACAACACTAGGGACCCAGGATTGAGAGTAGATTCCCTTTTTCTGATACCTTGCAAATTACTTAGCAGTACACCAATTATCTATAAACTGGAATTAAAATACTTCTTTTGAAATGTTTGTGCGTCGTTATATTGGCCGCCTACACACATAAGAAGTTAATGACAATTTTCTATAATGTATACTTCAAAGTTGAATTTATATATTTGAAAAAGTATCTTCTTTCTGAATAGTTTATTTCAGACAAAGTCCAGAGTGTAAACACACAGTTCATTTCTGGACTTTTTTGAAAGTAGCACAGTTGAATTACAGCTCCTTCAGAGAATCCACCAACTAGTAGTTAAACTAAGAAAATTTGCAGGCACAGATGCAGCTTAAGCGACCGTGCGATACAGTGATCTTTGCATGCCCCCCAACATGCTATTTGTATTAAGTCTTAACATGGAAGCATACCTGAAGGCAATATCAATACACATGCTTGTTAAATATGGAGGTCCCAGTATAGACTATTTGTAAAATCTTTAAAATTCAATATTTCATAAAAGCTATGCTCCTTTTCATATACACTATACTAATTATTTTTCAAGACTGGAGGCCTGGATTATGCTTTACTCTTCTCTTTAATTATCCATCAGCATTTAAAATATTTATAACAATCATATAAACATTGTAGTTTGTCATTGATTGGCTGAAATTCTTTCCACCTGACCATCCTGGCCAATCCTGTCCCTCACAGTCCATAACCCTAACTGCTTCTTTCACTTCTTCCCCTTTATTTTGCTGCACTCAGAGAACTATAACTTATGCGACCCAACTGGTCGATGCTGAAACCTGAAACACTCTCTCCTTGCTCCCTTCATGATCCTGCTGATTTGGCTTCTGAACCTGCTAGAACATGAAAACAGAATCAATACAGAGACAAACCAATTTTAGGGTGGGCAATCGCCTGTATCCACATTTCAACAGTGCATACATTTCAACAACTTCAAGGTCTCTGAACATTCATTCACTATTACACAGGTGGGATAATCCTTCCTCTCTGTGTCTTTAATAGAATCTTGACTTTCTATAACATTACTATGTAAAATCAGCACTCTATGTCAAGACCGGAGGCTCAGATTATGCTTGTTTAAAGCTTACTCACCGCCAACGATGAAACCTGCTCTATTGGTCGAAAATAAAACATCTTTAAAAGTCGACTGTTTTGACCAATCCGCTGCTTTAGCATATTCTCTGGTTGTGCTCCTACACAATATGCCTTTGATGCCATTTTGCTTCTGACAGAATGAGCCTCGAAGGCTCCAATATCACTCCTGCATGTTGTATGCTCCATTTTACCCACCTGGCCAGTGTTGCTGATGCAACACAAATTACAAATATAAGTAATTGAGATTCCCCTGCTGGTCTAGTTCTGTTTGTCATGGCCTCGTATGGTGTGAGGTATCTCACTGGGCAAAGTCTAGGTTGCTCTGGGAGTGATGTATACAAAACTGATTTGAGTCTGTTTTTGTTCTCTTATTGAAGTAAAATGTGACCTCTGAGGGGGAAAAGGACTTCCAGTCTATTTCTAACGCCCTAACGTCTGTTACCCTCTTGCAGTATGGGAGTAAGAGGAGAGTTGTAAACATGGCTGATAATACTTTCCTCATTAAATCCTCATTATCTGGACAACTTTGAAATAATCTCAGAACCTCATTCACGTCCCACATACGTGTATACTTGGGCACTAGAGGTCGAAATAGTTGCATCCCTCTGAGGAGTCTACAAACTAACGGGTGTTCCACGACTGTGTAACCTTCAACCCTAAGATGACCTGAGGATATTGCCGATCTACAAGTGTTAATTGTTCTGTATGCCTTCCCTTGAGCTGCAAACGCTGCCATGAAATTCACCAAGTGAATTGCATCTGCTCCACTGGGTTGTGTGTTCCTCCCCATACACCGCCTATGCTATCTGCACCAAGTGGTCCAATATGCTCACCTATTGCCTGGGGTCCATGCCTCTTCAATGATAGATTCAGCCCTTCCCGAAAGCCCAGGCAAACACCAGATTCTCTGGAAAGTACCCAAGCCATTAGCCTCAGTTTCCCTGCTTTACCAAAGACAATCTCGACATACTTGTAAATACTGAAACTTGGCTGAATGATAGCTCAGGACCTGAACTCTCTTTAGCTATCCCTACAGACTACGCTATTTTCAGGAAAGACCGTACCAATCAGAGAGGGGGGGTGTTGGCCTCATAGCCAAGAACTCCCTTAGCATCAGGGAATCACCAGGACAACAGGGACAACTTGGACTCAACTGTGATTACCTCCCACTTAAAATCAACCTGTCTCACACCTGCACCATCAATATGCACATTGTATACCGACCTTCCGGCCCCTGCACTGACTTCCAAGACTCTCTCATCCACGCCCTATCACAAATATATAAAAAAACCTCCCAAATCATCCTACTGGGTGACCTCAACCTGGGCCTCAATGACCCTAAAGACCATCACGCCAAAGCCCTTAATAAAGCCCTTACTACCCTTGGCTTCGCACCCACCATCTCTGAATCCACTCACATTAAAGGACGCACCCTGGATTGGGTCAACCAGCACAATTGCTCCATTCTGGTCACTGCCAATACCCCCATCCCGTGGTCCGACCTCTACTATATTCAGTTCAACTTCATCGCTAAGAAAAATCGTTCCGTCCCCATCACTCCTTGTCCAGCGGCACTCGCCAGGAGTTCACGTAAACTCACAGTGGAAAATCTGGTGCCATTCCTAATGGTTCCCGCGCTTCAGACGCCCTCCTCCAATAACCCAGACATTCTAGCTAGCACCTTCAAAAACATCATCACCAAAGCTATAGACGCCATTGCTCCCCCGGCCCCCAAGAAAGCCAAGAAAATCAAGCACTCCAACTCTTGGTTCTCCAATGAGCTGCTCAAACAACGCTCAGAAAAACGAACCGCCCTCTCTACCTGGAAAGCCAACCCCTCAGAATCTAACAGCAAGGCTATCAAAACCATCTCCAGGTCATATAAAAATAATGTCATCAAAGCTAAAGTCCTCTCTTTTAACTGAAGGATTAATGATGCCAAATCCAACTCCAAAGAAATATTCTCTATCTTTAGAGAATTGGAAACACCCTCTACCCCCCTCCTAGGCTCATTAAGGATGCAAACTGGTGCAACAGCATTCAATCAGCAATGCTAGACAAGCTCAACACCCTTCAGTCCAAAATCATTGTCCACCAAAAAGTGCTCGAAAAGCTAATAGCTAGCCAGCACAGCAAAGCACCCACCCCACCTGCACTGAACCCCACTCTCCCCTTCGAATTTAGAGACATCACGGAATCGGTGGCCATTACCCTGCTCAAATCTATTAAACCCTCCAATTGCAAAGGTGATGCCTGTCCAGCCCAACTCATCAAAAACTCTGCTCCCACCTTGGCTCCCTTCCTCACTCCCTTTATCAATGCCTCCTTTAGGTCAGGTCTTGTTCCCAAAGATCTCGAAGCCTGGGTACGCCCACTAATAAAAAAGCCATCACTCGACCCCACCATCCCCGGGACCTATAGGCCTATCACCATGGTCCCATTCCTGCTAAAAATTCTCGACAAAGCTGCATATATGCAAGTCCAACTCCTAGGCCTGCAGCAATCAGGTTTCCGCCCACGACATGGCCCTGGATCAGCCATCCTCGATTTAAAGAACCAAATGGTCGACATGAGAGACAAAAGGCAAACCTGCACTCCTCCTGCTCCTCGACTTATCAGCTGCATTTGACCTAGTCTTCCACAACACTCTGTGCCGTCACCTTGCCTCTGCAGCGAACTTCTCCCCCAAAGCATGTGACTGGATTACCTCCTTTCTCCAAGACAGGGCTATGAAAGTTTTCTCTGACTCAGCCTCTGCCACCCCTATCCTCCTCAAATGTGGAGTCCCACAAGGGTCATGCATAGTGCCAATGATCGATAATCTTTTCACCAGGCCACTGTTTAGCATCCTGGATTCCCTGGGCATTTCATACACCAATTATGCAGATGATACGCAGGTGTTAATCCCACTCACAGGTGACTACAAAACTGACATTTCTAATCTCACGGCTAGCTACTCAACTATCCAATCCTGGATGGCTGACAACTGGCTCTGCCTAAACAGCGAAAAGACAGAACTCCTACTTGTCGGCTCACCCACTACCCTGGGTAACCTCAGTCAGGACTACTCCTCTTTCACTATTGACAACACACCCATCAAGGTGTCTGACTATGTCAAAACACTTGGCGTCTACCTACACTCAAACCTCACCATGGACAGACAAGTGAATGCCATTTCCACATCATCAGCCTACTACGTGAAAATCATCAACGCAGCCAGACCATTCCTATCACAACAGAATTGTCTCACCATAGCCAGAGCCATCATTGGCTCCAGACTAGACTATTGTAACACCCGACTATCCGGGACGTCATGCAAAAACCTTTCTAAACTACAACTAGCGCAAAACAATGCCCTCAGGGCAGCCACGGGGACCTCAAGGAAAGAACACATTTCCGAAATCAGGAGACAGGTCCACTGGCTCCCGGTTAAGCAGAGAATCATTTTCAAAACTCTCTCCCTGGCACACAAATGCCTCGGTGATGCTGCTCCTCCGTACCTTGTACAGAGGATTGTCAAACACTCTGCCACAAGACCTCTTAGGGAGGGGTACTCTAACCTTATCCTTGTGCCTAAAACCAAAAAGGCCTGTGCCAGTTTGCCCACGATAGCCGCCACACAATGGAATGCCCTTCCGCCTAACCTAAGAATGATTCACTCACACCAAGCCTTCCGCAAAGCACTCAAAACACAACTCTTCATCTAACTATGCAATTGTTTTCTTGTGTCTACTAAAATATGTGATGATTACTGTATCTGTAACTAAGAGACCTCTCGGTCACATGTAACCCTGCCTACTGAAAATGCTTATAAAATTCTTGTAACAAGCGCCGCAGTGCCTCTGGGCTGTACGTGCGCTATACAAATGCAAATAAATAAAAATAAATGGGTGAACCTCCCCCACTGGACCTCTTATTATCTCTTCATATTTAGGGAGTATCAATGGCCTGTTTTATGCAATCTCTAGTAGGTCTGGGAACCAGTAAAGAAAAGAGTAAAGCATAATCCGAGCCGTTGTGTCTTTAATAGAGTCTTGACTTTCTGTAATGTTAGTATTTTCTCTTAATTGTCATTACAATACTTCTTGTAAAGACTGCGTTCATCCTTATTTCAGCCACATACACATAAGAAGCTACTGAGAACACATTAAAATTTCAGTTTGTTGTCTAAACCCATTTATTTTTTAATAGTTAACTTTTCTTGTTTGCTCCGTTTACTACTGTTTACTTGTTTCATATGTACACAGTTATGTTAATGTTAATGTTAATGTTGAAGGACATGTGTACCGCGCACTATCTCCACTGGAGTGTTCCCCTGGCGATCTGGCGGCTCTGAAAGAGGAAGGGAGGGTTGGTTAGGTGGAAGTAGCTGGAAAAGTGCAAGAGAGCATTGATGTGCCGTTGGCAGCCTCAGTCCGGTTATCTGTAACTACATTCCCTACCACTACAAGTAATGTAAATGAAGTCACTTAAATAACCTAGTACTTATATGGAACACTTTTACACTTTAAAATATACATAGTGTTTTACATAATGACACAGAAGTAGAAGATTGCAGAATATTCTTTTTTATAATTTATAGGATGTTTACTATCTACTGTATAAATTTGTTTTTGCAGAAATTGTATATGGCAACCTAGTAAATGTCTATTCTTTAGTTTTTAGAAACGCCTTATTAACTATTTTACCTTTTTAAATATCAATATTGCATGTTTATATTCACAATGAATATATAACATATTTTAAAATGTAGGTTCTAGCAACATTAAGTAAGCATTCTTTAAACCATGTGGCAATCAAGCATGCTACTATAGATCATCGCACACAAGCCAATCTACATCTGTACGTATCCATGCTCCCTCAAGAAAAATGATTGCACATATTTTAAATATTTTTTTACAAATGAACACTAGACTATTTACAAAGCTTAACAGAGACATTTCCTGTTTAGGACATTGTGGACACTCATGGTTCCACTCATAAGATATTCCTGAATATCTATCTACACTAACTGTTTAAAAATAGTAAATAAACATTCTTGACTATCTTCTTGAGTATATTCAGAAAAAATGTATTTTCCGCTCACTACAGCCACTACATTTTGGATTGACATTGCCAACTGTATGTTTTATGGTCTTTCATCTACAGATACTATAAGAATAAAAAAGTTGTCTGCATAACCTTTTCTATTAGGTTGAAGTAGTTCATGTATTAGTGGTGTTATTTGAAACAAAATGCCAAAAGTTGCATTTGAATAGCATTCAACCCCTGTTCCATTACTAAATCTAATGGGAGAATGACATATTTGATTGACAACACTGATAGATTGTCGTCTTTTGTAGATTTAAGAGGAACCTCCTTGTTTATATGTAGCTTTACCTGTTATTTATTCTTTATTGCTATAAGCTTAGCAGGAATGGGAAGAAGGTCAAGGTGAGGAGCACACAGTACACATAATCTATTACATTCTTCAATACATGAAATGTAAACTGGCAGTTTAGATTTTTAAAGTTTAACAAAAATAAACCTTCAATATTTTTTCACACGTGACAGTGCCATATATGACATTCCTTCTTTAAATACTGTGTGACCAATGTCAATCAGTGCTGCTTCTAAAGTCAATCCTTGTGATTTATGCACATTAATTGCATATCTTTGAACAAATGTCTCCTTTAAAAGTCATGAAGTGCTCAGTGGAACAAGAAATCAAATGAGGTACCCCCACACAATCAAACCTTGCAAGAATATGGTCAATGTTCCTACTGTGAGGAAAAGTCTGAAATGCAACCGCTCTTCCCATTGCTCCATTCACTAGACACATTTCAACATTCAGGTAGCTGCATTAGCATAACTCATGCATTGATTAACAGTTCTAAAACTGATTCTAGACCTGCTGTTTTTTAAATAGATTTCTCTGATTGAACTAATCGTGCCATTTCTTTTTTATCTAAATCTAGTGGCATATGTGGACCATCTAAAACTTCACATGATTGTATCTCTATAATGTCTTGCTTCTCAGAGAGCAGCAATACAGAGTTTAACATGTCACACTCTATAATTGTACACATCAAAGCAACACAAGAAATGTTCTTTTCTTGAAGAGTCAACATGCCATCAGATCCAGTGCAACCTCTGTGAAACATGTTGGAAATAAGTCTCCCTTTTAAGAATGTTTTCATATTCTCCTCAAGGATACCTAAACATATCTTATTTAGCATTTCTACATACTCTGCAGATTGCCTCATATTGATAGTTAATTCCTTGAATTCAAAATAATCCCCAAAAAAATCATAGTCAGTCCTCAAGACCTCTCGCATTCACAATTGAATGAAAGCTAACATTACGTTATATACCATTCTCACTTGATCTACAATCAACACATTTCTCACAACTATCCCTACTTCTTGTGCTGCATTTGATATACGTTTTTTCGATATTCAAGTTTATTATCATTCTCCCTTGGTAGCATCTACAATCGTGTAAAGTAACACCACCTATGTTGAATGCTGCTAAGCCTGTTGGAGCAGTTACAATACATTGCAGAGAGCAATCAGTGACCTGTTGTATCATTGCTCTCAGCGTATGCATTGAACATGTTTTCCTGTTCCAGCTTGTCCATTAACACATCAATAGAGGTCTGTATTGGAGACACCAGAACAATAATGCTTGTCATGTTTTAAACTGTGTTAGAAACTATCCTTGATGTTAACATGAACTACTTGCTGCTCTTCCTTTAGAGTATTTACTAATTTGTCATAATGTGAGTGTACAACTTTAGTCTGTTGCATTGCACTTTCTACTTCTTCCATGGCAAGGTCAACATCAATTTAAATAATGGGCTACCCTAACACATTTTGACTTTCTTCTGCAGAACCTTGACTGCCCTCAGGAGTCTCTCTTGCCAAATAAGCTGCCAAAAGTTCTTCTTAGAGTAGTTATTTTTCTAGTAGCTCTAGGTACTGTTCAAACTTTGGATATGTAAAAAAGTGTTAAATCTACCAAGCAAATCACTCTCTGCACACCATGGGAAGAACAATGTCCTTTTTCTTTGCAGTTTGGCAAGAATGTTTATTGTAATTATGTCTTGTAAGAGGATTCAATTCAACACTACAGCTAAGTCAACGCCTAGTCTATAATACTGAATGAAAACCCTTATTGATATATCTTTAGGTCCCGTTCATGCGTTCTGGATGACTACCCCTATATAACACCCCTCTCTTGGAATCCCCCTGACCCCACTGAGCCAAGAAGTAGTTCTGTTTTGCAAGTTTAAAAGGTTTATTTGATAATTTAAACAATAGATATATATATGACACTTTATAATAAATTAATAATTGAATAGCACACTTAATCTGATATGATAAAGATCAACAACAGAGAATCTGGCACTAGCCCACTTCTTTATAATTACTAAGGAGTTGAGATGAAATGGATAAGGTAGCACACTGGTAAATAGGTACAGAAGTATAATGTGGTAGAGGATGCTTTATGTAAGCTCAGGTGGATGCAATATTCAATGAATGCAGTACAGAAAATACTCAATATGATTTCAACCAAACAATGTAATCACTTTTCTCTGGCTATTCACTCCCCCCCTCTTTATGCAATGCAAGGAAATGGGAGGAAAGCACACAGTTCTCAGAAATGCAATCAATGTAATCAGTTCAATTCAGCAAGCTTACAGAAAACAGATAGGAGTTTTGAAAACACAGGCAAATGCTTTGATAGGTGCTAGCAATGAATGAGAAATATGCTGGAAACGCTCTTAATTCCCTTTTAGAGGTTCAGGATGAGTGGTATCTAGTTAATATTAGTCCAGGCTCACACTAGCAATGATGCAGGGATAGTTAGCAGGTTAAACGAATTTCTGGCAAATGAAATCAGGCAGCAGCAGTTTTTTTACATGTGAAGAAATTGCAAATCGTGGCAAAATTCGCGGATGCGCCGAGCGCTATTACAAAGGAACCGCAAGGACTATCTCTACCGTTTTGGGGTCCTGGGATCTCAGCTTCCAAATGAAAGTTATTGCAAGTCTCTAGCCCAAACGGTTGCGGAGATATGAGTAATTTAGTAAAGGTCGTTTTTGGTTTTGTAAATTTTAAACGCACACTTTTTCAAAATGACAAATTTTACTAGAAATGACAGGTGACAGATAGGAGGCAGTTCTACTTAGGTTAAATAGATTGAATTAGATGAATTTAAACTAAGAGATGTGTTCTGAGTTTTGCTAAGTACTCACAAGAGATTTTGAACAGGAAAGCGACTTGGTCACGATCTTCAGTCTGGTCAGGTCTTTCCGGATTCTGCTCACAGCACCTGGTCTGGTCTCGGCTAGGCACAGCACTGCTTTCTCTCTGGTCTGGTCTCTGCTAGGCACAGCACTGCTTTCTCTCTGGTCTGGTCTCTGCTAGGCACAGCACTGCTTTCTCTCCGGTCTGGTCTCTGCTCTGGATAGATTGAAGTCTCTAGTTTGGCTTTCTGGAGTTTGATGGAGGTAAGTATGGATTTTTCCGGCAGGGCTTCCAGCGGCAGATGAAATTGAATGTCTCTATGTGTCCTGACTCTCTGCTTTTATCTGTTTCTTGAGAATGGGTGTGTGTGTTGCATCACTAGACTTGCCCCTCTCATTCGTCATTGGTCAGGCTTCCATTCCTCCGCTTGATTGGCAAACTGAACTGTGAGTCAGATTGATGTCATTTTATGATCTCTTGAAACAACCTCCCTTATCATCTGTGCACCCAAATATATATATGATCAAAATCCATACTTCAGAGTTACACAGTTGTTTGAAATTACATATACATGGTGTGGCTGAATTTAGCCATGTCTATGTCCAAATCTGCTCATTCTCGGAGCTTGCATTCAAAGAGTGTACATAATTGACTTTTTAACTGCTTTTTCAATTTCCGACATGGACCCAACTTTACATACATGTGTGCAGGGGGTAGGGACATTAACTGATGAAGTTTCAGATTTTTAACATGCACACATTTAGAGTAATATCCACTTTTCCGCTAAAACCCCCCTGAACATACCACCGGTTCCTACCACGTCTTAAACTGTGGGCAGAAAAATCACAAGAATTATGGTATCATTTATAAAATTTTCACATGTCCGCTCTATGAGTTATTCATCTTTTTAAAGTTATGTTCTGGCTCCAAAGGGGTGTGGTTTACCCTCAGCACAAGGTTGAATTTCTGGTTCTTTCCAGTTCTGCCAAGCCAGCTTGCTCTCACAGGCAGTGCTCCTCCCAGCTCCTGCCAAGAGGAAGCTACAATTTACGACTGCGGTAATAAAAACCTTTGCCTGAGTGAAGAGGGCTTTGTTCACTCTCTTGCAGAGCACAGATAATTCAATTATCAGATAGATGGCATATCCTTAGCTTGGGCAGCAAAAGGAACATTGGCCTGGGAACATAGTTGTGACTCAAGTTTCACTCCTGATGGGATCCGTTGCTAGGCAAAATCAAGTTCCTTAAGCCAGACCTTCAGCTAACTTTTTGTTGCTTTTAAAATAACTTGTAATTTTACACATGCAGCTAGAATGCTGATTCTAAGTGCAAAACTATGACATTTCAACAGTTACAAAGGCATGTGACACCAAACATAGGTCACTCATTTAATTTAACATTTTCGATTTTGGTGGTTTTAAATCCAGTTGCAGTTAGGCTTAAGCTGCTGACTCCATAGCATTTTTGTTATAAGCATTGTTTTTGGGCTCTTCATTTCCCAGATTTTGTAGGCACACAAAACTCCATTCTGCCAAATGTCTGCTGGTGTTCAGTGAATATTTTGCACATGTTGCAAGGTTTGAAATAGGCATTTTGCTTGCCTTCAGAAAAACACACAGTGGGTTTTAAAACGCCGGCTTTTGGATAGTGGTGAGTACTGGTACTGCACCCATTTTTGGGATTTTCTTGGATTAATGCATTCTAAACAGGAATGGTTCTTACATGGTAGTAAATCCTTGCTTAACATTGTTTTGATGGGGCTCCTTACAGTAAGATGGTTATGTGGAACCCCACAAAAAGGGTTGAATCTTTAAAGTGGTCCAATGAGTCACGATTTCAGCAACTTTTTGACATCAGTAAAAGTGGATTTTGTTAACAAAGACCTTTCTTTACCCTGGTGGGTGGCAAGTTAGGTAACCATTTTGGTGTGCGCACAACTGCGCAGCTTTCCTGGATTTCGGCGCACATGTGGGTTTTCCGCCATCTTGAATTTCCTAAGCCCACAGCACCAAATGTTGTAGCAGGGTAGCTTAAACGTGGGTCAGGACACCCTACAAGCCCCCCCACGTGACTGCACTTTGAGTTTGGGTCGATGGGGAGTCGCGTGCCCAAGGGTTTTGACCCACGCACCGGTCTGTCCGCATAATCTTCTTCCTCTTCTGTAGATGGCACAGTTCAGCATCTTCTTCTCCATCCGGTCAGATCGATCAGTTCTCCTCGCCGGTCCTGATGGGAAGAATGGGCGGTACCCCGGGCCCGTTGTGTCTTTGCTCCCGGTCTCCGGATCGTCCTTCTTGGTCATCCTTCATGGTTTCATCTCTCCTAGGATGATAAAGGAAGAGCGGCAATATCTACTCATAGACGTTTTTCCACCACTGTTGAGATAGTGGGGCAGCATATGCATTTCATCATAACGAAACATTACATTCTTATTTTGAAAAACAGTATAACTAAGAGACAGTTTCATGCAAATCACAATATTTTAGAGACTAGATGTGGTATGTTTTATGATTGGAACTGAATTAGTCTGAGACAGTACCCGCTAGGATTCCAGAGGATTCCTCCAGTTGTTGCAGAGTGTGCCTGGGATGGCAACATTTCAACTGGTTTATGTGGACCCACTTGTCTTCCCCCTCTGCCGAACCACCTTTGGGGATGCGGATCTTGTAGGCCACAGGGGAGATCTTATCGACGATCTCAAAGGGTCCCTTCCATGTAGGCAAAAATTTGCGCTGCTTGGCCTGGTTCCTTTGGAAGTTGTATAGATAGACCCGGTCTCCCACCTGATATTCCTTCCTGGAAGTTTTTAGGTCATAATGGGTCTTCATGCTATCAGTCGATCTTTCTAGATTCCGCTGAGCATAAGCAAAAGCATGTTGGAGGTGTTTCCTTAAATTCTCTACATACTCATGAGTAGTGGAGGCATTTATCAGTGTCTGCTCTTGGGTCCTGTAGAGCAAATGCTGCGGAAGCACCATCTTGCGCCCAGTCATCAACTCAAATGGTGACATTTTGGTTGCAGATGAAGGGGTAGATCTGATGGCCATTAGGACCAGAGGTAATCGGATATCCCAACTTGGCCCAGAATCTGCCACAAACTTCTTTAATATGCTCACAATTGTCCGGTTATATCTCTCTACTGCCCCAGAAGAAGCTGGTCTATAAGCAATATGCAGCTTTCTCTTGACCCCCAGTATCTCCCACATCTTTGTCATTACTTCACTGGTGAAGTGGCTACCTCTGTCTGACTCAATCCTTTGAGGTAGACCAAAACGGGAAAAGATGTGGTTAATCATCAAGGCCGCTGCAGTTTCTGCCTTGCAATTTGGGGCTGGGAGACATTCCACCCACTTGGTAAACAAGCATGTCACGGTCAACATGTACTTATTCCCCCTAGCCGAGCGAATCACAGGGCCTACAAAGTCGATTTGTAAATCTGACCATGGCAGTGTCATTCCCCTCTTTTGTAAAGGCGCCCGGTGTGTGAGGGATGATGGCTGAAATTGTGCACACACAAGGCAACCCTTCAGGTACTGGTCGAGGTCCTGCCCCATGTGTGGCCAGTATGCAACCTCTCTTAAGATTTCCAATGTTGTGTGAAACCCCCTATGACCGGCAGTGGCCGCATCATGGGCGTGACTTAACATCAGGCTTCGGAATGAGGTAGGAACCACCCACTGATCGTGGCCAGCTTTGGATTTCCTTACCAACAAACCGTCTTGGATCCGGAACATTTTGGGACATTTCATCAACACTCTTAGGTCCTCTTTCCCAATGTAATCGGTATCCGTCAGGGGAAAGTTCTCAGGGTCCTCAAGGTGCTGGTAAAATTTACCAATTATTGGATCCCCCTTCTGAGCAGTAATCAAATCAGCATCAGGGGTCTCCTTACTCCATTGTGCAATTGAAAGGTCGTTGTGAGCATTTGTCTGGGACCTAGTGATAGCAGTGACCTGGATTTCCCCCAACAGGGACTCAATCTCAATTAGATCCCCTTGGATGGCCCCGGTTTTGGCCAGCTGATCAGCTAAGTCATTTCCAGTTTTGTCTGGTCCCTCTACTTTGGAATGACCCTTGATCTTCTTCCAATAGATGGTCATCCCATTCGAGGTGACCAGATCATCAATGTTTTGGATCAACTTCCCATGTTTCAAGGGTTTATTGTTAGCACATACCATGCCTCTGGTCTTCCAATTAACCAGGTGCTCCACGAACCCGTTCCGTACATAATCCGAATCTGTGATTATGACCAGTTCGTGGAGTTGATGCTGGACAGCAGTGAGGATGGCCTGATGCACAGCCATCAATTCTGCCACCTGACTACTTCGGGGACCAATTTTGTATCCAGCGGAGGGTTCTGGGGACTCATTCACCCATGCATTCCCTACGCCGGCCACCAGTTCTTTCTCCCCGTTGTTGTCGACATGGTAAGAGCATCCATCCACATACACAGTGGGCATTCCCTCACACTTGTCTTCTTCAAAGACTTTGTGGGGGGAATTAAGGTATGCCTCCATGTTGTCCTTTATTTTTAGACTTTCGTCCTCGAGACAGCTTTCTCTGGCACAATCATGCAAGTCAGCCAGACCTTGCGCGAGGGGACTCTTCTTGTTTTGGCCATATCTGACCTCCACAGGAAAGCCTTGCATTGACAGAATCCAGGAAGTAATTCGGGAATTACTCACATTTCCGGCCCGGATTCTGTCACTTTGGAGATATTGCAGAGGCTGGTGTGGAGTCTCCACTATGATGTGTTCCCCCTGGATAAACGGGCGGTAATTCTTCAATGCCCACACCGTTGCCAGGAGTGCCTTCTCACAATCGTTGAATTTTTCCTCCACAGAGGATAAAGTTTTGCTCGCATAGGAGATTACTTTATTGACCTTGTCATGCTTTTGATATAATACTGCCGTCAAGCACGTATTAGAGAACCCCGTCTCCAGGAAGAACTCCTTGTTTCTGACAGGGTAAGCTAGGCAAGGCGCTTGTGAGAGGCTTCTTTTGAGTTGTTTTACTGCCTCGGCTTGTTCTGGACCCCATTCCCACTTGACCCCCCCCTTCAGGAGATGAATCAGGGGTCTGGTGATCTCTGCGTAGCCCTCAATGAACTTTCTGCTGTAATTAGTCAGTCCAAGGAGGCTCCTTAGTTCCCGCAGAGTTGTGGGGTCTTTCAGTTTCTGAAGT
Source organism: Ambystoma mexicanum (assembly GCF_040938575.1). Classification (NCBI taxonomy): domain Eukaryota; kingdom Metazoa; phylum Chordata; class Amphibia; order Caudata; family Ambystomatidae; genus Ambystoma; species Ambystoma mexicanum. The sequence continues at coordinate 1,535,249,464 of NC_090937.1, forward strand.
GCTTCCACTTTCTTTTCCTGGGGACAGAGACCCTGAGGAGTAATCTCATGCCCCAAGAAATTAACACGGGTTCTACACCACTATGCTTTCTGAAAGGAAAGTTTTGCTCCGGCGGCCCTCAACTGTGTCAGAACATAACGGATCTCTGCTATGTGTTCCTCCACAGATGAACTTTTGATGAGGACATCATCTACATAAGCCAGGTTACCCCTCGTACCCAGGTCGGGCATGGCCTTATGTAGGAAAATATTGAACTCATTACCGGAGTTAAGGTATCCGAAGGGAGTCCGGGTCCATGTGTACTGCTGGCCCCCAAAGGTAAAAGCCAGCTTGTATTGGTCCTCCCTACTGACAGGCACGGTCCAGTATCCATTGGTCAGGTCTATTGCAGTGAATACCTGTGACCCCTGAATCTGGGCCAGCCCTTGGTCAATGTAGGGAAGAGGCCATCGGGAAGTGTGGACCCGTTTGTTGAGCTCCCTGAGGTCAGCGCAGAGTCTCCACTGGCCGTTTGGCTTCAATATTCCCAGCACCGGATTATTGAAGGTGCTGTGGACTGGACGGATTATTCCCCGGGACTCAAGGTTCTTAATTATTTCAGTAAGGGACTCCATTGATGCGAGAGGCAAGCGATATTGCTTCACAAACACTGGAGTCATGCCAGGGTCCGTGGGGATTGTTGTGGTGTGGATGTCGGTGCGACCACAGTCATATGAGTCTACCGCAAAGAGATCTTGGAAATCCAAGAAAACTTGTTTCAACTTTTGCTTTTGTTCCAGAGTCACACAGGCATCAGCTAGGTTGACTCTCTCTTCCACCATCTGCCTGAAGCCTGGAAAGACTTCTGGTTTGGCTATCTCCGCGGCCTCCTCCAGCTGGGTGGAGAAGTCCCTGGTCAGAGTGCTGATTTGGACCGGAGGCTTCAGGTGGGAAAGGCAGCCCTCATGGACCTGGAAAATCACCTCATCCCTCCTGAAGTCACAGGTCACATCTTCCTTACCATAGGGGCAGGAAGTGTACACCAGGAAGTTCCCCCCATGCCGGGTAAAAATCCTGTCTGGTGTTGTGTTGTCCTCACTGTCACTCTCAAAACAGTCCTTGGGGATTGGTCCTAACAGTTCATTTACTAAGTCGATGGAAAAATGTCGGTCATCAACCGCCATTCCAATAATGGTGCCTGCGGCTAGAGTAATACTCTTTAAGTCGCTGTTATCCACCTCTATTGGAATGGTGTCATGTTCTATGTTGACTAATGGTGTTGGGTTTACCCCCAACCCTTGCTGTTGGAGAGAAGCATTTAGATGTATGTAAGCATCAGGGTTTTTCAACTCTTGTCCCCTTTTAACTTTCACTTCCAGGGAGAATTGACGGGTCCTTTCTGGGATGGTGACTTCCTCTTTAACCTGAATTTCGACTGCATAAGGTAGCAATTGAGCTGACCTAAATGCTTTTTCTGGATCATCAAAGCCCATGGGATTATCCGCTAATCGGGACCAAGCTTTGAAGTTTATTAGGTCCAAACTAATGGCAAAGCGATTGAGAATGTCACTGCCTAAGTAAAAGGCGGCAGGGACGTCTCGCACGACCCAACAATTGTGGACTATGCTCTTGTTGCCAATGGAGATTTTGAGCATACACCTGCTTGGCAGGAGATGTTTGGAATTAGGTGCTTCCAGGTCCATCTCCCATTTGTCTATCAGTTTGAAGGTGGGAATGGCTGGATCTTTTGGGAGTTGGCGGAACATGGCTTCGCTGATGAAGCTCTTACCGTTGTTCACACACACTCGAGCGAGAACAGAGTCCTTCCCATCATTTAACTGAACAGGGATGAACAACTGCTCTCCAATTTGCTGAATATCAGCCAGACTCTGAGCTGATTTCACATCTTTCTGGACTATAGGAGTGGGAGTTTCAGATTGTGGATTGGTATAGAATTTCAGAGTGTTTCCTTCCAGCGTGGAATACCACCTTAAACTGGAAGGAAGGTTGATTTTCAGAAATAGAGAGGACCCCCCATCACCAGTCTGTTGTCCTACTGCTATTACTGTCACGTCTGGAATTTGGCTATTCTGGAAGTGAAATTCTACTTGGTCAGATTTTTGTTCAACCATGTGGCATGTGCCGTTTAAACTAACATGGTTGACACTCTGTTTTAATTTTATTGGTCGGCTAGTCTGGGTCCAGAGGACCTTGTTTACACAATCTATTAGGGGTGACAACCTTCTCAGGAGGTCATTCCCTAGTAAACAAGGGGTGCCCTCTGGGGTCACAACTATGACCGGGTGTTTCAACTTGTGTCGCCCGATCTTAATGTCCAAGTCTGCCGTCCCCTCGACGGGAATTTCCTTCCCGTCAAAGTTCTGCAGTTGTCCAGGAAGAGAGGTGAGAGGAATTTGGTAATTCTCTCCCCTTCCTGCATTCAGTTCGTCAAAGGCCCTTCTGGACAGAAGGGTAGCTTGAGATCCAGTGTCCACCAGCGCTGAGATTGTACCCTGCCCCTGTACTTGTACCGGGGCATAATATCTTCCCTCCTTCTCCTCAAGGGGGCACAGATAATGCACATTTTTGGACAACTGGTGGGCTAACTTTCTGGTTTTGGACATCGCTAGCGAGGAGATTTGGGCAGAATTCTGTGGAGAGTCTTGGGAATCTGAAAGAAAAAATTTGCAACTGGAGATCAGAGCCATTGTGGGTTCCCCTGGCTCCGTTTCTGGGCCGCCCCCCCCTTTTTGGAGGCAGTCGCCAGGATGGGTTTGAACCAGGGGATTTTCTTGCTGTTGGTTCTGGGATGAGATGGTGGGCGGCGGTAGCTCAGTCTCCACATCTCCCCAGTCTGGATTTGCATCCCTAGGGACCCATTTTTCTTTGGGAGGAGTTCCCCCCTCTCTGAAGGAGAAGATCCTTTTCCCAGGATCCTCTGAGGATCCCTCTCCCTCAAATTGGAAGATCTGTACCTCCTCCTCAAACTGAGTCTGTTTGGGTCTTTTGTTTCTCCTACCCCCCCTCTGCTCCTTAGGAGGCAGACTTTCAGGGGCAAGAGATTTTGTTTCCGGTTCCTGGGTTTCCAGGGGCTGTTTACAAGTGAGGAAGGAAGCTTCCTCCAAGGCTTTACACCCCCCTTCCCTTTGTGCCTCCTCCCTGGGAACCGGTGATTTATCGGGGTGCTGCCCCCGTCATTGTTCTGGAGCACCAGGTCCAGAGTTGGGTGCGTTCTGCGCCGGCATGCTGATCTGAGGGTTCTGCTGTGCCCTCAGTATATGACCCATATCCCGCGCCATGTTTTGAACCTGGCGCTCTAACTGGGAAACCCGCTCAGGCTGATACGGGGCCCTGTTTTCTCCCCTGGGCTGATCCCGGGAAGGGTAGCTATGCCTCCTCTGGTAGTACCCCTGGTTGGGAAGATTTTGGTACCCCTCCACCCTTGGCCTCCCCTCTCCCGGATTCAGTGGTCTGGGCTCAGGGAATTGAGGAAAGAAGGATGGATGATTTTGGGGTTGGAAGTCGGGTGGATATCTGGGGAAAAAGTTCTGCCCAGGGTTTGGTAAATTTCTGCCCTCCTGTGGGAAGTTTGGAGGGAAGTTCCCTGGGTTAGGTGCTTGGCTGGATCCCCCCCCTTGGGCTGGAGGAGTCCACACATAACCCAGGATGGGTCTGTTACCTTTGTAGCGAGGACTTACATAGTCAGGAGAGCGAGGGACCCCATTTGTGGGGCTGCCTCCCTGGCTCCCTGTCTGCGACTGGCCCGAGGACCTTCTGGGCCTAGCATTATTAGGTGCAGGTAGGTTTTTAGGCCCCCCCATCTCCAGATCCAAAACGGGGGTGACCTTTACCTCTGCCACCTTGACAGCAGCAGGGGTGCTGTTGGCTTTGGGGTTTTTCTGGGCATTGCTTTTATTTTCTATGGGCTTCTGCACCTCATAGATCCGGGTAGCCTGTTCAATGACCCAGTCTAAAGATCTTTTCTCATGAAAATCTCTCACGAGCTGGGTCATTATATATTTGGGCAAGGCATGGAAAAATGTATTGACAAACTCTCTACTATCTGTGCGCACCCTTCTGGTGGTTTGCGCAAAAGCACGCTTTAACTCCTGCACAAATTCTCGTGGGGCCTGATCCTCCCCACATTGCAAATTGTAGGCCGCCTTGCGAGCCTCTTGAGGATTTCTGTGAACAGAAAAATGTTTCAGGATGGCCGCCTTATATGTGGACCATCTTAAATGATTTTGGTCCTCCAGCCCCGCAAAGAAACTGGAGTATTCCGGGGAGAATGTCCACTTTACATATTGAATACAGCTTTGGCTGTCCTTCAAATGGAAAGTCTCCATCATTTGTTCAAACAACTCTAAGTGCTCCCAAACAGAATACTTAGCGTTCTTATGGTAAGGCGTGATGACGCTCCTGATCGCCTTAATCTGCTTTAAGGGGTCCTTAAGCAAGGCCCTTTTTGCCTTATTGGCCTTTTTGGTTCGGGTAACCCTTGTCCATTCTTCCTCGGACTCAGAGGCACTGCTCCCAGAGGTTCCCGTCTGTTCTTCCAGGTTTTCCCGGATTCTGCGAGCCTGGGAATGGCTGGCAGAATGTGGGGACCTGGTCTCCTGTGTCCTGCGCAGTTCAGAGGAGTCTTCAGATTCCTCCTTGCTGCCAGGATTTGATGGGTACCCCCTCCACTGACCTAACTGGGCAGAGGTTTTCAGGATGCCCTTAATGGGCCTACTCTCCTGGGGTTCCCCATTGAACTGTACTGTACTTGGGTGCCCATACCCGGATGCCCACCCCTCCATTCCTGAGTGGTACTGGCCTATGAGCCCCATACTCTTAGCTGGATAGTAATCTGCCATCCCTGCGGCCCTGTGCTCATGTGCGCCAGGGGACATGGGGGTGGTAGAGTCCAGGGACTGGGGGAGATGAAGGCCCCTGGTGTTAGGGCTCCTGCGGTTATGGTCAGGAATCTCTCTTTCCCAGCGGACCTCATCTCTATCCGCCCCTGCTCCCTGTTGCAATGCAAGAGCCTGCATTTGTGCTTTCAGTTCCTCTGTTAAGGCCTTACTCGACTCTATCAGTTTCTCCTGCATCGCTACCTGTTGCTGGAGCCTATCATTGTGTTGACAGAGGGCCTCATTCTCCCTCTGTGCTTCCTGGTTGGTCCTGGAGAACTGGGCCAGTCTTTGCTGCAGGAGGTTTACCTCCTGGGCAATGTCCCTATTGGCCTGCTCCTTTCTTGCTAGAGCATCTTCCACCCTTCTGGTGTGCTCTACCAAGTTCTGGTTTTCTTTTTGGAGATCACCCAGCCCCTGGTGGGCCAGGTGATTTTCTTCCATTTTTCTTTTTAAATGGCAGACTTCCTGGCCTAAGGCGTCTCTTTCCTGACTAAGAGCCTTCATTTGTGCCGCCAGGTCGTCCCTTTGCCTTTGGAAGGCACCAGCTTTCTGGCGCTCCTCATCAAACTCTGCCTGGGTATCCAGGTCTTTCAAGATCAGCTTGTTGCTCTCTACCTTCACTCTATCTAGATGACTTTGCAGGGTGGCTACCTGCTCCGTGCATGCCCTGTTAAAGTCTAACTGTTGCTCCAGCTTTTTCTGGCTTTGCAGTAGGGAGTCCAAACCTTCTTGGTGTTCCTTCTGCAAGGCCAGAAATCTGGTATCCTGTTCTGACTTTTCCTTTTGCAGCACATCCATATCCTCCTTCATTTTAGTGATGTACAGTCTGCTGTCATTTTCTGACTCCTGGCTCCTCTGCAGCCTCTGCTCAGAAGAGTCCAGATCAGATTGGACCTTCTGTAATGCCATCTGTTGCCTATTTGCCAGATTTTGGCTTTCAGCACATCTATCCTGCATGTCTCCCATATATAGGTACAGGTATGCTGCTATCCTGGCAATCTTATTGTGTTCCTCTTTGGCTTTAGGAGCCATATATAGTTCACTCAGGGCCACATGTAAGGGACCCTGATCTCTATATATATCTGACCCTGTTTCAGTGACCTGTTGTGTGATGGCCTGCAACCACACATCCTGGCCCTGTTCGGTCCATTCACCTCTCACAAATAGCTTATGCAAGAGGTGCTCTCTGGCTATTTTCATGTCTACTAAGGTCGTCATTCTAGAGATTGGTCTCTGTCCTGACTTACAGAAGTTTGTATTTTATTTTTGCAGAACAGAACTTTTCTTGGAGTGTCCCTTTTGAGGAATGCTTCACAGCGTAATGCAGCGTGGTGATCCGACTGGATGTATGTATCCCGTCAGTTAGCACACTGTATTAATCTGCACAAATGGTAAATCTAACCCAACGTCTCGGCTCGAGCCCCCACTTTGTAAGAGGATTCAATTCAACACTACAGCTAAGTCAACGCCTAGTCTATAATACTGAATGAAAACCCTTATTGATATATCTTTAGGTCCCGTTCATGCGTTCTGGATGACTACCCCTATATAACACCCCTCTCTTGGAATCCCCCTGACCCCACTGAGCCAAGAAGTAGTTCTGTTTTGCAAGTTTAAAAGGTTTATTTGATAATTTAAACAATAGATATATATATGACACTTTATAATAAATTAATAATTGAATAGCACACTTAATCTGATATGATAAAGATCAACAACAGAGAATCTGGCACTAGCCCACTTCTTTATAATTACTAAGGAGTTGAGATGAAATGGATAAGGTAGCACACTGGTAAATAGGTACAGAAGTATAATGTGGTAGAGGATGCTTTATGTAAGCTCAGGTGGATGCAATATTCAATGAATGCAGTACAGAAAATACTCAATATGATTTCAACCAAACAATGTAATCACTTTTCTCTGGCTATTCACTCCCCCCCTCTTTATGCAATGCAAGGAAATGGGAGGAAAGCACACAGTTCTCAGAAATGCAATCAATGTAATCAGTTCAATTCAGCAAGCTTACAGAAAACAGATAGGAGTTTTGAAAACACAGGCAAATGCTTTGATAGGTGCTAGCAATGAATGAGAAATATGCTGGAAACGCTCTTAATTCCCTTTTAGAGGTTCAGGATGAGTGGTATCTAGTTAATATTAGTCCAGGCTCACACTAGCAATGATGCAGGGATAGTTAGCAGGTTAAACGAATTTCTGGCAAATGAAATCAGGCAGCAGCAGTTTTTTTACATGTGAAGAAATTGCAAATCGCGGCAAAATTCGCGGATGCGCCGAGCGCTATTACAAAGGAACCGCAAGGACTATCTCTACCGTTTTGGGGTCCTAGGAAAGCCTGGGATCTCAGCTTCCAAATGAAAGTTATTGCAAGTCTCTAGCCCAAACGGTTGCGGAGATATGAGTAATTTAGTAAAGGTCGTTTTTGGTTTTGTAAATTTTAAACGCACACTTTTTCAAAATGACAAATTTTACTAGAAATGACAGGTGACAGATAGGAGGCAGTTCTACTTAGGTTAAATAGATTGAATTAGATGAATTTAAACTAAGAGATGTGTTCTGAGTTTTGCTAAGTACTCACAAGAGATTTTGAACAGGAAAGCGACTTGGTCACGATCTTCAGTCTGGTCAGGTCTTTCCGGATTCTGCTCATAGCGCCTGGTCTGGTCTCGGCTAGGCACAGCACTGCTTTCTCTCTGGTCTGGTCTCTGCTAGGCACAGCACTGCTTTCTCTCTGGTCTGGTCTCTGCTAGGCACAGCACTGCTTTCTCTCCGGTCTGGTCTCTGCTCTGGATAGATTGAAGTCTCTAGTTTGGCTTTCTGGAGTTTGATGGAGGTAAGTATGGATTTTTCCGGCAGGGCTTCCAGCGGCAGATGAAATTGAATGTCTCTATGTGTCCTGACTCTCTGCTTTTATCTGTTTCTTGAGAATGGGTGTGTGTGTTGCATCACTAGACTTGCCCCTCTCATTCGTCATTGGTCAGGCTTCCATTCCTCCGCTTGATTGGCAAACTGAACTGTGAGTCAGATTGATGTCATTTTATGATCTCTTGAAACAACCTCCCTTATCATCTGTGCACCCAAATATATATATGATCAAAATCCATACTTCAGAGTTACACAGTTGTTTGAAATTACATATACATGGTGTGGCTGAATTTAGCCATGTCTATGTCCAAATCTGCTCATTCTCGGAGCTTGCATTCAAAGAGTGTACATAATTGACTTTTTAACTGCTTTTTCAATTTCCGACATGGACCCAACTTTACATACATGTGTGCAGGGGGTAGGGACATTAACTGATGAAGTTTCAGATTTTTAACATGCACACATTTAGAGTAATATCCACTTTTCCGCTAAAACCCCCCTGAACATACCACCGGTTCCTACCACGTCTTAAACTGTGGGCAGAGAAATCACAAGAATTATGGTATCATTTATAAAATTTTCACATGTCCGCTCTATGAGTTATTCATCTTTTTAAAGTTATGTTCTGGCTCCAAAGGGGTGTGGTTTACCCTCAGCACAAGGTTGAATTTCTGGTTCTTTCCAGTTCTGCCAAGCCAGCTTGCTCTCACAGGCAGTGCTCCTCCCAGCTCCTGCCAAGAGGAAGCTACAATTTACGACTGCGGTAATAAAAACCTTTGCCTGAGTGAAGAGGGCTTTGTTCACTCTCTTGCAGAGCACAGATAATTCAATTATCAGATAGATGGCATATCCTTAGCTTGGGCAGCAAAAGGAACATTGGCCTGGGAACATAGTTGTGACTCAAGTTTCACTCCTGATGGGATCCGTTGCTAGGCAAAATCAAGTTCCTTAAGCCAGACCTTCAGCTAACTTTTTGTTGCTTTTAAAATAACTTGTAATTTTACACATGCAGCTAGAATGCTGATTCTAAGTGCAAAACTATGACATTTCAACAGTTACAAAGGCATGTGACACCAAACATAGGTCACTCATTTAATTTAACATTTTCGATTTTGGTGGTTTTAAATCCAGTTGCAGTTAGGCTTAAGCTGCTGACTCCATAGCATTTTTGTTATAAGCATTGTTTTTGGGCTCTTCATTTCCCAGATTTTGTAGGCACACAAAACTCCATTCTGCCAAATGTCTGCTGGTGTTCAGTGAATATTTTGCACATGTTGCAAGGTTTGAAATAGGCATTTTGCTTGCCTTCAGAAAAACACACAGTGGGTTTTAAAACGCCGGCTTTTGGATAGTGGTGAGTACTGGTACTGCACCCATTTTTGGGATTTTCTTGGATTAATGCATTCTAAACAGGAATGGTTCTTACATGGTAGTAAATCCTTGCTTAACATTGTTTTGATGGGGCTCCTTACAGTAAGATGGTTATGTGGAACCCCACAAAAAGGGTTGAATCTTTAAAGTGGTCCAATGAGTCACGATTTCAGCAACTTTTTGACATCAGTAAAAGTGGATTTTGTTAACAAAGACCTTTCTTTACCCTGGTGGGTGGCAAGTTAGGTAACCATTTTGGTGTGCGCACAACTGCGCAGCTTTCCTGGATTTCGGCGCACATGTGGGTTTTCCGCCATCTTGAATTTCCTAAGCCCACAGCACCAAATGTTGTAGCAGGGTAGCTTAAACGTGGGTCAGGACACCCTACAGTCTCACTAGACAACCAGTACATCCTTTTACTTTATACCGTCCTATGTAATTGTTTGCTTCATATTTCGATATGGGTTGTGTTCTGTTACTTCATACAATCAAAGATATTCCAACTTGGTAGACCTTTTGGATAATAAGTATCAATCAAGTTGCTTTTCAAGATCTCTGTACTATCATGACACGTTCAGCTAACTGTTGAATTTCACTCAAAGACTGTAATACCTGATTTCTTAACTATAATACATTAATGCTATGACTATACAGAGGCAAACTAGTTAGCCGATCTGCAGCTTCATAGATTTCACACTCTCTATGAAAGAACATCTTCAGACCAAAGCTTAGACATTTTTGACTATGGCCCTCATTACGACCCTGGCGGATTTTTTCCGCCATCGGCGGACTTTTCCGCCATGGCGCAAAGTCCCTTTACGCCATGGCGGATGGCGGACTTACCGCCCCATTCCGAGGTCGGCGGGGCGGTAAGTCCCCATTGACCCATTTACCCTTCCCCATTCCCATTTCGGCCCCATAGGGCTCAATGGGAGTGGGGAAGGAGTTAATTACGCCACCGTAAAGTACGGTGGCGTAATTAACACCAAGGTCCCAGAGCGCCATGGATTTTTCCGCCCGCAAAAAGTGGGCGGAAAAATGACCATGGCGCTCCGGGAACTCGTAGTTGGCGGTAAGGGGTCCGCGCAGCTAACGCTGGCGCAGACCCCTTAGCGCCAGGGTCGTAATGAGGCCCTATGTCTTTTGTCAGTTGATAAGTCTGCCCACACTTCAGCTGCATTACTCTTTTCAGCTTTTGTCATGTATGCTATAACATAGTGAGCATCAGCTGTTGCACTGTGTGATGAATCTAGTGAGATCATCCCTAAGGACCCCGGTATGGGCCTCCTCTCAAGTGGTCAGGGAAAAGTAGCCGCTACCTGATACTGACCCTTGGGGTGGTATTATATGGGAGGATCACATGGGATGGGACTCATATCAGGTTGAGTTGGGGACCTCTCAAACACATGATTCCCCTAATGTTCCAAACGCCTTAATGGCTCACTGTAAACAAACTGATGTTTTTGCCATAAAAACAACTGTGGACTTCAATTCCCATAATTCCTGGAGTACTGGGACAAGGAAGAGGAGCTCAGAGTTGATGAACCATAATTAGAGGTCTAGGTGTTTGGGTAGGAAATACCTGAGCCGGACATTTAAATGCAGGAATGTGCTTCAGGTCCAAGAAGAAGGATAAATTGATGGTGTAGTAGAGGCGGCAGACGGACTGCATGCGGGAGACACTGTGGAAGCAGAGGAAGCACCAGCTGAGACCAACGCAGGAGAGGACGCGTCACCATGCAGATAATGCGCAGCTGGAATCAGCTCTGAGGAAAGCTATGCTGTGTGGCAAACAAGCTCCCAACACGCTGTGAACAGCTCCGGTAAAGAAGCTGAAACGGAGATCACCAGAGCTGTCAGAGCTCCCCTGAAAGACTGTGCGGACTGCAACAGTAAGACCGAAGCTAGCAGAATTGTAGAGAGACATGAGGAGATCCACTAAAGTACCTGTGAGTCAAAAGGAGATGCAAAGAAGGACCAGTGAGTTGGCCTGGATCAGCTGACCCCGGGGCACTCCAAAAAATACAGCTAAGTGGAACTATTGATTTTGAATACCAAACAAATGAAACAAGGCAGCCAGGTTGCAACTCTCTTGATAAGGGATACCAATTGGGAGTTACTTGTAACATGCATTGCCAACAGCCAAGAGGTTGCATAAGAATAATACAAAGGTTACAGGAGCATAACCCTCCTTATATGAGACACCAATGGGGAGAAAACTGTAACCCGCATTGAGACAGCAAGAGACAGCAAGAGCGCAACTTGTGTTTTGAAGGAAAGATCTTTGCTTTGCCAAGCAGGAGACTGCGGAAAATAAGTTGTTTTGATTTATGAACAAGCATTTGTAAATGAGACACTGGGTATCATTATGAGAATCCCGCTAAAAACGGGCACACACACAAGCACGCGCAAACCCAGTAATGCCAGTAATGGCTGCACCAACCACCCAATAGCGCCATCACGGGACCTGCCGATACCACCTCCGCCAAGGAGCAATCCCTTAATAATGACCCGGTAATAACATCATGCTAATACGGGGCTCGTAATACCGGACCCGGAAGTAATGTCATCGCGTCGGAACGGGAAATGCGCCGGCGGCCATCTTTAAAAAAACAATCCATTGCAATCCTCCCAATCCAGCAGTGTTACAGAGTAGAGAGCAGGGCCATATCATCCACCATGTCCAAGGCTACCCGCAAGACTACCCCCCGCCTGAGCAAGAAGAGCTTCTCTGATGAGGAGCTCAACATGCTGGCTGTTACCCTTGTAACCCATGCAGATGGGTTTTTGCAATCAACCTCAAAAGGGCAGTGCAACTAAGAAAAAAGAAATATGGGAGGAGGTTGCATGTAAGGTGTCAGCGGTTGGCACCACCCCCTGCACAGTCCAAGACTCCAAAAAAACGATGGGATGACCTACGTCTCCAGGTCCGTAACATCCTGGCATCTAATCGCAGGGAGGCCATGGCCACAGGCGAGGGTACCCATTCTCCAGTAAAACTGATGGGCTGGGAAGAGATCTGCAGCATGACCATACATATGGAGTCCATAGAGGGCTTTGGTGAAATGGAGACCGGTGCGGCGACATCGGGAGATGGAGGTGAGTGACCCTGCAAACCCCAGTAGGCCAAACCATAACGTAGTACAACAGATGTGAAAGTGAGCCAAGCCAATGCATGTCCCATCATACACACATATACAGATCCATGTCCAGATGGAGGCCCAAACCCTGTAACAATGAAATGCATGCTGTGTGCCAATCCCATTACCAACAGACACCCAACACACAGGGATCATTCACATGTCACAGCACGCAAACCGCAATACAACACTTTGTCACCTGGTACACATCAGAACTGAATGGAGAGGCCCTGGCTTATGCCAATATGCCCCCCCCCCTGAAAGTGCCCTGTGTGACACACCTACATGAATGCAATGCATGAGAAATTAAATACTGTACAGCATCAACTCATGCATCTTGCATGTAACACCATCACTGATGCCCTGCATCTCTTGTTCCCCCACAGGCACTGATGCAGAAGGTGAAGGGCAGGACCCTGCCCCAAGGCCATCAACATCCAGGGCCAGACCACAGGGCACTGGGCATTCCACCTCTGGTGCAGCACCGTGGGCCAGAGTGCAACCCAGAGCACCTGTACAGGCCATGTCGGCTGAGGAGGAGATAACAGCAGCGGACGAGACTGCAAACATGGCAACAAATGCTGAAGGCGAGGATGATGGCATGCCGTCCGCTGCCATTAGTTCAGTGGGTGAGGCAGAAGCCAGGTCTCCCCTCAGCGATGTGGATGTGCACGCGGAGGAATACGAGGACATTGATGGCACCATCCATGTCGAGTGTCCCCACACACCAAGCCCCCCATCCACCCCCCCATCACTCCACACAGGGCAGACCGTCCAGCCCCATGCAGGAAACAGGGGTTCAACTGCAGAGACTGCATCTGACAAGCACCTCAGAGGCCAGCCCTGCAATGGCCCACCCATCCGCAGCACCCTCCACGTCCACAGCCCCCACTGACATGGAGGCAAGCCTGTCAAGGGTAGAGGCCCGCCAGGACTTAATGATTGAACTGGTGCGACAGTATGTGGCCGAGGGTGAGGAAACACGCTGTGAGATCTGGGATGCCAATGCTGGAACCATTGCAGCCATCAATTTGAGTGCCATAACCATATGTGACAGTTTGGGGGCAGTCACACAGGTCCGAAACAGGATGCTGGAACACATTCAGCACCAACAACCTGCACCAGCGGTGCAAAACCCATCCACCACCACCCCATCGACCACACCTGAAAGCTCAACTCCCTCAAGCCCTGTGCGGATGACGAGACAGTAATGCTGCCCCTGACACCAAAAAAGTCTGGAAATAGCCGGTCCAAACACTTTGTGTGTGGGATGACAATGGGTGAGGGGGGAGGTGGTGCTGGTGGTGTTGAGGGGATTAAGAGGGTGTTTATTGGGGGTATGGGTTGTTTGGGGGCTATGGGGTGTTTGGGGGGAATGGGGTGGTTGGGGGCTTATGGGGTGTTTTGGGGGAAAGAGGGGGAGGGCGTGTGAGCGGTGGAGGGTTATTTTTCTAAATACACCCGTTGTGTTCAAAATCATTTCGTGCCTGGACATTGTTCATTTTGTGTGTGTTCATTCTATTCATGACAGCGCACAGTGCCCAACTCCCCACACACCCTGTGTCCATGTCCACACAGTCCCAGAGCTCAGTGTAGTTCTGACACATAACCATCAATGTCCCTGTGGTTCAGAAGTAATCGTCAATCAGTGATTGGCGTACAGCACAGCCTTCTTGTGCATCACGTACTGCCAGGGATACTGCTTCTCCTCCATAATCATCCTCACCCGGTGCATGCATGTCAATGTCAGGTGGCAATGGTATGTTTCTCTGGATGCACATGTTGTGCAGCATGACACAGACCATGGTGATCTTTGCCACCTTTTCAGGTCCATAAAGGAGTGCTCCACCAGACATGCATAGGCAGCCGAACCGTGCCTTCAACAGGCCAAAGGTCTGCTCAATCACAACACGGTATGAACCCGATTGTACTCCTCTTCGTGCCTGTTATGCGGGTTCCGTACAGGGGTAAGTAGCCACGGCTTCAAAGGATGGGACTATCACCTGCATGGGAGCACAAAGAGGTATGTGTGAGTCAATCTGAGCTGACACCTTTAGGATTAAAGGCCATGGCTGCAGTTATTGTTATTTGGTGTTGACATGCACATGTCCCCGGATGTATGCACACTGGTTCATTTGATGCATTGTGTACTGCACAATGGTCTACTAATGTGGATTGCATTGTACAGATGATGCAGGGTGTTCACTTGCATGATGATGCAGATGTACTGTGGATGCGGAACAATGTCTTGCCACCCATTATTGCAGTATGTGCTACTCTGTACCTAATCACACTAGTGGCACTGGCACAGTTGTAATCATGTTTAGTCATGCATCGTTTGATATACCCATGGTGGCCTGCTTGTGCATCTGGCATGTTGTCATTGATGTGAGCCATTGGTCTTATGTATGGCATTGATGTATCATGTTCAGGTTGGGATGTTCAGGACAACAGTGTTTAGCTCTGAGTGCATTGTCCACTCACCGCCCAATCCCGCCCAGGTGTTGTATGCATTCCTCCCCAATCAAACCCAGGTGGAGTATGCCTCTCCCCACCTCACAACCCCAATGGACTGCCATGGCCCAGTCAGGCAACTTACCGAGCAGCCAGGCACGTCGTCCAACATGTTGCTCCATGTAGCAGGGTAGCGTGGAGTTACGCAGCACCATGACATCATATGTAGATCCGGGATATTGTGCGCTGCAATCTGTGATGATCTTGCTGGAGTCACATACCATCTGTACATTGATGGAGTGGTATTGCTTGTGATTGCAGTACACCACCTCATTGGCATGAGGGGCCACCAATACACATGGGTGCAGTCGAGGGCACCAACGCAATTGGGCATGCCTGCCGGTGCATGGAAGCCTACTTTGGTGTCAGCGAGCTCCTGGCCAGTCCGTGGTAGGGAAATGTGGATGCTTGCATGCTTCAGGAGGGAATCAATCACTTGGGTCAGTATGCGGGACAAGAGTGGTTGTGGTAGTCCATGCAGCTGCCCCACTGTGTGCTGGTAGGTGCCTGTGGCCAGGAAGTAGAGCACAGACACCACCTTTAGCAGAGGGGGGATGGCAGTGCGGATTTCTATCAGGATGACAATGTTGTCGTGTATCATGTCCACTATGGTGGTGATGGTGTCCCGGTCCAACCGGTACAGGGTGTGGATCTGCTTAGGGGTTCGATTGAATGGACTGGGTCTGATGCGAGGGATTGGTGTCTACCTACGTGGTACCACTGGCTGCACTGGTGGAACTTGCTGGGCCTGTCTCACCCTCCTTCTCCTCCTGCGTCTCCTCTGTGCAGCCTGTTGTTGTAGTTGTAGTAGTTGTTGTTGTTTTTGTTGTTGTTGTTGTTGTTGTTGCTGTTCGTTTAGCAGTACAGGCATGTCCTCCAGCCCCATGAATGCAACAGCTAGTGGGATCATTTTGGTGTAGGAAGGGGTGTGGTGTGTAGGTGTACTCCTTTTGTACTGGGACAGGCTCCATTGACTCCACCTGTGGTGATTGTGTGCACCTGTGGCAGTTGCCTGCACTGCAGGTTGCTATATACGGGTGGTCCGCGATGCCTGTATTGCCGCCATCATGCAGTCCCTAATTACCACTTTCGGGATGCTGGTAAGTGCATGCCCGCGTAACTTGTGATGTCCTCCTGTTAGCGGCATCCTGGTATTGGCGCCGTAAAGGGGCGCGTGTATGCGCACATGCAGGTAAGAAGGGGCACGGTATGGGCGGTGGCGGTATTGGCGGATTGTCGGCTCGTAATGGCCCAGCCCCGTTAACGATGCCGGTAATGCCATTCCGCCTTCCTTTTTTTAATTACCTCCATACTCGTAATGAGGCCCATTCACTTTGCCACATGGAATATATATTGAATTGACCTTTTTTTATTTTTATTTTTTTATTGTGAATTAGTTTACATTTAAAATGTTAACAGAAAATGTTCACTAAAACAAAAGAAAATGTGTGTTAAAAACTAGACAATTCTTTTTCAAGTCCTCCTAATTGTTCTGTTAATTTTCCAGCCTCTTGGCATCTATTCCTTTCATTTCTTCTTATAGGCAATGTATTTCCGTTACAAATCAAACCTATTTGGTTTCCGGTTAGAAACTTTTTCCACCATTCTTCAGCAGATTATGTGCTATCAATATTTACATATCTGACCAGATATAGTGTTCTTCTTTCCATTAGAGCTTTGCATTCTGTCATTAGGTGTCTTACTGACTCTTTTTGGTTCTTGTCTCTACACATTCTACAGTGTCCATTGATTGTTCCCCTTTTCCCTGTTCGCCACAGATATTCATTTGTTTGATATATATTTCATCTCATCCAGATTTGTTTGGGAACTTTTGAAGATATGAGAGAAAAAGAAAAGGATCCAGATTTGAAATGCTCCCGTCCCATGCACACTATACAGATCTGCCTATGTGGCGGTTGGTCATCAATTTAGAACAATCAAAACAAGTTTTTCATTGATACATCATTTCAATGTGCCAGTTCAATCAAAAGTACATGCAAACAGATATGCTAAAACGAAGATATTTAATCATGAAATATATATAAGCAAACCACATCCAATAGTCCAATGTCAATGGCCGACGCGTTTCAACGTATTTCTCTTCTTCACAGGCCTACTAGGACTATCCGGGTGGAAAAGGCCATGCTCGTGTCTCGATCTTCTTCGGGCTATTGAAGATATTTCAGTATTTCGTCCAGTTTTCCATGGTCATTCGCTGTATTTGTCGAATGTTTGATTTCTCCTTTTCTTCATGTGTGTTTATCTAGACCAGCCATTTTATTTTTTCTTTCTCTTTATCTGGAATTGTCGTTAACGCATCTATTGAGGAATACATTTTCTTTCCATTCACTCAATAATACTGACTCTTTAAGAAAGTATAGGATAGAGCTTGGTTTCTTCCATTATTTTTCTCATTAAGCTCAAGGTTTTCCATATTGTCACCACATGCTTAGACTGTAGCCCCAGTTCCTTCCTTATTAATGATATCGGCAGATTCTTTGGCAATTTCAGGACCTTCCTCCAAAATGTACTTTCAAGTTTGGCCCATATGGTTTATATTGAACATTGCTTCACTGCCATAAGTTAAGCAAGATCTTACTTTTTGTTGGTAAAAGTATTTTAGAGGTATCATTGTAAATTTGCTGTATCGAGAGTGTAGAATGGAGCCTTGTGCAGCCAGTGAAGACACTTTCTTTACCGGTTCAGCTACCCATGGCGTTTCTGAGCAAGTCCCCCACTTCATATAAGGCGAAAACAAACCCCTCTTCAAAACATTCTCACACGGTCAGGGGATGACCTGAATATATTAATATTTAAAGGAGATCATTACAACATATAACATTTTACTGATCTAGTGCATATGTGTTGGTGTATACCCACAATACTGGTACCTTCAGTCCTGAAAAAATAGACCCGGTACTTGTTGTTTCTGTTGTAAAAAAGTTTTTTCGTTTTTAATCATTGTTTAATCATTAATTCACAAATATAAAAACACTTCTAAAAGTGTTTGGTATGAGTCAAACCCAACCTCACACTGCATGGTAATAAAAAACAATACAAATTACAAATTACGCATCCATATATCCACATAAAACGATAAAAAGAATTACACAAACAGACAATAAATGGATTTAACAATTTTCCCAAAACTGAGTGTAATGACTCAGGTGCAAACAACTCCCGACATGTTTCAGTTCTTGGTTGCTCAGATGCATGAACTTTCTTCAGGGGAATATTTCAATTTCAAATTTTCCGCCATGCAATCCAAGGTCACAATTATGGGTTCTCACGCATTTCCTAAACCAGGAAACAAACAAATCTGAGCAAGTGACATTGAACTGGATTCTGAGATATTTGATCAACTCTATGGATTCTAGTTCTTTGTCTCCCAGCCTCCATTTGAATCTATTTTGTTTTTCATTTTTTTTTCTTCCTGTTTTCTTGAATCCTTGTTTTATCGCAGTTGATCTTTAAATTATTTTCTTTCATGTACTCATTGATGTTGATTAGACTCCTTTGGTCCATGACCATAAGGTCATCAGCATAAATTACTGCTGATAATTTGGTGTTATTTATTATCGGTGGATTTAAGTTGTCGTATTTGGTGCTTTCCGATAGATCAGCTATATATAGCTTAAAAAACTGGCCACAAGTGGGCAGCCTTGTTTTACTATTTCCCTTAATAAACTACCGTCTTTGTCCAACAGAACCTTTATTCTAGTATTTTTTACAATTCTGCAGTTTTCTTCTGTTCACACTGTCGAATGATTCTTTTATGTCGATAAATGCTACATATAACTTTGTTTTAGTTCTTATTGCTTCCATTTTTACTAGTGAAAGAATAAACAGGTTCAGTTCTGTTCTGGTGAACTCAGTGAATCCGTTTGTCTAGGGTCAACGGTTTTTGTTTTTGTTGCCCACATTGATAGATTTTCTTGCATGTGAGATGCTAAGATTTCCCCAGGAACATCCAATAAGGCTATTGGCATGTAATTTGCTGGTTCTGCTCTAGGACCCTTTTTGTAGATAGGAATTATTATTCCTAGTGTCCATGATTCTGGTAGTTTCTGTGCCACTGCAATTTGGTCGGAAAGAATCTTTAGAACTCCTGCCCATTCTTCTGGGTTACGTTTCAAGATGATGTTTGAAAGTTGCAGCTTAAAATTGTTCAATTTTTTAATCTTTTTATAGATTTCTTCTTCTTTTAAATCGTTTACCCAGCTTATTAGTTCTCCCCAGATTACTGCTTTTTAAACTTCGTTATTCCTACCAAAGACTTTGGAAAAGTGCTCCATCCATTTAGATTCTGGGATTTCATTGGCCAACCGACTTTACTGATTGAGCATTATGTTGTTAAAGATATCCCTTGTTTGTTTATTGGATTTTTCCTTTGAAGTTGTTCTCCTTGTTCTCCTTGTTCTTGGGCTCTTTTTTTCTTGAAGCTTGTTACCCAATTCTTATACTGATGTTTCAAAATTCTCACTTTGTTGGTCCTTTTGCTTTCCGTTTTTTTCAATGTATCTCTCGTCCATTCCTTAAATTGTCTTCTGAAAATGTTCCTTTTTTCCACCAGTATTTTACTGTATTGGTGTATGGACTTTAATAATGGTTGTTTGAAGCCTGTATTCAGCTAATAATGGTCGGTAGTCTTCAGTCCGATGAATTTCCTGTGTGTTTTCTAACAGTTTTAGTTTCATTTGCTCCACATCCTGTTTCCTGAATTATAAACGGTTACAGCCTGGGTTTAATTCAACTCTAGGTAGCTTCATTGAGTCCTGTTTGAGACTTTTCCATTTCCAAATTAATTGTACTGGTTTGTGATCACAATGAGAAGTTTCCAGTACTTTTATCTGTTGGTCTTTGTATAGATGATTTCTTGAAACATATATAGTCTAGTGTAGACATCTGAATGTCGTTTATCTAAGTCATCTTTCGTGGAATGTCCCCTGCTGTTTGACCGTTTAGTAGGTTTAAGTTTCTTGATGACATTAAGTTAGACCATTGTTCTTCCTTGAGCAACATGTTATTATAATTATTGTTATACCAAAATGTTATGTTATCTGCATTTGTAAAGCGCACGGTTGCCCGAAGGCATCATGGCGCTGAAGAAGGAGGGCTGACTAGTTAACAGAGTGACACAAAGTAGAGAGCTAAAAAAGGGTGGTCTTAAGCGTTCTTCTAAAAGCAAGATGATTGGGAATGTTCCTCATTGCAGAGGGAGACCATTCCAGAGGGTGGCCGTGGCCATGGAGAAGGCCCTGCCTCCGACCCCAGCACAATAATATCGTGGGAAACAAGAAGTTCCGTAGTGGATGAGTGTAGGTCCCGCTCTGGGAGATAACGGGAGAATTTGTCCTGCAAAAACTCGGCCCCTTGACTGTGGATAGCCCGGTGGACTATACACAGGGCCTTGTAGTGGACACGCTGGCAGACTGGAAGCCAATAGAGTGAGTGCAGCACCGGGGTGATGTGGGCTCCATACGGAGTGCCCGTAGCCAGCCTAGCCACCAGATTCTGTATAAGCTGTAGCCGTTGTGTAAGGCCAATGGGCTGCGACAGATACAGCGAATTACAGTAATCCAAGCGGGCAAGAACTAATGCTGCGACTACCGGAGGGTGCATAGTTTCGGGTATCATAGGTAGAACCTTCTTCAGAACCCGGAGTTGGTAGTGGCCTGCTTGGCACACAGCTGTTACTTGATTTGACATGGAAAGGGAGGCAGAGAGAATGACACCCAGGTTTTTTACCTTACTTAGTGGGCTGGGGAGGGGGCCCAGGAAAGAGGGCCAGAAGGCAGTGGTCCACAGTGAGGGATCCAGGGGACAGCCCACCACCAACACCTTGGTCTTGTCGCCGTTGAATTTGAGCCAGTTATGGTCCATCCAATCGCCAACGGCCCTCAAGCAGTCACAAAGGCAGGACGACACCTCGGCTCGATCCTGATCTAAAGGGATCAGGATTTAGGTGTCGTCAGCGTACGAGTAACAATTGAGGCCGTGGGTGCAGATGAGGCATATAAGTGCCCAGATGTAAATATTAAACAAGATCGGGGACAGTAGAGACCCTTGCGGGACACCACAGGTGAGGAGACATGACGAAGAGACGAACGGAGGCATGGCAAAAGTCTGGGTGCGATCTGATAGAAAAGAGGTGAACCAAGCAATAAACTGGGCAGATATTCCGATCTCTGCCAGGTGTGACAACAGGATGGGGTGGTCAACCGTGTCAAATGCGGTCGAAAGATCCAACAGAATCAGTGCTCCAACGCTGCCTGAGTCAACCAACTTGTACATATCATCCTGCACGGACACAAGCACGCATTTGGTGCCTCTACCTGGTCTAAACCCTGCCTTTACAGGATTAAAGACATTTGAGGATTCCAAAAAAGAAGATAGTAGAGGGGTAATTGATGATTCTAATAATTTGGAGAGGAAAGGGAGCAGAGAGATCGGGCGAAAATTAGCAGGGACCGTAGGGTCGAGTGAGGGCTTATTAAGAAAGGGCACAAGCCTTGCAGATTTCAACTGTGGGGGGACAAGTCCTGATTGACAGAAACTATTTATTGCCGGTGTAAGTTCTACCAGAAGGTCAGGAGCGATCTTCTTCATGGTTTCAATAGGGATAGCATCCCAATGGGAGGACAAATTAATTATTTGGATAGCAGCTAGAACTTCAGCTTCAGTGAAAAGAGGCAAGGTCGACCAGTTGGCAGGGGGTTCAGTGGGGAAGACAGAGGGCAGTTTAGAGGCATTAGGAATCGATATAGCCAAAGATTTAGCAATATTGGTGTGGAAGACTTCAATTTTATTAATGAAAAAAAGAGAAAGATCATCGCACAATTTCTGAGACTGTTTAATCCTGGAAGGGTTTCAGAGGAAGCTAGAGACATCACAATGGAAAAGAGAGTTTTAGGTTGAGACATCACTGTTTGGATCTTATGAGATGATGATATAAAGGTCTGTATATATTCAGGAAAGGGAATTTCACATTAATAAGATTATAATTCCTATCCCTTTTGTTGTTTCTTTTCTCACTACCTTATCAAATGGTGTCATATTGACTTCATATATATATTTCTATATACTCTTGCCATGTATTTGATGATGTGTGTGATTAAATCACCACTAATTTCCATAAATAGATTCTACTAGATAATCTAAAACTCTCAACATGGGAATAAATCTGTGTTGTACAGAGTTAGAAAGGCAACTGGTGATTTCGATTGAGCTACTGTTGCTTTTCATCTATCTTTTTGAGCCCTAACTTTTTGTATCATCTTATTTTCTTCATCATCTTCATTGATTGTTTCCCTTTTTTCATCGTTATTCCCAGTTTCAATTACTCTCCCCAACTCTTCCTGAGGGGATTCATTGGCTTTGACGTAATACGAGATGTTGTCTATCAAAATATGGTCACCTACGTCCACTACGGTTTGTAATTCGTCAGCTGTTGAAATTGTTGAATACTCAAGTTGACTGGTCTGGATGGTCTGATTTTTATTTGTTTCTGATTTTCTTTGTGAAAAGATCCTACCATGTGGTGTGGTGTTCTTTGCTTTTGGGGGCGTTGAGATGTTTCTTAAAAAATCTCTTGAACCTTTTGTCTTAGATTTTACCATCATTTTCGTATTTTTAATTGTTTTCCCCATATGAGTTTTCTTTGTCTCTGTCACCTCCTTTGGGATTGTGCCATGACTCAATTTACTTTATCTGTTTCTTTCTCACCCTCTATTGTTTTGTTCTTATTAAATATTCCAAAGTCAGGCTCTTTTTCTTGTTCTTTGCTTTGTTTCACTTCCGATCCTTGAGTTGTTTTTCTAGTTTCTGCTAACAGGCACTTGACTTTGCTCGGATCTGTCTGAGCTGTTGCATCTTTGCTAATACTGGTGCTTGTCTTTGCTGCCTTTTTTGTAGTTTTTGTTGTTAGGTCTATCTTCTCTGTTATTTGATTATGTGTTTGTGACTATGGAATGACTCTTTCACTCTTATCTATTTGTTTCCTTATCCATTTTGAAGATTCTAACAAGGTGTCGATCATGGCAAATTGTTTGCTGTTTTCTCCCCCTGCCAGGTCGCCGGGTCTTCTTTGCCATGCAGCTGATGTTTCCGCTTTATGGTTCAGTCTTTTTTCTATTTGATTTGTGAAAGATTCCAAATAGATAAGTTTAGAGTGTGTTAGTGCCAGTCGTGTCGAGTTGTCCTTCATGCTCTTATTTATTGACTCATAGAGCTTGGTAAAAGGAGCCATTGAGATCGTCATCACTGCCTTAACATTGATATCTATCTGGACACCTGCTGCCAATGAGAGGTGCTTGTTATTGCTCTTTTCTTCTCTTTGCTCTTCGGTGCCAGGTCTGTTTGAGTTTAGCTGTTCGTAAGAGTGTTTGTCATTTACAGTTCCTCTCTGTAGTTTGTCTTTAGCTGTTTCCTAAGCGGCCCGGGCCACCAGGGTATTACTGGCACCTTGTTCTTTGTTGATGTTTGTTGCGAACAATTGCTCTGCATTTTCTCATTCCCGCTTTTCATTGGCATACTTGTTGGCACTAATCTTTTCCCTTTTAGTCTTTTCCAGCTTGTGTGTAGTAATCAATGATTTTGGTACACTTCCTGCATTAGTGTTTTCCTCTTGCAATTTATTTACATCGTTTAAATGTGGTCTCCTGTTGCTTTCACCTTGTAAACTTATATCCTGTTCTGTTAAAGTTAGGGAGTCATTTATCTCGTTGCAATTTTTCTTTCCTCTTGCCCAGTTTATCCCGTCCGTTGACTTTATGAACTTATTTCACAACTCTAGTTCTTGGTTGTCTTCTATGAACAATCTCTCACTCAGAGTAGAGCGATACAGTGTTTTTTTGGCTCAGATGTTGTGCACCAGGGACTGGCCGTGATATTTTTAGTCCCAGTTCTCTCATGTGAGCGCTATTTGTTTTTGACAGGGTAAGGACCTTGTTTGGTTCAAAGAAGAGTGTTGGTATTTGTATATTTGAGTTGTTCCACGTTTTGCTTCTCACAGCCTCTGTTTTTTCTTCTGTACATCGGATTGAAGTTGTTTTTTTTCTTGTTTTTATTGAATCCTTGACTTTTCCTGTTTCCAATTCCTCATGCAGATAACGGTTTTTAATCAGCGATAATAATTTTGGTTTGTTGGTTTTTTGACTTTTCTTAGGGGTCTCTTAGTCCATCAGATGTTTTTCCATTGCAAGATCTGCTTCCAACATCTCTGCATCAGTCAGATCTTCCGAAAAGGTCAATCTTTCTTCCTTCGTTAGTGATGTGTTGGATCTTTCTTCACTTGTTTTTAGATTGAGAGCTCCATTGGAATGATCAAATCTGTCAATTGTATGCTCCTTCTCCAGCTCTTCTTCCGTACCTTCCATTCGTATTTCTTTTTGCATCTTTTTATTTCTCATGTCAAACTGGTCTTCGTTCACCAAGTTTCCTGTGTCATTTCCCCTGTTGCTCTTGTTTGAGTTTGGTCTGTTATCCAACCCTCCGTGCGTCAGATTTTTTGGCGAGGATATTCTACTTTCTTCATGATTCATACCTTCATGAGTGTTGTTGGCCGTCTCCACAGGCTCTTCTAAGGCCACTGCCATTTCATTGTCTGTTGCCTGGTAATCTATAGATTCTTGAATTTCTTCTCGTTCGTGTGTTTTTTGTAGTTCGAGTTCCATACATCTACTTCTTGATTGCAGTTGTCCTCCATCTGTTCCTTTCAGTTGGTGACTTAAGGGTAATGCCATTTCAATATTTGTGTCTTTTTGTTGCTTTGCTTCTAGCTTCCCGTCTCTTGATTTGGTTTTGAGGCATGTGTTGGGTCTCTCTTTCATTTGCTTGTCTTCTGAAGCCATTAAAACCTTTTAATGTAGCTATGTTTCTTCACTGAGATTACAGTATATTGTTTTTTTTAAATATTTTATTTTTGGTTGTTGTTATTTTTGTTGTTTGACCGCGAGGCTTTTCTGACTTCCTCAGTGTGCTTCATTGTTTTATTTCACCTTTCAACCTTAAGGGCTCAAAGGGCAAGACCCTGCAGTCGCCCTTAGTTGTATTCCAATACGTTCCTTTATTTTCCGTACATTTGTGCTACGCAGATTGAGGCCGTAGGTTTCCTCTTGAAGTCACAGAAGGGTCTGTACAGAAGCCTCATTGGTATGTGGAACCTTATTGTTTTTTTTTGTAAGTGATATTTGGATCAGGCTTCAGACGTGTGTGGGGCTCAAAGGGACATACATCCCCGCAGTAACCTTTGAATGTCTACAATCGCCCTTTTCACTGTGCGTTTCTGAATCGCGCAAACTGTGTAGTTTCGTTTAGTCTTTTTCCAGGGTGTTTGTTGTTCCGTAGAAGGCGGGACTATTAACTATCAAACAAAGTTAATAGAACTCGCATCACATTTTTTGCTTTCAAGGGGCCGCTATCGGCTGTGGGCATTTTACAATGTTAGCTGTATGGTGCGTATGTCTGAAGTTTACAGATCCTATATTTAACAATCCTAGATTTCTGTGCTTTTTTCCCCCACACTGCTTCACACTCGCTTCTCCACTCACTGACTCTTTTTATTTTGTATTTCTGCTTTTGGCTAATACAAGCCTTTTCCATTACGAAACATTCAAATTAATAATGGCAATAAACATTATTCATCACAACGAAGCACTCTAAAAAACACACAATCTTGACACACATTTAAAACAAATATTAAAACAAGTAATTGATTCTAATAAAATACAGCCTTCGTAGGCTTTAATGAGCAGCCAACATTCAGGGTAGTGCCCCTTCTACGGTCAGTCTTGTTTTACCATTGTCCAAATTTGATAGGCCGCGGCCACCACCATCAGCAGTTCTGCAAAATAGAGCATGGACCAACACTGGTTAGGTTTGTAACCCCCAAACATTGACGTAAAATGCTCATAGCCCATTGCATACAACCTTTCTAATCCGGCACAGCAAGTCACAATATGTCTTCTGGTTCCTACCTCTACCCCACAAATTGGACATAATCTCAGCTCTCTGGGTTCCTTAATTCAGGCCCTGTAAACTCATGTAGAGGCAATATATTCAGCCCTAAGTAAAGAACAAATCAGCGTCGGGGTAGGCTCCAGTATTTAGTCAGGTAGATCCTGGGCTTACACCATAGAAAACTCTGAGTAGTGTTTACAAAGTGTCAGTGTGTCAATGGTCACAGCCCGATCACATAGCAACAAATGCTTCCTTAGTTCACATAGAAATGCCCCAGGTTCCAACATGTCCTTCACTTGGAGGCCAATGTCTACTAAATGACTAATAGCTATAATCTTCAGGTTGCGATATCCTAGATTACCCGGTATACATTTGCCATGTGCCCCCAATATCTGCAGGAAAGGATTCAACCTGACTCCAGACTCTCTGTCCAAAATCTTCATGTATAATCGGATGCACCTCATCTTCCAATGAGTAGCAATTAAGGTCAATCCCAGCTCTATTCTCAGGGCTTTGGCTGACACCGATTGTGGTACACCTACAAATAATTTCAAGCGCTATCCCTCTATGGTGTTCAGCCATTTAGTGTTAATACCCAACATAGCTTCACCACCATATAACAGGGTGGGGATGGCAGATGTGCTGAATACTTCAACAAGACCCTCAATAGACTCACCCCCTTGGTTCTAACAAAGTTCCTCCGCACCTGCCACTTACGAATTAGCTTATTGTCCACTGGGCCCTCAACCATGGTCCCCCAACCATGGTCTGAAAGGGGATCCCAGAAATGGGCAGCCCAAATAAATATACTTTTTAACTTGCTGCAGATTGGTGCCCTCTAGACCCCAACTCTATCTCAACCCCTGTTTTCCTCTTGTGCTGTACTTGTATAGTCTTGGTATTTTGTAGGTTAATCCTCATACAGTTTTCCTTTGAATACTGTGCCAGGGCATTTAAGGAGTTTTGCAGGCCCCACGGGGTGCAATCAAGTCAAACTATATAATCTGCGTAACCCATCCATGAGATGGGAACGCTCCACATGCGCGGCGGATGATTACCACATTTGGCCAGGCACGTCCCCATGTCCGCCATATAGAGGTTGAACAGCAGGGGTGCTGAAACGCACCCCTACTTCAACCTCTATTAGTGGCAATAATCACACCCTCCTGGGAGGTTCGGACTGTCACCAATTTATTGGCATAAAAAAGACATTTGAAATGCAGGAGTTAAGGATTAATCTTCCATAAAGCTAGTTTTTTCCACAAGTGATCCCGATCCACGGAATCAATTGCTGTTGTATAGTCGACAAAACACATATAGAGGGCTCCACCGGAGCCATAGTAGGCGTCAGCAAAACCCAGCTGCAAAGCTCACATGGCTAGCACCGTGGAGCACCCTCTCCTAAAGTCAAGTTGTTGAGGCTGTAGGATATGTTGCTTGTCTACCAACTCAGCCATAAGTTTTAACATTAAGGTAGCAAATACTTTACTGATGGAGTCAAGCATGGCTACTAATCGAAGGTTCAGTGGATCGTTATAAGGACAGATGTGTACAGATTACAATTGACAGTCGCCAACTTTGAGGAACGTTACCACTATCCAATATGTCTTTAAACATTAGATGTAAAACCTCTGCCCAAAACTGAGGGTTCTCCTTAAATAAGACGTATGGCAAGCCATCAGGGTCTGGGCGCTGGGACGATTTTAGTCCTTTGATGGTATTAGCGATATTAATGCTACTCATACTATCCCTTAAGTTCTCCTCAAGTTTTATTGGCTTGCTGGCCATTTGATTTAAGGCCCTCTCGCCCAATACGTTTCAGCAAAAATTAGCTCACAGTAGTGTTCGCTAACCCCAGACAGCACATCGGGGGATTTACCACCCATATAAGTGCAATAGAGGGAACAGAATTTCATTGTCATTGGTTTTAATGAGTTTAATAACTATTCTCTAGTTGGCCGCATAAGAACTGCTTTCACATTGTTTCAGGGAGATCTTAAGCCTGATATCAACAGCAGAAGTCTCCTTTGCCTTCTGACCGGGCATTAAAACTGAATTGCGTTTGATTTTAACTAACTCGTATCTTCTGGCTTTTTTTTATTTTCCATTTATCAACGCATCAAAATGCTTCACCCCCACATCCTTCTATAACATTGCATGACCAGGCCTTTTCCCAGAGCAACCGTAATAGCATCCGCAATTGACCATTGCACTTAGCATAGAGCTGTTGCGTCTTCCATGTCAGATTATTTATAATCTCACTAATCATTTGAATGTTTGCCTCAGACCAATTGACTCTATTGCCTTGTACTGAAGGCATTGCTCTACTCACTAGAGGAAGGTGTTGTGTGTGTAGATCAATGTTAAACCGAAACGTCAGTATAGCGTGGTCACTTAAAATGGTGAAATTGATCAAATATTCACAAAGTAGACCACATAACAATTTTGTGGTGAATATGCAGTTCAATTTAGAATTGGAATTACCCGACTGCCTCGTGGCTATATCCACAAGTGAAGAATCACCACTGGGTACCAGAGATTCCAAATGGAGTTTCAGCATGTTATCCACCCACACAGTAATTCAGTACCACGCTTTATCTGCTCGTATACATATGTAATGGCGACTTCAGATTTATTCCTTTAGTATGGATGGGTCCGCCTCCAATCTTTGGAGGTCCCAAGTTGTTAAACAATGCGCATTAAAATCCTTTGCCACCAATATTTCCCCTTCCTTGTGAAGATCTCACCAATTCACAATAGAGTTCTTAATGCACTCCCTCAGGCAACCTGTGTAGCTGCCATCATGTGGGTCGTAGATGTTTATTCATATTCCTTGCAGGGTCGTTGGCTATGGTAACCACCATCCAATGAGAGGGCTTCCCATCCATACATACCCGTAGGCCTCCAACCCTGAGCATATCCCGATGCAGAGCCCACCTTTCATGCATCCTCTAACACTGGAAAGTGCATTATTGTGGGAATAAGACCCGAGGCGGTGGGCCAATAATGCCCCAGGTAATGCCTCCGGGGCCGTAGTTAAACAAAGCTCCGGGGCTGTTACCGTGGGCGGCATTGGCCCGCCGCCGAGGGTCTTATTGCCATTAGTACCCCAGCCCGTTAGACTGGGGTACTAATGGCATTTTTTTTTCTGTTTTGCGCGTTTTGAAACAGAAAAAAATATAATAAAAAAGTGGAAAAAAATGGCCGCCGGGAAAGGGAAAACGTAGTACATTTACCCTTTCCATGGTGGCCATCGGGAGCGGACGCGCTGGGAACAGAAGTTTTTACAGTGCGTTCGCTCCCAAGGCAAGAAGAAAAAAGAAGGTAAGTGGGGTTGGGAGGGCCGAAGGGAGGGGAAGGGAAACAAAAAAAAACATACTGCGGTCTCCGGCGGGGGACGATGGAGGTTTCCATCAACCCCTGCCGGAGACCAAGGGAGAGAAGGTAAGTGGGGTGGGGAGGGCAGGGAGGTGGGAGGAGGGAGGAAAGGGGGAAAAATAATAATAATTGTCTTACCTGAGTCCCTGGCGGGGGACGAATGCAGCCTCCAGCCATGGGGAGGCTCGGAGTGGGGATTGCCCGATTTCAAGCCTCCTCATTGGCGGGGGGTTGCCACACCCACGCCGGGAACAGAGTACCCGGCACGCACGGCGTACAAGGGAATACCGTGTGGTATGGCTCGTAAAAGAGCCAATCACCACGTTGTATTCCCGGTGCGCTGTGCGTGCCGGGTACTGATGTTAAAAACCCTATACCCATCCAGTATAATATCTGTGGTTAACCATGTTTCTTGTAACAGAAAAAGATCCACTGTAGTCAGGGCCACAATACTGTCTATATTGGTGGCAAATGAGTTATGGCCTGAGTATTCCACACCAACATGTGCAGTACCTACCAATCACCCCCTTTCAATATTGACCTGCTACTAATACCGGTTGCCAAGCTGCCATGCCACTCGGCTCCCCTCCATACGTTTGCTTTCCTTGCGCTCCATGAGCAGTGAAGTCCTTTAGGTGGTTTTGCCCTATGTTACCAACTTCCTCCATGTGGCATTTATTTCCCATTGATTCACTCTTCAACCCACCGCTCTTGTTGGTCTGAATCTCATAGCCCAAATGATGTATTTCCGAGGCTGCCACCATAACCCTTTCTACTCCCGCCAGGGAAACAAAGGTCACAATGGCCCAATTCATCATACTATACATGGTGGGCAAGGCCACTGATTCTGTGTCCCAGCTATGTCTCAGGAACTTAAAATTTGAAGGCCCTTAATTTGCTGAAAGTATCATTAAATTCTTTCCGATCAGATACTGCAGCATCTCTCAACATGTAGCTTGGAACAACCAATGAAATAATCACTACAAAATACTACTGTGATTAGAGAAAAATTTCACAATTATAAGCTACCTGTGTAACTGCGGCTATAATAAACAGCGTCTTGTTGGCTTGCTGATAGCCACAAGTATAAACAACCCGCTATAGACACGCATATACCTGCATCTGACATGACAGGTTTTACCATGGCTAGAGCATCCCGCCAAAATGCACAACCTCCCATTGGCACATTACATAGCCGCAGGAATAACAAAGATCATGAACGGAGTGTATGTGCCTCATAAAAAATATAATGTGCATAAAAAAAAGGAACTCAAGGGAGCATCAAGGGGGGATGGGGCACTTCACAAGTCTAGGATGGGGGAGGGGAGACAAATAGGGTCCTGGATGTGTGTACAGAGGAAAAATACCAATTTTTTAAGCTTTTTTGTTTACCCACAGCTACATGGTAGGGCACCGATTATAACCGCAGCTATACTAAACATTTTAAATAAGGAACTTGTTTTGACACACACTGTATAAAATGGATAACATAAAGGTTATTTATCCATTTATACAGTCTGTATTGACTTCCTATTTCTATAACTGAAAGATGGCCTTGGTTTAATTGGGCCATAGAATTGTCACTTCCACAATGACAATGTCCTATTAGCTCAATAGCTAAAGATGAGGTGCCGTATTGGCTGCTTGTCACTGTACAAATAGTACAGAACCAATCAAAAATAAAACAAGGATAATCCCACCTTCTTTGTGATGGTAACATGTATTAGTTTTTCATAATAAGAAAACAGGAGAGTATTTTTGGGAGAATTACAATATGGAAAATGATCAGTAATGGTTAAGGGAGAATTTCCCCACAGAGGAACTAATAACAAAGGAGGCTGCTGAGGTTCAGCCACCAGAAGAACAATCAAGCTGTTCAGGAGTATGTGAGTTTATTTCACTTGGGTTTCTAATTTAGCAACAGGTGTTGCATATCCCAAGTAATAAAGTTCAGTAATAGAAATCCTTGTGGTTTTAGGTGTGCCTTTGTGTGATAACTAACATAGTACATAACGTGAAATAGTTGAGTGAAGTATCTATATTCATGTTCTGTAATATATGTATAAGTAAGACATGTACTTTAAAATCAATTATGTATGTAATGGTTTTATGATATTTTCTAAATATTTTTTGACAGTTGAAGAAGTCATAGTGGTGATGAAAAGGATTATTTGGCAGACAGAGGGACACTTGCCCTCTAAAGAAATAAAACAATCCTTAATAAACATTATGGATTTTAACAAACGATTCAAGAGGACTTAGGCAATATACAAAAAGACATTGTGGGCCGCAACAGAAAGGTAGACACAGCGATTATCGACAATCTACACCAACAAATCGTGGAAGCTGCCTCTAACAGGAGCAAATCCCGCTTTGAAGTAGTAAAGCATTGCAGCAAACCCTCAGCCGACACTGAGGTACCAGCAACTCCGAATAAATACAACATAACTAACACATTTGTTATTGAAAAAATAGACAAAATCCGAGAGACCATCAAATCAACCTCTCACAGCATGAGCATCCCTTACACCCTGGCACACCCACTGTCCCTCTGGACTGAATCCTCTCCTCTCTGTCCCCCTAATTTCCTAAAAATGTCTTCCTTCTTCAAATGTATTTCTTAATCTGATTGATATAATTCCAGCCTCAATCATTAATCAATTGATGAGCCCGGCACTAAATGCGCCCTTCAACATCATCAATGCCTGCCTCGCGGAAGGATCATTCCTGGTCAGCCTCAAGACTGGTCTCATACGACATCTTTTGAAAAAACCAACCCTTGATCTAGACGACCTGGCCAACTACCGACCCATTATGAACCTCCCATTTATTGGCAAAATCTTGCAGAAAGTAGTTGCTACGCAGCGACTCGCCTGCATCAAACCACTCCACCTCCGAAACGACTATCTGTCATGGTTCCGCCCAAAGTATAGCATCGAGACAGCCACCATTCAGGTGGTGGATGATGCTCTCCAAATCATGGATAAGGGCAATGCATGCCTGCTCGTTCTTCTTGACCTCTCGCTGCATTTGACCCCGTCGAACAAAGCATCCTTCTCTCCCTTCTTGCTGACATAATGGAATTCTCTGGCACTGTCCTGAATTGGTTTAACTCCTACCTCTCAGGCAGACACTTGGCTCTCCAGATGAATGTGTTGCATTCTAACCGACTCCAGGTCTCCTGCAGAGTTTCCCAAGGCTCCATCCTCTCACCAATCCTTTTTAACCTTTACATACAGCCTATGGGCACTCTCCTCAAAAATCCCAATATAGCCTTCCAGCAATACTCAGATGATACTCAGTTGTACATGAGAGTAAATAATGTGAATGACATGATTCGTTTCCGCGATTACCTAGCCATCATCCTGTCCTAAATGTCGACTGCCTGCCTCAAACTAAACCCTTCCAAGACTGAATTTGTCCTCATCGGTCCACACACTACAAAAAACGTGTCCAACAATGGCTCAATGATATGCGCCTAGAAGGATTTGATCCACAACTCTCATACTCGGCAAAATCCTTGGACTTCACCATGGACAGCAATCCGGTGCAAGTGCAAAGTTTGCACGGTATTAGCACCAGGGCAAAATTTGCCCTATTTTTAAAAACACTGGGACAGGATAAAAAACAATTGCTCCTCGACACGTGCAGTTTGGCATATTAAAAGCAATAGGGCAAAAATTGCCCTAGTGCAAAAAAAGATGCATTTTCACTACATGGTTGCACCAGAGCAAAGTTTGCCCTAGTGCTAATACGGAATGGTATTAGCACTAGTGCAAACTTTGCCCTGATGCAAAAATGCATCAAAAATCTATCTTTTTAGCACTAGAGCAATTTTAGCCCTGGTGCTTTTAATATATATATATATTATTGTATTAAAATGTTTTGTTTGATTTTACAAACTTTTCATTTTTTTATTCACAGTTACGAAACATTTCTAAAAAGGAACACTATATCACTTCATTTCACTTGTTCAAGTTACTTTCTTCGCTGATTGCTGACCAGAATTTGATTTTTGTGAAGATTAGTCGTTTGTCTTGTCCTCTTAATAAATTGTCCCATCTTTCTCGCGTTGTCTGTTGTTTGTGAGATATCCCAAAAAAGTCTCCATGTAGGGCCCTTTTTTCTTTCAGTGCCGGACAGATCATGATCAGATGAAAAAGAGTTTCAGGGATATTTGACAATTTCCAGAAGCGGTAATCAGCAATATGTGTCATAGTTAAATACTCCCGAGTTGGTAAAATATTAAACCGAAAAAAAAGAAACAGATCGCGGATGCTGAGGTCCGGAAAAAAGTTCATGTAGCTTGGCAGTTTGTGAAGGGCCCTTATTTCAGTTTCGCACTTAAGGTGACGTTTATATTTGTTTTGTTCATCCACGGTTTTGATCCATTCGTTGGTCTGTACTTTTCGTTTCGCATACTGGGGTCTGTTAATCAACATTTCTTGAGAAATTTCTTCTGTGAGCATTTTCTGTTTGATCTCAGTAGTCCACTTTGAAAGGGCTGTTATTTGAAACGCTAGTTTCTTTTCTTTGAGAATTTCCAACGCTGGGATTTTGTCTTGGGAAATAATGTTTCTGAGAAGATCCATTCACTTCCATATAACTATGGATTCATTGGATTGAATAGCTCATTCGTAATGAATTCTTGGCATTGGTAATGCTCTCAGGAGAGATAATGTTTTCCTCCAAAATAGATAAAGGAAAGGAATAAGTGGGCACCACTTTGTATGATGATTCTTGAAATGAAGTAACAAAGTAAACAGAAGAATAAAGCTTCTAAAAAAATACTTTTAGGGAGCTGGCTGTGAAGAGTCTGGAGACACCGTGACTCGAAAAGTAACAGTGAAGGAAAAGACTAAGTATGGCCAACTTAGTCACACAGCCGTTCTCCGTTATACCCAAAACAACGGGTTATGAAATTAAAAAGACTTTCTTCAAAATATTCCTGTATATAGGTAAACGTGCTTGTATCCAATTTCAAAAATGATAGTCAAAAAGAATCCAAGTCAGAAATAAATTAAATAATAATTTATCAAAAGATCATTGATAAGAGCACAACACTAATGGAATCTTAGTGAGGCTGCAGCTACACATCCCATGTTAGGTATGGACTTAATATGCCAATGCATTTCGGAGTATGCAAACTCCTTCATCAGGGCAAGTCTGTATTGAAATAATGTGAACACACAACATAAAAACACATGCATAAATCAATAAAGAAAATGTAAACACATACCAGAGTGTAGAATGTTCATATGAGCGTTGGAATATATGTTTGGAAATAAACAACAAAATAGATGCAGTAAGGAACAAGTAAATCAACAACATAATAAGGCTAAAGGAGTGAAAAACAAATAACAAATGGTACCTCTATACCGGTGTGTAGCCAGTGTAGCTTTTTTTAGGAGTGTCAGGCTGTCAGTAACACCCGTGGTCCAATAAAGGACAGCGGTCACAACGGCTTTCTAAAAGCATGAAAGTTAGAATAATCAGAGGGCTACATGTGTTTAAGTGAAGCAGTTTATCTATTACAATCTAAAATGCAAAGATACCTGTAAACACAGCACGGCCGTGAGACAAGCCGTCTGAACGCTGCAGTGCATGGCCGTATTGTGATGTTCCCAGGAAACGGCTTATTTACATAACCACGTGCCCGCATCGCGTCTATAAGACGGCGCGATGCCTGTGACTTTCAAATAGCTATGCTATCTCGATTTGTAAGTCCCCAGGGTGTAAACTAAGTAATTATATAGTCTAATGGTGGTCAAGTACCAATTCTAGGGTGCATAATGTTTAAAATAAAATTATAGAATCAGCATAGAAATGAAAAAAAAATACTCAGTGAAAACAGCTATGTTGTTTACATACAAAATGGCAAATATAAACAGAATCAACAAAAATAAATCAAATCTGCCGCTAATGGTGGCATTGAAAACAATGCAACCTTGGGTCCCAGACTGGACATCCGGGAGGCACGGCAGCAAAGTGTATACATCTATGTAAATATAAATCAACCAATTTAGCAGATTTAGAGCGACATGAAAATTTCTCAATCAGGGAAACAAACATAAATATTATATGTCAACTGGAAACCCAGGCATCAAATACAGAAAAAAACAACTTCTAAAGCAGATGAAATAGCACAAGACAGTGGAATACTGTCATACGTAAAGCATGATGTCCATGTACAACAAATCTGAGGTTCAAGGGAAATTCTATAGAGTATACTGAACCTTCAATATTGGTTGCCACGGAATCACTATGTCATAGTTAAATGTAGCAATGATAGTTAATCTCTTCATTGAGTCCATGAGGAGATAAACTACCAAGTTTATCTATCCAAAAGGTTTCTCTCCTATTAAGCCGCAGTCCAAGGACCTCATGTGGATTTTTCTTGCTCAATACCTCTAAGATCAAAAACTTAATTTGGGTTAGGTTATGTCTATTTTCGATCCAGTGGCGGGCCACTGCTGAATTCGAATTGCAGTTCCGGATACAAGAACGATGTTCATTCCAACGTACTTTCGCTGCTCTTGTGGACTGACCTACATAGTACATCCCGCAGGGACACTTGATACCATATATAATGTTCGTGCTATCGCAAGTTCCAAATGTTTTCAACAGGATTTTTTTACCTGTACGGGGATGGTGTATTGTGTTCCCTTTCAATATTAAATTACAGTTGGCACAATGAAGACAAGGATATGTCCCTGTGCGTTGGTTAACAGGTTCATTCAATCTCGGGCGTGTATGTGCCAGTTCATCTCGCAAATTTCTGCTCCTTTGATATGCAAAAACTGGAAGTTGGTCAAAGAGATTCTGTACTCTTGTATCATTTCTGAGGATGTTCCAATGTTTCTTAATTGCATTTTTAATTTTATTGCTCTGTACAGAAAATTTTGAGACGTATACTGGTGATTTCAATTCCCTTGGCAATTTGACAGTGTCCGATAACAAAGTGCTGCGATCACATGCATTCACTCTCTGGGATGCAGCATCTAGTTCTGATGATTTGTAGCCACGACATAAAACATTTTCTTTCATCAATAATTGTTGGGCTAGACAGTCTTCGGGATCACTCACTATTCTTTTCACACGCAGTAATTGACTGTATGGCAGATTTCTCAGGAGACTAGGTTGATGGAAACTCAATCTGTGCAATAGATTATTGCAATCAGTAGGTTTGCGGAAAAGTGTAGTCTTGTAACCAGTATCACTCTTGAGTATTTGAATATCCAGAAATGTAATCCTGTCTTTGGATGTTTTGCTGGTAAACTGGATCCGCTGGTCAATACTATTCAAATAATTTAAAAAAGCATCAAAAGTAGCTTCTGTGTTCGTCCAAATTCCAAAAACATCATCTATATAACATACCCATAGATGTATGTGCTTGTTCCAAACTGGCTTACGAAGTACATTGTCCATTTCAAATGTGTGCATAAAACAATTTGCATAGGACGGTGCCATAGTCGCACCCATGGATGTTCCGGAAACCTGTAGGAAGAATTTATTGTGAAATTGAAAGTATGAGTTTTCTGCTACAAACTGGAGAAGAGCCATTATGAATTATTTTTGTGCACAGACCTCAGGTGACTCCAACAAAAGCCATTCTACTGATTCCATTCCCAAATCATGAGGTATCGATGTGTATAAACTTTTGACATCAATCGTGAATAGCAAGTATTCTGGTTGAAAAGTGGCAGTATTCAGCGTTTGTAGAAAGTGTGTAGTGTCCTTGAGATAAGTGAAAGTCTTTTGAATCAAAGGTTGGAGAAAAAAGTCAATGTACACACCTAGTGGTTGATTTATGCTATTCATACCAGCAACAATGGGTCTTCCTGGTGGTCTGACTGTGTCTTTATGTATCTTAGGTAGTGTATAAAAATTCTGGATTCTTGGGTGATTATTGTATAGAAATTTACGAGTGTGTTCATTGATCTATTCAAGTTCCATAGCCTTGTCAAGTAGGACTTCAAGATTTTGTTTAATGGACACTTTGGGATCTTGATCCAAAGGTGCATATATGGTGTAATCCTGTAATTGCCTGTTACATTCAGCTTCATAATCAATGGTGTTCATGATCACCAGCGCACCTCCTTTGTCAGCAGGTCGTATTGTGATGTTCTTGTCACAGTAAAGATTCCTAATAGTTTTCATTTCATGGGGTTTGAGGTTCTTATGTGGTGAAGTCTTGTAGCTGATGCGTTCAAGATCCCTGGTCACTAATTTCTGAAAAATGTCAATAGATTGTACAGAAATAGGAGGTATAAAGCCACTCTTGGCTCTAAATTCTTGAAAATCTGGTGCATCCGATGTTTTTTCATGGATTTCTAACTCATCAAAGAAAACTTTTAATTTCAATTTCCTCACAAATTTGTATAATTCAATTTTGGTGTCAAACAATGTAGTACTGTACGTCGGTACAAAACTCAAGCCTTTCTGTAGTATGTCTTCTTCCATCTTATTTGAGGTCCTGTGGGAAATATTAATAACTAAGTTTTCTTCTTTTCGTGTTTGTGGTTTGTTTCTGGGGTTTCCTCCTCCCCCGGCGGGTTCTTTTGTTCTTGCGCCTAAAAAAGCTGAAGTTGTAGGTGTTTGTGTGGATGGAGCCCTCATGTGGCTAGAATCGCTGTCCTGTGGCTGATCTTCTTGGGTATCGGAATCTTTTTGTGCTTCTGAGTCTGAGCTCGATGTGTTGTCCGAAGGGTGTTTATATGGCCTTTTAGGAGCTAGAGATCCGTATTTCTCCATCCATGTATATACCTCCTCATTTATGTAATCGTAGGTATCTCTTTTGAACTTTTTTACTTTCTTCTGCTCAAGTTCAGTTTTATACTCTTCTAGTTTAATGTTAATGTCTGCTAGAATAATAGCATATTCTTCTTTGCCCAAAGAGTCTACCAGTTCTTTCTCAATTTCTTTGATCTCAATGTTGAGGGAGACCAAATTCTTGGATAATTCTTGTATCGTTAACAGAATTAGGTCAAGACTGCACTTGTTCAAAATGGCTTCCCATCTGCGCACAAATTCTTTACTTTCTTTACACAGCGTGGGGCGCAATTGGATTCGCAAGCCTCTGGGAATTTGTTGGTTCTTAAAATAACGTCCCAATGTAATAGCGTGAAGCTTTCGATTAATTTCTTTACGTATTAAGTATTCAAGTTGTTTAATCCGTTTGGCCGGATCTTTGGTCGTAGTCGCATGTGTGCCAATGGTGGTTTCACTAATAAGTTCAAGTATGGCAGCTGCCTCCTCGTTGGAAACCCCTAGGGTATCTGCACATTTATTTGATAGTCCTTCGATATCCTCAAAGGACATGTTTGTTTCTTATGGTTCTGAAAATTAATAGTAACGAAAGAGTTTGTCAACAAATGTACATAGGGTGTGTGCCTCCACTTGTGTGTGTCTTCGCAAAGGGCGGAGCAATGATAAAGGAAAGGAATAAGTGGCACCACTTTGTATGATGATTCTTGAAATGAAGTAACAAAGTAAACAGAAGAATAAAGCTTCTCAAAAAATACTTTTAGGGAGCTGGCTGTGAAGAGTCTGGAGACACGCTGACTCGAAAAGTAACAGTGAAGGAAAAGACTAAGTATGGCCAACTTAGTCACACAGCCGCTCTCCGTTATACCCAAAACAACGGGTTAAGAAGTTAAATAGACTTTCTTCAAAATATTCCTGTATATAGGTAAACGTGCTTGTATCCAATTTCAAAAATGATAGTCAAAAAGAATCCAAGTCAGAAATAAATTCAATAATAATTTATCAAAAGATCATTGATAAGAGCACAACACTAATGGAATATTAGTGAGGCTGCAGCTACACATCACATGTTAGGTATGGACTTAATATGCCACTGCATTTCGGAGAATGCAAACTCCTTCATCAGGGCAAGTCTGTATTGAAATAATGTGAACACACAACATAAAAACACATGCATAAATCAATAATGAAAATGTAAACACATACCAGAGTGTAGAATGTTCATATGAGCGTTGGAATATATGTTTGGAAATAAACAACAAAATAAATGCAGTAAGGAACAAGTAAATCAACAACATAATAAGGCTAAAGGAGTGAAAAACAAATAACAAATGGTACCTCTATACCGGTGTGTAGCCAGTGTAGCTTTTTTTAGGAGTGTCAGGCTGTAAGTAACACCCGTGGTCCAATAAAGGACAGCGGTCACAACGGCTTTCTAAAAGCATGAAAGTTAGAGTAATCAGAGGGCTACATGTGTTTAAGTGAAGCAGTTTATCTATTACAATCTAAAATGCAAAGATACCTGTAAACGCAGGACAGCCGTGAGACAAGCCGTCTGAACGCTGCAGTGCATCGCCGTATTATGGTGTTGCTAGGAAACGGGTTATTTACATAACCACGTGACCGCATCGCTTCTATTAGACGGCGCGATGCGTGTGACTTTCAAATAGCTATGCTATCTCGATTTGTAAGTCCCCAAGGTGTAAACTAAGTAAACTAAGTAATTATATAGTCTAATGTTGGTCAAGTACTAATTCTAGGGTGCATAATGTCTAAAATAAAATTATAGAATCAGCATAGAAATGAAATTGTTTACATACAAAATGGCAAATATAAACAGAATCCCACATTTTTATACACTACCTAAGATACATAAAGACACAGTCAGACCACCAGGAAGACCCAGTGTTGCTGGTATGAATAGCATATATCAACCACTAGGTGTGTACATTGACTTTTTTCTCCAACCTTTGATTCAAAAGACTTTCACTTATATCAAGGACACTACACACTTTCTACAAAGGCTGAATACTGCCACTTTTCAACCAGAATACTTACTATTCACGATTGATGTCAAAAGTTTATACACATCGATACCTCATGATTTGGGAATGGAATCAGTAGAATGGCTTTTGTTGGAGTCACCTGAGGTCCGTGCACAAAAATAATTCATAATGGCTCTTCTCCAGTTTGTAGCAGAAAACTCATACTTTCAATTTCACAATAAATTCTTCCTACAGGTTTCTGGAACATCCATGGGTGCGACTATGGCACCGTCCTATGCAAATTGTTTTATGCACAAATTTGAAATGGACAACGTACTTCATAAGCCAGATTGGAACAAGGACATACATCTATGGGTACGTTATATAGATGATGTTTTTGGAATTTGGACGAACACAGAAGCTACTTTTGATGCTTTTTTAAATTATTTGAATAGTATTGACCAGCGGATCCAGTTTACCAGCACAACATCCAAAGACAGGATTACATTTCTGGATGTTCAAATACTCAAGAGTGATACTGGTTACAAGACTACACTTTTCCGCAAACCTACTGATCGCAATAATCTATTGCACAGATTGAGTTTCCATCAACCTAGTCTCCTGAGAAATCTGCCATACAGTCAATTACTGCGTGTGAAAAGAATAGTGAGTGATCCCAAAGACTGTCTAGCCCAACAATTATTGATGAAAGAAAATGTTTTATGTCGTGGCTACAAATCATCAGAACTAGATGCTGCATCCCAGAGAGTGAATGCATGTGATCGCAGCACTTTGTTATCGGACACTGTTAAATTGCCAAGGGAATTGAAATCACCAGTATACGTCTCAAAATTTTCTGTACAGAGCAATAAAATTAAAAATGCAATTAAGAAACATTGGAACATCCTCAGAAATGACACAAGAGTACAGAATCTGTTTGACCAACTTCCAGTTTTTGCATATCAAAGGAGCAGAAATTTGCGAGATGAACTGGTACATACACGCCCGAGATTGAAAGAACCTGTTACCCAACGCACGGGGACATATCCTTGTCTTCATTGTGCCAACTGTAATTTAATATTGAAAGGGAACACAATACACCATCCCCGTACAGGTCAAAAAATCCTGTTGAAAACATTTGGAACTTGCGATAGCACGAACATTATATATGGTATCAATTGTCCCTGCAGGAAGTACTATGTAGGTCAGTCCACAAGAGCAGCGAAAGTACGTTGGAATGAACATCGTTCTTGTATCCGGAACTGCAATTCGAATTCAGCGGTGGCCCGCCACTGGATCGAAAATAGACATAACCTAACCCAAATTAAGTTTTTGATCTTAGAGGTATTGAGCAAGAAAAATCCACATGAGGACCTTGGACTGCGGCTTAATAGGAGAGAAACCTTTTGGATAGATAAACTTGGTAGTTTATCTCCTCATGGACTCAATGAAGAGATTAACTATCATTGCTACATTTAACTATGACATAGTGATTCAGTGGCAACCAATATTGAAGGTTCAGTATACTCTATAGACTTTCCCTTGACCCTCAGATTTGTTGTACATGGACATCGTGCTTTACGTATGACAGTATTCCACTGTCTTGTGCTATTTCATCTGCTTTAGAAGTTGTTTTTTTCTGTATTTGATGCCTGGGTTTCCAGGTGACATATAATATTTATGTTTGTTTCCCTGATTGAGAAATTTTCATGTCGCTCTAAATCTGCTAAATTGGTTGATTTATATTTACATAGATGTATACACTTTGCTGCCGTGCCTCCCGGATGTCCAGTCTGGGACCCAAGGTGGCATTGTTTTCAATGCCACCATTAGCGGCAGATTTGATTTATTTTTGTTGATTCTGTTTATATTTGCCATTTTGTATGTAAACAACATAGCTGTTTTCAATGAGTATTTTTTTCATTTCTATGCTGATTGTATAATTTTATTTTAGACATTATGCACCCTAGAATTAGTACTTGACCACCATTAGACTATATAATTACTTAGTTTACACCTTGGGGACTTACAAATCGAGATAGCATAGCTATTTGAAAGTCACACGCATCGCGCCGTCTTATAGATGCGATGCGGTCACGTGGTTATATAAATAACCCGTTTCCTAGCAACACCACAATACGGCGATGCACTGCAGCGTTCAGACGGCTAGTCTCACGGCCGTGCTGCGTTTACAGGTATCTTTGCATTTTAGATTGTGATAAACTGCTTCACTTAAACACATGCAGCCCTCTGATTACTCTAACTTTCATGCTTTTAGAAAGCCGTTGTGACCGCTGTCCTTTATTGGACCACGGGTGTTACTGACAGCCTGACACTCCTAAAAAAAGCTACACTGGCTACACACCGGTATAGAGGTACCATTTGTTATTTGTTTTTCACTCCGTTAGCCTTATTATGTTGTTGATTTACTTGTTCCTTACTGCATCTATTGTGTTGTTTATTTCCAAACATATATTCCAACGCTCATATGAACATTCTACACTCTGGTATGTGTTTACATTTTCTTTATTGATTTATGCATGTGTTTTCATGTTGTGTGTTCACATTATTTCAATACAGACTTGCCCTGATGAAGGAGTTTGCATACTCCGAAATGCATTGGCATATTTAGTCCATACCTAACATGTGATGCGTAGCTGCAGCCTCACTAAGATTCCATTAGTGTTGTGCTCTTATCAATGATCTTTTGATAAATTATTATTGAATTTATTTCTGACTTGGATTCTTTTTGACTATCATTTTTGAAATTGGATACAAGCACGTTTACCTATATACAAGAATATTTTGAAGAAAGTCTTTTTAACTTCATAACCCGTTGTTTTGGGTATAACGGAGAACGGCTGTGTGACTAAGTTGGCCATACTAAGTCTTTTCCTTCACTGTTACTCCAAAATAGAGCCTCGTGACGGGACCAATTTAGTGTTTGCTGATTGATCAGTGATTCACTGGCATATGTCAAGATCAGAATTACTTTTTGCTTATAGAGAGCAATTGTTGCTTTTATTGAATACTTTCCGAATTTTCGATGAAAAAAGCGACCTTGCCTTGCAAGAGATCTGACTATTCCCTCAATATGGTCTTTCCATTCTTGTTCATTTAAGGAGGGATTAATCATTACTCCCAGGTATTTAATTTCCCTGGTTATCACGATCTGTTCCGTTTTTAGGTGTATTTTTAAAGTATGTTGGGTTTTTTCTTTTTTTAGAGGAAAGTTTCATTACCTTAGTTTTATTGATGTTTATCAACAACTCATTTTCCATCATGTAGGTTTGTGCTTTGTCTGAAGTTTTTTTGTAGACCTGATATCTAGGATGATGATATCATTGGCATAGATTAGAGTTTGAATTGGCTCA
Source organism: Ambystoma mexicanum (assembly GCF_040938575.1). Taxonomy (NCBI): domain Eukaryota; kingdom Metazoa; phylum Chordata; class Amphibia; order Caudata; family Ambystomatidae; genus Ambystoma; species Ambystoma mexicanum. Next base: position 1,535,292,708 of record NC_090937.1, read on the forward strand.
TTATTGATCTTTGGAGGAATAGCCGCTGTATTTTGGATCCGTTCTCCGAAGTTGCAGGTGTACAGATTGTATAGACAGGCTGCCAAGGGCCACCCTTGCTTCAAGCCGTTCCAGGTGGAAATTGGCTTTGTCACCATACTGTCATTGGTTAACCGGACTTTGACAGAGGTATTAGAATAAAATTGTTTTATCGGGTTCAGGATCTAGAGTGGACAACCCCATGATGTTAGTTTGGTCCAACGTTTTTGTCTGTTGACAGAGTCGAAAGACATCTTTAAATTTATAAAGATGGCATACACCTGTCGGTTCTTGGTTATTGCTTCATATTTTAACATGTTCAGTAGTAATAGGTTCGCATTAGTTCCTATTTTCTTGACAAAACCAGTTTGTCTTTTTTCCTGCTTCCTGTTTTCCTCTGCCCAGATGTTAAGCTTCTTTTCAAGGTAGCCAGCAAACAGTTTCCCTAGGTGATCTAGCAGCGCTATAGGTCTGTAGTTTACTGGATTATTACGGTCTCCAGCTTTGAAAATTGGTTTCAGAATAGCCAGTGTCCAGGTACAAGGGATTTCCTTTGTCTTTCCAATGAGATGAAGCAGTTGAGTGAAGAAAATCGCCCATTCATCTGGAGCTGCTTTCAGATCAGCATTTGATAGTCCATCGGGACCAGGGGCTCGAGAAGCGTTCAGGGCCATGATGGTATATCTCACCTCTTCGATCTCCCAGGTGATATTCCAAGGACCGTCTTCTTTCTCCAATTCGGTTGTCAGGATGTCGATGGTTGACTTATAGAGCGTTGTGAAGTGGTTAATCCATGTCTGTGCTTCAACTTCTTGATTCATATGAGAAGCTTTCTGTGCATCATTCAACAAAGACCACAGTTGTGTCGTATTTTTCTGTTTGAGCGCAGCTAACATCGCTTCTGCATCATTTTGTTGCATCATGGCTTTGATTCCTTTGATTGAATTCGAATATTTCTGTTTTTCTTTTTTTATGTTAATTTCGAAGTCAGGTTCTTTCTTTTTTTTTTGTTGCCATATTTGTTTTTGAAGAGATTTTGTCTTCAGTCTGATTTCTGAATTAAACTGATGCATATGATTATGTTCTGTTGTGTTGTTGATCCTAGACCGTGGTTGGTGGTATTTTTCTAGGACCCTGCCATAATTCAATTTTGGTTGATCATGAAGTGACAACCCTTCAAAAGTTGATATTATGTCAGATATCTGGTGACTTTTGATTCAGAGTTTATTCAAACCATTATTGAGTTCAAGAGCTGGTAAAGTTATTCACAGATTCTTCAATCTTACTGTGTCCCATGAAATTGATATTTGGTGGTGGTCACTGGTGGACTGCGGAACATTAGCAGTTGAAGTAATTAAGTTCCGTATGCCTTCTGAAACAAAGATGTAGTCAAATATAGATGCTGATTTTTCTCGTGACCAGGTTGGAAGAGGCAGACCTTTGCTATTCAATGGAAGGTCGATCAAGGATATATTACGAATGGTTAGTTCTTTTACCCAGTTTCTGGCTCTGGAGAACAATGCCTGAGAATCACATTGTAGTCCTTCTTTACTGAATCGGTGGATGTTAAAGTCTCCGGCAATGATGTATTCTACTTGGTTGTTCGAGTAAGCTATAGTATCAATTTCATCGGATATTGAATCAATACATTTGTCATCATTCATTGCAGTCAGGTTCCAGTAGATGTTAAAAATGGTTAAATATGTGGTTTCTGAGAATTGATCTGAATCATTAGTGAATGTTGGTATACGTATGGTGATGTATTGAGCCCAGGAATGGATATTCTTCCTTGATAATATGGCCCATGAGGGGATAATTTTCATTAGGATAATCATTCCTGACGCAGGTCTGCCTTGTTGAGAGATAATTGCGGGATTCATCAAAGTTATAATCCTTCACATATTACATTCTTTCATTCAACCAGGTTTCCTGCAAACAGATAATGTCTGCGTCTGCAAGAGCAGCTGATCATTCATCAAAGAGGTGTTTATATCCTCTAGTGTTCCAAGAGCATTGGGATGTTTTACTCGATTGAGCAGTTATACCTGTTGATTGTTATAAATATGTTTTCCTACACGGACCTCTTTGTTGACCTTGCCTAATAGATGTTGTTTTGCATTGGGGGGTCCATTGGAGGTCACGCCATATTTATTTTCTATTCATGGTATCATATGTGTGTATCTGTAGGGTTCTTCTGCTGGTATCTCTAGGCTTTGAAGCCGTGGTGTTTGAATTCTTCTCATTGTCATGAGTCGATGATTGCTTCATCAGTTTGTTACGATGATATGAGGCAAATGTCGCTGATTTGGTGGTAAGTTTTTTTTCAGCCATTAGTCTGGATACAAAGATCTCTTCAGCATCAAAACCCAGCGTCGCTTATTGAGACTTGGTGGATAGGACATGCTGCATTATTTCTTCACTGTAAAATTCGATGTGTGCTGTTTCCATCTGTCGTTTGTTGGGAAAATGAAGCACCTCAATATCACGGGAACCAATCTGGGCCAGTTGCGGGACGGCATTAAGTAAACGCAGAATATTGGCTCTATTCAAGGTTACAGGGTCCTCAGAGTTTGTCACGGTTGGAGTTGAAGCAACTCTGAATGCAAAGGATGTTTTCATTGGATTAAGAAAGGTTGGTCTGATAAGTGGTGGATCTGTTTGATCAGATGGAATAGCATTTTTCTTAGGCCTCTTTCGTGTTTCTGGAGATGACCAAGATTCATCATTTGACACCACTGAGTATCCCAATGAGAAACCGCCTGCTGGGTACTGATTGATTGGACTCATCTGCTTTTAATATGCACTTGTCGAGGTGCAATGGTTTTTAAATGTGTCCCAGTATTTTGAAAAATAGGGCAAACTTTGCCCTACTGCAAGTACCGTGTAAACCTTGCACATGCACCGGTGCAAAGTTTCTGTAATCTGGCCCCAGGAGTCCATAGATTCTGCACTGAAATACTTGCCCCCTGCTATTGGAACCATCTCCCCAAAGATCCAAGCCAGTTTATCGCTGGAATTGTTCAAGATCCTGACGCAAGCTACTCTGATCCATACATCTGTTGTATACTGTGAAGGAACCTTACACAGGGAACAGGGAATGCCTCAGTAAACAGTAAGAAATGGCATCCCTAATGTTTAAAAAATACAAAACAAATACAATATAGCACATGTGTAACTAGGACCAGCTTTTTTTGTTTTTGGCTACAAAACTCTTATTGTAAAGTTTTGTGTTTTGACTTGCATTGCTTATTTTTGAATTATTTTCTTTTAAGACAATTTAAAAATAAAACTGCTTATGATATTGGATCAAGACTTCCCAAAAACCTTTGGGAGAAAAACATGCTTGAAACAGAGGCTGCTTTTTTTGAAGTCGAGGGGCTGTTTGGCAGTCATGCACTGCGCCAATTGGCGAATTATGCCCTTCACGGAAGAACTATTTGCAGAAGCGTGATTGTAAATCGGCCCTAATGCCCTTATTAGTCCTTTCTCCGCTGACTCTCAGCAGTAGCTTAGACATTCAAAGCCCTGGAGGGCTTTTCACAGAAACCTAATAATGGTTCAGTAAATGATATGAGTAACTTGAGGACAAATGAGAATCTCACTGGCACAGTCAATCAGAGACAGTGACACGGAGGAAGCTAAGGATGTTACTCTAATCTGCACATGTCTTCTTGCCTGTATGTACTGAGCTTAGAACTCACTTTTTTACATAGGCCCCAGTCGGGGGGAGAACTATTGTTTCCCATATTTTGCTACTGCAACCCCTGTGAAGCTAATCAGGCTACCGGTCTTTCATAACTAATTATGTCTCATAGTTTTGCTAGGTTTAGTAGTTAGATGATTGTATCAGCTATAAGTGAGTTTTTAGTGTTTGCCCATGGAGGAGATGATAGTTATCTGTATGTAAAAGAAAATACTGGTATAGAAAGTATATATGAGCTAGGAACATGTTCGTTGGCATTTGCAGAGAAATACATATACTAAGGACACATGACAAATGGCAAATTCTCTATGTTGTCTAAATTCTGGTCACATTATTGTGATTTAGAACATGAATTTCTTTTCACAAAAAAAAAGTTGTCTAAAAATTAATGGTTACATTTCAACTACTAACCCTCTTCTGAGCACACTCCTTCCAACAAGTATTTTTCTGAGACATTATGGGTTAATAGCATCTGTCATGTCGCTCTGGTTTTTATACAAGTGTGTATTCAGCCACTTTATTTCTACGCAAGCCAGCACAGACAGCCATAATTAAAAGCAGTTGCTTATCTATTTTTCCCATAGAGAAGTGAAAGACAAATTGAGACCAGTATTGACCTCCTCTCTGCCAATCAGAACATTTAGAGTGCAGTCAATAACTACTAGTATTGACTGGATTCGGAACATTGTCTTTAGAAGCAGACAGGGAAACTACAATGCAATTTCCAGGCAAAATGCTATTGAAAAAAGCTAAAACATTTGAAAATCGCTTTTACTTTCTTACAAATAAACCGTTTACTTGTATATGACACCTAACCCATGCGCATGTGAAATCTGTTCCAGTTCAACCAAGTTGCAATTAAAAAGCTTAACTTATGAAGACAACCATGTTATTCAGCTACTACAAAACAACACCAGCACATTAAATGTACTAACTCAGTCCCTTTCTTTACACGCTCCTAAACTAACCCTTTTGATTTCATCACCAGCACTCGAGTGCATGTATTGCTGATACCATCATGTGCTCATAGCCTTATAGATCAAATGAGGGGTCATTATAACTTGGGATAATGGCCCGCCACCAAGTTATGGCCAGAGGTGCAGTACACAAGGATATATTCAAGCACAAACAGAGCACTCTTAGTAACATGGTATTCATTTTATTCTGATGGCTTATAGAACATTGTAATGCTAAAAGTATGTGAATAAGGGGACCATGCCTGCCTATAGAAAAGCTATAACTGGTGGCTTTGTGAATACTTGCCTTTAATTGCTGCCTCCTCATGATCCCTCTGAAAACTTATTAAGTTCAGAGATGCCAGAGTAAAAATGAAAGCATTCACCTTAAAAAATATATATGACTGCTGCTAGCATTGTTCTTAATTCACACTGGCATAGCGACATGGGTTCATATAGAACAATTCCACTGAATCTCTAGATACACATACAAGTTATCCCTGTACACAGACCCATGGGTCAAGCGGCTTGATGTGGTGAGGGTGGGCAGAGTTCGGTCAGGGCTGCAGCACATTTCCATTGAGTGCAGTTGGTGGCACATGAGTTTCTGATTGGTCAACTGGAATTTCCACAAGGCAATGTTTTGTGTGCCAAAGCCACTCCAGTTTATTGTGCTCAGTACTGACATTTGTATTTCTTTTGCACTTGGAAGATATAGTGTGGTGACTCAACACTGAATTTGCAGTCCCCCAGAAAATATCAGCACTTTTTATATTTAGGCAAACACCCAAAACAAAAAAAAACAGACAGTAACAAATAGGCAGGTAACTGGCCAGTCCCACACCGGCATTGCTCTGTTGCTGCAAGCGCATCAACACCGCATACAAAACAGACATTGACAGTTACATTTTAACTCCCTCAAAATACCTTTCACTCCCAAATTCCATCAACAGTTATTTAAATACTCTATTTGAGGAGCAAGAAAGTAGTCCAAGAAAGAGGACATTTTGTGCTTTTGTCTCTGATATGTTAGATATCCTGTACTTCTAGACCTCTTTTAACCGTGTAGGAGCATTCAACAATGAGCAACAATGTGTCTCTGATTGTCATTTGCTAAAACTTGGGAAATAAGTACAAGCTGCATTGTGAAGTAACTGATCAAAATGATCAACAAGGGCAAACAAGTGGCCCAATTTGACCCAAAAAAGGTGCCCACGCTAGCATGTTTTGTTTTTGGTTCTGGCAATGCCCTATAGGCCAGTCCCAGCCTGGTCGCAGACTACCTGGACAATACTCCAACGGGACCACGTCCATGTGCCGCCACACCAAATCCAACCACTGCAATGCTCTCAGAAAGGTTGTTCCTTTCTTAGCAAATAGTAGGCTGTCTTCCTCCACCTCATCTTCCTCAACCGATACTGTAACCACACAGCCTACTTCAGTGGGGTAAAAAATACCATATAAAGAAAAACACCACCAGCTACCTTGAAAGCAATAAAAGAGGCTGTTGATCTATATCTGTTGAAGTCAACAGTCCTCTGCATATACTGCAACACACCACTCTGCAGGGGGAAGCTATTTCAAAGAACTTTTGAAGCTGTAATCAAGGAGCATGAGAAACACTGCCCCCTACCTTAGAAGTAACACACATATGCATTTTCCCCTGACCACGTGCCCCTCTATATTAGTGCATGGTCCTCTTCCCTCATTTCCCTCCCCACCTTGGGGTCTAACCTCTCCTCCAAAAAAAAAAAATGCATCAAAAAACAACAAAAGAAAGGGTCCTTTAGGAACCACCTTTCACAGTTAAAACATAGAAATAAAAAATAAAATCTTATAGAATCCATCTACTTTACATTTCTCAGTAAAGTAAATAGACTCAATAAGATTTTCCAGCATTCCCATTAGCATTTTGTTATGCTAATAGGAATAATGTGGCTTTCATGCCCCGTTCCAGATTCTGGAACAGGGGATAACGGGCCGGCAGCCCAAGTTATTGGGCCAAGCGAAGCTAAGGCAGATAACGTGGGCTCCGGACGCTTATCCCCCATTCCAGTCTCCCTACAGATTCCCTCTTCCATTCCCATGGCAGCCTGCAGAAGGCGAAGAGAGCACCCTATGACCAAATTACCACAAGCAAATTCATTTTCCCCTTTCAAACCAATCCCACTTTCAAAGAACTTTACCACATAGCCGGCCCCAGGTGGACATGGCCACTTTAACCCCTAGTCCCTCGTGGTCATGGCCATTAGCCACATTATCCGGGTCATGACCTTATGCCATGACCCAGACAATCTGGCCACTGCCCATGGCCACAGGCTATACCTCAGTCACTAAAGATATATCACTATTTTTTATACCCACATTATGACACTTGTCAAAAGAAAAAACACTGGCACATTTGCAAAACCATGCTTTAAGGTCCTTGCCAATGCTTCCTACACGAGTTTGCTGGAAAACCTCCCATGTTTAATTTTTTCAAACGTGTCAAAATGTATGTAGATACAATAGTCATACAACTTAGCCCCCCTCTTCACAAAATCCATTCAGACACACAAACATTCAAGGTTGGGTCTACAATCTTTATGAAAACATTCATCAAATGGCATCAAAGTTATAAGCCATCTAAAAATGTAGTACCCTCTTGACAAAATCCCACAAAAACTTACAAATACATGTATACCCAGATCTAAAATCTTTTTGCAAACTTTTGTGTAGATTCGTCAAATTACACCACATTCCTAAGCTTTTACAATATTCTGAGACGTCCCCTCTAATTTTACCCCCTCTTGTCAGAATCCCACCAAACATTGCAAAAACATGTATATCTAGATTCTAAATCTAAATCGATTCTAAAACAAACAGTGATATCACATGTTGTGTGTGTGAGATGTCATCACGTTGTCGCAGCCATATTTTAGGATATCAATACCATTAGTTACCCAATTCCATAAGTATGAGCCTTACTCACTTAACAAAAAACATGCTCTATAGCTATTTACCACATGCCTATGTATCTACCTGTACATTTCCTGACTATGTCAATGTGGATATCATATTGTGTTTCTCCTTTATCAGATCAACCATAATATGTCTGTACATTTGTTCACTCACCACAACTATGTGGATATATTATTATGCTTCCCCTTTATCAGATCACCCATACTTTATGCCTCTCATGTATAATGTGTCCTGTCCACAAAGATAAACATATTGAAACAATTCTAAGGTTACACCTCCCTTGCTTATTATTACAATTACAGAGCATTCTATTAATGTCCGTGATTACCTTGATTTGTTACTTCAAATCATATATGTTTGTGTTGTTTATTTAAAGAACTTAGACCAACTTATCTATGAATGTCACTGATATAATGTATTAGTTGTAAAACGTTCTATTATTATGGTTCTAGAATTCAACATATTGATTATTTCATACTCTCTGCCATACATTGTATTATATTCAGCTCAATTGGATTCACATTTTATAACAATGAAACCATCTAATAGCCAGTATTCAGTCCAAATCCTGTTGCCCGCATTCTGCATATCATCCTGGCTTCCATGTGCCACAAAAGACATTCTTTGTCCCCTTTTTCCCAGGGAGATTTTTCCCAATAAATCTAAAATCTTTTCTGCTTTGCAATTGATGTGTGGATTGCCAATGCTGGGGCATTTTGGGATCATGGCTCTCAATTATAGCAATATGTTCCCTAATTCTAATTGCAGTTCTCGAATTGTACTGCCTATATATATTTTCTCCCATACACATATTATGTCACAAATAACCCATTTTGATTTATTTCCAGGTAATGTTGTTTTGAATCTGGATTCTGGTTCTCTTGAGTCTTTGAATTCTTGTATATTCTTGTGTATTCATATGGACAAACTTACACATCGTACAAATGCCACATTTATACAAACCTTTTCTTGCCGGCTGTAGCCATGTTAATGCTGGTTCAGGGTTCATACTTGGTAAGTAAGATAGACTTGGTGTATTCTTCAAAGCTTTTTCCCTTTTGAACATTACTGTAGGCCTGTTATCTAGGTGCTTTGTAAGGTCCTTATCTTGATGAAGTAAGTGCCAAAGCTTCTTCAAAATATCCTTGATCGTATAGTGATCATTGCAATATTTGGTTACAAAATTAATTCTGTATGTCTCTGGATCAGTGTGCATTATTCTCTGTTTCAGAGTTTCACTTCTTTGAATTCATTGTGCTTTTTTTCTGAGCTCTATTGATGCTTTGTATCAAATACCCACTTTCCCAGAATCTGTCCATTAGAAGGTTGAATTCTGTATCAATATTCTCCAATCCTCCACATTTGTGTTGAGCCCTTATGAATTCTTCGATTGGTGTATTCTGAATCACAGACTGATGATGGCAACTTGTGGCTGAAACGGTCTCCCGTTGCTTTTCTGTATGTACCTGTTTGGAAGTTGCCACCAGATACATAAATCATTAGATCCAAAAAGTATTTTGCATTCGGATTGTGGGTGGCGGTAAAGGAAATATCAAAATTGTTGAGATTTAATCTTCCTAGAAATGCATACGATTCATTCTGATTTTCTTTCCATATTAGTAGAATTTCACCCATGTATCTAGACCATAACATCACCTTTTCATGAAATGCCTGATCTGTATAAATAAAGGTGTTCTCAGATAGACCCATGAACAAATTAGCAAGTGCTTGGGCGTATGTTTTGCCCATGGCAACTCCTTTGGTTTGCTTATAGTATACATCATTAAAGATACATGTATTATGTTCAAATGTAGCTAGTAACATTTACTTGAGCATTTCCAGATGTTTGTAATGAGAAGCAGAACTTTCTCTGAACGTATACTCCAAGGTCTTAATAGTCAAGTAATGCTGGATTGATGTATACAGTGCCCAAACATCCAATGATGTCAAGAGATAGTCTGATTTCCATGATGTTTAGAACATCCGTAATGTCCTTTAGATAGAACGGCAGTTTATTAACCAATGGACTAATATTCCAAATATTCTGGTAGTATTGCTGTCGCCCATCCAGTCCCACTTAATATTGGTCTTGCCTCCACGATATGCAGCTATTGCTTATGTATCTTTGGAAGGAAATACATAGTAGGTAGGATTGGTTCTTTCCCAGTTAAATATGTTCTCTCCAAATCAGTAATTAGGCCTTGTCTGTGCCCCTTCAGGATCAATTTTCCTAGTTTATCTGTCACTTCTTTTCTAGGGTCGGACTGTAGAACCTTGTAGCAGTGTGAAGTTTCCAAATGGGTCATTGCCATTGCGATGTAATCCCCTCTATTCATTCACAGAATGTTGCCCACTTTGTCAGCTTCTTTTATCCCAATGCATTTGTCATTAGCTAAAGTTCTTAAAGCTTCGTATTCAGATCTTGATACATTGTCACTGTCTTTTGGCTTCCTTTTGTTTTGTATTTCAATTAATCGATGAATGTCTTACTGCACTTTGAAAAGTGTCAATCACATTGTCAATTGGCATTGGGGGGATAAATCTTCATTTAGGTTTTAACTCCTCCATGTCAAGATTCCATGGTGTAATATGCAATTTCTGTGAGATGTTTCTCATGTCAAACTCTTCTTATTCTTCCAAAGACCTAAATAGATACATATTGTCAATGTCACAAATTGAAAGTAGGCTCTGCTCTAGCCTATAGCTATATTCACATATTTGCGATTTTTGTGTAGAATTCCTTTCATTTTAATTTGTGAATGAATCTAAATAGGTCTATTTGTAGTTCTATCGGATCATAGTCTGTGGATCGTGCGACCGGAGTCAAGCCTTATAATGTATTTCCTAAACAACACCATACCGCAGTTTACATGCAAATTATGAAATGCCACCATCAATCTTCCAGATTTTATATTTGAGAAAATCATTGGGCAATATAGCAGCAAAATGACTTCTATACAGCAAGGGACCTTTTGGAAAAGTAGTGCATCAATATAATACCCTCTGCAGAATAAATATGGGAGCCACAAATATGGAAAGAGGAATAGCAATTATTACAATCTAACATGAAAAGCATGGACATCTTTCAATCATTTCTACACCAACGTTTTGGCTTAATCTGGATACATATTGAAAAAACGAATAGGAGACCACATGCTTTTCTTAGAAATGTGGTAAACGCATACAACATGTGATCCATTTAAAATATGTGGCCCTTAATTTAGGACCTACACCTAAGAAAAAATGTAAATCTAAAATCTCCCAAATTAAATGTATTAATAAGACATGCAAAACATTTTTAATAATCCCACGTATCTACTTTTACAAGTACAAAGTAATTCCATCTTTACTGTATGGAATGGAAATATCACACCTGGCTTGTGACGTAGATCTTGCAAAAACAGAAGGTCTCATCTGGAAAAAGACCATAGCCTTGTCCAGCTGTGTGCCAATTTACATTATTCGGCATGAAATTGGCCTGGTCTCATTGGGAAGTTGACAATAGTAAAGAGTATGCATTGTTTTGATTGTACCTTGTGTGAAAGACATTTGGGATCCCTTCCTCAGTATTTGTATAAACTTCTGCATGCATATTGGAGATCCCAATTCTTACCTTTTAGGTTGAACTTTCTGCCCACTGGTGAACTTAACAATATTCATTCTAAAACGATATGATTGGTTGCCAATTGCTCGTATTGTAAACAGACACTACACTATTGCCACTTATGGGTGCAATGTCCAATTCTAAGGCATCTGGGGAATATTATATTTGCAAAGTGTGGACTTCTTAGCTATGGATTCTGGCAACGTACGTCACCTGGAAATTAAGTTTCCTTATCAATTGTAGTAATTAAGTTTTTACATACAATCAATTCAATTACTCTGAGATGATAAGAATAATTCAAGGTGTTGCTTTGATAGGATTGTATTTAAAGAATTCTTGTTGGGTCTTGCTTTTATTTATTTTTATATTATGTATCGATTACTGATACAAAAATATACATTTTGTTATATGTTTTAATTTTTATTGAGTAGTCCAATACCGTATGGCTCTGAAGAGAGGTAGTGGAAAAAAATAATTATGGGAAGAATTTATTTCATTGTTTCCTCAAGATCTAGTGGTTATTAAATATGTGTAATCTTCTGGGAACATCATTCCTGAGGAGAGAGTTCTGTGCATCTAAGGTGTGACTTCTTATATGAGATCTCTTATGCAGACTGGAATGGAATGCCTTGACCACAGGGTAGACTGTAGTACAATGTACTTCTATAATTAAACTGCCTTCATTAGTGGGGGTGGAGGCAACAAAGATACTAGCATGCGTCTTGTTGTCATTCTACATGGGTTGAAGCACCTAAGCATCCCTGCTGTGCCTCAACATCCACATTTTAACTTTTAACCATTTACCGTGACCCTACACGTGAGTTCAACAAAACTCTCTAACTTTGTGCAAGACATTTTTATCTAGCCGGTCAAGTGGCACAGTGAGTAGAGCACTCACTTTGACATCAGTGCAGATCCTGCTAATGCAGGTTTGAATCCCAGCAGGGCAAAACTCAGCCTTTCATCCTTCCGAGGTTGATAAATGAGCACCGCACACTGTGGGTAATAATAAGCAGCGCTCAGATACCTGAGGGTTTGTAGCGCTATATACATGTGAAATTATCTAAGAAGTGACTCAGCTCCATAGACTGTGCTCCAATTGAATTCGGCTGTCTTGGCTCATTGCAGACTCTTCTGGTCTATTGACTTTAATATTTCTGTCCCTCATAGGTGGTAACTTGTTTTAGACTGTTTTGCTGGGAAAGGTGTGTCTAGACTTCATTGGAAGGTTTAAGTATGCTCGCATGCCCTGAGAACCTGTTTAACATTTTCCTTCCATTAACTTTTCCTTTCTGTAACCTCAGAATCTGCAAAGTATAACTAGTGATATATAAATGCCATTATTGTGCTTTTGAATGAAGTCACCTCCGGGTGTAGGAAGTGTGTAAAAAACATCTCTAAAGAGTATCCACTAACCTATGCTGATTCTGGGAAAAGTATTTTAAAGTATATTTGATTGTTAAATATCTTGCACTTTTTAAAGAATACTTATTTAAAAATTGGTGTTAAATAAATAAATAAATATGTATAACTGAAACCTTGAGTGTGTTACTTGGCTACTTGTATTTGCAAATTTCATTGAAACAGTTCTACAGCTCACTCCGCTTGAGATAGGCCCGGCAGCGCAGTCACACTACCAACTTGTGTAGGACAGACCTATACCAAAAGGTTGGTTACTTAATATCAAGCAGATAAGTGTTGTGTAGTCTCACACAGTGTTACCACATCAAATCCTACCCAACAGCTAACATTTTACCTGATTTTAATTTGGGGAAGGGATCAGACCTAAACAGTATACCAGAGGGATCAGTTGAGTATGCATGAACACATTTACTTTTTCAGAAAGACGTCTCCACAAGAAGTGACATTATGTTATGATTTACTGAATTCATGCTTCAAAAGCTCTCCGTAAACGTGTGGCTAGCTGCATTTCATCTGGCATTCTCCTCAACACTTTACACCTGGAGCGAGTGTTTCTGCGTTTGTCTGATGGGTGAAGGCAGTGATGCTCCTACATGTGTCTCCTTGTCATTCAACAGTGGTCAATGTGCTTGCACTTACATGCCCTGCCTCATCAGCACTCATTCTTTTATTTTTTCAGCCATTTAATGTGAATGTATGCACTCTGATGAAGTACATTGAAAAAACTAAATAGAAAGTGATTAAAAAGCAAGCATCTGTGATGTCTTGTTTGGTGTGAGGAATTTCTTTGGCTGTATCTGGCTGTATCTGGGGGTAGTGGATTTGGTGGTCAGGGGCCACCAACTTCCAAGCGAAGGAACTTTTTTCCTTGTCTGAATTGGTTAATAATTTTTACAATATTTTGTTCATTTATTGTCTTCCTTCTCTTAAAATGAGTAAAGTTCTGTGTTAGATTCCTATCACGGTATCTTGACTCGGTTTCCAATTTATAAAATCCTTCCGTTGTGTATGGTCTCAGTCCTAAACTTTGCAAAAAGCCTACAACTGCAATTACTGATTTCGTTGATTTACCGCTCATCAAGTGGTTCCACCAGTGTGTTTCGTCAAGGGTACAGACGCCTTTGAATAAGTGGCCCATGTGGGCCTGTCTTTTTGAGATTATGCCTTTACATGACAATAGTAGGTGTCTTACTGTTTCCACAGTGTCTGCTCTCTTGCAGAAGCAGCAGGGGTTTGTGGTTGAGATTCCTCTTATTGCTAGGATCTTGTTAGTTTTTAGCAAATTTAGTCTGGATCTTAAAAAGGTTGATCTGGTGCCTTTGTTTGGAAATTTAGCCAGGTATTCTATTGTCGTGTTGACCTTTTGTAAGTTCACAGGAAGGTGGAGAGTTAGTTTATTTGTTCCCGCCTCCTCCAAGGTTTGTATCCAGTCCCAAGTTTTTAGTCGGGATTTCACTTTGTCTGGATTTTCTTCGAGCTCTCTTTCAGAGCTTCCGATCGTTTTGAGCAGGTCTCGGTTTCCCTGTATCCACCCATTCAGCATCTCATTGGATTCTTTTTTATTTTTTTTATTTCGTCACGGATTATCTCAAACAATTTGAGTTTGGAAGTTTGAGTTTTGCGAAAAAGCATCAACCCGTTTAACAACACTGTTGATTTTAATGATACCAGGTTCAGTTCTCTCATCACTGAGGCCATTGGCGTGGATGAAGGTAGATTCAAGGCTTTTCTCCAGAAGGATCCCTCCAGCCTTATCCATATACTGTCTGGGATCACCTGTATCGCTTCTGTACCATAGATGATAGCCCGAGTAGCTTTTGCCTTGTAAAAATTGATGGCATGTAGGAGGGAAAACCGCTAAGAAGAAACTCGTTACAATCAGGCGAATCTGAGACATCAGGATGGCTCATTCAATAGTATCACAGCCACCATAACCCAAAGTTATCCCTAATCCCGCGGGCCTAATGGGAGGGACTAGCCGGCAAAAAGAGGAACGACAGTTTGAAATGAGCATGGGTGTATGGAGTTGGAGAGTAAGTTGCAGATGTAAGGGGCGGCATAAGAAAGTTAGCAATAGTGGACTGATGCAACAAGAAGCTAGATAGAGCAGAGGGTGTTTGGGGATATAACAACTGATGAGGAGGGGAAGGAAACCGGGATGAGAGGAGATGTGATTGAACAAGAACAGAGACCCAAGGTACGAGAGGGGGTGAGAGAGAGACCAAGAGCAAGAAAGAGAGTGAAATCGACAGTCGAAGAGAAACCAGAGAGGAGAGAGAGAGAGACAGACAGACAGTGAGAGATGAAACGAACAGTGAGGAGGTGAGAAGATCCACTAAAAACTTTGAAAAGAGACATCAGAACACTGGAGAAGGTATTAGAGAAGGAAAGAAAGAGACCGTTCAAGATGTGGGAGGTGACCAGAAGAGAAGGTTGAAAGGAAACATTAGGAGAATGTTGGAGAAGATACTAGAGAGAGAAGAGGAACATTAAGGAAGAAGGAGTATAAAAGAGGCCACATGAGATGGTTGGGGTGGCACGAGAGAGAGAAGGAGAGAGAGAGAGAGAGAGAGAGAGAGAGAGAGAGAGAGAGAGAGAGAGCGAGAGAGAGAGAGAGAGATAGGAAATGTGGTGGAGAGGTTCTGGAGGAAGATAAAAACATTAAACATGAGTGACAGTGACATGAGGAGGTTTAAATAGGTTCAAGGAGGAGGTCAGAGGAGAAAGAAAGAGAGAGAGGGAGAGTGAAGGAGAGAGAGTGAATATCAAGGGTGAGGATAGGAACTACAAAAATGAGTTTGTAGGTGATTTTAGAAGAGAGAGAAAGTGGGGGTATCTGGCTGCAAGAAGGCAGAATGAGTATTTCAGAGAAAATGCTAAAGAGGAGAAAAGGGAGAAATTAGAATTATAGGGCACATTGCGCAGGAATGGGAGGTGAAGATAAGGGAATAATGATACAAATAGAATTCGTGGAGGAAGAGACACATCCAAGACCTTATGAGATAGAGCTGAAGGACTTTCAAGCAAAGAGAGAGGGGGCTGTGAATGTAAATGGTGAGGAAAGCAGATTGCAAACTGTGTTGATTCTTTCTGGTTGGAAGAACATGAGTCCTGTGTGTCGATGTGATTATTGCTGGTTATTGGTGAGGATACTTCAAAAAGTGTTTCAGCCAGAGGGAAGCGTCTGAGACTGATATGCTAAAGTCAGCACATTGAGGACCTGGTTAGCTACTGGTGAGGGACTAGTGTAATAGAGCTTGTGAAGTCATCAGTATCATCACTCAGTTAATGCGTATGCTTAGGCATTTTGCTATTGTGTGCTAGGGATGATTGTGTGAGTAGTGTAAGATAGAGCGAGATAAAGAGGTAATTCAGCTATTGGGGAAGGAAGAAAGGAAGGTCTGTTCTCACTTGCTACTACCTGTCATAACCCCCTACTGCCCGTGGAGCAGGATGCAGAACCGTGCGCAGAGGGGTGAGCAGTCTTCTTGCAGTCTACTCCACTGTTCGTTCCTGGCAGTCTGTTCTCACTTGCTACTACCTGTCATAACCCCCTACGGCCCGCAGAGAAGGACGCGCATCCCGAGCAGATGGGTGAGCAGTCTTCTTGCAGTCTACTCCACTGTGCGTTCCTGGCAGTCTGTTTTCACTTGCTACTACCTGTCATAACCCCCTACGGCCCGCAGAGCGGGACGCGGAGCCGTGAGTGGAGTGGTGAGCAGTCTTCCTGCAGTCTTCCGGGAGTCTAGGGGAGCAATGGTTTCTCCCCCACAAATCACGGACAAGAACGCATACTCACCTTTAACAACCAAGATCGATCCAGATTTGGGGAAGCGCTGCCTGAGAAGGCATCGCACCGTGACAGAGAAGGTGCCTGTCAGGAAGGGGTAAGATGTCTGCGGCGCTCGCACTTTCGAACTCCCTCCTTCCTAAAAATACTGCGTCTCCCGCGGTACCTCCCATTCCTTCTCCTGCTGCTCCTCTCACGCAGAGTGTAGACTCAACCTTGCCTACAAGCTGGGGCGGTCTGTTTGACGAGCAGACAGCTGCTTCAGCCACAATAGACAGTAATAACACTCCACCGCTCCCACAACATTTGGGGAGTAACGTCCTGCAGGATCCGTCTCTGCTGTTTGGCAGGCAACCCGCTGCAACACCCCGCCCTAACAACGCAATGGCGAGTGGTGTCCCGCCTGAGGCTGTCAGAGGACTGATAGGGTTGGAGCGAATAGCGTTGGAATCTCCACTACGATGGCTACAGACCTGATATCCAAAACAAACCACCGCTCACCAGCAAATGGAGAAAAGCCAATGTCGATGTTAATTGAGAAACGTACCTCTCCCACTAAGGAGAGCAATCCTGGCAGAGGATTCAATCGACCAGGGGAGTTGTTGTTTAAAGGCCCTTCCTCACTCCAAAAGACAACAGCTCTGATTCACAGAGGACAGCACACAACGCCTTCCTGTCTCACAGCAGGACTTACTACAGACCAGTCCATCACCATTAACTCTGCAGACTCAGAGCCAGAGTCAGAGGAAGAATCTGACGCACCTGACTCGCCAGATCCATTAGAAGAGGTCTCGGGGGACCCCATCACTGTTGTCGATTCTGAAATTGACGCTGATTCCAGCAAGGATTCCTCTATGCTGTCTTCTAAACAACCTCTTTTAAGGTCAAAGACTCTAACTACGTCTATTCCAAAAAAAAGAAAAACAAAGAACACTAAACATAAGGTGATTCTCAATGTTAAGGGAACCAACTCCAAAGCCATCTTGCAAGTGGTGAAGCATGCAATAAACAAAATTCCCAGAAAAAAACAACATAGGATATACAACAATCTTGCCGGAGAGACTAAGTCCCTCCCATATCCGCTGATCTCATCCTCTTTAAAAGACTACTTCATTAAACAGCGCAAAAGGAAGCTAGACCTCGATGCAGAATTGTCAGATGCAGAGATTCTAGAGGCGATCAAAGAGACGCCTCCCGCAAACAAATCACGAAAAACAGACTCACCCCAGAATGACCAACTCCCCAACCAAGATCCTGCTATTCTTGACGTTCAACTTCAAGCCGAGACGCCTCAAGCCGCGTCCTTGGAAATTCAAACTTCTTCTTACATTGGAAAAAGCACGGCAAAGCAATTTAATCCTGCAACTATCTCACAATACAACGAAAATATTGTAAAAGACATCCATCGTCTTTTTCAGGTCTTGCAACTAATTGTCCTACTGGTGCTGTTGCGGACACAAGTATGCCAGTCAGGTCGGCCTAGGACCCGGAGAGCACCGAAAGCCGCTACGCATGGACCAAACCACACATAGAGGGGGGACCTGGACAGAAAAAATTGCGGGCACAACTCAGCCACTAGGGGACTTCAGAAAGTACCCGCATCCCTCATTCTAGATCTAGAGGCATCCAACGCAGTTGAGACTGCATCACCGGACTCGCAACAATACCGCTTTTTGACATCAGCAATTCGAACACTGGTCAAAAACAGACGACTTAGTGAAATCTCATCGTCAGTGCAAAAGGAGTCCCCGAGTAAAAAGCCAGACTTACTGTCACTCATGTTGTCAGTTACGATTGCCTTAGCTCCATTCGGAAAACTTTATGAAGCAATCAACAATTCTCTAAAAGACAACACAGCGATGATTGCTACAATGACCTCTAAACTTACCTGGTTACATTACAGCCTTGGAGATCAAAGCCACCGAGCATCAAACCTTGCTTGAATCGAAAATTGCCATACTTGAAGAAAAACTCAATGGCAAAAACTTGACAAGGCGATCCCAAGTAAGTAAAGCTATGAAAGATACCCAAACATCCACTGACCATTTCCATCGCGAATTGGCCTCCATCTTCACTAAATCTACCACCGGGTTTCCAGATTGACACGTCCATCACCGCCCGAGAGCCCAGCTATAACTGAGTTAAAGGTCAAACAAAACACCAATAAAAGGCAGAATCCGAGAAAACATTCAAGTTTTAGGAAGTAATCGCCGCAAATTAAGTACCCGACAAGTCGCCAAATGTTTTTCTTCAACTGCGGAATGGCAACCATCAGCTTAAAACAGTTAATATGGGGGGCAGGCTCGAAAACTCAAGCAATTCAACCAAGAATCGGCCCACTCTGTATCACTCTCCTCGATCAGCAGAAGATTTAAGACTACTAGTGATTTGATGTACTTGTCTCAACATTAGGATTCTCCGGAGGCATTACCTAGCATACTGGAAAGATCTTGCCACACTGACAGTGTTGAAGAGTGCCTCCGCTTTACAAAAACATTGCAAGAAAACAACCCTATCCAAGTTCTTGAAACTGACATACCGACCCAATTGAAGCAGTCATCCAGCGTGGCCGCAAGAGAAATCCCCCCAAACAAGGAGCTCCAGCCAAGCCATCCACCGAATTCTAGTGCTGAACTGCCAAAATCACTTGATCAATGTAAAGCTCAAACATCATCTAAACAACTGTCAGACGCTGCAACAAGGGGTAATAAAGAAATTCCTTCCTTAACTGTGACTGATGGGAAAACAAATGAAATTCGCGTCTTCAAACTCGAACAAATCTCAAGTCAAGAGGGATACATAGTTTTGAACAGGAAAACACTCCTAAAGATCCTAAGTAAAATAGACAATCTTCGACAACTGAAAACCGAGGATGTCATATTGATTGAACCATACCATAGAGAACACAAAGCCAAAGCTTACTTGCATATCAAGGACAAAGCTCTACGAGATGTTTCAAGAGAAGTCCACAAAGACCTGCAGTGCCAGGGCTTCTCTCTTTGGAAGTGCGAGACTCCTACATAGAACGAGCTAAGCCAGAAAGCGCCAATAAGAGAACGCCAAAAAAACACCACTTTGTATTGTGCACCGAGGATCTGTATAAACATAATCAATGGGCTGATAGCCCTCTTCATTCAGAAAATCGCTACCATAAACCAAACAAATATCAGGAAGAGCGCCCTCAGCCTCATAGCTTTCACATAGGCGGCAACGCCGATTATAGAAGACGAGAGCGACATCGGATTCATCAGACCCCCACAAGAACAAAAACTTTAAGCACCAGAGTGTCATCGCCTGGCCTATCGCTGAAACGTGCATCGAATGAATCAGCAGTCGACAAATCAAAATACTCATTGTCAACAAAAATGATGAGAAGATCATCTGGGATAAAATCCTCAAAAGGGCCTTGGAAGTTGCTCCAAGATGTCTTCAACAATAAATCAGGTAGATAGCAATGACCTCTGAACCCCCCCCCACACAGCCTCCGATTTACATCGATCGGCGCCACCCAAAGTCTTCAAGAAACCGACAAACATGGGCTCCTGCAATACTAGAGGTCACACGCACCTGACAAAACCGAGTGATGTGAACTTGGGGGCTTTTGACATCTTAGGCCTTCAAGAAACTTGGCTCATAGACAAACCACACCTGGACGGGTTCAGTGTTCAACTCTCTCCTGCATCCAAGGCTTTGCTGGGTCGGCCATACGCGGGCCTTTTGACTGCGGTTCGAGTGGGCTCGGGATTCACCATAAGACAAAAATTGGTGGAATCCTATCAAATGCTGGCAATCCTAACATCATGGTCCCACCAAGTGCCAGGCTCTGATTGTGGCCCACTTCCCAACTGCCAGAAGCACGGAAACTGCTCTCCTGAACATCCGTGAGGACCTGCTCTCGAACCTCGACTCCAACACTCCGTGTGTTCTCATTCTGCTCGATCTCTCTTCTGCCTTTGACACTGTCAACCATGCCATCCTGCTCAACCGTCTCCGTGATAACCTGGGTATCACTGGTCAGGCTCTGGGCGTGGCTGACCTCTTTTCTTTCAAATCGACCCTCCCAGGTCCAACTGGGGTCCTTCCTCTCTGACATCTTTTTCTCTACCTGTGGTGTCCCCAAGGGATCTAATCTCTCTCCCTGGCTGTTGAACCAGTATCTGGCACTCCTTGCCCACCGCATCGCCGTTCTCTGCCCCACCTTTCAGTGATATGCGGATGATACCCAGCTCATCTTCAGGCTACCCTCGGCCTCCTCCTCTCCTTCCCTCATCTCTGTCTGTCTGTCTGCTATCCAGGAATGGTGTGCGTCCAATGACCTCTGCCTTAATGCCAGTAAGACTGAGATTCTTTTCATCGGCACACCCACTCCCTCCTTCACTGCAGCTCTCTGGCCAGCCTCTCTTGGCTCTCTTCCTGCTCCTACCTGCAAGGCAAAAAACCTCGGGGTCATCTTCAACTCCACACTCTCCTTCTCTCCTCATATATCTGACGTCTCTAAGAAGTCACACTACCAGCTGCACCTGCTCAGAAGTATTCTTCCCTTCCTCTCCTTCCCCCAGCAGCTCACTGTCTCCCGAGCCCTGGTTCTCTCGAAGCTGGACTACTGTAACAGCCTCTATCTTAATCTGCCTGCCTCCACTCTCCGCCCTCTGCAGCTCATCCAGAACAGCACTGCGAGACTTGTCCTTGGCCTCAAGCCCAGGGACCGTATCTCTCCAGGACTGAAATCTCTACACTGGCTCCCTGTGGCTGCGAGGATTAAGTTCAAAACCCTCTGCATTGTCCACAAGGCCTTCAGGGGCCTGGGTCCTCAATACCTTCATCTCTCTCTTACTAAATATCTTCCTTCCCGAGCCCTTCGCTCATCCGTCTCCAACTCCCTCAGGGTCAGCCGCTTCTCGAAGCAACGAGCTGGGGGTAGATCTCTCTTCGCAGCAGGGGCCTCCCTCTTCCTGCCTCCCTGAAACTTGAGGAGAACCATCTCCGGTTCCGGAAGCACCTCAAAACCTTCCTCTTTGCTTCTGCTTTCTCTCTCCCTCTCCCCTGCTAAATTCTTCACTGAAACTGCACTGAATCTGCAATTGGGCCACTCTCACCGACCTCGGTCATTGGCCCAGCCACTCTCCACTTACACTGCCTCCCTGGCAACCCCTGCACTGCGGGACTGTCTCTGTATCCCTACAGCCCCCCCTTCCCAGCACTTGTCTGCACTTACCTTGCACTTGCCACCAGCTGGACCTATTATTTATTTTTATTCTACTTACCCTGCACTTCCCCCTCTTCCCCTTCCCCTTGCACTTTTTCCCTCCCCCCTACCCCTGCACTTGCGCGATCTAAATGAAAACCTGGCCTAGTAGGATGGTTGTCTGTCTTCCCCTTGTTCCCCCTCCCTGCCTCATCGCGCCTTGAAACACTTGTGTATAGGCACGTTACAAATGCCATATCATATCATATCATAACCTGCTATAATCAACCTATATTGGAATCCCCAAAAAACAACTACTAAAAAATTCTGCACAACAGTAGCCAACGTCATCGATGCCATATACGTGGACCATGACATTGTCAATATAATCATTTGTCGCGATCTGAATGCAAACTGCGCCGACCAAACAACAACCACAAACAGCTCGACAATGCGCTTGTCAGTTGATGAAAGGGGCCGGGCTTGGATGAAACTAATGAAATCTAGAAACTTCTACAATGTGGCCTCCCTCCAATCTACCCATCCTGCGATTCCAACATGAGAACGACAACAATCAAAAGCCACTCTTGATTATATATTCATAACCCAAACTCTGATTTCCTACATAGCTACCTTCAAGGTGCAGAGAACTATGGAAAGTGACCACAATTTGTTAACAAGTCTTGGGTGGGAGCATGTCTGGAAAAAAATAATCTACGCATCGAACGTGGGAACAAACAAGCAGCAAACCCGTCTTCGTCTAACGTCAGACAATGTTCGAGAGATAAATGAGAAATTCACATTCACGACTTTGGCAAATTCTTCTCAGACTGAAATATTAAGACCAGACTATCTGCCCCTATTGAAGGCACATAAAGTTTGTTTTTCTGGAACCAACAGAAATCCACAAAGAAACTAGTCTTCAACCTGAGTGTGGTTCTGAACCGCAGAAAATTGAGAAAACTGAAAAGAACTTCATTGGCCTGTAGGACAGAAGAGGCGTGGGAAACATTCTGGAATGAATCAAAGAAGTACAAACACTGGCTTAAACAACAGAGATTCATTCTCTATCAAAATGATGCGGAAGATATGCTTAAGACCCTAAGGACCAAAAAATCACACAATTTCTGGTCTCTGATCAAAAGAGTCAACGGCCAGAAAGATATTGCTCTGCTCAAAACCTAATTGGGTCACACATTTCGCGGCGTTGTTTGACCTGCCACCAGTCCACCAGCAAGTACCAGTTTTGGCCCTGCATACAGCTTGGGTCACCCTTACTGATAAGGAAGACATTAAAGGAGCCATACTGAAGCTCAAGTCCTCAAGAGTCCCAGGTCCTGACGGTCTCACAAATATTGATCTGAGAAGGCATCCAGAAGAGTGGGTGTCTGTGATTAGTAAAATCTTTTTTCAGTGTGAGAAAACAAAGCTGATACCCAAATCCTGGACAGAAGCAGTTGTTGTTCCAATCTATAAAAAAGGATGTAGAGAGAATCCGGTCAATTACAGACTGATTGCGTTGCTGGGCATAATCGGAAAGATCTACACAACTCTTTTGCTCTCCCATTTCCAGAAATGATCAAGAGTATCACTGAGTGCTGATCTCTTCCAAACAGGCTTTCTAAAAGAAGCTAGCACAGCGGTAAACTTACTCCTTTTGAACAAAATAAAATCTAATATCAAGTCTGGTGCTCCCAAGGTTTTCCTTGCCTTTGTCGACCTCTCGCAGGCTTTCACCAAAGTAGATTGCCACAAACTCTGGTCCAAACTAAAAGCCTGGGACTTTCCTCGATCCATACTGGAGCCAATATTACCGCTACACACAAACATGTCTATGCGCGTCCGCCTGAACCAACAGGGCCTGCTCTCGGACCAGATTCCATCTAAGCGAGGAGTAAAACAAGGCTGCCCCCCGGCCCGGCACTTTTTATTGCCTTCTTGGGAGGCTTTCAAGACTCGGAGTGAAAAATCAGATCTTTCCCCCCCAAAGTAGGCAAGGTCCCTGTGTCAAGACTGCTGTACGCGGACGATCTGATCTTATTAGATCAGACCCAAATTGGTCTACAACGCCAGCTAACCAGACTGACCAACTACATGAGAAACAACAACTTGGAAATAAATAAATCAAAGACCAAAGTTATGGTGATCGAAAAAACACAACCAAATAGGACAAAAAGTAATAACAAAGAACATCCATCCTGGTATTTGGACAACACAAAAATCACACAATACAAATATACCTGGGCATCTGGATTGACAACTCGCTTAGGGAGACAACAATGCAAAAAATTCTGTGCGACAAAGTGAGAACAATTCAGAAAATGTTCATTAATTCCGGCAGTATATTTCTACAAGTCCCAAGTGGTCCCATCATTGACATATGGAATGAATGCAACCTTAAACATGCCCAAATCAGTATGGCTTCAACTAGAAGGCTATTTGTGGAAATCGGTACTGGATCTGCCAAAGTCCACCTCTTATTATTGTCTCTGGCGACAGTGTTGGAGCTGAGTTCAATGCAACTGTACAGAAAGACTCTGCTGGTGTATAGTCTACCAGTATATCAGGTGATGGCTGCAGAAATCAGAGCGGGCGCTGCAACACACAGATGGCTGGGTAAAGATCCTCCAAGATAAACTAAATGATCTAGCTTGTATGGAAGACGTTCTTGTTGGCAACCCCCAAAGAATATAGTCCAAAATAGAGCATCAAGACTGGATTATCACAAATGAGAAAGCCTTACCCAATAAGCTGCTAAAACACCTTCCTCCGTCCTTCAACAAGCTAAAAACCCCATTGAAGTACTGTACCAAATTTCCGGACAAACCCCTGAGGAAACTGAGAGTCTGCTTGAACGTACTCCCTACTTGGAAGATCATGGCTATCAGACAACCGGCGACCTCAAATCAGTGTCGTATATGTGATACTCCCGAGCAACCGGAAACCATAAAACACCTTCTCATGTCATGTCTTGGCACCACTTCTGTCAGACTCGATCTTCATGGAAGAGGATGTTTCCTGGAGTCGCCTAATGGCCGGCGAAAACACCAGATGGACCATGACTACTGCCAAACTGCTGGACCTGGCACTTAAAAAGACTAAACAACTAACGGCTCTTTCTGAAACATCAGCGCCATGATCCATCCATCAATTTCTGTTTTTGAGGCCTTCTTCCCTCTATCTTGTTTCTTTTCCCCTGATTTAGACTGTTTTTCTCATCGAGTAAGTGGCGTCCTGAGTACAAAAGAGTTTTGTTTCTTCTTCTACAGTACTTGTAACAATCTTAATTGAATAAATAAAAAAATAAAAAAAAGAAGGGAAGGTTTTAGCGATGGAGAGCATTTTGGCTCCTGATTATTCAGAAGAAATTGTAGGAGTGTTTGGTTGCTGTTTCTGCTGGTGAAGGGTTCTTGTCATTCTGGTTTCCTGCCATTCTGGTTTCAATGAAGGGGTGCAGGGAGTCCAAGATGAATGAGTCCAATCTTCCATGATCCTTGGCTGATGCATTGTGTGCAGACTTGTGGCTTGTACATGCAACCATATGAAGGAAGTTCTGTCTGGTCTGTATCGTTAAGGATTTCGGAGCGTGGTTCAGAGAAGGGAGAAGGGGCATCCAATGCTGGCATCAGGATCACACTGTAGAAGAGCAGTAGCGCAAGCATATACTTGAATATTTTCCACATCATGTCTACCGTTGGATATCAAATGCTCTGATAACCAAAGTCTTTTGGGAAGTTCAGCAGTCGTCAATTGAGTCCATACATACACATGTATTTTCCACACAGACTACGCCTGAAGATGGTGACTTGATGTTATGGTTAACTAAACTCATGTCTTGGGACTTGTGTACAGTGACTCTACCAATTTCTTTATTGCATTGCTATCCTTATACTCAACAAAAGCTCTCCAGTGCTCTGGTAGGTGTTAATTCACATTCAGTTCCCGTTCCCAAATCTGTTCACTAGAGGACCTTTCCTAATTGTTAAATCAATTGTGTAGGAAAGGAGCAGAATATCAACATGAGTGGTCTCTCTTAAAATCACTGTTTTAGGGAGAATTCTCCAGAATGGCTAATTTCCCTTACCTACCGAGTCCCTCAGCAGCTTTGCTGGATTTCTAGGATTTATTTTTTTCACCTGGTAAGAGTGTGAGCCTTTTTTCCCACTCTTACATGTGTTTTGCTGTGTGTTTAACATTTTCTCTTTTTCATAGTCTGTGGAGCCTCACCTTCTCCATAGGCATCATCTTTTTCAGTGCAGTGACACAGGGTTGTCTTTTAGACTTCCCAACTCAGACTCCATTTTCTGGGACTGACTACTGTCTCCCAGAAAATGTAAAGTTGCCATTAACTTTAGAAGCCTTTTAAATCCACAGACCCAGTACAAACTATCTTACATAGAGCACTGGAAAGGGTTAATACGTGTCTCTTTTCATCTGTTTCTCTTGGAGCATTGTTTCGCTCCCTTTTCATCAAGGCTTGGCTGGTTGCAGTGGTAGCTAACCTATTTTTCCTAACGCGGTTATCTTAAATAACCCTGGTATTGTTTTAGGCTATCTTGGTAGCCTAGAACTTAGACCAGCTAGACCCTATCGTTTTTATACAGTTCATGGTGGGTTTATTCACCATTTCTTTTTGAAAATGTCTTTCTCGTGTTTTACTCTGCATGCCAAACCAGGTTTGGTTCCTTTGTTCACCATCTTTTCACAGGCTTCTACATAGAAGCCCTCCTTAGGCGCCTGAATGTCTGGGTAGGCAGGATGTGAAGGAGGGGTTTTAGGACCCCTACCATGGGTTCCCTTGGTAACCCAAGTTGCACTGCTGTTTGATTTTCTAGGTGACTGTCCCGCCAGGACAGCCACCCTGCTGAGTGATTGACAGCCAGGCTGTGTGAATGGGGGAAAACTGCATAAAAAGCAGGTCTCTGGGATTGGAAAGGCAGAGACGCCACTGGATCGAAAGAACCGACGAGGAGCTGATGGAAGAGGACCCCTACAGCGCCTGAACTGCCCTGTTAAGCCCCGCTGCAGGTCTGAATCTTCAGACTCCAACGACAGCGGAGATCTACCAGGAACCTTCTTCCCCTGAGCTGGTGGGATCAACCAGTTCGCCCAAACTGCAAGCCAGGACTCCCTCCTCTGGTCGAATTTGCTGTACAGAGCTACAGTGAACCGGATAGCCAGGAAGGTCGGATCCTGCTTGGGTTTTAAGGAGCGCACCTTTTATTTATTGCTTTGCTCTGCTGCTGGTTTCTTCCCTGGGCAGTGCAGGACCCTCCAGTCTTCCTACTTCATGTCAGTCTGACAGTCGCTTCAGGAACCGTGAGCCTGCAGGGATGCCAGGAACGTCCGCCTCAGCTACAGCTTCTTCTACATTTAAAGGTACTGTGCAAATCCGGTTCTTCGTTTCGTCCAGCCGTGGTGAAGGTGTGTGAAGACTTTCACCATTCCGAGGTCTTGTCCTTCTCTACTCTTTAAACTAACTTTTCTGCCCACCAAATTCGTCCGGAACTCTTGGCAAAGACTTAACCGCAAACTACCCTGAACTGTGTGATCTTGAGCAGAAGACTTTTGTCCTATCG
Organism: Ambystoma mexicanum; assembly: GCF_040938575.1. Taxonomy (NCBI): domain Eukaryota; kingdom Metazoa; phylum Chordata; class Amphibia; order Caudata; family Ambystomatidae; genus Ambystoma; species Ambystoma mexicanum. The sequence goes on from NC_090937.1 coordinate 1,535,319,926, forward strand.
ACTTTGGTCCTAAGCCTTTTTGATTCGATTCCATCACTGTAGTTCCTCTTTCTAGATTGCCCTGCTTACTTATGTGTTGGTGCTGCTCAATTTTGGTCTAACTTTGTTTTTCCCTTCCTTTTAAATTGCTGGAGCGTCATTTTGCTCACACTTACCTTTGAGTTTAACTTGTCCAGAATCTATTGGGAGTGGTGTGGTGGATGAAGAGTGTAATTTTTCAACTGCTTTACTTTAGTGAAATGCTTTACAACTGAGGTGTAAATAAATGTATATTCTTTTACTCAGAAACCTTGAGTGAGTGTTTGTTTGAATCATAGTAATTGCCGTCCTTTGTGTAACCATTGATACTGCTCACTTGCTCTTGAGAATGGTCTGGCTGCTCAGCCAACGCTACCACTTTACTGTGTAGTGCAGGCTTGTACCAAAGGTGAATTTGTACTGTGACTTGTAGTCTTAATTGTGTGTGCTGTTCGCAAAGAGTACTGCATATAATTCTGCCTAACAATGGTGTACAGCGGTGAGGATCGAGTATAGTGATTACACTTAGAGTGCTGCTATTAAATTGGATCAACTAACCACAAGGCTACACATCACTTAGAAGCAATATTAATCATGTCTGATATGGAAAGTTACAGTCAGGAGACGCTCCTTATTTACACTGTGGATTATTTTTAAAAAATCTGTGTACGGAAAGGAATCTATGTTAAATGCAAAAAGTCTGAATTGATTGAAAGGTTGTTATAGAAACAAAGCCTGGAGGGTGGGTCTGAAATACCTGATCCCTCAGCAAATGTGGAAAATAATGAGGATGATAATGTGTCTATTATTGATGAGTTAGATGAAGTAGATGTGTCTCATAATGTAGGCCACACTGCTCGCTTGCCTGCTCAACAGCCTCAACCTTTGTCCACTGGGACCACACCAGGTCCTACACTCAGTCCTGAATTCATTGCTCTAGAAAAGATGAGGCTTGAATTGGAATTCATACGTTTAAATGCTTAAACTGATTGAACGCTCAGAGAAATGGAGTTGAACCATGAACTAGAAATGAAAAGGTTATCTCTTGAAAATGCTTCTCTCCCAGAGTCTTCTAGGTCTTTCAGTCCTAAGAGACCCTGTATGCCTAAAGAAATTGTGGGTATGTATGAAGTTAAGCTTGATATTTTGTATTGGTTGGCAATGTTTGAATATAACCATTGGATTCAAGGTCGTGCAGGGAATCAGTTGCTTCCCTGGCTCCTCTCTAGGCTACCCACTGTTGCATCTGATGTTCTGATGGAGTTGGGGGAGGTGGATAGGATGGATTATGAGTGTGTGATGTTAGCTTTAATTGCTAGATTTGGGAAGACCCCTTCCCAGTACCTTAAGAGGTTTAGGACCCTCAAAAAGCATGATGGTACCCCTTGGGCTACCTGGGTATGTGAATGTTTGAAAAACCTAGATGGTTGGGTTAAGGGTTACAGAGTAAACACTTATGAAGGTATGTGGAATCTTGTTATGTTGGAGTCAATGTATGATGCCTGCTCTTCTGAGCTCAGACAGCACTTGTCTAAGTCTAAGGAGATAGATTCAATGAAGTTAGCTAAGGCTGCTGACTTTTGGGGTGCCAAGAGGGCTACTCACAAGGATTCTGGGGCAACTCAGAAGAAGGATGAGGGAAAGCAGCCAAAGAAAGATAACAAGGAGAATTCTAATACATCCAATCCAGAAGAGGGCCCCAAACATAATCAGGGTAAGCCACATGGGAAACCAAATAGGGCTAGTGAATCCTCTGGTGCCCAACCAGAGGGAGGCCAGCAGAAACCCCCATTCCAGAGAGCATTTGGTAAATGCTATGGTTGTGGGTCAAATGACCATATGAAAGAAGATCCCAAGGGTAAAGCTGCAGGGATCACCACTGCCTCCTTAGCCTTCTCCCCAGAGGAACAAGTACAAATGGCTAGTGCACACTTTGAACTATTTGCTGAAGCACCCTTGGGTCTTCAGGCAACTGTATCCTTAGAGTCCATGGGTCTGGGTAAGAAACAGAATATGGATGTGTACATCTCCATTCCAGAAAACTCTAGAGAATATTATATGGACAGTGTTCTTGTCAATGGCCAGGATACTCCTGCCAGGAGAGACACTGGGGCCAGCAGAACAGTAGTGGATGAAAGCTTTTTCAAGCCTGAGGCTGTTGCTAAGGCACCTGGGTAAAACACTAAATATGCTGAAATTACTATAAATTCTTATGTGAGCCACTTCGGATAGTTGCACACAAACACAAGCAATGATTTAATACCCAGAAACAATTTTAAATCTTAAAATTCAAGTCAGAAGCAATAAAAAGCTGTTTTACATGTGTCAGAATTTCCCTAAAACGAAATTTGCGGCAAACTTTTCACTGCACGATAATCGCGCTAACGGGAGAACCATATGCATTTGGGATATGGTTTTAGATGTGATTTAAAGCTGTGGATGTTAGCTACAAGCAGAAGTTGAAATTTGTTTCTAGCATATGGACGTTTTAGTGGAGGTCATTTTTTCGAGATAGGCGCCAGAATGGAAAACAGGAATGCACTTTTAAAATGGCAAAAAGGATTTCTTACACTAGAGGATGACTATGAACAAATGAATACCCCACAGGAACCCAGCCACTTGATCTGGGTCACTGCCTGCAGAGGAGCTCGCCTTCTTCAGATCAAAAATACCAGCGCCAAGATAGTTTTAACAATACTAGTACAGGAGGAAGATAGGATGGTTTGGATGGAGAGTTCAGACAATTCATAAATATTTCTAACAACACAGGTTCTGGATACAAGATAGGATGGGTTTAATATAGGGATTGACTTTGGACAGTGCATATGCTAGTGACACAGTTCTTTCTATAGATACTCACTAGATATGCTTTTAAACAGAACCGTCAGGATTCTGGTCCGTCAAAATTCTGGTCAGGGAACTGGATCTGGTTTTAGGACAGACTGCTGGGCACATCGGATTGGGCAGCATTAAGGCGCTCTGGTCACAGCACCAGACTGGATTGGATATGCAAGGGCATTCTGGTCACAGCACGGCACAGGATTGGATTGGATCTGTCCTTCTTGGTTATGATGGACATTATTTTCAGCAGGCAAACAGTACAGCGCAGCCCGGCTGTCTTTTGGTTCCCCTTAGAATTGTGGGTTTTTGGTTCTGGAGTTTGAGGCCTAGCTGAAAGTGGTTAAGCTATGCAATGGGTCTTTCTGCTTTGCCAAGTTTCTGGAGTCTGGAGCAAAGAAGATGTAAAGTCCTGCAGGAGGGTGCTCCGCCAGCATCAGGATAGTGAGTGAATCTGTCTGTCCTTATATGCACTCTTCTGTCTCTATATATGCTATTATAAAGGGGGGGTGTGTGTTGGTTTAGCCTAAGCTTGCCCTTTGACAGGCAATTGGTCAAAGTCTCCTCTCTGCCTTGATAGGAGGAGATAAACAGTGTGTCACCTTTATGGTTTGGGTTTATGAGGCTTAGAGTCCACCCGTAGCCTCTTGAACACAAAATCTACTTTTGACACAAGACATATTTACACGTGAGTAACCTCTATAACAATCACATATACAGATTACATATTTTGTGTAGTAGCCACTCCTCAAAACCCTGTCGCTGTGGGATCTTGTGTCTGCTTTTCACCAAATTTCAACCCTTTGCATCAGGAACACAATGTCCAATTTATCAGCAAATTTCTATAAGTGTGCGCGTATAACATGGGCATAAGTGTATAAAGTTTCATAGTTCTAGCAGAAATACATTTGGTGTAAAATCAGATTTTCTGTCGTTTCTTTCCAGAACATGTCACACGTTCTTTCCGCCTCTTGAAATTTGCAACCAAAATTTAGATTTACAATTCTGTTACTTTTGTATTTTTGGCAATTTTAAGTGTTAAGTTAGAAGTCTTGAAACAAAATGTTCCTTGTCAATGTTCAGCCACAGATGGCTGTTCGGGTCCGTCAATTTTTGTCTCCCTTCAGTTCAGAAGCAGTCTCCTCCCTGTTCTCTTGGCAGAAGCCATTTTACGACTGTCCTCACACCTATCATTTCATGCTTTGCAGTTTGCCATTGTTTCCTTCCCCACTGCAGACCAGGTTCTTCCCAAACCCTATAATTATCACTTTGGTGTGATTTCATGGTGGAAGGAGAGGCCTTGCCTCTGTGAGGAAAGCTGTTATTCCAGTTTGGTAGCTTTAGCCAGCTTACTATAATTGCTACATCTGTTGAATTTTCCCTTACATAAAACACACTTGTGGGATCAAATCACAGCTAAATACTTATTCAAGATTTTAAACCATGGAATCAAAACAATTACAAGATGGGTTACTCTCAACAACAGGCCTTTTAGATTGCAAATATTTGATTTCAGTTTATACATGTTTAAAGTTTAATCAGGCAGGCTACTGACAGCTGTCATTCAGGCGGCCCAGGGTACTGCACCCAGATTTTGACAGATTCACAGACAGGCCACTTTTGCTGTGGAAATCCCTTGATGCTTTCAACTTTTCAGGACATTGTAAGTTCACAATGATTTCTTACACTAAGTGAATTGTAGCACGCAGCAAGAAATGTTGATGTTTGAGGGTGTTTCGTACTGGCATTCTGCAGTTTCAGCAAGAAAGAAAAATAATTTAAAGCAAGATTTTGGGGTTTCCTTTAGCAAAGAACTGCTTTATCCTTCTGTACTCCATTTTCACATGTTGTGGAGCCCAGTCACATGTTTCAGGAGTGAGTTCTCTGTTCCACCACTGACAACATGGATGAAAGATTGGGCAGCCATCTTTTTGTGCTTTGCAAAGCGCGATTTTCAGAGGTTTTGGCACGCACAAGGGTTTTGCAGCCATTTTACTATTTTTGGCACCATCAGAACACTGTGATGCTGCATGGCAGAGCAAAAGTGGGTCAAAACATCCCACAGAGCCCCCCCCTCATGACGTGAGTTTAACCGCCCATCAAGGGGAAGTCGGGAGATTGGGATGCTCTTTCTTCCTTTGGTCCAGGTGGAGAATCTGGTCTGCTTCTCCCATCAGTGCTGGATCGACATGCTCTCCTCGCCGGTTTTGGATGGACGTATGGAGCGATACTCCGGGCTCCTTGGGTCTTTCCTCCCGGTCACCGAGTGGTCCTCCTTGGTACTTAGAAATTCTTGGTTCCAGTTCTATGAGACAGAACAGAGCATGGTTATGAAAATGTCCCCACTACTATTCATGTAGTGGGGCAGATGCATACATTGAATATAATTTACAATATTCCCCGCCTATATTTACTAAATATTTTTAACAGGTGGAATGGTTTTAACAGTTGTATTCTTCTAGGTGTCTGGAATGTCCCCGTCTGGGTTTCCGGTTGGCTCCTCTATTTGCCGCAAAGTATACCTGGGATGGCAACTCTTCAGCTGGTTTATGTGGACCCACTTGACTTCCCCTCCTGCCAAACTGCCCTTGGGAATGTGGATTCTGTAGGCGACTAGTGAGATTCTGTCTACAATTTCAAAAGGACCCTGCCAACTAGGGAGAAATTTGCGCTGGTTGGCTTGGTTCCTTTGGAAATTGTACAAGTAGACCTGGTCTCCTACTTGATATTCTTTTTTAGTTGTCTTAAGGTCATAGTGGGTCTTCATACTGTCTGCAGATCTTTCTAGATTCCGCTGAGCATAGGCAAACGCATGTTGAAGGTGTTTTCTCAGATTCTTAACATACTCATGAGTTGTGGAGGCATTTATCAAGGTCTGCTCTTGGGTTCTGTAGAGCAGATGCTGGGGTAGCACCATCCTTCGTCCAGCCATCAGCTCAAACAGAGATATTTTTGTTGCAGAAGAAGGGGTAGATCTGATGGCCATCAGGACAGGAGGTAATTGAATGTCCCAACTTGGCCCAGAATCTGCCACAAACTTTTTTAATATGCTCACAATAGTCTTGTTGTATCTCTCAACTCCACCACTAGAAGATTGACGGTAGGCAATGTGTAGTTTCCCTTTGACCCAGGTATCTCCCATATCTTTGTCATCACTTCGCTAGTGAAGTGGCTACCCCGGTCTAACTCAATCCTTTGGGTAGTCCAAAATGCGAGAAGATGTGATTGATCATCAGGGCAGCTGCTGTTTCTGCCTTGCAATTTGGGGCCAGGAGACATTCCACCCATTTAGTGAAGAAGCATGTTACGGTGAACATGTATTTGTTCGCCCTAGAGGAGCAAATCACGGGCTTGATGAAATCGACTTGTAAATCTGACCACGGCAGTGTCATCCCCCTCTTTTGGAGGGGAGCACGGTGTGTGAGTGAGTGATGTTGGCTGAAATTGTGCACACACAAGACACCCCTTCAAGTATTGGTCGAGGTCCTGCCCCATGTGTGGCCATTATGCAATCTCTCGCAAGATTTCTAGTGTCGTATGAAACCCCCGATGACTGGCTGTGGCCGCATCATGGGCGTGACTTAGCATCAGGCTTCGGAAAGAGTTGGGGACCACCCACTGGTCATGGCCAGCTATGGATCTCCTTACCAGCAAACCGTCTTCGATTCGGAAAGTTTTTGGACATTTCATCAACACTCCGAGGTCCTCTTTCCCTATGTAATCGGTATACGTCAGGGGAAAGTTCTCAGGGTCCTCAATGTGTTGATAAAACTTACCACTTATTGGATCCCCTTTTTGAGCCGTAATCAAATCATCATCTGGGGTCTCCTTACTCCATTGTGCAGTTGAGAGTTCATTGTGAGCATTTGTCTGGGACCTAGTGATAGCAGTGACCTGGATTTCCCTCAACAGGGACTCGATCTAAAGTAGATCCCCTTGGATGGCTCTGGTTTTGGCCAGCTGATCAGCTAGGTCATTTCCAGTTTTGTCTGGTCCCTCTACTTTGGAATGACCCTTGATCTTTTTCCAGTAGATGGTCATCCCATTCGAGGTGACCAGATTATCAATATTTTGTATTCATTTTCCATGTTTCAATGGTTTATTATTAGCACATAGCATGCCTCTGGTTTTCCAGTTAACAAGGTGCTCCACGAACCCCTTCTGTACATAATCTGAGTCTGTGATTATGACCAGTTTGTGGAGTTGGTGTTGGACAGCAGTGAGAATTGCTTGATGCACAGCCATCAACTCTGACACTTGACTACTTCGGGGGCCGATCTTGTACCCAGCCGAGGGTTCTAGGGCATCATTCACCCATGCATTCCTTATGGCGGCCACAAGTTCCTTTTCCCCGTTGTTGTCAACATGGTAGGAGTATCCATCCACATAGACAGTGGGCATTCCCTCACACTGGTCTTCTTCATAGACTTTGTGTGGGGAATTAAGGTATGCCTCCATGTTGTCCTTGATTTTAAGACTTTCGTCTTCGAGACAATTTTCTATGGCACAATCATGCAAATCAGCCAGACCTTGCGCGAGGGGTCTCTTCTTGTTTTGGCCATATCTGACCTCCACAGGAAAGCCTTGCATTGACAGACTCCAGGAAGTAATGCAGGAATTACTCAAATATCCGGCCTGGATTCTGTCACTTTGAAGATATTGCAAAGGTTGGTGTGGAGTCTCCACTATGAGGTGTTCCCCCTGGATAAACGGGTGGTAATTCTTCAATGCCCACACCATTGCCAGGAGTGCCTTCTCACAATTGTTGAATTTTTCCTCCACAGAGTCGCATAGGAGATGACTTTATTGACCTTGTCATGATTTTGATATAATACTGCAGTCAAGCATGTATTTGAGAACCCTATCTCCAAGAAGAACTCCTTGTTTTTGACAGGTTAATCTAGGCAAGGGGCTTGTGACAGGCTTCTTTTGAGTTGTCTTACTGCCCCGGCTTCTTCTGGACCCCACTCCCACTTGACCCCCCCTTCAAAAAATTGATCAGGGGTCTTGTGATCTCTGCATAGTCCTCAATGAACTTTCTGCTGTAATTAGTTAGTCCAAGGAGGCTCCTTACTTCCTGCAGAGTTGTGGGGTCTTTTATTTTCTGGGGTGCTTCTACTTTCTTTTCCTAGTGACAGAGACCCTGAGGAGTTATCTCATGCCACAAGAAATTGACATGGGTTCTGCACCACTGTTCCTTTTGAAAGGAGAGTTTTGCTCCGGCAGCGCTCAACTGTGTCAGGGCATAACGGATATCCGCTATGTGTTCCTCCACAGTTGAGCTTTTGACTAGAACATCATCTACATAGGACAGGTTACCCCTTTCACCCAGGTCGGGCAGGGCCTTATGTAGAAAGATGTTAAAATCATTGCCGGAGTTGATGTGTCCGAAGGGAGTCTGGGTCCATGTGTACTGCTGCCCCCCGAAGGTAAAGGCCAGCTTGTATTGGTCCTCCCCACTGACAGGTACAGTTCAGTACCCATTGGTCACATCAATTTCAGTGAATACCTGTGACCCTTGGATCTGGGCCAGCCCTTGGTCAATGTAGGGAAGAGGCCATCGGAAGTATGGAAACGTTTGTTGAGCTCCCTTAGACCAGCACAGAGTCTCCACTGGCCGTTTGGTTTCAAAATCCCCAGAACCGAATTATTGAAGGTGCTGTGGACTGGATGAATTATCCTACGGGACTCAAGGTTCTTAATTATTTCGATAAGGGACTCCATTGATGCGATAGGCAAGCGATATTGCTTCACAAACACTGGAGTCATGCCAGGGCCCGTGGGAATTGTTGTTGTGTGGATGTTGGTGCGACCTCAGTCATATGAGTCCACGGCAAAGAGATCTTGGAAATCTAAGAAAACTTGTTTCAATTTTTACTTTTGCTCCAGAGTCTCACAGGCATCAGCTAGGTTGACTCTCTATTCAACCATCTGCTTGAAGCCTGGAAAGACTTCCGGTTTGACTATCTCAGCGACCTCCTCGAGCTGGGTGGATAAGTCCCTGGTCAAAGTGCTGATTTGGACTAATGGCTTCAGGTGGGGAAGGCAATCCTCGTGGACTTGAAAGATCACCTCACCCCTCCTGAAGTCACAGGTCACATCTTCCATACCATAAGGGCAGGAAAAGTACACCAGGAAATTCCACCCATGCTGGATGAAGATCCTGTCTGGTGTTGTGTCATTGTCGCTACCACTGTCAAAACAGTCCTTGGGGATTGGTCCTAACAGTTCATTACCTAAATCTATGGAAAAATGTCAGTCATCAACCGCCATTCCAATAATGGTGCCCGCGCCCAGAGTGATACTCTTTAGTTCGCTGTTATCCACCTCTATTGGAATGGTGTTGTGTTCTATGTTGACTAGTGGTGTTGGGTTTACCTCCAACCCTTGCTGTTGAAAATGAGCATTAAAATGGACGTAGGCGTCAGGATTTTTTAGTTTCTGTCCTCTTTTAATTTTTACTTCAAGTGAGAATTATCGAGTCCGTTTCGGGATTGTGACTTCCTTTCCAATCTGAATTTCAACTGCATATGGCAGCAGTTGAGCTGACCAAAATGCTTTCTCTGGGTCATCAAGTCCATGGGATTACCCGGTAATCGGGACCAAGCATTGAAGTTTATTATGTCCAAACTAATGGCAAAGCGATTGAGAATGTCACTGCCTAAATAAAATGCAGCAAGGACATCTCGCATGACCCAACAATTATGGACTATGCTCTTGTTGCCTATGGACATTTTGAGCATACACCTGCTGGGCAGGAGATGTTTGGAATTGGGTGTTTCCAGCTTCGTTTCCCATTTGTCTAACAGTTTAAATGTGGGAATGGTAGGATCTTTTGGGAGTTTGAGGAACCCATGTTCTCACTGATGAAGCTCTTACTGTTGTTCACACATACTCGGGTGAGAACAGAGTCCTTCCCCTCATTTAACTGTATAAGGATGAACAACTGTTCTCCAATTTTCTGAATATCAGCCAAGCTTTGAGCTGATTTCTCTTCCTTTTGGACTATAGGAATGGGATTTTCTGATTGTGAATTTGTATATAATTTCAGAGTGTTTCCTTCCAGTGTGGAATGCCACCTTAGACTGGAAGGAAGGTTGATTTTCAGAAATGGAGAGGACCCCTCATTACCAGTTTGTTGTCCTACTGCAATTACTGTCACGTCAGGGATTTCATTATTCTCGAAGTGGAACTCAATTTGATCAGATTTTTGTTCAGCCATGTGGCATGTGCCTTTTAAACTAACACGATTGACACTCTGTTTCAATTTTATTGGCTGGTTAGTCTAGGTCCAGAGGACCTTGTTTACACAATCTATGAGGGGAGGCAATCTATGCAGGATGTCATTCCCTAGTAAACAAGGTGTGCCCTCTGGAGTCACAACTATGACCGGGTGATTCACCTTGTGTCGCCCAATTTTAATGTCTAAATCCGCAGTCCCCTCGATGGGAATTTCCTTCCCGTTGATGTTCTGAAGTTGTCCAGGAGGAGGGGTGAGAGTAATTTGGCATTTCTCCCCCTTCCCGAATTCAGTTGATCAAATGCCCATTTTGACAGAAGTGTAGCTTGGGATCCAGTGTCCACCAGTGTCAAAATTGTTCATTGCCCCTGCTTTTGGACCCGGGCATAAAACCTTCCCTCCTTTTCCGCAAAGGGGGCAAAGATAATGCACATTTTTGTCCAACTGGTGGGTTAAGTTCTTTGCTTTGGATACTGACAGAGAGATGATTTGGGCAGGATTCTGTTTGGGATCTTGGGAACATCTTAAAAAAAGGTGACAGCTAGATATGGGGGAAGTTTTGGGCTCCTATGGTTCTGATTCTGGGCTGCCCCCCCACCCTTTTTGGAGGCAGTCCCCAGAATGGGTTTGAACAAGGGGATTTTCATGCTGGTCATTCTGGGGTTTGATGATGGGCGGTTCTCACTCAGTCCCCACATCTACCCAGTCTGGATTTGGATCTTTTGGGACCCATTTTTCTTCGGGAGGAGTTCCCCCATCCCTGAAGGAGAAGATCCTTTTCCCAGAATCCACTGAGGACCCATCTCCTTCAAACTGGAAGATTTGCACCTCCTCCACAAAATGGGCCTTTTTAGGCTCTTTATTTCTCCTACTCCACCCCTCTGTTCCTTGCGTTGCAGACTTTCAGGGGCAGGAGATTTTGGTTCCGGTGCCTGTGTTTCCAGGGGTTTTCCACAAGTGGGGAAGGAAGCATCCTCCAAGGCTTTACACCCCCCTTACACCTGTGCCTCCTCCCTGGGAACCAGTGGGTTGTCGGGGGACTTCCCCGTCATTGTTCTGGAGCATCAGACCCTGGATTGGAGGAGTTCTAAGCCACCAGGCTCATCTGAGGGTTCTGTAGAGCCAAATCCTGTGCTTTGTTCTGGACCAGGCCCTCTAGTTGGGACACCCGATCAAGCTGGTATGGGGTCCTCAGATCTACCCGGTTGATCCCGGGAAGGGTAACTATCCCTTCTTGTGCATTACCCCTGGTTGGGAAAGTTTGGGTACCCCTCCACCCTTGGCCTCCCACTCCCGGATTGGGCTGTCTGTGCTCAGGTAAGTGGGGAAAAAAAGAAGGGTTGTTTTGTGGGTTGAAGTTTGGCGGGTACCGGGGAAAGAAATTTGGTCCGGCATTTGGGGGATTGCTGCCCTCCTGAGGAGGGAAGTTTCCTGGGTTGCCTGCTGTCTGGTTAGATCGCCCCCCTTGGGCTGGAGGAGTCCACACTTGTGTATAGGCGCGTTATAAATGCCATATCATATCATATCATATCATATCACACATAGCCCAGGATGGGTCTATTTCCCTTGTAGTGTGGGCTCATGTAGTCAGGGGAGTTAGGGGTCCCATGTGTGGGGTTACCTCCCTGGCTCCCTGTTTGGGATTGGCCCGAGGGCCTTCTGGGTTTGGGGTTGGTCGGATTCTGCGCAGGAAGGTTTAGGCCCCCCATCTCCAGATCTAAAATGGCGGCAACCTTCACCTCCGCCACCTTAGTAGCAGCAGTGGAGCTGGTCGGTTTGGGGCTTTTGCCCAGATTTTTACTTTTCAACAGCTTCTGTACTGCATAGATGCGCATTGCTTGTTCGATAACCCAGTCTAGTGATCTTTTCTCATGAAAGTCCCTCACTAGCTGGGTCATAATATACTAAGGGAGAACATGATAGAAGGTGTTCACAAATTCCTTACTGTCAGTGCGCACCCTTCTAGTGGTCTGCGTAAAGGCGCGTTTGAATTCCTGAACAAATTCTTGCAGGGCCTGATCTTCCCCACATTGTAAGTTGTAGGCTGTCTTGCAAGTCTCTTGAGGGTTCCTATGAATGGAAGAATGTTTCAGGATGGCTGCCCTATAGGTGGACCATCTGGAATGGTTCTGATCCCCCAGCCCCACAAAGAAGCTGGAGTACTCAGTACTTTGGCTGTCCTTCAGATGGAAAGTCTCCATCATCTGCTCAAATAATTCAAGGTGCTCCCAAACCAAAATTTTGGCATTTTTGTGGTAGGGCGTGATGGTGCTCCTAATAGCTTTTATTTGTTTCAAGGGATCCTTGAGTAAAGCCCTCTTAACTTTGTTAGCCTTTTTAGTTCTTGTCACCCTGGTCCATTCATCCTCTGACTCAGGCACTGCTACCAGAGGTGGCTGTCTGGTCTTCTAGACTCTCCCGGGTTCTGCGAGCTTGGGAATGGCTGGCAGAGTGTGGGGGCCTCGTCTCTAGGGACCTGTGGCGCTCAGAAGAGTCTTCTGACTCTTCCTTGCTCCCAGGATTGGTTGAGTACCCCCCGCCCCCACTGACTTAGCTGGGTAGAGGTTTTTAGTATGCTCTTTGTGGGCCTGATCTCATGGAATTCCCCACCAAATTTCACTGCCTGATCTTGGCATCTTGCGTGAGTTATATTCTGAGGATCCATTTCTCTGATTCTCCACTCACTGGAGTCTCCCTGATCAGAGAAGATGGCCCTAGCACTTGGGAACGTATACATAGATGCCTGCCCAACATTTCTGGGAGGCGCTGACTTATTAGCCAATTATTCCCCATTGGGTTGAAGTCTACCATCCCCATGGCCCTTGGTTCATGTGAGCCAGTGGACATGGGGGTGGCAGAGTCCATGGAATTGAAGAGATTAAAGTCTCTGGTGCCAGGGTTCGTGAGATTATGCTCAAGGATTTCTCTCTCCCATCTAACCTCATCACTCTCAGCCCCTACTCCCTGATAGCATGCAAGCATCTGACCCTTTTGTTCTTCTATTAAGGCCTTACTGGTCTCTATTCCTGCATGGCTATCTGTCTACGGAGCCTGTCATTTTTCTTACAGAGAGCCTCATTGTCTCTCTGTGCTTCCTGTCTGATTTGGGAGTATTGGGCCAATTTTTGCTGCAGGAGATTTACTTCCTGAGTGTGGTCCTTACTGGCCTGATTATTCTTTGCCAGAGCATCTTCCACCCTCTTGGTGTGCTCTAACAACTTTTCATAGTCCATTTTGAGTTCACCCAGTCCCTGAAGGGACAGGTGATTTTCTTCCACCTTGGTTTTTAAATGGCTGACTTCCTGGCCTAAGGCGTCCCTTTCCTGAATTAGAGTACCCCTCTGTGCGGCCAGGTCGTCCCTTTGTTTTCTGAAGGCACATAATTTCTGGCGCTCCTCATCAAACTCTGGGATTCTAGATCTTTAATAATTAATGTATTATTCTCCTCTTTCAAAAATTCTAGGTTGTTCTGTAACGTGACTACCTTCTCTCCGCAGGCTCTATTAAAATTCAGTTGCTGCTCCAGCTTTTGTTGGTTCTGTCGTAGAGAATCCAACCATTCTTGGCACTCTTTTTGTAGTGCGAGTAATTTGGTATCTTGCTCTACCGTCTCTTGCTGCAGGAGATCCAGATCTTCCTTTAATTTTGTCAGGTACTGTCTGGTTTCTCTATCTGAATCTTGGCTCTTTTGTAGCCTTTGCTCTACAGAGTCTAGATCAGTTTGGGTTTTCTCTTGGGATTGTACTTGCCTCTTTGCCAGATCTGGGTTTTCGGCATTATTTTCCTTTACTACTCCAATGTGGAGGTATTGGTAAGCCGCTATTTTGGCAATTTCACATTGCTCTTTTTTTACTCTTGGGGTCATATACAATTCACTAAGTGCCTGGTGTAATGGACCCTAGTCCTGCCATGTATCTAATTCTATGGCAGTGATTTTTTGTTTGATTTCCTGCAGCCAGACATTCTCATCCTGCTCTACCCATTCACCCCTGACAAACAACTTGTGCAGTGGGTGGTCTTTTGCCATATTGATTTCCACTGGGTTCGCCATTCCTGAAATATTAATTTCCTTCTGACTTTTCTCAGGGTTACTTTTACTTTTGCAAAACAGGCCCAACTCCTTTGAGTATTTCTATTGAAGGGTGTTTTTACAGTATAGCACAGTGTGGTAGCCCAACAAGGTGTATGTATCCCATCCGTTAGCATGCTGTCTTAGACTGTCACAAGTGGTATGTCTAATTCAGGATCTCGTGACGAGCCCCCAAGCTGTAAGTGATTTCAATCCGGCACACACCCAAGTCAATGTCTAGCGTGTAATGCACAACTGAAATCCTCATTTATTTTTGTCTAAAGTTATTTATTCTGAACGATGTACCACTCATATCACGCCCCTCTCCTGGAACCCCCCCCCCCGGTCACACTGAACCAGGAATCAGGCTGGTTTGCAAAGTTAAAATATGTATTTATGTATTTACAATTTAATCACACTATGTTTTAATAGGTACACAATAATCACCAATGGGGTGATGTAACACTGAATGATCTCTTTAATACACCAGGAGTAATAGTGAGCAAAACAATTCAGCACAGAAATAATACTTGTGTGTGTGTGTGCAGATCAGATCGCACTGTGGTTAAAGGTTCCCCCTGCACACCCCTCAACCACCAATAGGCAATGTAAAGAGATAGGAGGAGAGACAGGTTTCCAGGAATGGCAGAATCCACTCAAAATATCAATCCCACTTTCCCCCAGAAAACACAAGAGAAAAACGGAATTTACTGTCAAGCTGTCAGAATGGCTTTTAGAGTAATCTTAGAATGAACTGGGTAAAACACTAAATATGGTCAAAAATGCTGAAATTACTATACATTTTTTATGGGAGCCGCTTTGGATAGTTGCACACAAACACAAGCAATGATTTAATACCCACAAACAATTTGAAATCTTAAAATTCAAGTCGGAAGCTGTTTTACACGTGTCAAAATTTCCCTAAAACGAAATTGGCGGCAAACTTTTCACTGCGAGATAATCACGATAACGGGAGAACCGTATGGATTTGGGATGCGGTTTTAGATGCGATTTAAAGCTGTGGATATTAGCTACAAGCAGAAGTCTCCCTTCCTGGTCCCTTGCTGGTCTCCCTCCTTGTCATGATCTCTGCTTCCAAAAGATCAGGACTTGCCCGACTCCCTTGAAAGCAGACCCATAACCCCGGTTCCGAGTGCCAGCCAGTCCCAATTGGGACCTTTTGGACCCAGTCCTGGCGCCAGTGGCACCAGGCTCATAAATATGCCCAGTCCCAGCGCTGGGAGCGCCGGGCTCATAATGCTTGGGTGGACTTACCTGCAGCAGACCATGCTGCTTACTTGCCTGCCAGTTGAGCCTCTGATCCTCTTCTGTTTGGAACTACTTTTCCTGTTGGGTGGGGCAGGAGCCACTCCCTAGATTCAGTACACTGGAACTCTTCTGGAAAGCAGGAACTCTTTTCTTACCTAGGCGTGGCTGTGGAAGGAGACACCTAAGCACTACAGGAGGCTATTTAAACCACACCCGATGGATGAATCTTGCTTTGCGTTATTCTGCATTCTCTGCAGCAGAACGCTCATCGTGTCTTCTGCATCTGATCCTGGGCCTAAGGAAAAAGGCTTACCATCCTGAATCCAGTCTTCAGCAACACCTATAAAGACAAGAAAGAACAGGTTAGCATTACGGTCTTCAGTGACAGCTCTTCACTTACCTGGTCCATCGGCTGTCACCAACGCCTCGCGCTGCATTCCGGCATCTGAAAGACAAAGGCTTACCTACTCTTCGTGCGCTCCGGAGGTCTTCACACTGCATTCCGGCATCTGAAAGACAAAAGCTTACCAACTCTTTGCACGCTCCGGAGGCCTTCGGCGCTGCATCCCGCATCTGAAAGACAAAACAAGGTGCGTTTAAAGACATTGGGGAACTTTAATACTCACGTGCCATTACTCCTTTCCACATCTAACCCAGTGGGTATTCCGGCACCCTGCAGCCGCTCCGAACTTGTACCTGCAAAATAAAAAGACAGTTAGAGCGCATCGTGAAGCAGGCAACAAGCGCTTACTTACGTGCTTCCAGGCGCTTCTATTCATCACACGGGCTCCATCTTCAACTCACTTCAGCCCGTCATCCGCCATCGCCGGAACCCTGCAAAACAAGAAACATCATTACTAAAGACTTTAAAGACATTAGAATTACTCAAAACTTACCGTTCGTGCAGTAAACGACGGACAGCAGTCCTCTGAAGTCAAGAGGCCTGCTCCCCTTATCCAGTGAAGAAACTGGTTACAGCACCCTGCCCCGAGGCAGATGGAGAGCACGGCGTTCACTTACCTAAAATGAGAGCGTTAACCTTTGGGGTTCTACAGGAGAAGAGAAAGGGAAGAAGAGAGAGACATTCAATAACCCAGTTCCTTAATCCCATATTTTCTATCTGCAGACATCTTACCCTTCAAGTCAGACATACAGTGCACAGAGGTCCAGCCCAAAGAGCCAGCCGTGTGTTACACATCACCTTTGAAGATACGGTATACGCCCAGTCAAGACCGGCGCCTCTACGGGAATCAGGTGAGCGTTACAGAACGCAAAGCCTACCACAAAACTCCCGTCCAGGCGCTATGGAAACCTCGGATACCGACCAGCTAGCCCAGTTACTTGGGGAACTAAGGGCAGAAATGCATGCAGCCCGTCAGGAAACGAACGCTCTAAGAAGGGAACTGATTATTTCCAAGGAGCGAACAGATGATCTCGCTAGACAATTGCTACAGTCACAAGCCGGACAGACCCTGTTACCCGCATCTGGGGGAAATCTTCCTTCTACATCCTCTATGAATCCAGTGCAGATCAACCTACCTGAGAATGTACCTCTGGCTCCGCCCGAACGATTTTCTGGTGACCCAAAGAGGTTTGCAGTATTTATCAATCAGTGCCGGTTGCATTTCTTATGCCGGCCAGCAGCCTTTCCAACTGATCAAGCTAAAGTAGCTTTCGTGCTTTCGTACCTTAGTGGCAATGCGGCAGACTGGTCGATCCCTCTAGTAAATCAAGATGATCCGGTCCTCCATGATTTTCAAGCTTTTCAGCTCAGTATGGAAAAACTGTTCGCAACACATTCACAGGGGCAGGCCTTGGACAATGAGCTTCTTTCGTTGAGACAAGGTAATCAAGACCTTTTGGCTTATATTGCTTCTTTCAACAGACTGATAGTGGAAACTCAATGGCCTGAGGACAAAAGGATTACGCTGTTTTATAGAGGTCTACGTGGAGAGCTCAAAGATGTGTTAGCCCAAGTAGTGAATCCCCCACAAGATTGTTCGGACTATATAGACTTAGTCGTTCAAATAGATCACAGACTGCAGAACAGGAAGGCCGATCGTTCCAAGTTTGATGCACGAGTATTTTCCAAACCGCCAACTCCTTCCAAAGGAGTAGACTCCGGGGAACCCATGCAAATAGGGGGTCTGAAAGGTCCTCTAACACAAAAGGAGCGGGAAAGGAGAAAACAGTTGCAATTATGCCTCTATTGCAGAAACTCAGGACACTTTCTTCGAGACTGTCCGGTGAAACCTGCCAAGAAGGCAGAAGGAGCTGCAGTTACCAAAGTTACAAACTCTGAGCAGGGAAACGACCTCGCCCGGCAAGAATAGAGGTCCTCTTGCCGAGCGTGAAAACCAGTTCCGTGACCTCGCGTTTTGTGATACCTATGGTCCTCATTAGCCCTGATAATCCGGATCGATTACATGCAATTGAAGCTTACGTCGACAGCGGTGCCATCGGCAATTATGTGGATCATGAAATGGTTTTGAGGATGAATCTAACTCTTTGTCCAAAGGCTGTAAAGGACGTCATTACTACGGTGGATGGTACGGAGATAGCCTCCGGGCCAGTAACGCATACCACTCAAGAGGTGACGCTAGTAAGTCAAGATGGACACCATGAGAAGATCGTGTTCGATGTGATCAAGGCCCCTCAGTTTCAGATTATTCTAGGAATACCTTGGTTAGAGAAACACAATCCTCTGATCGATTGGCGAGCAAGAACGGTCCAGTTTCCAGAATGTGTCTCTACTTGTCACCCTCCACCTAGTGTTGCACTGGCAGCAATTTCTTCAGAGACTCCCCAGTTACCTCCCGAATACCTAGAATACCAAGATGTTTTCCGGAAGGATCAGGCTAACTCTCTACCTCCTCATAGGTCTTATGACTGCCAGATAGACCTGATACCTGGATCTACTCCTCCTTGTAGTAGAATTTATGCCCTCACCGAGCCTGAGAACCTTCACCTTCGACAATACCTGGATCAATACCTGGCAAATGGGTTTATTCGTCCTTCCAAGTCCCCTGCTTCTTCAGCTTTGTTCTTCGTTCCAAAAAAGGAAGGAGACCTTAGAACTTTTATAGATTATCGCTCCCTGAACCAGATCACCGTTAAGAATAGATATCCGTTACCTTTGATCCCTGAACTCCTGGACCAAGTCAGAAAAGCATGCATATATACAAAGCTGGATTTTAGAGGAGCCTACCACTTGGTACGAGTAAAAGAGGGCGATGAATGGAAGACGGCCTTCCGCACCAAGTATGGGCTATTTGAATATCAGGTCATGCCCTTCGGACTTTGCAATGCCCCGGCCGCCTTTCAATATTTTATGAACGATGTCCTCAGAGAGCTCATAGATGTGTGTGTTGTTGTTTACATTGACGAAATCCTCGTTTATTTTTCATCGGAATCTGAACATCGGAAACACGTGAAAATGGTCCTCGAAAGATTGCGTCAACACAAACTTTTCGCTAAGTTGGAAAAATGTGTTTTCAACGTGACTGAAGTTGAATTCTTGGGATTCATATTATCACCTGGCGGAGTGCGTATGGATTCAAAGAAGGTCGATGCAGTTCTCAAATGGCCATCACCATCCTCCGTAAAAGGTGTGCAAAGCATGTTAGGCTTCGCTAACTTTTACCGCAGGTTTATCCCCGAATTCTCTCGAATAGTCCAGCCCATCACTGCCTTGTTAAAGAAAAACAAACGTTTTGAATGGTCTACCGAGGCGGAACAAGCTTTCCAGGATTTGAAGACTAAATTTATCTCTGCACCAACCTTAAAACACCCTCGCCCCGAACTCCCCTACATCGTGGAAACTGATGCTTCAAGCCTTGCCATTGGGGCAGTTCTATCACAAAAGGACCCGGTAACCAATCAGTTGCATCCCGTGGCATTTCGGTCCCGCAAATTCTCGCCTCCTGAAATCAATTACACGATTACTGACAAGGAACTTCTGGCTATCAAGTCTGCCTTTAAGGCTTGGCGGCATTATCTGCTGGGGGCCCGACACACCGTTACTGTGATTACGGATCACCGAAACCTGCAATATTTGAAAACCGCAAAAGCCCAATCCTCTAGAAAACTCTGTTGGGCATTATTCTTTGCCGAGTTTGACTTCATAATTACCTATCGACCTGGTACAAAGAATGGTAAAGCTGATGCCCTTTCTCGGAGGGGAGTGGAAGAACACTTGATCAACCCTAAACCTGTACCAATCATTCCCGAACAAAGAATTCTGGGTGTAATCGCCACAGAATCCATAGAGGAAGTTAAGGATAAAGCCAGGCAACTTGTAACTCCAGCAGACATACAGAATTCTCATCTGCAGGGAAAGGACTTTGCAGTAAAGGACAACTTATTGTATTTCCAAGAACGATTATACCTACCCAGCACAGATTTACAGAAAAAAGTAATCTCTTGTTATCACGATTCTTTAATGGAAGGACATCCCGGTATGGCCAAGACCTCAGAAAAGATCAAGCGCTACTTCTAGTGGCCGTCTTGGAAAAAAGATATCAGAGACTTTATAATGTCCTGTGGAGTATGTGCCCAAAACAAGAGTCAAAAGGAAAGACCAGCAGGCCTCTTACGCCCTATTGACATCCCATCTCGCCCTTGGCATACGCTTTCTATGGACTTCATCACCGATCTACCTCCATGCTCCGGATACAATACGATTCTAGTAATCGTGGACTTATTCTCCAAGATGGCGCATTTCATTCCGCTCAAAGGCTTGCCAACAGCAGCAACTCTGGCCCGAGAATTTCTCGAAAACATCGTCCGACTGCACAGTTTTCCTTCGGTTCTAATTTCGGATCGAGGTAGTCAATTTATTTCTCATTTTTGGCGAAGTTGCTGTCGGTCGGCTCAAATTGATGTGAGACTATCGACCAGTCACCACCCTCAAACCGACGGACAAACCGAGCGGACCAATCAAACTCTGGAACAGTATTTACGCTGCATGCTGCAACAAACTGAAAAAACTTGGAAAGACATCCTTTGGATAGCCGAATATGCCTACAATAACTCTGTCCATTCGGGAACTGGGAAATCCCTGTTTTTTCTTTTGTACGGCAGTCACCCTCGAACCTCGGAGTTGGATCCCCTCCAAGATCTTGAAACACCAGCAGTAGACTACCTGCATTCTACAATCACCCAAGCCTTTAAGGAAGCTGTTTCTCACCTTCAAAGGGCTAAAGAACAATACAAGAAAGGAGCAGATCAACATCGGAAGGAAGCCCCTCAATATCAAGTAGGGGATCAAGTCTGGTTATCCACCAAATATCTACCTCTAAAAGGGCCACACACATTCAACCCAAGATACCTTGGTCCCTATTCCATCACTACCATAGTAAACCCAGTAGCGGTCAAGTTGGACTTGCCCCCGCACATGAAGATACATCCGGTCTTCCACGTCTCTCTATTAAAACCCGTGCAACCTCAAACCCGACTAACTAAATCTCCAAAACCTATCCTAGTTGATGGAGAACTCGAGTTTGAAGTCAAAAGCATTCTTGACTCCAAGATCTCCAAATCTAAACTATTTTACCTAATTGACTGGAAAGGCTAAGGCCCCCAAGAGAGATCCTGGGAACCTGCTGAATATGTCCACGCTCCTCGCCTAATCAAAAGATTTCACCGAACATTTCCTGACAAGCCAAAACCCCCGGAGAAGCCCGGTTTGGGAGGGGCCTTGAGGGGGGGTACTGTCATGATCTCTGCTGCCAAAAGGTCAGGGTTTTCCCAACTCCCTTGGAAGCAGATCCATAACCCAGATTCCGAGTGCCAACCATTCCCAATTGGGACCTTTTGGACCCAGTCCTGGCGCCAGTGGCACCAGGCTCATAAATATGCCCAGTCCCAGCGCTGGAAGTGCCGGGCTCATAATGCTTGGGTGGATTTACCTGCAGCAGACCATGCTGCTTACTTGCCTGCCAGTTGAGCCTCTGATCCTCTTCTGTTTGGAACTACTTTTCCTGTTGGGTGGGGCAGGAGCCACTCCCTAGATTCAGAACACTGGAACTCTTCTGGAAAGCAGGAACTCTTTTCTTACCTAGGCGTGGCTGTGGAAGGAGACACCTAAGCACTACAGGAGGCTATTTAAACCATACCCGATGGATGAATCTTGCTTTGCGTTATTCTGCATCCTCTGCAGCAGAACGCTCATCGTGTCTTCTCCATCTGATCCTGGGCCTAAGGAAAAAGGCTTACCATCCTGAATCCAGTCTTCAGCAACACCTATAAAGACAAGAAAGAACAGGTTAGCATTACGGTCTTCAGTGACAGCTCTTCACTTACCTGGTCCATCGGCTGTCACCAATGCCTTGCACTGCATTCCGGCATCTGAAAGACAAAGGCTTACCTACTCTTCGTGCGCTCCGGAGGTCTTCACACTGCATTCCGGCATCTGAAAGACAAAAGCTTACCAACTCTTTGCACGCTCCGGAGGCCTTCGGCGCTGCATCCCGCATCTGAAAGACAAAACAAGGTGCGTTTAAAGACATTGGGGAACTTTAATACTCACGTGCCATTACTCCTTTCCACATCTAACCCAGTGGGTGTTCCGGCACCCTGCAGCCGCTCCGAACTTGTACCTGCAAAATAAAAAGACAGTTAGAGCGCATCGTGAAGCAGGCAACAAGCGCTTACTTACGTTCTTCCAGGCGCTTCTATTCATCACACGGGCTCCATCTTCAACTCACTTCAGCCCGTCATCCGCCATCGCCGGAACCCTGCAAAACAAGAAACATCATTACTATGGACTTTAAAGACATTAGAATTACTCGAAACTTACCGTTCGTGCAGTAAACGACGGACAGCAGTCCTCTGAAGTCAAGAGGCCTGCTCCCCTTATCCAGTGAAGAAACTGGTTACAGCACCCTGCCCCGAGGCAGATGGAGAGCACGGCGTTCACTTACCTAAGGTGAGAGCGTTAACCTTTGGGGTTCTACAGGAGAAGAGAAAGGGAAGAGGAGAGAGGCACCCAATAACCCCAGTTCCTTAATCCCATATTTTCTATCTGCAGACATCTTACCCTTCGAGTCAGACATACAGTGCACAGAGGTCCAGCCCAAAGAGCCAGCCGTGTGTTACACATCACCTTTGAAGATACGGTATACGCCCAGTCAAGACCGGCGCCTCTACGGGAATTAGGTGAGCGTTACAACCTCCATGCTCCGGATACAATACGATCCTAGTAATCGTGGACCTATTCTCCAAGATGGCGCATTTCATTCCTCTCAAAGGCTTACCAACAGCAGCAACTCTGGCCCGAGAATTTCTCGAAAACATCATCCGACTGCACGGTTTTCATTCAGTTCTAATTTCGGATCGAGGTAGTCAATTTATTTCTCATTTTTGGCGAAGTTGCTGTCGGTCGGCTCAAATTGATGTGAGACGTTCGACCAGTCACCACCCTCAAACCGACGGACAAACCGAGAGGACCAATCAAACTCTGGAACAGTATTTGCGCTGCATGCTACAACAAACTGAAAAAACTTGGAAAGATATCCTTTGGATAGCCGAATATGCCTACAATAACTCTGTCCACTCGGGAACTGGGAAGACCCCGTTTTTTCTTTTATACGGTAGTCACCCTCGAACCCCGGAGTTGGATCCACTCCAAGATCTTGGAACACCAGCAGTAGACCACCTGCATTCTACAATCACCCAAGCCTTTAAGGAAGCCGTTTCTCACCTTCAAAGGGCTAAAGAACAATACAAGAAAGGAGCAGACCAACATCGGAAGGAAGCCGATGTCCCCCCAATATCAAGTAGGAGATCAAGTCTGGTTATCCACCAAATATCTACCTCTAAAAGGACCACGCACATTCAACCCAAGATACCTTGGTCCCTATTCCATCACTACCATAGTAAATCCAGTAGCGGTCAAGTTGGACTTGCCCCCTCACTTGAAGATACATCCGGTCTTCCACGTCTCTCTATTAAAACCCGTGCAACCTCAAACCCGACTAACTACATCTCCAAAACCTATTCTAGTTGATGGAGAACTCGAGTTTGAAGTCAAAAGCATCCTGGATTCCAAGATCTCCAAATCTAAACTATTTTACCTGATTGACTGGAAAGGCTACGGTCCCCAAGAAAGATCCTGGGAACCTGCAGAATATGTCCATGCGCCTCGTCTAATCAAAAGATTTCATCGAACATTTCCTAACAAGCCCAAACCCCCGGAGAAGCCCGGTTTGGGAGGGGCCTTGAGGGGGGGTGCTGTCATGATCTCTGCTTCCAAAAGATCAGGACTTGCCCGATTCCCTTGGAAGCAGACCCATAACCCCGGTTCTGAGTGCCAGCCAGTCCCAATTGGGACCTTTTGGACCCTGTCCTGGCGCCAGTGGCACCAGGCTCATAAAGATGCCCAGTCCCAGCGCTGGAAGCGCCGGGCTCATAATGCTTGGGTGGACTTACCTGCAGCAGACCATGCTGCTTACTTACCTGCCAGTTGAACCCCTGATCCTCTTCTGTTTGGGACTACTTTTCCTGTTGGGTGGGGCAGGAGCCACTCCCTAGGTTCAGAACACTGGAACTCTTCTGGAAAGCAGGAACTCTTTTCTTACCTAGGCGTGGCTGTGGAAGGAGACACCTATGCACTACAGGAGGCTATTTAAACCACACCCGATGGATGAATCTTGCTTTGTGTTATTCTGCATTCTCTGCAGCAGAACGCTCATCGTGTCTTCTGCTTCTGATCCTGGGCCTAAGGGAACAAAGGCTTACCATCCTGGAATCCAGTCTTCAACAGCACCTGTAAAGACAAAGAAAGAACAGGTTAGCACTACGGTCTTCAGTGGCAGCGCATCTCTTACCTGGTCCATCGGCTGTCACCAACGCCTTGCGCTGCATTCCGGCATCTGAAAGACAAAGGCTTACCTACTCTTCGCATGTTCCGGAGGTCTTCGCACTTCATTCCGGCATCTGAAAGACAAAAGCTTACCAGCTCTTCGCACGCTCTGGAGGCCTTCGGCGCTGCATCCCGCATCTGAAAGACAAAAGAAGGTGCGTTTAAAAACATTGGCCAACTTTATTACTCACGTGCCATTACTCCTTCCCAGGCCGAATCCAGTGGGTATTCCAGCACCCTTCAGCTTCTCTAAAGCTCCGAACTTGTACCTGCAAGATAAAAGGGACAGTTAGTGCGCATCGGGAAGCAGGCTACAAGCGCTTACTTACGTGCTTCCAGGCGCTTCTATTCCTCACGCGGGTTCGATCCTCAACTCTCATCAGCCCGCCATCCGCCATCGCCGGAACCCTGCAAAACAAGAGATATCATTACAAAAGACTTTTAAGACATTTGAAGTGCCCAGAACTTACCGTTCGTGCAGTTAACGACGGACAGCAGTCCTCTGAGGTCAAGAGGCCTGCACCCTTATTCAGTGAAGAAACTGGTTACGGCACCCTGCCCCGAGGCAGATGGAGAGCTCAGCGTTCACTTACCTAAGGTGAGGGCGTTAACCTTTGGGGTTCTACAGGAGAAGAGAAAGGGAAGAGGAGAGAGGCACCCAATAACCCCAGTTCATTAATCCCATATTTTCTATCTGCAGACATCTTACTCTCGAGTCAGACATACAGTGTACAGAGGTCCAGCCCAAAGAGCCAACCGTGTGTTACACATCACCTTTGAAGATACGGCATTCACCCAGTCAAGACCGGCGCCTCTGCAGGAATCAGGTGAGCGTTACACTCCTACCGCCTCCCGACCCGCCTCCCCTGCTCTGATTGGGCCTGCGTGCTAGTGACCCCAGTGTGCACCGGCTCCTCTCCTTCCATCGAGGCAGCCGGCGCCATGAATATGCCCATAATGAGTTTTTCTTTCCCTTTTTCTTATAAGAAAATGGCCCCCAGGCCCCCGAAGCACCCCTTGTTGTCCCTTTTCCTCCCTGAACCCTCTTCCTGGACTCCCTCCTCCCGCCTCCCGACCCGCCTTCCCAGCTCTGATTGGGCCTGCGGCCTGTGCTGGAAGGGTCTAGTGACCCCAGTGTACACCGGCTCCTCTCCTTCATCGAGGCAGCTGGTGCGATGAGTGTGCCCATATTGGCCTTTTCTTTCCCTTTTCCCTATAGAAAATGTCCCTCAGCCCTCCAAAGCACCCCTGTTGTCCCAGTCCTCCCTGCACCCTCTTCATCGTCTCCCTCCCTCCTCCTGACCCACCCACTCTGCTCCGATTGGCCCGTAGGTTGTGATACCAGGCCATTACAGACCTTTCCAGGGCAGCCCTCTGCCCGGCAGCCCCATCAGTTTAGGACCCTGAGGTAAAGGACAGCTCCAATTCGTATCAGCAGGTATCCGCAGGAGAAGCAAGAAGCCAGTAGCCTGCCGTCAACCAGCACCAACAAAAACTCACTTCACGCATGAAAGCCCTACCACTCTTACCCAAAGAGTCCTACTGTGTTACATCATACAGTCACATATTAATGTCCAACGATTATCTGTACCCTAATAGCGTCACGGTGTTAGAGTTCAATCTAGAAGGTATTCCCAACATCATTGAGTGTGCCAAAATACCGTCACTGTGTTAGAGTTGAATCTAGAAGGTATTCCCAACATCATTGAGTGTGTCTAATAGCGTCACTGTGTTAAAGTTGAATCTAGAAGGTATTACCAACATCATTGAGTGTGCCCTAATAGCGTCACTGTGTTAAAGTTGAATCTAGAAGGTATTCCCAACATCATTGAATGTGCCCAAATAGTGTCACTGTGTTAGAGTTGAATCTAGAAGGTATTCCCAACATCGTTGAGTGTGCCTAATAGCGTCACTGTGTTAAAGTTGAACTTAGAAAGTGTGCCCTAATAGCGTCACTGTGTTAAAGTTGAACTTAGAAAGTGTGCCCTAATAGTGTCACTGTGTTAAAGTTGAACTTAGAAAGTGTGCCCTAATAGTGTCACTGTGTTAAAATTGAACTTAGGAAATGTTCCCTAATAGCATCACTGTGTTAGAGTTGAATCTAGAAGGTATTCCCAACATCATTGAATGTGCCCAAATAGTGTCACTGTGTTAGAGTTGAATCTAGAATGTATTCCCAACATCTTTGAGTGTGCCTAATAGCGTCACTGTGTTAGAGTTGAATCTAGAAGGTATTCCCAACATCGAGTGTGCCCAAATAGCGCCACTGTATTAGAGTTGAATTAAGATGGTATTCCCAACATCATTAAGTGTGCCCTACTAGCACCACTTTGTTAAAGTTGAATTTAGAAAATGTGCACTAATAGCATCACTGTGTAAAGTTGAATCTAAAAAGTATTCTCAACATCATCATTGAGTGCGCCCTAATAGCGTCACTGTGTTACAGTTCATTTAAGATGGTATTCCTAACATCATTGAGCGTGCCAAATAGCGTCACTGTGTTAGAGTTTAATTAAGATGGTATTCCCAACATCATTAAGTGTTCACTACTAGCACCACCGTGTTAGAGTTGAATTCAGAAAATGTGCCCTAATAGCGTGACTGTATTAATGTTGACTCTAGAAAGTATGCCTAAAAGCGTCACTGTGTCAGACGAATTAAAAAGGTATTCCCTACATCATTGAGCATTCCCTAATATCATCACTGTGTTAAAGTTGAATTTAGAAGGTATTCTCAACATCAATGAGTGTGTCTGGTGGCATGCACTTTACTAATTACCAGAATATCACACTACCACACTTACTCTCTCCTATTCACCACCATTGAACTAGAACACAGCTGTAATATGATACATTCGGTATAGCTGTTCTCATACTAACATCACCCATCAAACTACCCATCATCCTAATAAAACACAGCTAGCTGAACACATACCAGCTACCTTAGGCGTCTCCTCAGGACTAACACAGCCAGAACTCAGTCTGGGTGTTCACCCTCCAGACTGAACACATTCAACTGATCTCCTCAGCACCACACCTACTGCTAAGAAGCAGCTATCATCCAACAAACACACCAGCTGCACACGTACCCGGTGCGCGCTCACACTTTACGACTCTCTCTCTCTTGACTAACTTGAACTGTGGTTCCCGAGGGCGTTCAACCTACCAGCGCTTTGAGATCATATCAATGATACATAAGGCACTATACAAATGCCAAGTAATCTAACATAACATAACATAGTAATTGCTGTCCTTTGTGTAACTTCTGATACTGCTTACTTTACTCTTGAAATAAGCCTGGCTGCTCAGCCATCGCTACCACTTTACTGTGTAGTATGGGCTTGTACCAAAGGAGAATTTGTACTTACACTTGTAGTCTTAATTGTGTGTGGTGTTCCCAAAGGGCACTGCATATGATTCTGCCTAACACTGGTGTACAGTCATGAGGAGAAAGTATAGTGATTACACTTAGATTGCTGCTATTAGTTTGGCTCAACTAACCACAAGGCTAAACACCACTAAAAGCAATTTTAATCATGAATGATATGGAAAGCTACAGTCAGAAGACCCTCCTTAGTTACACTGTTGATCATTTGAAAAATCTGTGTAGAGATGGGAATCTCTCTGTTAAAGGCAAAAGGTCAGAATTAATTGAAAGATTGATGGAGAAACAAAGTCTGGGGAGTGGGTCTAAAATACCTGCTCTTCCAGCAAATGTGGAAAATGATGAGGATGATAATGTGTTCAATATGGACGAGTTAGATGAGGCAGATGAGTCTCACAATGTAGGCCCTATTGCTCCTCTGATTGCTCAACAACCTCAACCTTTGTCTACTGGGACCCCTACAGGTCCTACACTCAATCCTAAATGCATTGATTTAGAAAAGATGAGGCTTGAATTGGAATTCAAATGTATTAAACATTTCAAACTTGTATGCTCAAACTGAACAAAAGCATCAAGAACTTAAGTTCTGAGAAATGGAATTGAACCATGCATTAGAAATGAAAAAGTTGTCTATTGAGAATGCTTCTCTCCCAGAGTCTTTTAGGTCTTTCAGTCCTAAGGGACCATGCATGCCTAAAGAAATTGTGGGTATGTATGAGGCTAAGCTTGATATTTTGGATTGGTTGGCAATGTTTGAGTATAACCATGGGATTCAAGACATTACAGGGAATCAGTTGCTTCCTTGGCTCTTCTCTAGGCTACCCACTGTTGCATCCGATGTTGTGATGGAGTTGGGGAGGTGGATAGGATGGTTTATGAGTATGTGAAGCTAGCTTTAATTGCTAAATTTGGGAAGATGCCTTCCTAGTACCTTAAGAGGTTTAGGACCCTCAAAAAGCATGATGGTACCCCTTGGCTACCTGGCTATGTGAATGTTTGAAAAACTTAGATGGTTGGGTTAAGGGTTGCGGAGTAAACAATTATGAAGGTATGAGGAATCTTGTTATGTTGGAGTCAATTTATGATGCCTGCTCTTCTGAGCTCAGACAGCACTTGGCTGATTCTAAGAAGATAGATCCAAAGAAGTTAGCTAAGGCTGCTGACTTGTGGGTTGCCAACAGGGCTACTCACAAGGATTCTGGGGCAACTCAGAAGAAGGATGAGGGAAAGCAGCCAAAGAAAGATAACAAGGAGAATTCTAATACATCCCATCCAGAAGAGGGCCCCAAACATAACCAGGGTAAGCCCCATGGGAAACCAAATAGGGTTAGTGAATCCTCTGGTGCCCAACCAGAGGGAGGTCAGCAGAAACAACCCTTCCAGAGAGAAATTTGGTTAATGCTATGTTTGTGGGTCAACTGACCATGTGAAAGGAGATCCCAGTTTCAAGGGTGAACCTGCAGGGATCAGCACAGCCTCCTTAGCCTTCTCCCCAGAGGAAGAAGTACAAATGGCTATTGCCCACTTCCAACTTTTTGCTGAAGCACCCTTGGGTCTTCAGGCAACTGTATTCATAGTGTCTATGGGTCTGGGTAGGAAACAGAATATGGATGTGTACAACTCCATTCCAGAAAACTCTAGAGGGTATTATATGGTCAGTGTTTTTGTCAATGGCCAGGATAATCCTGCCAGGAGAGACACTGGGGCCAGCAGAACAGTAGTGGATGAAAGCTTTTTCAAGCCTGAGGATGTTGCTAAGTCACCCAAAGGTCCCACTAAATCTTTCTGGAGGCCCTTCCCAGTTGGTTACAATTCTACCAGCTCTCATTCAGTGTAATAATATGACAGTGCGGATTCCTGTCAGTGTCCAGAATGAGGTGCCTGGGAGAGTCCTGTAGGGAATGAATTAAAGATTCTAGGAGTAGTTTCCAGTACCCCCAGGGCTCCCAGTGAGAGAAAATAGAACCAAAACAAATTGGCTAGAGGGGCAACCTTAAGAGACTACTCTGAGCCTGTGGGGACCTCTACAGATAACCCCACTTCAAGCCCTGGTTTTAGTAACCTCTAACCCAGGCAAATCTGAGGCTAATATAGTAGGGAAATGGGAGTCCCAACCAAACTCCATCATTAACCATCTAATTGTAAAGTCTTTGACTCCCCATGCTTCTGAGGAAGAGGGGGATAGACAAATTGGGCCCCTCTCTAGGCCTGTGAGAACTGGTAACTCTCAGAGCTGGTTGAAAATACAGGAAAAATAGGTCTAAGGCTAAGCACCTTAAGACTGTTGGATCTTCTACTGAAGACTCCAGTTTAAATCCTAATGTTAGGAGGGAAACGTCTAAAATAGGTAAGGTCAGATCTCAGAGGAAGTTGAAGCATGTACCATGCTTGACCACAACCCCTCCAACCAAGATGTCTGAGACCCAACCTGCTCTTGAGAGAGGGGTGGTGAGGAACCATGGAGGCCCCTCTAGATCTAAGGGATCCCTTTCCAAGGACCCCTTGAAAAAGCCTATGGTAGGTTCAGAGGTTATAACAACTTCTGGGGAACTGTTAGCACAGATCCCCTATACATTAAAAAAGAAATGTACCACACAGGTTTGTAGGTCATACAGTTCACAAATGAAAACCACTGATAAAAAGTTTCCTAGCAAGGGTTAAAAAGGGTTGCTGGGGTACTCAGCAGGCCATTTAACCGACTTGCAACAGGAGATCCAACCTGATGGGGATTAATTCCTCCTGTCCCTTAGTGTGGGAGCGGCGAGTGTTAGGGAGGATTCTCCAGAATGGCTATTTTCCCTTACCTGTTGAGTCCCTCAGAAGCTTTGCTGGATTTCTAGGATTTATTTTTCACGTGGTAAGAGTGTGAGCGTTTTTTCCCACTATTACATGTGATTTTGGCTATGTGTTTTACATTTTGTGCTCATAGACTATTGAGTCTCACCAACTCCATAGGCATCATATTTTTACTGTGTGTCACACAGCACCTTTAGTGCAGTGACACAGGGTTGTCTTTTTAGACTTCCCACTCTAAACTCCATTTTCTGGGATTGACTGCTGTCTCCCAGAACATGTAAAGTTGCCATTGACTTTACTAGTCTTTTTAAATTTACAGACACAGTACAACCTATCTTCCCATAGAGTACTGGAAGGGTTAATAGCTATCCCTTTTTGTCTGATTCTCATGGAAGTTTATTTTGTTCCCCTTTCTCTAAGATTTGGCTGGTGGCAGTGGTATCTACCATTTTTATTTTATCACGAGCTATGAAAATAGCCTCAGTAACGTTAGAGGCTATGGTGGCAGCTTCAAACTCTAACCCGCTGGACCCCTTTAATTTTTATTTGGTTCCGGTTGGGTTTATTTGGCATTTCTTTTTGTAAAGGTCTTTCTCATGTTTTACTCTGTGTGCCAAACCAGGTTTGGTTCCTTTGTTCGCCCTCCTTCTATACAGAAGCCTCCTTTGAGGCGCCTGAGTGTCTGGGTGGACAGGATGTGTGGAAGGGGTTTGAGGCCGCCCAAGTTGTGATTGACAGCCAGGCTGTGTGAATGGGGGGAAAACTGATTAAAAGCAGGTCTCTGGGATTTGGAAGGCAGAGTCGCCACTGGAGAACCAACGAGGAGCTGAAGGAAGACAACTGCTGCAACTACTGGACATCCCGGTGAAGCCCTGCTGCAGGTCCGAATCACCCGAAACTCCGACGACAGAGAAGATCTGCAAAAGCCAGGAGGAACGGAGCCTGTATGGGTTTTATGGAGCGCACCTTTTTATTCGACACTTTGCTCTGCTTCTGGCTCCTTCCCTGGACAGTCCCGGATCCTCCAGTCTTCCTCCTTCTTCTCACCACGTCAGTCACTTCAGGAACCATGAGCCTGCAGGTACTGTCAGGAACAACAGCCTCAGCTACAGCATTCTTCTTCATTTAAGGTACTGGGCAAATCCGGTTGTTCGTTCCGTCCAACCCTGGTGAAATCTTTCGCCTCTCCGAAGGCTTGTCCTATCCTTCTCCTTTGAATAACTTTTCCTCCCATCAACTTAGTTTTGAACTCTTGGCAAAGACTTAACCGCAAACTACTCTGAACTGTGTGATGCTCGGCAAAGACTCTGAACCAGTAACATTGGCCCAGGCCTATTGACTTGAATCCTAGTTGTAGTAAGCCTTTTCTAGATTGCTCTGCCTATCACTTGTTGATATTGTTGATTTTGGATAACCTTGTCTTTTCCTCCCTTTTAAATTGCAGGAGTGCCATTTTGCTCACACTTCATTTTGAGTTTAACTTGTCCCGAATTGATTGGGGGTTATTGCAGTGTATTACGATTGTTACTTTCTGCTGCTTTATATTAGTGAACTGTTTTATAACTGATGGCTTAAATAAATGTATATTCTTTTACTCAGAAACCTTGAATCAGTGTTTGATTGAACCATAGTAATTGCTGTCCTTTGTGTAACTTCTGATACTGCTCACTTTACTCTTGAGATAGGTCTGGCTGCTCAGCCATCGATACCACTTTATCGTGTAGTACGGGCTTGTACCAAAGGTGAATTTGTACTTACACTTGTAGTCTTAATTGTGTGTGGTGTTCCCAAAGGGTACTCCATATGATTCTGCCTAACAACATATAGGTGAAAATTGATGTGCATATAACACATACAGCAGCTAAGGGTGCATTGCATGTCTGTGTATGTTACTAGTACTGAAGATGAAAGGAGAATACTGTTAGTATGAAGGCAATACATTGGGGGCATGGTCCAAACATGAAAAGTCACTCTTAGTCTATAGTTGCGATGGGAGGGTCCCTGAGTAGTGCCACGGTTGGGTGCCAGATGCAAATCTTGACTCAGGCTGGTTTGTGTTCTTTAGGAACAGTTTTGTATCATTGTTATACATGTGTTAGTTCTTTGCAAGAGGGCCGTGCACATGTTGGCAGGGCGTGATGTGGGGGTTAGCCAGTGAGTGGCACTGCTTTGCCCAGAGTCATGGGGGGGGTCAGGGGCTATATCCCTGGGTCTTTTGATTGTATCCCCTGATAGAAGCTACAACCAAAATGCTAGCTAGCCCCGAGTCCTGACAGTCCCGACATTAGCATAGCCCCAGATCTTTTCCAGATATAACACCCCTGCTTCTGACCAATCTAGACATTGACAAGGAGTTTACCTTTTTGACCTGCTGTGTACCGTTGAACAAAAATGACTAAAGCCCATGCAAGGCTTCAAAGTCTATCCAGATTGCCATAAGAGAGCCAGAAGGATGTCATGGCCGACCTTGTTGAAGCAAGTGCATCAAAGCCGTGATATAGATTTTAACTGCTTTCCTGTTGAAATGTAAGCTACATTATTCCAACGCAGTGGACAGTTTTCATGTCCTCTGGGCAGTACCAAGATGTATCTGGACGTTCCATGCAGCAAGTTGGGCAGATAGTGTCAGTGCCAGAACCCCTGTTTGGTTGGATACACAATATATTTATATACAACCTCAACCTATTTCAATCCATTTCAACACATTGGGGGTCGTTTTTTTAATATTTCGAAAAAAAGTGTACCAATTCTGGCCACCGCAGATGTCTGCCATCCAAGTTGTAATATGGGGATTGACATGGAACCAGTCCGGCAGGCACATGGTTAAATTAGTGGGCTAGCTTGACAGCAAAATTGCACTTCCTTATAATCCAGGCAATCACTTCTAACATGCATGTCAGCTGACAACCTAACCTCTCAGCTCACGTGCAGTGCAAAATATATTAAATAGATGCGTGTGTGTTTCTGGTTAGAGTGGATTTGGCCAGATTCCGAACGAATGTCGGAAAAATTCTTATACAAAGACAAAATAAGCCTGCAGTTCAGCAGATGGCAGATGTACTCACTATTTTAATGAGAATCATTTGTATAATATTACGTACAAGCCAAATGCTCTGTAGTTTAATCAAGTCCATTTCTCCCTTGAACAAGAGCCAGGTTTTTCTTTTTGTGGGATGAAAACTGGTCTGCGTTCAAAGAGCCTGCATTCGGCAGGTTAGTGGAATCCTGACGCTATCATGTGAGGCCGGGCTGATGGATGGAAACGCATGTTGTCATGAGTCATGACTTATCTCGTTACTGACAGCTGACAGCAAGTCCTCCTTCTCTCCCGAATCCGGTGACCCCATTTCCAGGATTCTTAATTCAGGTGTACATTTTATGCAGCTCTGAATTGATAGCCTATAAGGTGTGAAATGCTGCGGGGAATTTGTTTCACCAAATTACTTTTCATTAATCACAGTGCCATTCTTCATTTTATCTACAGTCTGGCAGGTAATAACCCGACTTTCTGACAAGCTGTTGCTTTATTTAATGCGTGGGGAGCCTCATTGAGGAGCTCCATTTTGTAATAAAGAAGTTTAAATTAGATGCCATTTTTACATTCAGCCGTCTTATCAAACAAAGTTCCTGTGCAAAGGATTTGCAAAATCCATTACTGCCTAAATATTACTTTTCAATAATAGAGCCATTGTCTGATATATTTCCAATTTTGCTAAATAACCATTCTGGGACAGAAAAAGCGGTCAGTCTCTTCACAACACTTTGCCTTGTATAGTTTCCTAACTTTGCTTTTCGCTTAATGCATGCTTTTTATGATCACATTTGCAATTAGCGTTAACGCCATTGTTGCCAAATTACACTCAAATATATGAAAGTGTTTTTCTTTCTGTGGTATTACCCTTGAATGCAAGACTGTTGCAGAAGAAAGCATAATACTGGGTTTCTACAGAGACAGCTTTTCTTTGGCTGTTTCTAGATCTCACTTTGTATACCACATTGTATTGTGGCACCAGCGGGCACAGTAGAAGTTGGCACTTTATTTCCAGAACTCCTTATTTTTTATCTGCCCTCTTGTGACAGATACATCATGAATCCACGTGATCCGACCGCGGTTGAATTTACCGCGGCCAGAGTTTTCGCATGAGAAAGGTGTGAATTACCAAAAGTTCACGTACATACCCACACCCCCACCCACACCCATGACACACCCATGACACACCCCTACCCACGCCCTCCACACACTCACACCCCCAACATAAACAAACCCCACTTACCTTCTCTTCACTCTGGGTCCCTGGCGCTAGTTCCCTTTCACTGGCGCTGCAGGGTCCTTTTCTTTTTTTTTCTTTTACGGGGGGCTGCAGGGGTTTCCCCCGCAACCCCCACTCACTATAGTGTTAAGTATAGTGAGTGGGGTGTTGTGGGGGACACCCCGGCAGACCCTGTTTTTTTCCCCCAAAATTGTTTTCCCGGGTGTGCTGCGGGGGTGTCCCCCGCAACACACCGCTCACTATACCACACAGTATAGTGAGCCGGGTGTTGCAAGGGACACGCCCACAAACCCCGCATTTTGTTTTAAACTTAGCTGCAATGCTAGCACCAAAAGTTTGAACTTTTGGTGTTCGCACTTTTGGTGCTAGCATTTGTAGAACCTTTTGTACATTCAACCGTTTAGATACAGTCTTTTTGTACAATACATCACACTAGCTGGGCTCTCGAAGCTTTGTGGAAACCTGGAAGAGGAAATCTGCTTAACCCGGAAGCAGAGTGCAGTAAATTGTGTGCCAAGCTCCACATAACTGGTGCATTCATGGGCCTCACCTTCCTTGAATGGGAGATGCACTGGTAGCAGATGTGAGATTTTTGGGCACACAGTGAGGACCAAAACTGGTCGACTGGTCAGACGCGATGTGCCATGAGTTGAAATTACAGCATCTCGCCTGAAACTGTGATATTCACACCCAGGAGATATTTCCTCTCGAGGTAAACAAATCCAGCTATTACTATCATAATGAATGGAAGCTAGTGGTATAGTGTAAGTGGAATTTCTTCCTAAGAAACCACTGACCTGGTAGCAGGGGTGCAGTACGGGATGATGAACAGAGAGTGAAGGTTTAATGTACTATGTCTGAGTTCCAACAGTACCTGGAGAGGGATAATTGATGGATATGTACTTCCTTTCCTTCAACGTCTGGGTCATGCCCTTAAGAGGACTGTGCATAGGGAGGAAAAAACTAGAACTAAGGCAACGGTCGCACCGTGAGCTACTTATACCAGCGTAGATGTCACGACCAAGGACAGGACTGCGGCCGTCAAGGGTAATGATGCAACGACGCACAGCGCCCAATGGTATTGTTTAGAATTAGACAGAATATTAAGCATGGAAGCAAAAGGGTGGGGCGAAATACAGGCGCATGTGGTACATTTCAGTAAATGCAAGAGTCAGAATGAAAGAGCAGCGAAAGAAAAAGGTGCAGCGCAGGCGTGAAGTTAGTACAGAAAGAAATTGGTAAAGGTCTGTATGGAAGTCGAGTAGTAACCAATCCCACAGATGCCTTGCAGCAGACAGAACCATCACAAGGATGGGCAAATAATTCTGACAACATTCCAAGAGACAGAGGGGAATACAAGGGGCAAGGAGCAATTCACAAAAAGGGTGAGGGGGAGAATTTGGGGGATTATGACCACGATCTGGAGGAGCATGTTGGATATGTGGAAAGATAGGGCACATAGCCAAGGAATGTTGAAGCAGACCTCCCATGTAATAACACCAAGGAGC
The DNA here is from genome assembly GCF_040938575.1 of Ambystoma mexicanum. NCBI lineage: Eukaryota > Metazoa > Chordata > Amphibia > Caudata > Ambystomatidae > Ambystoma > Ambystoma mexicanum. The sequence continues at coordinate 1,535,356,182 of NC_090937.1, forward strand.
ACCCCCAGCTCAGTATTATGCACCATACCCCTCATACCACAGACCAGTAGAGGGAGTTTATATCCCAAAACAAGCCCTAGTCCCAGGACCCATGTATGCCCCAGGACCCACACAACACCAAAACGTAGGCCCAGTGCAAGTATCCGCATCTGAAAAAGGACTGCCTATAAAATACCCCTCTCCGAACATCATGCAGAATGTCACTTATCAGGCTCCATCCCAAGCCAGTACAACACCATGGGAACAAAATGCTCTCCCCGAGGGACAGTGACACATTATACTGGAGCTAGGGCCTGATTCTGAGCTTGTGATAAAATGTGTGTGGGAATACAACATTCTCCTCTCCACTTTCCAGCACCATCATTCTGAGGTGGGTGGAAATATTGGAGGGGAGATGTCCTTCCCAGCAGCAAAAGCTGCTAACATCACATGTTGTGGGGGAAGCATGTGCTTCATTGGCATTGCCAGTAATTCTTAATATACTTCCACTTTTCTAATTTAAGAACGTTTTCTTAAACTTTCATTAAACTAGAAAAGTGGTGCTGCAGTCTAAGAAATGCATTGTTTATTAAGGGAAAAAGTATACAGTGGAGTTTCACGACAACTCAAAGGTACCGTATTTTTACTCCTTTTTTTGTCATGCTAAGCCAGTGCGGCTGGGAGGAGAAGTCACTCCATGTGACTGCCCTGTGTTCCTGATGTTTGCCAGGGCGGTTGTCAAGCCATAAATCAGGCACATACAAAGCCGAAGCTTGCATGTCCCTGCAGCACATTGTTTCATCATCAGAATATGCTGTTTTTAACTAAAGTGCTCCTCCTTCATGGAGGAATACTTTCTTACATTTGCACACACTTCACAATCAACCCCCTAGTGTACTATGGAACAATGTTTTTCCCCTTTACAAGGTCAACCACATATAGACAATAGGAGAGCCCACAGTGAGCTTACATGCCCAGTCCTCTCAATAATCCCAGACCCAGACAAGTACCCTAACGTGGGAGTGAGGGGTGTCCGGACATTTCATCGAAAAAAATTCGTCGACAGGACATTTCGTTGACGTAATTTCATCAAAAACCAAATGGTCGAATTTTTTTTTTTATTTATACATATATTTTTAAGGTTGTAGTTTAGGGAAAAAAATGTTTTTTTAGAAAAAAAGGGGGTTGGGGGGACCAATTTTTTTTGATCAAATGTCTGGTAACCGGAGTGAGGATAGGGGACCGAATGTTCACCTTGATGGTAGACACAGACTCCACCCAATCCTTTATAAGGGAGGGATGGTTTCCATTGGCAAACCAAAGTATTGATATTGATATTGATATTTTATTTCTATCGCACTCGTACACAAGTATTTCAGAGCTCGACAAGGCAAGGGAGGGGAACAGGGTAGAACAAAACAGCGTTCTTACTAGGCCCAGTGACATTGAGAACACGCAAGTGCATGGGAGAGGGGGATGAGAAAAGTGCATGGAAGGGGGGAGAAGTGGAAAGTACGAAGCAGAGGAGAAACAGAGAAATAATATTAAATAAATAAATAATAAAGGCAACAAACAGTGGTAGTGCAGCCAGCAATTTGCAAGTGCTAGGTTTAAGGCAGCAGACAGGCTAGGTCTGATAAGTGCAGGAAGAAAAAGGGGGGGGGCTGTATGGGTACAGATAAAAACCCCAGTGCAAGGGGTGGCCCGGAGGTAGTGCGGGAGGGTGGCAGGGTGAGCAGGTACCTGGACCCAGAGGACAGAGGGTGGCCAGGTGCACGTTGCCAAGAGAGAACAGATCAGCAGGGGAGCGGGGGAGCAAAGGCAGAAGAAAAGAGGAAGGTCTTGCGGTGCTTCCGGAACCGGAGATGGTTCTCCTCAAGTTTTAGAGTGGCAGGGAGGCTGTTCCAGAGGGAGGCCCCAGCCGAAGACAGAGATCTACCCCCAGCTCATATGGACATTTAGGCATTCTCTGGGGCTATGGTAAAGGTTATGTTTACAGAAGAATTACCCCTTAGTATAGGGATTCATAAGATAGTAGCACCATTACTTTACAGCACAGAGACACCAGTGAACCTATTCGGTAGGGACCTCCTTGAGAAGCTAAATATGACCATTTCATTCACTGACAAAAGAAGCATATGTTCTACACAAGGCATGCATTACAAGAGAATAGCCAGAGTAATACAAGCACTCTGTAGCACCAACACAATCCAATCCCTACCATTACACAAGACAATATTCACTTATGCAGTGAGCATTTTGATTGCCTGGTTACCAGGCATAGAGAATGTAATATTCTGCCTGCCAGTAGAATTTCTATTCAGTCCAGCAGTAGCACATGACAGCTCCAGGAACAATTGTTGCATTACACATAGAGGCAGTGATTATGAGGAAATACACATTCATCGTAACAGGCACAGGTGAGGAAGCAATGAATTGGAGGACAGTGCTATGCATAGACCCCACACTGCCAATAAGGGACATTAGAGATGAACCGTTATTTGCAGACATGGAAACTGACAGAGAGATACTATTTGAAATTAGCAAACCCTGCCACATTGTAGTGCAACACAGAGAAGCACCACAGTCAATATTGACAGCCACAGAAACACCTTCACAATTAAAGGAGGACATGGCACAAGTAACTGACCAGTATAGGGGAATTCAAAATCAAATTCAAACCAGGACTAATACACCCCAGAGTGATACAATACCCACTATCTAAAGAGGCAGATGAGGGAATCTATGACACCATCAAAGCACTACTTGACCAGGACATTATAGTGCCCTCAGACTCATAGTGTAACATGGCTTTATACCCCCTGAGGAAAGCTAAAGGGTCATCATGGAGATTTATCCAGAATCTCTCCCTTCTGAATGACATAGTGGAAGCAGAATGCCCACTAGTGCCTACTGCATCAATACTATGCCACATCCCTACAAATTGAGTCTTTGTCACTGTAATTGATCTTAGGAAGTAAAGTTTTCCAACACAATCACTTACCAAAGGGATACTGTGAATCCCCCAGTGTCTTTAACAGAGTCCTCCAGATGGGCCTAGGAAACATCCACTTGACCAGCACAGTCTTACAGTATATAGATGATCTATTAGTATGCAGCACAACAGAAGAACAGTGCAGAAATGACACAATACAGCTCCTGATGATCCTTGCAGACAAAGGTTACAAAGTGGATACAAATTACAGTACTGTCTGTCAAAAGAAAGCACCATACTTTGGACAGATCATATCCTCAGCAGTATTAAGGATAACGCCCGACAGAGCCACATCAGTAAGAAACACACCCTATCCTAAAACAATCAGAGAAATACAGCAATTCCTAGGCCTATGTAATTACTGTAGAACATGGGTATTTGACTATTCGACCTAGGTGAGACCCCTGTTACATTCAGTCAAAGAAGCACAGTAGATACAAGACACACTTGAATGGACAGAGGGGATGACAGAATGCCTTGAGGACCTCATAAAAGCTATCAGCAGTGCACCAGTAGTAGCAACCGCAGACTACACCAAACAGTTTTCTTATTCTTATATTCAAATGGACAGGTCATGACAACAGTACTCACATAACGACATTCACAGAGACATAAACCATTGATATGATATGATTGGTTATTTATAACGTGCTTAATACCCAGAACCAGGGATCAAAACTTTGTTGCTCTGTGTCGTCTTGCTTCAAAAGTGAGCATGTTGCCCTTGAGCTATCCTCCCTATACTATACTACAGTAATGCAAGGACACCTCCCATCTGAGCAAGCCTTAGCTGCTGCAGCATTTGCTGTACAGAAATCTGCTACCGTAGCGATGGGATGCCACAACACTTTGTATGTTGAGTGTGCAGTCTTCTCCATTTGAGAGAGGAAAAAACAACCCTCACCACCCAGAGAACTAGTGGATATGAGATAATCTTCACTAACCCAGGTATCACCATAGTGAGATGCCACATTGTGAACCCAGCAACGTTCAGAGATAAACCAGTTGAGCCCCAAGACCAGGTACATGACTGTGTAGTATATGAAGGAGAACCATTCAAATAAAACAGGGTGTGTGAAGACGCCATAGACACAGTGCTCTGTGTAGACAGGTCATTGAGCATAGATCAGGAAAATGGCCAAAGACACACTGGAGCAGCAGTAGTAAAATAGATGAGAGTCCAAGAGTAAGGATTTCAAATATTGATGCAAAGGAGTCTACCCTGACATTACTCAGCAGAAGAAGCAGAACATATAGTACTTATAGAAGCACTAGAGCCATCATTACATGATGATGTTAACATATATACCAACTCAGCCTACATGACATCTACAGTACATTTAGGCAGATCAAGATGGAAGAGAAGAGGATACAGATGGGAAGAATGATCACCTGTCCAACATGCTGCCCTACTAGCCAGATTAATAGTGTATTGAACATTTTCCTTAATGTAGCTATTGTGAAGTGTGCAGCACACTACAAAGGGAAATACTTGATCTCACGTGGAAACGTGGCCGCTAACGCAGCCGCTAAACAGGCAGCTTATATGTCGTTTCCAGAGGAAAGTTAAACGCCTGTTACAGCAATACAACAAGAGCGATTACCAGAGGTTTATAGCGCTTTATCAAAAGTAAACATTATTAAATTCCAAGAAAGAGCACCCCAAGAGGAAAAGGTGCTGTGGGAAAAAAGTGGATGTGCCCTATCACCCACCAACATAATTTAGAGACAACACAGCACAGGTAAAGCAGTTATGTCCCAGGAACTATTGAATATCGGCATGGTACATCTCTATTATCCCACGGATACACCTAAGCAGCACATTTCTGCTGACATCAATGAGCACAGGTTTGTGCCTAACCTGGCCGAAATAGTCAACACATTCTTGGCAAAGTTCATCACATGCAACATGTTTCATCCTGGATACACTGTCATGGTGCAGGCACCCAAAACCCTGAAACCGGTGGGGCCATCCCGGACTTTGGCCCCCTTGGGGGCTTATCAGGCCCCAGCCAGGCTCACCTGGACTCAGTCCTGGCCGCTGGCACCAGGCTCATGGAGGTGTTAGTTACATGGTCCATTAACTTGGCTCTGAGAGGCTGAACCATTCAGTTCAGGGTGTGGCCTGGAACTACTTTACCTGAGAGAAGGGATACGGAGAAGATGACTATTTTCTTGGAACTACTTGCAAGGCTATTTAAACCGCACCCAACAATCTGAACATGCTTCGCGTTATTCTGCACTCCTGCAGCGTAACGCTCACCGTGTCAGATCAGTTCTTGCTTCCTTCTGCCACGCACGTCCAGAGTCTTCCATCCATCGGCACCTGCGAACAGAGAATAACAGGAGTTATTTAAGCATCGAAGGCCTTACCAGCAGTACATCCAGATCTCATCTCCTGCTTTCCCACGGACCACCGCATCTGCAGAACAGAACGAAAAGCACCATCTCGGGTAGCTACTCACCTGATCGGCCCGCTTCAGGCACTTCATCAGACAGTTCTTCACTCAGCAGCTGGCCGCAGCTCGACACCGCCACACAGATCTTCCATTCTTCTTCCAGGACTCGCGCCGTACCTGCTGAACAGAAAAGGACAAACAGGTTAGTCGCACGTAGCAAAGGAAAGCTACAGAGGCGAACATTTGCGTGCCCAGCACAGCACAATGCTTACCGTCAGTAATCCTGAGCATCATTGTCAGGAGGGTCATCCATCATGCGAAGGTCGCTTAACGCCGCACCTGCAAGACAATAACAGACATTAGTTATCTTGACAGAAAGACTTATAGGCAGTCATTCCAAGCAGTTATTGGAATAGAGACTTACCTGTTTACTCCCGGGCCTTCTACTTCAGCAACTTCCTTCGGATCAGTGACGTAACTCGATCCATGAAAGACTGTGAACTGCGCCCCTGCCAGAGTGTGCAGGACGGAGAGCTCGCCCATTAACAAACAGAGGTGAGCCAGAAGAAGTGGAGGATAAACCGGAAGGAGGTGAAACCACTGAACAGCTCCCTTCGGTAGCTAATATCTTGTTTCAGCTTGCAGGCTAACATCTCCTGAAGCAAGGACTAAGGGGAGACGCAAGCTAGCATCACCAGCCAAGCAGAGCAGCATCAGGACAGACATCACTCTACGCACACGAGAACACCCCCGTGGAGACCAGGTGAGCGTGACAGAACGCAAAGCCTACACAAATTTCTCTACCTGGGCGTCATGGAAACTTCGGAAACTGATCAGCTAGCTCAGCTTTTGGGGGAACTCAGGGCCGAGGTCCATTCGGCTAGACAGGAAACCAATGCCTTACGAAGAGAACTAATCGTAGCCAAGGAGCGCACCGATGATCTCGCCAGACAGCTGTTCCAGTCACAGGCGGGGCAGATGCCGCTACCTGGGGTGGGGTCAGCGGTACCCCCCACATCTAGCAATCCGGTTCAGGTTGTCCTCCCAGGAGCTGTACCCTTGGCACGCAAGAACGATTCGCCGGGGATCCGAAAAGGTATGCAGTGTTTATGAACCAGTGCCGTCTACATTTTCTATGCAGGCCAGGAGCCTTTCATATCTTAGCGGCAGTGCTGCTGACTGGTCTGTACCACTGGTCAGTCGGGATGATCCCATTTTGTGAGACTTCCAATGATTCCAATTGGATATGGAGAAGCTGTTTGCCCGGCGTTGTCAAGGTCAGGCATTAGATAATGAGCTATTGTCTTTGTGTAAGCGCGATCAGGATTTGTAAACATACATCGTGACCTTCAACAGACTGGTTGTGGAAACTGATTGGCCGGACGACAAGAGAACAATGCTTTTTTACCGTGGCCTGAGAGGGGAGTTAAAGGACGTTTTAGCTCAAGTGGTGAACCGGCCCAGGGACTGTGCTGAGTACATAGACTTGGTAGTCCAGCTAGGTCACAGACTGCAGAACCGTAAGGCAGATCGTGCTAGAATTGATTCTAGAGTATTCGTGTGCCCCAAGGAAAATGCCTCCAGGACCACCGATGTGTCAGAACCCATGCAAATCGGGGGAGTACGGGGGCCGTTAACCAAGGCCGAAAGGGAAAGGAGAAGACAACAACAGTTGTGTTTATGTTGTGGTTCAGCCAGCCATTTTCTCAGAGAATGCCCAGTGAAGCCACCCAAAAAGGCAGTAGGAGTCGCTGGTAAGGTTGAAACAGAGTCTGAGCTGGAAAACGTCTCCGCCCGGCAGGTGTAGAGGTCCGCTTGCCGAGCGAAAAGAAGGACTCCCAGACCTCGCACCTAGTTTTGTCTATGGTCCTTATAAACCACCAGCAACCGTCTCAAATGCATGCAGTCAGAGCATACATCGACAGTGGAGCCATTGGAAATTATATGGATCAAGAATTGGCTTCAAGGATGAACCTTTCCCTTTGCGAAAAGGCGACAACAGACTTAGTCACCACAGTCGACGGAACTGAAATAGCTTCGGGTCCGGTAACACACACTACGGCTCAGATGACTCTTTTGTGCCAAGACGGTCATCGGGAAACCATAGTGTTTGATATAATCAAGGCCCCACAATTTCAGATAATTCTGGGTATGCCATGGTTGGAATCATACAATCCCTGCATAGACTGGCGTGCCAAGAGGCTGACCTTCTCAGGGGACTGTGTTCAGACTTGTCATCCAACTAAAGGACCTTTGGTCACTGGAGCGACAACGATCATTAAACCAACCAACTCGCTACCTCTGGTATATCAAGACTATCAGGATGTATTCCAAAAGGACCCAGCCAACACACTGCCCCCTCACAGGTCGTATGACTGCCAGATTGACCTAGTACCAGGAGCACCGATTCAGTGCGGTCGGATCTATGCTCTCACAGAACCCGAGAATCTGCATTTGAGAAAATATTTGGATCGGTATCTGGATAACAGTTTAATCCGCCCATCCAAGTCCCCGGTGGCTTCACCGTTATTCTTCGTGCCTAAAAAGGAAGGTGACCTTAGGACTTGCATCGACTACAGCGCATTGAATCAGGTCACTGTTAAAAACCGTTACCCGCTGCCTCTGATTCCTGACTTATTGGATCAAGTTAAAGATGCCTGGATTTACACCAAGTTAGACCTGTTCGGAGCTTACCACCTGGTGTGGATCAGGAAAGGGGACGAATGGAAGACCGCTTTCTGCACCAAATACAGGCTATTTGAATACCAGGTGATGCCTTTTGGCCTTTGCAACTCCCCAGCGGCGTTCTAATATTTCATGAACAATGTTTTGCGGGAAATTATTGATGTGTATGTCGTAGTATACATCGACGACATTCTGGTATACTCCCGTTCAGAGCAAGAACATGTGAAACATGTCCAAGCAGTTTTGGGCAAACTTTGACAACACAAGCTATTTGCAAAGTTGGAGAAATGTTTTTTCCATGTTACTGAGGTTGAGTTCCTCGGATTTGTTCTAATCCCTCATGGTGTTTGCATGGAATCATGAAAGGTGGATGCCATTCTCAACTGGCCGTCGCCAACCTCGATTGAAGGAGTTCAGAGTATGCTCGGATTGGCAAACTTCTATCGGCGCTTCATTCCAGGATTCTCGCAACTAATGCACCCCATCACCACTCTGTTGCGCAAAAACAAGCGTTTTCAATGGTCCGAAGAAGCTGAGAAAGCCTTCTAGGAACTAAAACAAAGATTAATCTCAGCCCCGATCTTGAAACACCCTCGTCCAGATCTACCGTACGTGGTCGAAACGGATGCTTCCAGTTTGGCAATGGGCACAGTCCTTTCTCAAAGGGATCCCGAAACTGGTCAACTGCACCCGATAGCCTTTTAGTCACAGAAATGTACGGCTCCCAAGCTGAACTATGCAATTACGGACAAGGAACTGTTAGCCATCAAGGCGGCCTTCAAAGCCTGGCGACATTACCTCCTCGGAGCTAGACACACCATCACAGTAATTACCGATCATCGCAATTTACAGCACTTGAAGGTGGCAAAAGCCCAATCATCTCGTCAACTCTGATGGGCATTATTTTTTGCAGAGTTTGACTTTGTAATTACCTACCGACCTGGCTGTCGAAATGGCAAGGCAGACGCACTGTCCTATATATGAGTAGACGAGGAAAACGCCAATCCCGACCCAGTGCCTATAATTCCTGGTGAGAAGATGCTTGGGATTACTATGTCTCCAACATTAGAAGACGTTCAAGAGAGTATCTCTCATCTCATAGATTCCAATACCCTAAAGGATTGGCCGACCAAAAGTCCTCACCATTCGGTCACTAACCAACTACCCTATTTTCGAGGACGTCTCTATCTACCCAGCAGAGAACTTCAGGAAAAAGTAATCTCACATTACCATGATTCATTAGTAGAAGGTCATCCTGGAATTACAAAAACTGAGGCCAAGGTCAAACGACAATTTTGGTGGCCAACATGGCGTAAGGATATCAAGCAGTTTGTGCTATCCTGTGGAGGTCAAGGCCCACAAGAAAAAATCACCAGGCCTACTTCAGCCATTAGACATTCCACCAAAGCCTTGGCATACACTATCTCTTGATTTTATAACAGACCTTCCTCCGAGTAACGCATTCAACACAATTTTAGTAGTGGTGGATTTGTTTTAAAAAATGGCCCACTTCATCCCGTTAAAAGGACTACCCTCAGCTTCAATTCTGGCTAAAGAATTTCTGGAACAGATTGTCTGAATTCATGGATTCCCTTCCATTCTGATCTCAGACCGTGGCAGCCAGTTTATCTCACGCTTCTGGAAGAAGTGTTGCGAGTTAGCTCAAATCGACGTAAGACTTTCCACCAGTCACGATCCCCAAACCGATGGTCAAACAGAGAGAACAAACCAGTCCTTGGAGCAATAAATCAGGTGCATGTTACATCAAACAGAAGGCAGCTGGAAGGATGTTTTATGGATCACTGAGTATGCCGATAACAACTCACTCCATTCCAGCACAGGTCAAAGTCCATTCTATACAATCTACTGGTTACACCCACGAACCTCCAACCTTGACCCGCCACAACTTCTGGAAATGCCAGCTGTGAAAAGTTTGCACTCTACCATCTCCCAAGCCTTCAAACAAGCAACAGATCGTCTAAGGTGGGCTAAGAAAAGGTACAAGAAATCAGCCGACGAACATAGAAGTGAAGCTCCAAGTTATCAGGTTGGGGATGAAGTCTGGTTGGCGTCAAAGCACATACCTGTTAAAGGGCCTCGTACCTTCAATCTCAGATATTTGGGTCCATATACCATCAAGGCCATAATCAATCCAGTGGCTATGAAATTGGACTTACCCCCGCACATCAAAATTCATCCAGCGTTCCACGTCTCACTTTTGAAACCAATGCAACCTGGAACATGAGTTGTGAAACCACCGAAACCGGTCACAGTGAACGGAGAACCCGAGTTCGAGGTTAAAGAGATTCTGGACTCAAAAATCACCAAATCAAAACTCTTTTACTTGATAGACTGGAAAAGGTACGGACCGCATGAAAGATCATGGGAACCTAGCGAGAATGTACATGCTCCACGGTTATTGAAAAGGTTCCACCGCAATCACCCACACAAACCAGGACCAATGAGGGGGTCATCCATTAGGGGGGGTTTGGGGAAGAGTGCTGTCATGGTGCAGGCACCCAAAACCCTGAACCTGGTGGGGCCATCTCGGACTTTGGTCCCCTTGGGGGCTTATCAGGCCCCAGCCAGGCTCACCTGGACTCAGTCCTGGAGCCGCTGGCGCCAGGCTCCTGGAGGTGTTAGTTACATTGTCCATTAACTTGGCTCTGAGAGGCTGAGCCATTCAGTTCAGGGTGTGGCTTGGAACTACATTACCTGAGAGAAGGGATACAGAGAAGAGGACTATTTTCTTGGAACTACTTGCAAGGCTATTTAAACCGCACCCAACAATCTGAACATGCTTTGCGTTATTCTGCACTCCTGCAGCGTAACTCACCGTGTCAGGTCAGTTCTTGCTTCCTTCTGCCACGCCCGTCCAGAGTCTTCCATCCATCGGCACCTGCGAACAGAGAATAACAGGAGTTATTTAAGCATCGAAGGCCTTACCTGTAGTACATCCAGATCGCATCTCCTGCTTTCCCATGGACCACCGCATCTGCAGAACATAACGAAAAGCACCCTCTTGAGTAGCTACTCACCTGATCGGCCCGCTCCAGGAACATCGTCGGACAGTTCTTCACTCAGCAGCGCGCCGCAGCTCGACACTACCACACGGATCTTCAATTCTTCTTCCAGGACTCGCGCCGTACCTGCTGAACAGAAAAGGACAAGCAGGTTAGTCGCACGTAGCAAAGGAAAGCTACAGAGGCGAACATTCGCGCACCGAGCACAGCCTAATACTTACCAGCAGGAATCCTGAGCATTGTCAGGAGGGTCATCCATCATCCGAAGGTCGCTTAACGCCTCACCTGTAAGACAATAACAGACATTGGTTATCTTGAACAGAAAGACTTAAAGGCAGTCATTCCAAGCAGTTATTGGAATAGAGACTTACCTGCTTACTCCCGGGCCTTCTACTTCGGCAACTTCCTTCGGATCAGTGACGTAACTCGATCCAGGAAAGACTGTGAACCACGCCCCTGCCAGAGTGTGCGGGACGGAGAGCTCGCCCATTAAAAAACTGAGGTGAGCCAGAAGAAGTGAAGGATAGACCGGAAGGAGGTGAAACCACTGACCAGCTCCCTTCGGTAGCTAATATCTTGTTTTGACTTGCAGGCTAACATCTCCTGAAGCAAGGACTAAGGGGAGACACAAGCTAGCATCACCAGCCAAGCAGAGCAGCATCAGGACAGACAACACCCTGCGCACACGAGCACACCCCTGTGGAGACCATGTGAGCGTGACACACACTCTTAAGATTACCCCACCCCTCAAGGCCCTTCAGAGAGCTCCATATCGTCTACATTGACATCGTAAATAGGTGCAGCACATACAGGTAAGTAATAGTAGTTGAGTGCCCATATTCCCGTTGCATCAAAGCAGGACCCTGAGTGAATGCAGATGCCAAATCTGCTGTCCGATTCTAGATAAGGGAAGTGTTCCCCCGATAGGGCATCTGTGAAATACTGAGGTCAGATAATGGCACTCATTTTGTAAATGAATTCTTCAATGAAATAACAAGATTGTTAGTCATTAAACACAAACTGTGCACAGCTTATCATCCCTAAGCAAATGTGGTGGTAGAACATGTGAACTGTCTACTTAAGATTAAGCTGGCCAAATTATGTGACACACTAAAGAAGAGCTGGATCTATTGCCTGCCTATAGCACTGTATAGTCTGCACAACCAGTCAGGCAAAGAGCACCACTTATCACCTCATGAGGTGGTGACAGGAAGGAGGATGCGCCCATATGAACAGTATATGACATTCATAGAAGTGCTGATTTGTTGGGGGAGGAATTTAATATGTATATCAAAAACAGGACGGCCTGTGCTAAGCTTATATCTTCCCAGATATACATCAAAGTGCACCAACAAGCTCAAACAGACCAACATGACACAGCAACAGAAGAACCCCTTCAGCTACAGCAAGGCAACAGAGTCTACGCCAGACAGCACATGTGTCGTTGGAATCAACCAAAGTTCACGGACCCTATGAAGTAGAGGAAGCTAAAGCGACTGCAGCAAAGTTGGAGAACCGTTGTGCCTGGGTGCACCTGACGGATCTACGTAAGGTCACCAGCACATCATCACAGTATCGAACCACAGCAGACATCAAAACTAGGAAAAGATTCAGCTACCAAAGTTGAGGTAAACTTACATGAAAGATTACCTGCAGAGAGTGCAACCTTTTGGGCAAAGCAGAACTAGTGCAGCAGCAAACATTCAGGAAGCCAAAATTAACAATTATAGAAATGTCAAGAATATGTTTTTAGGGATACTTTGTCTATTCTTTTCTCTTCTCTCTTTTTCATTGATGCAATTAATGAGTTTAGGTCTTAGGAGTAAAGGAAATAATGATACAGAAGTAATAAATGTAGCCACTATTAGAAATAACATTGTGACCAGATATAAAAGACAATTGAATACAGATGTACATACTAACTCGTTGGATGAGCATCATTTTGATGGTAGAAACATCTGGTGTACAATGAAAGAAGCAATCAGTAGGGCCCAAATGAATGAGTCATGTTACATATGTGTTGTTACCCCAGACTGTTGTGATTTATGGAAGTACCAACTTTAGAGTCACAGTGCTTGGTACTGTGAAGGCATCATGAAGCAGACACATAAAACTGGTTCAAGGTTTTATTAATTTAAAATGTAGGATGGAGTAAGGCCTAACTTGGCCAATGCTAAGGAGCGGTTTCCCTACCTAAGGAAAACTAAGGATAGTCTGTGTCAGGAAGTCCAAAGCCAATGTCTGTCTGTGTCCAAAACCTGCAACTTGCCCTCACATCTAAATGTTTATAATGTGCAGGGATCACAGAATGAAAATGAATAGTGTTCAAAGTAAAGTTCAGAGCTTCTTCCAGCTTTTGGCTTGTAATCAGCTTCCCCTTCCCCAAATTTAAAACAGTTCACTGAGCATACAGGTTCCCTTCACCAAGAGTTCAAATCTTCCAGATTTTCAAAACAACACAATTACTTGGGACATTTCTCTTATACTATTGGTATTTTTCACCATTTCACGTAGACAGTTCAACTTCTTAAATTACACAAGAGTTTGGTGTAGTAAAAGCACAATCTTCATGGGTGTTTTCAGTGGCCTTTCTACACATGGGTGTACTTGGTCTAGGTGCAGTTGTCGGACCACCTGGTCCACCCATTACAGGTCATGCAACCAGTCCCCCGTCCTTGCTTCTTTTCCATCAACATTAGGCCACTTTGTCAGCTTAACAGTGTTCTGTGATCTCTCCACCTGTGTCACACTCTCCAAGCAGTACACAGTGGCGTGGTTGATCTCCATACACTTGTTACGCTTTCCATGAACGTTGTTGTACCCTTCTTGGTATTCCCTTGCCTTTGCCAATCATTGTGTTGGGGTGTTGTAAAACTAAATAATCTCTTTAATACACAAGGAGTAATAGTGAGCAAATAGTGAGCAAAACAATTCTGCACAGAAATAATAATTTTGTGTGTGTCCAGATCAAATAGCAGTGTGGTTACTAGTTCCCCCTGCACACCTGCACACCCCTCAAACCCCCAATAGGCAATGTAAAGAGATAGGAGTAGAGAGCAGGCATTCAAGAATGGCAGAATTCAAATAAAATATCAATCCCAATTTCCCCCCAGCAACACAAGAGAAAAATAGAATTGATTGGCAAGCGGTCAGAATGGTTTTAAAATGATCTTGAGAATGGATTGGGTGAAAACACTAAATATGGTTTAAATGGCAGAAATGTTTTTAATTCTTATGGGAGCCACTTTGGATAGTTACACACAAACACTAGCAATGATTTGATACTAAGAATCAATGTGAAATCGTAAAATTAAGGTCGGAAGCAATCAAAAGCTGTTTTACACGTGTCAGAATTTCCCTAAAATGAAATTTGCGGTAAACTATTTAGTGCGCGATAATCACAATTACTGGAGAACCATATGTATTTGGGATGCGGTTTTAGATGCAACGTTGACATTTTGTTTCTAGCACAAAAGCTGAGGGAGTGATGGACGTTTTAGTGGAGGTTGTTTTTTTTCGAGACAGGCGCAAAAATGGGAAATAGGAATGCACTTTTAAAAGACAAATGGGATTTCTTACACTAGATTATGACTATAGAAAAAGAGAATGCCACACATGAATCTCCACAGTTCCTTGCCAGGGAACCCTTAACGTGGTGGTTACTCAATTTATTTCTGGGATTCACTTTAGTTACACACAACACTAATGACTTATGATTTTAGAATACAAATAAGAGAAACTCAGCGCAAGAAAAATTCTGTCAATTCAAAAATACTCCTAACAGTATCAGGTTCTGAAGACAAGATAGGATGGGTTTAAGATAGGGATTATGAGGCCAGTATATATGCTAGTGTCACAGTTCTATCTATAGATACTCACTAGATATGTTTTTACATGGAACCGTCAGGATTCTGGTCCATCAAAATTTCTGGTCAGGGAAGGGAATCTGGTTCTGGAATAGACAGCTGGGCACACCGGATTGAACTAGGTCTGTTCACAGCATGGCACAGGACTAGATCGGATCTGCAATGGCTCTGGTCACAGCACGGCACAGGACTGGATTGTATCTTTTGGTTCTGATGATAATTCTTTTAGCAGGTAAGCAGTACAGCACAGCCCCTCTGTATGTTTGATGTTCCCCTTAGGTTCCTGCGGTTGGTTTCTGGTTCTGGAAATTTAAGGCCTAGCTGAAAATGGTTCAGCTATGTAATGGGCCTTTCTGCCTTGCTAAGTTTCTCGAGTCTGGAGCAAGTAAGATGGATATTTCTGCAGCAGGGTGCTCCGCCAGAATTCGGATAGTGGGTGAATCTGTCTGTGTTTTGAGTGCTGAGCTGTCTCTATTTATGCTTATGGTAAAGGGGTGTGTGGGCTGGTTTAGGCTAAGCTCGCCCCTTTGACAGGGATTGGTCAGGGTCTCCTCTCTTTCTTGATAGGAGGAGAAAACAGGGTGTCACCTTTATGGTGTGGGTTTATGAGGCTTAGAGTCCACGCCAAGCTCCTTGAACACAAAATCTACTTTTGGTACAATACATATTTCCCCATGTGCAACCTCTATAACAATCATATATACAGATTACATATTTTGTGTAGCAGATACTCCTCCAAGCCCCGTTGCTGTGGGATCTTGTGTCTACTTCTCACAGAATTTTGCCCTTTTCATTCGGAACACAATGTCCAATTTAGGAGCAAATTTCTACAAATGTGCACGTTGAACATGGGCTTATGTATAAAGTTTCATACTTCCATCAGAAATGCATTTTGTGTAATATCACATTTTCCACCATTTCTTCCCAGAACATGTCAAAGAGTTCTGGCGCCTTTTCACCCGCGCATCCATAATTTACATTAACATTGCTGTTATTTGTATATTTTGCACAATTTTACATAGTAAGTTATCAGTCTTTTTAAAATGTGTCTTTTGTCCTTGTTAAGCAACAAATGGTTGTTTAGCTCCACCCCTTTGGTCTCTCCCTGGGACTCAGGAACATCTCCTCCCTGTTTCTCCTGGGCAGAGGCCATTTAAGACCCTTCATACCCCGCATTTCCTTTAGCTGGATGATGTCCATTGTATTCTTCCCCCCTCTGTAATCATCACTTAGGTGTGATTTCCTGCTGGAGAGAGTTGGAGGGAGAGGCCTTGCCTCTGTGAGGAAAGCTGTTATTCCAGTTTGCTTGCTTTAGCCAGGCTTAAATTTAAATGTTAATTCTGTTGAATTTTCCCCTAGCTTACAACAAACCTGTGGGATCAAATCCCAGCTAAATACTTCTTCAAGATTTTAAACCATGGAATCAACACAATTACAAAATGGGTTACTCTCAATAACAGGCCTCTTAGCTTGTAAACATTTGGTTTTAGTTTCTACAGGTTTAAAGTTTATCATGCAGGCTTCTGACAGCTGTCATTGAGGCGGCCGAGGGTACTGCGCCCAGATTTTGACAGATTCCACAGGCAGGCAACTTTTTCTGTGGATGTTTCTTTGATGCTTTCAGCTTTTCAGGATATTGTAAGTTCACAATGATTTCTTGAACTAAGTGAATTGTAGCACCCAGCAAGAATTTTGGATGTTTGAGGGGGTTTTGTACCGACATTCTGCAGTTTCAGCAACCAAGGAAAAAAGATTTAAAGCAAGATTTTTGGATTTCCTTTAGCAGAGCACTGCTTTTCCTTCTGTACTCCATTTTCACTTGTTGTGGAGCCAAGTGACATGTTTCAGGAGTGGGATCTCTGTTCCAACACTGACAACATGCATGGCAGATTGGGCAGCCATCTTTTTGTGCTTCACAGAGCGCGATTTTCAGTGGTTTTGGTGCGCACAAGGTTTTTGCGGCCATTTTGATGTTTCTGGCACCATCAGAAAACGGTGATGCCGCATGGCAGAGCAAAAGTGGGTTGAATCATCCCACATTCCCACTTCCCATGTCTCCTAAACCCAGATGATCCTCCATTGTATATCCACCCCAACGGTCTGGATCAAAAAGCAATGGCCTTTCCAAGGCCACCAGAGAGGAGGATCCCAGGGGAAAAAAGTGAGGACGCCCTCACGCTCATTACAGCACATTTAGAAATGTGCATGTCACAAGGACAGTTTCAGGGGCACACAGTACAAATTAAAATGGAAGTAAGATCCAAAGAAATATGTAAAAGAAAAGGGAAAAATGAAGATGTACAATTTTTTCCGAAACCACAGATGCTCAAAGAGTGAGCAACGTATTGGAGCAAAAAGTGGGTGAAGGGGCAATCAATTTTCAATTCAGATGGTCTAATGGGATACACAGAAGCTATCATGAAAACAGATGAGAGTTGTAGAAATGCATGGTCATTGCATGTGAATAAATTGACCAGCCTGCATCAACATGAACAACCGGTAAAAGTACAGAAAATCACTCGATCTTCATTCTGTTTCGGAGGCAAAGGTAGCGTGTTGGTCGGCCAGAACATTAATTTCACCAGAACATATGTGATGCCAGTCTTGGATGAGGGAACTGTCACAGTCAAGGACTTCCTGCGGCAATGCGGCACAATCGGCTAATTTATTTTACATCCCTCATGGAATGGAATATGTTACTTAGTAACCCTGCATGCCCCTCTACTGTTGGTCCCAGAAAGTCATATAGAATTGCCCAACAGACAGTCCCAGTCCCCTGAATTGCCGCCAAGGGTAATAGGACAAGAGAACTCACAAGCAGCAAGACGAAGGAGAAGATTCAACTATTCCTCAAAAGAAGCAGAGACAGCCATGGAGAAGATACCACCACACTACAGGCTCTTGTCCAAAACAGAGAGGTTCGTCCTCCTTCTCCTGGCCCCTGGAATACAACCAGTTACAAACACATTATGGATCCAAATAGTCCGCTGTAACTTGATGGAACTTTCAAACGCCACTAAGCATTGGCTCAACATAATCTGTAAAGAACTGTGTGTGCTACGACTTATGGCACTGCAAAATTGAATGATATTAGATTTAATAACAGCAATGGAAGGCGGCGTGTGCCGTAAAATTGGCAGCACATGCTACACATACCTGTCTGTTAATGGTGCAGATAAAGGCACACTAACAATTGCAATTAAACAGATTCCAAAACTAAAAATGGACATGGATGAAGCAGGGGGAATCAATAAAGATGAGAATTGGTTGTCAGTCATTACATCCTGGATACCACAATGGCTAACTAATATATGCAGAGTCCTATTTCCCATTCTCGTTATCTTGATAATAATTTGGTGTGTTTACTAAATAATCATGGCCTGTTGTATGACCCGTGGAAATAAAGCATGTCTCTCTGCAGTCATGGTAGGTGGTGCCACACCTCCTGCGAAAGATGAAAGGTGTCAAACTGATCCAGAAACAAAGGTAGGGGAAATAAAAATGTTTCCAATAAGCCATCCCATAAGCCCAGAAGGTACCCTCTTGTTACCACCCCCTGATCCAGAAAAAATCTCTGGAATCTTAGGTATACCCAACAGCAGAGCGAGACTGCAGCTTTTTAGGATACAACCAATTGGATTATACTACGGGGGGAGGCGCTTTAAGAAAGGTATGCAAGATATGGGTTTCAGGACAAAATATGACTGGAAACAAGAAGAAGATAGGGAAATTAAATAATTAATAGTTAGATTTGTCCCTAGAAGGACGAAAGGGTGGAATGTTGGGAAGTACATCCAATGCCCCCAACGTGCATGGATGTACAAGCTCTGAAAGTCAGTTTGAAGAAAAGCAAGGACATAAAGAAAATAACCCCATTCATGTAAGACTCCCTTTATAGGTCTAAAGAGCATCAGCAATAGTGTGGTTGTAAGCAATATCCCTGATGAGGTATACGCCATAGGATGCGAGTCACATAAATGCGAATACTGAGGGAAACAGGGGCCAAAGGGGACTGTGGGGCTAAATGTAGTACTGACAAATAAATATGGACAACCTCATTTGCAATGATGACCTTGCAAGCACTCATCAGAGAACTGAACTGTGGGGGAATTAATTGGTGGATGTCAGTCTAGTGTGCCATGTGACTACAACACTCAGCGCACAACAAATTGAACTTGTTCTAAGGGTGCAAATAACCACAGAGCATAGTGCACACGCTTGCTTTATTTGGTCTTCAAACAGATAGAACGGTATACACGAATGAAAATAATAGATGCTCTCTGTCATGCATTTTAGTTTTCTGAACCCAAGACACACATTGATACCCTGCACCTGCCAATAGCTTATGAGCTGGGCATGAAAAGTTACATATTTTGGGGCATTCTAATAGGAGTTTATGTGGCATATGAAGCCAATGAAAAATGTGATCATCCAAGGTGTCATGAATGGTTGATTGAAAGCCAACAAAAAATGTCTCCTACAGTAGACCACCTGTTGGGAAGTTGACAGCCTGAAGCTGTGCCTCTATGCTTTCATTACTTTTCCCATGACTGGTTTAGTGGCATGTTCCCGGCTTAGTAGTATTTAAAAGCCTCATCAAGGAGCCAAACACCAAAATTGCCCTTGAATGATAGCCGGTGAGTACCCCTCCAGGCCTCTAAGTGCACCAAGCAGGTCTACAAAGGGAAGCCATTCCAGATTTTAGCACCTTGAAAAGAAACATGTTTCTAGACTTTAGGAGAAATCTTAATATGAGGAGAAGTGATCATGAAGAGGTTGGAACTATTGAGTGTGCAAGGAGGGAGGAAAGGGTGTGCCTACAAGCTGTTTAAAAGCTAGTTGATTAGGTAATGCCCATCTAGGGCATTGCAGTAATGTAATCTTGAATGACCTACATACCCACTCCCAGCATTTGGTGTCTGAGAGAAAAGAAATGAAAGACAATTATTAATGACTGCATTCACCTGGGGAGGGAGGGGCAGTGTGAGATCTTCCACAAAATAGAACCAACATTTTTCACTATAGCTTTGTGACAAGGAGAGGCCAAAGAGGGGAGAAATAACCATGTACTCCAAACACTATTGGCCGTTTGAGCCAAACAGAATGATTTCATTTTTGGAACCATTAAGTTGAAGATGAATGTATGAGCATCAAATCTCGGATGGCTAAAAGGCAGGAGTCTTGGAGGTTTGAGAACTCTCATCCCACTCCAACAATCTCAGTACATTTTGGAATTATCCAAATAAAGTGGAAAATGCACATACAGGACTAAAGAAGCTAGAACAACATTGCTAAACAGACATTGAACAGGATCAGCACAAGAGGTTACCCTTGCAGAACTCCACATACCTTGCCCATGGCAACCTGAGATTTACAAAGGCCAATCTGGACTTGTTTGGAACTGTCTTCCAGAAAAGAGTGGAACCACTGAAGGGTGCTGTAATGTAAACTACCATACGCAAAGAGTGAAGTAAAATGGACTGATTGACAGTATCAAATGCAGCAGACAAGTCCAACATGACCAACATCACCACTTGACCAGCATCAACAGAGGCTTGGGTGTCAATCCATAAACCTAAACATGCTGTCTCTTTCCCCTCAAAGAGAATATAGCCAGACTGGGTCAGGGACGAACAGGTGTGACAATCTGCAAAAGGTTGCAGTTAAAAGCCACCTAACCTTTCTATGATTTTGAAGGAATAGGATATCCTTATGGCACCCAGATGCCAGTGACACTCTACTTGAACAGCTGGATGTGTGGTCTCCACTGGTTGGTGGGAACTCTTGTAAATTGGAGTGGGGTTGGCCAGCGGTACCCAGGTGTTGTCCTAGAGTTAACCAATGAGCAAATCAAGTTCAACACCCTCAAGTTGTGCTTTACTATAGAGTGGGTGTGAAACGGTTGTTGCCATATACGGTGATGGTTACTTCCTACCTACAGTGAAAATTACTGTTGTCCCAATTAGATGTGGCCTACTTGTGAGTTGAATGTGCATTCATCATTGTATCCATACCTGGAAAGAAATATCAGGAAGTAGAACATTTGGAGACCCCAAGAAATTGGTTGGCCACCATAACTATTAAAGCATGAAACACTGTGATTGAAGCTGCTCAGTTACAAAACTGCTATTTATCCCAAGGGTCTTCATCCATACATTTCCAGACCTAGAGAAGACATTCAAAAGACAGAAGACAATAACAACCTGAAGAGGAATTATACAAAATGCCTGTTGGATAAGAGACTTCCAATTGCAGTTATATGATGAATCTCTGCCAGTATCTGTGGACACTGGATTTATATTGATCCGGGGAAGACCAGGGCCTTGTGTTCATTTCCTTTGACCTTGTATGAACAGATGAGTCACATGTCCAACTTTATTCTCAGTAAAGCCTTCCTTCCCAGACCGTCAGTTGACCTGACCTGAAGTGGTGGAAGCGCCAGACACTCAGAGCATCAGTAACTTGAAGAGCTTGTGGCTGCTGAACAACTCAGAGATACATCCACTGTAATCTGCAGTTACATAGCATGTTCAGGGTAGAAACAATGTGGACACCGGGACTGGTATTCTCCCCTCTCCTCAATGCCTAGGGGACTTTGTTGTCTCAAAATTAAACAACACACACCAGCAGTACAGAGAACACAAACCACTGACTATATGTTACTACAGCTCATCATAATGCCAGATGGAGCAGTCCATGGGGGCAGTGACATGCATGCACGTAAAGGGTGGGAATATGGTCTTGGTGGCATTCGAGTGCACTAAATGATGGCTTTGTGCATGGGATGTGTTTGCAGCCAATGGCAGAAAATGCTAACGGGTGCAATCTGGATGTTGATGAGGGTGTATGCTACTGCATCCTCCTCTGCCACCTCTCTGACAGGATGGAGTTCTCTGACACAGTACTGAATTGATTAACCTCCTACCTCTTGGGAAGACACCAGGCTTTCTAGATGAACACGTTGCATTCTAACCAACTCCAAGTTTCCTGTGTAGTCCATAAAGGCTCCACCCTCTCATCAATCCTTTTTCACCTTTACATGGAGCCTCTTAGACTACTACTCAACGATCCCAAAATACCTATCCATCAAATAGCATAAAATACTACGTTGTATACTAGAGTAAAAAGCCCACAGGATATAAGTCACATCCATGATTGCCTAACCATCACCCAGTCCTGGATGCCAATTGCATACCTCAAATCTAACCTATTCAAACCCGAATTTGTCCTCATCAGTCCCCCTGCCAAAGAGCACATTTTTCAACAATTGCTCAATGATATGCAACGAGAAGGATTTGATCCACAACTCACAGATTTAGCACAATCGTTATTCTTCACCATTGACAGCAACCTGTCCTTTCAGAAAGACATAGCCAAGAAGGCCCATTGTGTCTGTTTTCTTCCCTTTTCCTCGCATGCAGAAGTAATAACGTGTATAGCTCCCAATAATTATTGCAGGCCCAAGTTGAAAACGAGCATTACATAGATGGTCGGCAAGTATACATACAGTGTACATATTGGACTGCAGATTTGTATAAAACAGTAAGTTTCCAGTAGAGGTGAGAGTGAGCAGGGACATTTGCAAGACAAGGGCAATTAGTGTATATAGACTGAGTTGGGAATCGGAGAGGCTTGATCGTCGGCCTAATCTTCAGTGTTAGCGGATAAGGAGGCGACATAGGAACGGAAAGGAGCCCAGATATTTCTTGGTCTAGACACCATTGGTTGTAGATGTAACCAGAACTCTTCAGTTTCAGAGGCCCAGGTGACAGTCCGGAGCCATTGTGTGTGCATGGGGGTCCTAGGCTGTAGCCAAAGTAGTAGAATACAGCGGGTCACAAGAAGTAAACGTCTCCTGGAGTCCCAGCCTAGCTTGGGAAGTTTGTGAAAGAAACATGTCAATAGAGAAAGGGTGATAGTACAGTCCAACATTTCGGAAATGGATGTGCACACCTCTGTCCAGAACTGGGTAAGGGGCGGACATGACCACACCATGTGTATGTAATTTGCACCGTCAGATTTGCATGTGGGTGTATGGTCTTGTGACATGTGGTGCAATCTGATCGGGGTGAAATGAAACCTATGAAGCACCTTGAACTGGATCAGTTTGAACCGTGAATTAAAAAAATTTTTAAAAAAGTTTGCTAAGTAGAGAGGCCACCTTGCCCTGTAGGGCGGTTTATAGTCTAGAGAGACTTTCTCTTGAGGATCATAGTATTTTGAATTTCTGACAGTAATGGATTATCTGGGGGGATTGATGGGAAATCTTGGAGTCTTTGTTTAAGAGCGCGGTGCAGGCCCGCATAGTGCAACCAATGGGAGGGCCTACCCCATAGGGACTCCAGCAGGTCCGTCCATTCAATGAAGATGCCCTGTTCAAATGCGTCACAGACAGCGGTCAGTCCAGCCCCTGCCCAGCGGCGCGCTGTTGCGGCATCCACTTGAGGGACATCTGGTAAGAAGTTCCAGTCACCATGAAAGGGGCACAAGGTGCCGTCCTACTTCCATATTTTGCCCAGGGCTAGTGCAACCGGGTCGAGGATTTCGAATTTCGTGTTACAGGGGGGAAGGACTATCGAGCGAATATCACTGCCATCCGTAGCAAGGCGCTCAAGTTTAACGTGGAGAGGAGGGTCAGTAGGCACAAACCAAAACGATGTAAAGTTGGCTTGGGCAGCCATCTAGTACCCCTTGAAATTAGGGGCACCGAATCCACCCTTTGACAATGGGGCGGTTAGTGTTTCCAATTTTAGGCGGAGCCCGCCGGAATGCAATAAGAAGGTATTGATAGTTCCGGTCAATGCTGCAAATAATTCTCGGCCTGGCCATAAAGGGACATTCATGAATTTATATAGGAGTTGAGGCAGTACCACCATCTTGATGATGGCGATCTTGCCAGCCAGGGAGATTGGCAGCCTTGCCCAACCCATGCCTTCCGGCCAAGTATGGCTAGATATTTCTCAAAATTTACATTGTATAAAGTGTTTAGGTGCCGTGAGACCACCACTCCCAGATAAGAAGTCTCGGACTGTGCCCACGTAAATCCCTGAGGATGCAAGGTAGGGTGGTGGCCCCAGTAAATGGGAACAATACGTATTTGGAACAATTTACTTGAAGGCCTGGTAGTTCACCAGAACGGATGACATCTGCCAGTACTGGGGACAAGTTATGTTCAGGAGAACGGATGAAAAGGAGAGCATCGTCCGCATAGATGGAGATGATCTCAGGGCGACCCGACAACCATAAGCCTCTATGTGCATGTTGTTGGCGTATCCTGTCGGCCAGTGGTTCAATAAATAAGGCAAAGACTAGCAGTGAGAAGGGGCAACCCTGACTCTTGCCTCTGGCTATCGGGAATTGGGTCAAACACAGGCCTTCAGTGCAAACCCTGGCGACAGGGGAATAGTATAGCAGTTATCCCAGGATCTAAAGTGAGGGCCGAAGTTGCATTTCTCAAGTACCTACCATAGGTACGTCCATGAAATGGAATTAAAGGCTTTCTGCATATCAAGAGTCGCCACGACTGCTTGCGTGTTTCCGGTTGATACGGGCCATTATGTTAAATAGACGACACAAATTGAGAGAGGTGGAGCGACCTGGGATAAAACCTGACTGGTCCGACTGTATAATATATTGCATATAAGGGTCCAGTCTCAGGGCTAGAACCTTGGTGTAAATTTTAACATTGCAGTTGATAAGCGAGACAGGGCAGTAGGAGCTGCATTGTGTGGGGAGCTTGCCTGGTTTAAGTAATACCATTATTGTTGCTTCAAAGAGATGGGGGTAAGATACCTGTGTCACAGGCTTTGCTCCATGGGGCTGACAGTTGTGGGACAAGGCGGTTTATAAAATTAGATTGGGAGACCGCCAGATCCAAGAGACTTTCCAGAGGCCAGCAAGTCTATGGCGTTGGAGATTTCTTTAGGTGTGATCGGGTATCTAAAGCATCTCTAGTCTCTGAGGAGAGGACAGAGAGCGGAAGGCTATCTAAGCATGTCTCTATGTCGGTTGTAGTGGCCCTGTCTGTGTTGGAGTAGAGATTTTAGTAGAAGTAGTGAAATTTGGTGTTAACATCTTGAGATGACAGAGCTAGAGTGCCATCAGTCCTCTCTATGGCCGGGATATGTGATGCACCATTTTCAAGTTGGATCAGCCTAGCCAGAACCTGACCCGGGCGCTCACCCCAATACTGACACGCACACTGGGGGACATCTAGAAACTTCAGTTCCTGTTCGGCATGAGTGCGGAATGTATCCAATTCAGTACCAATATCTGCGAGAGTATCCGCCAGTTGAGAGGAAGCATATTGGGTCTCAATGAGGGTTAGTCTAGATTCACTCTCAGCAATGTCCCTTCGTATTGTTCTGAGAATCCAGGCCTCTTTGGAAATTGCTATGCCCCTAATATAAGCCTTGAACGCCTCACAGAGGGTGGACTGAGATTGGACAGAGCCAGTGTTTATTGAAAAGAAATCATCTATGCCGGTTCACATTTTTGTTTCAAAAGCAATATCTAGCAAGGAATGTGGTTTTAACCTCCATGATCGGGTCTTTGGGCCATCTGTGCTCCATCCCAGGGATCCATTACAGGGCAGTGGTCCGAGAATGTTCTTGGGAGAATGCCATTTGGGTGATGGTCCTGACGAGTGTGTCTGAAATAAGCCATCTATCTGTGTGTGAATGGGAGTCATGTACTGAGGAGTAGAAGGAGAACATTCAAGTGTCAGGATGAAGCAGCCGCCATGCATCAGTGATTTCAAACTGGGCTTGTAAGTCTATGATGGTTCTAGCTGACTTGGACAGTTGGCAGGGTTAGGAGACCGACCTGTCATACTTTATGTCCAGAATAGTGTCCCTCCAGGTTGCATATAGGGACTGGGATTTCCAGTCGCATACCAAGCATTTTTCCAACTAAAACCCCCTTCCCACCTCTCCCGCCCCAACCCCTCCCCCAATCAGAGAGGTTATAACCCCTAACAACTCAACCCCATTCGCAACCAGTGGTGACACTGCCTCGGGGGGCCTTGCACCGATCATGAGCGGCAGCGCATCCGGAGTGTGGTATTGACTGGGCAATATGTGGTGCATAGTGTGATATCAATATAGAAACAGCACAAAGGAAGTTAAAATTGTGGGTCAGAGCCGGATGTCGGATGGTCTCATCAGTTCAGTGGTCTGTCGAACAAAGTGGTCATCTGGGTACCATCGGCATTAGGAGTACTTAACATTTAACAATGAGCAGAAGCCGAGGCGTCCACAGAGACTATCATCTAACTAGATCAGCTAGGGAAATTATCCCCAATGAACTTGGAGGCTTCCTTAGGGATGGTAATAAAGAAGACTTGGTTTGAGTATTCAATCCTGAGATTAGCAGGGTATAGCATAGCGTATTTAACCCCTAGGTCTCGTAGTTTCTTTTTGACAGCAAGGAAGGTTTTCCATTCCTGCTGAATGGCCATGGAGAAATCGGGTAAAGATGGATCCTGGAGGAACCCAAAAAGAGGTCACTCTTGCCTCTCGCTGCAAGAAGCAGAGCATCCCTGTCACGATAGTTCAATACTCTCGCTATGATGGGACAGGGAGGGTCCCCAGGCCTAGGCTTTCGCTATTAAGGATCAATGGGCTCTCTCGATGGTGAACTGCGGGGAGAGTTTCGGAGAGTCTAAAAGATAGCGCAGCGTTCGCTCTTCGTAGTCCTCCATGGAGCCTTCTATATGGTCCTCTGGAACTCTGATGATGCGTATATAATTGTGCCTGGAGCGTGATTCAAGGGCGTCTTATTGCTGACATCCTGAACCTGTATGGACAGGGCATTCACATCAGCCCGGAGGGCCACAATGTCATCCTCAGCTGTCCTCACTCTAGTCTCCACCTCCTTCACTCGAGCGTCGGTCTTCTCCATGTGGGTTTTGATTGAAGATATGGTCCCACTCATGTCATCGAACTTTGAATGAAGGGCAGTGAACCCCTCGCACATGTATTCCATTATTTTCTTTGACTCTGAGGTTTCAGAGGATGTTGACATGAATGCCCCTTGTTCTGATTGGGGTTCATTTGGTTTCTGTGCTGTTTAAGTATACATATTTATAGAGCTCTGCTTTTTGTTGGCTACCTTGGTCATGGTATCATCTGCCACGTGCAGGGCAGAGTAGTATAGTTCCCCCGCTATCAGGTGGGGGGTCTCAGACTGGAGCAATGATCACCGAGAATGGCGCGGATATCCGTGGTGGGTTTTAGATAGGAGCCAGGGTGCAGGGTTGCGTGACTTGGGGGCATCGTTGAGCTAGGCTGTTCTAATACGGGCCACTACAGTGTCAGATTCCAAGGTCAAAGGGTACGTTCAGAAGGCAGCTGGTATCTTGGAGCAAGAAGGAGCAGTCAAACTCACTCTGCCTGTGTACCGGTGATAGGAGAGTTGGGGTCTGCCCTCTGACTTACTACGTTCCAGGATAGAGCGGGCACAGTGAGACCATGAGGAATGATAATTGCAACCGAGAGAGCCATCTAGCCTTCCACCAAGAGGACTGTGGCCTCCCTCGTACAACAGGGGGGGAGGACGTGCAGTAGGAGAACTCTTGGTAAAGATGATGCTTAAAGATCGCACAGTAATTGTACATTAGAAGTGTGTCATCCGTTCGTAGGGACCTCAGTCAAGTGCATTCAAAATGGTGGCTAGACTGTGTAGGATCCTATCAGTGAGGGGGTCAGGCCGTCTGTTGTGTGCAGAGGGGGGACCCTACAGCAGTATCCCGGCTGTCCTGGGAATGCGCTGCACAGTAGAGCCCTTCCAGTGCCAGGAATAATAATTGCAGCCAGTAGAGCTGTTCAACCCTCTAGCAGGTATATCGCGGGCTCTCACATATAACAGGAGCAAAGATGGTGGCAACAAGTATTCGGTGCTGCTACCCCATTAGTTGTGTATGTGTAGTATCCCACAATCAGGTGAACTGTAGAGTCTCACTAACCACGAACACTGTGTTCAGCCGCAGTTAGGTGTTGGGCGTCAAGGAGGGGAGAACGTATCATGAGAGAGTTCCGCTTTTGGTAGTGCTGTCTAGAGTTAGCCCGGTATTCGTGGGTGGGCGGTGAAGTGTGTGACCACTGGGTCCTCAGTCTATTATGTTCGAAATTGTAGCTGTGTAACTCGATGTGCAGACCGCTGCCAGTGAGGGGTTTAGGTGGTCCGAGTGGAGCAGGGGGGTGGCTCCACGGCACTGGCCTGGTGATTGTTGGTGGTATGTAGGGCAGTAGAGCCCATCCAGCGCCCCCTCAGTAAGTATGGTCACCACGGCACCCACCATGTCCACAGGAGGGCTGTTGTATGGCTGCAGGGCGAGAGCAATGCTCGTGTGCACCTACCATACCGGGATAGACAATGGAGGTCAGGACTTGCAGATTTATAAAAGGGTCGGTATTCCAGCTCCCGGCGCTGACCCTTTGAGGGATCACTAGGGATGGAGTTTCTAGGTCGTCGTCAGCAGCCCCTCCGGCCGAGGGTTGGTCCCACCAGATCCATGCGACACCAAAGGTGTCACTGATGCAGCACCAATAGGGTGGGAGCGGCGAGGCAGAGGTGCCCGTCGATGTCGGGGTCTCGGCTCCAGGCCAGTGCACCACTGACAGTGGGGCCGTGAGGAATCGTGGCTGAAGGAAAACGCCGTAGGCGATTCACATATGTGCCCACTTCGTGAGAGGGAGGCAATGGACCCATCCCGTTGAGGGTTCGTCCATGCCCCCACGCGGTCCCGTAGTCCCTTCTAGCAAGGACGACACCTCACACACGTCCTTACTGTTCGGGCTTCCCGGTCGCTCTGCGCGGCTGGGAAATTCCCCGTTTATTTATGTTGCACGCGGCGATGTGCAACGTCACGCCGCCGCGTGCGTGCCCGTCATCGGGCAGCGCCACACTCCTCCTTTTTCCAGGAGAACAAACAACACACACTACAACTATGCACTGCACACGATACAACATAACAATAACATTTTAACATTCCCCGTTGTCAGAAACACCCCTTTATTGCCAGCCACCAGGGTCCCCTTACTCTAACAGTGATTACCACTACAGTATTCGGCCAAATGTCCAAGTACGTAATCGGTGAGGCGAGCAGGCTTCCCTCGCCCAGCCCTCTGGGGGTACCTCCTGCTCACCTCTGGTACGGGTGATCTGTCCACAGGTGTTGGTCTGGCCGGCGACTCAGGCAGGCCCGGTGTTTCATCAGTGTCTTCTGGGAGCTCCCTGGGGTCGGGCTCAGGAGGCGGGTCGGTTCTTGGATCCCATAGCTTCTTGAAAAAGCTGACATTACGAGTGACCGCAGACCGGCCGTCCGATGCAGTTATCATGGACCGCTTTACCGCAACAACGTCCAGTCCAGCGGTTCTGGCTCATAGGGCAGAGAGAGCTTTCCATGTGGATGTCTGTAGCGAATGAGGACCTCGTCCCCTGGTTCCAGTCGTTGTGGGCGAAGCCCTCTCCGAGCATTCCCCTGCTCGATCCGTGTTTTCCGGTCAGCCTCGACCTGCTGATCATCGATCACGCTCGGTTCCTTCTCCCCCACTTCGGGTAGCAACCCACGCGGGCACCGCCTAAACAGGGCCTCCGCCAGGGCCACTCCAGTGGATGCGTGGGGCGATAGACCCTCAGAAATTGGTACAACGCTCTCTGCAATGGCTGGCCCTGCCCCTGGGCAATTCTAAAGGTCTTGTTGAGGGTCCTCATGTGCCGTTCAGCTTCACCATTGGCCCTCGGCCACAGGGGAGTGATCTTCCGGTGCACCACCCCATAGCTCACCAACAGCTCCGAAAAGCGTTCGCTCTGGAATGGTGCCCCATTGTTCGAGCACAACGTGTGAGGGAATCCATGGGCCGCAAATATTTTCTCCACGGCAACCACAACGTGCTCGAATGCTACTGAATCCACAAATTCCACCTCTGGATATCTTGAGTACTCATCAACAATTACCAAGAAGTGGGTGCCCATCGTGGTGGAGCTGAAGTCCGCATGGACGACCTCCCATGGTTGCGTCCCGCGAGGCATCGCCTCTATCTCCGGCTCCCGCTGCAGTGGAGAAGCCGCCTGACACCACACACAGGCCGCCACAAAATCATCCACCTTGCGCTCGAGTTCCGGAAACCACACCTTCAGCCTTTGGCGGGCCTTGGTCTTGGCGGCACCCTGGTGACCACGATGTGCCAGCGCAATCACGTCGCCCACCTTCGACTGGGGCACCACAATCCGATCACCCCTGAGCAGGAGCCCGGACGTTGAAAATGATAGTTCTTCCCGGACTTTCCATAGCTGCTCCAGCACAGTCCTGGCCTCCTGGGTGCGCCCTGCCAGGGCCTCCAGCACCGACTTCCAAGAGCCCTGCTGCATGGACTGCTTCAGAATGTTAAAACACTCATCCTCAGCTGCCGCCACCTCAAGCTATTGGAGAGGCATGGCATTCAGTGTCGCCGCCTCCACTAACACCCGGACATGTTCTTTAGCCTCCTCTGTGCACGTGTCTGGGTCACCTCCGCCGGGTGCCCCCAGGTGTCTGGAGAGGTAATCGGCCGCGTTATTCGACCCAGGCCGATAGACCAGAGTGACCCCATACTCCAGCAGGGCGAGCATCCATCTTTCAATCCGCGCGGGTGGCTTGGATGATGACCCCGCCAGGATGGGCAGCAACAGTTTGTGGTCCGTCACGACCGTCACCGGGCATCCAAAGACATAGAGTTGGAAGTGCCGGCATCCCCAGAGCACCGCCAGTGCCTCCCGCTCAATTTGCGAGTATCGGTGTTCCGCCTCCGACAGGGCCTTGCTGGCGTAGGCCACTGGGCGGACACCTCCATCCGGGTCTACCTGGGTCAGGATGGCGCCCAGTCCGAATGGGCTGGCGTCAACGATAATCTCTGATGGTAACATGGGATCGAAGAAGGACATGGTGTCGTCTGCTGCCAGGGAGCTTTTGATGTCGTCAAATGCAGCCTGCTCCAGTGGGCCCCAGTTCCAGATCGTGTCCTTTCTCGTAAGTACCCTGAGGGGTTCCCACCTGGAGGCAAGATTTTTGATAAACCGTCCACAGTACATAACCATGCCCAGGAAGCTCCGTACCTCAGACACAGACTCCGGAGGCTGCGCCTTCTTTATGTCCTGCACTTTCTTGGGATCAGGAGACACTCCCCCCTCCTTGAACACAAAACCAAAGAACTCTATGGATGGTCGGAGGAATTCACACTTCTCCTTGTGCAGGGTGAGGCCCAAGGACTGCAGTCTCTCAAATGTCTTTGCCAGACGCCGCAGATGATCGACCTCTGTTCTCGCGAACACCAAAATGTCGTTGCTTATATTCAGGACTCCCTCCAAGTCCGCTAGGGCACCCCGGATTATATTCTGGAATACCTCGGCCGCCGAGGAGACACCAAAGCTAAGCCTCTTGTAACGGTAGAGCCCCCGATGTTTGGTGAAGGTGGTTATATATCTCGACTCGGGGTGGAGGACAACCTGGTGATACCCCGCCCTGAGGTCCAGTTTCGAGAAGAAACAAGCACCCTGTACCTCTGCAATAATGTCGTCTATCGTCGGGGTGAGGTGTCTTTCTCTCCTGATGGCCTTGTTTGGGAGCCTCATGTCAACGCAGATCCTGACAGCGTCGGGCTGCTTGGGTTTTCATGCCACTACTATGGGGGACACCCAGGGGTTGGGGCCCTCCACCTTCTCTATTATATCCAGATCCACCAGGCTATCCAGCTCTTTATCCACCTGTTCTCGAAGGTGGAACGGCACCCTCCGATGCTTCAGGGCAATGGGCTGCACCGAATCATCAATGTGTAGTCTCACAGGTTCCCCAACCATCTGTCCGATCCCCTTGAACAGTGCTGCGTATTTCTCCAACAAGTCATTTATGTCCTCCAGGTAGACAGAATACGCAAAAGTGACAATACCGAGGGCCTCCGCTGCAGCACAGCTCAGCAACGTGTTGGTGCTCACAGGTGTCACATAGAACCGTGTTTTAATTTGCGAGCCTTCATGCTCCACCCTGGCCACAAACGCACCGTCCAGGGGAATCGGGTCACGACCACCAAAAGCAAATATGCGGGCCCTTGGCGCAGCCAACTTGGGGGGTTGGTCCATCACATCATAATGTCCCCGTGCCATTACATTGACGGATGCCCCAGTGTCCACGAGGACCGGAACGGGAGATTGGTTCACCTCGATCACACACCTGGGCTGTCTCCTGTTCTTGGTCTTCAGGACCCCCACACTCGAGACAAAGAATACATTTTCTTCCTCGTCCTCCTCCACTTCCTCCACCTGGGCGTCCTCCTCGCTCTGATCCACCTGAGCAACGTTGGGCGGCCGACCCTGGCGGGTGAAGCTTGCCCGTCCTGGGCCTCTCGGTACCAGGACAGGCGTGGCCGCCTTGCAAACCCTGGAG
Source organism: Ambystoma mexicanum (assembly GCF_040938575.1). Lineage (NCBI taxonomy): Eukaryota > Metazoa > Chordata > Amphibia > Caudata > Ambystomatidae > Ambystoma > Ambystoma mexicanum. The sequence goes on from NC_090937.1 coordinate 1,535,388,548, forward strand.
AAATGGTCCGGCAAGCCACACCGCCCACACGTCTTTCCTGCCGCCGGGCACTCTGCTGGGTGGGGCAGGTCGTATCCACACTTTATGCAATTTTCCCCTGCCCTTCGGTCCCTCTCTCGGGGGACACCTCCAGGCCTTCTGACACCCCTGCCGCCGCGCCACATCGTACATACCTCCTCAGTCTTGATGGAGCGTGACCCTGCCTCCATTTTGGTTGCTCTCGCTTCTGAAACCTCATGACACCTCCCCAATTCAAGGATACGCTGAAGCGTGATGCCTGGTTCTCGTAGCACCTGGCACCTGAGCTTTCCTGATGAACATGCATGGATAAGCATTGTCCTAATCATGTCCTCTGCATCTCCCCAGGCGCAGGCTAAGGAGAGACGCCTCAGGCGTCCATAGAAGGAGTCCAGAGATTCTTCGTCCTTCTGCTTGGGCGATAGCATCACAAAACGCTCATAGTCCGCGTTGGCAAGGGGCAAAAAGTAAGCCTGCAGGGCAGCCTTCGCCTGACCGTATGATCCATCCCCAGGCGGCAGCGATTCAAAAATCTCTTGCACAGACGGTCCTGCCGAATATAGCATGGTTGCCAGTCTGGTGTCATCATCCACCACCTGGGCCGCTCAAAAGTACATATCCAGACAGTCCACCCACCTTCTCCATCTGGGCCGTAGGCTAGTTGGGGGGCCCGACACATCAAACTCGGGGATGGGCTGCATAGCTGCCTGGGTACGCACCTGGGCCATGACTGGAAGTATTTGTGGAGCACCGGGCCCCACCGCTGGCTGTACGGGAGGTGGAATACCCTGAGGTGCCGCCTGAACAAGTGGAGGTTGCTGCACCGGCTGCCCCTGAGGTAGCGCACGTGGCGGGGGTGGAGGAGGCCGCTGAATTGCCGCTGCGCCACCTTCGTCCTCTTTGTCACTCATGAATCTGAGCGCACAGGCACCCCAGCATGGAACACCAGGGCCGCAACTCAAACTCCACAGTCACTGCAACACCTTGTGATGATGAAGAGGGTGAAATCAGCGTGGCCACCAACCTGTTGATGAAGATGCACCACCTTGATGATGAAGAGGATGAAACAGAGTGTATCCATCAGCCTGATGATGAAAGAGATGAGGATGAACTGTCCAGCCTACAAATGTTCCAAAAATTAGAAGAAGAAGAATGTGTGGGTCATGTAGATCCTAGGCCTAAAGCCTTCTTCCTTGCTTCCACTCGACGTAGTAAACCCAAAGAAAAGCCAAAATTGAAAATAGGCATAGATTCCTGCAGTAATGCCTTCCTGCTGTCAGGGGTTCCAAAAATTAAGCTTGGGGCCGCTTCCGAGCCAAAACCGGAGCCTCGTGAAGTCCCACAGCTTGTTTGCCAAAATGGCCGCCAGCCGCATTGGTAACGCACTACCCGCGGCAAAGAAACAAAGTGTTGCATCCACCTCGTTTTGGTGAAAAATGATCTTAATAGTCACCGCCGGGTCCGGGCATCGTTTCCCCCACTCGTCGCCACTGTTGAGGGTTCGTCCATGCCCCCATGCGGTCCCGTAGCCCCCAACTAGCAAGGACGACACCTCACACACGTCCTTACTGTTCGGGCTTCCTGGTCGCTCTGCGCAGCTGGGAAACGCCCCGTTTATTTATGTTGCACGCGGCGACGTGCAACGTCATGCCGCCGCATGCTTGCCCGTCATCGGGCAGCGCCACACGTCCCATCCGCCACCGCTTTTAATACCAGAGCAGGCAAGGCGCGGAACTCGGAGCGGCGGCTGCCCCTTCCCCAACAGGCACACGCCGCCTCGCCGCTGGAGCCTGTGTCAAACCGTTCCTTATGGAAGTGCAGCCCGGCCCGCTGCGAAGGAGCCCAACGGCGCACCCTGGGTCGATGATTTCTCTGCAGCAGTCCTCTCCCAGGAGACGCCAGTTAAGCAGTACATGCAGTCAGGTTATAGGAAGCAGCCAGTAGATTATCTGCAAAATCTGCGGCACCACAACGGATTAGGAAATTAGGATCTTCCCCAGTGCAGAGCTCACGCTCAGGCTGCCATACTGCTCAAGGGCAACATCGCCGCCCCCCTCGATCCCCCCGAGTGTAACCATTTTGAAGAAGGAAGGGCCGTTTGAGAGATAATATGGTACACATATTGTACTAACATTTTAAACTAGATCATTTTAAAATATTGCAATGCTAGTTTCTAATAATCACCTCCAGTATATATTTTAGTAATGATAAAACAGTGATGCCAGTCTCACTGCGTAAAGCATAATATCTAAACCGAGAATAAACATGTACATTATTTTCTGATGGGTTATCATTCCAAGATGGGCGGTCTGGAACACGCCTGGTACACGCCCATTTTACTCTTTCCAAATAAAGAACTGTATATTTGTCGAGAACAGAACGCATAGCACCGATGAGTTGTTCTGGCTGCTCTGCATACAATCAAATAGTATTTTAGGAACATAAAAATGGCCACAGATAAACTATGTCTTTGATAAAAACGTCAGGTCCTTGGATTAGTAAATACATAATGCACAACATGTTTGGCGCTCATTTCATTGTGTACAACACTCATCAGCACTATACAGGGTTTGTAACCATTAACCAAATCTATTCTGTTTAATTCTTGGGTGACCATCCCTGCCGGGTCATTGGTTATCTACTTCTAATCATGCTTAAGGGACGTTTGGAGTCCCAGCAAACTTTAGGGTCTTGGGTTTGCTTCACCCTTGTAGCTGTTAGGGCTCCTGTGGTCCTCCGACACGTATATATTACTGATGGACTGCTGGAACCAGGATATCCACGAAATACCTCCTCTGAGGCACCATCATGCATAGGGTGCAGTAGCAGATGCAGCTTTTGTTGCTAGGCGGGTCGGATAATAGGGCTCATGTGAGACTTTGGGGGGTGCATTGTGCACCAGGGCAAGCTAGAGGGGACGTCCTCCCGTGGCTCTGCCAGTGTGTGGGTGGAGGTACCTGGTCCCCAGGTCTCCCATCAGCCAACTTCTAACATTAGACTTTGCTATATATGTCATATTATAGCTGTCTATCGCTCTATCATTATGTATGAGGAGTTAAAGGATCTTGGTAGTAATAGCAGGTCCGATAGTGGGGCCAAGAATTTCCCTGTTAAACCAAAAGGAAATTATTGATTGTGACAGAATCTGCAGAAAGTACCATGAACAATAATTTGTATTACACATACTTTAAAACATTTTCTAGAACATACTTGGAATTCCGTGGTGTTGATGATCATGAAGGAGATGTTAATCCTAGTCTGTACTATGAATGTGCTTCATCAATGTCATTCCTAGGAATTTGTTCACAGAGTGTTGTTACTTTGTAAACGCTAATCAGAGTTCTGCAGGCAGAGTCCGAAAGTGGATTTTCAGAGCAAGCAAGGTAGGTTTGAGTATGCAGGTACACGCAGGAACAGTCGGGAACATTGAGGAAGGCAGAATAAGATAGCTGGAATAAAGCAAAGCCCAAGTCAGGCAAACATGGACAGGCGGGCATGGTCAGATGGCGACAGACTACAAGCGCATTCTTTCAGATGTCACAATTCCTGACGACAATAGGTGCAGAGTTCAGTGAGGTCCATTCGTGATGGTGTAAGCACCTGAGCTGTTGGGTGTCTTCATATACAGGTAAGGACTGACATTTGCATTAGATAGCCCGGTTTGTGCCCCTGATTGATCCCAGCTTAATTGGTTCCATAAAAATAGTTCATATTATTAGAGGGACATTTACTTAATTATCTTTAATAAGCAGCTTTGCCGCTTCAAGTGTTTGCAGTGCTGGCTGCACCATCTTGGAATGTTGAATGGGTGTGTGTGCTGCTCCACAGGGCTTTGCGGCGGCCTGTGTTTGCAGGTCAAACGGCGCAGCATTCTCTTCTGACCACACAGTTTGTGTGCAGCATGTGATCTTCCTTCTTCCCCAGTACATATGTGACTGGTGTTTGCTACATGTGTGCAGTTGATGTACTTTTCCGCAAACTGTCCTGCTCTGAAGCCGGGGCAACAGGGACTTGTTGTTGATTTGATTTAGCATTTATTGAGCGCACGTATACCGGAGGCATCTGTTAGGCAAGGATTAAGGTAGTAACCCTGGGGGAGACTACACTAGACTTGTGCTCTTGGGATTAGGTAACCCACCTATTGGTATAGGTCTGTTCTACACAAGTTGGTAGTGTGACAAAGGCCAGACTTATCTCAAGAGGTGTAAATGTGAGCCGTAGAGCTGAAGCATCGAAATTCACCAATAAACACTTACACTCAAGGTTTTCTAGTAAAATAATACTTTATTTATTTAACAGTCAGTTTTAAATAAGCATTCTTTAAAAAGGGCAATGCGTAACAATAAAAAGACACTCCAAACACTCCAAAATACTTTCTCAGAATCCAGGCAAAGCAAGTAGATACTCTTTAGAGATACTTCATACACACTTCCTACACCTGAGGTGACTTCCCTAACTAGGACAGAAATTGCATTTATATTTCACTTTTGCACATTGTAAATTCTGAGGTGGGTAGAAATGAAAGGTTAAAGGAAGGATAAAAGGTTAAACAGATTCTCAGAGCATGTGAGCACTTTTAAATCTCCCAATGAAGTCTAGATAAATCCTTTCCGAGCAATATTAGTAAAAAAACAATGTATCACCTATGAGGGACAGTTAGAATCAAATCAATGGACTAGAAGAGCCTGCAGGGAGCCAGGACAGCCACAGTCAATTGTAGCAAAGTCTATGGAGTTGAGGCACTTCTTAGATACCAAAAAGTATTGCACAAAGTTAGAGAGTTTGTTGTAGAAAATCACTGGCGGGTCACAAGCTGTTACACTTGTGAAAGTTAGAGCTGAGGTCAACTCTAGAAAAGCAGCTACTGCAAGTCCCAACTGAGAAAAGCAAACTACAGACAAAGAGATAGTCAGAACAGTACCATAGGTTAGAAGAAAAGCATCCAACTGGCTTCTGTCTTGGTTGTAGTGTTGCAGATCCTGTTTTCCTGGGCTTCAGTACTGGGGACAAGAGTGAGGACGTATGGAAGACTCCTGCACAGCAGTTCGGAGGTCGGCGGCAGCTACAGGCTCTTTTCCATTCAGCAGCACTTTGCGGTTTCATCACGTGACAAACAGCACCACTGCGGATCTTGGACACCAGTTGTGCTTCCTTCACTCCTTGAGTGCAGCACTCTAGTGAGGTGATTAGAGCTTGGGTTGTCCTGCTTCGGGAGGGTCTTCAAAAGATTCCTGGAGCTTTTGGCTGGCTTACAGACGTTGCACTCAACTACAGATTTCTCAACCCCTGGCACTCGGTTCCAGCAGCAGCAAAGGAGTACAGCCACTTGGGGAAGGTCTTCCAGCAAAGTTCATCTCAGGGTTAATTGGTCCCACTAACCCAAGGGAAGAAGTTGTCCTTTCTGGAGTGTCTGTTGTTGAGCAGAAAAAGGAGTTTCAGCACAGCAGCAGGGCTTCACCAGGCAAGTCAAAGGTCCAGGAGGATGTAGCAGGCATCTATTCAAGGTTTCTTCCTCTGGCTGTTCTTCCCAGTGGTCAACTCTGTCTTCAGTTCAAGAAGCCTTGCCATTTATGCCGGTTTCTCCCATTCATGCACAGCCTAGCTGTCACTCACACAGCAGGGTGGTTGTCCATCAGCCAATCAGGACTGGGTGCATTGAGGTAACCAAGGAGACAAAGGACAGGGAGCTTTGGGCACTTCTCTCACTTCCTGCCCTTCCAGACATACAGGAGCCTGAGGCGGGTGTCAGTACTGATGCCCGCTAAAGTCAAAATGAACTAAGGGCGTAAACATGGTTTGGTAATCAGAGTAAAACCCAGGAAAGACCTCACAAACAAGTAATACTGACTCTAACTGCCAGCGAAGGAGAAGGAGCTCCCAGGATCAGCCCCTGCCCCTGCAGGAGCAACAGGCACCCGGCGGGCACTTTGCACCATGGCCATTACATCTTTGCCATTATTAAGGTAAGCGCTAAACTCGGAGCGCCTTTCCCTAAAAATCCCTTTCCAATAAGTGCATCCGCTAGCTTTAGTGATCTGCACAACATTACAGAAGGATAGGCTACCGAGCAGCCTATATCCACAGAATCGAATTTGCATCACTGCTACTGCATTGAAAATGTCATTGGAGCACACAAAGTTTTTACTCTTCCAAAATGGCCGTCCGTTATTCTACAGCCCACATCAACACTTACTGAGCTTCCAGCTTCCACCACTGATAGGCTGCCGTGCCTACTTGATCTCCTATTGGCCGCCGGCAGGCAAAGCCGGCCCACATTGACCAAGGCCCACTGCAACAAGGCCAACACCTGTTAGGTGCCTGTTTGTGCATGCCGTCTGCCAGACCCCCTGTCTGTGTCGCACGCCAGGTAACTTTAGAATCTTTCGCTATACTAACATTGTGGCGCAACGACAAGCTGCCTGCCCCTACTGCCTTCCACTACTACACGTATGCGTACTAAACGAGGAAACGGCATGCGTAAGACTGGTCCACTTTACTAATTGCACCCAATGTTTTCAATTTGTCCTGATTAATGGCCACATTAGCAAACTGTATTCATAGAATCCTTGTTTTTTCCCAGTTGCCTCATGTTTGCATCTAGAGTGCCATCCTAGTAAACTGTACTTGATTGCCATCCTATTAAACTGTACTTGATTGCTATCACTTGCTCGTCTCTTGGCCACACTAGCTATTGCTTTAGCAAATTGCATCTAGAGTACCCTTGATTATGCCTGGTTATCTCACACTTGCATTCAGAATGCCCTCCCAGTAACTGTATTTGATTGTTGTCACCTGCCTGAACACTTGCTATCTGTCGCATACATGCTTACTGTAACTGGCACCACCTCTCCCCTTTTCGCGAAAACCTGAATTTAGATGCTCAGCTGCCTGTGCACACAGTCTTTTAACCTGCCTAGTACTCAAGCTCAGACATTTTTTTTGTATTCTTGCCTAGACGTAGCAGCCTTCTATATGCCTACTGCAATCCTTAGTAATGAATTTAGCCTCTACTATACACCATTAAGCATTCCCTATCTCCTAACCTCACCTGTATGTTAGAATACTCCGCACATAACCTACCTCCTGTGGTACCTGTCTAGCTACTTGTTGCAGTGCACCTAATGCCAATGTGTCTTGACTGTGTTAGATACCTAACTTTGAACTGCCCTAAATGCCACTAGCCCTAGATTGCTGATACACATTGTGCGATATTCGCCCAGTCTATACCGATACATAGTTGGTCTCCACATTTGACCATGTGCATGTTCTAGATATTGTGCCTCTGCCTGATATGTGCCTGGTCTAGATATTGAGCCCCTTTCTCTTTGCCACTACCATGCAACTCTGGCTCACCTTTGTCATGTTCCCTTTCTGTATCATGCAAAACAATGTACCTTGCAGCAGTAATAGCTACATAGCCCATAAAAATGGTCTAGCTAGACCTGCCTGCCCAAGACATCACCCTATCACCTGCCCCACACCCTTCTTGCCCACTACAGCAGCCTTCCCGCCAGTCTCCCATTTTGCCCATCCTTCCCATGGCAGCGCCCACTCAACTGACTATCTAGCCCATAGCAACACCGATAGACCCAAGCGGGACCACCTTAGCACAAGGTCATCATGCCCCTCTCCTGGTTACAGCCCGATCAGAAATATTGTCCAAACAGACACACAAACTACCACTCTCGACTCAACCGTGCGTAACAACAGACTAGGCACCAGATTCCTCCATAGGAATAGCAACCATCTTGCTAAACTACCCAATAAGACCAACAACCAGAATGAAGTTTCTAACAAGTCCAACCTACTCCCGCTAAAAGGAGCACTTTTAAACGTCAGATCCTTAGTCGCCCACTCCGCAGAGACTTCCGACATCATTCTAACCAACAACCTGGACTTCCTTGCTGTGACTGAAACATGGCTTCATGACGCTACGGGACCTTCTCTTACCCTAGCCATCCCTGATAATTATGCCATCCTCAGAGTAGATAGACCTAACGCTCGAGGAGGTGGTGTAGCTATCATCTTTAAATCATCACTTGACATTAGACTAGCCACCTCCCCTACTCTAAATTCATGTGAGCATCTCACAGTCAAACTGCAAACTTCCCCTAAGAGTACAATTATGATGCATCTAATATATAGGCCCCCGGGTCCGCCTGGTTCATTTGAGGAAGATATTACATCCTTAGAAGCCGAAAATTCGAAACCCTCAGCTCAAACTATCATACTTGGGGATTTCAATCTTGGGTTTAACGACCCTCATGATACTTCAGCTACTTCCCTGGCTACTGCACTAGCTGAGCATGGCCTCCCACAACCTACCCATTCGAAAGGTAGGACTCTCGATTGGGTAGCTGCTCTTAACTGCAACATTACCCTTAAGGACCCTCTACCTATTGTCTGGACGGATCACCACTTCCTCCCATTAGATATTAATATCAGTAACCTAGTCCCTAAAAAGCCTTTTATTGCACCAGCCTGCCCAACTAGGAACAAGAGTAATATCACAGCTGAAGCATTAATACCCTTGGTAGTCCCCACTCTGAATGCACTACCAGCCACAGCTGACTTGAACCTGCTGGTCAATACCTACAACAAATCCATGACTAAAGCTATTGACAGCATTGCCCCATTAAAAATACACAAAGGGAAACCGAAAGCTCACCTGAACTCTTGGTACACCCCTGAGCTCGAACTACTTAGACAACAAAACAGTAAACTTGAAACACTGTGGAATACATCTCCCTCATTAGAAAATAGAACTAATCTTACCAATATCACCACTCTCTACAAAAATGAGATTATACGGGCTAAAAATAATCTTTCAACTCTAGGATAACTCAGGCAGGCTCTAGCACGAGAAAGCTATCTAACATCTTAAAGGAATTGGAAAACCCTAATCCTCCCACAGATACTTGTACTAAGGATAAACCTTGGTGCACAGGTATCCAGAATGACCTCGCCAACAAAATCACGGGACTCCAAACTAAAATTGAAAATAAACGACAACAACTCACCCATGGCACTACTTCCAGTCCAACCTTACCCTCGCCCATTGCCTATAACTCAGGCTTCACCTTCAAAAAGGTAACTATACCAGAAGTACAAAAAATTATAGCCTCCTTGAAACCAGCGAACTGTAAGGGGGACAGCTGCCCTGCCCAGGTCATAAAAGATGCAGCCAGGGATCTTTCCTCTTTCATCACCAAACTAATAAACCTATCATTCACCAGCAATGCAGTCCCAAGCAACCTGAAACAATCCTGGGTTCTACCATTGTTAATCAAAAACACACACTTGACCGGTCTATACCTACCAATTATAGACCTATCACCACCGTACCTTTCTTACTAAAAATTCTTGACAGAGTGGCCTACGTTCAAATTCAAGATTACCTCGAGACAAACCAACTATTGGGAATTCGTCAATCTGGCTTTCGTCCTTAACATGGAACAGAAACGGCCCTTGTTGATCTCAAAAGCCAGATCGACGAACACAAAGATAAAGGAAAGGCTGCCATCCTCCTTCTCCTAGACCTCTCCGCTGCCTTTGACTTGGTGGACCATAAAATCCTATGCAACCACCTGTCATCAGCAGCACATTTCTCCCACTCCGCGGTCACATGGATCCAATCCTTCCTTGATAACAGGACCATGCACGTCTTCTCACCGTTAGCAGCGGCTGACCCAATTCCAATCTCCTGCGGTGTCACACAAGGCTCTTGTGTTTCGCCCACTTTGTATAATATATTTACAAAGTCTTTATTCGACAAGTTGGACCATCTGGGTGTCACCTACACCAACTACGCAGATGACACCCAGATACTCCTGACTCTATCCGGTAACTTCAACTTGGACGCCAGCCGAATCAATGAAGTCTTCTCCATCATTCAGGCATGGATGGCCACACATGGCCTCTGCCTGAATGATGACAAGATGGAATTGCTCCTTGTCGGCTCCACTAACACTATCCTGAAGCTTAGCCCCAGCTACACCAGTTTCATTTTTGATGGAAACACTATTCCTATCACAAAAAGTGTAAAAACCTTTGGCTTCTATCTAAACACCAACACCAACCTCTTCAAACAAGTCAACATGACCGCCTCAGCCACTGCTTACACAGGTAAACTGATCAGGGCCTGTAGACCCCTGCTATCCCCCAGTAGTTGCCTCACATTAGCTGCAGCACTCATTCAGTCTAAATTGGACTACTGCAACGGCTTATATGTAGGCGCATATAAATCTGTAATCAACAAACTGCAGGGCCTCCAAAATAATGCAATCCAAGCTGCTCCTAATATTCCTAGGAGAGAACATATCTTGGCCGCTAGAATATCATGCAAATGTCTTTCCATCCAACAAAAAATTGATCTAAAAACTATCTGCCTTACCTCCAAATCCCTTAATCACCTTGCCCCGCCTTACCTAACCAACAAATTCACCTTAAAACCTGCCACTAGAATCACCAGATCCTCCAACACACTACACCTGATGGTGCCCACATACACCCTCAAAAGAGCCAGTGGAACTAGCTTCCCGGTTCTAGCCGCCCAACTCTGGAACACTATTCCACTGAACATTAAATCTATCCCCACCTTTCAACCCTTCAGAACCCAGGACATCACCTGGCCACTAAATAAATAATTCAGGGATCCTACACTTGCACTCACTCACCACTACCTTGCATCTGCTGCTACTGGCTATTACAGCTCCTGTATCTCTGTGCACTTGTCATTTTAATGGCTCAAAGCCTTTATCATACTGTATGCTTGCTATCTACACTAACTGTATTTTTGTAAATTGTATACATTCCTGCATGTTATTTCTGTAATTGTATATATGTTGCACAACTGCCCGAATATATTGCCTGTAACCATATCCTTGAGTGCCCATATACCCCTGGGTCCGGAACGCTACACAAATCAATAAACAAACAAACAAACAAACAAACAAGAAGACTGGGGCCATTTTGACACAATGGTCACCCATGAGTGCTATACTGCAGCTGATGAAAATTCAACCTTTGCCACAAGCCATTTGAAGTTATGATGCTAATATGCAAAACTGCATGAGTATGTAGGAAAAGGGGCTACTAAGTAACCCCCCAGCACTCCACATAAGATGGTGTGTGCTGGACCTACAAAGAGAAAAGGTGAGTAAAGTAGATTTCGCTTTACTATTCTTGGGAACAGTAGTTCTCAAGAGAATATGTATTTATACCGTATGAGAAATCTAAAGGATTTCTATGTGACACTGTACTGAAGGTGCTGTGTTTCACCATACAAAAGGAGATGCCTATGGAGTTTGTCAGACTCCAAAAACAAAGGAATCACATAATCCAAATCAGATCAAAATACATGAGAGAGTGAGAAGAAGGGCTCACTCTCTCCAGGGTGAAAATTAAAAAGTTCTAAAGTCCAGCAAAAGAGCTGGGGGTCTCTAAGGTTGAAAGGAATTAGCCGAAAAATGTGAATTCTCCCAAACAGCATCTTGAAGCCAATCCCACAGAAACACAAAAAGAAGGAAAACAACTAAAACAGAACAGTTTTTAAAGAACGACAGAATGAAAGATGATCTTGGATAGATCAAAGGGGCAGGGGGAGAGCATTCCCCAGCCTCCCAGCTGCAGCAGAGAAGACCCAGCCACCAACGCGGGACCTTCGGATGCAAGGCTCAAAGATACTAAGACTGGTGCGTAAGGTCATAATTTACTTTGGAGATATTCAGCTTTAATTCTGTTAAACGCCTGATGCACCAGGCACAGTGATTTAAAATGGATCCTTTTACCCACCAGGAACCAATGAAGCTAATGGTAACATGGGGGAAATGTGTGTTGCAAACAGAGGATGAACCACTGCTTTTGCAGCAGAATTCTGCAAGAGATGGAGTTGATGAATCAAGTAGCCTGGTTGAGCAAGGTCTAAAGCATTACAATAATCAGCCTTGCTCGTAGCCAAAGAGCCAACAACCGGGTCGTGAAACTTGGATGGAATAAAAGGAAGAACTTTCCAAAGTGTCCTAAGTTTAAGATGTCCAGCTTGGCAGACTGACACTATCTGGGCCTCCATGGAGATCGAAGCCGACAGCTTGACGCCAAAGTTCTTAACCACAGAAACTGGTGTAAGATCCGCCCACTCTTTGGGAGGTCCCCTGGGAATTGGTCCCCCATAGCAGACAATGGGGAGTGCCTCAACCTCACCAAACTGCATAATCCTAGAGATAAACATACTCAGGTGATTATTGAAATCCCATAATAGTCGATAAACAGTTCTGCAGGGTTGAACACATTCATTGATACAGTCTAAATGTTCTAATTCCCCACTGCTTGATCTCTTGGTGGTGGCGAATATTAGCAGAATGTTTCTATGGCATTTGTCCCCATTGCCTGAAAGTTCCTCACATCTGTGACCATAACTAGACCAATGAGCAAGGTAGCACCACACCCACACAGACACCACAGATACTAGCATTCTGCCCAATAGGCCAGCCAGGGACGTCATTTCACCAAAATGTCTGGGGTAGCGAAAGTGACATCACACCACCCTTGACCCCTGATGACATCACAAGAAGTTATGTCATTTGACCCCACCCCGAAGTGATATCGCGGGAAGCAATGGAACCAACTTTTCACCCGTTGATAAAACAGGAAGTGGCATCACATAGCATTGTACACTACGAGAATGTTTACGATATCACTATAATTTGATGTACATTTCATACAAGAATTGATCGCCATATGTATCGTTAAGATCAGTGTATATAGGCCCATATTACTAAATTACTTGGAATGCAAGCAGACGTCCATGACCAAATCATAATGATGTGTTATTATATAGCACTTACGCTTAAGTGCTTTATATAGAAAAAATGTACACCCAATATCACCCAACCTGTGTTGGTACTCATTTAGCGACCTCAGAAGGATGAAGGGCTGAGTTGTGGCATTTAAGAACAGACTAAATCAGTGACTCACCCCCTGAAGTGTGCCTGAAATAAAACCTTTGATGAGTCTAGCAATTATTAATACCAGAAAGACACATTATTTGGTATTCCTATGCTGAAAGTGTTAGACTTGTGGCACTCCTGTTCTTATATTTCTTATTTTTTTAAAGGGGCTGAACAAGAAAGCTGGCCACTCCGGAAGTAAAGAGCCACATGGCAAAGCTTGCTTTACCGAAACAAAAAAAAAGAATTCTTTTTTAAGCCAGAGGTCTCAAGGGAGACCACAGAGGTCACAGTTGTGACCTCTGGTGACCCCTAAATGACATCCCTGAGACCAGCCAACCTACCACTCTAGACTCTCAGCTATCGGGATTATCCTCATACCTATTCACCAGAGCCTAACCTCAACCCAAGAGGTGGTAAAAATGCCCAACTGGGACTGTGGCAGGTTTTACAGTGGAGAATATTGCTATACCTAAAGCAAGGCTTTGGAGGCAGTTGTATCATTGCACTTAGTGTAAGAGATATCACTTCCTCTGAACACCTACATGGTTTAATATTGGACCACAATTCTGTTGTAGATCTACTCCCAGAACATCTATGGACCATTTTCTTGTAAACTTGTGCACATGGCTAACATGAAATGTCCCTACACTGTTGTATAACTAAACAAACAAGCCTCAGCCTGTCATTACTACTTGATGACAACAAAGAAAAACCAGAAAATTGGCTACAAAAACCAAAATTAGACTTCAGAAAGTGTGGAACGTGCACTATGTGCAAGCATGTGGTTACTTTCACTGACAACTTTGAGAACAAAAATGGAATCAAAATTAAAATACGAGAACAGATTTACTGCCGTACACAGTACGTGATCTATGCGATCATATGCATTTGCAGCAAGTTCTACATTGGAAGCACGATTCGAGAGCTTTGCACTAGAATTCGTGAGCACTTGGCAGTGATTGGAAGCCAAGATAAAAATCTACCATTGGCAGAATACTGGCAGAAACTTTACCAGATGGATTGTAGGCAGGACATAACATTTATTGGTTTAAGAAAGGTGTCCTTGGGATGCCGAGGTGGAAACCAAGAGCTACGACTGCGACAAGAAGAAGCAAAACTAAGAAATTATTTCAGGTGTATAGAAACCGGTTTAAATACAGACAATAAGATGTCCAATTTTCTTTGAGCAACCCTGGTAACAAGAAATGAGCTATCTCTGATAATTAGAAGTCAAGACTCTACTATAATACTGTATGGACATACCTACGATGTAATTTATGTGTCTTCAAAATTGACGTAATGTCAGATTATATGTAAATCATGTTGCTTACAGGCAAACTGCCTGTTCATGTATTAACTTTCGCATAGAAATTAGTCAAACAAGTTAAATGGAATAACGACATTATAATCTAGAGAAGAATATGGAATCCACACATTCTTTACACTCTTTAATGAAAAGTTTTGATGGCAAGAAGTCCGTAATATATTTCGGGAACTACAATCCCCATGATGCTCTGGGAATAAGATACACGTGACCCCGTTGTGTACATACAAGCTTAATTCTTGTTTCCACCCAAGCACAAAAGGGCCCCTTTCTATTATAAACTGATGCCCAAGCCGCAGAAACAATGCTGACAAAATCTGTACGTTTTTAATGATATGTATATTGTAAATTGTTCTTGCAAAACAACGTGATGTAGATCTGTAGAGGGAAATCTATCCCAATCTATGGCCGACGGCAGGGCGGCAATGGAAATCAAAGTAGGACAAATGGGTTGCCGTGGCAATAGTATACATACATCCCAAGTCAATCGAAGCGAGCTCCTAATAGAACACGACGCGTGATGCCAGAATCGTGATTTTGTAGGTAAGCCCTAACGTTAGCGAGAGACCACCCATTCAAGTTTTCACTCGTATTTAGATCTGCATACAAGAAAAGGCGGTCGTAGCGGGCCGCCTTATTCTCTGTATGGAAGACTACGTTCGAACATAACCGCTTTCAGTAAACCTGATTTTAAATGTGCACAGGAAATAGGCGGTCTTAACCAGCCGCCGTTTTATCAAAAGGATTGACATCATCATAAGCGAAACTGCATTATTATAACGTAGTGTATACGGTAAAACAGAAGAAATGACCTCGAAAGGATCTAAGATGTCTTTTGATTAAAACACAAGTTTTGAACAAAGCAAATGCATGCATTGCATAATTTCAAGTCTAGATACAATATAATGATAATCCGTTAGTACACAAAGGAAATTAACACATTCCCTAAAATATTTCTTTTTTTTTTTTACCTTTACAAGCACGAACATTGCTTATGAGTCTGAGGGGACTCCTGTTTCATTTGCTCAAAGTACGTCATTAGAGAGCATTTGAACACCAAGAGATAGGTAAGCCCTATTTGGAGATAACTTGTATTTAATTACATCAGCAGAAAAATGGAATTTCTTAAAGCTCAGCAGCGCTAACTCTACTTTTTTATTTTCTTGTTTTTCTCTCCCATTTAACTTTCTTTCTTCTTTTTTCAATTCTACCATAATGTCTCTCGCCGCCCTACCCCTTTTTCTTCTTTCTTGTCTTTTCCGTCTCCCTCAGAATAATTACCATTACTTATGTGTCAACACTACAACTGGGCACCATGATGGTGGTAATATTTATACTCAAAAATTCCTCTTGTAATTTTACCTATAATTTACACCCCTTATTTCATGTGAATAACTGACTTCTCATACTATTTGAAATGTGTTGCTCTTTTCTTTTTCTTTATCAATATGTGGCAACAAATGGAAATTTATGATGTCAAATATGTTTTACTTTGCACTGTGGAAATCGATGGGAATTATCTATTTGATGAATATGTTTTTCTTCGCCCTGTAAAAAATGATGTTGATATATTTTTGTTTAGTTCATGATAGCAACTGGTAGAGAATGTATTGCCCAGATTTGAAAAAGGCACATCAAGAGTGCCGAAACATGTGTTGTCAACATGGGCCAAAAACAAAAATAAAAATGCATGCAAAAGAATGCAACAAAATGCAAAAACAGTCTGGAGTGATACTTCTTGTGGTGCAGTAACAGATGTGTGCAGAACTCTTTTTTCTTCGTATTTCTATAGCACTTTGTATGCGTGCAATCTTCTTTTCTGCATATTAAAGTTTACTCGATTCTTAATTTTGTCATCAGTTTCCGTAAACTGCATGCATTCTCTTCAGCCAGTATTCTCAGTGTGTCACGCTTGTCTCTTGTGACGTCACTGGCTTCTCTTTCGCTCTTTTTTCATATTTCTTCAGGGAGTTCCTCCCTCAGATTTTCATCTCTTCTGGGATACATTTGATAGGGTTTTCTCAGTGGATACCTTTTCACAAACACTTGCTGTGGAATTGGCACAACTGCTGGTTTTAAGCATGGCGCAGTCTCTGACTTCTAACATATAGGAGACAGGGGGGCGGGATTTCCTGCAGAGGCAAGCAGCTGCTCCTCTACACCCCAACTATAGAAGCAAGCTGCAAATCCGAAATTGAACTCTACTGCGAATGCCAGTGATAGAACCAGTTGGCAGATTTACTCAGCTCTGGCAAATGTAGTAAAGTAGCTGCTTCTTCTTATTACCGAAGCCAGGCAGGAATCAAGCCCTGCTGGTCTATGTAAAATTTGCTCACCAGGAAACAAAAGTGTTCTTCTCTACTTTGGAGCTTTGCTTTATAGCCTGTAATCAAACATATGTAAACCTGACCTGTTATCTTAAAAGCCAAGGCTGAGCCGGGGGTGTCAGTGTCTTCATTGTAGTTCTGATCTTTTGATATTTCAGAACGATATCTTTTTTCATTGACTTACCATTGACTTAAGAAATCCGTGTTGATACCCGGGGGTAATCTATCCTCCCCGCCCCCTAGGACTCCAGCAACAATCATAGAGAAATGGCTGCCTGCTTCATAACATTCAGAGCATGGACAGTTTGTTTCCTTTTTATGCAGCTTTTTTCAAAATGGCAAAAAATTAAATTGAAACTAAAGATGCATTCTCTGTAATCGATATTTCCATCTGATCTTTCAAATATCTTATGTTCATAGTCCAACGGCATGAAATTGGTACTTCATGAAATATAAATGATGTACAACATATTAAAATGTTTTTCTATTTACAAACTTTCTGTGTTACATTGAAACAGTTTGACAACCTTTGTGAAAACAGCAGCCTAATCGTATTCTCCCGTACTAATGACAGTAATTTATAAATAAATAGGGGTCATTTTACAAAGAATCTTACACTGACCACCAGCGTTAGCACTTCATTTCTGCACTATCACTGTCTTGCATTTGAAAATCAGAGCATCTAACACAATTCCGCACATTTGTAGGGTTTAGTTTAAGTTCTGTGAATATTCTGCGTTTACAAAGAAAACTGAGAAATCGGTAAACTTGCACAGAGCATCGTTCACATTCTGAATTCCAAAACCCGATCACTGGGGCTGAAGTTAGCCTGTGACAAGTAAATGCATTTTTAACTAAATTGGGCTTTTCGATAGCAGCACGCAGATGTGTGTCCTTGTTGTTGCAACCAGTAGTAAGTAGATTGCATAAATCCAGGCCAATGGGTTGTCACAGCTTGTAAGAGCAGGCTTACACAGAATATGTGACCCCCCTCCATTAACAGTGAACCACTCTAAAGAAAGGTATAATTTACAATGAATCTGTGAAATTGAGAGCAAAAAGAAAAGAAAACAGTAACTGCCGTTCAGTAATTCAATGTGGAAATCTTCCATCATCTATGCAGACAAATATGCAAGAGTGGAATTCATACAAGAGTGTCTCCAGGTTAGAATCCATACACATAAAGATGGTTTCGAGTTGAAAGAGAGCAAAACTCACATTGAGGCCACTGCATCAGTCTCTTGTCAAGATACACCAGATGATTGTCGATTCAGAAGCTTCTAGGGCACTGAAAATGGGCCGAGAAGACATTGGCCTTATTACAAGTATGTCGTTAAGGCAACAACGCTGCCGGTATTGCTACCAGCACCGTTGCTATCGTACCGCCATACTAGGAGTTCTGCCCGCGGGTGCCCTTGCAGCCACCCGGTCCGACCTGGTGGTGTACCGGCACCAGTGAACAGAACATGATGATAGCACTGTTACCGTTATTAACGGTACCAGTGATAACCCCCTCCTCATTCCCATTGAGCACTATGGGGCTCAAATGGGAATGGGGATGTATCGGGTCCGGCACTCACGAAAGGGCAATTACCGGGTCCGGCTTGGCTGGAATAGCCCAGTAATTGGCCATTTGCGGGTGCCGGACCAGGATGCGAGTTTGGAGGTAGCCTTGCCGGTAAAACCAGCAAGGCTACCTTCAACCTCGTAATGAGGCATTGTCCTTAACGATGGAGTAGTTAAAATGCCATGTGCGTTCTGCTTTGTACAAATGGATCTAGAATTAGAATCCCAATTGGAAGAAGCCAACTGATGTGTTTGTATGTGATGGTTCATCACCCAATATATCCTCATGTGTCTGCATTGTAGCAGTTCACGCCCTTGATCAGCCATGACAGAGGCAGGGACTCCTGAGGTTGCAGTCGTCATGAGAGGCATCATAGGAACAGTAGAACTGGTGAAGGTCTGAACAATGAGCAGCTCTGATGCTACTATAGTGTCAGTCCTTGGATACCCAGTTGCAGGATATTTCCCGAATGCGCTTAGAGGAGGAATGTTCAGTCTGATCCCACAGTGGCTTCCTCTTGTGAGTACAACAGGAACTGATAGTCTTAAGTTCCTAAATATGTTGCCCTCCTGGTAACAATACTGGCTTTTTGCTTTCATTTCTACCTGTTCAGGTTGAGGATTGCAGCAGTCACATTTTCCAGTTGATTTCCATTGATTTCATTGTTGAAAGAGAAACAGATGTGAAAACGTCTATGCCCAATCTCAAAAGGAATTCGAGGATGTATTCTCCTGTGTTGAAAAAAGAGCGTGTGACCTGTGAGATCAAGTGAGTCCTGACAAGAGCCAGATCTGAGGATTGTGCTAACACCATCTGACCAGGTCCAAGTGCTTTCCAGGATCGAATTGGTCAGCTACCTGGCAATGGTGATTTTCAAGTTCCTGAGGTTTGGCAGCTTAGTGACAGCCTTCGGAACTGGAGATGACTGTCCTTGACCTGAGGCCATTGCATGTGTACTCTTTCAGAATGTACTGTTGGTTGGACAAGAACTCCACAGCAATTATCTCATCAATGACAGTGATCATGCTGGCAACTCCCACAGGAACACCATAGCATGCCACGTTAAACTGGATGATGTAGGAACGATTGCGTAGCACGTAGGATCTGCTCTGGAATGTCCCTGATCTGACAGCACTAATTGTAGCGACTGCAGAATTTGCCGACAGTTCACAATGATGAATTCTTGTGATACCTTGCCAATTAACTAGAAGTGTGCCAGAGAAGTCTTTAAAGATATCACTGGCAAATGTTTGAACCCCATTTCCCCACAGAGGCATGTATTTAGCATACTTCTTAGGAAGACTTTTCGATTTTTGTGTAGATACTGTAGGGTAACACAGGAATCTCGTGCAAGACAAAGAAGAGTAGGTTGTGTAGGTGCTGAAATGTTCACTCAGATGCCCAAGAGATTACATCGAGAACCAAAGCGGATAGTGGAAAAAAAAGGTTTGCTTTTTACACTTAACAGTTTGTATGTAGTTTCTGAAAGGTCCTGCCTTCTTGCTTGTGTAGACAAACCAAGTTCTACCATCTCAATGCGAAAGGTCAGTAAGTTCAAATCTAAAAAAACCCTGACAGGGTGTCTTGAAAGGAAAGTCACTTGTAGAAGATTTCCAGCAGCTTGGTGGTGATTTCCTATTATAGGCCGCTCATGGTGCCAATCATATTCACAATGACGTCGCTAAGAAAGCAGATTCCTCGTTGTAGATCAGTTAAATTGTGATATGCAAAAGTGAAGCCTCTCTCTATTTATTTTGATTTAATTCATTTATAAAGCGCACAGCAATCCGTAGGCATCGAGGCACTATTACACAGACCAGTTACTTGGAGACAGATGAATAGTTCTAACACTCAAAAACAGACAGATCATAGAGTACCACTGGGAGGGGTGTATGGATCAGGCAAACAACCCAGATATGTTCCCGTTTGGGAATGTTAAGTGCTGCTCGGAGCACATTATTCTGAATGGTCTGAAGCTTTCCATTGTTTTGGGAAGAGGTGGGGCAAATAAGACATTGCTGTAGTCAAGCTAGAAGACAATGACTGCCCATGCAATGGTTAGGCAGCTGTCTGCAGATAGAAAGGTTCTAGAGGCATTTATTAATTTGGTCACGTAGGCGGCATAGTACTTGACGGGTCATAGAGAGGATGACATCTAGATGGACACTTTGTGTCTTCACTGACCTGAAGATGGGGATTATGATGCCATCAATTTTGAAGGCTGTGTATTCGGGGGTGAGCTTGTTGAGCACTGCTGGAGGCCCTACCAACAGGATCTCTGTCGTATCCCCATTAAGGCAAAGGTGGGTGGCAGCCATCCAGGTCTGGGTGGTTGTGTTAGCGGCATCAAGGGTGTTTGAGTCTTCTGTGCAGTTGCCAGAGAGGGGGAGGAGAATTTGAGTGTCATCGGCATAGTTGGTGTAGGCTATGCCACGGGAGTCATGAATGTCAAAGAAGGGTCTGGGGAAGATGTTGTAGAGCGTGGGGGAAATGCAGGAGCCTTGCGGTATCCCACAGGGTATCAGTGCCGATTGGGTGCTGGCATTGTCAGTAAACACCCCATTACTCTACCTTTTAGAAAGGAGGTGATCCAGGCTGTGGCTTTGGCTGAGAAATTAGCTGAGGTAGTGAGGTGGTGGTAGAGGATCTTGTGATCTACCAGCTTAAATGCAGCCGAAAGATCAAGAAGGAGGAGGGGGCAGGCTTTCCTTTGTCTCTGAACTCGTCATCTGTTTTTTTAGGTCCAGAAGTGCTAATTCAGTGCCATGGCCTGGGAGCAGCCCTGACTGTCACATTCCTAGGATACGGTTGGTTTCCAGGTAGCGATGGATCTGTAGATACACTGCTCTGTCTAGAATTTTGAGCAGGAAGGGGTCAGTCGTAATTGGCCGGTAGCTGTTAGCGGCTGTTGGTTCTACGAAGGGTTTTGGGGCTGGTGGGCATTATGCCTGTGGCAAATGAGGATTGATGAAAGTGTTGAGGAAGTGTTGAACAGGTGTTTTAGGATCGATAGGACTTCCGGCTCTGAGACCGCATGGAAATGAAACTGCAGGAAGGGGGGAGTAGAGGTGGTGGCGGTGGTGCATGTGTGACGCTGCAGAATGGCAAGTTTGGTGTGGATTTTTATGCATATCATGTCAATTTTGTCGAGCATGCCATGTTGGGTGTTGGTACACCACACTTGGTCCTGGAAGATGGAGTGATGGTGGGGGATTCAAGCTCTCTCAGAATAGTGAAGATTTCTCTTTTGTCTGATTTGAAGAACTCCAATGTGGAGGTGCTCGAAGGGGTATTTCTCCAGCAACATTCTGCTAGTCGTTTTTTATCTCAAGGTTCACGTAGGTCTGGGGTGTACCAGGAGTTAAGGTGTCTGTCAAGTTTGGCTTAACGATGGGTTAGTGGGGCTGCAGTGACTACTGCAAATGCTATGGTTGAGGTTAAGAGATCTGCCAGATGGTTTTGATCATTTGAGAGCGGCGGCTCTGGTTATGGCATGGCTAGCAGGGGAAGGATACTGTCTTTGTTGATTTTCTGTGAGCAGTGGGTTAATGAAGGAGGTAATGATAGGGTAGCAGCTTTGAACCTCTGGGAGTGTTGAATGGTGAAGGTGATGATATGGTGGTCCGGCAGGGGGCATTGGTGTCAATAGTGATCTGGCAATTGAGGTCTACAATGCAGTCTAAGTCCCAGCCCTTAGCATGGGTGGGGTCATTTATGCAATAACTAAAGTTTAGTGATTTCAGGGAGTTGGAGATAGAGGTGGCCTGAAGGTCTGTGGGGTCGTTGAGGCCTAAGTTAAGATTGCTGAAGATGATGACTTCAGAATAAGCTTTGATGTTATCTCCTATGATGTGGATGATGTTTTCTTAGAAGGTTAAGATTTGGCCTGGTGGGCGGTTTATAATGTGGAGTGAGATTGTGCTGGTGGATGAGGTGGCCAGCTTAAGTGAGAGGATGTTTGCATTCTCCCCTAGGGAGTTGTCGAATTGCCTAATGGATCGGGAGTCTTTAGCTATTAGTACAACTCCTCCTTCTCTAGCATTAAGTCTGTCTTTTCAGAAAATAGTGTACCCTGGTGGCACGCTAGGGATAGTGCTGGGCCGGAGGCTCTGTGGAGCCATGTTTCCTTAATGACCAGGGCGTCTAGGTAACGAGATGTGAGGAGGTTGTGAATGATGAGAGCGTGGGCAGTTAGGGAGCGTGCGTTGATTAGTGTGCAGTTCAGTGCTGATGTCTTTTTGTAGGGCTGCTGTGAAGGACACTGGGACAGATGGTGTCCATACTAGGGGCCTCCTGTTGGGTGGGCCGGTTTGATTTCTTGTGGGAGTGGGGTGGGTTTAGTGTTGTGCTTTGTGCATTAGGCTGTATGTTTGTGGAGCAGTGTAAATTGCATTGTTGTCAGAGTTAGCAGCATTGGAGGCAGGGATGTGTGCTTTTGGTGTGGTCACAGTTAGAGGACTTTGTGCATTTGAGGCTAAGCTATTTGGTGACTTTACCAGGTAGCTACATGAGAATCGATGGCAGCATTTTTAGCAGTGATATTTTGTAACAACAGTGGGTTAAGTGCCTGCCATGATTAGCATTCATGGCAAGGCTGTTAGGTATATGTCCGGGTTAACCACATGGGGAACATGATTAGCATTCATGACGAAGATGTTAGGTAACATTTCTGGGTTAAACACATAGGAACATGGTTAGCATTCATGGCATGGCTGTTAGGTAACGTTTCTGGGTTAATGCATTGTAAACATGGTTGGTAGCATTGGCGGCAGGGCTGCTTGCTAAAGGCTAGTGCAAAAGTTAACATGTTCAATAGATTCCACTAGGTATTGTACAGGGGCAGGTGAAGTGTCTGTGGCATTGGATGCTGCTCCGTTCGGCTAGTGTGGGCTGAGATTCAGCTAAGGTAGGGTGGGTTGTTCCCAATAACGGGCTGTAGATAGGCAAAGATGTGCCTGTCATAGCAGTTGCAGGCGTTAGGGGCTTACCATTGTGGCTGAAAGTAGTGCGAGGTCCAAGGCGAGTGAGACAGTTAATGAAGGAGGCCTGAGTGAAGGACAATGTTGCGTGGCAGGCGTTTGGGGGATTGAGGTGCACGTTCTGAGAAGTGCATTTTTCGCAGCGATTGGGTGTTGGTATAAGCGGTGTGGTTCAATTGCGGTCCTGCATCGGTCATGGTGGTTTCTTAGTTCAATGGTGCAAGAAGTGGAGTGTTTGCCGTATGAGCGGTTTAGAAGCTGTGCCTTGGAGGGAGCAGTATGGTCATGGCAAAAATAAATAATGCAAGGCCAATTTGGATGCGTCTTTGTTGAGGACAGGCTGGGATCGCCTGCGTCGGTCTGCGGCGAGAGGCCGGTGGATGCCGCATTGAGGAGCTCTGCGACTGAGGCAAAAAGTATGTAGCATGCATATTGGTAGGGTGGGCTGGGTTGTTCTGCCGCAACGTCCTGTCGGAGGGAGCAAGACCGGGGGATCCTGTGGGTTTCATGCATGCCTCTATGATATGTTCTTATCAATAATGTATTGCTTCTACAACATCCTTCCAGGTTTGTAGATAATGTGTGTGTGGCTATCTATCGAGATACAGCCCAATCACTGGACAAACTCCATGTGTGTATCTAATGTATGGATGCACTCACCTTTGAATATTTACCATTGACTTGCAAAGTTCCCAGTAGAGATTGAAAAGGTTTGTGATGCATTGTGTGAGGCCATGGCTGTAAAAGGAACTATACTGGTACCATCCCTCCTCATATTGTATGCATTGGACAGTATGGCCCATGATGCCAGCATAGCTGAAGCAACGATAATGTGACTTGTTCCTTTGCTTTCTTTTCATTCCAGATCTTTATTTCGCTTCGCAGTTCCAATAATCGGCGGCCACACTTTCTTGGTGGTGGCCACCTCTCTCTGGAACAAGTTACAGATTTGTATTCTTGCAATTGATAATCATCTCATGTTTCGATGGTAGGTGAACGCGTTTCTGTTTCAAGTGGCTAATTCGTCATTTTTTTCCTGTGATGCTTTTCTCTCTAGCACCATGATGACTACGGGCGACCACTCTATAAATGCTTTAACATAACATAACATAACATTGTGTAAATTAAAGGATATGTTATTATTACTACAGGTTGTCTAAAAATAGGTAACATTAAAAAATGGCATGAGTTGGGCTGGGTCTAGAGTGTCCATGTGTTTTTCAGGAATCACACCCATGTAGTGTCTAAAGGGAGTGATACGTGCCAGACATTTCTCGTTGTGTCAGCATAATTTATTCTATCAAATTCTTCTATGTTTGTAGGCCAGTAAACAGTCTCATCTTTTGGTGGTGACACCTTCTTTTAGACTTTGCCTGAAAAGGATGGCCCATTGTCAGCTTGGAGTGATTCTAGTGCTATCATACCTATTACAGATTGCACATTCTTTATGATGTCCTCACAATCAGCGTTCTTCTGGAGTCTACTGACGGCAGCATATACCAATCAAAGGACTTATCATGGCAAACTGAACTCACCCCATACACAATGCAAGTAAATAAAAGCTAAAAACAGGCAAGCAACACCAACATCTGAATTAGCACCCCAGCAAAGAGCTCTTCTGTCCCTGTCATGTACTGTAAGGGACCAGGGAACTGGTGTACTCAGCAGATTCTATGATATACTATAAAGTAGTACACTGACTACCAAAGTTACTCAGCGTTCGGCCTCATACACCCAGTCTCTGAGGTAACAGGGACCTCACAGGTGATGCTAGTACACAAGAGGAATCACCAGAAGTATTGATGGCACCCCTTTCTACTCAAGCACCCACATTTAAATTCTATGTCGGGTTTGTCACAAAGGCGGACCGGATCAACCTACACCACTTAGGATCTTTATGGGATATCTTTATTGAGGAAGGTCATTAAGTACTTTTGAAATTTCATCAAACAAACTAAAATCACTTGACCCACTTGCCACCCCTTTCCCTCCTTTCCCTTAAAGAGATATGTTTGCAACACTTTTAAAGTCCCAACAGACGTGAATAGCGTTTTGGTTCAGTGAGCTTTGTCTCTCGAATCTTGGAATAATCTCTGACTAAAACACACGGGGCTCATTCCGAGTTTGGTGGCAGTTCGGCGGAATTACAGCCAAACTACCACCAAATGGAATTATCGTTGCCGTTACTTGGTCACGTGGGTTTACCATGGTATTACAAGTACCGGTAGGGAGTGTAAATCCCAATTTCTATGAGTGTGTAGGACTCTATGGATTTTGGCAGAATTGCCACTGGAATTAATTCTGCCAGCAGTAATTCCACCAATTTTGCTGATGTTTCTGCCGGAAAGTGTAGGATTTACCTCCAGCATTATGCTCCATTACAATAGCAAATTCAGGATTTGCTGGAGCGGTAAAATTGAGGCAAATTCCGTTACCACCACCACCAAAATCGGAATGATTGGTTTGTCACCATGTCACACAGTCAGAATGTGGAGGAGTGGACCTGGGGATACTGCACCTTTAACCTTAACGGGCATGAGAACTTGACTGTATCCGGCTATTACGCTTCAGTTGTGGAGTCACAAATCCATGCTGTGTGAATCAGCACAGAGCAGAACTCCAGGTGTCGTTGCTGCACTTAAAACCGTGACAATATTTTCAAATTAAGTGCTTCTAAAATAGATTTCTGTGACACTTTACAGACAGTAATTGACAAGGAACTGTTTATGGTAGAATGTTTAATTTGCGCACTTCTGGAGTGAGCAAGAATCTGCAGATTTTCCTTATTTTAAAGCACAAAATGAAAAGGTTTTCTTGCAATTCATTTGATTAAACTACTCCAACACATTACAAACTGCAAGTTTTCTTTAAAAAAAATCAGAACACATTCTATATTAATTATATGGAACAGCAAATGGGAGATCTCTTCCATTTGAGTAGGCAAGAGGCCAGGCAGCAAAGGAGATGCCTGTGGTTGTCCATGCATTATATGGAATAACATACCCCCTGTTGCACGTATTTGTATTTTGCATTTGCATATTATTTGAGTTTTTATATTGCACTTTACACCAAAGCAGTATACTTAGGATCAAAATGATAGTTAAGAAAGCAAACTGCCAAATTCACCGGCCGGGAGTAAATAGGACCTCAAAGAAGCACGGAATAGAGAATAAATAGAAATTGAGGGAAGGGAAAGAGGGAGAACATTCCAGTGCAGAGGAGCCAGTGGTAAAAAGAACGGAAACGCGACTGCGAACAAGAAGTTCAGAAGTTCGGGGAACACAATGAAGAAACTGAAAACAGGAGTTGAGTGAGCGAGAAGGGATATGAACTGAAACCAACCAAGAAGGATAAACTGGAGCAAGACCATAGAGAGACTTAAAAACAAGACACATGAAGTTATATATTAAGGCGGGACTGGAATGGGAGCCTGCAAGAGTAGAGAGTGAGAGAGAAAGAGATAGATTCACAAGGGGCCAAGAAGAAAACTAAACGGATGTGTTAAAAGGATATTTGCAAATCACCTCTGGGTTCCATGACCCCATAAAGGAACTCGCTCTATTTGGTCAGGGAACACCTCAATGACTTGTAATATCGGTATAGCGTACAGCAGGGAGTACTTTATTCCAAATCGAAAGGTGGCTAATAATAGTACTTATGATTACAGCCCAGGAGTAATCAGCCTGCTGCGAGATATTATTATCGTGTAAAAGGTGAAAGCTCACGAAACAGCATCCCCTAGCATACACTTGGATTGCAAGCAGTTGCTTGTCTCCGTCTTTCTGGAGCAGGGCAGGGAAAATAATGAAAGGGTGCTGTTACTTTTTCGTTATGCCAAGCAGACATGCTCACATGCAGTAGCGGAGACAGCTTTTGTTGCCGGGGAGGGGGCGGATAATAGGGTGTCAGCGGGAGGCTGGGGGGAGCACTGGGCAGCAAGGCGGCCACCCACTCAGCCCCTTCCGCTCCCCCGGCACCTTCAGTACTCACGTGCACTACAGGCAGACAAAAATTGACAATTATGTCTGATTTATGATTTTAGTTCTTGAGTGTCTTGGCCGCCATTTTAAGTGCAGCTTTCGCTTAGCTGAAGATTGGCACGACAGTACCTCCTGCTGCTCCTGATTGTGGAACTAATTTCTGTTCTGTTTTTATTAAACCGAGCTCCCAATTCACTAGTCTAATTCATTTTAAAATGGATTGACTTTATAATGCCCCCAAATAGTCCCCGCTGCCAGAACCCATTTTAATATCTGCTAAACCCATTTTATTGCAATGGAATGGTTCGGCTGAGGAACCACTCGTGTGCGCCGACCCTTCCAGGCGCTGACTCTGGTGGCCAGCGAGCAGTTCAGGCGTGCTTGCCTTCTCCTT
The DNA here is from genome assembly GCF_040938575.1 of Ambystoma mexicanum. NCBI lineage: Eukaryota > Metazoa > Chordata > Amphibia > Caudata > Ambystomatidae > Ambystoma > Ambystoma mexicanum. Next base: position 1,535,416,087 of record NC_090937.1, read on the forward strand.
ATCACACCACCGACAGAAGGACAACCTGCCCTTCCCTTCAGTGAAGCCTCAAAGCAATGAACTCTGGGCTATTTTTAGGTGACTTTTACTTCATTTAAATCCATTGTCTTTCGCTCGATGATGAGGTTTAAGCTTCTGTTCCCATTCTAACTGCCTGTGTATATGTCTTTCCAGCTCTCACTAAATCATTCCAATATTGGCATAGAAAGGGGCGTGGGTTTAAATATTCTAAAAACCAGCGGCATTCTAAATAACCCGTTTTTTACTGATCATACTCATAAGGAGTAATACAGAATTTACCTCAAACATTGTTTTTAAAGTACAGCTTGTGGTAAATATTGCTTGATTAGACTAAAACAAATCTGGGTTTTTTCCGAATAATTTTGAAGCAACTCAAAAAGGGTCGCACGTATCGAAAATGTGAAACATACACATATCGAGTATTTTATAACGAAAACCTGTATGCTGAATGTATTTTTGGGGTGGTTTAAAGGGTTACATTTTTGGGGGGAAATGTTTGGGCGGGTTATTATGGGTGGTAAACAGAGGCTTTGCCCCCCCCCCAAAAAAAAAGAAGACAAGAGGAGCTGTTAACACCAGGAGGAGGGGGTCAGGTGTTCGAACAGGTGCTTACATTAGGCATAACATTAGCAGGAGGTGGTAAGAAGGACGTAGTCAACCTCTAACGGGTGTAGCAGCAGGAGGAGTTAATAGGGACACATGGGGGTGGTTATTTCAGGAGGAGGTGGTAAGAGGTGTGTGGGGTATGATACCCAGGCATGGAGGACACATCAGAAGTAGCAAGGACAGTGATCCAGGGAAATGCTCTTGGAGGTGAAGAAGGGGTGTGGCAAATAAGAGGGTGGTATTGGAGAATCCTGGCTAAAAAAGGCCAACACCCAGGGAAAACCCTCTTGTATCAACAGGTGGGGGAGGCGACACAAAGATATATCACTCAGGGATCCCAAGGAGTTGATGAGGGACCAGTGTTTCGTATTGAACTGGGATTTGCAAATGTACTAACTGATGACTCCTGGTACTAGATAGCCTTGGGCAGCTGAACCAAGAAAGCCAGAACCTCGCACTGCTTTGAGGAGCAGTAACCACACTGGGACAAGAGCACTTGTGACATCAGGGAGATTCTCTTTCATCATTGGGAAAATAGCAAGAAAAAGTTCCTTTTCTGTGAGTCTCTCGAGTCATTTAAGGTCACCTCTGCACACAGATACAGGTTTCATGTGAGGTCCTCATAATGTGGTATACACAATATAAATCCCCAAATATAAATGTAAATGCAGATATTTGTCACACCTGGGTGACAGACTTTATTTTGTTATCACTGAGACTCCCATTTATTATAATGACTTTGGTGTCAATCATTTTGCCCAATCATACAAATAAAGGCTAAATGTTACCTCCTGTGACAGTCATCTTTGCATCCCACCAGGTCCCGGTGCGATCGCCTTCTAAAAACACATGATTTTGATGCTCTTATCTAAGATAATTATAAACTTCTACAGCTGCTTCATGTACCTGAACAAATTCTAGAGCATTCTGGGGTGTTTGATCCGTTTTTGTACGACTTTCGCCTTTGCCACATGAATAAATCAATTTTCCTCTGCATTCTTGACAATATTTACATTGCTATCTATAGGTCAATACCATATTCCTTGTCTTTGATATATTAGCGGCCTTCAACACTGTTGACCACTGCTTCCTACCTACTTACCACTGTGACTGAGACAGTGGCATCACTGCACCCAAATTAGTTTGGTTTATCTCTTTTCTCACCAGCATGTCCCCCGCAGTACTCTGTCCCTATATATTCTTTTCCTCATCCCATCATCTCTATTGTTTCACCAGGTTTTCTCCGTCCCTCATGCTTTTCAATATCTATGGTCATCCTTTTGCCATTGACAGCTATCCCGCTAGATGGGAAGCTGTGTGCCACGGCTTGTATTTTCCGGTCATTTCTCTCTGCTATTATCTGGTGTATTAGTCCCATTCTTTGAACCCTCACTCCTGCATCCCATTTGTATCCCTCCTCTTTAGATATCTGTCCCATCCCTTTATTCTCTGTTAGGAATATGAGCTTTTTTTGGTACATAACATATATTTATTGAAGAGGGAGTCGGGATCTTGGCACCACCCCCCCTCCCATCAAGTTCATGTCAAGATGGTAGGCCAGAAAACACTGCAATCACCCATTCTATTTCGGACGAATCCCAAGTGCACCAATGATTGATAAATACGTTGAGAGATATCTTCTCAGCCAGCCATACAGACCCGCTATGGTACAAATATATCCATGTGTGGATGAAGAGCTGCAGGCAATGGTTAGAGACACCTATCTGGACAGCCTGTACTAAATACCAAGAAGCCATATTGCTGACGTTGTTAGAGACACCACAACATAGCAGCGTTAGACATGACACAAACGCACACTCAAATACATGAAGAACACGAGGATACAGTTCTATAGTCAGAGGACAGATACATATACCTACTGTCATTGCCTTTATTATTTTTGCCAGTAGTCAAATGCAGAAATGCAGAAACTGCAAGGCACAAGAGATCCTGAGCAAAGCATGCAGATGCTGAACACAAAAGAACCTTATGGAACTGCAGGAGCACCTATGGGACCTGGAGAGTGCATTATAAGGTTTAGGAAAATTACAGCGGGCCTCAGACCGCCGGGCAAGGGACGGATTGTGCTGATTCTGGCTGGACAGAGAGCAAGACGTGTGAGAACGTACCTGCAGCCAAGATCAAGAGATACTGAAGACAATCCAATCCCCAGATGACAAAGGGACCAGCTGCAGAAAAAGGGAATATATCCTCATAATTCGGATGTGCAGAGCTCAATATTCGTGGTCTCCAGACACGTGATACAGCTGAGGCAGACAATGGACAGTGATCGGTGGTGAGAAAGGAGCGTCAATCCCAGGCAGCCAGACACGAACTGTAAAAAACATGCAACAAGTATGCAACAAGTGCTGTGCCAAGCAGGAGAATATTCTCATGAGGCAATGGTGTTACATACAAGTTACAAGACAGACACATAGTTGTTCCCATCACCTTGAAAAGGTGCGCAGTGAGCTGAGAACCACTTTGGTAGGAATTAGTATTGGAAAATTGGGATTGGCAGACAAGGTGAACAAGTGGCGGTGTGCGGATGGCGCATGCGCATGATTGTGAGTGTGCCTGAGGAGGCAGTGGTTGTGAAGAAAGGGCGGTGTGCGGAGCACGCCTAATAAGTTGTGGAGCCCGAGAGGCTCATAGTACCAAGAAAATGATTGTCATTATATTGCACCTTTCTCCCTGAACAGAGAATTGTCGAAACCATTGACTTGAGGTCAGGTAAAGGCATGAAACATGTATCAAGGGAAATGCGCGGTGTCATGCCCCTTCAACACTCATGTAAGACACTCCCCTCCTATAGGGAGAAGATTTGTAAATATAGCATAGAATGGTCCAAAAGTACAGACGGAAAGTTAACTAAACCGTGGCAAAAAACCTCGGGTCACACTACCAGCTGCACCTCCTCAGAGATATTCTTCCTTTCCTCTCCTTCCCCCAGAAGCTCACTGTCTCCAGAGCCCTGGTTCTCTCTAAGCTGGACTACTGTAACATCCTCTATCTAAATCTGCCTGCCTCTACTCTCCACCCTCTGCATCTCATCCAGAATAGGACTGCAAGACTTGTCCTTGGCCACAAGCCCAGGGACCGTATCTCTCCAGGACTGAAATCTCTGCACTGGCTCCCAGTGGCTGTGAGGATTAAGTTCAAAATCATCTGCATTGTCCACAAGGCCTTCAACTCTCTCTTCCTAAATTTCTTCCTTCTCGAGCTCTTCGCTCATCCGCCTCCAACTCCCTCAGGATCAGCCGCTTCTCCAAGCAACGAATTGTGGGTATATCTCTCTCCTCGGCTGGGGCCTCCCTCCGGAACAGCCGTCCTGCCTCCCGGAAACTTGAGGAGAACCATCTCCGGTTCCGGAAGCACCTCAAAACCTTCCTCTTTGCTTCTGCTTTCTCTCCCCCTCTCCCCTGCTAAATTCCTGATTGAAACTGCATTGAATCTGCACTGGGCCACTCTCACTGTTCTCGGTCCCTAGCCCAGCCACTTGCCCCCTGCTCTGCCTCCTTGGCAACCCCTGCACTGCGGGACTGTCTCTGTATCCCTACAGCCCCCCTCCCAGCACTAGTCTGCACTTACCTTGCACTTGCCACCAGCTGGCCCTTATTATTTATCTTGTTATGCTACTACCCCTGTACTGCACTTTCCCTTCCCCTCTTCCCATGCAGTTTCGTGATCTTAATGACACCTGGCCTAGTAAGATCGGTGTCTGTCTTCCCTTTGTCCCCCCTCCCTGCCTCATCGCGCCTTGAAACACTTGTGTATAGGCGTGTTATAAATGCCATATCATATCATATCATATCATATCATATCCTTGTGGAAGTTTTTCCAAATACTGCAGCAATCACTACTGACACACTTACATGGTGCCTATAAGGGGAAGAAAATAACAAAATGCATGGCTATATTCAAGTTGTGGCGCATGTTCCAGGAGGGCGAGGAGGATGCAGCAAGGTGTCAGTGGATGCTGAGCCAGCAGGAGGAGAATGAGCCAAGGACTCACCCCTCTGCTCCTCCCCATGTCCCTCCGAGTGTAGTATCCGATGACACAGATGACGAACAAGGGATGTAACCATTACCGGAATGAAGGGCAGCAGAGGGGTATTCAAAACCAACATATAAGCCACCACAATACACAAAGGAAGAGGTGCGCAGAGCAGTCAGCTACCGAATGAGAGACAAGCAGCGAAGCGCCGAAGGGCATGAAGGAGGGGCTCAGAGCATAACCACTAAGGAGTGGATAGGAGGATAGATACTCCAGAAACTGGAAGGGAAAATGGATGGGGAGGCAGAAGGGGCAACTACGGCAATGGAGGGTCTGAAGGGAAGCAGCGAAGCATCAGACTGGTCTGAGATAATAGACGAGGCAGATAGGAGTGGAAAGGAATGGGAGGAGAAGTTGGAGAGGGAGGATAGGGAACAGAGGAAGGAGGAGGAAAAGGAGTGCATGGAAAGGGAAAGAGTGGAGAGGATCGAAAGGTACCTCAAGGAGAGAAAGTGAGCAGAGCAGGAGCAGTGGTACAGAAGGACAAGGGAAGTGGAAGAGGTGGAGAGGCGAAGGGAAATAGCAGAGCGGGAAAAGCACAAGTCAGCTCAGAGGGAACAGAGGAAGTTGGAAGTTACAGTTGGACAGGCTGGCAAGGGAACGATCACAGAGGGAGGACGACGAGCAAGCATCAATGGCGGTAAAGACACAAGGAGCAAGGGACAGGGGAAATGACAGACTTGAGGAGGACAGGTGAACAGAACAACATAGCACACGCTCATGGGGCAGGACTACAGCAGAAAGAGACAGAGTAGGTCTAGGGGCTTGAGGGGGGAGGAAGCAGATACGACCTGAGAAAATTGACCTCAGCATGAAACCTAACAGAGATTTGACAGCCAGGAGACTACGTTTTGCAGATGATTTCTGCAGTAACATGGGTTCCGGGTCTGACAATGAAGATGGGACAGTGGGGTTTAGAGGGGGAAGCAGAACCAATCCCAGTCAACAGGGACAGGGACAGACAAGTGGGTGTCATGGGCGTTTCGGACGCAGACAGAGGGAGAAGGAGGGTGCAGCTCAAAGTAGCAGGCACGGTTGGTGAACGATTAACACACCCTACATGAAGCCTCCAGATATGTGGACAGACCTAGTGACCTCCCAGGATGAAGGAAGTGGGAAACAGCCATGTCTTGCTCTAGGGGTAGGTTAAGCAGCTATGACAACACTGTTTGAGTATCTACATTAGAACCAATAGACGTATATGCAAACATTGAGGCGAGAGAGGGGACAGGCAGGTCAGACTGACAAGAGCCATGCTTGGGGAGGAGGGGTTCACACAGATGCCCTTATTGGAGAGGGGAGGGGTATGACCTCAGTATATGGAATCACTCTGACAAGGAGAATGTGAAGTGGAGACTACCTACATTAAGTGCAGGGCTGGGAAATGGATTTATGAGAAGAAAAGGATGACGTATGGAAAAGGGAAGGGCCCTGTGGAGTTACAACACAGAACATGGCGCACAATCGTTCACCATTTACAAACTGCAGAGCTGCCGTATGGCAAGCATTAAGGACGCAATACCCAGACACCTCAGACATTGAGGCAATTATGTCCCTTAAAATGAGGGAAGATGAAGACCCCTTACAGTATATTCAGGAGATTCAATATATTTGGTGCCTTGGAACTCAAAAGACTTGGGACAAAACCGTAGCGATATTCTATCACATACTAGTGAAGGGGCTGCCAGAGCTCATCCAGAAAAATCTAAAGATGTTGGTAGGAATGGAAGCAAGAGGATGGCCAGAAATACAACTCACGATAGTTCACCATTGTAGGCTATCACAGGAGAAGCTTAAGAAAAAGGCAGAAGACAGGAAGATAGATGAAGCGAAGCTTGTGCAGAAACAATATCGAAGTACGCACTTGAAGGGGTGGTACTGACCAGCCACAGCCTGCAGGGACAGCAACAGCCATAGCGGTTCACACCGCCCATGCGGGGAGGGTTCATGGGGTGGGGTAACACAGCACAAGGGTTCTGAGAAAGGGGGAGGACCGCAAATGCGTCATAAGCAAGAGGGATTTCCAGAAGGGTTTCTGGGATATGGACAGCTGGTGCAGCAGAGCCCAGGGGATTTTCTCTGGGGGTTTCCAAGGTCAAGGGGGGGAGCCACCGCAGTGTTGGACGTTTGGGCTATTTAGACACATTTCCAGAGTGTGTAGGAGCAGGGGGATACAGTAGAATTGGGGAGCACAGGGCCAGCAGCCCTATCAAGGGGCCCAGGATGACTACTATAAACAGGACCAACAGCAGCTAGGACAGATGCAGGGCACACACCAACAGATGCCACAAGCGCAAGCACCACAAATGCAAACGCAAATACCACAGATGCCAGCACCAGCACCACAATATTTACAAGCACCACAGTCTCGCAGGAACACACAGCAATTGGCGCAGATACAGAGAAATGACACAGCAGAACACATGGACTCTATGGCAATGTTTCCCGTTAGACAACTGGGACGAGTTACAATGCTGGGGCACAACCCCTTTACAGGGAATGAGATGTCCGTATACCCTCAATAGGACAGCCCACAGATGAACTTGATGTGTCCCATCCTATCAATTACACCCGTCCCTGCGGAGTAACCTTGCATAGGGGTGGCGATAGGTGACAACACTTTTTCCTTTCTTGTTGACACAATGGCGACTAGTTCCTGCATTAGGGAAGGAGCATTTAAGTTCTCAGGTGATGCCGGGAACACTGAAGAATCCTCTGGTACTCTGGCAGTGGATCCTCTCACAGACAATATTTCACTTTATATAGGAGCTCATGATATATCATGACTTTACTCTAGTCTCGACAGACACCTGTAGACGAACTGGGATGAGACATTATGAGCAGTCTGAACTTGACGATTTCATTCGCAGAAAAGGGAATAGTGTGCTCCACACCAGGAATACACATGCTCAATTTAAGGCAGATTGATTCCTGCTTATTGTGTCATAAGGTACAGAGGACATAGAGATGTTCCAATATGGGACTGACGTTGCTATTGCATGGCTTCCGGTCATTGCAGGGAAGGTGTGGTGGGTTCCAAATGAATACCTATTCAGGCCTGAGCTACCATTGGACGAGGAAAAGGGAACCATAGTGCAATGGCTGCGAGAGAGGACTGGATAGCGGTGCATGGGGTGAATGACACAGGACGAGCATTGAGAGCAGTGATCACGGTGGCAGAAGAGAGCAGGCTAACCACAGTGACAGACAAAGAAAGATTAGAAATAGTTGGTGTTTGAGATGAGTTGGACTTACTGGTTAAGGGTACACTACTGGGAGGTACCACAGAGGATGGCAAAGACGCTGGAAGAGCCACCCCATTCTGGGAGGAGGTTCTGGCCAAGGTACATGGCACCCTATGGATAACAAGTCCCTATGATGTCACTCACATAGAGAGCATAGGCAGATTGAAAATCAAGCTGAAGCCAGGAGCAATTATACCAAGAGTGAAATATTACCCCCAACTAAGGAAGCAGATGAGGACATTTATAAGACAATAACAGCACCGATTGAGAGAGACATTCTTGTACCATCACAGTCCCTATGTAACACTGTGGTGTACCCAGTGAGGAAGGCAAAGGGGAGGGGGTTCAACGTGATTCATACAGGATTTAAGGCCTCTTGACCACATTGTAGAAGCAGAATATCCCTTAGTTACAAACCCAGCAACAATTCTGTGCAGCATTCCAGTGGAAGCTGCCTGTTTTACCGTCATTGATTTGAAGAATGCATTCTTCTCAGTATCACTACACCCGGACTCACAAGACTTGATCAGCTTTTTGTATAGTAACCAGGCGTGGAGTCATACAAGACTTCTTCAGGGGTACTGTGAGTCACCAGCTATCCTTAACAGAGTGATACAGATGGACTTGAGCAACATACAGATGGAGAGCACAGTTTTACAATATGTAGATGACATTTTATGTTATGTTATGACATTTTGATCTGCAGTCAGACAGAAGGTCAGTGTAGACAGGACTCAGTGCATATGCTGACTGTACTAGCTGACAATGGGTACAAGGTGGACAAGGCAAAGTTATAGTACTGTCAGAAGGAAGTGCTTTACATTGGACAGACAATTTCACAGCATGTTCGACAGATTACCCCAGAGAGAGCAGAGGCATAACGCAAAACACCTTAGCCCACAACAATGAGAGAAATGCAGCAATTCTTAGGGTTATGTAACTACTGCAGAGCATGGGTCTTTGACTACAGCACATACAAGAGGCCCCTACTGGGAACTCTGAAAGAAGCACCAGAAGGGACACAAGCCACTGACATGGACAATGGAGATGACTGATGCCTTTAACATGTTGAAGGAGGACATTTGCACAGCACCAGTGCTAGGGATCCCAGATTACAAAAAGGAATTATTCTTGTTTTTGCACACTGACGGTGTAGTGATGAAGACAGTAGTGACACAGAAGACAAGCATGGGACACAAGCCAATAGCTTACTACAGTGGGAAGCTTGACCCAGTAATGAGAGGACACTATCAATGGGAACAAGTTTTGGCAGCTGACGCATTTGCAGTTGAGAGGTCAGCAGCAATAACCATGGGGTGCACTACCACTTTTTACGTGGAGCATGCCCTATTTGCGATACTGCAGAAGCCAAAGAACACCCTGACAACACAATGAGCATCAGGGTATGAGGTGATACTATCGAATGCAGCGCTGAATGTAGTTGGGTGCAGACTTGTCAACCCAGAACTATTCCTAGCAGATGTCCTACAGAAAGGAGACAATGCACACGACTGCACAGAAAATATAAAGATGTAGAGTGACCCTCGCCAGGTAGATGAGGATGCACTTGAGGGGGTAGACATGCTTTACAGTGATGGATCTTAAACCATTGACCAGGCAGATGGTGTCAGGTATACACGAAGTGCAGTTATAAGACCGAAGGAAGATGGGACGAGTGAGGTAGTAGCAAGTGCGCGATTACCATCCCACTATTCAGCAAAAGCAGCAGAACTATTGACCCTAATTCTAGCACTAGAGAACAGCAGAGACAAGGAGGTGACAGTGTACTCAGACTCCGCCTATGTGATGTCCACTGTGTTTGTTAGACAAAGTGGCCAGAGCGCCATTACTGTTTTACATGCTGGAATCTTACTGAGTTCTTGTATCGATCCCTGTTGGTTTTGGCCATAATAATGCGCAGTTTGAACTTGCCGTTGACTGAGTCTTCTGTGTATTCTACGGGAGGGAGTTGGGCCTCCAGGTCCACAAACTTCCAGTATCGCTCTGGCATACCTGGGGGTTTTCAGCAATATTATGTTTTCCAAAGTGTTACAAAGACTGACAAACTGTGATACAATAAATTGAAAACACAGGAAGGGATAAGAAGGGAAGTTAGATAGTACTATGTCATGAGCATCTATTAGGTATAGTCATAATGCTATTGGACCAAACTAGACAATCATCTTCTTTCCTGCCTGTATCTTTCCCTAATGCTTATAGCACACTAACCTCCTGCATTAAAGTATATTATCCACAAAGTGGGAACAAAGAGAGTAAAGCTAGAGAAGGAAAACACAGGAGTAAACATAGTGTCGTTATCGACTAAACCTAACTTTTGCATTTGAGCAGCGTCCAGTACAGGTGGAAAATCTTCTGTTGTATGAGGTAAAGATTGAGGTCAAGACTGGTCAGAAATGAGTCATGCACCCATTCCTCCCACTGCTCCACAGGTATCTGAAAATCATTTTTTTCTATCCACCTCATTCTCAACCTGTTTCTCTTTTGGGAGTGCCTGACTGGGTGGAGCACTATGAAAAGTAGGGCTTGGGCTCGGAATTGATGATACAGCTGGTACATTAGCCTGCAACCCTGTCCATGTGTTCAATGCCAAAAGAGTATATGGCATTATAGGGTTTTGCCCATAGATGGTAAGGGCAATGTCTCAGGGTCTTCCTGAGGTCCATAGCAGACCAGGATACTGGTAGCCGCTAGGTCATGGTCTTCACCTAGGCACTTGACCAGCGAGGAGGGACCCTAGGGACTCTGACAACTTGAGCACTTGATGTGGAGGTATGCTCCAAGTGAAGTCATCTATGATAAATCCATGGTAAATTTAATCTTTTCACCCTCAGCCCACCTGGCTCCCTGAAGCCGATCCATGAGGATGTTGCCTTTATGTCAGATGAGTGGCAAATCCGGTAAAAATCAATAACACAATGATTATCCCAATATATAAAAATCCATATCCACAAACTTGCACAACAAAAGTGTTTACATGAAAAAACTGTATAGAAATTCATAACAGAATACTATTTAATAATAATAATAATAATTAGGCATTTATATAGCGCTATGAACCCTCAGGTATCTGAGCGCTGCTTATTATTACCCACGGTGTGTGGTGCTATATTAATGCATTGCTTAATGCACTAATTAGCTCATGATATTTATCCCAATGATCCTTGACAGTTTTTGGTCAGCATTATAAGAATCCCTTGTACAGAGTTTTCATGAAAAGTAAATGCACATGTGATGTCATCAGTGATGTCATCAATGACATTTGTGATGTCATCTTTGATGTCCTGGGTGTTAGTGTTAGCAGTGCACGGTGGCGCGAGTTATGGTTGCTTATCTAACCATAACTGCTGAATTTCAGGGGTTTTTCGGTTTTACTTTGAACCATAACGTCCCTTTAACAACATTTTTTTACTGAATTTCATAGGTTTTTCGTAGTGCAACTTAACCATAACGTCCCTTTAACAAAGTTTTTTCACTGAATTTCATAGGTTTTTAGTAGCGCAACTTAACCATAACGTCCCTTTAACAAAGTTTTTTCACTGAATTTCATAGGTTTTTAGTAGCACAACTTAACCATAATATCCCTGACTTCATATACATGTAACATAGAACATTGAAGTGGGAGAATGGAAGACCAGGCTCCCGTCCTTCACCTCTCGCGCTTGGCCTAGAGGGTCACGACCCAGACACCCGCCACGAGAAGAGTTTGTCCATTTACCAGACGACCAAATACCCTGGTACAGGAACCTACGGATGTGTCCATCTGCCTGCCCAACAGCCCGCACTGGCCATGCCGACACTTGCGGCACGGACCAACTAGACTAAAATCTACACGTCGTTAGAGATGCCATGACGACCTAGACAACGGGAAACACATCTGCACAAATATACACACTGGACATTCCCACACCGATCTACACGAAGAATATACTCAGTGCTATGACGTAGGCGACAGGCACATTCACGGACGTGCATCTTTATTATTTTTACATAGGCTTTCAGAATGCAGAAACGCAAGACGCGTCTTGAACTCATCTACAAAGCTTGCTCACGCTTCTCTTGAAACCAGTTACTACCATAAGAAGTATAATGAAGACACGATACTGGTCATGGAACTATATGTTATTATAACCCAAAGCACCTATGCACCAAACGGACCACTTATGCACCAGGCCCAAGTAGGCCTCAAACAAGAGCTCCCGTGGACATTAACAAAGCAAGAGTCTAGTTGCTGATCTTGCAGAATGGGCCCGGTGAAACAACCAGCCAAGGTCGCAATGTTGCAAACCCACATTCTAAGAACAAAGCATCAAAGGCACGATGTTGCAACCTCGCACTCCGCGCACCAACGTTAAAGTCACACCTGCAAATTAAACCAGACACACAGTGGAAAAGCAATATTAATTGTGCAGAATTCTGCCTCAAACACGGTCCCTCCCCACATGACCAAGCCGAACCTGACGAGATGCCAAACCCAGGAGAGAAAAGGCGTCTGGATCCCTCGCTACGAGACATAGGCAGATACACTTGAAAGGCTCAATGAACATCTGCGACAGTGGGAGCGGTCAGCCTTCCAACTATGAATAAATCCTCACATTGTCTGCACGTACCCATAGTGAAACATTGTTGCAAATTGCAGGTACACCGAGAGCTGGGAACAGCGGTGGTCCCAGGCTGGGAAGCTCACGGGCGCACCAATCAGAACATGGGGCTCTTATCACTGACGCCAGTAATATTAACCAATCCTCAGGAGTCTTCATGTAACAATTCTCATGTATCTAATTGTAGGGACAACCCAGATGTATCACCTGACTACCCTTTGTCCACTAACATCGTCCTCTATATGTGTGCTATACTAACCCTACCACTCGAGCAACCAATTGAGAGTGGCGATAGGTTTTTTGTTAACTTTCTGAAGTGACGCAAGTAGCGCGTCATAATACAGTAAAAAGGGCCTGCGAGCCCCACGATTGTGTGTGTGTCAGGACGGACGCGTACGCTCCTTGACCCATCCCTGCCGTTTTGTCTAATAAACAGCAGAGTCACTTTGCTCCTTGTGTGTGTCTCATACTCTATCTCATCTGGGATACACGGGAGGAGTTGGGGCCTCCCTGCCTGGAGGTCTGCGGACGGCCCGGCCGACCCCGGCAGAATTTTCCCCCCGACAACATACTGAATCCCCACGTAGTGATTTTGATGTCCGCGGACTACCGCCATGTCCGCGGACATATCGAGAATCTGAGCGTGGTGAATGTAAATTTAAATAGTGTGCCCCATTTCCCCTTTGAAGTTGGCTCTGAAAAGAGCCGTTTTTTTGTTTTTTTTGTTTTTTTACAGATGCTTGACAGACACCTGTTATTTTGTATTTTTTTTCTTGTTTTTTCTCTTACTTTACTCCTAAAACCTTCACATAAATTTCTCCAAAGCAACCCTTACATTCCAAAATAGAAAGGCATTTCCTGTAAAAGATAAAGAGATGCTTTCTTCTTTAAAATTAACAGTATTACTGGCATCAATATTCTCATTATTACAGAAGAACATACCAGCTCTAAGCATGAAGGCACACATGCCTCGGTTGATGACACACCTATCAATGTTTTGCTGAGGACAAAAAACTGAACTATTGTCCCATATTGCCCTAGGTAGTAATCCAGAAAAAATTACTTTCGCATTTGGAAGGATCTTCATTACGGCTTGAACCAAGCGTTCCAAATCAGCCAACAAAGTAGGGGCACTGACGTTGCCCAAATGGAAAGCACCATAGTGCAAAACTACCACATGCAGACTGTTCATCGTGGCCATATCCTCACAAACCTGTACAATTCCCTGTACATTGCAATCAGGCACAGTGCTCCACACCACCTCCACTCCTTTCACATCAAAGTTCTTTTCAACATGCCTGCATCGAGCGTACTGTTGTAAACCATGCACAAACATATCTCCAAGCACCAACACCCTGACTTTCTCCACTTCTGCCATCTTCACCACACACAGTCTCTTTCAACACAAATCCACAACCTCGACATCTGATTGGCTAATCCGTACAGTCTTCTTTCCATGTTGGATTTGCTGGAAAACCCTGGATGTAGCACGCCCTGTCCACGGAGAGCCGCGGTGTCCGCGGACCGCGTAACTCGTAGACACCCCTTCTACCATTCCACTTTACTCTCTGTGCCATTCCCTCATTGCATACAGCTAAGCAGTCACACAATATGAAGAACGTCCTCAGAACACCCCCATTTTGTTTATTTTCGAACATTTCAGGACAATTATCATTTCATTATTCAACATATCAACATTACAAATATTATACTTTCATCTTGTACGCTGCACACAATGCTATGTTTCTCCATTAGTAGCTCAGTATACTAGATAGAACCCCATAATACAATGCTATTTATATCAATGCATCGTTCAAAGCACTAATTACGGTATGATATGTATTGCAATGATCCTTGACACTTTTTTTGCAACATTATAATAAAAATCCTTAGTACACAAATTTCATGAAAAGTAAATGCGCATGTGATGTCATCAGTGATGTCATCAATGACATTTGCGATGTCATCTTTGATGTCCTGGGTGTTAGTCTTAGCAGTGCACGGTGGTGGCGCGAGTTATGGTTGCTTAGCTTACCATAACTGGCGAATTTCTGGGGTTTTTCGGCTTTACTTGGAACCATAACGTCCCTTAAACAAACTCGATTTTTTTTTTTACCTTGACAGACAGAGATTGTGCTGAAAGACTTCTTTTGAAGAAGTGTAGCAAAAACGTAAGACACGATAAAGATGAAATTTCTGAAACAAAACCACTTTTTTATATTATATCACTTTGAGAAAGATCGTTGACACATGCAGAGTCTTATTTTGGGACTGCACTACACTTGGACAATGGAAAATGCAATTATAATGTAAGTAACCCTTTAGATTATTTTATACCGGACTATAATAACAATAGCGTGGCATTAAAGCCCGGTCAAGTTGTACTTGTTCGTTCCGTGTGTTCGTTCAAACAGCGGTTCGGGCTGTAGCCGTGCGCAAAGTTTTTTCCCATTAAGTCTATAGGAAAAAACAAAAGTTTTGGGACCCCCCTATAACTTTGCCTCCCCTGGACCAAACCTCTCCAAACTTTGCAAAGATATTCAGAGTGGGCCATATCCTTTTTTTGCAAAGTTTGGTGAGGATTCGTCCAGAGGGAGTGAAGTTATAAGCAACCCAAAAAGTGCACTTCATATGGAAACACCAACTTAACCATAACCACATGGACGCTAACGCGTCCATGTAATTATGAGTACATTTGGTATAGGAGGCAGTTGCATTATCCACACATCCAGAGGTTTTGGACTCGGATTCCATGATACCTCATCGTTGGCAATGCTGGCAATGCTGGCAATGCTGGCTAGGGCTCATCGTAACCGTTGTTCAAAATATGTGGATAACCAAGGGTTGCAGCGCCTTGCCATATTTGAATTTACACTTGGCAGGGCTTTTAGAATGAAGGGTTGTTTTCAACCAATGACTCCTCCTTGTGCAGGAGTCTGTAACTGGAATAATATGCCAGTAAATGGCCATGTGGGGCAGCATATAAACGCAGTTTCAATAGCCTACTGTGGCAATTTAAATAAAGTTCGAACAAAAGGTTAGTCTGCTTTAACCTTGTTTATTTGAATTGCAGCCCAGCGCTCTAGTCTCCGCCATCCAACCTCGCCTCTCTCAGCACTCTCCCAACTGACCTACACTCTCGCACACTCGCATCCATTCTAACCCAAACATTCCATACACACTGGAGAGAAAGCGCCAGATAAACATCACCATATAATAACATGAGCACAGGCACGTGCTCACTAGAATACAACACCTACACTGGGTTTGCTGGGTATGACACTGTCATATAATCACCCCACCCCTGCCATATTAATTAGGGTTAGGTCATAACACATCATTTCTTGTCCTGTCATTGCGAGTGTGATGTCACTTATGCAACACCTGGTATTTTAATAAATGGACATACCTGCCCAAGACCTAGTTCAGAAGATGATATCTCTGGATAGGGAAGACTTACATTGCATGAAAAGGTCAGTATCCTGAGTTTGTCAATAGGGGACAGGAACCACTCATATACTGGGGTTGGAGGCCTACAAGGGTGCACTCTAGAGCCAGTCCTACCCCGAAGCTGGACTGTGGTAGTTAATGAGGGCCCCAATTCTTGTCTCACCTTGTTGTGAACTCAGAAGAGTGAGAGCAGTCCTCTGGCAGCTAGCACAAATCAAGATGCCTAAGGCCGAGGGCAGTGAAAGGAGAAAGATGGCAGAGAAGGAGCAGCTCCTTAGACCAACCAGGACTAAACAAATGGGTGCAGACCCGTCTCAGAGTTATCCATTTATTTATTTGCATTTTTAAAGTGGAGGACATGGGGGAGGGGGGTCACTGAGGCGCTGTTACAGGAATTTGTCTTAGTTGCGTATTTATAACGCGCTTAGTACCCAGAAGTTTCTAAGTGCGGCCGGGATCGAACTTGTGTTGCTTCATGTTGTCTTGTTTCCAAGGCGAGCATGTTGCTGCTGTGCTATCCTAAAGGCATTGTGATATCACAACTCAATTGATATCAGCGTATGTTACTAACGCTGATTACTGACTTCACAACTGAACTGTAATACACAGTTTATCCATCATGTGTTTCAATAGTTCTGAGGGGGGACCATGAAACAATAATGGCATTAGGACTCAATCTCACAATGTATGATATGATGTGATAGGTTATTTATAATGCGGATCCGGGAATCGAACCTGTGTTGCTCTGTGTCGTCTTGCTTCCAAGGAGAGCACGTTGCCCCTGAGCTATCCTCCCAAGACACAGTACTGCAAGTAGGAACGCAGTTTTGACAAGGGGACCTTACACATTCTTGGGGGCCTATGCAGAGGCCTACCACCCCCTGCTTCTGGCACTTGTATAACAGGATTTCGGGATCCACGTGGTTGCTGCCAGTGCTTTCTCTGTCAATAGGTCCTTAAACATTGCACCATTGCGAAATGTCAACAAAAAGATAAAAGCATTTCTGTCCTTGCTGGGGGGTAGACATGCACGTGGGGGAGCAGGAGTTCATTCTAAGCCCCCTTGCATGTCTTGAAATAGACGCAGAACTTCTTTTTCTTTTCATTGTAAAGTGCATCTTGCTTGTGAATTCTAGATCCGATTTAAATTTCCCAACAATTCCCATTTTTGTGTGAAAAAGAGGTGAAACTGGGCATGTGATTGTGCACATCTATGACACACACATTGAAATGCCCTTTGTGAATGGGGCCGACAGGTTTTTTGGGCACGTGAAGGAGATGCACTAGTGTATCTTGACAAATGCACTCAAAACGTTTTGAGAACCGGTCCCACAGGTTACACAGCGGTACAAGAATCACTGCTCTGATAACCAGCCGGGTGTGGGTCCTCTCATTTCAAATGTATCTATTTTCACCTGCCAGTTTGCACAGTGCACTGCATGTGTGTGCTTTGCGGCCAAGCAAGGGCTGCACCGATATGCCACATAGTATTGATTACAGAGTGTGGCCGTCTAAGGCCAGGACAAAGTAACCTGTCAGGGAGATACTGAGTCTTCTTTCGGCTACGCCTCACGCTTCCAGCCTGGTTTTGTGGCAAGCACGTCCTGGAACTCACCACATCATGATCCCTGACCTCATTAGTAAATAAAATAGATTATTTATTATTCTGAGCACCAAATGTAGTGAACATCTATGCAATTCCCCCGTACTTTAACAATTGGGAATAGTAATCATGTTAGGGGCGTGTATGGCCACTACCACCTATAAGGTTTACTAATGTTCCCACAGAGACTACTTGTTTGTCTGTGTTCTCTGCATCTTGCAACTAGAGGCATTTTCTTTTAGTGTAATAGTTTTTACTGGATATTTCATAAGTATTTTATCAGTTTTGAAGCCACACCAGCGCACACATGGAGCCTGTTCGTATGCAAACATATGGCACTAAAACACATTTGAAAGTATAGCATGATTCCGTGTTTGTATGCTTTCATAGACCATGTCTGTGAGAGAGGAACTCCCAAATGTACAGTACATATAAACACTGCATCACTAGGGTGAAAACTGTGCACAGCACTGGAGCCAACAATGCCATGTTTGCTAGCCTACACATTTTGATATATGGGACCATCATGGCTCAGTGGGTAAAACACCTTCTGCAGAGAGCTCTATGTAACACACAGGGCAGTTTGGGGTGTATGTCCCCCAATGTGCCTCACCTTACTCTTTTTTGAAGATGTATCAAAGGTTAATGCACATGTTGCAGAGACATGTGTCTCTATGTGTATATGTGTGTGAGACAAAAATACTTTTGGTCTATAGGAATATAAAAATGTGTAGTGGCTAAACCCCCTACTCAGCCCTCTCAATTCAACAGGCCAACAGTGAACCCAGTCATAAACGGTAAAGCAGGCACAGCCAAGAGGCATACCTTCTCTTGCTTTCGCAGTAACATGGGTATAGTGAGCGCTATATTAATCCAAACAGCAATAGTACATTAGTACATCCGTTCCAAAATAAAAAGGATGTCCAATAAATATTCCATAAACATATACATATATGTATACTTTAATCAAACAAATCAATTACACAACTGCCAAATAGTATAAATACCCACCACGGCAAAACAAGACAAGCAATACAGCACAAATATGTGTTGGCACTCTAGATACTTTAGAAGGTAGGAAAAAGGAGCGAATTGCGATAATGTCACTCAAAAGCATATGTCCCTTAGGAAAAAGATGCACAAGGGCCCTAACTAGTCTCTGGGGCCCCAAAAATGGACTGAAAGGAGAGTGGTCGGAATAGTACTGGACTCCAGTTCTTAAGTAATTTTACCAGGCAGAACCAGGCTTTGTGAGGTTGCTTGTGGATCAAATCTGGTTCAAAAGCTCGGAGTCACTTTGATCCAAGGCACCGTCAAGTCGAGTTTGAGCAGAGTTTGGTGTGTTTCAACGGCGGTATCGAAAGATGGAAGTCGATGGACAGCCAAGTGCAGTTGACTGATCAAGTGTGGTTCGAAACCATGACTACTGCTGCTTTGTGTCAATGAGTGAAGCGTTACTCCAGCAGTTTTAGTCAAACTGCAATGTCCTGTTTGTTTGATGCTTTGTTCAATTACCTAGAGGTTCAAAGCTGTCTGCACGGTGCGCTCACGCCTGAACAGGACAGTGGAGCCGGCTCTGCTCTGACAATGCATCATTGCAACGGATCAATACGGCTTGAAAAGTGGTTTAAAGTTCGATGATGAATGCCATGGTCAGCCCTGCGGTGAATATGATTCCATATGTGGTTTGATCGATTAAAGCAGGAGACCTGGCTGCTTTGGCCCTCTGCATAATGTAAGTTCCACTACCGTGGTCTCCAGGACAAGGTGAGCCCTGGGAATGCGTAGGGAGCAGAGCTTTGGAACACAATTCTTTGTTTTATTTTTTATTGTGGATTGGTTTAAACAAAACCTTTCACATAAATATGTTTGTACATAAAGAAACACGAATAACAAAGATAATAACAATGCATCTTGTTTCGTAATTAAATATTATTTTGATAAAAGATAATTTCAGAAAACAGAACAGAAATACAAATTTAAAAAGCACTATAAGGTTGCACATCATCATCACACGTGTCTAATTTAAAATAACATCCATGTCATGAAATGTAGATGTAATATAATTAACAGCAGCAACAATTAGCCAAATTTGCCTTCCACTTATTAGTCTCTTCCAAAACTCCTGTGTTGTTAAAGACACACTGTCATATGCGTAATGAGCAAAAAGAAGGACATTTGATAAATAGATGTTCTAAGGTCTCCACTTTCTCATCATCTAAACAAGTCTACAATAACAAGCTTCTCTCAAGATGGTTTTCCTTGCACCTATTATTTCAATGGTTGGACATAAATTCAATCACATACACTTTTAATTCCAGTTTTTATTTAGTAATGTCCTCAAAAAGCAGGGTAAGCAATTCAGCCTCTTTTCCTTTAGGTTTATGTAGGCAAATAATGTGTATTTTGAGACGGTATCTCACATGTTGATCCAGTCGAGCGACCATAATTTCGTTTTAACATCAAGTGGGTTGGATAATAAATTATCAGAAGTCATGTTCAGTTGGCCTAATAATTCATTAGCATTTTAAAGCCAAATATTTAATTCCATACAACTCCCACTCTTAACAAGACCCATCAGATTTTCAAAGAGCGAATTATGGGTGGGGTCTAAAATCTTTCTGTGAAAAGTCAATCTTTTACAATATCCTGTAACTTACAGTCCACAAAAGACCTACCTCATATGTAATAACTTCATGTGGAGTACTATTCAGCTGTTGTAATGTCCTTCTCCATAACATATCCTCAATGTTTTGCCATTCAGGTTTCGAAATAATAGAACTCAATTCAACCCCTTGGTACAATTGTTGTTTTATATTATTTTATCAAAGGCTTTAAAGAGAAAGGACCATATTTCCTAATTATCTTTTTCATTCCATCCACACACGCCATAATATTTGATTTCAAACTGGATTTAATACTGGAAGAATGTTTTGTGTAGTTGGCTTCACCATTACTAGGATTCTAGTCTGTGTTTGTGATGGCATTGCTCATGTTTTCATTACATTGTTCCTTGTTGATCTCTTTTCTACTTAGACAGTTGACATTATTTCGATTTACGTTATTACGTAATATCCTTAAATATGTCCTAGACCGGGTATTTCTTCACTGGCCCCAAGTTTTTCATATTCTTAGAATTGTATTTTTCACTGATTTGTTCACTGCCTTCTTACATTGCAAGGGTGTGTTTCCAATAAGATCTTTGTGGTGCTCTGTTTTGACAGCAATTGGAGCCAGAGTGTTGCTTTGTGTGACTGCTGTGGAGAGTGAAGGAGTTCATACTTACAGTTTCGGGGTTGCTGTCATGATGGGGAGCATTTGGAGTACAGAAGACCTGGAAGCAGGTACCAATTTGAAGACCAAGTCTTCTTCGTGGCTTGGATAATGCTTTGCAGAGACCGAGCATACAAGCATTCCGACTGGCACCAGGGAGTAAGGCACCATATTTGGTGGCGAAGAAGGAACTGATTAGAACCTGAAGAGAGTTGGAAGCTCTGCATCTATACATGAAGGCATTGGCCAGGCTGACTAAGTTCAGTGGACTCCCTGCCAGTTTTGCCCATGTGCACATAAGTAGGAAAGAGAACCCTTTCGGCTTTGTACATACAAATGTACTATGTAAAATGCTAATTTAATAACTGATTATTATTATGGAGTTCAGGGGCTGGAACGGGAATAACAGCCCGGCAGCAGAAGTTAACGATCTGAGTGAAGAGAGGGTGGTTAACGATTGTTTCGGGCCATTATCCCCCAGTTACAGCACCCGGGGTTGCCAAAGCAGAACCCGGGGTGCTAAAAAGAAGGATTTTCCTTCCTAAAATGGAACACGGACAGCGTCCCGCTGTAGGAGGAAAAAATACTTTTCCAATATGGCCGCCATGGAAAGGGAAGTGGGGCTCCATAAGAAGCCCCTCTTCCCTTTCCATTTCAGCCTGCGGGAGGCAAAGGGCATGAGCGGATGTGGTGGTGGTACCAGCCATTGCCAAAATAAGGTGAGTAGATGGGTGGGAGAGAACAATCAATGGGATGGAGGGTGGGGGGAAGATGGTGGCAGGGGGAGCCGGCTGTCAGGCGGCTTGGAATGCAGGCTTGTACCGGCAGTTCAAGCCCGTGTTCCTAGCCATCTTATTGACTGGCTTCCCCCACGTGGGTGCTAATACCTGATGAAGAGGAACTAGTTGCATAACTTCATAGCAATGAATGAAGTAGAAGAATATCATTTCCATTTACTTTGAATGCAGGATGTAGGGAGGTATTGTCATGTAACCCCCCTCATTTGTCACTGACAGTGGGATTCTCTCGTCTTAGTTCTCTAGGTACCCATCCTTCTATGTGGTATCTCAAAATAAGGACATGGGACTGAGATGCTGCAACACATTAAATAAGCCATGTTTCTTCAACAATATACCCTATATTCAAAACCTAAATTAGTTATTCAAATAGCATGAGGCAATTGGCTATACCAGTGTATATCATACCCCTGGGAAGATATGTATAGCATGCAGATACGGATCACAGGACAATGCTGGGGCAGGCATGGTATCATCAATGGATTTTGGAGTTGAAGTAACAGCAATGATGTCTGTAAAATGGCCCTATACACGTTCGCTGGAAAGAAGTTACAGTAAGAGACCCTTACAGGGCCGAGTCATGTTGGGTCGCAGCCTAACTCAGCAAAATTCAAACTTAATAAAAGCTGTCTCACTTCATTGCTGGGACAAAGAAGCGAGTAGAAATGGAGATGAAGATGGGCAAAGGCAAGGGCAACAGGATGAACATCAAGAAAGAATGTATAGACCTACAGGGCTACGAGCAGGTGTTGACTAAGAACCAAAGGTGGCCGTGGACATGGTTTTCAAAGTGACCCAAACTTACATGTATTATTGTGTGTGAGTAAATGTAGACACTTGATTCGTAAATCCTGGTCCAACACCTACCTCCTACAGCAGCATGGTTCCAGCCCAGGTAGACTCTCATTATTGGCCATGGCTGAGGGTTCTTTCCACAGAGTCTTGTGGGATGTATTTACCCATGCATCCGAGCCCTACCTCAAAACTGTGCAGTACTGACATGGAAAACATCATGATGGCCAGAGCTTCCCAGAAAATGCACAGGGAAATGCATGAAGAATAGGCTGCCATTCATTTTTGCCGATATTATGGGCACAGAAGGAAACTGCCTAAAACCACCATTGGACTACCCACACAGTAGTCTGAAACCATTGGGAATGGCAATGCTGATTGCCAAATGCAACCTAGAATTGTTGGGAATTCATTTTTCTTAAATCCCAAAAATGGGTGCAGTACCAGTACTCACCACTATCCAAAAGCCGGCAGTTTAAAACCACCCTGTGTTTCTCTGAAGGCAAGCCAAAGTGCCTATTTCAAACATTGCAATATGTGCAAAATATTCACTGAACACCAGCAGACATTTGGTAGAATGGAGTTTTGTGTGCCTACAAAATCTGTGAAATGAAGAGCCCAGAACAATGCTTATAACAAGACTGGCTGCGCTGTGGATTTCAGCAGTTTAAGTAAATTTGGACTGAAAGACACTAAAAAAAATCTAAATGTTCAAATTGACTGAGTGACCTACTTTTGAGTGTCACATAGGTTGAAATTGTTTAAATGTCATAGTTTTGAACTTAGAATCAGCCTTCTAGCTGCATATGTGAAAATGTTTAGTTTTATTTGAATGCAGAAACTGGGGAACAGAAATGACAGCTTAAAGAGATTCCAATTTGCCTGGCAACTACCCCCATCAGGAGTGAAACTTGAGTCACAGCTGTGTTCCCAGGCCAACCTTCCTTTTGCTGCTCACACTAAGGATATGCCATCTATCTGATAATTGAATTACCTGTGCTCTGCAGGAGAGTGAACAAAGCCCTCTTCACTCAGGCAAAGGTTTTTATTACCGCAGTCGTAAAATGTAGCTTCCTCTTGGCAGGAGCTGGGAGGGGCACTGCCTGTGAGAGCAAGCTGGCTTGGCAGAACTGGAAAAACCAGAAATGCAACCTTGTGCTGAGGGTAAACCACACCCCTTTGGAGCCAGAACATAACTTTAAAAAGATGAATAACTCATAGAGCGGACATGTGAAAATTTTATAAATGATACCATAATTCTTGTGATTTTTCTGCCCACAGTTTTAGAGGTTTTTAGAACCGGTGGTATGTTCAGGGGGGTGTCAGCGGAAAAGTGGGGATAACTCTAAATGTATGCATGTTAAAAATCTGAAACTTCATCAGTTAATGTCCGTACTCCCTGCGCACATGTATGTAAAGTTGGGTCAATGTCAGAAATTGCAAAATCAGTTAAAAAGTGAAATATGTGCCATTTCTGAATGCAAGCTCCCAGGAAGAGCAGAGTTTGAACAGGGGATACCTCCTGTAATGCATGATGGGTGCATATGATTTTAAAACAATATGTACCTCTGCAAATATGTATTTGTTTCAAATCTAGATTTGTGTGTAAGTTGACAGGAGGAGTGGACTTTCTGCAGGCTGTAAAATGACATCCCTCTGACTCACAGTTCATTCCCCAATCAAATGATAAATGGAAGTTTGACCAATTAGAAGCTGAGAGAGAGGTAGGGTCAGTGATGCTAGAACACACCCACATTCTAAACACATAAAAGCAGACAGACAGGACAGATAGGGACCTTCAATTCCATTTGCTGCAACGCACTCTGCCGGAAAAATCCATACTTACCTCCATCAATCTTCAAAGAGCCAACCCTTAGACTCCAAGATAAACAGAGACTTCAGAACCTTAACCAAAAAGGCCACTGCCAGCAAGAGTATTTGTCAGCAGGCCTCAAAATATTTTTGCAACTGAACTCTTCAGACAGCCGGGTGAGCCGTCTGAATTTTGCCAAGAACTTTTGCAAGAACCCGGTGACAGAGATATCCAAAGAGAAGGCAGGACCCGACCCAGAGAACCGGTGCCTAGCAGAGAGAAAGCAGTGCTGTACCCAGAGAGACCCAGACCAGACCGCTGTGAGCAGTTCCAGAGGCCAGGCGCTGTGAGCAGAACCCGGGAAGACCTGACCAGACTGTTGACCAGATCGTGACAAAGCCGCTTTCCGGTTCAAAATCTCTTGTGAGTACTCAGCAAAACTCAGAACACATCTCTTAGTTAAAATCATATAATTCAATCCATTTTTAATCTAAGTAGAACTGCCTCCTAACTGTCACCTGTCATTTGTAAAGCTGTCACTTGTAATTTTCTAGTCGCAAGCTGCACTTGTCTTTTTGAACTTTAAAATTTCAAATCTGAAAAACGACCTTCACAAAATCGCTCATATCTCCGCAACCGTTTGTGCTAGAGACTTGCAGTAACTTTCATTTTGAAGCTGAGATCCTAGGCTTTCCTAGGACCCCAAAACGATAGAGATAGTCCTTGTGGTTCCTCTGTAATAGCGCTCGGCGCATCCGCGAATTTTGCCGCGATTTGCAAATTTCTTCACATGTAAAAACTGCTGCTGCTTGCCTTCCATTTGCCAGAAATTCGTTTAACCTGCTAACTATCCCTGCCTCATTGCTAGTGTGAGCCTGGACTAATATTAACTAGATACCACTCACCCTGAACCTCTGAAAGGGAATTAAAAAGCATTTCCAGCATATTTCTCATCCATTGCTAGCACATAGCAAAGCATTTGGGCCTGTGTTTTCAAAACTCCTATCTGTGTTTTCAAACTTCTGTAGTCTAAGCTTGCTGGGGTGAACTGAATCACATTTGATTGCATTTCTGAGAACTGTGTGTTTTCCTTCCATTTCCTTGCATTGCATAAAAGGGGGGAGGGGATTGCCAGAGAAAAGTGATTACATTGTTTTGCTGAAATCATATCAAGTTGTTTTCTATACTGCATTTCATTCATTCAACCTTGCATTTCCTTGAACCTTATAAAGCATTCTCTACCACATTATACTTCTGTACCTATTTACCAGTGTGCTACCTTATCCATTTCATGTCAACTCCTTATTGATTATAGAGAAGCGTGTTAGTGCCAGATTCTCCGTTGTTAATATTTATCATATCAGATTAAGTGTGCTATTCAATTATTAATTTATTATAAAGTGTGATATATATATATTTTAAATTATCAAATAAACCTTTTTAACTTGCAAAACAGAACTACTTCTTGGCTCAGTGGGGTCAGGGGGATTCCAAGAGAGTGGTGTTATATAGGGGTAGTCATCCAGAACGCATGAACTGGACCTAAAGATATATCAATAAGGGTTTTCATTCAGTATTATAGACTAGGCGTTGACTTAGCTGTAGTGTTGAATTGAATCCCCTTACAGTCTTGTGCCTACACATGCTAAAACAACTCATCACACATTCACATTCCATTGGGTCTGGAAAACCACCAATGGGATTTGAGTGTGTGCATGACTGAAAGCAACCCCCGCCCCCTCCGGCTTTAGGTTGGCTAGAATCAGTTATGAGTCATCAGGGGCCACATTGTTGCATAATTTGCACATATCTTCTTCCTTCAGTGGGATCTGTCTTCCGACACCCCGACAGCCTATGATAGGAAAGCACTATGTCATCTATGCAATGCCATTGGAGCTCCGGGCATGAAATGAATAATGCCTTCCTGGCCCAGGATGGGCCTTTACATGCCCTAATCTGCACCACACTGCATTGTAGTGTGATCCGTCTAAACAGAGGCATCATCATTCTCAATTTTCAACTACCAGTGAGTTTGCCGGTATGATCAGCTAACTGTACAGCAACAATTAATTTAGATGCCCAAAGGATGTCCAAGCACCTCCTCATATACCATTGGCCCTTTAGAGTGGTGCTCTGGTCCCCATTCAGGGTCATGAGCACTGGAACGCTCCAGCCATGCAAAGCTAGGTCAGGAAGCAGTGCTGGGCATCACAAAAGGTTCCCCTTCTGTTTACATACAAATTCACTGGATTTTATGCTGCAGCCCTAACAAATGATGGGCACTTTGCTGTTAAATAAGAGAGGCCCCGCACCTCATGTAAAGTTGGCAATCATTGCATGTGTGCCCTGGTGGCACCACTTCTCCTGACCCTTCATCCTAATCAACACATCTGGTTAGGTGGCCTAGCTGCCCCATTTCTGTGATCATTCTTATGACAGCCAACCCTTCCACCTTACCAAAGTGAGAAGGCCGCTATGAGGACTCTAATTGTTTGTTGTACTATTTTGAATCTAATTATGCTCCCCACAAGCAACGATTCACACTCTTGGCACTTGCCACCATCTACCCTTTTAGGTATTGGAAGTGGGATCACTTGTGAAGTCTCCCTCAAAAAATAGATACCATTGATAAGATACGACCTAACAGTATAAAAAAGGAGAAGAAAATTCAATAGAATACCAAAAAAAGTAAAGGAGATTGGTAACAAATGACACTTCATGAGACATGAAAGGTATGTGTTACAAGGGAAAAAAACACTAACATATTTAGGGCCATGCTAGTGAATACATATTCTGGGATTTTCCCATTGAAAATCGCTTTTGTTGTTCATGCCTTCTGAGTACCTCATGTCGGCATCATTAATGATTAAAAAGGACAACAGAAGGTAGATTATTAAAAGACACAATTTTCACTAATTTTTGCAACAAGACAAAATGAGGATAAATAAAGAAAAAAGAGGGTTAGAGAAGTGTTGGCCAAGAGCTTATATAGTCACTTGTCACATCTACACAGTGTGGCTTAGATCATTTCTCCACGAAATAATTACCTTTATTATTATACTCAAGCAATGTAGTCTCATTTAAGAAGAACAAACTGTGTGTGCCAACCACATCGTCCTTGTTCTGCCCACATTTTTATTCTCACACAGTCAGTCAAGCCCAGCACCCTGCTGCATGTTCATTATGCAGACAGCCCTCTCTCACTTTTTGCAGGGTGTGGGGTGTTCGACTCCTCACACACTCCATGCATTTCTGGGCTTCACTGTGCAACACAGCCATTCCCAGTATACCTACTGTACACTGCATAAGACACTTACTCCTACAGATCTACCATCCCTGAATGAATTCTCTGAAAAGTGAACATAAAAGTCATTCTCTGTCTGGTGGGTTGTCAGTCTGCACTATCAAAGGCTGAAATGGCTAGTCATGATCTAAAATTAATCCACTAATGTCCTTAAATACATGCTTGAATATGTTACACTTTCCAGTTCATACACTATCTTCATGCTAACAGGTTGCACACATTCTCTATTATAAAGAACCATGCTTCCCTTTCACAGTTATATCTTTCTGCATGTAAGGTTGTTCAATTGTAGGATTGTATACAATGTAGCCTTTACAGTCAGAAATATACACCTTTATAAGCAATTACTTCAACTTGTAACTTTAACTCAGATTTCCAGTAACTCTCACCAATATGTATAACCTACTTCAATGACTCTTAGTAAAAAGCCTACTTGATATCCACACATTACATGTTAAATAAAATGCTTACATCAATACCCATCCAATATCTCATCCCAACACATTTTTTTAACGTTTGTTAAAAGAATCCCTATTTCCAACAAGCACGCCTCAAACACATCATTCCCGCATACCTCCTATCTGGATTTGATATGTTCATGTTGTGATGGTGCAGATAAGACCAGTGACACGTAAGACCACGCCTCTGACTTTTCTCAAATGAGAGCGGACATACAGAATAAGAAAACTAGAATAAGGTGGCATTCCGTGTATGCCGCCACTATGCAGAATGTAACACAATTAGCATTGCCACACTGTAGTGAGCTAGTTGCCACATTATAGGGAGGGCTAGGTTGCTGAATACACAGAGAGGGAATGTAGTAAATGATGAAATGTACAGTTAGCTATGGTACACATATATAAAGCAGAATTTATAAATGACGAGAGAAGCATCATTTTCCCTTTGCAAGGGCCTGCACAGCTCATTGTTTACAAATTGCAGCATTGTTATTTATATAGCAAGTGACAAGGACGAGGTATCTCGTCCTTGGGATTACCTCCCCAGTGCCAAGGACGAGATAGCTCGTCCTTGGCACTTAAGGGGTTAATGAAGGAGAAAATGTTAGAAGGCTTTGCATGGTGAAATACTGAAATCACCAAAAAAGGCTTTGGCACTGGGGGGGAAACCCATGGCAGTTAAAAGGTTAATAGGGATTTTTGTTGGCCACAATGGTGTTCAGACAACTGAACTGCCAAGGCTGAAAGAAAGGGAGGATAACTGAAACTGCACAAGCAGGCCTTTCAGATGGGTTCCTTTTAGATAAGCAACTACAGAGTTTGTTTTGTTGCTAGCAGACAATAACCTACAAAGTTTAATTGCCAGGTGCATGCAATAATGTTGCCAATAACACAGTAGCAGGATATATCCTCAATGCCCCCAATGGTGAAAGCAGTTGAACACATGCACAAACTCGTTAACAGGTTTAATTTGAAGGCATACGGTCTCATACACTGGCCTCACACTAAACTGAATGATCTATGCACGCCATAACTCAGTTAGATCAAACACCTTCAGGCAGCATCCTGCATCAGAAGGGAGTATGGATCACAATGTCAGAGGTTGATCAAACTGCCTGGGATATTTGGGTCACTGTGACATAATGAGATGGGAGTACGTTTGACAGTCCATTGACCAGGGCAACATTTCAATCTCTCCTTTCCCACCAGCCGCTAATTGGACTGTTATGAATAAGAACACTCACGTCTACATCAGTGACAGACACCAGTATTGTAACAACGTCAGCGTATTGCGGTGCCTCCCAATCAGCGCACGGTCCTATGATATACAGGACATGACATTTCCCATGGGGGAGGGACACTTGGTGGATTCAAAGATAATGATTACCCAATTGAAAGAAAAATGTATATAACAATGAATGTGACCTTATTTTAATAGCCAATGGCATCTGGTAAACACTGTTTTTTAATGAATATGACAATGTAATGAGTTTAGTTTATAACTGATTTGGACCTTCTACCGGTCAAATGTATCAATAAAGCTGGTTTCTTCCTGCACTTTAGTTTTCTCCCTTATTTTGGTTGGTGTGGATTATTGGGAGTGTGTTTACATTTGGAGGTCCAGCGAGATTTTCAGAGTCCTCTGAAGGGTTGAAGACTCCTAGCCGCACCCATTGGTTGGTGGTGTTGTCCCATCGAGACCGGAATCTGTGCGCACAAACGAGATTGACAGGCACAGAATTCTGCAAGAGTCATGCCCGATGTCCCGGGCGAAAATGCCGGGCCCAGGGGAGTGCTGGCAGTTGAGGGCGGTTCTGCATCAGAGGACCTCAGAAATCCTAGGACATGAATATACCCATGCACGAATAATGATAGCTGTGTACATATGTCTGATTTGTTGTTTGTTTAAGTGTTGAGACCAAGAACAAGAGAAAAACACAGCCTGTTGGTGTGACCCAGAGAGACCAGGAGGCTGTAGAAGTAGAAATGATAAGGAGATATTGAAGAAGGGGATGCCCCTGTTGCATTTAGGTGAGGAGGAGCAGTTGCATGCCTCTGCAGGAAATCCTGCCCCCTACCTCCTATATGTTAGAAGTCTTAGATGTTGCCGTGTTTGACACCAGCAGTTGTGCCAATACTGCAGCGTATATTCGAAAGAAGATACCCATTGAGACAATCCTATCAAATGTGTCCCTGAAGGGATGACAATCTGAGAGGGGAACTCCATGAGGGAATCTTAAAAAGAGCAAAGAGAGAAGCTAGTTACATCACACGAGACATGTGCAACGGCCCGAGATAGTGGCTGAGGAGGATGTATAGATCCTACAGAAACGAATGACGAAGTAAAGAACCAAGTGAACTTTTAAAAACGAAAAAGAAGATTACACGTGCATGAAGTGCTGCAGAGAATCAACCATTCAATACAGACACTGAAACACAAATTACGAGAATGGAGGTAGCCATGGAGCTATTAGCTCCATGGCTTCCTCCGTTCCGGGCTCCATAACAGGGTTCCTGCAATGGGGACTTACCGGATTACTCCGACATAGGAGGACCCGGTAATTCCTCCTTGCAGGAACCCATCCCCATTCCCATTTGAGCCCCCATAGGGCTCAATGTGAATGGGGAGCGAGGTAATAACGGGCAGATTACATCTGGCCCGTTATTGCCTCCCTCTTACCATCGCGGGACCCGGATAGCATGCCTGGTTTTACCAGGCGTGCGATCTGGGTCCCACGATGGGAAGCTCGTAATCGCGCTCCCGGATTGAAGGGGGCCGGTCCCGTACCGGCCCCCTTCATTCCGGGAGCGCCAGCCTTATAATGAGGCTCTAAGTCATCATAGAATATGGCTATATGAAGTGAATAGAATGCAGGAGGAGACACCACTGTATAGAAGCTGGACATCGGTATCATACATTTTAGTAAGTCAGGACCCATGAAGAAGAGATGGAGAAGAGTTTCACAGCAAGAATAAGCTGCAATCATGGAGCTGCGTGGCAAGGCTATCTGGCCTGGTATCAAAACTGAAGCAGACATGGTCGGCTATCCATTCTTGAAAGGAGTGAACGTGCAAAGGATGAATCATCTCTTGTTCAGGTGCAAAGAAAGAACAACAAGAGTGCCAAGTTGTATTCATTTAAGACATTTAAAACCTGCAAAATAGACCACATCGTGGTCTCCCATCATGTGAGCCAAGGATGAAAATAGAGCTGTACTTAGAATCCTAGAACAACGATAGTGAGTGCTCACCCTCCCATGTATTCCCAGAGACAAGGATATTTTACAAGGCCAACTTCAAAGACAATCTTCAGGGGAGAAGGCTTGGGTGATGAGAGATGTTGGGCTAATTCAGTGGGGAGATTAAGGCCAACCTCCTTGCACCTGGGTCTGGGCTTACATGCTTCTATGTGAACTGAAAGTTCCAGACATGGCACAAGAGTGCCAACCAATTGTACATGTCCATATAATGAAGGTCCTTACAATTTGAAGACCAATTGAAAACCGTGTACTTAATGAACATAAAGATGTCATGTTTTAGAGGTAGGCATATAGTGTCTACCTGGTAGTGGGAAGCCAATCACAATCATAGGCCCTATGTAATGTATACTTATATGGTCCCTTTAAGCCTATCTCAATCCCTAGTAGGTTTTTCATTATTTGAAACGTAGTATGACGTCACCTCTGACATATTTTTTGTATTCAGTCTATGATTTGTGAAAAGATCGCTGAGAGAAATTGAGCAAATGTCTGTTGATGCACGTTGCAACTCCCTGCTTTAGATAATTGATAATAAAACAGTACTTTGCCATCTTCCTGAGTTGGTGCGGTTATTTGGACTTGAAGTTATTCTGTGAACCCATCCATTTCATGCATGTTACTAAATGGTAGACAGCATTGCGTAGTTTTAGTATTGTGAACAATAGAGGATATTCCCTGATGGGGAAGGGTGTAATAAAAATGCAAGGTCTGCGCGTTGAAAAGGTAAGCAGTTATCAATTCTGAGAGTAGCACTGTAAAATGGGAGGGGGCTCCTTTTAATCATTATTACAATGCTTCTTTCTCCTGCGAGTGGTAAAAGGATCCTACCATTCCTGTCATTCGCCAACAAAACATTGTCATGGCCAGAGTATATTACGCCAATAGCCTTTAACTGGGTATTCATGAACGACTTTAATAAAAACTACAACGCCTACAAAATGCAGAGGCTAGATTGCTCCTCAAACTACCCCATAGAGAACACATCACACCAGCACTAAAAACACTATATTGGCTACCAATATAACCGTGAATCCCAAGGCGCAGATTTCCTAAGAGACAAATTAAGCCTACATCACCCAACAAGGATGCTCGGATCAAGCAACAACATCCGCTTGGAACCGAAACCCTACAACAAAAGAAAACTTAGAGGATCTTCTTTCTCTCACCTCGCACTAAAAACCTGGAACAACTTACTAAAGAACATACTTAACACAAGAAATCACCTACTATTCAGGAAACTCCTCAAATCCTTGCTCTTCACTGCATAACTAGAAGACCGCACACAGGGAAATATACATAGCTGAAACGATGATGAGTGAAGAAACCGTTCCCGGATCCCACTAATCAGTCAACTACAAACAGAATCTAAGGAAGACATTCTATGACATACCAACCTTACCAACTGAGAGATAGCTATGACAGGATAAAAATACAGATTGAATACATAGCTAGACCAGGACGGAAGGACAAGGACAAGGATGATTTATCAATAGCACCCTGGCCTCCGAATTGCACACAAGCACCAACAGACCACCAACAGAAACAGATAGCGAGGGAGTAGGGGACTGCTAATCTACAGCACCATCACCAAAGTGGGGACTAGACACACCCCATCCCATTACAGTAAGTTTGAATACAACATAGCCGTGATTGCGCCACACCATCATTCGCAACAATTATATGGACAGTAAAGGAAAGTGACAATTAAGCATATCTACAGGAATGCTAGTTAATAGAACAAGGCCTGCAAGAACTAGGATATATAACCTACTAACCCAAGCTCAAATCTCTGCATACCTAATTCACCCGAAAACCCACCCAACAATTTCTCGCCCAGCAAACCGCACTCAGTTCACCACACTGTAATAACAACAAACAACATATAAACTGCACCAACAGCACACAAGGGCTTGCATCGGTGCAATACTCACACCAAAGCTCAGCGCACAGTGGAACCCGAACTGAAGTCGCCAACACCACCCCACCTCTCTCCCTTTCCTACTGACTCTTCACCCAACTAACCTAATATGCCTGCCTTCTTGTTTACAGATCCGCCTGAGCACCTGGGGACCAATTCCGTTGGTGACGGTGTGCAGTTTAAATACCTTTAACATTTAACATGTAACATTATACAGTCAAGCCCAAAATAAAAGTAATTTACATATAACAGGGATGCAGGGGCACAGGTAAGTATGACAAAACTTAGGGGAAGGCTGAAACAAAGTAAATAGGCCTTTCAGCATGCTTTTGCAGTAAATGTGTGTTTGCTTTTATATTAATCTGGTACAAATCCACAATGGCTGATAACACATTGCAGGTTCCACGATCCCAGGCTAGTATGGTAAGAAGCAAACAGTAGTTGTTTTTTTTCGAAGGTCATAGATTAAAACCCATGGGCCCCGCCGACAGGCAAGAAGGGCAAAACCAGTTTATAATTCAAAAAGATCTGCAAAACACTGCCGTTTCAACTTGCCCCTAAGTACGGTTTTCCTGGGAAGAAGGTCGAAGAATTCTTAATATGCAATATTTATATAGCAGTATGTGCATGATTCAAGGCTCAGACAGTGCCATTGGAGAGAGTGTTTCTCATGAGAACGTAGATGGGATGACCGGTACAGATGAATAAAGTTCTGCTGGTCATCTGAAATGTTTCAGTGAATTGTCATTACAATATGAGAAGTGGTGGTTGGATTGTGATGTAACCAATTATAATTAAGGGCGGTTTGGGAAGGTTTGTCGACCCAATTGTAGAACATAATGTATGTATTTCTATAAGGGTATAATGTGCATGCACCAGTCAGTGTAGTGTGGGGAGATTTTTTCATGTTGCAAAGTTACTAATCTTCATTAGCTCAATTATTATAAATAATTTAGATTTAGAGGTTTTTCTTTGACAGTGCCTTTTCACACAGTTCTGTTCCGCAATCTGTTTGAATATAGCTGACCCAGCTACATCTGGGCCCTGAATAAACCTGTGTTACTTCTTGCCTGCGTACACTCTTTTTTTGGC
Source organism: Ambystoma mexicanum (assembly GCF_040938575.1). Taxonomy (NCBI): domain Eukaryota; kingdom Metazoa; phylum Chordata; class Amphibia; order Caudata; family Ambystomatidae; genus Ambystoma; species Ambystoma mexicanum. The sequence continues at coordinate 1,535,450,395 of NC_090937.1, forward strand.
TACTTTTGTAATTTTTTATTGGTGAGCCCTGAGGAAACCCCGACAGAAGGGCATGCTGTGTAGCGTAGGATGGTCCCATATATGAGGAGAAGACCGGGTTAAAAGCTTTGGTATTTTTTTTTAATAATTATTGATAGTTGTATATTTTGGTAGAGTAGTATTTTTGTGTTGAAGTGAGTTGAGGTTTGTGATGAGATTTTGATGTGTAAAGGGTCTGAGTTGGATTGGAATTTTGGTTAAAGCGCTTTTTGTGGTATGTAATAAAATGGAGGAGGGTGATTTTATTAGGGGAAAGAAAATAAGGTTATGAATGCTGCTGGAACAGTGTTGATTATTACATTGGTAAGTAGAGTATATTATTGTTTATTATGTATTACCCCGCTGGCACATATGTTCAAATCACTCCCTCATTATCAGGATAAAATTGTTAGTAACCACCCAGAATGGGTACATGAAACTGCTGGTAAAATGTTTATGCCATGGCCAAGGGAGAGAACGTAAATGAAGGCCGTATTGCAGCACATGCACACACACTTAAAGATCTTTGGGGAAGAGGAGGAAAGCAAGTCCGATTGTAGTAACATGAAGCGTGATGTAATACACGTGCTGCCAACTGATCCTCCTCCTCTGCAATACTTTCAAGCATATACCATGCCCAGACACTTTCTGTTACAGCCAGCCACAGGATAAACCTATCCCTGGTGTATACCCCCGATAAAGACGATGAGAAAAGGAAAGGATAGTTAAAAGAAGGCACATGAACCTCTCTTGCGTTGCAAGTAGAGAATTATGCACAGCAGCATTTGGAAGAGCAGTGCAAGAACCAATGGAGGAATTAGAGAGAGAGGAGAGATCAAAAGGAGTGGGACAAGGATTAGGGACAACTCCAGATAAATGGAGAGCAGGACCACTTATGTTTAAGATAGACAGTAGAGCTGTCAAGGACCCCCATCTGAGACCACCAGCAAAAGTCACTTCACAGACGCAGAGGAGGGACCTGTCGAGCATGCCAGATAAAGTGGGTGAACCAATTAGGAGAAGATTTATTGCTCCAAATGTGGGAAAACCTCACAGTATTGATTATTATTCAGTGCATGGCGACAAGGAAGAAGAATGGGAGGATAATGAAGAGGAGTTTGATGATGTTTGGGGTGACGACCAGCAATCGAAAGAAGAGGGGCTACCAGAACCTCTGTTTCCCATGCCCCCGGTAGCTGTGAGAAAATAATCATTATATAGAGATTTGCTTTCTATGCCTGGCAGGTTGCGTGGCTGTGGCAACAGGAAAAAAAGTAAACATGTTACCCATGTGCATGAAGCAGAGTACACAGCTTCCCTTGTGACAGAAGGGTATGGGATTGGCTTAGTACATCCCGTGGCTCCAGATAGATGAGGATAATTTAATAGCTAAGTTGCGGTCAGTTAGAGCAGGTTAGGCCAGGTGGATTCATGCACTGGAAATTGAAAACTGCAGGAATAATGTTGGCTGTGGTAGATATGAAGAGTTTATTTGCATCGATAGTGGGAGAACAGACAGATGATCTGTAGAAAATGGCAGCATATGCAGGAGTAACAGCGAACATTTATCAGCATGATGGATCACCATTTATTAATTGTGGGGCAAACATGTGGACGGCATTTAGAGTAATGTACCCAGATACATCAGACATGACTGACATAATGACAGGGAAAATGAAACCAGATGAGTGTTACACTCACCCGATATCCCCGGGGGCATCTGGAAGGCTCTGAGATCTGGAACCCTGGATGCATAGTGCCGTACAATGAATCTGCAATTACAGAAGGGAGGATTTGTGATAACTATCTCTAATGGGTGAATCTCCCACCTCCCTCTGACCGATTCCCTTCCCAATGGGTTCTTTTCTCACCTCAGTTATTTGTAGGGTGAGCTATCCATCCTGTGTTTCTTGTGCAGGGGCGTTATTGGCTCTGAATTCCCTTAACGGGTCCTGTCCATAACGCCTGGTCAGACCAGGCATTAAAGGAGGGACCAACTAAGGGAACTCGTAGTAGGGCGGTAAGAGATTATAAGCACCGGTCTCCTTACCTGTGCCCGATATCCCTTATCGCCCTACTCGGAATGAGGCCCTTTGTCTGTAATTGCATAGTTAAGTTCTGTTGGTGAGAATTTATGTGACCAAAAGGCCACAGGGTGTAATTGGCCTGTCTCTGGATCTCTTTGAGAGAGAACTGCTTCCTTAGCTACGCTGGAAGCATCAGTTTCCACGACATAGGGGAGAACAGGGCGAGGATGTCGTAAAATTGGTTCGGAGGTGAATCTTCTTGAGTTCTTGAAAAGCCTGTTCCGCCTCTTCAGTCCATTGGATCTTTTGTTGTTTTTTCTCAGTAACAATGTGATTGGGTGGACTATCCGTGAGAAATCTGGAATAAATTGGTGATAAAAATTTGCAAAGCTGAGCATGCTTTGGGCTCCTTTAAGTGAAGAAGGTGACAGCCAATTAAGAATGGCATCTACTTTGCGTAAATCCATATTGACTGCCTTTGGAACAAAACCGAGGAACTCAACTTCGGTGACATGGAAGGAATATTTCTCAATTTTAGCGTACAGTTTGTGCTGGCAAAGTTTTGCAAGGACTGAACGAACATGTTCCACATGCTCTCTTTCAGAGGGGGAATACACCAGGATGTCGTCAATATAGACCAAGGCACAGTCATTGATTAATTCTCGTAATACATCATTCATGAAGTATTGGAACGCTGCGGGAGCATTGCACAGCCCGAAAGGCATTACCTGATATTCGTACAGGCCATACTTGGTGCAAAACGCGGTTTTCCATTCATTCCCTTTCTTAAGATGCACAAGGTGGTATGCTCCTCTGAGGTCTAGTTTGGTGTAGATTCAGGCATCCTTTACTTGGTCCAGCAGTTCTGGGATAAGGGGCAAAGGATAGCGTTTTTTTACTGTGATTTGATTAAGTGCACAGTAATCGATGCAAGTCCTCAAATCTCCTTCCTTCTTGGGTACGAGGAATAAGGGAGAGGCTGCCGGTGACTTTGACAGGCGGATAAACCCATTAGCCAGGTATTGATCCAGATAGGACTTCAAGTGGAGCTTTTCGGTTTCCGTAAGTGCATAAATTCGACCACAAGGAACCTGTGCGCCAGGTATCAGGTCTATCTGACAGTCAAAGGGCCTATGTTGCGCTAATGTGTTAGCCTGTTCCTTCAGAAAAACATCTTGATAATCCTGATATTCTTTTGGTAAGGTGTCCATTAGTTCCGCTTTCCCCGATGCTATTCCTTGAACAGATTTCAGGTTTGGCTGTGGTATAGATTTCGGGTAGCAAGAGTGGGCGCATTCGTCGGAAAAGGTCAGTCTCTTTGCACGCCAGTCTATGTGGGGATTGTGAGTTACTAACCATGGCATCCCTAAGATCAACGAGAACTGAGGAGCTTTGATGAGGTCAAACATCATTGCTTCTTGATGTCCGTCCTGGCACAGATGGGTTAATTCTGTTGTGCATTGGGTCACTGGTCCCGAAGCAATTTCTGTACCGTCAACAGTAGTTACCTTTTCAGCTGTTGGTTTTGTGCATAAGGGAAGTCCCATTTCTGTTGCCAGATCTCGATCTATGTAATTACCAACTGCTCCGCTGTCTATGTATGCCTCTATGGCATGAATCCGTGATGGTCATTGATGATTGATCAAGGTTACTGGTAGGGCGAAATGTGAGGTCTGTGACTCATCCTTCTCACTTGACAAGCGGACCTCTACGCTTGCCGGGCCTGGTAGTTTTCCAATTCCTTTCCATCATCTTCTTTCTCTGTAGCACCTATCACCTTCCTTGGAGGTTTCACTGGGCATTCTTTGAGGTAGTGACGCGATTTACTGCAGTATAGGCATAACTGTAGCTGTCTCCTCTTGTCTCTTTCAACCTTGCTTAAAGGGGGTCGTACTCCTCCAATCTGCATGGGTTCTGTGGTATTTTCTGACGAACGTTTAACATTATCTTTTGAACGTACGTACATGGCATGATTTTCGAGTCTACTTCAGTCTGTTCTTCGATACTGTAATCTGTGGTCCAACTGAACTACCAGATTGATAAACTCTGCACAGTCTTTAGGTGGTTCTACCACTTCAGCAAGGACATGCTTCAGGTCTCCTCGTAGGCCCCGATGAAACAACGTGGTTCTTTTATCTTCTGGCCACCCCTCTTCTACAACCAGTCTATTAAAGGTGGCAATATAAGTCAGCAAATCTTGATTCCCTTGGCGGAGGGACAGGAGTTCATTATCAAGAGCTTGTCCATGCAAGTATCCAGCAAATAAATTTTCCATCTCCTGTTGAAAACCCATGAAGTTCTGCAGTAAAGGGTCCTCCCGGCTCACTGAAGGTACCGACCAGTCTGCGGCACTTCCACTCAAATATGATAACATGAAGGCCACCCTCACCTGGTAGTTTGGGAAAGCCCCAGGGCTACAAATAAAAAGAAGGTGGCACTGGTTCATGAATGTTGCATACCTTATGGGGTCTCCATTAAACCATTCTGGTGGTGCCAGGGGTACTGCTCCCGGGAACGATATCTGTACTGGATTGACTGATGATGGTGTAGTGACGGATGGGGCGAATCTGGACAATGGAACCTGCCCTGCCTGTGTTTGTAGCAGCTGTTTGCTTAGTTCATCAGTACGGTCTTTTGTGACTATTAACTCTCGTATTAAGTCATTGGTTTCCTGCCGGGCTGCTTGTACCTCGGCGCGTAATTGTCCCAAAAGCTGGGCTAACTGATCAGTTTCAGATGTCTCCATGAAGGCCAGGTGGATACGTTTTAAAGGGCTTTGTGTTCTGTTACGCTCACCTGATATCCACGGGGGCGGATGGAAGGCTCTGAGATCTGGAACCCTGTATGCGTAGATGCCAAGTGCTGAATAATGAATCTGCAATTACAGAAGGGAGGATTTGTGATAACTGTCTCTAATGGGTGAATCTTCCACCTCCCTCTGACCGATTCCCTTCCCACTGGGTTCTTTTCTGTTGGTGAGCTGCCCGATTTGCTTCACTGGTGCAGTACGTCTTCCTTGGGCCCAGGCCTGCTGTGACCCCGAATCTGCTGGTAGGCAGGTAGGTTTGTTATTTGTAACTCTTTGTTCTGTTTATGGTGGGAATTCATTAATGTCTTTTTCTCCTTCTTTTTGGGTGCAAAGGTCTTGATGGTGGCGTGCCAGATGGAGAGGCACATTTCTAGGTAAGAGAAAGCGTGAAGCTCAGAGCCATTATTGTCTTTTGAAGCTAACCTGTGTTTTCTTCTTCTTCTCCTCACAGGCCGCTGAGGTGCTGCGAGTGGATGAGGGTGTGATGAAAAACAGGCCCCTGGAATCCGTTAAGGTAGTACAACGCTGCGCGGTTGTTTAATATTGAAAGTGATCCTGAATATGTCTCTTTATCTTTGCAGATGTTGCTGTGGTACTCCGGATCGAAGCGGCTTTGAGATTCTGAACTTCTGTTGTTAACTCCTGCAATCTTGTTCTTGTTCTTGCAGGATTACAGGAAGATGCTGAAGACCAGGAGCTGGACACGGTGAGTGTCACGCTGCTGGTTGCAGAATAACACAAAGCATGTTCTGCAGTCAGGGTGTGGTTTATATAGCCCAGGTAAAGTAGTACCAGGGAAAGTAGTTCCAGGCCTACCACACCCAAAACACTAGACTGCATGGCTTGGTTCTTAGAACTAGACTGTGTGGGTGCTTCCATGTTGGATTTAAAGGCCCATGTACATAAATGGGACCTAGTTTGAACAGCCCTTCCTTCCTACATATGAGTCTGGAGCCAAAGACGCCAGGACTGGCTCCAGGAGCCCTTTTGCAGTGGTTTTAAGGCCCTCAGGGTTCTGATGGGAGCCTGCTTGTGGCACAACTTGTGCCCCCTCACAGTGGTCATGACAATAAGGATCCTGCACAGCAAATTGAGGAGATGAAAGAAAAGTGGTGCTTAGAAATGAGAGAGGAATTGGACACAAATATTCCCATATTTTATCACATTGTATGCCAAGGTCTTCCTGTCAGCGTGAAAATACAACTACAAAAGGTAGTATGGATAGAAATGAAAACATTAACGAAATACAGTTGCATATTGTTAATTTTTGTAGATTGAAACAGGAGAAAGAAATGAAGAAAGTAGAAGAAAGAGTGAGAGTGAGGAAATTGTCAAGAATAGCAGTTGAAGGAGCAGTGATTACAAACACAGGAGAAGAACAATATCAGCAGGGTTGTCAGCAGGCATCACCAATGCAATTTAATGGAGGAAGAGGAGAACAAATGTATTATTCCAGGGTTAGAATGAACTCGGAGAGAGGAAGAGGAGGCATATTTGGACAAGCATATGGAGGATGATTTGACAGAGATAGACCCAGAAGAAGAACCAAGAGTTTAAGTGAGGATAGAGAATAGGACATTCTCTTTCTTCTTAGACATGGCCGAATAAGCCCTGTGTCGGGGGGGGGAATTCCATTGTCATGCATGATCATGGATGCACATGAATTTTCTGGTCTATGTTAATGGTTCCTTTTAAAGAAGATTTACAAGTTACAATCTGGTCAGGTACACTGTCAGTACCTTTGTTACATTCAAGAAGCATACCAGTGAACATCTTGGGTAGAGATTTAATGACCATATCATTCACAGAGAAGAGCATAGTGTGTTCCACACATGTATTCATTACATGCATGCCAAAACATGTATTCAAGCGTTTTGTGGCCAAATAGTTATGAGAGGAGTGCCACTTACAGCACAATTGTTTTCTTATGGAGTGCAAGTGTTGTTAGGATGGGTCCCCAGAATACATGATAGATTATCACGATTTCCCACAGAGTATTTGTTTAGGCCCAATGTATCAGCAGACAGGGAATGAAACACAGTGATTACAGTACACATCGAAGCAGTAGTGGTGAGAGCAGACAGAGTGATTTTGCATGCAACAGATGAAGAAGGCATTGATTGGTGCCCAGATTTACTGATTGATCCAGCACTGCGAATGACCGACATCACTGATGAACAGTTGTTCCAAGATGAGGGTGATGCCAATGAGCTTTACTTTCAGACACTTTCAGACAAGCATCCCCTGTTAATTGAAAATCGAGTTCAGTGCGGTCCCCCAGAGAATATTATTGGCTAAAATGGTGTCACCATATTATCATGAAGACTTTGAGAGAGTTCCCAGAGAATTTTGGCCAGTAATCCCCATGATGTAGGCCTCCTTAATGGCATAGGAGTGGTTAGGGTTACATTCAAGAAGAGAGCGATATTCCATGTCAAGCAAGGCAGATTAAGGAATATATTAAACAATAGCTGACCTGCAATAGCAAGGCATATTAGTAAAATAGGAATACCAATGTAAAAAAACTGTGTACCCAGTGAACAAATCAAAAGTATGGAAATGGAGATTCATACACAATTTACACCCCTTGAACAATATAATATATAGGCAGAGTTTCCAATTGTTTCAAATGCAACTACAATTTAGTGTAACAAACCCTCTATTTTAAATGCTCTATTCTCTCCTCCTACAAGAGTGAAATGACAAAGGAAATGGCACAAACCACATATCACAAAATCACAACACAACTACATTTGGGGTGGGACCAAGCATTATTTGCATATTGTATTTTCTGTTCCATTGCATCCAGACTCACAATACCTCACATCGTTTACCTATAGAGGGAAAAAAAATCCCAGTACACAAGACTACCACAGGGGTACTGTGAATCCCCTAGTGTGTTTACCAGAGTGTTACAGATGGATTTGGTGAACATACAGACACTGAGCACAGTGATACAATATGTTGATGACCGGTTGGTGTGGAGCACCAGAGAAGAGCAATGTAGGAAGGATCCAAAGAAGCTCCAAAAGTTATTGCCAGAAAAGGGGTGCAACATTGACAAAGGAAAAGGGAAGTATTGTCAGGCAGAGGTAATTTACTTGGGACAGATAAAATCAGCAGAAGGAATGCAGGTGACAACAGAAAGAGCAGAATCTATCCATAATACACCCCACCCACAAACAGTGAGAGAAATGTATTTATATTTATATAGCACTGAAAGTCTGCAGACATCAGAGCGCTAAACAAAATACACATACAACATACACCACAAACTGAGCACCATCAAAACAAAAGCAATCAATACAGTATATTTCACAGGTCCATTTTAATATGCAATCTCAAAATCTTAAGGTAGGAATCATCAGTTATCAGGGCTATGACGCTACAAGTTTCAAATTTGATAGGCCGTTCGGAAAATAATTAATTTGACTCAAGTAAAGAGGCAGGTTACTGGCTTCTCATCCCAACAACACACAGTCCTGATTGCACCACTCATCTAGCTTTGATCTTTGGGCCAATTTCAAATCTGATCATCTAACTACTCCCAGCCCAGTTCTCTAGCAGAGCCAAGCCAAAACGTTCTTTACTGTATATCTTGGCTCCCACCCACTCGGTTTCTCTGTATTAGGGATGAAAAAGTGTCTTTCCTACATAACAAAGATGACCCCCACCAATAGAGCTGGCTTGGACTTCACCATGTTCACCCAAGAAGCAGGGTACGTGCCACCAGACTAATCATGTCCTTAAAGACGAGCGTCGCAGAAGCCCACCTCATCAAGTATCAACTAAAAAGTTAGAGGAGCACTGTGTTCAGTAAGGGAGCCAACAAGGTTGCTGCAATTTTAAAGGAATTAACTGCTTAGTTTGACATGATTTGTTCACTAAGGGAACCGAGTGGGTACAAATATGTACAGGACCTTAAGGAATTAACGGCTAAAAGGAATTAACGGCTCCGTTTGACATGGATGATCCACTTTAATGAGTTTGTAGTTCGCAATACAATTGTCCAGAGACTTCATCCAATAACAGAAATCTGTGAAGCCATTTTGGTAGCGGGGGACAAGAAAGAAAAAAAAAGAAAACAAGGAAAAGCACCCTGCAGCATCAGCTCTAACCCACGTTAGTGGGAGGAGCTGATGCCGCAGGTATAGCAGGGTGCAGTCGGCACAAACAGAAGTGTGCCACCGTAAAGGTAAGTGGGCTGGGGGTTGCAAAGGGAAATACAGACCAGGGAAAGCGGGCACAGTGATCTATATGATCACTGCGCTGCGCCGTAACTGGTGTCAACTTTTCGTCGGTGCAGTTACAGGCGGCGCAGTGATCACATAGATTCGTTGTACACAAACTCAGCTCTTTATTAATATTAGCTTTAACCAGTGCCCACTGATCTGGGTGGTCTGAGAATCATTGTTCCGATCAGGCGAGGTGAGTACTAACAGAGGGGCTTGAGACTCCAGGGGGGCTTGGGAGGCGAGGTTAAGCTTGGTTCCATCCAAATTCAAGCAGAACATAAGAGACGATGAGGACAAGCAGGCATCACATGTGGTAGTTAGTGGCTTTCCAGTCTTGTGTTATCCAATTGTACGTGGTCAATACATTACTTCAATCATTCAAAGATGCGCATCCCCTGCATCTGGGGACAATTCAGCCATCTCTATATGCAGTTTACACCCTTTGCTTCCTACATTGGCTTAAAGTCTGGACCTCCACAAAACGATCCCCTGAAGGGACCAAGGGGTGTCTCCTTAAGTGAAGCCATCGATATATCCAACCACCAGGCCCCATCCACAGCTGGAGAAATAGCAATGGGGTAGTAATTAGGGATGTGCTTCCCAAGGCCTGTCTTAAAGGGGCCAATAAACAATTAACACTTCATGGACGTCCCTCAGGCTTTTTCAACATGTTTTTCATTCCCCATCGCATTGTTAGAGAGAAGGTGAAACAGAAAGGCTCAGGAGAGAAGCGAGCACTCCATTACTCAATAAACATGGAGAAAAAGCATTTAGTGGTGGCGCAGAAGAGAGGCAGACAAGAGGGAAAATCAACCAGATGTGCTCCCAATATAGTAAGAGCTTTAGTCTTGTCAAGATTAGATTATTTTAACACATTATTAGGTGGAGCAAGTAAACATTGTACAAAAAGATTACATATTCTGCAAAATGACGCAGTGAGAATCATTAAAAGTATGTTGAAACATGATCATTTATCACAGTACAGAAGAGACCTCCACTGGATTTCTGTAAAAGCAAGAATAGACTTCAAAATTAATACCTTGACACATAAATGCCTATTCGATGATGCCCCCAGATATCTCAAAATGTGTATCATTGTCCAAAATTCAATTAGAGATACAAGATCGAAAGATTCGATGAGATTGATATGCCCTAGATCTCGCCGAGCTAGGGGAAAAGAAAGGTTATACCCTGTGAAAGCGGCCTTTGCATGGAATAAGCTGCCAGTACATTTACGCTGTGAAAGAAGCCTACCTGCTTTTAAAAATATTTGAAAACCTTTCTATTCTCTTAGATCTGACTTCTTTTCTTAGATCTGACTTACTCTGTTGATCGTCCTTTTCTTATCACAATGTAGTGGGTTCTCTATCTGTTCTCCGTGCCCTGAGGCATTACAAATAAGTAAATAATAATAATAATAATAATTGATGATCGATCGGAGCACAGAATTGTGACACCCAATCACATCAGTTGTACATAGTGAGGACGAGGATTTTGAGGTGGTAGCAAGAAGGAGATTGTCTCTGCACTACACTGCACAGGCAGCAGAAATAGTGGCATTAACAATTGCACTACAATTGGATTCTAACAGAGAGATGACGATCTGATTCAGCATACATAACGTCCTCCGTATATTCAGGATTGCCCCACTGGAAATAAAGGGGGTTCCAGCAATCAGATGACATGTCTGACTAGAATGCTACATTGTTGCCTGAATTGATTGACACAACCTCACTTGCCACATTAGTGGCGGTCATGAAGTGCTCTTCACACTCTAATGTTACTGATTTCATAGCGAAGACACAGCAGCGAAAGAAGAAGCATATTTAGCAGATGTGTTAGAATTAGCCCATTGACAAGTGATGAGAAGATGCATCAGAAGGTAATGTCAGAGCCACGTAATGTAGTACCCCTGACACAAATAATAGAACTACAAGGATGTGCATCGCAGGAAGAGACAGAATTATGGACCAAGAGGTGCTGTTCATTGTCACATACAGACTTGATGTGGTGGCAGAATACCATGGGAAAGCCTGTAGTGCTGCTGGAATTATTGACAGTAGCACTAGAGCAGTTACACTAACGGCTGCATGTGCAGAGAGCATGTAAGCAGCGGAATTGCATGACCAAGGGTTCATTCCCAATTTGCATGAGCATGCTAAAAATGTTAATATTAACTGTGCATTTTGTCAGAAATGTACTCTGGGACATCCATTGAGGAAGGGGAAGGCATGTGTACCTCACTCTTTGGGACCATTGTGGCATCTCCATATTGATTATGTTGATATAACACAGCTATGTAATGGCTATTATTATATGATAGAAAACATGTGCAGGCGTATGTTTGGATGAGCCACACGACAAGATTTTTCAATGAATAAGTAACAGATTGTATTTGATATCAATTCAAACTTTTAATATCAGATGTCTCCAATATGTCTTCCAAAATAAAGTGTTTTTGACCTTTGTTCAAGGTTAGTAATGGTTTCTCAATCTCCTCATTCAGATTCTTCATATATACCACAATCCTCTTTTTTACTTTACTTCTCACTCCTTTTTGTTACCTCTACATATGTTTCACCACCATATGTGTTGAATCATCAGGAGGCTTTTAATATCTATAGAGAATGGAACACATTTTTAGAAAGTAGGTTCAGTCATTTGTTCCAATTTGCAAATTTATATCTGAAAAGGACACTTAGATATTCCATCATTGGTCTCATATACAACATCTCATTCTGACAAAAAATTGGGGTCTTAACATATTTAGTATAAGATGTTAATGCTGCACCCAGTAGCTATTTCAAAAGCAGATTACAGATTTGTTTCATGTTTGTATGTTGGGATTGGCACCATTCTATATCAAATAGTAAATAAATATTGGTCATGCGTACCTTTGAGTTTTTCAGTTCTTTAATAGATGATGATCATCATTGGTTTTTCTACTTGTTATAATTTTTCTCTGTAAGTCAAATTATATTTTTTCGATTCTTATCTGTAGTTTGTGAAAGAAGGCTGAATACAAATGCTCAGAGCAGTCGTTTTAAATAAACTGTGTGGTTTCCTGCAGTACAAAATGACAGCCCTCTGTTTATGTTTATCGTGACGTCATCATGTTTACTATATAGCATGATGACATCATTGTTTATCAGCGGTCATTGCAGAAATGTCATTTTGACAGTTCTTGGTTTGTAGTTGCCATAAAGCCATCCCTTACTAAATGTTGTAGATGCCATGTCTCTCTAACTAATGTTGACTTTGTAATGTGTAACTATTTTTAAATTTCAAATGCTCAAATAATAACCAATTTGAAATACATGTATAAGACATTCTTCTACGTTGCTAGGTCTCTTTTATGATACATAAATGATGTGCCTGTGAGTTAATATTATGTGACTCAGGTGTTCAATCAATTGTTGCCAAAACTATGCACAATTATTGAAAGAGGCAGGCATAGGTTGGTCATTAAACTGTGTTTATAAATGCCTGCTGATGTGTCGATAGAATACACCCATCACCTAGGGATTGGTGTTATATTAAACAAGATTTTGACAAATATAAAGTTAGCTCTGTTGTCGTAATTTTATGAAATGTCAAGATCAATTATAATGATAATGATAATGATAATGATCTACGCTGCTTGTTTTATCTTACCTTCATATTGGGTCTTTAAATAAATGCTCTAATGATGAGGATGGATTCAATTAATAAGACCCTTTCTAATGTTCTTAATTTGTGGTTTGGTTCAGTGTCCACAACTTACATATAAAGACCAATTATTCAATATCACAATATTATAAAGTGATTCACGTTATTGACAGCAACATTCATATTCAGGTTTGCATCTTTTACCAAATAGTCTTTTATCTGGGAAAAGCATATTTGTGGTAGATTTTAGCTTCAGGCATATGACCAGAGCTCAAGATACAGTTTCAGTCCAGAGAAATATGTGTCCATATGTGTGATCCATTTTGCTACTTGTCATAATTTTAGTTCTCTGTTTCCTCCTCTTTTTCGTGCTTGAACATTTGTCAAGCCCATACATTTTAGGTTTTTCTATTGGGTTTTCCAAATGGTCTTTCTGACGGTGCACGGCCATAGGATATTTCTCATCTCCATTCATTATTTGTCACATGTGTCCCAAAATCCTGATCGTTAACCTTCTTTAGTACTGCCTATATACCATTTTTGACAATGGCATTTAATGCCATAAACAGCATATTTTGTGTTGCAGTTTACAAAGCTTTTTATTTCTTGTACTTTTTCATTGGGAGGCTTTATTGTCTTTACATTATCCATGATTTGATGACATAGTTTACATTTCCCACATTTTTGGTTTCCTTTTGCCAATGTGAGATCAATGTTCCTGCTATCTGTGATTTGCCTGTTTCCAGAAAACTCGGATTAAGACTAGTTTTCAGAATAGTTTCTTTTCTGAAGGTGTTTGTTTGTTTATCATTCAGGTATTTTGCAATTGTTCCAAATAGCTGCAAATTGTACCAGTGCTTTTTCAAAAATGTTCTTCGTTGATAATGATCCATGCTATAAGTAGTGATCACTCTTGGTTTTTGATGTTCTTGGGATGAATCCATTTTGGTTGGTTTGTCAACCCGGAGCAATGTTCTATCTTTGATTTTGGCTTTGTGCTCAGCTGCCTGTAGTATATGCTTAGACTATCCCCTTTTTAAAAATTCTCAATACTTATCTGCACATTTCTCAAATATTCGTCTTCTGTGCTGCAATTTATTTTTATTTGCAGAAATTCATCACAAGAGATATTCTTGATTATATGTTGCTGGTGATGCTTTCTGCATGTAAAATGCTATTTCCTGTTGCTGGTTTCTGATAGATCAGGGTCCTGATTTCATCATCTTGAACATATAATTAGAGATAAAGGACATTTATTTTGTCTTTGCTATATTCCATAATAAGTTGTATGTTATAGTTGTTTTTGTTTAGATAGTATTCTTTCAATGATTTGTAGTCTCTGTTCCAGATTAACAAAATATCATCAATGTAACGGCCCCAATATACAATATTGCCTTTTTGAGTAAATACTGGATGGGCACACGCATGTTCTAATTCAAAATTCCCCATAAATAGGTTGGCATGTGATGAAGCATATTTTCTCTCCCATTACTGTATCCTGCTTTTAGCAATATATTTGGTCATTGAAGATGAAAATGTTGTGCTTGAGAGTAAACATTAACATCTCTAGTATCATCTTGTTCTGTTCAAAATATGAAACTGACCTTGATTTCAAAATGTAGTCAGTTATTTTTATTCGTGTCATGTTCTGTTTATTGGATTACATGCGTAGTGTCCTTTATATATGATGCTAAATTCTGAGCTAGGGGATTTAGGTAGGTGTCTATATATCACAATATTCTTTCAGTAATGGATCCAATTCCATTGATAATAGGTCTGAATAATTGATTAATGTTTTATGAATTTTAAAAAGAAAATCGATTGTAGCCATTGTTGGGTGTTGAATGTTCATGTAGATGAACATATCACCGTTCATGATACCTATTGTGTGGTATATTATTGTTGTGGTTTGCCCCTTTTCATGTTGGATAGAGGCAGATCTGTGTGCTCATAAAGATGGAAAATCAGCTGCCAAATTCTTCATACGTGAGGTGTTTCCCCACTAGGGAATATGTGAAATGTTACAATCCGATAATGGACAGCACTTTTTGCAATTTATCTGTTATGGGAATTTGTCACCTTATTGGGTATCAAGCATAATTTATGTTATGCCTATCACCCAGGCATAACAGAATGGTAGAATGACTCAACAGCCTGCTAAAAGAGTGCATTGCTAAGTCGTGCACTACCCTTGGCAAAAATGTACTCTACTGTTTGCCACTGGCTCTTTTTGCCTTACGAAATCAGATTAGAATTATCACTTCACCCTGCACAAATTGGTTACTGGCAGGAGAATTAATGTTCCCCTTGTTTCTGCACATAGTAAATTTGATGCCCACAGTACATACACTGTTTCGAGTGATGTGTTTCATGCATATTCGACAGCCATGACTGATTCTCTGAAGTTTATATCCCGCCAGGTAAAGCTGCAACATGGGGGACAGGCCACAGTGACCAAAAGTGAGGGAGAAGATAAAGATACAACAGCCCAGATACCATCACCCATACAACTACACCTTGGTGATAGGGTGCTAATTAGAAAAGTTGTTAGAAAGTGGTATATCCCATGTTTTTTACGACCTTATGAAGTACATTGGGCTACTAAATCAGCTCTCAAAATAAAAGGAAGGCTAACATGGCTCCATCCCAGAGATGTCAAGAAGAGCCACAGCAGTGACCCATAGTCCAATGACCAGAAACAAGAAGAGGAAGAAGAAGATGTGGAACTTTGATTTGTTTGAATTTTATTAATATTGTGCACCCAGCAACGCAGACTTTGATTTTTCTGCTGCACGTTTTGGAGAAGATATTTGTTTAGGCCAAAATGGTCAGGTATTGTAATTTTCATGTTTTCTCTTTCTTTTCTGTGGTTAGAAAATAGTATAAATATAAGTAAAGATGAGAATAGAAGTAGGA
Source organism: Ambystoma mexicanum (assembly GCF_040938575.1). NCBI lineage: Eukaryota > Metazoa > Chordata > Amphibia > Caudata > Ambystomatidae > Ambystoma > Ambystoma mexicanum. Next base: position 1,535,466,048 of record NC_090937.1, read on the forward strand.
GAAGTATAAGAATAAAATACAAAGTGGATAACACATGGTATGGTCATATGCAAGCAGCGGAAAGATAGAGATCGAATGAAAGTTGTTCTGTTTCCTCTGTCATACCTCAAACCACAGATTGTTTGTAGCACAAGAAATACCAGTGGACACGACACAGTGGCTGGTCCATCTCAGAGTTTAAAGCAAGAGGACTGTTCCAAGGCCACTGGGCATATATTTAGTGGATGGAAAGTAAGGAGAATTATTTCCTTTTTGCAGATGATTATGTTAAGGAAAAAGTGGATGTTGGATAGTTTGGCTAGAAAACACACACTAGTGAAATACACTTTAAAAGTGCCACATACAGGGGAGGTTACTTATTAAACACACAAACTTAAAAAAATCATCTAATGCTACAGGAGCTGTGGCCCCATGGTGTGGGTCCAAGGCACAGCTCTGTATAATGGGAAGGGGTTTTTTCAACACCAATTTGGACAGATGGTGTGATGGGATGCCTTGCAGAAATAAAGATTGGGCTAGAGGAAGAAACAGTTACATTCTTGATCAGTAAGTGCCTTGCTGATTGGGGAAGTATGCTTATTTGCACCCATGGGTTGATCTCAACAGAGAGACCATGCCTATACAAAGAATGAAATCCCCATAATTATATTTTAGAAATAACAGCACAGTACATATAGGGTAAAATACAGGATGCAAACAAATGGATTTGCCAGGTATTCGACTCAGCACCACAGTATTGATGGACCATTATTGGTCCAGTGGCACACAAGCATATATGCACCGCCCGCCATGGTGGAACGATATTTTTGTCTCACAGTAATGGATGTAGCCAATAAGAGGGGGCTGTGTAGGAGTATGGGCTTATAAAGGAGTAAGAGAAAATTATTTCTCATAAGATTCTGCAGACAGATTGGTGGAAATACCAGCAAGGTACAGGCTGTTTAGCAAAGCAGCTGTAATTTTTGCATACGTGCTGGCTCATGGAGTACAGGCGGGAGCAAATACAAAATGGTTCCAGAATACCAGGTGAGAGTTGTTGCAAATGGCCAATGTCACAGAGAGAGGTCTGAACGTGATTAATGAAGAATTGCGGGATAACTGCTATCCAGAATAGGTATGTGCTTGACCTCCTCACTGCTATGGAGGGAGGTGTACATGAAAACATAGGCACACATTTCTACACCCTAACACCAGCTAACGATGAGCAGAATTGCAGTTTAATAGAAGCTATACCTGCCTTGCACACCCATATGGAGAAGGAGATGATAAAAGTAGTAGATAAAGACTGATATTATTGGATGTTCTCATGGGAACCTACCCGGATGAGTAAAATATAGAAAGTAGTAGTGTCACTTTTATTGGTACTGTTAGTAAGTATGTACATATTTCACATAATAATTTGACATTGTTAAGTGGTACAGGAAGGAAGAAAGTTACATAAATTCCCTTAGTATTGCTACTATACAAGGTACTGCTGGCCCAGTGTTGTCTGAGAGGCAGACAGATGCACCATTTGTCACAAATGAAAATAGGATGGTTCTGATAGAGAGACCCATAGGACCACCTTCAACTAGGCTTACACCCTCTATTGATCCTGAAAATTATACACAACACTGGGTGGATTGTGAAGGTGATTGTGGTTTTATGACTTGTAGATCAGAAGAATATGTGAGAAGAGGAGCTAGCTTGTTGGTGTGTGTAGAGCATGGACCCCAAACATGAGTATGACAGGATGCAGATAAGGTACTTTTGGTCAATAAATTCCCAGACAGGGGAATGTGATGGTGCCGATAAGACCAGTGGCACGTAAGACCACACCCCTACCTGGTCCCATATAGAGCGAATAAGAAAACAAGTATAGGGTGTCATTCTGTGTATGCTGCTGCCATTTAGAATTTAGCACAAGCAGCATTAGAGGTAGTGTGCAACACTGTAGGGAGCTAGTTGCCACATTACAGGAAGGGCTAGTTTTTTCTGAATACACAGAGAGGGAATGTAGTAAATTGTGGTATGCCCAGTTAGGTAGGGTACTGTGATGAATCTTGCAACGTCATCACTCCTTTCCCGGGGAAAGTCTCTCCCTATGAGGCCAATGAAAGGCAGAAGCCGCCTGATCCTGACTCTGAGGATGGTTATTTGAGAGAGGACCACATGGGGAAAAATAACCCTTGTGGGTCTGGAGAGGCATCACCAGACAAGATATACCATTCCCCCTTTCCCCTAGAAACTGATGACCCCACCTCAATGCCACCGATCTTTATGGCATACTGTAATGTTGCATTAGAATGCCCCGGGATGACTAATATAAAAACTGTGAGACATCCCGCTTAATATAACATCCTCCCCTGAACTCCCAAATCTCTATGGCTTATTGTGGTGTAGACCCAGTTCAACCACTTTACACCAATAGTTGAACTTTTTCTAACATCTTCTTTAAAGACACTGAGACGAAGAAGAGCCAGGGAGCAATACAGAGCACGAAACTTGTGATGCGCTATAATTGTTTTGGAGTCCAAGAGGTGGTGCAATGTTTAAAAGCAGGAAGCATCAAAATGGAAAGAGAATCACTTCACCAGATGCTGGTCGGAAGTGCAGAGAAGCCAAGCTGTCAGGTGGGCAGTCGAACATGGAGATGTCAGACAAGAGCAGAGAAATCTTCCTAGCTCAGGCTAAGAACCTGGAGAGTGGAGATTGAGTCAAAGCCACAGCATGGAGAGAAGGGAAGGCACAGGCCGGCCAGGATATGCATCCCTGAGTGCAAACTGGGATGCGGGACAGTGGAGAAGCTTTGTGCCGGCAAGGGATGCCTGGAGCGTCAGGCAAACACCCTTCTGCTGTAAGGTACTGCCACTTGCACTACGATGAGAAGCCAGTGAGGTGGAACATGGCACAGAGAGAAGGGAAGGCAGTGGTCAGCTAGGAGACGTCTCTCAGAGGGCCCCGGAGATGCAGAACTGGAAAGCGAGTCAGTGAAGAAGCTTTGAGTCAGCAGCCGAAGCCAGAGTGTCAGACAAACACCCTTCTGCTGCAAGTCAGAGCCACTCATACCACGATGAGAATGTGAATATGAAGAAGCCCGTGAGGGAGAGCGGGGAAGCCCAGGAAGCCATCACAATGCCAGTGAGCCCACAGTGGAGGGTTGGGACACAGGTTGTGCTCTGGGAGCAACTTTCCTATGGAAAGTGGGGAGCAGAATCCCACAGCTTGCAAACTAAGTGTTCTGAATAATCCCAGTGCTTGGGTAAGTTAAAGGACAAGTACAGATAAATAGATAACAGTGAAGCACTATTAGAAACGGTACTTGGGGAAGAGACATACACACTTGTGTCCTTAATGGTTATGAAGATCGTGAAAAACTTGGCAGGAGAGTACACCAGTCACTGTGATTGCGAGTCTTGGAACCCCACCCAAATACAGAGAATATTTTGAAGTCCTGGAAGGACAATATCCCAGGTACGATGAAGGTGAGGGTTCAAGGGAAGTCTCATGCACCTTAGAACTGAATTTTGGAAAGACCTGGCAAGAGAGTAAACCAGGCAGTGTGAATTCGAGTCTGGGAACAGCACCTAAATACAGTGAATATTGAAAAGTCCTGTCAGGAGAGTATACCAGGTAGACCTACGGGAAGCCGTACACCCATTGGAAGAGAACCATACCTGTTGGATTGGAAAAGTGAATAAAGTGGGGAAAGCACATAGTAGAAAAGAACCCTGTGAGTGTGTGGAATCCAGGGAAGGGAGCCATACACCCTGCAATGTTTAATAACATATGCTGGAAAAATAATTGTGACTTTAAGCTGGGAAAAAGCTGAGGCACTCGGGAGAAGGGAAAGGATTGTGGAACTTTGATCATTTGTTTGTTTGTACACTTTTTTGTTGGTGTTTTTTTTTAAACATTGGAAAAGCTAAAGATGGCTAGTTGAAAGATGTTATCCCTTTTCACATTTCTTTGAGTTTAGCTTGTAAGGGTCAGAATAGGATTTTGGACACAGGACGGAGAACTCTTTGTTTATGGACGAGATGACACTGACATCGTTTCGTTGAGGGATGGAAACCCTTCATAGTGACAGGGCGAGGTAGCTCTTTCGCCAACCCTTTTTTTACTTTAATAAATAGCAATCATCATAATGTCTCTGTGTCAGAGTCTTCCTCCTGATTCATTACAGTGCACATATACAAAGCAGCATTTATACATGGCGAGAGAAGCTGCACTTTTCCTTTGCAAGGCCCTTCACAGCTCATTGTTAGGAAAGCACAGCTTTCCTCTTTAGATAGCTAAACAGGGTTTTTTGCTGCTCCACGATGGTGTTCAGACGACTGAAGTTGCCAAGCCTGAGAGAAAGGTAGGATAGCTGAAACTGGGCAAGTAGGCCTTCTCATGTGTTATGTTTAGATAAGTAACAATAGAGTTAGTTGTGGTGCTCTAATTGCCAAGTGCACACAGTGATGTTGCCAATAACACAGTAGCCGTATATATCCCTAGCGCCTCCAAGGGTGAAAGTAGTTCAATGCACTCACGAAGAACACGTTAACAGTTTTTAATAAATTGAAGTCAAACGGTCTCATACACTGGCCTCACACTAAATTGAATGAGCTATACACGTCACGACCCAGTTATATAAAACACCTGCAAGCAGCAGAATGTATCACATGGGAGTACGGGACAAGCTGTTCAAGGATGAGCAAACTGCCTGGGAGCTATGGGGCCAAGCGTGAAATAATGAAATGGGAGTACATTTCATAGTTCTTTGGCAAAGGCAATATTTCGTTCTCTCCGTTCCCACCAGACGCTATTTAAAATGTTATGGATAAGTGTAACTTCCAAGGACACATCAGTAACAAACACCAGTATTTTAACAATGTCAGCATACTGTGGTGCCAACCAATCAGCATGGTTCAATGATGTCCAGGACATGGCTTCTCACGTAGGGGCAGGGACTATATTGTTTGTTTTGAATATGATGATGCCATGACTTTCGTTTATTACCCCTGGGCTACCAGGAAGTAAGTTAAAACGTCTCTGGACTTTCTACCAGAGAATGTATCCATAAAGATTGCTTTTTTGTGCACCGTGGTTTGCTTCCTTATGTTTGTTAGTGTGTATTATTGGGAGCATTTTAACACTTTAAATAGAATATGAGATTTAGCTTTTTTCTGTCCCATTCATAGCATGGAATATCATGAGGTTGCAATTCCTTCTCACAGGAATTATCCTGTTTATCACTTCCCCCAGAAGCTGAATGTTACCAGAACTCTGGTTCTCTCTGGGCTAGATTACTGCAATAGCCCTCTCTTGAATCTACCCTCTTCCTCTCTATGACTGCTCCAACTAATCCAGAATAGGGCAGCAAGACTAGTCCTTGGCCTCAAGCCTAGGGACCACATCTCTCCTGTCCTAAAACCTCTCCACTGGCTCCCGGGTGTGCAAGAATCAATTCAAATCCCTCTGCATCATCCACACAGCTGTCTGGGGCCAGAGGCCACGCTATCTGCAACTTGCTCTTACTAAATACTCTTGCTCTACACTTCTACGTTCCTCTGGTACCAATTCTCTGTGTGTGAAACATTTCGCTAAACAGAGGACTGGAGGCCAATCTCTTCCCTCAGCTAGCTCCCTCTTAAGGAACAGCTTCCCCTTCCCCTTCTTCTTGAGACAGACCTCTTCAAATTCCGGAAACACCCCAAGACTTTCTTTTTCTCCCCCTGCCCCCTTCTCCCCTCCTCTGCTATCTCATGGTCACTGGGATTGGTGACCAGGACCCTTATGTGTCCTTCGGGCCCCTTGCTTCCCACACCCAATTGCCTCAGCCTCTGCCTACACCTATCACTTACCGTCCTTCGCCACTGTTTACCGAAGGCTGCTCGGAGTCAGCCTCGTCCTCCACCACGATGGGCCCCCATTACGGTAAGCCTCGGTCCCTTAATTCGCACCTCTAGTAGGGAAACGAAAAACATTGACATCAAGACCCAGTATCCACGCTCCACCTAATGGCGCAGTGCCACTCTGTATTACCTCCTGCGCAGCTGCGAGCTGTGCTAATATAACTCTGACTGATGTCTGCCCACTGTACCCATGAGTACTAAATACACCTTATGACCCATCTGAGACCCTCCTGGTCGCTTGCCAATTGCATGGCCGCGTAGAGACCACCTGTAGGCCTGCGCTTACCCATTTTATTTTAGTGTATTCATTATTTTCTATCCCATGCTCACGCATGGGATTGAAACGTAATTTATTTGTTGTATAAGCGCCTAACAAATGCCCAATGAATAAATAAATAAACAATCTTTATATAGTTATTCTCAAAAGAGAGATTTATGGCTGCCTTCAAACATAGTTTTCTTTTTTTTATCTACAATTAGTTGATGCTCAACATTATCTCCACATTATACTGCATTGGAGGACTGACCAAGTGCTCCGAACATTGGTGCTTCAAGATCTTGATCCGAGATGGAACTGCTGATCAGCAAGGGATACTTACTGTAATGTTTTTGTAGAATGTAGAATGTAACCAGGTAAGTGAGATCTTGCTTATTGTATTATACTTGGTCTTGTCCAACTTTAAGGTTGAAAGCTAATTATATAATTATGGCATGGTAACCAGTTCCCAATAGTATACCCCACAATGAGAGCACTGCCGGGTGTAGCAGGGTCCACCAACCTTGGACTTGGAACTGGGCAAATCCCCTCTTATAATCAGTGTCAATTCGGGATCTTTGGTGTGCAAACGTTGTGCTTAAGTCCCTTCAAATTTATTTTAAATACAAAGGACCTATTTCTGTTTCTATTATAGAGATGTGTATAGCCATGGGGTTCATACCTCCTTGTGTTTACAGTTAGGAATTGGACATTTGCATTGAAGCCAGTAGTTTCCTTAATCACACAGCCCAGCATAATCATGTGTAAATGGCTAGACCCGCAGACAGGTCTTCCTATGGTCCTCAGTCTAGTTGCAGGCAGATGGAATAGGGAGAAGCCTTGCAGATGAATAGGCTCAATTGCCTTAATATCTTGTAGCATTATGGTTTGGTACCATTGGGCAAGGTCGTCCAGTGAGCCATCTTGAACTTTTGCAGATAAATCCACTATATTCCAAACAGGAATTTTGATAGCAGTCATGTTCTTAGGGTTACTTCTAATTTTGCCCCCTGGTCCTCTTTGAATTGCCCTGGTATCTACTGTTAGGCAGAATCCTGTGCAGTTCCCTTGGGGAACACTGCAAAAAGATTAAGACTACAGGAGCAGCAGTAAACCCAATTGGTAGCAGTCTGCACCACCCTGGTAGCTGTGGCTGAGCAGTCAGACTTCTCTCAAGAAGAGTAGAGCAGTATTTATTTTATTTATTTTTTATTTATTTTATTTATTTGTTACACGCCCAGACCCTCAGGTGTCACGGCGAGGTTATAAGACAGCTTAGAAAATAGTCATGTTCAAACATTACATTGGTTACATTACATGATATAGGTTACAATATATTAACAACACTAAACAGTGGCCTAAGTATTTACAACAGTATCCGGTGGAAGGTGTCCTATCCTTGGGTGCTAATATTGGTTGAATAACCAGGTTTTAAGCTGTTTTTTAAAGATCGTGAAGGAGGATGCTTTTTTGATGATGATAGGTAGGGAGTTCCAGTGTTTGGGGGCTAAGGTGGTGAAGCTGCTGCCCCCTGCTCTTGTGGTTTTGAATCGGGGGGGGTCCAGGAGGAGTTTGTCGTTGGATCTCAGTAGTCTTATGTTAGTTTTAGGGTGCAGAGTGTTATTGAGATAGATAGGTCCTTTTTTTGTAATGCATTTGTAGGTGATGCATAGTGTTTTGAAAATGATGCGGGCTTTGATGGGGAGCCAGTGTACATCTTTCCTGGTCTTGGAGATGTGATCTGATTTTTTTATGCCTAGCGCTGCCCTCAGGACTTTGTTTTGCAAGAGTTGCATTTTAGCTAGGTTAGTGTTGGAGGTGCCCAGTAGTAAAACATTACAGTAGTCCAATTTCGATAGTACCAGTGCTCTGGCCAGGGTGAGGCAGTTTGCTGGGGTCAGAAATTGTCGGCTGAGTGCAATTAATTTAGAAGTGTAAGCCGTGGAAGAGGAAAGTGCATTGATCTGTTTAGTCATGGTTAGGCTGGCATCGAAGTACACGCCCAGTGTTTTTACTTGTTTAGACACTGGAATATTGGTGCCGTCGATGTTGATGGTTGAATATTCTGGCTGCAGGGTAGCTAATTTGGCTGGAGCTCCTACGATGAGGACTTCCGTCTTCTCATCGTTGAGACATAGGCTGTTTAATGCCATCCAGTTTTGTATGATGGCGTAAATTTTGTTGATTGTTAAGGTGTCCTGGTCATAGTTGCCTGTAAGGGGAATAAGGATCTGGGTGTCATCCGCAAAGTTTGTGTATGTGACACCCATGTTGTCAAGTGCTGAGAACAGGAGCTTGGTATATGCGTTATACAGCGTAGGAGAAAGGCAAGAGCCTTGGGGCACTCCTATGGGGACTGGGATGGGGTTGGCTGCTTCTTTGCCTATGGACACTCTGGAGGTGCGGTCGGTTAAGAATGATTTCACCCAGGCAGTGGCTGCCCCAGAGAAGTTAAATTCACGGGCATGTGAGTTGCAGAGTTTGTCGTGGTCCACCAAATCGAACGCTGCTGAGAGGTCCAAAAGCAGGAGAATGCAAAGTTTCCCTGAGTCTCTAATGGCATCCATCTGGATTTTAAGGTCCAAGAGAGCTGTTTCAGTGCTGTGGTTAGGCCTGAAGCCTGATTGTCTGGTGCTGAGGAGCTGGTTAGATTCTAGATTCTAGATGGGTTTGAATTTGGTTATAGGCTAGTTTGTCGATGATTTTGAGTAAGAATGGGACCGTGGTTATGGGGCGATAATTAGTTGGAATGGTGGGGTCTAGATTTGGTTTTTTAAGAAGTGGTGTGACCCAGGCTTCTTTAATGCAAGTCGGAACTGTATTGGACTTGAATGAGGCATTGACAAATTTCGTAATGAGGGGGGTCAGTGTAGGTGCGCAGGCTTTGACTAGTTTGGCTGGGACAGTATCTCCTTTACAGTTGGATGCTTTTAGTTTGGAGATAGTGTCGAGCACGAGATTGTGGGTGACTGGTGTGAATTGGAAGGGGGGGTTGGAGTTGTCACTGGAAGGGATACAGTGATTAGGGAGGCAGGGGTTTTTTGTAGCTAGGAGTTGATTTTGTTTTGTAACATAGAGATTTTGGAGGCAAGAGCATCTTGTATGGTGGTACACCATTCTTTGCTTGTGTTTATGGGTGTGTCGGTAGGAAGTGGATTTTCAAGTTCTCTAAGAATAGTGAAAAGCTCTTTGGAGTCGGATGCTGCATTGTTGATGCGAGCATTGTATGCGTTGGCTTTGTGTGAAATGATAGCTGATTTGTAGAGGGTATTAGCGTCTTTGAATGCTTTAGCTGAGTCCGGGGAAGGATGTTTATTATGGGCAGGCTCGAGAGAGCGTTTTTTCCTTCTAAGGACGATTAATTCCTCGTTGAACCAGAAGTTGGATTTTTTGTTGAGGCGCCTTAGTTTGGAGGTTACAGGTGCTATGGTGTTAATCGCTGTGCAGAGGCATTTGTGGTAGTGCTCAGCGATAATTGTGGGGTCATTGCTGGGGATTGAGTGGGTGTCTAGCAGTTTGTTCAAGGTGGGGTCGAGGTTCTCAGCTGTGAGCTTTTTAGAGTTTCTGCTTTCGATGAAGTCCATAGCTACGTTCTTGGGTGTGCAGGGATCGTCGTTGGTGATAGTAAATTCTATGCAGTAATGGTCTGTCCAATTCAGTGCGGTGATCGGGCCTAAGGTGATGTTGGTGTTGAGGGTGAGGATCCAATCAAGGGTTCTGCCCTTGGTGTGGGTGGGGACATTGATGTGTTGGTGGAAATTCATGTCATTTAGTGCCAGGATGAGGGCGGTTGCTTTGGGGTCTTGGTTATCATTGAAACCTAAATTCAAATCACCAATGATGATACATTTCGTTTTGGGTTTGATGAGGGGCGTCAGAATTAGAGGGATGTCTGTTTCTGGGTGGCTGTTTGTGCTAGGGGTTCTATAGATGACCACTATGTTGATTGTGGTGTTTTCATTCAATGAGAGTTTGGCGAGTAGTAATTCGTACCCTGATATTATTTCAATGGAGCTTGATCTAAGTTTGATAGTGTTTTTAGCAATGATGGCTACACCGCCTCCTGGAGTGGTGGTTCTATCAGATCTGAGAATGGTGTAGTCTGGCGGAATAGCCAGTGCTAGCAGAGGGCCTGATGCTTGATGTAACCAGGTTTCTGTGTTTACTAGCATGTCAAGGTCAAGTTCGATAATGAGGTCGTGAATATCAATGGCGTGGGCTCCGAGGGAGCGGGCATTGATGAGTGCATTTTTGAAACTAATGGGAGGGTTGGGTTCCTTAGTGGGAGTATTTATAGTTGGTGGGCCACTTAGTGGAGTAGTTCTGGTTGCTTTAGGCTGGGGGTGTTTGTCGTTAGTTTTGTGTACCATGGGTTTAGGTGATCTGGGAGGCTGGGTCTTGGTAGTGGGGTTGTGGTGTGGGAGCCTTGTGCGAGCTCTTAAACGGGATGTTCTGTCATATCCTAGGATAGGGTGTGTTTTGCGATTGCTTAAGGGGTTGGGGTGTACATGTGGACCTTCAGTGATGGTTGATGCGGGGTGGTGTTCCTTGCTGGATTCATGGGTGTCCTTGAGACTGGATATGAGAATGGAGGAGGATGGGAAGGGAGGTGTGGTAGAGAGGAAGGGGGTAGGACAGGGGATGGGATGGTGTCTTGGGCAAGCTGGTTTGGTGAGCCCACTGCTGAGGGCGAGGAAGTGAGAGCCAGTGCACGGGGTGTCCGCTCGGACAAGGCAGAAAGGGAACATGATGCACAATATCCAACTTAGCATGGCTAGGGATATAGGGGGGTGGGGTGAGGTGAGGCTTGGCTCGCCTTATTTACGCCAATTGGGCTAGATATAGTGGTCAACAGTGAAATACTGGTTAGGCTAACAGCAAGAAAAGTCCTAGGAGGGCTTGTGATTGGTCAGGTGCGACCATAGGGCACAACACTATGTCACAGTAGTCACTGAACGACCATAGGGCACAATACAAAATCACAGAGGTCACTAAGCGACCAAGAAGGCACAACACAGGATCACAGTGGTCACTAAACGACCATAAGGCACAACACAGGATCACAGTGGTCACTAAACGACCATAAGGCACAACACAGGATCACAGTGGTCACTAAACGACCATAAGGCACAACACAGGATCACAGTGGTCACTAAACGACCATAAGGCACAACACAGGATCACAGTGGTCACTAAACGACCATAAGGCACAACACAGGATCACAGTGGTCACTAAGCGACCATAAGGCACAACACAGGATCACAGTGGTCATTAAACGACCATAAGGCACAACACAGGATCACAGTGGTCACTAATCGACCATAAGGCACAACATAAAATCACGGTGGTCTCTACGCGGCCATGCAATTGGCAAGCGACCAGGAGGGTCTCAGATGGGTCATAAGGTGTATTTAGTACTCATGGGTACAGTGGGCAGACATCAGTCAGAGTTATATTAGCACAGCTCGCAGCTGCACAGGAGGTAATACAGAGTGGCACTGCGCCATTAGGTGGAGCGTGGATACTGGGTCTTGATGTCAATGTTTTTCGTTTCCCTACTAGAGGTGCGAATTAAGGGACCGAGGCTTACCGTAATGGGGGCCCATCGTGGTGGAGGACGAGGCTGACTCCGAGCAGCCTTCGGTAAACAGGGGTGAAGGGATGGGCGCTTCCTCGCCTTCCAGTCGCCAAACAGGCACAAACAGGGCCTTTATACGGCCTTCATGCAGGCCGCCGGCGCATCCGCCAGCCGGCGGATACTGCAAGCAAAATAAACAAAATATGAGGCAGATCGAGGCTCAGCCTCGCTATGGTGCCGCGTCGCGCCCGGCATCGGCGGGTCAGGCGGATGACTGGGACACGGTCAGGCAGGCCGTGTGCTACTAGTGAGATGCTGGTCTGCGCTGGCCTGGTCTGCGATGGAGCAGCCTGGTGTCTGTGGCTGCAGGATAGGAGGGGGGGCTCCTGCCCGCTACCCTCGAAAGTCGTCTGAAGGAGGGGGGCCTGTGCACAAACAGGGCCTTTATACGGCCTTCATGCAGGCCGCCGGCGCATCCGCCAGCCGGCGGATACTGCAAGCAAAATAAACAAAATATGAGGCAGATCGAGGCTCAGCCTCGCTATGGTGCCGCGTCGCGCCCAGTATGTAGAGTATACACAATAGGGCCAAAACACAGTAGAGCAAACAAACACTGACCAGAGCCTTGATAAAAAGTATTTAGTTATTTATTTAAAAACACACTTGAAGTAATATACCAGCACTCATCAGTAAAAGCAAGTTAAAACACAATCAGGTAAAGTATACACACCTCCCTTAATAACTATCAGACAAGTCAGGGTTAAAGCACACTATTTTTTAAGACAGAAGTGAGCGCTTAATCTAGATGACACTCCAATAGTTTAAGTTAGAAACACTTTTTAAGAGGCAGAGCAAAGGGAAGAAAGTATATAATGGTTGTGTTGAGCTATCCCTTGATAGTGCGCCGAAAAATAATGGAATGGCAAGTAGTGATGAATAATAAATTCCTTTTATTTTTGTGATGTTAGAGCCTTTGTGGATGACACGTGTTCCGGCAGAGCTGCCTTTATCGAATCCAGGCTTATTAAATGAAAAGAAAATGAAAAGAAAATGCCATAAGGGAATTTTAAAACACACTAAAAAGAAAAAATATATACATATGTACGTATAGTCATCTGGCTGAAAAATACTACATACAGAAATATCTAAATTGCAATAGTGTAAAACATTGCTGAATTTATTGAAGAGACGCACTGCCTTTACAGGAGTATAATCACCTATTGCACCATTTGTAAAACGAATAAAAGAAGAAATTAACAGAAGGAAAATAAGGGTAAGCGATGAGTCTTATGGTACATTATGCGAAAAGGTCAAAGCGAAAAAAGAGGGAGTTTAAGATCAGATAGTGCCCGAAGGGGACATAGGTCTACCTCTAAATGTGAGAGGAGTGAACAGGTTGGGAAAGAGTAGATAAACATGCACATGGCAGCATTTAGTGACAGTGCAGGCGCTTTTTCTTACCTATATAGATAGCTCATAAGTCACTGCATAATGCATAAAGGTGCTGAAGTTCACAGGGATGAATCCCTCCTAAGTATAAAACATATAAACAAGTTGTTGGAAATGGATTCCAGGGATGTAGTGGCAACTTATTTGAACAAGTGTTTGTAAGAGGATTCAATTCAACACTACAGCTAAGTCAACGCCTAGTCTATAATACTGAATGAAAACCCTTATTGATATATCTTTAGGTCCAGTTCATGCGTTCTGGATGACTACCCCTATATAACACCCCTCTCTTGGAATCCCCCTGACCCCACTGAGCCAAGAAGTAGTTCTGTTTTGCAAGTTTAAAAGGTTTATTTGATAATTTACAATATATATTATATCACGCTTTATAATAAATTAATAATTGAATAGCACACTTAATCTGATATGATAAAGATTGACAACAGAGAATCTGGCACTAGCACACTTCTTTATAATTACTAAGGAGTTGAGATGAAATGGATAAGGTAGCACACTGGTAATTAGGAACAAAAGTATAATGTGGTAGAGGATGCTTTATGTAAGCTCAGGTGGATGCAATATTCAATGAATGCAGTACAGAAAATACTCAATATGATTTCAACCAAACAATGTAATCACTTTTCTCTGGCTATTCACTCCCCCCCTCTTTATGCAATGCAAGGAAATGGGAGGAAAACACACAGTTCTCAGAAATGCAATCAATGTAATCAGTTCAATCCAGCAAGCTTAGACAACAGAAAACAGATAGGAGTTTTGAAATCACAGGCCCAAATTGCTTTGATATGTGCTGGCAATGAATGAGAAATATGCTGGAAACGCTTTTAATTCCCTTTCAGAGGTTCAGGGTGAGTGGTATCTAGTTAATATTAGTCCAGGCTCACACTAGCAATGATGCAGGGATAGTTAGCAGGTTAAACGAATTTCTGGCAAATGGAAGGCAAGCAGCAGCAGTTTTTTACATGTGAAGAAATTGCAAATCGCGGTAAAATTCGCGGATGCGTGTTCCGCGATTGCGGTAAAACTATAAGGGGTAGGAATGCGGTTCTAGGTGCGATTCAAAGCTAAGATTCTAAGCTATCAGAGGAAAGTTACTGCAAGTCTCTAGCCCAAACGGTCGCGGAGATATGAACGATTGAATAAAGGTCGTTTTTGGGTTTGCAAATTTCAAAAGCTCAAAATGACAAGTGCAGCTTGCAACTAGCAAACCACAGGTGACAGCTTTACAAGTGACAGGTGACAGTTAGGAGACAGTTCTACTTAGATTAAAATAGGATTGAATTATATTATTTTAACTAAGAGATTGGTTCTGCACAGTTTTCTAGGTACTCACACTATATTCTTGAGTGAAATGGGCCTCGCCACGGATCTGGTCAGGGTTTTAGACTGGACTCTGGTCTGGTCTGGCCTCTGCACTTCACAGTGATCTGGGTCAGCTCTCTCTGCTGGTCTGGGTCTCTCTGGGTACAGCACTGCTTTCTCTCTGGTCTGGTCTCTTAGTCCTGGATAGATTGAAGTCTCTAGTTTGGCTTTCTGGAGGTTGATGGAGGTAAGTATGGATTTTTCCGGCAGAGCGTCCCGCTGCAGATGGATTTGGAAGGGTCCTATCTGTCCTGTCTGTCTGCTTTTATGTGTTTAGAATGTGGGTGTGTTCTAGCATCACTGACCCTACCTCTCTCTCAGCTTCTAATTGGTCAAACTTCCATTTATCATTTGATTGGGGAATGAACTGTGAGTCAGAGTGATGTCATTTTACAGCCTGCAGAAAGTCCACTCCTCCTGTCAACTTACACACAAATCTAGATTTGAAACAAATACATATTTGCAGAGGTACATATTGTTTTAAAATCATATGCACCCATCATGCATTACAGGAGGTATACCCTGTTCAAACTCTGCTCTTCCTGGGAGCTTGCATTCAGAACTGGCACATATTTCACTTTTTAACTGATTTTGCAATTTCTGACATGGACCCAACTTTACATACATGTGTGCAGGGAGTAGGGACATTAACTGATGAAGTTTCAGATTTTTAACATGCATACATTTAGAGTTATATCCACTTTTCCGCTGACACCCCCCTGAACACGCCACCGGGTCGAAAAACCTCTTAAAATGTGGGCAGAAAAATCACAAGAATTATGGTGTCATTTATAAAATTTTCACATGTCCGCTCTATGAGTTATTCATCTTTTTAAAGTTATGTTCTGGCTCCAAAGGGGTGTGGTTTACCCTCAGCACAAGGTTGAATTTCTGGTTCTTTCCAGTTCTGCCAAGCCAGCTTGCTCTCACAGGCAGTGCTCCTCCCAGCTCCTGCCAAGAGGAAGCTACAATTTACGACTGCGGTAATAAAAACCTTTGCCTGAGTGAAGAGGGCTTTGTTCACTCTCTTGCAGAGCACAGATAATTCAATTATCAGATAGATGGCATATCCTTAGTGTGGGCAGCAAAAGGAAGGTTGGCCTGGGAACACAGTGGTGACTCAAGTTTCCCTCCTGATGGGGGTAGCTGCCAGGCAGAATTCAGTTCCTTAAGCCGGGTTTCAGATAAAATGTCACTTTTTGTTCCCCAGTCTAAGTCAAGACCTTTTTTTACATATGCAGCTAGAAGGCTGATTCTAAGTTTAAAACTATGACATTTAAACAATTTCAACCTATGTGACACTCAAAAGTAGGTCACTCAGTCAATTTAAACATTTTCGATTTTAGTGTCTTTAAATCCAGTGCAACTTAAACTGCTGACTCCATAGCAGTTTTGTTATAAGCATTGTTTTGGGCTCTTCATTTCCCAGATTTTGTAGGCACACAACACTCCATTCTACCAAATGTCTGCTGGTGTCCAGTGAGTTTTTAGATGTGTTGCAATGTTTAAAATAGACACTTTGGCTTGCCTTCAGAGAAACACAGGGTGGTTTTAAACTGCCGGCTTTTGGATAGTGGTGAGTACTGGTACTGCACCCATTTTTGGGATTTAAGAAAATGAATTCCCAACAGTTATGGGTTTGCTTTTGGCAATCAGCATTGCCATTCCCAATGGTTTCAGACTACTGTGTGGGTAGTCCAATGGTGGTTTTAGGCAGTTTCCTTCTGTGCCCATAACATCGGCAAAAATGAATGGCAGCCTATTCTTCATGCATTTCCCTGTGCATTTTCTGGGAAGCTCTGGCCATCATGATGTTTTCATGTCAGTACTGCACAGTTTTGAGGTAGGGCTCGGATGCATGGGTAAATACATCCCACAAGCCCCCCTCTTGCGATGGCCATTCGGTTTCACTGATGGGACTCGCAAGATCTGGGATGTTTCCTCATCTTCTTCCAATAGATGGCACAGTTCAGCATCTTTTCCTCCATCCGGTCGGATCGATCGGTTCTCCTCGCCGGTCCTGATGGGAATATTGGGCGGTACCCCGAGCCCGTTGCGTCTCAGCTCCCGGTCTCCGGATCGTCCTCCTTGGCCCGTCTCAAGGTTTTCTTTCTCCTAGGACGACAAAGGAAGAGCGGCAATACCTACTCATAGACGTTTTTCCACCACTGTTGAGATGGTGGGACAGCATATGCATTTCATCATGACGAAACATTACATTCTTACTTTGATAAAAAAAAACAGTATAACTAAGAGACAGTTTCATGCAAATCACAATATTTTAGAGACTAGATGTGGTATGTTTTATGGTTGGAACTGAATTAGTCTGAGACAGTACCCGCTAGGATTCCAGAGGATTCCTCCAGTTGTTGCAGAGTGTGCCTGGGATGGCAACATTTCAACTGGTTTATGTGGACCCACTTGTCTTCCCCCGCTGCCAAAGGACCTTTGGGGATGTGAATTTTGTAGGCCACAGGGGAGATTTTGTCTATGATCTCGAATGGTCCCTTCCATGTAGGCAAAAATTTGCGCTGCTTGGCCTGGTTCCTTTGGAAGTTGTATAGATAGACCCGGTCTCCCACCTGATATTCCTTCCTGGAAGTTTTCAGGTCATAGTGGGTCTTCATGCTATCAGCCGATCTTTCTAGATTCCGCTGAGCATAAGCAAAAGCATGTTGGAGGTGTTTCCTTAAATTCTCTACATACTCATGAGTAGTGGAGGCATTTATCAGTGTCTGCTCTTGGGTCCTGTAGAGCAAATGCTGAGGAAGCACCATCTTGCGCCCAGTCATCAACTCAAATGGTGACATTTTGGTTGCAGATGAAGGGGTAGATCTGATGGCCATTAGGACCAGAGGTAATCGGATATCCCAACTTGGCCCAGAATCTGCCACAAACTTCTTTAATATGCTCACAATGGTTCGGTTATATCTCTCTACTGCCCCAGAAGAAGCTGGTCGATAAGCAATATGCAGCTTTCTCTTGACCCCCAGTATCTCCCACATCTTTGTCATTACTTCACTGGTGAAGTGGCTACCTCTGTCTGACTCAATCCTTTGAGGTGGACCAAAACGGGAAAAGATGTGGTTAATCATCAAGGCAGCTGCAGTTTCTGCCTTGCAATTTGGGGCTGGGAGACATTCCACCCACTTGGTAAACAAGCATGTCACAGTCAACATGTACTTATTCCCCCTAGCCGAGCGAATCACAGGGCCTACAAAGTCGATTTGTAAATCTGACCATGGCAGTGTCATTCCCCTCTTTTGTAAAGGCGCCCGGTGCATAAGGGATGATGGCTGAAATTGTGCACACACAAGACACCCCTTCAAGTATTGGTCGAGGTCCTGCCCCATGTGTGGCCAGTATGCAACCTCTCTTAAGATTTCCAATGTTGTGTGAAACCCCCTATGACCGGCCGTGGCCGCATCATGGGCGTGACTTAACATCAGGCTTCGGAATGAGGTAGGAACCACCCACTGATCGTGGCCAGCTTTGAATTTCCTTACCAGCAAACCGTCTTGGATTCTGAACATTTTTGGACATTTCATCAACACTCTTAGGTCCTCTTTCCCAGTGTAATCGGTATCCGTCAGGGGAAAGTTCTCAGGGTCCTCAAGGTGCTGGTAAAATTTACCAATTATTGGATCCCCCTTCTGAGCGGTAATCAAATCAGCATCAGGGGTCTCCTTGCTCCATTGTGCAATTGAAAGGTCGTTGTGAGCATTTGTCTGGGACCTAGTGATAGCAGTGACCTGGATTTCCCCCAACAGGGACTCAATCTCAATTAGATCCCCTTGGATGGCCCCGGTTTTGGCCAGCTGATCAGCTAAGTCATTTCCAGTTTTGTCTGGTCCCTCTACTTTGGAATGACCCTTGATCTTTTTCCAATAGATGGTCATCCCATTCGAGGTGACCAGATCATCAATGTTTTGGATCAACTTCCCATGTTTCAAGGGTTTGTTGTTAGCACATAACATGCCTCTGGTTTTCCAATTAACCAGGTGCTCCACGAACCCGTTCCGTACATAATCCGAATCTGTGATTATGACCAGTTCGTGGAATTGATGCTGGACAGCAGTGAGGATGGCCTGATGCACAGCCATCAATTCTGCCACCTGACTACTTCGGGGACCAATTTTGTATCCAGCGGAGGGTTCTGGGGACTCATTCACCCATGCATTCCCTACGCCGGCCACCAGTTCTTTCTCCCCGTTGTTGTCAACATGGTAAGAGCATCCATCCACATACACAGTGGGCATTCCCTCACACTTGTCTTCTTCAAAGACTTTGTGTGGGGAATTAAGGTATGCCTCTATGTTGTCCTTGATTTTCAGACTTTCGTCCTCGAGACAGTTTTCTCTGGCACAATCATGCAAGTCAGCCAGACCTTGCGCGAGGGGACTCTTCTTGTTTTGGCCATATCTGACCTCCACAGGAAAGCCTTGCATTGCCAGAATCCAGGAAGTAATTCGGGAATTACTCACATTTCCGGCCCGGATTCTGTCACTTTGGAGATATTGCAGAGGCTGGTGTGGAGTCTCCACTATGATGTGTTCCCCCTGGATAAACGGGCGGTAATTCTTCAATGCCCACACCGTTGCCAGGAGTGCCTTCTCACAATCGTTGAATTTTTCCTCCACGGAGGATAAAGTTTTGCTCGCATAGGAGATTACTTTATTGACCTTGTCATGCTTTTGGTATAATACTGCCGTCAAGCACGTATTAGAGAACACCGTCTCCAGGAAGAACTCCTTGTTTCTGACAGGGTAAGCTAGGCAAGGCGCTTGTGAGAGGCTTCTTTTGAGTTGTTTTACCGCCTCGGCTTGTTCTGGACCCCATTCCCACTTGACCCCCCCTTCAGGAGATGAATCAGGGGTCTGGTGATCTCTGCGTAGCCCTCAATGAACTTTCTGCTGTAATTAGTCAGTCCAAGGAGGCTCCTTAGTTCCCGCAGAGTTGTGGGGTCTTTCAGTTTCTGAAGTGCTTCCACTTTCTTTTCCTGGGGACAGAGACCCTGAGGAGTAATCTCATGCCCCAAGAAATTAACACGGGTTCTACACCACTGTGCTTTCTGAAAGGAAAGTTTTGATCCGGCAGCCCTCAACTGTGTCAGCACATAACGGATCTCCGCTATGTGTTCCTCCACAGATGAACTTTTGATGAGGACATCATCTACATAAGCCAGGTTACCCCTTGCACCCAAGTCAGGCATGGCCTTGTGTAGAAAAATGTTGAATTCATTGCCGGAGTTGAGGTATCCGAAGGGAGTCCGGGTCCAGGTGTACTGCTGGCCCCCAAAGGTAAAAGCCAGTTTGTATTGGTCCTCCCTACTGACAGGCACGGTCCAGTATCCATTGGTCAGGTCTATTGCAGTGAATACCTGTGACCCCTGGATCTGGGCCAGACCTTGGTCAATGTAGGGCAGAGGCCATCGGGAAGTATGGACCCGTTTGTTGAGCTCCCTAAGGTCGGCGCAGAGTCTCCACTGGCCGTTTGGCTTCAATATTCCCAGCACCGGATTATTGAAGGTGCTGTGGACTGGACGGATTATTCCCCGGGACTCAAGGTTCTTAATTATTTCAGTAAGGGACTCCATTGATGCGAGAGGCAAGCGATATTGCTTCACAAACACAGGAGTCATGCCAGGGTCCGTGGGGATTGTGGTTGTGTGGATGTCAGTGCGACCACAGTCATATGAGTCTACCGCAAAGAGATCTTGGAAATCCAAGAAAACTTGTTTCAACTTTTGCTTTTGTTCCAGAGTCACACAGGCATCAGCTAGGTTGACTCTCTCTTCCACCATCTGCCTGAAGCCTGGAAAGACTTCTGGTTTGGCTATTTCAGCGGCCTCCTCCAGCTGGGTGAAGTCCCTGGTTAGAGTGCTGATTTGGACCGGAGGCTTCAGGTGGGAAAGGCAGCCCTCATGGACCTGGAAAATCACCTCATCCCTCCTGAAGTCACAAGTCACATCTTCCTTACCATAGGGGCAGGAAGTGTACACCAGGAAGTTCCCCCCATGCCGGGTAAAAATCCTGTCTGGTGTTGTGTTGTCCTCACTGTCACTGTCAAAACAGTCCTTGGGGATTGGTCCTAACAGTTCATTACCTAAATCAATGGAAAAATGTCGGTCATCAACCGCCATTCCAATAATGGTGCCTGTGGCTAGAGTACTACTCTTTAAGTCGCTGTTATCCACCTCTATTGGAATGGTGTCATGTTCTATGTTGACTAATGGAGTTGGGTTTACCCCCAACCCTTGCTGTTGGAGAGAAGCATTTAGATGTATGTAAGCATCAGGGTTTTTCAACTCTTGTCCCCTTTTAACTTTCACTTCCAGGGAGAATTGTCGGTCCTTTCTGGGATGGTGACTTCCTCTTTAACCTGAATTTCAACTGCATAAGGTAGCAATTGAGCTGACCTAAATGCTTTTTCTGGATCATCAAAGCCCATGGGATTATCCGCTAATCGGGACCAAGCTTTGAAGTTTATTAGGTCCAAACTAATGGCAAAGCGATTGAGAATGTCACTGCCTAAGTAAAAGGCGGCAGTGACGTCTCGCGCGACCCAACAATTATGGACTATGCTCTTGTTGCCAATGGAGATTTTGAGCATACACCTGCTTGGCAGGAGATGTTTGGAATTAGGTGCTTCCAGGTCCATTTCCCATTTGTCTATCAGTTTGAAGGTGGGAATGGCTGGATCTTTTGGGAGTTGGCGAAACATGGCTTCGCTGATGAAGCTCTTACCGTTGTTCACACACACTCGAGCGAGAACAGAGTCCTTCCCATCATTTAACTGAACAGGGATGAACAACTGCTCTTCAATTTGCTGAATATCAGCCAGGCTCTGAGCTGATTTCACATCTTTCTGGACTATAGGAGTGTGAGTTTCTGATTGTGGATTAGTATAGAATCTCAGAGTGTTTCCTTCCAGCGTGGAATACCACCTTAAATTGGAAGGAAGGTTGATTTTCAGAAATAGAGAGGACCCCCCATCACCAGTCTGTTGTCCTACCGCTATTACTGTCACGTCTGGAATCTGGTTGTTCTGGAAGTGAAATTCTACTTGGTCAGATTTTTGTTCAACCATGTGGCAGGTGCCGTTTAAACTAACATGGTTAACACTCTGTTTTAATTTTATTGGTCGGCTAGTCTGGGTCCAGAGGACCTTGTTTACGCAATCTATTAGGGGTGACAACCTTCTCAGGAGGTCATTCCCTAGTAAACAAGGGGTGCCCTCTGGGGTCACAACTATGACCGGGTGTTTCAACTTATGTCGCCCAATTTTAATGTCCAAGTCTGCAGTCCCCTCAACGGGAATTTCCTTCCCGTCAAAGTTCTGTAGTTGTCCCGGAAGAGAGGTGAGAGGAATTTGGTAATCCTCTCCCCTTCCTGCATTCAGTTCATCAAAGGCCCTTCTGGACAGAAGGGTAGCTTGAGATCCAGTGTCCACCAGTGCCGAGATTGTACCCTGCCCCTGTACTTGTACCGGGGCATAATATCTTCCCTCCTTCTCCTCAAGGGGGCACAGATAATGTACATTTTTGGACAACTGGTGGGCTAACTTTCTGGTTTTGGACACCGATAGCGAAGAGATTTGGGCAGAATTCTGTGGAGAGTCTTGGGAATCTGAAAGAAAAAGTTGGCAACTGGAGATCAGAGCCATTGTGGGTTCCCCTGGTTCCAGTTCTGGGCCGCCCCCCCCTTTTTGGAGGCAGTCCCCAGTATGGGTTTGAACCCGGGGATTTTCTTGCTGTTGGTTCTGGGATGAGATGGTGGGCGGCGGTAGCTCAGTCTCCACATCTCCCCAGTCTGGATTTGCATTCCTAGGGACCCATTTTTCTTTGGGAGGAGTTCCCCCCTCTCTGAAGGAGAAGATCCTTTTCTCAGGATCCTCTGAGGATCCCTCTCCCTCAAATTGGAAGATCTGTACCTCCTCCTCAAACTGAGTCTGTTTGGGTCTTTTGTTTCTCCTACCCCCCCTCTGCTCCTTAGGAGGCAGACTTTCAGGGGCAAGAGATTTTGTTTCCGGTTCCGGGGTTTCCAGGGGCTGTTTACAAGTGAGGAAGGAAGCTTCCTCCAAGGCTTTACACCCCCCTTCCCTTTGTGCCTCCTCCCTGGGAACCGGTGAGTTATCGGGGTGCTGCCCCCGTCATTGTTCTGGAGCACCAGGTCCAGAGTTGGGTGCGTTCTGCGCCGGCATGCTGATCTGAGGGTTCTGCTGCGCCCTCAGTATATGACCCATGTCCCGCGCCATGTTTTGAACCTGGCGCTCTAACT
Organism: Ambystoma mexicanum; assembly: GCF_040938575.1. NCBI lineage: Eukaryota > Metazoa > Chordata > Amphibia > Caudata > Ambystomatidae > Ambystoma > Ambystoma mexicanum. The sequence goes on from NC_090937.1 coordinate 1,535,488,873, forward strand.
GGGAAACCCGCTCCGGCTGATACGGGGCCCTGTTTTCTCCCCTGGGCTGATCCCGGGAAGGGTAGCTGTCCCTTCTTTGGTAGTACACCTGGTTGGGAAGATTTGGGTACCCCTCCACCCTTGGCCTCCCCTCTCCCGGATTCAGTGGTCTGGGCTCAGGGAATTGGGGAAAGAAGGATGGATGGTTTTGGGGCTGAAAGTCGGGAGGATATCTGGGGAAAAAGTTCTGCCCAGGGTTTGGTAAATTTCTGCCCTCCTGTGGGAAGTTTGGAGGGAAGTTCCCTGGGTTAAGTGCTTGGCTGGATCCCCCCCCTTGGGCTGGAGGAGTCCACACATAACCCAGGATGGGTCGATTTCCCTTGTAACGTGGACTTACATAATCAGGAGAGCGAGGGACCCCATTTGTGGGGCTGCCTCCCTGGCTCCCTGTCTGTGACTGGCCCGAGGACCTTCTGGGCCTAGCATTATTAGGTGCAGGTAGGTTTTTAGGCCCCCCCATCTCCAAATCCAAAACGGGGGTGACCTTTACCTCTGCCACCTTGGCAGCAGCAGGGGTGCTGTTGGCTTTGGGGTTTTTCTGGGCATTGCTTTTATTTTCTATGGGCTTCTGCACCTCATAGATCCGGGTAGCCTGTTCAATGACCCAGTCTAAAGATCTTTTCTCATGAAAATCCCTCACGAGCTGGGTCATGATATATTTGGGCAAGGCATGGAAAAACGTATTTATAAACTCTCTACTATCTGTGCGCACCCTTCTTGTGGTCTGTGCAAAAGCACGCTTTAACTCCTGCACAAATTCTTGTGGGGCCTGATCCTCCCCACATTGCAAATTGTAGGCTGCCTTGCGAGCCTCTTGAGGATTTCTGTGAACAGAAAAATGTTTCAGGATGGCCGCCTTATAGGTGGACCATCTTAAATGATTTTGGTCCTCCAGCCCCGCAAAGAAACTGGAGTATTCCGGGGAGAAGGTCCACTTTACATATTGAATGCAGCTTTGGCTGTCCTTCAAATGGAAAGTCTCCATCATTTGTTCAAACAACTCTAAGTGCTCCCAAACAGAATACTTAGCGTTCTTATGGTAAGGCGTGATGACGCTCCTGATCGCCTTAATCTGCTTTAAGGGGTCCTTAAGCAAGGCCCTTTTTGCCTTATTGGCCTTTTTGGTTCGGGTAACCCTTGTCCATTCTTCCTCGGACTCAGAGGCACTGCTCGCAGAGGTTCCTGTCTGTTCTTCCAGGTTTTCCCGGATTCTGCGAGCCTGGGAATGGCTGGCAGAATGTGGGGACCTGGTCTCCTGTGTCCTGCGCAGTTCAGAGGAGTCTTCAGATTCCTCCTTGCTGCCAGGATTTGATGGGTACCCCCTCCACTGACCTAACTGGGCAGAGGTTTTCAGGATGCCCTTAATGGGCCTACTCTCCTGGGGTTCCCCATTGAACTGTACTGTACTTGGGTGCCCATACCCGGATGCCCACCCCTCCATTCCTGAGTGGTACTGGCCTATGAGCCCCATACTCTTAGCTGGATAGTAATCTGCCATCCCTGCGGCCCTGTGCTCATGTGCGCCAGGGGACATGGGGGTGGTAGAGTCCAGGGACTGGGGGAGATGAAGGCCCCTGGGGTTAGGGCTCCTGCGGTTATGGTCAGGAGTCTCTCTTTCCCAGCGGACCTCATCTCTATCCGCCCCTGCTCCCTGTTGCAATGCAAGGGCCTGCATTTGTGCTTTCAGTTCCTCTGTTAAGGCCTTACTCGACTCCATCAGTCTCTCCTGCATCGCTACCTGCTGTTGGAGCCTATCATTGTGCTGGCAGAGAGCTTCATTCTCTCTCTGTGTTTCCTGATTGGTCCTGGAGAACTGGGCCAGTCTTTGCTGCAGGAGGGTTACCTCCTGGGCAATGTCCCTATTGGCCTGCTCCTTTCTTGCTAGAGCATCCTCCACCCTTCTGGTGTGCTCTACCAAGTTCTGGTTTTCTTTTTGGAGGTCACCCAGCCCCTGGTGGGCCAGGTGATTTTCTTCCATTTTTCTTTTTAAATGGCAGACTTCCTGGCCTAAGGCGTCTCTTTCCTGACTAAGAGCCTGCATTTGTGCCGCCAGGTCGTCCCTTTGCCTTTGGAAGGCACCAGCTTTCTGGCGCTCCTGATCAAACTCTGCCTGGGTATCCAGGTCTTTCAGAATCAGTTTATTGCTCTCCTCCTTCACTCTATCTAGGTGGCCTTGCAGGGTGACTACCTGCTCAGCACATGCCCTATTGAAGTCCAGCTGTTGCTCCAGCTTTTTCTGGCTTTGCAGTAGGGAGTCCAAACCTTCTTGGTGTTCCTTCTGCAAGGCCAGAAATCTGGTATCCTGTTCTGACTTTTCCTTTTGCAGCACATCCATATCCTCCTCTATTTTAGTGATGTACTGTCTGGTCTCATTTTCTGACTCCTGGCTTCTGTGCAGCCTTTGCTCAGAAGAGTCCAGATCAGATTGGGCCTTCTCTAACGCCATCTGTTGCCTTTTTGCCAGATCATGGCCTTCAGCACATTTATTCTGTATGGCTCCCATGTATAAATATAAATATGCCGCTATCCTAACAATCTTGTCGTGCTCATCTTTGGCCTTAGGAGCCATATATAGTTCACTCAGGGCCACGTGTAATGGACCCTGATCTCTATATATATCTGACCCTGTTTCAGTGACCTGTTGCGTGATGGCCTGCAACCAGACTGTTTGGTCCTGGTGAGTCCATTCACCTCTCACAAATAGCTTATGCAAGAGGTGCTCTCTGGCCATTTTCATGTCTACTAAAGTCGTCATTCTAGAGATTGGTCTCTGTCCTGACTTACAGAAGTTTGTATTTTATTTTTGCAGAACAGAACTTTTCTTGGAGTGTCCCTTTTGAGGAATGCTTCACAGCGTAATGCAGCGTGGTGATCCGACCGGATGTATGTATCCCGTCAGTTAGCACACTGTATTAAGCTGCACAAGTGGTAAATCTAACCCAACGTCTCGGCTCGAGCCCCCACTTTGTAAGAGGATTCAATTCAACACTACAGCTAAGTCAACGCCTAGTCTATAATACTGAATGAAAACCCTTATTGATATATCTTTAGGTCCAGTTCATGCGTTCTGGATGACTACCCCTATATAACACCCCTCTCTTGGAATCCCCCTGACCCCACTGAGCCAAGAAGTAGTTCTGTTTTGCAAGTTTAAAAGGTTTATTTGATAATTTACAATATATATTATATCACGCTTTATAATAAATTAATAATTGAATAGCACACTTAATCTGATATGATAAAGATTGACAACAGAGAATCTGGCACTAGCACACTTCTTTATAATTACTAAGGAGTTGAGATGAAATGGATAAGGTAGCACACTGGTAATTAGGAACAAAAGTATAATGTGGTAGAGGATGCTTTATGTAAGCTCAGGTGGATGCAATATTCAATGAATGCAGTACAGAAAATACTCAATATGATTTCAACCAAACAATGTAATCACTTTTCTCTGGCTATTCACTCCCCCCCTCTTTATGCAATGCAAGGAAATGGGAGGAAAACACACAGTTCTCAGAAATGCAATCAATGTAATCAGTTCAATCCAGCAAGCTTAGACAACAGAAAACAGATAGGAGTTTTGAAATCACAGGCCCAAATTGCTTTGATATGTGCTGGCAATGAATGAGAAATATGCTGGAAACGCTTTTAATTCCCTTTCAGAGGTTCAGGGTGAGTGGTATCTAGTTAATATTAGTCCAGGCTCACACTAGCAATGATGCAGGGATAGTTAGCAGGTTAAACGAATTTCTGGCAAATGGAAGGCAAGCAGCAGCAGTTTTTTACATGTGAAGAAATTGCAAATCGCGGTAAAATTCGCGGATGCGTGTTCCTCGATTGCGGTAAAACTATAAGGGGTAGGAATGCGGTTCTAGGTGCGATGCAAAGCTAAGATTCTAAGCTATCAGAGGAAAGTTACTGCAAGTCTCTAGCCCAAACGGTCGCGGAGATATGAACGATTGAATAAAGGTCGTTTTTGGGTTTGCAAATTTCAAAAGCTCAAAATGACAAGTGCAGCTTGCAACTAGCAAATCACAGGTGACAGCTTTACAAGTGACAGGTGACAGTTAGGAGACAGTTCTACTTAGATTAAAATAGGATTGAATTATATTATTTTAACTAAGAGATTGGTTCTGCACAGTTTTCTAGGTACTCACACTATATTCTTGAGTGAAATGGGCCTCGCCACGGATCTGGTCAGGGTTTTAGACTGGACTCTGGTCTGGTCTGGTCTGGCCTCTGCACTTCACAGTGATCTGGGTCAGCTCTCTCTGCTGGTCTGGGTCTCTCTGGGTACAGCACTGCTTTCTCTCTGGTCTGGTCTCTTAGTCCTGGATAGATTGAAGTCTCTAGTTTGGCTTTCTGGAGGTTGATGGAGGTAAGTATGGATTTTTCCGGCAGAGCGTCCCGCTGCAGATGGATTTGGAAGGGTCCTATCTGTCCTGTCTGTCTGCTTTTATGTGTTTAGAATGTGGGTGTGTTCTAGCATCACTGACCCTACCTCTCTCTCAGCTTCTAATTGGTCAAACTTCCATTTATCATTTGATTGGGGAATGAACTGTGAGTCAGAGTGATGTCATTTTACAGCCTGCAGAAAGTCCACTCCTCCTGTCAACTTACACACAAATCTAGATTTGAAACAAATACATATTTGCAGAGGTACATATTGTTTTAAAATCATATGCACCCATCATGCATTACAGGAGGTATACCCTGTTCAAACTCTGCTCTTCCTGGGAGCTTGCATTCAGAACTGGCACATATTTCACTTTTTAACTGATTTTGCAATTTCTGACATGGACCCAACTTTACATACATGTGTGCAGGGAGTAGGGACATTAACTGATGAAGTTTCAGATTTTTAACATGCATACATTTAGAGTTATATCCACTTTTCCGCTGACACCCCCCTGAACACGCCACCGGGTCGAAAAACCTCTTAAAATGTGGGCAGAAAAATCACAAGAATTATGGTGTCATTTATAAAATTTTCACATGTCCGCTCTATGAGTTATTCATCTTTTTAAAGTTATGTTCTGGCTCCAAAGGGGTGTGGTTTACCCTCAGCACAAGGTTGAATTTCTGGTTCTTTCCAGTTCTGCCAAGCCAGCTTGCTCTCACAGGCAGTGCTCCTCCCAGCTCCTGCCAAGAGGAAGCTACAATTTACGACTGCGGTAATAAAAACCTTTGCCTGAGTGAAGAGGGCTTTGTTCACTCTCTTGCAGAGCACAGATAATTCAATTATCAGATAGATGGCATATCCTTAGTGTGGGCAGCAAAAGGAAGGTTGGCCTGGGAACACAGTGGTGACTCAAGTTTCCCTCCTGATGGGGGTAGTTGCCAGGCAGAATTCAGTTCCTTAAGCCGGGTTTCAGATAAAATGTCACTTTTTGTTCCCCAGTCTAAGTCAAGACCTTTTTTTACATATGCAGCTAGAAGGCTGATTCTAAGTTTAAAACTATGACATTTAAACAATTTCAACCTATGTGACACTCAAAAGTAGGTCACTCAGTCAATTTAAACATTTTCGATTTTAGTGTCTTTAAATCCAGTGCAACTTAAACTGCTGACTCCATAGCAGTTTTGTTATAAGCATTGTTTTGGGCTCTTCATTTCCCAGATTTTGTAGGCACACAACACTCCATTCTACCAAATGTCTGCTGGTGTCCAGTGAGTTTTTAGATGTGTTGCAATGTTTAAAATAGACACTTTGGCTTGCCTTCAGAGAAACACAGGGTGGTTTTAAACTGCCGGCTTTTGGATAGTGGTGAGTACTGGTACTGCACCCATTTTTGGGATTTAAGAAAATGAATTCCCAACAGTTATGGGTTTGCTTTTGGCAATCAGCATTGCCATTCCCAATGGTTTCAGACTACTGTGTGGGTAGTCCAATGGTGGTTTTAGGCAGTTTCCTTCTGTGCCCATAACATCGGCAAAAATGAATGGCAGCCTATTCTTCATGCATTTCCCTGTGCATTTTCTGGGAAGCTCTGGCCATCATGATGTTTTCATGTCAGTACTGCACAGTTTTGAGGTAGGGCTCGGATGCATGGGTAAATACATCCCACATGTTTAAGTTGAGTGAACCAACTGCTGAATATATTGACAACATACTCAAACCTAAGGTGGTTCAGGTACAAGCATACTTAAAAGACAGTACTTCCATTATTAATACACTGGCTCAAATTGAATGGCAAGAACACTTCCTCCTGGCAACATGGGATGTTAAAGCTCTTTATACCTCAATTGGATACGACTTAGCACTACAAACCATAGATTACGTTTTCCAGGAGGAATCCTCATCACACTTTAACTACGTTTGCATGCTTAAAGAAATGCTACTCACTACGTTGGAAATTAATATTTTCATTTTTGATCATCATTTTTACAAGCAGACTTGTGGAGTTGCAATGGGCGCTAAATTTGCCCCAGCCCTTGCCAACTTGGTAATGGGCATGTTTGAAGACCTCTTTATCTACAAATTACCGGCCTACAACAATCACATTGTCAAATGGACGTGCTATATAGATGATGTTTTTTTGATTTGGAACGGACCAGAAACTGCTCTTATGGACTTTCTAGTACAAGCCAACAACAATACTTTTGGTTTTCAATTTACAGGTAAATCCGGTGATTTCGAGATTGACTTTTTAGACCTCACAATTTCTGTCTCCGGAAATAAACTAATAACCAAAACCTACAGAAAAGAAACAGAGGTAAACTCAACTCTCTACGCCACAAGTTGTCACTACAAACCAGTTATCAAAAATATTCCGAAAAGGAGAATTCATCAGGGCAAAAAGGAACTGTACTAATACCACATCTTTTCAAGCAGAATGTGAACTTCTATCTTCAAGATTCATTGCCAGAGGGTACCCTAAAAAAGACATCAACAAGGCCAGAACCAAGGCCATGTAAATGACTAGAACAATGACACTAACTCCAAAATCAAAACCACAACAACACCAAGAAGTGGTACAATTCATCACCACTTATTGTGAAAATAACAAAGAAATCAGAAGAGCACTAAAGAAAAACTGGCATCTCCTCAAACTTGATCCCCATATTTCAGAAAATCTCAAAGATACTCCTACTCTCATATTTAAAAAGGCCAAAACTCTAAAAATGTGTGTCAGCCCTTCTTTCTTACCAGAACAAGAACAAATTACCCAAGAAACATGGCTTAAACAACGAACTGGATTTAGAAAATGTGGCTTCTGCAACATGTGTAAACATGCTCACTCACCAACAACTGTATTTACAGATGCAAAAGGGATAAAAACGTTGATCAAACAGCAAATTAATTGCCGATCTAAATCTGTTGTATACGCAATTCAATGCACATGTCAATTGATATACATTGGTTCCACCATTCGTGAACTAAGAACTCGGATAAGAGAGCATCTTTCAGTAATCGGAAGTCAAGACAGCAATTTGCCATTATCACAACACTGGCAATCAAAGCATCAAATGGACAATAAATTGGACATTCAGTTTATTGGTCTACAAAAAATCAAGACTACCACAAGAGGAGGCAACCAGGAACTCTTTCTCAGAAGAGCCGAAGCAAGACTGATTTGGCATCATCGAGCAGTGGAGTGGGGTCTAAACTCCGACAATGAAATGATACATTTTCTATAAAATGATGCAACTTGTTATATTTGTTATATGCATTACTTTATAATTACTTCTGACATACTACGATATGTAATTTACTTTGTTGTGTTAATCATGTAACTTGATACGCCTTTGATTTCTCACTTATTTCTCTTGTTAAAACTGCCTTCCTTTCTCCCACCATCCTTCAATTTAAATATTGAAGTCTGACTACATTTCCCATAATCCCCCCTTTTTATTTCATGCAGAAAACTCCAACAACAGTTGCACACTACGTTTCCCATAATACCCTATTTCGTTTTGATCAGTCACGTATTCGCCCATGATTCTTCAATTCTAAACATTGAAGTCTGACTACATCTCCCATAATCCCCCTTTTCTCATGCGGGAAACACCACCAACAGTTGCACACTACGTTTCCCATAATACCCCATTTTCGTTTTGATCAGCCACGAATTCATCTCATCATGCTACATCCAATATATTGTACTTGCACCAAATTCGTGTTCTGTATGTATTTCTCTAACATCAATACAGGCACCTATAGGACTATATTCATGCTTAATCCCACACCTTAAGTATATGTTTCCAAGTTCAAAATGCGGCAACCCCATCACAAAATGGTACATAAACCACTATGCGCAGCCCAAGTACGCTTCCCATTCCCAAAATATGGCCGCCAGTAATAGTAACAGACATAGGACTTTTCTGCCTTTTATTCATTACACCCAATGTGGTAAACACAGGACACTCGTACATACGGAGGACTTCTTTGTACCAGGTAGGACCCTTTCTTTTGTGCGGGCAAGCACGGGGGCTTCCTCTGAGACTTGATGCTTTCCTTAAACCTCACACGTGCGCTTTACCAAAACGCACGTGTTCCAGAACTATGTGTTTTCATTCGTTTTTTACATTTTCACGTTTAAAAAGGAAACTTTAATACTTTCCATCCAACTAGCCAGTATTTCCTAACTATTAATGAACTAATCATGGGGTCTGGCCAGCATTTTGAAGCCATTACAATTTATGTCACCACGGGTTGCTTTTATGAACCATCAGTTAGCTATTATGTATATTGTTGAAACATAACATATGACTGACCCAGTTTTACTCTTACATATTGCGTGCCTGCGCACTACGTAGGGTTTTTTTTTCTACTTAAATTTAAACACTTGTTCAAATAAGTTGCCACTACATCCCTGGAATCCATTTCCAACAACTTGTTTATATGTTTTATACTTAGGAGGGATTCATCCCTGTGAACTTCAGCACCTTTATGCATTATGCAGTGACTTATGAGCTATCTATATAGGTAAGAAAAAGCGCCTGCACTGTCACTAAATAGCTGCCATGTGCATGTTTATCTACTCTTTCCCAACCTGTTCACTCCTCTCACATTTAGAGGTAGACCTATGTCCCCTTCGGGCACTATCTGATCTTAAACTCCCTCTTTTTTCGCTTTGAACTTTTTGCATAATGTAACATAAGACTCATCGCTTACCCTTATTTTCCTTCTGTTAATTTCTTCTTTTATTCGTTTTACAAATGGTGCAATAGGTGATTATACTCCTGTAAAGGCAGTGGGTCTCTTCAATAAATTCAGCAATGTTTTACACTATTGCAATTTAGATATTTCTGTATGTAGTATTTTTCAGCCAGATGACTATACGTACATATGTATATATTTTTTCTTTTTAGTGTGTTTTAAAATTCCCTTATGGCATTTTCTTTTCATTTTCTTTTCATTTAATAAGCCTGGATTCGATAAAGGCAGCTCTGCCAAAACACGTGTCATCCACAAAGGCTCTAGCATCACAAAAATAAAAGGAATTTATTAATCATCACTACTTGCCATTCCATTATTTTTCGGCGCACTATCAAGGGATAGCTCAACACAACCATTATATATTGTCACAAACGGAGTGGAGGGACTCTAAGTCTCCGTAGTAGCTAAACCTGGTGCGACGCAAGATCTTTAACATCACCTCAACTTTCTTGGACAAACCCTTTTAATTTAACGGGGCGCGTAGGTACTGCAGCAGGTGTCATCACAAACAGTTCCTCACCAAGAATGCAAAGGGAAGAAAGGCAGGTTATACTGTAGAGCCAAAGTTCATAGGCCATGCCCATTTTAAGTGGATCAAGTGAAAATGCTCCCAGGATCACACGGTTTAAAGTGCACTAAAAGTATTTGCAGAGTGTCAAAAAAGGAGTTGGAATAGTTCAAGAAACAAAGTTTAGCAGGTCTGGGGCCAACCCAGTATAGAAGTCAAAGATCTAGGGGACACCTTGAGCACTCTGTAGAAAGGGAGGCCAGGCAGGACACAGTACCTTAAATGGGAAGGAAGCTCCAGCGGGGGCAGTTGTTCCTGACAGTGGTTGCAGTTTGTTGTTCCAGCCAGAAGAAGAGAGTATCTCATTGTGGAGAAAGTCTGGAGTCATTGCACTGCGCAGGGATGAAACCAGCCGCGGAGTTCCCGATTTAAAAGGTGTGGTCCTTTTATTCGCGGTCAAAAGTGGTGAGCTTGTCTATCCGGCCGCCGGGGTGCTTGGCACGAGCGATTTGACCAAGTAACGCTTCTGGGAGCGAAAGAGGGCAAACTGGTTGGTCCCACCAGCTCAAAGGGAAGAAGACTCTCCAGCAGAAGATCTTCCCTGTCGTCGGAAAAGTGGTGAGTTCATTGCAGCAGGGCTTCACCGGTGGTGTCATCGGGTTGCAGGTGGCTCAGCTTATTCCTCGTCGGATTCTTAGGTCCTGTGGCGACTTCTGAAGTTCCAGTCCCAAAGGCCCTGCTTTTATGCAGAAAAACCCCCATTCATCAGCCTAGCTGTCAATCACACATGCTAAGTGGTGAGCCGGGCGGCTCACCACTTGGCCAATCAGAGTAGAGGGCGACTTGGGTTGCTAAGGCAACGCAGTCCAGGGTGTCAATTCCCCCCTCCACCCATCCAGTGGCACCACTTGGAGGGCTTCTCTGCCAAAATAGTGGAACAAAGGGCTCGACCTTGGTCAGAGTTACAGAGACGGACACAAACGCCATTTTAGAATTGAGTTCTGGCAAAAAGACCCAACCAGTGATTTAATATTAAATAAATAAACCAGCGGTATCTTTAACATTGCACCAAAAAGTGGTGCGTTTAAAATGAATGGAAAATCCCATAGAGAATATTCTGGTGGAATATTTCGTGTGGTAACCACTGCCACCAGCCAGAAACTCGACGAGGGGGGACGGGATAGTGCCCCCTCGAAAACAGACCCAGGGCCAATCAAATTACCCCTTACCAGTACTTCCACAAGATGATGGTTTGCACTGGTTATGTTCAAAATTTTGGACTAGTAAAGCCAATGGTGACTTTACATGCCCTGGAAGACAGTAGTCAGTCCCAGGGTATGGAGTCTATGTTTGAGGGGGGGGGGGGTCACTGTGACACCCCTGTGGTACTGCACTGAGGGTGCTGTGTACCACACAGACAGAAAAACAGATGATACCCTATGGAGTAAAAAGAAACCCCATAGCCCATAAGCACATAACAAGTCAAAGACATACCTCAAATCATGGCTAAGAGTGGGAGTAAAAGAGTCTCACTCTTAGCAGGAGAAAAAAGCAAACCCCAAAAATCCAGCAAATCTGCTGGGGGACTCACTAGGCTTGGGAAATTAGCCTTATAAGAGAATTCTCCCTACCATCTACCATCCGATGAGTGGCCCCAGTTTTACTCCTGGTCGTGACCTGTTCATGTAGACACTGGTTACTAGGGTTTTTTTGAACTTCTGTCCAGGTCTGGCGGTTAGTCTATTTCCTCCAGGCTACTCAGACATTTGAATCTGTTAGCTACAGATAGGTCACCACACTCACTGGGCTCAATATTCTTGTTGTTACGTAGGATTATTGGGTCGTTTCTGGTATGAGTGGAAGGGTTAGAGAATAAGCATTTATGATGAGATGTTACCATATTCTTCTGAACCTCATCTGGCCTGTAGAAGAAGCCCAGAGGAAGAATGCTGATCTCTGACACAGGCGATGGTGAGATCCACTCCAGAGTAGATCAGAGACCTTGGATGGATGATTCATAGTAAAGATAATACAATCTCCATAAATTCACTTGCCCATTTGGCCCAACACAGGATGAATGTTTCGCCATCAGATCATTGTCTTTTTTCAGAGATATTCCACATACATTCTTAAAATAGCAGCAGACCTTTTCATTAGGTCATTTGTATTTTCTTCAACTGATGGATTTAGCCTTTGAACATTGGTCAAAACCATAACCTGAGGGGCAACCTGGGGGGAAAAGAGGGTGTGGGGGTGGAGTATGTATTTTTTGGATGCATTTGGATGCGCCCAGAATAACAATAGTTTGAGCCTATTGCAGGCATCTGATGCTCCGGATCACTATACTTGACCAGGGTGTCATCGCTCACAGTTCCCAGGGAGTTTTTCAGATCTATGAACTACCTCCCATATCCAGATACATTTTGGACAGTTTATTTTGTACAATTTATTCCTTTTGTACTTCTAGATTATGCTGCATTTGACCTCAAACTCTTTACCTCCATACCCCTGCCCACACCAGCCTCAATTGGGGTGATGGGCCTGGAGACATGTATTTGTGGTTCCCAATTCTTGGAGTGCCCAGTAGTTTGAAATTCCTGCTTTGGCCTTCCTTTAGGTGAAGTTACTGGTTTGTGCCATGATACTGCCAAGATACTTCTGTCACCAATAATGGTTTACCAGAGTTCCCATCACTTTCCAAGATGCTTATTGTCCCCATCAGAATATCCACCTTAGATTCAATTCTCACAAGGACCTCATGGATATTAAGGACCTGGAATTCCATAATAGCCACCCTTTTTGCCAAAGGCATATTCAGGGTGTATCTATTTTTAATTCAGAGATGTAGCTAAACCGCCAGTGTTTATTTTGCCCATCCCCTGAGGTACTATTCTTATGCTGCCTTTGACCTGTCTTCTAAGAGTCAACACCAGCTTGAGTTCTCCACTCATCAAGGTTGGGCTCCCTTATTCCACTTAGCTTATCAACCTTACTCAGGAGAACCTCAAGATCATCAGGAATAGAATCAGATCCCTCCTTGATGCCCATGGATTTGTCTGCCACCCTAATCGTTTCTTGTAATGCTCCCCCTGCTTTTTTAAGATAGCTTTCAATAGTTCTGTGCCAATTGCCTTTCGGATTAAATGTATTCTTAACATTCTTACTCTTACACACTGTTGCTATGATTTGTTATTAACAGATAGTCCTGATTCTATGCCTGATGGCTCGCTCGCTTTCTGTGTAGCCATCCTAATGCACGTTTAAGTCACTACATGGAGCAACTTAGACATTTTCCAAAAATGTCAAATGCTGGAATATTAGTAAAGTAAGTGAGGGAGTGCAATAGTGTAAAGAGAATAAAATATAGGATATAGGATGCAACATGCGCACCTTAAAATGAAATAGGAAATTTGAGAAATGATAAGCTATACATATATATTGAGATGCTAACCGTCTAGGAAGGTACATACAAAATGCACAGTAGTATATTAAAATGTAAAGAGTAAAAGACCCTCAATAGATGATTTCAAAACTTTAAAATAGATGAACATACAAATGAACGTACAAATAGGATCTTATATTAGGCTTGTTGCAATGCATTCAGCATATTCAATGTGAACAAATTCATTGAATTACAGTATAATTCTTATAAGTCAATTTAGTCAATTTTGAAAATGATCTAGTAAAAACAATGTGAATAGTTGACTCAGAGATGTCGTTAAGAAGGAGGGAACACCCAAATGTCTCAGAGGGCTTCCAAAGTCTGTCTCCCTCCCCCTTCCAATATCCAACAGGAAGGGAGAATTATCTTAAAGATGCAGCTGTCAATTTAAATAACAAAAGTAATTTTTCCATACAACAAAGCTGAGAAAGAGGATTCTGCTTTAAGGAGACTCATAATACCAATTCAAATGAATGTGTTGTTTACTTTTCCATTTCAATTTTATAATGTCATGCTTGTGTGGCACTTTAATACATCAAGTTGTTTTTGCTCTGGAAAATAAAAGCTTTTACCTTGTCGTGATTAACATATACTTCAACAAGGAAACCTGAGTCCTTTCCAAAAGCCTTGTCCATGGTGCTGATGTAAAAACTGTTTGCATAGATTATCATATACTTACCAGACAACTTTTTTTATGAAAATGATTTAGTAATTAAATTCAACAGAATAGTCCAATTAAAACCAGTGACTTTCTTGTCCCAGATTCTGAGGTGGGGTGGTTCTGTTTTAGAATTGAATCAGGGATATTCCATGTTTGTAAAATGTAATTTAAAACAAGTCTTGCTTTATTCCATCTTAAAGAGGAGCATATTAGGGGTCCCACATACCATTAACAAATGTTAAAAATAATATACAGTCAAAATTCGATGTAATAATAATCTCCTTCTACTTAAAATTATATTAACATGTGTTTTTACCCCAAATACAATATTTAATATTTTTCTACTTTAGTTTTGTGGTGAGGAATTTTTGATCACAAAAATTGGTAATTGCATCATTTGAGCCTTTCTTGGGATATGTTGGGCTTTATGATTACAAATATTAATTAGTGTATGAGTGGCAATTGACCATCTAGCGGGGACAGCTCAGTTGATAGTTCATAATCTCTGCATTGGCAGTGTTCAGTATCAGACACTGAACTATGAAAAAGGGGGTCTTGGAAGAAGGGTGCAACACTCTTTCCACTAATCTTCTACTTTTTTTAAGTATGGACTTTCTTATCCTATAATGACCTACACATGCCTACAATTAAAACAAAAACATAATACAAACAGTTGCACAAAAAAACATTTGACATCGTAACCGAATACCAAAGATCAGGATTTTGAAGACAGGGAGCATTATGGCAGATGCGTTTGAACCTCTCCTTTGTCTTAGTTTCCTGAATACAAAGTGGGCCTCATTACAAGATGTGCGGAATGCGTTTAACGGCGCCGGGTTGGGTGCCGGCACCATTAAACGCATTCTGCACTATTACGAGGTTCCCTCGTGGGACCCGATGTGGACGTCTGGTTTATCCAGATGTCCATAGCGGGTCCCGCAAGGGAACCAGGGAGCTAACAACGGGCCCTCTTGTAATGGGCCCGTTGTTAGCTTCGTCCCCATTCCCTATTGGGGCTTGAATGGGAATGGGCAAGGTCCGGGTTCCCTGAATGGGGAAATACAGGGCCCTCCATACTCGGAATGGCCCGGCATTTCCCCATTCAGGGAACCCGGACATGGTTTTGGAGGCAGCCATGGCACTGATAGCGCCATGGCTAACTCCAAAGTCGTAATGAGGCCCAGTGTCAACTTGTCAACTGGCCTCAATTAAGCAGGTCCATAGACACTCCTACACCACAACCACTCACTCTGACTGATGCAGTCTAGTGACAAGCACTTTTGCGTGCATTTTACATTTGCATTTGTGAGTTTTGGGACTTCTTCTGCACATGATCAGAATGTAGATACAACAAACATTTTGAAATGTGGATGAAACACAATTCCCAGAATCAGCTGTTGTTGTGTGCAAAGGGTCCCCAGAAAGTCTAGGTGCACACCAACATTTTTAAATATATTTTTCTGAAAGAAAGCGTTTTGAGAATCTATTGAAAACTCATGTAAAAAGCAACCTTATTTTTCAACATTAAAATAGTCATCAATTTTCGTGGACCACTTCAAAAGTTACAAATGTAAATTGACATTTTTCTAGGTAAAAAGGAAATTAGTCTACACTATGGTTTCCATGGTATGATTCCATAATATGTAAGAACATCAGAATGTTGCCAATCAAATACTTTAATTGCAGTAGTTGAATAAAAGATGCCAAAAGATGAAAAAGGAACGTGCACAGTGTGGTGTATGGGATTACTGTGGTAATGGTGACCAGGATCCTGTGGAAAACAAGAGAATTCCAACTCTATACATTTATTTGAAAACAATGTATTTTAAAAGAAGGAATGAATACTCTCCTCCAATACGTTCCTTGCTTACGCTGAGAGTTTAGAATTAGAAAAAGCTCACAGACCCCAAATGAGTGAGAGACAGCAGAGCTATTCTAGCCTCACAAATGTTTCTGCAACTGACTGTGCAAAAGAAGTATATATTGTTCACGATTACAAACGCTTTAATATTGAGATGATTGGTGTGAAAAAGTAAATGAGCACCAAGCCCATTGTGCATTGAACTATACAAACCTTTTATCACAGACATATTTCTCTAATATAAAGACCTGTAGTTATTCTTATGCTGCCAAACATGTTCTTTAATTGTATGCAAAGCAGGCAAGAACTCCCATTGGTACTATTTGCCCCCTTTCTTCTTTCTCTGTGGGGTATTTCTAAAAAGTAGACTAATGATAACCTTCTACCAGAAAACGATTTATGTTTATTCTAGAATTCGATCACGTGTTTTTCTCAGTAGAAATTAATATTGTAAAACGTTTAAAGAAGTTGACAATGTAAGTAAAACTATATCATTCCCTTTTTTCAATAGCTTCTTTTGCCTAAAATGCACACCATTTTGTCTTTCAAAGGGTCACATTCATATTAAAAGGAATTACCTATTCCTTCGCTGAGAACTCTTGCATTTGTTTAAGTATGCACAAGCACTCATAATTTACAAAAAATAGAAAATACTAAATCCATTTATAAACCATGCAACCTGGTGCCTTACAAGTACTGCCAAAATCCCAGCACTCGCTGCAGAGACTATACATGACCTCCCACCAACCCCATGCAGAAAATGAACCCCCTGTGATATGGTGAGAACTTAAGCAATGATACTGTAGGTCTCCAAATACCAGGCCAGGCCAGTCCCCAACTCAGGGGATGCCTATGACACTGCTTCTGTCCTTCTGTCCATCTACTTTTTACTTATAAACATAAAAACACAGCATCACAGAAACACCCCTTCAAGATATTTGTATTTTTCCCTGGTTACTTTCGGCAACAGCTGGGGTGTCTCTATACTAT
This sequence comes from Ambystoma mexicanum, assembly GCF_040938575.1. Classification (NCBI taxonomy): domain Eukaryota; kingdom Metazoa; phylum Chordata; class Amphibia; order Caudata; family Ambystomatidae; genus Ambystoma; species Ambystoma mexicanum. Next base: position 1,535,505,540 of record NC_090937.1, read on the forward strand.
GCACGCCTGAGAACGCTACCCTCACGGGCAGAGAGACAGAAAGACAGAGAAATAGAGTGATTCAGATCGAGAGAGTGATAAGAAAGAGTGTAGAGTGAGTGCTAGACCATCATATGACATGCCATATAGCTCTATGTTCATGAATGTTGCCTCTTAACATTTTTCAAATGGGTTGTGCAGCTACAACCTTTATTTTCTGTTATTATAATGTTTAGAGAGGTGCACACCAGGTCGTTAATCCCAGGGGGGGACTCTGCTTTAGAGATGTTATCAGGAACAGAAATAATAGTGAATCTTTAAGTGAACGACTTAGCCTTTCATCCTACTGAAGTTGGTAAAATAAGTATATTTGAAGTGAGTGTGCATTCGATTCCATCGAAGACATGCAGACGTGCCTGTGTCTGCTTTTCATTTTTTGGACATTTGCAAAATGTTCATAAACTTTTATATTGATATTTATTTATTTATTTATTTTATTTGAATTTGTATAGCACACAGCGGACCCTGGGGCATTGTGGCGCTGTTACAGAATGCTTGCTTAGTACAGACTTACATAGTTGGAGCAACAATGCAGACAATATAAACAGCAGAGGAGGAGATGCGTGTTCTTTGGGTACAGAGGAACAGCATAAGAGGCCAGTGAGAATGTTGCAGGTTAGCGAAGTGACATGATTAGTTGAACAGCATATTGATTTACTTTTTAGACAGGTGCGATGAATATGCTCTGTGATCATTGCAGCCCTATACCTAGAAATACACCACTGCACCTGTCTTGGGATTTCCTTTGAGGATGTGTTTGCTGTGAGATGAAAGCAAAGTGTTCATTTTGCTTTCTGTTTCTGAGAATCTGCCACCTGCAAGCTGCTAGTCCTGCAAATGGATATCTTGGCTCCTTTGAAAGTTCACTTTCATATTTACAAGAACCTGGATGATCCTGGAAATGCTGTTAATGTAACATGAATCTAACACTGGGCAATGGATAATGTTTTCTAAACTCCGAAATCCCTGAAAAATGTTTTTGAACAAAGTTGTTCATCCAGCCCTACCTGAAATATCTGGTTCCATGTGATAATGGTGACTGGAAAAAGTCAGCAGGTAGGTGACTTTCTTTTTCCTGACCCCTAAAATACTGTCCCCAAGCATTCTAGAAGGGGTATCATACTATTCCATCGTTCTGGGAAGCTGTACCCCTTAGTCACTTGTTTCTATCGTTGCCTTTTCCTCCACTCGGCCAACTGGTGTTTGGAGAGCTTCAATCTCAGCTGCCCCCGTGGGTAATTCATTTTTAAATGAACAGGCTTCTTTGTGATTGGGGAGCGGACCTAATGCAGGAAGCAATTTAATGGCTAGTAAACCCGATACTGTAATCTCTAGTGTGAAAAGCAGCAGAGCCTAATTGCTATTACAGCTGCTCGTCCCCAGATTAGCATTTTATCTCATCCACGGACGGCACTCGGTTTAGTTTAATAATGTAAAATATTATGGAAGCAAGCAACGCTTTCCGGTTTGCCGCAGACTACTAATGTACATGAGCTCAAGCGTGCCCTCAAGAAACAAGCGAGCAACTTAATGTGGAGACATTTCTCATGAGGACTATTCGTCCTAAAACAATCGGATGTACTACACAAGACAATCTTACAGTATGAGTTTGTGGTGCAGGTTTGTGAGATGGGCCTGATTCACTAGTGACACTGCTAAAAAATACAATAATTCTAATTGCTTATTTATAACGCGCTTAACATCCAGAGGTTTCGAAGCGCGATCAAGGGGATCGAACCTGTGTTGCTCCGCGTCGTTTTACTTCCAAGCTGAAAGCAGCGCTGTGTCGTTTTGCCCCCAAGCTGAGCGCATTGCACCTGAGCTATCCTCCCAAGATGAGGATAGCTTAGGGGCAACTTGGAGTTGAATTAAGAGTGAATCGTATCTAGTGCACTTGTATTGAAGTATACCAAGGTACGGGCACACTTTACATTTTCTTTTACAACATTCAGTCATTAAAATATTGGCGTTTATGAATCTGGTGTTGTAATGATTTTACATTTCTTAAATTATATAGGGCCTCATTACGACCCAGGCGGTAAGGGGTTTACGGCGGCGTAAACAGCGCCGACCCTTACCGCCTGATTCCGAGGTCCCTTAGCGCCATGGAGGATTTAACACCTGCTTTTAGCAGGTGTTAAAATCCATGGCGCTAAGGGACCTTGGCCCTCATTACGACCCTGGCGGAAAGTAACTGACCTGACCGCCATAGCGCAAATAGCGTTTCCGCCATTGCACAATGGAGTAAAGTGCGGCTAATTCTGACCCATCGGGCACGAGCATTACGCCATGGCGGAAGTGCAAATTCCGCGATGGCGGAAATGACCCCAAAACGCCCCTCACCGCCGTCGTACGGCGCCCTAGGTGCAATTCCGCCACCCATCATAGCGGTCACCGTAATGAGCGGTAATCGCAAAATACGGTGACCGTAAATATACGGAAACGGAAGTAAAAACATGGGGCCGGAACGGGAAACAGCACGCCGTACACCTATAAAATCAGAATCCCAACACAACCATCAAAAATCCGACCCTGAGACACATCCCAACCCGTTAGCCACCCTAGTTAAAACAATCAAAATGGGAAAAGTTGCTAAAAAAGCGTGCGACCGCAAGCGGCAGGTCCACTTCTCCCATGAGGAACTCACCGTGCTCACAGAGACCCTCCAGGAGAATGCTGCCGTCGTCTTCTCGACGCAAATGACCAGGACGGCACTTGCGAACAAGAAGGCCATATGGGCCCTGGTGGCACAGCGGGTAAGTGCGGTGGGGACCGCACCCCGCAACCCACAGCAATGCAGAAAGCGATGGGACGACTTGCGGATACGCGTACGGAGCATACTATCAGCCAACCGTAACATTGCCACAGCTACCAGGGGAGGATCGGAATCACCCATCAAGTTGACCCCCTGGGAAGAAATCTGTGCCTCCACCATTGGAATGGAGAGTATAGAGGGAGTCGGAGGGATGGAGAAAGGAGTGCAGACATCCGAAGAATCAGGTAGGTGGGCCAAATAAAACAATGCTAAATCCACAATGTCCAATCATGTGAAGTACCATGTGTCCCCATAGTGCAACAGAAACACATGTCCAGGAGAACGTCCACATACATTGGCCTGATAGCGCACTTTAAAAGTCACATTAAATACATAAATAATTAAAAATCCTAAAAACACCCTCTACATGTGCAGCATGCACACCCTAACTGCAGGCTGCAAAACAACTGCATCCTCAATCCACACAAAAATGAAACCACCTCCAAGGCCCTGACCCAAATCACCCTCAGGTACCACCCCAATGCATGTGATACATTGCCATTCCAATTTCCACAGACCCATAAATAACGCTCGCCCTCCTTTACTCCACCACAGGGTCCGATTCAAACGACGAGCTTCAGGACACCCCTACCAGCACACCTGCAAAGAGGGCCAAGACCAACGGCCAAAGACCCTCCACCTCAGCTGCACGGATCAAGACACGGCAGCAGCACAAATCAAGTGGCAGCACACAGGAGGGGACTTCAACAGGCACCCCAGCAGCCAGCATGCCCACAACAGCAGCACCACAGGTCCCCCCAATGGATGCCACAGAAGGCACTGCTTCTGGTGGCAGCAGCACCATAGGTGACACTGCATTCAAGCCAGCATGCTCCGACACAGAAAACGGTGCTGACGATGTAGGACCCATCCATGACCGGTCTCAATCCCCCTGTTTGTTTCATCCCGTACACCATGAGGATACCACGCAGGGGCACCCACAAGACGACGACTGGCCATCCCCCACAAGCCCTGTGGCAAGGCAACATGAGGTGATCAGCCCCTCTGTGACACCACCGCAAATGGGCATGGCCCAGCAGAGGCAACAGTCCCTCGACCAGGTGATCGTGCAACAGCAGCAACTGGCCACGCTCCTCAAGGAGCATGCTGATGAATGTGGGGGTTCTAAGGCAGCCATAGAAACATCTACTGAGACACTTAGGGCACAAATGGAGCGAAGTACAGAGACACAAAGGGTACAAATGGAGAGAAGTACAGAGACACTAAGGGTACAAATGGAGAGAAGCACCGAGAGCCTGAGGGGGGAACTGCATGCGACGTCCAAAGACGTATGTGCTGAACTTGCCGCTGTGCGCCGTGTGCTCACTGAGCTCTCACAAACCCTTAGGGACATCCATGGACGTGAGCAGGCAGAGACATCATCCGTTGCAAGTTCCGTCCAGGGCAGCCCCCAACGTAGATCTGGGAGGAACCTGCGCTCCACAGGCAGGGGTGCCCCTGATACCCAGAGAGGGGGCTTGCAATAGCGTCTGCCCACTGACAATGAGCATCTTTGGACACTGGTGTTCGGGGGGAGGTAGGAGGGTGGAGGGGGGTGTTGGGCTTTCTTGGGTGGCAGGTCGATGGGGTGTGTAATATAATTTCACATATGCTATAAACATTTCATAATCATCCAATGAGATGTGTGGACATTGATCTTTGTGTACGAGGCCTTTATAGGCGTACAGTCCACATTGTGCATGTTCCAGACACACACAGTGCCACAAGTCCCGTGTTCATGTATCAGCCACCAGGCGTGAGTGCTAGAAGCATGAATCTATGATATTCTGACGAATTTCACAGGCCTCCTGTGCCTCGCGGACTCCTTGAGGTGCTGCCACATCCCTACCCTCATCATGACCATCTTCAGGTGCTTGCAGTTCTGCGTCAGGGGGCATGGGCACATTTCTACGTACGCACATGTTGTGTAGCATGACACATGCCATGACCATCTTTGCAACCTTCTCATGGCGGTACAGGAGTGCCCCGCCAGACCTGCTGAGGCAGCGGAAACGAGCCTTCAGTAGGCCGAATGCCTGTTCTATGACTACACGGGTACGTGAGTGGGCATGGTTGTAGTCCTCCTCATGCTGGTTCTGTGGGTTCCGGAGTGGTGTAAGGAGCCATCTCTTCAGTGGATACCCGGCATCACCTGTATGTGGACAATAAAGGATGTTTGTGGAATGACATTGCTACGTACGCATCCCCCCCCTTCCTGCCAGGTCATTGCCGCATCACATACCCCACATTATCATGCATGAAATGAGACTCACCGAGTAGCCAGGATCTGTTCCCTGCGTGTCGCTCCATGTAGCGTGGTATTGTAGAGTTCCTCAAGACCATAGAATCATGGGTTGATCCAGGAAATCGGGCACAACAATGTGTAAAGATCCTGTTGGAGTCACACACCATTTGTACATTAAGAGAATGATATTGTTTCCGGTTGCGGTACTGGACCTCCATGGCTTGTGGGACAACCAATTCCACACGGGTGCAGTCGATGGCACCAATGCAACCCGGTATGCCGGCAAGTGCATGGAATCCCACTTTTGTGTTTGTAATCTCCTGCTCCGAGCGTGGTAAAGAGATGTAGTCGTCTGCGTGCTTCAGGAGGGCATCGAGCACTTGCAATAGTGTCCGTGACAACAGTGGCTGTGAAATGCCATGCAACTGTCCGACTGTGTGCTGGTAGGTGCCTGTGGCCAGGAAGTGGAGTACAGACACCACCTTCAGTAGGGGTGGGATGGCGGTTGGGCTATCTATCATGCTGACAAGGTCAGCGTGTGTCATGTTCACAATGGCGGTTATGGTGTCCCGGTCCAAACGGTAGAGGGTGTGGATCTGCTCAGCAGTGAGGTTGAACGGATGAGCTCGGAGGCGTGGGATTGCGGGCTGCCTGCGTGGTGGTAGTGGCTGTGCTGGTGGGCCTTGCTGGCCCTGCCTTGCCCTCCTCCTCCTCCTGCGTCTCCTCTGTGCGGCCGGTTGTTGTAGTAGTTTGTGTTCGTCTTCTTCTTGAAGTTGGAGTACTTGCAGTGCTATCAGGTCCCCCAGGGCCAACATCGCTAGTCCTGCCGGTAGCATTTTGGAGTGGGTGTGGTTGTGGGAGGGGGTTGGGTGTGCAATTTATGTGTTTTCAGGCTGTATAGCCTCCACCTGTGGTGATTCATTCCACCTGTGCCAGCTGCAATCCCCTTTGGGCGAGCACGTCCCGCACACAACGCTGCAATTTGACGCATGGCATCTTGCTATTACAATCATGTATTTAATCCCGATGGCAGTGAAATATTTTTTTATATGTTCATTCTGCTATGGTCCCATTGTTTCACATACTATCTTTGCAGTCGCGAACAAACTTGTGAAGGGTCAGTGGAATGTAGTACTCGATTAACGGTGGACCTTCATGCAGCACTGTACCGAGGTTCACCGACGGGCGGGGCGTCCCATTTGTGAGTGAAGCCAGTTGCCATTTTCACACACTGCCGCACTACATGGATGAATTTGTGATTTCAAGCGGTCACAGATGCCTTTTCGACGTGATGTTGCAAATGAGGAAATCGAAGGACAGCGCTTTCGGTTTTCAGCTAGCGGCGAGGAGACGCCCACAGGTCTGACTGGAAATATAACGTTCTATTGTTTAATGTCCTTGGGACAGGGGCCATGGCAAGAACGCAATGATTGATATGAATAGTATGGGATGCGCAATAGCGTAGTGGACGATAAGGCAGGACGTTCCCAAATACATGTTACTTCACAACACTAGAATTCCGGGCTGGAGCACAGTGGATTTTGCAGACTGCATTACGCACAGACTCAATGGAAATTTTAAATGTTATGTGAGTAAATAATCAGGCGTTTTTGTACTGGGATGAGGGAATGATGCATGGATGCATGGACAGATGATTTAATTAAGAGTTTGCCATGTACATGGCTTTTTGGAATCTATCCCCTTCCCCTGCGCTATGTGATGCAGAGCTGCCATAGTGGGACCATCGTCTATCTGCCCTTGTTGAACCCTCCCTGTCTCTACGCGCCTTCAAACACTTGTGTCTATGCACGTTACTAATCCCATCTAATGGATTCTGTTTTAACAGACGCATGCACACAAACACTCGTTTGTAATAGTGTTTTCACCTCGATTTATATAGTTATGATTCGCAAGTGATTTTTGGGTGGAAATAATCCTTTTGAATGGGCTAGCATGCATATGGCTGTAGATTTAGTGTGATCATTGAAGTGAGTAATACAAATGAAGTTCTGATGCCCATACTATTCTTTTTCATTTCATTTGGGTGACAGGTATCTCCTCCCCTTTTGCCGCTGCCATCTGTATGCCACTCCTGCAGATGGCTTTTTCTCCCGACACCTGCTGCTTCGAGTTAATCAGTGGAGCACCATTACGATCTTATGGGACGATCGCCAATGGGCCACATGCCCTTACGCAGTACTAGTGGCTAGGAGCAACATATCAACCTTTCAGCTGGACTAGTGCCTACCTAATGGGACGGCCCTGCGGTTCTAGGCGCTTCCATGTTGCCTTTTTGAACGTGAATGTAGCCCCTGTGTACCATGAAGGAACAGGGCGTCACACAAGAAGAAGCTGGTCATTTATTGCGGATGCAGCCCACAGTAATGAAAAATATTTTGGAGTTTATGACCTAATAGCTGTATGGGCTTGGTGAATTTGATGTGCTTTAAATTTTTATTCTGCTATTAACCGTGTAGCGTTATTCTTTGCAAGTAATGTAGCATATTCCTATTTGTGGAGCGATGTATTGTGAGAAGATCTGCATTGGGTTCCGGCTTCTGAGTATAGTTGCGTGGTACTGTACTGGCCGCGTTTGCCTACGAAGCCCAGTAAGGTCAGGGATAGGGGCTGCCATTATGACTGTTTTAATGATGTCATGCTCAGGGGCGGGGGATTAGCTTTTGTGTAACAGATGCCGGTCAGCCAGGTGGATTGGTGGAATGATGTGATTATCAGAAAATGGCTGGTCACAGGTGCCTGTGTTTGCCTGCGTTTCTTGGAGGGAGACTGAGGTCATGTCCATTGGAATAGCTTCTGTATTCGTGCCATCTGTGCCCTGCAGCTCCCATTGGCCCCTCTTGAGATGAGCCTGGCTGCTCAGTCACTCTGCCAACTTGTGTGGTACATGCTTATGCTGATGGTTGGTTTGTTTACTGGCAAGAGTACAGGGCTGGTGCAGTCTCCCTCAGGATACTGCTTTGAATGTTGCCTTACACTGGTGTCAAGCGATGGGGGCCTGTTGTTGTTTTGTCTCATATTTCAGTTCATATTGCTGTACTTGAACCTTCACATGCCTGTGCTGCATCAGTACGGCAATGGTGACATGCCAAATATGGATGGCCACTCACAAGGCACTTGGAGCCCCTACATTCATTTGTTCGTTGGCATGCATGGGTGACTTGTACATTTCACTGGTTGCATTGTGTAACTTCATTGCACCTACGAGGAGTTGTGCAATGTGGGCAGGGAGTGATGTACAGGCACTCAGTAGGGCCATTTACGGTTGGTTCACGATGCCGTAATTCTCACCATGGCGGAATGGTACTTTCCGCCATGCTTGATGGCGTTAAGTAAATGTCCGCTAGGGTCAGAATTCGCGTACCGTTGTGCCATGGTGGTAATTACGGTTTTGCATGGCGCACGTGCTCGTACTTGGTGCAGTTAGCGTTGGCGTTCACTACGGTGTCGCTAATGGCATCGTACTTTACGGTGACGGGTCATAATCGCACCGAGCGGTATTCGATGGCGGTATTACATTTCCGCCATCGTTTTTCGATTTCCGCCAGGGTCGTAATGAGGGCCCTTGTTGTTAATTACGCCACCGTAATTTACGGTGGCGTAATTAACGCCTTCCCCACTCCCATTATGCCCTATGGGGCAAAAATGGGAATGGGGAAGGGTAAATGGGGATTGGGGACTTACCGCCCCGCCAACCTCGGAATGGGGCGGTAAGTCCACCAACCACCATGGCGTAAACGTAGTTTACGCCATGGTGGTAAAGGTACGACCCAGGCGGTAACTTACCGCCTGGGTCGTAATGAGGCCCATAGACGCCAGATTGAAACTTCTGAATAAAAACGGGATTAAAAACAGATGGCATTTAGTACTGTTGAAAAATAGGTCATACTGGATTCACAAAACTCTACTTACCATTGGCAGTTATTGCTGGTCTGACATGGCGTATGCACCCCAGAGCAGTGCAGCTAATCAGACATGCAACAGCCCCACCCGGTAGCCATTACTGGACCTTTACCGCTGATTAAGTGCTATATGAGCAAAGCATTGTGAGTATGCCAATTAGCTCAACATGTATGAAAACCTTTTTCCTCTTACTCTAAAATAGTTCTACACCACAAATTCCTTCTTACAGCGCTCGTCCCAAGCATTTGCATACATTTTCATTCACGTTCACGTCCCTCATATAAAAGATGCACTTAAAATATGCGGGTGTAACTCAAGTGACTTCACAAAGCTTGTTGAACCACTTTGTGTGTGAATATACATTAGATTACACATTATTCTGAGCGCTGCGCTTCGTCGCGCAATCCTGTTCCGTGAGGGGTATTAGGCTTATAGGCCAACACTATCATTTTCCATGCCTATCTACTCAGGGTTGTAGTGACTCCTTCCTTTATGCCCAAGAGACTAGAAATGAAAAGTCATCATACAAAGCAATCAAAGCAATCATCAGCATGTAAACGTGGACTCATCAGCATGACATTTTGAAACATTTCCAGACAGGAAAAGCAGGTCAGGCTTTAAAAAGCAACCCTGCCTGAAATTATTGGAGCAATAATTGGCTTCTGAACAGGATATGGACATTACTTTTCTAAATCTTCTGTCTGAAGCTTTCACAGTTGAAAATATCAGCTTCAGAGAACCTTGCGTGGAACCTGCTGCAAAGGTCAGAAAGGGGAAGATTGGAGGTCATAATCTCACTCTACCAACCAATCAGAGATCAAAGATAGAGACGTCAGAAGATTTTGCAGAGAAAGACACAGAGGCTGCACCTTTTCGACTATGCTGGGAAATCACTGGACCATGCTACTAAGGGAAATCCGCACCCTAAAGGGCTACCTGAAATTCAGGTAAACTCTTCAATGTTTAACAGATCGAAGGTTTAACCTACACCCATCAAGCAGCGAAAATGACACTCCTCAATAGATTGGCGTTCATGCACAGACACAACCAAAAGGAAACAACATACCTGCCCAAGACCTTCTGCATTGACAACAACCCATGAACTCAGGAAGTTAATGTGACTGGAAGACATCATATAAAGGCATTAGAAAAGCCCTAAGTGAACCCGCCCCTGTCTCCCAGAATATCTTAATCTCGACATAGGACATCCTAATGCATCAACCATTAAAGCCAAATACCTCTCACCAAAGTGCAAACAATGGCAAGACCAATCATTTGAAAGCCTTACGTGAACCTAAAGAACAACCCCCAACATTTGACAACCCTCAATGTGTCTACACCTTACTTGCCACACAAATATGCAAACCAGCCACTTGCACACGGTTTTAAGACCCTCTCCCCATGCTTCAAAAATCACCAACATGAACCTGTTACTTCAACTGGCAAACTCAGCCCCTGGCCAACACATGTCCTACACTTCACACCAAGAAAGATTGCAAGCATGCAGAGATGAGCGTACTTCCGATCTGCAAACTCAACACAAACGCACTACAATCCTGCCTTCCCTCTGCTCCCAACTAACCAACCCACCCACACTCTTCCATATCCACCAGAGTGCCTAGAGATCATGAGGATGGTAGCGGTGCACAGTCAAAATCCTAATACCGACACATAAATCTCACAAGTATGCAAGATGCATTACCTTTATCTCTGACCCATCCCATACATCCCTGCATGTCACATAGCAGAAAACCGCGCATTATGAGAATAAAGGGCATTCAAGAACCCCTCTTTCTGGAACTCTTGGAGCTGAAAGGGACCTCAGGACAGAATTATGTATTGCATCTTTGTATCAATCAGGCAAAGTATCCAAATGGCTACTACATGTCTTAAAGGTGTAGGCTTGGATGATTTTGCTGGACAGTCATCACTTTGCTCGGTGAACTCCAACTCTCAGATTCCAGACTTACAGCTATTAGGCGCTAAAGGTTCTAATCTGGAATTTAATGCCAACACAAAGTTAAGTAAGAAAACTAAGAAAAGGGAAGGATCCTCTCTGGCTGAACCAGAATCCAAAGGTCAGAAGGGAAACCTTATGCCATCTGTCAGCGAGGGACTATCAAGATTGCATGGCCGTTATCTACACCTTGATCCTGGACAGTACATGGGAATTAAAGACAGTAAAGGAAGGTCCTAGAGGCTTGGGGGTTCCTGAAACTTTGAAAGTTGGAATTTGGAGGTTGAGTTCAACAAGTGTCCACATTCGTGTTTTCTTACCAAGGATATCTGATCCAGTCAGAGATAAACAAAGGGACTATTCCCAAAGAACAGGCAGGTGACCTAGAACTGCCATGATTGTTTAGCAGATGTCCATTGGTAATTCAAGGCAGCCTTTTAGAATACATTGTCTAGCCTTCACTTGATAGTAGCTGAGAATAGATTCAGGGTGCAAAAAATATGTCCAACTGTTCCTGACAGTTTCATGACAGCTGTGCTTTAGCGGGAAGCCATAGATCCCGGGAGCACCCCATTCCCTGTTAGTCACATTCATCATGACACTAAAGAGAGTCGTTCTAAGTCCTGACCCATGAATAGATTCCCACACTATAATTACTAGTTCAGGGAAATGATCAGTTGACAGGTCATTTGTATTTCAAATCTTTTAATCCTTAGACGATAGAATCCAACAGTGCAAAGCATGCGTCAGCAAGTGCTTCAGATGAAGGCATGATAGAAGTCCATTCTTTCATAAGTGACTTTGATTGCAGTTATATCTTTTCAGATTGACAGAGAGGAAGGACAATTCTAGCTTGCATTGTATCAAATCTTATGGCACTGTACTCCAGATTGAATTTAGTTTTGTTGATGTTCCAATGAAGGGTGCTTGGGGCTTTGCTCACTTCTACAGAATATGCCAGTGATTGATATTCACGTATGTGCGGTTTTTGAGGTACACCTGTGGCATATCACCTTTTGGTACAGTAAACCCACCAGTGTCCAATACCTTGGTGATCACTGGCGGAGTTGAGCGAGGAATATCAGGAACTACCATAAAATGGTTCCATGTGATAATGCCCCTGAAAACATGTGGCCTGAAAAAAAAATGGCAGTGGTTTGCAGGGACATTATCGCATTAAACATGCGGGGGACACCCCAGAAACCCACAAAGCTATTTTTTCAAGGGGAGCGGGGGCTAAATATAATGTCACCACAGCCTTTTATCGGTGACCATATGTATGTCGACCATATGTATGGGGATAATTTTACCGGATACCCATAAAATTATATTGAGCATATACTGATGCAAATCGAAGGAATTATGAAAGGACTAATGATTGAAATATGTAAGCAAGCTTTGCTTAACTCTACTGAGATCACAAACCTTTGTAAGGCATTGCTAAAAAAATGATATCCTGAATTTCATGCAGTGAACACACCTGTTCACTTATTTGGGGTCCAGCAACGGACAGACACCCTTGGGGAGTCTCATGACCAGAGACATAACAGAATATGAACTCAATCCCATTTCTTGAGAGGTTACTGAGACTGTGGCCCATTTACAAAATAAACCTTAAATTCCCCAAAGAAGAATCTTATTCAGTTTCAGTGTATCACAAGCTGTGATCTACTCCCTCAAAGGTCCCCTTGACAGTGTACAGAAGCTGCTTGTACAAGAGGCAGGAGATTTGCTCAATGTAGCAAGTTAGATGGGAAAAAGTTATATTTGCACTATTCTCTAACAGTTCTGATGGTTAGATTCATGAGCATATTTTGGAGCAGTCAAAAAATAGTCATAGGCGCCCCTCTGCGAGAACGAACATGGCTAAATGAGCTGTTCTTCGGGAAGGTACCCGCTCGAGAGTCTGCAGCCACACTTTAGCTCACTGCACCTTTCACACGTGTTTGGGGTTGCTGTTGGTACTCTTGTTCAATGGGAGATTGCCATAGCATGTCTGTGCTGGACTGCTCAAGTGGGGAGGACAAAGACTGATACGGAAATGGATATTCCTCCTTTGTGAATGGAACAGCGAGCTAAAACATGTGGCTGAGGACACCGAGTGGGTATAGCCCCACAGAACAGGTTATCATGCTGTGTTCCTTCTTGCAGAATGGCTGCTGACCTCTTTTTGTATGTAAAAGGAGCTTGGGGTTGTTCACCCTAAGTTTCCTAGGGTCATCCAGACGTGGACTCTTTGCTCACCGTGCTCGGAGAGTCACAACTCCACCTCACTGATGAGGCCCAACAAGGCTGAAACACGTCTCTCGGGTTGCTGTTGGTACTCTTGTTCAGAAGAGAATTGCCATATCATTTAGGTGCCAAACTGCTCAAGAGGGTAGGACAGAGACTAATATGCAAATGGTTATTGCTCCTTTGTGAAAGGTACAGCGATCTAAAAAAACATGCAGATGCAGACTCTAAGTGGGTACATTCCCCAGAACAGGTTATCATGCCATTTCTTTGCATCGGAAGCGGCCTCTGTGCAGAGTTTGGTAGTCACGTGAGGTGCGGCTTGATGCAAAGTCCTTTTCTCTGAATTGTTGGACCAGGACGCGGATGCGGGCTGAGTAACGCTCGAGGCTATGGGTTTGTGGGGGTTGTGGGGGCTGAGGGAGCGCGTGAGTCAAGCCACCAGCCGCCAGTGCCATCAGCCAGTGAAGTTGCCAGCTGATCCCGACACAGACCGAGTGAAAAGCGGGAACCGTGTGTGGCGAGTTTCAGAGCAGAGCTGTGAGCAGCTGAGACCCAGCTGAGACCCATGCTGTGAGGTAAAGTGGTTGTCCGGCCGACTCTCTCTGCTAAGGGCCATACGGGCTATTCTGCGGCCCGACTTGCAGAAGGAGTGGCTTGGAGTGGCTTGGAGAAGTGACGGCCGCTAAAGTGCCTTAGAGTGGCTACCCTGCCGTCTCCTGATGTATGAGTCGGGCTAGCTGTGGCTAAGTTGAGCGAGGCAGCCCTACTGAAGTTGAGTGGGCATTGGAAGTAAGCCATCAACTGTGGGCCTCCAAGGGTTTCGGGGTAGGCGACGGCAGGTGGGCTGTGTTGTAGGCAAGGTGCCATCAGCGAACCTGGTTGTCAAACTGTTGTGGGAGCATTGGACGAGATATCTGTGCACTCTCGCTATGTGTACAGGGGGTGTCTCTGTGGCATCTGAAGAGGATGTCAGCTCCCCTGTAACTACCCTTTTTTTGATATAGAAGGGTCTGTGACAGGGGTGGCTAGCCTGCTAGCAATATATTTGGGCTTACTGAGCGCATTTGTAGTTATTTCCGCGCATGCCTTTGCCTCTCTTTAAGCATTAAAACATAGTTTGACGTTGAATCCTGACGGTTGGGGGCAGCATCTGCTCCTGAATTAAAATATTGATTTTTCTGGAGACTGCAGGGATTTGTTCCCTTTGATCCTGAAATCTGTTTAATCTATATCTGTTGTCCTGAAAACAGCGTACATAGCCCTGAGTGGATGGCACCTTCTAAAAAACCCTCCCTTTCCAAATACAACCTAAGGCAAAAGAAACAGGAGGCAGCCTTGGGACCTATAATGGAAGAAACTAAAAGTAAGAGGAATAAAGTCAAGAAGGGAATTCCTGTAGATCAGGGAAAAATTACGGGTTTTTTCCCTTTAAATGTGCCAGTGGAAATTAGTTCCACAGCCTTGGAGATACCTATGGAACCAGTGACTAACATCTCTAATTTGGGCAGCTCGCTAAATTTTGAAGACATTGACAACGATTCTTTATTGGATCTGTGTCTGAATATCCAGAGAGGCATGACTCCTCAGAAAGGAATCTCTCAATGCTGGAGAGCCAAGCTAAAGAACATGGTAAACTGTCTCACCAAGCTGGGTCATTTGTGAGATTATCAGCCTCACCTAATCTAATTATGGACACCTCATTGGCCACTGATACAGAGAAAACCAACAGTAATTTTCCGGTAGTGCCAGAAATTGCGGAATTACAGGCATCTGTGGCATCTTTACAATTTGCATTAAAAATACTGCTGCAGATGTCTGGGAGAATATTGGCAAACACAGACGCATTGATCAGTGACCATGCACATAGACAGAATCTGGCAGAGGAGGTGGAAGGTAACTTATCTGAAGCTATCTCAATAGCAAATGAGATACATGAGCAACAAACTCCAGTTCCAATTATAGCTACATCCGAACATCCAGAGATACTGCCGTCACGTAAGCAGCGTAAGCAACACAAGATGGCTAAGCAAGTATCCTGCGGGGCCAGAGCCAGTAGCCATGGGTCCTCACCATCGGTGATGGGGAAGCCCACACACCGTTCCAAAAAAGCAAAAAAAAAGAGCTGCTCGGGCAAAGAAACGGAAAGATCTAGGTAATGGCCGACTAACAAGCTGGTTGATCGCTGAGGATGCAGATGCCCCGGACGGGGATGACAAACTTGAAAATTTAACGATTGAGTCTTTACGTGAGGATGACATCATTTTAGTGAATGTCCCGAAAAACAGCAAGCAACCATAGTAGTCCACACAGCTCTGTATTCTCTATATCAGATCCTATAAAAGAAAACGATGCTGTCTGGGGTAACCATCCCTGTATTATCAAAAATGTATATCAATCTGATAAATGCGCTTGGCTCTCTCACTCCGAATTTCTGAAGAGACTGTTTTCTGTCCCTCAATTAAGAGTTTTGCAATCTGAGGACTTCCAATTTTCAGAGCCCCTGTCAGGTTCATATCCCAAGGTGTCAGCCTTGCACTGCAAATGTATATCCACTGCCCAACTATTAAAGACCTTTAAAAAAGAACTGACAATGGTGGATATTGAGATTGAGGCTGAACTGATGTATAACGAGCCAGGTGGTCCTGAACCGGAAATTGTGACAGATAGCTCGGCCGTTGCTTGCCTTAACTTGCCAACTGGAAAGAAGGTGCACATGACAGAGGTACAGTCTGTACTGAAATGGCTGACAGAGGCTTTGCCCAAGGTCTCAGCTAGCCATTGAAAATTATTGTTGGCTTCATGGAACTGCAGGGGCTTTGCCCATCTCCTAAATGGAGATGGGCCGATTGCTCAACTATCTCAGTGCAATTGTATTTGCCTTCAAGAGACTTTGGCGATGAACCCTTTATTCGGCTATAAGGGTCATCAGGTATTAGCTAAAAGAGGAGAAAGAGGACGGCCCTACGGAGGGCTATGGATTGGGGTATCTAACTGGCTTTGGTCAAGGAGGATTGACGTGAATCAAGATGAACAAATGCTAGCAGATGAAATAATACATAAAGATAAGGAGATTTCTGGTAAACCTCTAGTTATTTGTCTGTATAATCCTCCGGGGGCAGTGTTAAGAGAGTCCTTACAGGAAGCATTGCATGAGTTATTGGCCAGCTGGTTAACTATTGAAGGGAATGTGGATATCTGCGTAGTAGGAGATTTTAATACCCATATGCTAGGGGGTGAACAGAGAACGGCCAACCTAAAGCTATATCCTAAATGTGTAATGGAGCATCAGAAAGTAGAGAGCGAAGGATTAGATTGGGTATACTTTTTTCGTAATTGGGATCTTGAGATGCTAAATGGTCGCACCAAAAGTGACCATCCGGGCAGACATACTTGGAGGAATGGATTAGTGGTTAGTACTTTGGATTATATTTTCGTTTCTCCAAGCAAGCTGCTCTTGGTCGAAGACATGATAGTAATCTCAAATAACTGGAGCGATCATGCAATTCTGGCATGTTCATTTGACAACTTAGAAGTTCGTTCCCAATTTTGTACGGTAGTGGATTTAAAAGTTAACCATGCAGGGACCTGTATCCGCTGGTCGGATAGGAATGTGCTACGAGCAGATGAAACCCTCTATAAAAACTGTTACCCCAATATAGAAGAATTTAAAAAGATGTCAATTGATGAAGTAGAGAATTGGATTTACCAGTTCTCGGACAAACATGCTTCAACTTCTGCTGGAGTCATGATCAGTGACCAAGCGAAATACCGTATCTATGACAGATATATCTGAGATGCTAAAAGAATATTGAGGGCTAATTTAAGACGGGCCAAGAAAACTAGCATAACCTGGGAGATATATAATTCAATCTCTAAGAAATTAAATAATAAATATAGGGCAGATATCAAGGCAAAAAGAATCTTTGACAGAAATAGGTCCTGGCAAAGGTTAGTGCACACTATTTGCTCTCGGAAAACTAGTAGCATATGGACACTCCTCAATGAAGCTAGGGGGAATAAGTCTCAGCAGTTGGCTAACCCTATATCTAGTGCAGAGTGGACCAGGTTTCTGGAGAAGCGTAATGTAGAATTTAAATGTGACGAGATGACTGAGATGGGTAAAACACCATTTGATCCCACCATAGACATCTCCCATGATTCCATCTTGTCTACGATCAAATTACTGAAATCCTCCAGAGCACCTGGTCCAAATGGATTGGCCAATATTGTAATAAAGAGTAATCCAGAGTTTTGGTCTGTACTAATGAACATCTTGTTCACAAAAATTTTGAGTACAGGAAAAAATCCAAGCTCTTGGCAATCAGCCATTTTAATACCTATATTTAAAAAGGGAAATAGAATGGACCCTAATAATTATAGATTACTTTCTATGTTAGACATCACAAGCAAAATATTTGCCTCACTTCTATTGGGAAAACTCCAGCAATGGGTTGATCAGGCTAATATACTGTGTAAGTTTCAATGCGGCTTTAGAAAAGGGTATTCCACTACCCACAACCTTTTGGTTGTGGATTATATGCGTAGTAGGGCCCTACAAAGTGGGCAACCTCGCCTCTATGCTCTCTATGTAGATTTTAAAGCTGCATTCGATTCTATCCCTGAGAAAAACTTTGGTTGAAGCTACAAAAACTAGGATGCCCAGAAGATCTGCTGTATTACCTTAGGCTGTTACACCAGAACACTAAGGTGAAATTAAAATTAGATCAGGACGGTCACATGTCGGAGTAAGTACCACAGAATAGAGGGGTTAAAAACGGGATGCGTGACTGCCCCACTTGTATATAATTTATACGTACATGACATCCCTTTGAAAATAGCTACGGCAAAAAATTGCCCTCCCAGTATAGGTAAAACCCAATGCTTGGTTCTTGCATATGCGGACGATTTAGTTATATTCGACCATACTATTAGTGGACTACGACGATCGGCATTAGCCCTCTGGGAATATTCTGCACATAACAGGCTCACTATTAATGCCGAGAAAACACAAGTGATGAGATATACAAGTAAAAGATCTGCACGTGTTTTACTTCGCATTGATAGTGTTGAAATCTCATATGCCCCGGTATGCAAACATCTTGGGATAGAGCTTCAACCCAAAGGTGATTACTCCACATGTAAACGCAACCGGAAAACAAGAGCAGCACATATTACTGCCCTCTTTAAAAGCTTTACAACTAAATAGGGAGGCTTTACCCTATGGGGAACCCGTCATCTTTATATCCAGGTTTTTTCCCCTATGATGGTGTATGGCCTTGAATCTTTGATTAAAATGGATTTGGACTGGTTACAACTTGTGGAGGGAAAATTTTGGAGAAGGATTTTGGGACTTCCGGCATGCATCCCTATGTCCCTGCTAAGACTTGAGCTGGGGCTTATATTGTTAAAAGCGCAGGTATTGAAAAAGAGAGTGGGATTTTATTTAAAAATGGTGAACGGCATGGGAAATGCCTTATTAATGTCATTTTCTCTGAAAAGTAATAAAGAGGGTTCCATTAGCGAATTTAAAAATCAAATGGAACAGCTACTTAAGGACATCTGCTGGAGACATTGAGAAGGGCTATATACTGAAGCCATGCAATCTCTTATGGGGAGACATGTAGAGCTTTGGGACTGGCTTGAAAATTTTGAACATCTACGTAAGCTAAAAAGATATAGTTTTGTGCAAAATAGGCTATACTTATTTGAGAAACCGCAGAAATATCTGTTGCTATGCCCGTCCCATAGGCTACGGAGATTTATACTTCTACTAAGAATTGAATATCTTCCCATAAAGATGACTACGGGGTGATAGATAAGATACCCAAAGAACAACGCTATTGCTGTCTTTGTAAGAATCAGGAATTTCTCGAGACAGCGAAGCATGTGCTTACGGAATGTTTGGCAATTATAGATGATATAACAACTCATCTGGGAAAGCATTTACATAATTGGGAAACCATAGGGGATATGCTTTTCTGGAATCGTTGTATTAACACCAATAGCATGAGCTTGTTAACTGCACTCTATACTATCTTGTTAAGGGTAGAAGTTAAGCTGGGTATATCTATATAATGACTGCTAGGAGTTGGCTAGGTTCCGCCCCAATATGGAAATTGTGATATTGTTAAGTGAACCATAATGTATGTGATAATGTCTAAGACTATGGGGTAAGAATGATTAGTATGTTTGGTTTAAATTGCTGATGATGAATTTAAGAGACAGTGAATGATTCATAATTTTGTATTGTTTGAATTTAGATTTTTAGTGTATATATTGTATTGTAATTTTATCTACTGTACGGTTTTATCGACAAGATTAATATGTGTAAAGTTTATTATTTAAACTATGTCACATTAAAGTTATTATTATTACTTTTCTTGTAGAATGGTTCCTGACCTCTTTTTGTATGTGAAGGACATTGGAGTTGGTCACCCTAGGTTTTCTAGGGTCATCCAGATGTTGATTCCTTGCTCACTGTGCTCAGAGAGGCACAACTCTACTTACTGATGAGACCCAACAAGGCTGAAACACGTGCTTGTGATTGCTGTTAGTACTCTTGTTCAGAAGAGAATTGCCATATCATTTTGGTGCTGAACTGTTCAAGAGGGCGGGTCAAATACTGATATGCAAATGGTGATTCCTCCTTTGTGAAAGGTACAGGCAGCTAAAACATATGACTGTTGACTACGAGTGCGTACGTTCCCACAGAACAGGTTATCATGCGGTGTTCCTTCTTGCAGAGGGGAGCCATGACCTCTTTTTATATTTTGGAGGAGGGCTGGCTTTCACAGCAAAACCACCTGGACAGAGACAGCTTTTGAGGACTAATACGATTCTGAGATTAGTAGAATGCAGTGTCCTTCCTGGGACATACTTCTTGAATTTCTGAAACAGAAAGGAAGGGACATTTGAGTAATAGGCACGTTGAACAAGTAAGTATCAATCTAAAGGTAGGCAAACTGTGAAAACTGTTCAATCGCAGGGGAGAGTAAAACTAGACAGGTAAGAATGGTACAAGCCAGAGCTTGCTGTTCTTTCTGAGGTTTTTGAATATGAAATAAGCCATGAGTAGCCAGGTGGAACTACACAGATAAATCTAGGTGATCTGAAGGGATTGGCTAATTAGACATGATGACTATGGGACTCAAATCTAATAATGCCTTTAGTTGCAAAGATAGAGACATTTGACAGTGAACGGTAACACCTAAATCGGACACCTTAGCAGAGGCTAAGGGATGTGGTCCCACGCAGGGGTGCCATAAAGGTAGATTCCACATGGAAGGATTTCTGGTTTTGAATCAATACTTTCAAGCCTATGCTACTATTTTTGTTGTTGACAAAAAGTTCAAACTTCACTATGCCAATATATGTGTCTTTGCTTTTGTCTATACACGAAATTGTTGTGGTTGTGGTGCAATCATTTTAACTTAAGGAAAGAGCACACTTAAAGGGTCAAAACTAGGGATTGAGTTCAAAGCATTAGTTCCTTCATGAAGCAGAACACCCTGAGCTGAAAGCAATCACATTTTGATCTTTTGAGTGTAAAGGCCCATGACTACTTTACGAGCAAGTGCAACTAGGGCTCTCTGAGGCAGCAACAGGGATACAAAGGAAATGATCAGGAGTAGGAGTTACAACCCCTTGCACCGCCTCATTGATACCCTAAAACACTGGTATGTTTCCATAGATGGCATCCATGAGCTTTTCTGATGCTTTTCCCAGATATACTTTTTAATTGGGTTGGGGACTTGGCACAGTCAGGAGGTATAGGGAACCCTCTCACTCTTGAGCAGGAGGCCTACCAGAGTGTTTGCCAGAGGCAATACTGCTGTGGAAGCTCTGTGAAGGAGTTGGTAGGACCCCTGTTTCTGCCCAACTATCGTTTGTGCCTGCATTCTGTTTGGAAGGACCACTGGCAATCAGCCAATAGCTGCCTTATCCTTTGCTGGCCACTGTTTTCTCACCAGAAGTCCCTGCAGTAAAGGAAGAAACATCCAACACTTAAACAAAAGGTGCAGCATCAGAATTCAAGCCAGTAGAACATTGCTCGCTGCCTATCCTCCATTACAAACAACTATGAACTCTAATACAGATAATTGCTGTGCTGCGTCACCATCACGAAGCACTGGCTGGCCCACATTTGAAATGCAAGTGCGCTATAAGGGATACT
This sequence comes from Ambystoma mexicanum, assembly GCF_040938575.1. Taxonomy (NCBI): domain Eukaryota; kingdom Metazoa; phylum Chordata; class Amphibia; order Caudata; family Ambystomatidae; genus Ambystoma; species Ambystoma mexicanum. The sequence continues at coordinate 1,535,526,925 of NC_090937.1, forward strand.
TTAGGGCTTCAAAACTGTGTAACCTAGACCATGGGGGAAATCACATCGGTGTAACTTAGACCCTGGGGGAAATCACGAGATCCAATGGAAAGAGTAGCAGGCGGACAAACATACCAAACTCAGTACAAAAAGGGACAAGCTGAACAGGGAAATGGGGGTGGTTGGTTCAAGGCAAGAGATGGGGCAGTCCAAAAGACAAGGCAAATGAAGGACGGTCAGGCAGAGTGTGGGGGAGACACAGAGAGTGTGTTAAAGGTTTGAGAGTGTGTGTATGGAGATTGGAGTGAATGAAGGATAGTGAAGAGTAGAAGAATACATACGTGAGAGTGAGAACTGTGGATGGGAGAGTGAAAGAGGTGACTGTATGTGGGAAGACTGGAAGGGAGGAGAGAGGAGAGTGGAGGTGATTAAAGAGTAGAGTGGGGAAGGGAGTGAACAGTAGAGGAGGAGAAATAGAAGAGTGAAGAGGGGAGTGGAGAGCAATGGAGACTAGAGGGCAGAGAAAAGAGGGGAGCAGAACGTAGAGTGGAGAGCAAAGGAGAGTAGGAGGGATAGACGATTGGGGAGAAAGAGATGGAAAGAAAGTAAAAACATCAGATGGATAAAAGGAGGAGTCAAGAGAGAGGGAGAGATGGGCAGGGAGTGGGAGAAGGACCGATTATGATAGCAGAAGGAGGAAGGGAGAAGGGGAGAACATCAGAGACAGGAACAAGAGGGTAGGGCAGGGGGAGACAAAGTGAAACAGCAGTTGAAAGGCAACACACTTCATTGTGAGACCCGATATCATTGGGGAATTACACCAGGCAACCCCTAGAAAATACCAGAGGAAGTAAGATAGAGAAAGCTGAGTCCCTCTAGGCTATCAACTCAATTAGTATTTAGACAGTAGAATGTACCTGTCTCTAGTAACAACCTAGGGGATAGGAAGCCTGTGTAAGGGAGGTGGGACGCCAATTGAAAATGAGAGCGAGAGAGACAGCTTACAGTCATACTTCCCTCATCAACCACAAAATGCCAGCATCATTTGAGAAATGGGAAATAGAAGCCCGTGAAACATGCCTTGCGTATTGGTATTCTTAAGGTCATCTGTGACAACTTCTGCAATGTGGCCTATTTGTCACACTTAGGAATCGACCACTCCGATGGCCAATCAGAGGCTTTCTTGCTGGTTACCTCATATTTTCAGGCCTGGAGTGCAGGCTGTAATGTGACTCCTTTCTCATTTTGTATTCTTGCAGAGGCTGCATAGGAACAGGGTTGGGTCCTTTAAAAGTCCTGTTTTTTCTGGAAAATCACATAGGCTGGGTCGAGATCGATCGGCCTTTTGATGACCCATGGTGGTTTGAATGGCTTGTAATGTGGGCTGTGAAGCTGACAAAGTGGATGCTGAAGGGAAGGTGGCAAAGAGTAACAGAACTGTTTCAATATTAGGGTGCCCTCATGTTCCTCGAGTGGGAGGCCTTCTATTCACTTTGCATGGGCAATTTGTGTTGGTAGGATAGTCAGTTTTTATTTTCACTGGCTGCAGTCATGTATCTCTAATTGTATGTTGGTGGTACCTTGTGTCCTGTCCCCCATGTTCACACATCGCCTTTCTTAGTCACCGACAGTAGTTAGACCTTCCAGTATTAAAATACGGTATGCTGTCTGCCTATTTCCAGTAAGGAGAGAGCAATTAATTCACTGCAGAGTTCTTGCACTCATTTGGCTGTGTCTGTGATTCTTTCAAAATTGTGGCTCTGAACTCAAGGTGAACTTCCAGCCATTGTTACTATTTGGTTTTGAGGCATGTGTGACTTGGCTCAAATTGATTATTCTACATTCAAAATTAGTGCAGAGAGCCATGAAATCTTCATGCACAGAATATGTCTGTAACACCACCTTCAGTTACTAGGATAGAAGCTCATGTGGGATGTGGCCTTATGTCATTGCAGAATTCGTGCAGTAGACCTCTTGGTCACCTTCTGTCTGGCAAAAGGTTACCTGGTACTTGGACTTCTCAGAAAGTTAGTTTTCTCAACATGCAAAGCTCCTTCTTGAGCAGTGCCTGAGAGAAAAAACACTTGTATTTCCACCTCTTTGGTTTCCTGCATCTCCATGCTCTTGACAGCCTTGTCGTTGATACGTCAGTAAAGTTGGTTTTGGTGTTTTAGGACAAGAAGTTCTTCTGGTTTCCCATCTTGTCAGGCAGACTTGCAGGGGTGGAGAAAAAGGTTTTGGAATGAAAACAACTGACAAAACCAGGACCTTTTGAAGGATTCTTGATTGATATGGCCCAGTATTTGTGCCTTGCTGCCATTTTCAGGGAACATGTCTTCTCTCTCCAATAAAGAAGTAACCAATCTTGAAGGCTTACTGGGTCTGTGAACATGGACAAGAAAGGATTAGTAGTTGACCAGCTCTGTCCTCGAAGCACTGACACTTTTCTTACTGGGTTTCTGAAGTCAAAGGTAGGACTGCTAAGCAACTTAACCAGTTCTGAACCACCCAGGATAGAGCATGGGATCGTAGATAGGTCAAGGTCTGTGATCCCACTTCTTACACCATATGTCACTGGCTGTGGGGTCAACAGATATTTCAGAGCCAACTTTTAATGTTCAATGGTGTTTATTAAATAATAAAAAATTGAATGTTTTGACATCTCTAATGGTTCTTGGCAATAATTCAATAGAACAAGAAATGTACTTTTCTGTAGGCCAATGGTCCAACGTACACCCCTCTCTCCATTAGATTCTGCCTTTCTAGCAGGAAGTAAAACATCACTTACAGTCCTTAGGGTTTTAATGAGCACACAATGCATTCTTGTGAGTTGTTGCTGTTTGCTTTTGTTTTGTAGTTGATGTCAAGAAAGCACACCTTAGATCTAAGAAATACTAACATAACCTTCTGGTTGTGCAAAGTCATTAGGACGGGATGGCTTTCTGATGCTTTGAGATGTTTTTAGGATTGCAGTGGGCCCAGGGGTTATTTGTCTGATACTCCCTGCAGGTTGGTGTAGACAACTTCTCTTTTCACACTTCTGGCAACTTAGGTGTTTTGATAGGGTATCAGATCCTTTCCAATTCACTATCAGCTTTCCTTTCTCTTTAGGAATCCTCATACTTCCTTCTCTGTTTTTAACAGGCCTTTGTTGTTAGAATGTTCCTCGTCTTTCTCCCCCTAAAATGGGATTCCACATGCTCTTCCTCCTCATTGGCTATCTCTTTTTTTCACTGCTATTTCCCTAGTCCCATGTCACTGGTCTCTTGTCCTCCACCTCCCCATGTCACCTCCAGTATTTCTCTTAACTCAATAGCACCTCTAATCCCAATTTTTTCTCTTTCCTCTTTGTCCTGATTACTCCGTTTGACTCTTATCTTCCCCACTCCCCCCCTTTTGCCACCTCTTTGCAATTTTGTCTCTCCTCCATGACTCTGCTCAATCGCCTTTCCAATTCCTTACGTCTAAGTTTACCATAGCACCGCCATTTCTCCTCCATACTTCTCACTTTCTACGTATTCATCAGGCATTGGTATAATTGTTTTACAAGGAATGGAGGAGAGTGGTAGCAGTGTGGTACGGGGCTTTTAAGGAATCACTTACTTTGTTGCTTAATAGACATGCTATATTCCAAAGGATACTCTCAATAGAAAACAGCTAAAAAGAGTTAATGTGTACCAACACAATATTGTCAATATCTGGCACATTTAATGCATTGCAGAGTATTGTCATTCATGCCAATTACTGTTTAAATGCAAACATTTAGATTAAGTTGTACTCAGTGAAAATGTCTTCTGAGCTATCATGGGATTCATTCAAATTTACAGTTACACCTGTGATTATTTGTACAATCAGCATGGATTTCTAACTATTTGGCTCAAAGTCCAGAGTCACATATGACCTTTACAGTTTCAATTTGTACTTGCACAAAACCTAAAACATTTAGATATTCCAGCAACTTTAATGCTAAGCTATTGGTTACAATGATATGATCAAAGTCAATTTGCTAGATATTAAATTGTTAGGAAAGATTTCATATTTGAATGTAATTTTCCCTCCATGTGTCAACCCCAAAACATTTTGCTGCTGTTTTACACCCTGAACTAAACTTTGCCAGAGAAGCACAGCCCTCAGCTGCACTTCTCTGGGCTTTCACTCACTTTTTATGGGGAAACTGACATGCCCTTAAGACAGTCAGTACTGGGAGACTTTGTTTCCCTTAGTCCTTTCCTCATGTTGCAACTTTTGTGCAACATGTAACATGTGTGCAATGTAACTTACCTTACAGTACACTTAGGTCTCTAGTCCTTCCAAAGGCCCTAGAAACTCTCGCTGGACTTTTCATGAACTGTGCAGATGTGTCACGGACAGGACTGGTGGCAGCTATCGTTTTCTTATGTTTTTAACCCTTTCTTGCCATGTTAATCGTGCTTACCACGCTTGGCACAAATAGGTGGCCTGGCTCCAAAATGGCCATGCCACGGGGTTCTTTGTCCTGTCCTTTGGCCATCTTGCCCCTTCACCTTCCCCAGGTCGAGTCGACCCGGGTCAGTCGTTATTTGGTCATGCACTTTCCCGCGAAACCCAATGCTTTTGCGGGCTTCTGCATGCCTTTTGTGTGTGCCTCCAGGATGTGGGCTGGGATGTCTGTTCCCAATGCACATCCTGGGTGCCAGAGAGTCTGGAGTGTCCTGAATGCCTGGGACCACTATGGTCCGTGATTGGTCCACGTATGGTGTGTTTGTGAGCATATCTCCCATTGGGTCTCTCCGTTTTGGCACGAAGGGAACTTTGGATAAGAGGAGGCTGAAAACAGCACTACCAGGTTGATCTCCTGAGTTCACACGAACAAAGGATAAGGAGCCAAGTATCCTGCAGCAAGAAGCCGAGTCAAGGAACCACTGGTAACCAGCTGGAAGGGTTGGCACCCTGAGCCCGCTGTTGTCCTGTGGGACCCCTCTACATCTGATCATCCTAGAGCTCTGCGAAGATGCTTCGACCCATTGGAATAGTGGGATCATCTATTCTCGGCACCTTCACCAACCCCTGCAGGTAAGCCTCTTCGGAAGTGTCCCTGGGCCAACCGGTGGGCTGACCAGCTTACATGGGACGTTTGGTCAGTTACCGCTGCAATTTCACGGAGGCCCTCGAAACTTGGTATACTGCCTGCTCTTTGTCCACTGCACCCTCACACCGAATTTTGTACACTTGGCTTTCCCAGGTCTGAAGTGAGACGAGTGCACCCGAACCGGAGTAAACGCGGTTACTGTGATGCCCTGCTATGGCAACGACCTGTGCAAGTTCACTGCATTTGTGACCCCCTTGACCCTGAAGCCTGCTGCATCGGAACTGGCCCGATTCCTCCACCCGAGGGGATAGAAATCGCCACTGTCCCGTTTGGGAATCCTCGCTGTATCTCGGAAACTACACGGTGTTGAGGCGTCCTGATTGTCGCGTCGAACCTGCCAGCGAAGTGGCCTGTACTGGCGAAGTTTGGGTCTGCCTGCATCGTGGACCGCTGAGTAGTCCTTAACCCAACTGGTGGCACAGAGCACAGCAACCCATCTTTACGCCCAGAGTGGCCCCTGAGGGCCCCTTTCCCTTCCTCAGCCATTGCAAAATAGCGACTTCATTCTGCACTCTCAAACTGCCTCTGCCCTCAAGTGGAGGTCCTGCTCGAATAGTGGGAACTTGTTCTTCATCACCTTATCCACCTTCCTGAGCTGCTAGAGGCCCTTGAAGAGACCCGATTTTGTCCATTGGCACCAGTGCGTGCAAGTACTATTGAGCATAAGGCTCCGCTCTTCGTAGGGCTTGGACTGCCTCTTAATTAGGTGCATTCTTGATGTTGAACTGGGTCTAAAGATTACATGCACTGCCTGTTTTCCTCCCCATCTAGGTGGTCTACATATTTCGTGCTTCTTACTCCTTAGAGCCCATCGGTCTTGTATATATATTGTATTGATATTGATGTTTTCGTTTACTCTAGTGTTACTGTGATTCTTTACTATGGTCTATGTTACAAAGGCCTTGTAATAAATGTGTCTATATTTTTTAATATAACACCTGCCTGGAGTAATTTCCTTGTTTTGTGTGCTCATTGAGGTCTTTCAGTCACCCTCACCCCTCTTGAGACATAGTCTTGACCGCCTGCCATAGCAACCTTGATTGGTCTGGCTTGTCCAGAGGTTACCCTGTTCCAAGAAACTATGTTGGCCTTCTGAACCTCTGCCTCTCCAGGTCAGAGTTCAGAAATCCTTCTTAACATAAATGGGAAGTGATTACAAGATGTAGGGATATTAGCAGAAGTGAGTGCACGTTGAGTGCATAGAGCAATTTTATTGTACAAACATCATAGGAGCAGTTAGATGATGCTGAGGAGTGAAACTAACCCAAGTCTCGCGGAACAACATAAGTTGAAACGTTATGTACAATTTTGCAACTGTTAAAATACTCCCATATATTTTATTACAATCCATCCCCCACATGTGATTGGACAAAAACCTCTTCAAAGAAATTCCATCTTTCCCCAATTCCTACATTCTCATTGATAGCCTTATCTTAACTACCATCTTCAGATTGTATTCATGGCACAGCACTTCTTGGGATTCGTTTGTGGTAAGACATGACATCATCAAACAGTTAATCATGTGTGTGCAAACATAATTCCTTACCAGTTAAAACTGGCCTGAGCTCTTTAACCTTAATTGTGGTTGTTCATGGTTCGCATAGATCTTTCAAGTGATATGAAGAAGGATGAGTAGACATGTTCTAGTTTATCTAGTGATAGCCATCTCATCTGCTCTTGCTCGCTGGCTCCATTGGAACATTCTATTCTAAATAACTGCCCAGTCTTCACACACATCACATTTTAAGAATATAATTGAAATCCTGGGTTTCGATTACTTTATCCCCGATCATTGCTTCACCCCACGTTTATTGTTGGTCAAAACAAATAGCTGAAAAACCCTGTGTCAAGCTCCCATGCATTCAAGAGATTACATCTGCTTTCTGCGATACTATCAGACCATTAAAATCATGGCCGGCTCCTTTAACTGAGCTGACCATCGCTAAGGTCATAGTTACCTATTTACCCATTATCTGGCCTCTGAAACTCTGCAGAATCAATTACTCAAAGTCAAACTCTGACTGCCATGTTTTAATCTGTTCATAAAAAGTCCACTACATGTAGATTCATAAATCCCCTTTGTATTTTATCTCAGTATGCATGCATGTTTAATAAACACTATCTTTCATTTGCAGTGCGTTCTTCAGGACAGGCCCCTTCTTTGTACGTGCATTGAAACCCTTAGTCCTCGGTCCCTCAGTTGCCATGTACTTCGGAGCACACCATGTGTGAATCATATTCATGTTACTTTTAGTGGTTTTAACATTGTATTTTTCTACACTTGTGCACTAATGTTATGTATCAATTCAAAACAAAAAGTAACACTAAAGTAGCATATCCCATCCATAATTAGTTACACTGGATACATATGAAATTCTAACATCGCGCCAAGTTTGCTGCACGACCAGTAACAAATATGGCACGCGCAGCAAAAAAGAAACTTGATTGTGTGGGCCTTTCTGACCACCCCAACAAATGGCTCCCATCCATATACTGAAGACTACACGCTCTTAAAGTAAACAGGAGCTTCCTCCTAGTCGACGCTGTTCATATAATTTTGAGAAAAGCGCATGCCTTGAGGCATTCTTCTTGGGAATCGAATTTCAGAACATTGCATAGCAAGGATCCTGCTAGATAGCTACTTAAATGCACCTCGCCCTTGGGGAGTAGACTAATAGCATGGCATTCTCTACAAACAATTCGTAACAATGCAAATTAGAAAGCAATGTGCAATTTATTATTAAGTCGCTGGGGAATTTTAACAGCAGGACTAATTAATTTAAAGCTATGTTTTAAACATATCGCTTGATAAATCACTGCTGGGACTAATTCTGAAGATTGCATCGCGGTTTTATTTTTTATGTTTAACTAAGCATGTCTTTGAATCTGAATGTGGGGGGCCTAATTCCAAATGTTGGTAAAGGCAAGTCTTTAAATAAACATTTCCTTGCTGGTTTCTGGAATAACAATGTTATTTTGAATGTCAGAAACATTCTATTGTTCTGGGATACACCGTGAAATGACGGTATAGCTTTCTTTACATTAAATCTCCTTTTCAACTCGCAAAAAAGTGATAATCAGCAACATCACAGCTTTACACTGGCCCAGTAATCCTTTTGTGGTGGAGCCCATCTTGCATTTTTTTTTCTTTTCTTGTTTAAAAAATACTTTGCTCACTGAATATGGAGCTTATAGTGAGGAACGTGCATAACACGTCTTTCTAAATGTTGAGCATGAAGCAGTAATGAGAGGGAAACACATTCTGCTGCCATTTTGAAAAACGCCATTCACACACTATGTTAAATGATGTATTGTGTAAATGGGCCCAGACTGTGCACATCTTCACTGATATATTTGATCACTCTCAGAAATATTTTGTAAATATTTTAAAGATACTGTAAAGAATGATTGACTTTATTAAAGGAATATAACCCGACGTGGGAGGGCATTACCAGTCAGAGTTAAGTTGTTGCTGGTTCTCCACTAAAACAGACTGCAAAACAAAATGGTCACTCTAGACGAAGGCAGAACAGTACTACATGTAGTTTTTTCACACTTTCCATGACTGCCATTAGCGCGGTGGGGAAGCGCTGGACTAGCTGGTCTTCCTGGTGCCGGCAAGGGGCACGGCAGACAGAGGTAAGTGGGCAGGGGTTGGGGTGGGGTGAGTGGTTGGGGAGTGGGATTTTGGGTGGTGCATAGGGGAAACCAAATTGGCCACCCTGGACGAAGGGAGAAGGGAACTACACCTAGTCCATTCTCCCTTCCCATGGCTGCCATTGCCGCAGTGGGGGAGCACTGGAATAGAAAGTGTTCCTGTGCCGGCGAGGGTCATGGAAGACAAAAGTAAGTGGGTCAAGGGTTGGAGTGTGGTGAGTTGTCGGGAGTGAGATTTTGGGCCCTGTTTTGGGGAGTTGCATGGGAGAGCTTACTTGCTGCATGGCAGGAATTATGGTGGCTTCCTGTTTGAGAGGAGTCAAGGAATGCATGCAATACCTTGAGTTATAGTCCATATGATAAGCTTCCGGATAGGCAGGGAGGCCCCCTCAACCGCCTGCCGGGTGTGCGAACCATCTAGTGAGAACAAACCTCTTCTATGGAATTTATTCCACTCTGGAGTCTCTACATCCACGTTGTAGCTCACTGACCCTTCACAGAGGAGAAATAACAATTTACATATAATTCTGTCATAGGGAAGAAATATCCATTTGCATATCAGTCCCAGGAAATAGCACTCACTTATCCATCCATTTCTTCAGAACTGCAGCACTTCAGACTCTCCTCCTGCTTGAACTCTGGCCTCCTTTGCAATTTTCTATTACCCCGGCTTTCAAAGTACCCTATCTGAAATTTCCTTATAGAATTGTAATAGGAGCCCGGGGACTATTAACAGCCTCCCCGTCTACATGCAAGAACAGAAGATCCAGCCATAGGACAAAGTTCAACTGTCTTTATTACACGTACAATAGACAAGGTTTGCAGCATGAACAACATGACATTCTCCACGCTCTCTCAGTGTCTAAGCATTTTTCAGCTGGTTTTGTTAGTGCGTGACATCACAAAATGTAGTTAAATCCCAAAAAACCTAACATGGGAAGGTATTGGTTAGTGAGGTGAACTACATATTTTTTCTATAAGGGTTTAGTATATTCATTTGGTAAACAATATCTGGTGGCTCCTCCTGAGACCACCTCCAAAAGTATCAAATGCAAAGTTATAGGTTAGTGAAAGGTGGTTGGCCAATTCAACATAGTGTGAGCTTATCGTGGACGGTGAATGGGGATTGGATAGAATTTGTCCTCTCCTCTTTGGTGCTCTGGACAAGTACCATGACAAGTAAAAAAACTCAAGGTAGTGGGAACGACCCCAAAGGTGCTGCATGTTCCGAATAAATGACCTTCTTCAATCTCCTAGGCCGTCAGATGGAACATTCACCTTTGAACCTGTGATACAGTTGTATCCTCCTGCCTTTAGGTTGTTGGGAACAGCAATCTATATCTGGCTCGAAAGAATAGGCACTGTCTGGCAGGTTAAGGTGACGTGTGTAGAGACCATGAAATGGATTTCTCTTGCTTGTAATTATGAGGATTTTTAGTTTGGGTTCCTTGCAGGTGCCCTGTTCTTCCTGCTTATCTGGAAACATTCCATCTATCTGTGTATTTGGTTATCTGTGCACAGCAGCCACGCTGGAAGCCTCTTCTGACAGCTCCGCCTGAATCAGCCTGACAGCTGTCTCTCTGTTTTGAGTTCTCGAAGCTTTTCCCATTCACTCCAACGTACCTGTGGGGTCCATCTTTATTTGTATGGCTATCCCTGTTAGTTGCGTTAAGCATCAGCAAGCCTTTCATATTCATTCTTATGCACCTTGCGGTTCCCTGCTCAGCAAAAGGTATACGTTTGTCAGTCCTCTTGCTATGTTAGTCATAAGCATAACCTTTGTATCTATCAGCAATAAACTAAAATGTCTGCTTAGCTTCGTGTAGAAATGCATATGTGCTTTGTGTCTAAGGTATCTATGTCATGATGTCAGTTATAACGTCATCAGCTCTCTGCGGCTGAAGTCAGTCGACTTGCTCTATTGATTGCAGGCTCATCTCTTAAGTGACACCATCAGGGTATGGTCTGAATGGCTGTCTGTGTGAATAACATCTCTCACACCTGCCATACAACAACGATGAAGGAGAGGAGGGGGCCTCAAGCAATGTACATTTCTCGTTTTTCTGTCGACGTGCTGAGAGTGGGCTGGGTGCAACGAGGTCTATGTGTATTTGTCCCTCTTCAGGATTCTGGTCTTGAATGACACTCCTGGTACTTATATTATCTGTTTTTCTCCATCTCATGGAACAGCTCCATTTCTGGCCCACACATAATGGGGCTTCCCCCTGGATAATGGTTTAGCACACTTTACGCTACCTTCTTCATCTCACCTTTCAGAAAACGAATAACTTAATTTGGCTTCTGCTTCCACTGACGACGCTCAAAAGCTTCTCCTTCCTGTCATCCCAACACTTTGGTATCTGAAGCACAAATCTTCAGAAACCAACTACACAATTCCTTGTTTGCTTGTCAATTAGAAGTGCACACTTGTTCAGAATGCTCTTGTGTGGCATATAGGTTTCCCTTTTCAGGATAAACAAACAGATGTGCAATTTGTCCATTTGGCTGACTCCTCGCACATAATTTCAAAGCAACTTGACTGCTCGCACGTGTTCTATATAATTTATATTTTTATGCATAAGATATGCCAGGAAAGCTTCCCTTCTTCTAAATAAACAATGATAGGCAATTCAAAACATAATATCTATTTCTACAGTAGTTGTATGTTACACAGAAATGAAGAGGAAAGGACGACTACATCAAGATTGCATCTTACCATTACAGCAATGAATCTGGCCTTTAATGGTGAAGCCGGAAGTGTGCCCACTGAAAGTCACCTCTACTTAACAATAACAGTATCAGGTGTAACGATGACAACCCAGTCTCAAGAACAGCAGCGATGAATAAAAGTGAAGTATCTGGTCACTATAATGAACGAAGGGCAACGAAGTGCCTTTCATCAGTGTACACCTGAACCACTTGCATACAAATTAAAAAAAAAACAATCTGTTCATTCATTGTGTCCATGGGATTCCAATGACTTTAAACAATATACCCAGTATCGTTTTGTCACAGTTCCAGGTCTTGGGTACAAGGTATTGTTTGTAATGCCTGAAAATATAGCTGTGCCACCTCGTGCTCATTGTCAGACTGTTCTTGGTGTATCTCCAACATATTACATTCTTTGGTTATTTGGCAAAGGCAGTGTTCCTGTTTGAAAGTGTCCCACTTCTAGATGATGTAAAGTTGTACTTTTGGTGAGATTGTTGCACACTCAACATTATGACATGAGAATGCACCTTTTGTTTATAGTTTTTTAATGTGTTTGTGGGGCTTATACATTCCCGGTGCCAACACCCCCTCTTCGTCATCCCCATTATCCCTCCAGCGATAGCCTCCCCCAAGGCTGACAAACATGGAACTCCTATCAAGCAAACTAAATGTCCAACAATGTATTACCTCAAGTGCCTGAGCATCTGGGACAAACCCTTTGAAAATTGTCAAGGATCGCCTCCTCTACCACTTCAACCTCTCAATCTAAACTCTGATTTTGACTCTTGTTTTCAGCCATTATGACCACTGCTTTAGAAGCTTGGTCTTCCGCTCGGACCTTTTGAGTTTGTGTTTCGGTTTCTTAAACTGCTCCAAAACCTGAAATGATTTTGGTACAATTGGGTGAACCAGAACCGCAGACGAAGAGAAAAGTACAGATTTCAGAGCACAGCAAAAAGCAACATGGTTGTTTGTAGCATGCATTGTCATTTGGAGCTTATTACAGCACTGGGAAGATCTGATGGAGAAGAACCTTCCTCCAGATTTAACTCTTTGAAACCTAGGAATTTTGTAAAATGGTTGTGTGCAGTAGGACCTCAACTGGCCCATAGAGCTGGGGGTTTCCCAATAGCACTTTAAGATGAGGCTGCAGCACCCGTGAGATGGATGGGGATGCAGATTAATATTCTCGCATCAAATCAATAATGACCACTCAATGGTTTGGCAAAGGGAGTCCATTTAATGACAAGTACAAAAAACAGGGAGTTCATGAATATCAGCTATCGCTCGATCTTCCTTCTCGCTTCAACAACTTCAATGGACTTCATAAAAAACACATTGTTTATACTAAAAACTCGTCCTCACTGATGTGTAACGCTTAAAATTCAGCATGCAATTCTATTGGTTCTAGGAAGGTAACTTTAATATAGGTGCTATATCTGTATATGATAACAGAGTGAGGGGATTGGATAAACAGTGTCAGGTGGGGCATCTAAGCCCTACCTTCAAAATGGCTACTGTAAACGTCACTAAAAGTACAATGTCTCATTGGTTTAAAATGGTCTTTCCCCTTCTGTAATGGCTTGGCAGGCGAAGAACGATGGTCTGGAGGGTTGCCCTGAGCAATGCCAGAGGTTAAGATTCAGTCTAAACCTTCCAGCCAACACCTCTTTGTTTTTGGTTATTTTTCATTGGTTTAACTAACTTTAGGACCCTAGATTACTTGGTCCACTATGATTGGGTTGGCAACAGCCCCACTCATACTTTTGCACTTGCCGGTCAGGTGCAGGGAGCTCGTCTGCACCCCCAGCTTCCCTTCAATTATTGCTACAATCACACATCACCATAGTGGACATGTGCCAATTATTTCTTTGTGATTGGCCTCGAGACTGCTTCTTGGTCTGGAAAAATTATGTTTCATCCCGTCTCGCTAGGCTGGTCATGTGATTCGTCTTATTCTTCATTTAATTTGTGTATTTTATTTAATTCTGCCTTCTGTGGCTTATCTTGACCTTTCTGAACAGGATTCTTCTTTCATAAATTGTATCCACTGTTGATCTATTTCAGCCGATACGACCTTGGCTTACTGGCACGATTTGCATACGTCTGAGTTTCTCTCTGTCTTTAATTTTCAATTTGTTCGCTGCAAAGCTCTTCTCTTGAGACCTTTAGTAACCTTTGGTTGATTCTGCTCTTGTGCATAGTGGAAGTATACTTATATAAAGTTCTTCTTTTGAGGTAGATATGTATATGTGGCACTTGCTGCAATCTATTTTACTACTAAGCATAAGCAAGCCTCACAAATTCTTGCTTCTCACGGTTCCTTGCATAAGTATACATGTAAACTAACTGAATATCTTCAGCGCGCATGTGGCACCATTTCTGACATCTTTGACAATGATTATTTCACTTTAGGTTCAGGATGTCACTTATCCATGGTGTTTCATCTCTTTTCATCATTCGCAGATTGTCATATCTTCTATATGTGAGTCAGTCCAGGTTCTTGTGATGTCACTATTCATCTTCCTTCAGTATCTTTTTAACTTCTTCAGGGATTGTGTTCTGACAATCTTCATTCTGTTTCATTTGTCGATATGGCTTGCTCAATGGGTAGCTTACTGACCAGATTTTCTTAGGTGGTGGTACTTCAACAGGTATTGTTCTTCTGATAGGTACTGGACAGAGCCCAACTGCGGCTCTCTGGTGGTGTATTTGCTCATCATACGTCACATATTTAGGCGTGAGCGTTCCTGGTACTTCAAAATGGACAGCTGGAGTGCAGGTCGTGCTTGGGACCTCCTCTACAGTTGGGACCAAGATCTGAAACTGTTTTGGCCATAGATATTTGGTGAATATTCTTACCAGACAGATGGTTGAGGTTGCGGAATACTTCATAGCAAAGAGGAGGCTTGCCTATTTGTATTGTACCAGTTGGTAGACTTTAAGCAAAAATATTTCTTAGCAGTCAAGAGACAGAGAACTGCAGTAGTCCAATTTGGTAGCAACCGTGGCATTGACTTCAGCCTTCTGCGTATCTGGGCAAAGGAAGGGCTGGAGTTTTGGCTGAATTGATGGAAGATTCCAGCCTCCAATGAGGGAATGAGTGAGTTAACATGTGGGACATGGGACATGGGACACAGTCTTGATTTGTATCCATAGTGTAGCAGAAGGAAAATATCCCACGGGCCATAAGAGGTGATCAGGACGGCACCAACGACCCCGCCCTCTGCCTTATCAGAAATAAGAGTCCCGTCTGCACATGATCCATTGTCTCTTTCCAAGCAGCTGAAAAGAAATGAAGGCAGGTCAGGAGATACGTTACAGGCAGAAGAGAAGATCTCTGTGGAAATCAAGGCCTCAATCGTTTAACTTAGCAATCAAATTAGCTGGCAAAGGTGTTTCCTTGACAACTTGGTTTTAATTTAAAGTTACAATTCTGCCAAAATGCGCATTACCCACTCAACTGCTACAAGCATTAGTTGAGCGAGCATACGACCACCCGCTATAGACTGCATTTTTATCTTTTCACTAACATAACACTGGTACCGTAGAGCACTTTAGCAATTTTAGAATAAAGGCAAACACCACTTCTGTGTAAAACACACTACCAGCGCTTTATAAGTACTAATACAATACAAATACAAAATACCAGTCTGCATCCAGGCTACTCATCCCCCTGCCTTGCATCTATTGAGTGAACTCTCACACAATGGTGATTATTCCATCTTTCAATTTCAACACCACATCCAAAAATGTGAACACAGGGTAGAAACAGGGGTTGTGGGAAAGCAATACAGACCTACCCTTTACAGATATCATTGGGTCCTAAAGTGGAAGTGAATGGGCTGAAGATAGCTTCTTCCATGATAGAAACATACATTAGCTCAGCTTGAACCCCTTTTTATTAGCTCAGAAATTCCCATAAATGGGGGAGTCAGATGGCAGACTGACCACAAGCAAAACCAATACAAGAAACTATCATCAAATGATATAACAATTGCAAGATGCAAGGCAAACAATCCTCATTATGTACCTTAGCAAACGCCCTTCCTATTATTTTCAAAAGGCAACTAGACAATCCATCCTCCTCACTCCACCAGCATATATCATGCAACACAGTGGTACTAACATCATCCTTATTAACAATACACAAGGGACCAGCATATTTAACCAACCAGGCTACAGCAGAGACATCAGTCACATACTCACATACCTCTTCTCCTCTCCCAGCCAAAAGCACAAATGTGAGCCAACCATCCAATCTTTATATATAAAGCTGAATGTATGTATGTGTTTGTGTATGTTTGTCTGGCTATACAAATCCACACCATTGAACCCACGTCCACCAAATTTTACATGAATTCTTCTTTTGTCTGGGGCAATATTGTAGTCTATGGTTGGATGCAAAAAATGTATTGAAGCTCATCCCCATTCACTATAGTAGGTACTAGAGGGAGGCAACGTTTAGAAAAGTGTCTGAACAAAAATGTTCAATATGTTGGTTATTCCTTTAAAATGTATTACTACTGAATACAGTTCGAAACTGTTTATTCAAGCATTTTTAAAGGAAAAAAAAAAGATTTGACATTTTGTTTTTTTCACACCACTCCAAATATGGGAAATGGTAAGGTTACAGTTTACTTAAGTTCATTCATGAGAAGAGAGCACAATCAATCAGTCAATCAATCTTTCTTGGACATTTTCTGAAATTTGCTGAAGCCATTAAGTGACTGAAGCATGGCACACAAAAAACGAACATCACTTGGAAAAGCTCCATCTGATGCAAAGCGAAAATCAATATCAAGAGCTTCTGAAACACAACAAACAGCAGTGCGACTTTCCGACCAGAGGACAAGAGCAACATCCTCCAGGCCACATGAGACACCAGAGCAAACTGAAGCAAGACTTGCAGACAAGAGGACAAGAGCAACATCCTCCAGGACTCAGGAGACACCGCTCAATCAGGACACTGGCAACACCGGGTACCCCAGCTAGCTATAGTATAAATGCCTGGCCAGGAGAAAAAACAATTCAACGGTAAATCAATCTCTAAGCAGCAGAGTCATAAATCGAATCCAAAAACACCCAGAAAAACACTTTTAATCAGCATGAAACTCTACATAGGCAACACAAATGTCAACTACACCCGAATGCCTCTAGCCTTTAAAAGGTTATCAAGGAATAAAGTATATAACTAACTGGAGTACCCAAAAACTGGTTTAAAGCCCCATAACCCCATCCCAAGACTGTTGAGTACATAGCCTCCAGATTATACTTCGATGCCAGGAGTCGCATTTCATGACTTGTAGTGCATCATCCTTCAATAATCTATATGCCTTGATTTGATTTGATTTTATGTGGGAGCAGTTCCAATAACACAAATCACAAAATGGCAGTTCAAGACATGAGTATTTATGAGAATAAAAATATGTTTTCAAGCCTTTCCAAAAGGAAGAAAGAGAGTGTGCCATATGGAGTTCAAAAGCAAGATTGTTCCGTGGGTGAGTGTCACAGTAATAGTGGGAATGGGAATTTACTGATACCCCCCGCAACTCGGGATTCCGGCGCTAATAGCGCTGGATCGAGTTGCGGCAATGCAATTTGCGTTGGCGGTATACCGCCAAGATTGTGAAGAGGCCATAGCCTCTTAGAAATAACGCATAGGCAAGTAGACATCCAAAGTCAAGAATGAAGTAAGAAATTGATGAGAATTTGGAAAGTTTAAGAAATAAGTGGACAGCAAAATTTTAAGCATTCTTTACTAGACACTTCAAAAGATATTCTGGGCTGCCCATTTACAAATGACTGGCTTAGTTCGGTCGTGAGTTAGCCAAAGTGGCCCATTTACAAACCACTGGCTTAGTTTGGTCTTGAGTTAGCCAAAGTGGCAACCACAGCTTGGTCTTCATGAGGGAGATATACTGCTTCTATTGCTTGGTGGGCTAGATCTTTACCTTATTAGAAAAGGTTGTAGTTAGACCGGGAGGGGACAATTTAGGTAGATCTTCTACAGAGCCTTTGGCCCAACTACCATTATCTAATCCTTTGAAGGGTTTAGTTGGAGTCTGTTCTTAGTCATCCATGTTTGTACTTCTTTAAGACAGAGCCGAAGATGGGAAACATTCTGATAAAATGCAAGATACCCTTAGCCGAACGTGAACATCCATCTTGTTTCATTGTCATATAGGCCAAACTTGGCGTCTACTGCCCATATTTGTGGTCTCATGTGGAGATCAAAAGAAACAACACTGGGAGAGAATAGTCACTTTGACTACACAATCCCACATGTAAACAGTAAAGTAAAAAAAGTAAAGCACAGGAATTTCAGCATTAGAACTATATATCTTTGTAGATATTTTGAGAGGGAAACTATGAGAATGAAATGTGGCCATTGACCTGCATTAGGATGAGTAAGGCAGAAAGGAGAGAAAAGGCATACATCATTGATATATCTATGATAAATCTATTAAAAAACGTTAAAGCTACAAAATGGAGATCCTGCCCTCATACATGTCTGGGATGTATGTTCACACCAACCTCTTACATTATGTAATACTGTATAACAATTACTTGACCTCATTCTTAATTTTGCTGTCCTGTGGTTGTACTTTTTAACTGGTGTGGTATTGGATGACAGTCTGTGTGTGATGGAAATCCTGGGAGTCATAAGGCATTTATGGATATCCATAATGGATTACTTCAAGTCGAAAAAATCTGTTTGTACTCATCTCTGGGCTGATGATTTTAGGCATTTCAGGCAGAGTCCTCTTCAAATGTAAACACGTTAAAGGAATGGTTCGCCAAAAATGTTTTGGCATACAAAAGGCTACAGCAGCGATAATAGGCACACTGGAGGAAGTTAAAAAAAGGGACTTAACTTAGTAAACAAAGCATTCTGAACTTTCCACACAAACCCAGCATCAGCAGGCAAAGTGATACTCCTGTTGTAAGGTGCTAAGGAAAGGGGTAAGAGAATTGCAGTGACCCCAACCCAACCCAAAATCCATATGAAAGAAATTAAAAGAGGCAGTCCAAAAAGTACAACACTTATAAATAAAGAAGAATTTTGTAATTTAAAAGTGTGATGGTTTGTGAGGAGTAAAAAGAGGAAGTTAAAATGATGGTGCTGGATGGGAAGATCCTCCAAACCTGTGCACTTTGATGCATCAACAACTACTTTCAATTTTACCACATTTATTTATTTTTACATGTATAAAGTGCACAAAATCCCTGTGGCATTGTGGCACAGTTACAACCACTTACATACATATGAATATCAAAGAGATAGTAAGGCTGACTTGTAGGGCATTAGTTAAGCAGCCAGGTTGTCAGGGCTTTTCTGAAGGCCCAGTAGGATTGTTCCGCTCTCAGGCAGGGTGGTAGAGAGTTCCATTGTCTGGCTGCCATGGTGGGGAAGCTTGTACCGCCCCCTTGAACTTGGTGGATCATCAGTTTGATGAGCCGATGTGCATATGCCGGTCTTACTGGCCTGGAAGACTGGGCTTTCGTGAATTTCTGTGAGAGGTAGGGAGGCGCAGAGCTGGAAAGGCCCCTGTGTGTAATGAATCAAGTCTTAAAGATGATTCTTTCTAGGATTAGCAGCCAGTGGGCATCTCGTCTGGCTCTTGAGATATGTTCTTGTTTTGGAATGTTGAGGGCAGCACGAATGGCATTTTTTTGGATCACCTGCAGCTTGCAGATGTTGTGAGCAGATGTTCCCGCAAACAGAGCATTTCAATAATCAAGCTTGGACCTGATCAGAACTCTAGCAATGGAAAGGCAGTTTTTTAGGGACAAGGGTCTGGAAGCGTTGATTGACTCAGTGGTGTAGGCCGTGGAGGAGGCGATGGAATTAGCCTGGCGAATCTCTCACCATTGACTACGGTGGCCAGGACTGATGGGATTTATAGTCCAAAACATATGGAGAGCCAAAGGATGCAGACCCCTGCTCTAGAGAAACACAGAGAGTGGTTGATATTTTACCATGGGTGACAATAAAACAGGGTTTTCTAAGGTGTGCTGAGCACTTTAAAAAGAAAGCTACACAATCAAGTACAGTGCCTTCGAACAGCCCACCTTGTCACAACGGGTGCCTGGACATATGCAGCTTCCGCAGTGGGTTGGGGGTATAAACAAGAGCAACCTCTCACCTACACGGCCAAGTGAGAAAGATGCTGGGGTTACTAAGGCACAACACTACATCAACATGATTCCACATGAACAAACAGAATCTATAGCGAACGGGCAGATAAGGGCACATTTAATTACACAGACTATGGGCCTCATTACGACTTTGGCTGCCTCCAAAACCGTGTCCGGGATCCCTGAATGGGGAATTAACGGGCCATTCTGGGTTTGGAGGGCCCGGTAATTTCCCTTCAGGGAACACGGGCCCGGTCCTTCCCCATTCCCATTTGATCCCCCATAGGGCTCAAGGGGAATGGGGAGGGAGCTAACAACGGGCCCATTACAAGAGGGCCCGTTGTTAGCTCCCTGGTTCCCTCGCGGGACCCGCTATGGACGTCTGGATAAACCAGATGTCCACATCGGGTCCTGCGAGGGAACCTCGTAATAGTGCAGAATGCGTTTAATGACGCCGCCACCATTACCGGCGCTGTTAAACGCATTCCGCAATAGTTATAATGAGGCCCTATATGCTTTGAGAAGGGGCTAGAGGGTGTGATGAGAACTAAATCACGGCTGAAAGACGTTTTTAGCCAGAACATCAGCTTGCTGCGAGGCCACAGCACATTTTGAGGCCCAGGCCTTCTCTAGCGTTCCAGAAATCCAGTTTACCGGGGTATAAAAATTAAGAGACAGACGTGGAAAGTTAATGCGTAGGCTCTTTTCAGATGCCATTATAGAACATTCCGAAGCTTAATTCATAAAGACTTCCACGGATCCAATATGTTAAAGTGTGGTAGCAATGGCGCCCTGGATGTTAATAGTTTGGTTCCTGCGAGATGACAAATGGGAACGTGCTGCCTCCAAAGGGTGGAATTAGCAGAGAATTCTGCGTAGGTTCTTCTAGGCTTTCGTTGAGGCTCTAACAGCCGCTCCTCGCTTTCCAAGAGCCTTAAACACGATTGCAGCCGATCCATGCACCGGGCAAGTAGGGAAAACCCATGGTCTGATCTGGGGCCATGGGCGTGCAGAGCTTAACAAAAAATTAAATAAACAAATAAATAAATAAAGCAGTAATTGCCATGGAAAATGGTGTCGATTAATAAGAGTGAATAACTCTTCCGGGATACTGGTAAACAGTGACTCTGTGCTAAATCAGAATACATTGTTTGCACAGACCGCAGTAGAGTCTATCGGCCAAGGCGCCATGAGGCAATTTACTGCACAAAGCATACATAAAGTCCAATCTCAAATTGCAAATGTATGTTTTGTTCCATTTCTCAACAGGTAAACAAAAGCAAAAAATGAAACTAAAAAAAACAAGGACAAAAAAGTGATGGGGAGTTGAGATTCACACCTAGCTCCCGTGAATGCTCCTTTTTATCGGATGACTGCATCTAAACCACTTCACAACCAATGCCATCACCAGGAAGCAAATATAACCATAAATAAGAGTGTGCACACACTCACTGACAATCTACATTGCTTCAAGGGAATCGTTGAGATCGTCCTCAGTTGGTTCAAATCGTACTTTACTAATCAACACCATGTCATGATGCCTACCTCCAAGGAGCCAGGTCCGACCCAGCAACCCCAGAGGTAGGCATCATTTCCCCCAGGGAAGTGCCAGGGGGCCCAAGCTGGGGCCCTTTGGACACCGTCCTGGCGCCTTAGGCGCCAGGTTCATGTTGGACCCCTGTCCTGGCGCCTTAGGCGCCAGGCTCATAAAGCTAGACATGTGTTCAAGTGTTTTAAGGTGCACTTACCTGATGCAGACCATGCTGCTACATCCAGGCCCTCTTGAGGCCTGAATGGAACTACTTTACCTGTGGAACTACTTTCCCCTGGGTGTGGTCGGGGAAGGGTACATACCTGATCGGTGGAAGGACACATACCTGGAACTTCTTCCAAAGCTATTTAAACCACGCCCGATCAGCAACTCACGCTTCACGTTGTTCTGCTCCTCGCAGCTGGACGCTCACCGTGTCAGCTCCTGCTTCTGGACTTCAGCCACGCCTTTCAGCATCCTGGGTCACCTGCTAAGAGAGAATTGGAGAGAAAGAAGACCTTACCTGCTAAAGCTGCATCATGGAGACTTCACACCGACAATCCTGAAAGGGAAGACATCATTTTAAAAGCATTACACTTCGATCGCTGCAGCGCTGCATTTCACTCACCTTTCCTGGGCACCTCCATCTTCAGCAGCGATCATCCGGATCCGCAGCCACTTCACAGAGCCTAGAGAGAAAAAGACAAGAACAAGGTGAGAGAAGGAAAGGAATAGGAAAAGCTCAGTTTCCTTCTAAGACTTACCTGTTGGGTCATTCCCATTTCATTTCGGGTCCTGCCGCTTCCTGGCATTCCGGACCCCGGCCCCTATGGGGAAAAAAGACAAAGACATTGAATGAGCGAATGCAAAGACATTACCCGAACGCTCATCCAGAACTTACCTGTCATTTACTGGAACTGCACGTTTCACTTCGGGTCGGCGCCATATCTCCGGCATTCCGAACCCCGGCCCCTAAGGGGAAAAAAGACATAAGCATTAGCGCTTGCTGCAATAAGACAATGAACATTATTATTAAGCTTGAACTTTTGAACTTGCTACAGAACTCTTACAGCGCCTTACCTGAATAGTCAAGCTTATTTGAACTCCCATCAAACCTCAATCCAGTGAAGTAACTGGGTTTCAACGCACCCCTGCATCAGAAGCAGGATGGAGAACTCATCCTTCCAGACCCTAAGGTGAGACTTCACAGGGAATCGAGGAAAGGTATCGTGGAGGGTTGGAAGGGAGTGGGAGGCTTGAGCATTAATCCGTCAGTAGGTAATACTCCCTTTTCACAGGGGAATATTCCTGCGATAGAAGAAGCATCAGCACTCGAAGCCAGACCTGCGCCTCCGTGGGAATCAGGTGAGCGTGACACACCAATTTGTACAAATGGATTCATCCAGATCACTAACTCTACCCATCTCCTGAGGAGTCCTGCAAGGAACCATCCTCTCCCCTGTGATCTTCATTCTTTTCCTGAGATGGAATCCCTTGGAACCCTCCCTACTCCACACAACATACACATCCACCAATATGCAGATGACACACAGCTCTACCTCAATATATCCTCCATCAAAGCCATCCACAGATTTAAGGCCTGCCTCTCATTAATACGGTCGTGGATGTCCAGTTACCTGATGCTCAACCCCTCTGAGACTGAATTTCTGCTGATGACCAACAACACTGAACACCCGGACATCCAGACCTGGCTCTCTGCTCTGCAGCTCGAGGGCTTTGTACCACAGCTAGCCAACTGCACCAAGTCTCTTGGCTTTGTCATCAAGCGACACCTCTCCATCAAATAGCACATAGTAATGAAGACACAAACAGCTTGGTACCAATTTATCTTCTGTGAAAAATCAAGCCCATCATCCCAGAAAGCAACTTCAGATCTGTTGTGCAAAACCCTGGTCTTCCCCACCTGGATGTTGGCAATGCCATCTTTGAAGGCATTCTGGTGACTATCCTGCCTCCCGTGAGATGCGTTCTGCATGCTGCAAATTTCACTGTATCATCCCGTCCCGCACTGAAGTCCACTGGCACCAACTGCAAGCCGGTATCATTTTCAAATCCTCCTGCGTCATCTAAGGGGTGGCACACTGAAGTCCTAAAGCTACTTCACTGAGAAACTCAGCATCTCTGGAGGCCTATGATCCTCAAGAGGTAAGGACATGTTTAGACTTGAATTCTACCAGTGCAGGAAGGAAAAACACAGAAGCCAGACATACTGCCTCTCTCTCTATGTCCCAAGACTCTGGAACCTCCTCCTCATCAACATCTGACTCGCCCCCTCCATTCTACAGTTCAGGAATGATCTCAGGTCCCTCCTCTTCTGGGGATCAATTTACATGGTAGAAAGCTTGTTCGAGATGTAGGAGAGGATCTTCAAAGTTGATTTGAATTTGGGAATTTTTGTGATTTTTTTGATGAGGAGCTTTATGGAGTTTCTGTGGTGGGCCTAGAGGAGGGTAGTAGTGGAAGCAAGATGAAGAGTTAACTGGGCAAGTAAAAGACTGCTTGAAGTGGTATGCTAAAGTAAAGTAAAGTAAAGGGTAGTAGCTTTACAGAGTGTTGGCCACATGGAAGATCCATGAATGCAAACAAGCACTAGAAGGAGAAATGCGAAGAGGTGTCACTGATGCATTGGGTGCCATCTGGTACGGAGGCAGAGCGGAGAGATGGGTGATAAGTTGTGACAATTGTTAAAACTGTAAATCAGTGTGGGTCCTGAAGTAAAAAATTCTGTCAAGAGGAACCAAGGAGTAACGAGGAAGGCACGGAAAGAGAATCAAGCAGTAGTCATGACCTCTGAGAAGCAGAGTGGAGATGTGAGATTTAGTGGAATGCAAAGTAAGGAAAACCTGTTGATCAGGTTGATCCTAGTAGTAGTCATGGATGTGAAGAAGTGTTGTACCTTGAGAATTCTGTCCAAGAGAACCCCAAGATTGCCTACCTAGGAAAAAAGGAATATATGGTCAGGGGGAAAATAAATATGGGAGGAGCAGTGATGCATTGAGGGCTAATAAATAGATAACTTTGGTCTTAAAGGAGTTCAGAATTAGGTATCAAAGTACCATGTAGTGATGGATGGCATAAAGGCAGCTGGAGACCCTCTATGAGAGCTTTAAGGTGAAAGAAGGAAGGGGACGAGGATTTCAGTGTCACCCTCAGAAACCTGGTAGGAACAACCAAAGGTGATGAAATTGCTGAGGGAAGAGGTATATCAGGTGAAGGGCCCAGAACAGCGCCTTTGTGGCTACCCACTGGGAGTGAGATCATATGTATTGATGTTTTAACAAACAGATAAGGAATGGCCATCGAGTTCAGACTGATTCAAATCAAGAACAATGTCTTGGATTCCAAGGTTAGAGAGGAGTAGAGTTTTTTGGGAGAATATGTAGGATCATGGCTACCTTGAAGCAGGGAGAGGGAGAGGTTAAAGCGGAATGGGAACTAGGAGGAGGTCTGCTGAGCAAAGTGGCCCTCTGGTTCAAACAAGGGGATGGCTGTCCAAGGGCTGAAGTCAACTTGTAGAGGATTAGGAGTGAAGGTGGGAGAGGGTAGGGTTGGCAGGGGAAAAGAGAAGGAAGAAGAAGGAGTGAGGAAGGGAGGGAGAGAAGTGTGGTGGTTGGTGGGGTTTTAAGTGGGGTATCAAAGATCGTTTTGATTTTAGATGAGAAGAAAAGGCCAAAATCATTAGCTAAGAGGGCAGATGATGCCTTTTGAGGGGGAGACAGCATGGCTTAGAGGATAGAAAGTGTGCATAGGTGAGAGCTAAGAGATAAGGTTGAGATTAGTGAAGTGCAGTGTCCAGTCCAATGGAAAGTACTAGAATAGAAGATGGGTATGCCATTTATGCCATTGATAGATATGGAGTTGCATGTCAGCCTTAAATTCATGGATCACAGGAGTAATCCAGGGCTGGGACCAAGGGGTAGAGGATGGGAAGGTACACACAGGATTTTGGATCTCAAATATGGAGCCACAATCCAGGTAGAAATGGTGGAAGTCCAATATGATGGAAGTGGTATGAGGAAGAGAAAGGTTTGAATTTGCATTCATAGGTGGAAGAAGAAGGTGGAGAATGAGTGGAGCAGCATAGATGTTGAAGTGAATGGGGAG
This sequence comes from Ambystoma mexicanum, assembly GCF_040938575.1. Taxonomy (NCBI): domain Eukaryota; kingdom Metazoa; phylum Chordata; class Amphibia; order Caudata; family Ambystomatidae; genus Ambystoma; species Ambystoma mexicanum. Next base: position 1,535,552,199 of record NC_090937.1, read on the forward strand.
TGGTCAGGTAGGGATGGGCTAATAAATATTTAGATGAGATGAGAGCAGTACAGAATTACAAGAGTTGCCTTGAGCAGGCCATGGAAAGGTTAGAGAAGGATAATAAAGGGAAGAGTCAAGGTCTATTTGTTAGGGAAGAGATTCTATGGTGATTGAAATGCATACAGGAGCAAGCGGTACTTGCACTGGGTGGACTACAACCTGAAAGTCAAGATCAGGGAAGGATTTACTAGTCCAGCACACTCTAAATGTTATATTTGACCTGCATTGTTTTCATACATTGCTTGTGTTGAGAACACACCCACGTCTAGTACCATGCCTCTCAATCTTAACCAAAATTGATCATCCTTGTAACTGGCCATATGTGCTTTGAAGTGAACAACTTGCCTATAATGATTCCCAAACATTAAGTGTACAATAATATTTATAATCAAAATACAAAAATGGATGCATTGTGTGCATTAAACCAGGAAGGGTGAACGGGCACAAACTTGTACAGTTCGAGAGGGGTATCATCCAGTAGATTTACTACTTACACTCTATGTGTAGCACTGCAGCAACCCAACCAACCTGGCCTAAGCCCCATCCACCTGGTGTCTTCCTGCTTGCCGCTCTTTTCTCTACTTAAGGAGCCCTCCAGCCTCTTTTCCTTTGCAGCTGGGGAGCAGGTGTAAGTGGATCTAGGTCGCCTGGCCTAAGCCCCGCCCACCTGGTGCCTTCCTGCTTGCCACTCTTTTCCCTACTTAAGGAGCCCTCCAGCCTCTTTTCCTTTGCAGCTGGGGAGCATGTGTAAGTGGATCTAGGTCACCTGGCCTAATCCTGCCCATCTTCTTAGCCCTGACACTTCCTTCCTGCTCGTAACTCTTAGATGAAGGGCGTCTCTCGCCCAGGCGTCCAAAGAGAAGGGCAGTAAAAGAAAAGGGCTATTGCTGTTTGGACTTATTCGGACCAGGAGGATCCAGGGTCCGACCCCCTGCTAAGACAGCAGGTAAGCATGCACTAACATGTGTTTAGACCCTCTGTCCCAACAGGCCATCACTGTGATGCCGGAAATGCATCTGAGGGACAGGGCCTCTGAATCCTTGTCCTTTTTCTGTTTTTACCGTGTGTTCTGTCATGTTTTCTGCCCAGGAGTCCATGAGGGACTCCTGGCAGTGCAGCTCTCTTTTGGTTTGGTGAACAGACCCATGGGATACCCTTATGGCACCCATGGGTAGGGGTACAACCCTGTGCCCCTAGTGTATGTTTTTGGGCACCTGTGGGTGGCCCACAGAGCAGGGTATGGGCTGGTGGCAGCTCCATGCTGAATTTGACAGGTGCTCTGGGTGTCCTCCATTTTGGGATACCCAGGCCCTGCCATTGGAATCAGTTGATTCCTGATAGGAAACAAGATGGCCCCTGTGGCCTCTTGCTTTCTATTGCCTGTTATCTTGTTTTTCCCAAAGTCCTGGGAAGCCCTGACTCTGTCCCTTCCCCCTGACTGGCTGTTGGGTGGAAGTTCCATATATGGTGTTGTTGTGAAGGCCCAGCTAGACTGACTGGAGCCTTCCCAGTGACTGTATGTTGTGGGTACCTCCTGTGGGTGGGACCTGGGTGAATGGAGTGTGTGACCAATATACACTCCTTGTTGTGGTTGTCTGGTTTCTGGTATGAGAGACAAAGACTGAGACAGCCCTGCCCGAAACTGGCCTGAATGCAGTGTGTAGTGTTGAATGGCTGGGTACTTGTCCCAATCCACATTCCTTGTTGTGAGTGTCTGAAAGGGAGGAGTGTGGCCTGAATGCACTGTGTGCCTGATTGGCTGACTGACTGCATGAATGCCCTTCTGTGTGATTGGCTGCTGTGTGTGTGCCAGCAGTGTGGATGAGAGACAGAATAGTATATCTGCGGACCTCTCACCACTGGAAATTGTTCAGAAGCATTCAGAAGCTGAGTCTCCACTCAAGAGTAACTGGATTTGCTGATCCTCGACGTCCAACTGGAAGAAGAAGACTTGCTGTGGCATTTGCTTCGACAGAAACTGAAGGTTGTCGACATCGTCGAGGACTGACCCGAGAGAGGACCTGGCTAGGCGCCCTCTTCCCGTGCTCCGAGGGACCATCGAGCACCGCTGAATCTTCGCCGAAGCGCCCTGGAAGTCAGACCCTCGAAAGGCTGCCGACCCGAGACGGGACCGCCGAGGAGATCGAAGTGAAGCACCCGGACCTCGACGCTGTCGAAGTCCATTGCCGTCGACCAGGGTTCGCAGGTCTGTGTAACCGCTGGAGGCCCGTCGAAGTTGTGTTGCCCAGCCGTGGGAACCACTTGACGCCGTGCCGCCGACGACCGGAGCCGTCCGCTCCTTGCCTAAGAACATTTGACTCGAAGGACTCCCTCGTCCGCACCGTCGACCGCTTTTGCCCTGCCGGAGAAAGTCGAGGACGACCAACGCGCCGAGGAGAATCCGCCGGTGGGTTTCCCGCCACCTCACGATCCCAAAGACTCGAGCGACTCGACGCCCTTGCTGGGCTCCCGTCTCTACAATCTTTGCGGTCCAGAACTATTGTCATCGAGGTGCCCCGCACACCTCCGCCTTGCAGGACGCCGACGCCCCGACGCCGACGAGCACCGCTCGGACGAAGCTGCCGCCTCTTCGACATCGTTCTACCTCGTTTGTCGACGGACGTTCGACGCCCCGTGCCTCCCGCTTGAAAGGGAAGGCATTCAAGAAGGGCCGTCGATTCCCCGTCGCCGAACCCCGAGGTCTTCGTTGTTTCTCGACGCCTCTCGACGATCCGTGACTCCTGCTTAAAAGGGGGTCATTCAAGAAGGATCTGTCGACGCCTCTTCGAAGAACTCGACTCCACCAGGTACATTGGGGGGGTAAAAACATTGTAGGAGAGAATAAGACTGTTGAACAATATATGGACTGGGCTTGTGTCATATCCCTTTATTTTACAGGTTGCCCAGGTGGGGGGATCTCCACACAGAACTGTGTCCAGTAGCTAGGGCCAGTATTCTGCCTATTGTTTCAACCATCTTTTATCTCTCCTCTCTCTATTGCTGGTTTCCTTCTTATTGATCTGTGTGCCATTTTTACAGTATTGTGAATGCACTTTAATGAGGTCTAATATTAGTGGTACCACTTTAGAATTGTAGATATTTATCATTATTGGTTTTCCTGAGCACAAAGTGCGTTGTTGTGATAAGTGTACATAACCCTTGAATATTAATTATATAAAGACTGTGTTTTCAGTAATACAGTGTGTGGACATTCCTTTGTGGGGGGCTTGGGGATACACTGTACTTAAGAACCAGCCTGCATCACCTCCTGAGAAGCTAGGCCTTGATTGCTCGTCCATCGCTACCGTATTAGAGAATCTTGGCTGGGGTCCTCTGTGCCTCTCCTCTACCATATAGAGAGCGGAAGTACAGACCCCCCCACCGGTCTTTACAATCACCACCCTCTCTGGTTCCCCCGTGTTGGTCCCTTGTGCACCCACCTACCCCCCTTCCTGCACACAGGAGTCTGTCCTGATACATTCTGGATTCACCATCACCGTCTTGTGGCCAATGCTGGATTTTACTTGTATGGACTTCATTGATTCACAGTGTGTCAACCTTTCTCAACTCTCATGCTGGACTTCCTTTGCATCTTGTACTCATGGTGGCCCTGAATCATGCTGTTCCATCTTCATCTTGTATCCTGGCTTGCAACATTATGTGTTACTACTGACTTCTGCAATTGTATTTGCTCTCCTTTCTTGCTTCTCCACTCTTTTTGACTGCTTACTCTCTGTTCTCTCCTCCCCTCCCCTTTCCCTTTTCCTATCTCCTCCCCTCCACGCCTTACTTTCTTCTATGCACTTACTCTACCAGAATTGTCCCTGGACCTACTATGATAGCAACCTCGTCTGTCGCTCCCCTACCCCTTACTGCAGCCCCCCTCCCTCCAGCACTATCTGACACATTGTCATGCCTACTACGATAGTCACTTGTTTTGTTCCTCCCCTCCCTTTCTGCACCCCTCTCCCTCACCTTTTGTTTTCCTCCGTCTCTACCAGAAATGTCGTCAGGCCTAGTACAGTAGTCACCTGTTTCCATTTCCTTCCAACTCTCCCCGTCCCTTCCTTGTATATGTCTTAGCTCTTGCACTATCTGAAATGTCGTCAGGCCGAGTACGATAGTTAATTTCACATCCTTACTGTTCATGGCCTGTAAGAATGTCGTTGTATTTTCCCTTGTTCCCTTCCTTGCCTTGAAGCGCTTTGATACACATTGTGTATAGGCGCTATATAAATAAACTATCATATCATATCATAACCAGCACAATTGGGCGAAGGTACACGAATGCAAAATAGCCCCCATGCCACATGCTCATGGAATTAGTGCAACCACTGTAGTGGAATACATGCTAGTCAAATTCAGTAGAAAATTCAAGACTCCATAGTCATATACTGTCAAAGCGACAGAATTCGTGTTTCGCTCTTTTCTCCGGACACACGCAAACCAGAATGCTTTCCTACTTCCACTTCCCACCTCTGTGCTGTGGCGCGTGGAGGTTACTTGCCCCTGTGAGCAAGCGACCTAAGACACAAGTGGATGGCAACCAATGGAGAGACTCAGGGAGCCTGAAGAAGGCTCTGGTTCTATGCGAAACGCCTTTGCCATGTGTTCTGTTCGACTCTGATTGACTATTGTTTTCACGATTTGTATTCCCTGATATAATCATTTTCGCATTCTATGATTACTGACTCTTCAGTATTCAGTATTGTCCATGGATTTTGAATAACATTTATTACAGTGCAATTGTCACACTAATTCTGGGAGCTTGTGCCATTGTGGTTATTTTGGGGTTATTTTGCTTCAATTATTTTGTGTTAGTGCATTGTGTCCACTACCATATTGAAACATATACCACCTAATCCCTTGTTTAGAAGTCCCACTGTCCAGCAGCTGTGCACTGTCTAAAAATCCAGACAAGGTCACATGACCGACTAGCGTCCTCTACTTATGTAAAGGCCTACTGATTTAAACCTGCCGCAGGTCTTGTTTTTTGTGTTAGACTTTTGCTATAGGTAAGAGCATCTGAGAGACTAAGCCACTGACACCCCAATCTGTGCCCCTCTCTGCTGCCCACCATGCTCATGAGAAGGCCTGCAGACCAACAGCCGGACAGATGTTTACTGTCCCAGATTGGGTGTCATAAAGGCATTGGGAAAACACCACCAGACAAGTGATTGACTTCTAAATGAAGGGATTTTATTTGGGGTTCAATGTAATGGATGAAAGGTAGAAAATATAAATATTAGATTTTTATGATCAACATGAAAATAAAAATAAATAAAACCCAAAGAGTTATGTTACTTCTATTTTTGTTCATTTTCTTTTTAATAAACGGGCAAGTCTTTGTTTAGGATGACATATTAGCAAAATCAAATAATAGTCCCCTTCAAAACCTTACCTAATTATTTGCAAATAGATTTCCATTCCCAATAGGTCACTGCTGGGATAGCTCACTGAGGTATTTTAGGCGCTCTTTCTGAGGTCGTAGGCTCTCTGTAAGCAGATCAACACATTACCCCATGCTTGGAGAGGCCAGGAGGGCTTAGACGTAGAAGCTGACGTTTTGGCACACCTCCCTACCTTGGGGTTCTAATCCTACAGCCCCCTTAAGCCACTCTCACTTTCCACCTTACCCAACCGCCACTCATTCATGGCTGAGGGCCTGCCAATGAGCCACTCCACAAGCCCTTGAGATGGCTGTCATGTAGCCACTATTGCTGAGTGGTTCTACATATTCTTACATCTCTAAGGTACTTTCCCCTGTCCCTCCATTTGGTCTCATGCTTTTTCTCTCCCCCTCCTACTACCATTCTCGGGCTTTTGCCAGTTCTCCTTTTTCTTCAGATGGTGCATCTCTCTCTCTCTCTCTCTCTCTTTCTCTCTCTCTCTCTCTCTCTCTCTCTCCCTCTCTCTCCCCCTCTCTCTCTCTCTCTCTCTCTCTCTATTTCAATTCTTATCCTCCAACCTTCCTCACTGTCCCCTACTCCTGGGTTGTCACCTCTTTCAATCTCCTCTGTTCTCTCCACATGTCCTCCTCACTCTTTCCATCATGGAGCGCTGCTGCCCTGCCCCCTCTTTTTTGTTTTTTATTTGTGTTTGGTTTATTAAATCCTTTACAAAACATCAAGACACATAAACTGTTTCAGAATTCAGAGTAAAATACAAATTGCAAATCAACTGTTCCATTAGTACCACCAATAAAAAGAAACAATAATACAGGAAAAAAGGAAAGAGAAAAAAAGAAAACAATCAATGCAATAATCCATATAACCAAACTTTACACTTAATCAAAAAAGGAATTCAAATCTTGAGTTTGGAGCCATCAAGCTAGCACTTTGTAATTTTCAGAGTATGTGGTGTAGAACACATAGAGATACATTGTTTGCTCAAGGTTCACAGGGTTAGGCTTTTGATGAACCCAGATAAAGCTAAGTCCTCGTGAATGGATTGAATACTCAGACATCGTTTCCATGCCCTCTCTTAATCAAATGTAATGGAATTAACATTGAGGGGCTCCAGGTATTTGACCCTAAGCGGATGCAATGGGACACAATCCATAACTAAATGCTTTAAAGACTCCTCATTTGTCAAACGGAACCTACATCTACCTTGATCTGGCGGAATCATCTTTCTTCTAACAATAATATCTCTGGTGGCAAGATATTCCATCTAGCCTTTAATATAATACCTCTCTACAGTCTAGCTGGAAATTGTACAATGATCTTGGTGGGCGAGCCTCTCGCTCTATGTTCATGATTCAAATGGTATAAGGAGGGGTAGGAATTAAATTTATCAACCATTTGACACCAATCAGGATCGAATAGGACACGTTTTACAGACATAGGGTTTGTAAGGCCATTTGGTCCCGGGGCCCTTGATCGCTTACATCTTGAGATCAATTTTAAGATGGTTTTGAGGTCGACTTGGGCATTCTACTTGTCCTCCTGGTTAAATCCAAGATCAATGGAGGATCTACTGAGGCCTTACCCAATCTGTCACCCAGAAACTCCATCCAGTCTTTTTCTGATATTGAGTTAGACTGACAGCTGGAATAATTTGGGTCCTGTCCATTCACCAAATACCAGAATGCACTTACATCGGCTGCTATTAGGATCCCAAGCACTTTTTTCTGCATCGTTCTGTAATATTGCATATTTAACCGATTTACAGTCATTTTTGTACGATTGCTTGAGCTTCACAACTATCTAACTACTGGTAACTTCATCCTAAATTGTGTTCTGGATCTGTTTCACTGATCTGCGTAAGATCTTTTTTGCAGATGTCACATTGGCATTGTAACAGTGGGCATGCCTAACTTGGCCCAAACTAGTAACTCTCTTCCTTATGGCGATTTTATCAATCATATGATCCACAAATGATTGGAACTCAATTGCATTAAAATTCTGGAGTGTCCAGTCATAAGTTGAGCAATTCAATGCATGGTATATGGTTCAAACAACAAATGTTCTGTTCAGACCATCTTACAGCATTGCGCCCTGCCTTAGCGGTTAGCTGTAATTTTGCCTACTTTTCCTGATGTTCAGAACCCAATTGAATTGTGCTGTAAGAATACAGTGGTCACTCCAATTATTCTTAAAAATTTGAAATGACAGGCAAGAGTTCATTAGGAAAGAATCTACGAAAATATAGTCAATCAAGGATGAGCTATCCCCTCTGTGCCAAGTATGCCACTCACTGGTGTTCTGTGGTTCACAAATGTTCCCCACCAGGGGGAACAACCCCCTGCTGCCAAGACCTATACTTCACTTCTGTCTAACAAATTGCTTCTCTGAGTTGCCCCCACAGATCTCTTCCAATTTCCATAATTTATTGGAGTGAGCACAATGCGCATTCAAATCACCCATGACAGCCACCCTACGCTCTGGATTGGTTGTCATCCACTCATCCAACAGCTGACAGATCCCATCTGCAAAAGGATCAGCACGTTCAATGCCCTTATGCCAATAAATATTGAGCAATAGGAGATTAATCGATCCATCCTCTGACCTACAATCAACCCCCACTGCACCAAAAGGCAGGCCTGTAATTGCCTCCCCACTGAGACCCAAGGAAACACCCACTGCAGTCAGGAGGCCACCCAAGTCCCCCGTCCCATCCCTCGCAGGCTGGATGAAAACACTGTATCCATCCAGAGTTGGTGCTGAAATTAACCATGTCTCCTGTAGGTAAATACAATTTGCCGTTCTCAATATTTTCATACATTCCGTGTTAGAGAAAATATGGGCATTGCCTTTGGTGTTCCAAGATTTCAAACAAAATGGAATAATCTTCCATTGATCACCCAAAAAAATGTCCTTTTTATGGGACAAGTTTTTGTCATAAGGGGGAGATGATAGATGCCCAATGCATGTCATTTAACACTCCACTCGGGACCAATATGTCAGGGATAACAGTGGCCTTAGGTAAATTTACACAGGGTTGAGCCAGACGCTTCTGATGGGTTGCCAAACTCGGTTCGTATATCTTAGAGATTACAAAGCCAATTCTGCCAATACTTCACTTTGGGTAAAAATAAGTTCTCTTACCTGCAGAGAGGATAGAGACATGATACTTTTACTCATATCCTCTCTAACTGGGAAGGAGATCCTCCCAATATCGGCCAATGACACCAGAGCAAAAATTGGGATAGCCGCAAAAACGGCTAAGATGTTTGACCGATTCATACAGATCTGGTAATCTGAGCCCAACGTGCAGTGGATCTTAACTTGGTGAATTTTACGGCCCCCACCGTTCTCGGTATATGTTGCAAATTTCCCTTTGAGGGCATCAGAATAAGAATTAGTATTCAATGGGGTATTTATAGGGCACTTCCGAGAGTCACCACTTTTAATAGGTGCTTTCGTGAATTCTCTCACATAGGTGCTTGAGGGGTAGTTGAGACGCTGCAATGAATCCTTCTTCCCTGCAGAAACTCTGGGGTAGTTGGATTCGTGGGGTAGTCAACCACCTCCTTAAGGAATGTAGATTTTCCCAATCAAGAGCCTACCACCACCCGATCCAGAGTCAAAATAGGATTGGAACATGGGGTTAACAATTGTGGGTTAGAAATGCCCTCTTTGGCCAACTTGGAGAGGAGAGAATCACTTACAATGCTTGGGCCATTGTTAATTGCCTCATTTGATTTAGCCAGAGGATTAATTGTAATACAGCTAGGTACACTTTTGAATGCCACACTATTCCCTAGCAGTTGTATTGAGGTACTTGCTCCCTCCAATGGGCCCCAAATTGACTAAAATTGGTTAGATAAAGGGCCACATCGATGAGAACCCCCTTCCTGTTCACCCCCATACCAAAAGGATAGGGAAAAGAGAAAGGAATAGCGGGAAAGCCTTTTGACTTCAGGCCAAGGCTCATATCAAGGGTCCCACTGCCCTCTGAAAACTCCAAATTTTTTACTAGTGACTCATTAGTTGAAGTGGAAGGGATCAGTAGCCCCTCCTGTCCATCAGATACAATTGGTACATGATCTGGTATTATTTGGGCATTTAACACAGGTTCAGAAATTGGAATCGCTTGTTCCGGAACAGGAGACAATCTAGCGCAAAACAGTGTGCGGTGGGCCATTCTTAAAGATAACATTCTATTTTTCCTGGCCCCCGCTCTCCGCTTTGACGCTTTGCCCTTTGGTGCTATTATAGATTTTTTGGGAATCTGGGCACTTGGTTGCACTTTAGGTGAACCTCCTTCACCTTCCAAAACCACTTTTAAATTCTCTGCAGCAATGGGTTGGTTATTAGTGATATCAATAATACTGCCATCAATACCAGAAATAACACAGGCTTGGTTATCAATTTGATCATTTGATCCCAGACCGTCTGAAATTTCGATAACTGATCCCTGACCATTATCAATATTTGCCCTCAATTGCTGCCCATCCCCAGGTGCCACCTACTCCCTTGTCTCCTGGTTAGCAAATCGAACCTCAGACCCAAGCTCTTCAAGTTTTAAAGTGACATCGGCCAAGATGATATTAGTAGATTTCAACTCTGCCCAGATGTTATCATATAGGGCTACGAAAGAGCTTAGCATCATATTTAAAGCTGAGGCAGGCGGATGCGCTCATCCACCTTCCTCAAGGTATGATGCAACTCAGAGGAACCTTCATAAGCACCTGCAACATCTTCTGTTTGGAAGGATGATTGTCGCTCTTCTTGATAGGGGCGAGAAGAGTCTTCATTTATTACATCAACTAGGGGTGTTGGAGAGTCAAACGTGGGAACGTCACATGGATTTGGAGGCTGGAGGTTAGAGGGATCATTGTTTAAAGCCTCCAATTCGCCTTCTGCTTGGTCAGCCAATTCGATGATGCTGATATCAGTCAGGTCTTTTAACCCCCAAAATTGGGCTGAGACGCCATCACTGAGTGGTCAAGCATCGCTGTCCCCTTTAGTATTGGAAGAGATTTAATCCACATATATCCATGTTCTTTTGACCCGAAATTGGCCTCGAGGACAGAGTGAGGTTGGACGCCCGGGGTGCTAATAAATGAATAGATGCCCCCTTGCTCCCCTTCTTATGGACTAGTGGTGTTTTATTCTGGATTGAAACACTTTGGACCCTAGCCTCAACTTCCTTTGTCCTATTACATATTGTCACCACTGGTTCAAGAGGAAGAGGTGGATTTTCTGGCACGAGTTTAATGGCCGTTTCTTGTACTTCGAATGGGTGTGCCTCTCCATCATCAGCAAATTTGACCCCTATTTCAGGTAAAAGGGATACATTCACCAGTATAGGTGAGCTTCTCATATTCGATGAGACTGTTGGGTGGTCAACCCACTGGGGTTGTCTTACTTCGCTTGGTGCCTCCATATACTCCTGAGCTGGCGTCAGCAGACCAGCTCCACTGCGCAAGCCAGATCTCATTGAGATTATGCAGATACCAACACTCCCAATAGGCTCCGGGTCAAAGGGTGAAGCCAACAGACACACCCTGTAGTGCACCCGGCCTAAGAGTTCTCACTAAGATAAATCTATGTAGAAAATACTAACATAAAACAACCACCCGTCTCAAACGGTGCAGATAGTGTCTTAACACCCTAAACACCGTCGAGCTTAACAAGAGTACAGTACACAGTGTGCCACATGGGCAGAATAAATAGCGTTTTAGTGTCACTCCAATACCAGAGGCTCACAGGTCCAGGGAAAGCCTGACAGTTTAGGGAGCCACCAGAGTCCGTCTCCCCCCCCTGTCCTGGCGATACAATAAGCGTTAAGAAACAAAGGGACTCCTTGGCTATATGTCTGTGTAGGACCATGTTGTGAGAGGCGACAGCTGGAGTACTTAGAGGGAAGATACACTGCCATTGGAGGACAATAACCCTACTCCACCACTAAGGTCCTACAGACTCACCTTAGTTGGATGGAGTATACAGGCAACTAATGCTGTATGCCCACGTATGTTAAGTGACCCGTGTGATAAGGACACAGGTCACAGCCGAACAGCCGAACAGCTAAACAGCGGCTCCAGCCCTTACTGCCTCCAGGGCTTAACGCTCCATGGGCACATGGGCCTGCAATTTCTGCTTCCTGAAAATCACATGATCCGTCACGTGATAGTGTTCAGCTCTGACCCCTCCAGGGAACGAGTTAAGCAGCAAGAGCAGCGCTCGCAGTGCTGCGTTTTGGAATTCTGGAGCAAGTAAAATTCCACTAGCACCTGAAACAGCACACCTTCAAAGAAACAGCATCAACTCCGCAAGGACGAATGGGCCGGCAATTTCTGCTTCGTGAAAATCATGTGATCCGTCACGTGATAGTGTTTGGCTCCGCCCCTCCAGAGAACAAGTTAAGCTGCCAGAGCAGCACTCGCAGTGCTGCATTTTCGAATTCAGGAGCAAGAAAAATTCCACTAGCACCTGTAACAGCACACCTTCAAAGAAACAGTATCAACTCTGCAAGGGCGGATGGGCTGGCAATTTCTGCTTCCTGAAAATCAAGTTATCCGTCACGTGATAGTGTTCAGTTCTGCCCCCTCCAGGGAACGAGTTAAGCAACAAGAGCAGCGCTCGCAGTACTGTGTTTTGGAATTCTGGAGCAAGTAAAATTCCACTAGCACCTGTAACAGCACACCTTCAAAGAAACAGTATCAACTCCGCAAGGGCGGATGGGCCGGCAATTTCTGCTTCGTGAAAATCACGTGATCCATCACGTGATAGTCTTCAGCTCCACCCCCTCCAGGGAACGAGTTAAGCAGCAAGAGCAGCGCTCGCAGTGCTGCGTTTTGGAATTCTGGAGCAAGTAAAATTCTACTAGCACCTGTAACAGCACACCTTCAAAGAAACAGTATCAACTCTGCAAGGGCGGATGGGCCAGCAATTTCTGAATCTTGAAAATCACATGATCCGTTACGTGATAGTGTTCAGCTCCGCCCCCTCCATGGAATGAGTTAAGCAGCGCTCGCAGTGCTGCCTTTTGGAATTCTGGAGCAAGTACAATTCTACTAGCACCTGTAACAGCACACCTTCAAAGAAACAGTATCAACTCCGCAAGGGCGGATGGCCAGCAATTTCTGAATCTTGAAAATCACATGATCCGTCACGTGATAGTGTTCAGCTCCGCCCCCTCCATGGAACGAGTTAAGCAGCAAGTGCAGTGCTCGCAGTGCTGCGTTTGGGAATTCTGAAGCAAGTACAATTCCACTAGCACCTGTAACAGCACACATTCAAAGAAACAGTATCAACTCCGCAAGGGCGGATGGCCCACAATTTCTGCATCTTGAAAATCACATGATCCGTCACGTGATAGTGTTCAGCTCCACCCCCTCCAGGGAATGAGTTAAGCAGCAAGAGCAGCGCTCGCAGTGCTGCGTTTGGAATTCTGGAGCAAGTAAAATTCTACTAGCACCTGTAACAGCACACCTTCAAAGAAACAGTATCAACTCTGCAAGGGCGGATGGGCCAGCAATTTCTGAATCTTGAAAATCACATGATCTGTCACGTGATAGTGTTCAGCTCCGCCCCCTCCATATAACGAGTTAAGCAGCGCTCACAGTGCTGCCTTTTGGAATTCTGGAGCAAGTAAAATCCTACTAGCACCTGTAACGGCACACCTTCAAAGAAACAGTATCAACTCCGCAAGGGCGGATGGGCCAGCAATTTCTGAATCTTGAAAATCACATGATCCGTCACGTGATAGTGTTCAGCTCCGCCCCCTCCATGGAACAAGTTAAGCAGCAAGAGCAGCGCTTGCAGTGCTGCGTTTGGGAATTCTGAAGCAAGTGAAATTCCACTAGCACCTGTAACAGCACACATTCAAAGAAACAGTATCAACTCCGCAAGGGCGGATGAGCCCGCAATTTCTGCATCTTGAAAATCACGTGATCCGTCACGTGATAGTGTTCAGCTCCGCCCCATCCAGGGAACGAGTTAAGCAGCAAGAGCAGTGCTCGCAGTGCTGCGTTTTGGAATTCTGGAGCAAGTAAAATTCCACTAGCACCTGTAACAGCACACCTTCAAAGAAACAGTATCAACTCTGCAAGGGCGGATGGGCCGGCAATTTCTGCATCCTGAAAATCACGTGATCCGTCACGTGATAGTGTTCAGCTCCGCCCCCTCCAGGGAAAGAGTTAAGCAGCAAGAGCAGCGCTCGCAGGGCTGCGTTTTGGAATTCTGAAGCAAGTAAAATTCCACCTGTAACAGCACACCTTCAAAGAAACATAATCAACCTTCTATTTGATCTTTACCACCTCTGACATCATCTTCTCCTTACCTTTCACCTTGCTCTTCATGCACACATCCTATGACACCAGCTGCTCTCTCTCTTCTTACGTGATACCAACCACATCCAAGCTCTATGTATCTCTCCCCTCCTCCTTGATGTTCACCACCATTGACCTTTGTTCTGTAGGGAAAATCCTGAGCCTTTCCTTTAGCCACCCTTTTTATACCATGGAATCTTTAGGCTACGGACTGTGCATTTCAGTCACATTGCCCAATCACCTATAGAACAGGTACTAGACCCAGTAAAATAATCACCACACACTTTCACAGTAATGCACTTCAGATTCAAACTCATCAGCAAGAACAGATAACCGCTCCAACTGGCTCACTTGTTAGATGAGAAGCACATGTAAGAACAAAATAAAACATACGCTGGACCAATGCGCAAATCGTATTTCAAACCATATGCATTTTCCTTTTTAGATCCTTATACCCTCCCCAGTATTGATTAGTAAGCAAACCATATAACAGCATTAGATATTCAGACGTGCTTGGTTATTCACCTTTCCTTGTCTACCCTTGGATCCGTTACTAGATCATGACCCCTCCCAATACACAAGGAATAGATCCCCTCCAGAGTTTTGTATTTGGCAACTCCAGTAATATTTTGGTACCTTAAAAACTAGTGGTGTAATGCCCTTGTGTCCAGTCTGACACCATGAAAATTAGCCTATGGGATGGTTCTTGATTAATTGCTGATCTATGTATACTCACCGGGCAAATTAATTCTGGAATCTGTGCCTTTTTCAGGTGGTCATCCTGCCCTTGGCTCACAATCGCCCCTTCTTGCAGCGAAGAATGTCTCAAGCCATCTCTGCCAGGACAATTCCCCAGGGTCACAGCCTTCCATGACTCTCTCACAGCTGTCACAGCTATTTGTCAGGCCGAGCTCCTTCCTCCCCCGACTCCTCACCTGTTGCTTTCGTCTCTCTGTCCTTGGAAGAGGAAGGCAGTTTCTTTAAAGACTTGGAAGAATCCTTGGTTGGCTTCTCCTGTCGTGCAAATAAGGTCTGGCTCCCTCGGAGGCCACCTTGACAGGGATTGGGACCTGTCTCGGGGCGCCCCGTGGAGCCAAACCCCAATAATCAGGGAAAAAGCTGGATCGGTGCCAAAAAACCCTGTGGTGTGGTCCTTGTGGTTCAGAACGGACAAAGCAGAGTAGTATGAACCTTGGGGAGCTCTCGAGTCAGCAGGAAAGAATGTATAATCTGAGGTGCAGAAGGCTGTAGAACTCCGTGGAATAGGTTAAGAATTACGTAAGAGCAACTAAGAAAACAAACAGAAGAAGAAGGAGACAGGGTAAGAAACCCAAATACAGAACCCACTTACCAGAACAGCTCGAACCACGAAAGGAATAGGTAAGAACACGAAGAGTAGCGAAGGAGGTGGAGTCAGGAAATGTAGCCGCTAGTATGAAAAGCAAGAACGCCAAAAGGTAAGCAAAACAAATGGAAACCAGAAACGACAGAATGCCGGAAGGCAAAGAAGAACGAGCACAAGAGGAGATGCGGTCAAAGAGAAGACCGAGGGATGAGACAAAGAGGGCTAGTAAGGCTGCTAAACGAGGTTAGCTGCAGAACGCACGTATCAGAAAAAGCAGATACAACGCACCGGTTGATGGGCGGAGCTTGGTTATATACACATTGCAGCCATGATGGGTGAGGACTAGACCGTGCAATGGTGACGCTACCTAGCATTTACCCTTCCAGTAATGCCAAAGTTTCCACGGTCGAGTCCTGACAGTATAACCTCTCCCCCACCGGAAACCTTCTGGTTTCCCTGGGTATTTCAAATGGAATCTTCTCAGCAACCTAGGAGCATGTATGTGATGCCTGGGTTCCCAAGTTCTTTCTTCTGCGGAGTAGCCCTTCCAATGGACCAGGTATTGAATATTGCCTCTTCGATAACGTGAATCCACCAAATACTCTACCTCATACTCCTGAGGTTCTCTTATTATTGGTGTTCTGACCTTCGGAGTTCTCCGTTGATAAGGATCCTCCTTACATTCCACAAGCAAAGAGGTGTGGAAGACTGGGTGTAACCGTTGAAGGCCCTTGGGTAATCTTAGTCTAAAGGCTACTGGATTAACTCGATTCAGAATGGGAAAAGGACCCAAGTATCGAGGAGCAAATTTGCCTGTATGAACCCAACGAGGAAGGTACTTCATGGATAAACAAACCATCTGTCCGGGGTTCCATTCAGGATTGGTCAGCCTACTCCGATCTGCCCACCTCTTTTGTGACGATTGACTCTTCTCCAAAGCTATTCTAGCCATGTTGTGGACATCCTTGAGTTCAGTTAGCATGTTGTCGATGGCTGGAGTCCTTGTAGCTTGTATACCTGTCCATGGTATTGGTTGTGGGTGGTATCCGTAGGTGCAAAAGAACGGACTCATCTGAATGGAAGTATGATAGGTGTTGTTGTAGGAAAATTCTGCTTGAGAGAGAAATGACGACCATCTCTCCTGTCTGTTGCTACAAAAACATCTTAGATACTGCTCTATACTGGCATTGAGTCTTTCAGTTTGGCCGTTGCTTTGCGGATGTTAACCAGAAGAAAGAGCCTGATGAATTCCAAGTTGTTGGCATAATGATGACCAAAACCTTGATGTAAATTGTGTACCTCTGTCTGAAACTATTGTTCGGGGTAAACCATGAAGACGTTCCACATCTCTGAGGAAAAACAGAGGCTGTTTCAGGTGCAGAAGGAAGACTGCGTAATGCAGAAAAGTGAGCTATCTTACTACAGGAATCAACCGTTACCATGAAGGCTGTCATACCACTCGACTTAGGCAGGTCGACGATAAAGTCCATGGATATATGTTCCCAAGCACAACCTGGTAGAGGATGTTGTTGAAGTTTACCAAGAGGCGTGCCTGTTCTGTACTTGTTTGTTGCACAGACTGGGCATGAAAAAACGTATCTGTCTACATCCTTGCGTAGGTCAGGCCACCAGAAGCGACAGCATACCAATTCATGGGTCTTCCTCATTCCAGGGTGGCCGGAGAGAGGAATATCATGGCACCAAGAAAGAACCTGTTCTTGAAGCTTCTTAGAAGGTAGGTACAGTTCTGCATCGTGGTAGTACAGATTCTTGTCTCCCAAGGCAACTGAAGCAGGGAGGTTGGGTTGTAGTGCGTACTGGTTTACTAGTTCATGAAGAAAAGGTGAGACATTAGCCACTACCTTCAGACCTGGGAAAAAGAGGTCATGATCTTGACTGAGATCTGTCTCCTTTCCTTGGCTTCGAGAGATAGTATCTGCCATTCTGTTTTCTGAACCCGGGATGTAGGATTTGTAGAAATCAAATTGGGAGAAGAAGTATGCCCATCGGGCATGGCGTACATTAGAGCATTCCATCTGCTGCAAAACACGGAGGTTACGAAGATCTGTTTGAATAAGAAAACGGCGAGCAGCTCCCTGGAGATGATGTCGCCACTCTTGACAGGCCAGTTTGATGGCCAATAGTTCTCTTTCCAAAACAGAGTAGTTGCGTTCACATTTAGTCAATGTCTTAGAATAATAGGCTACTGGGTGAGTTAATCCATCCTCTGCTTCTTGCAAGAGAACTGCACCAACAGCTCCCCCTGAGGCATCTGTCTCCAGTATGAAGGGTCTTTCGTGATTAGGTTGCACTAGTATGGGTGCTGAGGTGAAAAGCTGCTTGAGATGAGTAAAGACTTCCTTCTGTTCTTGACCAAATAGGAATTTGACTGCCTTCTTTAGTAATCCCGTAATGGGTAACATCAGACTTGAAAAGTTGGGAATGAATTGACGGTAAAAATTGGCCAGACCTAGAAATCTTTGGACATCCTTGACACATCTTGGTTCCTTCCATTCCAAGATTGCCTTTATCTTACTGGACTCCATCTCAATACCCTCCTTTGAGAGAATGTAACCCAAATACGAGACCGAAGTGACTTCAAACTGACACTTCTCCGGCTTCACTAAGAGGTGATTAGCCCGGAGGCGGTTCAATACCTTCCTCACTTGATCACGATGTTCCTGGAGTTCTTGAGAATAAATTAGGATATCATCCAAGTAGATGACAACAGAGACAAACAACATGTCTGAGAAGACCTTGTCAATGAATCTTTGAAATACTGCTGAGGCGTTCACTAGGCCAAACGGCATTACCTTGTATTCATATAACCCAAAGGGGTTCGAAACGTAGTCTTCCATTCATCTCTGTTTCTTATTCTAAGAAGATGGTACGCTCCTCTTCGGTCCAACTTGGTGAAGTATGAAGCCCCTCTCACTGCGTCCAGGATGTCTCTTATTAGTGGCATGGGGTAACGGTCTCATTTGGTGATTTGATTGAGTCCTCTGTAGTCTATACAGGGTCGTAATTCATTTGAATCCTTCTTTGGGATAAAAAACAACGAAGCACCCCCTGAAGATTTAGATTCTTGAATGAGTACATTCTGTAGATTGGCATCCAAGTAACTACGTAGAGCCTGTTTCTCTGAGAGCGACAAATGATACATCCTGCCAAAGGGAACGACAGAACCCGGATGAAGTTCTATAGCACAATCCTCTGTTCTATGGGGAGGCAGGAGTCTAGGTATGGTGTCTTCAAAAACCTCTGCATATTCTTCGTACTGCCGAGGAATAGACAATACAATTCTAGGGCTGGAAGGGCAGTAATCTACCCTCTCTTCCTGGCTCTGAGGTTAAGACATGCAGTTGTTCTTACAAAACGGGGAGTCGAATCTTACACGGTTGGATGTCCAGTTGATCTGAGGATTATGCTTCCTTAACCACAGTATTCCGATCACCAAAGGAAAATGTGCAGCTCGGATCAGATCAAATACCATTAGTTCATGTTGTTCGCATAATGTCAATTGTAAGGGCAAGGTCTCTATCCTTATGGGACACGAGGACAAAGGGGTTCCATCCACTCCTTCAACCGGTATGGGTCTCTCCTTCTGTCTTACAGCTATTTGGTGTTCTTTAGCCCATTCGGCATCCATAAAGTTCCCTGCGGCTCCACAGTCTAGCATGGGAAATACTTCAATCAGTCTATGACCGGTTGTCCATAGTTCGACACAAAACACCATCAAACTGTTGTCTTCCTTTACTTCTGAGGGTCTTGTAAGATAGCAAGGACTGTATCTTGTTCCCCCGAGACCTCCCTTGCATAGGACCGGGGGCTGAAGTTTTCCTTCCTTCTTGGAAGTACTTCTGGACAATCCCTGAGTAGATGCTTAGAAGAGACACAGTACATACAGAGACCAGAGTCTCTACGTCTCTTGCGTTCTGCAGGCGTTAAAGGCCCCAGGGTGGCTCCTATCTGCATAGGTTCTTCTGTAGATGGAGCTTCCCTGGATGGTGAAGGAGTCGGGTTGGGTGTCGAAGGGTACAGACGATGTCATCTTCTTTCCTGGCGACGTTCCGTTAGTCGGTACTCAATTTGTAGAGAGAGTGTCATGAGATCTTGAAAGGATGGAGGACGGGCCACTCTGGCTAATTCATCTTTGATATCATCATGGAGTCCTCTTCGAAAGATGGTTTGTTTTGCAGAATCTGGCCAGTCAGCCTTAGCGGCCAACCTTAAGAAGCGAGAGATGTATGTTTGAAGGTCTGTTGTTCCTTGTTTAACATCAAGGATCGCTTCCAACGAGGTGTAGAGAACCTCAGGTCAGTTGAATCTCCCCTTGAATTGATCAACAAACTGGTCATAATCATTCAAAGCTGGATCATTGTTAGAAACCAAAGGGGTGGCCCAGACTAGGGCGTTTCCGGTTAAGTTGCCGATAAAAAATCGCATCCTGCATTTGGCTGTCTCAAAGGCATGAGGCCTAAAGGCATAATACACCTGGCAAGCATCTAAAAATTCCTTAAGACCTCCGGGGTAACCATCGTATTTGCCGAAAGACAAGGGCATGGGTGGTAAGTCTCCTTGATCATCTCTTTGTAGTACCACCTGTTGGCGTAAGACGGCGTTTTCCGTCTTGAGAGATTGTACCTCTACAGTTAAGCCTTGCAGGGCAGCTACAAGCTCTTGATATTGTTCTAATGAGGCCATCGGTCTAGTTGGGTGTTGTATTCTGTCAGGCCGAGCTCCTTCCTCCCCGACTCCTCACCTGTTGCTTCTCTCTCTCTGTCCTTGGAAGAGGAAGGCAGTTTCTTTAAAGACTCGGAAGAATCCTTGGTTGGCTTCTCCTTGGACTTCCTGTCGTGCAAATAAGGTCTGGCTCCCTCGGAGGCCACCTTGACAGGGATTGGGACATGTCTCGGGGCGCCCCGAGGAGCCAAACCCCAATAATCAGGGAAAAAGCTGGATCGGTGCCAAAAGACCCTGTGGTGTGGTCCTTGTGGTTCAAAACGGACAAAGCAGAGTAGTATGAACCTTGGGGAGCTCTCGAGTCAGCAGGAAACAATGTATAATCCGAGGTGGCAGAAGGCTGTAGAACTCCATGGAATAGGTTAAGAATTACATAAGAGCAACTAAGAAAACAAACAGAAGAAGAAGGAGACAGGGTAAGAAACCCAAATACAGAACCCACTTACCAGAACAGCTCGAGCCACGAAAGGAATAGGTAAGAACACGAAGAGTAGCAAAGGAGGCAGAGGCAGGAAAAGTAGCTGCTAGTATGAAAAGCGAGAACGCCAAAAGGTAAGCAAAACGAGTGGAAACTAGAAACAGTATGATGCCGGAAGGCAAAGAAGAACGAGCACAAGAGGAGAAGCAGTCAAAGAGAAGACCGAGGGATGAGACAAAGAGGGATAGTAAGGCTGCTAAACGAGGTTAGCCGCGGAACGCACGTATCAGAAAAAGCAGATACAACGCACCGATTGATGGGCGGAGCTTGGTTATATACACATGGCAGCCATGATGGGTGAGGACTAGACCGTGCAATGGTGACGCTACCTAGCGTTTACCCTTCCAGTAATACCAAAGTTTCCATGGTCGAGTCCTGACACTATTCAGCACTCCTTCTAAGCCAGATGATCAGCTAGGCAAATCAGCCCCTTCTCTCCAGGAAGTCTAAGTTTCAGGACCAGGTTTCAGAACCAGCTAAAAGGCACAGAAAAACCCAGCCAGACCAGCCAAAGATCAAAAAGCTCCTGTCTTTTGCATCCTCCCCATTTCAACCAGTGATAGCAGGAAAACCAAAGTCTTTATATGCAGGAGAGGCAAAATTAATGAGCCTGAGCCCGTCCCAAGGATTCTCACATGATTTCATCAGAGGCAGGAGAGCCAGCCACCTCAAAAACCCAAAGGTCTTTTCTCCACCTTCAGCTTCTTAATCCTACCTTCTATTTTTTAAACCTGCATGTTCATGAGCCTGCTGCAGCGCAATCACTTTTTTGGCCTAGAGATCTAACACCCTCTAGTTATCCCAATACCAAGTGATGTAACCAATGTCACCCTCTTGTTACCCCAATACTAGTCTTAATAACTGCACACAGAATATAATGCACATATTCTTTACCTCTCTCTCTGGTTCTCCTCTTCCTCTTGAACCTTCAGCTCCCTCTACACATTGTAGGGTATTTAGTGAGGTTTCCTTGCTTTGCACTAAACGCAGGGCTAACCTCACATAGGGGTCACTTACTAAAAACAGGATTTAGGGTTACACTAGGGAGACCATTTCTCTACCTTATTTGTATTGCATTGGGGGTTCATTGTAATAACCCAGAATAGACCTACCAAGCACCTGAATAAATGATGTGTTCATAACATCGGGTTTACCAAGCACTGCTTTTTACATATTGCAGAAATAATGTGTGACACAGTAAACAGTCATGCACATCCTTCGTTAGTTCATCAGACACTTAATAGACTTTCTGCAGATCAGAATGAAAGCACACACAGGAATTGAAGATCAGCAATCATGGTACTTTGAAATCTACTGAGCACTAAGACATATACTCTCAACTATCGCACTTGTTAGTTTCACAATCTATCAAAATGATGCCATGTAGTTATGAGCAGTTTTAGAACACTTTCTGCTTCTCTCTCCCCATACGAAATGTCCCTACGTCTGCCCAGACTATTATTGTAGCTCTCTTCCCTCCTCTCAGCTTGGCAGAAGCCACTGTGTGAACAACTTTGAGGAATACGGGATTGCTCTTAGCTCTGAGAGCGGTAACTTCTTTTTTTATTACTACATATTGGCAACTAATCTTGCATAGAGAAATGCACTTCAATTCAGCAACTGGACAACAAATAGACTTCCCAATTGCCTGATATGCTTTTCTTTTCCAAATGCAAATCTCACCCCAGCTATGTTCTATAGCACACAAACAAAATGAAATTTCCTCACTTGGTACTGATATGCTTACCGAAATATGTCCATAAAGACCTTGCTTGCCACACCAGTAATAGGTGCCTCTCTGGTTAACTGTTTCTCTCCTCTCACACCATCCTTCTGCTATTGCAGCAGGCCTCGAGGCTCTGTCTACGGAAGCTTGGCTGTCTGCCAACTTCCTGCTCCCGCCTTCGACAACAACAAATGACTAATTTGACTAATTTTAAAAACTCTTTCTGCACTCCTCCTTCCAAGGTATATCTTCCTACAGAGGGGATACCATATTCCTGCCTCTTGAAGTGATGTCACATGTCAGTCAGACACCTCCTCCTAGATGCCAGGCCCTGTAGAAACTTCCAGAAGTCTAACATATGCCCCTTTCTGTCCCCTTACACAGAGTTTAGCATAGGAATCTTAGTTGAAACATGTTTCCTCCTACCTTCCTGCGCTGGAAGCTGTAAAGAAAGGGCCTACTTTGAGTAACATGATTTGCACATTCCAAGATTCCCAACCCTCACGTTCTCCACAGCTTTAATTCTGCCATTTACTTTCTAAGCAGCATTTCAGAGCCTGTGCTTGCAGTCCCATTTACACCATTTAAAACATATCAAACATATTGTTTTCTTTCATCTGTGATGTATGTTTAAGAACTATAAGTCTCACATTGGTCATAAAAACTATCATCTGACAGTGCATTCTAAGCATATAGCATAAGCAATAGAATGAATAGAGTACACGATAATATTGTTTATTATAAAAACCCATTAACTGAGTTATAACTGTAAACATGTCGAAGTGACATTAGTAATCTATACACATCTCCACATTAATCATTTAATATGATTTGGAACCTTTAAAATGTCCAATTAGCATTAGATTAAGGTTACTAACAACGTTTTAAAATGGCCGCCACAGAAACATAGGAGAATAGTTGGCATTAGACTAGAAAACGGACTTGAGCTAGGATCTGTTTCCATGGCAACCCGATTGCACTAGTGAGGGGAATAATGCCATTCTAGGCCCGTTCTGGAGAATTGGCGGTTACGCGATCAGACGTGAGAATAGTTCCTAGGTAAGAGTCCATCATTCAAGTGCAGCTCACGCTGCGTCCTGTACAAATGTCTGTCGCGAGTCTATGTTCGCATGCTCGCAGGCTCTATTACTACTTTACCGTGCGCGGCTACATTCGCGCGCACAGACCAATGCTTAGAATTATTACAAAAGCTGCAACGCTCTGTCATTACAGTCCGTTTTGAACCACTTGAATGAGCACTCTTTATAATTTATAAGGAATCCAGAGACACCGATATATAAAATGATTATCCCGCACTTTTATGTAACATATGTGGTGTGTTTGTCAATGTCGTTAGAGGTGACATTATGTCTGATTTATGTCTTTTTTAAAGGGATCGAACCCGAGATTGGATGAGTGACTACCATTTGCTTTAACCTATTAAGGGAAAATAATTTGATACATTTCCAAGTAACAATGTGCCAATACATCTAGCAGCAACTAATGAAAATGTGTTTATTATTTATCTCTTGACCCTTAAACATCCTTCCTTATCCCCTACCACATTTTTGTCTGGCTTTTTGCAATTATTATTTAAAAAATGTTTTGATACCAACCATTTATCTCATTATATCACTGTGTCTTTAATTATGTGAATGAACATATTTGTTTTCACTTATATCTAAATGTACCGTTATTTTGTTTGGAAAACATCTATACAATGTTTTTTGTTTACATATTAAGCCCTGATTTGAAAAAGGTCCTTAAAGGACCGAAACACGTGTCATCCTAAAGGGCATTCAATTAATAAACAATGTTTTAAAAATTGAGCGCAGTCTCAAAACTGGGATTTTTCCTTTTTGCCTTAACAATTTACACCCCAGTTCACCCTAGGTTTGCACCACGGATTTGCACCAAGTGCTATGGACTCAGGTGTCCCATTCTAAACACTAATTATATTAGTTTGTTACATGTTAGAATGAGTAATTAGTAGATAAGTAATTGTTAAAGTTAGGCGCTAGTCTCTACACTCCCTGAAAGTTTGCACCACCATTGCGGGGCAAATCGCAAGTCACTCCTACATTGGTGCAGGCCATTAGCCTATATCAGTGCTAAAGCACACCTATGCTGTGCACCAATCGGAACATTTCCTGTGTATACTGTCATACACTCTACACGTCTGAGTTGTGTCAACCTTTCTGCATGGTTAAAATGCAGACCACCCCTTACAACATCCATCTCTGCCTGCACTCTCTGCTCTCTCTCTCTGCACCTTCACCTCCACCTGCAACTTCAGGTTGCTATGCTAATCTACTTTCTGCTGCATCTTCGGGTCTCTATGGTCCTCCAACTCTTCCTGTACCTTCAGCTCTTTCTCTTTATCATCATCAATCATTTCTGCACTTTTATTCAAACCATCCACCACTAACCCACTTCTCCAGTAATTTTGCGCATTTATGCTGAAGGTAGGATTGTTTTATTCTTACTGTTGTTGGTAATGCTGCAGGTCTAAATAGGAAGTGCCTGCAGGGTTCAACTGCATACATCTACGAATCCTTTCTTAATGGTGTTGCAGGAAAGGTGTGACAGTCCCCTGCTGCCTGCTCATCCCTGTGCTCTGCAAGAGACCAGGAGATCCTCTCTATACCACTCTGTGACCCTATATCATGTTGTGGTGATGGCGGGCTGGGCCTTTGAGTCAGCCCATGCTGGCAGCAATGGACAATAATTTATCTTAACAGATCCGTCAATGGGAGTCTGAACATAGATGAAAGAACTTAAGCAAAAATATGGAGAGTCAGCTATTCTCTACTTACCAAGTTTAAACTGGACAAAGATTGTGAGAGTAAGTGAAATGCCCTTTTTAAAAAAAATTAAACGTAAGACTATACCAGAGGACAACGTAGTAGCTGTTCATTCTAATCTATCTAGCTAGGCACAACTGACAATTGTGGAAGAAAATAGAAACAATAACCCGTGGAATCAGCAGAGGAATTTGATTCAAAATACATGAATAGGACCACTGTCCTCATTGCTTTATCTGCAGGTCAGCATCCAACTAATACATATTTAATAAGTATTCTCATTGGAAATTGACGAACATAATAGAGTATACAGATAGTCGGTATCAGGTGAAGAGTAGTGTCTTAACAGCTTGATTGGATACAATGCGGCATTACACAACGATTCCGATGGCACCAGAATCCCTTGTTTCATTAATGCTGCAATGGTCTGAAATATAACCTCAGCCTCTCGAGACATGGGGTACTGTTTTGCTTGAGGTAAAATAGCTCCTGGATTCAGTTTTATTTTAACTTCCCCTATTCCCTCATAAGGGCCTGTGGTCCAACGGACACTCAGCACCTTCCTCAAAGCCACCTGACAAAATAAATACTGGACACTGCCGCATTATCGCCATTCACTGTGGACCTTCCCTCTATTCTATCCTTATCCAATTGTAGAGGAGCAGCTGAATGCCTCTGCAGGATGTCTCATCCCCTCCTTCCGGTATGTTGGGAATCTGAGACTGCACCACGCTTGACACCAGTAGTTATGACCATAACACGGGGAGTGTTTGAGAAAAAGTATCCACAGAGAAATCCATACCAGATGTATGCCTGAAGAGATGACAATCTAAGGAAGGAACTCCCTGAAGGAATATGAAAACGAGAGAAAAATGAGCTGTTGACATCATGAGAGATGAATGTGACACCCTGAGAATACTGGCTGAAGAGAATGTATGGACCTTATAGAAACTGACGATGAAGTATAGAATCAAGTAAACTTTCAACATGTGAAAAAAATATTGCACGTGTGTGACGCACTGCAGAAAATGCAAGCCATTCAATAATTGTACAGATTCAGTAACGCAAGTAGACTAAGTAACCATAGAAGCGGGCTGTACGTAGTAAATAGACTGCAGGAAAAGCCGCCTTTATATAGAAACTAGATAACAGAGTCATATATTAAGAAACTCAAACTCTCAGAGAAGAAGGATTGAGAGCTGTGTTGCAGCCAGAAATTAGTGAAGACCACAAACCTGGATGGTAAAGCTGTCTTGCCTGGTGTCAAAGCCAAGACTGGTTATCTATTCTCAAAGGCAGTGAACGTGAGAAGCTAAATCCTCCTGTGTTAAGAGAAGAAAGCCAAGACTGGTTATCTATTCTCAAAGGCAGTGAACGTGAGAAGCTAAATCCTCCTGTGTTAAGAGAAGAGAAAAGAACACCATGTATGCCAAGTTTATTCGTTTAAAAGACATTTAATTACTGTAAAATGGACCAGATCGTGGTCTCCTATCACGTGAGCCAATGATGAAAATAGAGATGGGCATGCAGTCCCAGAACTAAGATAAGTGTGTACCAATAGTTCCTTATATTCCCAGCCATGAAAATACATTGCTGGGCCAAGTTCAAAGACAATCGTCATGGCAGAATGCATGGGTGATGAGAGACGTTGGGCTAATTGGATGTGGAGGTAAAGTCAGGTCCACCTCCCAGCACCTGGGTATGAGCTTACTTGTTGCTAAATAAACCAAATGTTCCTGACATGGCATGAGCATGCCTGCGAATTGTAGAGGGCCATACAACAAAGAGCCTTATAGTTTGTGAGCCAATGATAAGTTGTGTTCTTAATAGTGTTGAAGATGACTTACACTAGTGGAGGGCACAAGTTGTCCACCTGATAATAGAGACCCAATCACAAACTGACCCCTTATAGAAAGTATATTTATATGTTCCCCTTAGTCCTAGCACAATCCCCCGTAGGTTTCTCTTATTTGCCATGTAGTATGACATCACTTATGACACAAATTATTATTTATTTTATGTGATTTGTGCTGAGAGCACGAGCGAACGTCTGTTGATATCCATTGTAACTCCATGTTTTAGATAACTGATGATAAAACAGAAAAACTTTGCTGTCTTCCTGAGTTGGTTCAATTATTTGGCATTGTATTCTGTCTCCCATTCACTGAATTCGTGTTACCAAAAAGGGCTCTAATGCTCACAGTATGTTATGCTCATAAAGAACACCACTTTGTCGTCTGTTTGATCTTCCCTGAACATGTCGTCATCAGTGATGTCAGTCAATCTGTACCCTTCCTTGAGAGCTATTACTATTCTCCATGGTCTAGGAATTCCTTGATCAGTGAATCAAATTGTCATGTTTAGTTTTGTCATCAAAGCTCTTCCCAAAATGTTAACCGATGTCTGTCATGAATATAACAAAGGAACAGACATGTCACACTTACCTGTAGAGATCGGTAATTCATTAGTAAAAGAAACACAACTCATTGCTCCATAGAACCCTTGAGCATTCATGGCAATTCCCGTCATTAGATATTTTCACTCTCGTATACATGAACGAGTAGCCCTAGTGTCTACTAGAAAAGAAAATGGTTTGCCGCCTATCATCACATTGACCCTTGGTTCCTCTTGGGGGTCTGGTGTCACATCAAGTGACTCTGTGAGCTGTCTTATTGTGGGTACAGGCTCATCCCCATCCCTGTGAAATGATTCCTTCTACCACAGTGACACCTCCTATTCAAGGTGTCACTACTTGTCCTGTCTTTGCATACTGCTGTGTCTGCATAGGGGCTTGTTGTGTCTGCCCTTGTGGTGAATTAATTTGCACTTGCTCTTGTTGCTGTACCTGCTGTACTCACATCACTTGTGTTGATAAAATGTGCGATCTTGGGTTATACCTTCTCTAGTCTGTGTGCTATATGGTGGAGGATAAGCTGTCCCCCCTCTTTAAAATTTGCAATGTTTTACGTGCCCTTGGCTTCCACATGCACACGCAAAATGTCCTGTGATCCCACAAGTCCAACATACTGGGGGTCCCTGTCTGACAAGTCCCCCTTGGTTATATCCTCGCTGGGTACTCTGATTCTCATTCTGTGTATTTTGAAACCCATCTTGATTACTTTGGAATCCACCTCCTCTTCCTCTATATCCCATACCTCTGCCTCGTGGCACAAACCCATATCCACCTAGATCCATCGGGTGCTGATTACTCACCTGTGATGCACCCATTGCTTCCTGCAATCCAAATCCTTCTCCACTTGTCAATACCGGCCCTTCTATGGCACATATTGACAATTTTTTTCTGAACTAACTTGGCTTCCTCGATATTCCTAGTCTCATCTTTCTTCTTATTTTTCTCTAGTAACAACCGACAATGGTGTACTATTGTCAACTGTATCTCAACCCATAGCTTTGCTTCCACCTCCACTTGTTTCTTTATTTGTCTCTGTACTGGCTCAGGCAAACCCTGACATAAAATGTGGTAAAGTAATGCCACCGTCTTTTGCCACGTCTCACAAGTTTCAAGTTGCCATTTCTCCTCAATATCCTGAATGTAAGCAATAGGGTCTTCATGTTCCTTCATTTTACGTGTCATAATTGTATGTATCGGAGTACTGTACCCTGAGAGCCCTCCAAACATCTACTCTACAATTATTAAACAGCGCCCGTCATGTGCTGTGTTTGTGCTGTCACACTTGAATATCCTGCTCTCCTCCATATGTCATCAGCCCTTTCCCCAAGAATAGCTGCCAGGAGAACTTTTATGTCCCCTATGACCAGCGTGTTTCCTCCTGTCATTTATTCTAATTCAGATATCTATTTCCCAGCACCAAAGTCAAACTCAGGAGCTTACACCTTAAATTATCCTTGTCCATCTATGGCCATGGGATATACTGTGGTCTTGCTCCCCCTTTTTCCAATAAGATAAACTGTGTAATCCCCAATTCAGAATCGGCTCCCAGCATTAGTCATTTAATGGCAGGGACGATCGCCCCTGTCTGTCTCCTTGTTGGTAACGACCTTAACCTGCTCACATATAGAGGCGATTCTCCCTTCTCACTATACGATCATCCTTGGGACGCTAAGGATATGCTATGGGA
Organism: Ambystoma mexicanum; assembly: GCF_040938575.1. Classification (NCBI taxonomy): domain Eukaryota; kingdom Metazoa; phylum Chordata; class Amphibia; order Caudata; family Ambystomatidae; genus Ambystoma; species Ambystoma mexicanum. The sequence continues at coordinate 1,535,581,157 of NC_090937.1, forward strand.
TCTGGCGTCCTATACTTAGGATGTTCCAGATCCGACCATCTTACTTCTTTATCCATTTGCAGGCTTCCTTCAGGGGCGCACACACTCCCTCCTCCTGACTCAAAGATAGACTCTCTTTCCTCATCTGACATATCTTGTCCCCACCTAGTTTGACTATTATCCCCTTCATCCTTATCCAGATTCATTCTACTGAAAGACAATGCTTGATGCTCATCACTGAACAGGAGTCCCTCCACTCTTCGTGATTGAGGCATTTGGGATCGGTCATCATTCCCTCGAGTTTTATACTCGCTATTTTGCCTCAACTGTTGATAGACCTTATCGATCCTTTCTCCAATGCTTTCCGCATCAAATCTTTCTTCATCCAAAACTACTCTAGATGCACTGCTTCCTTCATCAGAGGACTCTCTTATATTCTGTCCCATCGTATTTCTTGGCTTGGCCCCTACTGGTTCCTTATTAATGAGACTGGTATCAAGACCCTGCTGTCTTCTACTTAGTTCAATTTCTTCATCTAGTTCTCTTCGCCTTTTTGCATCCCTTCTAATTCTTTCTTCCTCTTGCCTTTCCTCTTCTTCCCTTCATCTCTGTAATCTTTTTTCCCTTAGTCTTTGCACTTCCTCCTCCTCTCTCTTCCCTTCTCTTCTATCCCTGACTTCTATCGTTCTCTGTCTATTACCATACTTTCTTTGTTCTTCTTTTTCTCTTGCTCCTCGTTCTTTGTTTCTTCTTTCATGCTCATCCTCATCTTCTATTTGCCTAACTTTCTCAATGCTTTTGCCATCTATTTTAAGTAGTATCTGTCCTCCCATCCATTCATTCTGCACAAGCGCTATCTCGTCATCTTTATCCTTCTCACCTTTCCCTCTCTTAATCTCATTGTCTATTACTGTTGACAGATTCGACCGCTCACTCCTTTCTTCTTAGTCTTGTATGATCTTATAGATCTCTTCTTTTCTCTTATTCCCCTCTGGACTATCCTCGCTGCTATATGCTGGGGGTTCGTATATTGGATTGCTATACCCCATCGCCGCTTTCGACTCCTTTAAAGGATACAACTCTATTTCTTCCGTGCTAGCACATTTTACTTCAGGCAAGGTAAGGGAAGCTGAGGGCTCAACACCTTCCTCCTTAAACTGACTAAGCATCCACTCCTCAGGTGGAGGATCTTCTCTTTCTTCCTGGTACATTTTCCAGAGCTCTAAAATTGCTAATCTTTTCTCTAATTTCTTCCCCGTGTATGCTGCGTGCAAGTATGTGGTCATGTGTTGCAATACGGCTTTTGACAACAATCCCTCTTGGGGCCAAGGCATGAACATTTTATCCGCCATGCCTTTCACGCATTCCGTACTATACTGTTTGAGCTTGGGCATGTGCTTTTGTAATGTTTTACATAATTGCATCAAAGGAGTATCTCCCATAATGACAATTCTCAATTGACTTTCAATACTTACCAGACATAAAATAATCTTTATACTTTCACTTAAATCACCACTTTTCAATGCCTTTAAACCACAAATATGAGCATGTACCATCAATCGCCGCTCAAGCCACTAATTTCTAAATTGGCTATCTCTACCTTTGGATTGGTATCAGTGCTTAATCACTATTGCTCAATTACTTCTATCGCTCTCCAATATTTTTAGTTAACAAACAACATACAGACTAGTCGACATTACACATTAAAAAACACTGCGATCAACGTTTTCTCTCTTGCCTTTACTTTGTACCCTATACAGGGTTTGAGATGTCACTTTACGCAAACCTTTTTATGCGTACATATTTCTGTTCTACCCCATTGGGATTTGAAACATCTCATTCTGAAAGTCCCTTGAGCCAGGACTTTTCTTCACACAATATTTCACATTACTTAAACACTATCAGAACCAAATCCCCCCTTCATTTGCCATTCACCTTAGTCTACTCACCATTCGTTTGTTAATCCACTCAAGGCCTTTGATATCGACTCCTCCTCCAATCTGACCACTTCACCTTCCATCCACAGAGCGACAGTGGAAACCGGGCAAGTATTTCCTCAAAAGGGGACCTGCACACCATCTCGGTACTTCTTTCAAGTTTATTTCTATTGGCCGATCTCCACAGGAAACCTTACAATTTTCCGACTAATGGTGTAGGTGTCATGACCACTGTAGGGGGCACAAGTTGTGCCACAAGCAGACTCCCACCTAAACCCTGAGGGCCTTAAAACCACTGCAAAAGGGCTCCTGGAGCCAGTCCTGGCACCTTTGGCACCAGGCTCATATGTAGGAAGGAAGGGCTGTTCAAACTAGGACCCATGTATGTATATGGGCCTTTAAATCCAACATGGAAGCACCCAAGCACCCACACGGTCTAGTTCTAAGAACCAAGCCATGCAGTCTATTGTTTTGGGTGTGGCAGGCCTGGAACTACTATACCTGGGCTATATAAACCACACCCTGACTGCAGAACATGCTTCGTGTTATTCTGCAACCAGCAGTGTGACGCTCACCGTGTCCAGCTCCTGGTCTTCAGAATCTTCCTGTAATCCTGCAGAACAAGAACAAGATTATTCTATCTTACCTGAGAAAACACCATCCAGCACTCAGCATCTCAACTGGGCTGCAATCTGTGGACACCGAGAGATGAAGAAACATCACTCACCTGTGAGTACTAGCTTAAGGACTTCTGGCGAACTGCTACCACAGCTGCTGTTAAAACATTGCGACCTGCAATAACGAGAAAGGGAAAACAATATTAGAACACGCGCTTCTAAAACATCGAATTCCATCAGTCTTACCTGAATTCCATCACGCTACGCCACACTTCCATCCGGAGCACCACAGCAACATCTGCAAATGAAAAGAGACATATTCAGGTTCGCTTTCAATATTAAACAACCACACAGCGCTGTACTTACCTTCACGGGGGCCTGTTTTTCATCGCACTCTCATCCACTCACAGTACCACAGCGGCCTGTGAGGAGAAGAAGAAGAAAACACAGGTTAGCTTTAAAAGACAATAAAGATGCGGCGCTTCAAGCTTTCTCATTCCTAAAAACGTGCCTCTCCATCCGGCACGCCAGCATCAAGACCGTCGCACCTGAAAAGAAGAAGATAAAGACATTAACGAATTCCCACCATAAACAGAACAAAGACTTACAATTAACAAACCTACCTGCCTACCAGCAGATTCGGGGTGACAGCGGGCCTGGGCCCAAGGAAGGCGTACTGCACCAGTGAAGCAACTCGGGCAGCTCGCCAACAAATGTCAAGCGCTCCTGCAAAAGAAATGCAGGATGGATAGCTCACCCTACAAATAACTAAGGTGAGAAAAGACACCAGTGGGAAGGGAATCGGTCAGAGGGAGGTGGGAGATTCACCCATTAGGGACAGTTATCACAAATCCTCCCTTCTGTAATTGCAGATTCATTACTGAGCACTGGGCAACTATGCATCCAGGGTTCCAGATCTCAGAGCCATCCAGACACCCCTGGGGATATCAGGTGAGCGTAACAGAACATGAAGCCTTTAAACCTTATCTACCTGGGCATCATGGAGACTTCTGAAACTGATCAGTTAGCCCAGCTTTTGGGACAATTACGCGCCGAGGTACAGGCAGCCCCGCAGGAAACCAATGCCTTAAGAGGATAGTTAATAGTCACAAAAGACCGTACTGATGAACTAAGCAAACAGCTACTACAAACACAGGCAGGGCAGGCTCCATTGCCCAGATTTGCCCCATCCGTCACTACACCATCATCAGTCAATCCAGTACAGATAACGTTGCCGGGAGCAGTACCCCTGGCACCACCAGAACAGTTTAATGGAGACCCCAGAAGGTGCGCAAAATTCATGAGCCAGAGCCGCCTCCATTTTCTTTCTAGGGCTGGGGCTTTCCCAAATGACCAGGCGAGGGTGGCCTTCGTGTTTTCATATTTGAGTAGAAGTGCCGCAGATTGGTCGGTACCTTTAGTGAGCCGGGATGACCCATTACTGCAGAACTTCATGGGTTTTCAACAGGAAATGGAAAAATTATTTGCTCGATACTTGCATGGACAAGCTCTTGCTAATGAACTCCTGTCCCTCCGCCAAGGGAATCAAGATTTGCTGACTTATATTGCCACCTTTAATAGACTGGTTGTAGAAGAGGGGTGGCCAGAAGATAAAAGAACCACGTTGTTTCATCAGGGCCTACGAGGAGACCTGAAGCATGTCCTTGATGAAGTGGTAGAACCACCTAAAGACTGTGCAGAGTTTATCAATCTGGTAGTTCAGTTGGACCACAGATTACAGTATCGAAGAACAGACCGAAGTAGACTCGAAAATCATGCCATGTACGTACGTTCAAAAGATAATGTTAAACGTCCATCAGAAAATACCACAGAACCCATGCAGATGGGAAGAGTTTGACCCCCTTTAATCAACGTTGAAAGAGACAGGAGGAGACAGCTACAGTTATTCCTATACTGCGGTAAATTGGGTCACTATCTCAAAGAATGCCCAGTGAAACCTCCAAGGAAAGTGGTAGGCGCTACAGAGAAAGAAGATGATGGAAAGAAATCGGAAAACTACCAGGCCAGGCAAGCGTAGAGGGCCACTTGTCGAGCGAGAAGGATGAGTCACAGACTTCACATTTCGCCCTATCAGTAACCTTGATCAATCACCAACGACTGTCACAGATGCATGCCATAGAGGCATATATAGACAGCAGAGAAGTTGCTAATTACATAGATCGAGATCTGGCAACAGAAATGGGACTTCCCTTACGCACAAAACCAACAACTGAAAAAGTAACTACTGTTAACGGTACAGAGATAGCTTCGGGACCAGTAACCCAATGCACAACAGAATTAACCCTTCTGTGTCTGGATGGACATCAACCAGCAATCACGTTTGACCTCATTAAAGCTCCTCAGTTCAGGTTGATCTTATGGCTGCCATGGTTAGTATCTCACAATCCCCACATAGACTGGCGTGCAAAGAGACTGACCTTTTGCGACGAATGCGCCCATGCTTGCTACCCGAAATCTTTACCACAGCCAAACCTGAAATCTGTTCAAGGAATAGCATCAGGGATCGCAGAACCAATGGACACCTTACCAAAAGAATATCTGGATTATCAAGATGTTTTTCAGAAGGAGCAGGCTAACACATTCCCGCCATATAGGCCGTATGACTGTCAGATCGACCTGATACCTGGCGCACAGGTTCCTTGAGGTCGAATGTATGCACTTACTGAAACCGACAATCTCCACTTGAAGCCTTATCTGGATCAATACCTGGCTAATGGGTTTATCAGCACGTCAAAGTCACCAGCAGCCTCTCCCTTATTCTTTGTACACAAGAAGGAAGGAGATTTGAAGACTTGCATCGATTACTGCGCACTTAATCAAATCACAGTAAAAAACTGCTACTCTTTGCCCCTTATCCCGGAACTGTTGGACCAAGTCAAAGATGCCCGACTCTACACCAAACTAGACCTCAAGGAGCATACCACCTTGTACGTGTTAGAAAGGGGATGAATGGAAAACCACGCTTTGCACAAAGTATGGCCTGTATGAATATCAGGTAATGTCTTTCGGGCTGTGCAACGCTCCCGCAGCATTCCAATACTTCACGAATGATGTATTACGGGAATTAATCGATGTCTGTGCCCTGGTCTATATTGACGACATCCTGGTGCATTCCCCCTCTGAAAGAGATCATGTGGAACATGTTCGCTCAGTCCTTGCAAAACTTCACCAGCACAAACTACGCTAAACTCGACACATGCTCCTTCCATGTCACCGAAGTTGAGTTCCTCGGTTTTGTTCTCTCGCCAAAGGGAGTCAATATGGATTTACACAAAGTAGATGCCATCCTTAATTGGCCGTCACCTTCTTCACTTAAAGGAACCCAAAGCATGCTCGGCTTTGCAAATTTTGATCGCTGATTTATTCCTGATTTCTCACGGATAGTCCACCCAATCACATTGTTACTGATAAAAAGAGCAAAAACTTCCAATGGAATGAAGAGGAGGAACAGGCCCTTCAAGAACTCAAGAAAAGATTCACCTCTGTGCCAATTTTATGACATCCTCGCACAGATCTCCCCTATTTATTGGAAACTGATGCTTCCAACGTAGCTATGGGAGCAGTTCTCGCTCAAAGAGATCCAGAGACAGGCCAATTACACCCTGTGGCCTTTTGGTCACGTAAATTCTCACCACCAGAACTTAACTATCCAATTACAGACAAAGAATTGTTGGCAATAAAATCAGCCTTCAAAGCCTGGTGGCAGTATCTATTAGGTGCCAGACATACCATCACAGTAATCACAGACCACCAAAACATTCAATGCCTAAAGTCGGCAAAAGCCCAATCGTCACGACAGTTGTGGTGGGCTCTATTCTTCGCAGAATATGATTACATAATAACATACCGACTGGGAGTTCGGAATGGGAAGGCCGATGCCTTGTCTCGTATGGGTGTTGAAGAGAAAACAAACAGTACCCTGGACCCGTTTGCCAGCATCCCAAGTGATAACCTCCTGGGACTCACCACCACATTGACTCTGAGTGAACTTCAAGATAAGATTCAAACCTTAATGAACTCCGAGATCTGGCAGAAATGGAATTCCCAAAATGAACATCACACGGTTCTGGATGGATTACCCTACTTCAGGGAATGACTATATTTAACAAGTAAAGATCTGCAAGAATTGGTCATGTCTGGTTATCATGATTTCCTGATCGAAGGTCATCCTGGAATTGCTAAGACTCTAGCCAAGGTTAAACGGAATTATTGGTGGCCAACCTGGCATAAGGACATTGCTCGATTTGTTCTATCCTGTGGGATATGTGCACAGAACAAATCACAAAAACAGAAACCAACTGGTCTCCTACAACCAGTGGATATTCCACCGGCTCCATGGCATACTCTTTCTATTGATTTTATTACAGACTTACCTCCCTGTCAAGGTTTTAATACCATTCTGGTGGTTGTAGACCTGTTCTCTAAAATGGCACATTTCATTCCATTCAAAGGACTTCCTAACGCTACCGGTCTGGCAAAAGCATTTCTTGAACAGATTATAAAACTGCATGGTTTCCCCTCTGTCCTAATCTCAGATCGTGGAAGCCAATTTGTATCCAACTTCTGGAAGGAAATGTTGTACCACGGCACAAATTGATGTTTGATTATCCACTAGCCATCACCATCAAATGGATGGACAAACAGAAAGAACAAACCAGACATTAGAACAGTATCTACATTGCATGCTGCATCAAGTGGAAGAGAATTGGAAAGACTTGTTATGGATTGCAGAATACGTATACAATAACTCCATACACACCAGCACGGGACAAAGCCAATTCTACACAATATATCGAAGACATCCACGTACCTCTGAACTAGACTCCCCCACGACCTTGGAAATGCCAGCAGTAAAGACTCTACTCACAAGCATAACCCAAGCCTTCAAAGAGCAAATGAACATTTACTGCAAGCCAAAGACAGACAAAAAAGCTTCTTGGACCGGCATCGAAAGAAAGCTCCCGATTACCAAGTTGGAGACGAAGTCTGGTTGGCATCAAAACATGTGCCCATAAAAGGTAGCAGGACCTTTTGTCCAAGATATCTAGGACCCTATACCATCGAATTGCTGATAAATCAGGTGGCCGTCAAGTTAGCCTTACCACCAAGCATGCAAATTCATCCGGTGTTCCATGTGTCACTTGTAAAACCTGTACAACCAGTCTTTACATCACCAAAACCTGTGATAGTTGATGGAGAGCCTGAATTTGAAGTTAAAAACATCCTGGATTCGAAATGTACCAGATCTAAGCTTTACTATTTAGTGGACTGGAAAGTGTACGGGCCTCAAGACAGAACTTGGGAACCAAATGAGCATATTCACACACCACATCTGATTAAGAGGGTTCACCTGGATAACCCCACCAAACCCAGACCGGACAGGAAGGATACTATGATGGGGGCCTTGGGGGGCAGTGCTGTAATGACCACTGTGAGGGGGCACAAGCAGGCTCCCACCAGAACACTGAAGGCCTTAAAACCACTGCAAAAGGGCACTTGGAGCCAGACCTGGCACCTTTGGCACCAGGTTCATATGTAGGAAGGAAGGGCTGTTCAAACTAGGTCCTATTTATGTACATGGGCCTTTAAATCCAACATGGAAGCACCCACACAGTCTAGTTCTAAGAACCAAGCCATGCGGTCTAGTGTTTCGGGTGTGGCAGGCCTGGAACTACTTTCCCTGGTACTACTTTACCTGGGCTATATAAACCACACCCTGACTGCAGAACACGCTTTGTGTTATTCTGCAACCAGCAGCGTGATGCTCACCGTGGCCAGCTCCTGGTCTTCAGCATCTTCATGTAATCCTGCAAGAACAAGAACAAGATTATTTTGTTTTACCTGAGAAAACATCCTCCAGCACTCAGCATCTCAACTGGGCTGCAATCTGTGAAAACCGAGAGAAGAAGAAACATCACTCATCTGTGAGTACTAGCTTAAGGACTTCCAGCGAACCGCTACCACAGCTGCTGTTCGAACATTGAGACCTGCAATAATGAGAAAGGGAAAAATAATATTAGAACACGTGCTTCCAAACATCGAATTCCAAAAGTCTTACCTGAATTCCATCGCGCTACACCACGCTTCCATCCTAGAGCACCACAGCAACATCTGCAAAGGAAAAGAGACATATTCAGGTTTGCTTTCAATATTAAACAACCGCACAGTGCTTTACTTATCTTAATGGATTCCGGGGGCCTGTTTTTCAACGCGGTCTCATCCACTCGCAGCACCACAGCGGCCTGTGAGGAGAAGAAGAAGAAAACACAGGTTAGCTTTAAAAGACAATAAAGGCACTGCGTTTTCCACTTTCTCTCACCTAGAAACAGGCCTTTCCACCCGGCACGCCAGCATCAAGACCTTCGCACCTGAAAAGAAGGAGATAAAGATTCAGGGTGACAGCAGGCCTGGGCCCAAGGAAGGCGTACTGCACCAGTGAAGCAACTCGGGCAGCTCGCCAACAAACGTCAAGCACCCCTGCACAAGAAATGCAGGACGGATAGCTCACCCTACAAATAACTAAGGTGAGAAAAGAACCCAAGGGGAAAGGAATCGGTTAGTGGGAGGTGGGAGATTTACCCATTAGAGACAGTTATCACAAATCCTTCCTTCTGTAATTGGAGATTCATTATTCAGCACTGGGCAACTACGCATCCAGGGTTCCAGATCTCAGAGCCTTCCAGATGGCCGCAGGGATATCAGGTGAGCATAACAGTAGGATACCCGATCGTCCAAAATCTGGAGACTTACTAGTTTGGATCTTTTCCAACCATCCTCTGCTCCCAAGTGAGCATATGCCTTTTAGGTATCGTGCATGCAATGGAGGGGGATGCAAAATAACTCCAACACCAAATAATCAAAGCAACCCAAGAATATGGCAAAGGTTGCTGTTTTATTAACAATTATCGCAAACAGGGAATTACAACGGACATAAACGGAAGTTCACTCGAGCTCTCAATGCATTTCTCATAAAAACAGCCTTTTATGCAAAACATTGATTGGACGTGACATCATACTATGTGGCAAATAAGAAAAACCTGTGAGGGGTTGTGATGGGTTCAAGGGGAACATCTAAGTATACTTTCAGTATGGGCTGGGATTGTGATAGGCTATCTCCTGTGAGGTGGAACACTTATTCCTGCTTCTAAAACATGTCATCCTCAACACAATTAAGTACATGGTATAGAATTGGTCTTCAAACTATAAGGCCCTTTGTTATACTGCCCTTTACAATTGGTTGGCATGCTTGTGCCATGTCTGCAACATTCAGTTCACTTAGCAGCACGCAAGCTCAGTCCCAGGTGTCAGGAGGTGGACTTGACGTTACCTCCCCACCCAAATAGCCCATCATCTCTCATCACCCATGCCTTCTGCCATGAAGATTGTCTTTGAACTTAGCCTTGCAGCATATTCTGTCTCTGGGAATATAAGGGAGTATAGGCTTTCACTATTGTTGTTCTAGAACTCCATGCTTAACTCTATTTCCATCATTAGCTCAAGTGACAGGAGTCCTCGATTTGGTTCATTTTGCAGCATTTAAATGTCATAAATGAATCAAAATTGGCATGCACAGTGTTCTTTCTTTGAACCTTAACAAGGGATGATTGAGCTTCTCACGTTCACTGAAGAGATAACCGACATTGGCTTGCTTCAGCTTTGGTACTAGGCCAGACAGCCTCGCCATTCATTTCCACAATCTCAGCTCATTTTTGCTGCGACACAGTTCTCTGCCTTACCTCTCCATGAATCCTGGCTTACTAATTTCACGACACCGATGTCCAGTTTATGTACAATGGTGGCTTCACCTGCAGTCTATTCACTACATATAGCCAGCTTTTATGATCACTTAGTCTACTTGCATTACAGCATCTGTACAGTTATTGAATGACTTGCATTTTCTGCAGTGCTTCACACACGTGCAATCTTCTTTTTGCATATGAAAGTTTACTCGATTCTTAACTTCATCATCAGTTTCTGTAAGATCCATACATTCTCTTCAGCCAGTATCCACAGGGCATCACACTCGTCTTTCGTGTTGTCACCAGCTCCTCTTGTTGCTCCTTTTCATATCCCTTCAGGGAGTGCCTCCCTCTGATTATCATCTCTTCGGGGATACATTTGATAGAGTTTTCTCAGTGGATACCGTCTTTCAAATACTTGCTGTGGTATGGTCACAACTGCTGGTGTTAAGCATGGCACAATCTCAGTCTTCAAACATACAGGAAGTAGGAGCGCGGGATTTCCTGCAGAGGTATGTAACTTCTCCTTTACATTATGGTTTGTATTGGTGTGTAAAGGTTATATTTAAGTAATAAAACCCATCAAGTAAAACAAAATAATGGTTTCCTTTAAGTAACATGGACATTTAATCAACCATTAGCTTAAATGTCCAAATAATGTTCAATAACGTTAATAGTTCTTTAAACAAAAATACTTATAACAGGATGGTTCGTATACAATAGAACTGCAAAACACAATTGTTCACTGTTCGTGACGACATGCAAGTTCTTGTAAGCTGCCTGACGCGTTTCCAGTTAAAACAACTCTTCCTCAGGGAATGTCATCAGACCTTCTAACTGTAGGTCCACCCTTCCTGTTTTACATTGGTATAGCTCAACACTTAATTGAACATGGTCACTGTCCAACCTCTCTCTCATAAGACATCAACCAGCATCTCTATTTATGACAGCGAAAATGCGTCTCTGTTCAGCCTTTATCATTTGAATTTCTCCTAATATGGTCCCTTTCCTTGAACGCAACCGGAAACTTCATATAGTTAAAAAAGAAATACAAATTGCGATTTATAGTATTAGTTCAGTTGAAAAACATAAAAGTGCACATCCAAATTGCACTCCCACTTTCATCATTGCGGCACATCATGCATTCATTAACTTTCATCTCCCAATTCTTGTGTCACTTGTACCTTTCTCATTCTGTCACCTTCATCTCACAGTTCTCCTCCCCTCACCACTTCTGCTTTAACTATTCTCTCGTATCCATTCTTTGCCCTTGTTGTCTCACTATCATCTCATCAATGTCCATCTACACTCCCTGTTCTACCCCTGATCAGCATTCTCTCTCTTATCTCTCACTGCACTCTCTCCATCACCTCACTCAACCTATTTTTGAATTTCTACATTTGGCTCTTTCTTGTATACTTTACTATGAATTTATTTTCAATAGCATATTGCTCTCTCTATTAGTGAGTATATGCTACTCACTCCCGGTCTACGCTTCATTCATATTTTTTTATCTTTATTTATTTATTTATTTATTTCTATACCTTGATTTCTTTTTCTTCAATTCCCCCTTTTTTGTTGTGCTCTTTCTTTGGTTGTCTAATTATTTCTTTCCTTTTCATGTATGTTTCTCTTTCACCTGATATCTGTGTAATATGTGCATGCCTCAATGTATAGACATACCTAACCGTAATAATCAGAAAATGTATTCCATCTATTGTATGTTTGTGATGTTCCCACTGAAATCTTGTCCCTCCTCCAACTGGGTCTCATTGTGCATATTTGCCACTATCAAATATGGTAAAGCACCCAGCTAAAGAAACTGCGTGGCTCCCTGCTCGATTCCTGATCTGCCGCTTTTTGGAAGCATTTTCCTTGTGAATAAAATACACACAAATTATATGATATGTCATTTATAACGCGCCTGTACACAAGTGTTTCGAGGCGCGAACTTTCATGGTAAATATATTAGAAGTTATAAATAGAAAATATGCCCCCCTCAGACTCAGTTTTGCTGAGGTTGAAGTTGATGTTGCCAGAAATAACACTTCAAAGGAAAGTACAGTGCAACCTGAGGCCTCATGGGCACTGCCAGGAAGTCACCATTGGTAGCAGCTACTACCCTTGGCAAACATTATTTGCCATTCATGGGTGACCTATTTCATCCTCATAACGTACTTCCATGAAATACCTTTTGCAATAATAATGCCACATTGGCAATATGTATTTTCAAGCAGGTCCTTAAAGTTAGGAAAATGATGGCGTGTTCAGGGAAATGCTCTGCTGTGAAAGTGCATCTGTCTGCGTATTAATGAGTTTAAGAAGCTCCTTTCCTCAGAGAGCAGCATGGGGCACCAAGAGCGGCAACCATCTGCCAGGAACTGCGCTCCTGGCCAAGGATAGCACATCTTGAGAACTACATGTAACAGACTTGGCCAGTTTCATTGCCACACCATGAGGATTCTAATATGATCAGATTATTGAAATGTGCTATCTCGGGATGATAGCTCTGCAGCAACGTGCTCGCCTTGGAAGCAAGACGACACAACGCAGGTTCGATCCCAGGGTCTGCGCATAGAAACCTCTGGGTATTAAGCCCATTACAAATAACCCATCATATCATATCTAGTGACTTATACGCCTTGTATATATGATTTGTATTTCGGATTTTGTTTGATATTATTATTGCTAACCTGTGTGTCTGACTAGACCTGTTCAACTCAGTGTGATACCTAATTTGCATATCCACTGTGTGGCTCTAATCTGGAGGTGAACTTCTACACAATTATGTGTTGTATCCTTGAGAGTTGTCACTCTTGCCTTGGTAAAGCTATGTGTAAAATAGCAGTGCACCATAAGGCTATGACAATTTACATTGCTTTTCGGCTCATTTGCATGCAATAGTGCATGGCTTTGTGTCTGATCTGGGCTGGGTTTCTGGAGATGGCTACTAAGTGGCACTGTGCTTGCGTGGCTATTAGATGATATTGCATATTCTACGCAACTCATTACATGCTGAAGGTTTAAATTTCTCTAGATATGTTTTAAACACAACATAATGTTAATGGCGGTATCCAGTCATTGCATCGAATACAAAGCATTGAAAAAAATGCATCGAAAAAAAGCATTAAATGCATTTTTTTTCAAGGGTAAAGGTCTTATTTTAATTATAATGCATTTTAAGTGGTAAAAAAACAGGGGTTGGGGGGACCCCGCCATTAAAAAAAAAAAATGCATTCAATGCTTTTTTTTTCGTTGCTTTTTTTTCCGTTGCTTTGGCATTCTATGCAATCACTATGAACCGCAATGGCAACATCATGTATGTATTTCTGTCATCACAAATGGATTCTCAATGTCAGTAATGTATCAGGTTATAGAGTAGACTGTTCCACAGCAGGAGCTCTAAGCCGCACTAGCCATACTGCATTGAAGTTGTTTAGAGTCAGCAGCCAAGCAGACCTGTCTGTGCCATGAGCGTGTGCCTTCACTGTGTCACGCCATCTGTACCTCGCTTTGAAGTATTCGATCTTCATCAATGACTCCTTTTCACAGGAATAAATTGCCTTTACTCAAAGTGCAGGAAGGTCGGTCCTCTCAAAGTGTCAATTCAAAGGTGCCGAACACACAATTCAACGAGCCCTGGGGCAGGCCAGTTGATGCCGTGCATGCTGACTGCTTGATTGGAGCCCGGAAGCCAGCAATCGATGTCTGAATGAGAAACCCGCAAGCGCACAGACATGATTCACCCACTTCTGATAGTCCAGAGCGTCAGCCTATCTGTTGTTTCTTTGTCAAGCGATACTGAAAAGAGAGAGAACATGCACTAGCTCAAAAAACGGTATCGGTTCTTCTGGAAAATGCAGTAGTTGGAATGGCAAACTTGAGTAAAAAAACTCATAACATTTTGCAGCCGTTATCAATTTAGATAACTTTACCAAACCGGTTGTATATCAGTTTTTTAGGATGGAGAACATGCATTTGCTGAGAGATACTGAAAGATAAGGATATTTGTTGACATGCTAACACCTGCAGGATGCATACATCACCGTCCAGGTATGCAGGAGTTGAAACTATATTAGCATGGCAGGGAGAGCTAGCCAATCAGGGGGCTACGAAAGCAGGCTGAAACCAGCAATCCCAGCCCGCGTTCCATGCCGCCTGATGGCCAGTTCCAATGCCGCTATCTTCGGCCACCCTCCGTCCCTCCTTTTTTTTCTTTTACACCTTTCTACCCCCCACTTACCTTATTTCTGGGGCAGCGAGTGCAGCTGGCGCTGCTGCTCTTTCTTCTTGGCTCCAGCAGGCCGCCATAGAAAGGGAAGATGGCCAGAGGGGCTCTGTAAGGAACCCACTTCGGTTTCCATGGTGGCCATCTAGGAAAAGTATTTTCCTTCTCTCAACAGGACGCATGTGGCTTCCCGTTGAATGAAGGGAAATACTTTCCTTTTTAGTGCCCCGTAGTACTGCTTTGGCAACCTGGGGTGCTTGTATCCTTAATCCCCCATTCCAAGTGCTGGAAGGTGGGTAAGGGCCCGCTGCCCTCGTTATATGCCCTTGCTTCACTCGGCCGAGAACTTGGGCTTCCAGGCCATTATCCCCATTCCAGCCTTTGGAACAGGGGATTAACGCCATTTTCTTTGCTTCCGATTTGGTCAGATATAAACGCTGTGTTGCCCCACAAAGGTGAGGAAGGTAATGGCGTGGGGTACTTGATAGTATACTTGGACAATGTTTTCCTTTAAATGATGCATCGCAGGAGCAGGTAGAACTTTGCAGGGCTATATCTATGGAATTTTTACAGAACTTGGATTTTGACGTGTATGCGTGAAAGACTTTACAAAAACCCAAACAATTAAATAATAGGTTAGTAAAATACAGTTTGACCCTGAGTTAGGCAACCTTGCTTTTGGGATTCATAATAGATATGAGTCAGACATTTAAAAAAAACAAGATAGGAATTGAAAGGGTTAGGTAAATGTTAATCCAGTTACAGGGTTTGAAGGACATCTTTTCACAGGTTGGCATGGGTAGTAGGCATGCTGGTTTTCTCTGAATCAACGTGCATTGTAACAAATAAAATGAGAACATTTAATAGATGTAATGTAATGTAATTTGTCATTTGTATAGCGCTTTTTCCCATTGGTATGGCCTCAAAGTGCTGTAGGTGAAAGCCTGTTGGGGGGCTGAAGGCTCAGGTATGGAAAATTCATGAGGAGTTTAGAATGTGTGTGTGTGCATTTTAGCCAATACAAAGATAGGTAGGGGTGGCCAAGTCCCTGTTAGCTACCCATATGAAGATGTCCTGTCGATGGGTGCTGTGAGGTAGTTGGAAGAGTGTACGAGTGC
Organism: Ambystoma mexicanum; assembly: GCF_040938575.1. Taxonomy (NCBI): domain Eukaryota; kingdom Metazoa; phylum Chordata; class Amphibia; order Caudata; family Ambystomatidae; genus Ambystoma; species Ambystoma mexicanum. Next base: position 1,535,596,796 of record NC_090937.1, read on the forward strand.
AGGAGACTCATTATGTGTCCAGCTAGAACACATTTTTGTCATGGGACGTAGCTGCATTCTTATGGCAGAGGTGTTGTGCGATGTGTCTGAAAATAATGTATGATAGCAGATGCGTTCAGTGGGTGACCATGCGTGTGGCTATCATCCATCAACATGGAGTGCGGTACACACCGGTTTGTCCAGGCAGGTTTCTTGGTTTTGTAGATAAGGCGGGGCTTCTGTTGTGTGGTTTGCTAGAGTTTATTCTCTATGTTGTTCAGTGGATTTTATGAGGGGTTCAATGCTGCCACGACCTATTTGAGAGGTGGTTAAAAAAAAACTAAGTTTGTCATGGGTACGTCAGGATGCGGGCAGGAGGGCAGGTTTTGAGGGCCTACTGGAAGGCAAGCCTACTGTCATAATGTCCTGGAACATCCGGGGTCTAAGCAACCACACCAAGGCCCGTAAAATCATGGCCTTTGCTAATAGGCATAGCTGTAGGGTATTATTTCTACAGGAGACACACTCCAATGGTCACATCCCAAGGACCTTAGCCCCATCATGGGGCCCCGCTAGATTCTTCACCTCTTATTCCTCCCAGTCCAGGGGCGTACTAACGATGATTCATAAATCCATCAAATTCATATTGCATAAAAGCTACATAGATTCGGAGGGACGCTATGTTATACTACACTGCACTCTGATTAATAAGGAATATCTTCTGGTCAACACTTACTGCCCCAACATAGACTCTCCCGAATTCTTTAGCGCGGTAGCCACCATACTGCTGGGCTTCGTGGATGTACCAATTATATGGGGAGGTGATCTGAACCTTATTCTGGACACTGTCCTAGATAGGACTGGTACTGCCACCAGAGCTCTGTCCAGTGCTGCACGTCAGCTACGTAGCCATATACAGACACTGAAAATTTGCGACGTCTGGAGGACACTGCACCCCCAGCGACGGGAGTACACTTATTACTCGTCTGTGCATGACAGCTCGTCTAGGATAGACCTGTTCCTAGTGTCCAGGGAAATTATGGGCAGGGTGGAGGGCTCCTGGATCCTACCCCGCACACTATCGGACCATGCCCCAATCACAGTCACGATGGAACTGGGGATGCCCATCCCGACGTTCAGCACCTGGCGCTTTAAATCCGAGGCTCTCAGAGACATTGTCTTTAAGGCTGGAATACTGGCTGACATCGAATCTTTCTTCGAGTGTAACTCCCTTCAAGATACATCAGCTGCGGTGAGGTGGGACGCCTTCAAGGTGTATATAAGGGGAATGTCTATCTCCAGAGAGACTGGAGTGCTGAAAGCGATAAGAGCTGCCCTTGGGCGCTCCGAAGCCAAATTGAAACAACTTGAGCTCCAATGTACCACGGCTGCTGACCCCGGCACTCTCGCCCAAATTAGTGCTGAACTCCAGATATATAATACACACGCCATTAACGAAATCCAATACTTCAGCCGCCCACAGGCCACAAGGAAATATGGGGAGGGGGACAGACCCGGGAGAACGCTAGCAACACTAGTTAAAAGGGAATCTGGCCGGACGCAGATCACCTCCATCAAAGACCAACATGGCAACCCACAATGGGCAGACCAACGTATTTTAGACATATTCACTGACTTCTATAGATCCCTCTACTCCCAACCTACCGAACACACCGAACAACACATGCGCGAGCTCCTTGACCAGATCCGCACCACTGAGATATCCCTTCAAACCCGGGACCAACTGGACTCCCCGATTACATTGGACGAGATAGTGACGGCCATTTCAGACCTACCCAAAGGAAAGGCAACGGGCCCCGACGGGCTTACCACTGAATTTTTCCAGGAGCACGTCGCTATCTTGGCCCCCAGGCTCCTCGAGATCTGGGACGAGGCACTGCGTGTCTCCGTCCTTCCCCCTTCCATGCGCGAAGCTGTCATCACGGTGCTGCTCAAACCTGGTAAACCTGACAATGAATGCGGATCTTACAGACCTCTTTCCCTCATGAACCTCGACACAAAAATATTTGCTAAGATCATAGCGAACCGCTTTCTACCCATTATGCCAGACTTGGTTCACGTGGACCAGGCAGGCTTCGTCCCCGGTAGGTCCACCTCCCACAATATCAGACGGCTGTTCAACGTCATATCCCGTATGGACCAGGACGTCCAGGCTGTAGCGGTCACTCTGGACGCCCAAAAGGCCTTTGATATGGTCTCCTGGAGATATATGTGGCTGGTGCTTGAAACAATGGGCGTTGGCCCGAACATGATCGGGTTCATCAAACTACTATACACCTCCCCTGTTGCAAGAGTAAGAGCTAACTCACTGACATCTGACCTCTTCACACTTTTCAGAGGTACCAGACAGGGTTGCCCCTTCTCCCCGATCCTTTTTGCATTGGCAATAGAGCCGATGGCGGACTATGTCCGTTCACGCCATGCCCGCAAGGGAATACGACTGTTAGATGATCCCGAAATCATTTCCCTATATGCCGACGATGTCCTACTGTATATCAGGGAACCCACGGCCCATCTTGACCCTATACTAAGAGATATCACTCGCATCGGCACCCACTCCGGGTTCACGATTAACTACTCGAAATTTAACTACTCGAAATCTGAGATCTTCCCTCTTACCAAATCCACCACACAACCCACCACCGAATACCCCCTCCGTTGGTCTCCGGATGGTGTCAAATATCTGGGTGTGCAAATTTCCCTAACCAAATCCACCTTGCTCACCGATAATTACTCAGCTGTAGCACAGTTAGTTGAAACCAAGCTTTCACGGTGGCGCGCCCTCCCATTATCCATGACAGGTCGTCTCTCCCTCATTAAAATGATTCTGCTGCCTAAGCTCCTTTATACCTTCAACAACATACCCGTATGGCCTGGAATGGAATACTTCTCCAAACTACATGCATTATGTGCACAGTTCCTATGGCACTCCGGCGCTGTACGCAAGAAGTGGACTGATATGGTGCTTCCATACAATCGAGGGGGAATCTCTGCTCCGGACCTGATGCTGTATTGGACTGCGGCCCAGGCCCAACACGCCACTCATTGGTACCCCGGATCTCCTGCCCGCCCACATGTTAAATTGGAACGACTGGCAGCCGACGGCACTAACATAATGTCCCTCATACTGCATCAGCACTATATATCTAACTCCCCTATCGATCCAATCAGTGCAACCCTGCGTGCCTGGGCACGCCTGTTGTGTCTGTCATCCGACTCCTACCCTTACTATAAATGGCTCCCGGTATGGGCGTTCCCGGGTATGAACCCACGTATGACACTGCTCTTGCCCGTCACTGGGGCGCATTGGGATACCGGGCATTGTCGGATTTCTATCCGGAAGGCCGGTTCATTAACCCTCGAACATGGAAACAGGGGCACACCGGATCCGCTCTAGAGACCCTCCAATATTATAGGCTCCGAGCAGCGTTTCGCACTAAATGGCCCTCATTCCCAGATGAGCCCCCTGATAACCCGGCGATCGCATATATCACCAACTCGGGCGGCGCCCGCGGCGTCGTCTCTTCATTATATAAGATCCTACAAGACACCACCCCGACCCCAGTGCTCAGAGCACGCGACGAATGGGCAGCTGAACTGGGCCTAGAAATTTCCGACAGAGTCTGGGAGAAAATGTGCCTACATACCCAAAAGGTCTCTCTCAATTTCCGCCACCGGGCCATGCAATACAAACTCCTAAACAGGCTTTACTACACGCCGCACAAGACTTCGAAGTTCACCCGTATCACGGTGCACCCCTGCCCTCGCTGTGGAGCAGAGGGAGCTGACCATCTACATATGTTTTGGTCCTGTAATAAACTATCTGAATTCTGGGAAAGCATTCTAAATACACTCACCGAGATTACCGAAACCGAGGTCGATTCTGATCCCCTAGCAGTCCTTTTCGGGGCCTGGAGGACAGAGGACACTAGACGTCTGGCTAAATTTTTAAACATAAGCTGTATGATAGCCAAGAAATGCATACTCCAGAGCTGGAAAAGTTCCTCCCCTCCGGCCTTTAAGAAATGGCTGAATTTGCTCACCTGGTCGCGAAACTGTGAGGAGGAATACCTGGCCATGCTCCCCGCCCACTCTCGCCCCAAGAACACTTGGGTTGAATTTAACACTTATCTTAATAACCAAAGTGAAAATACACCCACGACTGACTTGTCCCCTGCCCCACAGGCGACACTCCCCGCATCATGAGGCCTTATATCATCTGCTTAAGGCCCGCCCTGATGTTATTACTATGTCTGCTGTACTGTGATTACTTTGTTGCTTGAGAATAATATGTTATACACATGTGTTGCCTTGATGTGTGTGCCTTGTGAACCTCTGCCTGCAAAAATAAAAGTTAAAAAAAAAAGATATGCGCTGTCTAACTTCACGTGTGGTCTTGCCCACATATAACAATTGGCATGGACAACTAATGATGTATACTACATTTTTGGTCATGCAATTGGTGTGGCAATTCATCTTCCAGGTCCTCTGACCGTATCGGAACTCACGTTTCGTCTCGGTCAGAGGGCACGAAACACACCCGCCACACTTGAAATGTCCAACAATGGGTGGCAAACCCCATTGGTCATTAATAGTGGGTTCTCTTGTTGGCTCTCTGTATGTGTGGACCAATTTTTGTCTGAGATTTTGGTTGCGTTTAAATGCAAACATCGGTTTTTTCATCAGGGACCCGGGTTGTTTGACAAGATTCCAATGTTTTCCAATGATTCTTTTGACATCCCCACTCACTGGATTGAATGTTGTGACACAAACCAGACGGTCATTCTTGTTTCTTTCTTGTTTGGTAAAGCAAATATCCCGGTTAGTGTTTTCAGCCCTTTTCATTTGATCTTTTATCAACCTTCTAGGGTACCCCCTATTGGTCAATCTTTCTTTAAGTTGTTCTGCATGTAATTTAAATTCCTCCCTTTCAGAACAGTTCCTCTTAATACATAAAAACTGCCAATAGGGTACGTTTTGGCGTAAGCTAGCAGGGTGAAAACTGTAAAAATGTAACAAGGTATTTTTGTCAGTTGGTTTCTTGAAAAGGGTAGTGATTAACTGGTTCCCAGTCTTCTTGATCAGGAGATCGAGGAAACTGACCTGGCGGTGGTTGTATTCATTCGTAAATTTTATATTTATATCACATTGGTTTAACCATTCATGAAACTCAATAAGGGATGCAATAGAACCCCTCCAAACTAAAAATACATCATCAATATAACGATGCCACATTTTCAAATGTGTCTTCAGGGTTGGGTGAGCCTTGAGCAGATTTTGTTGCCCTAATATGAACTTGTCTTCATAGTCTGCCATATATAGGTTAGCGATGTCGGGGGTAAAAGTCGCCCCCATACTGACCCCTTTCTCCTGTTTATAAAGCTGTTTCTTAAAAAGGAAGACATTTTCGGTCATTGCTAACCTAATGCACTCTTGAATAAACTCAGTAGGGGGCAAATGTGGTCTAATTCTTTTGTCTAGTTAAAGACCCAATACGTGCAAACATTCCATCTGGAGTATTGCCGTATACAATGATTCAACATCCATCATTACAAGGATATCGCCTTCTTCAATTACGATGCCACTGATGATTTGAATCATATGGGTTGAATCTTTCACATATGATGGCATCTCTTGTACAAATGGTTTTAAAAAAAAACTCAGCGTATACAGATAGTGGTTCTAGCAGTAAGTCAATGGCCGAAACAATGTGTCTACCCGGGGGCTGAGTCGCATTCTTATGGACTTTTGGGAGTGTATAGAAGGCTGCCCTCTTCCGTCCAATTTTATTCAAAAAACGGCCCTCCTCATCACAAATCCACTTTTCATTCATAGCGTGGTCAGTCAAACTCTTTATTTCCTCTTGTAGTCTCATGGTCGGATCCCTCTCAAGTTTTTTATAGGATTTCTTATCGTCCAGCAACCGCCTACATTCTGCTTCATAGGTGTGTCTTGTATAACAATCCCACCCCCCTTATCAGCGGGTTTTATGGTAATAGACTCATCATTACACAGTTTGGTAAGGCTAAGCCTCTCCACTTTAGTAAGGTTGTCAGGCTTGTAGTTCTTAGACTTTATGACCTCGAGTATTTCTCGTTAGACAATATTCTCAAAGGCCATAATTTCTGGTGGGCATGTATGGGGCGGAGGAATAAAACTTGATTTGATTTTGAGGCCACTAATGTTTGGTACTTTGTCAGAAGGAGATCCCTTTTCATACGGGTGGGCAGGGAGGTACACCTCAAAAAAATGGTTTAACCTGATATTTCTAAAAAATCTATGTAGTTCCAATTCTATATTGAAAACGTCAGCTCTCATCGTTGGAACATAAGAAAGCCCTTTAGATAGAAGGTCCAAATCGGATTTTTCGAGGTAGTGCTGGGACAGGTTGAAAATGGGCATCTGATCAGTGGTACCTTGGGTCATTGGTTGGAATACCACTATCTGGTCCTCATTCCCTGTCTCTGTCCATACTGGGGTTGCTGCTGTCTGGGTCTGCCTTGCTGCCCCCCTCTGAAAAAACCTGTTGTTGGTTTTGGCCCCTCCCGCCCGGCCAGTATTAGGTGGCACATTAAGGGGAGGATCTGATCCACTAGAGGATACTGAAGTGTTGGAGAAGTTCGAATAACGGTTGTTTCTACGAAAATTATAACCACCTATTGGGGTGTCGGTAAAGAATCCCTTTCTTAGGTAGGGATAAGTTCTCTCTTCGTTATAATTTGAAATATCTTTTTTCAATTTATTGATTTTCTTCTCTAAGTTCAGGTCTTTAATTTTCTTTATTTCCTCTTCTAAACCTTCAAGTTGTTTCTTAGCATCCTTGATTGTGGTATTTTCAAGGAAAGCCCTTTCCAGATCTCCAACTCCTCTCCTTGTTTTTTAGTTTCTTCTCGTCCTATGTTGGCCCATGATTGACCATTGGTCACGATACCTCGGTGAAGACTCTCGAGCAGCACCCTGGGTGCCTGTAAGTGTTTTTAAGTGTTTTTGTTGTTTTAAATTTCACTGTATGAACTTGCAGTGTTATATGAATATCGTCATGGACACTGAAACATGTGTTTATGATTGGTTCCATAGGTACTGTATTTACACTGTTTCCAGTGGAGGATTAAAGTCCATTATCCTGTTCACCTACCCTCGACTTGGAACCTGGGGGTGAGATAGGGACTGGTGTGTGAAAAGATTGGGACACATTGTGACATTATTAGTCACCTTTTTGAAGAAATAGGGATGACACTTTGTTTTATGATTGTTTTTAGATTGGTTACGGGCCCATATGTGTTAAGAACAGGGCAAAGCACTTTCCCTTTGCCCTACGTCCCGAAGAAGGTCTCCGGCGAAACACGTGTCAACGCTTTTCTGTGAAAGATATCTGATAAACCACGACACCTAATATTAGGGACTGGGCCATTGTTGAATATATCAAATGAGGGGAAATAGTATTTTTCCAAAACCCATTGATGCATTAAACACCTTGGGTGTTATTATTGTATGAATGTTTGAATGATTTTTTGTATGTGGCTATGATTGCTGGTATGAAATTGTGTTTTTTATCAATTTTTATGATATTTAGATGTTTTCTTGTGTAATGAACTTATGTAATAAAATTTGAATATGTATTAAAAGAGTGTCATCCCATTCTACTGATCCAACCTTGGATATAAATATACTACACCTGAAGGATCAGGGATATAAGTGCAGGACTACCCCTTTACTTTCCCTCTGGATCAGAGGATGGCCTGGTCTCCCTAGTTCTGTAAGATCTGCACGCACTTGTAATTCATCAATGTCTTGACTGTTGGTCACTGCAATTCTATTGCCAGGTGAGGCCACCGATGTGTAGGGCATGATGTCATGGATGCGATTCCACACTGGTTGCCAGTGAGCCTAACAGCGCGATCGGTGACAGCCTCCACTACGTGAGGTCCAGTTAAACGGGGGGTGTTCCAGCACCTCAGGAAATTGCGGAGGAGCACTATGTAACCTACCTATACCAACTGTTTTTGATCATCAACTGGTTCTGTGTCATCAGAATCAATCTCTTTGTTGTCTTCAGGCCTTCCCTGGGTACTTTGTATCTGGCGAGAGATAAAGGAAGCGCTCGAAACCAAGGAAGTAATATATTCCAACATTTCTTGACCTAAGATATCGGCACTGTTCTCACAATCTTTCAATGCCCTTGTGGGAGGAACCAGCAGAAGATGCATGCGCTGTCCTGTCACCACCTCGTGGGATGTTAAATGGTGGTCGGACCCTGGCTTGTTGCGCAAGGCAAACAGTGAAGCCAGTTTTTCTTGGTGCTCTGTTGAGTTTTGGCAATTAACTCCTTGAGGAGTCCATTCAGGCGTTCACACATACCATTTGCTTGCAGGTGGTATGCACAGGCAAATTTGTGTTTGATGCCTAACAGGGTTGTGATGTGCTGAAACAGGTCATTGGAGAAGTGAGGTCCATTGTCAGACCACAGGACTTCACTCACACCCCATCTTGAGAGCACTTCCTCGACCAGAAATGTTGCTGCTCTGAGTGCATTGGCGTGGGAGCATGTCCCAGCCTCTATACATCTGGAGAATGGGTAAGCCACCACAATCAGGTAGCGGTAACCTTGACAAACTTGGATCATTTCCACGTTGTCTACGTAGAGGTGCAGAAATGGGCCTACAGGTCTTGGTATGGCTCCTTTCATAACTCTCAAGGTATGCCCTGCTGTTAATTCCTGGCACGTCAGGCACCTGCTAATAAAATCAGCTACAAGTTCATTCAAATTTGAGCAAGACCACGTTTCTCCAATGCGTTTAGCAAATACCTCCTTCCCTGTGTGTGCTGGGTAGTGCAGTTGTGCTAATGCTGCTTTCAACAAAGCTAATGGCATGACCACTTTCCCTGTGTTGTTCTGTCACCATAAGACATCCATTGGAGACATAGATCATCCTCTCTACACCCACAACTCCCTCTCCTCTTGTGGGACAGCTCCCTGCAGTTCAATAATCTGTGTCTCTGGTATTGCATTGTAACCTTCCCTCATCACCATGTTCCTCACTCCTCCCTAGGCCTTTGGTCTTTCTTCGAACTCCCATTGTTGCTCAAAATATGCTGCACACGTTGCCTCATAATCTGCTGCCTCGTTTCCTCATGATATCGGGTCCTCCCCTCTTGTGTGGGCCTGCCACTTCACTAAGGCCAGCTCCTTGGGGTATGCAATCAACTCGAACAATTTGCCTAGTAAGAGTGCGTGCTGCACTGGCGTCCCACCTGCTCTTCTGAACCCTCTCCTCAGCCATCGCACCAGTCCTGAATGCAATGTTGATGTCACGTAAGCGCTGTCAGTGTAGATTGTCACATATTTGTCAATGCTGTTCTCTAGTGCTAGTATACGAGCCACTAGTTCTACTGCCTGTGCTGAAGAACGGGATGGTAGCCACTTGCTCGCAACCACTTCACTTGTCCCATCTTCCTTCAGTCTTACCACTGCAGTCCCAGTCCACCTGATCCTATCCGTTTGCTCGATTGTCGATGAACCGTCAATTTACAGCAAATCTTCCCACTCTAAGGCATCTTCTTCCACCTTGCATGTCTCACTGAACATCTCTATGTTCTTTGTGCAATCATGTGCATACTCTCCTGCCTTGAGCTCGACAACTAAAAATAGTGCTGGGTTTACAGTCCGGTATCTCACTATTCTCTGTCCCACTTTTGATGATATCACTTCTTATCCTGAGGTTCTCTGGTAAGTCAGTGTGCTCTTTGGCTTATGCAGTATCGCAAAAAGGGTGTACTCCACAAAACTGGTGGTGCACCCCATTGTTATTGCTGATGATTTTCAACTGTGAATGCCGCTGCGGCCAATGATTGTTCACATAGAAGGTGTTAAGGGATTAACGGCACCGTAAAAGGTGGCGGCGCTGTTAAACCCTTAAAGCCTGATTACGAGGTCCCTTTGCGGGTTGGAGACTTTAACGCCTGCTTTTTGCAGGCGTTAAAAACCAACCCGCAAAGGGACCTTGGTGCTAAGTACGGTGCCGCAATTTGCGGCACCGTACTTAGCGCCTTCCCCATTTCCATTGAGCCCTATGGGGCAAAAATGGGAATGGGGAAGGGCCATGGCGGCATGGGGAATTACCGCCCCGCCAACCTCGGAATGGGGCGGTAATTCCCCATTCCGCCATGGCAGAGTCGGTAAGTTACCGGCATGGACCATGGTGCTATTAGCACCATGGTCCAACGCCAGGGTCGTAATGAGAGCCAATGTCCTCTCATCACTGGGGCAAGTTGTACACTGTAGTAAGCAATTGGCTTATGGCCCATGATCGTCATTTGTGTCAGTACCACTTTCATTACCACACTGTCGGTGTGTGAAAACAAGAAAATCTCCTCCTTATAATCTGAGGTCCATAACACTGGAGCTGTGCTTATGGATTTCTTCAGCTCCTCGAAAGTGTCAATCATGTCTGTGGTCCATGTCAGTGTCTTTGTTCCCTTTTGGGCCTCTTTCAGTGCATTCAATATTGGCGTTGTATATGTGCTGTAATCAAAGAACCATGTCCTGCAATTATTGCACAACCCCAGGAACTGTTGCATTTCCCTCACTGTCTTGGGATGGTGTGTATTGCCTATTGCGTCTACTCTCTTTGGGGCAATGTGTCGGCCATCTTTGGATATCATCTGCCCAATATATAGCACCTCTTTCTGGCAGTACTGTAGCTTGGCCTTGTCCACTGTGTACCCTTTGCCATCTAGTACTATCGACATGTGCACTGAGCTTTCCCTACACTGCTCTTCTGTCTCGCTGCAAATCAGAATGTAATCTACATACAGCAGAACTATGCTGTCTGTCTCTATGTTGCTTAGATCCATCTGGATCACTCATTTAAAGATAGATGGTGACTCGAAGTACCTGTGTGGTAAACGAGTATGTTTCGACTTCTGGTTTCGGTACATAAAGCAGGGCAAGTCTTGTGTGTAGTGGCACTGAAAAGAATGCATTCTTTAAATCAATGACCATGAAGCAGGTGGCTTCCACGGGGATGCAATACAAAATTGTCACCGGGTTTGCTGCTTCTGGATACTATGCTTCTACAATGTGGTTAAGAGGCCTTAAATCCAGAATAAAACAACATCACTCACTGTTGGCCTTGCGCACGGGGTACACTGCTGTGTTGAATGGGGATTCTGATGGTACTAGAATGCCTCTCTCGATAAGGGTGTTAATTGTCTCATAAATGCCCTCAACTGCCTCTTTGGTCAGGGGATAGTGTTTTACTCTTGGCAAAATTGCTCCTGGTTTCAATTTAATCTTCTCTCCCCCTATGCTCTTTATGCAGCCCACGTCACAAGTGTTAGGCAGAATTCTCATAAATGTGCTAATTCCCTTCTCCTTAGAGACCCACAGCAACTTTGCTGGATTTTAAGGACTTGATTGTTTTACCTGGAAAGAGCGTAAGCCTTTTTTCCCACTCTTTCATGTATTTTGATGTGGATTTACTCTTGTGTTCTTTGATTATGGAGTTTTAAATAACTCCATAGGCATCATCTTTTCATGTGTGTTACACAGCACCCTCAATGCAGTGACACAGGGAAGCTTTTCAGGCTGTCACCAAGGTTTAAATACCTTCTCTGGTATAAACTACTGTTTCCCATAGAATGTAAGGTTAAATTGACTTTACTAGTCTTTTTAAATTCCTAGATCCAGCACACACTATATTCCTATCGAGTGCTGGAGGAGTTACATAGTATCCCCTGTGTCTAAAAACTCATGTAGCAGTCAAATGCTCCCCTTTCCTATCGAAATGGCTATTGGCAGTGGTTTTACAACAAACTACCATGATTTTTCCTGACCATAAACACCAGTGGCTATAAATCGCGGGAGCCATGTATTTCAAGATGGCGCCTTAAGCCCCTATGTTTAAACAGGTCCCGGTCTTCTTTTTTCGCCATTTCTTTTTGGAAAGGTCCTTCTAGAGTTTGTCTCTTTGCGCCAAACCAGGTTTGGTCCCTTTGTTTCTATGCCTTTGGCGGGCTTCAGGGGTGAAGCCTGCCCTGGCGTCTAAGTGTCTGGGGTGGGCAGGAAGTGAGGGAGATGCCAGAAACTCCTTATGCTTAGTCTCCTAGGAGACCCAAATGCACTCTGGTGTGATTGTCTGGCTGACTGTCCGGCAAAGACAGCCACCCTGCTGGGTGGGTTGCAGCAAGGTTGGATTTAATGGGAGAAAACTGTTTAAAAGGCGAGTCACTTGGAGTGAAAGGCAGAGTGACCACAGGAACGAAAGAAGCGAAGACGAGTTCTTCGGTTCTGCAACTACTTGGCCGTCGGTTAGCCTGGTGGTGCCCTCCTGCAGGTCCATATTGCCAAGTTCACCTCGACAGAGAAGCCCCTTCAAGGACGACTTCTTCCTTTGAATTGGTGGCACCAGTCAACTCGTAAGCCACCTGGAAACCATTCTCGGAGCTGGTTGGGATAAATAAATAATAATAAAAATAATAATAAGGATAAACCAGGGGGAAGGACACCAGCATGTGTGCTTGAAGAACAGCAACTGGAATCAAAGAATTGCCAATTTGCCAGCTTTGTGACCAGTCCCCGTGCAGTGCAGGAGTCCCTCGATGTCCCCCCTCTTGTCCCCATGACTGAGGGTCAGGAACAACGAGATCTGCAGGAACTGCCAGGAACAGAAGTCTACAGCTGCATCTTTTTCTTCAATTTAAGGTACAGTGAAAACCCAACTGAGAGAACTTACCTCTCACTACGAAAGTGAGTACAACTTTGGCAACTTGCAGGCCTAGTCAGCTTGTGACCCGACATATAAACCTTTCTTCCGTGAACTACTTCTAAGAACCGAGGCAAAGACTTTTCCGTTTGAAATACCAGAACAGTTTTTACTTATACAAGACACTAGTCCATTGACTTTGACCTACTTATTGCATTGAAACAACTTCTCTGATGAACTGCATTGTTTTACAGTAACTGTAATATTCGTTTTATTAATTTATGAATTTTTGATTAGTAATTAGTATTGTATTATAACTTGTGTGTGATATTGATTGCCTCTTTTAGTGAATGCTTTATAAATGATTGTTTAATAAATTAAGAAGTGGTTTTACCAAGAAACCTTCAGTCTAAGGCCCTCATTAGGACCCAGGCGTTAAGGGGTTTACGGCGCCATAAACGGCGCCGACCCTTAACGCCTGATTCCAAGGTCCCTTTGCGGGATGGTGATTTTAACGCCTGCTTTTTGCAGGCGTTAAAACCCATGCCGCAAAGGGACCTTGGTGCTAATTACGCCACCGTAATTTACGGTGGCGTAATTAGCGCCTTTCCCCATTCCCATTATGCCCTATGGGGCAAAAATGGGAATGGGGAAGGGTAAAATGGGAAATGGGGATTTACCGCCCCACTCACCTTGGAATGGGGCGGTAAATCCGCCAACCACCATGGCGTAAACATAGTTTACGCCATGGTGGTAAGGGTACGACCCAGGCGGTAACTTACCGCCTGGGTCGTAATGAGAGCCTAAGTGTCTATCTGAATACTTGTCATTGTAGACCTTTGTGTAACACCCTCACAAGCTCACATTCCCTCTTGAGAGAAGCCTGGCTGCTCAGCTCGCTACCAAAAACTGTGTCGTACAGACTTATACCAAAGGTTGGTTTTGCTTACACCTGTAGTCATAGTTGTGTGTAGTGGTCCTAGATGGTACTGCATACAAACTCTGCCTAACAATAAGGACTTGTGGTCCACAAACTGTCTGGTACCTTGGCATGTCCTCTTACCAGAATGGGGGTGGCGCCTCCAGCACCATTGCCATTCTCTGTCGTACTTCTCTGTAATTAATCTGTTACCGAAATGTTACGCTCATTTTGAACACCATCTCCAATTCTAGTCTCTCTTCCCCGAACAACTCATCGTCTGTTACTGTTGTCAACCTGCACCCTTCTGCAACTGCAATTATGGCTATCGACAACCTCCCTGTGTCATAGTGGTGCTGCCATCTGTGATGCCTGCATCTGTATCTGTTGGTGTACTGGTGCTTGTGTCGGTGCTCGTGGCATGTGCTGATATGTACCCTGCATTGGGCCCTGTGATTGTTGTTTTGGTGTATAGTAATCATCTTGCCCTCCCTAATAGTGCTGCTGGTCTTGCCTTCCCAATTCTGTTGTACCCCTCTAAATTGGCACAAGATATGTCCTAGATGTTCGCAGGTCCAACACTGTGGTGGGTCCCTCCCTTGTCCTGGGAAACCCCCTGGAAAGTCTCCTACTCCTTGTGACACCTGTTGTCTGTATCCCGAAAACCCCCCCTTGATTATGATGCGTCTGTGGCCCGAAGCCACCCCCACTTTTTAATCCTCCCCTTCCTTGGAATACCTGTTGAGGTCCGCTCTCCCCATGTATCCTCCTCCCATGAGCGGTGCAAACTGTTGTGGTTGTAGGTACTGCTGCTGTGCGAGTGAGGTGTGGCTGGTTATAACCGCCCCTTCGATTGCATACTTTGATCGCTTTGTTTGCACTTATTTGCCTTCATCTGCCTTCCCCTCTTCTGCCTTTTGTTTAACCTTCTCTTGCCATAACCTGCAATGATGCACTATTGTGAGCTGGATTTCTGGCCAGGCCTTTGTCTCCATGTCCTCCAATATCGTCAAACTCTTTTGTACTGGCTCTGGTAGTCCCTGCATTAAGATATGATTGAATATGACTATCATTTTGTCACATGGCTCTTGGGGTTTTCAAGGCACCAAAGCTCTTGAATATCCTGAATGTAATGAACAGGGTCTTCATCTTCCCTTATCTTGTGTGATGTAATTTCTCCAATGTCTGATGTGTCTGGGTATTGTGTTGTCAAGGAACTCTCTCGTCCTCAATGTCTGTTCATGTGTCTACTAGTTCCGGTGTGGGTACCCTTGTGCTGTCTTCATAAACTCTTGACAGTCGTTCTCTTGAACACGCCATTGCTGTCTCCCCTCTCGTTTCCTGGGAGGTCCCTTAGCCTGTTGGCATACATATTGTGTGTGGTGTATTTATCGTTTGTGTGCTGTGCCAACTCATCTGCATAGGCCCCCCATCTCTCTGCTCGTGGGTCCTATCTCCCCTTAATGCCCACCTGTCTATCCCCATGGACTGCGATTAGTCTTGCTCTTCCCTCTCATACCCACTATGTTTGTCATCATTGTCAGACCCTGTGTCCATGGGGCTGCAAAAATCATCAGCAAAGCTTAGTCTCCTTGATGTGGAGTCTGCGTTAGACTTGGTGCTAAGACCGATATCCACTAAATTGTACTTGCTACCTTCTGTCCAGCCTCCCGGGCCTGCTCCACTCGCTTCTGTCACGCCCCTGCCTCGTGAATGTGAGCTATCTGATTCAGGCCGCCTATCCTCCTCATGCCCCTTATATTCTTTGTCCAGCTTGTTTTTATTGCTCATTTCACTTGTTTATCTTCTTCCCTACACGCTCGCTCTCTAGCCAGTCTGTCCAGCTGCAACTTCTTCTGCTCCTGCTCTGCTAACTTGTGTTTTTCCTGCTATGCTATCTCCCTTTTTCTCTCCACGTTCTCCAGTTCTCTCTCCCTCTTCTCCCTCATCTCCCATTCTGTTCTCTTCCTTTCCTTCAGATCCCTTTCTATCCTCTTCTCTTGTTCCCTTTCCAAAAGTTGCTTCTCCTCCTCCCTCCTTCACTTCCTGTCTTCCGTTTCCAGTTTTTCCTCTCTCCTCCATCTCTGTCTTCACATTCCAACCTTACTTCCCTGTCCTTCTCCCTTCGGTCCATTATTCTGCCCATTCTGTCGTGTCACTATCCCTCTTCAGGCTTTCTATTGAGTCTGTCACCCCTTCTGCCTCTACGGTCGTCTTCCCTTTAAGTTTCAAGAGCACCTGGACTGCTATCCATTCATTTGTGCTTATGCCATTGAATTCTTCCTTCGCACTCTGTAGCCCCTCATTGCTTGTCCCTGTACCACTAGCGGTTTGTATGTCAGGTTGAATACCCCTCTGCTGCCCTTAGCTCTCTCATTGGATACATTCCCTGTTCATCATCTGTGTCATCGTACACTGCAATCGGAGGGTCTTGGGAAGGTACGGAGGGGTGGGTTTCTTCACCCTCCACCTCCTTCTGGCTCAGGATTCACTGGCGCCTTATGGTTTTCCCCTCACCATCTTGGAACATTCGTCACAAGTCGAATATGGCCATGCCTTTTGTTCAATGTCTTCCCCTTGTAAGCACCCTGTATGTGTGTCAATAGTGACTGCTGCACGTCCTTGGAGAAACTTCCACAAAGTGGCCATGGCTTTGTTATTTTGTCTTCTGTACTTTCAGAGCATTCTATACTATATTTACAGATCTTCTCTTTGTAGGGTGGCAGTGTCTTACACAAATGATAAAGTGGGGTTACTCCCCTGCTGTTACCCTGGTACATTGTCAATACCCCTTTTACCTGACCTCAAGTCGAGGGTTTCGCTAATCCGCTGTCCAGGGATAGTAAATCACAAATGCAATGCTTATACATTCCAATTTCTATGAGCCTCTTTGGCTCTTCACATTACCAGGCGTGCTCCGCGCACAACACCTCATTCACAATCTCTACCTCCTCAGACACATAACCACAATATTGCGCATGTGCCTTCAGTGCACCGCCATTAGTTCACCTCGTCTGCCAATCCCAAGTCCACAATGCTAGCTCCTCACCGTCTTGAAATTCTCTGTGTCCTATGCCCAAAGCATAAGGGTAACATCTCCAAACTATCAACACCACATAGGTAATTTGAATATCGCACACATACAACAATAACCGTTACTCCCAGACCCCCACAGAGACCCCACAGCTGTCTACCACTATTCTCTTGTGATCCAACTGCACCCGTTGTGTCGCCTAATGTTTGAAAAGCCTCTCTCCAGGAGACTTAACCAGTCAATTCACCTTCCGCAATCTAGGATAGCTCCAGCTAAACCTCACAGGAAAACCATCATCCATGACCCAAGCTAAAACGCCCAATTCACAGGAATACTTTACTTACAAAACATCTGTCATCCAAGTCCTTTAAGGTACTATTCTCATTCACCAGACTCCTTTTATTCGATAGACTGAATGTGCCCTAACCATAGACCAGGGACTTCAACCTTTGCTCCTGTCGCTCCTCACTACAGAAATACTGCAGAAAACTCTTATATTACTACACAATACTGCAACAATACTCTACAATACCGAACAATACTCCCCAATACTTGATACCCTCCCTCACACCAAAAACTGCTGTTAGTCTGGGACAATACTTATGTTCCATGTTGCACTGGCGCTGCTCGACTGTTGGCTCCCCATCAAGGCGCTTGCCTCCTCATTCTGGTACGATTGGACAACTTTCCGATCTCGGGTGGGATTATTTTGAATGGCTCCCGACGACCTTTAAATGGGTACGCGTATCCCTGTCTCTCTTGAAAGATGCGAGGGTTCCACAGCTAATCAGGTTCAGCGGTGAAGGAGTCAGCTTAGTGCCGGGCTGGCGCAGTGAACCATCCTCTGCTACCAACTTGTTGGGGATCAACTCTCAGGTAGGTTCGAGGGTAACCATGACTTCATGGACTCAGACTCTGGGAAGGGCCCAACACCACCATTTCCCAAAAGGAAAGCAGGCCATCAAACAGCAAGTTCAAACTGCAGTTTATTACAGCCAAAACCAACTGGGATCAGTACATGAATTAATATGATCCAAGACCATCTCAGAATGTTCTGGCTCGTAGGCCAATTTTGTGGTAGCATTGCGTCAGAGTGATGTCACAACCTGGGCCCTTCTCCAGCAAACCTATCGCACCCGGTGTTGGGCACTGGGTGAGAGTCTACCTACATGGACATTATACATGTTAGTTTATTGGCTCTCCTATGTGACGTGGCTGGCCTGACCCATCCCCAAAAGTAACTACTTCTACAATGTTGCAGTGTGAGGGTCTTACCATTGGTTCTTGCCTGTTGTTACACACCACTACAATGCTGAACTGTAATTTGCTAGAGCTGTTGTCCCCAGGCCTGGGATCCAAAGTGATTCTCAGCTCTTGGTGAATCTTCTCATGGTAACAAGAACAATTATGTGTCTGCATTGTAACTTATGTGTACCACCATAGTCTACAAGAGTGCCCGCTCACATCAAGCAACACTGGTCTCTCACTGTACCAACTTTGTTGCAAGCCTCTGTCTGGATGCTTGAAGTCGTTCTTCATTTCCAGTTGCTAGTTTTGGTTCATCATCCGCTTCGGCCGGGTCATGTGTCTAGAGACCGTGATTTGAAACTTCTGCCATTTGGAATTATGAGGAATTATTCACATTTGCTGTAGCTGGTGTTACTGTCGTTCAGGGAATGGAATACCGTTCATACCTGTCTCACACGATTGCTCTTCAGTTCAGCCTGAATTGACCTCAGCTCAGTACTTGCTGAAAGTCTGTGGCCTGCAGTAATTTTCCTGAGCCATAACATGGCTCCTACATTGTGTTACTCTATAGTCTCGGTATGTTAGTCACAGGTGGCTCTGTCAGGCCCCGTAGGCGCTCCTGCAGCTCCATACGGTTAATTGCACATAAGCGTCTGCAAGGTTTGGTCCGGATCTCTTGCTTCTTGCAGTTTCTGCGTTACTGCATTAAGCTAATGATGAAATAATATATGCAATGACAGTATGTATATGTATCTGTCCTATAACTCGTAGAACTGACACCTGTCTTCTTAGTGTATTCCGGAGTGTGTTCTGTGTCCCCAAGTGCGGATGGCACGTGTGCTTCCTGTCTAATGCATCTTTGTCGTGTTGTCTCTAACGACATCAGTGGGTTGACCTCTTGGCTCTTTAGTCAATACTATCAATTGAGGTCTCTTTAGTTGCAGCCTGAGAGTCTTCATCCACTCTGGGTAAGGTTTGTACTCAGGGGTGTTGCTAGGTCTGGAAAAGATCCGGGGCTACGCTAATATCGGGACTGGCGAGATTCGGGGCTAGCTTGTTACGCTCACTGACTCCCACAGAGGTGTCGATCGGACAGCTGCGGTCTCCACCAATGTGACGCGTAGGGCCGAGATGATGGACTGGACTGGCCCACCTAGCTTCGTTTGCTTGGCCTGTAAGAATATTCTTCTGCAAATGGAGAAAGGGAATTAACCACCTGTGGAGTTGAGCGTAAATCCCCCACCCCTGATGTTCTCCCCACAGATCACCTTTGATGTCCCCTCTTATAGTCTCACCTGATGGTTTGAAAAGATGAGCTCTCCATCCTGCATTGAGCGCAGGGGCGCGTTGATAACCAGTTGCTTCACTGGCTCAAAGGAATTGGCGAGTTCCAGAACAATATTGACTCCGAGATTCCAGGCAAGACGCCGTAAGTATAAAGTTCGTAAGAGTTCAAATGCCTGACTTTCACTCTTGTCCGATTCCTTGCAGGTTGCAGCTTGACCCTAATGAAGAGTTCCTCGTGGCAACCGGTAGTATTCTGGTATGGATTTGTATTTTCCAACACAGTTCGATAAAATAATGTCAATATGTAACCTGTTGCTTTCTCCCTTATTCAGTCGCTGAGAGAAAGTATGAAGTCTTGGGGAATAATACCTCTGGCGGTAAAATCAGGTAAGTCTATTGTGGTGAGGAGGGTTCCCCTTGTTAGTCCCTTTGTTTCACCTTGCTGTCCTTTTGTTTCCCCTTAGGGGCCGGGGTTCGGCGAAGATGCCTTGGAAGCTGTGCTGACCCGTGAAGAGGAATAGTACCCCCAGCGGTAAAATCAGGTAAGTCTATGGGGGGGTAACTAATATTCCTCTGTGTATTCCCTTGGCTCACCTTGCTGTTCTTGTCTTCTCCTTAGGTGCCGGAGTGCGGTGGGAACATGCAGGAGGATGCAGTGGAATGCGAAGATGCTGCGAAGGCCGGTGAGTTCAGCGCGGCGCTGCAGCAGGCGAAGCGACGCATATAAAATAACTTATTTCTTCCAGCTCGAAGGCGCGATGGATCGGGAATTTAGGTAAGGATTAAAGGTATTGCTCTTGTTCTAACCTTTTCTCCTTCTTTCTACCTTTTTCTAGGAGCTCCAAACTCAAGGCGGGCCTGACAGAAGGCTGGATGCAGAATAACACGAAGCGTGTGCTGCTCTTCGGGCGCAGTTTAAATAGCCTCCAAAGTAGTCGCAGGTAAGTATTCCTCCCCAGCCCCCCCGAGTAAAATATAGTCCCTAAGTAAAGTAGTCCCTTCCAAGCCTCTTTTGGCTTGGAGCTCTTGCAGCATGGTCTGCATCAGGTAAGTTTGCAGCATGGTCTGCATCAGGTAAGTTTTAATCTATGAGCCTGGGCGCCAGGACTGACTCTCCATATGAGCCTGGCGCCATAGGCGCCACGACTGGACCCAAATAGCCCCTAGCAGAGGTTGTTGGGCTTGCTTAGGATAACTTGATGCCTGCTTCTGGGGTTGCTGGACGTGGTCTGGGTCCCCGGGGGTAGGCATCATGATATAGCTATAGCCTTTCTATAGCCTTTCTATACTATATTTACAGATCTTCTATCTGGGGCTACAACCAAAAGACCCGGGGCTATAGCCCCCTCAGCACCCCCCTAGCAATGCCTCTGTTTGTACTGCACCTGGTCTCTAAGGCTGGCTGAGCGGTTACCGCTAGACATACTTATCAATACTCATCAATGAATGGAGCACTAATAATTGGTCCAAAATAGTATGGGAAGTCCCGATATCTTCTGTTCTTTCTTCGTGCCATATACCTTACGGGTGGGGAACAGGGTGCAAATTTGGCCATCCCTCTTCAGACTCCCCAGACAAGGGGTGCCATACAAACATAGCTTTGTTATATTAACTGTGTATGTTCTGGACACCCAATGGCATTTAAAGAATATTAGATAATGTATAATGGACAAAGGTAGTTTGCATCTTTCCCACAGGCTAGATTTGCTGTGCACCATATAAAGCTCCTGGTTCCCTAGAAGTAGCTCCTGCGTAATGGGTGGTCCTTTGGTTTCAGTGGGCGATACAATGCTGGAGGAGGGGATGTGGATATTCCTGGGGGTTTAGGTGCCTCTAGTAGTTGTTGAATCTAAGATAATTATTCATCTGTGCGGAAAGCTTGAGGTTTTGACATTGAGAAAAAATCCTTTTCCAAGGACTAGCTGTGCTGAGGTTCAAAAGGTGGGATTGGTCTATTGAAAGGGTTCTGCCTCCAAGATTCAACTGACATCAGTGCCATGAAAGTCCTCCTAGCCACAGGTTCAGATATTGTAATGGGCCAGAATTGGGAGAAAGGATAAGATTGAAGGAAACAATTCTGGTTTATGCTGTCCATACAACCCTCAGGACAAAGAGATCCCTGCCCAAAGCACCACTCGGCCCAGATCTAGGTCTCGTCAATGTATACAATAGCGAAAGTAGTAGAGAAAATGGCAGTCGCTGCACCATTGAGGAGCCACCAATTTGATTATATCTGTGATACTGTGGTAAATGTCTCACAGGTTTATAAGATTATTCAGGCAGTTTGGACCTTAATTTGGAGGCATTGCTTTGAATTTGGAGGATCTCAGGTGTTTTAGACCTTTTTCAGGGATCCTCAGCAGGGCTTTTATCCTCAGGAGTGCTTTATTTTTTTTGGTGTTCAGGCGAAACATCAACCTATTAGCCCCTGCGGTACCTTCAGTGTGGCAAGTAATCTTGGCTTCTTTCTGGAGATCATCTAATGCTACTCTGTAAGGAAAGATTTGGTTTTGCAAACTTTCCCTCCATAGTTTCATATGGACTCACATCCATTTAGCTCTGTTTTTATTTTTTCCTAATTTTTTGAGCCTTTTGCTCACCTATTATGGGGAAACTGATCAGTCCTTCAGACTATCAGTACTGGGAAACTGTTTCCCTTTTCAATGCTTGTACTTTTCATACAACATTGCACACTGCACCTTACAGTGCAGTGCAATGGGAATACTTTTGCATCATTTTAGCTTTTTAAACACAGGATTTTTGGTCACTTTTATATGTACATAAAGACAGGCTGGAGGCAGCAGTTACATTTTGAACGTTTTGTTTTACTTTTGGTGTGCACATTTACTTTTACAGTGCATGGCAATTAAATATGGCTAGTCCCCTAAAATGGCTCTTCCACAAGGTTTTCTCTTGTTCTTTGGCCATGTTGAGTGTGGTCTTCTTCCTGCCGTCTCGGGTCAGGAAAGTGCAGGAAAGTTCAAAGTCATGCACTTGTCCGGTAAAGCTGCAGCTTTCCAGTGTCCGTGTGTTCCAGGAAAGGGGTTGGTGCTGTCTAGTTCCAATGCAATCCCTGGTGCCGGAAAGTCTGGGTGAGACAAATGTGAAGCCATTTTTGTCCCTGATTGGATAACTACTGGCTGTTTGAATAGTGCAGATCCATACTATTGGTGAGCTTGGACTTGCTTCCAGCTTGGATTTTGGATACGCGAACATATAATATATGATATGATATATTAATTGTATCGCGCCCATACACAAGTGTTTCAAAGAACAGCGAGGCACGGTAGGGGAAACAAGGGACAACAAAACAATGATCTTACTAGGGAGCATGACATTGAGACCGTGCAAGTGCAGGGGAGAGGGAAGGGAGAAAGTGCGAGGGACGGGGGTAGAGTGAAAAGTGCTGAACACATGAAACAACAACAACAGGTAGTGTGGCCATCAGGTGGTAAGTGCGAGAATAAGGTGTAGATGACGGGTGTCTGATAAGTGCTGGAAGGGGACTGTAGGGTTGCAGATACAGACCCAAGTGCAGGGGTTGCCAGGAGGCAGTGCGGGTGTGTGGCAGGGATCGGGGCCCAAAATCAGATGGTAATCAGGTGCCCGATGCCAAGGCAGACAGATTAGCAGGGGAGAAGAAGAGCAAAGGCAGAAGGAAAGAGGAAGGTCTTGAGGTGCTTTCGGAACCGAAGATGGTTCTCCTCAAGTTTCAGAGAGCTGCATGCAGCTATTCATCACATCTGCGTTGAAGCCAAGAATCCATCAAAGAGCAGCCATCTGAAAAACCGAAGAAGACTCCTGCAGTTGCCCAGAATCCCTTCTAGTAGCCAGCCTGGTGAAGCTCTGCTCCTCTGCCTGATCTCTATAGACCCTCAGTGGTGCTTCAGCCCTTGGACTAGTTGGACCAACTAGTATCTATCCCCTCGAGGATACCGGCCTTCAGCGACATCATTGTAAATGTCCCAGGACTGCCCTGTCGACTGACCAGAACTCTGGTGGGCTATCTAGCTAGAAGCATCACTGTTACAAATTGAAGTCTGAAGGGTTTGGTGGTCGGCAGCTTTTGCCACAACTAGCCTTATATCAGAATTTCATCTTTTTCAGCATCAATGGAACTTGTCCTGGAGCAGCCGCTGTGTGGAGACAGTCACTGGAACTTCCTTCCTCCAACATGTGAAGTGTCCAGAAGGGGTCTGCATCAGTGGATTCTACATTTGCTCTCAGAAAAGGGTTGCATCTTGCATTTCCCTTCAACTGGAAGAATCCTCAAACCTCCAACTCCTGGGCACCCATCACTGGAACAAATAGAGGAATATCGCACCCCCAAGTGGTCCCTATATGATCCATGAAGTCATCTTGGAAAATCGAAGTCAGAGGGTCCTTTTGTCTCCTCATTCCAATCCACTCACCTTTGGTCATCAAACCTTGGTTGGGTATTCTGCTCATGGGTTAGCTTTGCATCTGTAAGAAAGTAAAACTCTTCCTTAGCTTTGGTAAAATTGTTCTAGAACTTTGAAACCAACAAAAACCCATTGAATCCTTCCTATAGCAAAGCCATTCGGGTGAGAAACATGGTGTGGCTCCTGTGACTGTTGGGCACAAGGTCCTCTCCTATGTAAGGTTTGGACTTCTTAAGTTAGGATATTGTCTTGTGATATGGTTCCCATAATTTACAGCATCTAAAATACCTTTGTTGACAGTATATATTTGTGACACAGTATTGTGGGATAATACTGCCATTAGAGTAATTTTTCAGGTTGTTACAAAGGCCTATAATTGTTATTTTTTGACTTTACTGTCTAAATTGAATGATTGTGTGTCATACTGTGTGGACTCACTGAAGGCCCCTGACCCCACTCAAACTCCTAATACTAAATCTAGACTGATCATCAACGTTCCTTGATTGGGTTTTGGCTAACCTCTTAGAGCTTACTGTTCAATAAAACTAGGATGGCCTTCTGCAATCTGTCCCCCAGGCCAGGTTGTAGAAATCCATCTTTAGACTGGTATCTTTATCCCCAAGATGGGGACCCACCATGTTTGAAAATATGTTTTGTTGTGGATTATCCTCCATTGACATTTTGAAACTTTCCAGACTTGGAGGCAATTAAAGTCTTTTTGCTACACTTACCTTGTTAAACTCTCTGTTCTGGGGCACTGATCAGTCTCTACAGATATCAGTGCACAAAAACGCAGTTCTCGGAAGCAAAGATTTTATTTTTCCTGCACACCTCAACTTATGTCAAGTGCAATAGGTCCAGAACATTGGGGGAGTTTCTGCTTCTACCGAGACTCCATAATTTTTCTTGTACATGAGAAAAGACTCCAAGGGTGGGAGCAAGCTAGTTATTCTGTTCCTCCAGGTCACCTGAAGAAAATCATAAAAGGGAAGTGTTGCAGTCTGTCTTTTTAGGGCACCATAGCCAGGCAACCTCTTCACGCAGGTGTCTGGCTCAGGATGGGTTTTCATGGACCCTAGTATTACTGTGTTTTAAGGGTTCTTGTCCCAGGGTACCCCAAGACTGAACTAAGCTTCCAGGGGATGGATGGAGATATTCAGATTACTTATGGTTATCAGATGAAGCAGGAGAAGAAATTGTTATAGCCTTATGGAAAGAGTGAGGGGCCATTATCATGGCATAATGATAGGCACACACGTTCTGCACTGAGGTCTAGGGTATATGTTTGGGAAGGGCCATTAGCATAAGAAATAATGACCCCGCTCAAGGTCTATAATGCACTTAGTGGTATTATCAGTATTATCAGTATAGGTTTTGTGGTTGGGTTTGTGAAGTAAATTACTTAGTTTAATAGTGAGTAAAGTAAATACAGAAAATGTGCAATTAAATGTGGTGTAACTTTCTAATGCTTTACTGAAAAGACTGTGGGCCTCATTACGAGTTCGGCGGTTGCCGTGCAGGACTTGGAATCAGCTGGTCCGGAAACAATGGTGGCGGCGGATTTACTGCCACTGTTGTTTCCGGACTGGCTGACTTGTAATGAGGCCTTGTCTGTTTAAGGTAAGCATTTGAATTGTAAACGTGTTGCATTTTTGGCATGTATTTGTATTCAGTAAAATGTAAAATGCCTCCATAAAAAAGTAGCAACATTCTTCCATGTGTTAACTTGAACGTGGATGTGTTACATTGGATGAAGTCCCAGTTCCACAAAACCGTATTAGGAATAGACAGAAAATACCATCACAGATGGAGGGTAGGTTAACATGTAGATTTCTTTCTTTATTTATTTATTTATTTATTGTGCGTTTGTAAGGCACTTATACATCAAGTACATTGTGTTTCAAAGCGCCCACAGGGCAACAGGGAGGGGACATGGAGGGGACATGGGGAAGAAGAACAAATGCAACAGTGAAAGGTAGAGGCGGGTCAACTAGGCAATATAAATATAACACAGATGCATCATTACATTTCAGAGCAGAAAAGAAAATTAACGTTAAGATCTTCTTTCAAAGTGCAGGATTAAATCCAAAACGCATAGGGCTGTACCGAATTATTGTATGTCATCTGTGAATAAAATAGAGAATTAAGTATAAAAACACATAACAATGTTTTATTCGAATTGAAATACTTGCAACACTTATGAAATGGTTGATTTAGAATAATGCTATTGTTGTTGTTAAATTTAGATAAAGAATGTTTCTTTAACTGTTTATGTGCACAAATATATGCTGCTAGAATTAACCTGAAAGGGCAGGAAAAATGTGTTTTTGGTATAATAACATTGGGAAATCATATTTCAATCCATTTTTTAAGATATAAGGAAGCATTTTTACCAAGAAAGAGTGCAGTGCTGTTCATCCATAGTCTTTCTTTTGGAGTAATGGTCATTCCGATTTTCATATTCTGGCAAATGTGGTGCTAGTTTGGATGCCAGTTTGCATAGTGTATGGTCGCGCTGTGGCGAGCTGAAACTGGTGCCAACTGTCCAAAGGAAGAGAGAAGGATGCATAAATGGTTTTATACCATTGGGGAGTTGGTTTGCCACCAAAGTATAGGCCAAGGACAAAGCGAATTGTGTCATCTTGCTCAGAATAGACAGTCAGTCATCAGTGAGATATTAAGGGGAATATGATTGGACAAAGAATGTGCCAGGTATCAAGAGCACAGTAGGCAATAGGATTGCTCAAAATCTTTAGGATTCATGCAACTGGAAACTGAAGCGGCAAGTATTCCTGAAAGAAACAAGTGCTCTGTCGGCCATTCAGGAAGATATATGTGCGAACAGCCAAAGTGCTGACATGCAGAAGACAAAGCCTGATTCATGGAATGGAATTTATTGCGTGGTGCAAAGTGAGTTTTCTCTGATGCAAAGTGACTTTGCAATGCCAACAAAGACACTGATTCACAAAGAGGTGCAAAGTGTGTTTCTCAAAGTGCAAAAAATTCCATGAATAAGGCCCAATATGCAAACGCAAAAATACCTAGTGAAATTGACGAAACAACAATTTCGGGCAAGATTCATGGAATATTTGCCTGGTTCAAAGGGAATTTGCACTGCTGAAAAGTGACTTTGCACCGCCGCACAAACCTTGATTCATGGCACCGTGCAAAGTGTATTTTTGCAGAGCAAAGTCTGCCAAAGTCAGTGCATAGTAATTTCGGCAGAACAAGGAGTGAGGAGCTAACGGGGAGGGTGGGGGTGGGCAATTGGCAGCAAGAGATCTACAAGTAACCAGGGAGGGAGACAGTGGGGAGCAGATCACTGAGTATCAGGTAGAGTGGGGAGTGCAGGGTGTGTGGACCTAGGTGTTAAGGTGTTAGCTAGTTTGTTTCAATGATTTTCAAGGGTTTTGTTATGCTTTATTTTCTTCTATACTATATTTTCTTAGGGCTGAAGAGCCCGACCACTATCCATATTGCAACAATAACTTAAAAAAGCTACGGCCACCCCCCTGCCTAGTAGTTAACCAGATACCACAAGCCATGACCTACATCCATGGCCAGCGGTGTTGTGTCTGGCTTAGCTTGGTAGTGGGAATGCAGAAGGAATGTTGTGATGTCATGTGGAGTGTTTGTGTCTGAATGTTGAATGCCTGAGGGAAGTGTCTATGTTGGGCAGGGAGTCAGTCTGAAGCCTGGGTGATGGTCTGACCTATTAATGTAACTTACTTAAGGACTATGTAACTGCTTGTGAAGGTGTCCTGAGAAGCTGTAATAAACCTAGCATGTCAACCTAAGAAGGCTGGGAGCTGCTTCGTAACATTGGCGACGAGTCGGTCTTAAAGAAGAAGAACCCAAGTGCAAGAAAAAGTAGGAAGCTGAAGAAACCTGCTGCAGGGGGGTGCAGGAAAGGAAAGGACAAGAAGAAGGACAACACTTCCCCCAATACAAGTAAGACCCATCACCCAGGGCGCCAAAGGGGGAGGAAAAAGACCCCGTAGACCCCGTAGCATGAGGGACCAGCAGCTCATGATCTGGAGGGAGAGCTGAGTCCCAGGGGCTGGAGAGGGAGCTGGGCCAGAAGATGAAAGGAAGCTGTGTCCCAGTAATGAAATGAGAAGTCATGCTGCATAGGATGTAGAAAGGAGCTGGCCCATAGGGAGAAAAGTGATGCTGTCCCGGTTAAGTGAAGTGGGAAGTAGCTGCTTTCAATGTAAAGTGGGAGGTTTGCCCATAAAGGAAGAGCAGAACTGTCCCATTAGGTGTAATCATATGTCCCAGCAGGTGAAACCAGGGACAAGGCAAACCAAGGGAAAGCTCCCCATGATGAAGAAAGTGAAAGTAAATGAAGCCAGGGTGAAGGGATGTGTCCTTTCTAATGGTAAAGCCTAAAGCGATCATGGCACATAAAGCAGAGTCAGTAGATGCCAGAGACAGTGACCGTTGGGTAAGCAGAGATCTTCACTACCCTGTCTCGGGCAAGGGAATGGTGACGTCAGTATGGAAGTGAACGGAGTTGGTGAATGAGCAGAATGCTCAGGAGATGCAGTAATCATTGCTTGTGAGGTTTAAACAAGCCAAACTTTCAGGAGTTGCAAGAATCGTGAGGCTTAAACAATGTGGCTGTATTGTCTCAAGGGTGAGAAATGATGGGAATTTCCGAGTAAGGAACCCAAAGGCGTGAGTCTGCGTGTTCAGGATGCAGCGTAACGTTCATTGAGGAATAGTACCGCACACAGAAGTTGAGTGTGTGCTGTGTTGTACTGTGGCTGGACGTTCAGGTAGCAGTTTATCCAGCGAAGGGAAAGTATGCAATGCCCCGTTGGAGTACTACTTATGCATTCTGAGCGGCATGGAGAGGGAATAAGTCTATGCATTGTAAATGCAATGCAAACTTGGAGATCTATCATTCTCCCCATGAGGAAGAGTGTGGGGGCCGAGGTGCTGTTTGGGTGTCTAAAAACTGATGGACAGACCACTGAGATGGTGACGGGTTATCTTCTAAGGAGTCAAGGAGAAGGGACTTAAGTATCCTTTTGTGATATCATCCTTGTTTGTTGTGCCACTGACATCTGGTGTTTTAAGAGTGGATGGTTACACTTTGAGGATTTGTAGATACATAGGAGGTGACATTGATGTCTTGTTTTAAGCAAATGCATTTCTGTTTGGCTACTTCAGGTAATGGTATGGGTGTTTGCTGCATGGATTTCTCATGATTATTTGTGAGTGGTGTGGGTCATGTTTGAAGACTAGGATTAACCTTTTGAGGACTTTCAGCATTAAGGCCGCTTTATTGCGACATGGACTTTTAGGATTGGTTAAGGGGGGAATGGGAGAGGGTAGTGGAGGTGAGTAGACCATGAATGTAGTCTGGGGAACTGGCAGTGAATGTGGAGACACTTGGGGGCTGATTCATAGACTTCTGTGCATAAAAGGTGCAAGCGGCACATGCCGATAAGGAGTGTGTGCTAGCCGTGGTGCAGAGAAACAATTGCACGGCACACGTCTTCACATATTTTCTGAGGCATCAGTAGCCATGGCGGACAGAGCACCAAGCTGCGCCAGTAATGCCCCCAACATGCCCCCACGTGCAGTAAAAAACAAGTAAAATGCCTAACACGGCGCTATACCACCGTGCCATCCCTGGACCAGCATACAGTCCCCCTAGCGAAATGGAGTGGAAACCCTGCGTGATACCCGCCCACACCCCCAAGAAATTGTGCGCGAAAACACCTTGCAATCCTCGACCGCACACCAGCCAAAATGCATGAAAACTCAGTGCATACCCCGACTGCACCCCAACCAAATCGCGTGAAAACTCATTGCATACCCCGGCTACACAATAGCCAAATCACGTGAAAACTAATTGTGTACCCCGGTGGCACCCAAGGCAAATCCTGTGAAAACATATTGCGTACCCCGGTCGCACCACAGTGTAATCGCGTGAAAACTCAGTGCGTACCCTAGCTCCCCAAACAAAATTGCTGTCTGCAACCATAACCCAACCTACACTTGACACAAGTTAATGTTAAAGTGAGGCCCTGCAGCACATGTGACAAAGTTATGTCAATAATCCCCATGTAGAAATAGTCACACAGTGCCAAAACCTTAAGCTCCCTCAATGTGTGGCACATGAACAGACACTGCCCAAGCGTGGTACGGCATGAGCCTCAATGAGCCGACATTACCTGAACAGATAACCTAATGAACACATCACTGATCCTCCCATGTGAAGGACATTACATGACATCTAATCAAATGACATGTCATTCAGAATGCACATAACACAAGTGTCCAAAGGCCCAAAGAGTACGGGGAGGGGAAAGACAGTGAAAACAGAGACAACAAACTTGTTAGGGCAGGTGACATTGAGATGGCACCAGTGCTTGGAAAGAGGGGAATGAGAAAAGGCGATGGTTGAGGGGGCAGTGCAGTACATGTGAAGTACTTCACAACAAATAGACCAAACAATAAAATAAAGAACATGAGGCCAGCTGGTGTGAAGTCCAAGCCTAAGTGCAGTCAGCAGGTGTCAAGTGCCGGTAGGTGTCTGTTGGCATACATAAAAACAGTCCAAGTTTTGGCCATGCCAGGGAGGCAGTGCGAGTGTGCAAGTGGTGTGCGAGGAGACCATTGGCCAAGATCAGAGGGTAGCCAGGTGACCATTGCAGATTCAGGCAGGACTTCATCTGGACAGAGGAGTACCAAAAGCACAAGCACAGAGGAATGGCTTAAGTTCTGATTGAGTACATGGCTGAAAAAATGCTGCATTGGACTGTCCGTGTATAAAAACAAAGTCATGGTAAAATTGCCTGCCAGTGCAAGATGCCGAACAACACCAGAGACAATGATAACAGCACAACGCATGCTGGTGAAGGGCAAAGCACGATATGTGCATTACACTGCATCGAGCAAATCATGGTCTACAATTGTGAACATTTTTCACTCCCAGCAGTCACCTCACCCACCACCCTCCCAAACACAGTGAGGACCAATACACATTAATGCTGCACATGTGAAAGCAAATACCACTTCACCGTCCACACCCAAACTCCCCCTTCACACCCATCCATTGGTCATCCACATCTGTACATGCCCCATGCAAATGGATCGCAAACATGACACATGCATGCAAGTAAGCACACACATGACAAACAATGGTCCTTAGCAGGGACACAAAATAGAGTAACAAAGTGGCAAACTTAGAAAAAAATGCCAGCGAAACCATTACAGTGAGTAAACAAAATAAAATATATTTTCCAGTAGTATTATTGTCATACATACTGTAAATTAAAAATAAAAAAATGTACAATAATAAATAAATAAATGTGAAAATGTACAAAAGAAACTCGAGTTTATGTACATGAAAAACGGAAATGTCATAAAGAAAGTCCATGTCCATAAAATTATTTTTTTCAAAGACAATCAAAATAATTTAAAAAAAAAAAAAATTCCAGCATGGTGAACACAAAAGTTGAAGAAACAAGTAAACTATGTACAAATAAAAAAGGAGCAAAGTCCAAAATGCACTCCAAACCATAAAATAAATAAAAGGAAAATCACAAATAACTATATACAAAAAATTGAGTATTGTCCAAAAACTCCAAATCATAAAAAAAATGAAGGAAAATATTTACACAGGTATTGCCTAGTCTTTCTCCTTGCCATGCTCTCTCAATGTCTCAGCCAGGGCATCATCACACACTGTGTCCACTTCCCCTAGGCGAGCCTCCGCTCTTACCTCGAGGGCTTGCAGGAACTCCAGCATGGTACTCTCCATCCCCTCCCACTACCTGCAAGTCTCCTTGAGGATCTCAGCCCGCCTCACTGTCCGGCGCAGTGAAATCTCCGCCCTGGCTATGGTGAGTCTTGCCTCCCGTGCCCGCTGCCGCTCTGCCCCGATTTGTTGCTCGTACCGCTCCAACACGGAAGACATCCTTTGACGAAGGTCCACATTTGCATCCTGCTGATGCCAGATACCTGCCTCCCTGAGATGATAAGCCCTTAGTACTGTAGCCTCCCACTTCGAGCCTGCTGCTGCCAAATCGGCCGGTGCCTGCTCCTTAGGGACAACCTCCGGGATGATGACAACACCCAGAGCCATCGTGCACGTGCCCTGCTCCTTGGTGCCTGCTCTCCTTCCATTGCCACAGCTCCTGTCGTTGGGTGGATCGGCATGGTGACCAACTCTGCTGATCCTACGTCGACTCCCGACTCTGGCAGGGATGTGATCTCAACCATGGCCTATGCCTGAACGATGATAAAACTGAGCTTCTTATCCTAGGCACCGCACCCCTCATCAATAAACTAAGTACAAATTACTCTTCCTTTACCATAGATGGGAACTGCATACAAGTTGCCAAAGAAGTTAAAACATTAGGGATCTACCTTGATTCTACCTTATCTTTCTCCAAACAGGTAAACTCCCTAGCTTCCTCAACAGCCTACACATGTAAGCTCATTAGAGCAGGGAAACAATTCCTTTCTCAGCACAGTTGTCTAACACTAGCCAGAGCCCTTATCATCTCTAAACTAGATTATTGTAACGCACTATACATAGGAGCCACTAAATCCATCATCAACAAAATCCAGATACAGCAAAATAAGGCCCTCCGAGCGGCATTGAACATCCCCAGGAGAGAACACATTACAGCAATAAGAAGGAAACACAAATGGCTCTCCACCCATGAGAAAATCAGACTCAAAACTGCATCTCTCACACACAAATCTCTACATAACAAAGCCCCTCAATACCTAAAGGACAGGTTCACTAGATCACACCCCACAAGACAAACCAGACTTGCCTACACCAATCGCCTACAAGTACCACGCTTTAAACTGACCACCATAGGCGGAGCTAGCTTCCCAGTCAAAGCTGCTCAATTGTGGAACGAATTACCCACTACCGCAAGGCTAGAATGCTCTTTTTCCAAATTCAGGCAAATTGTAATCAACTGGCTAACGACAGTAACTGCTAATTGAACCTATGATAATGCTTACGCCTGTTTGCTACACAGCATCTGCACCATACGATTGTAAACTTGTATTGTAAACTTGCACCTGTAACTGGTAATTTCTGTAACTTGTAACTGTAACCTGTAACTTATGCTCTAAGCTGTACATATTCTTACTTTCTGCGCCCTTATACCCCAGGGTCCGGTGCGCATAATAAATACTAAACAAACAAACAAACAAACCAGATGGGCCACGGTGGGTTGGACAGGTACACATGGCGCCCTGGTGGTATCTGGGCCGGAATTTGGCAGGGAGGACAACTGGCGCTCAGAGGAGGAAAATGAGGAGGAGGTTGCAGCCCATGCACCCAATTCGAGACCAGGAACTGAGCTAGCCAGTTCAGGAGACGCCAGACCTCATTGTGATGATGTGCAAGCCCACCACCGTAAGCCAGCACTTCATCACAAATGCTGGCTTTGTATCTCGCGACACCGGCTAGCACCGGTTGCACCCTGTCCCAAATGGTGAGATCCGCAGGCATTGGGGTTTCCGTTTGTATGGAAACATATGCCAGTGTGGATGGGTCCAGCCAGGACATGCGCACAGGTGCATACTGGTTCAGTTGCAGGCACAGGGGCAGGATTAGGCACAGGCACCTCCACAGTGACCTGCACTACCTCCTGCCCCTGAGTCTGGACTGCACCAGTCACACCCACCTCATCAACCCTGCCGAGCCCCATGGACTGGTCCTGATGCTGCCTCCTCCTCCGCCTCCTCCCCCGCCCCCCTGGATGCCTCCCCAGCGTCTTCCGCAGTGGATTGCCCCTGTGCGAGCTCACCTGTCCCTCCTGCTGCCGAGGAGTCCACGACCACCTTCACCCTCTTGGACTTCCCCTCAGCAGCTGCGGCTGATGTCTCTGATGTGGCACACATTCAAATGCCCCAGTAACATCCATCCAGGAGTGTTGGCCAGTCACATACTCACTTCTCAGACACATGCACATGTACACCATTCATTACCATGATGTTAACGACAGCACCCATGTGTCACACCTCTCACAGGGCCACGTCTCAGCCACATGTAAACCACCAGGTGGACATCGTTACATGCTGCATCACATCATGCATTGCAACAGTAACACCGTTGGTATAACACATGCCTCAATGGACACACAAGCAGCACTGTCTGGGACATGCACACAGACATCCGTACAAGAGTCATACCTGCCATAAGGACATGGTGCACACCCCAACCACACGTCAACATGCACATGCACTGTTGAGAGCACCAACACATAGACACTAGTCAAATCCAGATGGAGCTGCAAATCCATGACCTGGGCTTGCAGTGCTGGGTATGATATGATATTGTATTTATAACGCACCTGTACACAAGTGTGTACCGCTCCAGGACCTGCATGTTGTTGTTGTTCAACCAGCTCTGGCGCCCCGCTTGGTTGACACCAGCTTGGAGGATCGCCAGGTCTTTTTATGACACGTGGCTTTGAAGTTCTCACAGCGCTTGTGCACATGGATTTAGTCCCAGGGTGCCACCCCCTCTCGGCCCAGATCATCTTCCCTCCTTCCTTGCCGACTTGCATTGTTGGGTTGAAGAGGGCATCATAATGCCCCAGGAGTTGCTCTACCAGGATGTCAACTTTGCTGGCACTGAAGCTGACAGCCCTCTGCCTAGGCAGGTATGGGTGGCCAAGATGGTCCTGGGGCTGGGCTGTGGAGTGGTGATCTGGCATGTTTGGAGTCTACTGGGTCAGCAGAGGTGGTCACAGGTCCGATGACAGGAGCACTGGCAGTGGCTGTACAGCAGGTACAAAAATTGCAGATCACATGGGCAGCAGGCACACACAGTGGGCAGGCAGCAGCAGATGGCTCGTAGGAGGCAGCTCAGGGAAGTTGGAGGCAGGTAAATTGGCTGGTTGGAAGGAGCGTGGGTCTTCTGTGTAACTCGCGTGGCAAGCCGGAAACAGAGTGACGCCGCACGTGCAGAAACAGCACCTTGGTGTGAAAATAAAGGAAAGGGCATAAGCACATAAGTTACGTGACACACGCTGAACGTTGGGCGTTCGGGTACAGTATCAGGATAAAGTAGTGTGTAGGAGACCATCACACGCTTGTGCCAGTTATAGCGGACAGACTTGTGGACTTCGGAGATAATTGCGTTTCCACGCGATCTCTTCACTACTGCAACAGTGCAAGATGTTTGTTTTGTTGGGGGATTTGCCTCTGCACACACGCACATTTACTTTGCCATTTTCTTTTAGGCTAACAGTGAGTTGCGTACACATTTTGCATACTGTGGATATCCTTTGTGTGTCACGTACCCCATTTCTTAACATTACAGTACCTTACTTGTCTGTCGCGTACGCATTTGTTGTGTTGCTGGGTGCCACAGCATACTGCGTAATTTTTTTTCTTTTCATGTGAGCTACCGAGGGGTCACATACACGTAATTTTCAATTTTGGGGTGCCTGTGCATTACGCGTCCCGTTTTCTTTCCCCAGGGGTTAAATTGAGCCTTGCTGGAGCACACTGGTACGGTTGACATCACATACACTACCGCCTCACTGAAATTGTTGAGGACAATTGATAGCTGCACCTCCCAATGCATTAATCCATCAGTGCCATGAGTGGGAGGGCAACAAGTGGGAAGGGTGGCAGAGATGGCCGAGGTGATGGAGCTGGTGGAGGTGGTCAAGGTGGCGGAGGTGTCTGATGTGTCGGAGGTGTCCGAGGTACTCGGGGCCATGCAGGGACAGCTATGCCCTCCACGGAACAGGGTCAGGGAGATACAGCTGAGGCTGACGTACCCAGGACCCAGGCTACAGGAGAAGCAGGGTCATCTGCTGTCCACACCAGTCAGTGTCATGAAGCTGCTTGGGGCAGCTGCAGCCCCAACACTTAGGCGCTGGGTCCCCAGCCAAGCCTGTAGTGGTCACGGCTCTGGTCCACTGAGACGCTGGGGCAGATGTTGTGTGCAAGGGGAAGGGACGTGCAGTGAAACAACCTGGCACCAGCACCTGTGGTCAAGGTGCAGCAGGGTCATCTGCTGTCCACACCATCCCGGGTCAGAAAGCTGCAGGGGCAGCTGCAGCCCCACCATCCAGGTTCAGGGTTCCCGGGCCAGGCTTGTAGTGATCACGGCCCTGGTCCACCGAGACACGGGGCCAATATTGTTGTGTCCAAGGGGAAGGGACATGCAGTGAAACAACCTGGCACCAGCACCCTGGTACAGTTACCTACAATGCAACCTACTGTCCCAGCATGAGTGGGTGATGCCATAGTCCCGTCCACCAGTGCTCCAGCCCCTGCTGACACAAGTGGTACCAGCCACACAGGCTCTGCACGACCTTGCAAGAAGGCGAAGCGTGCAGTAGCAGAACAGGCTCAAACCCAACGCACGGCACAGTAGACCCACTCGTCGAGGAAGAGGAGCTTCAATGATGAAGAACTCCAGATCCTCATGGACTACGTGTGGGAACACGAACGTGACATGCTCGTGCAGGCAGGGAACCCATAAACACCTGCTCAGCGAATGGCCAACATGTAGCGTGTCACAGATAGAATCAACGCCTTGGGCAATAAGAGGCGTGCCGCTCCTGAGCTAGTGAAGCGTTGGAATGACCTCCAGCGCAGAGCCAAATAGAAGCTGGCAGTCAACTTTGCCTCTACTCTGGTGACTGGGGGTGGGTCACCACAAGAGGACGATGAACTCACTCCACATGAAGAGAGCATTACTGATATGATTGATGTGGAGCAGATCCAAGGCATGGGAGACCTGCCACATTATGAGGAAATATATCCGGTGAGTGGTGAAGTGTGTGCATCCAGGACATTTGTATGTTGATTGAATGAAGTGTTACGATTGTCTGGCAGTTCTGCCTGCATTTCCGTGACTGCCATGGGTGAACCATGTCATGGTGGACTGACAAACCATGTCATGGTAGTCCTGCAGACTGCATACAAATGATGTGCTACACAACGTGACAAGCCTCCTCACCACACCTGCTCCCTCCTTTTGTGTCACTCTCTGCCCAGCCTCTCTTGGCCCTCTTCCTGCTCCAACCTGTGATGGCAGCTAGCCTCGGATCATCTCCACTCCACATTCTACACTCGCCTTCTCCTCCTCACTGAGAGGTCACCATAGCAGCTGCACCACCTCAGAGGCATTCTTCCTTTCCTCTCCTTCCCCAAGCAGCTCCATGTCTCCAGAGGACTGGTCATTGATATGCTGTCCTACTGAAACGGCCTCTACTAAGATGTCTGTGCTCCTACTCTGTTCCCTCTGCAACTCATCCAGTAAAGGCCTGTGATAATTGTCCTTTTGTCTTGGGGCCAGGTATTGTTACTCTGCAGGACTGTGATGATTGGACTTGGTCCCAGTGGCTACGACTGTTCTGTTCCAAACCCTGTGCATTGTCCACAAGGCCTTCAACTCAATCTTCCTCTACTACTCCCTCCAGCTCAGTAGCTTCTCCTAGCAATGAGTAGGTGGTTAATGTCTATCTTTGGCTGGGACCTCCCTCTGGTACAGCCTCCCAGCCTCAATGGAACTGGAGGTGAACCTTTTCCGGGTCTGGAGACCATCTGATGCTTCCTCAAATGTTGTGCTTTCTCTCCCCCTCTCTCCTGCTGGAGTCGTGGATGACTGAGAGAATGCACTAGTCACCTGTCCCCACTCTGATCTCCGACACGGTCCTCTGAGCCACCAGTTAAACCCATGTACTGCCTCCAGGGCATCCACTGCACTTGGGTGCGGTTTATTGTATCCCTACAACCCCCTACCAGCACTTGACACCTGATGTCTGCACTTACCCTTCCACTGCCACCAGGCCGTAACATTTACATTACTGGTTATGTAGTTATATTTTAATTTGAGGCCGTTCCCATGTACTGCACTGCCCCCTCACACTTCCAACACCAGGTCACCCGTTTAATGTGCCTATTCACTTGCGTGATGTCAATGTGACCTGGCCTCATGGAATCAGTGTGTCTGGCTTCACTCTATTCCACCACCCTAGCATCATGGCACCTTGTGACACTTGTGTGTTTTAAATTTGTGAATTCCATGTAATGTCATGTAACATCCATTGTACATGGCTCTGGGACAGTAGTCATCAAGTTCCATCTCATGAGAGTTCAGGCACGGCTATTCTACGTGGCATCTGTGTATTTGCATCAATGATGTTGGTGACTGAACTATGCCAGTCAGGTGCTTGTGTGTGAAGCAGGTGCTATGCACCATGCACTACATGTGGTGTTGAGCCCTTGAAGAACAATGATCCATGGCTGCTTTCATACTATCCATCCCTTCCATGGACACTGCGTATGTATACTGTTGCACAACACCAGGGTGCTTCATATGAGATGTTGGTTCAGTGCATAGATAAGGTGGCCAATTCCATGATCCTCCCAGAAAAAGAGGTGGAGCACTAGCTACAGGCATTGCGGTCCACATGCCGCTCACACCGTGGCATCCAAGGGCATCTACTGTAGGTTCAAGCTGGACCCATACAGGCTTGTCTCGTGTTGGTACGCTCCTTGTTTATGCACTAGGGTCCAGACACATATGCCACTCCTGCTTCCCCTTTCCATGGGCTTGCAAGAGGTGCAGCATGTAAAAGTAACTTACACAGAGGCATTGGGCTTCCATTATATCTGTGGCCAGTCTGTGGTCCAACCTGTGTACATCATTGTTTGTCCAGTGCATCATTGGACATTGAGATCCACCCTTTGTTCATGTTGCATCTTCATTAATTACCTTGCCTATGTCCAGTATTGTTTGCCTTCCTGATGTATGCGCTTACTTGCCCCCTTTAGTTAGCAGAGCCGCACAAAAACTGCAAGGGTGCCATGTGCAAGTTACAACACATTGAGGCACTTATGCTTATATGATGAGTCACTGTCAGACAGATTAACTGTTGGGATACTGTGTTTCTGTTATGTTGTACTGGGCAATTGATGTTCCTGTGTACATTTTTATTTTGATGTGTGAGAATGTGTTCTTTCTGAACTAGTTCCACTGATTGTTCAGCGCTTTGTGAAAGTAGTGCTATTTATTTATCTCTTTTGACATTGCATGCCATGCCATGGTGTGACAACCAGGTTCAATGAAGTGCGGGAGTGTTTAGGTGACATACCAGCATGTACATGTGTGCTTTGACAAGGTGTGAGGGGCATACTCCATCTTCCATGTGTTCCTTTTGTTCACAACTGATTGAATGGGTTTAAGTTCTAAGGGATGCACACAATGGGCCTCATTCCGAGTACGGCGCTAACCTATGGCGATATTAACGCCTTGGTTGATGCCGTACCCGGACCTGCAGCACCTTGGTGGATGGCGGAATCACCGCCCCATTCCAAGGTTGGCGGGGCGTTAATTCCCCATTCACCAAGGCTCTTCCCCATTCCCGAATGAGCCCCCATAGGGCTCAATGGGAATGGGGAAGATGCAAATAACGGTGACCGTTCATTACGGTCACCGTTATTGGCTTGGAGGCCCGTTTGCGCCCTCGACTTTAACACCTGCTCAAAGCAGGCGTTAAGGGCGAGGGCGCAGAGGGAACTCGGAGTATGGTGTTAAGGGATTACCGCCACCGGTCTCGTTACCGGTGGCCACTATCCCTTACCGCCATACTCGGAATGAGGCCCAATGTAGCACTTCCAAGGACAGATTCTCAGGGTGGTAAAGTTAGGACAGATGATTTACCCTTTGTCATCATCAAATGTCACCTGGTATGTGCTAGGGCTGTGTGCACTCCGCAGGGGTTGAATTTTAGGTGAAAAATAGTGCCACAAGCTGGGTACGGGCAGCCTCACCACGTGCCCAGCACCACCATGTCCACGGGTACACCCCGCTGTGTTACAACGTTGTGCAGGACACATGCTACCACAATGATCCTGCACACTACTGGTGGTGCATATAGTAGCTCACCACCAGAGTGGTCAAGGGAGCGGAAGCATGACTTAAGCACTCCAAATGTGCACTCCACTATGGCCCGAGTAGCAATATGGGCTGCGTTGTTTACCTGGAGTAGTGTGGTGGGTTTCCTTATTGACGTCATCATGTAGGTGCTCAGAGGGTAGGCACGGTCCCCTGTGGAGGTGACATGGCTTGTCAGTGGTGTATTTTTGTCTGTGTATGACATGCATACATTTGCAGGGCCATTTGTACTCACCAATGACCCATGTGTTGCCATGCTTCCCAGCTTCCAGGGCCTGGTGTAGGGGTGACATTCTGAATATGAAACTATCATGAGTGGACCCTGCATAGTTTGCATATACAGAGGTAATGATTCCCTTGGCATCACAAATAACTTGCACGTTGATGGAATGCCAGTGCTTGCGATTGCCATAGATGTGCTCTGTGGCCCTGGGTGGACGTAGGGCCACATGGGTGCAATCAATGGCACCAAGCATTTTAGGGAAGTGCGCCCCCCTATAAAAGCCCTGGACCACGGCCTGCCTTTCTGCGGGTGTTCTTGGTATGTACATGTGCCTGCAGACTGAGGGGCGTGAAGTCATGATTGCCAACACCTGGTGTAGGCAGCGTGATTGCGTGGGCTGTGAAATGCCACCAACTATGGAAGTTGTCTGGTGAAATGGCCCAGTGGCCAAAAAAAGCAGTACATTGAGCACCTTTTCTAAGGGGCTCAGTGCATGGGAGTACAGAATGGGTGATGTGAGGTCATCTTCCCACTCCCTGACCAGGTCTAATATGATATAAGGTGGGAACCTATACCTGCCCTAGACCAGGTCATCAGGCATCCCAAAAATGCTGGTCCTGGGTAAAAAAATGCGGGCCCTGGCTATACTCCTCCTGCAGTGTCCCACTATCAGTGATGAATAAAATTGTAAATTCATTGTAGCTGTATACACGCGTTGCTTTTTTGCTCAATGTTTTTATGCATTGTTTTCGTGCGCAGTGACGCTTACGCCAGCTTTTGCGTAGCGGATGTGTTTCCGGATATGCGCGTCTGTTTCCACGCACTGGTGGGCCCTGTTCGATTCCATGAATACGTGTTTGTTAGCATGCGTGTGGGCGTTGCAAGTATTTTACTGTGGTACTTCCCACCTAATGCCTACATTTACGCTTGTTGTTCCCCATTCTATGTGTTCCGCCCTTTTTAAGTGACTGCGCAAGACGGAATGCCCCTTCGCTGGAAGTCTAGCACAAGTAATTCGTAAGTAAGCCACACACATTGTGTTCCATGAATCAACAAATGGGCCCTTGGTGTGGACTTGGGAGAGATAGGGAGGGATTTTTTTTACACGATAATTTTTCCCGATAACCGTGGTTATTAAAGGCTACCAGTAGGCAAGGATGTAGTTCAGTACCTACAGCAATATATGTTCAGTTGTTTTATTTATCTTTTAACAGATATTTTTACAGGTTTAGCAACGTCAGGGGTGAAAAACATAGAAGGCATTTGGGACTCTTATCTTTTTTGGAATAGATTAATTTGGAATAGTGTTATTGCGACTAAATGCATGCAAACAGCACATCATGTATTTGTCTAGGTGACACAGCTATGGCTATCCAACATTTTGAGGGAGACTGAGTCACAGAAAAATCAAATCTTATAGGGGAAATGGGAGAGCAGGGGAATAAAGGAAGGTATTAGGGGAGTGGTTGGAGCTGGGACAGATGTTGGGGGCGCACAGGGAGGGTTTGGGAGTGTGGAAAAAATGTATTTTGCCATTTTACCGAATAGCAGAGCCTAGAAATAAAAGCAAACCATTGGTTGTTTCTATAATCGCGTGTATAGGGCGTTCAGACAGTCTCATGTTAATGTGTTTCGCTAGTTCCTTGCCTGTTTTCATACACAATGCTATAGATATAGCTGCATGTATTGAACCATACATTTTCTGTGCAATAATCATATTGTTATGTGGACATTGGAATTTTACTTGTGTTTGTTATTTTATGTGCTTAGGTTTACCCTTGTCTTATTTGAACTTTTAAAGATTGGTATGGTTTGTTTTTGAGTTAGTAAAACATGTACGTGTATCCACATCTATAAGGCGAGGCGTATAGCTGCATTGAATAGCTGCTGCCTGCTATTAAAGATGGTGGGTAAATATTTTGGTGTGTTTCATTGTTTGTAATTGGTTGTTGTTACTGTTGTATATTTGTGCTTGCCTGTGATAGGTTGCAGGGAATGAATAGCTGCTGCTATTAAAGATGGTGGGTAAAGATTTTGGTGTGTTTCATTGTTTGTAATTGGTTGTTGTTACTGTTGTATATTTGTGCTTGCCTGTGATAGGTTGCAGGGAAAATATATCAGCCATTTTAGTAGTTTGCTCATTATGAAGTCCTATTTTTGGGGTTTTGATTTAGGGTAGTATAAAAGCTACCAGTGTGTGCAGTTTTCTCTTTGTTTTTGCAGAACTCACACTACACACATGCTGAGTGTGTGGCTGATGTGAAAGTGTCAGTGATGATTTACATATTTAAAGGTGTTTTTGCAGTGTTGTGTGAGTTAGCTATATTAACCATTGTTTTCTGATGGCATATATTTCCACTACTTTCCACCTAGTCAGATTAAGTTGCATATTTTTACCTTTCAGATTCATGCTGCTTAAAAACTTTTGTCAGCTATATTTACCCCTGCTATCAGATGGCATTCATTGCCATTATTTTCTATATACTCATATTACATAGTAGGTAAGATTTGTTTTTCTCTTTCACTAACATGCTGCTTAAAATCTTTATTTTTAAATCAATAGCTTGTATATGCACCTACTTCATTTTCTGTATGCAGGTTTTTGATGGTAATGGTTTACTTGCTTGTACTTGTTTACTGGTGTCCATGGTTGTCTATCCAACTACATTTTCTTTCTTGTGTACTATCTCTTATAGAATGAGAACATTCAAATAATGCAGGTCTTGGAACTTTATGCATATATTTATATTTTAAACATTCACCATGTTTTTTCCCAATAACCAAATGTTTCTTTTCTCATGATGAAATGTCTGACGTTGTCCTCTTTCCTGTAGCCCTTTTACGTG
This sequence comes from Ambystoma mexicanum, assembly GCF_040938575.1. Classification (NCBI taxonomy): domain Eukaryota; kingdom Metazoa; phylum Chordata; class Amphibia; order Caudata; family Ambystomatidae; genus Ambystoma; species Ambystoma mexicanum. The sequence continues at coordinate 1,535,639,373 of NC_090937.1, forward strand.
GTGTGGACGGATTTGGAACCCACACTACCTCGTTATCACTGCTGCCAGTTGGGTCATACATGCAATCACCCGCTGTATCCTTACCTGTGCAATCTACCCTTACCCTCTATACCAGTGAGCACTAAACTGTCATCCTTTATATCCAAACCATACTTTCCCTCTTTTTGAACCTCAGCCACTCTACCCTAGTTTTAGATCCGCCACTCACTGTATTTTCAGCCTGTGTATTCTCACCAACCCTACTGCATCCTGTGTACCTGTATACATTAAATGTATCTCCTCCCACTTCATTCCATTCCATTCACCTTGTTGGATTTATTTATTCATGTATGTTTCTTTCTAATCCACCTTGGATTTTGTTTTTATAATGGTTACTATGTGTGAAGAGAACAACAGGGTAGTACGCACACATGTTGTATCTTATATAGTCCATATGATGCACTACATATGGGGGAAAACAAAATTAACTGTATTTCATAAATTGTGTTCGCTAACTAATTATGTTTTCTTTTTTTTACAGATAGAAGAGCGGAAATTATACTTTTCTTATCATATGTATTATGAGTCCATACCTAATACAAAATGTACTCACTTTACCTAAGTCTGACTACCCCATCAACTCAGTCTTGTTACAGTCTATGCACATTCTATACATTCTATGTACATCTTTTAATTTTTATTCAGGTTATCTCTGTCTTGTGGAATCCTTCTCATCCTATTGTCATAGAATGTCCTCATGGTACTACACCGTACTACCATCATCTGTTACAGTCGGTATATTTTAAGATGTAACTTACAAGGAGTTATAATACATACATATGTGCATATGTAAATATATATATATATATATATATATATATATATATATATATATATATATATATGTATATACATATTTTTAAAACATTGTTTCATAAACATGGCTACCATGCCAGCCAATGATAGGGCGGATTTAGAGGTGCGGCTGATCTCAGCAACGACTGGAGTGCATATCTGCGGCTATTATCATAGCAATGGGATGACGTGCATTTTGGCAGATTGTATAGCCACTGGTATGAATACCCTCCTAGCCGTGGCTATACGTGTATATATTTTGTGTAGTAATCATATAATTTTATGGATGTTACACCACAGAATTGTGCATGTCTTTCTGATTCGATGCCCTCACCTTGAGCCAAAGCACGTTTTAAAAAAATCAATACAGCCCATCCCACCTGTACTGATTCCAACCGTGATAGATAATGCAATTCTGGCTCATAATGTTAAAAACCTAAACCCTGCATAACAGGTTTCAAAGTGTGCTCCCTTATCAGAGAAAAGGAGGGGCAGAAAAAAGTAATTTGCAATGTCTTCTTTAAGCGTGCCACACAACATACATGATACAACCATGTTCGCTTAAGACCAAGCCGCAACCCCATCTCTTACATGAATACAATTAAAACGTGCCCTAGAAACAAGAATGCGCTGAGACGACTGCTGAGCACAGCTCAGATACTTCAGCAAACCAGGGAACGCGATGATTGACTGTTTCCTATTGGCTGACTTCATAAACTCCAGGGACTCACTCTCTTCCAGAATAAACTGGAGTACATTTGTCTTTTCAGAATGTACGGCCCAAATCGATGAAAAAGCAGTAGTAGAAAAACGGTGACCCACACACGCATCCACTAACATAGCTTTTACATACCTAAGCCAAGGAATCTTCAAATGGGGAGCTCTAAGCACAAGATAGCTAATTAATTCCTGAGTCAAAATAGCTTTAGTATTCCCCCAAATTCTAAACCAGTGTCTGACAGGTAAGGATGCAACCAGAATGCCAAGAAACCAGTAACCCCGTTCTTGATTCAACCCCAAATCACCTGGATAGGTTCAATTTTAATTCATAGCCATGGCTACCATACCAGCCAATGATATGCAGATTTAGAGGTGTGGCTGATCCCAGCAATGACCAGAGTGCATATCCATGGCTATTATCGCAGCAATGTGATACCGTGCATTTTGACGGTTGTATAGCCACGGGTATAAATGACCTTCCTAGCCGCGACTATATATGTATATATTTTGTGCAATAATCATATTATTGTATGGATGTTGCACCACATAATTGTACATGTCTTTCTGATTCGATGTCATCACCTTGAGCCATGTGTAATTTCAGTTTGGAACCTTTGCAATATGCGGTTTTGAATGTCTCAAATAAGTTTATGCATAACCGCAGCTACAATGGTTTTGTTTGTAGCCAGGTGTACCATAGCCACGGCTAAACAGTGATTTAGAAAAGAAAAATGGTAGTTGTTATTTAATTATATTTCTGTATGTATATGTAATATGTAGTCCTTAAAGGACTGTTTTGGGGTACATTAAGTGTAGTATTTGAGCACAGGTGGAGTACTGCTTTAATGTTATGAAGGTGCCCCACATTTCCTCAAAAGTTAGGTGTAACCCATCATGTCTATACAAAATAGTCATGCAGAACTGTCGGTTGTTGTTTGATATCTGTAGTTGGTTTTGACCTCTCATGAAAGCTGAAACTACCTTATTAACATTTCTCAATGATTTTACACATTTACCAATAAATCTGGTCATCCATTCACATTTTTGCCTCTGAGTCAGATTGGAAAAGATAAAGATGGTGTGAGGAAAAAGTTGCATTCGTTTTAGCAAGTCTTATTTCATCATTAAAGTAAGGGACACACCTCGTACATTACGCAAATAATTGTCTCCACAATGAATCATCATGACGTCTGGCTGTCCTTTACTTTTCATACTGAACAACTTTGGAAATACTTGGAACCAACCTATTTCCCCACAATATAAAAATCATTTAATTTTAAAATCACTCAAACCTAGGGCCATGTTAATATTTAGTTTTTCACAAAACGCCAGTACCTAAAACAGCCAACTGATTCCAATCAGCCACACAGTTTTAAAACTAGATACATTACTCCTAGTAATAGTAAGTGTAGGGTATGTATGATGTTTGTGTTTTGGTGTTTGCAATTGGTTTGTGTAAATGTTGTACTTGTGAATACCTATGACAAACAAGTGAGTACTTGTTTGTCATAGGTTGGAATAAAAATGTGTTTGCTATTTTAGTACTCTGTTTACTATATAGACCTCTTTTTGTGCCATTGATTTTATGAAAGTATAAAAGCCACTATTGTGTACACTTTTCTCATTCTGGTTGCAGAACTCACACTATGCACATGTTGAGTGTGTGGGTAATGTGGAAAGTAAGTGTTTGTAAATATTACATATTTAAAGGTTCATTTGCAGTGTTGTGTATGTCAGCTATATTTACCATTGCTATGAGATGGAATATGTTTTCACTATTACCACCTAGTCAGGTTAATTGACAGGTAATTCTTGATGTATTTGTTTAACTTTCAGTAATATTTTGGTTAAAAATACATTTTTAAGTCAGCCATATTCATATGCAACTAATTCCCTTTGTGTATACAGGTATCTGAGGGTAAAGGTTATTTTGCTTATATTTGTCATAAACTTTCATGCACCTCCACCATAAAGTGCCTCCAGCTGTCTGTATACTCTCTGAGATGGTATAATTGATGCTGTCTGGCAGAGATTCTTGCAAGTCCATCTAAGTAACATTGTTATTCTTGTATATTCTTGTGGCTCTTTACTTCAGTATCTTCTTTCCATAGTTCTTCTATTGTGGGATAATGCTCTTTGTGGCATTCCATGTAGTTGTTCATTGTAGAATGAGAGTAAAAACCACAGTCTGTCACCTCACTTGTTAAAATGAACAAAGGGAGAATAGTGCCCGAGAAGGTGAGACTCTCTGTATTTACTTTCTGAATGGGTCTTTATTTTTTCTATGGCGGGCAGTTGGATGTCAAGTACCTGAGGAGCTGTTTAGGTATTGAAGAAGTCATTGCGACTGGATATGAAGGACTGTTGCAGGAAAACACGTAATTGTGTTTGGGCATGTTCTACAGTTAACACTAGTGAAAGTCCAACCTATATTCAAAACATTAGGATTCAAACAATGATACGCCACTCTTAGCAGCATAGGGAACGCTAATGTATGGCATCAGCTTTGCTAGAGGTAGTTGAACGCATGTATTAGTATGGAAATACAACATATGGTTACATGTTAAAGAGCATAACATTGGTTTATTTACTGAACATGTAGAATTACCATTAACTAATAGACTGTTCTGTGTGGACAAGAAAATCAGGCCTTGCAATTCAAAACTTAACAGAACAAAATCACACAATGCTCCTAAAGGAAATACAAGTAATAGTCCACATCATTTGCACAGAAAACTTAGAGGTGTGTAGTATGGCACTCCCTCTATGTTAACAAGCAAGTGTAAGTCTTAATATGTTATACTAGTGTGTATGAAGTACAGCGAGATTGGAAATATTATTAACTCTTTGTCTAAAATGTAAAGTAATACTAACACAGAACCATGACAGATAGCACAGTTAGGTCATGAAGCCACTAAATATTTAGAATTTACAAATGCAAAAGTAGGTTTGTAGTTAGTTAAGTGCTTAGTGTAGGTGTTAGTGTTGTACCCATGATAGTTGGCAGTATTTTCATATCAAAGATCAAGGAGTAAGAAGAACATTGAGGAAGTTCAGTGTGTTTTTTGTGGGAAGTTGTTGCGGAAGGAATCTTCCAATAAACCATCACAAAGTTTGGGCCCCTCTAATTTGATTCAGCAACTCACCCGTGTGCATTGGGATGATGCTGAGGAACCCTACAGGAAGGCTCATTCCCATCATAAGGTGAGAACCCAAGGTCCACAATATGCGCACCAGTATCTGCCGGCTAAAAGCATCTCTATGCCACTGCTTTCCCCTTCAGTTGCTTCTTCTGTTCTATCTACCACCACCAAACCTCATCCCATCCTGCCTGCACCGGAACTGCAGGGCTGCAAGGTAACGTGTTTGAAATGCCACAACTGGGTTGTGGTGGTAGATGCCACCCTAGATGGTTGGGGATGGGCCATTTCAGAACACCAGGCTAACTGCTCCCGGTAGGAATATATATATATACATATATATATATAGATATATATATGTATATATATATAACTTACAAAACAAATAATTAAAAGAAAAATACTTTACCCTTTATTACATGTGTGAATCCTAATGTTTTTCCCTTCCCAGTTGCACCCTTCCCTCTCCCGAAAATGGCCCCTTCAGGGCCAAGTTTTCAGTTATAAAGGTAGACATTAAAAAACACAGATGGTATAAATTGATAAATACTCTTTAAATGGTACTTTTAATGCAGCATGTTAAAAAAAAAGATAACTTGTTTATGTTTTGTATTGTATTATAGTCACGGCTACAATGAATTTTTTGCTTTATTATGCTCTGAGATGCAATATGCTGCTTGGAACAATGCACTTTAGCACTTTGACACTTTATTGCTAGAATAACTGTATTGATGAATGTACCATTAGTATTCTGTGAGATTTGTTTATGCATTAGCATTTTAGTCGATATCCATGTGTATAGAGATTGGTTACTGTGTCTCTTACATGTTGATGTTTAGCCCATTTGGGCGGGACAGGGAGATTCTTCGATCGATTAACATTTGATAGATCAATAGGCATGTATCATAAATTAAGGGTATTAGATAGTACACCCCTTAAAGATTGCCCACTTAGGCTGTATTTTTGAGTGATTTTGCATGCAGTGCACAAATTGTGAATGAGTAGGACCTTTGCTGCTGCAAGTCCTATGGCGTCAGTGGGTTGCAGCTTGTTGAATATACGGCCGTGCAGGATGCACTGCATAGGTTTTATTATAACAAAGATATTTTATCTTTTGGGCTATATTTAAGATATACTTTATAACTTATAAACAGAAACACAATACAAAGGCATTGCTTATTGAATACAGTACAGAAATATATTAAGAGTTTTCAAATTGAGCACATCCGAACTGTCATTTGACTAGTTCAAAATGGCGGATTGGTTAAACCTTACTTAAGGTGAATTTCAAAGTGGTCACATGACCAGTGTCATGTGCAATTCTGTTTCCTGTTTGAGCATTTTAAAAACAGCCCACTAGCTTTAGGCTGTAAGATTAGCCTGATGAAGTCTCAGTGAAGGGATGGAACGCGTGGCAAAACAACAGTCGCTTTGAAGCTGTGTATCCATTTCAGTAAGTCCATGCTGACTTTTATTGTTTTAATGACTATGGGCCTCAAAAAAAAAATTGCGGTACCATTATTAGCTCTGAAGTCCCTTAATGGGTGTCGTCCAGGCGTTAAAGGAGGGACCCGCTAAGGGAACTTGTAGTAGGGTGGTAAGGGATTACCGGCACCGGTTTCCTTACCGGTGCCCGGTATCCCTTACCGCCCTACTCATAATGAGGCCCTATGTTGTATTACAATAAAAGTTATGTTTTAAGCACTATATTTGGGATTTAGTGCTTGTGTTTTTGGAGTTATGTGGAGTAGTTGGTGCCATCTGTTCTGTCACATCTCTTCTCTTAACAGAGCATTGTTTGCATACGTTTACGGTTTGATTACTGATGTGTTGTAACTCTGCACTACAATAGAAGCTGATTGACAGGCTAAAAAGAGTACGGAATCAGACCACAAGACGGGCCCTGAAAGAAGTATATCCACATCAAGCCTCTGAAACCCTTTACTGACTGCCTGGTAACTGGAGGATTACATTCAAAGGGTCCAGGGACCCACACTGTAGAATGCCTTCAACCCCACATTGAGAAACTAACCAATCTATCTTCACCTTTCGCAACATATTAAAAACAGAAATATTCAAAAGGCTCTGGAATGTGGAGGACTGGTAAACCATAGTGAATGAGTAAAGACGTCCCTGTCCTGACACTAATCATAACTTTCTAGATACAATTAGCACGTGGGTCTTTTTACCGACCTCCTCGCAGTCCATCAGAACGCTCAAAATGCAGTCACTAACTACTGATATTGACTGCTTTCCATACTAACATACACTGCCTGTTCGCTGTTCCATGACACCACTTCAGTAATTCCACCTTCTATTCGTCCAGTTCATCGCTCGATTATTGGAGTTATGTCAACCAGCTATGCCTATCTATCGATTCAATGGATCACAATAATAAATAATAATGAAACATATTGCAGTGTTCCCCATTTGTTTATATTGCCTTTCCTTTCTAGAAGATCAAGTGCCCTGAAGTGGCTGCAAGATGACATTGATGGAGAAATATACAACAAGCTAAATAACTTAAAATGGAATTAAACATTGGTGATCCCGTTATGTCTTTAAATGAAGTGATTGCAGTAATATTTGATCTAGTCAATGTAAATGTTTGCATGGAGGCTGACTCCTGTGTGACCTTTTGCGTTTGCGTCATCGCAAATCTTTCCAGGGCTCTGCCCACCTACTTCTGTGAAAGCATCTTGGAGCTGATATATCTGGAGGCCAGATTTGCAGGAGGATCTCTCCATGACAAACCAAGGAAGAATAGTGACATACAATGGGCTGCAGATACAGCAATGTATATTTAAAAAAATCAAGCAAAATATTTCTTAACATCAAACTACTTTTGGAAACTAGAAATCTGTTTCAGTTCATTCAGATACAATCCATAAAGCTCACAGAAGCAAAACACGCTAAACACCATCCAAGAATGTGCAAGAAAAATGTGTTCCTTGCTCATGGAAGAAATATGGAGAATAAAACTAGTAATTTAAGATTGCACATATTAAGATGATTCAATGTTAAGAAAATATCAATTCCATTATTACAATATTTGTACCGCTATGCTCATAGGTAGCTTTGAATCTACTTCAAACAGCCAGTCTGAGTTGACTGTTTCCAAGCCTAACCCAAACATCTAGAAAGATCATAGACAACGTGAGCAATGGAAGAGTTCTTGCATAAAGATAAAGCCAGGCTTCACTGTGCGTCATTGGCCCTTATACATATTTGTCTGAGCCAATCTCTCCTAGCTCTCAGATACAGTGTACATATAAAATGAAAAAGTGCACTATCCTCTACTATATTACAGCAGTGATCACATCGACTCCTCGATCCCTTTAATCAATTTTGTGTAAACGATCTGTAGAATTTCCAGTCTTATTTTATTTTATGTATTGAACATTTTTATGGCGCATATACAGCAGAAAGTGTTTCCAGGTGCCACAAGTCAAAGGGGGAAGGGAGCAGAGGAGGACAAAGCAAGAATACATTGTCCTACTAGGCCTTGTGACATTTGGATTGTGCAAGTGCAACAAGGAGAAGTGAGGGGGTGGTGGATGGGCAGGACCAGAGGAAGGTTAGGTAGGAGCATGAGGCAGGAAAGGGGTAGCAGGGGCTGAATAGTGCTTGGGATGGCCTTGGTCAAGTGCTAGGTGAGGCCTGGGGGGCAAGTGCTACTGGAGATAGGGTAAGGTAGTGCAAGGAGGAGAGGGAGGACCAGACTCAGTAGTCTGATCAGGGAGAGGGTGGCCAAAGGCAAGTGCAGAATGCTGAGGCAAATTGGTCGGGGGGGCTGGCCCCTGTGTGAATTCAGAAGGGACCAGGCAGCCAGGCCTATCAGCAGAGGGTCATTAGCAAGGGAGGGGGAGAGGGAAGGAGGAGAAGGGGAAGATCTTGAGAAGCTTCCGGAACTTAAAGAGATCCGTCTCAAGTCTCTCTGCTTGGAAAACGTATGACCTGCAGAGAGTTTGAGCTGCAGGACCGAAGGACTCTAGCAGAGCAGTATTTAGTGAGAGAAAGTTGAATGTAACGTGATCCCAGGCCCCAAAAAGCCTTGTGGGTGCAGAGGGTCTTGAATTTGATCCTTGCATTTACCGGGAGCCTGTGGAGAGCTTTTAGGGCTGGAGAGATGCGGTCCCTGGTCTTGGGGACAATGATAGGTCTTGCATTCCTATTCTGGATTAGTTGAAGAAGGTGAAGGGAGGAAAGAGGTAGATTAAGGAACAGGCTGTTACAGTAGTCCAGCCTGGAGAGAACCAGAGCTCTAGAGACATTGCGTTTCTGGGGGACGGTGAGGAAAGGAAGAATGTCTCTGATGAGGTGAAGCAGAAAGTGAGCCTTCTTGCAAAGGTCAGCGATATGAGGCGAGAAGGAGAGGAGTCGAATATGACCCCAAGGTTTTTTGCCACACATGATGGTGTGGGGAGGGTGGTCCCAAAGAGGGGGCCAGAGAGTTTTGTTTTGTGTACACAATTTTCGATGCTACCGGCTCCATGGCATCCAAATATTCCTCAGGAGAATCAACATTTTTTCCTGCAAATACCTGAAGGACAAGCTCTCTTTGCAGATCCCGAGAATTTAGTTTCTTAAGAAGCACTTCTTGAAAATCACATTAACTATTGCCTTCATCTGCAGTCTATGATTGTGGTCTTTATCGCAGATGTCATTATACTTGCTTTAATGTGAATACCTTCAATCTCCATTACCCAAGGAAGTTATCTATCTGCAGAGGCCATTAGGAGGTCCTACAAAGAATTGCGATATAGCGCCAGCCAGGAGAAGCTCCATAACGTCCTCCAGTACAATAATGTCAATAGCATTAGCCAGCTTAAGGTACTCAGTTATGGACAAGGCACTATGAGGACTTCCCAATATTCTATTGAGGGTATTGTTTTCTTTCATTTCTAGAGCACTGGATCGTGTTCCCCAACCTCAGCTCCATATGTGTCAGCCACAACTGTCTGGACCTTGAACAAGCAGCAAAGGACCTAATGGCCCCAACACATCTACCTACAAAGTGCCTTTACTTATCTGATCCCTCTAGTAAACCTCCTTTTTGAAACACATGCCCCAATAAACAAACGTGTCAACTAATTGTATATATCTATCAACTAAAGTGAACATGGCGATTGCTGATCAGTGTGTGGAACATGCTATATACCTTCACTTAGTTGTATTAATGACAAGGTATTTCCTATTACACATTTGATTGAATAAATTGAGCAGTTTCTGCAACCCTTCAGAGGCCTTACCAAGCAAAACAGCATCTTCTGTAAACAGCAATTTGCCTAATCTTTTTCTCCTGTCTCGAAAGGGTGAGGGCACAAACTGAATGTTTATGTCTCTGCTCTCTCCAGTGGGTGACGGCACAGCCGGAGAGCAAACAGTCAATTTTTACGTCTCTCCTGCCTTGCATGGGTCTGGGTGCACAATACATTTTTACATGTCTATTTCCTTGCAGGTAAGGTGGCAGAGTTGTTCTATTCTCCTATACGATAGGGTTGAAAGCATGGACTGACATTTTCAGCTCTTTCCATTCTCGCTGGGTTGAGGGCACACACCCAATTTTTGTATCTCCTCTCTTGATGGGGTGGGGGCACACACGCAATGCTTGCATCTCTCCTGTTTTACACGGGTGAAAGCAGAGCTTGATTTAATATGTCTTTCCTGTTTCGCAGGGTTGAAGGCTCAGACTGACCTTGTATGTCTCTCCTATCACATCGGGACGAGGGCAGAGACCCCTTCTCTTGGTAAGATGATCAACTCCTCCCCATTAGATTAGTCATACCCAACCAACTAGCCCAGTGCTCAAAACCATATGAAGAATTAATCCACATATGCCTTATGAAATGAGTGTCATGGAAATCAGGCAAGCTACTTACAACTTGGGTGAGTTTAGCTTGTGCGAGAAACCTGCGGGTATTCTCACTCCTACTTCCCTTGGATCCTCTGGGGTGGACAGGCAAGTCAGGATCACCTGAGGGGAGGGTCTATGGGGATTGAGGGTTGGATGCCTTCAGGCAAGACATGATATCCCCCTCATCCTAATGTCAACCAACCTAGCCCTTCCCCGACCTTTCTGGGTTATTGTAGATCAACGCTCCTTATTTCTTCTCTTGGGACATCTGACAGTACTGAGACGAGAAAGAGAAAGCTCAGAGTAATGCATATCACTCACTCTCACCACTCTAGTACTAAGACGAGAAAGATCAACTGAGAATAATGAATACCATTCGCTGTCACCACTCAGGTACTGGGACGACGAAGATGCATGCAAGGTATGAAGGTCAGGCATGTCCTCTTAAACGGAGTCAGGCAGAATGGAATTATGGAATACACCTGCAGCCAATTGAAGGACCAAATGTGTATAAAAGGCAAAGCTGAGAAGGAACTTGGACCGAGATCAGAAACACACCCAGGGAATCCAGCGGCAGCAGTGGTGGGACCAGAGAACAAGATGGGGTACCAGCTGACATCCTCAAACCCATGGAAGCCTTCCCTGTGCAGAGCAAAGTCTCCTGTGTGAAGTGGGAGAAAAAGGAGCTGCAAAAAGGTACGAACGCCAATGATGTTGAAGCCGCCTATGCCGATCAAGCTTCTGTCCCCACATGAGCTGGGCTTTTGAAATCCAGGGGTAAGAAGGACCGCAAGAGGAATAGGCCTAAAACCAGTGAGTGCCTGGCGGAGTGCAAAGGTTATAAATGTTGCTGAGGAAGTAGATGCTTCAATTACGAATGGAACTTTGAAATGTAATGAATGCAGGGAAAGCAGTAAATCTACTCATTTTGAATACTGAACTGAAGGAAACAGCAAACTGCTAATATTGTATACCGAACTGAATGAAAGCAGTCGATCTGTTAATATTAAATAACAAACTGAATTTAAACAGCAAACATGTAGGAAACAAAATCAAATGAAAGACTCTAACTGCAGAGTTGAAATCAAGACTGAGAAACTGTTTGGTTTTGAAGCTGCCTTTGAGAAACCATTTTGTTTGCTGAACATCAAATCACTAAAAGGAGAACTAAAGGTTCCTGGTTGCATGACCTGTAATGGGTGGATCATGTGGTTCCGACAACTGTGCCAAGACCAGGGAATTGATGGATATAAGGATTGTGAAAATGGAACCCCGAGATGTGAAGAACTGTTGGAACTTAGCTTACAAACAAAGCTTCATAAACTTCTTTTTGTGACTTTTTTTATATTGAACTTGGGGGAAAAAAACCTGAGACTTTCTGTCATGGAACTGTATTGAACTTGGGGAAGTGCATCCTGACAAGCAAGAAGGTGCAGAACAATATTGTGTTAAACCCAAGAGAAGTTAACCTGAACATTGTGGTGAACGTGTTAATATTTGGAGAGTTGAAGCTGAAGAATAAGCATGTACTGGAAATAGCTCAGAACTTTACTTTTGGTTCACTGTTTTGTTTACGGTTGACACATTGTTTTGTCTTAGTTGTGAGGGCCAGCGTAGGCTTTGGACACAGACAGACTTTTCAATTGAACCTGTGGCACAGACTATCCTTGGTTTCTTTAGGTAGAGAAATATCACCCTAGCATAGGGAAAGTTAGGTCTTACATTTAAGTTTATAAAAGGTATTTTTGTTACTTTGAATCTGTTTTCTGTGTCTGCTTCCATGATCCCAACCTCACGCTTGGTAAATCGTTCATAGGTTTTCAGTGCATTGACCTCAATACAATGAGTAGACGTTTCTGTGACTTCACCAAGGGGATACCAGTCCTCCCAATTAGCACAAGTAAACCTCGCCTCCCAAGGCCACTTTGTCAGTCTTCAGGAGATAACCGGCACAGATGTGCAGTGCACCCTTACTATAAATAAGACCTGCACTCATTTATTATTGTTCATCAGAACCTGTGTCTTTTTGTGATAATGGGTATACTTTTGGTGCTGTGAGTATATTTCTAAAATATTTTGATTAGCCAGCAGAATACGAATTGTGTCAGTAAACATAGCATTAGCTGCCAATGTGGCTGTAAGCATATCATTCAAGATGGAGTCTGTCTATAAACCACTTGAGGCCTAGTCCAGGATATGTTCCAGTCTTTCTCATTTCAATAGACTTCTTCCATCTACGCTTGAATTCAAGTTAGATTGCATTTCTTATCATCATTCTTTGAGACATTCACGTGCATGCATCAGCATCTTTCTTGCATCTTTTCATGCTTCTGCAATAGCCTATTGAAGCTGCCTGTGAAGCCTGCACTGAAACTGCATCACTACTCTTAAACGACAATGCTGACATAGCACTCATTACAGTAGAGTTGCATACAGAAGTAGATACAAATGTGGATGATCCCGCTTGCATGATTTCACCAGGAGTGGGCTTCTTAGCTGTACCTTCTGGCAAATGGTAGCATTGACTAATGTGAAATATCCCTCACACTTCACAGTGGTTAGAGTCATGTGAAGAAGTTTGAATGGCCTCTGCTAATGAGGGTCCATGCAGACTTCCTCTGAGGCTCTAGCAAGTGGACCCAGTACCTGGGTTTTAGGGAATGGCAGGGTCCCTAATGCAGGGTCCCTAGGCAGTTCTGGTAGTCCTTCCTTGTTTGACCTGTGAGCTGAGACATGTGATAGCCTTCAAAAGGGACATACAATAGATCATTATCCTATCATCTTGAACATTAAAATCCAAACTATGTGATGACAAATGAGGGCCCATGGCCATGCCCATAGTGCACCCAGTCAAGATTTCATGGTTTGACAGTACATGCGTTCAGTTTGTTTTATTTCAAATATGCAGTAAAAACCAAAGTTAGGGCTTCCCTTCGCATTGTAGACAGTCTGTTCTTCATATCATCATGTGTTCTACTGATCCACAAGATTGGGGATGATAAACACAATGCAAATTCTGGGAGATATTCAAAGCAGATATATCTTACAACATATCTTATGACATGCATGCCTTCAAGATTCCCTGTAACTGCATACATATCCAATTGATGTATAACCTCTATAAGGAGCATTTATTGCGATAGAGTCAGGCTTTCAACATCCATATCTTTCGCCCACCCACTAAACCTGTCAACAGTTACCCGCCTGTATTAAAAATTAAGACATATAGGTAATTGTCTGAAGTCTATATACATGTTTAGAAAGGGGTCTTTCAGTAATGGGGGTGAAAAAAGCAAAATGTTTAAATATTGTTCCACATTATGGACCAAACATGCTGTACAATTACAATAATCGTTCTAAGCAACCATAGAAATATATGATATGATATGATATGGCATTTGTAACGCGCCTATACACAAGTGTTTCAAGGCGCGACGAGGCAGGGAGGGGGGAACAAGGGGAAGACAGACAACGATCCTACTAGGCCAGGTGTCATTCAGACAGCGCAAGTGCAGGAGTAAACTTTGTCCAGAATAATAACAGCAATCACTGCAACCTTTCAAAGATGGGCCATTGAGTGGGATAGTTTGGCAGGATAAGGAGGAATTAGCCTAGGCACATATTTACAGCTGTCTGGACAGCACCAAAGATTATTGGGTGCAACATATAGTTATTTCTGAATCATGATTGCAATTTGAGTTCCGGTGTTCAGTCCTACAGCACATGTAGCATAGAATGATTTGCAAACAGTGCAAACAGTGATTTTTCATCTTAAACACATAGAAGAACTTCATTGGGAGCCAGGAGCCTTCTATGGATGCAGTTCAAGCTGAAATGTCAACTAGTTACTTATCTGTCACAGAATCAACTCAGAGTTCTACAGTGGTACATATATTGAATCCATTCTGGGATTCAAGAGATGTTCGGTACCAACAGGCAATTGTGTGGCTCACCGACGGTGTTCTGAGGAAAAAGGAAGGATTCAAAAGAGAAAAATTAGCAGTAGAGGGTGCTAGAGTGCCAACCGCGATGGCCGCTCCTCTGTGAGAGCTCCTACGGCTCCAAAATTAATCCTGACACCCACTTTTTCCTATTGTGAACTTTCGAATATTTTCTGGCAAAGGAGACTGTCAAGACCCACAGGGACAGCAGTGAGGAGCTGGGGGCAAACAGATACCCCTAAACGAGAGAGATCGAGCTTATCACACGGTGAGGCTACCCTGCTCCCGCGGCCTGACACCATCTTGCTGCCAGAAAGGGAGTGGTGGGCGACCGCTGCCCAAGAATCTGGTGGGTGGGGAGACGACCACTCGATGCTCGGGAGAAGGCCCCCGCCTGCCCAGAAACACCCCCAGTGTCCTGCGACAAGCACATTGCCGGAGACCCAAAGCCGAGCACCCGGAGGAGCAGAACGCTCCCCCGTCCCTCTGGGGGCACGAGGGGAAGAGAGCAGTGGTCCCGGGGCGGATCCGGCGGCGACAGAGGCTGAGGAACAGCTACAACATAGACACAGGCGGTGATCCAGGGGCCCCACAGTGGACGCCCCACCTAATCAAGTGGTGCACACGAGAGGGGGAGAGGACCCACTGCACCAACATACGGGACGGAGCCGAGGCAACAGGTGAGTTTGCCGGCCTCCCTGCTCTGCGGTGAAAGCTCTTCCCCACAAAACCTGAGGCGGCACGGGGAGTTGGCGGCTGGGGCTCCGTGTGGAGAATCAGTGGGGCGCAGCAGCCGGGACCCGCCGCTGGAGACAACCACTTCACCCATCTCCTACTAATGGACACAGAAGGCAGCCTCCATCGGAGGGAGAGCCCCCCTGGTGGCCCTAACCCACGGAAGCTGTACTATCTACCGCCCAGACCCACAGGAGGCCCAGATGCAGGGTCCGCTGCTGCCCCCGCATCCCCCTGCCAACAAGATTATACCACAAATGACACAGAATAGTCCTCTGGGCACGCTGCTACATCGGATCCCATGGGGGGACCAACCTCCCCACCGAGAGAGGGAACGAGGAACAGCGTCAGCAACGCAGCCTGGCTGGGGGGACCAGAACCAGACCGGCTGACAGAGGCACCCAAGTAACAGAGCAATTGGGCCAACCCCCGTCTCACACACACTGGATCAAGGACAGAGGAGATAAACAACCTCCAAGATAATATGTGGACCCTTCACCAATTATACCAAGGCAGCTAAGCACCCTAAAAACAGCTCACTAAGATACAGTACCAAAAAAGACTGAACCAACGGGGCACACAGACTTCTGGCCTAAACACAGATCTGCAACAATTCACCCTCCAAAAGTGATGGGGAGTGCTCCTCGGGTGGCGCTCTGGGCCCCCCGGGTGTGAATATAACTCCTACACCAGAACATTCAAACTCTCCAGGGCACTCAACCCAAAAGCACCACACCTAAGGTGCCCGTTGGGGTCCCCTCAAATGGACACCAATCCACACGGTGACTGGACGGGCCCAGGACTGCGCCACAGAGACAGGGCGGCCCTTGTGGGGACCCCCTGTCCGCAGCAAAATAAAACAACAACCTCCCCCTGAAGACAGTGTAGCCACCAGTCGCCACTCTCCTGTGACCCGGTGGCTGCGCCCCATGGGGGGACACCAACACAAGAAGGAATACAGATCCTCAATCACCCTGCTCAGAATAGCAGAACAGATAGACCTCCACTGGCGCCCGGCCCGAGCAACCAGCAACAAAACACAGCCACATAATAAAGGTTCACAAACCGACTCCCGTCAGACCTCAGACCAGCCCTTGGAATACTCTAAAAAACCACTGCACCGCACAGCCCTCTGCCCAGACGCAGATGCAGAGGACTACCCCCAACAGCTCGAACCATTCCTGCTCACCCAACTGAAAACTCGACCAAGTAGAAATGGGGAAAATAGACAAATCTCAAAGGAAACTGAACTTTGATTCAGGTACAACAAACAAATCCTCGAAAACAACTGATCAAAACGACTGCCCAACCATGGAAGAAGACCAAGAGGAGGAATCCCCTCCTGCATCTATAGACATCAGGGAAATCTTTTTTGATTTAAAAGCAGGAATCAGCAATCTCAACTCCAAACTTGACTCTCTATCGTCCAAGGTGGACCTTCTACAACACTGCCTTGACAAGCATGGAGATAGGCTAGACACAGCCGAACAACGGGTGTCGGACCTTGAAGACGCTGCAACCTCACTCGCAGCCAGATGAAGACAGTCATAGCTAAGAATGAAGACCTCTAAGGCCGCTCACGCTGCAACAATATCAGAATAGTCGGCATAAGAGAAAGACAACCCACAGAGAAGATGGAAGAATTCGTGGAGTAGCTATGCATAGAAATCTTTGGAACCACAGCCCTATCTCAACTTTTTATAGTGGAAAGGGCCCACAGAATACCCTTCGGCCGGCCGATCCCAGGTGCAACTCCACATCCAATCATAGCTCGACTCCTCAATTACAAAGATAGAGACAACATATTGCGACTGGCAAGAGAAAAGGGAGACTTGTATTTTGACGGAGACAGCATCCAGCTCTATCCCGACTTCTCTCCAGCTGTGCAAACACTGAGAAAATCCTTTGCAGGCATCAAACGTCGTGTACAAGCCAATCACATTACCTACTCCATGCTATACCTGGCGAAGCTGCTAATTCAACAAGATGGGAAAACGCAATTTTTCAACTCGCCGGATAAGGCAAACTCCTTCCTCGACGGATTGGGCTGCAGGCAACCAGAGAACCTACAGAAATCACCAAGAAGGGACCAAGCCAGAAGAAACCTGCCGTGATTTGTGGATATCCTCACCCACAGCCGTTCTCCTGAAAAAAATATATCACACAGGAACACAACAACAAAAGTAACCTAAACGGGAGCCGATGCTCTCGGTCCGGCGCTAGCGTCCCAAGCACAGCACTCCACCTTAACATGATTAAGTGGGATGGATATACCTATGGGCGAGTTGGAGGTTGCCCGTTTGGCGGTGGGAAGTTACACACAGTTATGGGGAAGCACAGGAAAGACAGGAAGCTAATCCACTGTTGGCCCTCCGCTCTACCCTCGTCCACCACCTGAGGCCACATGAATCCAGCCACTTCAAGCTCCGCCAGCATAACCGTCCACTACTCCCCAGCAGACAGTGGAGGGAAAGGACAAGAATGACCAAAGCCACCAAAAACCCGGAACAAATCCGAAAGAATAAGGCCATCACACATCTATGGTTAACTTAGCCACATGGAACATCAGAGTGGGCAACCAACCAGCTAAAACACAAAAAATATCCCAATACTTCTGGAGACACCCGATAGATGTGGCCATGATACAAGAAACTTACCTCCTTCCCAGCTCTGAAAACAAATGGGCCCGTGACTGGGGATGTCACAGGTTCTTTTTGTCATACTCTTCATTCACAAGAGGTGTTGCCATTTTAATAAGCAAGAAAGTAAAATTCAGATTCATATCCTCAGAAAAAGACTCAGAGGGAAGAACACTCCTCGTTCAAGCAATTCTGGAAGGTAAAGCAATTGTCCTTGTGAACTCCTATGGACCGAATTCCGAGTGCCAATAATTTTGATTGGGTGATGACGCACTTGGAGACCGCCGGGTCGGCCACAATTATTTGGGGCAGTGACCTAAACATCCCACTTGACCCCCACAAAGACAAATCACAGAGTATCAAGACCTTGCCATCCAAAGCCAGCCTCCAAATTCGAGAAATGTGCAACGCCTACAATCTAATAGTTATCTGGAGACACACCCACTGGGAAACCCGGGATTTCTCCTTCCATTCATGGGTACACAATACAGACTCACATCTAGACTACTTCCTGATACCAACTCAAGCCCAATTCCAATGGGGACACTGCCAAATTCTTGAGAGGACCTTTTCAGACCACTCCACCGTCACCCTCGAATGCAACCCAAATAACAGTAAGAAACACAGACCACAATGGAGGTTCAAACCTGGATCCTTGTAAGATCAAGTTTTCGCTGATGAATTGCGCAAAGAAATGACCTCCTTCCTGGAGATAAACCAACCATCAATCATGTCCCCCGGCACACTCTGGGAGACAATGAAATGCTACATCAGGGGGATATGCCTAGCGAAAGAACAGGGCATATTGAAGCTCATTAGTAGAGAATTAGCCTCCAGCGAAGCCAAATTGAAAGAATGGGAGCTAAAACACACCCAATCGAAAGACCCCAGCTCCCTGGCCACTCTAAAGGCGGAACTTGCTAACTTCAGGTCGATAGCAGAAAGGGAAATAAAGTTCCTATCCCTGGGCCACAAAATCCACCAATATGGCTATTTGCCGTATGGCTAACCCCATTCCGGATACCGTGTCCGGGTTCCCTGAATGGGAATGGGAACACCAACATCTACGTCTCCCCAGCTCTTTCTCGCAATAACTAATAATTGGACTCAGACTAGCAGAAGACACACACACACACCATATAAGGTTATAAAAAGTGGCTCATTATAGGCCATTTATTAGTATCAAACAACTGATAATAAACAAACAAAAACACTAATACATACAAACATGTATTCATAGATAGATTAGAATATAAATGTCATCACCGTGAGCCATATAGCACAGGAAAACTTCATTTTGGCCACCAAACAACGCTGCTTAGTCCCTCAGCAGGTAGGCGAAGAGATAGCTATGGTCAACGGGGTCTGAAACGGAGGGTCCTCCCTATCAGCGAGACTGCAACACCCAGGGTTCAACATCCACAAATACCTTTCCGTGCTGCCCTCTCTTTTATGGGTCATCTCCCCATCCCTTGCATACCTTGTTCTGCCCTCAGCCGAAATGCAGACCACAAGTCACAGAGACAAAAGGGTGGAAAAACCAGTTAAAGTTGAAAAAACCCAGCGCTCCTCTACTTGCATGCATTCCCAGACCCCTTATCGTGCTGCTGCAGTGCACTCCAACTCCCCTTATGTATTCGTCCTTCACTGGACAATACAATAACTATCAGTTCATTTGCAAAATATCTATGTGACCTTGCTCTGTTTTCCCTGCTACTTGTTCATTCTGTGAGGCTTGCAGACTTTACTACTGAAATGGTAGATGAGTGTTCAAAATGGCTGTGCATTGACGCCATGTTATTCTTGCTCGCATCTTACACACTAGCATTAAAGCATCATCAGCGCCATTTGTGTAGGGGATGTCCAGATCATCGACGTGGTCAAAGAGGGTCTTGGTATACATATTGTAGAGAGCGGGTGACAGGCAGGATCCTTGGGGGACGCCATAGGAGACAGGGATAGGGTTTTCAGATGCAGAATCACTGAATATTCTGGAGGAGCATTTCTCAAGGAGTTTATCCAGCTAGTAGCCTGTGAGGAGAGGTGAGGTGGTGACACATGATATTCTGATCCACCAAGTCTAAGTTCACAGAAAAGTAAAGTGGTAGGAGGATAGCGATCATGCCTGTGTCTCATATTTTATCAAATTAGATTTTAAGATCAAGGAGAGCGGTTTCATTGTTGTGCCTGGGCCTGAAACTGGATTGACATGAACCAAGTAGGTTGTTGGACTCGAGGTAGGATTGGAGTTGAAGGTATGCAGTGTGGTCAAGGATTATGAGTAGGTAGGGTACAGTTGTGATGGGGCAATAGTTGGAGGGATGGATCCAGTGAGGGCCTTTTGAGAGTGGGGTGATCCAGGCCTCTTTGATGGGGAATCCGCATACCTCTTGGTCTGTAATCTTGCTTTCTCTAAGTGTTCTTTAGCCTCCCGGTGAATGTTGATAAGAGTTTCGATCCAGGAGTCAACAGTAGGTACTGGTGTAGGGTAAGGAAGAACCGAGGGTAAAACCGATGGATGGAACCCCTGACTACAATAAAAGGGGCTGGTCTGTAGCGCTGAGTGTTCGGAGTTGTTGTAGGCGAATTCTGCAACGGGTATCAGGAGAGACCAGTCATCCTGGACCTTGGTGGCGAAACATCGGAGATATTGTTCTAGGGTCTGTGGCTCCGTTGGTTTGGGATGATATCCTGAAGAGAGAGCACGTTGGATTCCTAAAATCCAACAGAGGTGTTTCCAGAATTGTGAAATGTATTGGGGACCCCGGTCAGATATGATCTTGGAAGGAAGCCCATGTAGTAGGAATATGTGTTCCAGAAATATTCCAGCTAGCTCTGAAGAGGAGGGTAGTTTCATCAGTGGCGTAAAATGGGCCATATGGGTGAACAAATCTATGGTGACCATGATGGTAGTATATCCTCAGGAAGGTGGTAACTCCACTATGAAGTCTGTAGCAATGATTTCCCATGGTTTAGTGGGTAGAGTGGGCTGCAGAAGAAGACCCACCGGTCTTTTGTTATCATGTTTATTTTGGGCACAGATCATACAAGCCTGGATGTATTGCTGTATGTCAGACTTCATTTTAGGCCACCAGAACTGTCTCTGTATAAGACAGAGGGTGTTGGTGATACCTCGGTGCACGGAATGCAATGTGGCATGACAAAGGTTTATTATTTTCTGCTGTAACTTCCGTGTAGGAATTAGCAGTGCATTGTCCTAGAATGAGTAGCCTTCCTTGGCTCTTAATTTCCACTGGTTTCTTCTCGAAATGTCTTTCCATATTTCCGAGGATTGGGTTTGCGCTCGGACTTCTTCCAGGAGGTTAAATGCTTGGGCTACGGAGATCGTGGGAGAAAACATTTTAGGATATGCCTTATCTTCAGTGGTCACGTAGTCAGGACGGCGAGACAAGGCGTCAGCGATCAGGTTCTGTGATCCAGGGACATGAGTGATATGGAACTGATACTGGATAAAAAAGTAGGCCCAACGTGCCTGATGACTGTTCCTGCACTCCAGTGACTGTAGAATATGAAGGTTTCGATGATCAGTACGGACTTGTACAGGATTTGTAGCTCCCAGAAGTAGGTGTCGCCATTCAGTGAAGGCTTGGCGAATGGCTAACAGTTCCTTTTCCAGGACGGAGTAGTGTGTTTCACTCGGAGTTAAGGTTCTTGAAAGATAAGCAACGGGGTGTTCCAAGTCGTCCTCCATTTTCTGCTTCAACACTGCCTATAGTGTAATTAGAGGCATCTGTTTCCACTAAAAAGGGTCGACTTGTATCGGGTTGAGCCAAAACAGGAGCTTGTGTAAACTCGGTCTTCAAACGCTGGAATGCAGTTTCTTGTAATGTTGACCAGACAAAAGGGGTATCCTTCTTTAGCAGAGCCACTATAGGTTGTACAATCTTGGAAACGGTGGCTGTGAACTTTCGGTAGAAATTGGCTAGTCCTAGGAAGGATTGGACTTGTTTCACGGACATGGGAGTAGGCCATGCGAGAATGGCCTTTACTTTTGAAGAATCCATGCCAATCCCCTCTGGACTAAGGATAAATCCCAGATAGTGCACAGAAGTAACGTGAAACAAACATTTTTCAGGCTTGGCTAAGAGGTGATGTTCCCGGAGTCTTTGTAGAACTGCCGTTATGTGTCCTTCATGCTTCAGTGGATCCTTGGAAAAAATCAATATGTTGTCCAGATAGACAATGACGAAAAGAAACAACATGTCAGAGAACACTCTATCCATAAAATGTTGGAATACTGCTGGGGCGTTGGCTAGTCCAAAGGACATGACCAGGTACTCGTAATGGCCAAAGGGTGTTCTAAAGGCGGTCTTCCACTCGTCTCCTTCCCGGATACAGATCAAATGATAGGCACCCCTGAGATCCAATTTGGTGAATATTACTGCACCTCTCACGGCTTCCAGGATATCCGATATCAAGGGTAGTGGGTATCGGTCCTTAAGAGTGCATTGATTTTGGCCACGATAATCGAGGCAAGGTCTGAGTGCCTGGGTATCTTTCTTAGGAACAAAGGACAATGATGCACCTGCTGGTGATTTTTAAGGTCTTATGGTATCGTTTTCAAGGTTTGTATCCAGATATTCTTTGAGGGCCTTTTTCTCGGGTTCGGAAAGGATAAACATCCTACCGAAAGGGATCACTGCTGAGGGTTCCGTTTCAATTGCGCAGTCTTCGGATCTGTGTGGAAGTAAGGCCTGGACTATGGCAGTTGAAAATACATCGGCAAATCCTTGGTAGGCCTCCGGAACCTGTATTATATTGGAAACCATGAGTGGAGTTTCTTGCTCCTTAGGTGGTTCCTCAGGGGGTGTTAAAGGAGGTTCCAGGGATAGACAATGAGACATACAAAACTCCGAGCCTAGGAATAGTGATCCTGCTGTCCAGTTTATATGCGGATTGTGTTTTTGTAACCAGGGGTAGTGGGCGGATTTAATGATATCGAATCTGATTATCTCTTAATGGTGGTTTGTTGAGAGCTGGATTTCCTTGGTCTGTAGGCTTATGAGCCCTGAACTGAGGGATCTTCCATCGATGGCTTCCACAGGCTGCATGGTGCTTCGTGCCTCATATGGGATTTGATGACTGACAACCCATTCCTGATTTATGAAGATTCCCATAGCTCTGCAGTCAACCAAGGCCAGAATGGGACAGATCATACTCTTCGAGGGTGAACAAAATGCCTGGAGAATGACCAGTTTGTTTTGTCCAGGAGAGTTCAAGGATGGAATTGATGCGGAGCAAACATCTCTCTCCCGAATCTCTGCTCCATTTAAGATCGGGAGCTGGCGTTTCCCGAACGCCGAGGAGGTGCCAGAGGACATTCCCTGACCAAATGTTTGTCTGAAGCACAATACATACACAAACCCGTATGAATCCTTCTCAACCTTTCTTGAGGTGATATGGGTCAACGAAAGGCTCCAATTTGCATGGGTTCTGGTTCTGGGGCTGTGCTTGGGTTTGCGTCCGTTCTGACTGTGCTCTCAAACGACGTCTTGGGTGGGTTTCGCCTGGATTTCTTCTTTTCAGCCTTCCTTTCCTGGATGCGAAAGTCTATTTCCATGGCAAGGTCCATTAGTGCTTGGAAAGAATTTGGTCGAGCCACCCTGGCCAGTTCATCCTTGATCTCATCGTTCAGGCCTCTCCTGAACAGCGTAAAACTAGCCTCGGAGGAGCAGTCTGCTTCCTTAGCCAATTGTTTAAATCTGGTCACATAAGTGAGCATATGTTGGGAGCCCTGTTGAAAGTCCAGCAAACATTCTTGGGCAGTATAGACCTGCTCTGGACGGTCAAACATGCTTTTAAGGGCCTGTATGAACCCATCATAGTCATCTAGGAGGGCATCGACGGAGTTAACAAAGGGTGTTGCCCAAGCTAAGGCGTTGCCGGAAAGGTGGGATATGATGAAACCCACCTTAGCCCTAAGAGTCGAGAAATAATAAGGCTTAAAGGTAAAGTGGACCAGGCATGAATCCAGGAATCTGCAAAGTGTTTTTGCCGAACCATCATACTTGTCAACTATACCGCCCAACAGGACACCCTCCTTTGTGGCAGAATCCTGGGATAAGACCAATTGTTTGAGCGCAGCGTTTTCCACCTTAAGATTTTGGACCTCGGTTGATAATTCTTGCATGCGTCACATCAGGTCCTGCACGGCGGCTTCCATCTCATTTTTAGGTTCGATCGGGTGGCATCTCAAACTGTCAAGGAGTTCCCCCCTTCTCACCTGGGACCGTTGTTTGCCGGTGTCCTCGATCGCTGCCTTCTTGCGAACGCTCCTCGTCTTGAACAGTGCTGCTCGAGTCTCGTCTGGTTCCAGGTTGCATTTAGTTCCGGGAACGCGGAGTCCAGGAATCCGGGAGTCTGGGAAATGCTAGTAAGGCTCGTAATCAGGAAGGGGGAAAGGGTCAGGAGTGGGTAATAGCACTGGGACAAAGGAAACAATACTGCGAGCTATGAACACACGTCTGAGGGCTACTTTGCAATAGCATTGAGACGCGCAAAGCCGCGGAAGGAGTGGTCTATAAATATATCACGCCGCGTTCAGCGCATGGAGCGAGTAAGGGCTTCAGCTCTGGACGGCCATGTTGGAAGTAGTACGGAATGTAAGCCCCATTGAGACAAGGACCAGGAGGTCCAAAAGGGGCGTGACCTGAAGTTCATGACAGGTGGAAGCTTTGAAGGCATCTCTGTCGGCTTGGGTGGGGTTCTTTCTCCAAAGGTGTCTAAGGCCCTTTTCTGTTGGCAGAGGGTGATAAGTTAATCTGTGAAACATATGTGGGTATTAGGTATTTTAGCAAGGTTTTTAGGGGTACACAGAGATCTAATGTATGTAGGAGAGTGGCACTGTAGGCAGTAAGGTTGGTTTCAGAGTTGGCGTTATTCGGTATGAATGCGATGAAGGCGGAGGTGGTGGGTTTTAGCAGCTCCTTCGTGATCTTGCATGTGTGTCTAGCAGTGATAGGGATGTGATAGGTGACTTGGTGGGTTGTAGGTGGTGAGAGAGGCAGAGCGAGGAAGAAGAGGAAGTGATTCGACCAGGGCACAGGATCAATGGTGGTGATGGAAATGGGTGGATTGAGGTGCATGATCCAGTCAAGGATTCTGCCTTTGGTATGTGTACGGGAGGAGATGCCTTGTGAGATGTTCATATCCATGAGAGTGTCACAAGGGGCTGTGGCTTTGGAGTCTGTGGTGTTGTTGAATCCAAGGTTAAAGTCTCCAAGGAGTAAGAATGTGGTGTTGGGCTTAATGAGAGGGGTGATGAGAAGAGGGAAGTCAGTGTGGGGGGAGCTAATGTTGTTCGGCTGGCGGTACAGTAATAGGATGTTGATAGTGGTTTGGGCTCGAATTTGGTGAGCAATAATTTGTAGCCAGACATAGTGGGTAGGGGGGACCTGTGAAGGGTGATGGGTGATTTGGAGATGATGGCAACTCCTCCACCAGGGCTGTTAGGTATGTTTGAACGGACGATGGAATAGCCACTCAAGAAGGTGAGGGAGAGAGTGGGCCCAGCAGCGGCATGTAGCCAAGTTTTGTCACAGCAAGGAGGTGAAGGTCTCTCTCCAGGATGAGGTTGTGTATATCGGGGCATGGGTACTGAGTGAGCGAGCATTAATGAGTGCACATGAGAGGTGGTTGGGTTTGGTGGGGATGGGAGGCGGGGTGGGATTGGTAGCTGTGGGAGTGTGGGGGACTTTGGTGCAGCATGGGGGATGGTGGAGGTTATCTCGGTGGGATTGGACTGAACGGGATTGTTTCTGTGGTGAGTAGGGTAGTGTAGAGAAGGAGCTAAGTACCCCAACCTCAACCACTTTGCCCAAAATGCCTTTATGCTGGAAACCAGAGTATGTGACCTATGAGGAACAATTGAGGTAACAGATGCCAAAGGAAATCCTGGAGGCAAGGTTCCTGTTAAGAAGACCATACTTGCATTCAAGACAGTATGATGGCTGTTTAAACAAAATCCCAAAGGAAGCGGGACGCCTGACTGACGAAGCAGATCGGTGACATCACGCGAGAGTCGAGCTGACATAGATAGAAGAGATGCAGAGACGAGAAAAAGAAGATATTCTATAAGGCATTAAGAACGTATCAAAGATAAGCAACATCTTCGACTCTAGATGAAGAGGCTTATGCTGAATAAACGATGGAATCATTAAAGTCAATTCACACGTGTACAGATGCAAAGCAACGCAAGCAGACAATGTTTTCATGAGGCTAGCTTTATAGTAAAATATATTGCGGCAAGCGCCAATGTATGGATACATAGGAATGAGTAAAGAATGGATTGTCCCATTATGAACTATAAGCAGAGCTGAGCAAAAGGAGAAAGGCCATCTTTTCCATGTATGGTGCAGTTAGAAAACAAATGAATTACAGGCGAATTCCAGAAGGGTGAGGTTGAACGAGCCAAGAAGGCAAGGTCGTATTCAGTTGAGAAGAATAGAAATTAGTTTCAATCTTGTGAAGGAATGGACCTCCTGTTCAGAAGTTTGGAGAGAACAAAGAAGACGTCAGAGGCTCATTGGAAATTAGTCTTTTTAATACACTGAAAGCTCAATTTCGTGGTCTCTTGTCATGTGGGGAGAAGGAGTTGGACGAGCATGATGGTCACACCTACGCATAAGGGCAGAGGTGCCTCTAATCCCCTGTATCTTCCAGAATAAAAGAACACTTCCAAGAACAAGTTCAAAGGCTCTAATTGACAACTGACCACTAAGGTGATGATGGATGATGCTCTGAGTGGTGGGAAGTGGATGTTTATGACCAACTCACCAGCACCTGGCAGTCTGGCCTGCGTACGGCTAGCATGGGCTGACAGAGGTTAGAAGTCAACCAATGACCTGCTTTGAGGGAAGGGCTTAGTTGCCCCACATGATGTAAAGAAACCTATCACCTTTTTCATACCCATTAGATGAGTATGGATTGTATACTTAGATGTTTCCCTAGACCCTATCACTCTCTTCAGTAGGTTTTTGTAGTTTGCCACCTAGGATGACGTTAGTAATACGCAGGTTGTACGTCACCTATGACAAGATTTTAGTATAAAGGTGTGCTTTTTATGAAGTTCATTGCGAGACCTTACTATGATACATCTGATCATGTCCGTTGTACTTCCTGTTTTAGATAATTGCTATTAAAACAGTTATCTTTTTGCCAACTCCCTGAGTCGTTTAGTTTATTGATGTTTGAGTAACCTCTGCATCCCCATTCCTTTCAAATGTATTGCTGACCCGTCTTAAAGGGCTGGATGTTCTCCAGTTCAGTGGGGTAGGAGATTTCAGCAGTGGGGGGCAGGCGCAGAGGCACCACTGTCTGGCAGCACCATTGCAGGCTAGGTCAAGTAAGGGCAGGGTAGTAGGTTGTAGAGCATTTGAAGAAGCAGTAGGTAGTACATTTTTAGAGCTTCTGGCAGGCACAGTGGTGGCAGTAGGATGCAAAACATTTGAAATAGCAGTAGGCAATACATTTTGTGAGCTCCTTGTAGGCACAATGGGGGCTGTAGGATGCAAAACATTTGAAACAGCAGTAGGCAGTCCATTGTTGGAGCTCCTGGTAGGCACAATGGGGACAGTAGGATGCAAAAAATTAGAAATAGCAGTAGGCAGTACATTTTGTGAGCTCCTGGTAATCACAATGGGGCAGTATGATTCAAAACATTAGAATAGCAGTAAGCAGTACATTTTTTGAGCTCCTGGTTGGCACAGTGGGTGCACTAGAGGCAGACAAATTCTGTACAAAGCATTGCATGGAGATAGCCTGCAGGTTGCAGTACAGGGAAGCAGTCTATGAGCGTGGTGATGCCGGTCAGCGGTCAGGACAACGAGTGAGATGCCCCAGTGGTAAGAGCAAAAGTTGTATTGTTCAGAATAGATGAGGAAGTCAAATTGGATGGGGAGTGTTCACATCTTGATGGCTAAGGGAGGTCGCTTTGTGGAGACTTGATTTTGACAGTGGTGGTGATGGTGGGGCACTCGTTGTGGAGAGAGGGTGCGCTGTGGGTTTGGTGATCAAAATGCCCAAGTGGCTTGCTCACATAGAGAGCGGCATGGATGGGGTCAGTGGATGCGAATAGGAGCAGGCCATGGGGGACGTAACAAGCTTGTGATCTGGGGGAAGTGTGCGATAGGCAGGTTAGTGGAGGAGGCGAGTGTGGTGGGTGTGGTTGGGTGGCTCTGCAGGAATGAATTAGCTGTCGGTGCAGTGTCTGTACTGGGCCAGCAGCAGTTGACAGGGACTGCAGTCCTACAAGTGGTGAGAATGCATAGGGTGGCAAAGGGGGGTGGAACGGGCAAGATGGGGTGCAGTAGGGGTGAGGAAGTAGGTAGGGGGATGTTTTCTGAGCATTTCAGGTTGAAATAGGTTTAGGGCTGTGTAGTGTCGGCTGAGGCCAATGGGCATGTGAGATGTCATGGCAAGGGGTTACCTTGAGGAGTAGTTGTTGGCAGAGTGTTTGGAGCATAGAGAAGAGGCAGGATTGCAAGACTTGCAGCGACTGGCAGAGACTGAGGGCAAACTCCTTAGCACTTGGCCTTTGCAGTTGGCCGGCTCCGCCTGCCAGCTTGTAGGGATGGTTGCAATTGAACAGTGAAGTGTCCAATCGTGGGTTTCCATACTCAGAGTCAGGAAGCTCAAGATGGAATATGTCCCTAAACCTCATGAGTCTTAGTACAGGGTATAAGGTCCAGTATTTTCTTAATTCAGTATACTTCTTTAATCTGCAGTTGAATTCACTTAATCAACATTCTTTAAGTTATTAATGTGCACATATCTGCATCTTTATTTCACAGATCTGACTTTGGGGATGATTACCACTAGCCTCACATCTTTAAACACTTTGATAAATCAATGCAAGAATACCAGGTTCAATCTCAAACCTCTTCTTGGTTCTCTTCCTTAGCAATATTCTCTCGTTAACTCTCAAGGAACTAGCAGTCTTCTTCTCTAAACAACGAAAAACACATCTGATTTGAAAATATAGGCAATGCTTTCCTGCAAGCATATAAAAAAATCACAAGGTTCCAATGGATTATGGAAGCTACTAGAGAGCCAATAGAATTGGTTAGCAACACGCAAAGAGACCATCCAATATATGTATTCTCTTTGTAATAGAGTGACAGATTCTATAATGTGTGTAAAATTAGCATTAAAATCATGTACTCTGATCCAACTAGGAAACACACACCTCCTTTTGAAGACAGGATTGTGTCTAATACTGTAGTATACATAGCTACCTGGTCATGAGTCACCAGTGAAAGGAATACCAAAGAGTCATTTGCCACAGTTTGCGAATGTTATTGTTCAGCTTGATGAGTATTCTAGGAATTAAATAACCCATGTCTTCAATGAACTTTTCAACATCCATAGCTTACACCCACCCTGTAAACATAGATAAATTAGTAGCAGAGAGCAACACTGGCTTTATTTAGTTAAGTGTGAGTTTGAAATATGCTGATTCTTCCGATTTAGAAATAATGTGAGGACAGCATGAGGTACCGCCATATAAAGCTTATACCTCAGGGAAAAAGTGTTTGCTTTTTCTACTGAAAGTGCAGTTGCTGCATAATCATGATGATAAACCTGGGGCCACAGCAACTAGTGCAGTCCCACACTGGAGTGGTAACATGCAATGGACCGATGAATGTAAGTCAACACTCTACTAATTTAGTAGACCTAAAGATGAAGCCTTCAACAATTATTGCTTGATTTTAAATAATGTCTCCTCAGCTGACCATGGAAGAGATTCGGTAGTTAAACTGAGAGTGAGTTATGCAGGGGTTTTAAGATGAAAGCATAGTCCATTATCTACTACCAGCAATAGCCAGGTACTCAAAGAAAGCCTCTCATTTGTTTTTGTGTCTGGGGTTTGGGTACTTGCAGAATCACATTACTTTGATCTTTAGACAGGTGGCTCTACGCAGCGGAGATATCATGCCCAAGATAATTGACTTGGGTCTGAAACAAGTGAAATGTTCCTTTAAAGGCTTCATGCCCTTTCAAAGTAGGAGCTGTCAGTAAATCAAGAGAATCTTGTTTGCAATCTTCCAGAGATGGAGACACCAATACCTTTATTGAAACTTGTATATACATGTTGGGAAACCACCCTTGGTTCACGTTGGACACCAATACAATTTCATTGACATAATGAATCAAAATGGGCCACTCTTTTAACACAAACAAATTAGGATCTTGCTTTAAAATCTGAGGTTGTGGGAACTCAAGAAAAAATAGTTATTTATTTAGTTTATTTATTGTTTATTTGTATAGCGCTTATACATAGATGAAGTGCTTTAAAGCGCTTTAAGGTGGGAAGGTAACAATGGAATGCAGTAATCATTCTTAGGCCATGAAGATTTCAAATGATCTAAACAGAAAAAACTAGCATACAAGGCCTGATGACATTTCTCTTAGTGCAAGTGCATGAAGTGGTACAGATGAGACCAAGCTCGGGGGGGGGGGCAGAAAAAGGTAGGGGGGCAGGGCTGGAAAAAAACAGGCAAACTAACTGGTCCTAGTACATTTAGGTCATGCATACGTACAGACAGAGGTGCAGAGATGGTGGGGGCAAGGAGGGAACAAAGAGTCCGGTCCAGCAGGGCCCTGGGTTAAGTACAGAGAGGTTTTCCCACTCAAGGAGCGTAAGCTGAAAGTGCAATAAAGTTGAATAATGTGCAGCAGTCCAGAGGCAAGTGCAAAAGACTGGTGGGAGAGCCTGGGACATGTAGACTCTGGAGGTGGCACAGGCAAACAGTCAGCAAAAATTGAACAGAGTTAGAGAGGAGAAGGAATGTGGAGAGAAAAATAGGAGGTTAGCAGGGTAGAAGGAGAGAGAAGAAGGAAGAGAAAAGGAACGTCTTGAGGAGTTTCCGCTACTTAAGGTGCTCAGGCTCGAGATGGAGAGAGGCATGGAGGCTGTTCCAAAGGAAGCACCTGCAGAAGATAAAGATCTACCCCCAAATCTCTGTTTGTGAAAGCGGCTCACCCGCAGAGAGTTGGAGGAGGACAAGCAGAGGACTCTAGAGGGAGAGTATTTAGGAAGAGAGCATTGTATATAGTGTGGGCCCTGGGCCGAGAAAGATTTGTGGATTATGCAGAGGGTCTTGAACTTGATCCTTGCAGCCACATGGAGCCAGTGGAGGGATTTCAGCACCATAGAGATGCAGTACCAGGGCTTGAGGCCAAGGATAAGTCTTGCAGTTCTGTTCTGGATGAGTTGTAGAGGATGGAGAGTAGAAGTAGGAAGATTGAGAAAGAGGCTATTGCAATAGTCCAGCCTAGAGAGAACCAGGGCTCTCGAGGTGATGAGCCTCTGGGAGAAATGAGAAAATGTAGAATACCTTTGAGGAGGTTCAGTTTGTAGTTTGACTTTTTGGAGAGTTCTGAGATGTGAGAAGGGAAATAGGGTGGAGGCGAAGATGAACACACGATTATTTACCTCGTTGTTAGGTGCGGGCAAGGGGCCAAGGGAGCCAGGCCAGTGAGAAAGTGGGAAAGCGGGAGCAGGGGTCCCAATGAGGATGACCTCTCTCTTACTCTCTTACTGGCATTGAGGCATAGATCATTAGCAGCACACCAATCCTGAATTGTGGATAGACTGTCAGGGATGAGCGAAGAGGAGGCCAGAATGTAGCCTGAAAGAGAGCTGCGTGTCATCCGCATAACACTCAAAGTTAGAGGTAAAGGTAGAGATCCTGTGGGCCAATGGAGCCATGTAGATATTGAAGGACCAGGGGGAAAGGTTTGATCCTTGGGGGGCACCACAAGTAGAGAGAGTGGTAGAGGAGAGAAAGGGCCAGAGTTCTACCAGGATTAAGTGCAAGAGGAAAAGCAAGCAAAACTGTTGCATTAACAGATCTTGCACAACTTGATATGCTCCTTGTCCAGGTACTTTGCATGGGAAATAAGAGTATTTCAATTACTACGGGCAGGCACAATGACTACTTGCTTAAGCAATGACTCAATGGCAGGTTTTATTCCATCTTCTGCTTTGTTTGAAATAGAATACTGTGGGATACACAGAAGCGGTTTGGCTGGGTGCAAAGTAATATTTACTGGTTCTACATTCAATATTCGCCCTGCTTTATTTAAATGTGTGGACCATAATTGCGGAGGAATTCCATACACCAATCCCTATTGCAACAAGGGTGTATTGTTCACCACCTCCTTCTTGAATTTGGGCACTATAGTAATCCTGCCAAAAATTCATGTTCCCTGTGTATTGTAAAACAGGGATCGATAGATAGTGCAAGCCATTTTACCCAACGGATCCACTCCGAGTACATTGACTGATGTAGATGTACTCAACAGAAAAGTATGATGTTCAGAGATAGGAACCAAAGTAAAATGTGTACATCATGTAACCGGATAAGGTATCAAGTGATCTCCAGTAATCACCACATTGTCCACTTTGTCTGAACAGGGAACATATGGCAATTCAGAGCATCAACCAGACAAGATATAATCTTCCCTCTAACAGCATAATTTACATAAACAGCAGAATGATCAATCATGTTATGTGAACATATCACTGGCCCCCTGACTGTCCGATTGTGTATTAAATGTATTAATTGGTGGAGGTTGGTAAATGACTGAAAACAAGGGGTGAGCTGTATTTGTTTCTATGACTGATGAACTGATTTGGTTATTTAGATATACAGTGTCCAAATTGTTTCCAATGATTACATTTATCATTGCACATATCGTATGTCTGTCTATCCTGAACTCCTGCTTGGCCTAAATTAATGGGAACTCTTTTTTCTATGCCTCTTGCTCTTTCGCATGAGCTAGGTCCTCATCAGTGCCCTTTCTCACCTGGCAAATTCTACAGATGCTGGCTTTGTAACACCATTAATCTAGCCTCAGTAGTTGATTTCTTTGCCTCTGCCTGTTCATAGAAATGCTGCACATGAGACACATTCTACCCTCTGAGCCAATGGGTGCTCCCTTAGTTTCTTGTGCAATACTGGGCTGCTGTCCGATTACAAAAGTTAAAACCACGACTTGTGCAGTCATTGCCACATTGGAGATCCCCGAAAATGAATCAAAACTTTGCCTAATCCTTTCAAGATAATCATGTGGGCTATCCACCTTATTTGTTTGCATGTTTTTATCTCTATCAGTAAACTCCTTAAAGCCTCTTCAGGGGGTTCTTTCTATAGCCAGTTATTTCTTTGCTTCAATAAAGTGAACGTGTCAGAAGAAATGGGACATCTTAAAAACTGATTGAGAGCAGCACAAGTAGGATTGCACAGGTCAATAACAACCTCTAACTTCTCTTATAAGAATCTGTGCACAAACTTAAATAGGTCAATATCGCCCCAATGTGCGTGCATATTTATTGTCGCCATAACTGCCCCAAGAAACTGTCTGAAAGGGAACTTTGCATTGTCCACTCAAGGGAATGTGTTAGGAAACTCTGCAAAGGTTGCAGATGCATTGGATAAAGATGGCCGACCAGAAAGATTCAAAATTGGCCTTCTATTACGCAGTGATTCAATGGCTGAAAGCAATCCTAATATGGAGCCTTCCAGTGATTGTATAGGAGTAGATTGACTATACGCCAGCAACTCACCGAGGGATGAATCTTGGCTCTGAAATTGGATTTGCCCACCCGGTACAGATGGCAGATCAGATGAAGCGTCCCGGGTTAGATCTGGTGCCCATCCCGGCCGCCTGCCAATGGTCTCATTTTCTGATGCTTCTCACCTGCACTGATGGGATGGTGATTATACCGCGGCGTGGTGTCTGTGCAATGGAGGTGACAGGAACAATGTCACCCGTGTTTGATTCGGCATCAGACGCAGGTCGTGGCCGATGAGAGCTGCCAACTTGCCCGCAGAACGCATGCAAAGAGTTCCCTGGACCCAAACCGCGCATGCGCGAGGGATCACTGACTATGGTTGCCTGACAACTAACTGCTGCCACAAGGACGTTGAGACTGCGCTACGAGCTGCCTTTCTTGTTTGTTTGTTTGTTTATTTATTTATTGTGCGCGCTAGACCCTTAGGTAGCAGGACGCATGTGAAAAGAAGGCTTACAGCTTAGTTACAGAAATTACAATTTTACAGAGCATGGTAAAAACAATTGTCTTAGGCTCAACAGGATGAGTGTAAGGCAGTACATGTGCAAACGGTATATAGACAACAGGTCTTCAAATAGCTGACGTTACATAATGGCAAATCAATATCAGGTACATTACATGCAGGTAAACTAAGTAAGTACGTGGGGAGAATGCGGGTTACATATCATTCTCAGTGAGCCTTTTTATTGTGTTTTTTCTGAATTTGTAGAACGTTTGGTCAGATCTAAGTGCAAGAGGTAGGGAGTTCCACAATTGAGCTGCCCTAACTGGGAAGCTGGACCCTCCAATGGTGGACAGTTTAAATCTGGGCACTAGAAGGCAGTTGGGGATGACTGTTCTTGTTGGTCTAATGGAGTTTTTTCTGGTAAATCTTTCTGTTAGGTAACAAGGGGCTTTATTGTTTAAACATTTGTAGATGAGAGAGGCGGATTTAAGGTTCATTTTTTCCTGGGTGGAGAGCCATTTGTGTTTCCGTCTAAATTCAGAAATATGTGCTCTTCTGGGAATGCTTAGGGCATTCTGAAGTCGATTCTGTTGATTCTGAAGTGCTAGCGCATGAAAAACGATCACCTTTTTACTGATCTGCCACTCATTACTATCAATGTTTAGTAGCTATGATAAGTGTTCAGTTATGTCGAGACTAAACAATTATTATACAGCACTAATGGAAAACAAAGGGTGCTGAATGATCACACACGCTCACATATCACACCTTACCCTGTGATTTACCGGGATATGATTAACAAGTAACAGAATGATGAGCTTCAAAAATGTTGTTATCTGACATTTTCTTAACTGGAACCCGTACTGTT
The DNA here is from genome assembly GCF_040938575.1 of Ambystoma mexicanum. NCBI lineage: Eukaryota > Metazoa > Chordata > Amphibia > Caudata > Ambystomatidae > Ambystoma > Ambystoma mexicanum. The sequence continues at coordinate 1,535,674,153 of NC_090937.1, forward strand.
ACTGGCAAAGAGATCTGCTGGTTAATAAAACATTTGCTGCATATGAGTGTGTTGTGACATGACACCAGAGCATGTATTTCAATACATGCTATGTTCATTACATTCATGTTGGTATCCTGGGTTATATTATGACCCCCTTAATCCTATAGTTAACATCAGTGGGCAGATTCAGGTTCCACTAATCCCTGTTGCAAGTCATTAAATGTGCTGTTTCACTCTCTCATGCATTAACAGCTGGTTGCACATCTAGACACAATATGTGAATTGCTACCAAGATGAATTATTTACCGCCAAAAATTCCCTAGTGTGAGTGTTTTAAATAGTCAGCGTTGAAAAATTCATTAGATGGACACGTTTCGAAACAAATGTCCAAACAAGAGTCCAAAGTGTCTGAAAACATGTATGCATAGCTAGGAGAGAATGAAAACTAGCTAAAACATTAATGTATTAGTTTCCCTCCCAAATAATGTTCATTTAATACCTACAACATATGTAAAGTCATGAAACGTGCATGTCTCCACTACCTATGTTGATGATCTGCAGACAGCTCACTTAGACAATCATGTCCATACAATGCTAGACGGGGTTTCTTACGACTTGGGTAAAATTAAGGAAAGTGCTTATACACAGTTTGCTATAATATAAAGATTCACATGTCACGCTTGCGATCAGGGCGAGGGCACATCCATGTCGCGCCCTTTCTCGCATTTGCTTGTTAAGAGGGTGTGACGCAAACAGGTGTGACTGCAAAAAGAGGCGAGCTTCAGTGAGCAATAACTCTAATCTACCCTTCATTTAAAGCTGGAGATGACCCCCAAAAACCATCACTGATCTGCGGTAATGACCTCCTGGCACTTGATGTGTCCATTCCAGGGGCAGCGCACTCACTTTGGAAGCAAGACGCCATGGTGCAACACAGGTTTGATCCCCGGGTCTGCGCTAAGAAACGTCTGGGTATTAAGCGAGTTATAAATAACCATTTACATTACATTACATTCCAAAAACAGTCACATCTTTTAACCCCATGTTCTTATTGCCTTTTGAATTTCCTTCGGGTTAAAGAGAGGTTTAATTAGAAAGGGCGTGTGATGAGCATGTTCAGGATTCCTTTTGAATTTAGACCAGTTGTGATGGATGTCACATCAATATCCTCAAGTCAGTAGTATGTGATTTGCATTGACAAAGGCAACGAACAGGATATGATTGTAGGAACTCATGAAACATAATGAATTTCAATGGTCTTAGACCCACTTGTATTTCTAGGGCAAATGGGGAAACTGACTCCATTGGGAGAAAGACATCTGCCTGATAGAGCCACGCATCAGTCATCTGCTACCAAAGCATACCAAGCCCATGTATATAACCAATTTAAGGAAAGGGTTTGTAGAGTGAGTTCTGCATCATTGCACCACTCTCTGGAAAGGGGAAGAACATAATGAATGTGCCAAAGTCAGGTACCCTTAGGTATGGAAGTATTATGAATGTGCAAAATCTTAAGGAGCCAACATACTCAATGGTGTTACCCCAGCTGTTTGCCATCAATCAACTCACTATACGAACAAGTAGAATCTCTACAGATTAATGGGTGCAAATGAAGAAGACGTGGGCAAACCTGCTACAAGGTTCACCACCTGAAACCATTCGGCCCATAAGAGGTCCTGACTTTTCTGGTCACACAAGAGAACCCAGGCCTTTCAAGCTGAATTGCTGACCTTAATACTGCAGGGAGCACAGGATTGCTTTGTGAGTATAGAAGTCTCTGAAGTAAGGCACACAGACCCATCTTCTCCTGAAATTCCTCACTCCTATAACTGCAGGGATACATTCAGAATCATAGGGTGGGGCTTGCGATGTGCACCCAGTAGTAATTTCCAGAGTACTGGTAGGAGAATCAGAGCATCTGTGGACATTTACTTAGTCAAAGGGTACCGTTTTTTGGTATGGCTAAAGGTGTGTCAGAAGACTACCTTGGAATTGGCCATCAAACATTGTTCAAATGATCATAGCAAAAGAGGGGGTGCATCAGGAATCCCTGTTCCTCATTTCCCAGAAAAATACGTCTTTAGCAAAGACATCTGGATATGGCCTATAGCTGAAAAAACATGGAAGCCAGAGGCAGGCCACAAAAAGGGTTTTGTTCTATGAGGCAAGGAAGCACTGACCAACAATAAATGCTACATCCTGTCACTTGAAATTGCTGGTATAAAACACATAGAAACGGAAATTGCCTCATCATAATGGCTGATTGCAGCAAGCGACAGTCTCTTATCATCAAAGTCGAAACTGCATACTGCTGATCAAATAACTTGGTGGCCACCAACAGGAGTAAAGCTTGTTTCATGGCAGTAAAGCACTGCTCAAACCTACTGCGGACCTGGTAATCCATGAGTCTACAGACAAATGCAATACTATTCACCACTTGTTGCATTGACGAGATAGCTGACATACAACAATAGATTGATACAGAAAGGTTACTCCTGCTGCCATTCTCAATCTCACAGGGCATAAAACAAACCTGTACTACCTTGACTCTCCTCATCCCCAAGGATCATGCTGGAATAGTCGTGCCACCTAAACCAACCATATACGAAGATTCTGCCGTACCTATAGACATCCTAAAACGAATCAAGGAACCGCTCTCCCCCACTCCTCCAAATAGCAAATGCCTCTCATACAAGGCATCATTCCAAGCACCCTAAACACAGGACTAATAACACCCTCTCCTTAAAATAGCCTGAGACCCAGATGATCATGCGAACTACTGACCAATCACTAGCTTCCTATTGATTGTCAAAATCATTGAGAAATAATTAGCAATCAACTCCATGATCAGATTAAGCAACACGGTCTGCACCGCGATTACAAATTTTGGTTCAGAACACAATCTAGCACTGAAACAGCCACCATCCAGGTCATAGATAATGCTCTTCATGGAAAAAGGTGACTAATGCCTCCTCCACCTTTCTGCCATGTTCAGCACAATCGGCCACCTCAGACTGATCAGACTACTTACTAACATAATAGGCTTCTTTCTCCACTGGTTTTCATCTAACTTCTCGGGCAGGCCCTAAGCCAAACAGATGAGCAAATTCAGGTCAGACATCTGCCTGATCACCTACAGAGTCCCCTCAAGATGTAATGCTCTCCCTAGTGATATGTATCTATACATGGTGCTATTGTAAACACGTGTCAATGATCATAACATCTCACTCCACCAATATGTTGACAATACCCAGTTATACCTAAAGGTTGATGGTAGCCAGGACATCTCACATCACAGCAATTGCCTCACCCAAGCATGGATTACAAGCACATACCTGAAGCTAAGTCCTTTAAACACAGAAGTCATCCTACCTAATAAAGCAGGTGGATATATGGCATGCATCTTGATGGCTTTCACCTCGACTGGCCCAGACTGCCAAATTACTCAGATCTAGCTTTCCTCTTTTCCCATACTGTTCGACATTACCACTGCATTTGATACTGTGATTCATCCCTGCCTCATTTAAATTGTTTCCTTCCTTTGTGTTTAGGACACTTTACTTGACTGGGTGTCCTCCAATGTGATTGAAAATTCCTCCATCTCATGTGGCTCCATCAACACTCCATGACACCACACACAGTGGGAAATCCTCAAGGATCAGTCCTCATCTTTTGAGGTGGCCGATTTTTCAAATTAATAGGATCCTAGTGCTTGATCACCTTATAGAACTCCTTCCTCGACAACCTCATTTCCTCCTTTGGTTTTAACTATGACAATTAAAGGCATTCCCCTAAACGCTCATACCAGAGAGAATACCACCCTCTAGGGATGAATGTCCCAAGTCGATCTTGTAATTATAACACATTTTTAATATCACAAGCAGATGAGAGCAACTGCAAAGAACTCTGCCGCTAAGAATGTTCTGCCGAAAAGTAGCACAAGCAGAATCTTGATGCATTGGCATAGGGTAAAATCCTGCGTGTCTGGTTGGTGTGTGCCTATACAGGATATGCCTGCCCCATAAGGGATGCCAGGCCTTTGGTTCCAGCCCAGTACGTTTGTCTTCCATCACGTGGGTGCTGCAGTGATCATCTTCTTCTCAAGTTGAAGGTCAGAAAAAAATGGATTATTCTCCTACCATACAACTATTTTATTATTCATACTGTGCACTTGGAATGCCTTAAAATGGGCACAAAGGAGGTTCTGGGGCACTCTAACCTTCACACATATGTCACTCCCCTCTGTGTCATCCGGCTCCAAGGTCTCTACCCTTGTTTTGAACTATAATGTATCCCTCCCAGAACCTTCCAATACAAATCATATGATTGTCACTCAACGATGTACCCTGTCCGTCCTCTGAACATTCCACGACTTGTTACTTCAGGGTTGGTGATCTTAAGGTTTAGTGAGTTAGATGGGATACAACTCATGGTCGCCTGGGGGCTGTCCTGATGGGAGCTTGGGCATGTCTGGGGTTTTCTCTTGTCTCATGATTTTGGGCCTAGTGCCTGCAATTCCGCATTTAGGCATGGCCTTCCCTTCTACCTATTTATATTTGTTTTTTTTTGTGTTCAGTTTATACACACACTTTTACAATATTATTTAACAATTTTATCCACATACTCAAACTATTAATTCACACTTCTTCGAAGTCAATAAAAGAAAAATGGTCAAGTCAAAATAATTGCATATAGAATTGAGTCCCCAGCTTGAATAGGTCGCACTTTTTCAAATATCTTGTGCAAAAAACAAAAGTGCAAATCATGATAATTAGATAAACAATTAAATCATTAAGCTTTGTTACCAATTTTTAAAATTCCATTTTAATAAAAACTATGCACAGCTCTTATTAGATCCAACATCTTCCTTTAGTGTTAATTAAAATATTAAGATCATCCGGAAGTACAATTACTAACATGAGTTTGACATCATTTCATAACTATATATCTAATTCAATCATATTTTCTGACACAGTTCTTTTTTAAAGGCAGTCTCTTGAACATAACCTAAAAACGGTTTATGCACCAAGTTGTGCTGACAATTCATCATTAATAATGTTCAAGAGGCGAGTCAATCACAATACCAATGAAGTGTTATTACCCCACATGCATCAAACTCTCAACCAATCCTTTGAGAGAGTAGTTACTTTGATATTACATTTACCAAGGGCCAGCGCTCTTGTAATTTCAATGTACGGACAGAAGATGACCAGATGTTTTAGCATTTCTGGTTGTTTACTGCACAAACAATAGCGACATGCACCGTTGGATTTAGCCTCAGTTTTGAATTGCGAGTGCATGATTCTATCATTAGTGGGAAATTAGTTTAATTTGAATCTCATAAACATTGCCTGAGCCTTCTCACAAGGGAAGCAAAGTAGATATGACGGTCGAGGAACTCTTTTTTTGTAAAGTGTGCACATTTAATAGAACTGCTACTGCTAACTACCTCAATTGTGCATATCAATCATATTCATACAGGGTTTTCTTCACATAGGTCAGACAAGTGCAAAGATCTTCAATATTTGCATATATTTTTATCAATAGGTTTTTTCATTTTAGCATTAAATGATTAAATTGATGCAGGAAATGCATCTTTGAGCATCTGATATAGGTCTACGTACAGTGAGTTGCGAGGGGGACCATTCATTTTTGCCTTGCTATTCAATAATCTCCAGTAATATTTTGAAGATAGGGAGGACAGACCAAGTTCGTCTCTCAATATAGGACTGGGCAATGAGCTAGCTAATCTTAAGGTCTGCTTCCATATACGCCCCTGGTGTTGGTACAGAATGTTTTCAATGTTCACAAAGCTCATTTCAAGCCCATATAGGACAATTGATTCAACCTTAAGATTATAAAATTCTATCACCGGCATCACCGAAGATGTACAGTATTTCCTATAAATATTTTTCATCTGAGAGATGAGCAGTCTAATGTTTTGGTTTAGGGCGGTCCTCCACACGTTTACTGAAGAAATATCACATCAATTGTAACCTACATACCTTAATGATATGATATGATATGTCATTTGTAACGCGCCTATACACAAGTGTTTCAAGGCGCGACGAGGCAGGGAGGGGGGAACAAGGGGAAGACAGACAACGATCCTACTAGGCCAGGTGTCATTCAGATCGCGCAAGTGCAGGGGTAGGGGGAAGGGAAGAAGTGCGGGGGGAAGGGGAGTGGGGAAGTGCAGTACAAAGTAAGTAGAATAAAAATAAATAAATAGGGCCAGCTGGTGGCAAGTGCAAGGTAAGTGCAGACAAGAGCTGGGAAAGGGGGCGCTGTAGGGATACAGAGACAGTCCCGCAGTGCAGGGGTTGCCAGGGAGGCAGTGCAAGTGGAGAGTGGCTGGGCCCAGGACCGAGGTCGCTGAGAGTGGCCCAGTTGCAGATTCAGTGCACTTTCAGTGAAGAATTTAGCAGGGGAGAGGGAGAGAGAAAGCAGAAGCAAAGAGGAAGGTTTTGAGGTGCTTCGGAACCGGAGATGGTTCTCCTCAAGTTTCAGGGAGGCAGGAAGGCTGTTCCAGAGGGAGGCCCCTGCCGCGGAGAGAGATCTACCCCCACCTCGTTGCTTCGAGAAGCGGCTGACCCTGAGGGAGTTGGAGACGGATGAGCGAAGGTCTCGGGAAGGAAGCTATATAGGAAGAGAGAGTTGAAGGTATGCAAGCATTCGTTCAATTCAAATTCCTTCTATTTATCATTTAAATTAGCACATCTTTTTTGTATTGGTAAAGTAACTGTCCTAGATTTGCTAGCATCTGAGTGTAAATTTCGTTTTTGAGCATAAGTTGCAAAGATTTGCAGTTTTGTTTACAAATCAAAAAGGGGTTTTGTCAAAAACAATTAGATACTTGGCAAAAGCCATCCAATGAAGATGGGGTTTGCCAGGTCTAACTGGAAACATATTATTGTGTTGCCATATGTCGTTTAGATTGCACAAATACAAATGAAAAAGAGTAGAGACCAAATTACAACCTGGATTGACCCCTACGAACGTGGAAATAGCATCCGTCAATGCACCTTCTTCATTAATCCTACCCTATAACTAGTTTTACTGTGCAACTTAGAAATAATGAGAATTATATGAGGAGGAATAGCTAGATTGGTAATTTTGTTCCATAAGTGATTGCGTGTTACACAATAAAACGCTGCAGACATGTCAAGGGAGGCCATATACACTGGGCCACTGTCTGAATGTTTCGTAAGTTTGAGAATATGAGACAAGATGTGGCATTCAGAGCAGTCCCCATGTATTTCCGAATGCCCACCTGATGGCGAGATAGAATGTCGTGATCCTGAATGTATCTTTGTAATTCGTTGAGAATCAAGATGGCAAACACTTTCGAAGGGCCATCCATAATGGCAATTGGGCAATAATAAGATTGATCTAAAGGATTGCCCTTTTAAAAAATCGGTATGATGATGGGTCTGAGCCAGGACTCATGATATATATAAAATCATATTTGACTTTTAATATAGATGCCCACAAGGAGGGATCAGATTTGAGAACACATAAGGGAATGCCATCAAACCCTGCAGATATATATTATTTTAGTTTGGATATTGCCCACTTCACATCCTCCCGTGACCATTGACATGGCATTGGGATAACATTGTTGGAATTCTCAAACAAAACTTTGCTATACTCAGGTGGCATCTGAAATGTATACATAATATGTTTTATCCAAGACTCTTTGTGGGTCTAGACGTGGAGTTATAATTTCTCATGACTGCCCACACCAATCTGTTATTGTGCTTACGTACATTCTGGATCATTTTTTATGTTTATTTATTTATTTACTTATTGCATTTGTTACTCGGCCAGACCCTTAGGTATCACGGCGAGGTTACAGCTTGTTAAAAACATTAGTTGAACAACAATCAGAGCGTGAATACAAACACGCATACAATGTATTTACAACAGGACAATAGAACAGCACAGATGCACTAATTATTTACAATTTCTAGGATAGTGGCTTTCTTATTATTTGTTAAATAACCAGGTTTTTAACAGTTTTTTAAAGCCTGTGAAGGTGTCTTCTTTTTTGATGCTGCATGGGAGGGAGTTCTAATGTTTGGGGGCTAGGTATTGGAAGCTACTGCCCCCTGCTCTGGTGTTTCTAAAGAGAGGCGTAGTTAGCAGTAAGTGGTTATTGGATCTTAGGGTTCTTGCGGATGCTTTTTTGGTTATGCCTTTTTTCAGGTAGATGGGGCATTTTTATGGTGGTACTTGTAGGTGATGCATAGAGTTTTGAAGATGACTCTCGCTTATATAGGGAGCCAGTGCATATCTCTTCTGATCTTGGATATATGATCAGATTTTCTTATTCCTAAGGCAGCCCATAAGGCCTTGGTTTGAATTAGTTGTATTTTTTTAAGATTGGCAATAGATGTTCCAAGTAGCATCACATTGCAGTAGTCCAGTCTTGATAGGATAACGGCCCTGGCCAATGTGATGCAATTAGTGGGGGTCAAAAACTGGCAGCTTCGGGCAATTAGTTTGGCGGTGTAAGTGGTGGTGGATTAGAGATTGCTAATGTGTTAAGTCATTGTGAGGTTTGCATCCAAATAGACTCCTAAGGATTTTACTTGCTTCAATACGGGTAATATTGTGCCACAAATGTTAATGGAAGAGTAGTCGCCATGGAGTGCACCGATTTTAGACTGGGAGCCCACAATGAGAATCTCTGTCTTCTCATCGCTGAGGCAGAGCCTATTTAGTGCCATCCAGTTTTGTATTATGACATAGATTTTATTGATAGTCAGAGTGTCTTGGGCGTAGTTCCCTGAGAGTGGAATAAGGATCTGGGTGTCATCTGCAAAGTTTGTATACACCCATGTCATCTGGAGCTGAGAAGAGGCGTTTAGTATAAGTGTTGGAGAGGGTGATTGAGAGGCAAGAGCCTTGGGGTACTCCAATAGGTACTGGTATGGGGTCTGTAGCTTCTTTGCCAATGTAGACTCTGGAGTGTTAAGCGGCTTCACTTCAACACTACAGCTAAGTCAATGCCTAGTCTGGGATGCTGAGGGAAACCCTTATTGATATATTTTTAGGTCCAGTTCATGTACTCTGGATGACAACCCTTATATAACACCCCTCTCTTAGAATCCCCCTAACCCCACTGAGCCAAGAAGTAGGTCTGTTTTGCAAATTTAAAAGGTTTATTTGAGAAATATAACAATATCTATCTATCACACTTTTGTAATAAATTAATATTGGATATCACACTTAAAATATGACAGTGATCAACAATGGATAATGTTCTACTGGTAAACTGATTTGGTTACTTAGAAGTAGTATAGAGGATGAGGTAGCTGAAATGCTTTATGGTTTCAAGGAAATGCAAGGTGGAATAAATGCAGTAAAGCATATAAACTGATATGGTTTCACAAGAGATAATATGTTCACTTTTCCCCTGGTGGCAATTCACCCCCCTATATGCAATGCAAGGAGATGGAAGTAACACACACAGTCTTCAGGAATACAATCAAATACAATACGGAATTCAGTTCCCCCCCAGCAAGCTTAGACAACAGGTATGCTTTTTAAAACACGGGCAAGAGTGCTTGGTAATGTGGTGGCAAGGAAGTGAAAAATGCTAAAATTGCTTTTAATTCCCTATAGGAGGTTCAGGGTGAGTGGTAGACACTTTCAAATCAGTTCAGGTCAGCCCTAACAATGGTTCAGGGGTGGTTATTCGGTTGCAAACAAATTTTAGCAGTTCAGGCAAAAGCGGCTATCTTTTTATAGATGTCAAAATCAGGCCAAATCGCAAATCGTGATTGTATAAGGGAAGTCCTAGGCTTGTTGGAAAGCTTAGTTTCTTAGATTTTGTGAAGGTCGTTTTTCAGATTTAAAGTAAACTCAAAATGACAGGTGACAGCTTGCAGCTGCAGAATTGACAGGTGACAGTTGTGCAGCTTTAAAAATGACAGATGACACAATTTCTAGGAGGCTGTTCTAATTAGGTTAAAATAGTTTGGATTAGATTATTTTAACTAAGAGATTGGGTTCTGCACAGTTCTGGCAGATACTAATTTTGAAATGAATGGGCCTCGTCACGGATCTGGTCAAACCGTCCAGCGGCGGTTCTCTCTGCTCGGTGGGTCAATCAGGCACCGGTTCTGCTCACAGCGATCCAGATCTCTGGTTCTGCTCACAGCGGTCTGGGTCTGGTCTGCGGTTCCGGCAAAAGTTCTTGGCAAAGAATTCAAACAGCTCGCCTGTTGAATAGTTTGGTTAGGTTTGCTGGATTCTAAAGGCCTGCTGAGAATACTTTTGCTTGCAGTGGGCCTTCTAGGTTCAAAGTTCTGTAGTCTATGGGTCCCTGGTTCTGGTCTCTGTCTGGATGGGATGACTGTCGCTGAAATAGAGATGGCGGGGAGGTGCTTAGCGTGGTGAGCTGTAGCTGCAGGGTGGCACTGCAAGCAAATAGAGACTAAGCTATTCAGGTTGTTCAAGCAGCTCAGACAAGGGCTAGAGCTGGCTTCTCCGTAGGTGGCACAGTGAATGGTACTGTAAACATGATAGCACAATAGCTGGAAGGGGTAAGTGTGAATTCAAAAAATGGGTAAGGAAAATATTCGACAGTAGTGTGATTACAGGATGGGCTATATGAAAAGCTTGTAGACGGGTAGCATCTACAGTGCGCGGAATTGAAAGGACAAAAATGTAGGGGAATGCACTATGCCTGTATTACAAGAAGTTCAATACTGACATATATGCATGTAATTAATTCAAATGGAGTCACTACTGTGTAGTGGGCTAACATTTCAACATGAATCAAATGAGAGGCTACATATGATTAAATTATTTATCATTCAGTTACTCAGCTAAAGAGCATATGATTCAGCATTCAATTACTCAGCTAAAAAGCATTTGATTCGATTGGAAGGCACTTGCCGATATTTCAACAGTGAAACACAGGCATTTATCCATAAAATTCGGTTTGAATTGCTAAGGTGTGGCAAGACGACATTTATCTTTACAATATTGGCAGAAGGGCATGTGATTTAATAATACATCTCAGGTTACGGGCAGGGATTGCTAAGTATGTTGCAAGGAGGAGGTGCCCATGAAAACACAGCAACTTGTTACGTGGGCAATGTAGTACTATATTCGTGATCGCAGATGAGCAAATAGCGTAAGTAGTAGGTGCTAAGGCAATGTTAATAAAGCGCCAACGTCGAGATCAGCATGTAGGACAAGTACAGTTAGGTCAATTAGGCAAAAATGAAGTAGGATGGCCGATAAAGTGTCACATAGGCTAGAATGTCCAGCAGCAGTGGCAGTACACTACTCACCGGCCGTGAAGCAGATCATAGTTAGAAAGCTCAGATTTTGGTCGGGCTGGAAGGAAAGTTCTGAGCTATAGAAGAGGGTTGTAGATGACGAGTTTGTGGCTATGTGGATACGCCTAGAAGAGGCATAAAGATAGGTATGGTAGCCGCGCATCCATGCGCACAACAGGCGCGAAATAGGGCCTTTTCCGCTGGCCTTCTCTAGAAGGGCCGCAGCCGGCATCTTCCACCAGCCGGCGAATTGGTGCTCACAAAATGCACCTTTGTTGCTAGACAACGCAGTTTGCCTCGTTTCAGTCAGCCATCTTGGGAACAGGCTAATAGGACGACTGCAAATGGATTTCTTGTTTCGGCGGGGAGATGCAGGGGAGGGAGCAATCCGATAGCAGGATTGCAGGCCGAAAGTGCCTTCTGGCACAACAAGCTCCCCTCAAACAGATTGAATCAGCAGGTGAGGCACTGAAAACAGCACTTGGCTGTTATTGAAAACAGGATCGGCTGCTCCAGTTGCGGCGGCGCTGCAGCTGGGGAAAAGGGCTCCTGCCCTCTCCGTGGAATGGACTCTACTCTATAGTTATCTGCAATATATAGTTTGTATTTAATGAATTTGATCTTGTTTTTATATCACTGGCAGATCTGCTTATTTGTATTTGAGTAATAAGTACTAGACACCCCTAAAGCTCTTAACAACGTCCATGTTAAATCAATGGTTGTGTCGCCTCTTATAAGTGTTATTTTTTTTTCGCCAGCTTGTTATGCAGATGGTTAATAGTTAAGTTATTCCATTCCTCTTCTTGTTGTATATCCATTCCATAAAGAAATAAATCTGCTCCAAGCATAATTTCTTTACTAACCATATTGGTCAATTTGTGACATTGTTTATAGTTCCAGTGAACAGAAAGCACGGGGCGATCGATTTCTAGAAGCCCTAAGGCAGGTACGATTTTGTGTGTGTGATACACCATGTTGACGTTAAAGTTAATGATCATGTGATCTCCTAAACAGGGAATCGTCATTGTCACCTCGTCACAGGCGCTAAGAGGATTTTTTTGAGCCTCTTTGACATGTAAAGTTGTGTTCGTTATTTTCTTCTATTTCTGCAATTTGGGTATCACATTCCAATAGAAACAGGTTCCATGTCCTCTAAGTATGGACTGTGACTCACAATTCTTGGGTGCCTTACCATGTGTCTTAGTCGAGTAGGTAACACAGGTAGAGTTAAAGTGACCACATATCACAGTCTTATATTGCAAACTGCGACTGATGGCATCTTCTTAAATGGTGTCTAAATGGGAGAATATCGTTGCTTGTGACATCCTTGCTGGATTCCACTATATACAAATTATCAGATAACAGACATTATTATCACCATGTGTGCTCATTTCTATGGGCAAAAGATCTTCTGAGGCAATAACCAACTTTGTTAAGGCTTTGTTAAGGCTTTCATGTAATTATTTACAAAAATATCTAAGCCTCCAAAAGGTCTTCAAGTATTGCCTATTTTAGCTGTTTCGATATAGGTGGAATAGTTGTTCACATAGAAGATTTGCAGTTTCATAGTCTCTTGATGCAGCACAATAGGAGGCTTGCTACTAATTTACATCGAGTTATGAGATGAGATTATTATAACTGGATGAGTTCCATAATGAAAAGGTGATTACATTATGGCCACGGTTGCGTATTGATGCTTTTAGTTGTTAGAAAACTTTTCATTAAGGGTTCTACCCACGACCAATCCTTAATGGCAGTGGCAAATGAGGTAAGCTGTGACATTAACTCTTTAATGGAAGGTTTTTGGTTATCATTATTGGATGTCAGACTTTTACCAACCTCACAGACTGGCTCATGTGTTTCTATGAAAGTTATAACTTCTTCTTAGAGTTAAGACAGTATGGCTGTAAACCTTTTTGAATTAAATCTGTTCAGTGATCCCATATTGGTTTTGTAATGATGCCCAAATGGAATTGGCATATCATTTGATTATTATTTGTAAGAGACAGAGTCACCCAGTCAATATCTTCAGGGCTCAGGATTCTGAGCGAAGGGATCTGATTAAAGGAGTGAAGAATGCGTGAGTGATTAATTCTACTTCTTCCACTTCACCCATCCGATTGTGTTTATGATTTCAGGAGTGAACTATCAAGGACCTATCTCAAGTGGTACGTCCACGTTTGAGATGTTCTAGTCCTTGCTGGGGTTTTAGTTATTTTCGCAGCTATTGTTTCATTTGTCTTAGCTGCTGATGGAGTTGCTGTAAGTCACACGTCATTGAGCTGAGGTCCTGTTGTTATTGGAGAAGTCGATTTCCTTTTTTTTAAAAAAAAATATTTTCAATTTTAACAATACAACAATACATTAAAAACATCAAGGTGATACAAAAATAAACTATATACAAGGTTACAAATCACTGAACACAAATTCCACCCCACCCCCCAATCATGGAATTCACATCCGAACATATTCAATTATCATTTTCAGTATATTGAAAGAAATCTCCCCCATATCTTATTAAATAGCATTTTCTTGTCTTGTCTTTTGTATAAAAACTTTTCCACATCAGCCAGACTATGCATTTCATGAAACCAAACATCTTTGTGTAAGGTAGTAGCAGTTTTCCAATTCCTTAAGATGATTTTTTTTCCAATCATGGCACCTCTATATAACCATTTCTTCTGGCATTATGTTAGATCTAACAATGATAGATCTATCAAGTTATCATCACAACCCAAGATCAGTGTTTGAAAATCAAGCTCAATCCTCTCATTCAAAACCTTCTCGAAGATCTCCCCTAATTCCGTCCAAAATTCTCGCACAACATATGTTCCAATGTACCACTCTCATGAACACAATTCCAACAACCTGGATCATCTTTCAGACCTCTCTTCCATAACCTTTCCGGGGTTCAATAAACCCGATTAAGGATCTTAATTTGTCTCGACCTCTCAGTCAATCCCAAGGAACATAGTTTAACATTTTCACTCATTCTCGTCCAAGATTCCGCAGTAATTTCAGATCCAATTCTGCGACTCCATTCATCTCTCAACAAGTCATTTCCCTTATATTCGTTCACAATTACTTTGTACAAGAGAAGTCGATTTCCTGTTGTTAGTGCCTGGTGAATCCTCAGATGTTTTGGATTCTGCTCCTTTTTCTTACTAATAACTGGGAAAAAACTTGAGAACTGTGTTTGCTTAATACGATTAGATTCTGACAAAAGATGAGTCAATTGTTTTTAGTTTGTTTGAGTCCACTGATTCCACACCTACATAGGGTCCAGGCTTGTTTATTCTTTTTCTTTTTTTTGCAAGAGTGATTTACTCTCCTCATTAAGCTGATTTAAATCTAACATCACATCCTCATTTGAGATGTTACAAAAACTTTTTTGTATTAGAGTTGTGTCTGTTAATTTTGGTTATAATTTGATTTTTAGGTTTCTTCCCTGACAAATCTTTTTGGTTCTTTCTAGTGACTCTTCTCTTCAATGCTCTATTTCCTAGACGCTTAGCTCTGCGTGGCAGATACTGATTAGTATCCCCTGATTCTACAGCTTCCATGAATGCACCTTCAATTTCATGCTGATTTCATCCCGCATTTTTAGATTGTTCAATTACATAAGTCAGGAGTCAGACTATTAGGATCATCACAGATTAATTCAATCTCCATTGCTTTCGTCTCTGGAAGTACACAACAGTTTCTGTGTTTTATGCCGTCTAACGCCTGCAGGTTTCCTACCTGAATTTCAAGATCAGTGATTTTCACTGTGTTTGAATTTACATTTTGCCATATGTCACTTAAACCTACTCCCTCTATATTGGCATGATTTGTAATGGGGTTACATGCAGCTTGTGCATATAACATGTTTTTGGAATCAGGCACACATTTGATATTGTCGGTTTGTGTTGAGCTGGAGCAAACTCCTACACAGATAGTGAGGTTGCTAGAGCCTGTTTTAGATCCAGAGGCTTTGTTGAATTCATGGCCAAAAAGGTTTCTTGTGCTGTGGGGTATATTTACAGGCCCTAACAGAAAGTCTCTTCATCGCAACACCACATTTCAACGTTTTACCCAAAAACAGCTGTGTTGTGTTCTCCTTGGCACATGTGTGACAAGCTTTGAAAACTGTCATCACAGAGAATGGCTGCATTTGTTTTGCTTCAAATCAAGTGCAAGAAAAATGACCTGCATTCAAGACAGCATTGCAATTTGTCCTCCTTTCATTTTTAACGCAACAAAGTTTTGCTCCATTAAACACAGCCCTCCTGTGTATTTCATCTGATTGCCATGAAGTAAGGCAATACCTTCCAGAACAGCATTATTGTCACTGAGAAGGTACATGCAGAGCAAGAATTCTGTTTCAGTCCAACCGGGTAAAATGTCCTTTTGAGATAGATCAATGCACTCAAATTACTGCAATAGTGTGGCTCTCTATTTTGTCCCATGTCAATTTCAAAGAAAAGCTTGGCAGTATATCTCAATGTGTACAGAAACTGACCGTATTTGAAAAGCCCTCCAGAAGGTTAATTTACAAGAAACTGTGTGCGGCAAAAACTGCATTCGCTTTTAATGTGCAATGCCATTTTAAAGTGAAATGCAGTTACAGATGGTGCTCACATAGAAATGAGATTTAATATGTGGGGATAGGGGTTTTGATCTAAAATGTACATTATATCTATTCCCAAAAAGACTTGGTTTCTGCTGAAAGAAAGAAAAAAAAACTTTGAAACCAGCAGAGCAGGTTTGGCCTAGGCACTGACTTCAAAGGTGCCTGCCTCCCATGGGAAAATAATTACCTCCACAAGTTAACCAGCTCCATGGACATGTGAAAAGCCCAAATTGTGGAAGTTCGCTGCCTCATCAGACTTGCCGGCATCCCTACAGAAAGGAACAAAGGACCCAAAGGGAATTAGCATTTTCAGCAAGAGGGGTGATTTCCTTTGACATCCTGCCCCAGCCCCAACTGCATGGTTTCAAAGGGCGTCATGGAAACCCTTTGTTCAGACTGGCCCAGGGGAAGACAATTCGGCTGTGGGGGTTCACCACACATCTGACTAATCCAGCCCATTGACTTTCAATAACTTTTTATATTAACACATTTATCCCAATGCCCTGAATAAGTAGTAATGTTATAATATGCCAGCATTTTATGTGAGTTATGGGCAAACCCAAAGAGACTAAGCACACGTTCCTAACACCTGGGGAAGTGCAATTGCATAAAAATAAATTTCTGTGTGAAGTATAAATGATACAGACATAAAACTTGGTGAAAATATGCAAAATTGTAGTGGGCATATGTGTAGCCATTTTAATGATTATGTTTCTCCTAAAAATTGTGAAAGTATGCCCAAAAGCAATGCTACCTCGCACAGAGTTTGCGATTGGACTGCCTGATTCCCTGTGAAATATGGAATCTGCATATCTGTTTCTTATGATGGTGACTATATAGATTTGAGGTTTTGCTCAATAACTTATTTTTGTAAAAAGTAACTTTGGGGATAAAAAGGAAGTCATAAATGCACACATATAAAATGATGTCACTTCCCCTGAACCAATCAGGCCGGAGGGCGGAGGGAACACCAGTAGCCTGGCCTATCCCAGTAGAGGGGTAAATCCAGAGTACTTCACCCAGATTGTAAAATTCTATGATGTCACTCTGGCTGTATAAGCAGGAGACAGGGAGACACAAGAGATTCAAGTATTCCAAAACTCAAAAACAAGATCCAAAGGCTGCTGATTCCATCCAGGCAGAAACACCCCTCCAGATCCATCCATACCCAATAATCCAGGGAGAAAGGAGGAAAGGCAGTTGATCCCATTTAGGAGAGCCCAATTGACCCTCCCGCTGTCCACAGTGACGAGACCTTCCCCAACTGATTCCATTTAGGAGAGCCCAGTGACCAGGCCTTGCCCAGCTGATTCCATTCAGCAGAGCCCCTCTGTCCAGGCACGTCGCTGGCTGTCCAAATTACCAAACTCAAGCTTACCTTGTAAGTATCACATCACCCAGTACTCAAAATGCATATGCCGCTCTTGTCCCCTTGCATCCTATTCAAATCCTATTAAAATCCCATACAAAATCCCAAATTGACAATATCATCTATTCATCTTTCCTTATAATAATCTGTGTTAGTCCATACCGCAGTTTCTTTCCTTAATAACATAGTCATTAAATATATCCTCAGTAGAACCTGTCATTGTGCAACCAACACAAAATTTGCCCATGTATTGTGCTTTTCTCTAAATTCTGATTTGCCTTTTTCCCATATAAAAAAACCAAACATCATCCCATTAAGAATATTCCCTTTCCATCAGAATCTTGTCTGTTATGTGCCTTTTGTTCATATCCAAAAACTGATTTCCGATTGTATCAGCTAATCCCCCTTTCTTATCTGCTTGTCATTTTAAGACTTGTGTAAAACAAGAGTTGCAATTCTGCTGCGTGCGTTTTCTTCTGCATTGTTTTCCTTTCAAAATTGATTTTCTTACCTGTGTCACGTTGCTTTGGTGACCTCCTCAGTAGTGTGTAAGCTCCTTGTCTCTTAAGTGCAGCCACACAGATGTCTGTCCTAGTTAGCCTACCACAAGTGTAAGCTGAGATACAAGTAACAAGTAAAATCAGTCTTTCATTTTGCTCCTTTTGAAAGTTTAAATTTTCTTCTTTTGCCTCCCATCTTGGGGTGGTGGGCTGAAGTTTAAATCTGATTTTTCCCCCTTCTTTATGACTCCTTGCCACTGCTTTCCACCCACAAATATTTTAGTCAGCAGGTGTTTGGGGAGTGCTTAACCTGTGTGATATCTGTATTTTGAAGAAAAGTTATTTTGTTTCCGTTTCTATTAAAGCTTATGTATCTTATTTTATGAGTGTGAAGCAACTGTATTGGGGGATTTTTGCATGTATACTACCACACACTGGTGGCTGCTGCCCTCATGTTGTGCTTGATTTTCTTTGAATTCTAAAAATGTATAAATATTTCATTGTTACACACCTGCCTGGTTCATAGTCCATTGGGACACAGGGTATTTGTTAAGGTGGGTGTGAGACGAGTTAGGTGCCTACTCAAACTAAGAACCCAGTGTTCAAATAAAAAAAAAAACGTTTTTATTATGCGCCACATTCATTGTCAGTGGAAGAAGTCCCTGGCTGGAATGTGCAGTGTCATAAAATCTGTTACAGTGCAAAAATGAATCCTTCTAACTTATTCAACTTTGCTAATATATCTGACAGATACCGTTTTATGTCCCAAATTTCATAATAGGTAGTGTCATGACCTTTATCTAAAAGGTTCAAGATACGCGTGAGAACAGGGAATGAGTAAATATAAGGATTGTTTAAGTCATGAGAGTTCCCTTCTACCTATGATTATTAATATCTACGCAAAATAGGAATGCTTCTTGCGCCTTATCCTGTACTATGTGGATAGACTACATTTGCTTTTATTGGTGTATGGTCCTCTTAAACTGGGAGGTGTCTTGCTCACCGTCCCCTGCCCCCAGGCCCATCATAGTGCTTTGAATGCATCTCACCTCACTCTAAGGTGCCTAGGTGGGTGTGACAGGGCTGCCGCCTTCACAACACAATACTCAGACCATTTCCCTCCTTCACCCCTGCACTCTTTGAATGCATAATCAACTGTTTAACCACAATTTGCCACTGCATTGCTCTCCTGTGCCACATTCTCAACTCCTCAGAAGGGAAGTCATGTGTCCACCAGCCTCCAGCGCCAATCTTACTTTCTACTGTCCCATCTCTTTTCCCTCTGGCCGTCTCACCCCCTTGCCCATGGGTCATGATCTTGGGGTTCTTTTTGACAACGCCCTGAAACTCTTACAGGTCATAATGGCCATTGGGCCTCATTCCGAGTACGGCGCTAACCAATGGCGCTATTAACGCCTTGGTTGACGCCGTACCCGGACCGTCAGCGCCTTGGTGGATGGCGAAATTACCGCCCCATTCCAAGGTTGGCGGGGCGGTAATTCCCCATTCACCAAGGCTCTTCCCCATTCCCAAATGAGCCCCCATAGGGCTCAATGGGAATGGGGAAGATGCAAATAACGGTGACCGTTCATTACGGTCACCGTTATTGGCTTGGAGGCCCCTTTGCGCCCTCCACTTTAACACCTGCTCAAAGCAGGCGTTAAGGGCGAGGGCGCAAAGGGAACTCGGAGTATGGCGGTAAGGGATCACCGCCACCAGTCTCGTTACCGGTGGCCGCTATCCCTTACCGCCATACTCGGAATGAGGCCCATTGTCACTTCAGCTAGACTCAATATTACAAAAATCTTCTCACGCCACATGCACCTTCTTGGTCTACTAATCTCCTCCTGTGCTAACTTCAACAAAGTCCTCAACTTTGCAGAACACACCCTTTTCAAACTTCATATGTTCTCATCCACCACTAACTAGTGTCACCACGCTGGATAGCTCTCCTAGCAGAATTTCCCTCTTTAAATTCATCTACAGACCTATACATCTATCCAGGGTCTTGCGCCCTGCCCCACAACATTGATGAGTACATCTCACTGTACTCTCCCACTCGAAGTCACTGCTTCTTATCTCGACACAATATTTAGGGAGGTAGGCAAAGTTAAAACAGATTCCTTGTGTCAATATATTAACTAGGATGACTAGACATCCTCATGTTGGTACAGTCTCGGTTCTCAAAGTATTGCGTCCTATGGAGCTAGCCTTCTGGAATCAGTCAAGTGCTTCACATTGTTTTTAAAGGATTTGAAAATAAATATTTTTTTAGGGCAATGATTCTTAATTAATAGTTTCCACATTCTGGATAACATCCATTATTTGCCATGTGTAAACTGTTACATGTCTTTTGAGTTTATCCAATAGTGTTCACACTGCATTAGGACTGTCCATCGATCTGGCAAGTGTCCATGTCTTTAACTTATCTTTGACATACATTCAAGATGGGAGCACCGTTGTCCCCCCATCCTAAAGGACTTGCTTTCATGTATCCATGTGAAGCTCCCACTAAATGCATTAATGCAAAACTTCTCTTGCTTCTTTAGAAGACGGAGCATAAGCTGAATAGCATAAACCTTTTTAATAGATTGGAGGTTTAGTAATTTTAGAGCCCTGTGATTCAGAGGTCCTGGGAATATATCTTTAATGGACAATGGGAGGAAATCTAATTGTGTGCTCAAACATCTGACTGATGACACCTGCATGCATGCTATCCTCTTATGCTCTGTTGGGCATATCTGTGAATGATGGAGCATACATTTGACCCTGTCGAAGCTGACTTACAATGGGGATGAAATAGCGATCATCCCAGTACCTGAAACATGCATTAGCCAATCTATCCATAATTAATGTTGTGACTTTAGCAAGGATAATGATTCCAATGTACTGTGGCGTAATCTGTTCATATTTAGTGTTGTAAATAACGAGTATAATATGTTTCCTTGTCAAGGATAATTGCCTCAATGTACTGTGAACCTCAAACTAGAAAAAAAAAACAGGTGTAGTCTGCAATCCAGTTCCACTTGTATCTGTAATTAGATAGTTTTGCTATTATAAGTGCATGGAAGAACTGTGTATTTTTTCAGATATTAGTGGGTATTTCCCCAGAACGTGTCTTGCCAGATGATGGCACACACAATGTCAATGAGTTCCTTTCTGTCATACGTTGTGGATGAATTAGTCAAAGTGGTGCATGGGTATTGGTGGTCTTAATATGCTGGATGATGCTGAGTTGACTGTTGACATCTCATGGGGGTATGACTTGGAGGACATGGTGATGATATTCCCCTCAAGTGAATCCATGAGGAAGATCTTGAAGGAGTGGTGGGCCGTCTTGGTTGGGATTATCTAGGAGAGAAAGAGGTGAACGAAGGAGCAGGATGTGTATGGCTGTGGGTTATGTTCAGTACAAGTGTAGGGAAGTGGAGAGGCATTCGATAGAGAGTTGGGAAAACCTGTTGAAAAATCTTGACTATGTTGTGGGTTTGTTTGTGACGTATTGCTTGAAATCAATGGTGTCAAACAGTTCAAGTACAGTCACACTGGATTTCTTGGTGACTTGCCTCCCAGTCAGGTTGTAGCGCTCTGAGGAAGATATTAGTTGTGGTGTTGATAGATGCTGTTGTAATGAAGGTCTATGATTTTCTTGAATAAGGCCTTGATTGTTTGGTTTGGACAGTAGATCGGGTGGATGATGGCTGTCTGAGAATGAGTGACCTGATGTGGCAAGTGAGGAGATCCATGGATGCAGGTGTATTGCACGTGCATTATGTCTTGTGCATGATACCAAGCCCTCTGCCAGTCTTCTCTTTGCAGTTCTTGTGGTGGATGCTGTAGCCTGTGGGGATCACGTTGTTCAGGATACGTTTTGTGGTATGGTTATGCCATGTCTCTCTGAAAAAGAGTGCAATTAGTTGCATACGATAAGAGGTTGCATGTCCTGTACCCGTGACACCAGCTGACAGCTACTAATCACCTTTCTCATAGTTCCTTCACCATCTCAGGCAACATAGCCCCCACTGATCCAACCTCCCTCCCTTTCTGAAAACATGCAGTGCTCCGTCCGTGACACCTTAGTAGGATCAGTATATTTAGATTGCGTAAAAAATTATAATGTAGATTCAATTCAGGTATTCATAATGAACATGAGAAGTAGAAATAATATTCCACATAACTACTGATTTGTTTTTTTTTGTAGAATCACGTTTAAAATACCCTGTACTTATATAATTATTATGCTGTTATAAACATGCAACTTGTGGCATCTAACTGACATATACATTGTATCATCCAACAGATAAAGAATAATATAGCTTCTGATGAAGGGAATATAATTCCGAAATGTGTTGAAAGTCAAAGGGGTCGAGTCATGGAATTAATGTGCGCCGAAAATTCCAGCGCAGAGGTGCCAAAACGTGCGATTTGCAGTAAAAGTGCGAAAATCGCAGTGCAAGTGTGAAAATCGCAGGGAAACCAGCGCACATTGATTCATGGAAGTCCGTGCGCGAGAAAAACATTGGATGTGCGCTGAAAATGTGCGCCGTGCACGCCGGCGCACAGGTCATCCAACAGCGTGCGCCACGGCCACTGCGAAATCGCACATAGCGCGGCGCACATTACAAAAGTAGGCGGAACAAGGGGCGTAACACTCGGAATGGGGAACAACGCGTGAAAATATGGGCATCACGGGGGAAGTACAGGAGGCAAGGGCGCGGAACACCCACACGCTCGCCTGCAACCCGTATTCATGGAATCGAATAGGGCAAACCAGCGCACGGTCAAAGACGCGCACAGGGCCAAACAAGTACGCCACAAGAAAGCAGGCGGTAGCGCCCCTGCGCCTGAAAAAAATGTGCGCCAAAATGTGCGCTAACAAAAAGCACCAATATACAGCTATGATGAATGGTCGATACAGTGGCCCTCTAGGACAAATGAGGTGCAAAGGGGTACCGACAAACACGGACACCCGCTGTTTGAAAAATAGCGTGTGCGTGGGTTCATGGGTGCGCGGGAAGTTCCACACGCGATTGGCCTGGGTACGTGTACTTCGGGGTGCGCGGGAAGTTCCACACGCGATTAGCCTGGGTACGTGTGTTTCGGGGTGCGCGGGAAGTTCCACACGCAATTGGCCTGGGTACGTGTACTTCGGGGTGCGCAGGAAGTTCCACACGCGATTGGCCTGGGTACGTGTACTTCGGGTGAGCGGGAAGTTCCACACGCGATTGGCCTGGGTACGTGTATTCTGAGGTGCACGGGAAGATTCACATGCGATTTTAGCAGGGTACGTGTATTTCGGTGGTGCCGGGGAATGCTACACGTGATTTGGCCGTGTGGGTCCTCCCAGGTGTTCCCTCTACACCCTCCACGGCCCCTGCAGGCAGCCCACACCACAGGGGACTACCCTGCACCCCTGCTCATGTCCCACAGGCAACCCATCCACCATGACCATGCCCACCAGCCAACCCACATGTCGCCACACACGGCCTATGCCTGAACGATGATAAAACTGAGCTTATCATCCTGGGCACCACTACCTATATATCCAAACTCAGCCCTGATTACGACAACTTCATTATTGATGGGAACAACATAAAAGTAGCTCATGAAGTAAAAACCTTAGGATTTTACCTAGACGCCACCATGAACTTTACTAAACAAGTTAACTCCCTAGCTTCTGCCACAGCATATACATGCAAACTTATCAGAGCGAGCAAACAATTCCTCTCCACAGATAGTTGCATGACACTAGCCAGAGCCTTGATACTATCCAAATTAGATTATTGTAATGGACTTTACATTGGAGCTAATAAACAGACCATCCACAAAATTCAAGTGCTCCAGAACAATGCTCTGAGAGCAGCACTCAAGATTAATAGAAACGAGCATATTTCCTCCACAAGAAGAGAACACAAATGGCTTGCCACCGCAGACAAAATTCATCTCAAAATCGCCTCCCTCACCCACAAATGTATCAACAATAAAGCTCCACCTTACCTCATGGATAGATTACGTAAAAGGACTTCTTCCAGACCTACCAGAATAGCCAGCGCAAACTGCCTCCAAGTCCCGCGTTTCAAACTTGCCACTATAGGAGGAAATAGCTTCCCGGTCAAGGCTGCACAGTTATGGAATTCCCTCCCCCATGACGTTAGAGAACCTCAGCCTTTCGCAAAATTTAGACAAAAACTCACCAGGTGGCTGAGAGCCAACGACAGCTAACTACTCCACCTGTCACATTGTACATTACTGTATATAATTATATATTACGCAAACAGGAGCAAACTCCTTGTTCCCCTGTCCTTGATCTCCCCTTGTTCATATCTGCTTGCTGTAATATTGCTGATGTCTGTCTACTCTTCCTGCCTCCTCCTGTACGTGCAATTAGCCGAGCATATCTGTAACCAAGCTCGGTGCATCTCTGTACCTCCATCTGATTTCTATGTACCTGTAACTAAGTTGAGCATATCCTTATCTGTTTGCGCCCTGATACTCCAGGGTTTGGCGCGCTATACAAATAAATAAACTAAACTAAACTAAACCTTGCACTACTGATCACCAACACATGTCTCCCAGCACCCCCACCCCCCAGCATCCAGGGGCACCCTCCACCAGGCCCCCACACATGTCTCCCACCCCCCCAACCCCCAGCAGTGCAGGGCACCCTCCACCAGGCCCCCACTCATGTCTACCACCACCCCCACCCCCCAGCAGTGCAGGGGCACCCTCCACCGGGCCCCCACACATGTCTCCCACCACCCCCCACCCCCCAGCAGTGCAGGGCACCCACCACCAGGCCCCCACACATGTCTTCCACCACCTCCACGCCCCAGCAGTGCAGGGCACCCTCCACCAGGCCCCCACTCATGTCTACCACCACCCCCACCCCCCAGCAGTGCAGGGGCACCCTCCACCAGGCCTCACACATGTCTCCCACCACCCCCACCCCCCAGCGGTGCAGGGCACCCTCCACCAGGCCCCCACACATGTCTCCCACCACCCCCACCCCCCAGCAGTGCAGGGGCAGCCTCCACCAAGCCCCCACTCATGTCTCCCACCACCCCCACCCCCCAGCATCCAAGGCACCCTCCACCAGGCCCCCACACATGTCTACCATCACCCCCACCCCCCAGCAGTGCAGGGGCACCCTCCACCAGGCCCCCACACATGTCTCCCACAACCCCCAGGCCCCAGCAGTGCAGGGCAGCCTCCACCAGGCCCCCACACATGTCTACCACCACCCCCACCCCCCCGATGTGCAGGGGCAGCCTCCGCCAGGCCCCCACTCATGTCTCCCACCACCCCCACCCCCCAGCATCCAGGGGCACCCTCCACCAGGCCCCCACACATGTCTACCATCACCCCCACCCCCCAGCAGTGCAGGGGCAGCCTCCACCAGGCCCCCACTCATGTCTACCACCACCCCCACCCCCCAGCCACCAGGGGCACCCTCCACCAGGCCCCCACTCATGTCTCCCACCACCCCCACCCCCCAGCAGTGCAAGGGCAGCCTCCACCAGGCCCCCACTCATGTCTACCATCACCCCCAGCCCCCAGCTGTGCAGCATTAGCCTCCACCAGGCCCCCACTCATGTCACCCTGCACCCCCACCCCCCAGCAGTGGAGGGGCAGCCTCCACCAGGCCCCCACTCATGTCTACCATCACACCCACCCCCCAGCTGTGCAGGGTTAGCCTCCACCAGGCCCCCACTCATGTCCCCCTGCACCCCCACCTCCCAGCAGTGCAGGGGCAGCCTCCACCAGGCCAACACTCATGTCTACCACCACCCCCACCCCCCAGCCACCAGGGGCACCCTCCACCAGGCCCCCACTCATGTCTCCCACCACCCCCACCCCCCAGCAGTGCAGGGGCAGCCTCCACCAGGCCCCCACTCATGTCTACCATCACCCCCACCCCCCAGCTGTGCAGGGTTAGCCTCCACCAGGCCCCCACTCATGTCTCCCACCACCCCCACCACCAGCAGTGCAGGGGCAGCCTCCACCAGGCCCCCACTCATGTCTCCCACCACCCCCCCAGCAGTGCAGGGTTAGCCTCCACCAGGCCCCCACTCATGTCTCCCACCACCCCCACCCCCCAGTAGTGCCGGGTTAGCCTCCACCAGGCCCCCACTCATGTCTCCCACCACCCCCACCCCCCAGCAGTGCAAGGTTAGCCTCCACCAGGCGCCCACTCATGTCTCCCACAACCCCCACCCCCCAGCATCCAGGGGCACCCTCCACCAGGCCCCCACTCATGTTTCCCACCACCCCCACCCCCCAGCATCCAGGGGCACCCTCCACCAGGCCCCCACTCATGTCTACCATCACCCCCACCCCCCAGCAGTGCAGGGTTAGCCTCCACCAGGCCCCCACTCATGTCCCCCTGCACCCCCACCCCCCAGCAGTGCAGGGGCACCCTCCACCAGGCCCCCACTCATGTCTCCCACCACCCCCACCCCCCAGCATCCAGGGGCACCCTCCACCAGGCCCCCACTCATGTCTACCATCACACCCACCCCCCAGCAGTGCAGGGTTAGCCTCCACCAGGCCCCCACTCATGTCCCCCCTGCACCCCCACCCCCCAGCAGTGCAGCGGCAGCCTCCACCAGGCCCCCACTCATGTTTTCCTGCATCCCCCACCCCCCAGCATCCAGGGGCAGCCTCCACCAGGCCCCCACTCATGTCTCCCACCAGCCCCACCCCCACCCCCCAGCATCCAGGGGCAGCCTCCAGCAGGCCCCCACTCATGTCCCCTATCACCCCCACCCCCCAGCATCCAGGGGCAGCCTCCACCAGGCCCCCACTCATGTTTTCCTGCACCCCCACCCCCCAGCATCCAGGGGCAGCCTCCACCAGGCCCCCACTCATGTCTCCCACCACCCCCATCCCCCAGCAGTGCAGGGGCAGCCTCCACCAGGCCCCCACTCATGTCTCCCACCAGCCCCACCCCCCAGCATCCAGGGGCAGCCTCCAGCAGGCCCCCACTCATGTCCCCTATCACCCCCACCCCCCAGCATCCAGGGGCAGCCTCCACCAGGCCCCCACTCATGTTTTCCTGCACCCCCACCCCCCAGCATCCAGGGGCACCCTCCACCAGGCCCCCACTCATGTCTACCATCACCCCCACCCCCCAGCAGTGCAGGGTTAGCCTCCACCAGGCCCCCACTCATGTCCCCCTGCACCCCCACCCCCCAGCAGTGCAGGGGCACCCTCCACCAGGCCCCCACTCATGTCTCCCACCACCCCCACCCCCCAGCATCCAGGGGCACCCTCCACCAGGCCCCCACTCATGTCTACCATCACACCCACCCCCCAGCAGTGCAGGGTTAGCCTCCACCAGGCCCCCACTCATGTCCCCCCTGCACCCCCACCACCAGCAGTGCAGGGGCAGCCTCCACCAGGCCCCCACTCATGTCTCCCACCACCCCCCCCAGCAGTGCAGGGTTAGCCTCCACCAGGCCCCCACTCATGTCTCCCACCACCCCCACCCCCCAGTAGTGCCGGGTTAGCCTCCACCAGGCCCCCACTCATGTCTCCCACCACCCCCACCCCCCAGCAGTGCAAGGTTAGCCTCCACCAGGCGCCCACTCATGTCTCCCACAACCCCCACCCCCCAGCATCCAGGGGCACCCTCCACCAGGCCCCCACTCATGTTTCCCACCACCCCCACCCCCCAGCATCCAGGGGCACCCTCCACCAGGCCCCCACTCATGTCTACCATCACCCCCACCCCCCAGCAGTGCAGGGTTAGCCTCCACCAGGCCCCCACTCATGTCCCCCTGCACCCCCACCCCCCAGCAGTGCAGGGGCACCCTCCACCAGGCCCCCACTCATGTCTCCCACCACCCCCACCCCCCAGCATCCAGGGGCACCCTCCACCAGGCCCCCACTCATGTCTACCATCACACCCACCCCCCAGCAGTGCAGGGTTAGCCTCCACCAGGCCCCCACTCATGTCCCCCCTGCACCCCCACCCCCCAGCAGTGCAGCGGCAGCCTCCACCAGGCCCCCACTCATGTTTTCCTGCATCCCCCACCCCCCAGCATCCAGGGGCAGCCTCCACCAGGCCCCCACTCATGTCTCCCACCAGCCCCACCCCCACCCCCCAGCATCCAGGGGCAGCCTCCAGCAGGCCCCCACTCATGTCCCCTATCACCCCCACCCCCCAGCATCCAGGGGCAGCCTCCACCAGGCCCCCACTCATGTTTTCCTGCACCCCCACCCCCCAGCATCCAGGGGCAGCCTCCACCAGGCCCCCACTCATGTCTCCCACCACCCCCATCCCCCAGCAGTGCAGGGGCAGCCTCCACCAGGCCCCCACTCATGTCTCCCACCAGCCCCACCCCCCAGCATCCAGGGGCAGCCTCCAGCAGGCCCCCACTCATGTCCCCTATCACCCCCACCCCCCAGCATCCAGGGGCAGCCTCCACCAGGCCCCCACTCATGTTTTCCTGCACCCCCACCTCCCAGCATCCAGGGGCAGCCTCCACCAGGCCCCCACGCATGTCTCCCACCACCCCCAGCAGTGCAGGGTTAGCCTCCACCAGGCCCCCACTCATGTCCCCCTGCACCCCCACCCCCCAGCAGTGCAGGGGCACCCTCCACCAGGCCCCCACTCATGTCTCCCACCACCCCCACCCCCCAGCATCCAGGGGCACCCTCCACCAGGCCCCCACTCATGTCTACCATCACACCCACCCCCCAACAGTGCAGGGTTAGCCTCCACCAGGCCCCCACTCATGCCCCCCCTGCACCCCCACCCCCCAGCAGTGCAGCGGCAGCCTCCACCAGGCCCCCACTCATGTTTTCCTGCACCCCCACCCCCCAGCATCCAGGGGCAGCCTCCACCAGGCCCCCACTCATGTCTCCCACCACCCCCACCCCCCAGCAGTGCAGGGGTAGCCTCCACCAGGCCCCCACTCATGTCTCCCACCAGCCCCACCCCCCAGCATCCAGGGGCAGCCTCCAGCAGGCCCCCACTCATGTCCCCTATCACCCCCATCCCCTAGCATCCAGGGGCAGCCTCCACCAGGCCCCGACTCATGTTTTCCTGCACCCCCACCCCCCAGCATCCAGGGGCAGCCTCCACCAGGCCCCCACTCATGTCTCCCACCAACCCCACCCCCCAGCAGTGCACGGGCAGCCTCCACCAGGCCCCCACTCATGTCTACCATCACCCCCACCCCCCGGCAGTGCAGGGTTAACCTCCACCAGGCCCCCACTCATGTCTCCCACCACCCCCACCCCCCAGCATCCAGGGGCACCCTCCACCAGGCCCCCACTCATGTCTACCATCACCCCCACCCCCCAGCAGTGCAGGGGCAGCCTCTACCAGGCCCCCACTCATGTCCAACTCATGTCTCCCTGCACCCCCACCCCCTAGCAGTGCAGGGGCAGCCTCCACCAGGCCCCCACTCATGTCCAACTCATGTCTCCCCCCTGCACCCCCAGCCCCCAGCAGTGCAGGGGCAGTCTCCACCAGGCCCCCACTCATGTCTCCCACCACCCCTACCCCCCTGCATCCAGGGGCACCCTCCACCAGGCCCCCACTGATGTCTACCACCACCCCAACCCCCCAGCAGTGCAGGGCACCCTCCACCAGGCCCCCACTCATGTCTACCACCACCCCCACCCCCCAGCGTCCAGGGCACCCTCCACCAAGCCCCCAGACATGTCTCCCACCACCCCCACCCCCCAGCAGTGCAGTGCACCCTACACCAGGCCCCAACACATGTCTCCCACCACCCCCACCCGCCAGAAGTGCATGGGCAGCCTCCACCAGGCCCCCACTCATGTCTCCCACCAACCCCACCCCCCAGCATCCAGGGGCACCCTCCACCAGGCCGCCACACATGTCTACCATCACCCCCACCCCCCAGCAGTGCAGGGGCAGCCTCCACCAGGCCCCCACTCATGTCTACCACCACCCCCACCCCCACCCCCCAGCCACCAGGGGCACCCTCCACCAGGCCCCCACTCATGTCTCCCACCCCCCCACCTCCCAGCAGTGCAGGGGCAGCCTCCACCAGGCCCCCACTCATGTCTTCCATCACCCCCACCCCCCAGCAGTGCAGGGTTAGCCTCCACCAGGCCCCCACACATGTCCCCCGGCACCCCCACCCCCCAGCAGTGCAGGGGCAGCCTCCACCAGGCCCCCACACATGTCCCCCTGCACCCCCACCCCCCAGCCGTGCGATTTGCCTGGGTACGTGTATTCCTGGGGTGCGCGGGTAGTCTCCCATGCGATACCATCAGGGTACGTGTATTATGGGTCCGCGTGAACTTCCACACGCGATACCAGCAGGCTACGTGTATTACGGGGTTCGCGGGAAGTTCCACACGCGATTGCCCTGGGTACGTGCATTTCGGGGTGCGCGTGAACTTCCACACGCGACTGGGCCTGTGATAGTGGGGTACGTGTATTCCAGGGGTGGGCGGGAATATTTACTCGCGACTTGGCCTGGGAGAGCGTGTTACGTGTATTCCTGGGGTGGGCGGGAAGATTCACACGTTCGCCTACAATGCGCCGAAAAATAAATGGTCCAATCCTGAAACACGTACGCCAGCATGAAGCAGGCGTACGTCGACCTGCGCAGCATAAAAGTGCGCGCAAACAACAAACAAGCTCAGACGCCAGGATGAATATACCGTTCCTAGCAGCAGTGGCCGTGGGTTACCAAAGGAGGAGGAGGAGGATAGTGAGGGCCCGAATTTTCACTCCCAGAACCAGCCTTTTTGGGATGCCTGATGACCAGGTGTATGGGAGGTACAGGTTTCCACCACACATAATACTGGACCTGGTCAGTGAGTGGGAGGATGGCCTCACATCCCCCACCCTGTGCTCCCAAGCACTCAGCCCCCTGGAGAAGGTCCTCAATGTACTGCACTTCATGGCCACAGGATCATTTCAGCGGACAAGTGCCATAGTGGGTGGGGTGTCACAGGCCACGCAGTCACGCGGCCTACACCAGGTCTTGAACATCATCACTGCACGCCCATCAGTCCGTAGGCACATATACCTGCCCAGGACACCTGCAGAAAGGCAGGCTGCCACCCTCGATTTCTATGGTGTGGCACAATTCCCCAAAGTGCTAGGTGCCATTGACTGCACCCATGTGGCACTACGTCCCCCCAGGGCATCTGAGCACATCTATAGGAACCGCAAGCACTGGCATTCCATCAACGTGCAGGTAGTATGTAATGCCAAGGGAATCATCACCTCAGTATATGCCAACTATCCAGGGTCCACCCACGACAGCTTCATTTACCGAATGTCTACCCTGAGCCGGGACCTAGAAGCTGGGCGGCATGGCGATACATGGCTGCTTGGTGAGTATGAATGCCACTGCCCATGCATGCATGTCAGATGCAGAGTTATGTCACTACCCCACTAATGATACCCATCACCTCCTCACCAGGGGACAGTGCCTACCCTCTGAGCACCCACATGATGACGCCAATTCGGAACCCCATCATCTATGTATCTTGCCTCCCGAGGTAAGATACAACACAGCCCATATTGCAACCCGGGGCATAGTGGAGCGCACATTCGGAGTGCTCAAGTCACGCTTTCGCTCCCTTGACCGTTCTGGCTGGCAGCTGTTATATGCGCCCCCAGTAGTGTGCAGGATCATAGTGGCAGCATGTGTCCTGCACAATGTTGCAACACGCTGGGGCCTGGCTGTGGACATGGTGGTGCCCACACATCCCCAACCACATGCACGCCCGCTGCCCATGGGAGGGGAAAGGGCACGGGGTGAGGCAGCCCGTACGCAGCTGGTGGCTAATTACTTCACATAGAAATCACACCCCTGTGGAGTGCACACAGCCCTGGCACATACCATCTGATAAGCAATGATGACTCGACCTGAGAATTATGACGAACAAAGGGACAGTCAACTGTCAGAACCATAGCAGCCTGAGATTGTTCATGTTGAAGTGTCACAATGTGTGCATCCCTACCTACACAAACACCACCAATGCAGTGTCATCAAAAGACACACTTCCATGCTGCAGAAATGAATACCCACTTGCAAAATACTACATGAGAACAGTGCCATGTCACCCAACCCCTCCCCGGCACGGCCACACAACACACCATGGCATGTCATGCAATGTGAGAGCAAAAGAATTAATCCCCACAACATGCCCCAAGTGTCACCAGCTACAGTGTCCCTAATGGAAACATGGCCACACATGAAATTCTCACAGTAATGCAGGACCTACAACACACATTACCAAATACTTACCAAGAATACCAATCACCTACACAACCTCCAACCTACCTTAAACATGACATTACAGACTTAAAAATTTGCTAGCCTCACTACCTGATGATGCCAGCACTTCGAACACTTCCAAGTATACAGTGTTAGCGCCAAGCAAGAGTGTAGGTGCACTGCTTACAACATGGACTCCAGTACCAAGGTTGACCGCCTTGTGAAGACATGAGAAATGGACCTGCAAATTAGGAGGATGAGATGGATGCAGAGGCACATATCAATACACCATGCAGTGTACAATACAACAACAATATGCACTATGAATGTATACACAGTATTGACTACAGACTGCCCACACATCGAATGGGAGTCCAATGTCACCATGTACATCAATGTTACTTGGGCACACCCTTTGCAAGCCCATGGAAACGGGAAGCAGGAGGGGTGTGTGTCACAAAAACCCAAGCATCTGAAACAAATTCATGACAAGCCTGCATGTGCCCAGCCACAATGCAGCGTATGCCCACGGGAGCCACACAAGGCAACACACTGTCCCAAAAAAATAAAAAAAATAAACAAAAATGGCCATTAATGGGCCCGGGGGGGTGGGGGAAGCCACCCAGGAGGTCCGAGGACAGGGTGCACACCAAAACCCACCTGTGTGGGTCTTGCGAAAAAAAAACACCTCCATGGGCTCATGGCCTACACGGCTACCCTATTGTGGGAGAATCACTGCTGTCGCTCTCCTCACCCTCTGCAGCTGCATCAGGAGGTGGTGGCACTATGGGAGGCAGGCCACGCAAAGCCCTAGTCTGTTCCTCCATGGCAGCAAGCATGCGGGTGTGGTAGGTCTCGTTCTGGAGGATAATTGTACGGAGGTCCCCATGCAACAACTCACGGGATGCCCGGACCTCCGCCCTATTTGCCTGCATTTCAGCTGAGAGCGTACGTGTGAGACGCTCCAGCTGCTGCTCTGTACTTCTGTTTGTTGAAGCCTCAAGCTCAACAAGAGTCGTCCTGAGGTGAAGGAGTTCCACCCTCAGGGCTTCCCTGTGGTCCTGAGACTCTATGGAAATGGCTTCCCGCAGAGTCGCCAGTGCCGCCCGCCTGTCCCTGTCGGGCGCCAACATGTCCTCCCTGTGTGACTGGCAGATGGCGTCTGTTGCCTGCTGTAGTCGCTCCATCAGCCTTTCGGGGCGGAAAATGGAAGTGGCCACCCTATACATGGCCTGAGCCATCCTCTCTGATGATGCTGCCTGTTGGGTTGCCATACCGTATATGGATTGCTCCCATGCGGTATTGCCAGGTGGCTGATGGCCACCACGTCGGCGGGCACCACACCTGTCTGGGGCAAGGCGAACTGCGCCTTGCTGTGCCGGCACTGCCTGAGGCTGCAGGACTGCATTCCCCCTCTGATCTGCTGGGCCAGGAACAGGATCAGATGTCGCGGAGTGTGACCTTGCATCCGTAACCACCAAAGGCGTACCTGCCAACACTGACATCCCCATTGAGGGTTCTAACCCTGGTGCAGGTGGGTCTGACAGAACAGAATCCCTCCCAGGAACACTCACCTGCGACGGCACATAGGTCTCATCATCCGAATTGACACCTGAATACAGCTCGGGGGAGGTGCAGCCAGAGACACCCCTTGAGAGCAGGACCTGCAGCAGTTGTGGGTTCTCACCCACCACCACACCACGTCCCTCACTGGTGGTCGGTCAGGCCTCAGACCCCTCCTGGGTATGCATCATCTCCACAACCCCAGCAGTATCAAGTGCGTCATCCCCTGCAAAGACATAAAAGAAAACAAATGGAAACAGGCATTAGCACTATGGCACACAATTAGGGCTGAGAGGCTACAGAAACAGTACTTGATTGACACATGTCCCACATGACTAAAACCCTCCCATGCATGCACCATCACTGCGTGTGAAGGGTAGGCAGATGGCACACATTGATGACACCAAGATGGAAGATGAACACATTTGCTGCATGCTGCCTAGCAGTGGCATCACACATTGGCCAGTGATTGGTAGGTCAAATACACATGCCATCACACAGAATGCATGTACCGTAGCCATAAAGTGAAGAGGGAGAGGAGGGCACCAATTGTTCATTCAGTCCAGTTTGCTCATGAAATTGATTTTTTCATTGAAATGGTTCAAATGTTTAACCTGGAGCTGCCAGTCCAAAATGGTCCTCAAGCACAGGGACATGTCTAAACAAATCATGTCCAGGAAACAAAGCCAGTCCACTGTACCATAGCCATGTCAGACATGTGACAATAGGACTGAGAAATCCCGAGTAAAAGTGGTGGTATGCAAACAATCTGCCTGAATAAACAGAGGAAAATAAGCAACAATGTTGTGGCAAGATGACACTTCAAGGGCAACTGGCGTGGTGTTGGGCTGGATGTCTAATGTTGGCAGAAGGGATGCTGCTATACCCAAATGCTGGTGCGCAGAATGTATTGGATGAGGCACATGGGTGACCCAAACCACTCAGGCACACACACCCTCACCTGGCACCCAAACAGAAGCCCTCCCACACACACCATGCACATGGATGACACACACATGCATGTGCACTCACCGGACAATGCCTCATAATCTGCCAG
This sequence comes from Ambystoma mexicanum, assembly GCF_040938575.1. Taxonomy (NCBI): domain Eukaryota; kingdom Metazoa; phylum Chordata; class Amphibia; order Caudata; family Ambystomatidae; genus Ambystoma; species Ambystoma mexicanum. The sequence goes on from NC_090937.1 coordinate 1,535,708,752, forward strand.
TTCTCCCACGCCTTGGATCTGTTCCTCCGTAACGTAGGTCCCAGCAACCTGCTCATGTGGAGTGATTTCTATGTCCTCTGCTGGAGACCCACCTCCAGTCACTAGAGTTGCGGCATGACTTGAGGCCATCTTATTCTTCGCCCTGCGCTTCAGGTCATTCCAGCGCTTGTAGCATTCAGGGCACTTATGATGTCCGCAATGGTCTGCCAGTGTGCCTGACATTGTGCAGGTGTGGTCTTGGATCATGCAACAATCAACATTTTGCGGTCATGTGCGGACACATACTCTACAAGTGCATTCAGTTCGGCCTCATTGAAGCTGGGCTTCCTTGACAGGCCGGACTGTGTAGCCGTGTCTGGGCCATCAGCCTCTACTGGACGAGCACTCTTCCTCTTCCGCTTGGAAGGTGGTGGGGATCCTGAGTGTCCTACGCTGCTCTGGACACTAGGGGCAGGAGCCCCGGTGGACTCTGTACTAGGAGTGTGGGATTGCACACTCAGCATGGGAGTTGGTGCAGGCATTAGCTCAAGTGTGATGGTGTCAGGGGGAATGTCAGCATGATGGACTTGGACCAACATTGTCCTGGCTGTGTGTGTCAGAGGTGGGGTGGATGGAGCCGCAGCTGCCCCTGCAGCCTCCCCAGCCTGCCTATGCGGGGCAGCAGATGACCTAGCTGTCCCTGATCCACGTGGCCTGATGACACCAACGTGCACCGGCACACATGGCCTAGACCTGCTGACCTGGAAGTCAGCCATGGAGTCACCCTGTGCCAGGTCTGGTTCCACAGTGGGCTGGTCCAACAAGGGCTGAGCATGGATGGTGTCAGCCATGTTAACCTCAACCAGGGCGGGAAGGACATGGGTGTCCCTGACTGCTCCTCCACACATGGGGGGCTAGGGGCACCCTGCAAGTCATGGCCACGTCTCCTACCGGATCCACCACAGCCACCACTTGGGGCTCGGCCACCTTTGCCACCCTTACGGCTTGTTCGCCTCCCAGCCATGGCACTGATGTTATTGTGCGTATGGGAGTCGATGTGAACTATTGTCCTGGGCAATTGGGGGTCAAGGGGGTTGGGTACCAGATGGTAATCGTAGTGCTCTAGCAAGTCTGTATGTCACACCTGGGGAAAGATGACGGGTCACGCAACGCACAGGCACCCCAAAAAAGGGAAGTAAAGTGCACGCAACCCCTCCTAGACCACCTGTGTGGGAAAATAAACCTGCACTACGCTATGGCACCCAGAAACACAAGAATGAACGTATGCGTGTCACACGCAGCCTAGAATGACCTCTGAAGGGGTACGCGACACACGGGGCAAGCACAGATGTTAAATACGTGCGCGACTCACCGTCTGCCAGGAACAAAAGCGTGAAAAATATGCACGTGTGCGCGTTGGCAACACCCCCGCCAAAAGAAGAATTGTACGCTGTCTGAGGAGACAGGACAACAGTAGAAGGGAACGCTGTTTGAGGAAACAGGCCCAGGAAAAAGAGGAAAAGAGAAAAAGCTGTCAGAGGTAACAGGGAGTACGAACTTGAAACGCCGTGAAGTAAATCGCGTGTGAACCAACAAGAAGTACAGATTTCACCCACTCGCTCTCCACGAAAAGCACGTACAAGGAAATGGCGTTCTACACGTACCTTTTATACACACCTCACAGACGCGCATTCGCGATGAGGCCATTTCCACCAATTACACGCTTTGACACTCGGACGTGTATCTTTTTTTTACACGCGCCATTCTCTACGGCCATGCGCGTGACATCATAGCTGCGCATGGGGGCCTTTGGGCCAATGAAATCACGTATGTGTGCAGACGCGCTTACGCGATAAGGGCCTTTCCTTGAATTACACGCAGACGTGCAGGACTTTTCACGTGCCAAATCACTCCGTATCAAGCTGGCCATGCGTAAGCACACGGAAGACCACGCTCCTACCCAGAAAGCCGATTTACTGCCCCCCAGAGCCCCGAGCACACTCCCACCTGCCATCTGCTGCTGCCTGACTGCCTGCTGCCCACGTGCCCTGCCATTTGCTGCCTGCACATCAGCCAGGGGTGCTGTTGCTGTGACCACCCCTGCTGGAACCGAAGACTCCCGACTGGGATTCCATCGCTCCACAGCCCAGCCCCAGGACCCAGTTGCCCACCCACTCCTGCCTCTGGGGTTGTCATGTCGGGCACTGCAACATCTGGCACCACTGACAACCCACGGCCAGAGAGGCAGAGGGGCACTAGCTTCAGTGCCAGGGAAATTGGTGTCCTGGTGGAGCAAGTCCTGGGGCAGTATGATGCCCTCTACGAAAGTGTGCGCGCCGACAAGAAAGGACGGACTCGGATCTGGACGGACATCGTGACTGCCATCAACGCGGAGGGGGTGGCAGTCCGCGACTTCCAACATGTCAAGAAGCGCTGGGAGGACTTCAGGTCCAGGACCCTGAACAAGGCCCGGCGCCTCTTGAAGGCAGCGGATGCTAAGGGGCCCCGGGGTCACTTGTCGGAAGATCAGATGAGGGTCCTAGAACGCATATCCCCAGCTCTCCACGTCCAGGTCCTTGAGAGGCAGACCCGTCTGGAGTCGAGCGGTAAGTGTACATGCATCATGATTGTAAGCTGTGCGTGTGGTGATGTGCCAGTAGTGTGCCGGTTGCACATCTGTTTGTATGGGGCCGAGTATGGGTGGGGGTGTACAGGACCATGAGGCTAACACATGCGAGGGCTGTCATGTGTGAGACATGGATGGTGCTTGTGTGTGTAGGCTTGCATGCCAAATGCAGTTGTGTGGGCACACATGTTTGGATGAATGTGTATGTAAGTAGGCATGTTTGTGATGTCACGCATGTATGTTGTTTTCAGCTGCATGTATCAGCACTGTGTGCATGTGCATGTGTGTGTATTTGACAAGGGTGCAACAGTGATGCAACATGGATGCATGTGACAGCGGGATGTGGAAGCCTGATTGGCAGATGTGACATGGATGCCCATCGTAACACTGCGACAGTTGGCTGAGGTATATACATGCATGCAAGTGTGGTGGTGTGCGTGCATGTGTAGTGCACTCCCTGTGTTGCATGTGATGTCTGGCTCACCTTTGCCTGCTCGTGCTGTTGTATGTGTATGGATGGTGCTGGCAGTTGCGATGTGGCTGTGGTATGGCTCATGTGTGCAAGTTGAAATGACATGTGTGTTGCCAATTGTGATGCCATGTCTGAGGTTTGCCAATGCCACTCATGTGCAACTGTCGTGTGTGTATGTGTCCATTGTACAGTGCCCTGATGCCTGTGTTTTATTTCTCCCTGTCTGCAGCGTCAACTGATGAAGAGGGCGGAGAAGGTGCTGTGGAGCACAGCGGCGGGGATCGCACCGCCAGCCGGAGACGCAAGGCCCGGCTCCCCTCCCAGGTTGTGATCTCGTCGGGGAGTGAGGAGTCTGGTGACGCGTCCCAGGCCTCAGCTGCCGGGAGGAGGTCCAAGAGGCGGAGGTCGGAGTTGGACTCCTCGGCAGCAGAAGGGGCAGCTGATACCCCACAGGGCTCAACGGGGGAAGATGGCACGGAGTCATCCAGGTTGGTGGGGGGTTTGGTGGAGGAGGAGGCCGTGCAAGCAACAGAGACGGAGTCTGGAGGTGGGGATTCCACTGGTGCTAGTGGTGCAGTGCAGGACCAGGGACAGGAGTGTTAGGCGGAAACCTGTGCAGCTCCCTCTGGGACCACTGCAAAAGATTTAGGACTACAGGTGTTGCGATGAACCCACTTGGTAGCAGTCTGTACCACACAGATTCAATTGGTAGCTGTGGCTGAGCAGTCAGACTTCTCTCAAGAAAAGTTGGTCAGTATAGGGAGCATACAAGATAGGGTAATTCTTCGCAGCAAAACGAGTAAACACGCAACCAGGCTTTAGTATAAAGATAGCAAGTTATTTATTAATAACAGAACATCTACAGAAAATACTAAAGCGAACCACGGCAAACAAATCAAAATACAATTACTCTGCAGAATGGAATAAAGCTCAATCCCCCGAAACACAATATCGACAACTCCAGGTTCTACGGCACCACTTATTTTCAGACAGAGGTGTATACCTCGACCCAGATGACACTCGAATATTTAGTGAGGAAGGGAGAGAAGAGATAGGCAGGTAATGAAGTCAACACGGTTCGTACTGAAGTAGGTAAAAATGCAAGGCAAGAAGGCATTAATCACACTAGATCATACAGTTCGGCGGCCAGGCCCACTCGGTGAGAGGTAAGGCACGATGTCCTGGAAAGTCTCTATGGGTGATGCGTTCAAGTCTCAGTTAGCAGTTTGGTTAGCGACAGGTTGAACCAGTTCAGAACAAAGAGTGAATAAAGCTTGGAGGCAACCCAACGGAACGGAGAGGAATCAGATACCTCACACGAACCGATCGATAAGGGAAGCCAGGCGGTTACGGTACCTTGTTGTGGAAGACCACTCCAGCGGGGGCAGTTGTTCCTGGTGGTGGATGCACGACGGGTCTTGGCCAAGAGAAGAGATGCTCTCGTCGTCGAAGAGAAGATGTCCGGTGCACCACCAGGGAAGAAACCAGCCGCGGAGGGCTTCGTCACAAGGCACCACCTTTCGATCACGATGCCGGAGTAGTGGCTATCCGGTTGCCGGGTGCTCTGCACGGGCAATTCGACCACTGCGTCCAGGGCGATCAAAAAGCACAAAGAAGAAGAAGACTGGTTGTTCCCACCAGCCAGGGAAAGAGCCTCTCCGGCAGGGAGATCTCTTCTGTCGTCGGGAGATTGTGAGACGGTTCCGCAGGGCTTCACCGGAGGTGTCGTCGTGCAGGTCGGCTCAGCGTTACCCTCGTCGGATTCTTTAGGTCCAGTGGCGACGTTCTGAAGATCCAGTCCCAAAAGCCCTGCTTTTATGCAGACGTCCCCCATTCATTCAGCCTAGCTTGTCAATCAATACATGCTAAGTGGTGAGCGGGAAGGCTCACCACCTGGGCCAATCACTCCAGAGTGCGACCTGAGTTGGCAAGGCAACTCGGTCCAGGGTGCCTAAACCCCCTCCCACACCCCTGAGGTAACCCAGACAGAATGGCGCCACTTTGGAGGGTCTCTGTCCAGAGGCCCGCTAAAAGTGGAACAAAGGGCTCAACCTTTGGTTTAGGAGTCACAGAGAAAAACACAGACGCCATTTTACAACCCGAGTTCTGGCAGAAAATACCACTCGATAAACCTATTTAAGATAAGTTGATCGGTGGTACGTTGGAGATTAACGAAAAACAGTATCAATCTTCAACAATGGGACGGATCCCATGGGGTTATGCTCGGGGTCGAACATAACAAGTAGTTTCCACTGCCACCAGCCAAAACTCGACGAGGAGGGACGGGACAGTGCCCCCTCGAGTAACAGATCCAGGAGTAATCGAATTACCCCTACTAGCACGTCCACAATAAGATGGTTGGTACTAGTTCTGTTAGTAAATTTAGGTCTAGTAAAGCCAATGGTGACTTTACATGCCCGGGGAGACGGTAGTCAGTCCCCGGGTATGGAGTCTATGGTGGGGGGACCAGCTAGGGTGCCCCCGTGTCACGACACGTAGGGTGCGGAGTGACACACATAGAAAAACTTATGAGACCCTATGGAGTAAAAGACCCCATAGCCCATCGAACACATTGACAATTCAAAGGAATCACACACATACATGTCCAAGAGTGAGAGGAAAAGGGTCACACTCTTGGCAGGATGGAAAAAAACAAACTCCAGAAATCCAGCAAAGCTGCTGGGGGACTCACTAGGTTAGGAAATTCAGCCTAAACAGAGAATTCTCCCTAACACAGGAGGCAGCACAGGTCGCCGCGGAGGTGCCTGTGTGCAATCCTGTCCCTGATCCTGTCACTGCATCATCTTGCACCAGCAGGGATGCCTACGTCCAGACCCGTTTTCAGGCAGTGGATGAGCTCACGACAACTGGCCTTCCTCTGCCTGCGGACGTGGCTATCCGGGTCCGGGTTGAGCCTGTCCTGACTGGTGTGGCGTTGCGTCAACGGGCCATGCGAGGTGACCTGCAGTCTTTTCATGAGGAGACTGCACTTCATCTCGAATGGCTCGTTGACCGCGTCGGCCTACTGGGACAGGTCACCCAGGCCGGATTCCTCCGTTTGATGGGGCTTGCTCAGACCCCCTCCTCAACTGAACCCCCTATGCGCCAGTCGTCCTCCGTGCCATCTTCCCACCCATCAGTCACCTGGGTGCCCTGTGGAGCTGCCTCTGACGGTGCGGCCGGGCTAGTGGAGGAGGCATCCCTGCCACTGTCGGGAGTCGGACGTCCAGCAGGGGTGGCCACATCAACGACTGTACCCCAGCCAGCGGAGGATGTGCAGGCAGCAGGAGGCAGTGCACGGGCAGAGGCGCAGCAGCAGCAGCAACGTGGTGGCATCCATGATGGCTCGGGGCCTTTGACATCGGAGGGGCAGGCAATCGGCCGGAGGGCAGGAGGACCCAGGACCAGAAGTGTCTTCCGTGTGGCAGCGGTTGGGCCACGCCATAGATGCGGAGCGGCAGCGGGCGGAAGAGGCACGGCACACGATGGTCAGGGCGGAGAACTCCATGCGGAGGGCCCTGAGTCGGGTCGAGTGCCTCGAGGCAATCCGCAGGGAGTTTGTGGTGAACTCTGCGGACCCACTGGGCCATGGAGGAGGACCGCCTCCGGAACATTGAGCAGGAGTTCGATGATGCCCTGGCCCGGAACATCCCGAAGTGAGCCGTCCGACTAGCCCGCTGCCCTTGTAAATAGTTCTGTAGTTAGTGTAAGGTTTCCTTTGGTTTAGCATTTTTTTTGGACCTTTTGGACAATGGGCCACATTTTTGTATATAGTTTTTTTTTTAGCTAGTGTTATTAGATAGGTTTCATTTCTTCAGTTGGGATCATGGACCCTGGATTGTTTATCTGTATATAGTTGACTTTTGGATTTTCATTTTTTTTTATGATTTCCCCATGGAGCAATGGTTTTCGATTTTAATTTTCCATTGGATTTACTTTTGTGGACTGTGACTTTGGACACCTTTGCCTTATGATTTGTGGTTTTGCATTATTTCACGTACCTGCTGGGTTAATTTTTTTTTTTAAATTTCCATTATTGTTTGTTTATTTTTGATTCAATTTATGTTGCGTTTTAAAACACATGTTTTCTTCAAACTTCAATGTGTAGTATCATCTCATTGGTTTCATGCATATCATGATATGGGTTTTGACATTCACTGACACCCATTGGGTGTATGTGAGGGACATGTGTTCATTTCCAAACTTGCAACTGGGGTTCTATCATGTTTTTGCCATTTCTAAATGGGTGGATGCAATACTCAGGTGGGTGTTTGGCATTTGGGGGCTGACCATAAGGGCCAGGGATCTAGATTTTGGTGACATGTTGGCTGGGGGACATGAGTGGGGGCCTGGTGGAGGCTGTCCCTGGATGCAGGGGGGTGGGGTTGCAGGGGGACATGAGTTGGACATGAGTGGGGGCCTGGTGGAGGCTGCCCCTGCACTGCTGGGGGGTGGGGGTGATGGTAGACATGAGTGGGGGCCTGGTGGAGGGTGCCCCTGGTGGCTGGGGGTGGGGGTGGTGGTAGACATGAGTGGGGGCCTGGTGGAGGCTGCCCCTGCACTGCTGGGGGTTGGGGGTGGTGGTAGACATGAGTGGGGGCCTGGTGGAGGCTGCCCCTGCACTGCTAGGGGGGTGGGGGTGGTGGTAGACATGAGTGGGGGCCTGGTGGAGGCTGCCCCTGCACTGCTGGGGGGTGGGGGTGGTAGTAGACATGAGTGGGGGCCTGGTGGAGGCTGCCCCTGCACTGCTGGGGGGTGGGGGGGTGGTAGACATGAGTGGGGGCCTGGTGGAGGGTGCCCCTGGATGCTGGGGGGTGGGGGTGGTGGTAGTCATGAGTGGGGGCCTGGTGGAGGCTGCCCCTGCACTGCTGGGGGGTGGGGGTTGTGGTAGACATGAGTGGGGGCCTGGTGGAGGCTGCCCCTGCACTGCTGGGGGGTGGGGGTGGTAGTAGACATGAGTGGGGGCCTGGTTGAGGCTGCCCCTGCACTGCTGGGGGGTGGGGGGGTGGTAGACATGAGTGGGGGCCTGGTGGAGGGTGCCCCTGGATGCTGGGGGGTGGGGGTGGTGGGAGACATGAGTGGGGGCCTGGTGGAGGGTGCCCCTGGTGGATGGGGGGTAGGGGTGGTGGTAGACATGAGTGGGGGCCAGGTGGAGGCTGCCCCTGCACTGCTGAGGGGTGGGGGTGATGGTAGACATGAGTGGGGGCCTGGTGGAGGGTGCCCCTGGTGGCTGGGGGGTGGGGGTGGTGGTAGACATGAGTGGAGGCCTGGTGGAGGCTGCCCCTGCACTGCTGGGGGGTGGGGGTGATGGTAGACATGAGTGGGGGCCTGGTGGAGGGTGCCCCTGGATGCTGGGGGGTGGGGGTGGTGGGAGACATGAGTGGGGGCCTGGTGGAGGCTGCCCCTGCACTGCTGGGGGGTGGGGGTGCAGGTGGACATTTGTGGGGGCCTGGTGGAGGCTGCCCCTGCACTGCTAGGGGGTGGGGGTGCAGGGGAACATGTGTGGGGACCTGGTGGAGGGTGCCCCTGGAAGCTGGGGGGTGGGGGTGGTGTGAGACATGAGTGGGGGCCTGGTGGAGACTGCCCCTGCACTGCTGGGGGGTGGGGTGTGGTAGACATGAGTGGGGGCCTGGTGGAGGCTGCCCCTGGATGCTGGGGGGTGGGGGTGGTGGGAGACATGAGTGGGGGCCTGGTGGAGGGTGCCCCAGGTGGCTGGGGGGGGGGGCGGTGGTAGACATGAGTGGGGGCCTGGTGGAGGCTGCCCCTGCACTGCTGGGGGGTGGGGGTGCAGGGGAACATGTGTGGGGGCCTGGTGGAGGGTGCCCCTGGATGCTGGGGGGTGAGGGTGGTGGTAGACATGAGTGGGGGCCTGGTGGAGGCTGCCCCTGGATGCTGGGGGGTGGGTGTGGTGGGAGACATGAGTGGGGGCCTGGTGGAGGCTGCCCCTGCACTGCTGGGGGGTGGGGGTGGTGGGAGACATGAGTGGGGGCCTGGTGGAGGCTTCCCTTGGTGGATGGGGGTGGGGGTGGTGGGAGACATGAGTGAGGGCCTGGTGGAGGGTGCCCCTGGTGGCTGGGGGTGGTGGTAGATATGAGTGGGGGCCTGGTGGAGGCTGCCCCTGCACTGCTGGGGGGTGGGGGTGATGGAAGACATGAGTGGGGGCCTGGTGGAGGGTGCCCTGGATGCTGGGGGGTGGGGGTGGTGGTAGACATGCGTGGGGGCCTGGTGGAGGGTGCCCCTGGTGGCTGGGGGTGCAGGGGGACATGCGTTGGTGGGCAGTAGTGCAAGGTGACATGTGGGTTGGCTGGGGGGCATGGCCATGGTGGATGGGGTGCCTGCAGGACATGTGCAGGGTAGGCCCCTGTGGAGTGGGCCACCTGCAGGGGCCGTGGAGGGTGTAGAGGGAACACCTGGGAGGACCCACACGTGCAATTCACGTGTGGTGCTCCCCGCGCACCCCTGGAATACACGTACCCTGATGGAATTGCGTGTGTTACTTCATGCGCACCCCTGAAATACACGTACCCTGTTGCTTTTGCGTGTGATACTTCCCGCGCACTCCTGGAATACACGTACCCTGCTGCTTTTGCGTGTGATACTTCCTGCGCACCCCTGGAATACATGTACCCTGATGGAATCGCGTGTGATACTTCCCGCGTACCCCTGAAATACACATACCCTGCTGCTTTTGCGTGTGATACTTCCCGCGCACCCCTGGAATACACGTACCCTGCTGTTTTTGCGTGTGATACTTCCCGTGCACCCCTGGAATACACGTGCCCTAATCGAATCGCGTGTGTTACTTCCCACGCACCCCTGATGTACGCGTACGCAGGACAATCGCGTGTGGAACTTCCCGCGAACCACTAAAATACACGTTCCCCGCTTGGCGTTTGCTGTTTGGCAGCCCTGTGAACTGTTCCAGGGTTAGCGCAGCCCTTTCCGATGATTTGGGGATTTTGAAGGCTTTTTCTTGCGCAAGGGCGTTCTTGGGGGCGTAACTGGCGCTGATGCAGGGTCGCTGCGCCACTCTGCACCACGGCTGGTTTCGGAGGCCAAAATCCATGAATACGCTGTGCGATGAAAAGGATTTTTTCGCACGCGGCTGGCGCAGTGTATCGCACGGGGACACTGTGCGCCAGCCGCGTGCGCCATTTTTTGTGCGAATTTCTATGAATTACCCTGTATATGTGTATTCTCTGCAAAAAAAAGCTATTGGAAAAAAGGAAATGATTTAATTATACTATCATTATAAACTGGCTCTTGTTAAAATGGTACAGTATTAATTCATAATAATCCTGTCCAGTGTGTATTATAGCCATCAAAATAAATGTACACTTGTTTCCTGAGCGCAGCACACAATCAAAACCTAGAAAAATCATACCATTTATTTTCTCATAGAATTATATAATTCCAAGACAAACAGTCTTCTACACTACTTTAGTACACTTTTTAAATAACCCAAGAATAACCTCTATATACACAGGTCTTTATATACGATAAATATATCTGTGATAAAAGTGAAGCATGCTGTAATCACTAAGTACATAGTGCAAACTGGGCTTGGCACAAAACCCACACTAACATTAAAGTGCTTGTAACAATGAACCATATATACTAATTGAGACACCTTCAAGATTTGAATGCGAGGGTAATATGGATGAGACATCTGTCACACCATTAGGGTCAGGGTTGGTGTGCAGAATTTTAGAGGAAGATAGACTAAGAGGTGAAACTAGCTCTAAGGGTAAGTATATCTATCTATATGGGGATTTCAGCATGCCCAGTACCTGAAACACAGGCATTTTTAAAGAAATAGATGAATTGGATATTGATGTTACAATTGTAACTTCTAACTTACTAACTACTGAAATTATTGTAAATGTGGAATATGGCCACATTGTATAACTTTATGCCTTATAAACTATTTCCCCAATATATACGGGGTGTCTAAACCCAACATGTTTCTGTCCTTGATGTATAATTAACAACTGGCTATTCTTCAGGTGTAAAACAGGGAATAGGCCAAAATTACCAAATACAAATTACCGACCCCACCAAAAGACCTAAAACACTAACCATGAAAATTTCGAACTACAAAAAGTTAGAACCATTTGTGGTATGTATTATTTGGTGGAGTCAGTAAAAAAAAAGAAAAACAAAGGCTGTGGGGGCTGCGTGGCTGTCCCCTGCAACACCCCGCCCACTATACTATATCGTAGTGCAGCTGCCCTTAGCTGAACGTTACTCTTGTATTGGCATTATTCTTGCTTTTTGGTTAGGTGACATTGGGTGATGTCTTTATGTGTTTTTATATGTGAATCAGAAATTCACTTTCTTTATCGGTTGCTTGAAATTGATGTAAAAAATAATTCTCTGTGCTTTACCTGACTTATTGTAAATTGTAATAAATGTTATTTCTGAAAAAGTAGTATTCCCTGTAGGACATTGTTCTGCAACCTGTGGCCACCCAGATGGTTTGGACTAATAATCCCATGATCCCTCACATTTACTATGGGTGCAGGATAGTGTAGTTCAAAACACCTCCAGAGCCAAACGTTGTATAACCCTGCTATAGGAATATGAGTTCAAGGTAATAGCCATTTGATTGTGATTGTGATTTTATATTCTGCTAGTGCAAGGGGCATATGTGGGGTTATTCTATTTATGTTATTCACTTTATGTACTTCACCCATATATTTTGTTTATCACTCTGGGACTACATCCACCAGCTTGTTTCAAGCTGCTTTTCAGACCTAATCAGGTGCTGCAGCGCAGGCGCGTGAGTCTGGTTTGTGCTGCTCTAAATCAGATTGAACTGCCCGCCGCTTCACTATATAGCCTATTGTCACCGTGATTGTGACATTATATTCTGCTGGTGCGAGGGACATTGGTGGGGTTATTCTATTCACATTATTCAATGTATCTACTTCATTCACATATTTTGTTTATCACGCTGGGTCTACATCCATCAGCTCGCTCCATGCCACATTTCGGACCTAATTTGGCACGTGAACCAGTTTGCGCCAGTTCGCATATGGGTGTGACCTTTATTTGTGGTTTCTCATTTACTCTCGTCCGTGAAAGGTACTGTGCACTCAATTGCTACTCTATTTGCATTCTGTTAGAGTTGCTAGTGCTCGACTTCTGACTACTAGCTTGATTTCCTCTTTCGTTAGTACTCTTTCATTATGACTTCATTATAATCTCATAAATAATCCATGCCTGCTTTGATTGCTAGCCCGGGTTCTTGCTTAGTATGACAACTGCCTCGCTCAGATCGGATTCGTATCCCATCACCCTTATTAACAAAATGCCTAGCAAGTTGCTTTGAACTCTGGAGACTGGGACTCCTTCTGGTAAACGCTCTACTAGGACTCACATTATATCTTCTTACCTATCAATTGAGGAGACTAGCATGGAGCCCACTATCAGTGGTTCTGCTTTGCCCCCAGTAAACCCCTGCGAGGCCACGGTGCAAACTGTAATGCGCTCCTAAAACTCAGAACAGAACCAATTACGTGCTGAAAGGAATCTATGCATTGTACCTGCTCATGATATGACTCTAGGTTCTTTGAACCCGACTGGAGATGTACAAACACAAACTCTGGCCACTACTCCTTTGATTGCACACAGGCTAGTTATGCCATTGCCTGTTAACGCAGGCCTATCTCCACCTTGGGATACACCGGAGGTTAGTGAGCTTACCACGGAAACTCATGAATTTAAAACCTCTGACATATGGTTTAGTTCCTTCACATCCTCCAAGTTGACAGATGCTCAGTCAAATATCATGGTCTCTGTATCGCTTCAACTCACAGCAGTCTGCCTACTTTGCCATGTAAGGATGCTCGCAATCTTGACCATCATGGGTTTGGTCGGACCAAAATTGCTGAATCAGAGTCAAAATATATTTTATAATAGCCCCCCTTAAAGGTTCAAGATGCAGCCAAAATAGCAGACCACTTGATGGAAACAGGAGTGGATGTTATGGCTATCAAGAAAACCTGTCTCATAGATGCTGCCATGCCCGCTGCCTTAATGGCCACCCCAGATGGTTACCAAATGATCACGGTAGAGCGGACTGGTTCCAAAGGGGGTGTAGTGACCCTTATTTATAAAAAACCTTAATAATACATATGACCAAGATCCAAACTTGGACAACTGTGAATCTGCCCTGGCCAAGTTAAGCATGGACCACAATACCTCTATTTCTTTTTTTACTCTATATAGGCCCCCCCCATCCCAAACTATGCATTTCGAGGAAAAATTGCAGGCTCTATGCACTGATATAACTAAGTCATCCTCACTTGTGATTTTACTGGGAGACTTTCACTTGTGGACCTCCATTGATGCATACACCGAAGCAGCATCAATAATTTTAGCCTTGGAGGCAGTTGGATATACACAACACGTTAGGATACCCACGCGTAAGGATGGGTACATCCTCAACTAGGTCCTAATATATAATACCAACATCTCCTCAGTCTCATCTGTACCTTACCTGTGGTCAGACCAGTGCATGATCTCTTTTGACTTACCGATCCCTGCAAAACGACAGCTGGTTAATACTCATTCTAGGATGAAAAAAAGATAAGACATTTCTCGAAAGTCACCCGGGAAGCCCTTGCAACGATCTCTGCCCTAAGCCATACAAAACTAGCATTTGTCACCGAGACTACCGAGTTAGTCAATCAATTCCAAAAGGTAATGACAAGGGCTATTGACCTACTTGCTCCAGAGCAAATAAAGTTAATTAAAACAGAGACAAATAAGGACACATGGTTCTCTGATAAAGTCATCAGCTTCAGGAAGCTTAAAAGGGCTTGCACACGCACATGGTGCAAAAATCCCTGCCCCACCACGTTAAACTGCCTATAAGAAGGCCATGAGTAATTATAAACAAGTGATCATCTCGGCTATACGGGAAGACTTCAATACCAGAATATCCAAGGCAAGGTCTAATTCAAGGGATTCTTTCTCATTCTGAAGGAGCTTCAAGGTGAAAGTATTCAGACCTCTGAAGTGGAAAAAAACAATTTATGGTGCCAAAATATTCAGGAAGAATTGTCCAGGAAGATAGCTACACACCAACATCTCGGCAAACCTCCACAGAGGCTACAGTAACTACCCCTGTCACCTTCAGTGATACTATAGTCCAAGTTCTCCTTCAGGCAATCACTGAAAGCGTGGCCCTCAAAATTGTCAAAGGACTAAAGCCAACCTCTTATACTGGGAACATTTGTCTAGCTAATGTTTTCAAGTACTCCCTAAATCTACTGATTCCATGGATCTCTAAAATTGTCAATGCATTTTTTAGGGACTCCTACGTGCCGGTCAGCCTTAAGGAGGCTTGGATTACCCCCATCCTGAAGAAGGAAAACTTGGATCCTGCATCAGCCAGTAGTTATCGGCCCATAACCAATATCCCCGTTCTCCTGAGGATTCTGAATCGGATAGCTTACCTCCAGTTTCAGGAGTTTATCAAGGTTATCAACCTGCTTGGGATTGGCCAATCGGGCTTCAGCGCTAAGCATGGAACAGAGACAGCTCTCCTGGACTTAAAATCTAACATCACAGGTATGATATAATATGATGTGGCGTTTGTAATGCACCTATATACAAGTGTTTCAAGGCACGACGAGGCAAGGGAGGGGGAACAGAGGGAAAACAGACAACAATCCTACTAGGCCAGGTGTCATTCAGATCGCGGAAGTGCATGGGAAGGGGGAGGGGGGAAAGTGCAGCGGGAGGCAGGGGGGTACAGTGCAGTACATGGGATAATAGGATAAATAACAGTGGATAAAGTACGGCCAACAGGTGGCAAGTGCAAGGGTAAGTGCAGATATTGGATGTCAAGTGCTGGTAGGGGGACTATAGGGGTATAGAAACAGTGCCCAAGTGCGAGGGTTGCCAGGAGGGCAGTACAGGAAAGCAACTGGCGGAGGACCTGGGCCCGAGATCAGAGGGTGGCCAGGTAACCATAGCAGTTTCTGTATCAGCCAGGAAGTCAGCATGGAAGAGGAGAGAAAGCAAAAACAAAGAGAAAGGTTTTGAGGTGCTTCCGGAACCGGAGATGATTCTCCTCAAGTTTCAGGGAGGCAGGGTAGCTGTTCCAGAGGGAGGCCCCAGCCAAAGAAAGAGATCTACCGCCAACTCGTTTCTTTGGCAAGCGATTGACCCTGAGGGAATTGGAGGCGGTTGAGCGAAGAGCTCGAGATGGAAGATATTTAGGAAGAGAGAGTTGAAGGTATAGAGGCCCCAGGCCCCAGAAAGTATAATTGATAACGGACACACTGCTTGACCTCTCAGCCGCATTTGACCTAGTGGAGCACTCAATCCTTGTGAATAGGTCGGGTTCTATTGCAGGTTGCTCGAGAAGTGCAGTTGATTGGATAGAATCCGTTTTAGGACCTTTCTTTTCCAGGGTTGCGGTGGTGAATTTTCAAGCTCATCCCATCCCTCTGACTTGTTGGATTCCAAAGGGATCCTGCGTCTTGCCAACCCTTTTTAAATATTGAAACCAGGCCCCTATTTGATCTCCTCGATAGCCTGGATGTCAGGTACACAAATTACACAGAGGACTCTCAGATTCTTTTAGAGCTATGATGGGATTATAGTCAAGACTCAGAGGAATTAAACCAAATGTATTGCTCAATTCAATCTTGGATGGCTGCCACCATTTTAGCTCTGAATGACAATAAAAGAGAATTGCTGGATTTGGGAGTCAGACCCCCAGCTAAAAAAGTTGGACCCACGGTACAGTAACTTTTTGTTTGCAAGCTGTACTATTGCAGTGTCCCAATGTGTCAAAACCTTTGTTTGCAACCTTCGATGAAGAACCTTATTCCTCATCTACACTCTTCATGTGCATATGTTACCAGGCTGCTGAGAAAGATCAGGCCATTCCTTCCTGACATTAACTCCAGACTGGATTACTGTAACAGATCAATGGCAGGCACCATGCTGGCTAATCTACTTCAAATGATCCAGAATGAGGCAGTGACAGCTGTTTGTGGCCATGGAAAATTGGACCATGTTACTGCTGCCAGACATTCCTTGCATTGGCTGCCTGCGAAACATAGAATGTCTCATAAAATCCTTACTCCTACTCACAAATGTCAATCTTGCAAGGCACCTCGATACTAGACCAACTGAAGGACGCTCCATCTACGAGGTCCCTTCGGTTGAGAAATGGGAGAAAGATCGTCCAGCCACTCCTCAAACTGATCAAGTTTAGGGGGGCCAGTTTTGATGTATTCGCCCCCAAAGCCTGAAATGCCATGCCCTTCCCTCCTCTCTACAGGCCATAGCCGCCCAGCCATGTTTAAGTGAGCAGTTAAGACGCATTTATTTCTCACAAGGATTGGATAGTTGGTAAACCACCTGTCTACTGATCTTCCTGGCCTCCCGGTTTTGTCTTCTTCCGTCCTTTGTGTTATGCTCGCGCTGAGGCATATGGGTGTGTGGCGCTATACAAGAATTAAATAATAATAATACGAGGTACGATGAGAATCAGTGAGCATTTGACTGAAGCATGTACAGTTATCAGAATACACTTTCTATTTCAAGGGAAATGCCTAGGGCAGTCATTCTAATTGGCAATCAGCACCACGTGCAATTCAGATGACATTCATTTAGAAATTGCACAAAGAAAATAAATTGACACCTTCGTGAAATCACCTTTAAAGCAGTTTATTTCTTGAAAAGTAGGGCCTCTGCGTCAAACACATAACATCCGTGTGGACTTGGGTTTAGCTACACGACCTGGACAATATTCACTTGGATATTGTTTCTCAGCCCATATATTATTGATCAAATGACATTATCCCAGTAGTAGCATTTGAAGGATTATGTCAATTACACTTAAGTACAGTTTCGTAGACAATAACAAAAGACTTGACATGATCAGATTTTATTCGTTTCAAATCTGCGATTAAAGCACCTCGTGTGATGTATTTGAAACCTGGGGTCCTTTTGTAAATTTAGTCTGTTGCTATGGCATTTTCTGGAAGTCAGCTGATCCCGCGAGACCCCCCAAACCATGTTTTTAAACAACCCCTCTAGAGTTCTGGGAACAGCGTGCTGCACTGCAAAGCAGCCATCTTATTCTGAAACATTGGTTGGCTTATATTAATTTGCCTAAAAGATTTTTCATTTAGATGTTAATTCTCCCCACTTCCTCCTAAAATACACTCCTTACACTTTCTTTCAATTTCGGGTCGCCCGAGGACCTACAAAAGCTTATTGATCTTCCCATTAAGGTCCACAGCGACGACCTTGACCAGCTCATCTCTCAAGAGCTGCCGTTTGAAAAAGAGCGCTCCAATTCTGTCCTTTAAATACCTGCCTCCGGGTTTCGGCAAGTATAATTAGAACATGCAGGGTTAGACATCACATCATCTGATCCTGTGCTATCTTTTTATACTCACCTGCAAGGAGAGAATGAAACAGAGGTGGTTTCTAACTATCCTAGTTCTACCATGACCTTCCCTCTTCTCTACCTTTTCAACACAAAGAGCGTAGGGCTCTCTAGCATATGATCTCAGATTGCATCTCATTGTATGGCATTTTGTGGGTACAGTGTTTTTATAAATCTCTCACACCAGTGACAGGGACGTCATTTCGGGGTCGCCAGAAGACGCAACTGCGACCTCTGAAGTCTCCCTTGCGACCTCTGTGGCCTCTTTTGCTACCTCTAAAAAAACAACAACAAAAATGTCATTTTTTTCTTTTTTTATTTATTTTTTATATTGCAAGCTGCTGGGTTGTGGCCAGCACCATGTGGCTCTTTACTTCTGGAGTTTCTGGCTTTCTTGTTCAGGCCAGAACAGGAGTGCCACAAGTCTAACACTTTCAGCACTGACCCTAAATAAGAAAGAATACGAATACCAATTAATGCGTTTTCTGGAATTCTATACAATAATTTCTAGACTCATTAAAGGTGTATTTCAGATACACTTCAGGGGGTGAGTCGCTGATTTAGTCTGTTCTTAAACGCTTCAACTCAGCCTTTCATCCTTCTGAGGTCGATAAATGAGTACCAACACAGGTTGGGTGATATTGGTGTACATTTTTTCTATATGAAGCGCTTAAATGTAAGTGCTATATAATACCACATCGTTATCATTTGGTCATGAACGCATTCACAGTAATTTGGTAATATGGGCCTATACACACTGATCTTAACAATACATATGGCCATCCATTCTTGTATGAAATGTACATCACATTATAGTGATATCGTAACCATATTTTTCGTAGTGTACAATGCTATGTGATGCCACTTCCTGTTTTGTCAATGGGTGAAAGGTTGTGTTCCACTGCTTCCCGTGATATCACTTCAGGGTGGGATCAAATGACATCACTTCCTGTGATGTCGTCAGAGGGTCAGGGGTCGTTGGATGTCACTAGCTACCCCTGGCATTTTGGTGAAATGACGTCCCTGACTAGTGAAACGGTTTTCCCTATACAGCTGCGGAACCAGATCTATTGGCTTTGCTTCTGCTTGCTATTATAGATTTTCCATCGAAGATAATTCTCAGATGCATCAACGTTGTGTCTGCCAGATTGTGAAGCTTCTTGTTTTCTACTGTAGCATTATTCATATTTTAATGTCTATGATTGCAGAAAGATGCATGCACCATCAATCATCCTGGCCTATTTGCATTAGGTCTTGTTAGTGACACAGGATGGATTACCCAGGGTTCCTTAAAGAGAATTCAGGGAATAGACAAAATTGTGACAATAGACATCACACCACAAGTCTTCTGAAATACTGCTGTGTATACCAATGTGTATTCATTTCTAAAACTGTGTTCACTACAATGCAGTTTAAGAGCAACATCACCAGCCGCTTCCCTCACACCTACGTGCCATACTATACTGCAGCTCTTCTATTTCACTAAAAAAAGATGTCATGTTACAGCGCATAGTTGTCACACACTAGGGAATCCCGCTGTTTGAAATAGACCATGTTGCTCATGTTATATTTTCACAGAGAAAGGATTACAAAGGTTGGACTGGGAGAGATTAGTGGATGGAAAGCGGGGTGTGAAAAAAACATGGCCGCCATAACATGGTGGAAGTGTGCGTTCAGTACAATGCATTCACAGGAAACATCACACGTTTCATGCACATAAGTTATGCATAGCGGTGTAATGCAGTTATTCTATTACAAAGATGCATTATGAAATGCTGCAACTGAAGTTTGTCACACACACAATGAAAATGTGCACAGTAAGGAAACATTATCATGTAGTTCTCTCTCTCACACACACAGACTTTCACTATGTACCTCTCTCACATCTCAAAGTGTGCAGGCACACATGCACACATACACACTATATAGCGTTGTCATGATAGGTTATTTATAATGCATTTAATACCCTGAGGTTTCTAAGCACGGACAGAGGACCGAACCTGTGTTGCGTCTTGCTTCCAAGGCGAGCACGCTGCCCCTGAGCTATCCTCCCGAGACCTGCCGTCCTATGTCAAAATGGTGTCCCTGAAATGCGTACTTTACTTAAGATAAAATAAGATGCAAAGGGCAAATGAAACACACTCTCTCAGTACAGAGCATCTACTCATTATGAACTGGAAGACGTCATTATTATTATGGTATTTATGGAGCACAGTCAGAGCAATGGAGCACTTTACAATTATAGGGGGAAGAACAAAGTGAGGGAAGCAGAGCAAAAAGGTGTAGAGAGCTAACAGGAGAACAGGAGAGGATGAGGGTGGGTAATTGGTAGCAAGGGATCTAAAAGCAAGATGAGAATGGTGCAGATCACCAAGTCTCAGCTCGGGTGGGGCATGCATGGTGTGGAAATAGGTGTGAAGCCTCGTTGTTATATCCTTTTCCACAATGTGATGCACCACAAAGTGTAAAAACATTGATGCACCAAGCTGCTTGGATACCAGAGCAATTCTACAAAGCTATTCTTGACTAGCATATGCCATTGTGGTTGCTGCTGTACATTTCAAACACTACGACGCATCTCTGATCATCATGCGCCCTTTCTGCAGCTCAGAGCAGTTGATTGACACCAGGGTCCTCTAGACATAGAGCATCGTCTCTGCCTAATCACTATGAAGAGGAAACTTGGTGCAGAGTCTCAATTTTTGTGATGTTGAAGGGAATCTCATTAGTCATTTGCAACATGGCTTTGCATCCAGACGTTATATGTGTATGTGGTCTGCTACATACTCAATTATTGCTTTCAGTGTCCTGGTGGCTGTTTGCCATCACCCTTACTTCCTGACACCCAGTTTGCCACATGGCAACTGCTGCTTCATGCTGGAACTCTGAGTACTTAGTTATCACCCATGTTAGCTGTTCAGCATCCACATGCACACTACAAAAAAGGTAATTAAAACATGTAGTTACTGTGCAATATTAGAAGAAAGGAATTGAAATTGTTAAATTAAGACCGCAATTGGATTAGGAAATAACCAGAAGTACTTGAAAAATATTGTAAGGTCCTTTGTCTCCGGGTTAATACTACAAAAACATGTAACGATTTATTGAGACGCCACCCTCAACACAGGGATTTCCTTCCTTAAGGTGTGACGGAACAAACTGTTTGATAGATTCTATTATTCAGCCCTAATTCAGACACGTATCATGCCCTTTGGATCACTGCCCCTGAGCTAACAATGAGCCAAGAACCAGGCTGGTGTATGGGAAATACATTGGTATTTATTTAAATTAAAAGTAATAGAAATTGCCACGAAAATGTCAACCACCACTTTATCCATGGCACAACACAATCAACTTCTCTATGCATAAATAAATCACAAAAGTGAGTTGAAAAGAAAACAATCAAAGTAGTTCACTTTCTACGAATTTCACTTCAAGAAATAATTAAACTGATCAATAACCAAAACCATTAAAAATGTGTTGTGCGTGTTTAATTTCCCTGCAGGCTTAAAAGGCTAGCAGTAGGATTTCAAGATTGGTACACATACATATGGCAATTATGATTTTGCCCACACTTTTGGTTTAAAATAAACACAAGGTGATTTAGCATTTTTCTTTTGAGACACCCCCCTACTTTGGTCTGTTTTGGGGAAGTCGGACAGAAAAATTGGAATGATTTGGGGGATTTGGGTTTCAAACCCCCCTCCACTGAAAGGCCTGTGTTGAGGAAGCTGGATAAAAATGTTAGACTGATTTCAGAAGAAAGACACCCTTCTTCTTTAAAGAAGTCGGGGTCAGCACGACAAAAATGATTACCCAGTTCAATTATAGGCTATAGTTTTCAGCGCACACTGTGAAGTGAGCTTTGTTAATTTAAAATTTTAACAAAATTCACCCTGTACGGTTCTGGCAAATGGAGAATTAATTTAATTAATATTTTTAGTTAAATAGTCTAAGGATCTACACGATTTTACCCCCACCACCCACGTATTTAAGGCAAGCAGGCTACTCCAGCGTTTGGTTTCCCATGGCCCAATTCTACTTATATAGAAAGCCTCTGTTTAAAGTTCAGGAAAGCCTGCTGCATCTCAGGACACTCTGGAAAGATAGGGCAGGGGTCTGGTCACTCTACTCTCAAAGATGGCCTCCCGCTCTGTCTCTCTCTCTCTCTCTCCTCCTAGTGCAGTCCCCCTTATATAGCAGTAGTGACAGTACCCATTTTACAATCTTGGGGAAGTATCCTGCAATAATTCCTGCAACTAGGATTGGAGGTTACCCTTCTTTCTCCTCACAAACCCAGCCTCCAAGTCAGGATTGGTTTAGGGGTCTGGAGCAATATATAGGAATTCTCAATTGTAATCACCATTTGTTCTTCTATCACATTTTTGGCAAAAGATAGTTATGTATCAAAGACTTTGTGATTTACTAGTAACTGCCATAATATACATATTTTCTGATTCAGCTAATCATGGGGAATTAGATAAGCCAACCACCAGGTCCGTACCATTTTGAACAGCCCTGTGGCACTTTTTGCCATTTCCTTAAAAAGAATAACAGTTATGAATATATAAGTTATTACCCATTTTATTCTCCACCCATTCAGCAAATCTCACATTTGGAGCATGTTCAGATCAGCCAGAAACCTAGTTTAACTGGCCATTACAGTCGCAGGTGGAGGAATTGCATATTACTACAATCAACTGGAAATTACATAGGAAATGGTACATAAATGAAATAAGTACAATTTATGGTTGCTGAGAAAAGGGCCTAAATGATCATTGTCCTTTTAAATTAATTGTGAATCTTCATGTGGGACAAATTGCCATTCTCCTGCCTTTGGGCCATTTGTTTTCACTGGGTCAGCCTATGTACAGAGTTTTTTTATCAGTCTCTTTGTTTTGGATGCTTGCTCTTTGAAGTTGTTGCCCCCATTTTCACACATATTAGTCATGCTGCAGCCAAGGGGAAGTTGTGCTGCAGTCACTGCCTTCAGAACCAGCCAGTCTGGTGAACACTGGTTTTCACACCTTTAGCAGAACACTTTATTGCCATTGGTAATTAGATGGAAGATGTAACATCCAGGCTGGTAGTGGGAGATTTCCTTGTGAAGGCTGCCCACAGCCAGAAAAAAGGGTTTGCCTCGGGCTGACATTTTTCCAGGAAAACAAAGTGGCTTTTCAAATGTCACTGGTATTTGGTATGTGAAACATAATATAGATTGCTTTTTGTCAACCCGCAAATCATGACTTTTCCCTGACATTTTTCTGTTAGCAGTGATACATTTTCCCATTTAAACTACTTTTACTTGCACACACCAATGCAAGCTGTTTTTTTGTGTCACTGTTTTAAAATCCTGTTTTCTATGTGAAATGTATCTTTGCTTCATTCTTCTTTTGTGAATTAAAATGCTGTTTTCCTTTGGTAGTGACAGGTAGGCCCCTTTGCCACACGGCTCTACAAGTTTACTTGAAAAAAAACACAGGCCAAGCAGTTTTTGGTTCAGTGTTTCAAATCCTACTGTTCATGTGAAAGGGACTCTGTTTGGGACCTTTGCATGCACCCCACAAACAGTTGCAATGCTGTTTCCCTAAACCAGAACATATGTGTCTTTAAATTTAATAATAGGGTTATCCGGCAGGGATCTTTTTCTGATTATTTGCGAATTAAGATTAAAGGAAGGGTGCCTCGATGTCGCTTTTAGAATGCTGCAGAGTGTGTTTTGTACAAAGAATAGGGGCTCTAGCAACACTTTCTACTAGATTAAAACAAAATGGATATTTCACCTTTTCTAGATATAAGGCTCAATCCCGCTGTGTGGCCTTATGTGGGTCTGAGATTTGGGGACAGCAGCTAATTGTAACTTTCAATTCTTTAGAAGGAGGTTTCCTAAAAAGATTGCTATTCATACCAAAAAACAAACTGACTATTTCTATCTATCTGGAACTAAGCCTGCACCCTCTGCACTATGAAGTAGAATTTAGGTTGGGTTTGTTTTGGCTGCGTATTCACTGTTTAAGAGACTTGAAGATATGTAGGGATATCATTTGGAATACACTGGCAAGCCAAGAATGACAAAAGTAGGATTGGATGAAACATGTAAATGGAAACCTTTTCCACTTAATTATGAAACATTCTGGTATATGGATGCCTGACATCACTCAACACGATGTAAGTGCCATAAAGGTGGCTTATTAAGAATGGTGTGTTTTTATCAGAAATAGATCTCATTAACAGACCGGTGGACTATGTGTTAATGAAAGATATCTTTTTTTAAATGTTGGTCTGTATTAAATGCCCATATAAGCATTCGCTGTACATGAGGCTTAGAATGGACAATTTATTGTTGGTTTAATGCACCTGTAAATGGCCGACGGGCAACAGTGGGAATGGTCTGGTATCTTCTTCAGTCCTTGAGATTGATGTGCTATTTTTTTTCCTGTGTCCTTTTCATGTTCACATAAGGAAAAGATGGGTTTACCAATGCTAAGAAATGAGGTAATGAGGTCCAGAGCATAGGTGATGAAGTTCTTAGAAATGGCAACACGCCGCTATAGGCGGTGTCGGTTGGCAACATTTTACGTTTCACCTGGTCTGAAAGATGTAAATGCATGAAATAAATGCTTGTTAACTAGATTATTACATTCTGGAATGTTCTAAGAAATTGCTGAATGTATTGTCAATTGTTATTTTTCTGAGAAATGTGACGGGTTTTATTGGATATTTATTTTATAGAAATGTGTGTACATTTCTGAATAACATCAAATTGATTGATTGATTCAAAGTGTTAAAAAAAATGTCGTTCTTTGTTTTTTTCTCATCTGATACCTGCCAATGATTTTCCACTCCAATATAGCTATTAAATAGTAGCCAAGGTGAGGCCCAGCTTCCCATTCAGAACTTTCTCCTATTGTGAGGAGATGAAGGCTGGCAGTCACGTGGAGCCAAAGAGCAGCATTGTATTATTGAAGCCATGAACTAAGGAACAGAACATAAAGAAGCACTTGAAAAGAGGACTGTGGGAAATGAAAAACCCTTCTTCAGGAATGAGGTGTTTGAGGTGATGAAGAACAACTTATCATTTCTCCATTAAAAGCAAGTTACATCCGAACACCACCAATCCTGTTCACGCCAGAAGAGGGCCACTGCTATTTATTGGTGTTGGGCTCTGACGTCACATACACAGACCAGCTGTGGAACCATATAGTTTTGTCCAGGTCAGCTTCATTGTACATATTTACAGCTATACAGGATCCGGTTTCCCTTCATATGTACAGTACTATCACTGCTGGACACGGTAGACATCGCCGATATATGGACAGATAAATAAATGGACAGAAGACCCACCGGCCATCCTTACACACTCAGCTCAGGCCCCCAACTGACATTCATGGAAACACTCACTGACAGACCCACTCAATATTCTCCCAAGCTGCCTATCATTCATATATCAACATTCCAATGGCATGAACACCTGGCCAGTGACAATATAAGACTTACATCACAACAGCTATGCCACCCAAAACTGAGAATACAGAAGTCCAGTTCCTCAAGACAACAGCCACCCTCCTATCATTTCACCTCAGAACATGGATTCTTTAACATTTAAACTAGGTACAGTCAATGCTCTCATGACTCTCAGATAATGTTGCCAACAGTGTTTACCCCATTCTACCTGTTGGAAATGTGTTACAGGCTGCCAACTTCAAGAGTGTGAAAGCACAAGCTCTTTATATTTTTATAAATATACAATTAGGCAACTCATTCTCATTCTGAAAGGAAGGTCTGCTAATCACACCCCATTTCAAAATGGCCCATGCCACAATTATAGTGTACACCTGTGTCTTACTGCATTCAGACTGCTGGTGTGACAGCACCAGCTCTGCTGTGGCACAGAGTAGGTTCTAAGGTTACTTGAGCATCCCTGACAGCTGCAGGAACACAAAGCCACTGCAGGCAAAGGTAGCATTTTAACTATCTGCTCCTCTGATCTAAAATATAATACATGTCTGCTCCAATTAGTCTAGTGGCCGGTTAATCTTTACATATGTGCCATGTCTGGTTATTTTCCAGGACTGATGTATATTGGATTCTAGGATTAATGCATCCACAGTTCCATTGTGGAACAATGGCCATGATGCTGCTGCATATTTGATGACCCAGGAGGAAGGGACACACCCTCCACAAGGGCATGAAAACCTCACATAGAGGTTTCCCTGAGAACGCTTCTTAAGGTGCAGTACTGACAATAAAAAAAAACAGCTTCAGACCAGGGCCACTGGTTTTGTTTCATTTTATTGTTTAAAGAGCAGACATAGCTTGAGAGCAGTGAACCACTGTTCTGGGTGTGGATAGCCTGTATTTAGGCTGGCATCTATAACAGTAGCACAGTACTGCAAGGGTGCCTTTATCAGGAATGCAAAGGGGGCTAGAGAGCGAAGATAGGCCTGCTTTAGAAAAATCCAATTTAGCAGTTTGCCTATAAAATGAGAAGGGCAGCCCCATAGAGGTGAAGGCTGAGTGAGTCCAAGGCAGAGGAGACTTCTGCCCCATAACCATCTCCTGGGATCAGTGGGGGTAAACTGCTTTGGTAAGAGCCTCAACAACTGGCTTCTCCCACCCATGTCTAGTGACAATAGGAATCGACATGCACACCCGAAATTGCTTCAAGACTTGGGTCTGATCAAAACTTGACAATTTGTTAGGCAAGGAGAAAGACACTATACTATTCTGTGGTGCTTCAAGGCTTTTCCAGGATTGATATGGCTATGTCCTCAAAGACATTGGTCTCGATGGTACTCTCGGTGGAGATTGGCCTCCTCTGTCACTCGGACCATGCTCCAGTAGCCTTGCATACACAACTGGACACATCGCTAGGTAGGGAATGGCAACAAAGTTGGCTCAATGAGAGATTTTGTGATTAGGGTGCATATAAAGACAGTGATCCAAAACTATGTTCAGTAAAGTGACGATGGGCACTGGATAGGAGAATAGTTTGGGATGCGGCCAGAGCGGTAATCAGGGGGATTATATTGGGTTGAACAGTGGCTTTCTCAACTTTGGAACAAGACGTAGCAAACATAGATCGGATACATAAGAGCACAGGTTCAATGAAATCCCTGTGGGTATTATCAAAAGTCAGGCTAAAATTGGAGGCGAATCTAGCTGATCGCTCTGCACAATTATTATTACAAACTAGACAATCCTATTACATACAAGGTAGTAAAGGCAATAGATTCCTTGCAGCAAATTTGAGCAAACAAAAAGGGAGAAATTACATCTTTTGGTTGAAAAACGAAACTGGGAAATGAAAAGGGCAGAGACAGACACATTCGAGATTATAGAATCGTTTTACAGACATTTAGTAAAGGAGCAAATGCTTGAGCCTGGGAGGAAAATTCAGGGAGTGTTTGCGCAAAGAGGGTTGCTGCAAGTCTTGGCGGAAGATAAGCAACTGATGGAAGTGCCAATTATGTCAGAGAAGGTGGGCAGGGCAATAGATGCCTTACCATATAACAAAATGCTGCGGACAGATGGGTTTGGACATGGGATTTGTAGGACATTTCGAACATGGCTATGGCAGCCGTTGACTAACTTGTTTAACACAATCCAGGATAGGGGGCCGGTTTCCCAGGAAATGGGTATATCCGCTGCGTCATTGTTACTTAAGCTTGGGAAAGATCCAACTGAGTGCTCAAGCTATCGGCCTGTATCCCTGCTTAATGGGGATGCCAGAATGTATGCCAACATCTTGGCTATGCGCTTGCTGGCGGTATTGCCCAAAACTATTCATCCAGACCAATCCGGACTTATGTTTGGACGGAATACGCACGACAATATTAGGAGAGCCATTAACTTAATTGAATGGGGTAAACGGATAGGACAGAAGATGCCGGTGACAGTGCTGGATGCTACACGGGCATTCAATAGCATGGATTGGCGCTACCTGAGATTGACATTGGAAGCATTTGCAATCGGACCCCGATTTATTAATATTGTAATTTTTCAAATCCCTTCCATGAAACTCAGTATTAACGGGTGATGTTAGGCACGGATATAGATAAGGACGGGCACCCATCAGGGATGTCCCATCTCCCCATTAATCTTCACATTGGCAATGGAACAGTTTGTTTGTGTAATAAGGCAGGAGGAGGGGGTACAGAGGGTAGTATGTAAAGAGAGACATCACAAAATTGCACTTTATGCTGATGATGCCTTGCTATTTTTGTGAAACACAGGGCAATCAAGGGTTATTACAAACCTGCACGATTTTGTACAGGCCTCAGGGTTTGTGATCAACTACTCAAAATCCAAAGCCCTCAATATGATATGATATATGATATGGTATTTATAATGCGCCTATACACAAGTGTTGCAGTGTGCGACAATATCCCTGAAGAGCCTGAGGGGGTGAGGGATTGGTGTAGGGAATACACGCTCATTTGGGAAAAAAGGAGAGTTGGATATCTAAGGGAAACCTTGACAGTAGATTATAAGGAGTAGTGTAAAGTAGTATAAAGAGACTCAACTCATTTTCAGGCTGCCCTCCACCACCTCCTTGACCCCTCTTATCTCTGATTGCCTAACTGCCATTCAAGGTTGGTGTGCTGCCAACTATGTTTGTCTGAATGCCAGCAAGACAGAGATCTTCCTCATTGGCACACCATCACCATCCTTCCCCCTCACACTCTAGCCGGCCTCCCTTGGCCCTCCTCCTATCCCCACCTGCGAGGCCAAGAACCTCCGTATCACCTTTGATTCCACACTTTCCTTCTCCACCCACATCGCTGATGCCTCAAAAAATTCAAACTTCTTGCTGCACCTCTTCAGAGGTATTTTGCCTTTCCTCTCCTTCCCCCAGAAGATCACTGTCTCCCAAGCTCTGGTTCTCTCTAGGTTGGACTATTGCAACAGCTTCTTTCTTAGTCTACGAGCCTCTACTCTCTGCCCTTTTCAACTTATCCAGAACAGGACTGTGAGACTTGTCCTTGGCCTCAAGCCCTGGGATCGTATCTCTCCAACACTGAAATCTCTCCATTGGCTATCAGTGGATGCAAGGATTAAATTCAAAACCCTCTGCATTGTCCACAAGGCTTTCTGGGGCCTGGGTCCAACATACCTATAGCTATCCCTCCGCAAATACCTCCCATCTCGAGCTCTTCACTCCTCCGCCTCTCACTCCCTCAGGGTCAGTTGCTTCTCAAAGAAAGGAGATGGAGGTAGATCAGCCTCCCTGCCACTCTAAAACTTGAGGAAAACCATCTTCGGATCCAGAAGCACCTCAAGACCTACCTCTTTGCTTCTGTCTTATCCCATGCTGATTGTGTTCTCCCTCGACACCATGCACCTGACCACCCTCTGTCCTCCGTGCCCAGGTACCTGCTCACCCTGCCACCCTCACGCACTGCCTCATGGCCACCCCTTGCACTGGGGTCTGTATCTGTACCCCTACAGTTCCCTTCCCATTTTTCTTTCTGCACTTATCAGACCTACCCAACCTGCTGCCTTAAACCCAGCATTTGCCACTCGCTGGCTGCACTACCATAGTTTTTTGCCTTTTTTATTTATTAATTTATTATTATTTATCTGTTTTTCTCCTCGCTTTGCACTCTCATTTTCTCCCCCTTCCATGCACTTCTCACCCTTCCTTCTCCCATGCACTTGCGCGTTCTTAATGTCGCTAGGCCTAGAAAGATCGTTGTTTTATTCTCCCCTGTTCCCCTTCCCTTGCCTTGTCAAGCTCTGAAACACTTGTGTATGAGCGCAATACAAATAAACAATCAATCAATCAATCAATCCATCAATCAAAAGTAAATATATCTTTTCTCTGGAAGAACCTGACTGAGGATTTGCTGGCACAGTCCTCTTCGTTGGGATGGTTAGGTATTCCATAAATGAAACAATATTTGATAGCGACACAGTTAGCAGCTATTCTGACGCTCATTACCGGTAGGGTCTAAATGCTGGCTGGTGTGATGTGGAACAAGGGGCACCGTCCATCCAGTTGAAGTCTCCTGTTTCAGGAGGAAAGAGGGGTGCATTGAAGCTGGAGGTTCACCACTGGAATAAACTAAAAACTCATTGAGGTACTTGAAACAGGCGATGAAATTGTCAGGGTGATAAGGTCCCTTTTCACTACTGAGACATAACTGCTGGGTTGAGCGAGGGGTTCTGTAATGGTTGGGTTGGCAATCATTTATTTTCACTGGCGGATTTGTACAACAAAGGTTCCCCCCTTTCGTTTGAAGATTGTAAAGTGACATTCCAGGTGGAGCAGAGGGAACCCCGACATTGGATAGTGCATAGAGAGGTTTTGACCGTAGTATTTCTCGGAATTAGATACAAGCTTCATGCATGAGTATGATTTATGCATGATGAAGTATATACTTGAGGACCAGGGTAGATTGATAGTTTCTACAATTATCTGCCAACCTGTATGCATCGCTCTGAAGACCAAGAGATCTTCAGGACCTTGGCTGTCTCAGCTCCCCACGGCTAAAGGTCAGAAATAAGGCATTCATTGAAAAGAAATATGAAAGAAAAGAAAATACACTAATTGACATGATCTTGTGAATGAAATATGTGGCATAATCCAATTTAGCTGCAAAGTGTTTTGTTTTTTTCTTAAGAAAGCATTAAGGATTTGCAGCTACCTATTCTGAGAAAATGAGCTGGCAGTTTCCGCAGGCACGAGGGCCCTTCAGAAGGAAATGAACGCCGTCTAAAGCCTCTCTACGCAGCTGGATATTTTTCCTAGAAAAAGGCTGGATTTAGTAAAAGCGACTCGCAGTGAAGGCCAAGGCCTGTACGCGCGCAAGCCGTGAGGCAAGGCTGTAGCTCGGACATAATGGCTCACAGGAAAATGTGGTCATGTTTGCGATAATCACCCCACTTTTTAAGTTAACTGTTTGAAATTAGGGGAAAAGTGGTGAGACTGGAGTGATTAAATGGACCGCACGATGATCAGTCGTTTTGAGAGGGTGCAAAGACTCACGTATAGGGACAGTGTTAGCTAACATTTGTAAAGAAAATGCGCTTTTTAGGGACACCTACGCTTTCCAAATTCCACCCACCTTTTAATGGGGGTAATGACCCTGGTTTGCAGCTGACAAAGGCACACGTCCTACAACTTCACAGTATTTGCCCTGTGCAGCTACAATCCTATTTTAGTTTTGGCTAAACGCTGGTCAAAATCTTCAGGAGGTGAGGTTTGGCCATTGATGGAAGAACACAGTGCTTCGGCTTGCTTTTTTCTTTCAGTGCGACATGTTTCCATTCAGTTCAGGATCCTGTACATTTTGTCAGCCTGCTTTCCGGATCAAGCCACCAACATCCGATTCTGAGCGGATCCATGCAACATTCCCATTGAGCCAGTGGAAGAGGCCTATAGCAGGCCCCTTGCTCATTGACACGATCATCTCCCGCCAAAAAACAGGCAACCAATGCAAACGTATTGCCTTCTGTTACACGACGCTCTACAAGCAAATCTTTCGAGCTCATTCAAAATGGACTACTGCCGACTAACAACTAAAATAAACCCAACAAAACTAACAATAAAAGAAACATAGCATTGTTAAAATGAAGGTGCAAAGCAACAATAACAAAGTCGGAATTTAACTGTAAGGAGCCCAACATCAGATTACTTTGCCATACCTCGCACTGCGGCTCTATGTGTGCACACCTTCTCATTTATATTTTGGTTAGTGAAAAAAAAGGTTGTGTTCCATAAAAACATGATTTGTACTCAGGGGAGTTGCTAGGTCTGGAAAAGACCCGGGGCTAAGCTGATGTCGGAACTGTTGGGACTGGGGGCTAGCTAGTCTTTTGGCTGTAGCTCCTGAGATTCTATCCGGGGCTACAACCAAAAGATCAGGGGCTACAGCCCCCTTAGCCCCCCCTAGCAACGCCCCTGTTTGTACTGTTCTTCTAGCGTGCATTCGGTCGCTTGCTTTATATCTTGACTTGAGCATCCCTGCCCCCTTGCCAACTGAGGCCAACGTTAGACCCGGAAAAGTTCTGTGTACCTCGTCCCTCAGGCTACTCAGCAATCGGGCCTGCTTGCTTTCAGGGCTGCAATTGCTGACTCCAATTGCTATGATGTAGGTGCTCAGCATATTTTTCCCAGGGAGTCCATGCTCTGGCAGACTCACTCGTTGTTGTCTGAAGTGCGCGAGGTGGTTGTATGGCTTGTATGGCTTCCATGGCTTTAGATTCCTGTACAAATAACTAAACTTAAACAAATTGTCTAACCTATCAGGCTGACTTAACAAGATAGAACAATTAGCTAAAACAAATACTCACTGCTTCTCAGGCAGATTCATGATCATGTTGCAGGCCCTCATTATGATATGATGTATGATAAGTAATTGATAACGCGCCTGTACACAAGTGTTTCTAGGTGGGACAAGACAAGGGAGGGAAGACAGAGGGAGGACAAGACACGTAATCTTACTACATCTTGTGTCATTCAGATTCGAAAATGAGAAGGGGAAAGGAAGGGGGGAAGTGCAAGGGAGAGGGGAGGGGAAAACAGTAAGAGCAGCAAGGCAGCGTGGCTCTGGGGAGTGCAAGGAGAACAAGGGACAATAGGGTTACAGTTACAGCCCTTACAGTTACAGCCCCTAAGTGTGTGGTAGGCCCAGAGGCAGTGCAAGGATGACTGATCAGGAAAGAGCATGGTACCCAGTGAGACTCTATGGGTAGCCAAGCAACCAGTCAGTGCAGTCGCTACAGCAGACAGATAAGTCAGGTAGGTCAGCAGGGGAGGGAGAGAGAGAAAGAATAGGAGAAGAGGAACGTTTTAAGCTGCTTCCGGAATTCAGTTGGTCGGCTCAAGTTTGAGAGGGGCAGGGAGGACATTCCAGAGGGAGGCACCTGCAGAGGAGAGAGATCTTCCCCCCACTCTCTTCCTGGAGAAGCGTCTAACCCTTAGAGAGTTGGAGGTAGCTGATCGTAGGACTCGAGAAGGAAGGTATTTTGGAAAATACCATAGGATGTATTGTGGGCCCCGGCCATAGAAAGCCTTGTGGACAGTGCAAAGGGTCTTGAACTTGATCCTTGCAGCCACCGGCAGCCAGTGGAGAGATCTCTGGGCTGGAGAGATACAGTCCTGGGCTTAAGGCCAAGGATAAGTCTTGCAGTCCTGTTATGGATTAGTTGCAAAGGGCGGAGAATAGAAGCAGGCAGATTGAGAAAGATGCTATTGCAGTAGTCCAGCCTAGAGAGAACCAGTGCTCTGGAGACAGTGAGCTTCTGGGGGAAAGAGAGAAAGGGAAGTCCCTTTGAGGTAGTGGGATTTCTTGACAATGTCCGAGATGTGAAGAAAGTAAGAGAGAGTGGAGTTGAAGATGACACCAAGGGTGTGTGCCTAGCAGGAAGGCGAAGGAAGAGGGCCCAAGGTGGGCGGCCAGAGTGAGAGAGGGAAACCAAGAGCAGGGGTCCCAATGAGAAGGATCTCCATCTTACTGGCATTACGGCAGAGATTGTTGGAGGCATACTAATTCTGAATTACGGATAGAGAGTCATGAATCAGTGAGAGAGGAGAGGATGCTGAGAGGAGCCTGAAGGAAAGCTGTCATGCGCACACGATTTAAAGTTAGAGGAGAAGGTAGAGATCAGATGGGCCAAAGGAGCCAAGTAGCGGTTGAAAAAACAGGGTGAGAGGATAGAGCCCTAGGGAACACCACAGGTAGAGAGAGAGAGAGAGTGGTGGTGGAGAGAACGGGACCAAGTTGGATCTAGATGGGGCAGTCCAAGAGGAAGGAGGTCAGCCACTCCAGGGCCTGATCCATGATCCCCAGGTTCTCACAGAGTCGATTGACCAGGATGGCATTGTTGACCATGTCAAAAGCAGAGGGAAAATCAAGGAGGATGAGGACAGAATGAATGCTGGAATCAAGGTTAGAAAGTAAATCTTCACAGGTGTTCAGGAGGGCAGTTTCCGTGCCTCTGGCAGTTCGGAAACCAGACCAACAGATTCAATGTGGAGAGTAAGCTGGGAGATGGTGTGGGATGTATTTACCCATGCATCCGAGCCATACCTCAAAACTGTGCAGTACTGACATGGAAAACATCATGATGGCCAGAGCTTCCCAGAAAATGCACAGGGAAATGCATGAAGAGTAGGCTGCCACTCATTTTTGCCGATGTTATGGGCACAGAAGGACACTGCCTAAAACCACCATTGGACTACCCACACAGTTGTCTGAAACCATTGGGAATGGCAATGCTGATTGCCAAAAGCAAACCCATAACTGTTGGGAATTCATTTTCTTAAATCCCAAAAAGAGGTGCAGTACCAGTACTCACCACTATCCAAAAGCCGGCGTTTTAAAACAACACCAGATTTTACTTTTTGCAAAACTGAATAAGTGAACCCAAAACAGGCCAAAGAAAGACTTACTGAGAGGTGGATCCAATGTAAAGTTATATTCTGAAGTGACTTGAAGGTTTATAACAAGACTGGCTGAGCTGGGGATTTCAGCAGTTTAAGTAAATTTGGACTGAAAGACATTAAAAATCTCAAGGTTTAAGAGAAATGAGTGACCTACTTTGAGTGTCACATAGGTTGCAATTGTTTAAATGTCATAGTTTTGAACTTAGAATCAGCATTCTTGCTGCATATGTAAAAAAATTGTCTTGACTTAAACTGGGAAACAAAAAGTGACATTTTATCTGAAACCTGGATTAAGGAACTGAATTCTGCCTGGCAACTACCCCCATCAGGAGTGAAACTTGAGTCACAGCTGTGTTCCCAGGCCTATCTGCCTTTTGCTGGCCACACTAAGGATATGCCATCTCCCTGATAATTGAATTAAGGGGAGCCCCACAGAACACAGGAGCTCTGAACAATGCAACCCCCTTCACCCAGGCAGATGGTTTATTACAGAGGTCGTAAAACAGCTTCCTCTTGGCAGAAGCTGGGAGGGGCACTGCCTGTGAGAGCAAGCTAGCTTGGCAGAAACTGGAAAGACTGGTTTCTGTACCATGTGACCTGAAAAGACACACCTCTATAGCCAGAATATGGTTTTAGAAAAAGATGAATAACTCATAGTACGGACATGTGAAAATTTTATAAATGACACCATAATTCTTGTGATTTTTCTGCCCACATTTTAAGACGTTTTTCGAACCGGTGGCATGTTCAGGGGGGTTTTAGCGGAAAAGAGGATATTACTCAAAATGTGTGCATGTGAAAAATCTGACACTTCATCAACTAATGTCCATACTCCTTGCGCACATGTGTGTAAATTTGGGTTAATGTCCGGTATTGCAAACCAGTTAAAAAGTGCAAAATATTGCCATTTCTGAATGCAAGCTCCCAGGAAGAGCAGAGTTTGAACAGGGTATACCTCCTGTGATATGTGATGGGTGCATGTAATTTCAAACCACTGTGTAGTTATGAAATATGTATTTGGTTCAAATCTAGATTTGTGTGTAAGTTGACAGGAGGAGTGGACTCTCTGCAAGCCATAAAATGACATCACTCTGACACAACTTAGCTCCCCCAATCAAATGAGAAATGGAAGTTTGACCAATTAGAAGCTGAGAGAGAGGTAGGGTCAGTGATGCTAGAACACACCCACATTCTAAACACATAAAAGCAGACAGACAGGACAGATAGGGACTTTCAAATCCATTTGCAGCTGGAAGCTCTGCCGGGAAAATCCATACTTTACCTCCATCAATCTCCAGAGAAAGCTGTGCAGAAAGATCCAGACTTTAAATCCCTCAATCTTCAGAATCCAGAGAGAGAGCAGACCCAGATCACTGTGAAGTGCAGAGACCAGAGTCCCGTCTAAAACCTGACCAGATCCATGGCGAGGCCCATTTCACTCAAGAATATAGTGTGAGTACCTAGAAAACTGTGCAGAACCAATCTCCTAGTTAAAATAATATAATTCAATCTAGCTTAATCTAAGTAGAACTGTCTCCTAACTGTCACCTGTCATTTGCATAGCTGTCACCTGTCATTTTCTAGTTGCAAGCTGCACTTGTCTTTGTGAACTTTAAAATTTCAAATCTGAAAAACGACCTTTATTTAATCGCTCATATCTCCGTGACCGTTTGTGCTAGAGACTTACAGTAACTTTCATCAGGAAGCTGAGATCCTAGGCTTTCTTAGGACCCCAAAACGATAGTGATAGTCCTTGTAGTTCTTCTGTAATAGCACCCGGCGCATTCGCGAATTTTACCGCGATTTGCAAATTTCTCCACGTGTAAAAAAATCTGCTGCTGCTTGCCTTCCATTTGCCAGAAATTCGTTTAACCTGCTAATCATTCCTGAATCATTGCAAGAGTGAGCCTGGACTAATATTAACTAGATACCACTCACCCTGAACCTCTGAAAGGGAATTAAAAGCATTTCCAGCATATTTCTCATCCATTGCTAGCACATATAAAAGCATTTGGGCCTGTGTTTTCAAAACTCCTATCTGTTTTCTTTAAGCGTGCTTGGGGGGGATTGAACTGAATTACATTGATTGCATTTCTGAGAACTGTGTGCTTTCCTCCCATTTCCTTGCATTGCATAAAGAGGGGGGGAGTGAATAGCCAGAGAAAAGTGATTACATTGTTTGGTTGAAATCATATTGAGTATTTTCTGTACTGCATTCATTGAATATTGCATCCACCTGAGCTTACATAAAGCATTCTGTACCACCTTCTTCTTTTGTTCCTATTCACCTGTGTGCTACCTTATCCATTTCATGTCAACTCCTTATTGATTATAGAGAAGCGTGTTGGTGCCAGATTCTCCGTTGTTAATCTTTATCATATCAGATTAAGTGTGCTATTCAATTATTAATTCATTATAAAGTTTGATATATATATCTATTGTTTAAATTATCAAATAAACCTTTTAACTTGCAAAACAGAACTACTTCTTGGCTCAGTGGGGTCAGGAGGATTCCAAGAGAGGGGTGTTATATAGGGGTAGTCATCCAGAACGCATGAACTGGACATAAAGATATATCAATAAGGGTTTTCATTCAGTATTATAGACTAGGCGTTGACTTAGCTGTAGTGTTGAATTGAATCCTCTTACAATGGGCAGCTTTAGAAAGAGTTCGCCCAGGAAAGGGGTGATGGAGATTAGGCTATAGTTTGCAGAGCAGGGAGGATCTGCACATGGTTTCTTGAGGAGGGGTGCACAAGGGGTGCTTAAGGGTATAGGGGAATGATCCAGTGGCAAAAGTGTGATTACATAAATCGGCCAAGGCTTGAGTGAAGGTGTCAATATGGTCCTTGATGGTTCTGGACGAGGAGCAGGGGAGCACCTGTTTGGATGACACTTTCATAGATCAGACTAATCTAGAAAGCACGTCAGGTGTTGTCAGAGAGAAAGAGGATAAAGGAGGAGTCGAGGGAGGGGTGGCCACAGGGGGCCGAGAAAGGAAGAGGGAGAGGAAGAGGAGATAGAGCCCAGGGTGTCTTTTATAACTTTGCCAGTCCAGAAAAAATGCGAACAATTCCGGCACCAGCATTTTTCCCGAAACAGCAAAACACAAGTTTGCCGGTGAGGGTCCCCACCAGGCAGCAGGCAGGCGCCTAACAGCAAAGACATTCCTGAATCACCAGCACCAGCAATACGGATGCCAGTGATTCAGGCAATCTCATCCCATGGAGTCGGAATGGGAACTTAAAGTCTTCTGCGCCACCCGCAATATCCCATAAATACCAGGAAATCGGGTAGTTGAGACAGTAGGGCCAGTTGCCAGCGCCCAGCCGAAATTACAAGCAGTGTAACGGCAAACTCCTAATGAGGGCCGAGGTGTACTTCCTTCAATGGCTCCCCTTCTCGGGGCCCTCTTCAATAGTGCCATCATACAGATACAGAGGTCATGCTTTTGCTTGGTGGGGATGGTGGGGCTTTGATTTCCCACCTTCAACATCACAACTATAGGGGAAAGTCCTTGCTTCTCTGCACACTAGACAACTTCAGTGCTGTTGATTAGGCATGTCCTCTGTCATTTCACTTTTGTGCGCTGTCTGTGCACCACACTGTCTCACCGCTGTTGATCAGCAACCCCTTCCCTGCATGCATTGTACGGGCTGGAATCATATGATGCATTGCCACTGCTGGCCCGTTGCTGCTCATCCGCCTGGGATGCAGCGTCTGCAGCAGTATCACTCGTCACCAGTGTTAAAAACTCAGCGGACACCACAGTGCCGGGGGTAGTATTTTATTTCTTGTATGAACAGGCAAAGGAGAGTCACATTCTGGTGGTTGGAGAACACTCTCATACTCTCACCACTCCGTCCCCGTTGACGTCCCAACCACTGGTGTAGAATGGTGTTTGTATTCCGCACTGACGCTCAACTCAACTTGGGGACCGTGCATGGCAACTCACTGCAGTTAGACTTTTTTTCAATGGTGTCTATTGGCATTTGTATGACAATTCCACCAATGGTGCCCTCCCCCCAACCAATGCATCAGTGGTTGGTCAAAAGGACTGTTTCAATGGGAAGTAAGTTGCCGTAACAATCCGCAGCTATACGCTGCGGTTTTGATTCATATGACGCAGGACCTAGACATTTTGTGGCACTGTTTCCCTGTACCTGTGCAGATGGTGTTGAACAGAAGTCGGGTGTGATGCCTTCCACACATATCCATAAATAAACAAGATCTCATGTGTCCCTGAAGTCCACAATGCAGCTTCCTCTTTCTGAAGCAGACCGTGCAGGGCAAGGGTCCCCGACATAGTTCTATCCATGGGAAGAAGATACTGTTCCCAACTTTGTGCTCAAAGCAGCTCTGATAAACTTGAGGTCCTGTGATGGATCATATGGGACTTCTTCCAATTTAAATGAACCCTATTGACATATATAGTACTCATTATTTTTGATAGGAGGCAGAAGGGTCTCTCTCCACTGTAGCCATTCATGCGAATATATGTATCCCTACAATGTATATAGTCACTCCCACTGGAGCCAAGATCTTTATAAATGCCCATGTGGCTGTTTCCAGACCAAAGTGTAAAGCTGTGAGCTGAAAGCGTTTGTCCTTCATAAAAATTCTCAGGAACCTCTGATGAGCTGTTTGCATGTGCTCATGAGTGGATGTGTCTTGGCAATGCATGGAGGTCAGAAAGTCCCCTTCTGCTATCAATGATGTTATCTTTGGCAGAGTTTGCTTTTTGAAATGGAATGAGGGGATGGATCGATTGATTTTTTTCAACCACAAATTACCAAAAGTTGGTGGCCACAAGAAAAAAAATTAGAAATAACCCGTCTCCTTCTGAATGCATGTGCACTGGAGACATTGCTCCTTTTTCCAGATGGTCCAAGGTCCCTAGAAAAAGGATTGTTTCTTGGAAGTGTCTCAGGGTAATAAAAAATGAATGATACCTACACGATATGGGTTGTCCGCAACCTCCAACTCGTAGTCCTTTCAGATCATCATCTTGACCCCTAGGTCTGTCGTAATGTATTCACAGACCCACAAGAACATCTATAGTTGTGCTGAAACTTTGTCATCAGTCTTGCAGTGAGAATCAGGATTGCTTGTTTGGGTTCTGGGGTGATCTGATCTTTTCTGGATTTCATAGACACAGGTACTTCCTGGAGTCTGCTACTCAAAGACAATTGTATTTTGTTCCTTCAATGTACTACTGTTGGCCTTCAACTACCTCTGGTCTCCCTCCTCAGCCTGTTAGTGATTGTGTTCCTGTAATACCCTATGTAGCCTTCAGTCAGGCATATCACCAAATAACGCTGCACCTTCAATGGGACGTTTTAGGGCTTAATACT
The DNA here is from genome assembly GCF_040938575.1 of Ambystoma mexicanum. Classification (NCBI taxonomy): domain Eukaryota; kingdom Metazoa; phylum Chordata; class Amphibia; order Caudata; family Ambystomatidae; genus Ambystoma; species Ambystoma mexicanum. The sequence continues at coordinate 1,535,747,998 of NC_090937.1, forward strand.
TCTAAGAGTCCTCAGTTTCACTGACATGGATATGTCTCCGAAATGACAGAGTGGCTCCCATGGCAAGCACAGACACCCCATAAAATGCTATTTCTTGTAACAGGGCTACCTGTAGTCACATGATTCCCAAAACCATTGCACAAGCTTCTAAAGGTCTGCAGGTAGACCAGCCATAGAATGTGAGGTACATATGTTAGCCCCGAGTGAAAAATGAGCACCTGCATGCCATTCTTGCCATCCACATTTCTCTACCTTTCTCTCAGTAACCAGCATCCAGCTAATTTATTTATTTTCTTCCCAGCTAATTTATTTATTTTCTTCCCAGCTAATTTATTTATTTTCTTCGCATCATACAGAGGCCTTATGAAAAACGACCTGCACCTCTCCACTCTCGCCAATGTGTGGCGCTGGGCACAAATCACACAGCCCATGTGATAGTCGTTGACGGAGCACAATGTGATGTGTTATGATTTGCAGTGATGTATCTTGCTGTGATTAAGATTATGTTCACTTAAATTGCTTTCATGGTCACGGCATGTGTACTGTGGTTTATAGATTGGAGCAATCGTCTATGAAAACGTAGCTGGGTTGTAATCTAGCCTTGAATACTTTTTTGGTAATGGGCTACAGTTAAAACACAGAAACTTACAATTAACTGTACTGTATGATTTATGTATTTCTGAGAGGTTAACAACTTGGTAGATGGGGGAACTGTCTGTGCATTGTGGACCTATAGGTGCTCTGTCCTGGGATCAAATACATCGTCATCTATAGTAGTTCTGACCCCTAGATGGCCAATGCAATATGCTCCACTTTTAATGACAAGTTAAAGCACACTGATTTATTTAAATGTGCACTAGTGTTTGCTCTGATTTTAAATGTATATTATTATGTGATTGATTTAGGACTACACATCCCATAATGCCTTTGCTCTCTGTATTCTCTTAGACAAAGTAGATAAGATGCCAAAAATACACAGATAATCAGATCTCGGGCATCTTTTATTGTTAAACAATATCGCGTATTTATATTTACAGGGAAAACATTATTCATCTGTTATTGGCACAAATGCTGTTGTAAACTAAACATACCCTAAAAACTACAATGTACACTCCAAATTACATAAAAGGAATATCACTAGCTAGTGATAGATTAAATCATGGCTCTAGTCACAATATGTTTAGAAACAATGAACAGTTACTTTTCACAGGTGGGCTTTCATCCGACCACAGCTCACGGATGCTCTTCAGTTTTCCAAATAGAGTCTCTATTCCAAGTTCTAATCAAATTCCAAGTTCTACTTCCAGAGGTGAATCCACAGGGAATAGAATCCCTCAAACCAATAATTCCACCTTTTAAAAACAAGAAACGAATTGTTAAAAGATCCCAAAAAAAATAAGTCCAAAATAAAAATAAATCCTATTTTGAGCCTCCATGAATACCATAGGATAAAGATTGAAGAAAGACCTACAGCAAAGCATCAAGCACATCAGTCAACCAAGCTCTTACCGCCAGTGTGGATCCAGGCTGAACATGTGAGGCAAATCAGCTTAAATGTTAAACATGGTCAAGGCATTCAGCCAATCAGAAACAAACACGCTCTAATCCCAATTCATGTTCTGGTTCAGGGCACAAGATGGCACCCGTGTATTACCAGTATGAAACATTGGAAGATTGTTTTGCTCTCCATGCTATTTATACATGTATATATATATTACAAGTTGTTGAGCGGCTTATAACTTTAGCACCTCAGAATGATTTTGCAAAGTTCGATGTGGTTTCGTCCGGGGGTGGGGAGTAAAAGTTCTAAACTTTTGAAATCCTCATAAACATAATGATAAATAATTTTTACTCATGCCTACAGCCCAAACCGCTGGATGGATTTGCATCAAAGTTGAGCAACGAGTGGCAGCTTGGTCCCGAAAGCGTGCTTTTGCAAATTTGGTGCAAATCCGTCTTGTAGTTTTTTAAAGAAACTAGCTGTTCCCGGTGTAACATACACCATTCTGGAATATTTTAAAGGTCAATATTGGTGGGTTAATTCATAGGGTCACTTCTGCCCTCCTTCTTAAATACCAGAATTACCACTGATCGCTTCCAGGAAGGGGGTCTAGGTCCCTATTACTTATTAATGGTCATTGAAAAGGCTAAACGTATCAGATGGAATGAGAGCTATGCATGGTATAAGAACAGTATCTAAGTTCCATCAATCACATGGGCCTCTATGATGTGTCTTTGTAGATGCATATTTGTCAATGCTGTTCCATTGCAGAGTACCCATGAGGGCATGAGATCGCGTAGTAACATAATTACAGCACCTACTTTCAGTTTCAGCTCTTGAGGAGGTATTCGTCCTACAGCATTTTGCTCTTTGAAGACTGAAATATTGAGCCAGTTATTAACTGTCCATTAACAGTAGAACCACTGTACCCTGGGTGAAGAGCGGTGGGGGTGGAAAAAAGTACGTGAAATTATTCTGAATGTTTGCGATAGTGGAAGGTGTAGGTGATGGTGGAGAACCATTGCCATTCTGTTTGTTGAAATTATAGCTGTAATTGAAGTGGGTGTACTTTGCCATTTGGTGAGCAGAGGGCAACCTAACACTGATAAATTGCATCAGTTCAACACATCGGATGTCCATTTTAACTCTCAGAGTACATTTCTCCTGTCATTCACAGCCTCCTGCATCAATAACTACTATGAAACTCTTCAAGATTTCTATTTGCAGATTCAAAAATATACCCATCTAACAAGACATAATACAGGTATGCTTATAATTTTTAAAGTCATTTTTTCCACACCTTTATGAATATATATATACAGGGTTGCTGCTATTTACCCTGTAATAAGCACAGTGTATTTTCTAACCACTGCTATCAAATGCCATGTATTGCAACATTCTGCACCTGCTAACATTAAGTGGCAGTTACTTCAATGTACTGCCAAAATATTGGACTTTCTCACACCAACTGCCACTTAACAGTGTTCTACAAATCTTTTGCAACTGCATTTACCTTACTTGTAGAACGTTACAAAGAGTGCAGCTCTAAATGCACATATGCATTTTGGTATTTTCAAGAAAATGCTCCTACATTTTTTTTTTTTTAACGAACATCATTTTTCCAGGGTTACATGTAGAGTTTTTGGATGTGGTTGGTGGATTGATGTGCAACTGTTTAAAGGTAGCCAATAAGGGAGTGTTACAAACAAAAAGTAAAAATGTTAGAAGGGCTTTTACCCAGAAGACCAACAAATAATAGGGCACACGCGCATCTTGCGCACGCGCATTGGAGAAGTGCTTGCTAAGTGATGTTCGCAGAACTGCAGGACTGGCTGTTGAAACATTTCAGCATCTCCTACTTGGCAATAATATTGTGGTATGATCACAGAGGATCGTTAATGGACTATTATTGGTGTTAAACCTTTTACCTTCACCATAAGGGATTTATAGTATCTTATATATATTTATATCATCTATTGTTTGTGTTTTTAGATTTTTTTGGGAAGCCGCGCCCCCTTTACCCAGAAGACCTACAAATATTAGGGCACATGCTCAACAGGTGCGCAAGCATTGACAAAGTGCTTGCTAATTTCTGTTTGCTCTTCGCATGTCGTTTGCAGTGTCAGTGAGTCAGAATGACGGAAAGTATTGTGTACAGTGAGTGAACACATTTATTTAATGTTCTTGTGGTATGTATGCTGTCATTGAGTCTCTTGTGCTTATGACATTGACATCCATATTAAGCAAGTACGTCTCAGAAGATTTGATGTGGTGTCACTATAACAAGGTGTTCTGTCCTTTGGTTGCTAGCCAGATTGTTAGTCAGATCACACAGCTGCTGTTGCAGCAATCTATGCGGATTCAGCAATCTAAAGAAGCTGACACCCTCTTAAGGACTTTTTGTATGCATAATGGCAATAAGTGCTTAGCCCTAAGATCGTTATACCTGGGGCAAAGCAACATAAAATGGAGAACAGTTTCATTCTGAACACCACAACACTAGCAAACTGGACCGGTTGCGCTATTCCAATTTTTCATGAACGAGGCCATGCGCAAAGTCCCTGCTCTCAAGTCAAACAATAATGAGCGTGCCATAATCAGACTTAAATAATATATAATATAGGTCGACGATAGCTGTCCTATAGTTAAGGTGAGTTGGGCTCCCAAAGGAACCCATTAAAAATCTATTGTTAATAACTTTTGATTCAAGTAATGGATTTGACAGACATTTTGAAACTGATTAGGCACTTGCACCCTGTTCCACCCCCCGACTGCAAAGTTTTGTGAAGATATGTTAAAATATAAGAAAGTTATTAGGAAGAAAAAACAAAAACTATTTGTTTTCCAAAGTTGCGTCCTACTTCCCATTCATTCTTCCATAGACAATCAAGGTCCATTTTTGCCAAAGAACACAGCCTAAACCGATGGATGAATTTGGACAACATCCTAAACAACTTGGGCATGAACCGTTGACTCGCAATCCATGATTGGTTGGGGGTTATTTTGTGTAATAGTTATTTAAAACTTTTACGGAGAAGGGGGTTGCCCTTTCTCCAAAATAGATAGCCATATCTCTGGGATTTATCCCAAACTGAGGGTTTTTAGAAATTAAACAACCGCCATCTTGTTTTTCTCGCGCTGCATGAGATAACTGCGGCTATAGCTGAGGATATGGGAAAATAAAAGGCAGGAAAAAAGCTTTTTGCAGGCCAAAAACATGCTAATTCCATCGGGCTAGATGTGGGGATGGAGGTGAGAGGGCACCAAGTGAAATGTGGGAGTTGGAGGGGGTCTAGGGCCTGGGTTTGTAACACAAAGCTTTCTGTAGCCTTGGCTATAGCCGCGAATAGCTTACATCTCAAAGCAAACTGTGTCTCAGAAACAGCATGTGTTGTGTGGGGGGGTGGGCAGTGGAGATGAGGAGGCCACATGGAAAGTGTCACAGATTAGAAGGGCACTTGGTGAGGGCCTGGAGTGCAGGAAAAGCTTTGTTTTTTTTCCAATTCTTCTGATATTTGCTGCTATATTTGAGGCTACAAAGGAATATGGATAGCCGCGGGTAAGAGTAGTTCTGTGCCCATGGCTATACATTTCGGGTGTCTGTGTTTTATTTCTTTTTGAAAGATATTTTCATAGGTAAAGTTGAAAAATCAGGTCAGTGACACGGGAGGTATTTGGGTGTTTTATCTATTTTGGCTGTTTGTTTTCAGACTTTCTTACATGTGAGACTGGAGAAAAAAAGAAGAAATCTTGTAAAAATATCAATCCAAAAATGAGCCATTCTACTCTAATAATAATAATAATAATTTGGCATTTATATAGCGCTACGAACCCTTAGGTATCTGAGCGCTGCTTATTATTACCCACGGTGTGTGGTGCTCATTTATCGACCTCGGAAGGATGAAACGCTGAGTTTGGCGCTGCCGGGATTCGAACCTGCGTTCGCAGGCTCTGCACTGATGTCAAAGCGAGCGCTCTACTCGCTGTGCCACTTGACCATCTAGATTTAGATGCCCCATCAAGTGTATTTTAGCCTTTTTATTCTCACCCATGCTATTATAGCTTGTGTAATTGTACCCATTAAAGGTATCCCCACCAGTTTACTATCATTTATACATTGCTTTCTTTATCATCATCTAACTATAAGAGCAGTAATTTACTGTATAGATGTTTTAACTTGCATTGTATTACTAATGTCTGTTTCGTCATTCATAATCCATACTTAGACCTTTTTAAAATCTATATATATAATTGTTGCGGCTATATAAAAAAGGGAGAGATTGGTGTATTGAGGATTGCGCCTAGGAACAGCAACAATGGGGTGTTTACACGCGGCTTTCCCAAACCCGTCCCAGTCCATGGGTTGTTACCTACAGGTATACTGTGCAGCCGTGGCTAGCAAGCAGACACCAGCGCCTCTCACATTGTGTATCCACAGCTATACACATTTATTTAAAAAAATATATACATGTGTGTGGGTAGCCATCTTGAAAAATGTTATTAAGTAGTATTGAGTGTAGTATTTGTAAACAGTTACTGTAACATTTGTAATACTTTTTCTTGATTAATAATACATATAAGTATACATACTGCACTCGGAGCAAGTACTGAATAAGTACTGCTTGGCTGCCTTGGTGTCTCTCTGCCTCTCCGCCCGTGACTCCAGTGTGCTATTGCTGCGGACTTTGCCTTCCGGCTTGAGAAGCGTGGACCCTTTAAGAAAAGTCCCACCTCTTCTTTAACCAGATTGGTCAATTGAATATAAGCTCTGCGTACGTGCACCCATGCGCGCGCACTTGGAGCAAGTACTGACTAAGTTCTGCTTGGCTGCCTCGGTGTCTCTCTGCCTCTCCGCCCATGACTCCAGTGTGCTATTGCTGTGGACTGTGCCTTCCAGCTTGAGAAGCGTGGACCCTTTAAGAAGGTGAAGCCACTACACTACGTGTGGACTTTGTCCGTGGACTTTGTCAGTATTGATCCCCTTTTCCTTCCTTTTTTGAAAGTGCTACCTTCTCTTTTACCAAATTGGTCAATTGAATATAAGCTCTGCGCACGTGCACCCGCGCGTGCGCACTCGGAGCAAGTACTGACTAAGTACTGCTTGGCTGCTTAGCTGCACAGCCAGCGGTCAAGGCGTCCGTTCCCTTTTTGCATAATTTTTCTTTTCTAACTCCTTCCCCACGACTTGAGTGATCACCAAAGCACCTTCGAATTATTATTATTTAGCTGTTCTGTTTTGTTCTGTTTTGTGTATTAAGTTTTGTTTTCTTTCTTAGTTACTTCTAAATACGCCTTTATGTCATATTCTTTAAAAACTGGCATGCCTGCAACCCTACAGCCAAATAGTATGGCTACTCCACTCGCACGTGCTTTATGTTCCTCTCACAAGTCTATCACTCTGTCCCCTGCGAACATGGCGCCTATCACGAAGAGAGTGACTACGCCAGCTTCGCCAAATCTAAATGCCGGCTCCTTAAACACACCTAGGGTGCTTCATCCATGTGTCCCAACAACTTTCCTTCCACTTGGGCACCAGCCTAATTTTTCAGCCCTGCCTCTTTCAGATAATACTATGCTTCATACCCCTCTTCCTCGCTTCTCTCACCTGAGGCAAGGGTCTATGAACGCTGTGGTGCCTCAAACCTCCTCCCCTTGCACTGATCCCGACCTGTCCCTATACGCGAGCCAATGTGAGTCTCCAACTTCCATGCTTATTGGCTCACATGGTGTCAAAGAAATTACCTCAGGCTCAGTGTTCTCAGCTGATTCCCCAACAGTATCCTTTGTGTATCCCACGCCGCGGAGGGCGCGTGTCCCAGCACCCCATGTCTCCATCTCTCCAGCCCCCCTTACTCCTTCCCTTCCTCCCATGCTTGATGTTCTTCTGGCTGACATGCAACTGAATCTACATAGTCTATCCAAGCTGTATGATGGACTAGATGCAAAAATCTCTGGCAATCCCTTAAAACCCAACAAGTATTATCTTTACTTGACATGTTGGTGCGGCACTCCAAGTTAAGTCCACAAGATGCTTCAAACCTGAATGATGCCCTGGCAGATGACATTTAAATTATCACCGTTGGCTCTGCTGGGTCTTTACACTCTCGACATGCCAGTTTTTACAGACATTATCACCCCAGAGGTATTGATTGGAGTGGCCACCGGTGTTCCATTGTCGCATGAGTCTTGGATTAGCCTTCCTTCCACTCCGACCGCCAACGCCCCTCCTCATCCATTTATAGCTCCCCTGCCGACCATGGAGCCTACTGAAGAAGAAGCCTTACCTCCTATGGCACCCGCCCTATTAAAAAAAAATAATAATCTCCAAGGCTTCTCGCCCGTCTTCCAGGAAAAATCCAAATCATATTACATTGAGACTTCCAAAACAAATGATGAAGTCCTTCTATCACACATTGAACCCTAATTCAGACAAAAGTAAACCTGCTAAGGTAGTAGCCAGTACACCTTCAGTATCGAATAATGAACCTTTGTCTATCCCGTCTTCTGGACCTGGCCCACAAGAGCCCACTCCTCTGCTACATGACCTGGCGGTGCCGCCGGCAGCTATTCTTATGGTTCCAATTAAGGAAATCTCAGCTACTTTGCCTCTTAGTCATGCTCCCCAAAAACCTGCTTCCGTGCCGCAAAACCCAGCGGTGCCTCCAGTGTCAGTATCCTCTCTACCTACATCTTATCCTCCACTAGATGCTCTAATTCGAGAAATGGACCTTGCACATCCACAGAGAGCATCAGAGTCTGTCAAAAATGCATTTGGGCTGGCATTCCAACAGAATATCATGGTCCCCTTTGCCAAAACGAGCACAAACGAGGCCTGTGATTTTACCACTGTTCAAATACGCAAGGCTGTAGATTTGACTTAGCGTCAAGCACCCAGCTCCTTGCACGGACACCCTCCCAAAAGCCTCGAGAACCGAATTCTAACTTGCACCAATGGCTCCTTCCGAGTGCTGCTCTCCGGAATGTAGGTGATTTATGTCATCTTCCCCTACCCAGTTGCATTGACTGTGCTCTGCCTTCTCGGCACATGGAAGTTTCTTCACTCCCACGAAAATCTGCTGAGCCCATTGCTATTCCCACCCGACAAGATGAGCCTGTGTTGCCATGTACACAGTGAGTTTCTGCTACCCGAAAATTCCACTCTCTCATTTTAAAATGTCGAGGAGGCAGTTTCGGCCCTTATGATCTAAATAGACGCGTAAATAGATTTGTTGAACATCTTCTCAGAACTAGTTGAGCTAGAAGATATTTGTCCTAGTGACATTGAACAAATTGAGTTTATTTCTCAGTCAAATTGTTCGGTAGTGTGTTTGTGGATCCCTTCGGGGATTGTGTTGACAATGTTTGGAAATCAAAAATGCAGTTATTCAGTATGGGATTTCTTCTAGCTCAAGACCCAGCACGTATGCATGCAGGCAATGATGCAAGACAGTCACTGTCAAACATGCCGACTCATGCAATCGCAAGCGAGAAATTTCTACCCAGACCATTCCCATATTTCATAACCACCACTACTTCCTGCAGAACATCTTCTTACCATTGCAAGCTGGAACACAAGAGGTCATTCTCACCTGCAAGCCTCCGTTTCCGGCCTTCCTATGATGTCTGATATCATAGCATTGCAGGAAACCTGGCTTTTACATTCACCAGCATGGAATAATTATGAGATTACACTATTAACAGCCATCGCAGGCACCAAGGGTCATCCCTCCTCGGGCTTTCTAGTGGGGGGTCAATATGTCAAAGGGACTTTCTGTCCAGTCTTGGGATTCAGTGTCTGCTTACATACAACTTGTGAAAATGTCATGTCCATCTCACACATTAGCTTTTATTAACATCTATCGTAACCCACGTGGGCTAACAGACAAAGCTTCTATACTGGTATGTCCAGACTGCTTGATCTTGTAATTGTCAACCCGGGCATCACAGATACCATCGTTGTGGGAGACCTCAATCTCAATTGCTTACATCCTAAAGGCAAAAATATCATTGCCAAGGTTAAGCATTGGTCTTTATTCATGCTCGAACGAAATTTTCATATGATATGATATGATATGATATGGCATTTGTAACGTGCCTATACACAAGTGTTTCAAGGCGCGACGAGGCAGGGAGGGGGAACAAGGGGAAGACAGACAGCGATCCAACTAGGCCAGGTGTCATTTAGATCGCACAAGTTCAGGGGTAGTGGGGGCGGGAAAAGTGCAAGGGGAAGGGGAGGGGGGGAGTTCAGTACAGGGTAAGTAGAATAAAAAATAAATAATAGGGCCAGCTGGTGGCAAGTGCAAGGTAAGTGCAGATAAGTGCTGGGGAGGGGAGGTTGTAGGGATACAGAGACAGTCCCTCAGTGCAGGGGTTGCCAGGGAGGCAGTGCAAGTGGAGAGTGGCTGGGCCAAGGACCGAGGTCGGAGAGAGTGGCCCAGTTGCAGATTCAGTGCAGTTTCAGTGAAGAATTTAGCAGGGGAGAGGGAGAGAGAAAGCAGAAGCAAAGAGGAAGGTTTGTGTGGTGGGTAGCTTCCGGAACCGGAGATGGTTCTCCTCAAGTTTCAGGGAGGCAGGAAGGCTGTTCCAGAGGGAGGCCCCTGCCGCGGAGAGAGATCTACCCCCAGCTCGTTGCTTCAAGAAGTGGCTGACCCTGAGGGAGTTGGAGACGGATGAGCGAAGGGCTCGGGAAGGAAGATATTTAGGAAGAGAGAGTTGAAGGTATTTAGGCCACAGGCCCCAGAAGGCCTTGTGGACAATGCAGAGGGTTTTGAACTTAATCCTTGCAGCCACTGGGAGCCAGTGTAGAGATTTCAGTCCTGGAGAGATACGGTCCCTGGGCTTGAGGCCAAGGACATGTCTCGCAGTCCTGTTCTGGATGAGTTGCAGAGGGCGGAGAGTGGAGGCAGGCAGATTAAGATAGAGGCTGTTACAGTAGTCCAGCTTCAAGAGAACCAGGGCTCGGGAGACAGTGAGCTTCTGGGGGAAGGAGAAGAAGGGAAGAATACCTCTGAGGAGGTGCAGCTGGTAGTGTGACTTCTTAGAGACGTCAGATATATGAGGAGAGAAGGAGAGTGTGGAGTCGAAGATGACCCGAGTTTTTTGCCTTGCAGGTAGGAGCAGGAAGAGGACCAAAAGAGAGGCTGGCCAGAGAGCTGCAGGGAAGGAGGGAGTGGGTGTGCCGATGAGTAGAATCTCAGTCTTACTGGCATTAAGGCAGAGGTCATTGGCGGCAGACCTTTCCTGGAAAGCAGACAGACAGTCAGAGATGAGGGAAGGAGAGGAGGAGGCCGAGGGTAGCCTGAAAATGAGCTGGGTATCGTCCGCATAGCACTGAAAGTTGGGGCAGAGAGCAGCGATGCAGTGGGCAAGGAGTGCCAGATACTGGTTGAAAAGCCAGGGAGAGAGATTAGATCCCTGGGGGACACCACAGGTAGAGAAAAAGATGTCAGAGAGGAAGGAACCCAGTTGGACCTGGGAGGGACGATTGGAAAGGAAAGAGGTCAGCCACGCCTGGCCATTGATACCGAGGTTATCACGGAGACGGTTGAGCAGGATGGCATGGTTGACAGTGTCAAAGGCAGAAGAGAGATCGAGCAGAATGAGAACATACGGAGTGTTGGAGTCGAGGTTCGAGAGCAGGTCCTCACGGATGTTCAGGAGAGCAGTTTCCGTGCTTCTGGCAGCTCTGAAACTAGATTGATGGTCATGAAGACTACCAACAGATTCAGCATGGAGGTTAAGCTGGGAGATGGCCAGTTTCTCCAGGAGTTTGCCCAGGAAGGGAGTGATGGAGATTGGGCGATAGTTAGTCGAGCAGGAGGGGTCGGAAGAGGGTTTCTTAAGAAGAGGGTGCACAAGGGAGTGCTTAAGGGGGGATGGGAAGACTCCAGAGGCGAAGGAGTGGTTTCAAAAGTCAGCCAGGGCAGGAGCCAGGGAGTCGATGTGGTCCTTGATAGTTTTGGAGGAACAGGGGTGAACCTGTTTAGACGAGACTTTCATAGATCGGACTTGACTGGAAACCTCGTCAGCAGAGAAAAGGGGAAAGGCAGAGAAGGAGGGAGGAGGGGTGGCTGCAGAAGGACCAGAGGAAGAGCCGGGAAGAGAGGGAGGGAGGTGATAGGAGGAGATTGAGGACAGGATGTACTGAGTTTTAGAGATCGAGTGAGAGGCCAGTGCAGTGCAGAGGGCCTGGGAGGGGGCAGGAGAGGTAGAGACTGCAGCAGGGTTGGCAAGCTCCTTGCAGATTTTAAAGAGTTTGGCTGAATTGTTAGATGCTGCAGAGATGTGGGATTGGATAAGGGCTCTCTTCTTGGTGAGAACGGAGAGACGGTATTGCCTTTGGAGCAGGCGGCAGGCCAGTTTGTCAGAGGATGAACATGAAGCACCCCATTTCCTCTCTGCCACCCTGCACTTGCGTTTTAGGGTGACGAGATCCGAGTCACACCAGGAGTTACATTTGGCTTTGGGCTTCAGGCGGATTCTCATGACAGGGGCAAGGATATCAAGAGTATCGGATATAGCAGAGTGGAGCGTGGAGAGGGCTGTGTCAGTGTGGGAGTCAGCCGAAGGGGGAAGGGGGGCGAGAAGGTGGCAGCGAAAGCCTCAACTGACACGCGCTTCATGGGTCGGATGACCGAGAAGGTGGGTGTCAGTGATGAGGGTGCTTTCCCTGTGGGGTAGGGAGGGTGAGGTGGGAGGATAGGAGAAAGTGATCACTCCAAGAGAGAGGAGTGGAGAGAGGGACGGAGAGGAGAAGGTCAGAAGAGATCAGAGCATCAAGAGTGGGCCCTGCAGAATGAGTAGGCCCAGACGGGAGAATAGAGAGTGAGAGAGAGTCGCAGAGGTCACAAAAGAGTCCAGAGGGGGGACAGGAGGCATCCAGGTGGATGTTGAAGTCACCAAGAAAGAGGAGTTTAGTGGTTGAGGACAGAAGTGAGGAGGAGAGGTCAGCCCACTCAGAGAGGAAGGAGGAAATTTGACCAGGTGGCCGATAGATAGTAGCCACGGTAAGGGAATGACTAGGAGAGAGAGAGTCGGCAGACAAGACATTCAAAAGAGGAGTAGGTCTGCGTAGGAGTGACAGGGGCAGGAATCCACTCAGGGAAGATAAGGGCCACACCCCCCCCTGAACGGTTGGGCCTGGGCACAGAGAAGGTCTTGTAACCGTCAGGTAGGAGTGTGTCAAAGCTGGTGACAGAGCTGGCCGTGAACCATGTCTCAGTGAGACCGAGGACGTCAAGGTCCAGTTCCTCAAGAAGGCGACAGATATCAGAGGAATGTTTGGTGGCACAGCGAGAGTTAAGAGTGGCAATGTGGAGAAGGTTGCCATCCTTGAAGGACTTCCGGGGAGGGGTACAGATCAGAGGTACGCCCTGCAGAGGTGAAGAAGAAGGAGGTGAAGAAGGAGCAAGAGAGGGGGCAGGGAGGGAGGGTAGAGGCAAGGTAGCCAAGGACAGAGGAGGGGGGACAGCAGGAGAGGAAAGGAAGTTGATGAGGCGTGGGAAGCGTCTATCAAAGAGGTGAAGGTTGGCCTGAGGACCTTGGACCAAGACGGTCCCATTAGCGTAGACATTAATGATGGCCTTAGAGGAGTGGAAGGGGGCCAAGAGGACATCCCAACGTGTGCCACCATTAATGGGAGAAGAGGAGAAAGGAGAGAGCACAGAGACCACATGAAGGGTCCATAGGTCAGGCAAAGGCACGAAAAAGACGATGTCAGTGAGAGTTTCCTTGGAGCAGGAACTAGTGTAGGTGTCAGCAATAGGGACCAATGGCTCTATATGAGGTGACATTCCAGCACACCCAACGTGGCAAAGGGAAAGTGTATGCAGTACTATCGACTACATGTACACCCACACCAATTTGAATGGCCATATACAATCCTTTGAAGTTATTCTGCAGGTGCATAGCGACCATCACCTGCCTGCATTAACAATAAACTGGGCTTGTGCACCTGTAAATAAATCATTTCTGCAGCAGAATCTTATTGTAAACAACGTCAAATCCCATTTTCGTTGGTCTGATTTCAATCTTTTAGCCCTTTCCAAGTTGGTAATTTCCAATAATAAATCTTTTAAGCCAACTCAGTATACAAATCTTCTGTTCACTTTCATAAATTCAGTAAAAACCTCTAGTCTTCGAGGGCCTATATATAAGCATTATTTAATCCCTTTAAAGCCAGAAAGCCTGAATATCACAGTTAAAAAAGACTAATTTGCAAACTAAACCATCCCTCTCGCAATCAACAACTGAAATCTGCCAAATGTAAATATCGTAATTGGATGAGGCAACATCAAGCCTATATTCTGCAGCATCATAGTGAACACATGCTTAGACTGATAGCAAATAAAAACACTGCAGAAACATGGACCGTATTCAATCAGTGTGTTCATCAGACTCAATCCTACATGCAGATTCTTAGTGTCTCTGAGGCATAGTGGGTCCAGCATTACTCCAACCTATATGCAGACTCCAGTTTTTCCAACTCCGCCTATAGACAAGAAGGTCAGAGAAAATGGATTCTAGAATGCTCCCGTCCATCCTTGAAGGATACATTAAGCACATCAGTCCCTCAAGAGCCATGGGTCCTGACAGTTTTAGCAATTTTATGTTTATCCAGTGGGCAAAAATCCTAAATGATCTTTTCCAGCAGATCATTGCATCACATTGTATTCCCATCTCATGGAAAAGCTCCATAATAGTGCCAATTCATAAAAAAGGTGAACAAACCCTTCCCTGCAATTATAGGCCTATTGCACTTCTAGATGCACCTGGGAAGCTTTTTGCCAAACTTATTCTTCGTGACTTTGCAAGAGATCCTTTTCAGACTGGCTTTCTAGCAGGCATGGGCATGAACATCAATTTGCTCTGCCTAATGCAGTCAAACTCTAAGCACAGGCATCAAAAAAGGCAATTTATTTTGCTTTGTAGATTTTCATATGGCCTTTGATGCCATCTCTCGCCCCCTGTTGTTCTCTAATCACACAAGATAATTGCCCTTACACATTGCAACAAATCATTCAGTTCTTACATTGTGACACATCGATCCGTATTAGACTAACTTTAGAAGGGTTGTTGTCCATGGCAATTCCAACTGCCCGTGGCCTCAAACAAGGCTATCTTCAATTACTTCATGCATGACACACGCCAGGTCTTTGAGGCAATACCATCCGACTCACCCAAACTAAACAATGTCCAAATCCAGACCCTCATGTACGCTGATGATTTGGTACTAATTTCAAAAACACAGAGTGGCCTACAAAATCTACTTGATGCATTTAACAGTTACATAGAAAAAAATGAATTGCGATTAAACACCTCCAAAACCCAAATTATCATTTATAGACCAATTCATCTATCAAGACACAAATTATCATGGACAATCAATCAGATTCCTCTGGCAACAGTCTATGTTTACTTGGGAATGATATTTGATGGTAGTGCCTCAGCTTCTGGCCATTTAGATTCATTCACCATGAATCCAGCTGTCCTCTATTGGAAACAAAAAGCTATTCCATGCATTTTGTATGGTCTTGAATCCCAAGCACCCTGGTCGCGAAAAGTCTTAGATAATCTTGAAGGCAATTTTGGAAAGCAATTCTCCATCTTCCCCAATGCATCCCAGTAGTTTGGTTGCACTATGAATTGGGTTTAACCTCTATGCGCAATATTGCTGGAAGGTTTGTGCACTACTCCGCAAATGTTTGTTGTCATCTAGTGAGAATGACATCTTGACATTTCTCTCTAACTATATAGTTAAAACCAATCACACCTTTATCAAATGCTGGCTACGTGCCACATACTCCATCTTGGCCCAAGCAGATGTAACCATTGAGATGTTACTTACCAACCCTGATAAAGTTAAAAATCTAATTTATCGCTACAATTGGATTTATACCAGATCCAAATGCCTGCAATACAAAACAGCTATAACTGACACTTTTAAACATAAATGTCTAGGCTCCTTGGAACCGTACCTTCTTAGGTTTCCCTGCAAAAAAATACATTCTGGCCTTTTAAGGATGCATCTTAATCTGTGGCACACTCGTGAATTATTTGCTAGACGCAATCATAATAAATATCTAGCCTTTTGTCAATTCTGTCTAGACACAAAGGTCACAGAGACCTTGGAACATATACTGCCTCTGTGCCCAGCTCTAATTTGTGAACAGCTAAAATTCTTTTCTACTCACTGTAGTCATTTGGGAATACTGGACCCAGTACAAAGATGGTCCACATTGTCATGCACCACGAATGTTTGTCTACAAATCACAATGGTCAATTTTTTATATGCAGTGAATCAACTCATTGAATGACTTTATATCATGTTTTGCTTAACAATCTTGTCATTTGAATTGCATTATTCTGTTATATAACAATTATACCCTAATGTTTCTCTTCTGTTTTAAATTTGACAATTTTAAATTGTAAAGTTTTGTATTGAAAAGTTGATTTAATTCAACTATATCAATTAAAAAATATATAAGTATACATAAGTATACAACTTTCTGTTAGTGTGAACACATGATACATCTCCTTTCTTAGCCCAATTATCTGTATTCTTACTGTTTTCGATTTGTCTTACATTGTCAATGTCCTTTTTTATTGATTGTTCTTCTTCTTGAAGATTAATTAATAGTTGTTTTAATTATACAAATTAATCTATTATTAGTTGCGTTGGTAGTTCTTGTGGTACTCCTTGTTTAATTCTGTGTGATACTTGAATGACTTTTTTATTTGTTTGAAAATATTTGAAATATCTTTCAACTATTGAAGATATAATACACTCATATTTGTCTTAATTGCATACATATTTAAAAGTAGTTATATAAACTCTGGTGGGTGACTTAAATGTGTTCAATAACATATTATTGTTAGTCTAATTTTACATGTGATGTATTTTCTTCTGGTTACTTTTCTTGAGCATCTTCTTTTTTAATGTCTTTTTCTGTAGGATAACTCTCCTACAGCCATCCCATGTAGTTTTCCATTGAGCTGATAGTTGTCTATTGTTTGTGTGGTGGGTAGCTGCCAATAGGTTGTCAAGTACCTCAGATGCTGTTCAACTGTTGAACCTATCAGAGAATGTACTTTTTATAGTGATATTTATATGTGCCAATGAAACTGGTGATTATATTGTATCATTATATTAAGAGTTTTTCTACATAGTACATTTTTATTGCTTGAGAGTGATGTGTAGATTTAGGAGATGGTGCTATTTTGGGGTATATTTATTGCTTCATTTGATATTTGAAAAATTGAGCCAATTTCAGAGCATAAGAATGTAATTGTTCAGAAGACTGGAGATTTCAGAATTTTGAGAATGGGGTTACAATTAGCTAAAGCAAGAACACTGAGACATTTTACAAGATATTTTTAATTGTAATAGAGGTGAAGAATATTTTATACAGAGTGTTTGAAATTAGAGGTTTATGCTTCAATTTTGGAGAAATATTTTTGGCAGGTAGGACAGGTTGTTTACTCTCCGGGAAAGGAACATAAATTAATTAGCTAAGGCAAGAACACTGAGACATTTTACAAGATATTTTTAATTGTACTAGAGGTGAAGAATATTTCTCTGATTGAAAATATATATTTTTTGGTTATATATTGGTAAAAAACCCAAAGGCTCTTTTAAGAGCCATCCAGAGAAATGGTTAAGTATATTGGAAATGAAAATACCTTTGATTCCTTTTTTTATAAGCAGGTATTGCCATACTAATTTGTGTGCATTGATCATGATATTTGAGGAATTTTACAGTACACAATTTGACATTCTATGCCCTCATGTGCCTTTGTGTTCTATGAATCTTTGCACCTTGTTAATATATATTTTTTTAATGTAAAAAAAACGTTTACGGGTAGCAGTGGCAACCAGTGGTTGACCACACCCGTAGCTGTCAGCGCACCAATTGGATGTCAAGTATTTTGGCTGGCTGGTGTAGCCGCAGGCATGATCCCGCCTGCCCTACCCACCCATACAACTGTTTGTATTTTGGTGTAGAAATCATATTAGATTATGGATGTTTTACCACATAATTTTACATGTCTTTCTGCTTGGATGTTCTCACCTCAAGACATGTGCTATTTAAATCTGACACCTTTGCAATATGTGTTTTTCAATGTATGGAAAGATATATGTGTACCCGCACCTATGATGGGCCATTAATAGTAGCTGGGGTTATATGCGCAGCTTTACAAAAGGCCTCATTACGACTGTGCACGTCTGGAAAATTTGGTGCCGGTAAGCCTACCAGCACCAGTGTTCATGGACTGGCAAAGTATGCAGTCCTGCCCGCCAGGGTCAGACATGGCGGGAGAAACGGCACCCACCCACAAAGTTTCATCAAAGCACCGACACTGTTATTAAAGGTTCTGGTGCTTCTGTGTTACCCATTCCCATTGAGTCCTATATAGGACTCAATGGGGGGCGTGGCTAAGGAGCCATGTAGGAGGACATGTCTTTTCTGGTGCTCCTATGGATCCTCACATCATCCTCTTGAAAACCGCATGAAAAACTATGCAATTGTGCTATGATTAGAGGATTGTGTGTAGGAAGCTTCAGGGCACATGGAGATACAATGTGGCGCTGATCTATGGAGCAGCTACATTGCCAGAAGCCAAAGAAGATCTCTGAGATTCGATTGCTGCGGTGAGAAAGATGGCCGCCGCCTGGCAGACAAGGGAGTAACAACGAGCATAGGCGGATTGAGTGCCTAAGAACGAAACTTTGAGAAATCCCACAATGGGGGTGCCCAGAACAGAGTACGGCGTCGGCAGGGTACGCGGATATAGTATTAAACCTTATTCCTGTATCGGGGCACGAAGGAAGTATGGCCCATGAGAAATAACAACCTCATAGGCTGCAGCACAAGCCCTTGAATAGCCTTAGGAGCAGACTGGGACTGGGACACGAAGAGCACGATGATGAGACTGGGCTCGACTGGAGATACATAGTTTCCCTGATCTCGGAGGGCAGCGCTAGCAGCAGATCACAAAACGCTCCGAGCTTTGAAATTGACACGAGGATTGCACTGACGGGATACATAAGTATCAGGAGTTGCTTGCCCCAAACGGAGCTGTTGCATTGGATCAGCATTGGTGTATAGTGAAGTGTGCTGAAACACGCACCATTCTAATGGACCATGGTCATGCGAAGCGGAAGGGCGAACTGAAGCATGGATGCAGAGTGCTCACAGCATTTCCCGCAATACTTGATTGACGCCGGGTGCATGAAGTCCGTATAAAGAGCTAGCGAACCCCAGCTGCAGAAGAGTCACTGTCCGGTGCGGGGGATAGCCAGTGGAGCACCTAGAGTAAAGAAGATTGTATAGCAGCAGCATATACCGAAAAACGTTGAGGCACAGGAAAGCCCTGCCCATGGTGGCTGCCTATGCTGAGGCACATACAGTTGAGAACAGCGCTGCTGGCTGCCCCTCATCCAGCAGTCACATGCAGATAGTACGTTATGAGACCCCCCAACAGCCAGGGGTGGCCCGGAGGGGCAAAAGAAGATGGATACCCCATCTGAATGCGGGAGAGCACAGGGAACTTCCAGCTCTGAAAGTTAGATCCACGCTGCAGAGCCCCTGACTCAATCTTGTTCCCCTGTCTAGGGCTGATTAATAATGGTTGCTAGTCTGCCTGGATAAGACTATTCCCATGAACTGTTTACTTACCGTGGAGAGGTGGCCCTGGACCGCATGAGCCACAGGAGTGGGGACTACGCAGAAGGTCTTGCGACCTGTCTGTAGAAGCACAGAGGACGATCCAGAGACCACGGACATGGCCAAGAGCGAAGCGCGGATACACTGGAACTGCAGGACGTTGGCCTTGGAAGGGGTCGGCACGCTCGTGCGCTAGATGCAACGACCAGGTGCACAGCAGAGATATCCCTTAGCATGGTCTGAGCTGGACGAAGGGAAGCATGGCATCTAACATGGGTAGAGTTAAAAGCAAACAGCCCACAATGGAGGAATTCACCAAGGCCTCCCCCACGCCGGATGGAGCTAGAGTGAAGAAACCAGAGGTACAAGTGGACGGGACCCTGACACGTGACGACCACTGGATTTTGGATGCCATAGCGGAGCTGAAGACGTCCTAATCAAGCAGGACGGACGCATCTATAGCCAAACTGAGGAGCTCTCTGGAACAAAAAATAGACACTGTCTATGTGGATATGAATCTCTTGCGGCAAGACATCAGGAAGCTGTCAGAACATATTGGGGCATTGGAAAAAGAAGTGGCAAGTAATGCGAAAACGAGCGTTGACAATGCCAGAGAAGTGCAACATTCCGACAGCAAGTGCACAACCTGTAAAAAGGGCAGAGGAGGCGGAGGGGAAGGCACGCAGAAACAATGTCCGCTTTGTTGGCCTATCCGAGGGAATGGTGGACTTTGACCTGACAGACTACGTGGAGACCATGCTGCTTCAGGAAATTGGGGGTGGTGCACTCTCTCAGGGTTTCGCAGTAGAAAGAGCCCACAGAGCCCAGACCAGACGACCAAGACCAGGGCCCCCCACCCCTGACTGCTGATTGCTAGGATCCTGAACTATAAAGATCGAGAGAAGATATTGGACCATTTCCGGAAAGGTGGGTCGATCAGCAGAGGGTCCGCGACCATCACGCCTACGCGGACTACACTTCTTTGGATCAAATACAATAGTTGAATTACGTATCAGTGAAAAGGAGGTTGCGCGATGGTGGTACATGCTACTGTACCCTGCAAAACTGAAAGTACTTCACAACAGCAAGGAGCATAGCGGTGTATGAGAATTTATGCAGGAACAACAGTTGAAGCATGTTGATACCCCCAGTAGCTTAGGCTAGTAGTTAAAATATTAGTAGATTAGTATCACCCTGCTGATTTCTGAGCATCAGTGTGAACCGTAGAAAGGGGCTAGATGTGGGGGAGCCTGAGATCCATAGATGGAGCTAAGCATTTGTTTCAGGTGCTTGGGGGCAGTGGGGAGTTGGGGGAGGTAGTTTTGTTAGGGGAGGGGAGAGGGAGGGGAGTTGGGGCTTTAGTGGGGGCAAAGCCTGCGATCACGAGCTAACTTCAGAAATGACAACACGAGCCTGCATGCACGGGCCAAGCAGAGAGTCTATGAGGGGAGGAGGTGATGAAGGGAGTAAGGTATGGATAAATGGGCGACTTAAGAATAGTGACGTGGAATTTGAGGGGATTGAATTCTTATATTAAACGTAACAAGGTATTGATGTACCTGAGGCAGTTGAGAGTTGATATTGGCTTGTTACAAGAAACTCACTTAACTAAGGAACGGTTGGGTGTGGTAATATGGAAATGGAAAGGCACAACCTTAGCGGAAACATATTCTGCTTATGCTAGATGGGTCCTTACATGGATTTCACCACATGTCCCATTTAGATTACTGCAATCCACCATAGATGGTGTTAGGAGGATGGTACTGATTGAGGGATTGGTGGAGAATATAGAAGTGAACATTGTAAATGTTTACGCCCCAAATCATGACACTGGGCGTATTTTAAGAACTTGTATGCTAAGAATAGCAACTTCAATTGCATGTTAGACACGAGACTAGATAGATCAGATGACAGACGAGGGAAGCCTCCCCCTGCTGCGAAAGCTTTGCGTACGCTATTGTGACACTTTCGGTTGGAGGATATATGGAGATTACAACACCGGCAGGATAGGTGGTATTCTCAATATTCTTCCCCGCAGAATCTATGTACTAGGCTGGATTATGTGTTTGTAGGACCTACGTTACTAGATGCTATGACACAAGTTGAATACAAGGCTATAGTCCTTTCTGATCATGCACCACTGATGGTAACTTGGCAGATGTCACCCCCTAGAGCGAGAATCCCAACGTGGAGACTTAGGGCGGAGGCATTGAAAGATACCACCTTCAGAGAAGGCTTGCGAAAAGACATGATGGAGTATTTTAAACTTAATACTTGGAGCGTAGATTCGGCTTGGACACTGTGGGAGGCATTCAAGGTGGTGGTGAGAGGTGCAGCCATATCACAATCGAATGGGATTCAAGGCAGTATCATAAGAGACCAAGGTAAGGTGGAGAAAGAACTCGAAATTAAGCCACAAGAGGGTGGAGATCTCCGGGGAAAGCAGTGACCATAAGCCACCTGCAACACACATGTAGGGGGCACTGGGACAGATTGTGTAACTTGAATTATAAGAAGTATATAGAGGGGCAGCATGCTGAAGGCAATAAGCCAGGAAGGCTCTTAGCAAAAGTGAGACCCCACGGCGAGTTATCAGGTCGGTGAAAGGGGCAGGTGGGGAGTTACAGGATACCCAAGAAGGGATGAACGCAAGCTTTCATGAATATTATAAGGAACTGTATGCAGAAGTTAGGGATGAGGGTGAAACATATAAAATGGAAGCGTTCACTGAAATGACCCTACCACAGTTGGCAGAGTCGAAAAGAGAGAGTCTAGAAGCACCTGTGGCACTAGATGAACTTGAATATTTTATCAAGTCACCACCTACAAGTAAAGCCCCAGGAGCAGATGGCCTTCCAAGTGAGTTTTATAATGTATTTATGAAGTAGCTGCTCCCCCCCTTGCTGGCCATGTTTACTGAGGCCTTCAAGGCCGGTAGGCTGCCCACATCCCTTTGGGAAGCAATAATTATTCCACTGTTCAAGCCTAACAAGCCGGAGACGGAGTGCGGTTCTTACAGACCGCTCTCAATGCTCAACCAGGATAGCAAAATATTGACGGCAGTGATGGCGAATAGATTGAAGCCCTTTCTACATCGACCTGTTGACCCGGATCAGTCAGGTTATGTCCTGGGGAGGTGCATATCAGATAATCTTAGGCGGTTACACCATGTTATTGACCAGACTGAGGGGAGCATGCAGGAAATAGCGATTGTCGCATTGGATGCAGTGAAGGCTTTTGATTCAGTCAAGTGTCCTTGGGCCGGGATACCTTAAATGGGCTCAACTATTATACAGTGACCTGTTGGCCCGGGTCAAGACAGGGGTGACTATTTTAGAACAATGGCCGTTGAGCAGAGGCACCCGACAAGGATGCCCTTGGTCCCCAATGCTATTTATCCTGGGGCTTGAGCCTCTGGTGGCATATTTGAGACAGCAGTATGGTGAAGTTGGGATTGGCACTAAGTGGGGGCGGCACCTAATCTCAATGTATGCAGATGATATGTTGTTATACTTACAATACCCCGAAGAGAACTTACAGTACATTCTGGAAGTGATGGAACAGTATGCAAAATTGTTTGGCATTACTGTTAACACTAGGAAGTCCAGCATATTCCCCCTGGGTAGGTACGTGGGGGTGCAGGTGACCAGACTCCCCGTGCTACAGATTGGTTGGGCAACCAAAACGTTTAGGTAGTTGGGAATTGATATTTACCATAAGATTGCGGTTGAATATGAGCGGAACACGATTCAGGCAGTGACTAACATTTAGAACAGCATGATATTTTGGGCTACTCTTCAACTGACTATGATGGGGAGGCTAGCATTGCTAAAAGTTGTTGTTCTGCCTAGGTTGTTGCATTATTTTGCTAATATCCCATACCTGATACCGAGACACCACTATGTGGATATACAAAACATATGCAGGCGGTTTATATGGCGCAATAAAAGAAATAGGATAGCGCTGTGGAAGCTACAAAACCCATACGAGCTGGGGGGAGACAGACTTCCTAATTTTGAAATGTATTTCTTGGCCAGCCAACTCCAATATTTGGCTCGATGGTTGGCGGATGATTCCACATCCGAGTCCAGGTTGCTAGGAGCCGATTGTGCCCCTCATTTCTTGAAAGAATGGATGTGGTTACCAACTGGAAAATGGAAAGGAGGGGTGAGATTGTTAGATGTTGGGAAAAAAGTATGGAGGAGAACCTGCCAGCTACTGGGCAATCCAGAGCCTTGCTCCCCAAAAATGCCATTAGTGGAGTTGGATGGGATTGATCGGCAGATACGGGGGATACTAAGGGCGTATTGGGAAACCGTTGGCATAGCAACACTGGGGTATATATAGCAGGATGGTGCACTGGTACAATTTGAGGAGTTGGTAAGAGGTACTGGATTACACCTGGGGTAATTCATTACGTACGCCAGATTAACCAAAATAGGTAAGAGTGAATGGACAAAGACAATCTTGGCTCAGCAGCCTGACACTGGTGGAAACATTCTGTGATGTATCTGAGGGGGTCCTTACCAATTTCTTCTTTACCGCATTCCACATCCACCTATTTATTCATTTTTATTTCTATTTCTATTTCTATTTCTATTTTTTATATTATGCATAACCAGCTCATCATATCTTTGGGCTTAACGTAACATGATTAGCCCGATTTGGATTGTTTATTCGCAAACATAAGTTAGACCGCTATGGTCCTACAAATTACTCTTGGCAGAATGAAAACACAACTGATGTTGCAAAACTAGCATTGAGCTCATATAATGAGTTCAACGATCCTCGACAGCTCCATTGAAAACTTAGCTTCTCCAACAGCATTGAGTCGCCATGGAGACATCCCAGCCCCAGGGTGAACACCGGGGAGTGGGGCGCGAGGCGTACGTGCTCCGGCTTCCCAGCTGGACCACAGCGCCTCACACCGTCTCCATGGCGACGAATAAAAGAAGTTCTCAGCCTGCGCGAGTACGCGTCCCTGCGGCTCACACGGCATCTGCTGGATCCTCGTTCAGACGAGAGGTGAGAGCTGACACTATCGATGAACTCCTCTAATGCATTAGTTTCAGGGAGTGACATGCGCTGAAGGTTTGTTTGTCTCCCCACAGGGGCACATAATTTCATACGTTCTTACACATATTTCAAATTAGAAAACGACACGCGATCAGGTATGCTGAGCTTTTGCACCCTATTTAGATATTTAGACAGTACATATTCCAATGCAAGTTAACTACCTTTTGTTTTGTCTTTTTTCTACCATGGGGCGAATCGATTGCATCCAAAACGAATGGTATGTGCTCCATTACACATTACCGGTTTATCATGTTGATGTTGTTTGTTTATTTTGTATAAATTATGCATCCCATTTAAACAGTGAGAGCCTTATTGAGCTAGATGTTGCCCATATACAGCCCTGACGAAGGGTTTTCCGAAATGCATTGGCAAATGTATATTTAAGGCAGCCTGAGATGATCGCTGAACTTTGTACATTGAAAATAAGCACTACTTTGAGAAAACACAACAGGAATGTGAATAAACATTTCCTGTTGTACATATATGGACTTATTATTTGCTTAAATCGATTTAATACTGAAGAAAATCTGTTTTGAAATCCTTGTTTGAAATTTCTAGCCCCTCGGATTGGGGGCCAACTGCGAAGCGCCAGTTTTAACAAGGTGTAGACACCTTATTTGTTCTTTTTTTTTTTTTGTATCTGAGGGTGGGCATGTGGTCTCTCAGATATACGAGTTGCTGATGACCTGAGTGGGGAAGGAGGTGGTTAAATTAAGACAGGATTGGGAAGAAGATGGGGGAGAGCTGATGGGATATGGGTTGTGGCACAGAGTGCAAGGATATCATAAAAAAGTTTCTAGAAATGTAAGTCTACAAGAAATTCAATTGTTCATAACTCACACAGCGTATAGGACCCCTGAGAAGATAGCTGGGTTCAAAGATGCAGGACCACAGTCATGCCCGAAATATGGAGAGGTGAATTCTGGGATGACACATATGTTTTGGGTATGCCCTGAAGTCAGAAGATTTTGGAAAGAAGTGGCACACCTCCTGGCTGGGAAGGAGATAATACTTGATATAGACTCTCTGTGGGTGGGGATGCTAGGGGGGTTCCCTAGACCATGTAACCTTAAGCTTGTGAGTAAGCTAAAAGACCTGGCGTATGTGCTAGCTAAGCGCAAGATTGCTATGAGTTGGAAGGTGAAGAAGAGAACGAGTGTGGAGGCTTGGTGGCAGGCTCTCCAGAAATGGGCTAATGCCGAAACAGTTATATGGCAGGAAGCCACAAATAGAGGAGATGAAGATGAGGCGCTTACATTGGTAAGCTGGAGACATCTAGTAGCGTCTATATTCGAAAGCAGGGTGGGTAATTCTGAGGATGGAGTCTCCTCTCAAGATGCCCTTATAGAAGTGCCCATAAAAGTGGCTGAAGTAGAGGGTAGTGTTGAGCAGGCAACGGGGGGGGGGATAATATAAATTGTTGTTTTTGTACATATGACTAAGATGTGTTGACTGCAAGCTGTTTGTATCGAAACCAATATTCTTTTTTTTTTTTTTAAAGGACTCAATGGGAATGGGGAATTTCAAAATTACTGGCCTCTGATTTTCCGCCCGCCGGACTTGGAATAGCCTGGTGGCACCAGTAATTCATTACGGGTCCGGCGGCAACCTGCCTGTTTTACCAGTACTGTTACTGCCAGACCCGTAATGAAGCACAATGTCTTTTTAAAAAAGAAAAAGTTGGTTGTATTCAATTGTCTTTGATATGATATGCTATGATGTGATATGATATGGCATTTATAACGTACCTATATAAGTAGTCTTTAGAAGATTTATTTTGGGGTTCATTGACTGATAGGTTGTGGTAAAAATGTGTTGGCCATTTCACTTGTTCTCTTTCTACAGTCCTGTTTTTGTGCTATTGATTTCTGTAAAGTATGAAAGTCACCATTTTGTGAAGTTTTGTTATTATGATTGGAGAACCCAGACTGTACGGATGTTCTGTATTTGGCAATTGTGAAGATCTATTCATTCTTTGGAGCAACTGAGGCTCAGTGATTGTGTGTTTTTGTATATTTCATGTATAATTTGAATTGTTTTTTGTATAAGATAAATTAAGTATGTATAGGTTTCTGATTTAGTAAAGTTTATAAGTATTATTTGGAAAATAGGGGTTTCCATATTTTACTTCCGTCTTTTCAGGAGAGCGATCAAACAGCAGCACATGTTATGCTATGGTTATCTATGCGAAAATATATTTCAATTAAAAGTTGTTTCTCACAGTTTTCATGAAGGATTTATTTGATAATTTGCAGATAATATGGCTTTCTGTATTTTTTAGAAAAAAGTATTTAAGAAATATATGGTCACAACTCTTGCAAGTTTTTTGTTATTTAAGAACATGGATTTTGCTTTGAAGAAATTTGATGTTTTTTCTGTGTTTTGTTGCATTACATACATTATGTTTCCTCAGTTTTCTCATTAAGAATATATGTGAAATTGAGTTTGTCTTTCCTGTCGTAGATTTGAAAGTACATTGCATTACTGCATTGCATCCAGAACACCCTTGGTACCATAATTTACTGTGCCATTGCATGCAGATGAGCTTAATGTGTGTGTACTAGTCAGAATAACATGTTGGTAGTACTTCATAAACAATTAACAGCAATCATATTTGGGATTTTCACAATCTACTTATAAATGGTGTACTTCTGGAGGTGAGGAACCCACTTGGTTACTATACTATGTGACGACATATACTGTTACATAATGCACAAACATTGGAAGATGTGAAATGAGCAGGGGTGTATAGCAAATCCTAGTGTCAACCAAGCAGCATAACTGTACCCTTGACAAACACTGCAGCTCTCTATATGCTTTGTAGTTCGATATCCGGCTGTTTCCTGTGACCCTATATTAGTGACTATCTACTGTGTCAGAGTTGTGGCAGTGTTTCAATGTGGCCGTAAATATGACCATTCTTGGTGATGATGTTGGCAAATGTTATTTTCCTTATTTGTGGTCATTCATGGATTCTGCCATTTTACAGGAAAAGATAATTTAAACTTGTAATTTCAACCAGTGAACATTTCTTCTCTAGATAAGTGGTTTGGGAATTGTACTCTGAAGTTATGGTTACAGTATAGCAGGTATTACTACAGAAATATTCAGTGGGATGGTAACAAGGGCAATATTGTTGAGGTTCGCTAGGATAGCTTTCTGGGACTGCCCAGGTCACTTGGCCATTCGAACCCTAGTGAGAGTGGGGATGTGCAGTGGAGGAAGAATACACATGGTGATGTTTTTGTTGAGTAGTAATAGTAGCAATTAGTTTGTAGGTGAAATATGTGTAGGATAGTGGGTCAGGCCATTGGCCCTATCAGGCCTGAACATGTACAAATAGGCGAGACCCTTGTCTTTGCACGTCCTTTGATGAAGACACCGAAGGAGGACTGATTAACTAGGTAGTGGGAGGAGCAAGTGAGTGGGCGGGCTCAGGTCACGTGACCAGCAGCCTACGCAATGCTGTCTGCTTGGAGCTGGCCTATATTCCTTAAGCAGAGGCGTGTAAGGCATGACAACAGGAGCTTGGCGGAGCAACTGAGTGGCAGATCATTACCTTTCAGCTCCCCTCCCTCATCACATTCCTCATGAATTGAGGACACACCAGAGATTCAAGAATGGCAGGTTGCTTCATCTAACCAAAGATGTGTAAATGATTATCTTGCAACACCTTTATGTATGTGAATTAACGGAATCGTACAAAAATGTCGACCTGGGAACTGCGACGGCTGAAAATGCCGACTTTTTTTTCTTTTTAACCCCTCCCTTACACCATATATATATGTGGGTGGGTTAAGTGTGTAATATTAATTTGGGGGGCTGCACGGGTCTCCCCCTGCATATATATGTAGTGTAAAGGGTTAAAAAATAAGTCGACATATTCGCCGTCGCAGTGATCACATAGATCCTGAATTACCAAGTTATACTAATTTATGCCATGGCTACTGTGCTCAGGACTATGCCCACTTTGCACCTTCAGTCTATAGTGATCAATTAATGTAGAGCGAGAAGACCATGTGCCCTTCTTTCAAATGTCAGTTGAAGGAATGCCTTTTGCCCAATATGCTGACATACCTGTTGTAGATCAGCCTCATATGATTGGGGAAATTGTGTGAAGGATTGCATCAATGGGTGGCAACAGAGTTTCTCAGTTTGTGATGCGTTTGTAGTTGGCACAGTACATTTTCAAGATGCTAAGCCTGAATGAAACCTGAGCTTTTGTTTCACAGCCGACACATTCATGGTAAGGGATGAACATGTGAGTGGAAGATTTTCCAGGTCATACCTATAGAAAAAGAAGGTAGGCCATTTGATATGGGAAATATATTTTTCTCACACATAAACCATAGCATAACCAGTATGACTGCTTGAACACTCTTCAGAAAACACTGAAATAAAATATGAAAAACCCCACTTTCCAAGTAATACCTATAAACTGTACTAAATTACAAACCTAAATATTCATATTCTCTATTGAAAATATTTACAAAACACAGTCACTGACCTTCACCATCACAAATGTTTTTGTTAACAGTGTGTTACTAAAATGTCATTGAGCAAGCAAAAACAACATTCTGTGTAGGGAAGTAAACTTTTACAATAGCATATCATATTTTTAATTTAAAAGTAGTGTTCTGAAAACTGTACATAAAAATTCTGTAGATAATACAACCTGTTATCAATAAATCAGCAATTTCAAATAGGGAATGTGCCAACTGAATATATTAATGGACCCCAGAACGTTTTAAATGAAAGTAATAAAAGAAAAAAAACTATCAGATCTGTTAGTAGTTAGTAAAGAAAGAGATTTATTTGAAGAAAAGTTAGCAAACGTGATATCAATTTGAAACAGAGGAATACATATATATATATATATATATATATCGAGAAAAGAAAAACAAAAAAAGAGAAAAAGCTAATCAAAGCTTTTTAGGCGGCACTCTTCTCCCACAAATAGAAATGCACCAGATGCAAAAGAGGATCTCCATCATACGTCCTTTATTTTGCTTTAGAAACACGGTGGACAAGCAGTTTCAGGAGAGAACAAACAATTACGCGTTTCACCCTTCCGGGCTTCGTCGGATTGTAAACATAGAAAACAGATATCTCCTTTTAACATTTTTCTGATGTTGTAGTCCCTCTTCACTTTCATTTGAAGAGATATGTTGCATTGAGCCTGGTTAATATGGGTGCCATGTTGGAAATGTTTCTTTACAATGTATGTTCTCAGCTCACTCATGCATCTTATGTTAAAATCATTTCAATCGTTTAATGATTTCAGAGAAAAGAAAAATATCTTCTCTTTGAAAACGAAAGCTGAGCATGGCTATAATTGCAATTTAAATCAAATCTAAGTCATATACTTCAGTTATTTTTATTTAAATTCGCAGGAGCATCTGATTTTATTTAAAACACCTCCTCTTATTGCTATTTCTATTGTTATGAATTCCTAATGGCCATCTATGAGAACCGATCATATAAGGGGACTTCCTACACATTATTGCCATAATGTTATTAGAATAGAATGTTTAGTTTTAATTACTTAAATTAGGTTTGGCCATATATATGAAAAAGTACCACTCTCGAGTTTTTACAAACCTTTGGAGAACTGTGAAACGAAAATTTAGATATGCTGTAAAGCATTTTTTGCAAAAGAAAAAAGTAGTAGTAATAATAAAAAAAGCTTTTCATTTAGAAAGGTTTTTTTTTTCATTTTTGTGTTGATTAAATGTAAGAAATTACTTAAGGTGACTACATCATCCCATAGAAATATAGAAACAGCTCATGACAACTTTTGTGACGTGTTTGGCAGAGAGTGGAAAGGCACCTCTCATGCAGAAAGATGTTTTTTATGAGGAGAGTTACATTCATTGATGAGTGGACATACCTATGAAGTCCAAAACAGTGTGATTTCTAAAAAAGTAATCCTAAAGTCTGATAATACAGAAATTGAAAGTTTAAGTCAGTCTAGAATAAAACCAAAAAAGGAAAGTGAGGTTTGGACATGCAATTTTGTATGCAATATTGATACTTTTTCTTGTAAAGTCTTAAAGAGACAAAATGTTGCACAAAAATAATAATGTTCATAGACAGATCAAGATGCTACAGAGAATAGATGATGTGAAGCTCAGGAAAAAACAGGACTTTTTGGTCACTCTATAGCTTGTCTTCATAAAACTAGATGTAAGAGTCAGTTTCATCATCTATGGATGCTGGCTGCACATCATAATACAATGAGATACCTTCTAGTTAAACTATATGAGTGAAAAACACCAAGTATGTCTCTTGCAATTTCAAATCAAACACTTTCGCGCGCGGCACGCCAGACCCAGACTCAAGCAGCAGGTAAGCCCTTGTGAACGTCCTTGCTGACCCAGCAGGTGTTGTCCCCGACCACGGGAGACAGCCCGTGCTCGTTCGAGATGAGTGCGCAGACGGGTCTCCTGGATCAGATCCCGCCTGCAAAGTGTACTTGCATATAGGAGCGGGCACGCCAGCGGCGGCCACTCCAGCACTGTATTTAACTGCGATCTCTGGTTTCTCAAAATGACATAGATACTAGCATGGATCGAAGCTATTGTGTTTATGCAAGAAACATGACGACATTAAACACTGTCTCTTGGCCCCTAAGTCTCAGGCCGCATGTTACCCCTCCGTGCACAACCAGCAACATGGATAGGGTAAGATTCCCCTTCCATCCTTTACTATGTGTGCAATGTGTTATGTAATTATCACACCATAGATTGTAATCTGGATATTTCGCCTGTTTCTCTTCTCCCCATCCCCTCCTGTCACCCTCACAGGTAGAGGAACATTATTAATGCAGACAATGCTGCAACAGTAATGAAGAGGGCTTTTACTCACCGGCCCATATTCTAAGCCCTGATGAATGTGGTTCAACCACTCTTCACCACAGAAACCGGTCGGCTATAAAATGACCTGACCCAAGAGTACAACAAGACTACCTGGAGTCAGTGCATTTGGTTTTTGAATCCCCAATACAACAACCCTGTGGATTCCCTGTTTTTTAACAAAAATATTGAGAGAGAAAAATTGAGAAATTTATTGAAGAATATTCCACCATTCTTCTTTTTCCTTGTTTTAACATTCTGCACCCGCTTAATAGAGAAAATCCATTAAAATGATGTTTCTGTTCATCTAGAAAGTGGCAAACACATGATCCATTGTGGTCCAACATGTGTTTTTTAGCACGGCACAGTGCATTCACATACGCTTGTAAGTTTATTTAGAGACACGTTGCTCTTTCAAAACTTTTACTCTAACAAAGAAACTGTGTGTTTCTTAAGTGTGAACATTGAACTGGGTAACCCACAGTAGGCAATCCCAAAACTGTCCTCGTTGTTATATATACACTTTATATGTATTCACGAAAATGATCCACTAGGCACCGTGGAGGATTTTTTTTTTTTGGGAGGAAAAAATACCAGGCCCGTGAGGTTCCACATTAAGATGCTCCTCAGTTTGGTAAAGAACGTGATGACTGTGTGATGGAGTTCATAGAACAACATGTTACTTGTTCCTTTCCTGTGAATGCTAATCTACAGAACAAGGTTGAAAGATTTCATATGTACTCATGTAGTAAGTACTGTCAGAGAAAATAAAATACAAAAGTAAAGACAAGTATTACACTCATTGCAGATTTGACTTTCCAGTTGGTCGAGTGACTCGTTTGATGTCATCTGTTCTACACCATGTTACTGCTAAGTCACCAAGAATAAGCAATGAAAATTCATTAATGATTACAATCCTGTCATTGCTCAGATTTGGAATGCGAATAATGATGTACAGTATATTGCTGATGACACAACAGCGGTTGCTCATTATGTTACAGCATACATGACAAAAGCTGAAAAGAGCAATGCAGCTGAAGTATGGGCAGACTTATCAGCTTATAAAAGTCTTAGTCAGAAATGTTTAAGCTTTGGTCTGAAGATACTCTCACATACAGAGTGTAAAAGCTACGGTATAGGCCAAAATGACTGCACCGAAAGTTCCGACCTATACAAAAAGGTCGTAAATGCATACCACCAAAGGTTCAAACACCAACATTTCGAACCTTTGGTGGCATACCTTTTAGGTAGGTTTAGGTGTCCCCGGCAACATCCCGCTCACTATACTAAAGAGTATAGTGAGCGGGAGTTGCTGGGGGAAACCCCTGCAGTTGCCAAAAAAAAAAAAAGAACCCTGCATCGACGGTTCCCGATCAAGGAAGTGAAAGGGAACCGGTGCTGCAGGGACACAGCGCATATTGAAAGGTAAGTAGGGTGTGCGTGGGGGTATGTTGGGGGTGTGTTGGGGTATGGGCAGGGTGTGTTGTGGGTGTGGGTGGGGGTGTGGGTTTGTAGGGGTTTTAAATGTACAACCTTTTGTGGTGCGTACATTTTTCATGTGAACTTTTCTGTCGCAGACTTTTCCGCAATGGAAATTCATGCAGATCCGAAGCTACAGAACTGCAGCTTGCCTAACTAGTTTGCCTCTGTATGTACGTAGCATTAATGTACTTTGGTTAAGTGTTGGCCCAGCTAATACTAGACATTCGGTACAGAGGCCTTTGAGTCAAATTCAGCAGTTAGCTGAAACAGTACCTGACAGTACAGAGATTCTGAAAACCAACTTGATTGATACATATTATCCAGATTGATCGGCAGAGTTAGAGGATGTATGTTTATATGAGGTGGCAGAATGCTACTTATATCGAAATACTGAAGCAAAAAGTGGCAGACCATGGTTTAAAGTACATGGATGTACTGGTTGTCTAGTGAGACTTGAGAAGGCAAGTCTTATCAACCGCGTGGAACTTTATTGGAAAACTGCAGAGAAAAAGGAATTATTTCATTTTTGTCTTTTGCAGTTGTTCTTCCCATGGCATGCAGAGAGTGATTAGCTTGGACGTTTAATTACATATTCAAAATGTGAGCATACTTGGAAATACTGGTGAAAGAACTACTTTAAGAAGGATTTTGGCAGCTGAATTGGCCAAAGAGACTCCTGCAGGAAGTCAGGAATCTGCAGCAGGAAGTCAAAATGTGCTTGGTGAGCCAATTATTCCAATTGATGTTGAGCTTGCCATGGAAGTATTAGAAAGTGCAATGCAACAAACTAACGGTGCAGATGCAAATTATGATGAAATGTGTTAATCAACTTAATATAGAGCAAAAATACAATCAAAGATATGTTCATACATGGTTTACAGCATGACAAGCATGAACGTTCTTGTGTTTAATACAAAACTGTATTGTTGTATTTAAGTGGACAACAGGAACAGGTAAATATTATTTTAATTCACGCAATAAGAACTATGATTAAAAACATAACTGATTGCTCTTTGTCATGTATTGTAACTGCTCCAACAGGTTTAGCAGCATTCATTATAGGAGGAGGTGCTACTAGTGGAGCATAACAACCAACTAGAGTATTGAAAACTTGTATTAAGTGCAGCACAAGAAGTAGGAAATGTTTGTAAAAAATGAAATACCTTGATTGCAATTGAAGTAAGCATATTGTCTAACTTAATGCTCATTCATTCACTTGCGAATACAAGAGGTTTTGAAGGCTGACTACAACATTTTGTTTGGAGGTAAACATGTAGTTGTTTTTGGGGTCTTGTTACAATTAATTAATTAATTAATTAATGTGAAAGGTGAACCAGTTTTCAAAATGCTGCTATTTTACGATAATAAAAAAAAGATAGGAAGTATTGGTAATTTTGACCTTTGGAATTGTTTTGAATTCCAGGAATTTACCATTACTATGAGGCAAGCTGCAAACTTAGAGTATGCAGAAATGCGTAATATGATTTGTATAGGTGTTCTTGAGGAGAATGCGAAAGCACACTTAAAGGGAAGACTGATTTCTAACATGTTTCATGCAGATTTTAGTCTGTCTGATGTCTTTCTTCAGGAAAGAAACATTTTTTTGTGTTGTGTTGATTTGCACACTTGAAGAGTGTAACAAGTTTAACTCTACAATGCTATGGTTATAGAAGCAAAATATTGTGGCGTTAAAATTGTGTGATGTTTTAGATGGTCATGTTATGCCATTACAGTTGGATAAGAGAGCAAAAGCTCAATTAGTTGAGCTAGAGAATTCAATTTCTAAAACAGCAGGTCTAGAAGCTATGTCTAAAAGCTATGTTATGGTCTAGAAGATCTAGAAGCTACATTATGAGTAATATTAAAGAGGAACTTTAATGTAGTCAATGGATCGATGGGAAGAGTGACTGCATTTCACAGTTTTCCTCATAGTACAAATATGGAACATATTGAAGTAAAGTTTGATCATGGAGAAGAAACTCATTTGATTTCTCCGACCTCTGCATGTTTCATGTTTTTAAGGATACCTTTGTGAAAAGATCACAGTGCTCTGCATATGCAATTAGTATTCATAAATCACAAGGGTTGAGTTGAGAAGCAGCATTTATTGACATTGGTTATATGTTTAAAGAAGGATTGTCATTTGTAGCTCTGACACGTGAAAAATATTGAAGATTTGTTATAGTTAATTTTCATGAAAGAAAAGTGATAGCTGACATTTCTTGTATTGAAGAATATAACAGATTACATGTACTGTATTCTTCTCACCTGAACCTTATATCTGTACCTACAAAGCACTTAGCTAGGACACATAAGGAGTCAGTGAAACTATATTCAATAAAATCATTTATCTACAGACTAAAGAAAACAGACTCTACCAGAGATGGAAAGTCATTCAACTATGACATACTCATATTGCAGCTTTAGCAATGAAACAGGAGTTGAATGCTATTCTAGTGCAGCTTTGTGTTTGTTGTTTCAAATGACACCATTAATGCAAGAAATATCTTGCACAGCAGACAATAGGCTATAGGTCTCATCACAAGCCTGGCTGTCTGGAAATAAGCTGTCCGTAGCAGCATACCGACGCACATTCCGGACCACCAGACTACAAGTATGCCTGCAGGAGTCATTGCTACCAGCAGGTCAGAACTGACAGGGGCACCGGACCTTCAGGCATGGTTTTCACTGAAGCTTCGACACATTTAGCAACAGTGCCATTCTTTCCATGTCCCCATTCCCATGGAGTCCTATTGGGCTCCATGGGAATGAGGAGTTATACTTTACGCCGCATGACATCCAGGGCAGCCACAATATCATGCAGCAGAACAGTGTTACAGGTTTGCCGGCAACCCGCCAGTAGTACCAGAGTTTTACTGTTGAACCTGTAATGAGGCACAATGTGTGGAACTTTCATTTCTTAAAATATCTGTGGATCAAAAACCACACAGTACACATTTGGCAATGTCACTCTGAAATGTAGTCCTGCTGCAAGGTTGAAATCAACAATGTTCTCAAAATACACAGTAAGATAGTCACACATATCTAATGACTGTCTTCGATGCATTACTGCAGGAAACTGTTACTATAGATAGATATCTGGGAACTAGTTATGAGTGGAACCATATGTGTCCACAATGTTACAAAGATTACACTCCTCAGGATTTTTCTGAAAGATTTTTATATGTTCCTTTCCCTGATCATAAAAGTGTACATTTTTGCAATGCAGTGTCAATGGTTGTTATTTACAATCTACAATGCAAAATCTTGTTTTTAATAAGTATGTGTTGATTATGTTTAAAAGATGCAGTATAGATGGTAGGAACATTAACACATCAGTAATGATTTTGGTAAATATTCAAGTTTCCTTTTAGTAAGAAATCTTTTAAGACCTGTGCAATTATTTTTTAAGGGGCATCCATTCACTGTGAACATTTCACAACATGGGTGCGTATAGAAGTAGATTTGCTTGTTTGTAATGACTCTATATAATCACACACCAAGCTAGATTGCCTAATGGTTTAAAGAATGCTTACTTAAAGTTGTTTGAACAAAAGTTTTAAAATATATGTTTTATATTCTTTGTGAATATAAACATGCAAAATAAAAGTTTGAAATGGAAGAATGGGGCAATACGTGTTTTATGTAAAGTAGAAGATAGATTGTAAGTAGGATGTATTTTAAAATCAGTAAAAAATAAAAGTTAATATTCTGAAGATTACATGAATTAGAAGAGAAACAGCATTCTGCAATCTTCTAATTCTGTTTTATTGTGTAAGACATTGTATATTTTAATATGTACACGTGTTACCTATAAGTCCTAGGTAACATGAATGGTGCCATGTACATTATTTTAAGTGTACAAGGTTTGTAAAATAAATCACATCTAACTAATAATAGGAGTTTTAGGGAGGATTCATATATAGTGTATCTTACTTGTCATGTGTGTAGTTGGCCAAAATAAGGACACACAAAAGGTATTAAAAAAGAATACCAATTCAATACAAATATGAAAATAGCTTACTTTTTTGTTAGTGTGTTAATTGTTTAAAGATCTTCTATTTACAGTGTGGAAGTTTTCAGAAAAGTATTTGAAATAGTGGTATGAATATACATTAAAAAGATGTATACTCAAAGTAATGTTCCAATGTTGGCATGTCTTGAAACATTTATTTGTAAAACTGAAGTTAGGTTATATGTCTTGGTTTCCTGGTTAAGGGTGCATGAATGAATCTGCAAATAATTCATCATTTAATATTAAATGTTTGCACAGTATTGAAACATATCTTCATTGCAATGAAATGCCTTTATAGGTGTGCACACTATTGACATTGTGGGCTATTCTATTTAGAATTTGGTGAGGCAAAATGAAGTTCGTAGTTGCCTAAATGGTTAGTGTAGGTGAGGTAATCACACAGCATTTATTTTAGCTATACTAACTTGTAGATACACCTTCTCTTTGAAACTGTTTTCTTTTAAGGTTTTTTGCGACATACTGTTCATTCATAAAATTGTTAATACTTTTAATTAACCTGTCATATATGTTGTATACATCTAGAAAGTGAGATAGTATATAATGTGTGTATATATATATATTCAGTGAACAAACTTTGTTAAAGGGATGTTATGGTTAAGTTGCGCTACTAAAAACCTATGAAATTCAGTGAAAAAATGTTGTTAAAGGACGTTATGGTTCCAAGTAAAACCGAAAAACCCTTGAAATTCACCAGTTATGGTAAGCTAAGCAACCATAACTCACACCACCACTGTGCACTGCTAAGACTAACACCCAGGACATCAAAGATGACATCACAAATGTCCCTTTAACAAAGTTTTTTCACTGAATTTCACAGGTTTTTAGTAGCGCAACTTAACCATAACGTCCCTTTAACAAAGTTTTTGCACTGAATTTCATAGGTTTTTATCAGCGCAACTTAACCATAACGTCTCTTTAACAAAGTTTTTTCACTGAATTTGAAAGGTTTTTAGCAGCACAACTTAACCATAACGTCCCTTTAACAAAGTTTTTTCACTGAATTTCATTGGTTTTTAGCAGTGCAACTTAACCATAACGTCCCTTTAACAAAGTTTTTTCACTGAATTTCATAGATTTTTAGTAGTGCAATTTAACAATAATGACTTTGACTTTATATACATATCATATGGAATTGACTGAATCTCTTCTACTGTACTTGATGTCCGCAAACTCATTTAATGTTCGATGACATGTTCGGAGAACAGTACCACTACCGAAAAACTCTGGGGGGATATGTTTGATTGTTATATCATAACATAGGAACATTTAACAAATTCAAAAAGAAGCACACAAACACATTATATGTACTAATACATAAGAAATATAACCCATATATACAACACACTAACCATTCATTTAAATGCACTATGTTCTAAAATGGAATATCCAACAAGAAAATAAATTGGCTTCCAACATAATTACCTCACAAACACGACAGAACTGAGAACAAGAGCAGACCCACTGAGTACATAGGACATATCTTACCTGAAATAGTAAGTGTACTTAATTGTATTCATATATTTATAAACTTTCTGTATTAGATAAAAAAAACATATTATCTTTTTTTTTTCTCTCACAGAAATGTCTAGTACTCTGGAATGTCTAGAGGAGCATTTCCCACATGAAGAAATGTCACAAGATAGTGAAACTAATGGTAAACACCTTATAATATAAACCATTTAATTATTATTATTTTGTATACATTTAACATATATATATATATTTTTTTGTACAGAGCATACCAAAATAGAAAATACTTCAGAAAAACCTGTTATGGATAACACTTTTCACAGTATAGAAGAAAAAATGGATTTATTGTTGACTAATTTTAATAATTTGAAAACTTTTGTGGAAGATCATTTTAAACCAAAAACCTCGTACCATTGCCCCACATGTTCTTGTCCCTCCTCACCATATCCCAGTCAATTATCCCCAAACCCTCTCCATAACCCAAAACGTTTTGATGAGACTTCCATCCCTTCTTCACCTAATAACAATCATGATGAAACCACTAATTCTCCTGTTTTTGTTTCTGTTTCTGCCTCACCTTCTCTGTCATAAATTATTAATATATGTTAAATAAAGTTTAATTTTTATATTGTGTTGTAAATAGTTTCATTTTTTTTTTTTTAAACAATGTAGGTGTCCGCGGACAGTGCAGGTGTTCTGAAATGTTCGTAAATAAACGAAAATGGAGGTGTCCTGAAGAATACTATACCTGTTCGTAATGTTCACTAGCAAGATGAAACTATTCTAAGAACACACGCAGTGTCCTGAATGTTCGTAAAAATAAAAAATTAAAGTGTCCTAAAGAACACTATCAGGGTAATTCATAGAATTTCGCAGAAAAGTGTCGCAAGCGGCTGGCGCAGAGTGTCCGCGTGCGATTGTCTGCGCCAGGCACGTGCGCTAAAACCGATTTCCGCGCACAGCGTATTCATGGATTTTAGGCTCCCAAACCAGCCGTGGCGCAGAGTATCGCAGCGACCCTGCAGCAGCGCCAGTAACGCCCCCAAGAACGCCCTCGCGCAAGGAAAAGCCATCAAAATCGCTAAATCATCGCAAAGGGCTGCGCTAACCCTGGACCAGTCTGCAGGGCTGCCAAACAAGGAACGCAAAGCGGGTAACGTGCATATCAGGGGTACGCGTGAAGTTATACACGCGATTAGCCAGGGTACGTGTATTACAGGGGTACGCGTGAAGTTTTACACGCGATTAGCCAGGGCACGTGTATCACAGGGGTACGCAGGAATTATCACACGCGATTTGGCTGGGTACGTGTATTACAGGGGTACACGGGAAGTTCTACACGCGATTCGGCTGGGTACGTGTATTACAGGGGTGCGCGGGAATTCTCACATGCGATTTGGCCTGGTACGTGTATTACAGGGGTGCGCGGGAATTATCACACGCGATTTGGCTTGGTACATGTATTACAGGGGTGCGTGGGAAGTTCTACACGCGATTGGCCAGGGTACGTGTATTACAGGGGTACGTGGGAATTATCACACGCGATTTGGCTGGGTACGTGTATTACAGGGGTACACGGGAAGTTCTACACGCGATTCGGCTGGGTATGTGTATTACAGGGGTGCGCGGGAATTCTCACATGCGATTTGGCCAGGTACCTGTATTACAGGGGTGTGCGGGAATTATCACACGCAATTAGGCTGGGTGGGTCCTCACAGGTGTTCCCTGTACACCCTCCACGGCCCCTGCAGGCAGCCCATAAAACAGGGGACTACCCTGCACACCTGCTCATGTCCCCCTGCACCCCCACCCCCCAGCAGTGCAGGGGCAGCCTCCACCAGGCCCCCACCCATGTCTCCCAACATCCCCACCCCCCAGCAGTGCAGGGCAGCCTCCACCAGGCCCCCACTCATGTCTCCCACCACCCCCACCCCCCAGCATCCAGGGGCACCCTCCACCAGGCCCCCACCCATGTCTCCCACCACCCCCAACCCCCAGCCACCAGGGGCACCCTCCACCAGGCCCCCGCTCATGTCTCCCACCACCCCCACCCCCCAGCATCCAGGGGCACCCTCCACCAGGCCCCCACCCATGTCTCCCACCACCCCCACCCCCCAGCATCCAGGGGCACCCTCCACCAGGCTCCCACCCATGTCTCCCACCACCCCCACCCCCCAGCCACCAGGGGCACCCTCCACCAGGCCCCCACTCATGTCTCCCACCACCCCCACCCCCCAGCAGTGCAGGGGCACCCTCCACCAGGCCCCCACTCATGTCCCCTATCACCCCCACCCCCCCGCCACCAGGGGCACCCTTCACAAGGCCCCCATCCATGTCTTCCACCACCCCCACCCCCCAGCAGTGCAGGGGCACCCTCCACCAGGCCCCCACTCATGTCCCCTATCACCCCCACCCCCCCCACAAGCAGGGGCACCCTTCACAAGGCCCCCATCCATGTCTCCCACCACCCCCACCCCCAGCCACCAGGGGCACCCTCCACCAGGCCCCCATCCATGTCTCCCACCACCCCACCTCCCAGCAGTGCAGGGGCACC
Source organism: Ambystoma mexicanum (assembly GCF_040938575.1). NCBI lineage: Eukaryota > Metazoa > Chordata > Amphibia > Caudata > Ambystomatidae > Ambystoma > Ambystoma mexicanum. The sequence goes on from NC_090937.1 coordinate 1,535,788,640, forward strand.
CTCCACCAGGCCCCCACCCATGTCCCCTATCACCCCCACCCCCCAGCAGTGCAGGGGCACCCTCCACCAGGCCCCCACTCATGTCCCCTATCACCCCCACCCCAGCCACCAGGGGCACCCTCCACCAGGCCCCCACTCATGTCTCCCACCACCCCCATCCCCCAGCAGTGCAGGGGCACCCTCCACCAGGCCCCCACTCATGTCCCCTATCACCCCCACCCCCCCGCCACCAGGGGCACCCTTCACAAGGCCCCCATCCATGTCTCCCACCACCCCCACCCCCCAGCCACCAGGGGCACCCTCCACCAGGCCCCCATCCATGTCTCCCACCACCCCCACCCCCCAGCCACCAGGAGCACCCTCCACCAGGCCCCCATCCATGTCTCCCACCACCCCCACCCCCCAGCAGTGCAGGGGCACCCTCCACCAGGCCCCCACTCATGTCCCCTATCACCCCCACCCCCCCGCCACCAGGGGCACCCTTCACAAGGCCCCCATCCATGTCTCCCACCACCCCCACCCCCCAGCCACCAGGGGCACCCTCCACCAGGCCCCCATCCATGTCTCCCACCACCCCCTGCCCCCAGCAGTGCAGGGGCACCCTCCACCAGGCCCCCACCCATGTCCCCTATCACCCCCACCCCCCAGCAGTGCAGGGGCACCCTCCACCAGGCCCCCACTCATGTCCCCTATCACCCCCACCCCCCAGCCACCAGGGGCACCCTCCACCAGGCCCCCACTCATGTCTCCCACCACCCCCAGCCCCCAGCCACCAGGGGCACCCTCCACCAGGCCCCCACTCATGTCTCCCACCACCCCCACCCCCCAGCAGTGCAGGGGCACCCTCCACCAGGCCCCCACCCATGTCCCCTATCACCCCCACCCCCCAGCAGTGCAGGGGCACCCTCCACCAGGCCCACACTCATGTCCCCTATCACCCCCACCCCCCAGCCACCAGGGGCACCCTCCACCAGGCCCCCACTCATGTCTCCCACCACCCCCACCCCCCACCATCCAGGGGCACCCTCCACCAGGCCCCCACCCATGTCTCCCACCACCCCCACCCCCCAGCCACCAGGGGCACCCTCCACCAGGCCCCCACTCATGTCCCCTATCACCCCACCCCCCCCACCAGGGGCACCCTCCACCAGGCCCCCATCCATGTCTCCCACCACCCCCACCCCCCAGCAGTGCAGGGGCACCCTACACCAGGCCCCCACCCATGTCCCCTATCACTCCCACCCCCCAGCAGTGCAGGGGCACCCTCCACCAGGCCCCCACTCATGTCCCCTATCACCCCCACCCCCCAGCCACCAGGGGCACCCTCCACCAGGCCCCCACTCATGTCTCCCACCACCCCCACCCCCCACCATCCAGGGGCACCCTCCACCAGGCCCCCACCCATGTCTCCCACCACCCCCACCCCCCAGCCACCAGGGGCACCCTCCACCAGGCCCCCACTCATGTCTCCCACCACCCCCACCCCCCAGCAGTGCAGGGGCAGCCTCCACCAGGCCCCCACTCATGTCTACCACCACCCCCACCCCCCAGCCACCAGGGGCAGCCTCCACCAGGCCCCCACCCATTTATCCCACCACCCCCACCCCCCAGCAGTGCAGGGGCACCCTCCACCAGGCACCCACCCATGTCTCCCACCACCCCCACCCCCCAGCAGTGCAGGGGCAGCCTCCACCAGGCCCCCACTCATGTCCCCTATCACCCCCACCCCCCCGCCACCAGGGGCAGCCTCCACCAGGCCCCCATCCATGTCTCCCACCACCCCCACCCCCCAGCAGTGCAGGGGCACCCTCCACCAGGCCCCCACCCATGTCCCCTATCACCCCCACCCCCCAGCAGTGCAGGGGCACCCTCCACCAGGCCCCCACTCATGTCCCCTATCACCCCCACCCCCCAGCCACCAGGGGCACCCTCCACCAGGCCCCCACTCATGTCTCCCACCACCCCCCACCATCCAGGGGCACCCTCCACCAGGCCCCCACCCATGTCTCCCACCACCCCCACCCCCCAGCCACCAGGGGCACCCTCCACCAGGCCCCCACTCATGTCTCCCACCACCCCCACCCCCCAGCAGTGCAGGGGCAGCCTCCACCAAGCCCCCACTCATGTCTACCACCACCCCCCAGCCACCAGGGGCACCCTCCACCAGGCCCCCACCCATGTATCCCACCACCCCCACCCCCCAGCAGTGCAGGGGCACCCTCCACCAGGCACCCACCCATGTCTCCCACCACCCCCACCCCCCAGCAGTGCAGGGGCACCCTCCACCAGGCCCCCATCCATGTCTCCCACCACCCCCACCCCCCAGCAGTGCAGGGGCACCCTCCACCAGGCCCCCACCCATGTCCCCTATCACCCCCACCCCCTAGCAGTGCAGGGGCACCCTCCACCAGGCCCCCACTCATGTCCCCTATCACCCCCACCCCCCCGCCACCAGGGGCACCCTCCACCAGGCCCCCATCCATGTCTCCCACCACCCCCACCCCCCAGCAGTGCAGGGGCACCCTCCACCAGGCCCCCACCCATGTCTCCCACCACCCCCACCCCCCAGCAGTGCAGGGGCAGCCTCCACCAGGCCCCCACTCATGTCCCCTATCACCCCCACCCCCCAGCAGTGCAGGGGCACCCTCCACCAGGCCCCCACTCATGTCCCCTATCACCCCCACCCCCCAGCCACCAGGGGCACCCTCCACCAGGCCCCCACTCATGTCTCCCACCACCCCCACCCCCCACCATCCAGGGGCACCCTCCACCAGGCCCCCACCCATGTCTCCCACCACCCCCACCCCCCAGCCACCAGGGGCATCCTCCACCAGGACACCAACTTCCCTGGCACTGAAGCTAGTGCCCCTCTGCCTCCTTGGCCGGGGGTTGCCACTGGTGCCAGATGTTGTAGTGCCTGACATGGCAACCCCAGAGGCAGGAGTGGGTGGGCAACTGGGTCCTGGGGCTGGGCTGTGGGGCGACGGAAAAGCAGTCGGGAGCCTTTGGTTCCAGCAGGGGTGGTCACAGCAACAGCACCCCTGGCTGATGTGCAGGCAGCAAATGGCAGGGCACGTGGGCAGCAGGCAGTCAGGCAGCAGCAGATGGCAGGTGGGAGCGTGCTCAGGGCTCTGGGGGGCAGTAATTTGGCCTCCTGGGCAGGAGCGTGGTCTTTCGTGTGTGAACGCGTGGACAGCTTGATACGTAGTGAGTGATTTAGCACGTGAAAATCCCACACGTCTGCGTGTAAATCGATGAAAGGCCCTCAGCGCGTAAACGCGTATGCCGCGTCTATGAAGTCACGTGCACGCGTAGGAAAAAGTTGCGTGACACGTCCGAGTGTCAAAGCGTGTTATTGGTGGAAATAGCCCTACACGCAGAAGTGTCAAAGCGTGTAATTGGTGCAAATGGACCTACACGCAGAAGTGTCAAAGTGTGTAATTGGTGCAAATGGACATACACGCAGAAGTGACAAAGCGTGTAATTGGTGCAAATGGACCTACACGCAGAAGTGACAAAGCGTGTAATTGGTGGGAATGGGCCTAGCACGTACACGCCGCGTAAGTGACGCTGTACGTGTGGGCCTGCATATAAGGTACGTGTAGAACACCAATTCCTTGTACTGCTTTTCGTGGAGAGCGAGTGGGTGAATTCTGTACTTCTTGTCGTTTCACACGCGATTTACTTCACGGCGTTTCAAGTTCGTACTCCCTGTTACCTCTGACAGCTTTTTCTATTTTTTCTCTTGTACTGGTTTACCTGGGCCTGTTCCCTCAAACAGTGTTCCCTTCTACTGTTGTCCTGTCTCCTCAGACAGCGTACATATCTTCTTTTGGCGGGGGTGTTGCCAACCAAACGCGCTCATTTTTCACGCTCTTTTACCTGGCAGACGGTGAGTCACGCACGTATCTAACATCTGTGCTTGCCCCGTGTGTAGCCTACCCCTTCAGAGGTCATTCTAGGCTGCGTGTGACACGCATACGTTCATTCTTGTGTTACTGGGTGCCACAGCGTAGTGCAGGTTTTTCTTTCTGCACACGTGGTCTAGGAGGGGTTGCGTACATGTCATCTCCCTTTTTTGGGCCTCCTGTGCATTGCGTGACCCGTCATCTTTCCCCAGGGGTTACATTCAGCCTTGCTAGAGCACTAGGGTACAATTACCATCTGGTACCCAACCCCTTTGACCCCCTATTGCCCAGGACAATAGTCTACATCCACTCCCATACGCACATTAACATCAGTGCCATGGCTGGGAGGCGAGGATTCTGTAAGGGTGGCAAAGGTGGAAGAGCCACAAGTGGTGGCCGTGGTGGATCCGGTAGGGGACGTGGTCGTAACTTGCAGGGTGAGCCTGTCCCCCCATGTGTGGAGGACCAGTCACGGGCACCCATAATCCCCCCCTCCCCCCCTCCCGTTGAGGCTGATGTGGCTGACACCATCCATGCTCAGCCCTTGTTGGACCAGCCCATTGTGGCACCAGACCTGGCTGACTCCATGGCTGACTTCCAGGTGCACGTTGATGCCATCATGCCACGTGGATCTGGGGCAGCAAGGTCATCTGCTGCACCAAGGAGGCAGGGCGGAGAGGCTGCAGGGGCAGCTGCGGCTCCATCCACCCCAGCCCTCACACACCCAGCCAGGACAGTGTTGGTCCTAGTCCATGCTGCTGACATTCCCCCTGACACCATCACACTAGAGCCAATGCCTGCACCAACTCCCATGCTGAGTGTGCAATCCCACACTCCTGATACAGAGTCCACCAGGGCTCCTGCCCCTAGTGTCCAGAGCGGCGCAGGACACTCAGGATCACCACCACCTTCCAAGCGGAAGAGGAAGAGTGCTCGTCCGGCACAGGCTGATGCCCCAGACACGGCTACACAGTCCGGCCCGTCCAGGAAGCCCAGCTTCACGGATGACGAACTGAATGCACTTGTCGAGTATGTGTCCGGACATGACAACGAGATGGTCATTGTTGCAGGATCCAAGACCACACCTGCACAACGCCAGGCACACTGGCAGACCGTTGCGGACATCGTAAGTGCCCTTGGAATCGTGAGGCGCACAGCCAATGATTGCTATAAGCGCTGGAATGACCTAAAGCGCAGGGCAAAGAGTAAGCTGGCCTCAAGTCATGCCGCAACTCTAGTGACTGGAGGTGGGTCTCCAGTAGTAGACATGGAACTCACTCCACATGAGTCAGTCGCTGGGACCTACATCACGGAGGAACAGATCCAAGGCGTGGGAGATCTGGCTGATTACGAGGCATTGTCCGGTGAGTGCACATGCATGTGTGTGTCATCCATGTGTATGGTGTGTGTGTGAGGGCTTCTGTTTGTGTGCCAGGTGAGAGTGTGTGCGCCTGAGTCGTATGGGTCAGCCATGTGCTTCATGCAATACTTCCTGCGCAGCTGCATTTGGCCATAGCAGTATCCCTTCTGCCAACAGTAGACATCTAGCCCAACTGCACGCCAGTTGCCCTTGAAGTGTCACCTTGCCACAACATAGTTGCTTATTTTTCACTGTTCATTCAGTCAGATTGTTTGCATTCCCCCACTTTTACTAGCCATGTCGCTGTCCACTAGTCACATGTCTGACATGGCTATGGTAAAGTGGAGTGACTTTGTTACCTGGATATCATTTGTACACACATGTCCCGGTGCAATTGGACCATTTCAGACTGGCAGCTCCATGTGAAAAATCTGACCTGTTAGAATTAGAAAAGCAATTACATGCGGGAACTGGATTGAATGAATAGGTGCTGCCCTCCTCTCCATCTTCACTCAATAGCAATGGTACATGCCATCTGTGTGATGGCATGTGTGTTTCACCTGGCAATCACAGGCCAATGTGTGATGCCACTGCCAGGCAGCATGCAGAAAATGTGTTCATCTTCCATCTTGGTGTCATCAGTGTGTGCCCTTTGCCTGCACTTCATACGCAGTGAGGGTGCATGCATGGGAGGGTTTTAGTCATGTGGGACATGTGTCAATCAAGTACTGGTTCTCTTGCTTCTCAGCCCTCATTGTGTGCTAATGCCTGTTTCCATTTCTTTGTTTACATGTCTTTGCAGGGGAAGATGCACCTGATACTGCTGGGGTTGTGGAGATGGTGCAGACCCAGGAGGGGTCCGAGGGCCGACCAACCACCAGTGAGGGACGTGGTGTGGTGGTGGGGGAGAACCCACAAGTGCTGCAGGCCGTGCTCTCAAGGGGTGTCTCTGGCTGCACCTCCCCCGAGCTGTACTCAGGTGTTGATTAGGATGAGACCTACGTGCCGTCGCAGGTGAGTGTTCCAGGGAGGGATTCTGTTCTGTCTCACCCACCTGCACCAGGGTCAGAACCCTCCATGGGGATGTCAGTGTTGGCAGCTACGCCTTTGGTGGTTACGGATGTAGGGTCACACTCCGTGACATCTGATCCTGTTCCTGGGCCAGCAGATCAGAGGGGAAATGCAGTCCTGCAGCCTCAGGCAGTGCCGGCACAGCAAGGCGCAGTTCGCCTTGCCCCAGACAGGTGTGGTGCCCGCCGACGTGGTGGCCGTACGCCACCTGGCAATACCGCATGGGATCAATCCATTTACGGTATGGCAACCCAACAGGCTGCATCATCCGAGATGATGGCTCAGGCCATGGATAGGGTGGCCACTTCCATTGTCCCCCCAGAAAGGCTGATGGAGCGACTAGAGCAGGCAACCGACTCCATCTGCCAGTCACACAGGGAGGACATGTTGGGGTCCAACAGGGACAGGCGGGCGGCACTGGCGACTCTGCAGGAGGCCATCTCCATTGAGTCCCAGGGCCACAGGGAAGCCCTGAGGCAGGAGCTCCTTCACCTCAGGACGACTCTTGTTGAGCTTGAGGCTTCAACACACCAAAGGACAGAACAGCAGCTGGAGCGTCTCACCCGTACGCTCTCAGCTGAGATGCAGGCAACGAGGGCGGAGGTCCGGGCATCCCGTGAGTTGTTGCATGGGGACCTCCGCACACTCATCCTCCAGAACCAGACCTACCACACCCGCATGCTTGCAGCCATGGAGGAGCAGACTAGGGCCTTGCGTGGGCTGCCTCCCATAGTGCAACCACCTCCGGATGCAGCTGCACAGGGTGATAATAGCGACAGCAGTGATACTCCCACAATAGGGTAGCCGTGTGGGCCATGAGCCCATGGAGGTGTTTTATTTTCCCAGGATCCACGCAGGTGGGTTCTGGTGTGCATCCTGTCCTCGGACCTCCTGGGTGGCCTCCCCAACCCCCCCGGGCCCATCAATGGCCATTTTTGATTGTTTCTTATTTTTATTTTTATTTTTATTTATTTTATTCCCTATTTTTTTGGGACGATTTGTTGGCTTACGTGGTTCCTGTGGGCATACGCTGCATTGTGGCTGGGCACATGCAGGCTTGTAATGTATTTGGTTCAGATGCTTGGGTTTGAGTCACACACACCCCTCCTGCTTCCCGTTTCCATGGGCTTGCAAAGGGTGTGCCCAAGTGACAGTGAATTACACAGTGACGTTGGACTCCCATGAGCTGTGTGGGCAGTCTGTAGTCAATACTGTGTATACATTCCTAGTGCATATTGCTGTTGTGTTGTACACTGCATGTTGCATTGATGTGTAACTCATCTTCTGTGTCTACCTCCCAATTTGCAGGTCCCTTCCTCATGTCTACACAAGGACCTCTAGTCTGGAGATGGGGTCCATGTTGGCAGCAGTGCACCTACAACTCTACATGGCGCCAACACTGCACAGTTGGTAGTGGTGGGAGTGCAGGCATTTCCAGGTGGTGAGACTACTAATATGTAACATTTGTGATGTCATGTTAATGGTAGTACGTGCTCAAGTATGTTGTTGGTCCGGCATTGCTGTGAGCATTTCAGGTGTTGCAGGTTTCTAATAGGGACACTGTACATAGTGACACTAGCGTCATGTTGTGGGGATTACTTTGTTTACCTGCAAATAGCATGACATGGCACGGTGTGTCGTGTGGCGGTGCTGGGGTTGGGTTGGCTGACATGGCACTGTCCTCTTGTTGCATTTTGCAAGTGGGTATTCTTTTTAGCTGCTTGAATGTGTAACTCCACAAAACTGCATTGGTGGTGTCTGTGTGGGTAGGGATGCACACATTGTGACACTTCCAGGTGAACAATCTCAGGCTGATATGGTATTCACGGTTCATTCTCCAGACATTCAGGATCAGTGTCAGGTTGAGTCATCATTGATTGTCAGATGGAATGTGCCAGGGCAGTGTGCACTCCACAGGGGTGTGATTTCTATGTGAAGTAATTAGCCACTAGCTGTGTACGGGCTGCCTCCCCCCGTGCCCTTTCCCCTCCCATGCGCAGCGGCTGTGCATGTGGTTGGGGATGTGGGGCCACCACCATGTCCACGGCCAGGCCCCGGCGTGTTGCAACGTTGTGCAGGACACATGCTGCCACTATGATCCTGCACACTACTGGGGGAGCGTATAACAGCTGGCCGCCAGAACGGTCAAGGGAGCGAAAGCGTGACTTTAGCACTCCGAATGTGCGCTCCACTATGCCCCGGGTCGTAATGTGGGCTGTGTTATATCTTACCTCGGGTGGCGTGGTGGGGTTCCGAATTGGCGTCATCATGTGGGGGCTGAGAGGGTAGGCACTGTCCCCTGTGGAGGTGGTGATTGGTATCATTTGTGGGGTTGTGACCTTGCTCAGTATCCAACATGCATGCATGTGCAGTGGCATACATACTCACCAAGCAGCCATGTATCGCCATGCCGCCCAGCTTCTAGGTCCCGGCTTAGGGTGGACATTCGGTAAATGAAGCTGTCGTGGGTGGACCCGGGATAGTTGGCATATACTGAGGTGATGATTCCCTTGGCATTACATGCTACCTGCACGTTGATGGAATGCCAGTGCTTGCGGTTCCTATAGATGTGCTCAGATGCCCTGGGGGGACGTAGAGCCACATGGGTGCAGTCGATGGCACCTAGCACTTTGGGGAATCGTGCCACACCGTAAAAATCCAGGGCGGCAGCATGCCTTTCTGCAGGTGTTCTGGGCAGGTATATGTGCCTGCGGACTGATGGGCGTGCAGTGATGATGTTCAAGACCTGGTGTAGGCAGCGTGACTGGGTGGCCTGTGACACCCCACCCACTATGGCACTTGTCCGCTGAAATGATCCAGTGGCTAAGAAGTGCAGTACATTGAGGACCTTCTCCAGGGGGCTGAGTGCTTGGGAGCACAGGGTGGGTGATATGAGGTCATCCTCCCACTCACTCACCAGGTCCAGTATTATGTGTGGTGGAAACCTGTACCTCCCATACACCTGGTCATCAGGCATCCCGAAAAGGCTGGTTCTGGGTGTGAATATTCTGGCCCTGACTATCCTCCTCCTCCTCCTTTGGTAGCCCACTGCCACTGCTGCTAGGAACGGTATGTTCATCCTGGCGTCTGAGCTTGTTATTGTTAAAGTGCGCAAATTTATGCTTTGCGCGTGTTCTAGGTGAGCGTGTGACCCGCGCACCCCTGGAATCCAGTTCCCAGTCCAATAGCGTGTGGAAATTCCCACGCACCACGGGATACAGGTGCGCTGACGTACTTGCGTGTGTAAGTGCCCGCGCACCCATGAAATACACGTACATAGGCCAATCGCGTGTACGCGCACTTTTGTCCAATTACACGCTGACGTGCAGTATTTCCACGTGTGCTCCGTCATCACGTGCTGAGTGGGGAACACCCGTGCAGGTCACGTCACAGACGCGCTTACGCGCTGAGAGACTCTGGTCCAATAGAATCGCGTATGCGTGCTGACGCGCTTACACGCTGAGGGCGTTTCCTCGGATTTCACGCTGACGTGCAGGATTTTCACGTGCCAAATCACTCCGTATCAAGCTGGCCACGTGAAAACACACGGAAGACCACACTCCTGCCCAGAAGGCCGAGTTACTGCCCCCCAGTGCCCCGAGCAGCCTCCCACGTGCCATCTGCTGCTGCCTGCCTGCCTGCCTGCCTGCCTGCCTGCTGCCACCGTGCCCTGCCATTTGGTGCCTGCACATCAGCCATCTGCAGGGGTCCAGTTGCTGTGTCCACCCCTGCTGGAACTGAAGACTCCCGACTGGGATTACATCGCTCCACAGCCCAGCCCCAGGAACCAGTTGCCCACCCACACCTGCCTCTGGGGTTGCCATGTCGGGCACTTCCACATCTGGCACCAGTGGCAACCCCAGGCCAGAGGGGCAGAGGGGCACCAGCTTCACTGCCACCGAAGTTGGTGTCCTGGTGGAGCATGTCCTGGGGCAGTATGATGCCCTCTTTGGATCGTCCCGCGCCAGCAAGGAAGGACGGGAGAGGATCTGGGCCGACTGTGTGGTTGCCATCAACGCGGAGGGGGTGGCAACCCGCAACATCCTGAAGATCAAGAAGCGCTGAGAGGACTTGAGGTCCAGGACCCTTGTGAAGGCCCGGCGCCTCGTGGAGGGGGGCCGGGGCCGCATGAGTTCCATCCAGATGAAGGTCCTGGAACGCGTACGCCCAGCGCTCCACGCCCAGATCCTTGAGAGGGAGGCCCGTCTGGAGTTGAGCGGTAAGTGTCCAAGCATTACTGTGTGAGACAGGGCATGTTGCGGTGTGCTGGTTCTATGATACTTGCCTGTATGTGTGCCATAGGCCATGTATGCATGTATGTGTGCAGGGACATCATAGTAATGCATGTGCGACCAGTGATGTGTGACCCACATAGTTGTTGCATGTGTTCAAATGCCGCATGGGGAGCCCTATGCAGATTTTGAACATGAGAGCATGCCAGTCTCTGTACCTGGACATGGGTGGGGGTGAGGGATGGGTGCTGATGTCAGGTACATATATGGTAGCCATGTCTGTGTGCCTGACCTGCGTGTCTGTGACTTGTGCATGCCATGGATGCATGACACATGTGTGTGACAATGCACAGATTCAGTGAAGCAGCCAAATTACCCTTGTATCCGCTGTGTTTGGTGTGTTTGGGGCCAGATGGATGTGACTGAGGTGAAGTGTGTGCATGTGATAGGCATGAGCCATGATGCATGTGAGTTACATATCATTGAATGTTTCAAGAGTCCATTGGACATGCATGGAAATGTCCATGGCATGCACCATGCCTGTTACTGTGTGTGTTTTGCCTGGACTGACCCATGTGTTGTGGAGGGACATGATGGAAGTGTACTTTGACAGTGGTGCTCATCTGCTATTGCTTCCTGTCTAGGGGACCATTGTACAGTACCCTGATGCTTGTGTTCTTTGTCTCCCTCTACGCAGCGGCTAGTGAAGAAGAGGGCAGAGACGGCGCTGTGGAGCAAGGCGGCGGGGATGCCCCCACGGCTGCAGCGGAAGGGGTGGGTGAGCCCCCACAGGGGCCTGCTACGGTGGGAGACGGTGAGGAGCCATCCAGGTTGGTGGTTTGCACAGAGGAGGAGGAGGCCGCCACTGGGGCACACATGGGGCCTGGTGGGGGCATCCCTGCTGGTGCAAGTGGTGCAGTCCAGGGCCAGGGGCAGGAGGCAGCACAGGTCACCGTGGAGGGGCCTGTGCATGTCGCTGTCCCTGACCCTGTGAGTGCACCACCATGCACCAGCAGGGATGCCCCGTCCCAGGCCCGTCCGCAGATAGAGGGGATGTCCATGTCACCTGACTCCCCTCCACCTGCGGACGTGGGAACCCCTGGCCGTGTGGAGAAGGTCCTGATTGGGGTCGCGATGCGCACGGCTGTGATTCGTGATGCCGTGCATGCTTCCCGGGAGGAGCACGCACGTCATCACGAAGTGCACCGTGCCGACGTGGCCCAATTGGGATCGGCCATGTTCGGGGGTTTGCTGCATGTGTTGGCCAATGTGGCGGCCCTCTCCTCCTCTGTGCAGGCTATACACCAGTCGTTCTCCTTGCCGTCTTCCGGCCCAGATGCCACCAGGGCCCCCTGTGGACCTGCCCCGACCAATGCAGCCAGCTCGGTGGGGATCCCATCCCTGCCACAGTTGGGAGTCGGAGGTCCAGCAGGGGTGGACAACACAGCAACTGGACCCCAGCAGATGGAAGATGTGACAGCATCATCGGGCAGGGCACGTGCACGACGGCGTCGGTGGTTTCCATCAGCCTGGATGCCGTCGTGCTGGCAGAGGCAGTGGCGTCGGAGGCAGCAGCAGGCTCGACGTGGGAGGCATCATGGCTCGGGGCCATCAAGATCAGAGGGGCAGGCATCGGCCGGAGGGCAGGGCAACCCTGGGATGGTGGTCTCTTCCGTGTGGGAGCAGTTTTTCCAGCGGATAGGTGCGGAGCGGCAGCGGGCGGAAGAGGAGCGGCTCACCATGGTCAGGGCGGAGTTCTCCATGCGTCGGGCGTTGAGGCGAGCTGAGTGCCTCGAGGAAGCTCGCAGGGAGTTTGAGCTGAACATGAGGTTATCCTTGCGAGACCTCGGGGCCAGGACAGAGTCCCGCCTCCAGGACATCGACATGGAGTTCGATGATGCCCTGGCCAGCAACATCACCGAGTGAGCCGCAGGACTTGCCGGCTGCCTTTGTATATAGTTATTTAGTTAGTTAGTGTTATGTTTCCTTTATTCATTTTTATTTTTTTGGACCGCTCGGACAATGGCCACTTTTTTGTAGATATTTTTTTCATTAGGTAGTAGTAGGTTTCATTTATGGTGTTGGGCTCATGGACCCTGGAATATTCGTGTATATAGTTTGCTTTTGGAAGAAACATTTTTTTTATTGATTATTGTGTTCACCATGAGGAAATGGTTTTTCATTATTTTCCTTCCACATGACATTGCTTTGGACAACATTTGTTTTTGGATTACTTTGTTTTTTTTTTTTTTACATTTGTTCTCGGACATGGACCATTTGTTTTGTTATCCCCATTGTTGTATGTTTGATTTGTTTAATTATTTTTCATCTTTAATACATGTTTTTTTAACTTTCACTTGTGGTATTTTCTCATTGGTTTCATACATGTCATTTTTTTTTTTTTTTTTTTTTTTTTTTTTTTATGATATGGGTTTTGACATTCACTTGCACCCGTTGTGTATGTGTGTGTGACGGACATGTGTTCATTTACATACTTGCCATTGGGGTTGTATCATGTAATTGCATTCACTATGTGGGTGGATGCAATCCTTGCCTTGGTGTTTGTGCTGGGTATGCTGCCCATTACTGCCATGATTGAGTATCGTCAGGACCTGGGTGCAGGGGGACATGTGTGGGTGCCTGGTGGAGGATGCCCTTGCACTGCTGGGGGGTGGGGGTGGTGGGAGACATGGGTGGGGGCCTGGTGGAGGGTGCCCCTGGATGGTGGGTGGTGGGGGTGGTGGGAGACATGAGTGGGGGCCTGGTGGAGGCTGCCCCTGGATGGTGGGGGGTGGGGGTGGTGGGAGACATGAGTGGGGGCCTGGTGGAGGGTGCCCCTGGTGACTGGGGGGGTGGGGGTGGTGGGAGACATGAGTGGGGGCCTGGTGGAGGGTGCCCCTGGATGGTGGGGGGTGGGGGTGGTGGGAGACATGAGTGGGGGCCTGGTGGAGGGTGCCCCTGGATGGTGGGGGGTGGGGGTGGTGGGAGACATGGCAGGTGTGCAGGGTAGTCCCCTGTTTTGTGGGCTGCCTGCAGGGGCCGTCGAGGGTGTACAGGGAACACCTGTGAGGACCCACCTAGCCTAATCGCGTGTGTAACTTCCCACGCACCCCTGTAATACACGTACCAAGCCAAATCGCGTGTGATAATTCCCGCGCACCCCTGAAATACACGCGCCCAGGCTATTCGCGTGTGGAAATTCCTGCGCACCCCTGCAATACACGTACCATGCTGAAATCGCGTGTTAAACTTCCCGCGCACCCCTGAAATACACGCGTCCAGGCTATTCGCGTGTGGAAATTCCCGCGCACCCCTGAAATACACGTACCCTGCTGAAATCGCGTGTTAAACTTCCCGCGCACCCCTGAAATACACGCGCCCAGGCTATTCGCGTGTGGAAATTCCCGCGCACCCCTGAAATACACGTACCCTGCTGAAATCGCGTGTTAAACTTCCCGCGCACCCCTGAAATACACGCGCCCAGGCTATTCGCATGTGGAACTTCCCGCGCACCCCTGAAATACACGCGCCCAGGCTATTCGCGTGTGGAACTTCCCGCGCACCCCTGAAATACACGTACCCTGCTGTAATCGCGTGTGGGACTTCCCGCGCACCCCTGAAATACACGCGCCCAGGCTATTCGCGTGTGGAACTTCCCGCGCACCCCTGAAATACACGTACCCTGCTGTAATCGCGTGTGGGACTTCCGGCGCACCCCTGAAATACACGCGCCCAGGCTATTCGCGTGTGGAACTTCCCGCGCACCCCTGAAATACACGCGCCCAGGCTATTTGCGTGTGGAACTTCCCGCGCACCCCTGAAATACAGTACCCTGCTGTAATCGCGTGTGGGACTTCCCGCGCACCCCTGAAATACACGTACCCTGATGGAATCGCGTGTGGAACTTCCCGCGCACCCCTGAAATACACCTACCCTGATGGAATCGCGTGTGGAACTTCCCGCGCACCCCTGAAATCCACGTACCTGGCCAAATCGTGTGTGAGACTTCCCGCGCACCCCGGTATACACGCACACGTATTTTTTGTCAGCGTGTCCGTGTTTGTGGGTACCCCTTTGCACGTCATTTGTCCTGGAGGGCCACAGTATAGGACATTCATCATGGCAGTATATGGGTGCTATTTGTTGGCGCACCTTTTGGCGCACATTTCTTACAGCTGCAGAGACGCTACCGCCTGCTTTCTTGTGGCGGCCGCCTGCTTTCTTGTGGCGGTCGTGTTTGTGCCTGTGCGCTGGTTTGAGCGTGCGCTTTTTTGCCCTATTCTATTCCATGAATACGTGTTGTAGGCGAGCGTGTGGGCGTTCCGCGCACTTGTGCCCTGTACTTCCCCCGTGACGCCCACGTTTTTGCAAGTTGTTCCCCATTCCGAGTGTTACGCCCGTGTTCCGCCTACTTTTGTTGCGTGCGCTGCGCTATGTGCGAATTTCGCTGTGGCCTGTGCGATTTTCGCTGTGACCTGGCGCACGCTGTTAGATGGCCTGTGCGCCAACGTGCGCGGCGCACTTTTTATCGCACATCCGCTGGTTTTCTCGCGCACGGACTTCGATGAATCGACGTGCGCTGCTTTTCGTGCGATTTTCGCACTTGCACTGCGATTTTCGCTATTCCACTGCGATTCGCACGTTTTTGCCCACTTGCGCCGCGCTAATTATTCCATGAATCGGCCTGTATATCTGTCCGTAGTGTTCGCTATCAAGTTTAAACTCTTCTAAGAACACATTTGGTGTCCTGAAATGTTCGTACGTAAACGAAAATGGAGTTGTCCTGAAGAACACTATACCTGTTCGTAGTGTTCACTGGCAAGTTCAAACTGTTCTAAGAACACACGCGGTGTCCTGAATTGTTTGTAATTAAACGAAAATGGGGGTGTCTTAAAGAACACTATACCTGTCCGTACTGTTCGCTAGCAAGTTGAAAATGTTCTAAGAACACAATTGGTGTCCTGAAATGTTCGTACATAAACAAAATTTAACGTGTCCTGAAGAACACTATATCTGTCCTTACTGTTCGCTAGCAAGTTTAAACTGTTTTAAGAACACACGCAGTGTCCTGAAATGTTAGTTTCACGTGTGACGTAATTTTAATTAGTTCAGGACACGAACAGTGTCCGTAGAACATCAACGCGCATGCGCTAGCCAATCTCCGTGCATTTGGTGTCCTGCGGACATGCGCTTCCTTCGCGGACTTGTTCGCGAACGGATCATATGACCGCGCCCACGCTATTCACGTGTTCTGAATGCGGACACTGTTCGGGTCCCCGAACAAATTAAAAGTACATTTTCAATTAATCCATAATATTTTTCAATAAAATCTCACCATGGCACAAATCCCACATAGTAATCCTGAGTTTCTACATACCTTTTGAAACTTTTCAAACTTTTTTCTGTTCGATCTGTCCGCGGACAGCGTGCATGTCCGCGGACCGCGCACCAGCACCCCTATAAAAGACCACGCCCTAGAGCTCATTCTTCATCTCTGTTTCTGGCTTTTCTACAGAGCACAGCAAATTTTGCTGCCAGCTGCAGATTTCCATCGCATCTTTGATGGCATCCCTGGCTGCTGAACTGCCACCTGGTGCTGCACCTGCTTCAGCATCACCCCCACCCCCTCCACCACCACCACCTCCCCAAGGGCCTGAAGAGGGGAACAGGAGTGAGGATGCGGAGGAGGAAGAAGAGGATGATGAGAATGAGGTAGAGGAAAACCCTACTACCCGCACTAGGCGTGAGTCTTGGGTGTGGTGGTTATTTACCATTCATGGGAATATTCCTAAGGCTCGTGCGAACCGTGTTACCTGCAATGAGTGCAAAATGATACTCAGTCGCGGGAAGCACGGTAAGTACAGCTTTGGGACCACTACTATGAAGCGACACCTGAGTTCATTTCACTCTGGGGCTATTCGCAGTGTTGTACCTTGCGAAGAATGTAGCAGGTTGATTTCCTCTACTTCATCCTCTGTTTCTGATCCTGTCACCACAAGGACCACCTGTGTGGGACAGCGTCTTCCTCAAGCTGCCTCACAGGCCATACACAATGCTGATGACCCTTACCTTTCGAGGGTCACAGTTGTATGTATGTACTGTGACACAGTACTCTGCAGGGGGGAGCAACTTCATAGTGCTTTTGAGACTATCGTCTCAGAGCATGAGAAGATCTGCTCACTACCCAAATAAAACCCACTCTACATCTTCCTCTCTCAGCTCGCCCTTTCTTATCCCTGTGGTTGGTGTCCCCCCCTTTACCTTCCTTTCCCCTCCTCTCCTAGTGTGTCGTGTATAAAAAACTAAAAAAAATAAAAAATATGAAAAAATAAAAAGAAAATAAGGCTCTTTTCAGAGCCGCCTTTCACAGTTAAAAAATAGAAGTGAAAATAAATGAAGCAGGGCCCTTTGTATTTTTTAGAAGTCCGCAGACAGTTCGCGAACATTTAAAAAATTGGGTTGCTACCCCATCACAAACATTGCAATTTTCTCTGTGAGGAAGTGGTGGCTCTGAAAATAGCCTTTGGGAGGTGTTTGTGAGGTAAAAATTATAAATGCTTAACACCTACTTCAAAATGGATGTTGTAATTCCAAAAAAGGTCGCAATGCATTTTGTAAATTTCTCAGAAAAATCTGATTGCCACTATAAGTAAGATGGACTCCATCTTTGCGAAAAATGTTTGTACTACGAAACAGAATATTTTCATTGTGAAAAGAAGACATGCCAAAATCTTTTAGAAAGGCACAAACAGCTTTATTAACATTGCGCCTTGCTTTTTCCATTTGTGGACCAAATGAAGAAGAACGAAGCCACATTTGTCTCTGCGCAATCCGTGAAAATATCACTTGAGAATTAGGAAACATGTCCATAACCTTCCCAAGTCCTTCTTTCATAGCAAATTGCAAAGAAATTCCAGTCACATGTTCTAAACTGTTCCCTCCACAATGAATTACATTTATGTCTGGATGTTGCTCTGTCTCCAAAGTAGCACAGAGAGGTAGCAAGTCCAACCACTTAATTCCACGTACTCCATGCCAGTGTACTTCCACATGTGGGAATCCAAGATCTACAGCTACTCCACAGCTTTCTGCATGCACCTTCAACCAATATATCCATGAAACTCCCACAATCTTTTTCCTAAAATACACATACATAGCTATCTGTTGTTCTCTCAGCAAAAACAGTATATGAGAAACTCTCTTCTGGCACAACACACCCACTAAACTTTCCTGACCAATCCCTTTTAGTACTCATTCTCGTTTGCATGACTTCTGAACCCAAAAATCCCCAGATGTAACTCCTGATGTCCGCGAACTACCGCCATGTCCGCGGACATATCGTAACATGAACCGCCCTTCTACCATTTCCACTTTATTCTCTCTGCCATTCCCTCATTGGATGTAGCTAAGAAATCACATGACCATGCACCAATCACATCCAAGACCTCTACATCTAACTGCATCATCATAGATCAGCAGTGCAAATGTACTGTGAATCTCTCTGAGTACAAGTGTTATATCATTGGCAAGCACCATCTACCAGAAATACTGTACAAGTCTCCAAGATTTCTACTTGCAGCTCCATGCATATCCATATGCATGAACACAAACTTCAGGTATGCATATTTTCTGTACAGTAGATGAACACATTTTCAAACAGACTTTTAGCTTGTGTAATCTGTAAAATGAATTTACTGTATTTTTTCAATTTCCTAAAATCAACTATCACTTATAAACCTTTATACTATTTACTTTCTTTAAACACACACACTCAAATCATGTTAAACTAACTTTTTTCAAATTAAATATATAGACTACATATATTCAAACAAAATTGCATGCAAGCAAAATCTATGTTTAAATCTTTAAAAAAATACTTATACAATTTCATATTTTTTTGTTTGTATTTATTTATTTACTTAATTACTTTAATTTATACATTGAGGCGCTATTACCTATAACAGCTTAGTTACAGAAATAGTGGTATTCACTGGTATATTATACATTTCACAAGACATAGTAAAGATATTTTTTTTGCTACAGTTAGTCATTCAATACAATTTGTTCATTAAGAACATATCATATGTACTGAACTGATGCAATGTATCTTATGTAAAGAAATTAGTTTAATGGTTTTAAAGAAGGCACTGAGGTTTTCAATTAAAAAAATCAATATCTAAATTAAAAACAGCGTTATATACAAACAAAGTTACTAATTTGAAGCTTTTACAATTGCAGTGAAGACCAGTCTCCTGAAAAGAAGCAGCCAAATTCGAAGAACAAAGAAGAACTAAGAAGTTACCTGCTAATTTAAGAAAAAAAGTAAGTAGAATATCACCATAATATTTGTATTATTACTCAAACATATAACGTTAATACAAGCGATTTCTGTGCCTAAAAATAGAGATTGTGTACCATTTTGTCCAAAAATCTCCATGTCTTAAACAGCGATTTACAGCAAGAATGGCCCACAAATTCCTATTTTTGGACACACAAATTACCCAACTGAACCGCTACAATTTTCATATTATAGAACAAACAACTGTTTTAATTGTAAACATTAGATTTACTATTTGGACTTTTCCACACCACTGGCTCACTTTTTTTTTGTCATCTGAACCCCAGTTTAGTAACACATTAATTCAAGAATATCTATCCCTACTAGTTGTAGTTCCCAATGCACAATCACACACCATTACATACATCTTTATCATCTTACTCAAACACTCATGTACACAGCACACATGCATTGCAGAACACCCCTACCCATATCTTCTTTATTTTTTTCAACAGACCCTAAAGAATGCCTACCAAAAGTCAAGTCTGTAGAAAGCAACGCAAAAGTAGAGCAAATGAAAATAAAAGTGTCCAACATAAGCATCATCTCTAGCAGAATTTGTAAAAAAAGTTGAAACACAACAGCTAATACAGTCATTTAGTGAAACACAACAAACCAAAAAACAATTAACAGAAAATCAGCTATCACTACAGATAAAACTACTTCTTCAAATGTTAATATAGTTCAAAGTAAGCATACCAAGAAAAGTATTTTAGCCAAAATGTACCGTCACAAAGTCCTTCAAAATCTTATAAAAACAGGAGAGAAATCAGGTTCAATGCTTAAACCATATCGTAGGAAGTTAATCTTAGAAGCGTTGATGGACAGTGCAATTCTTCTCAAAAGAAAGTTATTTATTTTACTGTTAAACAAAATGAAACCACTAACAAAACTAATAACTAAATTACAAAAAAGACTTCTCAATAAGCGAAATGTCAACAGAAAGAACTTCTTAAGTATCTGCAGAGGTGAATGGAATCACACTATGAGCAAAGAACCATATTTTAATGAAGAAGCGTACAAACAAAAGCAAACAAGTACAATTGCCATACATAGCAGTGGTATAGGTTATGAAAAAGTGAATAATACCATAATGGAAGAAGAGGTACTCCTTACAAAAATATGCCCTGAAAACCCATCCATTCAACTGAATCAGAATGTCTAGTGTACAAATGGCCATGCACGTTAATGTGTAACATTCCCAAACAATGTTTCAAATCTTTACGCCAATTCCTCAATAAATATGTAAAAAGCAAAGACAAAATCAAAATTAAATTACTGCAAAATATGGATACCTGTCCAGTGCGCAAGTACACAGGACTTCAAGGACATTCATTGGCCTGCATTACAGGACCTACTTGTAAAATCACTTTCCATGATATCAAAAGGATATCAACACATCATTCAACTATAAGAAATCTAGTCTATAAACTGTACTATGCTAAAAGTCCTGCTTTAGCACTAGCAAAGTTAAATAACATCCTTCTACATGGTACAGCAAAAGACCTACTTGAAGAAATTCGCCATATCCAGAAAAAATATTTTGGAAGTGAAAGCCATTTACAGAATGAAATAGCTTTAAACCAATTAAGTAACAATTCTACACATGGCAACCTTTTGCTAAACACATACAAAAAAGAAATACTAAAATTTAAAAGTACATCAGCTGAAGTACCAAACCATGTATGTGTATGTTGCCGTAGAACTTTTTATAAAAGTAACACAAAAACTGTAGACCTATCATACAAAGTAGAAGACAATGAAGATTCCAAATGGTTTGAATTAGCTCTCTACCTTGTAGCAGAAAACAAATACGAAATAACTGAGCCCTTAATACTTTGCAGTTACTGCACTACAAAACTTGACAACAATCAAACTCCTTCACGTGCTATCACAAATAATTTGGAATTATACCCAGTACCAAAACCCCTACAACAACTTAATTTATATGAGAGCATCATAATTCAAACAGTACACCCATTTCAAGCAATAATACGCCTTCAACCAAAAACAGCAAAATTACCTCCCTCTGAATTGGTAAAAGGCATTTGTGGAAAAGTAGTTTATTTACCATTAGATCTAAAAGAGAATGTGCATACTCTAGGAGTGCAACGTCCAATGCAGCAATCTTTAATTATCTTAGTAAATGGAGTCCCTACAAAAGACAAAAAAATACGGCAACAGCTGGTAGATTTATATAAAGTTAGACAAGCCTTCCAATATCTTAAAGAGAATAATGAATATTACAAAGAAATTAATATTGAACAAAACTTGAAAGATAAAAATGAAATAATTCAAGAAACACAAAAAGCTGGTCAATTTGAGCTACTAGATCCTGCTACAATATCAAATACTTTAGACCATTATACAATTCATCCTTTGCACTGTAATGACACCATAGAAGATGTACTGGAAACTTACCAAATGCATCAAACAAAAGGATCGCCAATCAGCATATGGGAAAAAAGTATAGAAGCACGTGCTTTTCCTCTACTCTTTCCTAATGGCAAAGGAGGAAGGTATGATGATAGACCTGTTCAAATATCAGCTTCAGAATACCGCTCATTACAGATGTATTCTGAAGATCCCAGATTTAGACAAAATGTGGAATACATATTCCACCTACTCTTTGAAAGTGAACTAGCAACTTTATGTTACGGAGTTGCACACATATTAAAATCAGGATCACACTTTCAAAATATGACAGCTACACAATTATTAGAAAAAGTGCAACATAAGAATGAGGTTTTACAATCAAATATTACAAATCTATTAGCAAATATGCGTGGTACTAAAAAGTACTGGTTTCGACGTCATGGAGATGTACGTTGTATGATCAGAAACCTTGGCCCACCCACTTGGTTTGTTACATTAAGTTGTGCAGAATATGCATGGGAAGATTCACATGATTTCCTATGCATATCAAATAAAAACAAAACAAACAGAGATATACTAATACCTGGAGAACTTTGTTCTTTGGATCCTGTTAATGTTTCAAGATATTTTCACCATCGCTTCATTGCTATGCTACATTTTATTTGTAATAAAACTGTTCCTCCCCTTGGAGAAGTGCAACACTTCTTTTGGAGAAAAGAATACCAAGCCAGAGGAGCACCACATATCCACAAGCTTTTATGGATTAAAGATGCTCCTAAATTTGGTCAAGACAGTGATGCCACTGTTTTACAGTTTATTGAAAAATATGTCACTTGTGAAATTCCATCAGAAGCCACAAATAGTGATCTTCATGCACAAATTTTACAATTTCAAAGACACAAATGTGGAAAATATTGTCGTCGCAAATACAAAAACAAAGGGAAATACTACACCAAATGCCAATTCGGTTTCCCTTGACCAGTTACAAATACAAGTCAAGTGAACAACCTCATGTCTTCAGTTAGACATAGTGTTAAAGGTAAGTCACCTAAAAATACATATTACATAAAAAGAAAAGAAGAAGAAAAATATATCAATGATTATAATGCAATCATTGCCCACTTATGGAATGCAAACATAGATGTGCAGTACATTGCAGACAATTCTACTGCAGTTGCACGATGTGTCACAGCATACTTAACTAAAGCAGAAAAGACAGAGCTCCAAGACCTCTGGAATGACCTGTCATCAGATAAAACAGTATCTCAGAAATTATACAGCTTGGGCATAAAAATGCTCAGCCATAGAGAATGTGGATCATATGAAGCAGCTGATCGTTTAACTGGTACTGCATTGTATGGTAAATCTGAAAATATAGTATGGCTAAGTCTTGGTCCAGCTAAATCTAGAAAAAGAGTTCTAAAATCATATGAAGATATAGAAACAATAGCCAAACATGATCCCAACACCCAAGACATTTTAAAAAACAATTTATTGAACACATACTACCCAAACAGAAGTAATACTTTGGAAAACATGTGTCTATACCACATAGCCCAAAACTACACAGACAAAAATAATATGAAACCTGATGAAAAAAAAGGTAAATATAGAGTGACAAACTGTGAAGGCAGCTTAGTTAAACTCACTAAACCAAATTTTATTAATCATATCAAATTGTCATTAAAGACTCCTCAACATAAAGAAGCATATTACATGTCCCTGCTACAACGCTTCAAACCATGGAGAAAAGAAGAACAATTACTAGATAACTATGACTCATATGAGGATGCTTTCAAAGCAAGTGAAAGCACTATAACTGATGTAAACTTTACAAATTACAAAACAATGTTGCACAATGAACAGCAACACGAAGAAGAACTCCAAGCCCAATTAGATAAGGACACTCCTTACAGTAGTCAACCTTCTGTAACAGGAAGCCAAGAACCACTGGGAGAACCACTAATAACAAATGAGGCAGAATTAGCTATGATAGAAGTAGAAAACACCATGTGTCAGTATGAAGATAAAGAAGACTTAACTATACTACAATCAAAACTAAACAATGAGCAAAGTAGCATTTTTTCAGGAAGTAACAAAACAAATTGCACATGGTGTAAAACATGAAAATAAAGAATGTTCCTGCCATAATTATAAACCTATACTACCGTACGTTAGTGGTGAAGCTGGTTCTGGCAAAACATTCCTAATCAAAATCATTAGTAAGTTCCTTCAACAATTGACAAACAACAAACTGTCAGCCGTTGTCACTGTCCCCACAGGTTTAGCTGCCTACAACATAGGTGGTGTAACTTTACACCGATAACTACTCCTGCCAGTAGAACACCAAAACAAATTAGATTATTACTAGACCAAACAGTAAGTTTACAATAATAGGGAGAACCATAGCAGCATATCACATCCATAGTATCTAATACCTTTGTTCCTTATACATTTGTTTTTCACCCAAAGTTATAAGCAAATATGAATGTGATATGCTGCGGAGGTTGTTGCCAGGGCATAGAGTCTTGGCTGCATGGCCAAATGGCCATGCACCCAAGACTCTATGCCCTGGCAACAACCCCCGCAGCATATCACATCCATAGAATCAAACATTTTAACTATGGTCTATGGAAACTTTTAATGTCCGCGGACATTATGAGTGTTCTTAGAACACTTTTAACTTGCCAGCGAACAATACGGACAGCGTTTTCAGGACACCCCCTACGAACATTTCAGAACAACGCGATAGTTCTTAGAACACTTTCATCTTGACAACGAACAATACGGACAGTGTCCTCAGAACACCCCCATTTCATTTATTTGCGAACATTTCAGGACACCATGAGTGTTCTAAGAACACATTCAACTTGACAGAGAACAATACGAACAGCGTCCTCAGGACACCACCATTTTGTTTATTTGCGAACATTTCAGGACACTGCGAGTGTTCTTAGAACACATTCAACTTGCCAGCGAACAATACGGACTACGCCTTCAGGACACCACCTACGAACATTCCAGGACACCGCGAGTGTTCTTAGAAACGTCTTCAGAACACCCCCATTTTGTTTATTTGCGAACATTTCAGGACACCGCAAGTGTTCTTAGAACACATTCAACTTGACAACGAACAATACGGTCAGTGTCCTCAGAACACCCCCATTTGGTTTATTTGCGAACATTTCAGGACACCATGAGTGTTCTAAGAACACATTCAACTTGACAGAGAACAATACGAACAGCATCTTCAGGACACCCCCTACGAACATTTCAGAACAACGCAAGAGTTCTTAGAACACATTCAACTTGACAGAGTACAATACAAACAGCGTCCTCAGGACACCCCCATTTTGTTTATTTGCGAAAATTTCAGGACACTGTGAGTGTTCTTAGAACACATTCAACTTGCCAGCGAACAATACGGACTACGCCTTCAGGACACCCCCTATGAACATTCCAGGACACCACGAGTGTTCTTAGAAACGTCTTCAGAACACCCCCATTTTGTTTACTTGCGAACATTTCAGGACACCGCGAGTGTTCTTAGAACACATTCAACTTGACAGAGAACAATACGGACAGCGTCCTCAGGACACCCCCTATGAACATTCCCCGGACACCGTGAGTGTTCTTAGAAGCGTCTTCAGAACACCACCATCTTGTTTATTTGCAAACATTTCAGGACACTGCGAGTGTTCTTAAAACACATTCAACTTGACAGAGAACAATACGGACAGCGTCCTCAGGACACCCCCATTTTGTTTATTTGCGAACATTTCAGGACACCGCAAGTGTTCTTAGAACACATTCAACTTGTCAGCCACAACCCCTATTCATATTTGCGAACATTTCAGGACACAGCGAGTGTTCGACAACGTCTTCAGAACACCCCCATTTTGTGTATTTGCGAACATTTCAGGACACTGCGAGTGTTCTTAGAACAGTTTCAGTTTGCTTGCAAACAAAACGGACACATATTGAGTCCTCAGAACACCCCCCATTCAGTTTATTTAGAACATTTCAGAACACCTGTGATGTCCGCAGACAATCGAATACAAAAAGAACTTCTAACACATAAAAAAACACAACTTTCATCCTAGTTTGGTGAGGATTCGTCCAGGGAGAGCCAAGTTATAAGCCACCCAAAAAGTGCTCTTCCTATGGAAACACCAACTTAACCATAACTACATGGCCACTACCGTGGCCATGTGATATATATATTCAGTAAGAAAACTTTGTTAAAGGGACGTTATGGTTAAGTTGCGCTACTAAAAACCTATCAGATTCAGTAAAAAAACTTTGTTAAAGGGATGTTATGGTTAAGTTGCGCTACTAAAAACCTATCAGATTCAGTAAAAAAACTTTGTTAAAGGGACGTTATGGTTCAAAGTAAAACCGGAAAACGCCTGAAATTCAGCAGTTATGGTAAGATAAGCAACCATAACGCGCGCCACGGTGCACTGCTAACACTAACACCCAGGACATCAAAGATGACATCACAAATGCCATTGATGACATCACTGATGACATCACATGTGCATTTACTTTTCATGAAAACTCTGTAGGAGCGATTCTTATAATGTTGATCAAAAAGTGTCAAGGATCATTTGAATAAATATCATGAGCTTATTAGTGCATTAAGCAATGCATTGATATAAATAGCATTCTATTATGAAGTTCTATCCAGTATACTAAGCAACTCATGCAGAAACTTAGGCAGTGTGTGCAGTATATATGATGAAGGTGCAATAGTCAAAATCTTGCCAGGTAGAATAATGAAATGATAACTGCTTTCTTATTAGAGTTTTACGTACTGTGAAACGTGTAATAAGTAGCTAATAAAACCCACTTAATACATAATTACACTTAATATAGATAAAACAAAAAACGAGACAACAACACATACAAATATGAGTATATACAGGGACAGAGCAGTAAGCAAAAAAGCAGAAGTAGTAGCAGAAAGGGTTCATAACCTAACTGATTATCTTTATGCAGAGAAATGATTGCTCTGTCTCAAAGCTGCTACTTACTGTATGTATGTGTATCAAATGATGTCAGTGAACCCTAAGGAAAGGAGTGTGAGTACAATGTATACAAATATGAGCATATACAGGGAAGGTATAGTAATAAAAATAAAACTATGAGAAAGTGCTGATAACTCTAGTGATTATCTTCATGCACAGAAAGGATTGCTCTCTTTCAAGCCTGTGTCTTCCGCTATATATATATGTTTCATATGATATGACTTGACCCTAAGTCTACAAATATAGTACCTTTTCAATTTTTAGTTCCTGACTGTTACTGAAGAAAACTATGTGGCTTAGATATGTCAGTAAAGGAAAAAAGGGAGAGCCAGCCATACAGAAGACCTGCTCACTACCCAGATAAAACCCACTCTACATCTTCCTCTCTCAGCTCGCCCTTTCTTATCCCTGTGGTTGGTGTCCCCCCTTTACCCTCCTTTCCCCTCCTCTCCTAGTGTGTCGTGTATAAAAAACCAAAAAAAATACTAAATAACAAAAATCCCCAAAAAATAATCCTCTTTTCAGAGCCGCCTTTCACAGTTAAAAAATAGAAGTGAAGATAAATAAAGCAGGGCCCTTTGTATATCTTAAAAGTCGCGGACAGTTCGCGAACATAAAAAATTGGGGTGCTACCCTATTGTAACCATTGCATTTTTCTCTGGGAGCAAGTGGTGGCTCTGAAAAGAGCCGTTGGGAGGTGTTTGGATGTCAAAAATTATAAATACTTAACACCTACTTCAAAATGGATGCTGTATTTCTAAAAAAAGGTTGCAATGCATTTTGTACATTTCTCAGAAAAATCTGATTGCCAGCATAAGTAAGATGGACTCCATCTCTGCGAAAAATGTATGTACTACGAAACATAATATTTTCTTTGAGAAACGGAGGACATGCCAGAATCTCTTAGGAAGGCACAAACTGCCTTATTGACATTACGCCTTGCTTTCTCCATTTGTGGACCACATGAGAAAGAACGAAGCCTCATTTGTCTCTGCGCAATCCGTGAAAATATTACTTTGGAGTTTGGAAACATGTCCATGGTCTTCTAAATTCCTTCTTTCATTGCAAATTGCAAAGAAATTCCAGACACATGTCCTAAACTGTTCCCTCCACAATGAATTACAATTATGTCTGGATGTTCCTCTATCTTCAAAACTGCACAGAGAGGTAGCAAGTCCAACCACTTCATTCCACGCACTCCATGCCAGTGCACTTCCACATGTGGGAAACCAAGATCTATAGATACTCCACAGCTTTCTGCATGCACCTTCAACCAATGTATCCACCAGTTTCCCAAAATCCACACAATCTGTTTTTTGAAACACTCAGCCATAGCTATCTGTTCTTCTCTCAGCAAAAAGAATATCTGAGAAAACCTCTCCTAGCACAACACACTCACTAAACTTTACTGACCAATCCCTTGCTACAGTCAAGCTCATTTGCATGCCTCCCCACCCCAAATTCCCCGGATGTAATACGCGGTGCCCTAGAACTACAGCCATGTCCGCGAACATATCGTAACATGGACAGCCCTTCTACCATTTCCACTTCACTCTCTGTACCATTCCCTCATTGGATGTAGCTAAGAAAACACATGACCATCCATCAATCAAATCCAAGACCTCTACATGTAAGTGCATCATCATAGATCAGCACTGCAAATGTACGGTGAATCTCTCGGAGTACAAGTCTCATACCATTGGCAAGCACGATCTACGAGAAATACTATACAAGTCTCCAAGATTTCTACTTGCAGCTTCGTCCATATCCATATGCATGAACACAAACTACAGGTATGCATATTTTCTATACAGTACATGAACACATTTTCTAACCGACTTTTACGTTGTATGATCTGTAAAATGAAAATACGATCATTTTTTCATTGTCCTAAAATGAACTGTGACTTACAAACCTTTATACCGTTTAATTTCTTCATACACACACACACACGCAAATAATGTTAAACCAACATTTTTGAAATAAAATATATAGACTTCATATAATCAAACACAATTACATGCACACTCTATGATCAAATCTCAAACAATAATACAGATTACAAGAAGTACTCAAAACAAACTATGAAGAGCTTTTTGCAGGAAAAAACATTATTGTTTTCGGTGATCTTCTTCAATTGACACCAGTAAAAGGTGAGCCTATTTTTAAAACATTAGGACACAAACTCTGCCGTAAAACTGTTGGCAGCATAGGAAATGTCAACCTTTGGCAACATTTCCAATACAGAGAATTAACAGAAAACATGTGCCAATCTGCAGATCTCACTTATGCCAAGATCTTAAAAAGTATCAGAGTTGGTGTACTTTCTAAAGAAGCAGAAGCAATATTGAAAACCCGGCACATTCATGCACTTTATGGTGATAATGCATGTGCTACAGATGTTATGGAACAATTAGCCCACAAAAATGTCAATTGTATGGCCATAATGCCAACTCTTGCAAGGTGTTTCAAATTCAATGAAATAATGTTAAGTAAAGAAATGCAAGCAATAATGGAAATTAGCGCCACAGACAAACTAGATGTACATGGAATGACACTATCCATGTGTGACCAAGCCACAACAAGACTAAATAGTTTAGAAAAATCTATCTCAAACACAGCAGGCTTGGAAAAGATATTAAAATGATCCTTAAATTGCAGAGTAATGCTGAAAGGTAACCTTGACGTGGACCAAGGGCTAGTTAATGGAGCACTGGGTATAGTTGTTGGCTTTCAAACATACTCACGTGACAACAAAATTCAGTTTGTCAATATTCTCTTTGACAAACTTTCAGAAGTAAAAAGAATAGGACGCTCAACAGCTCGATTCCTTCTCTTCAAAGACATGTATGTAATCAGAGAACAATTTTCTCTAACTCTTGCATACGCAGTCACCATTCATAAATCACAAGGTCTTACCCTAGATAAAGCAATGATAGACATTGGTAACACAGTCTTTAAAGAAGGCATGAGCTACGTAGCACTATCACGCTTACGTACACATGACAGTCTATTTTTAATCAACTTTGATGCAAGTAAAATAAACGCTGATATTCCTTGCATTTTAGAATGCAATAGACTTCGTTTACTATACACTCCCCATCTAAACACATATTCTGTTCCACAAAAAGTAAAACATTTTAAAAGAAAAATAAATCAAACAGAAAAGCAACAGGATGTCACTGCAAATCCTCCAAAGAGAGTAAACGAAAGTAATACTTCATCAAGTGCCACAAGCAAAAAAGAATCAATTAGGGAAAGTAAACCAGGTACTTCTTCAAAGAAGGAAGACAAACTCCAAAAAAAGCAGTCAGATACAAAACTACCTGGTCCATTTAAACTCTCAAATATAGTTGGTGTAAATTGCTACGCAAATGTAGCAATGAATATTCTATTTCAATTACCACCAATTGTTGAGAACATTTACTTACACAGTACATACCCATTGTGTTTGCAAAGGTTAGTACTTTACAGAAACGCAGCAAACAATCCTGACAACACGTATAGTGTTTATGGAATAAGACAACAATTGGACTACTGTGCTGGAATGGTGAAATTCACTATAAACTCACAGGAAGATCCACAAGAATTTCTAATGTACTTACTATTAGTACTGGAAAACAAAAACATACCTACAAATGAAATCTTCCAGATTTCATACATGTGGAAACATACATGCACTCTCTGCAACAATGTGACACAAGAACAAATCCCCAATTAACGCTTTGTGTATATATCAATACCTAATTGTGAATCCGTTCCATTTCAGCAACTTGTACAAAATGCAAACCAAGGTAGATTATGTTCGACCTGCAATTCAGATAATCGCTCCACGTTAGTAATACAAACACATAGTAAATATGTAATACTAATGCTTCTACGTTGCAATGCATATGGTACCAAAAACAACTGCAAGCTGACTGGATTCACACATGGTCAATTATCACTTGGTAGGAAAACCTTCACAACAATAGGTATAATCTACCACGCAGGAGCCACAACCAATTCAGGGCACTACACTGCATATATAAAAAAGAAATGTGGATGGTTTGAATGTAATGATAGTACCATTACTCTAAAGCAGAGATTACCAGCAAATCTTACAAATGCTTATTTAATGTTCTTAAAACCAAAATTTGATAACTAAACTGTACTTAAACCTTAAGTACACTTGTAGTAAAAAAAATATAAACTGTCACAATATTCCAAAAGCTATCTAACTGCCCAAAGATGCTACAGCAACTAATCAGATAAATTAATACCACTCAAATAGAGAAAAAAACAGACAGTTAGAATACGCCAATTGGTATCTAACTGTCCCAAAATTTAGAAATATCCAAACAGATAAATCAATACCACGAAATTATATAAAAAAATAAACAGTTAGAATATGCCTACTGGTATCTAACTGCTCCACAATTTTACAATATCCAAACAAATACCTAATATCTTACTGGCTGCTCTCAAAAACTGGAACAATCCAATGTATAAAGCATTAGCCAGAAACAACAAGTAAACACTGAAAACAAACAAACAAATAAACTGTAGCACAACACAAAAAGGGTTTTTTTTATCCAACATGGATGTTTTTTCTCCCACAGACCCAATGATTTTAGCAACAAACACAGAAACTGAGGAAATTGCACAGTACTCTGGTTTGCCATCTACTAAATATGAGGGTAAAAAAAAAGAAGAAAATGTTGATTGTACAATGTAATAAGTCTTTATAAAATACTAATACTAACATGTTATTTTCTTTTATCACAGAAATGAACAAGAAAAACATGGACTCCCGTTACTAAACCAAATAGTAAGTATAACATGATACATACAACCATCGCAGCATATCACACCCATACTGGCTTATAACAATGTTCCTTATAAATGTGTTTTTGACCCAAAGTTATAAGCCACTATGAGTGTGATATGCTGCGGTGCTTGTGGTCAGGGCATAGACTCTTGGGTGCATGGCATATGAGTGTGATATGCAGCAGTGGTTGTGGCCAGGGCATAGAGTCTTGGGTGCATGGGCAAATGGCCATGCACCCAACATTCTATACCATGGCCACAACCACCGCAGCATATCACACCCATAGATTCAAGCATTGCAACCATTTTTATGTCCGCGGACACAAGGAAGTTCCTAGAACACATTCAACTTGCCTGAGGATGATACGGA
Organism: Ambystoma mexicanum; assembly: GCF_040938575.1. Classification (NCBI taxonomy): domain Eukaryota; kingdom Metazoa; phylum Chordata; class Amphibia; order Caudata; family Ambystomatidae; genus Ambystoma; species Ambystoma mexicanum. Next base: position 1,535,820,134 of record NC_090937.1, read on the forward strand.
CAGCGTCCTCAGGACACCGCCATTTTCTTTATGTACGAACATTTCAGGACACCGCGAGTTGTTCTTAGAAAACTTTCAGCTTGACAATGAACAATACAGACAACGTCTTCAGGACACCCCCTGCAAACATTCCAGGACCCCACGAGTCTTCTTAGAACACTTTCAACTTGACACCGAATCCATTCTGCTTATTTACGAACATTTCAGAACAGCCGTGTTGTCCGCCGACAAATCGAACACAACAAAAGCGTCTAGCACATAAAGAAAATACAACATTGCACCAATCTCATACGCCCCCACCCTCCCCAAACACTCTTACACACCAACACACTCCACTAAATACAATTTTTAAACCAAGTTTCACCTCGCTGTCTGCGGTCGTCCGCGAATGCAAGATGTCGGGCGCCACCAAAAAACTGACGCGCTCCACGCCCCACGCCGTCCAATCAGTGAACACGTCGGATGTCCACGGACATCGCGCAAGCCTCTCGGCCAATCAGGGCACTGTCCGCGGAGCGAACCGGGAAGTCCGTCCGCGAGTAGTTTGGTCAGTTTCTGCATGAGTAGCTTAGTATACTGGATAGAACTTCATAATAGAATGCTATTTATATCAATGCATTGCTTAATGCACTAATTAGCTCATGATATTTATCCCAATGATCCTTGACAGTTTTTGGTCAGCATTATAAGAATCCCTTGTACAGAGTTTTTATGAAAAGTAAATGCACATGTGATGTCATCAGTGATGTCATCAATGACATTTGTGATGTCATCTTTGATATCCTGGGTGTTAGTGTTAGCAGTGCGCGGTGGCGCGAGTTATGGTTGCTTATCTTACCATAACTGCCGAATTTCAGGGGTTTTTCGTTTTTACTTTGAACCATAACGTCCCTTTAACAACGTTTTTTTACTAAATTTCATAGGTTTTTAGTAGCGCAACTTAACCATAACGTCCCTTTAACAAAGTTTTTTTACTGAATTTCATAGGTTTTTAGTAGCGCAACTTATCCATAACGTCCCTTAAACAAAGATTTTTACTGAATTTCATAGGTTTTTGTTAGTGCAACTTAACCATAAAGTCACTTTAACACATTTTTTTTTACTGAATTTCATAGTTTTTTATTAGTGCAACGTAACCATAACGTCCTTTTCAATGGAGGAAGACCACTAGCATCCTAGGTTCTCAAAGTGGGAACCCGGGGAGGTAAAAAAAAGATTTTTCTTCCCAAACCAGGGACGCCGCAGGCAGGCGTCCCGGTGCAGGAAGGAAAATATTTTACCAAGATGGACACCAGGGAAAGGGTAGGCAGGGTGTATAAAGAGAACACAACAGGCCATTGGCGGGGGGTCGGGAAGACCAGGAGAGAGACACGGGGCATGAGCAGGGGGTGGAAAGAAGGGAGACACTGGGCATGAGCGGGAAAGAAGGGAGACACGGGGCATGAGCGGGGGGTGGGGGGAAGAAGGGAGACACGGGGCATGAGCGGGAAAGAAGGGAGACACGGGGCATGAGTGGGAGGTGGGGGGGAAGAAGAGAGACACGGGGCATGAGCGGGGGGTGAACAGGGGAGACACGGGTCATGAGCGGGAGGAAAAGGAGGGAGACAGACACGGAGCATGAGTGGGGGTGGGGGTGAACAGGAGAGACACGGGGCATGAGCGGGGGTAGGGCAAGGAGGGGCCCCCACCTCCGCTCATGCCCCGTGTCTGCCCTGTTCCAACAGTGCAGACATGGGGCATGAGCGGGGGGTGGGGGGAGAAAGAAGGGAGACACGGGGCATAAGCGGGGAGTGGGGGGGAAAGGAAGACATGGGGCATGAGCGGGGGGCGCGGGGGAAGAAGGGAGACATGGGGCATGAGCGGGGCGTGGGTGGAACAAGAGGTCAACAAGGGGCATCTTAGGAGGGGGGTACAAGAGGAAGACACAGGGCATGAGCAGGGGGTGGGGGGCAACAAGAGAGAGACACGGGGCATGAGCAGGTGGGGGGAACAGGAGACAGACGCGGGGCATGAGCAGGGGGTGGGGGTGAACAGGGGAGACACGATCCATGAGCGGGGGGAAAAGGAGGGAGACAGACACAGAGCATGAGCGGGGGTGAACAGGAGAGACACGGGGCATGAGCGGGGGTAGGGCAAGGTAGGGCCCCCACCCCCGCTCATGCACCGTGTCTGCCCTGTTCCAACAGTGCAGACACGGGGCATGAGCGGGGGGTGCGGGGGGAAAGAGGGAAAGAAGGGAGACACGGGGCACGAGCGGGGAAGGAAGACACGGGGCATGAGCGGGGGTGGGGGGGGATAAGGGAGACAGGGGCATGAGCAGGGGGTGGGTGGAACAAGAGGTCAACAAGGGGCATCATAGGAGGGGGGGACAAGAGGAAGACACGGGGCATGAGCGGTGGTGGGGGGCAACAGGAGAGAGACACAGGGCATGAGCGGGGGTTGGGGGAACAGGAGGAAGACACAGGGCATCAGCGAGGAGAGGGGGGACGGGAGGAAGACACGGGGCATGAGCGGGGGGTGGGGGGAACAAGAGGTCAACAAGGGGCATCATAGGAGGGGGGACAAGAGGAAGACACGGGGCATGAGCGGTGGTGGGGGGCAACAGGAGAGAGACACGGGGCATGAGCGGGGGGTGGGGGGTACAGGAGACAGACACAGGGCATGAGCGGGGGGCAACAGGAGAGAGACACGGGGCATGAGCGGGGGGCAACAGGAGACAGACACGGGCATGAGCTGGGGGGTGGAGAGAACAGGAGACAGACACGGGGCATGAGCGGGGGGGTGGGGAGAACAGGAGACAGACATGGGGCATGAGCGGGGGGCGGGGGGAACAGGAGACAGATACGGGGCATGAGCGGGGGTGGGGGAACAGGAGACAGATACGGGGCATGAGCGGGGGGTGGGGAGAACAGGAGACAGACACGGGGCATGGGTGGGGGGCAACAGGAGACAGACATGGGGCATGAGCGGGGGGTGGGGGGTACAGGAGAGAGACACGGGGCATGAGCGGGTGGGGGGAACAGGAGAGAGACACTGGGCATGAGCGGGTGGGGGGAACAGGAGAGAGACACTGGGCATGAGCAGGGGTTGGTGGGGTACAGGAGACAGACACGGGGCATGAGCAGGGGGTGGGGGGCAACAGGAGAGAGACACTGGGCATGAGCGGGTGGGGGGAACAGGAGACAGACACGGGGCATGAGCGGGGGGGCAACAGGAGAGAGACACGGGGCATGAGCGGGTGGGGGAACAGGAGACAGACACGGGGCATGAGCGGGGGGTGGGGGGTACAGGAGACAGACACTGGGCATGAGCGGAGGGTGGGGGGCAACAGGACAGAGACGCGGGGGTGGTGGCAACAGGAGACAGACACAGGGCATGAGCTGGGGGTGGGGAGAACAGGTGACAGACAGGGGGCATTAGCGGGGGGTGGGGGGCAACAGGAAACAGACACGGGCATGAGCGAGGGGTGGGGAGCAACAGGAGACAGACACGGGGCATGAGCGGGGGGCAACAGGAGACAGACACGGGGTATGAGCGGGGGGCAACAGGAGACAGACACGGGGCATGAGCGGGGGGTGGGGGCAACAGGAGAAAGACACGGGGCATGAGCGGGGGTGGGGGGAACAGGAGACAGACACCGAGAATGAGCAGGGGGTGGGGAGAACCGGAGACAGACACGGGGCATGAGCGGGGGGTGGGGGGCAACAGGAGACAGACACGGGGCATGAGCGGGGGTGGGGGGGCAACAGGAGAGACACGGGGCATGAGCGGGGGGTGGGGGGCAACAGGAGAGACACAGGGCATGAGCGGGGGGTGGGGGGAACAGGAGACAGACACGGGGCATGAGCGAGGGGTGGGCGGAACAGGAGACAGACACGGGGCATGAGCGGGGGGGTGGGAGGCAACAGGAGACAGACACGGGGGGCAACAGGAGACAGACACGGGGCATGAACGGGGGGTGGGAGGAACAGGAGACAGACACGGGGCATGAGTGGGGGTGGGGAGAACAGGAGACAGACACGGGGCATGAGTGGGGGGGTGGGAGGCAACAAGAGACAGACACGGGGCATGAGCGGGTGGGGGGAACAGGAGACAGACACGGGGCATGAGCAGGTGGGGGGAACAGGAGACAGACACGGGGCATGAGCGGGGGGTGGGGTGCAACAGGAGATAGACACGGGGCATGAGCGGGGGGTGGGGGGAACAGGACACAGACACGGGGCATGAGCGGGGGGTGGGGAGAACAGGAGACAGACACAGGGCATGAGCAGGGGGCGTGGGGGGCAACAGGAGACAGACACGGCGCATGAGGGGAACAGGAGACAGATACGGGGCATGAGCGGGGGGTGGGGAGAACAGGAGACAGACACGGGGCATGAGCGGGGGGTGGGGGAAGGGGGGAGAGACACACGGGGCATGAGCGGGGGTGGGGGGAGGGAGAGAGACACACGGGGCATGAGCGGGGGGTGGGGAAGGGAGAGACACACACGGGGCATGAGCGGGGGGTGGGCGGGAGGGCGAGACACATACGGGGCATGAGTGGGGGGTGGGCAGGAGGGAGAGACACACACGGGGCATGAGCGGGGGGTGGGCGGGAGGGAGAGACACACACGGGGCATGAGCGGGGGTGGGCGGGAGGGGGAAAGAGACACGCGGCAAGAGCAGGGGTGGGCGGGAGGAGGAAAGAGACACGGGGCAAGAGCGGGGGTGGGCGGGAGGGGGAAAGAGACACAGGGAAAGAGCGGGGGTGGGCAGGAGGGGGAAAGAGACACGGGGCAAGAGCGGGGGTGGGCGGGATGGGGAAAGAGACACGGGGCATGGGTGGGCGGGAGGGGGAGAGACACACGGGGCAAGAGCGGGGGGTGGGCGGGAGGGGGAGAGACACACGGGGCATGAGCGGGGGGTGGGCGGGAGGGGGAGAGACACACGGGGCATGAGCGGGGGGTGGGCGGGAGTGGGAGAGACACACAGGGCATGAGCGGGGGTGAGCGGAGGGAGAGAGACACACGGGGCATGAGCGGGGGGTGGGGGGAACAGGAGACAGACACGGGGCATGAGCGGGGGGTGGGGGGAAAAACAGACACGGAGCATGAGCGGGGGGTGGGGAGAACAGACACGGGGCATGAGCGGGGGGGTGGGGGGCAACAGGAGACAGACACGGGGGGCAACAGGAGACAGACACGGGGCATGAACGGGGGGTGGGAGGAACAGGAGACAGACACGGGGCATGAGTGGGGGTGGGGAGAACAGGAGACAGACATGGGGCATGAGCGGGGGGGTGGGAGGCAACAAGAGACAGACACGGGGCATGAGCGGGTGGGGGGAACAGGAGACAGACACGGGGCATGAGCAGGTGGGGGGAACAGGAGACAGACACGGGGCATGAGCGGGGGGTGGGGTGCAACAGGAGATAGACACGGGGCATGAGCGGGGGGTGGGGGGAACAGGACACAGACACGGGGCATGAGCGGGGGGTGGGGAGAACAGGAGACAGACACGGCGCATGAGGGGAACAGGAGACAGATACGGGGCATGAGCGGGGGGTGGGGAGAACAGGAGACAGACACGGGGCATGAGCGGGGGGTGGGGGAAGGGGGGAGAGACACACGGGGCATGAGCGGGGGTGGGGGGAGGGAGAGAGACACACGGGGCATGAGCGGGGGGTGGGGAAGGGAGAGACACACACGGGGCATGAGCGGGGGGTGGGCGGGAGGGCGAGACACATACGGGGCATGAGTGGGGGGTGGGCAGGAGGGAGAGACACACACGGGGCATGAGCGGGGGGTGGGCGGGAGGGAGAGACACACACGGGGCATGAGCGGGGGTGGGCGGGAGGGGGAAAGAGACACGCGGCAAGAGCAGGGGTGGGCGGGAGGAGGAAAGAGACACGGGGCAAGAGCGGGGGTGGGCGGGAGGGGGAAAGAGACACAGGGAAAGAGCGGGGGTGGGCAGGAGGGGGGAAAGAGACACGGGGCAAGAGCGGGGGTGGGCGGGATGGGGAAAGAGACACGGGGCATGGGTGGGCGGGAGGGGGAGAGACACATGGGGCAAGAGCGGGGGGTGGCCGGGAGGGGGAGAGACACACGGGGCATGAGCGGGGGGTGGGCGGGAGGGGGAGAGACACACGGGGCATGAGCGGGGGGTGGGCGGGAGTGGGAGAGACACACAGGGCATGAGCGGGGGTGAGCGGAGGGAGAGAGACACACGGGGCATGAGCGGGGGGTGGGCCGGAGGGGGAAAGAGACACGGGGCATCGGTGGGCGGGAGCATGAGAGACACAAGGGGCAAGAGCGGGGGGTGGGCGGGAGGGGGAGAGACACACGGGGCATGAGCGAGGGGTGGGCGGGAGGGGGAGAGACACACGGGGCATGAGCGGGGGTGGGCGGGAGGGGGAAAGAGACACGGGGCATGGGTGGGCGGGAGGGGGAGAGACACAAGGGGCAAGAGCGGGGGGTGGGCGGGAGGGGGAGAGACACACGGGGCATGAGCGAGGGGTGGGCGGGAGGGGGAGAGACACACGGGGCATGAGCGGGGGTGAGCGGAGGGAGAGAGACACACGGGGCATGAGCCGGGGCTGGGCGGGAGGCGGAGAGACACACTGGGCATGAGCGGGGGGTGGACTGGAGGGGGAGAGACACACGGGGCATGAGCGGGGGGTGGGCGGGAGGGGGAGAGACACACGGGGCATGAGCGGGGGTGGGGGGGAGGGAGAGAGACACACGGGGCATGAGCGGGGGTGGGGGGGAGGGAGAGAGACACACCGGACATGAGCAGGGGTGGGCGGCGGGTGGGGAGAGACACACGGACATGAGCGGGGGGTGGGCGGCGGGTGGGGAGAGACACACGGACATGAGCGGGGGTGGGCGGCGGGTGGGGGGAGACACACAGACATGAGCGGTGGGTGGGCAGCGGGTGGGGAGAGACACACGGACATGAGCGGGGGGTGGGCAGCGGGTGGGGAGAGACACACGGACATGAGCAGGGGTGGGAGAGACACATGGGGGGTGGGAGAGACACATGGGGCATGAGCGGGGGTGGGTGGGTGATAGAGACGACCGGGGCATGAGCAGGGGGTGGGCGGGAGGGAGAAAGACACATGGACATGAGCGGGGGGTGGGCGGGAGGGAGAAAGACACATGGACATGAGCAGGGGGTGGGCGGGAGGGAGAAAGACACACGGACAGGAGCGGGGGGTGGGCGGGAGTGAAAAAGACACACAGACAATTTGGTGTAAATCCGTCCAGCGGTTTGGGCTGTAGGCGTGAGCAAAGTTTTTTCCCATTATGTCTATGGGGAAAAAAAAGTTTTGGGACCCCCCCTATAACTTTGCCCCCCCTGGACGAATCCTCACCAAACTTTGCAAAAAAATTCAGAGTGACCCAAATACTTTTTTCGCAAAGTTTGGTGAGGATTCGTCCAGGGAGAGCGAAGTTATAAGCTGCCCAAAAAGTGCTCTTCCTATGGAAACAGCAACTTAACCATAACTACATGGCCACTACCGTGGCCATGTAATATATATAATATATATATAATATATATTTATTTATTGTTAAATATTTTAAAGAAGTGAATAGAGTTTTTTTCTCTCCAATGAGAAGTTTTTTTTTTTCCTCTGTAGCAAGATTAATACATACAACCTGTATTGGTTGTGTACTAGGAATACAGTAAATATTCTTCATTTTATTTAATTCTGAAATGCTTTTCATTCTGTTTCAGAATTACTATTATTCAGCAAAGAAGATGACACATATAAAAGGTATTAGGTAAGACATCCCATAAATTACATGGCCTGCGGTAGCAGCCATGTAGTTATGGTTAAGTTACTCATCTCATAGGAAGAGCAATTTTTGGGCGGCTTATAACTTCGCTCCCCCTGGACGAATCCTCACCAAAAGAAGTATATGGCCCACTAGTATTTTTTGCAATGTTTTGTGAGGTTTGGTCAAGGGGGGGCAAAGTTATAGGGGGGGTCCCAAAATGTATTTTTTTCCCATAGACTGAATGGAGAAAAAATGTCTGTCCCGCCTACAGGCCAAACCGCTGGACGGATTTTCACAGAATTTGCGGTAGGCGCAGCGGCTTGGTCCCGAAAGCGTGCTTTTTAAATTTGGTGAAAATCCGTCCAGTAGTTTTTTTAAACAACCAAAAAGTAGGTCTCAAAAAATCAGTGATATCTATGTCTGCTCTACGGACACACGTCCCTGTTCGCTCCGTGGACAGGACACCGATTGGATAATCGGCTTGCGTCATGTCTGCGGACACACAACGTGTTCGCTGATTGGTTGGAGTGAAGCGTGAGGTGTGTCAGATTTTTGGCAACACCCACCATCTTGGATTCGCGGACAGTGGCCGGTGTCCGCGGACATTGTGGTAAAAACATATTAAAAAACACAACATTGCACTTGTCAAACTTATCAAATAATCTCTGGGGAGGTGAGGGGTGATGAGGATGGGATGGAATATGGCTGCAAGAAGGAAAACAAACTGGTGTTTATCACCACGAAAGTCCACGAACGGTTCAGATGTTCGCGAACAGTCCTGTGAAGTTCACGGACACCTCTGCATTACAGGGTTGGTGAAAAGCAGTTCTTGGATGGCTTATAACTTTGGCGCCACTCAATGAAACTGCGTGCAATTTTGCAATTATATTCCTGACCTGATCCGGAATGTGTTTGTGAAGTTTGGTGGGATTCTGTCAAGAGGTGGAAATATTAGAGGTGGGGTTTCAACATAATGTAAAGGCTTATAAATGAGGTGCAATTTGACGAATCTACACTTCATTTGACAAACTGATAATAGATCTAGATATAAATGTTTTTGCAAAGTTTGGTGGGATTTTGTCAAGAGGGGGCAGAATTAGAGGTGTGGTCCCAAAATATTGTAAAGGCTTATAAACGTGGTGCCATTTGACAAATCTACACAAAGGTTTTCAAAAAGATTATAGATCTAGATACAAATGTTTTCGTGAAGTCTGAATGGAGTTTGTCAAGTGGGGGCTAGATTACATGACGATTGTATGTGCATACATTTGACACTTTCGAAAAAATAAAACATGGGTGGATTTCCAGCAAAGAGGATTGAGAAGGACCTGAAAGCATGGTTTTGCAAAAGTGCCTGTGTTTTATTTTTTGACAAGTGTCATTATGTAGGTACAAAAAATAGTGATATACCTTTGGTGACTGAGGAGTAGCCTATGGCCATGGGCAGTGGCCAGATTGAGCGGGTCATGGAATAAGGTCATGATCCGGACAATCTGGCTGCTTGCCATGACCACAAGGGACAAAACATGGGGTTAAATTGGCCATGTCCACCGGGACTGGCTTTGTGGCAAAGTTATTCAAAATTGGGATATATTTGAAAAGGAAGAAAAATATGCTTGTGGGAATATGGTCATAGAGTTCTCTTTTGCCTTCTGCAGGATGCCATGGAAAGCGAAGAGGGATCCTGTATGGAACCCTCCCTTCCCTTTCCATGGTGGCCATCTTGGAACAGGATTTTCCGTCCTACACAGGGACACTGTAGGCTTTGGGAACATAGGGTGCTAAAGGCATTCATCCCCCTTTACAGGGGCTGGAATGGGGGGATAATGGTCCAGAGACCTCATTATCCACCCTCGCTTTGCTTGGGCTGATAACGTGGGCTGCCGGGCCGGTATCCACTGTTCCAGTCCTTGGAACATAGGATGAACGTCACAATATTCCCATTAGCATAACACAAAATGCAAATGGAAATGTTGGAAAATCGTATTGAGTCTATGGGCCTCATTACGACTCAGGCGGTAAGGGTTTTACGGCGGCGTAAACAGCGCCGACCCCTACCGCCTGATTCCGAGGTCCCTTAGCGCCATGGAGGTTTTAACACCTGCTTTTAGCAGGTGTTAAAATCCATGGCGCTAAGGGACCTTGATGTTAATTACGCCACCGTAATTTACGGTGGCATAATTAACGCCTTCCCCACTCCCATTATGCCCTATGGGGCAAAATGGGAATGGGGAAGGGAAAATGGGAAAATGGGGATTTACCGCCCGCTAAGGTTGGAATGGGGCGGTAAATCCGCCAACCACCATGGCGTAAACATAGTTTACGCCATGGTGGTAAAGTCACGGCCCAGGCGGTAACTTACCGCCTGGGTCGTAATGAGGCCCTATGTACTTTAATGAGAAATATAAAGCAGATGGAGTCCATATGTGTTTTTTTAGTTCTATTTTTTAACTGTGAAAGGTGGTTCCGAAAGGAACATTTCTTTTATTGTTTTTGGATGTTTTTGTTTTTTTGGCAGGAGAGCTAAGAACGAAAGGTGGGGAGAGAAATGAGGGAAGAGGCACCAAACACTAATTTGGAGGGGTAGGTGGACAGGGGAAAATGTTGCGCGTGTGTTATTTCTAAGGTAGGGGGCAGTGTTTCTCATGCTCCTTGATAACGGCAGTGGTGGTGGCTCTTGGGGAGGAGGGATGGCATTAGCTGATGCAATTTTAAGATAAATAGTAGTTTTGCTAAAAGTATGTACTATGTACTAGATTGTTAATGGATAATGAGTAGGAATACGGGCTGGAGCTGTGCAATGGAAATCTTGAAGTTGAAAGATCCTAGATCAGTAGAAAATGCAGTTCGGAACTGCCGCGATGCACGGATCTTGTTGTGAAGTGCGGACTGGTTCTCGGACACGTCATCATGCCGCGTGCCAGCGTATGGTCATGCGGCACTGTCTGGAAGGTCCGCAATGAAGTCAGATGTTCGTAGACGTCTACGGATGCAAAACTAGTTGAAATAGTTGTAAAAAGTGTATAGAAGTGTTAACAATGATTCTAGAAGGTGTAAAATTGGAGTATGATATTAGTAAGTTGTAGGCAAATAGCATGCACTGGTAAAAACCCATGAAATATGCAGAAAAAACGTTGTTAAAGGGACGTTATAGTTAAGTTGGATGGACTAATAAAAACCTATGAAATTCAATGAAAAAACTTTGTTAAAGGGATGTTATGGTTAATTTGCACTGATAAAAACCTATGCAATTCAATGAAAAAACTTTGTTAAGGGGATGTTATGGTTAAGTTGCACTGATAAAAAGCTATGAAATTCACTGAAAAAACTTTGTTAAAGGGACGCTATGGTTAAGTTGCACTAATAAAAACATGAATTTCAATGCAGAAACTTTGTTAATGGGACGTTATGGTTAAGTTGCACTGATAAAAACCTATGAAATTCACTGAAAAAACGTTGTTAAAGGGACGTTATGGTTAAGTTGCACTGATAAGAACCTATGAAATTCACCGAAAAACCTTTGTTACAGGGACGTTATGATTACAAGTAAAACCGAAAAACCCCAGAAATTCACCAGGTATGGTAAGCTAAGCAACCATAACTCACGCCACCACCGTGTACTGCTAAGACTAACACCCAGGACATCACTGATGACATCACATATCTGTGCCATTTTGATTTTGTTCACTGACATATATAGGCCAGGTGGTTTTGTTCACTGACAGAATATTAAAATGGAAAACGGTGCTATATATCTAGACGTTAACTTCATACCTTTTTATTATTCCAACTTTACCGTAACGTCCCTTTAATAAAGTTTTTTCAGTGAATATAATGTATATACATGTACAATGCACATATGTATACAAACAGATTTGCATATTTATTTTGTTATATTATAAACTAGGGCCTTGGTTAGACAGCCAACCAATGAGATGTGAGTGTATGCAGACGCGGCTAATGTGAGCAACGACTGCAGTGATTATATCCATAGTTACAGGCCATCTGTCAACATTAAAACCGCGTTTATAAGTAAAGTTTGGGATTTTAGTCACACAAACTGAATAAAATAAATTACAATAGATATTGCAATATATTCTTACAGTCTGTGTTTAATTTCATCTATTTTTGTAACTAAAAGGGTGGCCCTTAAAAGTAGCATTTTAGGGGAAGGAAAGAGCGGGGGGGGTGGAATAGGGAACACATAAGGATGAATATACAACAAAGGGAATTAAAATAATAGGAACATCTTTTTTTGTTGCTTTTTTGGTCTTTCATTTTTTTCTCAAATAAGGGAGGGAAATTGCCACTTAAAACAAAAAACCAAGGATGACAGTTAATCTGTCCCAACCCTTAGTTGTGGCAGCTCCCACAGCTACCCATTTGTGGCATAGTTCACACATGACTCTCATAACTGAGACATTGAGAGCCAGTACAATTGAAACAGGTAGAGTTGACACGTTTGCAGAAGTTGAAGTTTCATTTAGTGTCTGTGACGTCCCACTGGTGGATGCAGGTGCTGGAGGTGGTGCTGACTTTTGTGCATTTAATGCATGAGTCCCATGCATTGTAAATTTGTGGTGTTCGTATGATTTCCGATGTTGTCCACATCATCCCAATGTACTCTCACCAGATGATTGATCATCACAGATGTTCCAAGGCTTGGCGATGGCACATTTGATGGTCCACAACTTAGAGTCTTCATGCAGCATTCTTTGACCTTGAAATATCTCTAACTGTCTGCATGAGTTTTTATTCCTGTGGCTTAGTTCCTGTGTTGCGATGGATTGGGGACCCAGATGACATGGTCATCATTGCTGCTGTTGTTGTCATGGTAGACATGTTGAAATGTCCAACTGGGGAGGAAAATGTAAATTCACAAAAATGGCAACACTACAATGCCAAAATGACAATGCCACAAAAATGAAAAAGTTTTTAAAAACAAACTGATCAAATGACAAGACAAGAGAAAAGATAATTAGGTTAAAAGTGGGTAAAAACGATGGACAATTAAAGGGTTAAAGCACCAAAAATTATTTCACTAACAAGCACTAGTAGTAATGATCAAAATAAATTTATGTTTGTGGATGGAGTGATTATTCGCAGCTACGCACTGCTATGCACCCTGATTGATCACTTTCACTTACATGGATTTCGTAATACGGCATGGGCGTAGCCATGCCTGTAAATTGCAAAGTATAATTGGACGGTTTGTTGATGCAGATAGGAATCACTTGTAGATGCGGGGCATCAGACGCGAAGATGCGTAGCTGCGCTGAAGAAACTTGACATCCTATTGAGTGATTTCGCACATGCAAATATTGGCACACGGCATGGCCGTAGCCACCTCAATACATTGCCACGTGTTATTGGTCTGTTTGTTGACGAGGCCAGGAGTTATGTGTAGACGCACAACCGCAATGCATTTTATGATTGGCTGGCACCACAGGCGCAAGTACAGCTAGCTGCATCGATGAAGCTGAACGTCCCGTTGGGTCATTTCGCATTCATAGATTTAGTCGTAGGGCATTGTCATAGCCACATCAATATACTGCAGTGTTTGATTGGGCTGTTTATTGAGCACAACCCGTGATCTGAGGAAAACGGGCGCAATCCTGAGTAGCTGTGTGAACACAGCTTTCGAAGTGATTGGGCCTTTCCTCAACATGGCTACTGCCACGTGCAGTCTTGTCTCCTTGTCTCCTCATTCATTCATTCATTCAAGCATTCAGGCAAAAATGTAGGTGTGAACACATTGGGCCTCATTACGACCCAGGCGGTAAGTTACCGCCTGGGCCGTGACTTTACCACCATGGCGTAAACTACGTTTACGCCATGGTGGTTGGCGGACTTACCGCCCCATTCCGACCTTGGCGGGGCGGTAAGTCCCCAATCCCCATTTACCCTTCCCCATTCCCATTTTTGCCCCATAGGGCATAATGGGAGTGGGGAAGGCGTTAATTACGCCACCGTAAATTACGGTGGCGTAATTAACTCCATGGTCCCTTAGCGCCATGGATTTTAACACCCGCTAAAAGCAGGTGTTAAAAGCACCATGGCGCTAGGGGACCTCGTAATTGGCGGTAAGGGGTCGGCGCAGCTAACGCTGGCGTTAACCCCTTACCGCCAGGGTCGTAATGAGGCCCATTGTGTTTGGGCATACCCTAACGTACAGAAAACACACTCCGGTTTGTTATATCACATAACCACGTTTATACCCTCTCCCAAGCACCTCTTTCCTGTGTTCTGTCATTGCTTTTTGTCTCATGGTGGGTGAACTTCTTTGTAAGCCTTCAGGAACTTTTAAAAACAGTTCATTGATTGATTAATTTCTTCCTATACCGTTTTTCCTTAGTCTTGTGCTTTGTAGTTTGTCATTTCTTTTAATTTTAGCGTGTTTTTTATTTTTTAAGTTTTTTTATATTAAGAGTCCTTTTTGTGGTGGGCATTGAGGGGCGCACAGATGACTTCAGCCATCGTGTGAGCTCTACCCCCATAGGCCCCAACAGTGGCTTGAGCCCCCACTTATAGACCGCCCCATCCCGGCGAGACACGACAGAAGGTATTGAAAGCGAAAGTAATGCAACGTTTCTACATGTGGAAGAAGGCCCTGCCATGAGCCGTGAAGGCTGAGGGAGAAATAGGCGCCACCCGAAGAAGCCCATAGTTTAGCCAGCAGTCACAGCCGGCCTCTGAACTCAGTGCTGCAGCCCCCATTACATTATGGGACTGAACATAGAAGCTGATTGATTATAACCTAGATGCGACGCCCCAGAGGAGCACTGATAGTGAGCCAGTAAGCTCCATTAATCCCGGCGAGCTCCCGCTCTGTCCCCTCGCCCCCGTTTGTGCTGCTCCGGACACTCACTCGGGTGAGTAACCCACTGTAGAGGAGATGTGCACTGCTGTGGTGTGTCGGCTGGGTTCAGACCCGGGGCGCTTGGCTTCCTGCGTCAGCTCTACTAACTTGAGGCCATCCGGCCAAACTTCTACGTGCCATGGCCACGGGAACCATACTCCTCACCCGAGAGGAAAAGATAGGTAGGAACTGACCTAGCCAGCGCATGGATACCCGTACCAAAGCGCGCATGCACAAAGAGACTGCCGTGGATTACCACTGGCGGAGGCCCCCATACAGAATAAGACTTGCCCATGCAACCCACCGCCATCTGAACACTGTCACAACCTGGGGCATATTATCCCAAACACTCCATAATAGCGGGGCAGACTCTGCCTGCGACCCGCCTTGTTTCTCCTCTGACTTTTTAGCTGCACCAGCAGTAGAAGATGCTTTAAAGGCCCGCCAACCCCTGGATGATTGAAATTAAAATAATCTTCACACTCCCCCATAACGGAATGTATGCAGAGAGAGGGCACTGGGACTCAAAATAATGCACTGGATGTACGCCATAAATGGACAGTAAATAGCCCACCGAAGAGCTTGAAGACACAAATTTATGCATGAGACCCACGGATATTGGTTACATCCGGGAATGCCTTCCTTAAATCACGCTGAAGCCCCCTGACTTTCGGCTCTCATTTCATCTAAGATTGTGCCAACGCAGACACCTTGAAGCACTTAACATACCGGAAAGGGGTCAATGCACCAGGGTCTTCCCGGCAGCGAATAGCCAAGATAAAGCAGGCAGAAGTTCACAGCGGGATTATTCCCACACCCTGAAGGTCAGCGATAAAACCCAGCTCCACGTACACACCAAATGCTCATGGGCTGAGGGGCTGCTTGTTCTACATGAAAACAGACCATAGAGATCACCACCCAGGAAGACTAGGTTCCTTCTTCATGAGGATAACTGGTCCAGCGAAAAAACAACATAGAAACGCTGCCTGTGAACCCCACCGGATCAACGAATGACGCAAATCCGGCAAGTGACACATTGGGTGCTTAGTGGACAGCACCACAAGGACTACCCGGAGGGTTGGGCCCACAATTTCGGGGTATGTGCCCTCCTCTGAAAAAACTGATACCGTTGACCACCAGTAAGCAGCTCCTATTGAACTATACTGACCCCCAACAGAGTCTACACCAAAAAGTACATGCCTACCCATTGAAGTGATCTTATCTATGATCCTCCACAACTCTGTGCATCTTTGGCCCGTGCTGGTGGCAAATTCCCTCCCAACCAGATTGCTACTGAATGATCCAATCCAGCATTACATCCTTAGTTTGAAGGGTTGGGCCCTCACAGATGAGGTGTGTGCCCTCCTCCAAACTCCACTCCTAAGGAAGGGAGAGAAACAAGACTCATCGGTTGATGAAGAAATTGACTGTATTTAGAGACAACGACAAACTACACGAACGGAGAGTAAACCTGAGGAACCAGGCTGGTGAGAAACTCGCCCTAGGGAAATATGAGAACATACCATTCATCAAGCCCCAAACGAGAAACAGATGGACAAAGTTGGTAAAATACTGTTATACCCCACATCACCCCGAAATAGACTCCTGCCCGAAATCAACAATGACGGCATCGGAGGCAGAAGCAGCTGCAACCAAGGCCGACGTTGCAGCATTACTCAGTGAAATGAAAAGCATGCAAGCCGACATTGGCGGTAAAGTCAACAAGATAATGCATAGAATTGACAAACTTAAAGAGAGGCTGGATGGAATAGAAAACAACCAAACCTCCCTCGACACGCTGGAATCTCAACTGGACTCTCAGAAATAGAAACCAGGGAAGAGGAGTTTCACCTGAAGATGGACGATTTAGAGAATCGTGAACAATGGAATAACCTGTGGATCTTCGGTATACCGAGCCGAGAATGGGAAACCAAACAGGATTTGAAAAATACACTACACATGATTCTGAAAATCCTATCCGACGATCACACAGTAGATGAGCCAAAGATTGTCTTGATAAATAGGGCTGGGGGAGCAGTGTGCGGACCGAAAAACAGTTCTTGCACGGTTCCACAACTATGCTGACAAAGCCAGAATTCTTGAAAAGGCCAAGCGCTCCCCACAAAACCTTCTTGATACGACGAGAGTGACGATTTTTCAAGATCTATCCTCACTCACCTTTGCTATGCAAAGAATGTGCATGCACCTAACCAAATGGCTTAAAGGATTGAGCATCCGATACCATTGGGGTTACCCTTTCTCTCTCACGTTCGAACAGGAGGGAAATACGGTTCGATTGAAAACAGAGAAGGACATAAGGACCTGCACAACAGATCTGTTGGGCAACCAGGCCAACAAACAGAACCAAGGAGAACGACGTGAGGATGACAGGTAGTGGCTTATACAGGGACAGAGACGGAAAAAAAAAATCCCCGGATCCAGAAAAAAAACAGGAGGATGAAAGCCTCACCAAGCATGGAACTCTGAAGAATATAGAGACAAGGCAACATCGGACAATGGATATATAAGTTCCAAAGGTGTCTGGCGTCACAAGACGGGTCATCCTGAAAAGTTGTGATAAGCCAGAAAGTGTGCTGACATTTGAATATGTATCAACGGCTGCTCTTCACAGACTGTTGTGATACCCCAAAGGGGGCACCCAAAGGTAAAAGAGAAGACTCAATAACATACCTGACCCAGACACCCAAAGTCAAATGTATAGGTTTGGGGCTGGATCACGTTTAAGTAATGTAATGATTTAACTTGTTTTGTGATTTGGGGGCTGGGGAGGAAGATAGGGGGGCTCAATGTCCAATGTGGTGCTCAGAGATGGGACTGTGGGATGCACGGTCCTCACTGGTGGTCTGGGACTGGCTAGGTGAGAATAACCCTGCTAGGTCGGACGCCACAAGGGGTGGGTGGGAAGGCATGAGGGGCTCAGGGGAGGGGATTGGGCAGACACAAGTTTCTACATAAATACATTTAATGAAGCAGTGAATGTACTAGAAAGGAGTTGTATGTGGTCACCACACGAGCGGAATAGACGGAGAAGCGGTTATGGCAGTAGAGATTTCATCCACTGGACCCGGGTTTCTCAGTGCTGGTACACTCAATGTAAAAGGATTGAACTCACCTACCAAGCAATCATTAGTATGTAGAGAATTTAAGAGAGCGAACTGGATGTGCTTTTCCTACAAGAGACTAAGTATATATGTGGGGAACAACGTAGAGTCTTGTACTCCAGGGTGGGAACTGAATATTGGAGCTCCTGTCCCTTGTGGAAAGCAAGAGTGTGCATACTTGTGAGGAAGGGACTCAACCTCAAGATCACTAAGGTATGGGCTGATGTGGAAGGGAGGGCCATCGTAGTGGTGGGCAAGATACACAACACTCTCGCTACACTTTACTCCCCCAATGTCAGGCAATCCCATTTCCTGCAACGCACGGTCCTGAACATAGTGTTGGAGGGCGCAGGGCATGTCATCCTGGGTGGAGATTTTAACTTATGGACAAATCCTATGTTGGATAGACAGGCAGGAAACTCAGATGCAGGTTAACCGGTAGATGGTGGCCGTACTGAGGTGATAGAAATGATTGATATGTACAGAATGCAAGACACTTGGTGTAACTCTCATCCCAGCGAGACAGGGTTGACCTTTTATTCGGCACGCACTCTACATTCACCAGGATAGACTTGTATCATTCGAAAGATCTGAGTGAGGTCGTAAATACCTCTGAGATTGTTCCAATTACGTGGTCGGATCACGACATGGTCACCGTCGACATGAGTCTGATGGTGAGGCATCTTGATCAAAGAAGTGACTGAGAAAAAGAGAGAGAGGGCACTAATAGAGAATAGATTGAGGAAGGTGATTACCCATCTAGATATTGCAGCACAGGATTCCAATGAGGGGAGGGCGGAGAAAGTTGCTGTGGCATTACAGAAAAGAGAGGAACACTGACGCTTGGAAGAGCGACTAGTTATACGCAAACTCCAGTTTCTCAGACAAGAGCATTATGAAAAAGGCAATAAAGCAGATGCATTATTGGCAGCTAGGCTGTGGGGACAGCGAGCAGAGAGGTGTGTTGTCGCCATTGAGGAGGAGGACAACAGACTCGAAAGAGATCTCTGAGGCCTTTGCAAAATTCTATGAACATCTATATAGATCTGAAATGGTACAGGGGGAATCAGGCATAGACCAATGTATGCAGGCAGTGGACATGCCGTGACTCTCTTGGGACAAAGTGGAAGAGATGGAGTCTCTGATCATGGCAGAAGAGGTGGAGCGAGTGATTAAGAGACTCCCATTAGGAAAGGCACCTGGCAATGACAGGTACACAGCAGGATTTTATGAGACCTTTATCTCGTCCCTCCTCCCCTTTATGGTTGATCTATTCAATGACATCCTGCAAACTGGGGAGGCTCCTGAATCCTTCTCACAGGCACTAGTCTCTGTGATCCTCACGGAAGGCAAAGACCCCAAGCAATGCGAATCATACCGTCCCATCTCATTACTCAATATTGACGCAATAACGTATAGCCGAGTACTAGCAGCTAGACGTGAGACTCACATGCCCCTACTGATTCACCCTGACCAGGTCGGATTCATTTTAGGAAGACAGGGTGCGGATACAATGTGCAAGACGCTCCACTTAATTCATGAGTCAAAGAAAATGTCAGGCAACCCTGTGCTTCTATCCATTGATGCGGAAAAAGCATTTGAGAGGGTGGAGTAGGGCATTCTAGAAGCGGTACTAGCTAAGGTCGGACTGGGCCCTATCTTCAGAAAGGGGGTTAAGGATGTCTACACATCTCCCAAGGCATCCATTATGGTCTATTCAGACTACTCCAGATGGTTCAGCCTGGGAATAGGCATGAGACAGAGCTGTCCTCTTTTGGCGATTCTGTTTGCTCTCTCCGTGGAACCTCTTGCCCAAACACTTAGAGCGGATCACCAAACGGAGGCCCTTGAAGTAGATGGAAAGGAACATATGGTAGCCCTCTATGCCAACGACATCTTGCTCCACGTTAAAAACCCCATGACATCAATACCCAGAGCTGCTATACATTTCATAGAAAGATATGCAGCACTCCCAGGCTTCAACAGGTCCAAATCCATACTGTTCCCACTGCATGAACTTACCCCCGAGTATACCATCAGACTCTCTAGGTTTGGCCTTGCGATGGAGGGCACTAACTTGCGCTATTTATGGAATTAGAGAATATATAAGAAGCAAACTTCCCCCACCTCCTAGCTTGTTTGAATACAAATTTGACGAAATGGCAGAAGCTCACGATCTCCTGGATGGGGGGACTCAACGCAGTTAAAATGGTGTGTCTGCCAATATTCTTGTATCCATTCCAAATGCTCCCACTGAAAAACTCCCAGAGGCATTCTTTAGAGAAGTAAAAATAGCCATTCTAAAATACCTATGGTAAAAAGGCGAGAATACCATACCATGTCCTTATCTTACCCAAAGAAAAAGGAGGAGTGGGTCTTCCTGATCTTAAACTATACTATCGAGCAGCACAACTAAGAGTACTGATTCCCCAATTCAGAGGAAGGAGAGGCTTACAGTGGACACACCTTGATAATAACAGCCTATCCCCCACCACTGTATCGGAATGGCTTTGGGTCCCTAGAAATAAACTGCTCTGAAGACTTCGAAGTCAATCCATACCAGGTAAAATATGGAAAATCTGGTGGGAGGGCAGACATGAAGGGTGTCAACACGTGGCCTTCTCCTCTAAGCCATATATGAGCCCCGGAAGTATGTGAGGAGATCCCTGACCATGCGAGATTCTAATCTTCGTACGAGGCAGGCCTTGAGAGGTTAGGACATTTATGGACAGGTGGTGTCTTCCTCGCGATTACGGAACTGGCAGAGGCACTAGCAATACACCTGCTACCGGTCTTTCAATTTTTTACAACATAAGGGCACTCTCATGAGAAAGGAATGGTGTGAGAAAGTACAGAGAGACCTCATCCCCTTTGAGAAGTTGCTTGACATGATGGCAGAGACCAAGGGTATGATTTCAAACATGTACAGGGCACTCTTAGATGCTGCGAAGGAATCAACTACTACCCTAAAACACAGGTGGGAGGACGATTTTGGTAGAGAACTGGATGCCGGGTTATGGGCAAGGATATGCGGCCCAATATAAGTTGCATGCCATCAAGCTGCTTCGTAGATGATAATACGACTCTCACAGATTGTCGGAAATGTTTCAGGCCACAAGCCCTTGTGCTGGCATCAGTGTGGGGAGAGGGGCAACTACTGGCACATGTGGTGGGGTTGTTCTCGGGTTCAGGTGTACTGGAGCGAGGTCCTAGGTTGGATCAAACAGATAGACGGGATTTCCTGTGAACCTACACCCCTCCTAATACTGTTTGGTTTTGAAGAATGCAAAGGTAAAGTAAGAAGAATGAATGGGATTGTAGCTCCCTTGCTCCGTGCCGCACAGGCCTGCTTGGTAATCAGGTGGAAAGTGAACCTGGTCCCGAGCAAGAGAGAGTGGATTGGTGTTGAGACAAACATCTACACAAGGGACAGAATCACTGCAGCCCTCCACGGGAGAACGGCTCAAAATGAGTTGATGTGGGATGATTTTGTAAATGAGTATATGCCCAACCCTGCACAGGGCTCAACACGGAGTGAATGACACCTGACTTAACAGCAAATGCAGAATTAAATGCTCTACCAATTGTGTATTCCTGGGAACCCTAGGTATAGGTCGATATCTGTGTCATAACTTCTCAACCTGGACAATGGAATAAGACAATACAGAAGGTGAACCTCATGCAACGTAAATATGTACCCAAAACATTTGTGGAATAAAGAGAAGAAACTCTGCTCTGGGAGGTCGGGGGAGGGGCAAATAGAAACGTACGTTAATGTTTAAGGTTGTGGTTCATGTGGATGAGGGTGAGACAGACAAGGTATACTTTGTTGTAACATGTTCCATTTGATATATGTATGTTTTCACTTTGTTTGATAAAACCTAATGAAACCAACAAAATAAAAAGAGTCCTTTTTGTGCATTTTTACAGCATTTTATTTTCCTCCACAGTCCTTCATTTCAAAATGACTATGAATAACAGTGATGATGAGGTGGTGTGGGTGCTACAGCTTCAGCATCTAGGGTACCACCTCCCACCTCACTCAAGCTGTGACATGTTTTGCTCAACAGGATAAAGTTAGAAAGGTCAGGTGCACACACAATGGACTGAGGTTGGGTGTTAGTTGGTGGAAAAGAGCTCGTAATTGTGGTGGAAATCTGTGGCACAGATGACAAATAATGGTGTGCTGATCTTGCTCCATGTGCTTTGACCTTATGTTTCACATGAGCCTTCCTATAGGATTCATCCACTTCATCCCAATGAACGCGGACAAGGTGCGACGGCTTGTGTGAAGGTCCACTCTGCAAAACTTACAACAAAAATTGCACATAACCTCTGCAATCTCCTTTTCACTGTGTTGGTACTTTACGTGGAAATATAGCCAACCGTCTGAATTCTCTTTTTGGTTTTGTGCACATTGCTTCTTCCATAGTGGTAAAACTAAAGCAACCCACACCACCTCATTATCACTGCTGGTCATACTCATTTTGAAATGCAGGATCGTGTAGGAAAAATAAATACTGTCAAAATACACAACACAAAAAGGACTCTGCAACTTAATATCAAAAAACTTAAAAAACAAAAAATATGCTAAAATAACAAAAAATGAAAAAAGCATGATACAAAGGACAAATGTATAGGAAGAAGGGTAAAAAGGAATGGATACATCAAAATACTGCTTTTAAAATTTCCTGAAGGCTTACAAATAAGTTCACCCACCAAGAGACAAAAGCAATGACAGAAAACAGGAAAAATATGCTTGGAAGAGGGATATAAATGCGGTTACGCGATATAGATAACAAGAATGTGGTTTCCGTAAGCACGGGTTCTTCAATCACAATGGCGTGTTAACACCTAAATGACCAATCGCCTGATTCAATGTGAAGACATGCCAGCACATAGCTGTAGCTGCGTTGAGGAAAAGCCCAATCGCTTTCAAACCTGCATTGATGCAGCTACGCCACTTCACGCCTATTTCTAACTGGCAATCTGATCATGTAACAGTTTTACTTTTCTACTATATCTAGAATGTGTTAATTGTTCTAATGTTATCCAAGTAGACAGTTTAAAGTTCAATTAGTACCCAACAAGGGATAATCAGATTTTTACAAATATACTGAATAGCCCTCACAGGGTCCTTAGCAGCCTGACAAGGGACCAGCCACCACTACGTCCCTTGGTGTTCGTTCTCCGAGTGGGTGCCATGGAAAGAGAGAAGGGACTACATGTACCCCCTTCTCCCTTTCCATGGCGGCTATTTTCTTTGGGGTTTCTCTATCTTTTTAATAGCCACTATGTTATATTATAGGATGTTTATGTGCTACATACATATTTATACTTTCGTCAGGAAACTAAGTGCTTGAAAGCATTGGAGAAGCGTTAGCAGAGACGAGTTGAAATGGATCTGGATGTCATCTAGAACATGAAAAAATACAAAACAGATGGCGTGTATTGAATAGGCAAAAATGTGATCAATAAAAAGACCCTTAAATATAGGGACCGGAAATCTGTAGGTGGCAACTTACCCACTAGTAGTTAGTTATGTCTTGGGCCGCAAGAACTGTGTTGTACTATCAGTTGTATAGTCGTTGAACTTCTGAAGCTTGTGATTAGCTGTTAGTAAAAATAAAACTAAGTCTAGCCTCTTAATCATTAGGCAGGAGGTTAATCCACAAATGATTGTATAAGGACAGGTGCATTACCTGCAGAGCCGTGATCGCAGAAAACACGTGTAGTGTTTCAACCGTTAAAGGGCGTTTGGAAGGAATCAGTAATGGAGATGGTACTGCAAGGGACAAGAAGGAGAGATATTGCTCTTTGTCCCATTCCTATTGTGTATACATCAAGAACAATTGTGACAGTGGTGAATCTAGTCTATCAGGTGGTAAGTATAGAGAACAAATATTGCTATTTGCCCCATTTTCTTGTGTGTACATCAACAACAATTGTACCACTGGTGAATCTAGTCTACAGGTGGTCAGTGCATTGAAAGGGTGATTGGCTCAATAATGAGACTGTAAATACATTGTGCTAATTATCTTATGGCTTGGTGTGTAGTAACTGCTACGAGTGAGGTAGTTGTGTATGAGAAACTATAGGTGTATAATGTCCGTGGGTGCAAGGAAGGAGAACTTATCAATCAGGCTGTTGTTTTCCTTCCTTGCACCCGCGGACATTATACACCTGTAGTTTCTCATACACAACTTGGAAGGGAGGAACAGTTTGCAATGCAATCACTTCAAACATGTGTGCTCTATATTTTAAAACACTAACATGCCACCAACCATAGACTTTGTCTTTCACCAGTGATATCACTAAAATAAACACCAGGGATATCTCTAAATTGCACGAGACATTGTCACTTTCTGAGGGAATTTGCAAATCGCTTGCTCAAACATTACAGGAAACGTGCTTAGCACAAAGAGAAAAAAGCAAATTAAAGCAAGGTATGAAGGTGTTCATGGGTATGCTAAATATTCTCCTTAACTCCATGAAAGAATCCTTGTGCCCAGAAAACATTCACTAACAGCTGGCAGTATTTCTCTATTAAGTAGCATTAAAAAAGTTATTTCTGTATCCTATTGTAAACTATTGCAGATAGAAGCCTCCACTAAACCTTCCCAAATTTTTCAACCTCTAATTTGATTAATCACCTCATCCAGTTCCATTACGTCAATATAGAGGAACCTTATACAAAGGCTAATTTATATCAAAATGCACAAACTCATGACCTATAATCTGCGCATCTACTGTAAAAAAGCATCACTGCTGCTGCTATTTTCATGGTTATACATGCTCAAATTTCCAACTGATGAGGAAAATATAAAATGACAACTCTAAAAAGACAATGCCACAAAAAATAAAGCATCATCTTTGAACCTCTTTCTTGGAACTGTAAGTATGGACCCCTGGCTAACGCGATAATGCCCACCCGGCTATGAGCTTATTGTAAAATAATAATGTTCTGTAACACAGATATGCAATATGTCACACACTTAGGGCCTCATCAGAAGTCTGGCGGTATCCCTGCAGTAAAACTGCTGGGATATTGCCTGTGCAAATAGCGTTACCGCTAAGCGGTCTGACACTATTAGTGCTGCATCACAAGTAGTGGTTGGGAGGTTATTTCCCATTCCACATTGGTCACATAGGACTCAATGGGTTGGGGGGCACTATTACCACAAGCGGTAATTGGGCCGGTGGTAATGGTGCCAAAAATGGACAATAACGGGTGGTAAGTGGACATTTGTACCTCCAGCTTTTTGCTGGAGGTAAAACTCCATCTTACAGCCCAACATCGATATTGGGCCAGCCCTTAAATGCAGCGGTAATGGCACTACCACCACATTTAAGGACTACTGCCCAACTTGTGATGCAGCCTTAGACTGAAAAGAAAGTCATTCCCCAAACCCATGTGTAAATACATTTCTTTACATGTTTTTCTTGTTTTATTGAAAAGCAATATGCGTTAAAAAAATAGTTAAAAATAAAGATGTTCTTAAATCTACAAATAGACATTTGTAAGAAGGTAAAAAATACTTTACGAAAAAAAAGCTCTAAATAACAGATGCGCTCTCTGAGTTTCCAATGCAAATAAAGCTGACACTATCTGCTTATCCAAAAGATCAAAAGATGTTTACATGAACAACACAATACGCATATGCAGTGTGACTTCTGCAAACATACCTACATTATTATTAAGAAATTTGAACGGTTTGTGACCAAAGCCATGAATAACATTCTGTCTCATGCCATAAGTGTTTCATATATCACAGAAGACTACCACCAGATGATTTATCAATTATTTATTTATTTATTTAATTATTTAGTGTTCACTTGTTAGGCGCTTATACAGGAAGTCAATACTGTTTCATAGCGCCCATAGGGCAACAGGGAGGGGACAAGTGGATGAGAAACAATTAACTACATAACAAAGATTAAATACAATGGGAGGGGGAAGGATAAAACTACTATTTATTTTATTTCTTTATTTGCATTTATAAAGCGCACAGAGCTGCCCTGAGGCATTGTGGTGCTGTTACAGAAGGCTTGAGCTTAACATACAAGGCTTGAGCTTAACATAGGTAGGATGTAACAGTAGGTAGCATTGGTACTGTAGTTCTTTTGAACGTGGGAAAATAGATCTGGTTGGCGCGTGTGCTCTGGTGGGTCTATTAGAGGTGTTAAGGGTGTTTCTTTCCGAAAGGTAGGGTGGGGCATTTGAAGTAAGGCATCTATGTGTGATGGGCATGGCTTTAAAGAGTATGCGTTCTTTTTACCGGTAGCCAGTGGGCATCTTTCCTAGCTTGGGAATGGTTAGCGCTGCCCAGATAGCGTTATTTTGCGTGATTTGGAGTTTTTTTAGGTTGTTGATAGAGGTGCCTAGAAAAATGGCATTACAGTATTCCAATTTGGTACCTATTGTGGCTCTGGCGATGGATAGGCAGTTTTTGGTGGAGAGAAACAGCTTGACTGCGTTGGTCACCTTGGTGGTGAGTGCTGAGGAGGATGCAATGGAGTTGACCTGGCGGGACATGGATAGTGAGGCATCTAGGTGCACACCTAGGGTTTTGACAGTCTTGGAGACTGTGATGATGGTGTTGTCGATGTTAAAGGATTTGTATTGTGGGGGGAGTTTGTTGAGAGTTTTGCTGGTCCCTACTATGAGGATCTCAGTTTTAGCCCCGTTTAAGCAGAGGCCGTTGGCAGCCATCCAGGTTTAGATGGCTGTGTAGATTTTGGTTAGTGCTGTCACATCTTCTTCATAGGTCCCAGTTAGTGGGAGTAGTACCTGCGTGTCGTCCGCGTAGTTGGTGTACACTATTTTGCAACTGTCGAGATCATTGAAGAGTGGAAGGGTAAATATGTTGTAGAGTGTAGGGGCGGTGCAGGAGCCCTGGGGGACGCTGCAGTGGATGACGGTAGGGGTTGCCCAGGCAGTGTCTGAGAAGACCTTCATTAGTCTACGATATAGAAATGAGGCCACCCAGGTGATAGCGTCTGGGCAGAAGTGCGCTTCATTTTTTAGGTGCAAGCCTAGGATATCGTGGTTGACAAGGTCAAAGGCAGCGGACAGATCCAGTAGGAGAAGGAGTGCCAGTTTGCCTTTGTCCATGATGTCACCAAGTTGTATTTTTAAGTTGAGTAGGGCTGATTCTGTCCGTGACCTGGTCGGAATCCTGACTGTCTTTTACCTAGGATGTGATTGGTTTCAAGATAGTCTTGGATTTGCGTGTAGGCAACTTTATCCAGGATCTTAAGCAAGAAGGGCACGGTGGTGATGGGCCTGTAGTTATTGGCAGTTTCTGGGTCAAGGGTAGATTTCTTTAGAAGGGGGCGTACCCAGGCTTCTTTTAGACTATCTGGAACTGTGTTGGAGTTGAAGGAGGCGTTAATGAAGGATTTGAGAAAGTGGGCAAGTGTTTCAGTGCAATCTTTAATGAGACTGGCTGTACAAGGGTCTCCTTTGGAGTTGGATGGTTTAATCTTGTTCATTATCTCAATGACTTCCTGATCTGTTACTTCCCTGAATTTGAAAGGGGTTATGGGGGCTTTGGCGGGAGGGGGCACTGGACTGGAGGTGTGCAAGTGGTCAGAATTGGTAGTGGATTCGAGGTGCTGTGATAGGTTTTTGTGGTGCTCCTTAATTTTAACTTGTAGGAGTTCGATTTTGTTCAATAGGGCAGATTGTATAGAGTTACACCAGGTTTGGTCTTTAACAATATCTTGTGATTTGGTAGCTGGTGTGGTGAGTTCTTTGAAACTATGCCTTGTGAGCGTTCAGAATGTGCAAGTGCATGATTGATGTTCACAAGCTTTCTGACAGAACATTAGAAGTGTCACCTCTTAGTGTTTTCTTGAACAATGTTAGACATGTTCAAATGTCCAAATGGTAAGGGGAAAACATAAAATAACAAAAATGACAACTCTAAAAAGACAATGGCAAAATAATGAAGCCTCCTCTCTGAACCTCTCTAGCATTTCTAATGAATCTTCAAAAAGAGTGTTCCGGTGCCGCAGGTATTTGACGACTCTGGCTGTTGCTGGCAGCACCTTTAATGGGTGGAGGATGATTCTGCACAACTACCAACACACAGATACAGTAAAGATATAACACCACATATCAGCAAAAAACGGCTGCAGCCCAGTATGGACCAGACCATGTTGTGCAATTTCCAATACACATCATCCACATCATTACAGGAGACTCACACCACATGATTTATCATGATTCATGTTCCAAATATGTGTGACAAAACATTGCAAGGGCCACGTCTTGCTGTTTTCTTCCACAATGTGCACTGAAAGGATGGTCTATAATTTGCACACAGGAATCTATGTAAAAAAGCATCACTATCCAACCAAATAAAGACACTATTACTACTCCACTATAATCAGCCTGCATCAGATAATGCCCCACTGTCTTTATTAAAGCCCTCACATTGGTCGGACCTGTAACTATGAGCATGCTAAATATTCTCCTTAACTCCATGGACGAAACAGTGTGCCCAGTCAACTGCCATTCACAGCTGCCACTATTTCTGTATCAAGTAGCAGTAGAGTAACAATAACATTAAAACAAATCAGTGTGTTTCCTTTTTTTAATGTTTTTTTTTTTTAATGTTGCTCATGGAAACTTCTAATAAACCATCGCAAAATGTTACAACCTTTGATATGTGTACTAAAATTGGATTGCTAAGCAAAAACTGCACCTGCATTTATTAGGGCAATTTCCACCAGAAAATCCATTCCATTTCTATTTTACATAATAGCAGTTTGCACAACTAATACCCTTCTAATATATATATATACTATGTTGTAAGAAAACTAATAAAATGGCCGGCACATATTCACTGCACCTATCACACAGAAGTACACATTTACAACATTAACACCAGCCAAATAGAAATAACCAAAACACATACAAAACCCTGCCCGGCATCACTAGTAGCCACGGATATTCAATGAGGCTACAAAGCATGCTTGTAGCTGCAGCTACTCATGTATTTTCTACAAACTAAAAACCGAAACAAGCCAACCTTCAAAACTGCAAATAAGACAAGAGAACACATAAGTACACAGAATAACACACACAGATATCATTCTGCCCGATGATTATTGCACAGAAAATGTTTGTTTATATACGTGGCTATAAATATAACCAATAGTTTTACAAAGGTAGCGGGCGCCCCTCTCTCGCAAGAACAGACATGATAACCTGTTCAGTGGTTATTAACCACTTGAGAGTTCGCAGCCACTGCTTTTACTCACTGTGCCTTTCACAGATGGGAAATATCCATTTGCATATCAGTCTTTGTCCTGCCCAGGGGCAGTCCAGCACCGAAATACAATGGCAATTCCAATCTGAACGAGAGTACCACCAGCAACTCCATACACGTGTTTCACCCTTGTTGGGGATCATCAGTGAGGTGAAGCTGATGCCTCTCTAAGCACAGTGAGAGGGAGACCACGTCTGGTTGCCCCCAGGAGACCTAGGGTTACCAATCCCAGGTTCCTTAACAAATAGTTTTACAAAGGTAGCGGGCGCCCCTCTCTCGCAAGAACAGACATGATAACCTGTTCAGTGGTTATTAACCACTTGAGAGTTCGCAGCCACTGCTTTTACTCACTGTGCCTTTCACAGATGGGAAATATCCATTTGCATATCAGTCTTTGTCCTGCCCAGGGGCAGTCCAGCACCGAAATACAATGGCAATTCCAATCTGAACGAGAGTACCACCAGCAACTCCATACACGTGTTTCACCCTTGTTGGGGATCATCAGTGAGGTGAAGCTGATGCCTCTCTAAGCACAGTGAGAGGGAGACCACGTCTGGTTGCCCCCAGGAGACCTAGGGTTACCAATCCCAGGTTCCTTAACAAATAGTTTTACAAAGGTAGCGGGCGCCCCTCTCTCGCAAGAACAGACATGATAACCTGTTCAGTGGTTATTAACCACTTGAGAGTTCGCAGCCACTGCTTTTACTCACTGTGCCTTTCACAGATGGGAAATATCCATTTGCATATCAGTCTTTGTCCTGCCCAGGGGCAGTCCAGCACCGAAATACAATGGCAATTCCAATCTGAACGAGAGTACCACCAGCAACTCCATACACGTGTTTCACCCTTGTTGGGGATCATCAGTGAGGTGAAGCTGATGCCTCTCTAAGCACAGTGAGAGGGAGACCACGTCTGGTTGCCCCCAGGAGACCTAGGGTTACCAATCCCAGGTTCCTTAACAAATAGTTTTATAAAGGTAGCGGGCGCCCCACTCTCGCAAGAACAGACATGATAACCTGTTCAGTGGTTATTAACCACTTGAGAGTTCGCAGCCACTGCTTTTACTCACTGTGCCTTTCACAGATGGGAAATATCCATTTGCATATCAGTCTTTGTCCTGCCCAGGGGCAGTCCAGCACCGAAATACAATGGCAATTCCAATCTGAACGAGAGTACCACCAGCAACTCCATACACGTGTTTCACCCTTGTTGGGGATCATCAGTGAGGTGAAGCTGATGCCTCTCTAAGCACAGTGAGAGGGAGACCACGTCTGGTTGCCCCCAGGAGACCTAGGGTTACCAATCCCAGGTTCCTTAACAAATAGTTTTACAAAGGTAGCGGGCGCCCCTCTCTCGCAAGAACAGACATGATAACCTGTTCAGTGGTTATTAACCACTTGAGAGTTCGCAGCCACTGCTTTTACTCACTGTGCCTTTCACAGATGGGAAATATCCATTTGCATATCAGTCTTTGTCCTGCCCAGGGGCAGTCCAGCACCGAAATACAATGGCAATTCCAATCTGAACGAGAGTACCACCAGCAACTCCATACACGTGTTTCACCCTTGTTGGGGATCATCAGTGAGGTGAAGCTGATGCCTCTCTAAGCACAGTGAGAGGGAGACCACGTCTGGTTGCCCCCAGGAGACCTAGGGTTACCAATCCCAGGTTCCTTAACAAATAGTTTTACAAAGGTAGCGGGCGCCCCTCTCTCGCAAGAACAGACATGATAACCTGTTCAGTGGTTATTAACCACTTGAGAGTTCGCAGCCACTGCTTTTACTCACTGTGCCTTTCACAGATGGGAAATATCCATTTGCATATCAGTCTTTGTCCTGCCCAGGGGCAGTCCAGCACCGAAATACAATGGCAATTCCAATCTGAACGAGAGTACCACCAGCAACTCCATACACGTGTTTCACCCTTGTTGGGGATCATCAGTGAGGTGAAGCTGATGCCTCTCTAAGCACAGTGAGAGGGAGACCACGTCTGGTTGCCCCCAGGAGACCTAGGGTTACCAATCCCAGGTTCCTTAACAAATAGTTTTACAAAGGTAGCGGGCGCCCCTCTCTCGCAAGAACAGACATGATAACCTGTTCAGTGGTTATTAACCACTTGAGAGTTCGCAGCCACTGCTTTTACTCACTGTGCCTTTCACAGATGGGAAATATCCATTTGCATATCAGTCTTTGTCCTGCCCAGGGGCAGTCCAGCACCGAAATACAATGGCAATTCCAATCTGAACGAGAGTACCACCAGCAACTCCATACACGTGTTTCACCCTTGTTGGGGATCATCAGTGAGGTGAAGCTGATGCCTCTCTAAGCACAGTGAGAGGGAGACCACGTCTGGTTGCCCCCAGGAGACCTAGGGTTACCAATCCCAGGTTCCTTAACAAATAGTTTTACAAAGGTAGCGGGCGCCCCTCTCTCGCAAGAACAGACATGATAACCTGTTCAGTGGTTATTAACCACTTGAGAGTTCGCAGCCACTGCTTTTACTCACTGTGCCTTTCACAGATGGGAAATATCCATTTGCATATCAGTCTTTGTCCTGCCCAGGGGCAGTCCAGCACCGAAATACAATGGCAATTCCAATCTGAACGAGAGTACCACCAGCAACTCCATACACGTGTTTCACCCTTGTTGGGGATCATCAGTGAGGTGAAGCTGATGCCTCTCTAAGCACAGTGAGAGGGAGACCACGTCTGGTTGCCCCCAGGAGACCTAGGGTTACCAATCCCAGGTTCCTTAACAAATAGTTTTACAAAGGTAGCGGGCGCCCCTCTCTCGCAAGAACAGACATGATAACCTGTTCAGTGGTTATTAACCACTTGAGAGTTCGCAGCCACTGCTTTTACTCACTGTGCCTTTCACAGATGGGAAATATCCATTTGCATATCAGTCTTTGTCCTGCCCAGGGGCAGTCCAGCACCGAAATACAATGGCAATTCCAATCTGAACGAGAGTACCACCAGCAACTCCATACACGTGTTTCACCCTTGTTGGGGATCATCAGTGAGGTGAAGCTGATGCCTCTCTAAGCACAGTGAGAGGGAGACCACGTCTGGTTGCCCCCAGGAGACCTAGGGTTACCAATCCCAGGTTCCTTAACAAATAGTTTTACAAAGGTAGCGGGCGCCCCTCTCTCGCAAGAACAGACATGATAACCTGTTCAGTGGTTATTAACCACTTGAGAGTTCGCAGCCACTGCTTTTACTCACTGTGCCTTTCACAGATGGGAAATATCCATTTGCATATCAGTCTTTGTCCTGCCCAGGGGCAGTCCAGCACCGAAATACAATGGCAATTCCAATCTGAACGAGAGTACCACCAGCAACTCCATACACGTGTTTCACCCTTGTTGGGGATCATCAGTGAGGTGAAGCTGATGCCTCTCTAAGCACAGTGAGAGGGAGACCACGTCTGGTTGCCCCCAGGAGACCTAGGGTTACCAATCCCAGGTTCCTTAACAAATAGTTTTACAAAGGTAGCGGGCGCCCCTCTCTCGCAAGAACAGACATGATAACCTGTTCAGTGGTTATTAACCACTTGAGAGTTCGCAGCCACTGCTTTTACTCACTGTGCCTTTCACAGATGGGAAATATCCATTTGCATATCAGTCTTTGTCCTGCCCAGGAGCAGTCCAGCACCGAAATACAATGGCAATTCCAATCTGAACGAGAGTACCACCAGCAACTCCATACACGTGTTTCACCCTTGTTGGGGATCATCAGTGAGGTGAAGCTGATGCCTCTCTAAGCACAGTGAGAGGGAGACCACGTCTGGTTGCCCCCAGGAGACCTAGGGTTACCAATCCCAGGTTCCTTAACAAATAGTATTACAAAGGTGCTTAGAGAGGCATCAGCTTCACCTCACTGATGATCCCCAACAAGGGTGAAACACGTGTATGGTACTCTCGTTCAGATTGGAATTGCCATTGTATTTCGGTGCTGGACTGCCCCTGGGCAGGACAAAGACTGATATGCAAATGGATATTTCCCATCTGTGAAAGGCACAGTGAGTAAAAGCAGTGGCTGCGAACTCTCAAGTGGTTAATAACCACTGAACAGGTTATCATGTCTGTTCTTGCGAGAGAGGGGCGCCCGCTACCTTTGTAATACTATTTGTTAAGGAACCTGGGATTGGTAACCCTAGGTCTCCTGGGGGCAACCAGACGTGGTCTCCCTCTCACTGTGCTTAGAGAGGCATCAGCTTCACCTCACTGATGATCCCCAACAAGGGTGAAACACGTGTATGGGGTTGCTGGTGGTACTCTCGTTCAGATTGGAATTGCCATTGTATTTCGGTGCTGGACTGCTCCTGGGCAGGACAAAGACTGATATGCAAATGGATATTTCCCATCTGTGAAAGGCACAGTGAGTAAAAGCAGTGGCTGCGAACTCTCAAGTTGTTAATAACCACTGAACAGGTTATCATGTCTGTTCTTGCGAGAGAGGGGCGCCCGCTACCTTTGTAATACTATTTGTTAAGGAACCTGGGATTGGTAACCCTAGGTCTCCTGGGGGCAACCAGACGTGGTCTCCCTCTCACTGTGCTTAGAGAGGCATCAGCTTCACCTCACTGATGATCCCCAACAAGGGTGAAACACGTGTATGGGGTTGCTGGTGGTACTCTCGTTCAGATTGGAATTGCCATTGTATTTCGGTGCTGGACTGCCCCTGGGCAGGACAAAGACTGATATGCAAATGGATATTTCCCATCTGTGAAAGGCACAGTGAGTAAAAGCAGTGGCTGCGAACTCTCAAGTGGTTAATAACCACTGAACAGGTTATCATGTCTGTTCTTGCGAGAGAGGGGCGCCCGCTACCTTTGTAATACTATTTGTTAAGGAACCTGGGATTGGTAACCCTAGGTCTCCTGGGGGCAACCAGACGTGGTCTCCCTCTCACTGTGCTTAGAGAGGCATCAGCTTCACCTCACTGATGATCCCCAACAAGGGTGAAACACGTGTATGGGGTTGCTGGTGGTACTCTCGTTCAGATTGGAATTGCCATTGTATTTCGGTGCTGGACTGCCCCTGGGCAGGACAAAGACTGATATGCAAATGGATATTTCCCATCTGTGAAAGGCACAGTGAGTAAAAGCAGTGGCTGCGAACTCTCAAGTGGTTAATAACCACTGAACAGGTTATCATGTCTGTTCTTGCGAGAGAGGGGCGCCCGCTACCTTTGTAAATATAAATATAACCAGCCTATGGACACAACCAATAAAAAGATGAAAAGCGTTGACATGCCTACGCACCTTTATACACCCAGTTATAGAAAAACCCATACATGAGCATTTGCTGATAGCCACAGCTATTTGCAAAAACTACAAATTAAAAAAATGTACCCACTCCCCCAAGCACCAAACAAGTCTTCCTAACACACATACCAGCCCCCATGTGCACCACATGGTCCTCTTCCACTCCCCTGGTCTCTCCCAATCCCCTAAAACACTCAATGCATCTATGATGCTACTCCAGATAAAATGTCTGATAGCCGCGGCTACCACAGGCCCACAAACACACAACGTTCCATTTGCCTAAACATAGCTGCGGTTGCAAAGGGTAACACATCTACCCACGGATAGCAATGCTGTGCACTGGATGGCTACTGAATAGCCATGTATAATTACAACAGTACCATCAACCAATTACAAACTCCAAAACACACACATCATACATACCTAGCTCATACAAACTACTAGAATTTTAAACTAGGAATCATTTTCCTGGAAACAGAGAGACACCTTGGCTGGTTTCAAAATTGTATGGCTGATTGGAGACAGTTGGCTGTTTTGGTTAGTGCCTTTTTGTAAGAAACTAAATATTGACATGGACCTAGGTTTGAGCGATTTTACAATTAAATGGTTTGGATTGAGGGGAATGAGTTGGTTCCAAGTTTTTGTAAAATTGTTTAGTCTGAGAAGTACATGGCAGCCAGACGTTGTACCAATTAATTGTGGAGGCAATGATTTGGTGAATGGATGAGGTGTGTCCCTTACGTTAATGATCAAACAAGACATGTGAAAACTAATAGAACTATTTCCTGACACCATATTTATCTTTTCCAATTTGACTCATAGGCAAACATAGAGATGGACCACCATATTTAATGGTAAAATTGAGAAATCACAGAGAAATGTTAATAAAGTGGTTTTAGCATTCATGAGTGACCACAACCAATCATGGATTTCAAACAACAACATACAGTTCCAGATGGCCAATTTCTATAGACATAATGGATTGCACCTAACCGATGAAGGGAATGCAGTGCTCCTTCATAACATTAAAACAGTACTCCACATATACTAAAATACTACACTTAGTGTACTCCAAAACAATCCTTTTAAGGACTACTTATCACATATAAATACACAAATACAATAAAATAATAACCAAAAACATGTAAATGTACAAAAGTCTAAAAACACACAGCCAAAATAAAAGACTCCCAAAGAATCCTGAATACCTGCCATTGCCAGTGATTTGTCAACCCCAAAATCACTATACCTATAGAAATAACTTTAAAAAAGAAATAAAACACTGACACCCCAAAATATATAGCCGCAGTTACGGAACTACCCATACCCGCGGTTATCTGTAGTCCTATCATATCCTTGGATATAGCCGCAATTAACGGAAGTACGGCCAAAAAAGATAATTCTTTCCTGAACTCCCAGCCATCACCAAGTGGCACCCTCATCTGTGCCAGCTCCCTCCACTCCCCACATGGCTTCCCCACCTCCTCTTCCCTCTACCTTATCCCCTACAACACACACTGTTTCTGTGACGTAGTTTGCTTTCAGATATCGGCTATTTGCGGCTATAACCGAGGCTTCAGAAAACATTATCTTGCAAACTCGGCCCCCGGACCTCCTATAACTTCCAAATTTCACTTGTTGTACTCAACCAACCTCCTTAGCTCTCGAAAAAAGTAATTTGCAACCATTTTAACCCTGCAAATAGCGTTTTAACTTCTTTTATTTTCCCGTTATCCTTGGCTATAACAGCGGTTATCTCTCGCATAAACAGAAAAACAAGATAGGGGCAATTTCATTTCTAAAATCACCCGGTTTTGGGTACATCTCATAGATATCTCTATCTATTTTTCTGAAGGGGGCACCCCTTCTCCATCAAATATTTAATGAACTACTGCACAGAATTACCCCAAACCACAAATGGATCGCGAGTCAACACTTCATGCCCAAGTTGTTTTGGACGTGGTTCAAATCCATACAGCGGTTTGGTTTGTGTGCTTTGGCAAAAATTGACCGTTTGCCCATGGAAAAATTAATGGAAGTAGGCGTGTAAAGAAGTCAGTTACCAGTCATTTGGTCGAAAAAAATTGGTCGACTGGACAAATGGTCGAACCAATTTGGTCGAAAACCAAATGGTCGAATTTTTTTTTATTTGTATTTTTCACCCATTTTTTTTTCTTTTGGGGGGGTCCCCCACCCCCTTTTTTCTTCTAAAAAACCCTTTTCTTTTAAAACGAAAACACGTAAAATAAATATATAATTTAATAAAAAAAAATTCGACCATTTGGTTTTCGACCAAATTGCGTCGACCAAATGTCATTCGACCAGTTTTCAGTCGACCAAATGACTGGACACCCATAAATCCATTTTGGAATTACAGATGATGTGCTTGGCATAAACACAGCTGAAAACCATAGCAACAAGAAAGCATACAAAGGTTTAGCTTTATACAACAAAGCATACAAAGGTTTTGCTTTATACAACAGGCCGCACTTATGAAAAATTGCACTCAGTGCTCCTGTAAATGCACATATGCATTGTGCAGTGAGAGAAGTACAAATAAAAGGGGCAGTACAGATGAGCCAGTGCTCATGAGAATCCAAGAAGGAAATGCCAAGAGATGCCAAGGTGGGCACCACTGGCTAATTACTGGAGCGCAGGAGTCCTAAGGGTGGGATGCATCTTAACCTTAATAACCCTTTAAAAAAAATGTTCTGTCAATGCCGTAGTTTTTGTAAGAGAACATGTTTCATGGTGTTACATCACTGTATATAAGTTATTAATAATTCCTCTTTTCATATATATGAAAGAACTATAAACCTCCTTTAAGAAACATATATTTTGCAACACATACTCCATGCCGCATTCCCCAAAAAAGCAAATCAGAGTACACATTTGTATTTGCTGAGGACCAAGCCCACTACCCAGACACCAAGAGGCTAATTCATAGAATCCAGCGCACAAGTAGCGCACGCGGCTGGCGCACAGCGTGCGCCTGCGATAGTCTGCGCCAGGCACGTGCGCTAAAACAGATTTCCGCGCACAGCGTATTCATGGATTTCAAGCTCCCAAACCAGCCGTGGCGCAGAGAATCGCAGCGAGCCTGCAGCAGCGCCAGTAACGCCCCCAAGAACGCCCTCGCGCAAGGAAAAGCCATCAAAATCGCTAAATCATCGCTAAGGGCTGCGCTAACCCTGGACCACTTCACAGGGCAGGCAAACAAGGAAAGAAAAGCGGGCAATCTTCAAATCAGGAGTACGCGGGAAGTACTACACGCGACTAGGCAGGGAACGTGAATTACAGGGGTACGCGGGAATCATCACACGCGAACAGCCAGGGTGCGTGTATTACAGGGGTAGCGGGAAGTTCAACACGCGATTGGCCAGGGTACGTGTATTACAGGGGTACGCGTGAAGTAGAACATGCGATAGGCCAGGGAACGTGTATTACAGGGGTACGCGGGAATCATCACACGCGAACAGCCAGGGTGCGTGTATTACAGGGGTAGCGGGGAGTTCAACACGCGATTGGCCAGGGAACGTGTATTACAGGGGGACGCGTGAAGTAGAACACGCGATAGGCCAGGGAACGTGTATCACAGGGGTACGCGGGAATTATCACACGCGAACAGCCAGGGTGCGTGTATTACAGGGGTAGCGGGAAGTTCAACACGCGATTGGCCAGGGAACGTGTATTACAGGGAGACGCGTGAAGTAGAACACGCGATAGGCCAGGGAACGTGTATCACAGGGGTACGCGGGAATTATCACACGCGAACAGCCAGGGTGCGTGTATTACAGGGGTAGCGGGAAGTTCAACACGCGATTGGCCAGGGTACGTGTATCACAGGGGTGCGTGGGAATTATCACATGCGAATAGTCTGGGTGGGCCCTCACAGGTGTACCCTGTACACCCTCCACGGCCCCTGCAGGCAGCCCACAAAACAGTGGACTACCCTGCACACCTGCTCATGTCCCCCTGCACCCCCATCCACCAGGGGCACCCTCCACCAGGCCCCCACCCATGTCTCCCACCACCCCCACCCCCCAGCAGTGCAGGGGCACCTGCCATCAGGCCCCCATCCATGT
Organism: Ambystoma mexicanum; assembly: GCF_040938575.1. Taxonomy (NCBI): domain Eukaryota; kingdom Metazoa; phylum Chordata; class Amphibia; order Caudata; family Ambystomatidae; genus Ambystoma; species Ambystoma mexicanum. Next base: position 1,535,858,506 of record NC_090937.1, read on the forward strand.
CTCCCACCACCCCCAGCCCCCATCCACCAGGGGCACCCTCCACCAGGCCCCCACCCATGTCTCCCACCACCCCCACCCACCAGCACTGTGGGGCACGTGGCCAGCAGGCAGTCAGGCAGCAGCCGATGGCAGGTGGGAGCGTGCTCAGGGCTCTGGGGCACTTAAATTTGGCCTCCTGGCCAGGAGCCTGGTCTTTCGTGTTTGAACGCGTGGACAGCCTGATAGGGAGTGATTTTGCACGTGAAAACCCCACACTCAGCGAATCGCGCGAAAACCCGTCACCAGCATATGTGCGTCAATAGTTACCTGCACGTGCAGTGTCAAAGCGTGTGATTGGTGAAAATGGATCTACACGCAGGAGTGACAAAGCGTGTGATTGGTGAAAAGTGAGCTACACGCAGGAGTGTCAAAGCGTGTGATTGGTGAAAAAGGATCCACACGCAGGAGTGACAAAGCGTGTGATTGGTGAAAAGTGAGCTACACGCAGGAGTGTCAAAGCGTGTGATTGGTGAAAAAGGATCCACACGCAGGAGTGACAAAGCGTGTGATTGGTGAACATGGGCCAAGCACGTACACGCCGTAAGTGACGCTGTACGTGTGGGCCTGTATAAAAGGTAGTGTTGAACACCATTTCCTTGTACGTGCTTTTCGTGGAGAGCGAGTGGGTGAATTCTGTACTTCTTGTCGTTTCACACGCGATTTACTTCACGGCGTTTCCAGTTCGTACTCCCTGTTACCTCTGACAGCTTTTTCTCTTTTTCCTCTTGTACTGGTTTACCTGGGCCTGTTCCCTCAAACAGTGTCCCCTTCTACTGTTGTCCTGTCTCCTCAGACAGCGTACACATCTTCTTTTGGCGGGGGTGTTGCCAACCAAAAGCGCTCATTTTTCACGCTCTTTTACCTGGCAGACGGTGAGTCACGCACGTATCTAACATCTGTGCTTGCCCCGTGTGTAGCCTACCCCTTCAGAGGTCAATCTAGGCTGCGTGTGACACGCATACGTTCATTGTGTTACTGGATGCCACAGCGTAGTGCAGGGTTTTCCATCAGCACACGTGGTCTAGGAGGGGTATTGTGCACGTTCCTTAACTTTTTTGGGGTGCCTGTGCGTTGCGTGACCCGTCATCTTTCCCCAGGGGTGTCATATAGCCTTGCCACTGCACTAGGGTACGAATACCATCTGGTACCCAACCCCTTTGACACCCAATTGCCCAGGACAATTGTGCACACCGACTCCCATACGCACAATACCATCAGTGCCATGGTTGGGAGGCGTGCAAGCCGTAAGGGTGGCAAAGGTGGCCGAGCCACACGTGGTGGCCGTGGAGGATCCACTAGGGGACGTGGCTGTGACTTGCAGGGTGCCCCTGTCCCCCCCAGTCTGGAGGACCAGTCAGGGACACCCATGCCCTCCCCCCCCCCCCCCCCCCCAGTTGAGAGTCATGTGGCTGATACCAACCCTGATCAGCCCTTGTCGGACCAGGCCATTGTGGCACCAGACCTGTCCGAGGGTGATCCCATCGCTGACATCCAGGTCAGCAGGTCCACTGCACGTGCACCGGTGCACATTGGTGTCATCAGGGCACGCGCATCTATGCCAGATAGGTCATCTGCTGGCCCCCGTAGCCAGGGTGTGGCTCCATCCACCCCACCTCTCATACACCCTGCCAAGACTGTGTCGGTCCTAGTTCATGCACCTCAGATCAGGCCTGACCCCATCCCACTACCCCCAATGCCTGCACCTACTCCCATGCTGAGTGGGCAATCCCACACACCCAGTACTGAGTCCACCACGACTCCTGCCCCTAGTGTCCACAGCGGCGTAGGACACTCTGGATCCCCACCCCCTTCCAAGCGCAAGAGGAAGAGTGCACGTCCGGCACAGGCTGATGCCCCAGGCACGGCTGCACAGTCCGGCCCATCAAGGAAGCCAAGCTTCACAGACGCCGAACTGAATGCACTTGTTCAGTATGTGTCAGATCATGATAGGGAAATGGTCATCGTTGCAGGGTCCAAGACCACACATGCCAGACGCCAGGCACACTGGCAGACCATTGCTGACAGAATAAGTGCCCTTGGAGTAGTGAGGCGCACAGCTAGTGATTGCCAGAAGCGCTGGAATGACCTTAAGCGCAGGGCAAAGGATAAGCTGGCCTCAAGTCATGCCGCAACCTTGGTGACTGGAGGTGGGTCCCCAGCACAGGATATAGAACTCACACCACACAAGTCTGTAGCTGGATCCTACGTCACCGAGGGACAACTCCAAGGTGTGGGAGACCTCCCTGATTACGAGGCATCATCCGGTGAGTGCACATGCATGTGTGTATTATCCATGTGCATGGTGTGTGTGTGAAGCATTCATGTTGGGTGCGTGTCAAGGGGGTGTGTGGCAGAGTTGATAGTGGCACCCATGTGCCTCATCCAGTATGTTCAGTGCAACACCATCTGGCCACAGCACTATCCCTACTGGCAACAGTGCACATATGGGCCGACACCATGGAAGGTGCCCTTGAATTGTCATTTTGTCACTACATTGTTGCTCATACTCCCCTGTCTATTCATCTGATGTCTTACATACCATTCCTATCCTTTCCCCCAGCCATTAAAGTTTCATCTTCACATGCCTGACATGCAATGATACCACATGCTAATGCGTCCTCTGTATATAAATGCCAACCAACATGCTGTCATACTGTGGATGTTGCCTTGACATCCACCGCCCACCTGTGGGCTTTGGTACCGTCTGGTTTCGAGCCCCATTCCCTCACACTCCATGCTGCTCTTCATGGTCTATCTTCCATGACTCCTACAGTTCAGACCATCGTGCCCTACTCACGACACCTGCTTGCCAAAAGTCAAATGAGGGCACCCTGCCCTCCAATGCGACCCACCCTATTGCTGACCAGTGCATCTGAACCTACTCAAAGCTAACTCTCACTGACATCTGCTCATACATGCCTTTGCCTGTCCCATAGACCCTTCACATGGTCCCTGTCCTCTCTCCTTGCTCCTCTTCCACCATCATTGGTGGGACCCGTTGGGGTGTACTCCTGGCCTCCTTCCAATCCTCAGAGGCCACTATTGATGTGCATGGTAATGGGAGCGTCTCAGTCCAAGTCCCTTAGGCCAACCTCAATCTCCTTGAGAAATGCTACCCACATCTCATCAACTTCCTTACCTCTCCTGCTGTCCCCCCTCCTCTCTCCTCATCAATCCTGCACTGCCTCCCTGCACCCTCCCATGAACCTTCTCCGCCTCCCACTCCAACTCCTACACATGCTGCACCTCTGATCTCTAGCACTCCCCGTAAGTCCTCCAAGGCTGTCAACCTCCTCCACAATTACACTCCTTTCACTGCGGCTGCATCAGGCATTCCTCCGATATCTGTCACTTACATGAGGTTATGCACCTTGACATCCTTGGTCTCATGGAAACATGTCTGACGGCCAGCTCTGTCTGCATCCTTGACCCTCTCCTTGGCCCGCCACTACTGTGCAGGGGGGGTGTGCCCTTGGCTTCCCTGAGGGTATTCCTGCCACTGTCACTCCTACTTAGACCTACTCCACTCTGGAATGGCTTGTGTGAGGTCTCTCTCCACCACACCTTGACATTCTCAAACAGTGCGTACTGTGTCTGGGAAAACTGGTCAAATGTACTACTTCCTTTCTGAGTGTCCTCACCTCTCCTCCTCACTCATGTCCCCAGACACAGAAATCCTCATCCTTGGTGCTGTACGCATCCACCTGCATGCTTGTTGACGCCCCCACGTGACCTTTCTGTGACCTCAGCAACTCCCTCTCACCCTCTAGACTCCCGTCTGTCCCTACTCATTCTGCAGGGCACACTCTTGATGCTCTGATCTCATCTGACTTTCCCCTCTCCGTCCATCTCTGCACTCCTCTCTCCTGGAGTGATCACATTCTCCTCTCCTCCCAGCTCACCCTCACCACCCCACAGGCAAAGCCACCCTCACCACTGTCACACACCTTCTTGGTATTCCGACCCATGAAGTGTGTGTCAGTCGAGGCTCATGCAGCCAAAATCTCCCCCCCATCCAGCTCCCCCTTAGGCTCACTCCCATCCTGACAGGGCCCACTCCATGCTCCACTCCATGTCAGGTACACTGGATGTCTTTGCCACGGTCATGACCACCTGTCTGAAGCCCCATGCCAATGCAGAGTCCTGGCATGACTCGGATCTTGTGAACCCAAACCACAGGTGCCGGGTGGCAGAGAGGGAATGTCCTGCATCATGGCCATCCTCTGGCAAACTGGCCTGCCACATGCTCCAAAGGCAATAGCGCCTCACCCTTTTCACCAAGATGAGATCCCCAATCCAAGGGCACATATCTGCGGCATGTGACAACTCTGCAGGACACATAGAAATCTGAAAGGACCTTGCCGAGCCAGAAGCAGTGTGTACCTCCCCTGTCCCCTCCGAGCCCACAGCACTGCATGATTGTCTCTGTACCCCTATAGGCCACCCCCCCAGCACTTGTCTGCGCCTAACACCATCTGCCCTTGACGTCAAGTCCTACTTACCTTGTACAGCACTTCCAGCCGCCACTTCCCCTTGCACTTCATTGTGCCACCCACCCCTGCACTTGCGTGACATGAATGACACCAGCACCAGTAGGATTGTTGACTGGCATCCCCTTCTGCCCCACCACCCCTCAGTGCTCCGCTGTACCTTCATACATTACTTGACCGGTGCTTCACGAATGCAATATGAATCCTTTACAGGTGATGGGGAGGTGGAATCACATTGTTTACTGCATTTTGTTGATGTAGACAAGGCACTGTGCATCGTTGCCAATTTGGACTAGCAGATCCATGTACAACATGTATACTTATGGATGTGACGATGCAATGTCAGGACCAGAGTGGTTGAAATCCAAAAAAGTAGCCCTCCTCTCCCTCTTCACTTGGTGGCTATGTCACATGCCATGTGTGTGATGGCATGTGCCTTTGACATGCCAATCACCGGCCAATGTGTGATGGCAGTGCTAGGCAGCAAGGTGAGCAGGCGTTGCTCTCCAATCTGTACATTGTATGCCCTGAGCCTCCCCTACAGACCCAGTGATGGTGAATGCATAGGAGGTCTCCCAGTCATGTAGGACATGTGTCGTAGAACTACTGCCTCTGTTGTTCATCAGCCCTTGGTGCATGCCATGGTGCTAATGCCTGTTTCCATTTTTCTCTTTCATGTCTTTGCAGGGGACGAAGCACTTGTTGATGCTGGGGATGTGGTGGTGGAGCCGTCCCAGGAGGGCAACCCGGGCCGACCTACCACAAGTGAGGGACGTGGTGTGTTTGTGGGTGAAAACCCACAAGTGCTGCAGGCCGTGCTGTCGAGGGGTGTCTCTGGGGGTTCCTCCCCCGAGCAGTATTCAGGTGTAGACTCGGAGGATGACACCTATGTGCAGTCGCAGGTGAGTGTTCTTGGGAGAGAATCTCCTCTGTCCGACCCACCTGCAGCCGGGCCATTGCCCTCAATGGGGATGTCAGTGTCGGCAGATCAGCCTCCGGTGGTTACGGATGCAGGGCCACACCACCCAATCTCTGATCCTGTTCCTGGGGCTGCAGATCAGAGAGGGAATGCAGTCCTGCAGCCTGAGGCCTTGCCGGCACAGCAAGGCGCAGTCCGCCTTGCCCCAGGCAGGTGTGGTGCCCGTCAACGTGGTGGCCGTATGCCACCTGGCAATACCGTTTGGGAGCAATCCATCTACGGTATGGCCACCCAACAGGCAGCATCATCCGAGATGATTGCACAGGCCATGGATAGGGTGGCCACTTCCATTGTCCCCCCAGAAAGGCTGATGGAGCGACTGGAGCAGGCTACAGAGTCCATCTGCCAGGCACACAGGGAGGATATGTTGGCGTCCAACATGGACAGGCGGGCGGCACTGGCGACTCTGCGGGAATCACTTTCCATGGAGTCCCAGCGCCACAGGGAAGGCCTGAGGGAAGAACTCCGTCACCTCAGGTCGACCCTGTTAGAGCTTGAGGCTTCATCCCATAGAAGGACAGAGGAGCAGCTGGAGCGTCTGACACGGACGCTCTCGGCCGAGATGCAGGCAACTCGTGCGGAGGTCAGGTCATCCCGGGAGTTACTGCATGGGGACCTCCGCATGATTATAACCCAGAACCAGAACTACCAGACCCGCCTGCTTGCAGCCATGGAGGAGCAAACTCGTGCTTTGCGTGGGCTGCCTCCCATTGTCACACCATCTTCTGAGGCAGCTCCCCCACCTCCAGAGTCAGCTGCAGGGTCTGGCCAGAGCCATAGCGACTCATCTCCCACAACAGAGTAGCCGTGTGGGCCACGAGCCTATGGGGTGTTTTCCTTTCCCATGATCCACACAGGTGGATTGTGGCGTGCATCCTGTCCTCGGACCTCATAGGTGGCCCCCCCCCCCCCCGCCGGCCCTTTCATGGCCATTTTTTCTCGTTTTTATTTTTATTTTGCAAGAGTGTTGCCTTGTGTGGGTACCTGGGCATACACTGTATTGTGGCTGGGCACATGCAGGCTTGTCCTGAGTTTGGTTTCGATGCTTGGGTAGCAGACATCCACACCCCTCCTGCTTCCGTTTCCATGGGCTTGCAAAGGGTGTGCCCAAGTGACAGCAAATTACACGGTGACATTGGACTCCCATGAGCTGTTGGCCAGTCCATAGTCAATACTGTGTAGACATTCATAGTGTTCATTGTTGTTGCACCTAACTATGCATGATGGTTTGATATGTGCCTCTACTTACATATGTTGCTCATGTTTTGCAGGTATTTCACACAGATCTTCACAAGGGCATACTCTCTGGAGTCAGACTACATGTCGGTAGATGTGCACTGACACTTTTGCATGGCGCCATCACTGTACATCTGGACGGTGAGGACATACCAGCAGAATCAGGTAATGAGACTACCATTGATTACATGCAATGTGTCTTGTTTGGGTGGGCTTCAGGGTGGGTTGGTGTGTAATTTGATTGAAAATACTCTTACACAGGTGTGTAGTAGTGGCTCCAGGGCGGTTAGCTGCTCAAGTGCGGCTATGTTCCATTTGGGGCACTGCTATTTGTGACACTGGTGTCATGTTGTGATGGCCAGTTTGTTTGCTGTCACATACCATGACATGGTGTCCTCAGTGGCGGGACTGTGAAGGGAATGGTTGACATGGCAATGTTGTCATGTAGTGAATCGCCTGTGGCAATGCATATTAGATTGATGGAGTTGTGTCTTTGCGTTGTGATGCATTGCTGGTGTATGTGTAGCTAGGGGTGCACACATATTGACACTTCCATGTTAACAATCTCAGGCTGATGTGTATCTGACTGTTTATTGTCAAGTAAATTTCAGACATTGTCAGGTAGTGTCATCATTGATTGTCAGATGGTATGTGCCAGAGCAGTGTGCACTAGCCAGCACTGTGATTCCTAGGTGAAGAAGTTGGCCACCAGTTGCGTACGGGCTGCCTCCCCCCGTGCCCTTTCCCCTCCCATGCGCAGCGGGCGTGCATGTGGTTGTGGATGTGGGGGCACCACCATGTCCACGGGCAGGCCCCGGCGTGTTGCAACGTTGTGCAGGACACATGCTGCCACTATGATCCTGCACACTATTCGGGGAGCATATAACAGCTGCCCGCCAGAACGGTCAAGGGAGCGAAAGCGTGACTTCAGCACTCCGAATGTGCGCTCCACTATGCCCCGTGTTGCAATGTGGGCTGTGTTGTACCTTACCTGGGGTGGCGTGGTGGGGTTCCGGATTGGGGTCATCATGTGGGGGCTGATAGGGTAGGCACTGTCCCCTGCGGAGGTGGTGATGGGTATCATTAGTGGTGTTGTGTCATGACCCAGTATCTGACATGCATGCATGTGCAGTGGCATTCATGCTCACCAAGCAGCCATGTATCTCCATGCTGGCCAGCCTCTAGGTCCCGGCATAGGGTAGACATTCTGTAGATGAAGCTGTCGTGGTTGCACCCTGGATAGTTGGCATATACTGATGTGATGATTCCCTTGGCATTGCATACAACTTGCACGTTGATGGAATGCCAGTGCTTGCGGTTTCTATAGATGTGCTCTGTTGCCCTGGGTGGACGTAGAGCCACATGTGTGCAGTCAATTGCACCAAGCACTTTGGGGAATTGAGCCACACCATAGAATTCCTGGATGCACGTCCGCCTTTCTGCATGAGTCCTGGGGAGATATATGTGCCTGCGGACTGATGGCCGTGCAGTGATGATGTTCAAGACCTGGTGTAGGCAGCGTGACTGCGTGGCCTGTGACACACCACCCACTATGGCACTTGTCCGCTGAAAGGATCCAGTGGCCAAGAAGTGCAGTACATTCAGGACCTTCTGCAGGGGGCTGAGTGCTTGGGAGCACAGGGTGGGTGATGTGAGGTCATCCTCCCACTCACTGACCAGGTCCAGTATGATGTGTGCTGGAAACCTGTACCTCCCATACACCTGGTCATCAGGCATCCCGAATAGGCTGGTTCTGGGTGTGAATATTCTGGCCCTGACTCTCCTCCTCCTCCTCCTTTGGTAGCCCACTGCCACTGCTGCTAGGAACGGTATGTTCATCCTGGCATCTGGCTTGTTTATTGAAAAGTGCGCAGAATAATGCCTTGCGCGTGTTGTAGGCGAGCGTGTGAGCCTCGCACCCCTGGAATCGAGTTCCCACTCCAATCGCGTGTGGAAATTCCCACGCAGCAGGCATACAGGTGCGCTGACGTACTTGCTTGTGTAAGTGGCCGCGCGCCCCTGAAATACACGTACTTAGGCCAATGGCGCGTACGTGCACTTTTGGCCAATTACACGCGATGAAATACACGTACTTAGGCCAATGGCGTGTACGCGCACTTTTGGCCAATTACACGCGATGAAATACACGTACATAGGCCAATGGCGTGTACGCGCACTTTTGGCCAATTACACGCGATGAAATACACGTACATAGGCCAATGGCGTGTACGCGCACTTTTGGCCAATTACACGCGATGACACTCTGACGTGCAGTATTCCCACGTGTGCTCCGTCTTCACGTGCTGAGTGGGGAACGCCCGTGCGGATCACGTCAGACGCGCTTACGCGATGAGGGACTCTGGTCCAATAGAATCGCGTATGCGTGCTGACGCACTTACGCGCTAAGGGCCTTTCCTCGGATTTCACGCTGACGTGCAGGAATTTCACGTGCCAAATCACTCCGTATCAAGCTGGCCACCCGAAAACACACGGAACACCACGCTCCTGCCCCGAAGGCCGAGTTACTGCCCCCCCAGTGCCCTGAGCAGCCTCCCACGTGCTATCTGCTGCTGCCTGCCTGCCTGCCTGCCTGCTGCCACCGTGCCCTGCCATTTGGTGCCTGCACATCAGCCATCTGCAGGGGTCCACTTGCTGTGTCCACCCCTGCTGGAACTTAAGACTCCCAACTGGGATTACATCGCTCCACAGCCCAGCCCCAGGACCCAGTTGCCACCCACACCTGCCTCTGGGGTTGCCATGTCGGGCACTTCTACATCTGGCACCAGTGGCAACCCCAGGCCAGAGGGGCAGAGGGGCACCAGCTTCACTGCCACCGAAGTTGGTGTCCTGGTGGAGCATGTCCTGGGGCAGTATCATGCCCTCTTTGGATCGTCCCGCGCCAGCAAGGAAGGACGGGAGAGGATCTGGGCCGACTGTGTGGTTGCCATCAACGCGGAGGGGGTGGCAACCCGCAACGTCTTGAAGATCAAGAAGCGCTGGGAGGACTTGAGGTCCAGGACCCTTGTGAAGGCCCGGCGCCTCGTGGAGGGGGGCCGGGGCCACATGAGTTCCATCCAGAAGAGGGTCCTGGAACGCGTACGCCCAGCGCTCCACGCCCAGATCCTTGAGAGGGAGACCCGTCTGGAGTTGAGCGGTAAGTGTCCAAGCATCACTGTGTGAGACAGGGCATGTTGCGGTGTGCTGGTTCTATGATACTTGCCTGTATGTGTGCCATGGGCCATGTATGCATGTATGTGTGCTGGGACATCATGGTAATGCATGTGCGACCAGTGATGTGTGACCCACATGGTTGTTGCATGTGTTGAAATGCGGCATGGGGAGCACTATGCAGATTTGGGACATGAGAGCATGCCAGTCTCTGTACCTGGACATGGATGGGGGTGAAGGATGGGTGCTGATGCCAGGTACATATATGGTAGCCATGTCTGTGTGCCTGACCTGCATGTCTGTGACTTGTGCATGCCATGGATGCATGACTCATGTGTGTGACAATGCACAGATTCAGTGACGCACCCAACTTACCCTTGTTTTGCCTGTGTTCGGTGTGATTGGGGCCAGATGGATGTGACTGAGGTGAAGTGTGTGCATGTGATATGCATGAGCCATGATGCATGTGAGTTACATATCATTGAATGTTTCAAGAGTCAATTGGACATGCATGGAAATGTGCATGGCATGCACCATGCCTGTTACTGTGTGTGTTTTGCCTGGACTGACCCATGTGTTGTGGAGGGACATGATGGAAGTGTACTTTGACAGGGGTGCTCATCTGCTATTGCTTCCTGTCTAGGGGACCATTGTACAGTAGCCTGATGCTTGTGTCCTTTGTCTCCCTCTACGCAGCGGCTAGTGAAGAAGAGGGCGGAGACGGCGCTGTGGAGCAAGGCGGCGGGGATGCCCCCACGGCTGCAGCGGAAGGGGTGGGTGAGCCCCCACAGGGGCCTGCTACGGCGGGAGACGGTGAGGAGCCATCCATGTTGGTGGTTTGCACAGAGGAGGAGGAGGCCGACACTGGTGCACACATGGGGCCTGGTGGGAGCATCCCTGCTGGTGCAAGTGGTGCAGTCCAGGGCCAGGGGCAGGAGGCAGCACAGGTCACCGTGGAGGTGCCTGTGCATGTCGCTGTCCCTGACCCTGTGAGTGCACCACCATGCACCAGCAGGGATGCCCCGTCCCAGGCCCGTCCGCAGGTAGAGGGGATGTCCATGTCAACTGACTCCCCTCCACCTGCGGCCGTGGGAACCCCTGGCCGCGTGGAGCAGGTCCTGATTGGGGTCGCGATGCGCACGGCTGTGATTCGTGATGCCGTGCGTGCTTCCCGGGAGGAGCACGCACGTCATCACGAAGTGCACCGTGCCGACGTGGCCCAATTGGGATCGGCCATGTTCGGGGGGTTCCTGCATGTGTTGGCCAATCTGACGGCCCTCTCCTCCTCTGTGCAGGCTATTCACCGGTCGTTCTCCTTGCCGTCTTCCGGCCCAGATGCCACCATGGCCCCCTGTGGACCTGCCCCGACCAATGCAGCTAGCTCGGTGGGGATCCCATCCCTGCCGCAGTTGGGAGTCGGAGGTCCAGCAGGGGTGGACGACACAGCAAGTGGACCCCAGCAGATGGAAGATGTGCCGGCATCATCGGGCAGGGCACGTGCACGACGGCGTCGGTGATTACCATCAGCCTGGATGCCGTCGTGCTGGCAGAGGCAGTGGCGTCGGAGGCAGCAGCGGGCTCGACGTGGGAGGCATCATGGCTCAGGGCCATCAAGATCGGAGGGGCAGGCATCGGCCGGAGGGCAGGGCAACCCTGGCATGGCAGTGTGTTCCGTGTGGGAGGAGTTTGGCCAGCGGATAGGTGCGGAGCGGCAGCGGGCGGAAGAGGAGCGGCTCGCCATGGCCAGGGCGGAGATCTCCATGCATCAGGCATTGAGGCGGGCTGAGTGCCTCGAGGAGGCTCGCAGGGAATTTGGTGAGCACATGGGGTTGTCCCTGCGAGACCTCGGGGCCAGGACTGAGTCCCGCCTCCAGGACATTGACATGGAGTTCGAGGATGCCCTGGCCAGCATCACCAAGTGAGCCGCAGGACTAGCCCGCTGCCTTTGTATATAGTTTTTTAGTTAGTTAGTGCTAGGTTTCCTTTATTTCTTTTTATTATTTTGGACCGCTTGGACAATGGCCACTTCTTTGTACATATTTTTTTAATTAGTTAGTATTAGGTTTCATTAGTGGTGTTGGGCTCATGGACCCTTGAACAATCCTGTATATATTGTTATTTTTTGGGAGGTACATTTTTTTACTTTCATATTGTTTACACCATGTCGTAATGGTTTTTCTTTCATTTCATACTACATGTGTTTACTTTGGACAAAATCTATTGATTTTTCTATCCTTTGTTTTTTGGTTTCTCATTTTTGTTCCCGGACATGGACCTTTTATTTGCTTTGCCAGATAGTTGTAATAGTTTACTTGATATTTTTTGTAATACATTTTTATATTATCTTACACTTGTGTCATTTTTTCTTTGGTTTCTTACATGTCATGATATGGGTTTTGACATTCACTTGCACCCGTTGTGTATGTGTGTGTGGCGGACATGTGTTCTTTTGCATACTTGCCTTTGGGGTTGTGTCATGTGATTGCATTCACTATGTGGGTGCATGCAATCCTTGCCTGGGTGTTTGTGCTGGGTATGCTGGCCATTACTGCCATTATTGTGTATCGTCAGGACCAGGGGCCAGGGGGACATGGGTGGGGGCCTGGTGGAGGGTGTCCCTGGTGGATGGGGGGTTGGGGGTGGTGGGAGACATGGGTTGGACATGGGTGGGGGCCTGCTGGCAGGTTCCCCACAGTGCTGGGGGTGGGGGTGGTGGGAGACATGGGTGGGGGCCTGGTGGAGGGTGTCCCTGGTGGATGGGGGGTGGGGGGTGGTGGGAGACATGGGTGGGGGCCTGGTGGAGGGTGTCCCTGGTGGATGGGGGTTGGGGGTGGTGGGAGACATGGGTTGGACATGGGTGGGGGCCTGCTGGCAGGTTCCCCACAGTGCTGGGGGTGGGGGTGGTGGGAGACATGGGTGGGGGCCTGGTGGAGGGTGTCCCTGGTGGATGGGGGTTGGGGGTGGTGGGAGACATGGGTGGGGGCCTGGTGGAGGGTGTCCCTGGTGGATGGGGGGTGGGGGGTGGTGGGAGACATGGGTTGGACATGGGTGGGGGCCTGCTGGCAGGTTCCCCACAGTGCTGGGGGTGGGGGTGGTGGGAGACATGGGTGGGGGCCTGGTGGAGGGTGTCCCTGGTGGATGGGGGGTGGGGGGTGGTGGGAGACATGGGTGGGGGCCTGGTGGAGGGTGTCCCTGGTGGATGGGGGTTGGGGGTGGTGGGAGACATGGGTTGGACATGGGTGGGGGCCTGCTGGCAGGTTCCCCACAGTGCTGGGGGTGGGGGTGGTGGGAGACATGGGTGGGGGCCTGGTGGAGGGTGTCCCTGGTGGATGGGGGTTGGGGGTGGTGGGAGACATGGGTTGGACATGGGTGGGGGCCTGCTGGCAGGTTCCCCACAGTGCTGGGGGTGGGGGTGGTGGGAGACATGAGCAGGTGTGCAGGGTAGTTCCCTGTGGTGTGTGCTGCCTGCAGGGGCCGTGGAGGGTGTACAGGTAATGCCTGGGAGCACACAGCCATTTCGCGTGTGCAACTTCACGCGCACCCCTGCAATCCACGTACCCGGCCATATCGCGTGTGGAACTTCACGCGCACCCCTGGAATCCACGTAGCCGGCCATATCGCGTGTGGAACTTCCCGCGCACCCCTGGAATCCACGTAGCCGGCCATATCGCGTGTGGAACTTCCCGCGCACCCCTGCAATCCACGTACCCTGCCATATCGCGTGTGGAACTTCACGCGCACCCCTGGAATCCACGTACCCTGCCATATCGCGTGTGGAACTTCACGCGCACCCCTGGAATCCACATAGCCGGACATATCGCGTGTGCAACTTCCCGCGCACCCCTGAAATCCACGTAGCCGGCCATTTCGCGTGTGGAACTTCCCGCGCACCCCTGTAATCCACGTAGCCGGCCTTTTCGCGTGTGGAACTTCACGCGCACCCCTGGAATCCACGTACCCTGCCATATCGCGTGTGGAACTTCACGCGCACCCCTGGAATCCACGTAGCCGGACATATCGCGTGTGCAACTTCCCGCGCACCCCTGAAATCCACGTAGCCGGCCATTTCGCGTGTGGAACTTCCCGCGCACCCCTGTAATCCACGTAGCCGGCCTTTTCGCGTGTGGAACTTCCCGCGCACCCCTGCAATCCACGTACCCTGCCATATCGCGTGTGGAACTTCACGCGCACCCCTGGAATCCACGTAGCCGGACATATCGCGTGTGCAATTTCCCGCGCACCCCTGAAATCCATGTAGCCGGCCATTTCGCGTGTGCAACTTCCCGCGCACCCCTGAAATCCACGTAGCCGGCCATTTCGCGTGTGGAACTTCCCGCGCACCCCTGTAATCCACGTAGCCGGCCTTTTCGCGTGTGGAACTTCCCGCGCACCCCTGCAATCCACGTACCCTGCCATATCACGTGTGAAACTTCACGCGCACCCCTGGAATCCACGTAGCCGGACATATCGCGTGTGCAACTTCCCGCGCACCCCTGAAATCCACGTAGCCGGCCATTTCGCGTGTGGAACTTCCCGCGCAGCCCTGTAATCCACGTAGCCGGCCATATCGCGTGTGGAACTTCCCGCGCACCCCTGAAATCCACGTACCCTGCCATATCGCGTGTGGAACTTCACGCGCACCCCTGGAATCCACGTAGCCGGACATATCGCGTGTGCAACTTCCCGCGCACCCCTGAAATCCACGTAGCCGGCCTTTTCGCGTGTGCTACTTCCCTCGCACCCCTGTAATCCACGTACCCTGCCATATCGCGTGTGGGACTTCCCGCGCACCCCTGTAATCCACGTAGCCGGCCATATCGCGTGTGCAACTTCCCGCGCACCCCTGAAATCCACGTAGCCGGCCTTTTCGCGTGTGCTACTTCCCTCGCACCCCTGTAATCCACGTACCCTGCCATATCGCGTGTGGGACTTCCCGCGCACCCCTGTAATCCACGTAGCCGGCCATATCGCGTGTGCAACTTCCCGCGCACCCCTGAAATCCACGTAGCCGGCCTTTTCGCGTGTGCTACTTCCCTCGCACCCCTGTAATCCACGTACCCTGCCATATCGCGTGTGGAACTTCCCGCGCAGCCCTGTAATCCACGTATCCGGCCTTTTCGCGTGTGCTACTTCCCTCGCACCCCTGTAATCCACGTACCCTGCCATATCGCGTGTGGAACTTCCCGCGCACCCCTGTAATCCACGTAGCCGGCCATATCGCGTGTGGAACTTCCCGCGCACCCCTGAAATCCACGTACCCGGCCATATCGCGTGTGCAACTTACCGCGCACCCCGGTATGCACGCACACGTTTATTTTTTCTCTCTGCGCGTGTGTGTGTTTGTGGGTACCCCTTTGTACGTCTTTTGTCCTGGAGGGCCACAGTATTGGACATTGATCATGTCTGTATATAGGTGCTATTTGTTGGCGCACCTTTTAGCGCACATTTCTTGCAGGCGCAGAGACGCTACCGCCTGCTTTCTTGTGGCGGTCGTGTTTGTGCCTGTTTGTGCCTGTGCGCTGCTTTGAGCGTGCGCTTTTTTGCCCTATTCTATTCCATGAATACGTGTTGTATGCGAGCGTGTGGGCGTTCCGCGCACTTGCCTCCTAAACTTTCCCCGTGCCGCCCACATTCTTCCCCATTCCGAGTGTTGTGCCCCATTTTATTCCCCATTCCGAGTGTCCCGCCCTGTGTCCCGCCTACTTTAGAGCTGTGCGCTGCGCTCGGAGTGATGGCGCAGTGGCCGTGGCGCACGACGTTGGTTGACCTGTGCGCCGGCCTGCGCTGCGCGTTTTTTCCGCGCACGTCCTCTGCTTTTCTTGCGCAGGGACTTCCATGAATCGACCTGCGCTGGTTTCCCTGCGCTTTGCGCTGATTTTCGGCGCAGCGCACGTATTGGCCCCTCTGCGCCGGGATTTTCGGCGCACATTTATTCCATGAATCGGCCTGTATATGTATATCACTAGTTTTTCTACTTACATTCTTACATTTTGAAAAAATAAAACACATATTTCCAAAAACATGCTTTCAGGTCCTTTCTTATGCTTGTCATGCAGGTTTTTTGTAATCTTGTCCACCACTTTATGCTGTAACCGCAAGCACAATTGTTTTTCCCATTGAAACCTACCGCTTCGGCCATGCTGCATGCCCCAATAATCAAATTACAGTACACATTTCTCGTTGCTGACGGCCAGGCCTATTGCCCGGACATCAATGTTTTATCATTGTGTTATGTACTCACGTTTTCACACTTTCAAAAAAGTAAAACACAGGACATATTTGCAAAACCAAGTTTTCAAGTTCTTGCTTACCCTCCTCATGCCTTTTTGCTACAATCCCATCGAGCACTTCAACCTCTAGCAACAAGCAGATTTTTCTTTCACATTGAAATCTCAATTTCGAAAAACTTTACCACATAGCCGATCCCTGGTGATCATGCCCACTTTAACTCCATTGCAGGTCTCCATTGCATGGCCAGTAGCCAGATCGTCCCAGCCACAGCCTTAGGACATGACCCGGACAATCTTGGCACTGCCAATGGCTACAGACTATACCTCAGGAACTAAAGTTATGTCACTATCTTGTGTACCTACATTATGACGCTTAATAACTTTTTCATTTGAAATGCATCTCAGGGAGCCTACAGGTTTTTAATCACTTTCGAAATTTTAGCCCTAAACGTTAAAAGTTATGAATGACTGAATTTTGAGTAGTTCCTATGGGAGTTTGACTCACCTTAACTATAGTGCGGCTATCGCTACCCTATAATATACCTAAATTAAACAATAAATAATATATTGAACAATCTAAAAACACACAAAAAATACCTCTGTGGAGGGAACACAGAAAATGCAGAATTGTTATAAAATAGTACTTTGGTTACTTGAGCAGAGGTTATCAGTCAAGCGTTTGCAGAAATGTCACTGTTCAATGGATATTTCTTCACAGAAAAGGATTTTTAAAAAAGGAGCTTAAATGTCATTATGGTCCGAAAAAGGGGATCATGGACCTCTTCTCAGGACCTTTTTCTTGGTCTGTGGTTGTTTGGCAGCGTTGAACTTGTTTTCTAAGCACTTTCATTGCAGTGAAACGGGGTTTGCAATGTGCTGAATCTTGTTGATCTAGTGGAAAGTACCAATGAGTTAGCTTCAAGACCTGGATCTCTGTGGATCGAGTCAGCATTCGAAGAGATGCGGGTCAAAGTTTCGAACAGAATTATCTCAACGTCTTGCCAACTTGCAATACAGATATGCAGCACACATGCAATTGTGGCATATAGAGTGCATTTTGACGGCATTCCCCTCAGATTTTATGAAAAAATAAATACAAATCGGGCCTCATTACAAGTATAG
Source organism: Ambystoma mexicanum (assembly GCF_040938575.1). Lineage (NCBI taxonomy): Eukaryota > Metazoa > Chordata > Amphibia > Caudata > Ambystomatidae > Ambystoma > Ambystoma mexicanum. The sequence goes on from NC_090937.1 coordinate 1,535,875,770, forward strand.
TGGTACGGGAAAAAAAATGGTAACATGGTTGTAATTCCACTACTGCATTGCTGTACTATACATTTTGTAGTAAGGCGGCGGATAAACCTCCAGCAAAAGCTAGAGTTAAATCAGCCACCTTAACGCCAACAATCAGCAAAATCGGTGGAATTAACACCAGAGGAATTACTGGTAATTCATGCGGTAATTCTGCTAAAATCTCTACGGAATCCTATGACCTCCAGAAACTGGGAATTACTCCACCCAACCACCACTTGTAATCTTGTGGTAAATCTGAGGGCACCAAGTGGTGTTAAGGATCATTCGGTTTGGTGGTATTTTGGCAGATCTACCACTGAAATGCCACCAAACTTGAAATGAGGCTAATCTTTGGTGAAATGGTAGGCCCAGCCCTAAATCAAACACAGACACATACTTGCAAACTGCTTCTTTTTCTTCAAAGTGAAGCATCTCTGTGTCTAATGGTCATCAGTCATTTCTTTCAGTACTTTTTGAAAAGTAGGCAAGTGAATGTTAAAAGGGGGTGATATGATATCCCATGAGGAATGAGAGACATTCTTAAAAGCCTGGACACACTCTGTAAGTGGGATGGGCTGAAACTTTTGCTGCCTGATCTCCAGCGACGACACCACACTAATTTGGCCTACATCGGCATTTCTTCAGGTAATATGCTCTACTTCTTATGCAAGAAAACCAGGACAGCTCTTTCCGGGAGCCTGGGATTCAAAGCAAAGCAGAGGTCAATAATATTTCCGTAGAAAGATGCGGTTCAGAGAGCGTCCTCTGTCATTGCGACCCTGGGGCTCTTTAATTAATACAGTTGAATGTCAGAGGAATAGGGGTTATTGAAGCAATATCCTTTCTCAATGACCTTTGGAATCAATACTGCACAAGTATGTGTTCACATGAAATAGGAATATAGCCCTTGCTTTTTAAAATAATGATTCTGCTTCAGCCATTTAAAAAAATACATAAAGACAGATTTCAGCCAAAAGAGTTAAATAGGAATGTGTATTGCGATAATTAGAAACACTGATGATTGCAAAACATGTTTGTCAAGAAGATAGCATGCAGTCTGTTTTTTAAATTTGCAGGAAAGCAAGAATGGCTTGGAAAAAACACTCAGGGTTTTTTTTTAATTAGCAGAGCTCAAAGTCCAAACACTGACAAGCGAAATCGACATCACATTATACAGTTCATTTGTAATCTTTCCTTTTTAACATGATGATTTTAAGATTCTGTATAATCTCTTCACCTAGATCATACCAAATGTATCTATCTCTTGTGACTCAGTTTATAGAACTTTACAGAGCTTGGTTGCAGAAGACTAACACACCCATGTTGTGGGTGCAAAAAAGGCTAGAGGCAGTAAATGTGCGGAGAAAAACTCACTGAGCCAGATTCTCAAAAATAAATGCAAATTAATACAGCATTAATACAGTTTTCAGGGATGAAGCGCATTTTTGATTTGCATTACTTTTGGAAATGCACAGGTCACCGTTTTCTCAAAGATAACCTGTGCATTTCTTGAGGTTGGTTAGGCAATGCAAAACATGTACTGCCCAGCCCCCATGCATACATACGTGACAGAAATACAGTCTCGAAAGTAACTGCCTCCCATTGCTGGAAATGTGTTACATAGTCGTATGCCCTTAACGGGCCCATCACTGTGAAACATAAACAAAAAGCCTTTCTATTCCTGTGTGGAGGATGGATATGCGTTTATGGCTGCTGTGGTTAGACCACAGCTGTCTCACTTAAAGAAAAATGTTTGATTGGCGCATCCACCTGTGTCTGTTAACAACAGGCACACTTTTTTTGGCTTTCTCTTTGTATCCAGCTTAGTCTGGAGCCTACCAATGGTATCGCTCTTAAAAGAGCACGTCCCACCTGAGTCCACACATCCTGTGGCTGGTTATGTAACAACAGTAGTTATCTTATATGCACAGTTTTGGCAAGTTGTGTGACTGGAAGGGGCGCAATGTGGTCAAATTTACTACTTTGAGGCATGCAGATGTGTGGTCAACAGCCCTGAGGGGCCTGAGTGAGGTAAACTGGTGAGGAGGGTGTTCTCTCCATTGAGGTGTGAGATTATCAGGATCCAGAACAAGGTTCCAAAAGCCTCAGGTGGGAGGAAGGGCTTAATCTTCCGGAGAAGTGCAAGTTTATACATGGTAGTTTGGGATTTGTATTAGTACAGAAGGAGGAGACTGACACACAGGTGGCAGGGTGATTGCTACAGACTTTTATTAATCAAGAAATAAAAGAGAAAACCTAACTTTCCCTATTTCTAAAAGGGATTTCCCTACCTCAACTAAAGTTCTAATGGGTCGTCAGGAAGGCCTTGAAAACTAAAAAGTTCACCGCCATGTGCAAAAACTCCAATTCTGTAGGTTGTATCAATGTTTTTGGTGCAAGAGAATGACTCCCTTCTCCTGGACTGGGTAGCACAAGCGATGAATACCACTTATATTGAAAGATGTGGCAGTTCAATAAATAACAACCCAGATTCAACTTTGACAGTGCAATGGAAAAAATGCTTGGACTCAACTTTGGCAGTTTAATGAAAAACCACCTAGAGTCATCTTTGGCAGTGCAATGGAAAAACGCTTAGATTCAAATTTCGCAGACCAATGGAAAACCACCTAGATTCAACTTAAGCAGTGCAATGGAAAGAACGCTTAGATTCAAGTTAGGCAGTGCAGTGGAGAAACACCTAGAGTCAACCTTGGCAGTGTAATGGAAAATCCCGCAAATTCAACTTTGGCAGTGCAATGGAAAAATTATTAGATTCAACTTTTGCAGTGCAATTGAAATCACTTCAACTTTAAGACAACTGTGAAAGAGCATATGAATTCCACTTTGGCAGTGCAATGAATACCAGTTAAGCAAATAAGGCTAGGTGCATGCAGGTTTAAGATATTATGTAGTAAGAGTAGTAGGGTTTTACTGGCGAACACTGCACTTAACTTATCAGTCTCTGTGGGTAGTCTGTGTCACGTGTCCCAGGTGAACATGGGCAAACACGGGGTGTAGCTGCTTAGTAGGGAGCCTCCCTTAGCCTGTGGCTACCGGGGCAAGGCTGCCCTGTCAGAGGACAATCAAACGAAAATCAGAGCGGACAAAGTGAAACATGGATCACCTGATGACAAAACCAGGTAGGAGGTTTACCCGTAGATCTCACAAGATTATAACTTTGTCTCTGGCAGGAACCAGATATTCTCAAAGTATATGACTGCTCCCCATCTACGGTTGTCCACACAGGAAGAATGGCTTGGGAGGTTAATGGATGAAATGTTATTGCCATTCTTGGGCTCAGGGTTTTGTGGGCTACACTGGTTCCTGCCTTGATGGTAATATCCTAGCTACTGGAGAGGTAGAATGCTATGGGCTCCCATGTAGCCACGTAGCCGTAGAGGGTCTGGCAGCTCACTCACTAAGTTTGAAGCATTCCAGGCTCCCCCAGTTTGTGTCAACTAGACCAGATCCCACCACTGACACCATATATAAGGGAAGAAAAACAAAGATGTTCCCAGTCTCACTGCGCCAAGAAATTATAATTAGTTGTTTGTGCAAAGAAAAGCCTTTATTGTTTGTGCGAAGAGAAGCCTGACACGTGTTTCAAGCTGTGTACAGCTTTTCATCAGAGGCTTAGGTTGCAGCAATAAGAACTCCACATTTAGAGTAGGACAATGCCAGATACAGTTCTCAAAATGCCTCGCAATGCAATGGTAACACGAGTAGACTGAAACAAGCGGTCATTGAGCTTTCTACAACTGTATAATCAATTTTACATGATTTTGCTTAATTAATTGTTCAACATAACTTATATAGAGTAGTGTAATATTACAAACACAATACAATATGTCTGCTGGGGTGAACCTAATTTCAAGAGACAGTTCATCTTCCCATTAAGGTAAACAGACAGAAGAGCCATTTCAAAATGGCGATCGACAAGTAAAGAATGCCACATACACGTGGCACGGTGAAATGAAGCGGTATCATTCCAAAACATCAAAAGAGATGGTATGTCACAATGTCAATCTGGGTATTATTACTATGAATAATTTGAAGATAATGTTCTAACAAGATGTTCATAAATGTAGAGTTAGGTTATTTCAGTAGTTCCCGAACGGGTAAATCACTGACTAAGAATAAAAAAAGAGAAACTTTAAGACCTTATACTTGGCAGTTAATTAATCATTGTAGGACCAACTACAAAACATTATAAAAAAGTTGGTTTCATGCTAATCATATTAATTAGGAAAACACAAATTATAATACTAAAACAATTATAAACCATCTATTTTTCAATAGATTGGGAACCATCAGGCAATGAACTTCTCAAGTTGAATAAAAGTACAATTTCTTTCTTTAAAATAGTACTAAATTAAACTGGTGGCTCACCACTGAATATTATATAAGTGGCTACTTTCTGCAATGGATAAATTGATAAATGCATGATAGCAGCGCAATGTAAAATCGTTCATGACATATTCAGTACTTTTCATTAATTATTTAAAAAACAATGTATCTATTCATCCGTGTGGTGTTGGGAAATTATTATAATACAAATATTCTATGCTGAATGGCTTGTAGTTTTATTTTGTCAACCCTGACGCATGTCTTATCTTTAATTGTATGTTTTATCATTGCAACTATTTTAACGGTAGTGATATGGATGCATTTACGTTGACTTAACATGTGAATTGATAATTAAAGGAACAATGATATATGGCCCTGTGGAAGCTCATATCAGTGGGAAGAAAATTGCAGTCAAACCACAATGTGAAACACATGTTGGCCAAAGATAATTACCTTGTCATATTCATTTTTGTAACCTGTAAGAAACAATCTTTCTAGGGAAGAGGTAGAAACAAACAATTTGTGTTCACTAAAACACTTTTTTGCAAATAATTACCTAAAATGTATACAGCTAATGTGTATAATAAAATGCATTTTTCTCAAAATGTGCACATAGGTGTATTGTGCTTTATAATTTTATAATATTCCTCTTTACTCAACACACACACACAGGTCAAGGGTTTTGAAAACCGAACCTCAAGCTGCTAGCGTTCAGGATTGTTGGGTGTCCTGACCCACGTTTGGACTATTATGCTGCAACATTTGGTGCTGTGGGCTTAGGGAATCCAAGATGGCCGAAAAGCCCAGATTGCGCCAGAATCCAGGAAAACTGCGCAGTTTTTGCGCACACCAAAATGGTCGCCTAACCTGCCACCCACCATTGCGAGCGTGGTGGGCCAGAAGCGCCATGAGTGAAACGTGGTGCCAAAGGAAAAAACAGCAGTGCCTGTTAGCTCAGAAAGCTTTTTGAAATCACCTTTGTTTCTCTGAAATGCAAGCTAAAAATGCCTATTTTAAACATTGCAAGATATTCAAAAATCTCAATGAACACCAGCAGACATTTGGCAGAATGTAGTCTTGTGTGCATACAAGATCTGGGAAAAGAAAGAGCCTAAAATAATGTTCATAATGAAACTTGCTGAGCTGTGGATGTCAGCAGCTTAAGTTAAATTGGACTGAAAGCCACTAAAATCTAAATGTTTAAAATAAAAGAGTGACCTACTGTTGAGTGTCACATAGTTTGCAACTGTTAAATGTCATAGTTTTGAACTTATAATCAGCATTCTAGCTGCATGTGTAAAAATTGTAAGTTTGTTTTGAATGAAGAAAAACTGGGAACAAAAGTGATATTTGGCTGAAGCCTGGCTTGAAGAAAGTGAATTCTGCCCGGCAACTACCCCCGACAGGAGTTGAAACTTGCTCAGCCACTCTTCCCAGGCCTGGCTGCATTCTGCTGCCCCCACCAAAAGGAGATGACACCTCTCTGATTGAATCAGGGGAGGAGCACCTAGGACTGGAGGAAAACAGAACAATGAGCCTTCCTTGCCTCAGGCAAATGTTAAATTAGGGGGGGGTCATAAATGGCTTCCTCTTGAGAGAAACGGGGAGGGGCAGTGTCTCTGTGAGCAACTTGAGTTGGAGGAAGTGGACAAACCAGAAATTCTACCATGCGCTTTGGGAAACCACACCCCTCTGGGCCAGAGCATAATTTTAAAAAGATGGATAATTCATAGTACGAAGTATAGGTGACCTGGAAGGAGACTGCGCCTGATTCTTGCACACGAGACTTATTTTTTTAAAATTTTATATTTTTTTATTTTTTATTTTTCAGAAAAAATTTGCCCTTAACGTTGATGACACGTGTTTCGGTCCTCCAAGGACCTTTCTCAAATCAGGGCTATTGATTAGTCTTAATCATAATAAAGTCATAAAAAGACAAAAAATAAACACATAAATAATCATAAAGAAAAATATGTGCATGTATCCAAAACATTAAGGTAACGGTTTGAGTATTGAAGTTAGATCAGCATAGAAAAATAAACATTTTTAAGTGAGATGAATGCACACAAAAGTACATAGATGTAAAAATAATAAAAATAAAAATAAAAAGCCAGACAATAAATGGATGGGAAAAAAGGGTAGGAGAGAAGGGGTGAGATTCAAAAAGAAGATAAATACAAAATCTCCATTAGTTATTGTACACAATAAATTACTAAAACAAGCAATTTGTAATGGTCATTGTATGTCTCAGAAACAAGTGGAAACATGTTACCTTATGGTCATGTAAGAGGCCCCTGTCACAAGATGTGAAAGATAAGCTTCCATATATCATTGGGATAAATCCCTGAAAAAGCAAAAATAAACAAATAAAATTTTTTTTTATATGATATAATAAATAAACTCTTGTCTTACCCTAATATAAAGCTCAAAAAGTGAATAATGCACTGGGTATTGGGTTACCAAATGGCGTGTGTTCTTGAATATTAAGGATTATTAGTTGAAAACCAAAATTACACGTGAAAAGATTAGCTTCGCACTCCTAATAACTGATGGTACGCTTTCGCGTGTGAAAATATACGTGGAAAGACATATTACACGTATGAGTACTTGCAAGGTAATCCCGCGTGAGAAAATATGATACAATGAAAGGATCCTAGTGCCTCGCGTGAGAATGTCAACCCGTAAAATCGTAATGCTGGCTTGCCACGTATACTGAACTCAAAGCGCACAAACGCGTGCGCGATAATCCATGTTGAAACGTAAAAGTACATCTCTACAATTATAGTACGCACATTCGCGTGCGCGTGAAAAAATGCTCTTATCGCATCTGACCGCGTGAAAATGTGATCGCGTGAAATCGTAATTAAGGATAGGGACGTATTATCTACTGAATGCGTACGATCGCGTGCTGGCTTGCCACGTATACTAAACTCAAAGCGCACAAACGCGTGCGCGATAATCCATGTTGAAGCGTAAAAATACATCTCTACAGTTATAATACGCACATTCGCGTGCGCGTGAAAAAATGCTCTTATCTCATCTGACCGCGTGAAAATGTGATCGCGTGAAATCGTAATTATCGCGTGCGCCTAATACATGATAAAGCGTGCGAGTAGTTTTATACAGGGTGAGTATGCACAATCGCGTGCGCGTGAAATTACAGAATCTTAGCGTGAAAAACTTGGTAGTCGATTCACACGCGTTCGCGTACGCGAAAATCGCATGAGAATGTGGATGCGTGAAAAATTCAGACGCTCTCTTACCTGCTGTTCAGATTAAGCGCGTACAATCGCAGAATTGCTACAAGTCTCAAGGGGGCGCCATTATGCGTCCTCCCTGTTGTTTTATATGTTGCTAAGGGAACAATTCTCATAGAATGTCCTTCCTTCATGTTTGGTCGTGTGTTCACTGGTGGCCATATTGTAATGGAGTGAAAATGCGATAAAGGTATATGTTGAGTGGCAAATTGAGAAATATTATGTATTCAAATAAAGTCTGCACGTCATGAACTTTTGATAAATTATCAAAAAAAGGCAGAATTGCATAGAAAAAAACATGTATGTGAATGTATGGATGAGAAAATGTCTTAATAAAGAAGACAATAATATGGAATAATGTACATAAATTGATAAGAATGTTTACTATTCATTATAGTTACCAATAAGTTGTAACTATAAAAAGGACACCATTTCATTATCAGAATTAAGTCCGAGTACTGTTGAATTGAATTTGCAAATCATTTTCGCCTCAGTTTGTCTGAGTCTCTTTTCTCTGTCACCTCCACGTCTTCCAAGGGTAACTTTTTGAAGGCCAATGAACTTAATGTCAGCTTTGTTATCCAATTGATGTTTCTCTTGCCAATGACAGGCAAGAGGCAGTCTAGGGTCCTGGCTTCCAATTTTGGCAAGATGTTCACGTACTCTAGTCCTGAGTTCCCTAATGGTGCTTCCAATGTATATTAATTTGCACACACATACAATCGCATAAACCACATATTTTGTTCTACAGTTTATAGATTGCTTGATTTTTATAGTCTTGTTATTGCTGCCCTTGAAACAATCTGTTTTTTCATGTGCATATTTGCAAATGGTGCAAGTTCCACATTTCCTGAAGCCATGGGTAGATTGTAGCCAATTCGATGTTCCCTCTGGTAGGTCCGGTAAGTCTGAAGGGCTTAGTTTGTTTTTGAGTGTCTGTGCTCTCTTAAAGATGATTCGTGGTTTATTGTCAATAAAATTGGAAATATGGTCATCCAATTTCAAGAGATTCCAGTGTTTGGCCAGTATTTTTCTGACATGTTTGTGGTCGTTACCAAATTTCGTGATGAATCCTATGGTGGATGGCTCCGCAGATCTGTTCTTACTAGCTAAAGTCTGTTCCTGAGTTAGTTGTAGACTTTTGTCCAATGCCTTAGCGACACAATTGTTCGAATATCCTCTTGCCAGAAATCTTGATTGTAGAAGCCCACATTCTTTCTCAAAGTATTCTTTGGTCTGACAATTTCTTCTTGCTCTTATGAATTCACCTGCTGGTATGTTGAGAATCGTTGTACGATGATGGCAACTAGTAGCATGTAAGGTGGCATTGACCTCCGTAGGTTTACGAAATGTACGTGTTTTTATCTGGTTTTGTTCAATATATATTGTAAGGTCCAAAAAATCAATACTATTAGCATCGCAGACACCCGTGAATTGTATACCCATTTCATTAACATTGATTCTGTTTAAAAAAGGCATTGGACAAAAGTCTACAACTAACTCAGGAACAGACTTTAGCTAGTAAGAACAGATCTGCGGAGCCATCCACCATAGGATTCATCACGAAATTTGGTAACAACCACAAACATGTCAGAAAAATACTGGCCAAACACTGGAATCTCTTGAAATTGGATGACCATATTTCCAATTTTATTGACAATAAACCACGAATCATCTTTAAGAGAGCACAGACACTCAAAAACAAACTAAGCCCTTCAGACTTACCGGACCTACCAGAGGGAACATCGAATTGGCTACAATCTACCCATGGCTTCAGGAAATGTGGAACTTGCACCATTTGCAAATATGCACATGAAAAAACAGATTGTTTCAAGGGCAGCAATAACAAGACTATAAAAATCAAGCAATCTATAAACTGTAGGACAAAATATGTGGTTTATGCGATTGTATGTGTGTGCAAATTAATATACATTGGAAGCACCATTAGGGAACTCAGGACTAGAGTACGTGAACATCTTGCCAAAATTGGAAGCCAGGACCCTAGACTGCCTCTTGCCTGTCATTGGCAAGAGAAACATCAATTGGATAACAAAGCTGACATTAAGTTCATTGGCCTTCAAAAAGTTACCCTTGGAAGACGTGGAGGTGACAGAGAAAAGAGACTCAGACAAACTGAGGCGAAAATGATTTGCAAATTCAATTCAACAGTACTCGGACTTAATTCTGATAATGAAATGGTGTCCTTTTTATAGTTACAACTTATTGGTAACTATAATGAATAGTAAACATTCTTATCAATTTATGTACATTATTCCATATTATTGTCTTCTTTATTAAGACATTTTCTCATCCATACATTCACATACATGTTTTTTTCTATGCAATTCTGCCTTTTTTTGATAATTTATCAAAAGTTCATGACGTGCAGACTTTATTTGAATACATAATATTTCTCAATTTGCCACTCAACATATACCTTTATCGCATTTTCACTCCATTACAATATGGCCACCAGTGAACACACGACTAAACATGAAGGAAGGACATTCTATGAGAATTGTTCCCTTAGCAACATATAAAACAACAGGGAGGACGCATAATGGCGCCCCCTTGAGACTTGTAGCAATTCTGCGATTGTACGCGCTTAATCTGAACAGCAGGTAAGAGAGCGTCTGAATTTTTCACGCATCCACATTCTCATGCGATTTTCGCGTACGCGAACGCGTGTGAATCGACTACCAAGTTTTTCACGCTAAGATTCTGTAATTTCACGCGCACGCGATTGTGCATACTCACCCTGTATAAAACTACTCGCACGCTTTATCATGTATTAGGCGCACGCGATAATTACGATTTCACGCGATCACATTTTCACGCGGTCAGATGAGATAAGAGCATTTTTTCACGCGCACGCGAATGTGCGTATTATAACTGTAGAGATGTATTTTTACGCTTCAACATGGATTATCGCGCACGCGTTTGTGCGCTTTGAGTTTAGTATACGTGGCAAGCCAGCACGCGATCGTACGCATTCAGTAGATAATACGTCCCTATCCTTAATTACGATTTCACGCGATCACATTTTCACGCGGTCAGATGCGATAAGAGCATTTTTTCACGCGCACGCGAATGTGCGTACTATAATTGTAGAGATGTACTTTTACGTTTCAACATGGATTATCGCGCACGCGTTTGTGCGCTTTGAGTTCAGTATACGTGGCAAGCCAGCATTACGATTTTACGGGTTGACATTCTCACGCGAGGCACTAGGATCCTTTCATTGTATCATATTTTCTCACGCGGGATTACCTTGCAAGTACTCATACGTGTAATATGTCTTTCCACGTATATTTTCACACGCGAAAGCGTACCATCAGTTATTAGGAGTGCGAAGCTAATCTTTTCACGTGTAATTTTGGTTTTCAACTAATAATCCTTAATATTCAAGAACACACGCCATTTGGTAACCCAATACCCAGTGCATTATTCACTTTTTGAGCTTTATATTAGGGTAAGACAAGAGTTTATTTATTATATCATATAAAAAAAATTTTTTATTTGTTTATTTTTGCTTTTTCAGGGATTTATCCCAATGATATATGGAAGCTTATCTTTCACATCTTGTGACAGGGGCCTCTTACATGACCATAAGGTAACATGTTTCCACTTGTTTCTGAGACATACAATGACCATTACAAATTGCTTGTTTTAGTAATTTATTGTGTACAATAACTAATGGAGATTTTGTATTTACCTTCTTTTTGAATCTCACCCCTTCTCTCCTACCCTTTTTTCCCATCCATTTATTGTCTGGCTTTTTATTTTTATTTTTATTATTTTTACATCTATGTACTTTTGTGTGCATTCATCTCACTTAAAAATGTTTATTTTTCTATGCTGATCTAACTTCAATACTCAAACCGTTACCTTAATGTTTTGGATACATGCACATATTTTTCTTTATGATTATTTATGTGTTTATTTTTTGTCTTTTTATGACTTTATTATGATTAAGACTAATCAATAGCCCTGATTTGAGAAAGGTCCTTGGAGGACCGAAACACGTGTCATCAACGTTAAGGGCAAATTTTTTCTGAAAAATAAAAAATAAAAAAATATAAAATTTTAAAAAAATAAGTCTCGTGTGCAAGAATCAGGCGCAGTCTCCTTCCAGGTCACCTATACTTCACACTATTCAGCAAGGGGTCTTGTACTTGGCTAAACCCCCGACTTGGTGGGACGCGACTTTAAGGACTTATTGGACTACTTTCATTTATGACATTCAGTTTCTTACCACTATCGGATGTCGCCAGTTTAGACCAAACCTTCCAAGCCAAGGGTTTTTTATGAATAATTCATAGTACGGACTTGTCAAAATTATATAATTAATATCATTATTCATGTGATTTTTCTGTGCACATTTTAAGAGGTGTTAGGACTTTGTACCATGTTCTGAGGCAAAACCCCATGAATTATGGAGATTGCAGACACAGGGTTCACGCTAGAAAAATGAAACTTTACTGGAATATCTGTAGAAAGGTGGTGTACATCTGTGTAATTTTTGGTAAAAATCCAATATTGGAAAACCAACTAAAAATGAAAATAAGTTGCCATTTTTTAACACTGGCTCTTAGAAACATCAGAGTTGGAACAGAGACCTACCCGAAGTAATATATGATATGTACATGTAATGTCAACCACTTCTGTATTTGGGAAATATGTTTAGTTATGAAAATTATTTTCTAAGGTAAAAGCAAAGGGGAGTGTTCTTTCTTTGGAGCCATAAACATGACACCTGATGACATAGGATGACTCACTGCTCCCTTCTCAAATCAGGTCAAAGAGAAATCCTTGACCTATCAAATCATGAGTGGGTTGGGCATAGAAAGTTAGCATCCACACCCATTTTCAAAAGACATAAAAAGAGCCACTGGAAGCCGGACAGGAACATTCATTTTCCAACCTTCAACTGAATTCCTGCGCAGCACTCTGACGGAGAACTCCAGAACCCAGAACTCCAGAGATCCAGACTAACTGCAGAACAAAAACTCCAAAGAGCTGAACTCTTCAGCAGGCCTCAAAATCTTTTTCAAACTATGCAACCGCCGGGCTGTGCGGTTTGCTGCTTTCTATGAGTCCTGTGTATCCAGAACAGAACCAGTACCCAGAAAGCAGTGCGGTATCCAGAATCCACTTGAACCAGACCAGAACCCAAGATCCAGAACCAGAGAACCAGTACAAGAAACCGCCCCGAGTCAAGTCCCAACCTGACCAGACCCTGACGGCCTATTTCAAATTTAGAGTGTGAGTACCCAGCCAGAACTGTACAAAACCAATCTCTTAGTTTAAAATAATCTAATCCAAACAATTTTAACCTATTAGAAATGCATCATAAGGAATTGTGTGTCTATTCTGTGAGTTCACAGCTGCAAAACTGTCATCTGTCATTCTGAAACTGTAATTTCATTTCTGAAAATCTAACTTCACGAAATCGTCCGTATCTCTTGAACCGTTTGTGCTAGGAGCGAGTTTTAGGCTTTCCAACGAACCCAGAACCGACTTTCTATTCATTGTACTTTTTCCGTAATCGCGCTCGACGCACTCAGAAAAAGTGCTGCGATTTGACAATTTGCTTCATTTGAACCACGTATAGAAAGATCTGTCCTTTGCTTCCATGACTGAAATCCGTTTTCAACCTGATAATCCCTCATTAATCATTGTTGGTGTGGACCTGAACTGATTTAAATTATCTCTCACTCACCCTGAACCTCTAGAGGGAATTAAAATCGATTTTGACATATTTCACTCCCTTGCAAATCACCTGAAAGTCTTTCGCCTGTGTTTCAAAATCATACCATGCGCTATAAGCTTGCTAGGGGGAAACTGAATTCGTATTGCACTATGATTGTATTCCTGAAGATTGTGGGTGTTGCTTCCATCTCCTTACATTGCATAGGGGGGGAGTGAATTGTCAGAGAAAAAGTGATCATATTATCTTTTGCTGAAATCATATCAAGTTTATTTCTGTACTGACTTTTATTCATCTTTGCATCTCCTTGAAACCATAAAGCATTCTCAGCTACCTTATCCTCTATACTAACTCCTCATTGATTGTAAAGTAGTGTGCTAGTGGCAGATTATCTATTGTCGACCAACATTATATTCATATGCCTAAGCGTGATATCAAATATTAATTTATTATAAAAGTGTGATATATATATATATATATATATATATATATATATATATATATATATATATATATAGTTTAATTTTTCAAATAAACCTTTTTAATTTGCAAAACAAACCTACTTCTTGGCTCAGTGGGGTCAGGGGGATTCTAAGAGAGGGGCGTTATATAAGGGTTCATCATCCAGATTATACCTTGTCATAAAAATATATAAATAAGGGCTTCCCTTGAGCAATCCCAGACAAGGCACTGACTTAGTGGGAATGCTTGATTGGAGTCATTAACAGATTGGGGGCTCGAGCCGGGGCATCTGGATTAGAACTACCATTGTGCAGCTTAATACAGTGTGCCAGGAGTGTGACAGGATACATATATCCGGTTAGATCACCACGCTGTTTTAACCTATGAAAGCACCCCCCAAAGGAACGCACTAAGGAAACGGTCTGTTTTGCAAAATAAAATACAAACCTCTGTAAGTCAGGAAGCAAATCAACTTCCAGAATGATGATACTGGTAGACATCAAAATAGCCAGAGAGCACTTCTTACATAAGCTATTTGTGAGAGGTGAGTGGGCTCATCAGGACCAGGCGGTCTGGTTGCAGGCAATCGCACCCCAGATCACTGTAACAGGGTCAGACATATGGAGAGATCAGGGTCCATTACATGTGGCCCTGAGTGAACTATATATGGCTCCTAAAGCTAAAGATGAACACGACAAGATTGTCAGGATAGCATCATATTTGTATCTATATATGGGAGCCATACAGGACAAATGTGCTGAAGGCCAAGATCTAGCAAATAGGCAACAGATGGCGTTAGAAAAGGCCCAATCTGACCTGGTCTCTTCCGAGCAGAGGCTGCACAGGAACCAGGAGTCAGAAAATGATAGTAGACAGTACATCATTAAAATAAAGGAGGATATGGATATCCTGCAACAGGAAAAGGCTGACCAGGATACCAGAATTCTGGCTTTGCAGAAGGACCACCAAGACAGTTTGGACTCCTTACTGCAGTGCCAGAAAAAGCTGGAGCAACAGATCAATTTCAACAGAGCATGCACAGAGCAGGTAGCCACCCTGCAAATCCAACTAGATAGGGAGAAGGCAGAGAGCAACAAACTGATTCTGAAAGAGCTAGACACCCAGACAGAATTTGAGGAGCAGCGCCAGAAAGCTGGTGCCTTTCAAAGGCAGAGGGACGACCTGGCGGCACAGATGCAGGCTCTTAGTCAGGAAAGAGACACCTTAGGCCAGGAAGCCTGTCACTTAAAAGAAAGAATTGAAGAAAATCACCTGGCCCTCCATGGACTGGGTGACCTCCAAAAAGAGCATCAGAACTTGTTAGAGCACACCCGGAGGGTGGAAGATGCTCTGGCAAGAAAGGAGCAGGCCAGTAGGGATGGGACTCAGGAGGTAAACCTCCTGCAGCAAAGACTGGCCCAGTATTCCAGGACAAACCAGGAAGCACAGAGGGAAAATGAGGCTCTCTGTCAACACAATGATAGGCTCCAGCAATAGGTAGCCATTCAGGAGAGACTGATAGAGTCTAGTAAGGCCTTGGTTAAGGAACTGAAAGCCAGGGCTCTTGCATTGCAACAGGGAGCAGGGGCTGATAGAGATGAAGTTCGCTCGGAAAGGGAAACACCTGAGCATAACCTCAGGAGCCCTAGTACCAGAGGCCTTCATCTCTCCCAGTCCCTTTTCTCTGCCACCCCCATGTCCCCTGGCGCACATGAGCACAGGGCCACAGGGATGGCAGATTTCTATCCAGCCAAAAATATGGGGCTCATAGGCCAGTACCACCCAGGAGTGGAGGGGCGGGCATCCGGGTATTGGCACCCCAGCACAGTGCAATTTAGTGGGGAACCCCGGGAGAGTAGGCCCACTAAGGGCATCCTGAAAACCTCTGCCCAGTTAGGTCAGTGGGGGGGTACCCATCAAATCCTGGCAGCAAGGAGGGATCTGAAGACTCCTCTGAGTGTCACAGGACACAGGAGACCAGGTCCCCACATTCTGCCAGCCATTCCCAGGCTCGCAGAATCCGGGAAAACCTGGAAGATCAGACGGGCACCTCTGGGAGCAGTGCTTCTGAGTCAGAGGATGAATGGACCAGGGTTACCCGAACCAAATAGGCCAATAAGGCAAAAAAGGGCCTTGCTTAAGGACCCCTAAAAACAGATTAAGGCAATCAGGAGTGTCATCACGCCTTATCACAAGAACTCCAAGTATTCTGTTTGGGAACACTTGGAGCTCTTTGAGCAAATGATGGAGACTTTCCATTTGAAGGACAGCAGTAGCTGCATCCAGTACATCAAATGGACATCCTCCCCAGAATACTCCAGTTTCTTTGCGGGGCTGGAGGACCAAAATCATTCAAGATGGGCCACCTATAGGGCGGCCATCTTGAAACATTTTTCTGTTCATAGAAATCCTCAAGAGGCTCGCAAGGCAGCCTACAATTTGCAATGTGGGGAGGATCAGGCCCCACAAGGATATGTGCAGGAGTTAAAGCGTGCTTTTGCGCAGACTACAAAAAGGGTGCGCACGGACAGTAAAGAATTTGTTAATACGTTTTTCCATGCCTTACCCAAATACATAATGACCCAGCTTGTGAGAGATTTTCACGAGAACAGATCTTTAGACTGGGTCATTGAGCAAGCCACCCGCATCTATGAGGTGCAGAAACCGGCGGAAAATAAGAATCAGCCCACAAACCCCAAAACCAACAGCACGCCTGCTGCTCCCAAGGTGGCCGAGGTAAAGGTTGCCCCCATTTTAGATTTGGAGATGGGGGGCCCAAAAACCCACCTGCACAAACTAATTCTAAGCCCAGAAGGCCCTCAGGCCATCAGAGACAGGGAGTCAAGGAGGTAGTCCCACAAATGGGGTCGCTCGCTCACCTGACTATGTAGGTCCCCGCTATAAGGGAAATAGTCCAATCCTGGGTTATGTATGGACTCCCCATGGCCCAAGGGGGGGGATCCAACCAAGCGCCCAACCCAGGGAACTTCCCTCTTCCCCGAGGAGGGCAGAAATTCACCAAATCCTGGCTAGAACTTGTTCCCCAGGTATCCACCCAACTTCCAACCCCAAAATCATCCAACCTTCTTTCCCCACTTCCCTGAGCCCAGACCACCTAATCCAGGAGAGGGGAGGCCAAGGGTGGAGGGGTACCCGAATCTTCCCAACCCAGGGTATTACCAGAGAAGGGATAGCTACCCTTCCCGGGATCAGCCCAGGGGAGAAAACAGAACCCCGTATCAGCCTGAGGTGGTTTCCCAACTTGAGCACCAGGTCCAAAATATGGCACAGGAGCTGGGTCGCGTGCTAAGGGCTCAGCAGATGGGCATGCCGGCACAGAAACCACCGAACTTTGGGCCTGGTGCTCCAAAACAATGACGGGGGCAGCACCCTGATAACCCACCAGTTCCCAGGGAGGAGGCACAAGGGGAAGGGGCGTGTAAAGCCTTGGAGGAAGCTTCCTTCCCCACTTGTAAACAGCCCCTGGAAACCCAGGAACCGGAACCAAAATCTCCTACCCCTGAAAGTCTGCCACCCAAGGAGCAGAGAGGAGGTAGGAGAAACAAAGAACCCAAACAGACCCATTTTGTGGAGGAGGTACAGGTCTTCCAATTTGAGGGAGAGGGATCCTCAGAGGATCCTGGGAAAAGGATCTTCTCCTTCAGAGATGGGGGAACTCCTCCCAAGGAAAAATGGGTCCCAAGGGATTCCAATCCAGACTGGGTAGATGAGGGGATTGAGCTGTCGCTGCCCATCATTCTATCCCAGAACCAACAATACCGAAAACCCCTGGTTCAAAACCATCCTGGTGACTGCCTCCAAAGAGGGGGGGGCGGCCCAGAACCGGAACCAGGGGAACCTAAAACCGAATCAATAGACTGGGTAGATGTGGGGATTGAGCTGTCGCCAGCCATAATCCTATCCCAGAACCAACAGCATCAAAATCCCCGGGTTCAAACCCATTCTCCAAAAAGGGAGGGGTGGCCCAGGACCGGAACCAGGGGCACTCGAATATCCTCTTGCAAGTTGCCAACTTTTTCTTGCAGATTCCCATGAATCTGCATGAATCCCTCTCGCAATGTCCAAAACCAGAAAATTAGCCCCCCAGTTGTCCAAAAATGTGCATTATCTGTGCCCCCTTACAGAGAAGGAGGGAAGATACTATGCACCGGTACATGTACAGGGGCAGGGTACAATTTTGTCACTGGTGGACAATGGATCCCAAGCTACCCTTCTGTCCAAAAGGGCCTTTGATGAACTAAATGCAGGAAGGGGGGAGAATTACCGTATTCCTCTCACCTCTCTTCCTGGACAACTCCAGAACTTTTACGGGAAGGAAATTCCCGTCGAGGGGACTGCGGATTTGGACATCAAAATTGGGCGTCACAAGGTGAAACACCCGGTCATAGTAGTGACTCCAGAGGGCATCCCTTGTTTACTAGGGAATTACCTCCTGAGAAGGTTGTCACCCCTAATAGATTGCGTAAACAAGGTCCTCTGAACCCAGACTAGCCGACCAATAAAATTAAAACAGAGTGTCAACCATGATAGTTTAAACGACACCTGCCACATGGTTGAACAAAAATCTGACCAAGTAGAATTTCACTTCCAGAATAACCAAATTCCAGATGTGACAGTAATAGCAGTAGGACAATAAACTGGTGACGGGGGGTCCTCTCTATTTCTGAAAATCAACCTTCCCTCCAGTTTAAGGTGGTATTCCACACTGGGAGGAAATACTCTGAAATTCATTACTAGTCCACAATCAGACATTCCCACTCCAATGGTCCAAAAAGATGTGAAATCAGCTCAGAGCCTGGCTGATGTTCAGCAAATTGGAGAGCAGTTGTTCATCCCTGTTCAGTTAAATGATGGGAAGGACTCTGTTCTCATCCGAGTGTGTGTGAACAACGGTAAGAGCTTCATCAGCAAAGCCGTGTTCCGCCAACTCCCAAAAGATCCAACCATTCCCACATTCAAACTGATAGACAAATTGGAAATGGAACTGGAAACACCCAATTCGAAACATCTCCTGCCAAGCAGGTGTATATCCAAATCTCCATTGGCAACAAGAGCATAGTCCATAATTGTTGGGTCGTGTGAGGCATCACTGCCGCCTTTTACTTAGGCAGTGACATTCTCAATCGCTTTGCCATTAGTTTGGACCTAATAAACTTCAAAGCTTGGTCCCGATTAGCGGATAATCCCATGGGCTTTGATGATCCAGAAAAAGCATTTAGGTCAGCTCAATTGCTACCTTATGTAGTTGAAATTCAGATTAAAGAGGAAGTCACCATCCCAGAAAGGACCTGACAATTCTCCCTGGAAGTGAAAGTTAAAAGAGGACAAAAATTGAAAAGCCCTGATGCTTATATTCATCTAAATGCTTCTCTCCAACAGCAAGGGTTGGGGGTAAACCCAACACCATTAGTCAACATAGAACATGACACCATTCCAATAGAGGTGGATAACAGCGACTTAAAGAGTATTACTCTAGCCGCAGGCACCATTATTGGAATGGCGGTTGATGACCGACATTTTTCCATTGATCTAGGAAATTAAATGTTAGGACCAATCCCCAAGGACTGTTTTAACAGTGACAGTGATGACAATACAACACCAGGCGGGATCTTTACCCGGCATGGGGGGAACTTCCTGGTGTACACTTCCTGCCCTTATGGTAAGGAAGACGTGACTTGTGACTTCAGAAGGGATGAGTTGATTTTCCAGGTCCATGAGGGCTGCCTTTCCCACCTGAAGCCTCCAGTCCAAATCAGCACTCTGACCAGGGACTTCTCCACCCAGCTGGAGGAGGCCGCGGAGATAGCAAAACCAGAAGGCTTTTCAGGCTTCAGGCAGATGGTGGAAGAGAGAGTCAACCTAGCTGATGCCTGCGTGACTCTGGAACAGAAGCAAAAGTTGAAACAAGTTTTCTTGGATTTCCAAGATCTCTTTGCGGTAGACTCATATGACTGTGGTCGCACCGACATCCACACAACAACAATTCCCACGGACCCTGGCATGACTCCAGTGTTTGTGAAGCAATAGCGCTTGCCTCTCGCATCCATGGAGTCCCTTACTGAAATAATTAAGAACCTTGAGTCCCGGGGAATAATCCGTCCAGTACACAGCACCTTCAATAATCTGGTGCTGGGAATAATGAAGCCAAACTGCAAGTGGAGACTCTGCGCTGACCTTAGGGAGCTCAACAAACGGGTCCATACTTCCCGATGGCCTCTTCCCTACCTTGACCAAGGGCTGGCCCAGATTCAGGGGTCACAGGTATTCACTGCAATAGACCTGACCAATGGATATTGGACTGTGCCTGTCAGTAGGGAGGACCAATACAAACTGGGTTTTACCTTTGGGTGCCAGCAGTACACATGGACCCGGACTCCCTTCGGATACCTCAACTCCGGCAATGAGTTCAGCATTTTCCTACATAAGGACATGCCCGACCTGGGTGCAAGGGGTAACCTGGCTTATGTAGATGATGTCCTCATCAAAAGTTCAACTGTGGAGGAACATATAGCGGAGATCCTTTATGTTCTGACCCAGTTGAGGGCTGCTGGAGAAAAACTTTACTTTCAGAAAGCACAGTGGTGTAGAACCCGTGTTAAATTCTTGGGGCATGAGATTACTCCTCAGGGTCTCTGTCCCCAGGAAAAGAAAGTAGAAGCACTCCAGAAACTGAAAGACCCCACAACTCTGCGGGAACTAAGGAGCCTCCTTGGACCGACTAATTACAGCAGAAAGTTCATTGAGGGCTACGCAGAGATCACCAGACCCCTGATTCATCTCTTGAAGGGGGGGTCAAGTGGGAATGGGGTCCAGAACAAGCCGAGGCAGTAAGACAGCTCAAAAGAAGCCTCTAACAAGCAGACCCAAGAGCAGACATTGATAAATGCCTCCACAACTCATGAGTATGTGGAGAATTGGAGGAAACACCTCCAACATGCTTTTGACTATGCTCAGCGGAATCTAGAAAGATCAGCCGAGAGTATGAAAACGCACTATGATTTGAAAACCACCAGGAAGGAATATAATGTGGGAGACCGGGTCTATCTATACAATTTCCAAAGGAACCAGGCGAAACAGCGAAAATGTTTGCCTACATGGAAGGGACCTTGTGAAATCATGGACAAGATCTCCCCAGTCGCTTACAAGATCAGCATCCCCATAGGTAGTTTGGCAGAGGGGGTAGACAAGTGGGTCCATATTAATCAGCTAAAGTGTTGCCATCCCAGGCACGCTCTGCAACAACTGGAGGAGTCCTCTGTAATACCAGAGGGGGCCACTCCAGAGTAATTCAGTTCCAACCCTAAAATATTCCACATATCAAAAATATAGGAACATGATGTAAATGTCTCCTAATTATATCCTGTTTTTAAAATAAGACTGCAAAATGCATCCTGATGTATAAAATGTATCTGTTCGCCACACCATTAATAATGGTGGAAAAATGTCTAGGAATGTGTATTGCTGCTTTGCTTTGTCATCCTAGCAGAAAGAAAACCCGGAGACTGACCACTGAAGACGACCTGGAGACCAGGAGCAAAGATCCAAAGGGCCCGGGGTACCGCCCAATACTCCCATCAGGACCGGCGAGGAGAACCGATCAATCCACCCTGATGGAGGAAAAGATGCTGAACTTTGTCATCTGCGGAATCGGAAGAAGATGATGCGGACATCCCAACGCGTGGATCAAAACATCCTTTGCACCCGACTCCCCCTCGACTTGAAATCAAAGCGCAGTCGGGCGGGAGGGGCTTGTTGGGTGTCCTGACCCATGTTTGGACTATTATGCTGCAACATTTGGTGCTGTGGGCTTAGGAAATCCAAGATGGCCGAAAAGCCCACATTGCGCCAGAATCCAGGAAAACCGTGCAGTTTTTGCACACACCAAAATGGTTGCCTAACCTGCCACCCACCAGTGCGAGCGTGGTGGGCCAGAAGCACCATGAGTGAAACGTGGTGCCAAAGGAAAAAACAGCAGTGTCTGTCAGCTCAGAAAGCGCTTTGAAATCAACTTTCAGGCCGATTCATGGAATAATTAGCGCGGCGCAAGTGGGCAAAAACGTGCGAATCGCAGTGGAAAAGCGAAAATCGCAGTGCAAGTGCGAAAATCGAACGAAAAGCAGCGCACGCCGATTCATGGAAGGCCGTGCACGAGAAAACCAGCGGATGTGCGATAAAAAAGTGCGCCGCGCACGTTGGCGCACAGGCCATCTAACAGCGTGCGCCAGGTCACAGCGAAAATCGCACAGGCCACACCGAAATTCGCACATAGCGCGGCGCACGCAACAAAAGTAGGCGGAACACAGGCGTAACACTCGGAATGGGGAACAACTTGCAAAAATGTGGGCGTCACGGGGGAAGTACAGGGCACAAGTGCGCGGAACGCCCACACGCTCGCCTACAACACGTATTCATGGAATAGAATAGGGCAAAAAAGCGCACGCTCAAACCAGCGCACAGGCACAAACACGACCGCCACAAGAAAGCAGGCGGTAGCGTCTCTGCGGCTGTAAGAAATGTGCGCCAAAAGGTGCGCCAACAAATAGCACCTATATACTGCCATGATGAATGTCCTGTACTGTGGCCCTCCAGGACAAATGACGTGCAAAGGGGTACCCACAAACACGGACACCCGCTGACAAAAAATACGTGTGCGTGTATACCGGGGTGCGCGGGAAGTCTCACACGCGATTTCAGCAGGGTACAACTTCGCGGGCTACGTGTATTACAGGGGTTCGCGTGAAGTTTTTCACACAATCGGGCCTGGGGGAGCGGGCTACGTGTATTACAGGGGTTTGCGTGAAGTTTCTCACGCGATCGGGCCTGGGGGAGCGGGCTACGCGTATTCCAGGGGTGCGCGGGAAGTTCCACACGCGAATATACTGGGCGCGTGTATTTCAGGGGTGCGCGGGAAGTTCCACACGCGATTCCATCCGAGTAGGTGTATTTCAGGGGTGCGCGGGAAGTTCCACACACGATTCCATCAGGGTACGTGTATTTCAGGGGTGCGCGGGAAGTCCCACACGCGATTACAGCAGGGTACGTGTATTTCAGGGGTGCGCGGGAAGTTCCACACGCGAATAGCCTGGGCGCGTGTATTTCAGGGGTGCGCGGGAAGTTCCACACGCGAATAGCCTGGGCGCGTGTATTTCAGGGGTGCGCGGGAATTTCCACACGCGAATAGCCTGGGCGCGTGTATTTCAGGGGTGCGCGGGAATTATCACACGCGATTTGGCTTGGTACGTGTATTACAGGGGTGCGTGGGAAGTTACACACGCGATTAGGCTGGGTGGGTCCTCACAGGTGTTCCCTGTACACCCTCCACGGCCCCTGCAGGCAGCCCACAAAACAGGGGACTACCCTGCACACCTGCTCATGTCTCCCACCACCCCCACCATCCAGGGGCACCCTCCACCAGGCCCCCACCCATGTCTCCCACCACCCCCACCCCCCAGCAGTGCAGGGGCACCCTCCACCAGGCACCCACTCATGTCCCCTATCACCCCCACCCCCCCGCCACCAGGGGCACCCTCCACCAGGCCCCCACTCATGTCGACCACCACCCCCACCCCCCAGCAGTGCAGGGGCACCCTCCACCAGGCCCCCACTCATGTCTCCCACCACCCCCACCCCCCCAGTCACCAGGGGCACCCTCCACCAGGCCCCCACTCATGTCTCCCACCACCCCCACCCCCCCAGCAGTGCAGGGGCAGCCTCCACCAGGCCCCCACCCATGTCTCCCACCACCCCAACCCCCAGCAGTGCAGGGGCAGCCTCCACCAGGCACCCACTCATGTCCCCTATCACCCCCACCCCCCCGCCACCAGGGGGACCCTCCACCAGGCCCCCACTCATGTCACCCACCACCCCCACCCCCCCGCAGTGCAGGGGCAGCCTCCACCAGGCCCCCACCCATGTCTCCCACCACCCCCACCACCCAGCAGTGCAGGGGCAGCCTCCACCAGGCACCCACTCATGTCCCCTATCACCCCCACCCCCCGCCACCAGGGTCACCCTCCACCAGGCCCCCACTCATGTCTCCCACCACCCCCACCCCCCAGCAGTGCAGGGGCACCCTCCACCAGGCACCCACTCATGTCCCCTATCACCCCCACCCCCCGCCACCAGGGGCACCCTCCACCAGGCCCCCACTCATGTCTCCCACCACCCCCACCCCCCAGCAGTGCAGGGGCACCCTCCACCAGGCCCCCACTCATGTCTCCCACCACCCCCACCCCCCAGCCACCAGGGGCACCCTCCACCAGGCCCCCACTCATGTCCCCTATCACCCCCACCCCGCAGCAGTGCAGGGGCAGCCTCCACCAGGCACCCACTCATGTCTCCCACCACCCCCACCCCCCAGCCACCAGGGGCACCCTCCACCAGGCCCCCACCCATGTCCCCTATCACCCCCACCCCCCAGCAGTGCAGGGGCACCCTCCACCAGGCCCCCACTCATGTCTCCCACCACCCCCACCAGTGCACCCCCCAGCCACCAGGGGCACCCTCCACCAGGCCCCCACCCATGTCTCCCACCACCCCCGCAGTGCAGGGGCAGCCTCCACCAGGCACCCACTCATGTCTCCCACCACCCCCACCCCCCAGCCACCAGGGGAACCCTCCACCAGGCCCCACCCATGTCCCCTATCACCCCCACCCCCCAGCAGTGCAGGGGCACCCTCCACCAGGCCCCCACTCATGTCTCCCACCACCCCCACCCCCCAGCCACCAGGGGCACCCTCCACCAAGGCCCCCACTCATGTTCCCTATCACCCCCACCCCCCCAGTCACCAGGGGCACCCTCCACCAGGCCCCCACTCATGTCTCCCACCACCCCCACCCCCCCCGCCACCAGGGGCACCTTCCACCAGGCCCCCACTCATGTCTCCCACCACCCCCACCCCCCGCCACCAGGGGCTCCCTCCACCAGGCCCCCACTCATGTCTCCCACCACCCCCACCCCCAGGCCACCAGGGGCACCCTCCACTAGGCCCCCACCCATGTCCCCTATCACCCCCACCCCCCAGCAGTGCAGGGGCACCCTCCACCAGGCCCCCACTCATGTCTCCCACCACCCCCACCCCCCAGCCACCAGGGGCACCCTCCACCAGGCCCCCACTCATGTCCCCTATCACCCCCACCCCCCCCAGTCACCAGGAGCACCCTCCACCAGGCCCCCACCCATGTCCCCTATCACCCCCACCCCCCAGCAGTGCAGGGGCAGCCTCCACCAGGCACCCACTCATGTCCCCTATCACCCCCACCCCCCCGCCACCAGGGGCACCCTCCACCAGGCCCCCACTCATGTCTCCCACCACCCCACCCCCCAGCAGTGCAGGGGCACCCTCCACCAGGCACCCACTCATGTCCCCTATCACCCCCACCCCCCCGCCACCAGGGGCACCCTCCACCAGGCCCCCACTCATGTCTCCCACCACCCCCACCCCCCAGCAGTGCAGGGGCACCCTCCACCAGGCCCCCACTCATGTCTCCCACCACCCCCACCCCCCCAGTCACCAGGGGCACCCTCCACCAGGCCCCCACTCATGTCTCCCACCATCCCCACCCCCCAGCAGTGCAGGGGCAGCCTCCACCAGGCCCCCACCCATGTCTCCCACCACCCCCACCCCCCAGCAGTGCAGGGGCAGCCTCCACCAGGCACCCACTCATGTCCCCTATCACCCCCACCCCCCCGCCACCAGGGGCACCCTCCACCAGGCCCCCACTCATGTCTCCCACCACCCCCACCCCCCAGCAGTGCAGGGGCAGCCTCCACCAGGCCCCCACCCATGTCTCCCACCACCCCCACCCCCCAGCAGTGCAGGGGCAGCCTCCACCAGGCACCCACTCATGTCCCCTATCACCGCCACCCCCCAGCAGTGCAGGGGCACCCTCCACCAGGCCCCCACTCATGTCTCCCACCACCCCCACCCCCCCGCCACCAGGGGCACCCTCCACCAGGCCCCCACTCATGTCTCCCACCACCCCCACCCCCCCGCCACCAGGGGCACCCTCCACCAGGCCCCCACTCATGTCTCCCACCACCCCCACCCCCCAGCCACCAGGGGCACCCTCCACCAGGCCCCCACCCATGTCCCCTATCACCCCCACCCCCCAGCAGTGCAGGGGCACCCTCCACCAGGCCCCCACTCATGTCTCCCACCACCCCCACCCCCCAGCCACCAGGGGCACCCTCCACCAGGCCCCCACCCATGTCTCCCACCACCCCCACCCCCCAGCAGTGCAGGGGCAGCCTCCACCAGGCACCCACTCATGTCCCCTATCACCCCCACCCCCCAGCAGTGCAGGGGCACCCTCCACCAGGCCCCCACTCATGTCTCCCACCACCCCCACCCCCCAGCAGTGCAGGGGCACCCTCCACCAGGCCCCCACCCATGTCCCCCTGCCCCCAGGTCCAGACGATACACAATCATGGCAGTAATGGGCAGCATACCCAGCACAAACACCCAGGCAAGGATTGCATCCACCCACATAGTGAATGCAATTACATGACACAACCCCAATGGCAAGTATGTAAATGAACACATGTCCGTCACACACACATACACAATGGTTGCAAGTGAATGTCAAAACCCATATCATGACATGTATGAAACCAAAGACAAAATAAGACAAGTGGAAGTAAAAATAAAAAAATGTATTAAAGATTAAAAATAAGTAAACAAATCAAACATACAACTATGTGGATGATAAAATAAATGGTCCATGTTGGAGAACAAAAGTAAAAATCAAAAAACGAAAAAGGAATACAAAAACAAATGTTGACCAAAGCAATATCAAGTAGAAGCAAAATAATGAAAAACCATTTCCACATGGTGAACACAATAATGAAAAAAAGAAAATGTTCCTTCAAAAAACAAACTAAATACAGGGTCCATGAGCCCAACACCATAAAGGAAACCTACTACTACCTAATGAAAAAAATATATACAAAAAAGTGGCCATTGTCCGAGCGGTCCAAAATAATAAAAACAAATAAAGGAAACCTAACACTAACTAACTATATAACTATATACAAAGGCAGCGGGCAAGTCCTGCGGCTCACTTGTTGATGTTGCTGGCCAGGGCATCATCGAACTCCATGTCGATGTCCTGGAGGCGGGACTCTGTCCTGGCCCCGAGGTCTCGCAGGGATAACCCCATGTTCAGCTCAAACTCCCTGCGAGCTTCCTCGAGGCACTCAGCCCGCCTCAACGCCCGACGCATGGAGAACTCCGCCCTGACCATGGCGAGCCGCTCCTCTTCCGCCCGCTGCCGCTCCGCACCTATCCGCTGGACCAACTGCTCCCACACGGAAGACACCACCATCCCAGGGTTGCCCTGCCCTCCGGCCGATGCTTGCCCCTCTGATCTTGATGGCCCCGAGCCATGATGCCTCGCACGTCGAGCCCGCTGCTGCCTCCGACGCCACTGCCTCTGCCAGCACGACGGCATCCAGGCTGATGGAAACCACCGACGCCGTCGTGCACGTGCCCTGCCTGATGATGCTGTCACATCTTCCATCTGCTGGGGTCCAGTTGCTGTGTTGTCCACCCCTGCTGGACCTCCGACTCCCAACTGTGGCAGAGATGGGATCCCCACGGAGCTGGCTGCATTGGTCGGGGCAGGTCCACAGGGGGCCCTGGTGGCATCTGGGCTGGAAGACGGCAAGGAGAACGACTGGTGGATAGCCTGCACAGAGGCGGAGAGGGCTGCCACATTGGCCAACACATGCAGGAAACCCCCGAACATGGCCGATCCCAATTGGGCCACGTCGGCACGGTGCACTTCGTGATGACGTGCGTGCTCCTCCCGGGAAGCACGCACGGCATCACGAATCACAGCCGTGCGCATCGCGACCCCAATCAGGACCTTCTCCGCACGGCCAGGGGTTCCCACGTCCGCAGGTGGAGGGGAGTCAGGTGACATGGACATCCCCTCTACCTGCGGACGGGCCTGGGACGGGGCATCCCTGCTGGTGCATGGTGGTGCACTCACAGGGTCAGGGACAGCGACATGCACAGGCCCCTCCACGGTGACCTGTGCTGCCTCCTGGCCCTGGCCCTGGACTGCACCACTTGCACCAGCAGGGATGCCCCCACCAGGCCCCATGTGTGCCCCAGTGGTGGCCTCCTCCTCCTCTGTGCAAACCACCAACCTGGATGGCTCCTCACCGTCTCCCACCGTAGCAGGCCCCTGTGGGGGCTCACCCACCCCTTCCGCTGCAGCCGTGGGGGCATCCCCGCCGCCTTGCTCCACAGCGCCGTCTCCGCCCTCTTCTTCACTAGCCGCTGCGTAGAGGGAGACAAAGAACACAAGCATCAGGGCACTGTACAATGGTCCCCTAGACAGGAAGCAATAGCAGATGAGCACCACTGTCAAAGTACACTTCCATCATGTCCCTCCACAACACATGGGTCAGTCCAGGCAAAACACACACAGTAACAGGCATGGTGCATGCCATGGACATTTCCATGCATGTCCAATGGACTCTTGAAACATTCAATGATATGTAACTCACATGCATCATGGCTCATGCCTATCACATGCACACACTTCACCTCAGTCACATCCATCTGGCCCCAAACACACCAAACACAGCGGATACACGGGTAATTTGGCTGCTTCACTGAATCTGTGCATTGTCACACACATGTGTCATGCATCCATGGCATGCACAAGTCACAGACACGCAGGTCAGGCACACAGACATGGCTACCATATATGTACCTGGCATCAGCACCCATCCCTCACCCCCACCCATGTCCAGGTACAGAGACTGGCATGCTCTCATGTTCAAAATCTGCATAGGGCTCCCCATGCGGCATTTGAACACATGCAACAACCATGTGGGTCACACATCACTGGTCGCACATGCATTACCATGATGTCCCTGCACACATACATGCATACCTGGCCTATGGCACACATACAGGCAAGTATCATAGAACCAGCACACCGCAACATGCCCTGTCTCACACAGTAATGCTTGGACACTTACCGCTCAACTCCAGACGGGCCTCCCTCTCAAGGATCTGGGCGTGGAGCACTGGGCGTACGCGTTCATCTGGATGGAACTCATGCGGCCCCGGCCCCCCTCCACGAGGCGCCGGGCCTTCACAAGGGTCCTGGACCTCAAGTCCTCCCAGCGCTTCTTGATCTTGAGGACGTCGCGGGTTGCCACCCCCTCCGCGTTGATGGCAACCACACAGTCGGCCCAGATCCTCTGCCGTCCTTCCTTGCTGGCGCGGGACGATCCAAAGAGGGCATCATACTGCCCCAGGACATGCTCCACCAGGACACCAACTTCGGTGACAGTGAAGCTGGTGCCCCTCTGCCCCTCTGGCCTGGGGTTGCCACTGGTGCCAGATGTGGAAGTGCCCGACATGGCAACCCCAGAGGCAGGTGTGGGTGGGCAACTGGGTCCTGGGGCTGGGATGTGGAGCGATGTAATCCCAGTCGGGAGTCTTCAGTTCCAGCAGGGGTGGACACAGCAACTGGACCCCTCCAGATGGCTGATGTGCAGGCACCAAATGGCAGGGCACGGTGGCAGCAGGCAGGCAGGCAGGCAGCAGCAGATGGCACGTGGGAGGCTGCTCGGGGCACTGGGGGGCAGTAATTCGGCCTTCTGGGCAGGAGCGTGGTCTTCCGTGTGTTTTCGCGTGGCCAGCTTGATACGGAGTGATTTGGCACGTGAAAATCCTGCACGTCAGCGTGAAATCCGAGGAAAGGCCCTTAGCGCTTAAGCGCATCAGCACGCATACGCGATTCTATTGGACCAGAGTCCCTCAGCGCGTAAGCGCGTCTGTGACGTGACCCGCACGGGTGTTCCCCACTCAGCACGTGATGACGGGGCACACGTGGAAATACTGCACGTCAGAGTGTCATCGCGTGTAATTGGACAAAAGTGCGCGTACACGCGATTGGCCTATGTACGTGTATTTAATGGGTGCGCGGGCTCTTACACACGCAAGTACGTCAGCGAACCTGTATCCCGTGGTGCGTGTGAATTTCCACACGCTATTGGACTGGGAACTGGATTCCAGGGGTGCGCGGGTCACACGGTGTATCCCGTGGTGCATGTGAATTTCCACACGCTATTGGACTGGGAACTGGATTCCAGGGGTGCGCGGGTCACATGCTGTATCCCGTGGTGCGTGTGAATTTCCACACGCTATTGGACGGGGAACTGGATTCCAGGGGTGCGCGGGTCACACGCTGTATCCCGTGGTGCGTGTGAATTTCCACACGCTATTGGACTGGGAACTGGATTCCAGGGGTGCGCGGGTCACACGCTCACCTAGAACATGCGCAAAGCATAAATTTGCGCACTTTAACAATAACAAGCTCAGACGCCAGGATGAACATACCGTTCCTAGCAGCAGTGGCAGTGGGCTACCAAAGGAGGAGGAGGAGGATAGTCAGGGCCAGAATATTCACACCCAGAACCAGCCTTTTCGGGATGCCTGATGACCAGGTGTATGGGAGGTACAGGTTTCCACCACACATAATACTGGACCTGGTAAGTGAGTGGGAGGATGACTTCACATCACCCACCCTGTGCTCCCAAGCACTCAGCCCCCTGGAGAAGGTCCTCAATGTACTGCACTTCTTAGCCACTGGATCATTTCAGCGGACAAGTGCCATAGTGGGTGGGGTGTCACAGCCCACCCAGTCACGCTGCCTACACCAGGTCTTGAACATCATCACTGCACGCCCATCAGTCCGCAGGCACATATACCTGCCCAGAACACCTGCAGAAAGGCATGCTGCCGCCCTGGATTTTTACGGTGTGGCACGATTCCCCAAAGTGCTAGGTGCCATCGACTGCACCCATGTGGCTCTACGTCCCCCCAGGGCATCTGAGCACATCTATAGGAACCGCAAGCACTGGCATTCCATCAACGTGCAGGTAGCATGTAATGCCAAGGGAATCATCACCTCAGTATATGCCAACTATCCCGGCTCCACCCACGACAGCTTCATTCACCGAATGTCCACCCTAAGCCGGGACCTAGAAGCTGGGCGGCATGGCGATACATGGCTGCTTGGTGAGTATGTATGCCACTGCACATGCATGCATGTTGGATACTGAGCAAGGTCACAACCCCACCAATGATACCAATCACCAACTCCACAGGGGACAGTGCCTACCCTCTCAGCCCCCACATGATGACGCCAATTCGGAACCCCACCACGCCACCCGAGGTAAGATATAACACAGCCCACATTACGACCCGGGACATAGTGGAGCGCACATTCGGAGTGCTAAAGTCACGCTTTCGCTCCCTTGACCGTTCTGGTGGGCAGCTGTTATACGCTCCCCCAGTAGTGTGCAGGATCATAGTGGTAGCATGTGTCCTGCACAACGTTGCAACACGCCGGGGCCTGGCCGTGGACATGGTGGCACAGCCGCTGCGCATGGGAGGGGAAAGGGCACGGGGGGAGGCAGCCCGTACACAGCTAGTGGCTAATTACTTCACATAGAAATCACACCCCTGTGGAGTGCACACTGCCCTGGCACATTCCATCTGACAATCAATGATGACTCAACCTGACACTGATCCTGAATGTCTGGAGAATGAACCGTGAATACCATATCAGCCTGAGATTGTTCACCTGGAAGTGTCACAATGTGTGCATCCCTACCCACACAGACACCACCAATGCAGTTTTGTGAAGTTACACATTCAAGCAGCTAAAATGATTACCCACTTGCAAAATGCAACAAGAGGACAGTGCCATGTCAGCCAACCCAACCCCAGCACCGCCACACGACACACCGTGCCATGTCATGCTAATTGCAGGTAAACAAAGTAATCCCCACAACATGACACTAGTCTCACTATGTACAGTGTCCCTATTAGAAACCTGCAACACCTGAAATGCTCACAGCAATGCCGGACCAACAACATACTTGAGCACGTAGTACCATTAACATGACATCACAAATGTTACATATTAGTAGTCTCACCACCTGGAAATGCCTGCACTCCCACCACTACCAACTGTGCAGTGTTGGCGCCATGTAGAGTTGTAGGTGCACTGCTGCCAACATGGACCCCATCTCCAGACTAGAGGTCCTTGTGTAGACATGAGGAAGGGACCTGCAAATTGGGAGGTAGACACAGAAGATGAGTTACACATCAATGCAACATGCAGTGTACAACACAACAGCAATATGCACTAGGAATGTATACACAGTATTGACTACAGACTGCCCACACAGCTCATGGGAGTCCAACGTCCCTGTGTAATTCACTGTCACTTGGGCACACCCTTTGCAAGCCCATGGAAACGGGAAGCAGGAGGGGTGTGTGTGACTCAAACCCAAGCATCTGAACCAAATACATTACAAGCCTGCATGTGCCCAGCCACAATGCAGCGTATGCCCACAGGAACCACGGAAGCCAACAAATCGTCCCAAAAAAATAGGGAATAAAAGAAATAACAATAAAAATAAAAATAAGAAACAATCAAAAATGGCCATTGATGTGCCCGGGGGGGTTGGGGAGGCCACCCAGGAGGTCCGAGGACAGGATGCACACCAGAACCCACCTGCGTGGATCCTGGGAAAATAAAACACCTCCATGGGCTCATGGCCCACACGGCTACCCTGTTGTAGGTTACCCTGTTGCTATTATCACCCTGTGCAGCTGCATCCGGAGGTGGTTGCACTATGGGAGGCAGCCCACGCAAGGCCCTAGTCTGCTCCTCCATGGCTGCAAGCATGCGGGTGTGGTAGGTCTGGTTCTGGAGGATGAGTGTGCGGAGGTCCCCATGCAACAACTCACGGGATGCCCGGACCTCCGCCCTCGTTGCCTGATTCTCAGCTGAGAGCGTACGGGTGAGACGCTCCAGCTGCTGTTCTGTCCTTTGGTGTGTTGAAGCCTCAAGCTCAACAAGAGTCGTCCTGAGGTGAAGGAGCTCCTGCCTCAGGGCTTCCCTGTGGCCCTGGGACTCAATGGAGATGGCCTCCTGCAGAGTCGCCAGTGCCGCCCGCCTGTCCCTGTTGGACCCCAACATGTCCTCCCTGTGTGACTGGCAGATGGAGTCGGTTGCCTGCTCTAGTCGCTCCATCAGCCTTTCTGGGGGGACAATGGAAGTGGCCACCCTATCCATGGCCTGAGCCATCATCTCGGATGATGCAGCCTGTTGGGTTGCCATACCGTAAATGGATTGCTCCCATGCGGTATTGCCGGGTGGCGTACGGCCACCACGTCGGCGGGCACCACACCTGTCTGGGGCAAGGCGAACTGCGCCTTGCTGTGCCGGCACTGCCTGAGGCTGCAGGACTGCATTCCCCCTCTGATCTGCTGGCCCAGGAACAGGATCAGATGTCGCGGAGTGTGACCCTGCATCCGTAACCACCGAAGGCGTAGCTGCCAACACTGATATCCCCATGGAGGGTTCTGACCCTGGTGCAGGTGGGTGAGACAGAACAGAATCCCTCCCTGGAACACTCACCTGCGACGGCACGTAGGTCTCATCCGAATCAACACCTGAGTACAGCTCGGGGGAGGTGCAGCCAGAGACACCCCTTGAGAGCACGACCTGCAGCACTTGTGGGTTCTCCCCCACCACCACACCACGTCCCTCACTGGTGGTTGGTCGGCCCTCGGACCCCTCCTGGGTCTGCACCATCTCCACAACCCCAGCAGTATCAGGTGCGTCTTCCCCTGCAAAGACATGAAAACAAAGAAATGGAAACAGGCATTAGCACCATGGCACACAATGAGGGCTGAGAAGCAAGAGAACCAGTACTTGATTGACACATGTCCCACATGACTAAAACCCTCCCATGCATGCACCCTCACTGCGTATGAAGTGCAGGCAAATGGCACACACTGATGACACCAAGATGGAAAATGAACACATTTTCTGCATGCTGCCTGGCAGTGGCATCACACATTGGCCTGTGATTGCCAGGTGAAACACACATGCCATCACACAGATGGCATGTACCATTGCTATTGAGTGAAGATGGAGAGGAGGGCAGCACCTATTCATTCAGTTCAGTTCCCGCATGTAATTGCTTTTCTAATTCTAACAGGTCAGATTTTTCTCCTGGAGCTGCCAGTCTGAAATGGTCCAATTGCACAGGGACATGTGTGTACAAATGATATCCAGGTAACAAAGTCACTCCACTTCACCATTGCCATGTCAGACATGTGACTAGTGGACAGCGACATGGCTAGTAAAAGTGGGGGAATGCAAACAATCTGACTGAATGAACAGTGAAAAATAAGCAACAATGTTGTGGCAAGGTGACACTTCAAGGGCAACTGGCGTGCAGTTGGGCTAGATGTCTACTGTTGGCAGAAGGGATACTGCTATGGCCAAATGCAGCTGCACAGGAAGTATTGCATGAAGCACATGGCTGACCCATATGACTCAGGCGCACACACTCTCACCTGGCACACAAACAGAAGCCCTCACACAC
This sequence comes from Ambystoma mexicanum, assembly GCF_040938575.1. NCBI lineage: Eukaryota > Metazoa > Chordata > Amphibia > Caudata > Ambystomatidae > Ambystoma > Ambystoma mexicanum. The sequence continues at coordinate 1,535,910,025 of NC_090937.1, forward strand.
ACACCATGCACATGGATGACACACACATGCATGTGCACTCACCGGACAATGCCTCGTAATCAGCCAGATCTCCCACGCCTTGGATCTGTTCCTCCGTGACATAGGTCCCAGCGACTGACTCATGTGGAGTGAGTTCCATGTCTACTACTGGAGACCCACCTCCAGTCACTAGAGTTGCGGCATGACTTGAGGCCAGCTTACTCTTTGCCCTGCGCTTTAGGTCATTCCAGCGCTTATAGCAATCATTGGCTGTGCGCCTCACGATTCCAAGGGCACTTACGATGTCCGCAACGGTCTGCCAGTGTGCCTTGCGTTGTGCAGGTGTGGTCTTGGATCCTGCAACAATGACCATCTCGTTGTCATGTCCGGACACATACTCGACAAGTGCATTCAGTTCGTCATCCGTGAAGCTGGGCTTCCTGGACGGGCCGGACTGTGTAGCCGTGTCTGGGGCATCAGCCTGTGCCGGACGAGCACTCTTCCTCTTCCGCTTGGAAGGTGGTGGTGATCCTGAGTGTCCTGCGCCGCTCTGGACACTAGGGTCAGGAGCCCTGGTGGACTATGTATCAGGAGTGTGGGATTGCACACTCAGCATGGGAGCTGGTGCAGGCATTGGCTCTAGTGTGATGGTGTCAGGGGGAATGTCAGCAGCATGGACTAGGACCGACACTGTCCTGGCTGGGTGTGTGAGGGCTGGGGTGGATGGAGCCGCAGCTGCCCCTGCAGCCTCTCCGCCCTGCCTCCTTGGTGCAGCAGATGACCTTGCTGCCCCAGATCCACGTGGCATGATGGCATCAACGTGCACCAGCGCACGTGTCGTAGCCCTGCTGACCTGGAAGTCAGCCATGGAGTCAGCCAGGTCTGGTGCCACAATGGGCTGGTCCAACAAGGGCTGAGTATGGATGGTGTCAGCCACATCAGCCTGAACGGGAGGGGGTGGGATTATGGGTGCCCGTCACTGGTCCTCCACACATGGGGGGACAGGCTCACCCTGCAAGTTACGACCACGTCCCCTACCGGATCCACCACGGCCACCACTTGTGGCTCTTCCACCTTTGCCACCCTTACGGAATCCTCGCCTCCCAGCCATGGCACTGATGTTAATGTGCGTATGGGAGTGGATGTAGACTATTGTCCTGGGCAATTGGGGGTCAAAGGGGTTGGGTACCAGATGGTAATTGTACCCTAGTGCTCTAGCAAGGCTGATTGTAACCCCTGGGGAAAGATGACGGGTCACGCAACGCACAGGAGGCCCAAAAAAGGGGGATGACGTGCACGCAACCCCTCCTAGACCACGTGTGCAGAAAGAAAAACCTGCACTACGCTGTGGCACCCAGTAACACAAGAATGAACGTATGCGTGTCACACGCAGCCTAGAATGACCTCTGAAGGGGTAGGCTACACACGGGGCAAGCACAGATGTTAGATACGTGCGTGACTCACCGTCTGCCTGGTAAACGAGTGTGTAAAAGGAGCACGTTTGGTTGGCAACACCCCCGCCAAAAGAAGATTTGTACGCTGTCTGAGGAGACAGGACAACAGTAGAAGGGAACACTGTTTGAGGGAACAGGCCCAGGTAAACCAGTAAAAGAGAAAAAAGAGAAAAAGCTGTCAGAGGTAACAGGGAATACGAACTTGAAACGCTGTGAAGTAAATCGCGTGTGAAACGACAAGAAGTACAGAATTCACCCACTCGCTCTCCACGAAAAGCACGTACAAGGAAAACGTGTTCTACATGTACCTTTTATACAGGCCCACACGTCCAGCGTCACTTACGCGGTGTGTACGCGTTAGGGCCATTTCCACCAATTACATGCTTTGTCACTTCTGCGTGTAGGGCCATTTCCACCAATCACACGCGATTACACTCTGACGTGCAGTCTTTCCACGTGTGCTCTGTCATCACGTGCTGTGTGGGAAACACCTGTGCGGGTCACGTCACAGACGTGCTTACGCGCTGAGGGCCTTTCCTCAGTTTTCACGCTGACGTGCAGGATTTTCACGTGCCAAATCACTCCGTACCAAGCTGGCCACGCGTACGCACACGGAATACCATGCTCCTGCCCGGAAGGCCGAACTACTGCCCCCCAGAGCCCGAGCACGCTCCCACCTGCTGCTGCCTGACTGCCTGCTGCCCCTGCACTGCTGGGGGGTGGGGGTGGTGGGTGACATGGGTGTGGGCCTGGTGGAGGGTGCCCCTGGTGACTGGGGGGGTGGGGGTGGTGGGAGACATGGGTGGGGGCCTGGTGGAGGGTGCCCCTGGTGACTGGGGGGGTGGGGGTGATAGGGGACATGAGTAGGGGCCTGGTGGAGGGTGCCCCTGCACTGCTGGGGGGTGGGGGTGATAGGGGACATGGGTGGGGGCCTGGTGGAGGGTGCCCCTGGTGACTGGGGGGGTGGGGGTGATAGGGGACATGAGTGGGGGCCTGGTGGAGGGTGCCCGTGGTGGCGGGGGGGTGGGGGTGATAGGGGACATGAGTGGGTGCCTGGTGGAGGCTGCCCCTGCACTGCTGGGGGGTGGGGGTGGTGGGAGACATGGGTGGGGGCCTGGTGGAGGGTGCCCCTGGTGGCTGGGGGGTGGGGGTGGTGGGAGACATGAGTGGGGGCCTGGTGGAGGGTGCCCCTGCACTGCTGGGGGGTGGGGGTGATAGGGGACATGGGTGGGGGCCTGGTGGAGGGTGCCCCTGGTGACTGGGGGGGTGGGGGTGATAGGACACATGAGTGGGTGTCTGGTGGAGGGTGCCCCTGCACTGCTGGGGGGTGGGGGTGGTGGGAGACATGAGTGGGGGCCTGGTGGAGGGTGCCCCTGGTGGCGGGGGGGTGGTGGGAGACATGAGTGGGGGCCTGGTGGAGGGTGCCCCTGGTGACTGGGGGGGTGGGGGTGATAGGGGACATGAGTGGGGGCCTGGTGGAGGGTGCCCCTGCACTGCTGGGGGGTGGGGGTGGTGGGAGACATGAGCAGGTGTGCAGGGTAGTCCCCTGTTTTGTGGGCTGCCTGCAGGGGCCGTGGAGGGTGTACAGGGAACACCTGTGAGGACCCACCCAGCCTAATCGCGTGTGGAACTTCCCACGCACCCCTGTAATACACGTACCAAGCCAAATCGCGTGTGAGAATTCCCGCGCACCCCTGAAATACACGTACCCTGCTGAAATCGCGTGTAAAACTTCCCGCGCACCCCTGAAATGCATGCGCCCAGGCTATTCGCGTGTGGAACTTCCCGCGCACCCCTGAAATACACGCGTCCAGGCTATTCGCGTGTGGAACTTCCCGCGCACCCCTGAAATACACGCGCCCAGGCTATTCGCGTGTGGAACTTCCCGCGCACCCCTGAAATACACGCGCCCAGGCTATTCGCGTGTGGAACTTCCCGCGCACCCCTGAAATACACGCGCCCAGGCTATTCGCGAGTGGAACTTCCCGCCCACCCCTGGAATACACGTAGCACGCTGGGAGACATGAGTGGGGGCCTGGTGGAGGCTGCCCCTGCACTGCTGGGGGGTGGGGGTGATAGGGGACATGAGTGTGGTCCTGGTGGAGGATGCCCCTGCACTGCTGGGGGGTGGGGGTGGTGGGTGACATGGGTTGGGGCCTGCTGGCAGGTGCCCCACAGTGCTGGGGGGTGGGGGTGGTGGGAGACATGAGTCGGGCATGAGTGGGGGCCTGGTGGAGGCTGCCCCTGGTGGCTGGGGGGTGGGGGTGGTGGGAGACATGAGTGGGGGCCTGATGGAGGCTGCCCCTGCACTGCTGGGGGGTGGGGGTGGTAGGAGACATGGGTGGGGGCCTGGTGGTGGGTGCCCCTGGTGGCTGGGGGGTGGGGGTGCAGCGGGACATGAGCAGGTGTGCAGGGTAGTCCCCTGTTTTGTGGGCTGCCTGCAGGGGCCGTGGAGGGTGTACAGGGAACACCTGTGAGGACCCCCCCAGCCTAATCGCGTGTGATAATTCCCACGCAACCCTGTAATTCACGTACCCTGCCAAATCGCGTGTGATAATTCCCGCGTACCCCTGTATTACACGTGCCCTGGCTAATCGCATGTAAGACTTCCCACGTACCCCTGTAATACACGTTCCCTGGACAATCGCGCGTTGAACTTCCTGCGTACCCCTGTAATACACGTTCCCTGGACAATCGCGTGTTGAACTTCCCGCGTACCCCTGTAATACACGTTCCCTGGAGTATCGCGTGTTGAACTTCCCGCGCACCCCTGAAATACACGTACCCTGGCACCCTGGCTAATCGCGTGTATAACTTCACGCGTACCCCTGATATGCACGTTACCCGCTTTGCGTTCCTTGTTTGGCAGCCCTGTAAACTGGTCCAGGGTTAGCGCAGCCCTTTGCGATGATTTAGCGATTTTGATGGCTTTTCCTTGCGCGTGGGCGTTCTTGGGGGCGTTACTGGCGCTGCTGCAGGGTCGCTGCGATACTCTGCGCCACGGGTGGTTTGGGAGCCTAAAATCCATGAATACGCTGTGCGCGGAAATCGGTTTTAGCGCACGTGCCTGGCGCAGACAATCGCACGCGGACACTCTGCGCCAGCCGCTTGCGACACTTTTCTGCGAAATTCTATGAATTACCCTGTTTGTTTCTCTGAAATGCAAGCTAAAAATGCCTTTTTTGAACATTGCAAGATATTCAAAAATCTCAATGTACACCAGCAGACATTTGGCAGAATGTAGTCTTGTGTGCATACAAGATCTGGGAAAAGAAAGAGCCTAAAATAATGTTCATAATGAAACTAGCTGAGCTGTGGATGTCAGCAGCTTAAGTTAAATTGGACTGAAAGACACTAAAATCTAAATGTTTAAAATGAATGAGTGACCTACTGTTGAGTGTCACATAGTTTGCAACTGTTAAATGTCATAGTTTTGAACTTAGAATCAGCATTCTAGCTGCATGTGTAAACATTGTAAGTTTGTTTTGAATGAAGAAAAACTGGGAACAACAGTGACATTTGGCTGAAGCCTGGCTTGAAGAGAGTGAATTCTGCCCGGCAACTACCCCGACAGGAGTTGAAACTTGCTCAGCCACTCTTCTCAGGCCTGGCTGCATTCTGCTGCCCCCACCAAAAGGAAATGACACCTCCCTGATTGAATCAGGGGAGGAGCACTTAGGACTGGAGGGAAACAGAACAATGAGCCTTCCTTGGCTCAGGCAAATGTTAAATTGGGGGGGGTCGTAAATGGCTTCCTCTTGAGAGAAACGGGGAGGGGCAGTGCCTCTGTGAGCAACTTGAGTTGGAGGAAGTGTACAAACCAGAAATTGCACCATGTGCTTTGGGAAACCACACCCCTCTGGGCCAGAGCATAATTTTATAAAGATGGATAATTCATAGTACGGACTTGTCAAAATTATATAATTAAAATCATTATTCTTGTGATTTTTCTGTGCACATTTTAAGAATTGTTAGGACTCTGTACCATGTTCTGAGGCAAAACCCCATGAATTATGGAGATTGCAGACACAGGGTTCACGCTAGAAAAATGAAAATTTACTGGAATATCGGTAGAAAGGCGGTGTACATCAGTGTAATTTTTGGTAAAAATCCAATATTGGAAAACCAACTAAAAATGAAAATAAGTTGCCATTTTTGAACCCTGGCTCTTAGAAACATCAGAGTTGGAACAGAGACCTACCCGAAGTAATATATGATATGTACATGTAATGTCAACCACTTGTGTATTTGCGAAATATGTTTGGTTATGAAAATGATTTTCTAAGGTAAAAGCAAAGGGGAGTGTTCTTTCTTTGGAGCCATAAACATGACACCTGATGACATAGGATGACTCACTGCTCCCTTCTCAAATCAGGTCAAAGAGAAATCCTTGACCTATCAAATCATGAGTGGGTTGGGCATAGAAAGTTAGCACCCACACCCATTTTCAAAAGACATAAAAAGAGCCACTAGAAGCCGGACAGGAACATTCATTTTCCAACCTTCAACTGAATTCCTGCGCAGCACTCTGACGGAGAACTCCAGAACCCAGAACTCCAGAGATCCAGACTAACTCCAGAAAAAAAACTCCAAAGAGCTGAACTCTTCAGCAGGCCTCAAAATCATTTGCAAACTATTCAACTGCCGGGCTGTGCGGTTTGCTGCTTACTAAGAGTCCTGTGTATCCAGAACAGAACCAGTACCCAGAAAGCAGTGTGGTATCCAGAATCCACTTGAACCAGACCAGAACCCAAGATCCAGAACCAGAGAACCAATACCAGAAACCGCCCAGAGTCCAGTCCCAACCTCACCAGACCCTGACGGCCTATTTCAAATTTATAGTGTGAGTTCCCAGCCAGAACAGTGCAAAATCAATCTCTTAGTTTAAAATAATCTAATTCAAACTATTTTAACCTATTAGAACTGCATCATAAGGAATCGTGTCACTCTTCTGTGAGTTCACAGCTGCAAAACTGTCATCTGTCATTCTGAAACTGTAATTTCATTTCTGAAAATCTACCTTCACGAAATCCTCTGTATCTCTTGAACCGTTTGTGCTAACTTTAATTTTAAAGCTAAGATTCTAGGCTTTCAAACGAACCTATAACTGACTTTCTATTCATTATACCTTTTCCGTAATCGCGCTCGACGCACTCGGAAAATTTGCTGCGATTTGACATTTTGCTTAATTTCAACCACGTGTAGAAAGATCTGTCCTTTGCTTCCATGACTGAAATCCGTTTTCAACCTGATAATCCCTCAGTAATCATTGTTGGTGTGGACCTGCACTGATTTAAAGTATCTCTCACTCACCCTGAACCTCTAGAGGGAATTAAAATCAATTTTAGCATATTTCACTCCCTTGCAAATCACCTGAAAGTCTTTCGCCTGTGTTTCAAAATCATCCCTGGCGCTATAAGCTTGATAGGGGGGAACTGAATTCGTATTGTACTGTGATTGTATTCCTGAAGACTGTGGGTGTTACTTCCATCTCCTTACATTGCATAGGGGGGGGAGTGAATTGTCAGAGAAAAATTGATCATATTATCTTTTGCTGAAATCATATCAAGTTTATTTCTGTACTGCCTTTTATTGATCTTTGCTTCTCCTTGAAACCATAAAGCATTCTCAGCTACCTTATCCTCTATACTAACTCCTCATTGATTGTAAAGAAGTGTGCTAGTGTCAGATTATCTATTGTCGATCAACATTATATTCATATGCCTAAGCGTGATATCAAATATTAATTTATTATAAAAGTGTGATATATATATATATATATATATATATATATATATATATATATATATATATATATATATATATATATATTGTTTAAAATAAACCTTTTTGATTTGCAAAACAAACCAACTTCTTGGCTCAGTGGGGTCAGGGGGATTCTAAGAGAGGGGCGTTATACAAGGGTTCATCATCCAGATTATAACTTGTCATAAAAATATATAAATAAGGGCTTTCCTTGAGCAAATCCCAGACAAGGCACTGACTTAGTGGGAATGCTTGATTGGAGTCATTAACAGGATGTGATGTTTAGTTGTAAAAATAGGTTATTTAAACACAGCACAAGGAACATCCTGCACTAGACCTGGATAGAAATATTGTATGTTAACAATGCCAGCTTGGTGACTGGTGACACCAGGTGGGGTAGAGCCACTGCCAAACCAGCAAATAAATTACATATACATGCACAGTATACCAATATAAAAAACTGAAAATAGCATGTACTGTAATGTGGCTGCATGGCTGGTCATTCGAAAGAAATTCAAAACAGGAGAAAAGAGAAACAAAAATCTGCTTTGCAAGGAGAGACTGGTTTTTTCATTGTCAATGGATAAACACTTACAAAATGCCCAAAACTGGTTTTAATGTGAGATTTCTTTTAAAACCGTATTTGGAGAGTCGAAAAAATAATAAAGAACAGCACATTGGCCATCTTGAGCAATCACACTAAACACGCTTTATACGAGTATACACGTATGATGACGTTCTATGGCACCAACTATGTACCATAGGCTACCAATCTTATGTCTGAATATTCTCATTAGTATTTAAGCTCCCACTACATAATAAGTGTCTACATTCTGAGCTATGAAATGTTATCACCCTTTATTAGTTTCTTGCACCGGATACCACATGATATCATTTTAAACAGGAGAACTAAACAAGAACTGTTGATGGAAAGAGTTGAGCTCAGCTATTTGGGCTGCTCACTTCCCCACGCAAGGGTTCTATGCTCTGGTCTAAGAATGCTCCAGCGACAACATGCCTTTGAATGGTCATGTGATTAATAATGGCGCTTCCACTTGCATGGTGCAGGCATGAAGTCCTGCATTACTCAAACACTGTGCCCTGCTGGTTGTACCCATGCAGGGGTGGGACAGATGGGCAACAGCTTAGCACAGCTGGGCCACTGCACAAGGCTGCGGTTAATAGATTGGGAAGAATAGCATAGATGCACATTGTACTGTAGAGTAAGAACAGAAATGACACAGTGACCAACATTCTCACCTAGTGCAGGGGTGAACAGTAATTCATTTGCACAAGAAGAATACTGTTCACTGTGAATGAGCGACATCCCAGTCAATGTCAATGTCAACAGTCACTGTTGTGAGCTAGTAAGACTGAAGGAAGCCGGTGGGTGTTCGCCTGTCTTCATTAAAGGGTAACTGGATCCTCACTCAAATCATAAGAATAAAGATACCTCTTTTCTACTTACTGAACCTCTGCCTGTTCCTGAATGGGAGCCCCCACCGTAATTGCAACACAGTGTAATTAGAGGAAGATGTCTGCTGTTTTAAAACAACTGGCCACAACACACATGGTAAAATTACCACTGAATAGCAAGAACTATACAGAAACCAGGAAATAAAAACTCATGAAATCAAATGAATGGGAGTTAAATTCTTACTAAGAACACTTAGCACCCAATTAATGGAATTATTTGCACCTGCATAGTGGTTCTGACCACCATTCAACGTGCAAAACCCTGTTTGTCGATTCATGGAATCGACAGTGCTTGAATATTCCGGGATTTGCGCGGACTTCGTGCAGGTCTGGCATATCTCTGTGAACGGTCGAGCGCCTTGCGTGAGACTCCGCGCAGAGTGTGGGTTAGGCCTAAGTAGAGTCTGAAATAGGGGACGGAACATGCAAAATGAGGAAGAGCAACAGAAAATGTGGGCGTGTCGATGGACAGCCTGCCTTGAGGAGTTTGCACACACCAAATGTGCACAACCAAAGCGTATTCATAGAACTTACTGCGCAGCCTCATGTCGGGTAAATGACCATGCAAAGCTCTTGATGTCACCGCCACCCTAATGCAGCTGTACTTGTGCATAGGAATCACTGCGCAGAAGTAAGATCTCATGTTGGATTGAGGGGTGTGTGGACGCAGTCGGGGTTCCAATCAAGGGGTGCGCGTAAGCAGTGTAGCAGGGCATAGACACGGTTTATAGGTGTTCGCCTGCATTACGACCGTTTATTTACTTGAGTTACGGAACATGGTATGCATTTGGCCAGGGTGCTGTACGCCGTTACGGGGTACCCTACGCAGTGTCACCGGGGTACTTACTTTGTTGCGGGGGAACCCACTCAGGATTACCTGGGGTGCATGAGTTTGCGCCTGAGGATTGCACACAGGTAGGCATTAGCGGCTGCATTGGCTTTGTGGGGGTGTGTCAGGGGCGTTCCATCTGCCACTTGCGCAGAGGGTTACTTTGTGTGTCAGATACCATGAATACGCGGAGCACGCACAAAAGATTATGTGTGCAGGGATTCGCAAAGCAGTTCTCGTTGCATGAACTTTGCGCAATCTATGTGCACTTTTCCATGAACTGGGCCCTTAGGCATTATCACTAGGGACCGGGTTGATTTACTGGGAGCGTTTGGGTGCTAACATAATAGACAATTCAGAAAAAGAGAGTATAAAGGAACTCAGGCTACACATTTCTCCCAGTGATTAGCGCTTGATAGGGAGAAAATAATTTGCATAACACAGCTCGTAGCATTCTTTAATTTACATGCCAATGTGGGTGAAATAGTCAGTGTTGCCAAACAGAAAGAGCACTTCAAATCTAAATTGTCATCTTTCCCAAAGGGCCCAGACGATAAAAAATATAATCCAGCAATAACATCTTAATTAGAAAAGCAAATATCAGTAGACTCAATCTACCAATGGGAGTGCTGTTAGCATTTTATTTAATCTCGTTCTTAAGACCAAAATAGGCAAAAATGAAATATTCTATTTGTCTGGTGGAGAAACAGTTTCAAACTCATTTCAAGAATAAAATGTATAATCCATTTGTCCACAATGACAATAAATTCGCTCTCCCTGCCGCATTAGAAAAAGAGACAGGAGGGTAGACTTTTTAGTTTCAGGTCTGAACCATAATAAGTACTGCAGAAGAACTAGACCATTTCTACAGGGTAGGCTTAGTACATTTCTACTCAAAAGCGTTCATCTGAATGCCTGATCAAAGTTGACATTTCAAGCAACGCTGAAATGGCTATTTAGGCAATATAACCCAAGGAGGGAGGGCATTACTGGTAGGCTAATGCCCCCAGATGCATAGTTAGAAGCCCAGATGAAGCAGGGGTTTTACTTAGCCCTCTTCCTTGGTTTATATTGCCATTACTACCTCGGCACGTTGTACCGGGGTACTAATAGCAGTTTCGAGAAACAGTGCTGCAACAATTTCTCGATTTGAGAAAAAAAAAGCTAAAGAAAATGGCCACCAGGGATTAGGGAGAAGAGACTAGATGTAGTCCCTTCTTCCTTTCCATTTAGACCATTAAAACAAATGAAAAAAAAAGGTAAACAAAGAAACGCCGCCTTGGAAGGGATGAAGAGACTATACTTAGTCCATTCTCCCTTTCCATGGTGGCCACTCGAGAAGAGAACTCCGCGACGCGGCAGTACTCGGAGCATTGTCGGGTAGGTAAGGCCCGGGTGAGGGCCAATGAGCTTGCTTTTACAAGCTCATTGACCCTCACCGGGTACTAATGGACATAAAGCAAAAGTTATCTGGTTATCCTATTAAATGTAACTACTCTTGCAATCATCAGAAATGATACAGAACGTCCAATGCCAAGCCTGGATTTTGACATATGTAAGAAGGCTGGACCACTGGAAAAGGTCTGAAAAGTGTGGTCATGTCAGAGGTTTAAATATTCACAATAGATATCAGAAACCACATATCAAAAGAAGACTTGTCTCCAAGAAGTCAGAGCACATGCTTGACATCTATGCCCATCACAGTGTTTTGAAAAGAGATAATGCCCTGGTATTGTGGTGCAAAAAGCACACATTGGTTTTGCTATTGGTGAATAAAAAAACGTGTCTGTTTTGTTCCTCTTTCAAGAACATGTGCGGTGCCAAGGTGCCTCAAATGTTAGGCAGTATGACATTCAACAAAGTACAAATTATGCAATTTTCGGAATGCCTAGATTCAGTGAAGTGCTCAACGATCAGAGTGTTAAGCAATTTCTGATTCGGGAGTGATGTTCTCCGATTCTAAAATAATTACCATATGCGCTCATGTCAGTTGGCAATCATTGACACTGGTATACAATGCCAAACTGTATAATCTAGTTTTGGCGTTACCATCACTCAAAATATTAAGCTGTCAAACCAAAACCTAGTTGATACAGTTTATCGTTTTTTCTAGTAAGTAAAAGAACAAACAGCACTGTGCCATATGAATGCTGTCCTGAGATCGGTTGAAGAACCCACTTTTCAGGTAGCATTTTTACTTTTCTTCCTGATTTCCTGTCTGTATGCACCAATTTTCTGCAGATATGTTTTCCTTTTTTTGGAGGCACACAGTGCTCTAGCTAAATCTGGCGTCTTTGCTTTTTCTGGCCAGAAATAATCTGCACAATGTCCACAGCCAAGTGTGACAGGGCAGAGAGCATAGAGAGTTTGCAACTCAATGTGTCCCTTGTTTGCAAATTAAGGAGGTACCTGGCTGGTCTGTCTCAATTTGCTGAAAGTAAACTGATATGTGTGTATGTGTGTATTAGGGTAGATTTTCATTTTGATGTGAGTCCCCCAGCACAGGATTGTTGGTCTGTTTTCCTGAGCGAGTAGGAACCTTTGTCCACACCCACTCAATATTTTACCCAATCTTTTGGGATACTTTGTATTTCGTTTTTTCCTTTTTTCAGAGTTTTTATATTTTCCTCTCAAGTTTTATGGCATCTGTCTTTTGACTTATGCATCACACTGGGCCTCATTACAACGTAGGCGGTAGAGGGTTAACAGCGCCGGTAGAGCTGCCGGCACCGTTAACCCTCTACCGCCTCATTACAAAGTCTGCACGTGGGTCCCGCTAAGGACATCTGGTGAAACCAGGCGTCCTACCGGCTAGCAAACCAGGATGCTAAACACAGACCCGTAATTAATGAGGCCGTTGTTAGCATCCTCCCCATTCCCATTGAGCCCCATGGGAGCTCAAATGGGAATGGGGATGTACCGGGTCCGGGTCCCAGGAAAGGGAATTACCGGGCCCTCCAAGGTTGGAATGGCCTGGTAATTCCCCATTCCAGGAACACGGGACCCGGTACCCGGTATGGGGGTAAAAGCTACCTCCATACTGAGGCCCACTGTCTTTTGACTTTTGCATCACGCAGCACTCCCTCTGAGAGCTATTGTCATGCAAGCCTTTTTATTTTCTGTTATAGGGTGATATGTTTATCTTTCCTATCTTTTAGTATTGTGAGATCAGCACGCCTCACCTTATGTGGAGTGCTGATGGGCTACATATTATCCCCTTTCTCAAAATGGTGATTGTATTCTTTTTTTGGCATTTTTTGGTTACTTGTCCATTCTTGGTCCTTCTTCTACTGTGCTGGATGGGGGAGGTCCTTGTTCGAAATTTGTTTTCGGAGGGAATACTTTGTGAAGCCCACCAAGGCTTCAGTGTGACTGTGAGGACAGGAAATGGGGGAGGACTCTGGAACTCTGCTGTTCTTTGTTGTCTTCTGATGTACCTGCCTAGACAGCACCACCCAGAGTTTAAATGGTGCATGGGTGCTGATTGGCTGGGTTCCTGTATCAAAGGCATGGATACTGAGGCTGGAAACAAGCCGACCCCTGGAAAAGAAGATTTGAGAAGGAATAAGAGGAGAGATATCCGCAGCCGCTTCAACACAACCAGAGATGCCTGCTGTGTAAATCGCTGTTCGACACCTTCTTCCAAGCTTCATGAGAATTCCAAAGAGGATGTTGCGCACGTTTAGACTGGTGAGACAAATCAGTCTTGAAGTGACCTGCTTTTTAGCCATCCAACTAGGAGCTGTGCCCTTCCCAGGCTGAAAACCGTCAATACCCAGGGACCTGTGGCCACTGTACAGTAAATCATCGTCGAAGATCGAATCCTTCCGAATCTTTGGTGGACTCCTTCCGTACCACCAGAGGAAGATTCCACTCCTTAAAGTCCCCTCATCAGAGTGCAGGATCGAGAAAGCAAGATGAATCAACTGGGCGGCCATCGTTCTTCACTGGGGCTTCCCAAAAGGCACCAAAATCACATAACATTGAAGAATCCTTTGCCTTTGCTGGAAGTCTCTTCACTCAACTGCTGCTGCGAGATCCACTCCAGTATCCCTTCTTGCGTCTGCCTGACCAAGAATCTGGTGACCTGGTGTGCTGCTGTTGCATCATGAGAACATTGTGCTGCAAACTCTTCTTCACTCTGAAGGTACTGTGAGGCTCCTGGTAGAACTTAGCTAGTGTTCCTTTGCTGCTCCTGTGTTGATGGTGTGCTCATTTATTTGTTTGGGAGTTTGCCAATAGATGTTTGCCTAGGCCTAATGGGAAGCCTACAGGCCTAATGTCAGCCTGCAGGGAGACTTCTCTGAAGTCCTCACCTTTTTTCCTAAAAAGTTTATAAATGTACACAGCTGTTCCTTACCTGTTTTGGGATAATTATTTTTTGGCTCTGGCAGAATTGTTCATGGCAGAATTGACCGTGGTCAATTTCACAGTGATACCAATTTTGCTATGCCCAAACTCTGCAAATCTATGCCTCCCGACCTCCTCAATACATCCACCCACCCCACCAATTACCTTTTTCATGTCCGCTTCCTTCTCCTGACCCTGGAGTGTGAGTTCCTTCCCTCTTACCTGGGTCAGATGCAATGCTGCAGGGTCTCTTTTTCTCTTTTTTTTTTCATCCCCTGCCTCAAATCCTCAGGGAGCAGGTACACCCCACAACCACACAAGGTCATCAATACCAAACATGGGGAGCAGTGGGCACCCCTGAACCCCCTGCTCCCCATGTTCGATATTGATTGTCCAATTTGATCAAACTAAATTGATCGAATGATACTGGCTGAATTTGGCTAGTTGTACCATTCAATCAATTAAATTCGGTAAAATTGGATAATACCTCTGTTCTGCCCTCCAAACTGAGTTTGAGATACTCATAACTAGTTACGGATGGACCTTTAAAGTGATAGGCCTCTGTGAAAATATTGCAAAGTATTTACTTACCTTGTGTTGGATTTGTTTAATTTATTTTACTTGAAACAGTTATTGCAAAAGTATTTTACTTGCCTTTGAATTGCATACTGCCATTCTAAAAAGAATTACAACGTGGGTTATTTACTGTGAATAATGCATTGGTTTATTTACCTTGCTGAACAAATACTTGCCTTAGTGTATATATTAAAGAAACCCTTAATTGCATATATCACTTTAGTGTGCCCATTTTTCTTTGGCTTCTGCAGCCCTTTCTCTCTCCTAAAATAAGCCTGACTGCTCAGCCATTGCTAGCAACATGCTTGTGTGGTTTAGGCCTACACTAAGAGTTGGAGCCATGTGTCCCATGTGCGAGTTATTTTCTTTTGTTTGCTTGAGCATTCTATGCATCTGTCTCTTCATGCAGTTGATTTGGCCATGTTGTTTTCTTGTCATGAGTCCCTTTCTTTGAATGGAAAGGCTCCCGAGGGTATGGACCCACGGAATGCAGAAATGAAGTGACATCACAACTAAGTAGATCCCTTTTGAAAATGAAATCCTCTAAAATGTTGACATGGTTGTACCATTTTTAACATATTGGAGAAGAACTAGACCAAACAATGTGTCAGATAGCCCCGATTTTCAGTGACTATCTGTATTATTTTCCAATGACTATTTAAATCTATGAACTGATCTAAGGTTTACAATTATCCAATGATGCACTATGACGCACACTCCTTATGGTTTGGAGTAATTTGTGTAGTGCTTTTGATTCTAATAGTAACACAATTGGTGGTCTAGTAAGGGTTTTTCTAGCAATCGTTGTCTAATAGGAACTAAGATTGTTTGCTATGCTAACTGGTTTACAGGTCATGAGAAACTGAGAAAACATCCAATTAATGATTAGATAAAAACTGATTATGCTAATTCGCTGACTAAACGACTGAGGGTAGTTAGTTATACGTACGTTTTTGAGACATGTTTGGTGCAATAACCTCAAAACCATCTACTTGCACACAAACAAATATTTACCATGATGTCAGGTGAACATGCAGAGTATGGCTACATTATTACACATGTCCACTTGTAATTGGTGTGAAGAATAAAACCTATAGGTATTGGAATTGCCATGTAATACTTCATGTGAGCCACAAATCACATTATTATTCAATTGCATGAATTGCAAAGCTGCATTGTGGCAGGACATAAAAATAATTTCCCAGTCCTTTTCCCCCTCGGATGCAAAACCCTACACATCTAATAAGGTCAGTTGGTATCTGCTGTGATGATTCCATAGTGATGGGGGTATCATTGAGTTACTTTACTAAAAGTAGATGTTATTCATTGTTCTCAGGAAGATAGATCTACAGAAGGGTTGTTAGAACCCGAAATGTGTGAAAAACCAGCAGCAAAAAGAGAAGAAGGTTGCTACTAGAACTGTATGATCTATCAAGAAAAGAGTCATGGTGTAAAAAGCAAAATGTGTTGAAGAATATTTATCCAGTTAATTGAATTTCCATGTACTGTAACAATGCAGGGGTATTTGTCAAATTAACAGCAAGCAGAAGTTTGTATTAGATATACAGATAATAAGGCAATTGTGATGTATAGATGTTATTATGAATTATTATTATTTGTATTATTCATATATGTATCATTATTATTGTTACAATTATGATGTGCAAATGATTATTAAAACATGTGAATTGTGAATAATGTTGTTGTTATATCATTTATGTTTGGAATAATATGAAGGGATAATTTCCATAAGGAGTCCATCAGTGTTAATGAGGTTTTTCTTATACTTGAAAACCCACAGGTCGACATGAGGTAAAGTTGTCATTCTGTAGAGCATGTTGCCACAATATCTAGAAAGACAACATTGAGGCAAATAACGTGTGCATTCTCGATCTGGGAAACGACTATTATGTTGCTATATTGGACAGAGAATACTGTGCTGCTGAGATCCTGCGGTCCCACTGATATTTTAACGAGATAGCTAACAGTTAGGGCAAGACCAGTGGAGTAATTTTGCTGAAAATGTTGGTTGGGGGTGGCACATGGCGTCTAAAGGAAGGGGGGCCCTGCCAAATAAGGGGGACACAATGGTTTTCCACAAATGTTGAGGGGACAAACACTCTTGGCCCCCCTAAAATGTTGTCCATAGGCAAGACACATTGTCCTGAGATGGAGTCACGTGCAAATGCTTGAGGAGTGGGATCCTCGATGCAAAATCTCCTAACCTCAGCAACCAACTTGGAAGAATTATAACATGATATTATATGATATGATATGATATGGCATTTATTACGCACCTATACACAAGTGTTTCAAGGAGTGACGAGGCAAGGGCGGGGGAACAGAGGGAAGACAGAGACAACGATCTTTCTACGCTAGGTGACATTGAGATTGTGCAAGTGCAGGAGAGGGGGGAAAGGGAAAGTGCAGGGGGTAAGGGAGAGAGGGCAGTGCAGTACATAGGATCAACAGTAATAAATAAATAAAATAATAAAAGCATTAGGTGAGGAGTGCGCCAGCTTGTGGCAAGTGGAAGGGGTAAGTGCAGACAGCAAGTGTCGCAAGTGTCAATAGCTGGTGGGGACCGTAGGGCTACAGACACAGCCCCCAAGTGCAGGGGCTGCCTGGGAGGCCGTGCAGGTGTGCATCTGGTGGGGGAGGGGACCTGGGCCTGAGGTCAGAGGATAGCCAGGTGACCAGTGTAGTTTCAGTCAGGAGTTCAGCAGGGGAAAGGAGGAGAGAAAGCAGAAGCAAAGAGGAAGGTCTTGAGGTGCTTCCGGAACCGGAGATGGTTCTCCTCAATTTTCAGGGAGGCAGTGAGGCTGTTTCAGAGAGAGGCCCCAGCTGAAGAAAGAGCTCTGACACCGATGCATTGCTTGGAGAAGTGACTGACTCCGAGGGAGTTGGAGGTGGATGAGCGAAGAGCTCGAGGAGGAAATTAAGGAAAAAAGAGTAGAAGGTATTAAGGACCTTAAGGACCTTAAGGACCAAACCTTCTACCAGAAGGCCTGTGGACAATGCAGAGTTTTTTTAACTTAATCCTCTCAGCCACCGGGAGCCATTGCAGAGATTTCAGTCCTGGAGAGATACGATCCCTGGGCTTGAGGCCAAGGACCAGTCTCGCAGTCCTGTTCTGGATTAGTTGCAGAGGGCGGAGAGTAGAATAAGGCAGATTTGGAAAGAGGCTTTTGCAGTAGTCCAGCCTACAGAGAACCAGAGCTCTGGAGACAGTGAGCTTCTGGGGGAAAGAGAGGAAAGGAAGAATACCTCTGAAGAGGTGCAGCTGGTAGTGTGCCTTCTTCGAGATGTCAGAGATGTGAGGAGAGGAGGAGAGTGTGGAGTCGAAGATGACCCCGAGTTTTTTAGCCTCGCAGGTGGGAGAAGGAAGAGGGCCAAGCGAGGCCAGCCAGAGAGCGATATGAAGAGAGGGAGCAGGTGTGTGATGGGGAAAATCCACTCTTACTGGCATTAAGGCAGAGATCATTGGCGGCACACCACTTCTGGATAGCGGACAGACAGTCAGACATGAGAGAAGGAGAAGAGGTGGCAGATGGGAGACTGAAAATGAGCTGAGTGTTGTTCCATAGCACTAAAAGTTG
Organism: Ambystoma mexicanum; assembly: GCF_040938575.1. Classification (NCBI taxonomy): domain Eukaryota; kingdom Metazoa; phylum Chordata; class Amphibia; order Caudata; family Ambystomatidae; genus Ambystoma; species Ambystoma mexicanum. Next base: position 1,535,928,054 of record NC_090937.1, read on the forward strand.
GGGCAGAGAGCGGCAATGTAGTGGGCAAGAACTACCAGGTATTGGTTGAACAGCCAGGGAGAGAGCGTAGACCCCAGGGGAACACCACAGGTAGAGATAGAGATAGAGGAGAGGAAAGACCCAAGTTGGACCTGGAAGCGTCGATCATAGCGGATAGAGGTCAGCCAGGCCTGGGCCTGATCTGTGATACCCAGGTTATTATGGAGATGATTGAGCAGGATGGCATGGTTGACCATGTCAAAGGCAGAAGAGAGATCAAGTAAGATGAGGACACAGGGGGTATTGGAGTCAAAGTTTGAGAGCAGAACTTCACGGATGTTCAGGAGAGCAGTTTCCGTGCTTCTGGCAGCTCAGATGCCAGACTGATGGTCATGGAGACAATCAACCGATTCATTGTGTAGATTAAGCTGGGAGATGTCCAGCTTTTCCAGTAGTTTGCCCAGGAAAGGAGTGATGGAGGTTGGGTGGTAGTTTGCAGGGCAGGAGGGGTTGGCTGAGGGTTTCTTAAGAAGAGGGTGCACAAGGGAGTGCGTCAGGGGGGAAGGGAAGCCTTCAGTAGTGAAGGAGTGGTGGCAGAAGTCAGCCAAAGCAGGAGCCAGGGTGTCAATCTGGTCCTGGATGGTTTTAGAGGAACAGGGGTGCACGTGCTTTGATGAGACTTTCATAGATTGGACTTTTCTAGAAACCCTGTCTGGGGACAGCAGAGGAAAGGCAAACAATGAGGAAGGAGGGGTGGCCACAGAAGGGCCAGAGGAAGAGCAGGGAGTAGAGGGAGGAGGAGGAGAGGAAGAGAAAGAGGACAGGATGACCTGAGTTTTGGAGATGAAATGAGAATCCAGGGCCATGCAGAGGGCATGGGAGGGGACACGAGAGGGAGAGAATGCAGCAGGATTGGCACGCTCCTTCAGAGTTCAGCTGAGTTGTTGGATGTCACTGAGATGCAGGCTTGGATGAGGGCTCTGTACTTGGTGTGAGCAGAGAGCCGTTATTGTCTTTGGAGCAGGTGGCAAGCCAGTGTGACAGAGGATGTACAGGAAGCATGCCATTTCCTCTCAGCCACCCTGCACTTGCGTTTAAGGGTGATGAGGTCTTAGTCATAACCAGGAGTTGCACTTGGCTTTGAGCTTCAAGCAGATCCTCATGACAGGGGCGAGAATATCAAGAGTATCAGATATAGCAGAGTGGAGCATAGAAAGGGCTGTGTCAAAGTGTGAGTCAGACGAAGGGCGAGCAGGGAGTGAGAAAGTGGCAGCAAAAGCCTCAACTGACACATGCTTATTGGGTCAGATAACTGAGAAGGTAGGTGGCAGTGCTGGAGTTGGCTTGGTTTGTGGGGTGGATAGAGTGAGCTGGGAGGAAAGGAGAAAATGATCACTCCAGGAGAGAGGAGTGGTGAGAGGGATAGAAGGGGAAGATCTGAAGCCTTCATTGAATCAACAGGGGCCTTGGGTTCCTAAAAGGATATGAATTATGCTTCCTAAAATGAAAAAGAATCAAAACCTGCAACTAAAGGTGAACATCAAAACAGGAAATACAATGTTTTATATCTTGAAATTAGAAGGGCTGATAACAGATTGCACCAGGGCTGTGAGAAATGAGAGAGAGCATATTCTAGCATGAAAGGGTTTAAGCAGAAGGAGCATCCATAGCAGAAGCTCAGTGAGGAAGAAGAGGTGGGGATTGCAATACATAAGGAAATTAAGTCTGTTTTCATAGCATTTAGTATCAAAATGAGATTGGCCATCACAACCTTGACCTTGTAAAGAAAACCCTTAATGGATATCCATTTTAGACAATACCCGAAGATGCAGCTCGGTGTCATTGGCATACTGATGCATGGACTAGACTATGCTGACCATCAGATCTCCCAGTGACCCCATGTATAGGATAAAATAATATTGACAATAGGATCGATCCCTGGGGTACCTCAAAGTGCATACGACTAGGGGCTTAGCGGAAATCCCCCATTCTGACCAAATATAAACGATTGATCAGAAAGGTGGAGAACTAGGGTAGAACCAGACATCTAGTACTCATGCATTGTTTCAGAATGTTAAGGAGAAACCTGTGGTCAATCATATAAAAGCTGCAGAGAAAAGCAACAGCATCATAATTGCAAGCAAACATCATGAATCATTAACTATGCATTAGACATGCTGCTTAACGTCATGGAGTATTCTTTCTATGGAAAGGGCTATTAAATATTAGATGTATTCATATGGTGACAGTCGGAGAAAGTGATTGTTGGTTTCATTTCACAGCTTGTTTTTGAATTTGGTGAAAGGTTTGGTTTTATATTCTAATCTTATTCATGGAAGAATGTCTCTTGTGATGAGTAGATCGACGAATACTACTTCCTGTGATATGTCCACTCAGACGGATTCCAGCCCACTTCTCACAGTGCTCGTGTGTGGTGGAGAAAAAGGGCATGGACACGCACTGGATGCCGTGACTCGCTAAGTGACTCGCTATGACACTTCTGCTCTGCACGGCTGAGATGAGCAATGGGGTCCGCCATTGCAGCGGCTTCCACTTCAGCATATATTGTGTCTGTTTTCAGCAACCACTGCACTCTTCTGCCAAATTGCACTGATGATGTAGGCATTAGAAAGCAGCACTTTGCAAGTGAAACCCCAAAATGTGCCTACAATTGTCATGTGCTTTGTTGCTAAAACTCCCATATGCCTATAACACAACACTTTTCAACATTTAAAATCTTGCCTGATGCTAACAAGTCATGTATCTAATGAAACATAGTGAAACATACAACATTTGAAACTGATAGCCTCTATGCCAAAATCTGGGTGCGGTACCCGGGGCTGCCTGAATGACAGCTGTCAGAGGAGACTGAGAAAGCTTTAAAATAACCTACAACTAAAAAAAGTCTGCTGGATTAACAAACAGAAAAAGGATTGTTGCCAAAAAGGAATACAGATTTTAGTTGTGTTTTGATTCCACAGATTTTAAGGCCAAGAAAGAAATGTATTTGTATGTGATGCAACAGATATGGTTTTTGCTAAATTTAAAAAGTAATTAGTTTGGCTGAAGCTGCTAAACTGGAATGGCAAGTTTTTTCTCACAGAAGGAAGGCCTTCCCTCAGCAGAAACACATAGGGAATACCTAAATTAATGAAAAATACAAACTGCTAATATTGAATACCGAATTGAATGAAACAAGCAAACCTGCTACTATTGAATACCAAAGTGAATAAAACCAACAAAGCTGTTAATATTGAATTCCGAATTGAACAAAAACAGCAACATTGCAATATAGAATAGCAAATGAAATGAAAATAGCAAAACTGCTACTATTGAATACCAAATTGAATGAAAAAATCAAAACTGATAATATTGAATACAGGCATTAATGACCCCAGCAAATCTGCTAATCTTGTATAACGAACTGAATGAAAAGGCAAACCTGCTAATATTAAGCCGATGTTTAATCATGTACTGAAAGAAAAGAAGAATCTAAAAGTGAATGAAGAACTCTAACAGCAGAATTGAAATCAAGTGTGAGGAACTGTTTGACTTCGAGGCTGCCTTTGAGAATCCACTTGTTTATTGAATACTTCAACTGCCCAGAGGGAACTCAAGATTCCTGGTTGTGTGACCTATAATGGGTTGCACGTGTGGTCCGACAGCTGCGCCAAGACTAGGGAACCCCTATATGCTAACAAGTAAATCTGCTGTTGTGTCAAGAGAAAGACTCCTATTGATGCATATAAGGCTTGAGAAAGGGATCCCTGAGCTGTGAAGAATAGTTGGAACTGAGCTCAAAGAGAAAGCTTCAAGATACTCCTTTTAGTGACATCTTTTGACATTGAATTTAGGGAACAGAACTCTGGGACTTGCTACCAAGAAATGGTATTGAACATGGGGAAGGGTTTCCTTCCAAGATGGTGTGGAACTGTATAACTTTAAACCCAAGACAAGGTGTCTTGAACATTGTCGTGAAAATGTTTATATTTAAGGAGAAGAAGCTGACGATTAAGCATGAGCTGGAAATAGCTAAGAAGTTTACTTTTAGAGCACAGTTTAATGTATGGATGACATCCCTACACATTGTTTTGATGTTAGTTGTGAGGACAAGCATAGGCCTCGGACACAGACCGACTTTTAATTTGAACTTACTGACACAGACTATCCTTAGTTTCATTAGATAGGGAAATCCCACATAAGGATATGGCAGGCATTACACCATTCTGACATTTAAATTAATAAAAGTATTCTTGTTTCATTGATTCTGTTGTCTGTGTCTCCTTCCATGATGCCAACCTCACACCTCTTGTAGCCTTCCTTTACTCTTTCATTTTTCTGATCTCTTCAACAAGCCTCATCTTCTCCTGGGTTCTTTTCTCTCCACTAATCGCCAAAATGAAGTATCATCTTCTTCAGGTAAGTCACACTAAAACATGAATGAGGCAGGACTCAAGTATATGTAAAGAGCAAACTTGGTGTATTTGTTATAGGGTATTGTATAGGTGGCAAACAGGAGAGCAATGGAATGCCACCCCCCCCAGTCCTAGCTCCCACCCTGAAAATCCCTTCAAATGCCATACCTAGAACCTACATGTTATCAAGGTCCCATCTCTCACATAGCATTCCGGTGGTAGCGATACTAAATGCAGTAAGCATACTACACGGAGCCTTCCCAGAGCTTAAGTCCAAAATAAACATCAGGGGACTCTGACACACATTGTGAAGTAACGTCACAGGATGTCAAAGTGAAATATGCAAATTTAATTCAGGCTTGCCTTTCACGATTGAAAAAACAACACATGACAAAAAAGCATTTGCCAAGAAAACAGATATTCCTATTGCCTTGCTGTTTAAGTATAAAATGTACACACCTTTTAAATCTGAGAACCTGTAACAAAACATTTCCTATATGATAAAATGGCAATATGAGAAATTGGGGGTCATTATGAGGTTGGTAGGAGTCATGAATTTACCTGTGCCCAGGAATGAGCAATTGCGGGGGCATTACAGCCCCAGCGGACACGGTAATTGCCCATTCCTGATCGGCAGAAAATATTACTTCCCATTCCCATTTGAGCCCCATTGGACTCAATGGGAATGGGGAGGATGGATGCACCGGCACCATTCATGAATGTGCATCCGTCAAGGTCAACGAGTGTGTGCCGTTCCGCCCGCCAGGTCAGACCTGGCGGGCTGAAAGGAACCTGCTGGCAGAATTCGTAGTTTGTCGGTCCGGAAACAATGGTACTGGCAAGCTTACCGGTACTATTGTTTCTGGACCGGCAAACTTGTAATGAGTCCCATTGTGCGGCTCCACAAAGAGCAATTGCAATGGTTTTGTGTTTAAGTGTGTTGTTTCGCACGAGGCCATGGTTCGATCCTCGGCCTCAGCTCTGCAGCCTGATGCTATTCTTTATTTTTTTATTTTGTATTTCTTAACCACCCAGGAAGGACAGCATCCGCCCTCTCAGAAAAGTGGGCGGACGTGGTCCACCTGCGTGATCCCTCGACTTCAGCTTTGACCCTTCCACATTCCTTGCATCTTGGCACCCCATGCCCTTTTCAACTTTTTCTTTTGATTCAGTGTTCAGTTATTTTTTTGTTTGTGACTGCGACTAGAAAATATTCTAGAAGGCAAGTAAGTGTTTCAGGTAGGGTGGAGGGATGCAGTGGCCCGGGAAGGTTATCGATCCAGTTCGAGGGTGACAAACGAAGGTCCCTCAACAGTAAGTAAATCTCCACATTCTACATACCAATGCCACTCTCAGATGGAATACTGAATGATAGCAAGCATCACACCGAGACACAATTGCAAGGACAGCAATGCCAACCAACCAATCCACTAACAATTTCATCCCTCTGCATACACCTCTCAAACTCTAACCAAACACAACCACAAACCTCAAATGCAGCAATCTGCACAAACTTCACTACACTGCAACAACAAAACAAACCACACATAGACTTGCACACCAGCACACGACGACTAACAGCTGTAAAACACCCCAAGCCCAGCCAACGGACCCACCGGGCTGAGGCTGCCATCAGCACATCACTGCTTTCTTACACTTTTCCAGTTTTTTCCCACTAACTCACCCCCTTCTCCCTTTTCAGAGCCGCCAGAGCGCCAGGGGACCACTCTGGTGGTGATAGTGTGCGGTACAAATATCCTTTAACATTAACATTAACATACCAACAGCCTGATTCATGGAATTATTCGCATGAAAAACGCAGATTTGCGCGCCTTTCTGCCCTTAAATTCCAGTTTGAATTATGGGGAATTGCAGGCAGAAAGGCACGCAAATCTTCTACATATGTTGTCCTTCACCAGCCTAATGCTGTTAAGAGACGCTGAGAGGGTGTTTGTCCAGAGTGGTGTTTGTCTGGATACCGATGCCTCTTTTCTCAAGCTTGTGTGTGTAGGAACTGAAGCCTCTAGAAAGGCACTGAAGCCTGAAGAACACCTACTTCCATGTGTTAATTCTTACAGTATACCAGAGGTTCTTCATGTTCACAGTCCAGCAGACTACTGCTAGTGCAGGGTTCATTCTTTTGGTCTGAAGGCCCCACAAATTCATACTTAAGGACCTTGAATCACTTGTGAGTATTTTTCCTGGCTCAGAAATCGGGCTTCTTATGTACCACATGGCCTCCACGGAAACCTCCTTCCATCAGGCTAATCTAATAGTTCCCAGGATTCTCACCTGGTTCGCTGGTGCCTCAATGTTCTAACAGTCAGCTCTGGGCCCAGGAGCAATTGGACTTTGTTGGGCCTCGCTTTAACCCTGCCGGGAAGCTCTTGAATTAGGAAACATGCATGTTTATAATTTGAGGTAAGCTTAGGGCTCTTTTCTTTGTAACTGGTTTGCCTGACGACCCCTTTATTGTTGCCTTTTTCTCTATCTGTTGATTAGTCTTCTTCCTTGACGCATCTCAAAAGAGTATGGCGGCAAAAGGTCAACTAACCACTCCAAAACATAAACCTATGAGTACTCAATGAGACCATGCACCAAGGTTTATCACCATATTTTATTATTCTAGTCGTGTGTGCCCATCCCAAGGGGAAAGGATTGTGATAAACCTTGGTGCATGGTCTCATTAAGTATTAATAGATATATGCATGTTTATAATGTTGCCACTGCACGCTGCAAAGTGTTTGGCAAACATAGCAGGTATCTCTCTCTACCCACATGTTCCGAAAGCTACAGACTTGCTGTGCTCGCGGGTGCCTTTCATTCCGGCAGGTCACACCTGGAGGAATGATAGGCACCCTGCGAGCAAAACTCAGATTTTGCCAGTCTGGATACAACAGTTCCGGTAAGCTTGCAGGTACCATTGTATCCGGACCGGAAACCTCGTAATGAGGCCCATTATGTCAGTGGTTAAAATATCCAGTTGTCAGTATATTTTAACATGGGGGTAAAACCATGAACATCACACTTTATTTACAATGGCAAAATGATTTCCACATTATTCACAAACAGTCGAGAAGGAGAGAAGAGCGGGAGGGAAAGAGGGAGCATTGTTAATATAACCTGGTGGTACACTGTTTTCACACTTGCAGAGCCTCAAAATATAGGCTAATGGGTAGTTTGGCCTGGCACAGAAGGCCTTACCCTGTACCTGTGTTCGCATAGACCAGTTGGCTGGTTGGTATAGATAGTCAGCTTTCACTTTTAGTCCTGTTGGGCTGCTTGGATTTCAGCCCAGCTAGGCATTGCATCTGAAGATAAGAGAGTGGATTGGGATTAGCTGCTGTGGTAAGGCAGAGCCATGGTGTATGGTGTGGTTGGGCTGTTTCCATCCATCCTTGTTTGGGGGATGTAACTGGTGGTCTCACAGCATGTTCATAGTTATGGTCTGGTACTGTCTGAGAGTGCCTGCTGCGTTATGAAGGGTCCATGGTGGTCCTTGCTACTTGGGCTATTAGGTGTGCACATTTCTCTCTTAATCACTGGTGGAGCTGTTGCTCCCCCACAGTAATCGAAACCATAGGCAATGGGTACCATCGATGTTGGGGCACTTGTGGCTAGTTGCCCGTGGGCGTATATGGTTGCATCAGGAGCCTGCTGCTGGTTCAAAGGGGGTGTGCACATTATTTCCTTTGCAGCTCTGCTATTTTAGCTCATATTAAATCTTCATGATATGATATGATATGATATGGCATTTGTAACGCGCCTATACACAAGTGTTTCAAGGCACGACGAGGCAGGGAGGGGGAAACAAGGGTAGGACAGACAACGATCCTACTAGGCCAGGTGTCATTCAGATCGCGCAAGTGCAGGGGTAGGGGGAAGGGAGAAGTGCAAGGGGAAGGGGAGGGTGGAAGTGCAGTACAAGAAAAGGGCCAGCTGGTGGCAAGTGCAGGGTAAGTGCAGACAAGTGCTGGGAAGGGGGGGCTGTAGGGATACAGAGACAGTCCCGCAGTGCAGGGGTTGCCAGGGAGGCAGTGCAAGTGGAGAATGGCTGGGCCCAGGACCGAGGTTGGTGAGAGTGGCCCAGTTGCAGATTCAGTGCAGTTTCAGTGAAGAATTAGCAGGGGAGAGGGAGAGAGAAAGCAGAAGCAAAGAGGAAGGTTTTGAGGTGCTTCCGGAAACTGAGATGGTTCTCCTCAAATTTCAGGCTTTGGGGCTGGATCTTGTTTTTGAGGGACATTGGGAGATAGCCCAAATGTAAAAACCATGTTTGCTGGGCGACTTGCAATCATTGAGCTCACTGGGGGAGAATTTGCATTGGGAAACCTTACAAGTACCCAAATTCAAAACAATGTGTGATGCGAAAAACTTTGGTCACGATTGCTCAAGAGAAGGACATTAAAAAGACCTCAAATCCTACCCATGCTTATCATATAGCACAACACAAACCCTGCAATCATGACTTAGTCCATTATTTATGGCCAAGAACTCACAGCAACCATCAGACTGGCTTACAAAAGCAAGACTCACAGGTTTCACCAAATGTGGGACATGTTCTATGTGCACATATACCATGAAGACAAACACTGTTAAATTCAAAGATTGCAAAGAATCCACCATTGAAGAACAAGGCCAGATGCCTCTTTCCCTGTCTGGCCCTGTCCAGCAATGGCTGCAGGTGAGCCAACCCACCTGGTCTGCCACTACACTGCTGGTGCCTAAATTATCTTTGAAACTGTTTGCTGATACTTTGAACTTGTTAGCAGTGCTGCCCGATGTATATACCCAGCCTGTTTATTCACTAGGTAATGCCTCTTGCATACTTCCACTCGAACCAGCCATTGCACTAATAGCAATCCCCGTACTTTTCCTCTCCCACCCGTTGGGTCCGTGAGCAACCCGGTTGCAGATCCATGCCTCACTCTTTAGCAATGCATACTCTCCCATCAAGCATTTCATCCTCAACTTACTTCAGCCGTCTTACGTCCCAAACGCCCCTACTTCCGTCCACTAGATCTTTTCACAGAGTGCTAGCTCTGCACTTTGCCAGTACGGAACACACTTCCTTGGATGAGCCTCGCTCCTCACAACATCCACCTACTCTTCTCCTGCATTGCACTTTGAAAGCCTGAGCTTCTACTAGAGCTGCTCAACACAGACTTGCCCCTTGCCACCTTGTACATAGCTCACCCCCGTATCCCACCACCCTTTATACATGCTTAGCACTGGTCTACCCTGACCCACCCCCTCCAGCCCCCACTCTTCTGTTAACACCTGACAACCACTCTCGCTACTTAGGGGTTCCCCCACATATCAAAACCTCATGACATTCCACCAATGCACCTAATATTCCCATCCTGTAATTGCTTTGAACTGGAAGCTTCCAGTCCTTTAAGATAAGGTAGCAATACCCTTGAGATGGATGGGGATGCAGAAGTTACTCAAACATAATTGAAATGACTCAGGAAGTCGGCAAAGGATAACTGTTTTAATATCAATTATCTAAAACAGGGTGTACAACGGACATCAACAGACATCTCAGTGCAAGATCTCTCAATGCATCTTAAAAAAAGCATTTTTTTATAGCATAAAATCGTCATTGATGATGTTAACCTACGTATTACTAACGTCATCCTACGTGGAAAACTACAAAAACCTAGTGGCAATTGTGATAGGCTCTAAAGGAACCTCTAAGTATACGATCCATACTCGTCTAAAAGAGTGAAGAAAAGTGATAGGGTTCTTAACATCAGGTGGGGCAACTAAGCCCTCCCCTTAAACAGGCCACTAAGAATGTCACTAAATACACAATGTCCCATTGGCTACACAAACTATAGGACCCTTAATCACGCGTCCCCTACCATTGGTTGGCACTCTAACCTCCGTCAGTACTTTTACACCTACATTAGCAGCACGCAGATTAGACTTCCAGGTGCTGGTGAGCAAGTCTTTAACCATAGCTTCCCACCAATTAGCATATTCATCTCTTCAATGGTCTGCTGTCAATTAAGGCTTTAAACGTGTCCTTGAGAGTGTTCCTTTGCTCTGGAGAATTCAGGGGAGTGAAGGCACGCTCTGACCTCATGCGTAGGTGTGATAATCGTGTTTGTCCAACTTCATGCTTCCACATGACTGAAGACCACAAAATTGAGGCCTTGTGTATTTAAAATACTATTTCCTAATAGATCTCTGACGTCTTCCTTGTTTTTGTCCATGTTTTCTGAACAAGAGTTTTGTTATTTCACACTATTTTTATCCATTGTCTGCTCAGCTCAGCCTGATAAGTCCTTGGCTTCTTGGCTCATCCAGTCTCGCCTTTCTGTAATCTGCTTCTGTAATTCAGTTGCTTTTTTTAACTGCAACACACTGGAAACGTGGCCTTCTTCCTTTAGCCCAGTACTTCTATACTATGTAGTGGAAACATCCATGCTTTACTCACTTCAATATATATATGTATATGTTGGCGCATGTCTCAATATATTCACTACATAGCTAGCCTCAAGAATACTTTATCTGCTTGCCTTTCTTTGCATCTGTACATGTATAAAATAACTTGATATCTTCATCGTTTCTGCAGCATACATTTTTCATCTTGATCCCAAGATGTCACTTATCTTTGATACTTTTTTGATGCCTTATGGAATATCTGCATTATCTTGTTGCTGCATCTTTTCTGTATACATCAGTTTGGCCCTGTGTGATATCACCATTCTTCTCTTCCATTTATTGGTCCTGCTTCTTCCCGGATTTCATTCAAATGGCCATCATAGTGTCTTGTATGAAAGTATGGCTTTCTCAATGGGAACCTTGCCTCCAGGATTGTCTTTGATATCAGTATTTTCACTGGTACTGCACGTGCCTCACACTCTGGTTCCCAACATATCAGCAATATGGGCAAAGTGGTTGAGGTGGGGGTACTTGGTTCCTTCTCTACAGATTCCACTCCCTGGATACTATACTCAGAGTCCTGACATTAAAGCCTCACACAGTTTTGAAAGCCCACTGCCCCACTGGGCGCGGGTTTGCCGGTGTGTGACACCTGTTTCAGTGTTCCCCATATATATATATATATATATATATATATATATATATATATATATATATATATATATATATATATGCTTGCTGTGACCCCAAACGCCCACTGTGCTTTATCAGGACCTATTAAGGGGGCATGCCCACAAATCTTATTGTCCACAGACCCACAGCTTATTGTTTACAACACATTTGTACTGTCATACTAACACATAACATATAACCTAACAGTGTAACTGTTTCACAATCATATCAATTATAACCTGCCTGTAACTGTGACTGGCGCCTTGATGCCTCATGACTTTGCGTGCTGCTATAAATCTAAACATAAATAAATAAATACATACATACATTGTAGTCTAAAAAAAATTGGGTCTGCAACCTACTATTCTATGGATGTATTAGACTACAACACCCATGATTTTCTTATAGTAGCACCAGTCTCTGTTGGCTTTTTGCTTTCCATTGGGCGATTCCTATGTGATAGTATGTTGTGTTTTCACTGTGATTAGCAGGTTACGTACCTTTATTGCGACTGTAACAATAATTGAAAATTATATTTCTGTTTGTTTGGTGCATTATAAACTTTGCGCTCTCAATGGGCCTCATTACGACCCAGGCGGTAAGTTACCGCCTGGGCCGTGACTTTACCACCATGGCGTAAACTAAGTTTACGCCATGGTGGTTGGCGGATTTACCGCCCCATTCCAACCTTGGCGGGGCGGTAAATCCCCATTTTCCCATTTACCCTTCCCCATTCCCATTTTGCCCCATAGGGCATAATGGGAGTGGGGAAGGCGTTAATTACGCCACCGTAAATTACGGTGGCGTAATTAACTCCATGGTCCCTTAGCGCCATGGATTTTAACACCTGCAGGTGTTAAAACCTCCATGGCGCTAAGGGACCTCGTACTCAGGCGGTAAGGGTCGGCGCTGTTTACACCGCCGTAAACCCCTTACCGCCTGAGTCATAATGAGGCCCAATGTTCAATTGTAACAATGGTAATTTTAAGAACCACATATATGCCTTGTTTAGGTGTTTTGAATCAAATTTATTCCATTTGTCATTTGTGATATTGTATTATTTTTCATACAATGTCCTTCCTTTTAGTTTGACAATAGCATGGATTACATAGACTTCGTTCAGTCTTCTCTTATTGAATTAGTTTCATACAACCATTATATTCGAATCTTCCATTCAATTAAACAACATGTTTCCCCACAGTGTTATCTATGGTTCATCAGGAGAGATACTGTAAAAATAAAAAATAGGAAAATCCAATAGATATCAACAATTAAAAGTGCATAGAACAAAGATTAGAAATGAAGTTATAGAAAATATATGTATTTGGTGGGACAGTTTGAGGGGTGAAAGAGTATTTAGAATTCTTATTTGAAATTGGAGGATTAATTCCATCTGCTTCTCAAACTTGAGTAAATATTCCTCTATGGTAGGTTGCCTGCAGGGTCAGATCTATGAAATAAGAGAGTCAAGGTTGATTTTTTCCTCTTCAGCCTCATTTGATTGCAGCATGGACCATATGTTCTAGTCCTCCATTGATTTGGCTATTCTTTCTAGATTCACAAATATAACTCAAATTTATAAAGTTTTGCATAATGTCTTATACTTTTAGTTAAGAATGCCCATTAAACTGGCTATTCATTCTGAAATTACAACATGCCACAGATTTACATGGTTGTAAATTATGTCCAAGACTATTAAGGTTGAAAAGAGGGACATTTTGCCGTGAAACTAAAAAGGGTTCCAAATAGAAGTCAATATTTTTAACTAATCAAAGGCTTTAAGCTTACCTATTAGTTACAAAAAGGTCCAGTTGCCTTGACGCCAGCGCCTGGATCTACGTTGTGATTTGCTTAACTACAACACCCATGATACCTTCCCATTAACCATGCTGGAAAGGGCTCATGGGACCAGAGTCCAAAACATCTGTCGATCCAAAGAGTGCACATCTCGGATGTAAGTGTAGTGAAAAGAAAGGCTCTCCCTAAAGTTAGGGTGTGTTTTTGATGATTTCAGTTCTGCTGTCCCACTCTGTAAAGGATGTGGCTTGATGACACTGAACAGCAGTATATTCTGTTATGCTGCATTCGTACATCTGCCAATGGCACCCACAATGCTCATCTTATTTCTGATGCAAGAGTAGCCTCTGTCCCAGAGCAAACTTGTGATAATCAAAAACTCTGATACGTTTTCAATGTTGCGTTGTACATGCATAGAAATGTCTTGCCTGCTCCCACCCCCAAATACATCCCTGACAACATATGCAGACATGAAGCAGGCAAACATCCATTAGGGAGTTACTAGGCAACCAAAGGAATGTCTATGGCTGCAGGAGCAGACTAGAAAATGCTTTCCAGGGACCTGACTGTCAATCATCCACTAACTAATGTCCCATTGAAAGGACATCCCTGAAGTTCATGGCACAGAAGTGACTTAAAAGCAGGTGTGAATGTGTCACTATGCTGTAAGAGCAGTCAGAGGTGGTGCATGGAAGACATTTGGGGCATGTTAACAGTGGACACAAATTATGTTATGCCTCCTCAATCATACTGTAAATAATTACATAATTACGCGCAAGACCTGTGCTTAACACATTGCTGGCCATTGGACGCCTGGAGTGTATACTGTAATGTACCTTGAGGGGGCTCCTAAAATGGGGATGTAACATTGTCTCTGTGACTGACCCCTGTTTTTTTTTGTTGCCAGGACCAGCATATGCAGGTGGAAACCAAGTTGCCCACGTGCAAGGTTTTGACTGAGCCCAGTTATGTTGTTGCTTTGTAGCAGCATAAAGAGAAAAATAAACCGATATTCTTGGATTGCGCATAAGGCTCACATGCTGTGGTGTGGTGCAATGTGATTGTCAGTTTCTAGCTGAGTGCATTTGATGTATGGGGTGGACTCATGTTCATCAACGCTTCTCTAGGCTTTACCTTCTCGGTATTTTTAGTTAAGCAGAGAAAGAGTTCATCTAGTGTGGCAAGAAGCCTTCAGAGCTGGGTTCATTTCACCCCTCGGCCAAGGCATCTTGAAATTGAATTTTTAAAAATGCTCCCAATAAACAAAATACTAATAATAAGGGCACCGGAAGACAATACAGTTTGGGACACCTTATTTAATTGCTGAGCTTTCTTACAGTATATTTAAAATGTGTTTTCTGGTGGGGGTCGTTTTGGTGTCTGTGGGCTGAGGGCACATCCCACATGAGCAGATGTTAACCTCCAGCAGACTGCTTGATATTATATGCGACCACTTGCAAGGTGTTGCACCTTTTCTCGTGGTACCCATTTGCTATCAGGTGGGAATGACTTGGGCAAAGGAATTTGGCGAGGGACGGCAGCTTGAGCTGAACACCTATTTGAACAAGCTGAGGGATTGGTGGGTTCATCTGAAAGGCACCAGAAAGTAGATTGTGTCTGCTTTGCTTGTGTGTAGTCTGTAATCCATCCCCTATGGTCTGGAATTCTCTTCCCCGCTCCCTAAAAAACTGTGAATCCATCAACATATTTAAAAAAGCAACTTAAGACCTGGCTGTTTGATGAAGGGACAGTATAACCAGCCATTCCTTCCATCGACCTCCTGGAAAACCAGCATCTTGCCATCTTATTTCTCTCTGTAGCTGTGTCTGTCCGTCTTTGTGAGCGCTCTGAGGCGTTTGGGCGAATGGCGCTATATAAAAAATAAATATAGATAGATAGAGAGATAGATAGATAGATAGATAGATAGATAGATAGATAGATAGATAGATAGATAGATAGATAGATAGACATATAGATCGATAGATAGACAGATAGAGAGATAGATCGACAAACAGACAGACAGACAGACAGACAGACAGACAGGCAGACAGGCAGACAGACAGACAGACAGACAGACAGACAGACAGACAGACAGATAGATAGATAGATAGATAGATAGATAGATAGATAGATAGATATGCCCCATGCATATGATATATAAAGTAGGTGATTAAAAACTGTAAGAATGAACAAGTAATATACTAGTAAAAATACACTGGGAAGACCTTTCACCAATATTAACTTCCAGTGCTTCTTGTCTATAGCCACAAATCAGAGTACATACAAATTCAGTGGTTAATTCATGCATTCAATGACTTATTGAACACCATTAAAATCAACTGCAGGGCAGCAGACTGAACCTGAGCCTCAAATCTATCAGGAATGATCCCACCCATGCGGCCATGGCTGCTACAGAGAGTAGTAAGCACCTGAACACCAATGTGCTAGAAAGTATGCCTGCATTACACTTTCTACCCTATTGAAGCGCCTGCGGCCACAGCCTGGGCATGAGGATGCAGGGGCATCCATCCCCACTGAATGGCAATCAGCCACGTAGGGGTGAAATGATAAATAGTGTCTCATAAGGCTCTATACACCCAGTATCAAACCAGCATCGGGTTCTGTGGATGATTAGATCATTTGCCCGAAAAAAAAGTGATATTTGGAATGCCACTGACAGACTCTGTTGTTAAATATGATGATTAGGCATTGTACAACAAGTGTCTATGTAGGAAGACTTAAGGAGGCCATACTAGTTATGGTGAACAGGGAAGATAGTGAGAGGTTAGCTGAAACCCAATCAAGGTACTGTGGATAAGCAGTCAAGGCTTAGTATCAGAAAAGTGTGAGAGTGGTCAAGGGCTACAGGGAGTCCACACAGGGAAACAGAGGCGTTGCAGGGCAGAGTTGGTGTTCTGCAGGGTAGACAAGTATTTGGCACCAATGGTATCGAACAGGCTCATGATGTTGATACAAATATGGAGACTCAATTTATGATCGAATTTGAGAAAGACGAGGAAGATTGTTCCTCCTTAAATTCTGAACATGGGCCAAGTAGAATGCAGGGAATGATGAGCTCTAGGATGATATTTCATCAGGTTGGTGAACATTTTGTGAGGACTGTGAGAATGAATCACCCCAACAGGGACACATCGATGGTAGGACGTGCAAAACCTCCCCCCAGGAGTTTCTTAAAGGGGGCATGATCAACAGACAGAGAGGGTTTGGTGAACTATAAGCCCGGTATGAGTTGGTCTAATCTACCTATCATCTACCTATTAAGGTGGATAAAAGGAAAAGCACAGCATAGTCTCACAATTAAATACTATGGATCGGGTAGACGCTCTTTTCCTTTAAATCAAGGTCATATCCTGGCTTTATTTTCATAGATACCTAGGTTGAAACCTTTAAACTCAAGAGACATTGAGAGTATGGAGTTTATGAGTGAAGATAGAATTGATGTAGTAACAGTGAAGACGGCCTCGGAAATTGTAATGATCTGATCTTTTTTTTTTATCTAATCACAAGTGAAGTGGTTTCTCTTAATCTTTTGGTGTTCTTTTCTCATTGGCTGAGTGGGATGGACCAGGATTTGAAAAGCAGAAACCCAGAAACCCGGGGAATAATGCCAAAGAAGGGTTATCTGGGGAAGGAAATAAAATATGGCCTCACACTGTAGGATGCCAAGAAACGAACAATGAATGCCGGTCATGGTTAAATGGTGCCCTAAATCAATCACTTTGATGTTAACAGTGTGTATGAGGATATATCCTTGGTTTCTTGGAATTCTAGAGGCCATAGCTGTTTAATGACGGATGGCAATTTGGGTGGATAGCTAAAGAGCTACATCATTATTCTTATTCGGGAATCTTGGCTGCTTAGACCACCATTGATTTATGGATTTGTAGTTTGTTGGATGTTTTCACCCACGCATCCAAGCCCTACAACAGTACTGTGAATTGCTGGTAGCAGAAACATCAGAATGGCCATTGGAAAGCATGCTGCTCGCCAGAAATCACCATAAAAAGCGCAGAGAAAACCTGACAGATAGGCCACCATCCACTTTTGCCTCTGTCAGTGTTAATACAGGAGACCATTGCCAGACCCCATACTTTGGCTGCACACAGAGCAAAATCAGTGCAAAGGAATATAGAGCTGTTCAAAAAACCGTTTTATTTGGTGTCAAAAATTGCTAGAATCAAGACTCACAAAACCACCATAAAGATCCAACCTTCGTGTTGGGTGTTCCACATTACTCTACTGCAAGAATCCACCTCAATACAATGTCAGCAAGAATCATATGTTATTAGGACAAAATCCCATGTTAAGACATTTAATGGAAAGAAAGCTGTCAAAAATGGGTGAAAAACCGGTACTCACCACTATCAGAAGCCGGCGTTTTAAAACCAGATTTTTTGTAAGGTTAAACATGTCAACTCAAACTATGCCAAAGAAAGACATGTTAACAGGTGGATACAATGTAAAGCTATATTCTGAAACAGAAGAACTTGATTTAAAGATATGTTGCTTATTTTCAGTTTATAATGTTATATTTTTGTTCACAAGGAAGTATGTACAATTGATCAGGAAGTAACTTGATGCAGTCAAAACTTCAAAATGCTTGCTGTCCCTGGGAATCCTTCACACCTCAGAACTCTACACCAGAAGGCAGGATATCGCTTGGTCATGTTAATCAATAGGGAGGAGATCCCTCTGCTGGCTGGAGGAAACAAGACAATTGATTCTTTTAACTGCATAGAATATGCTGATTTGGGTGTAACTGGTCAAACAACTGCTCTGGGAGAAACAAGACATGTGACCTCTGAGTCAGAGCCAAGCTTCTAGGGGCGGAGATAAACCAATGGGTGAATTCAATTGAGAGCAAATATATATTTTATAAAATTGCAATTTACAAAGTGTTCCAAGCTGACAGAAATGTACAACTTTGAGAGTCTTAAAATGAAAAATGCACTCACAGTCCAAGACTAAGTTGGACGCCGTGGTATGTTCTGAGGCCAAGCCCCGTAATTATTAATATTGTGGATGCAGTGTTTATGCTAGAAACCTAAGAACTTCCAGTAATATGCTCAGAAAGGGTGTGTAGGTCTGTGTAAAATTGGGGGCTGGACCAATATTGTAAAACCCACCGAAATCGTGAATCAGTTGTCATTTTTTAACTAAAGCTCTTAGGAAAATCAGAGTTGGAATAGAATGTACCTTAAGAAATCTATGATGTGTACATGTATTGTCAACAACTTGTGTATCTGGGAAACATGTTTGTTATCAAAAATTGATTTTCTATGAGAAAGCAAAGGGTAGTGTTCTTTCCTTAAGCCATAAACACAGCATCACTCTGACATATTAATGCGTTCTCCAGTCAGTTCACAGGGAATCCTCTAATCTATCAAATCCTTAGTGGGTTGGGCATGAAGAGTCAGCCTCCACCCCCACTTTGAAAACACATAAAAAGAGACTGCTTTGGACAGGCAGGGACAGACTTCTTTCCACTACTCACCAATTTCTTGCGAAGCGCTCTGCCAGAAATCTCCAGATCCAGACAATACTCCAGAACCAAAACTCTAGAACCCAAACTCGAGAACCTTAGAGAAGCAGAGGCCTAATTCACAAGTTGAACTCTTCCCAGCAGGCTTTAGAATCTTGCAACCTGATTCTAACCCCTAAGGGGCTCTCACCTTCAACAGCAGGGCCGTGCTGTTTGATTCTAGCCAGGAACCCTGTGCTAGAACCAGGACTCCAGACCCAGAAAGTAGAGCTGTATCCAGAACCCATCAGATCCCATTCCAGAGGCCGCAGACCGCCGTGCAGTGCTGAACGCAGAACCTAGAGGGCCTGAGACCTGTCCGGTGGTGAGAGAACCACAGCCAAACCCTTTGACCAGATCTTTGACGAGGCACATTCTATTCCAAAACTAGGAGTGAGTATCGAGTCTAGAACTGTGCATAGTCCTCTCTTAGTGTAAAGTAATCTTATTCCATCCATTTCAACCTCTCCAGAATGGCATTTAGAATTGTGTGTCCATCCTGTGATTTCAAATCTGTAAAAGCGCCATCAGTCATTCTGAAATCTTGACTTTGTTTCTGAAAATCTACTTCCACAAAAACGTCTGTATCTTTTGAACCGTATGTCCTAGAAAATGTAACTGTCATTTTAAAGCTAAGATCCTCAGCTTTCCAACAAACCTAAAATGACATTCCAATTCCTGATAGTTTTTCCGTAATCGCGATTTACACAAATTGAAAACGTGCCGCGAATTGCAATTTAGCTCAATTTCATTTTCTGTCAAAATAGCTGCTCCTTGTTCTCAATTGCTGAATTTCGTTTTCAACCTGATAATCATTCATGAATCATTGCTAGTGTTGACCTGAACCAATCTAAAGTAACTATCACTTATTCTGAATCTTCTTTAGTGAATTAAAATCATTTTAGCGTATTTTTCACATTCCCTGCAACCACCTTCAAAAGTATTTTTGCCTGTTTAAAATCATACCGGTTTTCTCTAAGCTTGCTGTGGGGAACTGGAATTGAACTGCATTCGTGATTGTAATCCTGAAACCTGTGTGCTCTCCTTTCCATCTCTTCATATTGCATGGGGGGGGTGAGTTGTCACAAGGGAAAAAGTGATCATATTATCTCTTGTTGAAACTATATCAAGTTTATTTCTGTGTTGCATTCTTTCCCATCTTGTATTTCCTTGAACCATAAAAGTATTCTCTGCTACCTTATACTTCCTCTTCCTACTCCTTTCAGATTAAAGAGATTATGCTATTGTAATAAACCCCATTATTGATCCTTGTTATAATCATAAGTGTGCTATTCAAATATTATTTTATTCAAAAAAGTGTGACATATATATATTGTTTAATTCTTCAAATAAATCTTTTAATTTGCAAAACAAACCTACTTCTTGGCTCAGTGAGGTCAGGGGGATTCAAAGAGAGGGGCGTTATATAAGGGTTCATCATCCAGATTTAAGAACTTTGACATAAAAATATATAAATAAGGGCTTCCATTGGGAATCCCAGACTAGGCATTGACTTAGTTGGAGTGCTGCATTGAAGTCACTTACAGATTGGGGGCTTGTTGCGGAACTTCTGGATAATATCTACCACTTGTGCAGCTTAATACAGTGTGCTAACAAATAGGATACATAAATCCTGTTGGGCTACCACGCTGTGTTACGCTGTAAAAGCACCCCTCAAAAAGGAACGCTATCAGAAAACTGTCTGTTTTGCAAAATAAAATAATAAACTTCTGTAAGTCAGGAAGGAAATCAATTTCCAGAATGACGACACTGGTAGACATCAAGATAGCGAGAGAACACCTCTTACATAAGCTGTTTGTGAGAGGTGAATGGACTGAGCAGGACCAGAATGTGTGGTTGCAAGCAATCACACAACAGGTCACTGCAACTGGGTTAGATATCTGGAGAGATCAGGGTCCCTTACACATGGCCCTGAGTGAACTATATATGGCCCCTAAGGCCAAAGATGAGCACGACAAGATTGTCAGGATAGCAGCATTTTTATATCTATATATGGAAGCCATACAGGACAAATGTACTGAAGGCCAAGATCTGGCAAGTAGGCAACTGTTGGCATTAGAGAAGGCCCAATCTGATCTGGACTCTTCTGAGCAGAGACTGCAGAGGAGCCAGGAGTCAGAAAATGATAGTAGGCAGTATATAATTAAAATAAAAGATGATATGGGTATCCTGCAACAGGAAAGGGCAGACCAGGATACCATAATTCTGGCCTTGCAGAAGGAGCATCAAGAAGGTTTGGACTCCCTACTTCAGAGCCAGAAAAAGCTGGAGCAACAGATAGATTTCAAAAGGGCATGCACAAAGCAGGTAGCCACCCTGCAAAGCCAATTGGATAAAGAAAAAGAGGAGAGCAATACATTGATTTTGAAAGACCTGGATACCCAGGCAGAGTTTGATGAAGAGCGCCAGAAAGCTGGTGCCCTTCAAAGGCAGAGGGACGACCTAGAGGCACAGAGGGAGGCTCTTGCTTAGAAAAGGGACACCTTAGGCCAGGAAGTCTGCCACTTAAAAAGGAAAATGGAAGAAATTCACCTGGCTCTCCAGGGACTGGGTGACCTCCAAAAAGAGCATCAGAACTTGTTAGAGCACACCAGGAGGGTGGAAGATGCTCCGGCAAGAAAGGAGCAAGCCAGTAGGGACGGTACCCAGGAGGTAACCCTCCTGTAGCAAAGACTGACCCAGTACTCCAGGACCAACCAGGAAGCACAGAGGGAAAATGAGGCTCTCTGTCAGCACAATGATAGGCTCCAGCAACAGGAAGCCATGCAGGAGAGACTGATAGAGTCTAGTAAGGCCTTGATTGAGGAATTGAAAGCACAGGCTCTGGCAGGGCAACAGAGAGCAGGGGCTGATAGAGATGAGGTTCACTGGGAAAGTGAAACACCTGAGCATAACCTCAGGAGCCCTAGTACCAGAGGCCTCCATCTCTCCCAGTCCCTGGACTCTGCCACCCCATGTCCCCTGGCGCACATGATCCCAGGGCCACGGGGATGGCAGATTACTAACCAGTCAGAAGTATGGGGCTCATAGGCCAGTACCTCCCAGGAATGGATGGGTGGGCATCCGGGTATGGGCACCCAAGTACAGTGCAATTTAGTGGGGAACCCCGGGAGAGTAGGCCCTCTAAGGGCATTCTGAAAACCTCTGCCCAGTTAGCTCAGTGGGGGGGGGTGCCCATCAAATCCGGGCAGCAAGGAGGAATCTGAAGACTCCTCTGAGCGTCCCAGGACACAAGAGACTAGGTCCCCACATTCTGCCAGCCATTCCCAGGTTAGCAGAATCCGGGAAAAGCTGGACGGGCACCTCTGGGAGCAGTGCTTCTGAGTCAGAGGATGAATGGACCAGGGTTACCCAAACCAAGACGGCCAATAAGGCAAAAAGTGCCTTGCTTAAGGACCCCTTAAAATAGATCAAAGCAATAAGGAGCGTCACCACTCCTTAGCATAAGAACTCCAAGTATTCTGTTTGGGAACACTTGGAGCTCTTTGAGCAAATGATGGAGATTTTCCATTTGAAAGACAGCAGTAGCTGCATTCAGTACGTAAAATAGATATTCTCCCCAGAATACTCCAGTTTCTTTGTGGGGCTGGAGGACCAAAACCATTCAAGATGGTCCACACTTTTCTGTTCACCGAAATCCCCAAGAGGCTTGCAAGGCAGCCTACAATTTGCAATGTGGGGAGGATCAGGGCCCACAAGAATTTGTGCAGGAGTTGAAGCGTGCCTTTGCGCAGACTACCAAAAGGGTGCGCACTGATAGCAAAGAATTTGTTAACACTTTTTTCCATGCCTTACCCAAATACATCATGACCCAGCTAGTGAGAGATTTTCATGAGAAAAGGTCACTAGACTGGGTCATTGAACAGGCCACCCAAATCTATGAGGTGCAGAAGCCCATGGAAAATAAAAATAATGCTCAGAAAAGCCCAAATCAACCAGCACCCCTGCTGCTGCCAAGGGGGCAGAGTTAAAGGTTGCCCCCATTTTGGATTTGGAGATGGGGGGGGCCTTAAAACTTTCCTACACAGAATAATTCCAAGCCCTGAAGGCCCTCGGGCCAGTCACAGACAGGGAGTCAAGGAGGTAGTCCCACAAATGGGGTCTCTCTCTCCCCTGACTATGTAAGTCCCCGCCACAAAGGAAACCGACCCATCCTGGGTTATGTGTGGACTCCTCCAGACAAGGGGGGGGGGGTACAGCCAAGCACCTAACCCAGGGAACCTCCCTCCTAACTTCCCCCAGGAGGGCAGAAATTCACCAAATCCTGGGCAGAACTTTTTCCCTGGTACCCACAGAACTTCCAACCCCAAAATCATCCATCCTTCTTTCCCCACTTCCCTGAGCCCAGACCACCTAATCCGGGAGAGGGGAGGCCAAGGGTGGAGGGGTACTCAAATCTTCCCAACCCAGGGTACTACCAGTGAAGGGATAGCTACCCTTCTCGGGATCAGCCCAGGGGAGAAAACAGAACCCCGTACAGCCTGAGCAGGTTTCACAGCTCGAGCGCCAGGTCCAAAACATGGCACAGGATCTGGGTCGCATGCTGAGGGCTCAGCAGAACCCTCAGATGAGCATGCGGGCACAGAATGCCCCACACTCTGGACCTGGTGCTCCAGAACAATGACAGGGGCAGCACCCCGACAACCCACTGGTTCCCTTGGAGGAGGCACAAGGGGAAGTGGGGTATAAAGCCTTGGAGGAAGCTTCCTTCCCCACTTGTAAACAACCCCTGGAAACCCAGGAACCGGAAACAAAATCTCCTACCCCTGAAAGTCTGCCACCCAAGGAGCAGAGAGGAGGTAGGAGAAACAAAGGACCCAAACAGACTCATTTTGTGGAGGAGATACAGATCTTCCAATTTGAGGGAGGGGGATGCTCAGAGGATCCTGGGAAAAGGATCTTCTCCTTCAGAGATGGGGGAACTCCTCCCAAAGAAAAATGGGTCCCAAGGGATTCAAATCCAGACTGGGTAGATGTGGGTACTGAGATAGCGCCGCCCATCATCTTACCCCAGAATCAACAACATGAAAATCCCCTGGTTCAAACCCATCCTGGTGACTGCCTCCAAAAAGGGGGGGGGGCGAATTCGGACCGAATCTCTTCTCTCTCCTTGTCCAAAACCAGAAAATTAGCCCACCAGTTGTCCAAAAATGTCCATTATCTGTGCCCCCTTACGGAGAAGGGGGGAAGATACTATGCCCCGGTACAAGTACAGGGGCAGGGTGCAATCTTGGAACTGGTGGACACTGGGTCCCAAGCTACCCTTCTGTCCAGAAAGGCCTTTGATGAACTAAATTCAGGAAGGGGGGAGAAAACCCAAATTCCTCTCACCTCTCTTCCTGGACAACTTCAGAACTTTGACGGGAAGGAGATTCTCGTCGAGGGGACTGCGGATTTGGACATTAAAATTGGGCGACACAAGGTGAAACACCCGGTCATAGTAGTGACTCCAGAGGGCACCCCTTGTTTACTACGGAATGACCTCCTGAGAAGGTTGTCACCCCTAATAGATTGCGTAAACAAGGTCCTCTGGACCCAGACTGGACGACCAATAAAATTGAAACAGTGTGTCAACCATGTTAGTTTAAACGGCACATGCCACATGGTTGAACAAAAATCTGACCAAGTAGAATTTCACTTCCAGAACAACCAAATCCCAGACGTGACAGTAATAGCAGTAGGACAACAGACTGGTGATGGGGGGGGTCCTCTTTATTTCTGAAAATCAATCTTCCCTCCAGTTTAAGGTGGTATTCCACACTGGAAGAAAACACTCTGAAATTCTTTACCAAGCCACAATCAGACATTCCCACTCCTATAGTCCAGAGAGATGTGAAATCAGCTCAGAGCCTGGCTGATATTCAGCAAATTGGAGAGCAGTTGTTCATCCCAATTCAGTTAAATGAAGGGAAGGACTATGTTCTCGCCCGAGTGTGTGTGTGAACAACAGTAATAGCTTCATCAGCGAAGCCATGTTCCGCCAACTCCCAAAAGATCCAGCCATTCCCACATTCAAACTGATAGACAAATGGGAAATGGATCTGGAAGCACCCAATTCCAAACATCCCCTGCCAAGCAGGTTTATGCTCAAAATCTCCATTGGCAACAAGAGCATAGTCCATAATTGTTGGGTCATGCGAGACGTTGCTGCTGCTTTTTACTTAGGCAGTGACATTCTCAATCGCTTTGCCATTAGTTTGGACCTAATCAACTTCAAGGCTTGGTCCCGATTAGCGGATAATCCCTTGGGCTTTGATGACCAAGAGAAAGCATTTAGGTCAGCTCAACTGCTGCCTTATGCAGTTGAAATTCAGATTGGAGAGGAAGTCACCATCCCAGAAAGGACTGAACAATTCTCCCTGGAAGTGAAAGTTAAAAGAGGACAAACATTGAAAAACCCTGATGCTTATATTCATCTAAATTGTTCTCTCCAAAAGCAAGGGTTGTGGGTAAACCCAACACCATTAGTCAATATAGAACATGACACCATTCCAATAGAGGTGGATAACAGCGACTTAAAGAGTATTACTTTAGCCGCAGGCACCATTATTGGAATGGCGGTTGATGATCGACATTTTTTCCATTGATCTAGGAAAGGAACTGTTAGGACCAATCCCCAAGGACTGTTTTGACATTGACAGTGATGACAACATAACACCAGACAGGATCTTTACCCGGCATGGGGGGAACTTCCTGGTGTACACTTCCTGCCCTTATGGTAAGGAAGATGTGACTTGTGATTTCAGGAGGGATGATGTGATTTCCCAGGTCCATGAGGGCTGCCTTTCCCACCTGAAGCCACCAGTCCAAATCAGCACTCTGACCAGGGACTCCTCCACCTAGCTGGAGGAGGCCACTGAGATAGCAAAACCAGAAGTCTTTCCAGGCTTCAGGCAAATGGTTGAAGAGAGAGTTAACCTAGCTGATGCCTGTGTGACTCTGCAGCAGAAGCAAAAGTTGAAACAAGTTTTCTTGGATTTTCAAGATCTCTTTGCGGTGGACTCATATGACTGTGGTCGCACCGACATCCACACAACAACAATTCCCACAGACCCTGGCATGACTCCAGTGTTTGTGAAGAAATATCGCTTGCCTCTCGCATCAATGGAGTCCCTTACTGAAATCATTAAGAACCTTGAGTCCTGCGGGATAATCCGTCCAGTCCACACCACCTTCAATAATCCGGTGCTGGGGATATTGAAGTCAAAATGCCAGAGGAGACTCTGTGCCAACCTTAGGGAGCTCAACAAATGGGTCCATACTTCCCGATGGCCTCTTCCCTACATTGACCAAGGGCTGGCCCAGATCCACGGGTCACAGGTATTCACTGCAATAGACCTGACCAATGGATACTGGACTGTGCCTGTCAGCAGGGAGGACCAATACAAGCTGGCTTTTACCTTTGGGGCCAGCAGTACACATGGACCCGGACTCCCTTCGGATACCTCATTTCCAGCAATGAATTCAACATTTTTCTGCATAAGGCAATGCCCGACCTGGCTGAGAGGGTTAACCTGGCTTATGTAGATGACGTCCTCATTAAAAGCTCAACTGAGGAGGAACATATAGTGGAGATCTGTTATGTTCTGACCCAGTTGAGGGCCGCCGGAGCAAAGGTTTCCTTTCAGAAAGCACAGTGGTGTAGAACCTGTGTTAATTTCTTGGGGCTTGAGATTACTCCTCAGGGTCTCTGTCCCCAGGAAAAAGAAAGTGGAAGCAATCCAGAAACTGAAAGACCCCACAACTCTGCGGGAACTTAGGAGCCTCCTTGGACTGACTAATTACAGCAGAAAGTTCATTGAGGGCTACGCAGAGATCACCAAACCTCTGATTCATCTTTTGAAGGGGGGGTCAAGTGGGAATGGGGTCCAGACCAATCTGAGGCAGTAAAACAGCTCAAAAGAAGCCTCTCACAAGCGCCTTGCCTAGCTTACCCTGTCAGAAACAAGGAGTTTTTCTTGGAGACAGGGTTCTCTAATACATGCTTGACTGCAGTATTATATCGAAAGCATGACAAGGTCAATAAAGTAATCTCCTATGCGAGTAAAACTTTATCCTCTTCGGAGGAAAAATTCAACTACTGTGAGAAGGCACTCCTGGCAACGGTGTGGGCATTGAAGAATTTCCGCCCATTTATCCAGGGGGAAGACATCATAGTGGAGACTCCACACCATCCTCTGCAATATCTCCAAAGTGACCGAATCCGGGCCGGAAATGTGAGTAATTCCCGAATTACTTCCTGGATTCTGTCAATGCAAGGCTTTTCTGTGGAGGTCAGATATGGCCAAAACAAAAAGAGTCCCCTCGCGCAAGGTCTGGCTGACTTGCATGATTGTGCCAGAGAAAACTGTCTCGAGGACGAAAGTCTAAAAATCAAGGACAACATGGAAATTAATTCCCCACACAAAGTCTTTGAAGAAGACAAGTGTGAGGGAATGCCCACTGTCTATGTGGATGGATGCTCTTACCATGTTGACAACAACGGGAAAAAAGAACTTGTGGCCGGCGTGGGGAATGCATGGGTGAATGAGTCCCCAGAACCCTACGCTGGGTACAAGATTGGTCCCCGAAGTAGTCAAGTGGCAGAGTTGATGGCTGTGCATCAAGCCATCCTCACTGCTGTCCGACATCAAAAGCACAAACTGGTCATAATCACAGATTCGGATTATGTACGGAACGGGTTTGTGGAGCACCTAGTTAATTGGAAAACCTGAGGCATGCTATGTGTTAATAACAAGCCTTTGAACCATGGGAAGTTAATCCAAAATATTGATGACCTGGTCACCGTGAGTGGGGTGATCATCTACTGGAAGAAGATCAAGGGTCATTCCAAAGTAGAGGGACCAGACAAAACTGGAAATGACTTAGCTGATGAGCTGGGCAAAACCGGGGCCATCCAAGGGAATGTAATTGAGATTGAGTCCCTGTTGGGGGAAATCCAGGTCACTGCTATCACTAAGTCCCAGACAAATGCTCACAATGATCTTTCAACTGCACAATGTAAGGAGTAAGGAGACCCCCGATGCTGATTTGATTACGGCTCAAAAAGGGAATCCAATAATTGGTAAGTTTTACCAACACATTGAGAAGCCTGAGAACGTTCCCCTGACGGATACCGATTATATTGGGAAAGAAAACCTCAGTGTGTTGATGAAATGTCCAAAAATGTTCCGAATCCAAGACGGTTTG
Source organism: Ambystoma mexicanum (assembly GCF_040938575.1). Lineage (NCBI taxonomy): Eukaryota > Metazoa > Chordata > Amphibia > Caudata > Ambystomatidae > Ambystoma > Ambystoma mexicanum. Next base: position 1,535,956,059 of record NC_090937.1, read on the forward strand.
TTGGTAAGGAAATCCCAAGCTGGCCATGATCAGTGGGTGGTTCCTACCTCATTCCGAAGCCTGATGTTAAGTCACACCCGTGATGCGGCCACAGCCAGTCATAAGGGGTTTCATACAACACTTGAAATCTTAAGAGAGGTTGCATACTGGCCACACATGGGCCAGGACCTCGACCAATACTTGAAGGGGTGTCTTGTGTGTGCACAATTTTAGCCAACATCCCTCACACACCGTGCGCCTCTCCAAAAGAGAGGGATGACACTGCCATGGTCAGATTTGCAAGTCAACTTCATAGGGCCTGTGATTCGCTCCTCTAGGGGGAATAAGTACATGTTGACTGTGACATGCTTATTTACGGAATGCGTGGAATGTCTCCCGGCCCCAAACTGCAAGGCAGAAACAGCAGCTGCCCTGATGATCAACCACATATTTTCACGTTTGGACTGCCCCAAAGGATGTAGTCAGACAGAGGTAGCCATTTTACCAGTGAAGTAATGACAAAGATGTGGGAGATACTGGGAGTTAAAAGGAAGCTACATATTGCTTTCCAGCCAGCCTCTTATGGTGCAGTAGAACGCTACAACAAAACCATTGTGAGCATCTTAAAATAATTTGTGGCAGATTCTGGGCCAAGCTGGGACATCCAATTACCTCTTGTCCTAATGGCCATCAGATCTACCCCTTCATCTGCAACTAAAATGTCTCCGTTTGAGTTGATGACTGGACGCAGGATGGTGCTTCCCCAGCATCTGCTTTACAGGACCCAAGAGCAGACATTGATCTATGCCGCCACTACTCATGAGTATGTTGAAAATTTAAGAAAACACCTTAAACATGCTTTTGCCTATGCTCAGCGAAATCTAGAGAGATCAGCCGATAGCATGAAGACCCACTATGACTTAAAGACTACCAGGAAAGAATACAATGTAGGAGACCGGGTTTACTTATACAGTTTCCAAAGGAACCAGGCCAAACAGCCGAAATGTCTTCCTACCTATAAGGAACCTTTTGAAATTGTAGACAAGATCTCACCAGTCGCCTACAAGATCCGCATCCCCAAAGGCAGTTTGGCAGAGAGGGAAGATAAGTGGGTCCATATTAATCAGATAAAGTGTTGCCATCCCAGGCACACTCGGCAGCAACTGGAGCAGTCCTTTGGAACCCCAGAGGGGGCTGCTCCAGATCAATAAAATTCCAACCCTAACATATTCCACATATAGGGTATAAAATATATTAATAAGAATGCAAATGTCTCCTGATTTATAAAATGTATATGTTTACCTCAATACATTAATAGTGGTGGGGAAATGTCTACCAATATGTTTCTGCCGCTTTTGCTGTGTCATCCTAGGTGAGAAAGAGATAGATAAACCATGGAGACTGACCAAGGAGGGAGACCCGGTGACGGGGAGCAAAGATCCGAGGGGCCTGGACTATCGCTCAATACTCCCATCAGGACTGGCGAGGAGAACCGATCGATCCACCCCTGATGGAGGAAAAGATGCTGAACTTTGCCATCTGCGGAATCAGAAGAAGATGAGGCTAACATCCCAGTCTTGCGAGTTCCATTGATGGAAAATCAACCCCATCGCAAGAGGGGGGCTTGTGGGATGTTTTTACCCACGCATCCAAGCCCTACAACAGTACTGTGAATTGCCGGTAGCAGAAACATCAGAATGGCCACTGGAAAGCATGCTGCTCACCAGAAATCACCATAAAAAGTGCAGAGAAAACCTGACAGATAGGCCACCATCCACTTTTGCCTCTGTCAGTGTTAATACAGGAGACCATTGCCAGACCCCATCCTTTGGCTGCACACAGAGCAAAATCAGTGCAAAGGAATATAGAGCTGTTCAAAAATCCATTTTATTTGGTGTCAAAAATTGCTAGAATCAATACTCAAAAAAACCACCATAAAGATACAACCTTTTTGTTGGGTGTTCCACATTACTCTACTGCAAGAATCCACCTCAATACAATGTCAGCAAGAATCATATGTTATAAGGACAAAATCCCATGTTAAAGACATTTAATGGAAAGACAGCTGTCAAAAATGGGTGAAATACCGGTACTTACCACTATCAGAAGCCGGAGTTTTAAAACCAGATTCTTTGTAAGGTTAAACATGTGAATTCAAACTATGGCAAAGAAAGACATGTTAAGAGGTGGATACAAGTTAAAGCTATATTCTGAAACAGAAGACTTGATTTAAAGATATGTTGCTTATTTTCAGTTTATAATGTTATGTTTTTGTTCACAAGGAAGTATGTACAATTGATCAGGAAGTAACTTGATGCAGTCAAAACTCCAAAAGGCTTGCTGTCCCTGGGAATCCTTCACACCTCAGAACTCCACACCAGAAGGCAGGATATTGCTTGGTCATGTTAATCCCTCTGCTGGCTGGAGGAAACAAGACAATGGATTCTTTCAACTGAAGAGAATATGCTGATTTGGGTGTAACTGGTCAAACAAATGCTCTGGGAGAAACAAGACATGTGACCTCTGAGTCAGAGCCAAGCTTCTAGGGGCGGAGATAAACCAATGGGTGAATTCAATTGAGAGCAAATATATGTTTTATAAAATTGCAATTTACAAAGTGTTCCAAGCTGACAGAAATGTACAACTTTGAGAGTCTTAAAATGAAAATACACTCACAGTCGAAGACTAAGTTGGACGCTGTGGGATGTTCTGAGGCCAAGCCCCATAATTATTAATATTGTGGATGCAGTGTTTATGCTAGAAACCTAAGAACTTCCAGTAATATGCTCAGAGAGGGTGTGTAGGTCTGTGGAAAATTGGGGGCCGGATGTCACGACCGCTGGGCACTGGCGGCTGTGGGAGAGGTGGAAGCGAGGCCGCCATTGATTTGTGCCGCCACGTTTTCTCCTTGACAGTATTATCGGTCTAGTCTTTTCCAACATGGCCGCTGCCTATGCGTATTTACTTCCACACGATAGGCAGATCGGCGCGTTGCAACTTCGGATTTCCCTCTGTTGCTCTCGCTCCCTTATTGTTTTCTCCTTGGCGGTGCTCTGCCCTTGCTGTGTTGGGGCTCCCTGGCCCTAGTTGCTTTCCCTTGTGCTCTTTCTCTTCCAGCCTTCCAGTGTTTCTCTTCCCAGTTGGTATACAAATTCTCTCACTTTCCTGGCTGTCTCTTTCTCGGCTCCTTTCTCTTATTCAGCTGGTCCCTCGTGTACCCTCTCTCTACCTTGGATATATTTCGGATTTTGCTCCCCGAGTTTCCCTGTTATCTGGTTCCTGCCTGCTCGAGTACTCCAGAGGGGTTTTTATGCCATTCGGGATTTTCCCCTCACTCCGTTGTTAGTCCGTCGCGGAGGGGGGTCACCGTGCCTCCTGTTATCGGAGCCGCGGTGGCTTCCTTTCGAGGCCGACCTTACCTTCTACAGAAGAAGAGTCTTCCCACTCTCCACGCCAGAAGAAAGAAGTTTAATTCAAGCTCAGGTGAGGAGGAAAGAGAACGGGAGTACGACCGGTGTCCTACTGATGAGGAAGACTTTATTGAACAATCTGATAAATCGGTTAGTCCGCCAGCCCATATTGACAGATTGCAACGCCCAAATATTGAGATGGCAACCCCACAACAACTCCAGGAACTCGTCGCTGCCGTACAAGGTTTGAGTCAGGAGGTTCAGACTTTAAAGGCAGACAATGCCGCCCTTCAACTAAGGGTTGCTGCTCGAGAACAGCTTACTGCCGATCTTCCACCCCTACCCTTGGTATCAGGCAAATTTGATGGCACCGAGAGGAAAGTAAAGGAATTCCTTGATGCTTGTGATATTCACTTTGCTTTCCGAAGAGGCACCTTTTCCACAGACCATACCAAGGTAGGGTTCATGATAACCCATATGACGGGTAATGCCTTAGCATGGGCCACTCCGTTGGTATCTCGATCTGACCCAGTGCTACAAGATTATTCGGCTTTCAAAGACCTTCTCAAACAGACTTTCCTTCATACGGAAACAGCCTTTTTAGCCAGTGAAGACCTCCTGGACGTGCGTCAAGGAAATTAAGACTTGCTTTCTTATCTGTCCGCTTTTAAACGAATAGCAGCGGAGGCTGGTTGGCAAGAAGAAGCACAGTATACCATATTCCGGAGGGGTTTGCGGGAGGACTTAAAGGACGAACTAGCCAGAATTCCCCGCCCAGACTCTTTCTCCGATCTCATCAAGGCGATCATTAGGATCGATTATCGCATGACCGAAAGAAAGAACGAGAAGAAGAAGACTCGTCCTCCCGGATTTTCCCTTGAAGCCCACACGTCGACCTCCTCACCTGTTACTCGTCCTCCTTCCAGAGACAAACCAATGCAGATTGGTACCACCCGAGCCCCTTTGACAGCGGAAGAAAAGAAGAGAAGGCGAGAAGGCAATCTGTGTCTTTATTGTGGTTCGACAAGACACCTTTTGAGGGACTGTCCTGACGTACCCCCGAGGAGGCCGGGAAACGAACACCCTCGGTAGTCGGTGGAACAGATTATCGAGGGGCGTCAGCTGGTTCCTATGCTACACTTTCTGTGACCTCTGCCAAAACCTCTGAAGACCATCGATTGATGGTAGTTGCCGTTCAGCTCCAGTTCAGAGGACAACAGATAGAGACACAAGCCCTGCTTGACTGTGGAGCTGCCGGTAATTTTCTAGACACTGTGTGGGCTGACAAGGTGGGCCTTCTCCGATTACCAAAAAAGGAAGACCAGAAGGTAGAAGGAGTGGATGGTACTCCTTTATGCTCCGGGCCCATAACCCACACCACTGAGGAAGTCCAGGTATCTATTCAACTACATTCCGAGTTCCTTAAGTTCGATATCATTAGGGCCGTCCATTTTCCTGTGATATTGGGAATCGGTTGGCTCCGCAGACACAACCCAACAATAAATTGGACAGACAACCTGCTGAGCTTTCACTCTTCTTTTTGTAAAGAAAGGTGTCTGCCGGAACCTATGTTTGAAAAGGTAAAGACTATATGTGCTACTGAGAATAACTCCATCCACAATTTACCCAGGATATTCGAGGAATTTGCTGACATCTTTAAGGAACAACAACCTTCGGTACTCCCCCCTCATCGGCCGGAAGATTGTAATATAGACCTCATACCTCAGGCCTTGGTTCCTTTTGGAAGAATGTACCCCCTATCCTTGGCTGAAAAGGCAGTTCTCCGGCGCTACCTGGATGACAATCTTGCTAACGGATTGATCCGACCATCAAGATCCCCAGCAGGTGCTTCGTTATTCTTTATACCTAAGAGAGACACAAAGGAGTTGAGACCTTGTATTGATTACAGAGGTCTGAATCAAGTCACGATCAAGGACAGATATCCCATGCCCATAATCTCGGAGATACTTGAAGCCGTGCAGGGATCGGTATTGTTTACAAAGCTCGATCTTCGGAATGCATACCACTTGCTTCGGGTTAGATCCGGTGATGAATGGAAGACTGCTTTCCGCACTCCATACGGGCTTTTCGAGTACCGAGTGATGCCATTTGGACTGGTAAATGCTCCCTCTATTTTCCAGAGGTTTATGGATCGCATATTTTCCGATCTATTAGGGATCAACACAGTAGTATACCTTGATGACATCTTGATATTTTCCCGGAAGAAAGAAGAGCATTTTTCCCAGGTATTGGAGGTGTTACACCGACTCCGTATACATCATCTATTGGTCAAACCAGAGAAATGTGCTTTCGCTAAATCATCCATACCCTATTTAGGGTTTATTCTCTCTGAAAAAGGTATAACCATGGATCCCGAGAAGGTGGAAGCCATTCTCTCATGGCCATCTCCTTCCTCTGTAAAGGACATCCAGAGGTTTTTAGGTCTGGCAAACTTTTATCGGAAATTTGTTCCGGGGTTTTCAAGACTTATCTTGCCCATCACTTCTCTACTTAAGAAATCCTCTAAACCTTTTCTTTGGAATGAAGCAGCTGAAGACAGCTTTACCAGTCTCAAAGGAAAATTCTGCACGGCTCCCATTCTTCGGCAACCAGATCAATTGAAACCTTTCATTATGGAGACCGACGCTTCTGCTGCTGCAGTAGGTGCCGTTCTTCTTCAAATCAACCACGGAATGGAACATCTGATAGCCTATTTTTCCAAGACCTTAACAACCAGTCAACAAAACTACTCAGTCATCGAGGAAGAGCTACTGGCTATGAAATTGGCTTGTCTGGACTGGAGACCCTTACTTCAAGGAAGTATGTTCCCATTTCAGATACGTACTGATCATAAAAACCTGCAGATTTTGAGGCAACAGGAATGCTATAACACCCGACAAGCCAGATGGGCACACTTCTTTGCTCAGTTTCATTTCACCATCACGTATATTCCAGGCTCTCAAAACCAAGTGGCTGACGCGTTGTCTCGAAGAAACGAAGTACACCAGTCAGATCAGAAAGAACTCATGTTTCCCCGTACTAAGATCATTCTGGTGGTATCATCTTTTCTGGAAGAGGTTAAGGGGGCTTATACTCCTTTAGAAGGTCCCACTCCCACTCTAATAAATTTACCTGTCGAGGAAAAGGATGGACTGTATTTCAACCAAGGAAGACTAATCCTACCCACACATGACCTTCAGGTACGAGCTCTTAAGTGGTGTCACGACTCAAAGGTTGCGGGTCATCACGGCCTGCGCGGTACTCTTGAACTGCTCCAAAGAACCTTCTTTTGGCCCAAGATGCGAGCAGACACTCAGGCTTATATTAAAAAATGTTTGACTTGTTTACGTAACAAGTATTCCACCCAGAAATCGTTGGGGTTACTTCAATCCAGCCCGATCCCTCCAGGTCCTTGGATTAACATTTCTACGGACTTCATCGTCGACTTACCTAAATCCCAAGGGTGTACATGCATTATGGTAACAGTCGATACCTATTCCAAACTGGCACATTTTTCCCCACTGTCTGGCATACCTTCTGCTTCACTCACTGCTGAAGTCTTTCTTAAAGACATATTCAGATTGCATGGACTCCCGCAAAAGATTGTATCTGATCGTGGCAGCCAGTACACCTCTAAGTTTTGGTCAGCTTTATGCAAACTTTTGGGTATTGAGAGGGCTCTTTCTTCTGGATTCCATCCTCAGACAAATGGCCAAACTGAGAGGTTAAACGGAACCCTTGAACAATATCTGAGATGTTTCGTAAACCAGTCTCAAGACAATTGGGTTTCTCTTCTCCCTACTGCCGAGTTCTCGTACAATAATGCTATGCATGCTTCTTTAGGTATGAGCCCTTTTTTATTGTACTTATGGATATAACCCCAGATCTATTATACCCACTTTCTGGAAGGAAACTCCTATCCCGTCGATTGAGTCGAGTTTGGCACAGCTGAGAGAAGCTCACTTATCTGCCAAACAGAGTCTTAAAGAGGCAAGCATTCAATACAAAGACCAAGCAGATCGCCACCGGAGACAGGTACCCATGTGGGATAAAGGTACGAAGGTTATGCTGTCTACTAAGTTTCTACCCCGATGGGTCAGACCTTCCAAGTTGTCTCCCCGGTATATTGGACCTTTTACCATCCTGACCAAGATCAACCCAGTGGCTTACCGCCTCAAGTTACCTAAGTCACTCAGCCGTGTTCATCCGACTTTTCATTCTTCACAGCTCCGCTCTTATGTGGCTGATGAGAGAAGGCAGAGAGTTCCCAGACTTCACATTCCACCCGACCCAAATTCTGAAGTATACGAAGTCTCCCACATCAGGGATTCCCGTTACCATAAGGGACGCCTGGAATATCTTATACACTGGAAGGGCTTCCCTTCGTCCGAGGATTCCTGGGAACCCCGATCTTATGTTAACGCACCCCGTTTGCTACACCGGTTCCACAACCTACATCCCGGCAAACCCGGGGGGAATCGCCCTAGAGGGGGGCATACTGTCACGACCGCTGGGCACTGGCGGCTGTGGGAGAGGTGGAAGCGAGGCCGCCATTGATTTGTGCCGCCACGTTTTCTCCTTGACAGTATTATCGGTCTAGTCTTTTCCAACATGGCCGCTGCCTATGCGTATTTACTTCCACACGATAGGCAGATCGGCGCGTTGCAACTTCGGATTTCCCTCTGTTGCTCTCGCTCCCTTATTGTTTTCTCCTTGGCGGTGCTCCGCCCTTGCTGTGTTGGGGCTCCCTGGCCCTAGTTGCTTTCCCTTGTGCTCTTTCTCTTCCAGCCTTCCAGTGTTTCTCTTCCCAGTTGGTATCCAAATTCTCTCCCTTTCCTGGCTGTCTCTTTCTCGGCTCCTTTCTCTTATTCAGCTGGTCCCTCGTGTACCCTCTCTCTACCTTGGATATATTTCGGATTGTGCTCCCCGAGTTTCCCTGTTATCTGGTTCCTGCCTGCTCGAGTACTCCAGAGGGGTTTTTAAGCCATTCGGGCTTTTCCCCTCACTCCGTTGTTAGTCCGTCGCGAAGGGGGGTCACCGTGCCTCCTGTTATCGGAGCCGCGGTGTCTTCCTTTCGAGGCCGACCTTACCTTCTACAGAAGAAGAGTCTTCCCACTCTCCACGCCAGAAGAAAGAAGTTTAATTCAAGCTCAGGTGAGGAGGAAAGAGAACGGGAGTACGACCGGTGTCCTACTGATGAGGAAGACTTTATTGAACAATCTGATAAATCGGTTAGTCCGCCAGCCCATATTGACAGATTGCAACGCCCAAATATTGAGATGCCAACCCCACAACAACTCCAGGAACTCGTCGCTGCCGTACAAGGTTTGAGTCAGGAGGTTCAGACTTTAAAGGCAGACAATGCCGCCCTTCAACTAAGGGTGCTGCTCGAGAACAGCTTACTGCCGATCTTCCACCCCTACCCTTGGTATCAGGCAAATTTGATGGCACCGAGAGGAAAGTAAAGGAATTCCTTGATGCTTGTGATATTCACTTTGCTTTCCGAAGAGGCACCTTTTCCACAGACCATACCAAGGTAGGGTTCATGATAACCCATATGACGGGTAATGCCTTAGCATGGGCCACTCCGTTGGTATCTCGATCTGACCCAGTGCTACAAGATTATTCGGCTTTCAAAGACCTTCTCAAACAGACTTTCCTTCATACGGAAACAGCCTTTTTAGCCAGTGAAGACCTCCTGGACGTGCGTCAAGGAAATTCAGACTTGCTTTCTTATCTGTCCGCTTTTAAACGAATAGCAGCGGAGGCTGGTTGGCAAGAAGAAGCACAGTATACCATATTCCGGAGGGGTTTGCGGGAGGACTTAAAGGACGAACTAGCCAGAATTCCCCGCCCAGACTCTTTCTCCGATCTCATCAAGGCGATCATTAGGATCGATTATCGCATGACCGAAAGAAAGAACGAGAAGAAGAAGACTCGTCCTCCCGGATTTTCCCTTGAAGCCCACACGTCGACCTCCTCACCTGTTACTCGTCCTCCTTCCAGAGACGAACCAATGCAGATTGGTACCACCCGAGCCCCTTTGACAGCGGAAGAAAAGAAGAGAAGGCGAGAAGGCAATCTGTGTCTTTATTGTGGTTCGACAAGACACCTTTTGAGGGACTGTCCTGAAGTACCCCCGAGGAGGCCGGGAAACGAACGCCCTCGGTAGTCGGTGGAACAGATTATCGAGGGGCGTCAGCTGGTTCCTATGCTAAACTTTCTATGACCTCTGCCAAAACCTCCGAAGACCATCGATTGATGGTAGTTGCCGTTCAGCTCCAGTTCAGAGGACAACAGATAGAGACACAAGCCCTGCTTGACTGTGGAGCTGCTGGTAATTTTCTAGACACTGTGTGGGCTGACAAGGTGGGCCTTCTCCGATTACCAAAAAAGGAAGACCAGAAGGTAGAAGGAGTGGATGGTACTCCTTTATGCTCCGGGCCCATAACCCACACCACTGAGGAAGTCCAGGTATCTATTCAACTACATTCCGAGTTCCTTAAGTTCGATATCATTAGGGCCGCCCATTTTCCTGTGATATTGGGAATCGGTTGGCTCCGCAGACACAACCCAACAATAAATTGGACAGACAACCTGCTGAGCTTTCACTCTTCTTTTTGTAAAGAAAGGTGTCTGCCGGAACCTATGTTTGAAAAGGTAAAGACTATATGTGCTACTGAGAATAACTCCATCCACAATTTACCCAGGATATTCGAGGAATTTGCTGACATCTTTAAGGAACAACAACCTTCGGTACTCCCCCCTCATCGGCCGGAAGATTGTAATATAGACCTCATACTTCAGGCCTTGGTTCCTTTTGGAAGAATGTACCCCCTATCCTTGGCTGAAAAGGCAGTTCTCCGGCGCTACCTGGATGACAATCTTGCTAACGGATTGATCCGACCATCAAGATCCCCAGCAGGTGCTTCGTTATTCTTTATACCTAAGAGAGACACAAAGGAGTTGAGACCTTGTATTGATTACAGAGGTCTGAATCAAGTCACGATCAAGGACAGATATCCCATGCCCATAATCTCGGAGATACTTGAAGCCGTGCAGGGATCGGTATTGTTTACAAAGCTCGATCTTCGGAATGCATACCACTTGCTTCGGGTTAGATCCGGTGATGAATGGAAGACTGCTTTCCGCACTCCATACGGGCTTTTCGAGTACCGAGTGATGCCATTTGGACTGGTAAATGCTCCCTCTATTTTCCAGAGGTTTATGGATCGCATATTTTCCGATCTATTAGGGATCAACACAGTAGTATACCTTGATGACATCTTGATATTTTCCCGGAAGAAAGAAGAGCATTTTTCCCAGGTATTGGAGGTGTTACACCGACTCCGTATACATCATCTATTGGTCAAACCAGAGAAATGTGCTTTCGCTAAATCATCCATACCCTATTTAGGGTTTATTCTCTCTGAAAAAGGTATAACCATGGATCCCGAGAATGTGGAAGCCATTCTCTCATGGCCATCTCCTTCCTCTGTAAAGGACATCCAGAGGTTTTTAGGTCTGGCAAACTTTTATCGGAAATTTGTTCCGGGGTTTTCAAGACTTATCTTGCCCATCACTTCTCTACTTAAGAAATCCTCTAAACCTTTTCTTTGGAATGAAGCAGCTGAAGACAGCTTTACCAGTCTCAAAGGAAAATTCTGCACGGCTCCCATTCTTCGGCAACCAGATCAATTGAAACCTTTCATTATGGAGACCGACGCTTCTGCTGCTGCAGTAGGTGCCGTTCTTCTCCAAATCAACCACGGAATGGAACATCCGATAGCCTATTTTTCCAAGACCTTAACAACCAGTCAACAAAACTACTCAGTCATCGAGAAAGAGCTACTGGCTATGAAATTGGCTTGTCTGGACTGGAGACACTTACTTCAAGGAAGTATGTTCCCATTTCAGATACGTACTGATCATAAAAACCTGCAGATTTTGAGGCAACAGGAATGCTATAACACCCGACAAGCCAGATGGGCACACTTCTTTGCTCAGTTTCATTTCACCATCACGTATATTCCAGGCTCTCAAAACCAAGTGGCTGACGCGTTGTCTCGAAGAAACGAAGTACACCAGTCAGATCAGAAAGAACTCATGTTTCCCCGTACTAAGATCATTCTGGTGGTATCATCTTTTCTGGAAGAGGTTAAGGGGGCTTATACTCCTTTAGAAGGTCCCACTCCCACTCTAAGAAATTTACCTGTCGAGGAAAAGGATGGACTGTATTTCAACCAAGGAAGACTAATCCTACCCACACATGACCTTCAGGTACGAGCTCTTAAGTGGTGTCACGACTCAAAGGTTGTTGGTCATCACGGCCTGCGCGGTACTCTTGAACTGCTCCAAAGAACCTTCTTTTGGCCCAAGATGCGAGCAGACACTCAGGCTTATATTCAAAAATGTTTGACTTGTTTACGTAACAAGTATTCCACCCAGACATCGTTGGGGTTACTTCAATCCAGCCCGATCCCTCCAGGTCCTTGGATTAACATTTCTACGGACTTCATCGTCGACTTACCTAAATCCCAAGGGTGTACATGCATTATGGTAACAGTCGATACCTATTCCAAACTGGCACATTTTTCCCCACTGTCTGGCATACCTTCTGCTTCACTCACTGCTGAAGTCTTTCTTAAAGACATATTCAGATTGCATGGACTCCCGCAAAAGATTGTATCCGATCGTGGCAGCCAGTACACCTCTAAGTTTTGGTCAGCTTTATGCAAACTTTTGGGTATTGAGAGGGCTCTTTCTTCTGGATTCCATCCTCAGACAAATGGCCAAACTGAGAGGTTAAACGGAACCCTTGAACAATATCTGAGATGTTTCGTAAACCAGTCTCAAGACAATTGGGTTTCTCTTCTCCCTACTGCCGAGTTCTCGTACAATAATGCTATGCATGCTTCTTTAGGTATGAGCCCTTTTTATTGTACTTATGGATATAACCCCAGATCTATTATACCCACTTTCTGGAAGGAAACTCCTATCCCGTCGATTGAGTCGAGTTTGGCACAGCTGAGAGAAGCTCACTTATCTGCCAAACAGAGTCTTAAAGAGGCAAGCATTCAATACAAAGACCAAGCAGATCGCCACCGGAGACAGGTACCCATGTGGGATAAAGGTACGAAGGTTATGCTGTCTACTAAGTTTCTACCCCGATGGGTCAGACCTTCCAAGTTGTCTCCCCGGTATATTGGATCTTTTACCATCCTGACCAAGATCAACCCAGTGGCTTACCGCCTCAAGTTACCTAAGTCACTCAGCCGTGTTCATCCGACTTTTCATTCTTCACAGCTCCGCTCTTATGTGGCTGATGAGAGAAGGCAGAGAGTTCCCAGACTTCACATTCCACCCGACCCAAATTCTGAAGTATACGAAGTCTCCCACATTAGGGATTCCCGTTACCATAAGGGACGCCTGGAATATCTTATACACTGGAAGGGCTTCCCGTCGTCCGAGGATTCCTGGGAACCCCGATCTTATGTTAACGCACCCCGTTTGCTACACCGGTTCCACAACCTACATCCCGGCAAACCCGGGGGGAATCGCCCTAGAGGGGGGCATACTGTCACGACCGCTGGGCACTGGCGGCTGTGGGAGAGGTGGAAGCGAGGCCGCCATTGATTTGTGCCGCCACGTTTTCTCCTTGACAGTATTATCGGTCTAGTCTTTTCCAACATGGCCGCTGCCTCTGCGTATTTACTTCCACACGATAGGCAGATCGGCGCGTTGCAACTTCGGATTTCCCTCTGTTGCTCTCGCTCCCTTATTGTTTTCTCCTTGGCGGTGCTCCGCCCTTGCTGTGTTGGGGCTCCCTGGCCCTAGTTGCTTTCCCTTGTGCTCTTTCTCTTCCAGCCTTCCAGTGTTTCTCTTCCCAGTTGGTATCCAAATTCTCTCCCTTTCCTATCTGTCTCTTTCTCGGCTCCTTTCTCTTATTCAGCTGGTCCCTCGTGTACCCTCTCTCTACCTTGGATATATTTCGGATTGTGCTCCCCGAGTTTCCCTGTTATCTGGTTCCTGCCTGCTCGAGTACTCCAGAGGGGTTTTTATGCCATTCGGGCTTTTCCCCTCACTCCGTTGTTAGTCCGTCGCGGAGGGGGGTCACTGTGCCTCCTGTTATCGGAGCCGCGGTGGCTTCCTTTCGAGGCCGACCTTACCTTCTACAGAAGAAGAGTCTTCCCACTCTCCACGCCAGAAGAAAGAAGTTTAATTCAAGCTCAGGTGAGGAGGAAAGAGAACAGGAGTACGGCCGGTGTCCTACTGATGAGGAAGACTTTATTGAACAATCTGATAAATCGGTTAGTCCGCCAGCCCATATTGACACCGGACCAACATTGCAAAACCCACCGAAATTGCGATCAGTTGTAATTTTTTAACTAAAGCTCTTAGGAAAATCAGAGTTGGAACAGAATGTACCTTAAGTATGATGTGTAATGTATTCTCAACAACGTGTGTATCTGGGAAACATGTTTGTTATCAAAAATTGATTTTCTCTGAGAAAAAAAAGGGCAGTGTTCTACCTTAAGCCATAAACACAGCATCACTCTGACACACTAATCCTTTCTCCAGTCAGGTCACAGGGAATCCTCTAACCTATCAAATCCTTAGTGGGTTGGGCATGAAGAGTCAGCCTCCACACCCACTTTGAAAACACATAAAAAGAGACTGCTTTGGACAGGCAAGGACACTTCTTTCCACTACTCACCGATTTATTGTGAAGCGCTCTGCCAGAAAACTCCAGATCCAGACAATACTCCAGAACCAAAACTCTAGAACCCACACTCTAGAACCTTAGAGAAGCAGAGGCCTAATCCACAAGCTGAACTCTTCCCAGCAGGCTTCAGAATCTAGCAACCTGATTCTAACCCCTAAACTTCAAGGGGCTCTCAGCTTCAACAGCTGGGCCGTGATGTTTGATTCTAGCCAGGAACCCTGTGCTAGAACCAGGACTCCAGACCCAGAAAGCAGAGCTGTATCCAGAACCCGTCAGATCCCATTCCAGAGGCCGCAGACCTCCGTGCAGTGCTGAACGCAGAACCTAGAGGGCCTGAGATCTTTCCGGTGGCGAGAGAACCGCAGCCAAACCCTTTGACCAGATCTTTGACGAGGCGCATTCTATTCCAAAACTAGGAGTAAGCATCGAGTCTAGAACTGTGCATAGTCATCTCCTAGTCTAAAGTAATCTTATCCCATCCATTTCAACCTGTCCAGAATGGCATTTAGAATTTTGTGTCCATCCTGTGATTTCAAATCTGTAAAAGCGCCATCAGTCATCCTGAAATCTTGACTTTATTTCTGAAAATCTACCTCCACAAAAACGTCTGTATCTTTTGAACCGTATGTCCTAGAAAATGTAACTGTCATTTTAAAGCTAAGATCGTCAGCTTTCCAACAAACCTAAAATGAAATTCCAATTCCTTATAGTTTTTCCGTAATCGCGATTTACGCACGTGGAAAAAGTGCCGCGAATTGCAATTTAGCTCAATTTCATTTTCTGTCAAAATAGCTGCTCCTTGTTCTCAATTGCTGAATTTCGTTTTCAACCTGATAATCATTCATGAATCATTGCTAGTGTTGACCTGAACCAATCTAAAGTAACTATCACTTATTCTGAATCTTCTTTAGTGAATTAAAATAATTTTAGCAAATTTTTCACATTCCCTGCAACCACCTTCAAAAGTATTTTTGCCTGTTTAAAATCATACCGGTTTTCTCTAAGCTTGCTGGGGGGAACTGGAATTGAACTGCATTCGAGATTGTAATCCTGAAACCTGTGTGCTCTCCTTTCCATCTCTTCATATTGCATAGGGGGGGTGAGTTGTCACAAGGGAAAAAGTGATCATATTATCTCTTGTTGAAACTATATCAAGTTTATTTCTGTGTTGCATTCTTTCCCATCTTGTATTTCCTTGAACCATAAAAGTATTCTCTGCTACCTTATCCTTCCTCTTCCTACTCCTTTCAGATTAAAGAGATTGTGCTATTGTAATGTCCCCCATTGTTGATTCCTGTTATATTCATAAGTGTGCTATTCAAATATTATTTTATTCAAAAAAGTGTGACATATATATATTGTTTAATTCTTCAAATAAATCTTTTAATTTGCAAAACAAACCTACTTCTTGGCTCAGCGAGGTCATGGGGATTCATAGAGAGGGGCGTTATATAAGGGTCCATCATCCAGATTTAAGAACTTTGACATAAAATTATATAAATAAGGTCTTCCATTGGGAATCCCAGACTAGGCATTGACTTAGTTGGAGTGCTGCATTGAAGTCACTTACAGGTTGTTTTCACAAATGGCATACATGAAGTCTTTAGCTCGCCCCACAGGGGTTCTGATGACTGCCATCAAATCCAATCACTTGCAAATCACTTCCTAAGAGGTGGCCATGCCGAAGGGGGTGCTGGCTGTGTGGAGGGTACTGACCAGAATTTTCTTGTTTTGAGTGTGTATTGGAATGACGGTGCTTGTGTGTTGAAGGCATTTCTGAGTCAATTAAAAACTCAGATTCAGAATGGGTCAGATGTTAAAGGTAACAAATACCTAATCTTTGCTGTTGATTTGAATGCATATTACATGGTGGATCACATGATGAAGATATAGTAGGAGGTTCTTCGGGGTGCTTGGGGGTAGGGAAGCTGATTTATGGGAAAATATGGTTCCAAATGTTAGCCTCTCTGGGATTGAGAAGGATGAATGGAAACAAATGTGGAGTCCCCCCCAAAAGCCACATGGAAAATGGAAGTAAGCAGTCTATTATTGATGATTTGTTTGACCTGGCCCTTTATTGCTTTTGCAAACATTTCTATGTAAAGGCATCTGAAGTTAGTAACCATAATATGTTGGTAATCAAGCTTGATGTACCCATAGAGAAATGAACACAAATGGTGGCTGGCCCTTTGAGGATCAGTCTAGGGATTATTATTACGAGTGTTTTTATATAGTTCATCAATGCGGATCCCTCTACCTTCTTGGCACTGCAATAATGGGTATTATTAGTTCTGTAATTAATGGCCCTCAATGGCCTCAGAAGGATTGTAAAAGTATATTTTGCATGAATACCGTCTGATAGTAAACATTGGCCTAAGCACATTCACATCGCATTGTAAATCTCATTGGAATGAACCTGAAATAGGCTGACTACGCCACCATTTTAAGTTATCTGCCATATTGATTAACTCCTGCTTTCTGTCCCATGTTAGAAATTGTGTTTTCGGCTCCAGCAGAGCAATATGAACTTTGTACTGTGTCAACGTAGATAAACATGCTGAAGCTGCTGAAATGGCTTGTTTGTCCTCCACCAAGGAAACATTGGAGCTAAACAAGAGCCAAACTAATCAGTAATTTAGATGCCATCCATGCCAACAGTGTCTTCCCCGTTCAAATAGCGAATAAGAATGATGGATAACTGAACATGTCCTTTTGCAGAAATCTTTATTCTCGCTCCTTGAAACTAAGCTGACTTTAAACTTAAGAACAAATGATAGACACATATAAGTAAATTAAATGAGGACTGTTACCTTTGTGTCCAATGTTTGAAAAACATATGAAGCATTTAACAGAAACAACACAGCTATTCAAGGATGTTTTTTAAAATGTATTAGTTATGTGGAAAGGCTATGTACCCTAGGTTAATGTGTTACACGAAGAGGGGCTTGACGATGTGTCCAGGATTGTGAGAAACTGTATAAATACTCATGTTTTTTAAATGTCCAGCACTCTCTCATCTCACGGTGTCTGATTGCACACATTGCGGGCTGTTGAGAGCATGACAGCAGTTATGTTAAAATAAAGTGTACTTGTACCTTTGTACTTGTGACTGCCGTATTTCTATAATGTGGTATTAAACCTCGATATTCTTTTAATCTTTCAGATGGTGCCCGAATAGGGACCCTCAGGATTGATGTCACATCGCTAGATGAAGATGAGGCTGCCGGACCAGGATCGGAGAGTGACAGGGGCCCCTGCAAAGTGAGATGCGATTCCTCTGCAGTACTGCACGCCTGATCCCTGGACGCAGAGCAGCGTGTAGTAGGACATCACAACGAGGGTCCCTGCATCGAGGTCTGTTTTGGGAAAACGCCAGCCACAACGATTTGTAATCCGATCTGACCCCTTTGAAATTTGAAATCAGGTGAGTTGTGCCCGATTCTAAAAAAACCTGATATTGGTTGCAGTTTTGTTTTTGCAAATCCTAACGACGTCAGGTAAAGACAGTGATTTGATATGCCTGGGAAATTGTCATCCTGTTTCAGGGTATTACTCCGCAGAGAGAGACAATCTTTGAAACAAGGCCAACCAGCACCTCTCGATGGGTCGTCAGCTTTTTTAATGTATTGTAAGTATGACCTAGGAACTATTGTATTTAATAACATTTGGAACAGACAGACCAGACATGTTTCCGAACTTCATTGGCCAGTCTATGGTAGTTTTGACATTGCCCGCCTAGAGCATTTAGAATCTGTATTGTTGAGAAAAAAAGGCTAGTCCTGCAGCATTTGATGCAGTTAGAGATTGGAGGAAGGATGCTATGCAGCAACTCAGAAGTAGAGAAAAGCATGCACATAGACACATGACGAATGCTGAGAAAGCATTGTGGCATGATCAGAAGGTACAGTCAGAATCCATTAGAAGTATGGATAGGGCTTTTCAACTAGATGTGCAAAATATATATCCCTCTCAGGATTTTCATACATCAGATTAGTTAAATTATTGAATGAAAGTAGAACTGTTTCAACTGCACCACCTCCTTATGTGCCTCCTCCTGTTGTTGTTCCTCCTCTTCCCATTTTTGTTCCTCTTCCTCCCATTGTTGTTCCCCCTCCTGCACCTCTACCCTTGCTGACAGTTGCCATCCCCATAGTTCTGTCTGCACCGCCAGCGGTTTTGCCTCTGCTATCTATTGACTCTTTGCCAGGTGGTTCTGCTCCACCTGTAGTGGTTGAAGGAGCGGGGGCTGATCCAAGAATAGTGATTTGTGCCACAGTATCTAAAGGCAGAAAGAGAGAATTGTATACGTGTGATGTATCTGACCAAGGGGGTATTCCTGAACAGAACATTTTGGTAGAATGGATGGGAATGTATTTAGTTGATATATGGAGTGATTTAACAGACATGAATGTCCCACAGGGTTTGAGGGATTTGAATGTCCTTGTCCGCTCAAGGGACACTGCAGAGAAAGTATATGAGCATGTAGAGAATGTGTTTGGGTTTAAAAGGGAATAGATCAATTACAGGAAGATGAAATGGATGTAAATGAACGGCAAGCTTCATATGTGCAGATGCGATTTCTTCCACCATTGAAACCAATGAGTGAAGAAATGCGCATTTGCACAAGAGATGCTCTTACATGGATTTTGGACGTTTCAATTTCTCCCATTGAAGTGCATGACATGTTTAGTCAGTATGCTCCGGCAATGCAAAGGAAAGTTTTACAGGTGATGGTAGAGTATCTACAAGATGAATTTATGAAGAAAAAGGAATGTTGTCCCGCAGATTTGATGGTTATTATAAAAGACCATTTTCGCCCGATACTGCTTTGACTACTTTGTCACTTGATTTATCCTTGTTGCTTAATAGACGTTTGGATTTGCCTACCTCCTCCGACATTTGTTCTAAAAGTAGAGATTCCAGCTAATGCTGCAGCAGGAACACCTGCCAATACTCTTGAAGCACATTATGTCTCACAGTTTGTCCATGTTCCATTTTCTAGACAGGAAGTGAATACCATTAGGCAATCAATTCCAGATATTAGGAAGAATCCAACAGGATTTTATAAAGAAATTGAATCTGTCTTGCATTCCTCAGTTTTCACGCTGGGTGGTATAGATTTGTTGTTTCCTGTGATCCTTCCTGCTGATTTGTGGAAGCAGATTAGAACTTTAGACGATCAGACAGGGATGGGTGATATATGGGATGCCTTAATACGAATAGATGGGGAAAGGAATACCGGTGAAAAACCGCAACAGCTGATACTGATGTTGCCAGAATAGTGACTAAATTGAAAACTATGGTTTCTGAAAAAAGAATCTTATGGAATAAGCTTACGGCTTGCATGCATTTGAAGTCAGAGGGTGCAACTGAGTATTTTAACAGATTTAAGCAAGTATTTTCAGATTTTAGTGGTCAAGACTTAAATACAGAGCCAGGAAAGAGACTGTTTGTTGATAAGTTTGTGCGTGGATTATTGTCTGAAATCCAATCACAGATCATGACTTCTGAGAGTGCATGGCAAGCAAAATCACAATCTGAAGTGTTACACATGGCTCACTACTATGAAAATAGGGTTAATACAGATAAGGAGGAGGTGTAAAAGAAGAAGATCGGAGACCTGAAGACTAGATTGTTATTGCAGAAAATAGCTAGAGCTGTGGGAATACACAGTTCAGAGGTCCATTTACACCACAGGGTGGCGCACAACTGGTCCTGTACATATGAACCAGTGTGCATATTGTAGACAGGAGGGTCATTGGCGAGCACAATGCCCGATCCTTCAGCAGGGATCGAATAGCATTTATGGTGCCATGGGTAGAAGATCCTGAGGATAGGAGGTCCTGGTAGAAGTCAGTTTGCACAGAATCAACAGACACCATCCATCACAAAATAGTCAGGAACAGAGTGTTACAAGTGGGAATATTTTTGATAATCCTTCGAAAGTCTATTTTTTTGAGGATTTTGAATCTGTTGAATGATGTGATTTACTGTTCTCCAGATGGAGTGTACTTAACGATTTCGCCCCAACAAGCAATTCTGTTCCACAATTTTAATGATAATGACATTGGAATTTTTTCAAATTTAACGCGTAAAAATTATGTTGATACCACGTGTTAAGTATAGGATTTCGGTTGAAGGTGAACAGGCTTTGAAGAGTATTATTTCTGATTTCGTACACCGAGGTATATTTGAAGAAATTGCAGGGAGTGTGTGTAATAGCCCGATCTTACCATTTTATTTATTGATTTGCCCGCAATTAATAGGATTGTTGCTCCACAGTTTCCAATTGTGCCTGATGGTACCAAAATTCTGACTATGATCCAGCCACGGCTACACATTTTAGTGTTGTGGATTTGAAAAACGCTTTCTTTAGTATCCCTGTGCATGTTGATAGCAGATATTTGTTTGTGTTCACCTTAGGGGGACGCTCGTTCACATTCACTTGTGTGCCGCAAGGGTACATTGAGAGTCCAAGCATCTATAGAAGAGTGTTGAAAGAACAGATTGATACGCTTGAGTTACCTTGGGTTACCTTCCACTTGCACAGTGTTGCAATTTGTTGATGATCAACTTCTAGCTGCTAATTCTGAAGTTGCTTTCAAAGAGGGCACTGTGTTGCTGCTTATTAATTTAGCATAGCATGGGCATAATGCTTTGTTGAAGAAGTTTCAGTATTGTCGACAGGAGGTCGCCTATTTGGGCTATCTCCTGTCGAAGGAGGGATGAAGACTGACACCTGCACGGATACAAAGCATCTCTGATATGTCTGTTCCAAATACACAGAAAGAGGTCAGAGCTTTAATAGGCATGGCCTCATATTGTAGTCAGTGGATACCGAATTTTTCTTTGTTGATAAAACCTATATTGGCACGGACAAAGAAGGACATTTCTTAGCCTTTACCGTGGAACATGGATTGCCAGAACGCTTTAGATCTGATTAAGGCTGTGCTGTGTTCAGTACCATTTTTGGGCACACCAGATAATGAAAAAGGCTTTGTTGTGTATGTGAATGAATGTGATGAATGTGCTTTGGCTTTTTTGACACAGGAACATGGGGGGCGAGAATAGGCTGTGCGGCTATTTTTCCTCCACGTTAGACCCTGTTGCATGAGCTTTGCGGAGATGTTTGAGAACAGTAGCTGCTGCTGCTGCATCCATAAAATAAACTGAGGGTATGGTTTTAAGTCATTCTTTAACCTTGATGGTACCCCACTCCTTAGACATTCTATTAAACAGAACGCAGATGCAACATCTCACATCAGCTCGATTAACAAGATACAAGCTGATTCTATTTGCTCCACATATCGAAATTAAGAGATGTTGTTCATTGAATCCAGCTGAACTATTGCCTTCTCCACAAGAGAAGGATTGCAGTGGCAAAATGTCACATGATTGCCTCGTTATTACAGAACAATAAACAAAGGGAAGAATTGATTTAATTGATACACTCTTAAAGAATCCGCAAGGGGAGCTATTCTGTGATAGCTTCTGTTTTAAACTTCCCGGTGGTACATCCACCGCTGCTCATGCAATCACCACATTAAGCACTGTTGTGGAAACTAAACAAATTCTGCAGAATTCTGCGCAGGCCTCAGAGATTATTGCGCTAACCAGAGCTTGTGAAATTTCTGAAGAGCTTAGTGTAAATATACAGGTAGTCAGTACACATTTGTGGTGGTTCATGATTTTGATCGACTACGGGCTGAGAGAGGATTCTTGACCACATGTGGAACAAATATTCAACATGGCACTCTGATAGTCCGGTTGCTGTCAGCACCTGCCCTTCTTACACAACTAGCGATGATGAAGTGTGCCACACACCAGAAAGTGACAGACGATGTAGGAAAAGGGAACACTTTTGCTGACAGAATAGCCAAACAGAATGCTATTGATTTGCACTCAAAGATGTACGTGCTCGATCCAACAAGATAGGTTACTGATACTTGTATGATAGACAAAGGGATTAGCTGTATAAAAGAAATTCAGGTTGAAGCAACCACAGAAGCAATTCAACAGTCGGCTGAGAGTAAGCGGGTCTAGATGATGAGGGTTGTTGGGTGGATAATGAGAAGCAAAGATGGATGCTACCCAATGCCTATGTCACTGCTATGGTCACCATGGCTCATGGCCCAACACACATATGTGCCAAAAAGATTTGCCAACAGTTATATCCTGTCTGGTATAACACTAATATCCAGAAAACTGCTGAACGTCGGGTTCAGAGGTGATTGATATGCTTGCAACATAACATTGGGAAGGGAACACTGACACCGAAAGGCAGATTTGGTCCCCCCTCCATGCCTTTTGAGGTGATCCATTTAGATTTCAACAAGATGGAACATTGCCAAAAATATATGTCCTAGTTGTGATCTGTGCCTTTAGCAAATGCATTAAGTCTTTCCCAATGAAAAATGCCACAGCAATGGCAACAGCAAACACCATGCTTAAGGAATATTTTCCTAGGTTTGGCTTGCCGAGAGTAATTTGGTCCGATAATGTTCCACATTTTATTGCTGCTGTCATCCTGCAAGTATGTGTGGGATTACAGATTGATAAACGGTTCCACTCAGACAGACATGCTCAGAGTGCTGACCTTGTGGAACGCCATAACGGAATTGTTAATAACAAAATTGCCAAGGTGTGTGCGCACAGCAATCTGAAATGGCCTGACGCTTTGCCAATAGCCTTACTATCAATGCGGACGACCGCACAATCGAAGACAGGGCACTCCCCCTATGAGATTGTCATGGGGAGACCAGTCAATGTATGGAATGCACCGAGGCCCAAGCAGTTGAAAGAAATTGAATACCCACTTTTGTCTGACTATAGTGATCAGTTGACTCAAAACTTGCGTTTGATTCACCCACAGGTACGAGCAGACCTCCCTGTAAAATACGAGGGTCCAGGTCATCGACTCCGCCCTGGTCAGTTCCTGGTGAAGAATTTTGAGAGGGGCACCTGCTTTGCACCTCATTGGAAAGGTCCACATCAGATCCTTTTGGCTACGCAAACCGCAGTACGAGTGACCGGAAAGAAACACTGGATCCACGGGACACATGTGAAGAGGTTTCCTTTTCCTCTACCCTATGACAAAGGGGAGGAAAAGGGAATTGATGCTCTCGATGCTCACAAAGAGCCTGCTTTGATCGACACAGAGGGTGTCACGAAAGTCCTTCCTGAGCCCGTGGGGCCTGGGGAGATTGCTGCTTTTTCATTTTCTTCTTCACCGTCAATCAATCTTGTTTCTGCTTCTTCATCTTCTTCAGGAAACGATGATGCTTTGTTCACCGACCATTCCGTACCTGGAGTTGTTAGGTACGATCTGCGACCACGGAACAGTATTTAGATTTAGGCCTGCTGACATTACATTAATGTAATTGAATAGGAAAGTACAGCTCCTTAACGGATGCTGAGAAACTATGCCTATTTTAGTTGCAACTCCTAAAAAGGATCTTGATCATTTTACTGATATTGAGTCTGGCCATCGAGGGTCATGATCCACGAGGACCAAATGGATACTGATCTCAATAACAGCTTGTATTATAATTGCATTGACATTCTGGTTTCGGTATCTGGAAAGTACACATCTGCTCAATGTTTTATTGCCAACTGCAAGTGCTCCACTATGTCTCCACCTCATGTGCATTCCAAAACGCTTCATCCTCAAGACTGCCAACATAGAGGGGGTTATCATAACAACACTCTCTTGATGATCATGAACGCAACCCATGCCATTCTGAATAAGACCAATTGTTGGATATGTTCGCATCTGCCACAACATGGCGAAAAGGGATTGGGCTGGTATATACATCCACTCCCTCTAACTACTGCATGTTATGCTTCACTTAGGGCATTATTCTTTGGCAGATGGAACAATAGTGTCACTGGGAATTTGATGGGACTAATCTCAATGGGTTTGAAAAACGAGTTTTAGCACCTTTAGGATGTTCTCTGTTTGCGAATAGAAGCAAGCTAAATGTTGCTTCTATTAGGCCTTCTGATAGACTTTCCAGACATTTCCAATCAATGATTACCTTTAAAATGGCTCTCATAGGTAATGGGTAATGCCATGCCTCCTTCCTATACTGTTAACCATAGTGCAAACTATGTTCCATTCTGCATAAGAAGAGAGGGTTCCCAACCAATGGGTACATTTGAGGGATGTATGAACGTTGCTGTGCTAACTAGCGAAGATAGACCTCTATATGTAGGAGATGCTGTTTACTTTGTTTGCGGTAATGAGGCATATCCATGGTTGCCAAGAGATTGGGTGGGTACTTGTTATTTAGGTATACTTTTACCAGGCCTATATGTTGCCACCACTGCTGAAGTTTCTAGAACTCGTCCCATGCGGGATCAGGATGGTGACACTCCCTCACAAGTTCTGGGTGATGTTGCTAAATACTTTGTGCCATTTTGGGGACAGATAATAAACTCCCAATATATTAGAAATTTGGTGAGGGTTTTAGAGCAAACCATCAATGAAACCACTGACTTCCTATACAACATGACATTAGAGCAAAAGGCTATTAGATTAGTGGCTCTTCAAAATAGGATGGTGCTAGACATCATTCTAGCTGAGCGTGGTGGGGTGTGCAAAATTGTGGGATCTGCGTGTTGTGTTTTTGCACCTGATTCGTTCCTTACCATATTTAAGGCAATCAAGAAATTGCACACCTTAAGTACTGAAGTACATGTTCCAGAGGGAAACTGGGATATTAGTTTATGGTTCTGGGACTTGTTACGATCTTGGGGCTGGAAAATCTTTGCAGTTCTAATGATGATCCTTGTCATTGTACTGTTTTGCTGCTGTTGCACACAGTGTCTTCCTGTCATTTGTTCTATGATAGGGGGAAGTTGTGCACAAGCGGTTGGCAAACAAGAACCTAAGACACATATGCCCGGAAAGATTACTAATGCCTTGGTAATGCAGGATATCGCTATAAAGGAGTTAATGCAATCAATGTTTTCGGATGGTGGTTTGAGTAATGCTCTTGGCTTAGGCCAAAAGGAGGGTTTGTAAAAGTATATTTTCCATGAATACCGTCTGATATGAATACCGTCTGATAGTAAACGTTGGCCTAAGCACATTCGCATCGCACTGTAAATCGCATTGGAATGAACATGAAATAGGCAGATTACGCCGCGATTTTAAGTTATCTGACATTTTGATTAAGTCTTGCTTTCTGTCCCATGTTAGAAATTGTGTTTTCGGCTTCAGCAGACCAAAATAAACTTTGTACTGTGTCAACGTAGATAAACATGCTGGAGCTGCTGAAGTGGATTGTTGGTACTGCACTAAGGAAACCTTGGAGCTAAACAAAAGCCAAACTAATCAGTGATTTAGATGCCATCTGTACCAACAGTGTCTTCCCCGTAGAACTAGCGAAACAGAATGATGAATGAACATGTGGTTTTGCAGAAATCTTTGTTTTCACTCCTTGAAACTAAGCAGACTTTAAACTTAAGAACAAATGATAGACAAATATAAGTAAATGAAATGAAAACGGTTACCTTTGTGTCCAATGTTTGAAAGACATATGAAATGTTTAACAGAAAACAACCTGCTATTCAAGGATGTTTAAACATGTATTAGTTATGTGGCAAGGCTATGTACCCTAGGTTAATGTGTTACACGAAGGGGGGCTGGACGATGTGTCCGGGATTGTGAGAAACTGTATAAATACTCATGTTTTTGAAATGTCCAGCACTCTCTCATCTCACGGTGTCTGCTTGCACACATTGCGGGGTGTTGAGAGCCAGACAGCAGTTCTGTTAAAATAAATTGCACTTGTACCTTAGTACTTGTGACTGGTGTATTCTATTATGTGGTATTAAGCCTCAATATTCTTTTAAACTTTCAGTATAAGGGTTTTGAGTCAGTGCAGTCGTGGAAGTCAGAAATGTAAAGTGAAAGCGAGCGCTCGTAACCAATGATCTGTTCAACCCGCAAGTCCTATTATTACCAATAGTTAAGTTTTGTTTCTAGTTAGTATTAGTAGTGTCCAATTAAGAATGTCTAAAATTGATACACACAAGACTTATATAATAAGTTCCAGTTGGCAATTTTGACAACATATATGTTTCACTGTAAAAAATCAGCAGAGGGCAATCATACATTGTCAACACTGTGGCACTTATAATAGTATGTGAAAACTCATTATTTGAATGACCTAATAGTGATAACGGAGAGGGCTTCAGTATCATCAAGGATTTTGTTTACAGAATCAAGTTTTCTTCCTCCATGCAATGTCATTACTTTATAGAATCAAGTAGCAAAAATTCCTCTAAATGAAAATTACAGTGACCTTGTTGTTGACACCATACCAGCCAATATGAGGAAGGAAGGAGGGAAGGAAGGAAGGAAGGAAGGAAGGAAGGAAGGAAGGAAGGAAGGAAGGAAGGAAGGAAGGAAGGAAGGAAGGAAGGAAGGAAGGAAGGAAGGAAGGAAGGAAGGAAGGAAGGAAGGAAGGAAGGAAGGAAGGAGGGAGGGAGGGAGGGCATGAAGGAAGGAAGGAAGGAAGGAAGGAAGGAAGGAAGGAAGGAAGGAAGGAAGGAAGGAAGGAAGGAAGGAAGGAGGGAGGGAAGGAAGGAAGGAAGGAAGGAAGGAAGGAAGGAAGGAAGGAAGGAAGGAAGGAAGGAAGGAAGGAAGGAAGGAAGGAAGGAAGGAAGGAGGGAGAGAGGGAGGGAGGGAAGAAAGGAAGGAAAGAATGATGGAGGGAGGGAAGGAAGGAAGGAAGGAAGGAAGGAAGGAAGGAAGGAAGGAAGGAAGGAAGGAAGGAAGGAAGGAAGGAAGGAAGGAAGGGGGCAGAGAGGGAAGGAGAGGGCGGGAAGGAAGGAAGGAAGGAAGGAAGGAAGGAAGGAAGGAAGGAAGGAAGGAAGGAAGGAAGGAAGGAAGGAAGGAAGGAAGGAAGGAAGGAAGGAAGGAAGGAAGGAAGGAAGGAAGGAAGGAAGGGAGGGAGGAAAAAGGACAGGAGGGAGAGGGAAGGAAGGAAGGAAGGAAGGAAGGAAGGAAGGAAGGAAGGAAGGAAGGAAGGAAGGAAGGAAGGAAGGAAGGAAGGAAGGAAGGAAGGAAGGAAGGAAGGAAGGAAGGAAGGAAGGAAGGAATCATAAAGCTAAAGAAGGTTCTTTCCATTTCCTGACCTCCATCAACCAACGGTACAGTGACGTTTCTCTGCACTAATGCTAAATCCAGTTTCTTTGCATTATTGATGAGCCCAAAGAAGACATACTTGTAATTTAGAAAAGCACCGCTCGTTCTTTTTCATCTGGCAGTTGTTGAAATGTCATTAATTGCAGAATACTACTATAAACACGAATTCAGCCTAAAATAGAGTGCAGAATGCCAAGGGCATTAAAGGTGCCATGATGTGTTAATGCATCTTGTCTCCGCCTCAGACTTTTTGCCTAAGAGTAAGGTTTCTAAGAAGTGCATCCAAACACGGAAAGGGCTTTGCAGCGGCTGAGTGGCCAATTAACCAAACGCACAGTGGCATTTCAAGATAGGAAGTGTTGGGCCATTGCGCTATCCAGAGGAAAGTTCATCACTGCAACAAGATGCTTGTTTTGTCAGATTCTCTCCCTGAGTCTTTCTCTCTCTCTCTCCCTCACAATCTCTCCCTCTCTCTATCTCCCTCCATCTCTCTCTCTCTCAATCTCTATCTTTCTCCCTCATAATCGCTCTCTCTCTCTCTCTCTCTCTCTCCCCTCCATCTCTCTCTTAATCTCTCTTTCTCCATCTCTCTCGTTCTCCCTCACAATCTCTCCCTCTCTCTCTCTTTCTCATCCCTTGCTCTTTCTCCATCACAATCGCTCTCCCTCGCTTTGTCTCTCTCTCCCTCCAGCTCTCTCTCTCAATCTCGCTTTCTTCATCGCTCTCTCTCGTTCTCCGTCACAATCTCTCCCTCTCTCTCTCCGTCCATCTCCCTCTCTCTATCTCTCTTTTTCCATCTCTCTCTCTTTCTCCCTCACAATCTCTCTCTCCCTCTCTCCCTCACAATCTCTCCCTCTCTCTATCTCCCTCCATCATTCTCTCACTCTCTCAATCTTTCTTTCTCCTTCTCTCTCTTTCTCCCTCACAATCGCTCTCTCTCCCTCTCTCCCTCCATCTCTCTCCCCAATCTCTCTTTCTCCATCTCCCTCTCCCTTTCTCCCTCACAATCGCTCTCTCTCTCTCCCTCCATCTCTCTCTCTCTCTCTCCCCTTCTATTCCTCACTAGCCTTTTAACCAAGATGATGTTTCATAACCCTGCAAGGTTGCAATCATTGCCAAGAGAGAAGATGCAAAGTTCATTAGGACATTATTCATAAAGCAAACCTGACGCAATGCAACTGACAACTTATCGCTGAACGCATACATTGACAGAAGATTCCACTCATTGGGATTCATTGCATCTACTTCTAGGGCTGAGAGGAACTGGTTGGAATGTATAGCTTTCTTGAGTCAAGCCCCACTTTAACAAAAAAGAAGCCCCCCGCCCACTCTTTCTACCTAAGGGAATGGATAGCTGCCATGTTTCCCAGTTCCATGCAGAATCTTTGAGCCAGTCCTGTTTTCCTTCTCACTGCATGTTGGGACTAGTAGGCCCGCCCTTGAAATAGGAAGAAACGAAACTAAAAGTTCCAGCATGCAATTGGAAGCAAAAAACAGGACTGGCTCTAGGTGTCATGCGTGGGTTCCATGTCATTTTATCGTGGGATGTTTTTTCGCTGGATTTTGTACCGCAGACTTTTTTATGTAAAAACTCATCAACATTTGCATTTTTTATTCCCCATCCCCTTTATTGTGTTATATATTCCCGAACACACACACCCAATTTATATATTTTTCTAACCCACCAGAAAAATGTGATGTTTTTTCAGCAAAAGAATTGCGGTAAAAAACCCTGTAAAAAAATCCCACAATGAAAGAAAGGACGTCATACCCATGCCTGGAACGGAGAGGGGAATGCAAGGTGTGACCGTGAGGTCAAGCACAGAGGCATTATTCCACTAACGTACACCAAAAGTAAATATTGTGGGTTCATATCCTTGTATGTTTAAAGAAAACAAATAAAAAGCTGTTTTCAGGAAACTATACAAAATGCACCTCAATCTGCAATGCATTTCTGAAGTAGCGCATTGATGCTCTGAAAGAGGCTTAGGGCAGGCTACAAATACATTTTAACTTACCCCTTTCCTTTTTATTGCCACATGTCAAATTGATATGATATGGCATTTATAACGCGCCTATGCACAGGGGTTTCAAGGCGCGACGAGGCAAGGGAGGGGAACATAGGGAAGACAGACAACGATCCTACAAGGTGAGGTGTCATTCAGATTGCGCAAGTACATGGGAAGGGGAGGGAGGAGGAGAGGAGAAGTGCGGGGGAACGGGAGAGGACAGTGCAGTGCATGGGATAAGAAAATAAATAACAATAGGTGAAGTATGGCCGGCAGGTGGCACTTGCAAGGGTAAGTGCAGACATCAGGTGTGAAGTGCTGGTAGTGGGACTGTAGGGATACAGAAAATAGTCCCCAAGTGCGTGGTTGCTAGGAGGGCAGTGCAGGAGTTCGACTGGCGGGGGAGGGGAACCTGGGCCCGAGATCAGAGGGCAGACAGGCAACCAGTGTAAAGTCAGTGTCAGCCAGGAAGTCAGCAAGGGAGAGGAGGAGAAAAAGCAGAAGCAAAGAGAAAGGTTTTGAGGTGCTTCCAGAGCCAAAGATGATTCTCCTCAGGTTTCAGGGTGGCTGTTCCAGAGGCAGGCCCCAGCCGAAGAAAGAGATCTACAACCAACTCACTGCTTGGAGAAGCGACTGACCCTGAGGGAGTTTGAGGCAGATGAGCGAAGAGCTCGAGAAGGAAGGTATTTAGGAAGAGAGAGTTGAAGGTATTGAGGCCCCAGGCCCCAGAACGCCTTGTGGACGATGCAGAGGGTTTTTAACCTAATCCTCGCAGCCACAGGGAGCCAGTGCAGAGATTTCAGTTCTGGAGAGATACGATCCCTGGGCTTGAGACCAAGGACAAGTCTCGCAGTCCTTTTCTGGATAAGTTGGAGAGGGCGGAGAGTAGAAGCAGGTAGATTTAGAAAGAGGCTGTTTCAATAGTCCAGCCTAGAGAGAACCCGAGCTCTGGAGACAGTGAGCTTCTGGGAGAAGGAGAGGAAAGGAAGAATACCTCTGAGGAGGTGCAGTTGGTAGTGTGAGTTCTTAGAGACGTCAGAGATGTGAGGAGAGAAGGAGAGTGTAGAATCAAAGATGACCCTGACGTTTTTAGCCTCACAGGTGGGAGCAGGAAGAGGGCCAAGAGAAGCTGGCCAGAGAGCTACAGGAAAGGAGGGAGCGGGTATGCCAATGAGGAGAATCTCAGTCTTACTGGCATTAAGGCAGAGGTCATTGGCAGCACACCACTCCTCTATAGTAGACAGACAGTCAGAGCTGAGGGAAGTAGAGGAGGAGGCTGTGGGTAACCTGAAGATGAGCTGGGTGTCATCCGCATAACACTGAAAGTTGGGGCAGAGAGCGGCGAAGAGAGTGGCGATGCGGTAGGCCAGGAGTGCCAGGTATTGGTTACACAGTCAGGGAGAGAGGTTAGACCCCTGGGGGACACCACAGGTAGATAAAAAGATAGCGGAGAGGAAGGACCCAAGTTGGACCTGAGCGGGTCAGTCACAAAGGAAAGAAGTCAGCCACGCCAGAGCCTGACCAGTGATGCCCAGGTTATCACTGAGACAGTTGAGCAGGATGGCATGGTTGACAGTGTCAAATCCAGAAGAGAGATCAAGCAGGATTAGGACGCAAGGGGTGTTAGAGTCAAGATTGGAGACTTATGCAAAGAAGTATAGCACATAATAGCAAACTATACAAAATAAGAAAATTGGACTTGTTCTCTGTAAAGGAAGATTCCATTGGCCCTGTTTTTGCCTAAGATTGCTTCATGGTGCTCTAATGGGCCCTACGTATGCTCAACCGAAGCACACAATAATTGTGTGCATAATCTTCCTCTATTGCACATTGCACAGACGTTGGGACCCCCTGTTCAGTCGCTGTTCTTTCATGAGCAATGTGCATAAAATGGAATAATATGCAGCATGTAGGCCTGTCTGGCACCAGCGAGTGCCCATGATGCACTACTTCTCCCTCATTGACGAGGAGCAGGTATCAAGAAACCATCGTGTTCCTGTATATCTGCATCCTCTTGCAATTCGTTCACAGTGTAACTGTGTCACACTAATGTCTGGAAAAAGCTGTGTGACCCTTTATGTTTAAGGTTAATAAAGGAATACTCCTCTTAAATACTGCATGCCTAGGATTTCTTGTGCTCTGGTGCAGAAGGGATGTGGTCTAGCAGCTTGCACTGGACTGCTGATGTGTGGCTGAATATGCTACCTAAAGAAGCATTGCGGGTGGCATACTATCCATGACTTTCATTATTCTTATACAACAACCCCAGTCATCAGACAGTTGAACATGACATAAATGGAGACCCACTTAACTGGAAGAACCTCAACTGCTGATATGCTAGTGATCTCGGTGCCAGGAGATCTGGAAAATGTCAGCAATTCAATCAAGGTCTTCGATATGTCTGGGAGTGTAACGAAAAGAGACAGCGTCTGAAATTCTCATGGAGAGGAACCTGGGCATTTAGTCTGCGCTTTTATTTTACCAGGAAACATGAATTGCAATTTAAAATGTATTCATTACAATTTATGGTGGAACTCTATTTGCAATATCCATAGAATAGAAAGTTGTAATGCCTCCTCTCCAGAACTACTATGCAAACATCAGTTGAAATGGTAGTCCTTTCTAGGTTTCCTATACAATATTGACTCCCATTAATTCTCTGTGAGCAGTACCATCTTATGATTATTCCTGCATCTTCCCAACTCCCCCCCCCACCCGCCTGTACATGTCCTGTCCCTTTTGTCTTGTCTGTCTTGTTCGTCTAACTGCTTTTTCCCCCACCTTTATTTAAAAGCTCTTATCTTCTTCATATAATAGTGTTATGCATATACTTGGCTTATATGTACATCAGGTCTCTATTTTGTTATACATTCTGCCGGTATATGCCCTGTATCTTAAATCATCTCTTGTATTAGTTGTATGCCTTGTATACCCAATTCATCTAATAAAAACTTTTAAAACAAAAAAAAAACATGAGATGCAAATAAGGTCAGTCAGCAGATAAGGTGAGTAATTGGCAAGAGAAGAAGGTGATAGCAGCTGTGATGGCAGCTTTAAGAGGGTGAGCTTGGGCTAATGTGGCATGTGTCCTGGCACTAGTGATTGGTAAGTGGATAAGGCGGGAGACACAGACAGTGACCAGGTCTGAAAAAAGGTAGAGTGAAATTGAACAAAAACACAAAGTAGCGGAAAATCACATTTGGTCAATACATCATTTGCTAACTCAGCAGCTGTCAGGGAGGGCCAGAGCAAGAGGCGACAGTAAATATCTGGACTTTCGGGAACAAGCAACAGGCCAGACCGGGAATATAGCTCAGAGGCAGCATGGTTGTCTTGAAAGCAAAATAATGCAGAGCAGCACAGGTTCAAGTTCTGGCCCCACGCTTAGAGGGTGGACTCTGACATGAGGTGTGATAAAGTACCCAATTTAATCTGAGCAATTGTAATGATGGGATATACTTCTTAAGGGAGTTGGGCAATGCTCTTTTGTACGGTGGTTGGAAGACGGGAGATTGGAAATTAGAATTGTAAATGTAATGGGTTATTTATAACATGCTTAATAACCAGAGGTTTCTAACTGTGGTCCCAGGGATCAAACCTGTGTTGCTCCACATTATCTTGCTTCCATGACGAGCGCGTTGCCTCTGAGATATCCTCCCGAGCCTCTCAAAGAACAGATGCATGGGAAGAGACCTGAGTTTCATTTGAGCATCTCTAGGCTTTCTGTGGTGAGTTGAGGAATTAAGGATAAGATCCAAGGTTGCAGGGGCTTCTTTGGAGGTGTAGGTGAGTGAAATAACTTGACTCCTGGAGGCACCATATATTTTCAAAGGAAGCTCCTTTATTAGGTTACATCTGGGAAATCAGTTCAGGAACAGTATAGGTACATATATAGGGTTACAAGATAATATGACAGGAGCCCGCTGACTCCCACGACCCAGACAGTTAGAAATGTAAGCCTGGGTGGTGGGGGCCAGCGGGCTCCTGGAGTCAAGTTACTTCAGAAATAAATCCAGCGGTACACATGGAGTTTATTACTGACATGGAAATGTGGAGTTATGGCTAAAGGGTTACATAGAAGCTAAGGTGAGAAGCATATGCAGGCCAAAGGATGCAGTGGTGCAGGCCAAAGGATGCAATGGATCTGGTTACATAGAAGCTAAGGTGAGAAGCATATGCAGGCCAAAGGATGCAGTGGTTCTGGTTACATAGATGCTAAGGTGGGAAGCATGTACAGGCCAAAGGATGCAGTGGTTCTGGTTACATCGAAGCGAAGGAGAGAAGCATATGCAGGCCAAAGGATGCAGTGGTTCTTAAATAGAAGCTAAGGTGAGAAGCATATCCAGGCCAAAGGATGCAGTGGTTTTGGTTACATAGAAGCTAAGGTGAGAAGCATATGCAGGCCAAAGGATGCAGTGGTTCTGGTTATATAGAAGCTAAGGGGAGACGCATAATCAGGCCAAAGGATGTAGTGGTTCTGGTCACATAGAAGCTAAGGTGAGAAGCATATGCAGGCCAAAGGATGCAGTGGTTTCGGTTACATAGAATCTTAAGGTGAGAAGCATATGCAGGCCAAAGGATGCAGTGGTTCTGGTTACATAGAAGCTAAGGTGAGAAGCATATGCAGGCCAAAGGATGCAGTGGTTCTGGTTACATAGAAGCTAAGGTGAGAAGCATATGCAGGCCAAAGGAGGCAGTGGTTCTGGTTACATAGAAGCTAAGGTGAGAAGCATATCCATGCCAAAGGATGCAGTGGTTCTGGTTACATAGAAGCTAAGGTGAGAAGCATAAGCAGGCCAAAGGAGGAAGTGGTTCTTAAATAGAAGCTAAGGTGAGAAGCATATGCAGGCCAAAGGATGCAGTGGGTCTGGTTACATAGAAGCAAAGGTGAGAAGCATATGCAGGCCAAAGGATGTAGTGGTTTTGGTTACATAGAAAGTAAGGTGAGAAGCATATGCAGGCCAAAGGATGCAGTGGTTCTAATTACATAGAAGCTAAGGTGAGAAGCATATGCAGGCCAAAGGATGCAGTGGTTCTGGTTACATAGAAGCTAAGGTGAGAAGCATAAGCAGGCCAAAGGATGAAGTGGTTCTTAAATAGAAGCTAAGGTGAGAAGCATATGCAGGCCAAAGGATGCAGTGGGTCTGGTTACATAGAATCAAAGGTGAGAAGCATATGCAGGCCAAAGGATGCAGTGGTTTTGGTTACATAGAAAGCAAGGTGAGAAGCATATGCAGGCCAAAGGATGCAGTGGTTCTAATTACATAAAAGCTAAGGTGAGAAGCATATGCAGGCCAAAGGATGCAGTGGTTTTGGTTACATAGAAAGTAAGGTGAGAAGCATATGCAGGCCAAAGGATGCAGTGGTTCTGGTTAAGCTAAGGGGAGAAGCATATCCAGGCCAAAGGATGCAGTGGGTCTGGTCACATAGAAGCTAAGGTGAGAAGCATATGCAGGCCAAAGGATGCAGTGGTTTTGGTCACATAGAAAGTAAGGTGAGAAGCATATGCAGGTCAAAGGATGCAGTGGTTCTGGTCACATAGAAGCTAAGGTTAGAAGCATATGCAGGCCAAAGGATTCATTGGTTCTGGTTACATAGAAGCTAAGGTGAGAAGCATATCCAGGCCAAAGGATGCAGTGGTTCTGGTTACATAGAAGCTAAGGTGAGAAGCATATGCAGGCCAAAGGATGCAGTGGTTCCGGTTACATAGAAGCTAAGGTGAGAAGCATATGCAGGCGAAAGGATGCAGTGGTTCTGGTTACATAGAAGCTAAGGTGAGAAGCATAAGCAGGCCAAAGAATGCAGTGGTTCTTAAATAGAAGCTAGGGTGAGAAGCATATGCAGGCCAAAGGATGCAGTGGTTTTGGTTACATAGAAGCTGAGGTGAGAAGCATATGCAGGCCAAAGGATGCAGTGGTTCTGGTTACATAGACGCTAATGTGAGAAGCATATGCAGGCCAAAGGATGCAGTGGGTCTTGTTACATAGAAGCTAAGATGAGAAGCATATGCAGGCCAAAGGATGCAGTGGTTTTGGTTACATAGAAGCTAAGGTGAGAAGCATATGCAGGCCAAAGGATGCAGTGGTTCTGGTTACATAGAAGCTAAGGTGAGAAGCATATGCAGGCCAAATGGTGCAGTGGGTCTGGTAATATAGAAGCCAAGGTGAGAAGCATATGCAGGCCAAAGGATGCAGTGGGTCTGGTAACATAGAAGCCAAGGTGAGAAGCATATGCAGGCCAAAGGATGCAGTGGTTCTGGTTACATAGAAGCTAAGGTAAGAAGCATATGCAGGCCAAAGGATGCAGTGGTTTTGGTTACATAGAAAGTAAGGTGAGAAGCATATGCAGGCCAAAGGATGCAGTGGTTCTAATTACATAAAAGCTAAGGTGAGAAGCATATGCAGGCCAAAGGATGCAGTAGTTCTGGTTACATAGAAGCTAAGGTGAGAAGCATATCCAGGCCAAAGGATGCAGTGGTTCTGGTTACATAGAAGCTAAAATGAGAAGCATATGCAGGCCAAAGGAGGCAATGGTT
Source organism: Ambystoma mexicanum (assembly GCF_040938575.1). NCBI lineage: Eukaryota > Metazoa > Chordata > Amphibia > Caudata > Ambystomatidae > Ambystoma > Ambystoma mexicanum. The sequence goes on from NC_090937.1 coordinate 1,535,991,874, forward strand.
CTGGTTACATAGAAGCTAAGGTGAGAAGCATATGGAGGCCAAAGGATGCAGTGGTTCTGGTTACATAGAAGCTAAGGTGAGAAGCATAAGCAGGCCAAAGGATGCAGTGGTTCTTAAATAGAAGCTAAGGTGAGAAGCATATGCAGGCCAAAGGATGCAGTGGTTTTGGTGACATAGAAGCTAGGGTGAGAAGCATATGCAGGCCAAAGGATGCAGTGGTTCTGGCTACATAGAAGCTAAGGTGAGAAGCATATGCAGGCCAAAGGATGCAGTGGTTCTGGCTATATAGAAGCTAAGGGGAGAAGCATATGCAGGCCAAAGGATGCAGTGGTTCTGGTTAAGCTAAGGGGAGAAGCATATCCAGGCCAAAGGATGCAGTGGTTCTGGTTACATAGAAGCTAAGGTGAGAAGCATATGCAGGCCAAAGGATGCAGTGGTTCTGGTTAAGCTAAGGGGAGAAGCATATCCAGGCCAAAGGATGCAGTGGTTCTGGTTACATAGAAGCTAAGGTGAGAAGCATATGCAGGCCAAAGGATGCAGTGGTTTTGGTCACATAGAAAGTAAGTTGAGAAGCATATGCAGGTCAAAGGATGCAGTGGTTCTGGTCACATAGAAGCTAAGGTTAGAAGCATATGCAGGCCAAAGGATTCAGTGGTTCTGGTTACATAGAAGCTAAGGTGAGAAGCATATCCAGGCCAAAGGATGCAGTGGTTCTGGTTACATAGAAGCTAAGGTGAGAAGCATACGCAGGCCAAATGATGCAGTGGTTCTGGTTACATAGAAGCTAAGGTGAGAAGCATACGCAGGCCAAAGGATGCAGTGGTTCTGGTTACATAGAAGCTAAGGTGAGAAGCATAAGCAGGCCAAAGGATGCAGTGGTTCTGGTTACATAGAAGCTAAGGTGAGAAGCATATGCAGGCCAAAGGATGCAGTGGGTCTGGTAACATAGAAGCCAAGGTGAGAAGCATATGCAGGCCAAAGGATGCAGTGGGTCTGGTAACATAGAAGCCAAGGTGAGAAGCATATGCAGGCCAAAGGATGCAGTGGTTGTGGTTACATAGAAGCTAAGGTGAGAAGCATATGCAGGCCAAAGGATGCAGTGGTTCTGGTTACATAGAAGCTAAGGTGAGAAGCATAAGCAGGCCAAAGGATGAAGTGGTTCTTAAATAGAATCTAAGGTGAGAAGCATATGCAGGCCAAATGATGCAGTGGTTTTGGTTACATAGAAGCTAAGGTGAGAAGCATATGTAGGCCAAAGGATGCAGTGGTTCTGGTTACATAGACGCTAATGTGAGAAGCATATGCAGGCCAAATGATGCAGTGGGTCTGGTTACATAGAAGCTAAGGTGAGAAGCATATGCAGGCCAAAGGATGCAGTGGTTCTGGTTACATATGAGCTAAGGTGAGAAGCATATGCAGGCCAAAGGATGCAGTGGTTCTGGTTACATAGAAGCTAAGGTGAGAAGCATATGTAGGCCAAAGGATGCAGTGGGTCTGGTAACATAGAAGCTAAGGTGAGAAGCATATGCAGGCCAAAGGATGCAGTGGTTCTGGTTACATAGAAGCTAAGGTGAGAAGCATATGCAGGCCAAAGGATGCAGTGGTTCTGGTTACATAGAAGCTAAGGTGAGAAGCATATCCATGCCAAAGCCTGCATATGAAGGCCAAAGGATGCAGTGGTTGTGGTTACATAGAAGCTAAGGTGAGAAGCATATCCAGGCCAAAAGATGCAGTGTATCTGGTTACATAGAAGCTAAGGTGAGAAGCATATGAAGGCCAAAGGATGCAGTGGTTCTGGTTACATAGAAGCTAAGTTGAGAAGCATATGCAGGCGAAAGGATGCAGTGGTTCTTACATAGATAGAAAGTGCGAGCAAGAGGATAGAAGGAGAGGAGGTGGAGGCTGAGGAGAGAAGGTGGGAGATATGATACAGAGAGCAAGACTTGACTGAATACATAGGTGTGATGGAACAGGCACAATAGAAATAAATGCAGTGTTGATCTGAAGGATCAGTAGGCAATTGGCCACTATCCTTTTCATGGCAGCAGGTCTAGTGCTCTTCCTGTGGGCATCCCTTCCATTGTGTCCTAAATGTGTGCCAGAGGTTCAGGTGGCATCTTCAAAGCGGGATCCCTTGGCCATCTGACTGCTCTTGTCTATCAAGCTTGTGGCCACGGAACTGTTCAAGCTTTGGGCAACATTGGACGGAACCTTTTCTAGGAGATACGGAAGATGCATGTACACCTTCATCACAGGTAGGAGGCCGTAGTGAAGGAAGGAGCAAAGGCCTTCACAGCAGATGCAGGGAGAAAGTATGAGTTTGGGAGTTGCTGACATTTGTGCCTTTCTGAGACAGCCAAGCGCTGTTCCACAGGAGCCTGTGAACCCAGAAAGACTATTCCACAGGTGAGAGTGGAGAGACCCCCAAAATGGCGGGCTGTACCAATTGCATATTTTTTATGAATTAGCTGCTATTCATGCCCAAAATCTACTTCTGAATCCAAAGGTTTGACAGCACAATTAACATTTTCATCCAAGCACAAGTCAGGCAACAATTGACTGCAAACACATTTTAGCCACAGCTGCTCTGGGACAAAAAAAAACCCCACACAGGGAGTTCATTTTGTTCCTTTTCTTAAACTGAGCACTTCTAAACAAGCAATGCAGCTTGAATGAAACAAACCCGGGGTTAAGAAAGCTAATCCTCAATTGAATCGACTAAATGGCTTCCCAAAATGTCTGATTTTCTTAATTACTTCCTGAGCACACGAAAGCGTTCAACACATGGGGGATGCATTCATCTCCTTGAAAAATGTTTCTCAATGCCCATGGAAGCCGCGTCTGCATCTGCTGTGGGCAGGCTCTGCCGCACGCGCTCTGCCTTTCATTTCCTTGACATTCAGGCTTGTAAATGGAACAGTTGTGTTCATGTTTGAGTGCCTGCAATTACAGTATTGATGGATTCCAAGGGCAGCATACACAAGGCACGCTTGTGGACTTGATGTGCCAAGAAATTACGAGTCTATAGAAATGGCCTTGTCGCATTTCACTCCGCTGCACGCTTTTACCTGGTTTTCTGCAGAAGCATTTCAGGAATAGAAATTAAAAAAACACTGCGTGGGGCAGATACATTTTAGAGGAGCTATATTGACGAAATACGCCCTGAAATGGAAGAAGCAAAACCGGGACAGCTACCAATGTACTCTGGTGATGGAGGGGGTTTATACAGATTGCAGGAAAAAAACGAAAGAAACAGAAAAGGAGAATGTGCTCAAGTGAAAAAAAGGGTTATAGTCATTATTTAAATTTAATATACCACTCATGCTTCCTTTTGCCTGCTTCAGGGGTCTGAAACCGGTGGCTCTCCTGAAGTTCTTGACTACAACTCCCATGATCCCTCATCGTGTATTCTGCTGGCATGGGATGTTGGAAGTTGTAGTCCAACCCATCTGAAGAGCCAACGTTTGCCGGCCCCTGCGTGATGATAGAGGTGGCGAACAACGTGAAAGAAAAAGTTGAAGCAACCATCCTATTTGAGGACATCATGTATGGTCTAGTTCAGAAGCTTTGTGGAAGAGGTGAGTTGTCGTCCCATTATTGGACTAGCCAAACTCAAAGCCAAGGGAAGGGCCCATTGAGGCATGCTGTACAGATCTTGAGAGTAGACTAATCTGACCAAATCTTTGCATTCCTCTTTTTTTGGAGGCAGTATATTCTGGGGGGATCTTTGCTGTGTTCATCTTTCATTCTAGAGTAGCTATAACCATAAAAAGTGATGGGTGGAAAGGTTTTGAATTAATCTTAACCACTGCCATGGCGTTCGGCAACCACCCACACTACTGTTTTTTGCTTCTCTGCACCATTGCAAAAGGAAACCAGCCGTAAGCAAATCAGTATGGTACTGCCAACTACATGAGCAATCGAGCCCAAATGTTAGGCCACGCCCCCTCTGCACGAAAACACAAGTAACCCCAGACATGTATTGGCCTTATTAAGCCTCATCAGGGAAGTGCATCTTGGTTCACTTTGGCAAGAGACCTGCATCTGGGCCCAGCCTTTCCCACATAGGGAGGCAAACCATGATGGGTTTTACGTTTTGAATTAATCAAAACCACTGTCAAGCTACACCTCACTGATAATGTCAGTGAGGTCGAAACATATTTGCGGTTACTTGTGGTCTTGTGCAGAAGGGATGTGTCCCTGTTTTACTGTTATATCTGTTTGGTTGACCCTTAAGTTATTTTTTTTCTCTGCTGTATTGCATTGTGTTGCAGTTTCTTGTGAAGCCCTGCGACTCTGATATCTGCATTTGGCTAGCCTTTAAGTTGTTTATCTCTCTGCTATATTGCATTGTGCTTGTGATATGATATAATATAATATGGCATTCATAACGCGGCTATACACACGTGTTTCAAGGTGTGACGCGGCAAGGGAGGGGGAACAGAGGGAAGACATAGACATTAATCCTACTAGGCCAAGTGTCATTCAGATCACTCAAGTGCAGAGGAAGGGGTAGGAGGAGAAGTGTGGGGTGGGTTGGGGTGGGAACAGTGCATTACAAGTGGTAATAGAATAAAAGAAACAATAGAAGTAGAGCCAGCTGGTGGCAAGTACAAGGGTAAGTGCAGACATCAGGTGTTAAGTGCTGGTGGGGGACTGTGGGATACAAAATCAGACCCCAAGTGCAGGGGTTGCGAGGGAGGCAGTGCAGGTGTGTAACTGGCGGGAGAGGGGACCTGGACCCGAGATCAGAGGGTGGCCAGGTTACCAGTACAGTTTCAGCCAGGAATTCAGCAAGGGAGAGAAGGAGAGAACGCAGAATCAAAGAGGAAGGTTTTGAGGTGCTTCCGGAACCGGAGATGGTTCTCCTCAAGTTTCAGGGAGGAAGGGAGGCTGTTCCAGAGGGAGGTACCCAGCCGAAGAAAGAGATCTACCACCAACTTGTTGCTTGGAGAAGCGACTGACCCTGAGGGAGTTGGAGGTGGATGTGCGAAGAGCTCGAGAAGGAAGATATTTAGGAAGAGAGAGTTGAAGGTATCGAGGCCCCAGGCTCCAGAAGGCTTTGTTGAGAACGCAGAGGGTTTTGAACTTAATCCTCGCAGCCACTGGGACCCAGTGCAGAGATTTCAGTCCTGGAGAGATATGATTCCTGGCCTTGAGGCCAAGGACAAGTCTTGCAGTCCTGTTCTGGATGAGTTGCAGAGGGCGGAGAGTAGAAGCAGGCAGATTTAGAAAGAAGCTGTTGCAATAATCCAGCCTAAAGTGCACCAGAGCTCTGGAGAGAGTGAGCTTCTGGGGGAACGAGAGGAAAGAAAGAATATCTCTGAAAAGGTGCAGCTGGTAATTTGGCTTCTTAGAGACGTCAGAAATGTGAGGAGAGAAGGAGAGTGTAGAGTCGAAGATGACCCCATGGTTTTTAGCCTCGCAGGTGGGAGCAGGAAGAGGGCAAAGAGAGGCTGGCCAGAGAGTGACAGGCAAGGAGGGAGCGGGTGTGCAGATGAGGATAATCTCAGTCTTACTGGCATTAAGGCAGAGCGGCACATCACTCCTGGATAGCAGACATACAGTCAGAGATGAGAGATGGAGAAGAGGTGGCCAAAGGAAGCCTGACAATGAGCTGTCATACGCATAGCACTGAAAGTTGGGGCAGAGAGCGGCAATGCGGTGGGTAAGAAGTGCCAGGTATTGGTTGAACAGCCAGGGAGAGAGGTTAGACCCCTGGGGGACACCACAGGTAGAGATAAAAATAGAGGAGAGGAAGGACCCAAGTTGGACCTGGGACATTGTGTTTTCATGCAAAGTCCTGTGTCTCTTATATATGCATTTGGTGTTGTTTGCAAGCCTCAATAATTCAGCGAAGAACTCCCTTTATGAAGATCTGAATGCTTACAGGGAAGGGCTGGTGTGGCAGGGATGCAGCATAAGCCTGATGGGGAGAGTGTTGCCTGTTTGTGCGGTAATATTGACTGGAATCAATGAGGAAGTGGAGAGTCTAAAGTGTAATCCACTTAAGGTGAAGAAAGCGCTGTATGAGTTGCATTGGATAGCTACGATTGAGCAATTCCATGAGTACACGTCTATGGCTCATTTGGCGCATGAGCACAAGAGGCAGGGAAACCTAGCTTCCTACATTTCCCCATTCGTTTTTACAGGCAATTGATCCTACGCTTAAGGTGGAATTTGCTCCCCACACGCAAAGTTCAACTGAGGAGCAAACTGATTGGCTCTCATGAAAGCTGGTGTAGGATGAGAATGTTGTAGAAACTGGCAAACATTTGTTCTTGGGATATTCTGCAATTTCAACTCTCAGAGTAACGTATTTTGGAAATATATTGTATTATGGATCGACCTGGAAGACGTGTGGAAAAGATGTTTAAACCCAGAATTGACTTCAGTGGGGGTGTCAGTCACAGGTTTTATTAAAGCATTACATTTGTCAAATTAATAAGAAAATGCCTAAATCACAGGACATATTTCTTTTATTTTATCAGCGAAAAATGAAGGGTGCAATGGTTTGGATATTATTGTACTAGCGAAATGCTGTTTTACTCTTGATGATGTCCTGCTTGCTGTGATGTATTGTTCTGGGGTCTAAGGTTTTTTTTATATTATGAAGTCTTTTAACCAATTGAAAATGTTTTTACGATGTTTTAGGATGCATTTTAATTAATAGAAAATGTTTTTTTTGAATTTGATACGGTTTGTTTAAAGTGTTTCATTGTATGTCTATTTTTCTGAATTGTAAAGGTTTTTTTAAGAAAGAGAAAAAGTGCCCTAAACTAATGAACACTTGCGTCCCGTGCACACCTCATAAGTTGACAAAGTAGTTGGTCAAATCTTGTTAAGATTTCTTGCAGTTGTTTTCAGTGAATTTAAATAAGGGCAATGTAATTATATCCAGTTAATATCAAGAATTGGTTTCAAATAAATAAAGATTACATTTTCACATTTTTCATACACAACAATACATACAATACATGTGAGTATAGGCATTCAGATAAGCGTTTGATGCGTTTCAGGAAATGTTTTATGAACCATAAACAATAATACTAGCCCTGTGTCTCTGATATGTGCATTTAGCTGGCCCTTATATTTTGTGGGGTCATTACGAGTATGCCAGTCCGGAAAAAAGGTGCCAGTAACAATGTGTATTGGTACCTTTTCCAGAGCGGTTTTCTACGATTCTGCTGGTAGGGGCAGGCCTAGCCTTCTGGTAGTTCAGGTCCCTAATGGCAGCAAATTCACAAAATCACTGGAACCATTAACAGCGGTGCCGGTGAATCAGTCGTTCCCAACCCATGGAGTCCAACCGGAGGGAACTTACTGTTTCTCCGCAACCTGTAATATCCTAGTAATACCGGGATATCGTGGGGAAGTAACGGTAAGCCGAGTTTGCCAGTTAGCTGCCAGTACTATCAGTAGCTTACTGGTAAACTCGGAATGACCCCATTTGTATTTCTACAGTATTTCATTGTGCGTGTGGTTTCTTGTGAAGCCATGTGTCGCTTATATATATTATGTTGTTTTACACAGTGCACCGCTACCACCCAGGTGCAGTCACCAGGAGGTTAGTGGGGGTAGGATGAGAGGATAGATTCAGTGGCAGGAGGAACTGGCATCTGTGAGTGTTGATTTACATGTGGAAGTTTGAGAGAGTCCTCATGCATTCTGTGGCTCAGGTGTATGTTGGAGATTAGTGTGTTGTGTGGTTATGCAGGTTGATTGTGTGCACTGGTTAGATAGTGTTTGTAAGAGAACCAGAGTCACAGGTGGTCGTAGCTATGAGGTAATCCGGCATCTTGGTGTGTAGTTGCATTGTCGGCGGTTTAGGGTTTAGGGCTATATGGCTAGGTGTGGACATAGTGATGGTTCTTTGTTTGTTTATGTGGAGTATGAATAGGCCAAGATCTGGGTAATGGTGTCATTTATGTGGGAGGAGCAGGAAGAGAAAGGGTTAGTAAAGTTGGTCAGTTTGTTGGGGTTTCTGGCACGGCCCTTTGAATGCTGCTTGATGGTATCTATCCAGGTTCGTGTCTATTTTTTTTGTTTATTTTTTTGTTTTTTTGGTCCATCTCGTCTCCTTTCTAGTTGTTTGACAGCGGTGTTGTTTTTGCCGATGTCCCTTCTAGGTTGTCATTGGAACCTCCCCTCACCAGCCTCCCCTTGCCTTTCCCAGCTCCTATGCTTCCTCCAGACCCTACGTGAAACACCCAGCCCTCCATTGTTTCCCAGCGAGGTGTGGGTTTTAAACCATCCTATATATTAGGGTGACCAGATTTTGACATTTTAAAGCTTGGAAACTGGTGCTAGTTCTATGTGGGTGGCCTGTCCCGTGTCATGTTTATCGACTGAGGGGAGCACCCAGGGTCCTGATACTATTTGCGTGTCGAATGGATACCATCCTGTTTTTTTGGCCAAACCTATGGAAAAATCATGACATCAGGCCAAAAACCAAGATGGTATCCGCTCGATCCCCAAATCCCAGGACATGGTTTTTAAACTTAAAAAAGTATCTGGCCCGATTCTTAAATTGGCACACTGAACATGCTAAAGAGTATGATTCACTGCGCCAAATCAGGACGCCCAGGCTCCGCCACTATTCTCAATGGCCCTGTGCGTCCTCGTAGTGCACCGTCAGCATTGCGCCTGTTTTTGGCATAACAGGCGCAATCCTGAAAACGCTGCAGCATTTTTGTAAAATAACGCCATATTTGTTATTTTACAAAAATGCTGCCGAGAACAGTGGTGTTCATGGACACTTTCGTAGGCCACTGGAAATTATTTCCAGGGCCTCTCAGGCCACCCATGCAAACCTATGGTATCGAATTGCATTGGGTCACCGTATCATAATATTAAGCCAAAAAAAGCTCAAGGGTGCAGGCATCTCTCTATTAGGATACGTTTACGTTTTTAAATGTATCCTAATAGAGACATCGCCGCACCCGTGAGCTCTTTTTGGCTTATTCCAATGCTATTCGATACTTAGGTTTGCATGGGTGGACTGCCATCGTTGAAGCAATTTACCTGCACTGCTCCTGGCTTCTTGTGGCACTCCTCCAGAATAACGGCACCAAAATGATACCGTAAATGTGTGTAACTTCAGCACACATATAAAGCTGGAGGAGTGGCACAAGAATACCAGTCTAAAGTGCCAGATAACGAATGTGGCAGTTGCTAGGTTGGTTTCCAGCCCATCCTAGCAACCGCCACATGTATTCCGAAAGTGGCGCATTCGTACCGACTTTGGAAGCAAGCGCCACCTTCAGAATAGGTCTTAAGTACAGAAAAGGTCTTTAACGCTTTTAACAACCTTTTCAGTACATATCAACAGTTGAGAATCGGGCCCTCTGGACACCGGGAGGGAGGTGCAAATACCCGGAGAGTCCCGGCAAAACTTGGACATCTGGTGACCCTATATGTATACATACAAACAATGATTACATGGACGTGGTAGCGTCCATGTTGTTATGGTTAAGTTGGTGTTTCCATAGGAAGAGCATTTTTTGGGTGGCTTATAACTTCGCTCCCTCTGGACGAATCCTCACCAAACTCAGCAAAAGAAGTATGTGGCCCACTCTGAATTCTTTTGCAAAGTTTGGAGAGGTTTGTTCCATGGGGGGCAAAGTTATAGGGGGGTCCCATAGACATAATGGGAAAAAACTTTGTGCACGCCTACAGCCCAAACCGCTGGATGGATTTACACCAAATTTGCGGCTGGATCGGGGGCTTGGTCCCAAAAGCGCGCTTTTGCAAATTTGGTGTATATCCATCCAGTAGTTTTTTTTTAAATGACCAAAATGTAAGGCAAAAAAATTAGTGATATCTCCGTTTGAAAGGAGTGTGAGTACAATGTACACAAATATGAGCATATACAGGGAAGGTAGAGTAATACAAATAAAACTATGAGAAAGTGCTGATAACTCTAATGATTATCTTCATGCACAGAAAGATTGCTCTCTTTCAAGCCTGTGTCTTCCGCTATATATATGTTTCATATGATATGACTTGACCCTAAGTCTACAAATATAGTACCTTTTCACTTTTTACTTCCTGACTGTTTTTCGAAAACTATGTGGCTTAGATATGTCAGTAAAGGAAAAAAAAGGAGAGCCAGCCATGTGATGTCATCAGTGATGTCATCAATGACATTTGTGATGTCATCTTTGATGTCCTGGTTGATAGTGTTAGCAGTGCACGGTTGCTTATCTTACCATAACTGGCGAATTTCAGGGGTTTTTCGGTTTTACTTTGAACCATAACGTCCCTTTAACAACGTTTTATTACTGAATTTGATAGGTTTTTAGTAGCACAACTTCACCATAACGTCCCTTTTAACAAAGTTTTTTCATTGAATACTATATAATTGTATACATGTATACTATATGTATACTATACGTATAAATCTACATACAAAGGTGGGATTTGACATTTTTACCAACAGGTGGAGAATACTGGGAAACACCAAGGAGTACACAATGAGTGATTGCTCTGTTAAAAGGTATTTCTTTGCTGAAATTAACTGGTTGGCAGTCAATTAACATCTGTCATTACAAGCACATTCAGCCAGTAACACGTATTTGTGGCAAAAGGCATTGTGAGTAAAGTTCCTTGAGCTATAATAATAATTATTATTGCGATTGTTATTCCACGTTCTTATACAGCTCCTCTGTCTTAACACAGTTATTATTAATGAGCGAGTCGGTGTATTGGCCTGGGAAGGATGAGCAGCTGAGTCACCCTGGCCTGGATTCGTGCCTGCGAGATGCTTGCTAGCCCTAGCTCGGAGGTCTCTTGAGCTGGCCACCTCGGCATGATGAGTGGTAAATTGCAGCGTCTCATGACGTGTGGCACTGCATGTGACTGACAAACTAACACTCCCATTACACTCTTAGATGCTTCTATAAATACTGCTACTGCAGTGTGTCTAAGAGCATCACGAAAAAAGATCGCCCCACACCCAAGTGACCCCCTTAATTTAAGTGTCCAAGAGCCTTTTCAGAGAGGGCCACGGGCAATGAACTCGCCATGACTTGCAGTGACAGGAGTAGGGCGCGCGCCTCCGCATCTGTGAATTTCCTGGAAGGCCACGTCACACCGCATTCGATGTGAGCAAGAGGGGGTAGATGCCTTTTAGCATTCGTTATTCATACTGCGTTCTGCCTGTTCCCAGAAAGGGGAGGACAGCAATCGTTGCAGCCATGCTTGATGGCTGCTTCACACGTTCGAGGTGTTTGTGTGTGTACCTTGACATCACAGGTGAACCCCGAGCTTAGTTTTATTGTCACCTACCGTCTACATGACTACATTTGTTTAATCGGGATGACATGTGCAAGACCTTTTATAAAAAGGGATTTTTGTTCCTCGGAAATATATTTCATTGATGTTATGTGTTTATTTATTTATTTATTATGATATGATATGATCTTTTAATTATAGCGCGCATACACAAGTGTTTCAAAGCGCGACGAGGCAGGGGAGGGGAAACAAGGGGGGACAAGGTAACGATCTTACTAGGCCCAGTGACGTTGAGATCATGCAAGTGCAGGGGAGAGGAAAGGGAGAAGTGCTGAGGGAAAGTGAGGAGGAGCAAGTGCAGGACATAGAATCTAATCATCAAAGAAACAGAAGTAGGCCATCAGGTGGCAGGGCAAGGTTAAGTGCAGAACAGCAAGTGCTAATAGTGCACGTAGGCAGACTCTAGGGGTACAGATACAGCCCCAAGTGCAGGGTTGGCAGAGGGCAGTGCAGGTGTGCAACTGGGAGGGCAGGGACCTGGGCCCATGGTTCAAAGGGTGGCCAGGTTACCAGTGCAGTGTTATTTGTATGGTGCCCAGACCCAGAGATATTGCAGTGCTTATACAGAATCAATAAAATGGTACATAGAACGACAGTGTGCATTGATGTCAACTTTGGCACACATAAAATGTAAATATGTATGCAGAAGAGAGAAGCAGAGACATGGAAATTGCTGATATGTCATCTGACATTACTACTTTTTGTCTTACCTTTGAATGGATGGGTTTGTGTTACAGTCCAAGGAGCCTAGTGACCAGTGGCATAGCAAGTCTCCCGGGTAGAGGGTATGAAGCCCTCCCAAAGTATTGAGGAAGTTGCAGGGAGAATGCAGTGCTCTGTAATGATACCTAGTCTAGGGCCACAGGTGGGAAAGTGGTGCTACGGCAAGAGCCTGTCAAATCTCTCACCTGTGAGAGCACATAGTGTTTAAGCAATAATTCACAGGCAGCAGCAACAAATACACAGTGGCAGAGGACAGAAACCTCCCTGTGACAAATCAACTTCCGATGCAACAGTGGTCCAGGGATGAATATCGTTTTCTTAACCATAAATCAGCCCCACACCTGTAGTACACCAGAAGGGATCCGAACAGATTGGAAACACAAGCAACGTTATAAACCTCCTTATCCAATTTTGGTAACGTGGACGGAACAGCAGGCTTATCACCTCAAGGTCGTGGATCGTTGGTTAGTTGCAACACAGTGAAAATACAATTATTACCCAATGATAAACGGGACTGTCCAATCAAGGTTGTTTGAAAATATCTATTTTATTATTATCACAACCGACAGTTGTAGCAAACGACGATATACAACCCACCCTTTAAAGGAATTTAGAGGACAGGCAGTTTCAAGAAGGAAAAGGGATGCATTTTGGATACAGACAGGATGGTAGTTGGTAAAGTAATGAATCGCAATAGGTCATGGATACTTGGTTTCACCACAATGGGAGAAATGGGTCTGAAAATGTCACTAGGGGACTTCGGAGAAGGAACAGGGGGACAGAACCACAATGTACCTTGTGCTTGTAGAAGTTCTTTGTGCTTGACAGAATCATTGGCACCATGAACAGCGGTGCCGGTGATTCAGTCGCTCCCATCCCATGGAGTACAACCGGAGGGAACTTACTGTTTCTCCGCCACCCGTAATGTCCTGTTAATACTGGGATATCGCGGGGAAGAAATGGTAAGCCAAGTTTGCCGGTAAGCTGCCAGTACTATCAGTAGCTTGCTGGCAAACTACGAATGACCCCCTTTGTCTTTCTGATGTATTTCATAATCTCTGATATTTTATGTTGATTTATACCACGCACTGCTATCACCCAGGGGCAGTCAAAAGGCACTTGCGTGGCTCTGCAAAAAAATGGGGGCTATAGCGGTTAGTGGGGGTAGGATGAGGGGATAGATTCAGAACCAGGAAGAACTGGCGACTGTGAGTGTTGTTTTACATGTGGTAGTTTGAGAGAGTCCTCATGCATTGTAACCGTATGGGTGAGATTCTGTGGCTCAGGTGTATGGTAGTATTTTGTGTTGGAGATTAGTGCATTGTGTGGTTATGCAGGTAGGTCGTGTGCACTGGTTAGATAGTGTCGATAAAGGAACTAAAATCACAGGTGGTCGAAGCTATGAGGTAATACGGCATCCCGGAGTGTAGTTGCATTGTTTGCAGTTTACGGCTATGTGGGTGGTTTACTCTAGGTATGGACATAGTGATTGTTCTTTGTTTTGTTCATGTAGAGTGTGAACAGGCCAAGATCTGGGTAATGGTGTCAGTTATGTGGGAGGAGCAGGAAGAGAAAGGGTTAGTACAGTTGGTCAGTTTGTTGGGGTTTCTGGCATGGCCCTTTGGATGCCACTTGACAGTATCTATCCAAGTTCTTGTCTGTGTTTTTTTATTTTTTATTTTGTGTTTGTTGGTCCACCTCGTCTCCTGTAAGAGGATTCAATTCAACACTACAGCTAAGTCAATGCCTAGTCTGGGATACTGAATGGAAACCCTAATTGATATATCTTTATGTCCAGTTCATGAGTTCTGGATGACTACCCCTATATAACACCCCTCTCTTAGAATCCCCATGACCCCACTGAGCCAAGAAGTAGTTCTGTTTTGCAAGTTTAAAAGGTTTATTTGAGAAATAAAACAAAATATAGATACCACGCTTTTATAATAAATTAATAATCGCTATCGCTCTTATAAATATAATGTTAATCAACAATGGGTAATCTGACACTAGCACACTTCTTCATAATCAATGAGGAGTTAGTATAGGATGGATAAAGTAGCAAAAATACTTTTATGATTTCAAGGGAAAAGCAATGAGGAATAAAATGCAGTACATAAATACTTGATGTGATTTTAGCAAAAGATAAGATAATCACTTTTTCTCTGGCAATTCACCCCCCTCCCCTATGCAATGTAAGACATGGAAGTAGATGGAAAGAGGAGCACACAGTTCTCAGGAATGCAATCAAATACAATACGAAATTCAGTTCCCCCCAGCAAGCTTAGAGAAAACCGGTATGAGTTTTAAAACACAGGCCCAAGTGCTTTGAATGTGGTGGCAATGAAGTGAGAAATATGCTGAAAATGCTTTTAATTCCCTTTAGGAGGTTCAGGGTGAGTGAGAGATACTTGGGATGAGTTCAGGCTCACTTTAGCAATGATTCAGAGATGGTGATTAAGAGGCAAACGAATTTTTAGCAAGGAAAGAAATGACTGCTGATGGTTACACGTGGCTGGATTTTTAACCAAATCGCAAATCGCGGTAAAATTTACGAGTGCGTGAATCGTGATTGCGGAAAAAGTATAAGGAGTAGGAAGTCAGTTCTAGGCTTGTTGGAAAGCTTATATTCTAAGCTTTCAGAGGAAAGTTAAACAAAGTTCGTAGCCCAAACGGTTCCAGAGGTATGAACGGATTTAAAGTAAACTCAAAATGACAGGTGACAGCTTTGCAGCTGCAGAATTGACAAATGACAGTGGTGCAGCTTTACAAATGGCAGGTGACAGTTAGGAGGCAGTTCTACTTAGGTTAAATAGATTGAATTATATTACTTTAAACTAAGAGATTTGGTTTTGCCCCGTCCTAGCTGTACTCACAATATATTTGGAAGGACTGGGTCTCGTTACGGATCTGATCAATCAGGCTAGCGGCACTTCACAGCGATCTGGTCTCTGGGTCTGTGTTTCTGCACGGTCTGGTCTGGTCGGGTCTGGCACTGGTCTGTCCGGATACAGCGGTCTCTGCACGGCTCCTGGATCTCTGCACTGGTCCTGGCAAAAGTTCTTGGCAAGGGATTCAAGCAGCTCACCCGGCTGTGAGTAGCTTGCAGTGATTTGAGGCCTGCTGCAGAGAACTCAGCTTGTGGTTTTAGGCCTCTGATTTCGGTTCTAAAGTATACGTTCTAGGTTCTGGAGTATGTAGCTGGAGTCAGTCTGGAACTGGTATCTTCTGGATGTTGTGTGGTCCGGCAAAACGCTCCGCAGCAACTGGATTTGAATGTCTCTACCTGTCCCAGCAGTCTCTTTTTATGTGTTTTGAAATGGGTGTGTGTCTGGGCCTAGCTAAGCCTGCCCCTCTCTACTTGTCATTGGCCCAATTCTCCCCTCTCCCATGATTGGGGGAAGGAAATGTGAGTCAGAGTGATGCTGTAGGTTTTATGGGTCAGAGGATCCCCCCCCTGGTCAGTTGGCACATAATCTATATTTGACCCAAATACATATTCCACAGATACACAGTTGTTTGTCATTGCATACACACATCATGCATTACTGATGGGAGGCAGTGTTATGACCCTGGCGTTTCTAGGAGCTTGGGTAAAGAAATGGTAACTTTTTGCACTTTTTAGTAGCTTATGCAGCATTGGTTTTTCATTAAAATCTATACAAATGTACACCCTCCTACTACACATATCTCAGTAACTTTCCAGGTCGCTAGCTTAAATACATCCTGTGTTACAATTACGCAGATGACACTCAACTAATTCTAAAGTTCCTGAACGCGAAACCCAACTCCCAACCCGATCTGACCTCTTGCCTCCTTAACATCGAACGCTGGATGACCCAAAGCCACCTCCTGTTAAACCCCTCCAAAACAGAAATCATGGTCTGCGGCAACTCAGATTTTCTTCCGCACCCACTACCCTGGCCACCCACCATGGGCAACTCACCGACCCCCTCTAACACAGTAAAAAATCTTGGGTGCACCCTGGACTCCGACCTAACACTCTCGCGCCAAGTCAACAATGTCTCAAAGTCCTGCCACTACCACCTCAAAAACCTTAGGCGCATCTTTCCATATCTCTCATTCCCTAACAGAGTCTCCGCGGTCCAATCAATCGTCATATCACGACTGGACTATGGTAACCCCCTGTACCTCGGAATTCATGCCTACCAACTGAATAAACTACAAAGAGCACAAAACGCAGCAGCCAAAGTGCTTCTTGCGCTCGGTCCAAGGGACCACGTATCCCCAGCCCTTAAGACACTGCACTGGCTTCCGGTAGCCCGCAGGGTGGCTTTCAAAACCCTATGCCCCACCCATCGAGCTCTACATAAAACTGGACCCCATTATCTTCAAAAAAAGCTAATACCTTATCACCCTACCCGCACCCTCAGATCAAGCTCAGCCGGCCTCCTAGTAATTCCTAAAACAAACTCAGTCAGGTTAGGCGGAGCATCTTTCTCAGCCCTGGCCCCAACCCTGTGGAACTCGCTCCCACCCCACATCTGCCTAACTCAGGACTTAACGGCCTTCCGCAAACTACTGAAAACCTGGCTCTTTCCCTAAAACCCAACCATCTGATGCGAATGCCAGTGTGGAGCAGATAGCAGTGTGGTGCGGATGCCTGTGTGGTGCGGATGCCTGTGTAGAGCGGATGCCTGTGTAGAGCAGATGCCTGCATGAAGCCGACGCCTGTGTAGAGCAGACCGGACGAGCGTGCAGACCTGATGAACGCATAGACAGACTGGAGTGCATTCGCGGGGACGACGGGAGTGCATGCATTTGGAATACATGAGAGCATGCACGAAGCACACTGAAAATGAGGGATTGTCTAGAGCACGCAAGACGAACTATGCACGCGCGAATGTGTTCCTGACTGCTTAAATTGCATGACATACATAATATGCATTGATATGCGTAAATTTGAATGAACATATATCATACCACACCCCACGCCTACTCTCCTCTTTACACCACCACTCAAATAGAACACAGGGATACTATGACACCATTCGGTATAACTGTTCTCATATCAACATCCACCGCTCACTCCCCAGCACTCTAAATAACCACCGCTGGTTTAACACCCCCAGCCTGGCGTTTCTCCTCAGGCCTAACGCAGCCACTCTGGAGCGGGATAAATTCTGCCAGAGCGTACACATTCTCCTGACTCTCAACCACCACACCTACCGCTAAGAAGCAGCTACCACATCAACCCCGCACCAGCTGCACACATACCTGTGCGCACACGCACCTTTTGACTCTCCTCACCCTCTCTACTGACTCGAACCTCGGTTCCCAAGGGCGTTCAACCTACCAGCGCCTTCAGACCATACCAATGGTATATAAGGCGCTATACAAATGCAAAATAACAATAACAATAACAACAAATAGTGGGGCTTTGCCCCAGAACATCACACAAATTGGATTTTGGGCTTGAATTGTAGGCAAAGTTTCCATTTTAAGGTTCCCCACATTTCACATTTCTGTCATCCGGTTACCAAGAGTTATCAGTGTTTCTGTAAAATATATATTTTGCTTTCAATTCAGTTCTCAGAGTGTTGGAGTCCACCTCCAAGACTTGGGTGGGTCAGTGATCACATGTCTCTCCTGGCCGGCAGGTCTTTGTTGACAGGAAACAGTCAAAATCAACATATTCTATTCAAGTGCAAGAGCCTATTGTGTGGTCTCCAGGAGGCTGCCAGCCAGTCTGCCTTCTATCAATCAAGAGGTCATGTGAGATTCTAACTCCTGGTGTGAATCTCTGGAGGTGAGAGGTTTCCCAGCCTTTTGGCCTGTTAATCAAATCAGATTGTCTCTGGGAACAGCAAGTGGTTAAGTTTTTAATTAAATGCAGTCTTTTTATGTCTCAGTTGTCACAGAAGGCGGATTGGCTCTGAAGTAGCAGTTCTCCTGTCAGAGTTTAGACCGCTAGCGCCGCCTTTAGGTATTTATCGGTACTGCGTCCATTTTTTGGATCAGTCTTGAATGAATGCATTCCAAACAAGAGATTTTACATGGAAGTATATTATCCAGGTTCAGCACATGGCACTGGTGTGGTTCTGCAATAAAATAATTTTGTGCCCATAATTTTGCCATGTTTGACCTGAAGAAAATGAATTCCCAAAAGTTATGGGTTGCTTTTGGCAACCAGCATTGCCCCTTTCGCAATGGTTTTCTGGCTACTGTGTGTAGCTCAATGGTGGTTTTAGGCAGTGCCCTCCTGTGCTCAAAACATAGGCAAAAATGGGTGGCACCTATTCTTCATGGATCTTCCTGTGCATTTTCTGGGAAGCTCTGGCCATCATGATGTTTTCAATGCCAGTAATGCACAGTTTTTGTGGTAGGGCTCGGATGCATGGGTAAAAACATCCCACAAGCCCCCCTCTTGAGATGGCCATTCTGTTTCTCCTCATCTTCTTCCGGTAGATGGCACAGTTCAGCATCTTTTTCTCCATCCGGTCGGATCGATCGGTTCTCCTTGCTGGTCCTGATGGGAGGATTGGGCGGTACCCCGGGCCCCTCGGGTCTCTGCTCCCGTTCTCCGGATCATCCTCCTTGGCCAGTCTCCAGGTTTTCTTTCTCCTAGGACGACAAAGGAAGAGCGGCAATACCTATTCATGGACATTTCTCCCCCACCATTGATATAGTGGGGTGGCATATATATTTTAGAACTCAACAGATATGAACATGCACATTTTTTTAAATTAAGAGACAGGAACACATAAACTTGAGAAACACAGAATTTGATATGCTATATGTAGGATATTTTAGGGTTGGAATTGAATTACTCTGGAGCGGTACCCTCTGGGATTGCAGAGGACTCCTCCAGTTGCTGCAAAGTATGCCTGGGATGGCAATACTTCAACTGGTTTATGTGGACCCACTTGTCTTCCCCCTCTGCCAAACTGCCTTTGGGGATGCGGATCTTGTAGGCCACAGGGGAGATCTTGTCTATAATTTCAAACGGTCCCTTCCATGTAGGCAAAAATTTGCGCTGTCTTGCCTGGTTTCTTTGGAAGTTGTATAAATAGACCTGGTCCCCCACCTGATATTCCTTCCTAGGTCATAGTGGGTCTTCATACTCTCGGCTGATCTTTCTAGATTCCGCTGAGCATAGGCAAAAGCATGTTGAAGGTGTTTTCTTAAATTCTCCACATACTCATGAGTTGTGGAGGCATTTATCAATGTTTGCTCTTGGGTTCTGTAGAGCAAATGCTGGGGAAGCACCATCTTGCGTCCAGTCATCAACCCAAATGGTGACATTTTGGTTGCAGATGAAGGGGTAGATCTGATGGCCATTAGGCCCAGCGGTAATCGGATATCCCAACTTGGCCCAGAATCTGCCACAAACTTTTTTAAGATGCTCACGATGGTTCGGTTATATCTCTCCACTACCCCAGAAGAAGCTGGCCTGTAAGCAATGTGTAGCTTCCTTTTAACCCCCAGTATCTCCCACATTTTTATCATTACTTCACTGGTGAAGTGGCTACCCCTGTCTGACTCAATCCTTTGAGGTAGACCAAAACGGGAAAAGATGTGGTTAATCATCAGGGCAGCTGCTGTTTCTGCATTGCAGTTTGGGGCTGGGAGACATTCCACCCACTTGGTAAACAAGCATGTAACGGTCAACATGTACTTGTTTCCTCTAGATGAGCGAATCACAGGGCCTACAAAGTCGATTTGCAAATCTGACCATGGCAGTGTCATCCCCCTCTTTTGGAGAGGTGCACGGTGCGTGAGGGATGATGGCTGAAATTGTGCACACACAAGATACCCATTCAAGTATTGGTCAAGGTCCTGCCCCATGTGTGGCCAGTATGCAACCTCTCTTAAGATTTCCAGTGTTGTGTGAAACCCCCTATGACCGGCGGTGGCCGCATCATGGGCGTGACTTAACATCAGGCTTCGGAATGAGGTAGGAACCACCCACTGATCATGGCCAGCTTGGGATTTCCTTACCAACAAACCGTCTTGGATTCGGAACATTTTTGGACATTTCATCAACACCCTTAGGTCCTCTTTCCCAATGTAATCGGTAACTGTCAGGGGAAAGTTCTCATGGTCCTCAAGGTGTTGGTAAAACTTACCAATAATTGGATCCCCCTTCTGAGCTGTAATTAAATCAGCATCAGGGGTCTCCTTACTCCATTGTGCAGTTGAAAGATCATTGTGAGCACTTGTCTGGGACCTAGTGATAGCGGTGACCTTGATTTCCCCCAACAGGGACTCTATTTCGATTAGATCCCCTTGGATGGCCCCGGTTTTGGCCAGCTGATCAGCTAAGTCATTTCCAGTTTTGTCTGGTCCCTCTACTTTGGAATGACCCTTGATCTTCTTCCAGTAGATGGTCATCCCATTCGAGGTGACCAGATCATCAATGTTTTGGATTAACTTCCCATGTTTCAGGGGTTTGTGATTAGCACATAACATGCCTCTGGTTTTCCAGTTGACCATGTGCTCCACGAACCCGTTCCGTACATAATCCGAATCTGTGATTATGACCAGTTCGTGGAGTTGATGCTGGACAGCAGTGATGATGGCCTGATGCACAGCCATCAATTCTGCCACCTGACTACTTCGGGGACCAATTTTGTATCCAGCGGAGGGTTCTGGGAACTCCTTCACCCATGCATTCCCTACGCCAGCCACCAGTTCTTTCTCCCCGTCGTTGTCAACATGGTACGAGCATCCATCCACATAGACAGTGGGCATTCCCTCACACTTGTCTTCTTCAAAGACTTTGTGTGGGGAATTAAGGTATGCCTCCATGTTGTCCTTGATTTTTAGACTTTCGTCCTCAAGACAGTTTTCTCTGGCACAATCATGCAAGTCAGCAAGACCTTGCGCGAGGGGACTCTTCTTGTTTTGCCCATATCTGACCTCCACAGGAAAGCCTTGCATTGACAGAATCCATGAAGTAATTCAGGAATTACTCACATTTCCGGCCCGGATTCTGTCACTTTGGAGATATTGCAGAGGCTGGTGTGGAGTCTCCACTATGATGTGTTCCCCATGGATAAACGGGCGGTAATTCTTCAATGCCCACACCGTTGCCAGGAGTGCCTTCTCACAATCGTTGAATTTTTCCTCCACAGAGGATAAAGTTTTGCTCGCATAGGAGATTACTTTATTGACCTTGTCATGCTTATGGTATAATACTGCCATCAAGCACGTATTAGAGAACCCCGTCTCCAGGAAGAATTCCTTGTTTCTGACAGGGAAAGCTCGGCAAGGCGCTTGTGAGAGGCTTCTTTTGAGTTGTCTTACCGCCTCGGATTGTTCTGGACCCCATTCCCACTTGACTCCCCCTTCAAAAGATGAATCAGGGGTTTAGTGATCTCTGCGTAGCCTTCAATGAACTTTCTGCTGTAATTAGTCAGTCCAAGGAGGCTCCTTAGTTCCCGCAGAGTTGTGGGGTCTTTCAGTTTCTGGAGTGCTTCCACTTTCTTTTCTTGGGGACAGAGACTCTGAGGAGTAATCTCATGCCCCAAGAAATTAACACGGGTTCTACACCACTGTGCTTTCTGAAAGGAAAGTTTTGCCCCGGCGGCCCTCAACTGTGTCAGAACATAATGGATCTCTGCTATGTGTTCTTCCACAGATGAACTTTTGATGAGGACATCATCTACGTAAACCAAGTTACCCCTTGCACCCAGGTCGGGCATGGCCTTGTGTAGGAAAATGTTGAATTCATTGCCGGAGTTGAGGTATCCGAAGGGAGTCCGGGTCCATGTGTACTGCTGGCCCCCAAAGGTAAAAGCCAGCTTGTATTGGTCCTCCCTACTGACAGGCACAGTCCAGTATCCATTGGTCAGGTCTATTGCGGTGCATACCTGTGACCCCTGGATCTGGGCCAGCCCTTGGTCAATGTAGGGCAGAGGCCATCGGGAAGTATGGACCCGTTTGTTGAGCTCCCTGAGGTCGGCGCAGAGTCTCCACTGGCCGTTTGGCTTCAATATTCCCAGCACCGGATTATTGAAGGTGCTGTGAACTGGACGGATTATTCCCCGGGACTCCAGGTTCTTAATTATTTCAGTAAGGGACTCCATTGATGCGAGAGGCAAGCGATATTGCTTCACAAACACTGGAGTCATGCCAGGGTCCGTGGGGATTGTTGTTGTGTGGATGTCGGTGCGGCCACAATCATATGAGTCTACCGCAAAGAGATCTTGGAAATCCAAGAAAACAGATTCACACAGGCATCAGCTAGGTTGACTCTCTCTTCCACCATCTGCCTGAAGCCTGGAAAGACTTCTGGTTTGGCTATCTCAGCGGCCTCCTCCAGCTGGGTGGAGAAGTCCCTGGTCAGAGTGCTGATTTGGACTGGAGGCTTCAGGTGGGAAAGGCAACCCTCATGGACCTGGAAAATCACCCCATCCCTCCTGAAGTCACAAGTCACATCTTCCTTACCATAAGGGCAGGAAGTGTACACCAGGAAGTTCCCCCCATGCCGGGTAAAAATCCTGTCTGGTGTTGTATTGTCATCAAGGTCAGTGTCAAAACAGTCCTTGGGGATTGGTCCTAACAGTTCATTTCCTAAATCAATGGAAAAATGTCGGTCATCAACCGCCATTCCAATAATGGTGCCTGCGGCTAGAGTAATACTCTTTAAGTCGCTGTTATCCACCTCTATTAGAATGGTGTCATGTTCTATGTTGACTAATGGAGTTGGGTTTACCCCCAACCCTTGCTGTTGGAGAGAAGCGTTTAGATGTATGTAAGCATCAGGGTTTTTCAAATGTTGTCCTCTTTTAACTTTCACTTCCAGGGAGAATTGTCGGGTCCTTTCTGGGATGGTGACTTCCTCTTTGATCTGAATTTGAACTGCATAAGGTAGCAATTGAGCTGACCTAAATGCTTTCTCTGGATCATCAAAGCCCATGGGATTATCCGCTAATCGGGATCAAGCTTTGAAGTTTATTAGGTCCAAACTAATGGCAAAGCGATTGAGAATGTCACTGCCTAAGTAAAAGGCGGCAGTGACGTCTCGCACGACCCAACAATTATGGACTATGCTCTTGTTGCCAATGGAGATTTTAAGCATTCACCTGCTTGGCAGGAGATATTTGGAATTAGGTGCTTCCAGGTCCATTTCCCATTTGTCTATCAGTTTGAATGTGGGAATGGCTGGATCTTTTGGGAGTTGGCGGAACATGGCTTCGCTGATGAAGCTCTTACCGTTGTTCACACACACTCGAGCGAGAACAGAGTCCTTCCCATCATTTAACTGGACAGGGATGAACAACTGCTCTCCAATTTGCTGAATATCAGCCAGGCTCTGAGCTGATTTCACATCTTTCTGGACTATAGGAGTGGGAGTTTCTGATTGTGGATTAGTAAAGAATTTCAGGGTGTTTCCTTCCAGTGTGGAATACCACCTTAAACTAGAAGGAAGGTTGATTTTCAGAAATAGAGAGGACCCCCCATCACCTGTCTGTTGTCCTACTGCTATTACTGTCACGTCTGGAATTTGGTTGTTCTGGAAGTGAAATTCTACTTGTTCAGATTTTTGTTCAACCATGTGGCAGGTGCCGTTTAGACTAACATGGTTGACACTCTGTTTTAATTTTATTGGTCGGCTAGTCTGGGTCCAGAGGACCTTGTTTACGCAATCTATTAGGGGTGACAACCTTCTCAGGAGGTCATTCCCTAGTAAACAAGGGGTGCCCTCTGGAGTCACTACTATGACCGGGTGTTTCACCTTGTGTCGCCCAATTTTAATGTCCAAGTCTGCTGTCCCCTCAACAGGAATTTCCTTCCCGTCAAAGTTCTGCAGTTGTCCAGGAAGAGAGGTGAGAGGAATACGGTAATTCTCCCCCTTCCTGCATTTAGTTCATCAAAGGCCCTTTTGGACAGATGGTAGGTTGGGATCCAGTGTCCACCAGTGCCAAAATTGTACCCTGCCCCTGTACCGGGGGCATAGTATATTCCCTCCTTCTCCTCAAGGGGGCACAGATAATGCACATTTTTGGACAACTGGTGGGCTAACTTTCTGGTTTTGGACATTGGTAGCGAAGAGATTTGGGCAGAATTCTGTGGAGAGCCTGGGGAATCTGAAAGAAAAAGTTGGCAACTGGAGATCAGAGCCATGGTGGGTGCTCCTGGTTCCGGTTCTGAGCCACCCCCCCCCTTTTGGAGGCAGTCACCAGGATGGGTTTCAACCAGGGGATTTTGGTATTGTCGGTTCTGGGATGAGATGATGGGCGGCGGTAGCTCAGTCTCCACATCTCCCCAGTCTGAATTGGCCTCCCTTGGGACCCATTTTTCCTTGGGAGGAGTTCCCCCATCTCTGAAGGAGAAGATTCTTTTCCCAGGATCTTCTGAGGATCCCTCTCCCTCAAATTGGAAGACCTGTACCTCCTCCACAAAGTGGGTCTGTTTGGGTCCTTTGTTTCTCCTACCTCCTCTCTGCTCCTTGGGTGGCAGACTTTCAGGGGCAGGAGATTTTGTTTCCGGTTCCTGGTTTTCCAGGGGCTGTTTACAAGTTGGGAAGGAAGCTTCCTCCAAGGCTTTACACCCCCCTTCCCCTTGTGCCTCCTCCCTGGGAACCGGTGGGTTATCGGGGTGCTGCCCCCGTCATTGTTCTGGAGCACCAGGTCCAGCGCTTGGGGCATTCTGTGGTGGCATGCTCATCTGAGGGTTCTGTTGAGCCCTCAGTATGTGACCCAGATCCCGTGCCATATTTTGGACCTGGCGCTCAAGTTGTGAAACCCGCTCAGGCTGATACGGGGCTCTATTTTCTCCCCTGGGTTGATCCCGGGAAGGGTAGCTATTCCTTCTATGGTAGTACCCCTGGTTGGGAAGATTTTGGTACCCCTCCACCCTTGGCCTCCCCTCTCCCGGATTAGGTTGTCTGGGCTCAGGGAATTGAGGAAAGAAGGATGGATGATTTTGGGGCTGGAAAGTGGGCGGATAACTGGGGAAAAGTTCTGCCCAGGATTTGGTGAATTTCTGCTCTCCTGGGCGAAGTTAGGAGGGAATTTCCCCGGGTCAGGTGCTTGGCTGGATCCCCCCCTTGGGCTGGAGGAGTCCACACATAACCCAGGTTTGGTCGGTTTCCCTTTTAGCGGGGACTTACATAGTCAGGGGGGCAGGGGACCCCATTTGTGGGACTACCTCCTCGACTCCCTGTCTGTGACTGGGCCGAGGGCCTTCTGGGCTGTGAATTATTTGGTGCAGGCAGGTTTTTAGGCCCCCCCCCATCTCCAAATCTAAAACGGGGGCAACCTTTACCTCTGCCACCTTGGCAGCAGCCGGGGTGTTGTTGGTTTTGGGGTTTTTCGGCCCGTTATTTTTATTTTCGATAGGCTTCTGCACCTCATAGATCCGGGTAGCCTGTTCAATGACCCAGTCTAAAGATCGCTTTAATTCTTGCACAAACTCTTGTGGGGCCTGAGCCACCCCACATTGCAAATTGTAGGCTGCCTTGTGAGCCTCTTGAGGATTTCTGTGCACAGAAAAATGTTTCGAGATGGCCGCCCTGTATGTGGATCACCTTGAATGGTTTTGATCCTCCAGCCCCGCAAAGAAACTGGAGTATTCTGGTGAGAAGGTCCACTTTACATATTGAATACAGCTTTGGCTGTCCTTCAAATGGAAAGTCTCCATCATTTGCTTTTAGAGCTCCAAGTGTTCCCAAACAGAATACTTGGCGTTCTTATGATAAGGCGTGATGACACTCCTTATTGCCTTGATCTGCTTTAAGGGGTCCTTAAGCAAAGCCCTTTTTGCCTTATTGGCCTTTTTGGTTCGGGTAACCCTGGTCCATTCATCCTCCGACTCAGATGCACTGCTCCCAGAGGTGCCCGTCTGATCTTCCAGGTTTTCCCGGATTCTGCGAGCCTGGGAATGGCTGGCAGAATGTGGGGACCTGGTCTCCTGTGTCCTGTAATGCTCAGAGGAGTCTTCAGACCCCTCCTTGCTGCCAGGATTTGCTGGGTACCCCCCCACTGACCTAACTGGGCAGAGGTTTTCAGGATGCCCTTAATGGGCCTACTCTCCTGGGGTTCCCGACTAAATTGCACTGTGCTTGGGTGCCCATACCCGGATGCCCGCCTATCCATTCCTGGGAGGTACTGGCCTATGAGCCCCATACTTCTAGCTGGATAGTAATCTGCCATCCCCGTGGCCCTGGGCTCATGTGCGCGAGGGAACATGGGGGTGGCAGAGTCCAGGCACTGGGAGAGATGAAGGCCTCTGGTACTAGGGCTCCTGAGGTTATGCTCAGGAGTTTCTCTTTCCCAGCGAACCTCATCTCTATCCGTCCCTGCTTCCTGTTGCAATGCAAGAGCCTGCGCTTTCAGTTCCTCAGTTAAGGCCTTACTAGACTCTATCAGTCTCTCCTGCATGGCTACCTGTTGCTGGAGCCTATCATTGTGCTGGCAGAGAGCCTCATTCTCTCTCTGTGCCTCCTGATTGGTCCTGGAGTACTGGGCCAGTCTTTGCTGCAGGAGGGTTACCTCCTGGGCTGTGTCCCTATTGGCCTGCTCCTTTCTTGCCAGAGCATCCTCCACCCTCCTGGTGAGCTCTAACAAGTTCTGGTGTTCTTTTTGGAGGTCACCCAGTCCCTGGAGGGCCAGGTGATTTTCTTCCATTTTCCTTTTTAAGTGGCAGACTTCCTGGCCTAAGGTATCCCTTTCCTGACTAAGAGCCTGCATCTGTGCCGCCAGGTCGTCCCTTTGCCTTTGGAAGGCACCAGCTTTCTGGCGCTCCTGTTCAAACTCTGCCTGGGTATCCCGGTCTTTCAAAATCAGTTTATTGCTCTCTGCCTTCTCCCTATCTAGGTGGCTTTGCAGGGTGACTACCTGCTCAGCACATGCCCTAAGTCTAACTGTTGCTCCAGCTTTTTCTGGCTCTGCAGTAGGGAGTCCAAACCTTCTTGGTACTCCTTCTGCAAGGCCAGAAATCTGGTATCCTGGTCCGCCTTTTCCTGTTGCAGCACATCCATATCCTCCTTTATTTTAGTGATGTACTGTCTGCAGTCCTTTTCTGACACCTGGCTCCGGAGCAGCCTCTGCTCAGAAGAGTCCAGATCAGATTGCGCCTTCTCTAACGCCATCTGTTGCCTATTTGCCAGATCTTGGCCTTCAGCACATTTGTCCTGCATGGCTCCCATATATAGATACAAATATGCCGCTATCCTGGCAATCTTATTATGTTCATCTTTGGCTTTAGGAGCCATATATAGTTCACTAAGGACCACATGTAGGGGACCCTGATCTCCCCATATATCTGACCCTGTTTCAGTGACCTGATGCGCGATTGCCTGCAACCAGACCGTTTGATCCTGATGAGTCCACTCACCTCTCAAAAATAGCTTATGTAAGAAGTGCTCTCTGGCTATTTTGATGTCTACCAGTGTCGTCATTCTGGAATTTGAGTTCCTTCCTGACTTACAGAAGTCTGTATTTTATTTTTGCAAAACAGACCGTTTCCTTAGAGCGTTCCTTTGAGGAGTGCTTTACAGCGTAACACAGCGTGGTGATCCGACCGGATGTATGTCTCCTGTCAATTAGCACACTGTATTAATCTGCACAAGTGATAAATCAAACCCAGAATATCCCGGCTCGAGCCCCCACTTTGTAAGAGGATTCAATTCAACACTACAGCTCTGTCAATGCCTAGTCTGGGATACTGAATGGAAACCCTTATTGATATATCTTTATGTCCAGTTCATGAGTTCTGGATGACTACCCCTATATAACACCCCTCTCTTAGAATCCCCCTGACCCCACTGAGCCAAGAAGTAGTTCTGTTTTGCAAGTTTAAAAGGTTTATTTGAGAAATAAAACAAAATATAGATACCACGCTTTTATAATAAATTAATAATCGCTATCACCCTTATAAATATAATGTTAATCAACAATGGGTAATCTGACACTAGCACACTTCTTTATAATCAATGAGGAGTTAGTATAGGATGGATAAAGTAGCAAAAATACTTTTATGATTTCAAGGGAAAAGCAATGAGGAATAAAATACAGTACAGAAATACTTGATGTGATTTTAGCAAATGATAGGATAATCACTTTTTCTCTGGCAATTCACCCCCCTCCCCTATGCAATGTAAGACATGGAAGTAGATGGAAAGAGGAGCACACAGTTCTCGGGAATGCAATCAAATACAATACGAAATTCAGTCCCCCCCCCCCCCCAGCAAGCTTAGAGAAAACCGGTATGAGTTTTAAAACACAGGCCCAAGTGCTTTGAATGTGGTGCAATGAAGTGAGAAATATGCTGAAAATGCTTTTAATTCCCTTTAGGAGGTTCAGGGTGAGTGAGAGATACTTGGGATGAGTTCAGGCTCACTTTAGCAATGATTCAGAGATGGTGATTAAGAGGCAAACAAATTTTTAGCGAGGAAAGAAATGAATGCTGATGGTTACACGTGGCTGGATTTTTAACCAAATCGCAGTAAAATTCGCGAGTGCGTGAATCGTGATTGTGGAAAAAGTATAAGGAGTAGGAAGTCTTGGCAAGGGATTCAAGCAGCTCACCCGGCTGTGAGTAGCTTGCAGTGATTTGAGGCCTGCTGCAGAGAACTCAGCTTGTGGTTTTAGGCCTCTGATTTAGGTTCTAAAGTATAAGTTCTAGGTTCTGGAGTATGTAGCTGGAGTCAGTCTGGAACTGGTATCTTCTGGATGTTGTGTGGTCCGGCAAAACGCTCCGCAGCAACTGGATTTGAATGTCTCTACCTGTCCCAGCAGTCTCTTTCTATGTGTTTTGAAATGGGTGTGTGCCTGGGCCTAGCTAAGCCTGCCCCTCTCTACTTGTCATTGGCCCAATTCTCCCCTCTCCCATGATTAGGGGAAGGAAATGTGAGTCAGAGTGATGCTGTGGGTTTTATGGGTCAGAGGATCCTCCCCTGGTCAGTTTGCACATAAATCTATATTTGACCCAAATACATATTCCACAGATACACAGTTGTTTGTCATTGCATACACACATCATGCATTACTGATGGGAGGCACTGTTCTGACCATGGCCTTTCTAGGAGCTTGGGTAAAGAAATGGTAACTTTTTTGCGCTTTTTAGTAGCTTATGCAACATTGGTTTTTCATTAAAATTCATACAAATGTACAGCCTCCTACTACACATATCTCAGTAACTTTCCAGGTCGCTAGCTTAAATACAGTGTCTACAATATCAATAAATAGTGGGGTTTTGCCCCAGAACATCACACAAATTGGAGTTTGGGCTTGAATTGTAGGCAAAGTTTCCATTTTAAGGTTCCCCACATTTCACATTTCTGTCATCCGGTTACCAAGAGTTATCAGTGCTTCTGTAAAATATATATTTTGCTTTCAATTCAGTTCTCAGAGTGTTGGAGTCCGCCTCCAAGACTTGGGTGGGTCAGTGATCACATGTCTCTCCTGGCCGGCAGGTCTTTGTTGACAGGAAACAGTCAAAATCAACATATTCTATTCAAGTGCAAGAGCCTATTGTGTGGTCTCCAGGAGGCTGCCAGCCAGTCTGCCTTCTATCAATCAAGTGGTCATGTGAGATTCTAACTCATGGTGTGAATCTCTGGAGGTGAGAGGTTTCCCAGCCTTTTGGCCTGTTAATCAAATCAGATTGTCTCTGGGAACAGCAAGTGGTTAAGTTTTTAATTAAATGCAGTCTTTTGATGTCTCAGTTGTCACAGAAGGCGGATTGGCTTCTGAAGTAGCAGTTCTCCTGTCAGAGTTTAGGCCGCTAGCGCCGACTTCAGGTATTTATCGGTACTGCATCCATTTTTTGGATCAGTCTTGAATGAATGCATTCCAAACAAGAGATTTTACATGGAAGTATATTATCCAGGTTCAGCACATGGCACTGGTGTGGTTCTGCAGTAAAATAATTTTGTGCCCATAATTTATCCATGTTTGACTGAAGAAAATGAATTCCCAATAGTTATGGGTTGCTTTTGGCAATCAGCATTGCCCCTTTAGCAATGGTTTTCAGGCTACTGTGTGTAGCTCAATGGTGGTTTTAGGCAGTGCCCTCCTGTGCTCACAACATAGGCAAACATGGGTGGCACCTATTCTTCATGGATTTTCCTGTGCATTTTCTGGGAAGCTCTGGCCATCATGATGTTTTCAATGCCAGTAATGCACAGTTTTTGTGGTAGGGCTCGGATGCATGGGTAAAAACATCCCACACTCCTCACTAGTTGTTTGACTGCAGTGTTGTTTTTGCGATGTCCCTTCTAGGTTGTTATTGTCTGCTGAATAGCCAGCTTTTGAGCTGTTTTCGGAAGGTGATGTGGTCTAGGTATATACATTTGGCGGGCCCTTAAGTTCTTTATCTCTCTGCTGTATTGTATTGTGCTCATGGTTTCATACAAAGCCCTGTGCCTTTGATAAATGCATTTGGTTGACCCTTAACCTCTTTATCTCTCTCCAATATTGCATGGTGTTTGTGATTTCTTGCAAATCCCTATGTTTCTGACAGGACTGGTCTCAGCCAAGCAATCCAAACCAGAAACAAAAAGGTTCTTAGGAGTCTTGTAATAGGCTGCTGAACAATAGGCTTCTTTCTTTTTCTCCATTTCTGCACCCCCTGTGGCTTCCCCTTATACATCATTTGCTCAAACATCTCACCTGAAAAAAAAACAGACCCCGTGGGGGGCAGATGTGGGAATTCACCCCCTCATTTCTTCAAAATTCACCAAATCAGTGCAGCTTCGGGGAGAGGCAGCCACGATCTCCGCCTCTCACATACATGCATACACAAAATGGACACAGCGGAACTGTAGAGATAGACGTCCTGTCAGAGTCAGAGTGCAACACTAACTATTCAGCACATTTCAGCTGCAGCAAAACAAACATTTCAAATCTTGACCATGCACAGGAAGTCAGGCATGCGCATTCTACATGGAGATGTTTGAATTACAGCAAGAGCTGCCGCATCTGAGTACATTGAATTATCTCAGCATAGATTGACAGAGTGGCTCCATTACCGGACCACTCCTCCAGAATTGCATTCCCAGTCGCAGCAGCCTGCAGGCATCAGGAACAGAATAAATCATGTTAACATGATCCCGACCACAGCACAAACCAGTACAGCTGATTAAATGTAGACTAGCTGTAACACCATGATAAATGTAGGCTGCCATTTTGTATACTGTATATATATATATATATATATGTATATATATATATATATATATATGCATGGAAATAGAAGAGAAGCATGGCCTCTGTGGCCTTTTGTGCCAGACAGGTCTCACTCTCCAGGGTATTTTCCTAATTTGTTAAACGCATATATTATGTTTTTCAATTTCCTCATTATTGTTCTGTGTAATTGAAGTAGGTTTTTCAATAAACATCAGCGATTGTTCATGCTGCAGTGATTGGAGATTGTTCAAGAGGAACTCACTGTGCTTAGCTTGAAGCCCCCCTCACCCGTGCCCTGGAACCTCCCCTCGCCAGCCTCCCTTTGCCTATCCAAGCTCCTCTGCTTCCTCCGGACCCTACGTGTAACACCCAGCACTCCATTGTTTCCCAGCAAGGTGTGGGCTTTACACCATCCTATATATTAGGTTGACCAGATTTTGTCATTTTAAAATTGGGACAGGCCACTGACATAGAAGTAGGACTTCAGATTCAGCTATGAAACTGGTGCTCCTTCTATGAGTGTGGCATGTCCCGTGTCATGTTTATCAAGTGAGGAGAGCACCCTGGTCCCGAGACTATTTGCAGATCAGGTGGATAACATCCTGTCTTTTGGCCAAATCTATGGATAATCATGAAATCAGGCCAAAAACCAAGATGGTATCCACCCGATCCTGAAAACCCGGTACTGGGTTTTTAAATTTAAAAAAAGTCTTGGGCCCGAGTCTTAAGTTGGCACACTGAACATGCTAAAGAGCATGATTCACAGCGCCAAATCAGGACCCCCAGGCTCCTCCACTATTCTCAAGTGGGCTTGGGTGTCCTCGTAGTGCACAACACTGCACCATCAGCATTGCACCTGTTCTTGGCAAAACGGGCGCAATCCTGAAATCTCGCCAGCATTTTTGTAAAATAACGACATATTCGTTATTTTACAAAAATGCTTCCGAGAACAGTGATGTTCATGGACACTTTCGTGGGCCACTTTGGAAATAATTTCCAGGGTCTCTCAGGCCACCCATGCAAACCTATAGTAAGGAATTGCATTAGGTCACCTTATCATAATATTAAGCCAAAAAGAGCTCAAGGGTCCAGACATGTCTCTATTAGGATATGTTAAAATGTTTAAATGCTTCCTAATAGAGACATCTCTGCACCCGTGAGCTCTTTTTGGCTTAATCCAATGCTTTTCGATAACATAGGTTTGCATGGGTGGACTGCCATCATTGAACCCACTTACCTGCACTGCGCTTGGCCTCTTGTGGCACTCCGCCAGAATAACGGCACCAAAATGGAACCGTATAGGTGTGCAAGTTTATCGCCCATATATAACTGGAGGAATGTAGCAAGGATACCAGTCTAAAGTGGCAGGTAACGAATGTGTCGGTTGCTAGGTTAATTTCCATATGTATTCCGAAAGTAGTGCATTCCTACCGACTTCGGAAGAATGCGCTACCTTCAGAAAAGGTCTTGAGTACCGAAAAGGTCTTTAACGCTTTTCAGTACTTAACACCAGTTGAGAATCCGGCCCTCGGGGCACCGGGACGGAGGCGCAAATACCGGGACAGTCCCAGCAATACAGCAATACAGGGACATCTGGTCACCCTATATGTATAAACCTACATACATACAAAGTTGGGAGCTGACTATTTTACCAACAGGTGGAGAATACAGGGAAACACCAAGCAGTAAACAATGAGTGATTGCTCTGTTCAAATACATATTTCTTCAGAGCAATTAACTATGTGGCAGTCAATTAACATTTGTCATTGCCTGCACATTCAGCCAGTATCACGTACTTGTGGCAAAGGCATTGTGAGAAAAGTTCCTTGGGCTATAATAATAATAATTAATACGATTGTTATTCCACGTTCTTATACAGCTCCTCTGTCTTAACACAGTTATTATTAATGGGCGAGTCGGTGTATTGGTCTGGGAAGAATGAGCAGCTGAGTCACCCTGGCCTGGATTCGTGCCTGTGAGATGCTTGCTAGCCCTAGCTCGGAGATCTCTTGAGCTGGCCACCTCGGCATGATGAGTGGTAAATTGCAGCGTCTCATATTGTGTGGCACTGCATGTGACTGACAAACTAACACTCCCATTACACTCTTAGATGCTTCTATAAATACTGCTACTGCAGTGTGTCTAAGAGCATCACGAAAAGAGATCTCCCCACCCACAAATGACCCCCTTCGTTTAAGTGTCCAAGAGCCTTTTCAGAGAGGGCCACGGGCAATGAACTCGCCATGACTTGCAGTGACAGGAGTAGGGCACGCGCCTCCGCATCTGTGAATTTCCTGGAAGGCCACGTCACACCGCATTCGATGTGAGCAAGAGGGATTAGATGCCTGTTAGCATTCGTTATTCATACTGCGTTCGGCCTGTTCCCAGAAAGGGGTGGATAGCGTGGATAGCAATAGTGGCAGCTCTGCTCGATGGCTGCTGCACACGTCGGAGGGGTTTGTGTGTGTACCTTGACATCACAGGTGAACCCCGAGCTTCTAAGAGTTGTATTGCCATCTAACATCTTCATAACTACATTTGTTTAATCAGGATGACATATGCAAAACCTATAATAAATAAGGCTTTTTGTTCCTCGGAAATATATTTCCTTGATTTTATGTGTTTATTTATTTATTTATTTATTTATTATGATATGATATGATATTTTAATTGTAGTGCACAAGTGTTTCAAAGCGTGGCGAGGCTGTGGCGGGGGAACAATGGGTGACAAGGCAATGTTCTTACTAGCCCCAGTGACATTGAGATCGCGTAAGTGCAGGGGAGAGGAAAGGGGGAAGTGCCGTGGGAAGGGGTGGAGGAGCAAGTGCAGGACATAGAATCTAGACATCAAGAAACAGAAGTGCGGTCATCAGCTGGCAGGGCAAGGTTAAGTGCAGAGCAGCAAGTGATAATGCAGGTAAGGAGACTGTAGGGTAACAGATACAGCCCAAGTGCAGGGTTGCCAGAGGGCAGTGCATGTGTGCAACTGGGAGGGCAGGGACCTGGGCCCATGGTTCATATGGTGACCAGGTTACCAGTGCAGTAGTATTCGTATAGCGCCCAGACCCAGAGATATCGCAGCGCTTATGCAGAATCAATGAAAAGGACATATAACGACAGTATGTATTGATGTCAGCTCTGGAACACGTTAAAATCAGCTCCAATTGTATGTCTGTTGAGTTTAGAAATTCGTATTAGCGAAGTTGGAAAAAAACAAATTCTTTATATACATAAAATGTAAATCTGTATGAATAAGAGAGAAGCTGCGACATGGAAATTGTTGATATTTCATCTTTTTGTCTAACCTTTGAACGGATGGTTTTGTGTTAGAGTGCAAGGAGCCTAGTGACCAGTGGCATAGCCAGTCTCCCGGGTTAGAGGGTGTGCAGCCCTCCCAAAGTATTGAGGAAGTTGCAGGGAGAAGAGAGCACTCTGAAATGACATCCACCCTTGGGCTTCAGGTGGGAAAGTGGTGCTATAGCAAGAGCCTGTCAAATCGCTCACCAGGCAGCAGCAACAAATGCACAGTGGCAGAGGACAGAAGCCTTCCTGTGACAAATCAACTTCCGGCACACAAGTGGTTCAGGGATGAATATCGGTTTCTAAACCATCTATCAGCCCCACACCTCTAGTACACCAGAAGGGATCCGACCAGTTTGGGAAAAGAAGCATCTTTATAAACCTCCTTGTCCAATTTTGGTAACGTGGAGGGAACGGCAGGCTTAATCACCGCAATGTCATGGATTGTTGGTTAGTTGCAACACAGAGAAAATACAATTATTACCCAATGATGAAAGGGGCTGTCCAATCGAGGTTGTATAAAAATATCTACTTTATTATTGTCACAACAGACAGTTCTAGCATGCGACAAAATACAACCCACCCTGTGAAGGAATGTAGAGGGCAAACAGTTTCAAGAAGGAAAAGGGATGCACTCTGAATACAGACAGGATGGTAGTTGGTAAAGTAATGAATCGCAATAGGTCATGGATAGTTGGTTTCACCAAAAAGGGAGAAATGGGTCCTTAAATGTCACATGGGGACTTCGTAGTAGGAACAGGAGGACAGAACCACAATGATCCTCGTGCTTGTAGAAGTTCTTTGTGCTCGACAGGATCCAGTCGGTTTCAGGACGCTCTGCAGCTTCTGTGACAGAGTTCAAGCTGCGGGTATGAGGCTGCAGGCAGTTCGGCGAGCAAGACTGGATGGACGGCTACAGGCTGGATTTCACAGCAGCTTGTGGTCAGGAATCCTAGTCTCAGAGCTGGTTGGCGGGTATGAAGCACTGTTCGAAGCATCTCAGACTGCATTAGTGAATATGGCAACAGTCAGAGGTGCAATTGGTTGCAGCTTGTGGGGCTCAACTGGCTCGATAATGTCCTTTAAGGTGGACCCTGGTTGATGCTTGTCGATGAACTCTTTGTAGCTTCGTCACTGGGCTTGTGTCATCTTTCAAGGCAGACATCCAAAGCGAAGAGAGTGTTGCAGGTGACAGCTTTGTCCTTGTTTTGGCTCAGAGACTCTCTGCCACTTCCCCCGTAGGAAGCTTGCTGCAGAGCGTAGCAGTACATGCTGTGTACTGGATGAGTAGCAGTCCTGGAGCTGATGGAGGGTCTTCTGGATTCAGTATCTCCCTCTGTTACATGGGAGATGTTTAGGGGAGGTATCTTGCTTCCCTCTTTGGAAATCCTGGCCTTCTTTGATTGGTGGAAGCTGTAAGGTAGACTGTACCTTCAGCCAGGGTCAACATAAGTTCTGCTTGTTACTCCTTGTGAAATCTTCAGATGAACTGCCCAAAAGAGGGGCCCAAGCCCTCTTTTAAAGCCAAATGGGCCACAGTGATTGGTGTAGGCTAAGCCTACCTTATTGAACCTACCCTGGGACACCATTAACAATATCCTGTATGCATGAGGTCATATAGTAGCAGGGAGGAATAGAGTCAAAAGTTACCCCTATTCAAAGACGCAATGTAGCTAGGTCCAGGACGCAGCATAAGCTAGGTATTGTAAATACTAGCCAAACAGACTAGCCAAAGAAGAAGGGTCACAGAAAGAGGGATTATGAATCAATAGAAACAGTTTTTTATTAAATCCTAGACAAACATCTAAAATATAAAGGCCTATAGCTCGACATGAGGCCTACTAGAAGTGATATTAAAATATACAAAAAGAAAAGGAAACAAAAAGGTACAATTTCACAATTAGCAGTACGTTTTTGTGAGGGTTAGTAGCAGGGCATTTTGTGCACTATTATGTACTACTCAAAAGTAGTTGTACACAATGGTTGTCAATGGTAGGCAATTTTACCTTTTTGTTTCCTTTTCTTTTGATGTACCCATGATGTAACCAAAGAGTTAACTACTCCGCTCATCTTTTACAAGGCCCACCCCTCCCAAAGATTAGCATCACTTTGAGAATCGAATTATCCGCAACATTCGTCCTGATACATGTTTGTTTGGTATGCTCAGACCTCTATTCACCTCGAAAGGGTGATCTTTTTGTTACCAGCACAGGGAAGCACCATGAAGCCTTTGGGACGAATTGCACTCTATGAATATCATGCATACATAAATAAATAAATATATAAACTTGCCAACACTGATCCCTATGCTTCCTTTTTCCCCTCAATTTTTCACAAATCAGATGGGAAAAGAAATACAGCTTGAGGGCTACTGCGGCCAGAGGGCAAAAGCAAACGCGCACTTGATAGTGGCATGTGTGCACTTGGAGGGGCATTGGGTACTGTGAGATCACTCATGGTCCCACTTTTGACCAGCTTGTTAAAACCCATACCCGGACACTACAAAATATTGAGTCTGGCTTCACCCTTACTAGTGACTAAGCTCAGACTGGCCCACATGGCAATAAAGCAATGCCCGTAGAATCGCCCCTACAATCCAGCTTCGTATGGTTTGTGTAGTACTAACATATTTTGAAGACTTGCTGTCCCATCACGTGCTCGTATACGTTTTGAGAAAAGTTAGTGGGCAAGTGTGCTTTGAAAGTCAACGTTTGCCATGGCTTTTCCCCAAAACATCCCCCTATTTACAGTTCATAGGATAACGTCCTTCATTGTAATCTATAAAGGTGGGACACATTCTTATTGGGTGCCTGTGTCTAATATTAGTCCCTCTTCGAGCATTATAGTGATTATGTTCAAAGAGGACAATGTGCAGTTGTCCCCTCGGTTGCCCCCTTAAATTGACTGCATTAACATAGAGTGGTTCCTAACAAGGAAAGGTAAATGACTGATGCAATAATTGTATAAACTGTAAACAATTATCGAATAATATGACACACCGTTAAAATTAATATTAAAGAGCCCATGTGAGCAGGGGTTACTGCAAAGCTGTCTGGTGTGGCATATCCACAGAGCTGTAATTTTTCTAAACCCATTCAACATTTGATATGATTACAATTAGAAGAGTGCAGGAGGAGGAATACAGGGATACACCGTAGAAATTGTTTCAGGATGAGCTTCAACTCCTAAGAAGGGCGACCCTATGGGCGTGTGAAGCTATATACACATTTAAAGGTAGAAAAGATGTGGTCTAGTGCTTTGTTGATGAATCCATACCATAGGTTCTAACCCCAATTTTGGGACTGGTATGAAATACCTTAATAACTGTGTGATTATGTGGCACCCTTCTGCCATGTTTGTTGTCATTACAACGCAAGGGTCTGCATGAAAGGGGAGGCAGGGTCATTAGCAAGATTACGGTAGAAACATGAATGACACAGGTAGTGATGATGGGTGCAGGTCGGAAGGGCCCAGGTCCTGAGTGCTGATCTGCATCATTGGGTTTGGTGGAGACGCTTGGGGATTAATGTTGAAGGTCTTTGGATGTGTTTACCCGCTGATGCGGAGGAGTGTAACAGGTCTAAAGATGAGAGCTAGGTCATAGCTTGACTGTTGTTGGTGTGCTAATGGCTAGCCCTGAGAAGGCTGGTGTCTGTGGGGGATTTGCATGTGTGTAGTTTAAGATGGTAGGGGATTTTAGAGAAGAGTCGTTAGTCGGAGGTAGCAGGATGAAGGTTTTACAAAGTATAACAACCTGGTGACCTGCCTGCATGCTTCCCAATGACTTCTTGCAGACAGATTAATTTCACTGTTTCACATTGCCACTGTCAATACCACCACCTGTCTCTCTCAAAATAGATACACAGTATCCCATGTGCAACAAGGATCTAGGCATTTGCAGATGAGAGAAGGGGGCAGTGTGGAGACATACACATTACCATCTAGGTGTTAAAGGTGGCAAGAACCTTTGGGGTCAGAGAAATGGTCGCTTGAGATATGACCACAACAGACACCCATATCACCATATTCACTATGTCAGTTTGCATGTTGCATCTCCTGCACTTCACATCCAGGTTTTTGGTATATGGTCACAGCTGGACATCTCACCTTGCACCCCATCAGCATATGTAGGGAACGTCAGATTTGAGATGCTTCTGTTCTCTGTAAATAGAAACCAATGGCCTTTGATTGATTGATTGGTTATTTAATATGTGCCTATAAACAAGTGTTTTGAGGCGCAACAAGGCAAGGATGGGGAACAAAGGGAAGACAAGACACACAATCTTAATAGGCGTCCTGACATTCAGATTGTGCAAGTGTGCAACTTGAAGCGCAGGTGAGGGGGTGCAGGGTGAAATGCAACCAGGGCAGCAGGCTCTGAGTTAAGTGCGAGGGTGGCTGGGGCAACAGGGTGCATTCCAAGCCAGGAAGTGCCTGTTGGGCCAGGATGCAAGTGCAGGAGGACTGGTCTGGGGGCATGGTGCCCTGTAAGAATCAGGGGGCACCAAGCAGCCAGTAGGAGGAGCAGGAGCTAGGGTAGGTTAGCAGGAGAGAGGGTGAGGGACAGAATAGGTGAAAAGGAAGGTCTTGAGGAGCTTCTAGAACTTAAGGAGATCCGGCTCAAGACAGAGAGAGGCAGGGAGGCCGTTCCAGATGGAGGCTCCTGCAGAGCAGAGAGATCTTTCTGCACTGCCTGCTTGGAGATGCGACTGACCCGCAGAGAGTTAGAGGTAAATGAGCGGAGGGCTCTAGAAGGGAGGTATTTAGGAAGAGAGAGTTGAAGATAGTGAGGGCCACGGCCACGGCCCCAAAAAGCCTTGTGGATGAGGCAGAGTGTCTTGAACTTGATCCTTTCAGCCACCGTGAGCCAGTGCAGGGATTTCAGGGTTGGAGAGATACAGTCTCTGGGCTTGAGGCCAAGGATAAGTCTTGTGGTCCTGTTCTCAATAAGTTGCAGAGGGCGAATAGTAGAGCTAGGCAGATTGAGAAAGAGGCTGTTGCAGTAGTCTAGCCTAGAGAGAACCAGAGGTCTGGAGAAAGTGAGATTCTGGGCGAAGGTGAGGAAAGCGAGAATACCTCTGAGGATGTCAGCTGGAAGTGGGCCTTCTTGGCAAGGTCTGTAATGTGGGGGAGGAAGGAGAGAGTGGAGTCAAAGATGACCCCAATGTTTTTTGCTTCACACAAGGGTGAGGGGAGAGGCCCCAAGGAGGACGGCCAGAGTGAGAGAGGGAAAGCCGGAGCAGGGGTCCCAATGAGGAGGATCTCTGTCTTACTGGCAATAAGGCAGAGATCATTGCAAATGCACCTGAGTAGCAGATAGACAGTCAGGAATGAGCGAGGCAGGGGAGGAACTGAGTGTAGCCTGAAAGAGAGCTGTGGATCATCTGCATAACACTGAAAGTTAGAGGAAAAGGTAGAGATCAGGACAGCCAAAGGGGGCAGATAGACATCGAAGAGCCAGTGTGAGAGTATAGAGCCCTGGAGAACACCACATGTGGAGAGAGAGGTGGTGGAGAGAAAGGACCCAATCTGGACCTGTGAGGGTCGGTGCGAGAGGAAGGAGGTCAGCCATGTCAGGGCCTGATCAGTGATGCCCAGGTTCTCGCAGAGTCGGTTAATCAGGATGGCGTGGTTGATCATGTAAAAAGTAGAGGAAAGGTCAAGGAGGATGAGGACAGAGGGAGTGCTGGAGTCGAGGTTCAAGAGCAAATCTTCACAGGTGTTCTGGAGAGACGGTTCCATGTATCCGGCTGCTCTGAAGCTAGACTGATCGTCATGGAGACAACCAACAAATTCAGTGTGGTGGGTTAGCTGGGAGATAGCTAACATAACTAGGAGTTTTCCCAGGAAAGGAGTGATAGAGATCGGGCAATAGTTAGCTTGACAGGAGGGGTCAGCAGAAAGCCTTTTTAGTAGCAGGTGCACACGGGAGTGCTTTAGAAGAGAGGGGAAAGATACAGTGGCGAAGGAGTGATTGTAGAGATCGGCCAAGGCTAGAGCGAAAGAAAGTCCTTAATGGTTCTGGAGGAACAAGGGTTCACCGGTTTGGATGACACTTTCATAGACCGAAATTTAGAAGGTTTTCAGTCTATGGTGCAGTTGAGGCGAACTGGTCTTCAAAAGATATTATTCAAATTTGATGAAGGTTTGGGTGCTGCTTAGTCATGGCTAGTACCACTCAGACTGCCAAGTGTGTTAGAATTAGTAGAAAAGAGAAATTGCAAGTCTTCTTGCGCACCTTCAAATATTGATCATAAGAGGTTAAATAATGTCCATAACACTTGATTTATTTGTCATGCAATATTTAATGAACTTGAATTGATAATGATGCCCTCAACACGTGTTTCACCAAGTCAATTGGCTCATCAGGAGGGTTTCTAAGGGAAAGACTTTTTCCATTTCATTGGTGTACAACATGAATGCCTAGGGAAAAACAAAAAAGTATGTTTTTGTAAAATGAAATGCATATACTAATGTGACAACATTAAATGAAAACAAAATGCAATTTTAGTGTGAAACATCCTTTAACATGAGTCTCAGTTTTCAATCTGAAGAGAACAGGCAGTTTCTTACATTTAGTGACTCTTTATGCTGGCAAATAAAGATTCAATATTGCAAACGTTTTGCGCTGAATGCTCTCGTAATGATATTGTTCAGTTATAATTTTTTGCGGTCTTACCTTTTTAATGCTTATATTTATGAAAGATCCTTTCGCAGCTATAATATAGATTCTGAGAAAGAGAGGCAAGGTGCTTTCTTTATCTAAATGCACAGAGATGAGAGCTTGAATATGGAGCCTATTTTAGAGAAGATGAGGAGTCTGTATTGCCTTTGGAGCAGGCGGCAGGCTAGCTTGTCAGAGTGTGTGCCCAAACCTTCCCACTTCCGCTCAGCTACTCTGCACTTGCGTTTCAGAGCAGCCAGGTTGGAGTCTTATCAAGAGTTGCACTTGGCAGGCTTCAGCCAGATCCTCAGTGCAGGGGCAAGGAGATCAAGAGTGTTAGAGATAGAAAGGTGAAGATTGGAAAGGGCTGTGTCAGAGTGGGAGTCAGCCCTAGGGAGAGGGAGAGAGAAGGCTGAGACAAAGGCGGACACTGACAAATGCTATATAGATTGAATGACCGTGTAGTAAGGTGGTAGTGCTGGGTGGGCCTTTGTCGAGGGGACAGGGAGCTTTAAGTGAGAAGAAAGAAGAAAGTGATAAGTCCACGAGAGAGGAGTAGTAAGAGGATTAGAGTGAGGGATGTCTGAAGAGGTGAGAACATCCAGGGTGGGTCCGGCTGAGTGTGGCGGACCAGAGGGTAGAAAGGAGAGGGAGAGAAAATCACAGAGGTTGTGGAAGAGCCCAAAGATGGGTTGGGAGTCCAGGTGGATATTGAGTTCTGCAAAAAGGAGAAGCTGGGAGGATGAGAAAAGGAGAGAGGAGGTGATGTCAGCCCATTCGGAGAGGAAGAGGGTGACCTGGCCAGGTGGCCTGTTGATGGTGGCCAAGGTCAGAGAGAGGCCAGGAGAGGTATAGACCCTACAAACAAGGTATTCAAAGGAGTAATAGATTTGAGTGGGGATGATAGGCAGGAATCCACTCGGGAAAGGTCAGGCCCACTCTGCCTCTGGGCCTATTGGGCCAGGGTTCGGAGAGGATCTTGTAGCCCTCAGGGAGGAAAGTGTCAAAACTTGTGACAGAGCTGGCCTTGAACCATGTCTTGGTAAGAGTAAGGTGATGGAGTTCAAGGAGATGGCAAATGTTGGAGGAGTGTTTGACAGCAGAGAGTTGAGAGTAGTTACATGGATCAGGTGGCCACTTTTGAGAGATTTCTGGGGAGGTTTACAGGAAAGAGGAGTACCCATAGAAGTAGTAGAGGAGCCGATGTGTAGGGAGGAGGAAATTGGAAATCAGGCATATAAATACAAAAATACGAGTAAATAATTTTTTGAAACCCGCCATAGTTCAAGTGGACCTCGTCAGAGTTGAAGTGGCTGCTGCCTTAACATGGAATGACAGCTCCAACGTTATTCCCTTGCATAAACCAGTGCCTCAATCGGAAATATTGTAAGTGATCAGCTTCAGATAATGCAAAATCATGTTTACACTCATGAAGTGTTCTTTCCTGTCTTTTATAGAACAGGTCTGCTAAACAGCAGGCTTGGGTATTGAGCTACTGACGAAAGGCAGTGCAAGGTTTGGGAGAAGTCTGGATTGTCATGAATCGGATCTAAGGGGGCAGGGAAAAGAAGATTGGCCTAACTGATTGGCTAGTGCGTTCCAGAATTCCCACAGCGTTCTTGTTATTGGATTGACGTCAAGGGAACTATGTTGTTTTTGTTGAGTCAACCCAATGGCTCTCCACAACAGTATTCCATTTGCCACCATTGTTTAGGTGACCGTACCATGCACCACGCTTCCACCAAAATAGAAGCCCATTCACACTTTTATGAGAGTCTAGCTATCTTGTTGCCCTGAAGAGGTG
The DNA here is from genome assembly GCF_040938575.1 of Ambystoma mexicanum. Taxonomy (NCBI): domain Eukaryota; kingdom Metazoa; phylum Chordata; class Amphibia; order Caudata; family Ambystomatidae; genus Ambystoma; species Ambystoma mexicanum. The sequence goes on from NC_090937.1 coordinate 1,536,034,757, forward strand.
ATATAAATATTTTTTTAAGCCTGTCGATTTGAGGTTTAATTATTGCCATTCGTAGTGCTTGAAATAAGTTTAAAAGACGTGGTTGAATATTTATTTATATTGCCTCCATTCTGCCAAACTATGAAAGTGTGATTTATTTTGCCATGTCGCTTCAGATCTGAGCCATACACTTGGAATAGTAGTTTCGATGTAAGGCTCATCCCTAAATATGTGATAAATTTCGGGATGAATTGAAGGTGGTGCTTAGTCAGGAGCTCTGCGCGTGCCATGGGGAAGTAGTCAGTTTGAGCAATTGTGATTTGTCATTGTTCCCTTCAAAGCCTGACACTGAGCCCATACTCTGCGAGTTCCTAAATGAAAGCCTCTATGAAAAAGTGTGTGTCCTGCTGTGCATTTGGGAGTGTAATAGAATGTTGCTTCTATATATTCCATATCTCCTGAAGCAAAATATATTCGGGGGGGTATACGACTGAATGTTATATTTCTAGATATAAAAATGGCCTTTTACTGCACATTCAAAAGCAAGGTGTGTAGGACTCTGAAGGCATAGAACACATCACCATACCACCTTGTGGACATACAGCTTATCCTGTTGGCAGACATCATCATGCCATTTAAAGATGGTGCCTTGAAAGAGTTCTAGGGATGGGCATAGAGCTCACTAACCTTCAAGTCGATACTTCCAAGTTGAATGGTAAGTGCATTGGGGAGATTCTATTTGCAGATGGTGCAGCATTCATCTCCACAACTGCCAATGGGTCTATAAGGTTGGTTATGTTCCAGGTACGGTGTATTGCTAAAGGCCTGTACAGTTATATAACACTAAGAGAATATATGGTCATTGTCACAGTAAAATATAAATCATTCATCTTTGACCTCATAGAGTCTCCGTTTTGTAATAAGTTTACCTAAAATGGCTTCCGTGGCAACCCGTGGACTCATTCATTACAGCCATGGTGCGGTTACTTTAAGACTCTTTAAACTATATGGTCGGTGCGTTATATATCTGAAGTTGAAGTTTACTCAAGCTCAATTCAAGTGTACTCAAGCTCAACCCGCTATACTGTTTGGTCCAGAATTGTAGGTCCCATAGACAAGCCAAAGGTTGATGAACCAGGAACACTTTCTACTTGAATAGCTGATTTGTCGCCCTGCAGGTACCCTAAATACATTGATCAATGATTAGCTGGGTACATAAAGCATGGCCCAATGCAAGTCCATTGGTTAAAACCTTAAACATCCCCTCCCCTTGCATCTCACATGCGGTTGCCAATCAAAAGCTCTTCCTGGCTTTTTAAGGAGACAATTCGCAAATCTTTCTGGGGCATCCCTTTACTTGTGCCACAAAATGATATGTCTATTTCACAAAGTGATACTGAATGTGTCCTTTGGAGATCGCCTTCACCATGTGCAATGTATAGTCCTATTCCCCAAAAAATATAAAAATGGAACATTCCAGTGTTGCACTGCAATTTATACCATTTGACTTAAATAGCTTCCATTGGAAACAATACTTTAATCTTTATTATTTCTACTATTAATGGAAGAATAGAATTCAGGGTATTGTCGGCCTAAGAGACGAATCTCTTATTGGTTTTACTGCAAGCTATTAAAGACTAAAAGGTACATAAAAACAGTTTTGTAAAGTCGCCTGCGTGTAGTCACTGTTTGATGTGGGCAGCCAACTTGCAAGCATGCATAATATGAAGAAAGTATGATGTTCTGCAAAGAAGCAACCTCTTTCTGAGTCTGACAAGTAGTTAAATAAGTGAGGTGATGAGTGTGTTGTGTTGGAAGAAGACACTGCTTGGATAGATACTTGTGGATGAATGGGGACTTTCAGTGCAGAGGGCCCATTTTAATGCTAATCATTCAAATACAAACACTTACAGGCTGATTTGTTATGTTATGAAAAGGGTAAATATACTGCACACTATCAGCACCAAGGTGGACCCCTAGTGCTCTGGCGGATCTGAAAAGCAAGAGGGTACGGTATGTTAGTAGGACTTAGCGGGAAAAGGCTCAGGAGAGTGGTGATGTGCTGCTGGCAGCTTCAGTTCAGTTTACACTGTTCGCTGAACATGAGTGTGATTTTCTTTCGACCGGTGGCTGTCATGTGCTGTTGTGCGAGGCTATGTGTGGTTTGTTTCATTGTTGCTGTGGGGTGAAGTGTGTGCGGATTGTTGTTCAGTATAGGTATGGTTGTGTTATGTATTAGAATTTGAGAGGTGTGAGCAGAGGATGATATTTATAGTGGGGTTTGGTTGGTGGTGGCCCTCCCTCCTACCTCCTACGATATGGTCACCTGTGATACGCGTGCCTGCTAGTATCACGTATTGTGGTGCTCTGGGGGGACGGAGGATCTGCCTCCTTTATTCTGTGTAGGGCTGTGAGTTGTCACCAGGGCTATCTAGAGGCTTTGTCTCCTTCTCCTTCCCCCTCCACCCAGTGCCCTGGCTGACTTATTTCCGCACCCGTTTTGCCCTTTTGCCTATGCTGATGCGCACCTGCCACCTCTTTCCTTGTCTCCTTCCGGGGTGCGTTGGGGTGGTGGGAAAGGAGGGACCTTTTCCTTATGCTCTTAATCTACATGGTCATGTGTTTTTAAGTTCGTTTGCCACACTTTCTCCTTTGACTCTTATCCCCTCTGTCTGAGGTTCAACCTAGGGTGTTTTCATCTCTCTCTTTAGACTTCGTTATTACCCTCCATGCTGCCCCGGGTCTCCCTCCTACTCAGGAGTCTCTCCACCTCCCTGCACTTGTCGTGGTACGCTTTAGTCCTCCGTCTTGTGAGGTGTGTGTTCATTCAGAGGGGTGTGGCTGTTGCTCATTTGTTTTCCTCCGGTTCTGAGTTGAGCAGCCAGGTTTTTAGGAGTTTTCTGAATTTTTTATTTTTATTTACTTGTGTGTAATCAAATGAAATGATTTTTACAAGAAAGAATCGTTCAAATATTTCAGAAATGTTCTTTTTTTTTTGTGTTTCCAAAGTTTTCGAAGGTTTAAGATAAAGTCTTATGCTATTGAGAAGATGACTTGGAACAACAGGTCTGTAGTGTATCTAATTACAGTCTTTAAGACATTTTTTCCACAGAGTTCATTGCCTAGTAGGAGAGTTTATACTTGGTCAGGCCCCTCTGACGGCCGGACTTCCGAGACATATTGCTGCCCATTGACACGGATTTTTGGTGAAGGCGGCCTCCATTAATTTAGCCGTAACAACAGCCCAACAAGATTTTTCCCCAGAGATCAGACGACACCACCATGTATCTTCTTCTATCAAGACAGAGACAACCCATAATGGAGCCAAGAACGCGATACGCTCTTGGGTAAGAGCTTGGCAGTTTAACAAGAGATGGCGAACTGTCTCGACGGAGTCTGGGATTTTGCATAGTCTGCAGGTTGTGGTGGTAGATAAACTTCTTTTTCCCAGAATTTCTCTTGTGTGGAGCAGATTGAGTCGTGCTCTTAGAAATGTAGAACAGAGCTTTTTGTCCGGAAATGTTGTGCAGTACGCCAGAGGAGATTTCAGCTTGTTGTACGTTAGAGGAAGGTGTTTTAAGAACTTGATCGCAGCTGCTTGATCGATGGTGGCAATTCAGTCTTGGATTTTCAGTTTTTCCGTGACTCTTTGAGGATTGGTGATAAGATCGTCTGTTGAACATACCAGGTCTTCCAATTTGCTTTTTTGGAGGTGTATCCAATTCTGTACGACCTTGCAGTTCGTTGAGGCCAGCTCCTGGCCAATGATGTTAAAGATAGGCAGGCCATCTTCGATTAGGTTCTTCCTGTAGAGGGCCAATGAGGCTGCGCTGACGGTGGCGTTTAGCGACAGAAGCCCCAGCTCTCTTCTCACCGCCGCAATTGGAATTGAATTCGGGAGACCTAGGAGGGTTTTCCAAATGTACCCCTCCAGTTTCTGCCAAAACCCATTTGGGATGGTGATAGTAGCGTCCATGCCGTAGGTGAGAGCGGGGACCATTTTTCCCTTGTAGAAATTGATGGCCGGGGTTAATGAAAATTTACCAAACCTTCTGTCAATCGCTCTCAGTTGGGATGTCAAGTGTTTGGTTTTGGTCCAGAGATGCTGTTGCATTTTCGACTCTTGTGGCGTCCCGTCGATGATAACTCCCAAGTATTTGAAGTGAGGAACCTCTTTGATTCTAACTTTGTCCACAGACCAGGTGAAGGTGTTGTTAAGCGACTTCAATTCAGCACTCCAACTAAGTCAATGCCGAGTCTGGGATGCCCAAGGGAAGCCCTTAATTATATATTTTTATGACAAGTTCATGGATCTGAATGATAAACCCTTGTATAACGCCCCTCTCTTTGAATCCCCTTGACCTCACTTAGCCAAGAAGTAGGTTTGTTTGGCAAATTAAAAGATTTATTTGAAAATTAAACAATATATATATATATATATATATATATATATATATATATATATATATATATATATATATATCACACTTTTATAATAAATTAATATTTGATCGCACACTTAAGAATATGACAGTGATCAACAATGGATAATGTTACACTAGCACACTTTTCTCATCACTTAGGAGTTGGTATAGGAAGGATAAGGTAGCTGAGAATGCTTTTATGGTTTCAAGAAAAAACAATGATGGAAAGAATGCAGCACAGAAATCAACTGATCTGGTTTCAACAAGAGAGAATATAATCACTTTTCCCCTTGTGGCAATTCACTCCCCCTTATGCAATATAAAGAGATGGAAGGAAAGCACATAGTTTTCAGGAATACAATCAACATGCAATACAGATTCAGTTCAAATTCTAGTAATCTTGGAGCAACCGGTATGCTTTTAAAACATGCAGAAATATTTTGAATGTGATGTCTACTGAAGTGAAAATATGCTAAAAAATGATTTTAATTCCCTATGGGCAATTCAGGGTAGGTGACAGCTACTTTGAATTAGTTCAGGTCAACACTATCAGTGATTCATGAGGGATTATTAGGTTGAAAACGGATTTCAGAAATGCAAAGCAAAAGCAGCTATTTTTCTACAAGTGGTGAAGTGAGCTTGTTGCAATTCGCGGCACTTTTTTCGAGTGTGTCGAGTGCGATTATGCAAAAACAATAAAGAAAAAGGTTTAGAGCTTGGTGGAAAGCTGAGGATCCTAGCTTTCAAATGAAAGTTAAATCTCGTTCCTAACACACACGGTTCAAAAGATACGGACGATTTTGTGGAGGTAGATTTTCAGAAATTAAATAATGATTCAGAATGGCAAATGACACTTTCACAGGTTTAAAGTCAGAGAATGGACACGATTTCTATGATGCAGTTCTGTACAGGTTAAAATGGTTTGAATCAGATTATTTTAGACTAAGAGATTGGTTCTGGCACAGTGTTCAGGATACTCACTCCTAGTCTTGGAAGGAATGGGCCTCTGTCACGGATCTGGTCAACAGGTTTAGCTGCGGTTCTCTCGCCACGGACGGTCTCTGGTACCGGTTCTGCTCACAGCGATCTGGTTCAGCTCTGCTCTGCTGGTCTGGATCTCTGGTTCCGGCAAAAGTTCTTGGCACTGCACAGCGGTCTGGTCTGGATACAGCACTGCTTTCTGGGTTCTGGCATAGGGTTCTAGCCAGAATCAAACCACACAGCCCGGCTGTTGAAGAGTCAGGTTGCAAAAGATTTTGAGGCCTGCTGAAAAGGATTCAGCTTGTAGTTCAGGCCCCTCTGCTTTAAAGTTCTGGAGTCTGGAGACTAAGTTCTGGATGGTCCTTCTTGATATTGTCTGGTCCGCAGAGTGCTTTGCAAGAAATCAGTTTGAAATGGAAAATGAATGCCTCTAACTGGGTCCCAGTGGCTCCTTTTATGTCTTTAGAAAGTGGGTGGAAAGGCTGACTTTCTATGTCCAACCCTCTGAGGATCCTGATAGGTGAGAGAATCTACCGTCCTCTGATTAGGGAACAAAATGAAGTGTCATTGTGATGAGGTAGGTTTATGGGTCAGAGGATCCTCCCCTTGTCAATTTGCACAGAAATCTATTTTTGATCCAAATACATATTTATCTATGTACAATTTTTCTAATATTATATGTCCAGTTAACATATTTTCTGTAGCACCAAATCATCCGATCCCTGTCTTTGTAAGATGTCGTGTCCACTTCTGACAGAATTCGGCCCTTTTCATCCAGAGCACAACCTCTAAACTTTTCATGAATTTACACAAACACGCGCAAGGAATATGGCCATCAGATGATAAACTGTCAGATTTTTAACATACAGACATTAGGAGTAATACCTTATTTTCCGCTACTACCCCCCAGAACATACCACAGAGTCCTAACACCTCTTAAAATGTGCACAGAAAAATCACAAGAATGATATTATTATATAATTTGGACAATTTCGTACTATGAATTATCCATCTTTTTTAAAATTATGCTCTGGCCCAGATGGGTGTGGTTTAGGTTCCAAAGCACATGGGGGGATTTCTGTCTGTCCCTGCCTCCAGCTCAGGCGGCTCCCAGAAGCACTGCTCCTCCCAGTTTCTTCCAAGAGGAAGCCATTTACGACCCCCCTAATTTAACATTTTCCTGAGCCAAGGAAAGCTCATTGTTCTGTTTCCTGCAGCCCCAGGTACCCACCCCTAATTTAATTAGAGAGGTGTAATCTCCTTTAGGTGGGAACAGCAGAAGGCAGCCAGGCCTGTGAATGCAGTTGCTGGGCAAGTTTCAACTCCTGTCGGGGTAGTTGCCGGGAAGAATCTCTTCAAGCCAGGTTTCAGCTAAATGTCACTTTTGTTCCAGTTTTCTTCATTCAAATCAAACTTACAATTTTTACACATGCAGCTAGAACGCTGATTCTAAGTTCAAAACTATGACATTTAAACAGTTGCAAACTATGTGTCACTGAAAAGTAGTTCACTCATTTATTTTAAACATTTCGATTTTAGTGGTTATAAATCCAATTTCACTTAAGCTGCTGACATCCACAGCTCAGCCAGTTTTGTTATAAATATTTCTTTAGGCTCTTCATCTTTCCAGATTTTGTATGCACACAAGACTACATTCTGCCAAATTTCTGCTGGTGTTCAGTGAGATTTTTGAATATCTTGCAATGTTTAACATAGGCATTTTTAGCTTGCATTTCAGAGAAACAAATGTGATTTCAAAGCGCTTTTTTAGGTAACCGGCACTGCTGTTTTTCCTTTGGCACCACGTTTCACTCATGGCACTTCTGGCCCATCACGCTCGCAGTGGTGGGTGGCAGGGCAGGTGACCATTTTGGTGTGCGCAAAACTGCGTGGTTTTCCTGGATTCTGGCACAAATGTGGGCTTTTCGGCCATCTTGGATTTTGTAACACCCACAGCACCAAAAGTTGTAGCCTAATATTTCAAACATGGGTCAAGACACCTGACAGTGTTTTTCAGGCGCTGACGGTTTTTGGAGAAGATCATGATTTTAGTTTTGGTCTGATTTATTTGTAGATTGTTGATGTTCATGTACTCTGCCAGATTGTCCAGCTGACGTTGTAGGCCTATAGGCGTCTGGTCGAGCAGAATCATATTATCGGCGTAGAGTAGACGGGACAGGTCAGTGTTTCCCAATTTTGGGGGGAAGCTACGAACCGTGGCTTCCGAATCCTTGTAGTCCCCCAGAAAGGCAACTAAGAGTGCGGGCGCCAGTGGGCAGCCTTGCTTGACTCCTCTGTATGCTTGAATTTCCTTGGAAAGAGAGCCTTGCCTGTTCAGTCGAACACTGAGTGTCGTGTTGGTGTGAAGTGCTATTATCGGATTTAGAACAGCGTCTTGGCAAACCCAGTGTTTCAGCTTCCCCCATAGTCGCATTCTGTCGACTTTGTCGAACGCCTGCGAAAGGTCGATAAATGCAGCATAGACTGTCAGGGCGCCTTGTTTTATTTTAGCCTTTAAGATGCTGAGTACGAAGATGTTCACTGTGGTGCTTCCGTTCCTCTTAAAGCATAGTTGAAAAGGGTCGCTGCTAGGGGCCATTTTCACCCAGCGTTGAAAGTGGTCCAACAGGAGGGATGCAAACAGTTTGCCAATAATGTCCAGTAGGGCTATCGGGCGATAGTTGCCCGGGTCTTACCTGCATCTTTTCTTGAAGATGGGGATGACAGTAGCTTTGCACCACGATGATGGAATTTTCCTGCTGGCTCTGCAGTGTTCGGACAGGAAACCGATGAAGGTGGACCATTCGTTAGGGTGTTTTTTTTTAATCGATATTGGTCAGGCCATCAGGGCCCAGAGCTCTTGAAGTTTTTAGCTTCTGAATGGCCGAACTTATGTCTCCTGTTGCCGAGAGGTCAACCCAGGGAGCTTGGGTAATCACCACACAGGTGTTCGTGGGCGGTTTCGGGCTGGCAAAAAGGTTGGTAAAGAAGACAACCCAGGCTTGTTCCGTAACTGAGTTGATCATGTTTGTAGTTGTCTGACCAAGGGATTGATTCCGTCCGAGACGATTTGCAGGGGCTAAGTTAAGAGTGACTTTTGTCGTGCTTACAGTTCGTGGTAATTTGTTTTGTTTAAGAATAGAGGAGCAATTTCATCAGTTTGTTTGAACTGAAGGGTCTGAGTTGATTTGTGTTCTGCTGTCTCAGATGACGTGTTTTTAGAAAAAGTAGAAGCCGGAGGGTTAACCGCCGTTGGAACTGGCGCGTCGTTTGTTCTTTGAGACATGTCGTACTTCAAGTCGATAGCAGTTATGTAGCCTTCCAAGAAGGATAGCTTAGACTGAATAATTGCTAGAGTCGCTGTGTTGTCTCTTGAGGCGTCACCTAGTGTTTCATAAAGTTTGCAGAATGGGGCCATTGCATTGGTTATTGCTGACATGATTGTGGTCATGTCTTTTCTGCTGTTTAGCAGGTCTTTATGGCCAGGAGAAGGACAATAGACAGATCTTCCATGCTTCAGAGGAGTGTCCTTAGCATCTAAAAATATAGGGTTCGCAACTGAGTGCCTATGTCTGGCAGTAGTACCCCCCGCCTCTGATGGATCGAACGGCCTCAGGAGGGGCGCCCGGGCACCCGAATCACTGCCTCCAGGTGGAAGAGGATGGAATGAGGACTCTTGAATTACAAGATGGGGTTTCAATGTGGTTAAATGGACTTTTGACCATGGTTGGGGGCTCATTCCGCTTTGGGGCCGGTCAGCTTTAGGTTGCAGTAGTTCTAAAATGTCCGATACTCCATGATGAATCGACGGGACGTCAGTAGATGGAAGAAGCGGCGTGCTGACCTCTGGATTCAGGAGAGGCGATGTCGAAGCCCTCACTTGCCGATCTGTTGGTGAAGTTTGATTTGTGGTTTGTAGATGCTTAGGATCCAGTTGGAGAGAGCCTGTTATGTCTGGGGAGGATCCGGATCTTAGCGGCATTTGAGCGGCATCTTTTCCAACGGCAGGCGGTTGAGTGTCAGGGGCATCAATAATTTTTCTGCATTTTGATGCTGGTGGAGTCTCCTCCAGGACTTCCAAAATTTCGGCATCCGAAAGTTCGGAGTCGTTCAATAGTTTTCTTTTCCCTTGGATCTTAAAGAAGTTCAGTAGAGCATTTGACAGAAGGGGGGTGGGCAGGGAGAATTTTCCATGGGCCCGTTTTTTTTTAACCTAGTTGGGCGCCATTGTTTTTGGTCAATTTGCTGTTTTTTTTACGGAAAGCTCCGTTTGATTTTGGTGTTTTTTTGTTGTTGTAGACAGCTTATTATTGGGAGCTTGGGACACCGGAATTTTAGGTGTGGATTTACCTTTTTTTTTGTACAGTGATCTTTTCTTGTTTGAATGCAGATTTGGTTTGTGGTTGTAGTTATCCGACATTATGGTGGATTGGTCAGGATCTGACTCAGAGTCCGCCTCTGAGATAGGTTTTGAAAGCCGACTTTGATGTTGAGAGTCTGGTATTGGGGCCAAAGTCAGATTATCTTTCAGAACTGGGTCTGGGTGGAAGGGGGATGTTATATTGTCAATGACAAGGTGTGGAGTTGTCCGTGGGATAAATTCCCTGGTGATCTCACTAGGACTGTGAGCAGCTGTGCATGGATTAACTGCGTGCCTGATTTTTTCCACGGTGCCGGAGTCGGCGGGTCTGTCCTCCGGAACAGGGTGCACCATGACCTTGATGGTCTGGAGAGCCGAGCTCTCCTGAGGGTCAGGAGGCGGGTCACAGGGAGTTGGGTGGTTGTTAGCCTGGCCTAGGGACAGTGCCTCTGGGTGGAACTGAGGCGGTGGTGACATCTCCGCCGAGAAAGGAAGGGCGGGAGAAGCCCGGATATTCCGAGTATCTGGTGTGTCAACCATAGGCGAAGGCTTGTAGGGCAGGCATGTGGCTACGGGCGCCGTCGCCACCGCCCTCAGACCCGCTGTCGGGGACCCTCCGGTCCCCGCGCAGTTCGGGCCACTCGCCAAATCGGTGAGGGGGCGGATGGCGTCGGCTGGTGGGGCCAGGGAGGAACCTGCAACAAGTCCGGAGAGACCGCCTCCGCCTTCTGTGCCAGACGCAGTGTTCACCAGTTCGCAAAACAAAGCGGATGACAACGCTGGTTCGATAGTTCCTGAGGCCGGTGAGAAGTTTGAGGTCCTTTGTCCCAAGCCGTCAAGCAGAGAGGGAAACGCAGATTGGTCCTTGTTGCTGGTTTTTGCCTGAGGAGGCAGAACACCTTGGGGGGGGGCAAATCATACAAAGTCAGCGGACATTTCGCCACCCCTGCCAGTGATGGGAGGCCGTTGTTAGAGGTGAGAGACGAGTTTATAGGCAGCAAGTTCTTTTTCACATGGCTCCTAAGGAGTCGTTGGTCGGAGTCTTCCTCCATGAGAGCACAGCACAGGCGGAATGGGGGAAAAGGGAGGGGGGAGAGGAAGAGAGGGGAGAGAAAAGGGAGAAGGAAAGAGGGAGGAGGGAGAGGAAAGGGATAAGGGAGAAGGGAGAAGGAAGAGGGAGGGATAAGCTCAACGGTGTGGATCAGTGACTCGGGATGGATTCGGGAAGGTAGGCAAGCATAAAGGGCTCAGACTCAGGCGAAGAACCCAAAGGAATCGTAGAAGTTCAGGGAGATGATGCCAGGAGTAACAGCGCGGGGTTGCCGCCTACCTCTGTGTCCGTGTCTGTGTCTGTGTCTGGAAACAGCTAGGCAGAGCGGAGCGTCCACGTCCGTTCCTGCTGCGGACTGGTGCAGACTGGAAGTCAGCTCGGAACTCTGCGCGCGCTCCGCGCTGAAATTGAGTTTTTAAAGCTTGAATTTTCCTTAAAGGTACACACTGTAGCACACTGTAGGACAGAGAACATGGTGCAGCAGAGAGCAGAAAAAGCACGTCTTGACACAGCAGGGACTGGTGCAGACTGGAACTCTGCTCGGAACTTCTGAATTTTTGATGGTCCTTCGTGTTTCAGATTTCTCTCGGGAGGGAGTTTTAGGTTTTTGCCACTAGGCAAGAAAATAATGATCCACCAAGTTCACTCCCCGTGTACTGTTTTTGGTTCTAGGTGGATTTTTTGTTGTTGGATCTAAGTGTTCTGTTCGGCTGGTAAATGGTGATTTTCTTTTGTAGGAATTCTGCTCCTTGGCAAAGGATTGCTCTGTCTGTTATGCACATTCGTTTTTTGACTGGCAGGAAGTGTAGCGCAGGAAGGATGTGGGCTCTTCGTGATAGTTTAAGGAGGAGTCTGGCCACTGCGTTCTGGATACGTTGCAGTTTCTTCAGTAGATAATCCGGCATTCTGTGGTATAAGCTGTTGGCGTAGTCTATCCTAGACATGATGAGGGAAATGATGGCTAGTGTTTTGTGCAAAAAGGAGAGGAATGGTAGGATCTTTATGATGCTGTGTAGATGAAGAAGCATTTGTTGATTATTGTGTTTACTTGCGGTTCAAGAATTAGCTCACTGTCCATTAGGATTCCAAGGTTTTTGACTATTTTGGATGGCATTGACGCTGTTCTTAGTTCTGTTGACCATGGGATGTATTGGTTGCTTTCCTGGTTTTTGGAAATGTTCATGATTTCTGTCTTGCCCAGGTTGATATTTTGTTAATCCAATTGTAGAGTTCTTTCAGACAGTCTACTAGTTTTGTATTCTCCTCTTGTACATCTTCGATTTTGTAGATGATGTGGGTGTCATCTGCGTAGTTTTATCAGGTTTGGCCATTACCTTTGATGAGGTTGATTAGTGGGGTCAAGTAGATGTTGAAGAGGAGTGGGGACAGGGAGGATCCTTGCAGTACTCAACAGGTGTCTTATCTTCTTATCTTATCAGTACTTGTAAAGCGCAGCATCCCCCAAATCATGGCACTGAAGCTACCGAGGTAAGGTCAACCAAGGACAGAGGCTAAAAGAGAAAGGTTTCCAAGCCCGATGGAAGCCGAGATGATCTTCGATGATATGAAGACGAAGGGGAAGAAGATTCCAAGCCTTAGTGGATGCCACCGAAAAGGCACGACCGTCCACCCGTGCATGTCTAGCCCTATGGGGGTTGACTAAACTTCAAAGATTGTGAATGAAGAGGCCCAGCAGGTATGTAAATGCACAACTTTGCTTGAAGGAACTCAGATGCAATTTTATGCAAAGCCTTGTGAACCAGACAGAGTGTTTTGAATTTAATGCGCTGCTCAACAGGGAGCCAATGGAGCTGGCTCAAGAACTGAGGGGTCCCTCATGGTTCTTGCATCTCCCCCACACTGTACAACGTGTTCACTAAGCCCCTGTTTGACGATCTCGATGATCTGGGTGTCACCTAACCTAACTATGCCGATGATACCCAGTTCCTCATCCCGCTGACAGGAAATTACAACACGGATTTGGCCTTGGTGAACAAAGTGTACCTCATCATCCAGGCATGGATGGCTTCCCATAGTGACAAAACGGAACTCATCATCCTAGGATCCTCCAACAACCTAAACAAGTTTAATAACATAATTATACCTGCTTCATCATAGATAGCAACTCTATCAAGGTAGCCAGGGAAGTGAAAAACCTTGGTATTTACCTTGACTCCACCCTTTCCACAAACAGGTCAGCTCTATGGCCTCCACTATTGCTTACACATGTAATCTCATATGATCAGCCAAACCCTTCCTATCTACCCAGAGCTGCATTACTCTAGCCAGAGCCCTCGTATTATCCAAACTGGATTACTGCAACGCTCTCTATGTAGGTGCCAAAAAACAGGTTATCAATAAAATCCAGATCCTACAAAATAATGCTCTCAGAGCAGCGCTAACTTCCCCAAGAGAGAACACATTTCAAATATCAGGGGAACCCCCAACTGGCTCACCACCAATGACAAAATCCGTCTCAGGGTAGCCTCCCTAACTCACAAATGCCTCAACAATACAGCCTCCCACTACCTAGCTGACAGAATAACTAGATACACGGCCAACAGACACACTAGAAATAGCAATGCAAACCTGCTCTCCGTTCCTAGATTCAGGCGAACAAAAATGGGAGGCAACAGCTTCCAGGTGCAAGCAGCCCAACACTGGAACTCCCTACCACCTTCCATAAGAGCACCGCAAACCTACCTCCACTTTAGACACAACTACATACAGTGGTTAAAGAAAAAAGACCAATAACTGACACATCTATTGTTAATATCGTAAATATGTATAAACTGTATCTATTTTTCAATGTTCCCTTCACAACTGTATTAACCTATGTACTCTTTGTAAACTAATGTACAGCACCGTAACTAAGCTGAGAATATCCTTGTCATGCCTGCGCCCTCATACCTTCTGGTCCGGTGGGCCATATAAATAAACAAACAAACAAAAATAAACAAACAAACAAACAAATGTGGTCACAAAACGAAGGATGGAAGACTGCTTTCGCTGCCATATTCTGCAGATGCTGAAGATGCTGGCGTAGATGGTGGAGCACAAGGTGGTGTCGTGCGGCACTGATTTGTATGGCTTTATACAAACTGTTTCTTTTCTTTCATATACAAATGATTCAATCCATGTCAGTGGTGTGTCAGTGATCCCTGTTCCTTCCAGTCTTCTGATTAGGATGTTGTGGTTGACTGTGTCGAACACTGCAGAGAGGTCAAGTAGTATCAATGCAGAGTTTGTGTTGGAGTCTGCGTTGGTCTTTAGGATGTCCCAAATAGAGAGAAGTGGCATCTCTGTCCTTCTCTTGGGTCTCAAGGTGACTTGTCCCAGGTCTAACAGTTGGTGTACTTCTATGTGTTCTAGTATTCATTTGTAGACATAGGTTTCTAGCAGTGTTTCCAGATAGGGAATTTTGATATCAGTCTGTAGTTAGAGAGGTCTTCCAAATTGCCTGTAGTATTCTTGAGGAGTGGTTTGATGTATGCAGATTTGAAGGACTGCGGTACACTTCCAGTTGAGAGTGATTGGTTTAAGAGGGTTCTGTAGTATTCCAGTGGCGTGACTTTTGTCAGTATTGATTTATAGATGTCAGGTGGGCAGCGGTTCATTGATGATCCTGCTTTAATGCTAAGTTTCATCAACTTGATGCATCTCTCTCCTGATATTTGTGTGAAGCATTGGAGGTTATTATGTGGTGGTTCTAGGTCCTGTGGGACCTGGTGCACGGTCTGGTGTATGATCCGATGTATGTCAGTGATTTTAATTTTGAAGTGGCCTGCGAGGTTGCTGCATATTTTTTGTGAGGGTACTGGTGTGTTGTTGCATCCAGGAGCATTTCTCATCTCATTTAAATGTTGAATAGTTCTTCTTGGGTGTTGTCCGCTATTGTGATTCGGTTGTTGCAGTGTTTCTTTGAGAATTTCTTTTTGTATGCTGTGATTTGTTTTTGATAGTTTATTATTTTTGCCTCGTCATAGTTTTTCCTCCATTCTTGTTCAAGTTTCTGGTTTGTTTGTTTGATTGTACTGAGGTAGGATGTGAACCATCTTGCCACTGCTTTCTTTGTGAATGGATGAATAGTCTTTCTGGGTATATGCTGTATATTGTATTGGCGATCCATTTATAGATTAGGTTTGCGCTTTCGTCTGGGTCGGTTCCATCCAGACTTGTGGTTGATGGTTTCGAGGATTCAGTTGTTCTTTTAAGTTACTACTTTTGATGGTATTTCAGTTTCTTTTCCAGATTGTGGGGAGGTTGGGGGGCTGTTTGGGTGCTTGGCTGGCAGTTGTATCACAAATGGTATGATGAGGTGAACTCTCCATAGTTTTTGCATTGGTGGCGCAGTAGTTTTAGTTGGAAAGAATTGCATCAAAAGTGTGTCCTGCTGTGTGTGTCACCCCTTTTTAGCACCTAACAAAGGTCAAGGAGGACGATTAAGGTCAATTTCACTTCGTCCCTAATCACATCTGTCTGATTTTTGAGGTCAAGGAGAGCTGATTTTTTGCCATGGCCGGGCCGGAAGCCAGACTGTCAAACTCCTAGATACGGTTAACTTTCAGGTGGTGTGGGATTTGGCATAGGCTGCTCTGTACAGTATTGTTAACAGGAAGGGAACTTTGGTGATGAGCCCAGGGGTGCTGGAACTCGGGGTGCTTTAGGTGCTGCAGCACCCCTGAATTTATGGAGGAAGGTCAGAAGTGCAGCAGACAAAGATGCTGCCTTTCAAGTGTTATTTTTTCTGACACACGTGTTTGTTCAAAAGTGGTTAACTTTATAGTGGTGCTTAGAATCCAGGGACTAGTATCGTCTGGGAAATTAATGTCAATTCGTTGTTTTTTTGTTGGTTATCTATGTGCGTTTCTTTGTAATGCAAGGGGCATTTTGAAACGTAATTCTAGTGGCACTCTTGCTGGCCCAAAGGGTAGTGTTAGACAGACTGAATGGCAAAATATTAATATACACAAATGTAACAAGCAATAACAAAGACCGATTTTAGGTGTTTTTACACTGAAAACCTTTAATGATTTGAATGACAATATGTGTCCGTGGTATTTAACAATTACAAATCTGGAAGAGTAAATACACTTGTTATGTTTCTCAGATGAGAGGGCAAGAATTGTACAATCTGCCACTTTACATTTCATAATGCACACTGGCAGACAGTGTTGGGGGCTCCAATTTTTTATCAGGGAAAACATGCAATGTATGCGCGAGTAATTTCAATTCCTAACGCCTCTTGTAGGTTCAGTTGCACAATCTATACACTTCCAGCAAGACACCCACACTTTTCAATAGGGTTGTACTGGACTTTCCTAGTAAGCAGATACACTTTAAATGGGGCTGCGGAGCTTCCACATTTCACTACAGCTGAATTTATTTGATAACATGGCAATTCTCAGCCGAACTGTTATACTTTTTACTAGGACAGAACATTCACTTCTAAGAGGAACTGCAATGTCATAATGTTGCCATTTGTTGACAGTCCCAGCAGGGAGCCCAAACACTGAATGGGCATAGTGTCTGAACTCATCAACCTCTGAGCAAGCATGATTTACAAATTCCTAGAGGAGCAATCTGACATTCAGTTGACATTCAGAATGTAGTGCTCTGAATCAGGCACCTACCCTGTACGTTCTCACTCTCCTTTGCCTCACAAGCGACAATGTTCCATCATTAACAGCCTTCCTTGGGCATTGGTCTGTTTGTAAATATCCCATTTTCCATAAAGGATAATTGTACACCCCCAAGAAGGTCTGAAACAGAGCCAGTCTTAAGTCCGTAAGCCTTATATGTGACTGACACCACCCCAGACCAACAATTCTACAACCAATACAAGCCTCTTATAAATTATAGCTCATTTTGTTAATGCCCCTGTGCAGAGATGTGTTACCTTGCAGCCAATCCTGAATAAATCGCTTACTGGGGAAATGTGCTTGCTATAATAACACACATGTTCAACCTGCGGACCACAGGCTAGTGTCCCAGCTGAGCAAGAGTAGCCTACACAAATCTAATGGGTCTGTCCTTTGTCAATATCTGCAAAGCGAAATATTCGTCCTGTGTCCAATGTCCTATGCTGGTCCTCACTCTCTAAAACTAATTCTAAATTGTGAGGGGTATTGTCTCTGGTTCTCAAAGTGCACAAATGTTTGGATGCAACACGAAAGGGTAAATCCAACCAAAAATTCCAAGTGGACAGTGTTCACAGTTCCATTGAAAGGCTTGATTCCCCAGGTTCAGGATAGATGAGCAGTTGGTTTCCCTTAAACACATTTTCAGCACGGGGCAAGGCGGTACGTTCTAGCTTTGCACACACTCTGGCTTCTCTATCACGAGGATTACAGTTCAAAGCATAGGTTTCAGGGCCGTCAACCAAAGCCTCTTTTCCATAACAGTCTCTTATTGCAAATGGCCTGTCGTAACAAACAAGCACCAAAGTTCCTTTCTTATCAGGATTTTCACATTCACAAGTTCTCGCTTCCAGTGTTAATCATGGGTCTCCATCCTTCAAGCTCAGAACCCCTTTTAAAACAATGTTCACAATTGGTATTTCTTGTTAGAGCTCAGACCCCTTTAGCACAATGTTCACATTTGGTCTCCCTCATTCGGGCTCAGACCATGGATCTCCCTCGTTTGGGCTCGGACCCCTTTAGCACAATGTTCACATTTGGTCTCCCTCATTCGGGCTCGGACCATTAAGCACAAGTATAGTTCGTCAAGCCCTTTCAAATATACCAGGTTTCTTCCACCTGAGATACAAGGTTCACCATCTCAATTTGTTCAAGGGTTCCCTCTTTTTCTATGGTCAAAGACACAATTCTATATAACACACATTTGCTGAATGAGGGGTGTTTTGGTCTGAGACTTATGAGAACACATTGGGCCTGATTCATGGAATTATTTGCGCTGAAAAATGGGGATTTGTGACCCATTCCGTCTGCGAATCCCTGTTTAACAAAGGGGATTTGCGGGCATAATGGCGCACAAAGTCCCCGTTTTTCGGCGCTAAAAATTCCATGAATCAGCAATATGGTATCTGACTTCCTCCTCCTGCGTGACCACTCAGACACACTACCCCATCACCTCTTTCCCATTGTTTGGCTTTTTTCCTGTTCTGGTTCCTCTTGAACCCTCTCTTCACTTGTTCAGGCCACGTGCCCTCTCTTTACTTTCTTTCAACTTTTGCTTGGGTTAGCCCGGGCCACTTGTCCACTTTAATTTCTCATTTTATCCTTTCTCGGGATTTCACCGATCCTTTTAGCTGTCTTCCTTTGCAGCTCTTTTCACTGTGTTACAATTTGTGTGTGGGTCCCAGACTCGCGGATCTGCTGTTATACTCTCCTGCCTGAATCTTTTCCACCTTTACAACTATTCACAATCTCAAGGGCATGCTTCTTCCTTGGGAACCTTTTCTTACTACAGTGTATTACACACACTTGACTTTGCATGGTATACTCTTGTACCAGGTCTTAGATGCAGTCTTTCACATTCTTAGATGCACATTGCCTCGTATACTGTCCTGACAAGACTTCTATTCAATCTTTCAAACACTTGGCCTGCATTTTCTTTACAAACACTTGGCTTCACCTGGTATACTCTCCTGTCAGGACGTCTATATAGTTAGCTTTCAAATGTATCGACACAATATTTGACAAATGTTGTCTTATTGACCCTTGTTTAACAAAGTTTGTTTCAATATTTGCTTCTTCCTTCATGCACTGGGTCTCTGCCCCTTCCTCAAGATCATTCACATTTACTTTGTAATGTATTTTGGAATATGGACTTAGCGGTCCGTTCGTGGATTGATTCACAGATATGTTAATCTCTTCACAAGCTTCCCATTTCTTCTCTCACATTCTTTTTCTGACACATCACAGACTTTCAGGCAGCCCAGTAACCATAATTCCCTGGACTTACTAGGTGCTTCAAATGCCTCTCGCACTTCTCCGCCTCCACCCTATTCAGTCTGCTGGCTTAGCCTGCAGTTCTGCAGTTAGCAGCATTCGTCGTACAGGATGAGATTGTGGTACTAGCAGTTCTGGCAACATCAGTGAGTGCATCATTAGGCACAGCATTTTTCACAACATCAGTAGGGCATGGTGAAGCCATGTTAGTAGCAGTTCTGACAGCATTGGTGAAGCATTCACTACCTAAAGGCATAACATTTATGGCAGCATTGGTTGGGCAGCATGAGGCTGTGGTACTAGCAGTTCTGACAACATTAGTGAGGCGTAGAATATCAGTGGGCACAACATTAAGCACAACATGTTTTTGCAACATTGGTAGGGCATGGTGAGACCAAGGTAGTAGCAGTTCTGGATGTATGCCAGTTAGAGCCCATAAAGGAAGACAGTGAGCTAGCTGTGTTGCCATCCAACGCAACATGCTACAGTTTACAAGACCAACAAAATTGCAGCTGGAACACCTCAAGAGCAGAGCACCAAGCACCAGCACAGGAAGAAACCAGAAACCAGAAAAACCCAGTAGAGCCCGTTTCATATAAGCCAGCAAGGATGAAACAGGTGTACCCAATCGCTAATTCAGCTAGCACACATTCTGGCCACACCTCCCTGCACCTGGACAAGCCACGTGAGTAGCTGACCCAGTCAGGCATCAGTGGGATGTACAAAAGCCCTCCATAATTAAAACAGCAAGCACACCAATGTGGTGAAATAAAACAACCCCACAGCATAAAATACTCACGTCACTGTGCTGAGCGCTACTCTGAGTACGTTATCTATTTATTTATTTTCAATATGGAGGAAACCCGCAGAGGCACTGAGTCTTGCCTGTACCGTGAGAGACCTATGAAACATAGCGACAGACCATAGAGGTGGCATCGTACACCTTAGCCCTGCCCCTATCTACATGCTCCAAAAGATAGCAGTGTTGGGGACCGGAGCAACCCGGAACACAGGCAGCAGGGGATGGAGTAGCCAGCCCCTCCCACCATTTCCTGCAAGGAAACTGAGAGCCCTGCCCCCAGTTCATACTCACTACCACCCAGGCTCGGAGCGACTCTCCTTCCTGGGTAAGAGGAATGCAGGGGCCATGCTGGCTGGACCACCTAGTGGGACCACCAGTACAGGAGCACACTCAACCAGGCCCCAAGCCTAGCTTATGTACCAACCTCCGTATGCACCAAAGCATAGCATGGAATGCAGGGGGAAGAGGATCACGCAGGTGCCCCTTCCAAGCCCAGCAGGGAGATGAAACGACAGACCAGCAGGTGGCCCAGCCCCCCATCCAACATTCTGACAGGTAGGCAGGAAACAGAAAACGAACATGTTTTGGAGGTGGGACAGTATTTTACTCTCTGGGGAGGCATGCAGATATGGGTGTTAATAAAAGATGGAATGGATTCCACAGATGGAGGTCAGGGACCTCACAAGTAAGTACTGTGACAAGGAAGAGTAGGACTAGGAGTAATGCAAATCACCATTAAGTAAACAGGTCATTAACTCAACGCAATCCATCACCATTGAGTAATGGACACATATGACTTGACAGTGTTCCACTGTATCTGTTATGCTAGAAGCGACTCTACGAAGGCTGATGAACATCAGCTAGCACCTCCTCCCCAATTCACATTTGCACCATCAAAACTCTACACTTCTCCAAACAGCTTGTATTACAAAGTCCACAATGCACCCATCCTGTCACTAGGGAAAATTAACGCTCCCTTCTGGGTGCACATACCTCAAAGGTCAAACATCAACCCAGCAGCAAAGCAATCTTGTACTGGGATTATTAACGATTCCTTCCAGTTTGAGAGAAAATTACTTGTGTCCAAAAATGTATTCACATTTTTTATAAAAGTTGGAACCCATATTAGATGTTCCTTCTTGAATACATCTATGTCAGGAAGGTCGGTAATCTCCTTTTCTTCCTGTGACACCCCAGACTCCCCTTCCTCCCCTTCCTCCTCACCTTGAAGTCTCGGCGTAGAGTTAGCATTGGATTGTCCTTTGTTCGAGCCTTCACTCCTTTTTTTTGTAGATAGGGACGACCAAGGTAGGACGCCACAGTGACACCCTTTGGGTGATCTGTGGCAACCCTCCTCGGTCGCTGTTCAATGGGGAAAAAGCCAATGGCACAAAAAACCCCGGAAGATTAGGATCGTCAAACGTAGTGAGGTAGTAGTTACACACTCCGGAGGCAGCAGTAGAAGGAGAGGAATCTGATGAACACGGTCCGGCTATAGAGGAAATTCCAGGAAGAATCGGGTATGATACCAGATCAATGTAAGTTCCCGAAACATTAGACCGTAGAGGGCTAGGCAAGGCAATCCACTTGGCAAGCTGAGGTCGGTACATGGGATATCAACAGGAAGTAATTCCGATACTGGATAAGCAGGTAAGGGCTGGACGAGGCAATCCACAAGGCAGGCTGAGGTCGGTACACAGGGATATCACAGATAGAACAGAGGAGGGCAAAGAGGAGGTCCAAGTGTGGTGATTCCTTATAGGAAGAAGACAAGAATAGACGGAAAAAACAGAATAGAGAGAAAAGCTCAAGACGGAAGGGAGGAAGGATACTAGATGGGAACGGAACAGACTAGGAAGGAGGGATAAGAAGACGAGGAGAATAAAGGCACGGAGCGAAAGAACGGGAGGAGGAAAAGAAAAGAAGGATCACGGAGGGAAAAAGGGAAACTACACGAAGAAATACAGCGGCGCAGGAACAGGACGAAAACACTGTACGTTGCAATGCACCTGACCCCGGAAGTGAAAGGATTAAATACCGGTGTCAGGAACGCCGCAACGACAACTAGACCTGCACAGCACGCAAAAAAAAACACGTGATGGAACCCGCTATGGCGGGCGCAGCTTCCACTTCTTCCAAAGCCGCAAGGTTCCCTGAGGCGTGACAATCTATCATCACGTGGCCCAGGCCAGGAGACTTGCCAGGAGCAATTGGAAACAAAGCTTGTCTTATTTTATCCACCTGAAACTCAAATGCAAAATCATTATTTAATGCAAATAGCTGTTCACAACAATTCTCATTTATTGGCACTGAACCATCTCCTCAAATAAATTGGATAATGGCTGGTCCAGGTCAAGGCAGAGGGAAACTCTGCGGATTTAGCTCTTGAGGGACAGGTGCCCAGTGAGACTCTTTTCCAGAAATAATGTTTATTGGATTTTCTGGAGGCCTCTTCTAGTTCCTGCCAACGTTTGATCATCCATGCTTCCTTGGCCTCATGTAAAGAGTCTTTATAAGAAGTCCTCGCTAGGGCAAGCTCCAGATGATTCCACTTACAGCTCCTTGCTATTTTTAAAAGGTGGGAATTCGGGGTTCTACACTCTTTATTACATCATGCCAATTTAGGAGATTTCCATCTACTCAAGCGTACAATGGTAGTCATATTGAGTTGGCAAATATGAATAATGTTAACAATCATCCTTCTAATTTAATCTATGGCATTATCTATTTCCATCCTTTCATGTTGAACCCACCCATACATATGTATATGTTGTGTTACGTTTTGTCTTGTTTGACTTGTTTGTCTTAATCCCCTCCTCCCGATATACCAAAACACTTCGGGTTTATTACGCTTTCAGGCCTATATCCATGCAAATCTTCAATTTATCCCAACTGTTAATTTTAGATTTGTTTTCATTGTTAACTCATATGTTCTAATGGTTATTGTTAATAAAAGAAAAATCTTAAATGTAAAATATGTAGGAGTGATGATCCGACCCACTAGTAGCAATGCAACATTCAATAAAAGGAAGACATTAGAGCAAGAGTTGTACCCATTGTTGCCCAGTTTAAACGTATTTTGCTATCAGTTGAGGAGTGATCCGCTGAGCCTAGATTAGTGTGTGTGTGTTATTCATATTCATGATTGACTGTGGGGGGTGATCTATTTTTAGATCTTGCAAAAGTCACCAATTGAGGGTATGAGCAATGAAATAATCGATTGTTGATCTGTATCTGCAAGAGTTATAAGTGTAACACCCCAGTCAGTCTGCCAGTAACCTTCCATTTACATAACATACATTGCGATCAGCTAACTGTTTCAGTAGGTTTGCTCCTGGTTTGTTTGTTTTCCCATCAAGTATTACTGATGAAGGTATATTTAAGGTAGTGTCTAGTTCTTTGTTGGCATTCCACGTTGTTAAACAGTCGCCCCACCCTACATTAAAATCTCCTCCTATTATAACAAATGAAAACAGAGTTCCTTCAGAGTAGTCATCAGAGCTAAATTTATCCCAGCGATTGATCAAACATGATAGATCCGTTCCCAAAGATCTGCGTTGTGAGGAATTATGCAAATGTCTCCCAGGCAATGCACGTTTCGGGTTTTCCATCAAAACATTAACCCTTAGCACCGACATGGTAGAACAATCTACCCTACAATTTGAACTTGTTGGCATTTTCACACACGTTGCCAGCCCACCACTATTTTTCCCTTTTTTGTTGTAAGTAGCCGGAGCAAAGAACCCTAAACGTTTGATAGAGATATATTTTCTAAGGCCCAGGTCTCCTGAAAAAGAAAGCCATCAGAACCAATCTTGTATTGTTCCCTTCGCCCCTACTGAGCAAACCCACACAGCTTTTCTTTGTTCCCTTCGCCCCTACTGAGCAAACCCACACAGCTTTTCTTGCAGATCAGTGACCAGACAAATGTAGCAGTGCACAGTCGAAAACCCAATAACATAACATTTACATAACATTCATGCATCCACCCTTTCTGTCTCAGAATAAACCTGCTACTTGACACTATTAAATCAGAAAGGATACGAGTTGTAATAATGTGTTGCTACTGAACATTTCAAAAGCAGAAAGCGTTACACAAATACATGCAACAGAAATTATGAATCATCTTTGAAACTGTCTTTGGTGTTAACTCTTGCATTCCTATTAATAGTGACAACAGAACCCACTTAGATTAAACGAAAAATATGCATGCTTGAAAGTGAGATAAGTTCTCTGAATGGCAAACTTTGTTGTTCCATGTTCATCCATTTCTGAGTGTCTTTTTTAGTAGGAACTCCTGTCCCACATTTCCTGGAAAGTATTTAAATTAAACTGCCTTCAAAAGCTTTTTCATGGAGGATTAACTGTATGCAAAAGAAGAATTATGCAGCTAAAGCTGGTTCGTTTTAGCAGTTTTAATCTATATCTTAAAAGAAATCCCATTATATTACGTCTGGGAACGTGTACAATCTTAACTTCTCTCTTGCTTAATTCCAGGCAGCATTGTGCAACTGTATCTGTGCCTTTCGCCTGAGCTGTGCTCTCGAGAACACGGTGCGCATAGTTTGTTTTGTTTGCTGTTTTTAGGGTCTTCTGTTTGATGTTGGAGGCACTTGCAGTGTACACCTTTAATTAATATAACATCTGCACCAAGAGTGAGGAAGGACCAGGAGTCCGCTCACACTCACCCGCCATCACACCAAGACATGGCCAAAGACTGCCATCCCCATTGGCCTTTATGGAATCTCCTGTTATTCCCATGACTATTCCTATCGCTCTTGCTCCTCCGTGGCCGCCATTACAGAAGTTCTGTACTGTGCAAGTGGAAGTTTGCATCTTATTAGCCATAAGGCAGAACTTGTTCTAGTGCAATTACTGATTCTTTAAATGTATTTGTACATGAGTGCAGGGTGGTACAGTTGATGTGCGATTTGGAGCTCGGCTGGTAGTGCGCAGCATAGAACAGAACGTGTTGTCCTGATATTCAGCCCAAGAAATGACAGACAATGGGAACTGAGCTCTCTGAATATCCTAGAGGGATGGGGGGGCTAGTGTGTACCTCTTGAGTGAGCTTGGTGATCGATGGCCTGCAACAGGTACCATGATGCCGGTGGCCTGGAGCTTTGACACTCTCCTCCCTGATGGCTACAAGATCATCTCGGTGCCCAGATCCAACCGTTCCGGTGGGGGTGTGCCCTTGCTCTTCCCAGAGTGGATTCCTGCCTCTACCATTCCTATGCAGGCCTACTCCTCCTTCGAAAGCCTGGTCTGTAGGCTTTCTCTCTCTTCTGGCCACTCTCTCACAGTGGCAACAATCTACCGGCCCACGGGTCAGATCACCTCCTTCCTCTCTGAGTGGGTGGACCTCTCTTCCTCCCTCCTGGCCTCGACCACTCAATTCCTCCTCCATGGAGACTTCAACATCCGTCTGGTTTCTTCCTGTCCCACCATAGGACTCTTTCGCTACCTTTGCAGCTCTCTCTCTCGCTCTATTCTTCCCTCTGGCCTGACTCGCTCTGCTGGGCACATTCCTGATGTTCTGATCTACTCAGACCTCCCCTCTCTAGCCCTCTCACCACTCCTCTCTCCTGGAGTGACCACTTTCTCACCTCCTCTCATCTCTCTCTCTATACCCCTCAGGCCAAGCCAACCTCCACACTGCCACCCACCTTCTCGGTCATTTGACCTATGAAGTGTGTGTCAGTTGAGGCTTTTGCGCCTCTTTCGCTTCCCCTTGTGTATCTCTGGCTGACTCAGACCCTGACACAGCCCTTTCCATGCCCCACTCTGCTATCTCTGACACTCTTCATGTACTTGCCCCTGTCATGAGGATCCGCATAAAGCCTAAAGCCAAGTGCAACTCCTCGTATGACTCAGACCTCATCAACCTTAAGCGCAAGTGTAGGGTGGCTGAGAGGAAATGGTTGGCATCTTGTGCGTCCTCTGACAAACTGACCTGCTGCCTGCTCCAAAGGCAATACCGACTCTCTGTCCTCACTAGGAAGAGAGTCCACATCCAAGAACGCGTCTCTGCGGCATCAGAAAACTCAGCTGAACTCATTAAAATGTGAAAGGAGATGGCCAATCCTGCGGCCGTCTCTACCCCTCCTGTGCCCTTCCAGGCCCTCTGAACGGCCCTGGCTTCTCATCTCTAAAACCCAGGACATCCTGTCAAACCTCTCATACTCTCCTGCTTCTCCCTCCACTCTCTCCTCTTCCTCCACCCCCTCTCTGGCCACCCCCTGTCCCTTCTCTGCCTTTTCTCTCTTCACCCATGACAAGGTTTCTAGACAAGTCAGATCTATGAAAGCCTTGTCAAAACAGGTTCTTCCCTGCTCTTCCAAAACCATCAAGGACCACATTGAAACCCTAGTTCCAGCCTTGGCCAGCTTTTGCAACCACTCTTTCACTACTGGAACCTTCCCTTCCCTCCTGAAGCACTCTCTTGTGCACCCTCTTCTGAAGAAACCTTCAGCTGACCCCTCCTGTCAAGCTAACTATCGCCCAATCTCCATCACTCCTTTACTGGGCAAATGCTTGGAAAAGCTGGCCATCTCCCAGCTTAATCTTCACACTGAATCTGTTGGCTGTCTCCATGACCATCAGTCTGGCTTCATAGCGACCAGAAGCATGGAAACTGCTCTCCTGAACCTCCGTGAAGACCTGTTCTCTAACCTTGATGCTGATCTCCCCTGTGTCCTCACCTTATTGATCTCTCTTCTGCCTTTAACATGGTTAACCATGCCATCCTTCTCAACCTGCTCCGTAATAACCTGAGTATCAATGATCAGGCTCTGGCCTGGCTGACTTCTTTCTGCTCAGACCGACCCTCCCGGGTCCAACTTGGGTCCTTCCTCTCCTCTATCTCTCTCTCTACCTGTGGTGTTCCCCAGGGGTCTAACCTCTCTCCCTGGTTGTTCAACCAACACCTGCACCTCTCTCCCACCGCATTGCTGTTCTCTGCTCCAACTTTCAGTGCTATGCAGACAACAAACAGCTTGCTTTCAGGCTCCTCTCTGCCGCCTCTTCTCCTTCTCCCATCCTGGATTGTCTGTCTGCAATCTAGGAGTGGTGTGCCACCAATGATCTCTGCCTGAATGCCAGTCAGATGGAGATCCTCCTCATCGGCACACCTGCACCTTCTTGTCCTGCAATTCTCTGGCTGGCCTCCCTTGGCTCTCTTCCTGCTCCCACGTGTGAGGCTAAGAACCTCTGGTCATCTTCAACTCCACACTCTCCTTCTTTCATCAGACCTCTGACGTCTCTATGAAGTCAAACTACCAACTGCACCTCCTCAGAGGTATTCTTCCTTTCCTCTCCTTCCCCCAGAAGGTTTCTGTCTCCAGAGCTCTGGTTCTCTCTAGGCTTGACTACTGCAATAGCCTCTTTTTAAAGCTGCCTGCCTCTACTCTCCGTCTTCTACAATTCATCCAGAACAGGACAGCAGGACTTGTTTTGGCCTCAAGCCCAGGGATCATATCTCTAAGCCCTGAAATCTCTCCATTGGCTCCCAGTGATTGCAGGGATCACGTTGAAGACCCTTTGAATTGTCCACAAGGCCTTCTGGGGCATGGGATCGCAAAACCTCCAACTCTCTCTTCGGAAATTTCGTTCTACTCAAGCTATTTGCTCATCCATCTCCAACTCCTTGAGGGTCACGTGCTTCTCAAAGCAACAAGTTGGGGGGTAGATCTCTCTCTTCAGCTGGCGTCTCCCTCTGAAACAGCCTCCCTGCCTCTCTGAAACTTGAGCAGAACCATCTCCGGTTCCGGAAGCATCTCAAGACTTTCCTCTTTGCTTCTGCCTTCTCTCTTCCTCTTCCTGGCTGATCTCCTCACTGATACTGTACTGGTCACAGGACTACCCTCTGAACTTCGGGCCCATAGCCCTGCCCACCCAGTTCCACACTTTCACTGACTCCTGGCAACCCTTGTGCAGGACACAGGATCAGAAACAAGTAGTGCGGGCAGGAGATGGCAGTGCAAGGGTTAAGTGCGGACAACAAGTGTCTGATAAGTGCAGGTCTGTATCTGCAACCCTACAATCTCGTCCCTGCACTTATCAGACACTTGTCTGCAATTAACAATCTCCTGCCCGCACTACTTGTTTTTGATCCTGTGTCCTGCACTTGCCCTTCCTGCCCATCCCCTGGCACTACCCCCTCCCTCACCACTGCACTTGCACGATCTCAATGTCACTAGACCTATTTAGATCATTGTCTTTGGCCTACCTTTGTTTCCCCTCCCTTGCCTCGTCGTGCCTTGAAACACTTGTGTGTAGTCACGTTATAAATGTCATATCATATCATATCATGCTATCTTCAAACAAGCACCAGCTCTGTGGTCAGGTATTCTGTTGATCTTGTTTAAAGATATTCTGCGCTTCCAACAAGCCATTTCCTCAAGGAGAAATGCATATGTGATTGCCATCAATAAGAAGAGGGGACAATTGGTACTGAGTAATTATCGGTCAATCACAAGTATAGATGTGGATTCAAACATATGGGTCTCGTTTGATTTATCCACTGCCTTTGATTTGGTTGATTGTTTTCTTCTATGGACCAAACTAGAAAGGAAGGGGGTGCCGCCTGGTTTGCTAAAAATCTTAGTTTACTTCCACAAAGGGACCTCTGTACAGGTTAGACTCTACAATTAAGGTATATTGTCTAGGCAGGTTGAAACCTGTAACAGACTTTTTAAATCTATATTTATCTGATGTCGGTACAGCCTTAATAAAGGCTACATTTACCATAGGGTAGAGGATGTGTGTCTGTAGTGGATGGCTTAGGATGATCCACTACAGACTATCCTGTTTGATTGTACCCGTATTGGCCCGCAGCGACTAATTACTACATTCGCCCAGTATATGGAGAGTGATAAACTGAAAATAGAACCCACCAAAACACGCAAATGACATTAGCTATATAGGTAATCCTATATTTGCCCTTCTGAATAAGTCCTTTTATTGTGACCTCCTTAAAAGTACAACTAGGATTTTAGCCGCCCAGATGGTAAAGATAGATGCCAAATATGACATATTCCTGTCTTGAAATATTATACCGGCAAAGTGATCCCAAAACTTATTTATGGGCTGGAATTTGTACCGTTTTGGCTAGTGGAGGAGTTGAACTTTTATGAAGCCGGTATTTGGAGACGTGTTTTGTTTTTTGTCCTGGTTTGTGCCCCGCTGACGGTGATATTTTTATTTTTTATTTATTTTTTATTTATTACATTTGTTACTCGCCCAGACCCTGGGTATCACGGCGAAAGATAAAGGAGAGTTAAACTCATTATTATATAATGTTGCAGTTACAATACAAATAATACATTTTTCTTTATACATAGGTTACAAGATATCATGTAGTCATATACCAGATTCCAATTGGTCAGTTAGCCCTTCCCATTTTGTTTCAGCCTTATTTGCAGTACTGCGGCTGCCCCAAGCAGTGTAGTTGGTCATGGGAGGGTAGGGCTTGAGCGGTTAATATTTATTGAATAACCAGGTTTTCAATGCTTTTTTGAATTTTCGTAAGGAATCCTCGTTTTTGGTACTCAGTGGTAGTGCGTTCCAGTGCGAAGGGGCTTTGAAACTACTTCCTCCTGCTCTGCTGTATTTGTATTGAGGAACTTCTAAGAGGGCCAGATTATTAGATCTCAGCGACCTACTGTAACGCTCACCTGGCTCCCACGGAGGCGCTGGTCTGGTCTGGGTTGCTGTGGCCTCTTCAAGCGTGACGTGCAGAATTCGGACCACCGATTGAACAGGACCCCCAAATCTTGCTTGTCTGGCCCGTAGGAATATCCTTCTGCAGATGAGAAAGGGGATTAACTGTGTGCTGAATAATGTGCTTGCTCCCCCTTTTCCCCCTTCGTTCTCCTCTGACTTCCTCCAAAACCCCCGGTTTAAACTCACCTTATGGTTTGGAAGGATGAACTCTCCATCCTGCTTCTGATGCAGGGGCGCGCTTTCGTCCAGTTACTTCACTGGTTTTCAGAATGGCGCTGGCAAATCCACTTGACTTTACTGAGCGATACACCGTAAGTATGAAGATGCAAAAGTTCAAGTGTGAGCCTCCTTTTATGTTGTCTTTTTCTGTCCTTTATTTCAGGTGCAGAATAAAGGCGATGCGTTGAGGGGTTAAATTGCCGGGGTAAAATCAGGTGAGTCAGTGATGAGGGCGACCCCTCTAAATGTCTTTATAATTCCCCAGTAATGTCTTTTGTCCTTTCCCCATAGGGGCCGGGGTGCGGTACCTGCCAGAGATGTGGCGCCGACCCGAGATGTGGAATGGCTCACCAAGAATAGCCGGTAAGTAATATGGCTGAAAATCCGGCTTTCCTCTTGTGTTCCCTGGCTCACCTTTTGTCTCTTCTTCTCTCCCTTAGGTGCGGTGCAGAGATGTGGCGACCGGCACTGAGAGCCACGATGGAGCCGGGCGGCGTCTCGGGAACAGGTGAGTGAAGCGCAGCGCTGCAGCGAGCAACGCGGTGCTTTTAAATGGAAGTCTTCCTTCAGGAATGCTGGCGTGAAGATTCCGGATGCAGGTAAGAAGGTTGAAATAGTTCTTGGTTTTCACCTTTCTCTTCTCTTATTCCCTTACAGGTGTACCAGGTTCGAGGCGGGCGTGGCTGGAGTCCTGGTGCAGGAGCAGACACAGTGAGCATTCAGCTGCTGGGATGCAGAACAACGCGAAGCACGTGTGGCTGTCCGGGTGTGGCTTAAATAGCCTTGGAAGAAGTTCCGGGTGAGTATTCTTCCACAGCCCCACCCAAGTAACAAAATAGTTCCTTCAGAAAAATAGTCCCTCCTAAGCCTCATTTGGCTTGGTTCTTCATGCAGCATGGTCTGCATCAGGTGAGTGTGCAGCATGGTCTGCTTCAGGTAAGTGCACCAAACACTTCCCTTTATGAGCCCTATGGCGCCAGGACTGATGTCCAACATGAGCCTGGCGCCAACGGCGCCAGGACAGAGTCCAAAGAGCCCCTATAAAGGGCCGCTGGGCTTTTACCCGGGGGCGTGATGCCTGCTCCCGGGGGTGCTGGGCCTGGCCTGGTGCTCCGGGGGTAGGCATCATGACACCTACATGGCATTTGTTTTTTTTTAATGGAGTTGTTGAGGTAGCTGGGCACTTTGTTGGTGGTACATTTGTAGACGATACTAAGGGTTTTGAATATGATCCTTGCTTCAATCGGCAGCCAGTGGTTTTCTCTTCTAGTGCTAGATATATGTTCAGATTTCTTCATCCCTAAAGCCGCTCTGAGGGCTTTATTCTGTAGTAATTGGACTTTGTTTAAATTCGTTTTGGAAGTTCCTAGGAAGAGGACGTTACAGTAATCTAGTTTTGTTAGGATTAGGGTTCTAGCCAGGGTGATGCAATTTACAGGGGTGAGAAATTGGCGACTGAGTGCAATAAGTTTTGCTGTGTAGGCTGTGGACGAGGAAAGGGCTGCTATTTGTTTATGCATGGAGAGGTTGGCGTCAATGTAGGCACCTAACGTTTTGACTTGTTTAAGTACTGGGATCCGGGTACCGTTGATATTAATGTGAGAGTAGTCCGGGTGGAGGGTGCTTAATCTTTTTTGGGAGCCCACAATGAGGACCTCCATTTTCTCATCATTTAGGCAGAGACTGTTCAGGGCCATCCAGTTTTGGATTGTGGCGTAAACTTTATTAATGGTGAGGGTGTCTTGGGTGTAGTCGCCTGTAATAGGGATGAGGATCTGTGTGTCATCTGCGAAATTGGTGTAAATGACACCCATATCGTCTAGGGCTGAGAATAAGAGTTTAGTATATGCATTATAGAGGGTGGGGGAGAGGCAGGATCCCTGGGGGACTCCAATGGGTACTATTATGGGGTCCGAACTCTGGATGTACGGTCAGTGAGAAAGGATTTGATCCAGTGTGTGGCGTTGTTGGAGAGATTAAAATCTTTTTTTAGGGTGTTGCATAGTTTGTCATGATCTACCAAGTCGAATGCTGCTGATAGGTCCAGTAGCAGTAGTGTGGCTAGTTTGCCTGGATCTCTAATAGTGTCTATTTGGATTTTAAGATCCAGGAGGGCTGTCTCAGTGCTGTGATTAGGCCTAAATCATGATTGTCTGGCTCCTAGCAGGTTATTTTGTTCTAGGTGAGTTTGTAGTTGGTTGTAAGCTATTTTATCAATGATTTTAAGCACGGGAGTTGCTAGGTTTGGAAAAGACCCAGGTCTAAGCTCATGTCGGAACTGTTGGGACTGGAGGCTAGCTAGTCTTTTGGTTGTAGCTCCTGAGATTCTATCTGGGGCTACAACCAAAAGATATGGGGCTACAGCCCCCTTAGCCCCACCGCAGCAACGCCCCTGATTTTAAGTAAGAATGGGACAGTCGTTATGGGCCGGTAGTTTGTGGGCACTAGTGGGTCTAATGTCGGCTTTTTTAGTAGAGGGGTGACCCAAGCCGCTTTAATGCTGACTGGGACCTGATTTGTGGAGAAGGAGGTATTTACAAAGTTAGTGATTATAGGCGTGAGAGTGGGGGCACAGAGTTTAATTAGGTGTGCTGGAAAGTACTGTATCATGAGAGACTGGTGTGAAGTTGAAGAGGGGGCGGTATTTTCTATGATCGTGGAGATCTGGTTGGCCGTGGAGTGTTTGTCGGACAAGAGGTTTCTTTTGGAGATAATTTTGTTTTGTAAAAGTTTAATTTTAGTGGCCAAGGCATCTTGGATGGTGGTGCACTATTCTTTACTTGGTTTGACTGGGTTAATTATGGTTATCGGATTCTCCAGCTCCTTGAGTATGGTAAATAGCTCTTTGCTATCAGAGGCGCATTACTAATTCTAGTATTGAAGGCATCAGCTTTATGGGCGATGATCGCTGATTTATAGGTTTTGTTTGCAGAGTTGAATTCTTCCAGAGCTTCTGGGGTGTGGTTTTTCTTTAGACGGTGTTCAAGCGATCTTTTGATCCATCTAAGAGAGACTAATTCCTCGTTGAACCAAAAGGAGGACTTTTTGTCTTTACGTTTGGTTTTGTTAACGCAGGGTGCTAGGGTCGCTTCATACCCAGTGGCGGTGGAAGCAGGGGTGCTGGAGGTGCTGCAGCACCCCCACACATTTTCAAGAAATCTTACTGCTGACAGAATGGAATGCAAAAGTTATGGCACATCAGTTTTTTTTTTGTTTTGACTTTAGAAAGTCTGCAGGCAGTGGCTGGGCTCCTTAAAAAAAGTAGGTGGCAACCATGGTGCAGACGCTGTTTTTTAGTTGTTGTTAACTATCCACCTCATCCATGAAGGAGGTATTCCAGACAACTCCTTGGTGTTCTTTGTCTTCGGTTGGGTCATTTAAGAGGCTAGTTTTAATGGCAGACATAGACGTTTCTAGCACAAGTGATTCTGCACACTTTTGTTTACATTATTTTCTAACATTCGAGAATATTTGCAAGAATTTTCTTTCCGCATAGAGTGTAATGTATGACACTGAGCGAGTAGTTTGCAAAAAATTAGCCTTCCACCTGCATAGGTTTCCTAGGTTTCGTAATCAGGGTCAAATTGCCCCCCCAAAAAAAAAAAAAAAAGACATCCATCTTATATCTATTTTGTGCGCGCAACACAAATCCGAAATTCTTTAAATTTTAAATGTGCTACAAAATGTGTGCAACACTTCTAAAAAGACGCCAACTATTGAATTTTTGCACTCTTAATATATTGAGTATGGGTAACAGATCCATGTCAGTTTTAGATATCCAGGGCCCCAAACACTTGCTTTCTTGGAGATTGTTTGAAAACTAGAGGCAGAAAAAGAATGGAGATGGAAATATGTATCTATACCTATTTTAACTCAGCATAAATGCATCAAAATGTATATATTTGTACCACAATATTTCCTTCTTCGTTTTGAAAAATCTGAAATTCAATATTGCAATATCCAGAGGGTCATAAAAAATAGGCAAGATAGTCTTGTGCACACTGAGGAATGGTATTATATAAAAGGGAGTAAGGCACACCGCTTCCTTGCTGCAAGACGTTAAAGGTAAGGGCTTGAAACGTTATGACCGAATTGAAGAATGAGTTGGGAAGGCTCACATGAGAGAACGGGATAAACTTAAAATAATAGCATCATACTATAAAGAAGTCATATAAAAGAGCTCACTAGACTCCAACAGACACAAAGTATTCTTGGGTAGAGTGGTGCTGCTGCAAGTTCCAGAAGCCGGTAAGGAATTGCTGGGAGAAGCTATTTCTCCTGAGGCGGTACGGAGGGCGATTGATGCCTTATCACGGAATAAGGCCCCTTACCCGATGGGTTTAGTAACGGCAACTACAAGGTCTATGAAACAGCACTGATGAACCAGTTAGCCAAGCTATTCAGGGATCGAAATAAGGATTTGTTGAGCAGGATCTAAAAGCAGCTCCTGGGTCTCAGACATCTGCTATTAAGCAGGAGCTACTGCAGGATAAAAAGGAGCTAGTTCATGGTGATTTGCAGTTCTAACTTTTACCCAAGATGCACAGTGTAGTAACCTTGTGTCCACTATATATGACTTGTTCTGCTTTAAATGTATTATACATGTATCCTAATGCACCTCCATACTCTTTTCCAAACACAAACTTAACAGCACATAGGTATGTGTGCATGGCACCAAATGGCATGAAGAGTCAAACGAAGCTAATCAGACAACTAACGTAGAAGCAGGAGCTAAATAATGCTCAGCTCTTGGACATTTCTAACCATGCTATTCGATACAATTAGCTTGGTAGGAGCGGTTCACAAACTATGGAAATATCCACCACTACCATGATAGTATTAAAGTCAAGGAAGGACCCATCGGAATGCGCAGCATAATAAACCTCTAGCTCTTCCCAATGGTGATGCTAAAATGTATGCAAAGATTTTAGCAACCCTTGTGATGCGCATATTCACTGGAATAGTTTGCCCAGCTCAAACAGGTGTCATCCTGAGGCATAGTACGAACGACAATATTAGAAAGGTCACAATGAATGGGTGAGGAGAACCGGCCAGAAATGTGCATTGCTGGCATTTGATAGCTTAGATTGGACATATACAGAACTGGCCATAGGAGCGTATGGTTTTGGATTGAGGTTTACCAAAATGGTATTAAAAAAAGAACAAAATCCTGACCATGAGAATTAAGGTTAATAGGTAATTGACAGAACCTATTCCGATTTGGCGAGGAATGAGTGAGGACTACCCGCTATCCCCCCTTGTCTTTGCTCAACCTGTAGAACCCCCGGCCTGTCAAATGTGGAATGTCAATAGGATAAAGGGGGTGACTCGCGTAGGGCAATAACGTAAAATAGCGTTATATGTGGGGGAATGGAGATCTTCCCTATCGGAAATCCTGAAGGATCTACACTGGTTTGGTATGGTTTTGGCCTTCACTATAAATGATGGGAGATCTAAGGCTCTCAACATTACAGAGGAGCCAGAAGTGGTGGAGGAGCTCAAGAGGGTGTACCCTATCATGTGGGTGGAAGAGATGGTGAAATACCTAGGAGTTTACATGACCCCAAAATATGAAGGATTATATAGGGCTAATATCCCAGAATTCTGCTGCCGTGAAAGATATTATGTGTTGAGACCTGCAAGAATTATCCTGTTTTTCTAGCATCACAGCTGTTAAAATGACCCTATTGCCCAGTTTACTATATATATTTAGAGCCTTACCTATATTCATCCTATTTAAAACTATAAAAAACTCCTGCAGCGGGAGATTTTCTCATTCAGATGCAATAGAAAGCGGCCTAGGGTCAGCACAAATTGCACCCATGATGTAGTGGGCGTTGAACCTTGCATGCAAGGAATGGAAGGATGTGGAGAAGCAGGCTCCATGGAAGATTCCCTTTATTGGTGGTGGGGTGTACGACAGAGGAGGATACCTACTGTCCTCAATGGAATGTGCATTGCATTAATGGGTCAGGGGATTGATTCTAGAGGGGATTAAATTGGGTCTTGGACAGATATCACCTACAAGTGCTAATCCGCAATACACCCTATGCCAAGAATTATTAAGATAGACGGGAAAGAAATGGATTGCTCGCCCTGTCTGACATGGATTCAGAGGGAAGACCCCCTGACGTTTGTAGAATGTAAAGAGAGGTTTACAATATGGGCACTCAATATCTCATAGGAAAGTGATCCAAGCTGGTTGCAGTAATCCTGGAGGTTTAGAATTGCCAATAAGGGATGGGTCAATAAGGGGAAAGAGCTCTAACTTGTACAAACTGACAAATAGGGGTCCCCAGAGGACAATGCCTATCTAATGCCTAAACATAGCCTAAATATGCCTAAATATATTTTCATTACACCAGGAGTTGGTCTATAATTGCAAATATACCATTAGCTAACAGAAGACTGCTAAAAATGACATAGGCAACCCTTTAAAAGAAGCTCAGAGCTAGCTAATAGGGAACCCTGGGGGAAGTTCTTTTTTAGATGCGGTGAGGCAGGTAGTGTTTGAGCATGGGTATAAAGACTAGCATTGCCATGAGCAGTGAACGGATGGATACATATCTAAACAATACCCACAGCATGTATGCCCCCCTCACATCCCATTTCTCTCCTAGATTCACTTCCCATGCCAATAATTGCAGCTTATAGTATGTGCTTACTGTGCCACTTAATTGCCAACTTCTGATTCCAAGGCTCTCAGGTGTCAATGGGTCATGTGTGAGAAGGCCATTCAAGCCTGATGTTTCCCCTTTCGAACCTGGGACTGGGTTTTTGTCCCAGAATTTCAAGTGAAAACAGGACTGGATGTGCTTCTCACACCTCACATGCCATGGGAAACTTGAGAGCTCTGTGATTCTGTCTTCCCAGTCATTTTACACATTTTAGATCGGAATGCAATGTCAGTGAGCTCACACATACTTCGAATACAGATTTTGATTTGCCTTCATCTGCAAACCGATGGTTATGGTGGTATATTGTGATTTGCCCATGGCCATTTTCCACTCCCCCCTTTATTCAAGTCTCTAAAACAGGGCAAACTGAAAAGAAAAGGTGTTGCTGTACAGATTTCAGGGAAGATTATGGGAAATGCAAAGATGTATCACTTGGTAGGGTTAACATGCTTTAGAAAAGCAATTGTGAAAACATTTCAGAAATACATGTATTTGTCTAAATGAACAGTGCCAGCATTTCTCAATAGAAGTAGGTTAAGCAAAGACCATCTGCTCATCTCGAGTATGGTCACCAGGTATTATTCTATTTTAACTGATTTTTTGACGAGAATTCCTAATGGAGACATGGAGGGAGCGGGGTTTGAGATTTGGGGAAAACATAGTGACACGAAAATTATAGTGTCCCATAAATGGGAAATGATTTTGTCTTTCCTTCTATATTAAATTCTTCACCTCTTTGAGGGAGTTGGAGGGCTGGATGCTATACGAGGCCTTTGGGATATGCGCTGCCTTTTAGTCAGCAGTGTTTAAACGAATTGGAGGTTACTTTCTCGATTTAGCCAAATTGGGTGTGGGTTTCAGAGTATGACGTAATTTATTCTCTCCCCATATTTGGACTATTGGTTTTCATAGAGAGCAACTGATTGATTTAAGGCATTTTTAATAATCATTTTAACTATATCATTTATTTTGTTTTTTTCCCTTTAGAAATGTTGTTAGGTTCATCCCTATCCTGATGAAGACATAGATAACTATCGAAGTCGAAACTATTTGCTAAGAAGCCTGTTTGACTAAGAAGATTTACTTTGGCATCAATAGTCTGGGCACTAATAGTCGATAATTTTTGTCTGGAGTGAACCATTATTATCAAAATATTGGAAGTATTTTTATAATTCCATTACACAGCAATCGTATTAGTTTACCCGATTGTCTTTTTTGAGCACATTAATTGTTTTATTTAAATTATGGAAAAGCTGTTGTATTTGCTTTACATTTCCATCGCAAAAAATGTAAATGTACTAGTTTTAGAGTTGCATTAGTTGAATGAATGTTTGAATGTCTGCGATATAGGATGTTTTTTTACAAAATGAATTGATTAAAGATTTTTTACAATTTATAACAAAATAAACTGAATATTTGATGTAATATCCCTTGCCTTATTCTTCAGTTGCTCTCGAGTTTCCGGCACCTCCACTTGTTTCATAACTAGTGTTTTGGTGTGGCAGGCCTGGAACTATTTTCCCTGGTGCTACTTTACCTAGGCTATATAAACCACACCCTGACTGCAGAACACGCTTTGTGTTATTCTGCAGCCCGCAGTGTGACGCTCACCATGTCCAGCTCCTGGTCTTCAGCATCTTCCTGTAATCCTGCAAGAACAAGAACAAGATTATTCAGTTTTACCTGAGAAAACACCATCCAGCACTCAGCATCTCAATTGGGCTGCAATCTGTGGAAACCGAAAGAAGAAGAAACATCACTCACCTGTGAGTACTAGCTTAAGGATTTACGGCGAACCGCTACCACAGCTGCTGTTCGAACATTGCGACCTGCAATAACGAGAAAGGGAAAAACAATATTAGAACGTGCTCTTACAAAACATTGAATTCCCTCAGTCTTACCTGAATTCCATCGCAAGATGCCACGCTTCCATCCGGAGCACCACAGCAACATCTGCAAAAGAAAAGAGACATATTCAGGTTTGCTTTCAATATTAAACAACCGCACAGCGCTGTACTTGCCTTAACGGATTCCAGGGCCTGTTTGTCGTTGCGCGTTCATCCACTCGCAGCACCACAGCGGCCTGTGAGGAAAAGAAGAAGAAAACACAGGTTAGCTTTAAAAGACAATAAAGGCACTGCGCTTCGTACTTCCTCTTACCTAGAAAACGTGCCTCTCCATCCGGCACACCAGCATCAAGACCTTTGCACCTGAAAAGAAGGAGATAAAGACATTAATGAATTACCACCATAAACAGAACAAAGACTTACAATTAACAAGCCTACCTGCCTACCAGCAGATTTGGGATCACAGCAGGCCAGGGCCGAAGGAAGGCTTACTGCACGAGTGAAGCAACTTGGGTACCTCGCCAACAAACATCAAGCGCCCCTGCACAAGAATAGCAGGACAGATAGCTCACCCTACAAATAACTAAGGTGAGGAAAGAACACAATGGGAAGGGAATCGTTCAGAGGGAGGTGGGAGATTCACCCATTAGAGACAGTTATCACAAATCCACGCTTCTGTAATTGCAGATTCATTTTTCAGCACTGGGCAACTATGCATCCAGGGTTCCAGATCTCAGAGACTTCCAGATGCCCCCGGGGATATCAGGTGAGCGTAACAGAACACAAAGCCTTTAAACCTTATCCACCTGGGCATCATGGAGACATCTGAAACTGATCAGTTAGCCCAGCTTTTGGGACAACTACGTGCCGAGGTACACGCAGCCCGGCAGGAAACCAATGACTTAAGACGAGAGTTAATAGCTCCAAAAAAACGTACTGATGAACTAAACAAACAGTTACTACAAACACAGGCGGAGCATGCTCCTTTTCCCAAATTCGCCCCATCCGTCGCTACACCATCATCAGTCAATCCAGTACAGATAACGTTGCTGGGAGCAGTACCTCTGGCACCACCAGAACGGTTTAATGGAGACCCCAGAAGGTACTCAACATTCATGAACCAGTGCCGCCTCCATTTTCTTTGTAGGCCTGGGGCTTTCCCAAACGACCAGGCGAGGGTGGTCTTCATGTTATCATATTTGAGTGGAAGCGCCGTAGACTGGTCGGTACATTTAGTGAGCCGGGATGACCCATTACTGCAGAACTTCAGGGGTTTTCAACAGGAGATGGAAAAGTTATTTGCTCGACACTTGCTTGGACACGCTATTGATAACAAACTCCTGTCCCTCCGCCAAGGGAATCAAACTTTGCTGACTTATATTGCCACCTTTAATAGACTGGTTGTAGAAGCGGGGTGGCCAGAAAATAAAAGAACCATGTTGTTTCATCGGGGCCTATGAGGAAACCTGAAGGATGTCCTTGCTCAAGTGGGCAATCAGGTGGCTAGTGTCTGTAGTGCTGGGCATTTTAAACTCCGCATTTTGCGGAAAGTACTGCCCTTTATTCCTACTGAATGCCAGGCGCCACTAGTGGCAGCCCTGGTCCTCAGCATGCTTGATTACTGCAACTCTCTCTATCTTGCCCAGCCTCGCTATTTGATCCAAAGGCTTTAACTGCTGCAAAATGATGCCGTTCGCTCCATACTCCGCCCTCCCTTTGGATCCCACATTTCTCCTCTGCTTAAGAAACTACACTGGCTTCCTGTGGCCAGATGGATCTTGTTTAAATCACTATGTCTGGTGTATTGTGCCTTTTATGGTCTGCGTGTCTTCTCACTGCCCCCGCTATCATCTGTCACGTATGGGAGGCTGTGCCTTCTCGGTTGCGGCTGCTAAATCC
Source organism: Ambystoma mexicanum (assembly GCF_040938575.1). NCBI lineage: Eukaryota > Metazoa > Chordata > Amphibia > Caudata > Ambystomatidae > Ambystoma > Ambystoma mexicanum. The sequence continues at coordinate 1,536,074,635 of NC_090937.1, forward strand.
TGGAACAAGTTGCCTATTGCTCTCCAGGGCAACTGAAGACCACCTTACCTTCTGTCGGTTGCTGAAAACCACTTTGTTTTAGGCCATCCCTTCTTTTTTATGGTGCTGTTGCCCTCTCTGGATTTATAATCTCCTCAGTAACTAGCGCCAAGATGCCTTTGGGTGTACGTGTGCTTTACCGAGTCTACATAACATAACATAACAAGTGGTAGACCCACCTAAAGACTGTGCAGAGTTTATCAACCTGGTAGTTCTGTTGGACCACAGATTACAGAATCGAAGAACAGACCAAAGTAGACTCATGCCATGTATGTACGTTCAAATGATAATGTTCAACATCCATTGGAAAATACCACAGAACCCATGCAGATTGGAGGAGTATGACCCCCTTTAACCAAGGGTGAAAGAGACAAGAGGAGACAGCTACAGTTATGCCTATACTGGAGTAAATCGGGTCACTAGCTCAAAGAATGCCCAGTGAAATCCCCAAGGAAGGTGGTAGGTGCTACAGAGAAAGAAGATGATGGAAAGGAATCGGAAAACTACCAGGCCCAGCAAGCGTAGAGATCCACTTGTCAAGCGAGAACGATGAGTCACAGCCCTTACATTTTGCCCTACCAGTAACCTTGATCAATCACCAATGATCGTCATGGATGCATGCCATAGAGGCATATATAGACAGCGGAGCAGTTGGTAATTACATAGATCGAGATCTGGCAACAGAAATGGGACTTTCCTTATGCACAAAACCAACAACTGAAAAGGTAGCTACTGTTGACGGTACAGAATTGCTTCGGAACCTGTAACCCAATGCACAACAGAATGAACCCTTCTGTGTCAAATGGACATCAAGAAGCAATCACGTTTGACCTCATCAAAGCTCCTCAGTTCCGGATGATCTTAGGGATTCCATGGTTAGTAACTCACAATCCCCACATAGACTGGCGTGCAAAGAGACTGACCTTTTCCGATGAATGCGCCCATGCTTGCTACACGAAATCTATACCACAGCCAAACCTGAAATCTGTTCAAGGAATAGCATCGGGGATCGCAGAACCAATGTACACCTTACCAAAAGAATGTCAGGATTATCAAGATGTTTTTCAGAAGGAACAGGCTAACACATTACCGCCACATAGGCCCTATGACTGTCAGATTGATCTTATACCTGGCGCACAGGTTCCTTGTGGTCGAATTTATGCACTTACGGAAACCAAAAATCTCCACTTGAAGTCCTGTCTGGATCAATACCTGGCTAATGGGTTTATCCGCCCATCAAAGTCACCAACAAACTCTCCTTTATTCTTCGTACCCAAGAAGGAAGGAGATTGTAATGCTCACCTGATTCTCGCAGAAGCGCCGGTCTTGACTGGGCGACTACCGTATCTTCAAAGGTGATGTGTAGCATCCGGTTGGCTCTTTGGGCTGGACCTCAGTGCACTGTATGCCTGACTTCAAGAGTAAGATGTCTGCAGATAGAAAATATGGGATTAATGAGCTGGGGTTATTGGGGTGTCCCTATCTCTTTCCTTTTCTCCTCTCCTGTAGACCCCCAAAGGTTAATGCTCTCACCTTAGGTAAGTGAATGCCGAGCTCTCCATCTGCCTCGGGGCAGGGTGCTGTAACCAGTTTCTTCACTGGATAGGTAGCGCAGGCCTCTTGACTTCAGAGGACTGCTGTCCGTCGTTTACTGCACGAACGGTAATTTTCGAGTAATTCTATTGTCTTTAAAGTCTTTAGTAATGATGTCTCTTGTTTTGCAGGGTTCCGGCGATGGCGTATGACGGGCTGAAGTGAGTTGAAGATGGAGCCCGTGTGATGATAGAAGCGCCTGGAAGCACGTAAGTAAGCGCTTGTTGCCTGCTTCACGATGCGCTCTAACTGTCTTTTTATTTTGCAGGTACAAGTTCGGAGCGGCTGCAGGGTGCCGGAATACCCACTGGGTTAGATGTGGAAAGGAGTAATGGCACGTGAGTATTAAAGTTCCCCAATGTCTTTAAACGCACCTTGTTTTGTCTTTCAGATGCGGGATGCAGCGCCGAAGGCCTCCGGAGCGTGCAAAGAGTTGGTAAGCTTTTGTCTTTCAGATGCCGGAATGCAGTGTGAAGACCTCCGGAGCGCACGAAGAGTAGGTAAGCCTTTGTCTTTCAGATGCCGGAATGCTAACCTGTTCTTTCTTGTCTTTATAGGTGTTGCTGAAGACTGGATTCAGGATGGTAAGCCTTTTTCCTTAGGCCCAGGATCCGATGCAGAAGACACGATGAGCGTTCTGCTGCAGAGGATGCAGAATAACGCAAAGCAAGATTCATCCACCGGGTGTGGTTTAAATAGCCTCCTGTAGTGCTTAGGTGTCTCCTTCCACAGCCACGCCTAGGTAAGAAAAGAGTTCCTGCTTTCCAGAAGAGTTCCAGTGTTCTGAATCTAGGGAGTGGCTCCTGCCCCACCCAACAGGAAAAGTAGTTCCAAACAGAAGAGGATCAGAGGCTCAACTGGCAGGCAAGTAAGCAGCATGGTCTGCTGCAGGTAAGTCCACCCAAGCATTATGAGCCCGGCGCTTCCAGCGCTGGGACTGGGCATATTTATGAGCCTGGTGCCACTGGCGCCAGGACTGGGTCCAAAAGATCTCAATTGGGACTGGTTGGCACTCGGAACCTGGGTTATGGATCTGCTTCCAAGGGAGTTGGGAAAACCCTGACCTTTTGGAAGCAGAGATCATGACAGAGATTTGAGGACTTGCATCGATTACTGTGCACTTAAACAAATCACAGTAAAAAAATGCTACCCTTTGCCCCTTATCCCGGAACTGTTGGACCAAGTGAAGGATGCCCGAATCTACACCAAACTAGACCTCAGAGGAGCATACCACATTGTACGTATTAAGAAAGGGGATGAATGGAAAACCGCGTTTCGCACCAAGTATGGCCTGTACGAATATCAGGTAATGCCTTTCGGGCTGTGCAACGCTCCCGCAGCCTTCCAATACTTCATGAATGATGTATTACGGGAATGAATCGATGTCTGTGCCCTGGTCTATATTGACGACATCCTGGTGTATTCCCCCTCTGAAAGAGATGATGTGGAAATGTTCGCTCAGTCCTTGCAAAACTTTGCCAGCACAACCTGTACGCTAAACTCGAGAAATGCTCCTTCCATGTCACCGAAGTTGCGTTCCTCGGTTTTGTTCTCTCACCAAAGGGAGTCAAGATGGATTTACACAAAGTAGATGCCATCCTTAATTGGCCGTCACCTTCTTCACTTAAAGGAACCCAAAGCATGCTGGGCTTTGCAAATTTGTATCGCCAATTTATTCCAGATTTCTCACGGATAGTCCACCCAATCACATCGTTACTGAGAAAAAACAACAAAAACTTCCAATGGACTGAAAAGGCGGAACAGGCTTTTCAAGAACTCAAGAAAAGATTCACCTTCACGCCAATTTTACGACATCCTCGCCCTGATCTCCCCTATGTAGTGGAAACTGATGCTTCCAGCATAGCTATGAGAGTAGTTCTCTCTCAAAGAGATCCAGAGACAGGCCAATTACACCCCATGGCCTTTTGGTCACATCAATTCTCACCACCAGAACTTAACTATACAATTACAGACAAGGAATTGTTGGCAATAAAATCAGCCTTCAAAGCCCAGTGGCAGTATCTATTAGGTGCCAGACATACCATCACAGTAATCACAGATTACTGAAAACTTCAATACCTAAAGTCAGCTAAAGTCAGCTAAAGCCCAATTGTCACAACAGTTGCAGTGGGCTCTATTCTTCGCAGAATACGATTACGTAATAACATACCGACCGGGAGTTCAGAATGGGAAGGCCAATGCCTTGTCTAGTATGGGTGTTGAAGAGAAAACTAACAGTACCCTGGACCCTGTTACCATCATCCCAAGTGATAAACTACTGGGACTCACCACCACATTGACTCTGAGTGAACTTCAAGATAAGATTTGAACCTTAATGAACCCTGAGATCTTGCAGAAATGGAATTCCCAAAATGAACATCACATGGTTCTGGGTGGATTACCCTACTAGACTATATCTACCAAGTAAAGAGCTGCAAGAATTGGTCATGTCTGGTTATCACAAATCCCTGATCGAAGGCCATCCCAGAATTGCTAAGACTCTAGCCAAAGTTAAACGGAATTATCAGTGGCCAACCTGTCTTAAGGACATTGCTCGATTTGTTCTATCCTGTGGAATATGTGCACAGAATAAATCACAAAAATAGAAACCAGCTGGCCTCCTACAACCGCTGGATATTCCACCGGCTCCCTGGCATTCTCTTTCTCTTGATTTTATTACAGACTTACCTCCCTGTCAAGGTTTTAATACCATTCTGGTGGTTGTAGACCTGTTCTCTAAAATGGCACATTTCATTCCATTCAAAGGACTTCCTAACGCTACCGGTCTGGCAAAAGCATTTCTTGAACACATTATAAAACTGCATGGTTTCCCCTCAGTCCTAATCTCAGATTGTGGAAGCCAATTTGTATCCAACTTCTGGAGGAAATATTGTACCATGGCACAAATCAATGTTCAATTATCCACTAGCCATCACCCCCAAACGGATGGACAAACAGAAAGAACAAACCAGACATTAGACCAGTGTCTATGTTGCATGCTTCATCAAGTGGAATAGAATTGGAAAGACTTGTTATGGATAGTGCAATATGCATACAATAACTCCATACACCAGAATGGGACAAAGCCTGTTCTACACTATATAGGGAAGACCTCCACGTACCACTGAACTAGACTCCCCCACGACCTTGGAAATGCCAGCGGTAAAGACTCTACACACAAGCATAACCCAAGCCTTCAAAAGGGCAAATGAACATTTACTGCAAGCCAAAGACAAACAAAATATTTTTTCGGACCAGCATCGAAAGTAATCTCCCGATTACCAAGTTGGAGACGAAGTCTAGTTGGCATCAAAATATGTGCCCATAAAAGGTACCCGGACCTCTCGTCCAAGATATCTAGGACCCTATACCATCGAACCGGTGATAAATCTGGTGGCCGTAAAGTTAGCCGTACCACCAAGCATGCAAATTCATCCGGTGTTCCATGTGTCACTTGTAAAACCTGTACAACCAGGAACCCAAGTCTTAACACCACCAAAACCTGTGCTAGTTGATGGAGAGCCTGAATTTGAAGTTAAAAACATCCTAGATTCGGGGGGGGGGCGCTGTTGCGCCCAACAGAAATGGCCTGATTGCAGAGCTCCCGCTCCACTGAGAGATCCTGTGCCATATCATCCGTTGTAACATTGCCTGCTTAGCCCAAACGTTCGGAGCGGGTAGTCCAGTCATCTGTGCTGGGTCAATCGAACCCCTGTGGACCAGAGGCTGGGGACGCCGGAGTTGTGGCCCTGGACAGATTGCCCGGTGCAGGCGGCTGAAATATCCTGCGACGAGCTCCAGGGAGATCTACGTGAGTGCCGCTGCACGGCTGAACAAGCGGGGCCCCAGATGGGAGGAGCCTGCACTGCGGCCCAGATCCTGTTCCCTGCTGGCTACACGCCGCTGGCTTTGAGGTGGCCGTGATGCGGGTGGTTTGGTATGGCCCCGGCTGGTGATGACCCGCTGCTGCGGAGCTCCAGCGGGCCCCTTGCGGTACCTGCACTGCAACACGGGCCGAGGCATTCAGGGGGTCCGCAGTGCGGGAACGGGAGGAAGCCCAGAGGCGAGGACAGACATAGTTTGCCGGGTAAAGGGTACGGCTGGGCTGCGAGGGAGTGCCGCAAAGAGGACACATAAGTCTACGGGGGTGGCGGCTGGCGCAGACCTGGCAACAACACTCATTGGGTCACTATACGCTGTCTGCCGCGTTGTTGGGGCGGCGTATCCTAGTGGTACACGGTGCACGTTGGAGTCACTGCGGCGGTTCTGTGACTCGGGCAGCGCCCCCCCCAAACCCCTGATTTCGGCCACGGACCTTTGCCTGCAGCACACTGGGTGGCCCATTGAGGGCCCATTCAGTTGTCGTGCTCCAGCTCCCGGGCACATTATAGTATGCGCCGCGGGACCTCCGGGGACGCGGGCCGGTATTGTTGTGGGCCTAAATACGAAGCGCACCCTGTGCCAGGGACCGGACTGGGTGTCATCAGTGAGGAGTAGCTTGCGTCTCTAGGCCAAGCAGGCAAGGGACCCACGTCTGGGCATACCCTTCCCACTCGGGGTGACAATTGCAAAACAAAAGAGTTGATGGCTGGAAGGTTTAGAATAAATCTTGACCTCTGGCATTGCTCTGGGCAACCCTCCAGACCATCGTTCTTCGCCTGCCAAGCCATTACAAAAAGGGAAAGACAATATGCAAATCAGGCTTGGTCCCACCCCCAAAGGGGTAGTCCAGCCCAAACTGCTGGGTCACTTCCCTTTTGCACGAGACCACAAGCATCCCCAGACATGTTTCAGCCTTGTTGGGCGTCATCAGTGAGGAGTAGCTTGCGTCTCTAGGCCCAGCAGGCAAGGGACCCACGTCTGGGCATACCCTTCCCACTCGGGGTGACTATAGCAAAACAAAAGAATTGATGGCTGGAAGGTATAGAATAAATCTTGACCTCTGGCATTGCTCTGGGCAACCTTCCAGACCATCGTTCTTCGCCTGCCAAGCCATTACAAAAGGGGAAAGACCATATGCAAATCAGGCTTGGTCCCACCCCCAAAGGGGTAGTCCAGCCCGAACTGCTAGGTCACTTCCCTTTTGCACGAGACCACAAGCATCCCCAGACATGTTTCAGCCTTGTTGGGCATCATCAGTGAGGAGTAGCTTGCGTCTCTAGGCCCAGCAGGCAAGGGACTCACGTCTGGGCATACCCTTCCCACTCAGGGTGACAATAGCAAAACAAAAGAGTTGATGTCTGGAAGGTTTAGAATAAATCTTGACCTCTGGCATTGCTCTGGGCAAACCTCCAGACCATCGTTCTTCGCCTGCCAAGCCATTACAAAAGGGGAAAGACCATATGCAAATCAGGCTTGCTCCCACCCCCAAAGGGATAGTCCAGCCCGAACTGCTAGGTCACTTCCCTTTTGCACGAGACCACAAGCATCCCCAGACATGTTTCAGCCTTGTTGGGCGTCATCAGTGAGGAGTAGCTTGCGTCTCTAGGCCCAGCAGGCAAGGGACCCACATCTGGGCATACCCTTCCCACTCGGGGTGACAATAGCAAAACAAAAGAGTTGATGGCTAGAAGGTTTAGAATAAATCTTGACCTCTGGCATTGCTCTGGGCAACCCTCCAGACCATCGTTCTTCGCCTGCCAAGCCATTACAAAAGGGGAAATACCATATGCAAATCAGGCTTGGTCCCACCCCCAAAGGGGTAGTCCAGCCCGAACTGCTAGGTCACTTCCCTTTTGCACGAGACCACAAGCATCCCCAGACATGTTTCAGCCTTGTTGGGCGTCATCAGTGAGGAGTAGCTTGCGTCTCTAGGCCCAGCAGGCAAGGGACCCACATCTGGGCATACCCTTCCCACTCGGGGTGACAATAGCAAAACAAAAGAGTTGATGGCTGGAAGGTTTAGAATAAATCTTGACCTCTGGCATTGCTCTGGGCAACCCTCCAGACCATCGTTCTTCGCCTGCTAAGCCATTACAAAGGGGAAAGACCATATGCAAATCAGGCTTGGTCCCACCCCCAAAGGGGTAGTCCAGCCCGAACTGCTAGCTCACTTCCCTTTTGCACGAGACCACAAGCATCCCCAGACATGTTTCAGCCTTGTTGGGCGTCATCAGTGAAGAGTAGCTTGCGTCTCTAGGCCCAGCAGGCAAGGGACCCACATCTGGGCATACCCTTCCCACTCGGGGTGACAATAGCAAAACAAAAGAGTTGATGGCTGGAAGGTTTAGAATAAATCTTGACCTCTGGCATTGCTCTGGGCAACCCTCCAGACCATCGTTCTTCGCCTGCCAAGCCATTACAAAGGAGAAAGACCATATGCAAATCAGGCTTGGTCCCACCCCCAAAGGGGTAGTTGTACCGCACTGCTTCAGAACACCTTCCCGACAGTATTATGGGGGAACCACAAAAGCCGGGAAAGACTCTGGGGAAACAGAAGAAAGGCTCTATGGACGCCTACACGGGCAGTCAGAGTCTGGCTGTCGTGGATGACGCCCACACAGATGCTAATGAGGCCCCCACTGCTTAGGCCAGTGAGAATTTGAACAACCTAACCACAATAGTGCAGAATGGTTTTCACGCAGTCAACACGAAAAATTGGATGACATAGTGTCCACCATCAGCTCCTTAAAGGCTAGAGTGGAGAAAGAAAATTCACGCATAACAGAAACTGAAAGCAGTATTAGCACAAACCAAGACACTATCTCACATCATAGCCGTGACATCACCCAAATCAAGGAAAACATGGTTAAACCACAGAACGAATGTGAGGACTTAGAATCACGCTCAAGAAGAAACAACATTCGTGTGGTGGGTGTATCGGAATCATTTGGCAAATGGAGAAGCAACTCGAGTCACTGCTGAAAACCCTGTTTGGACCGGAGTCATTCTCTGAACAATTTTTGGTAGAACGAGCGCATCGTACATTGGTTCCGCCACCTAAACAAGGCGCACCACCACGCACTATAATCGCATGACTTCTCAATTACAGAGACAGAGACACAATCCTACATAAGGCAAGAGAGGCAGGCACCCTCCAATATGAGGACAGTCGCACCCACTTTTATCCAGATTTCTCCTCTGGGGTTCAGGTAAGCAGAAGATCCTACAAGCCAGTCAAGAGGCTCCTAACGGAACGCCAGATCCCATATGCTTTGATGTTCCCGGCAAACCTGAGGATCCAGCATGCAGGAAGGGTCCATTTCTTTGAGTCTCCGGCCGAGGCCACGCACTATATTGAAACTTCCATACCTCTTCCTCCTAGAGGGGGTAGACCGGCGCAAAATAACAGACCCAGACCCACAGACTAAGGTACACTCGATTTTCAACCCTCTCTTGGGCTATAGTCAAGACAAGTACTTTATTCAGCTGTACTAGGCAATTTGGTTGGTGGAGCGGCTGGACCTGATCGGCGGCCATGTGGAGCAACAGGCTACCCACGGAATACTCCATACGTTTGGTGGGACACATCGTCAAGTTGGGGGTGATGACAGGGTTGGGGGTGGGACAGGGTTTGGGGTTTGGTGAGTTCAGCTATTGTTTTGACTTATGGTGGCATCTTGTTGGGGGTTGGTGCCAATCTATGGAGCTCTGTTCAGGTGGTAAGTGGTGGGAGGGCACCAGTTGGTTGAAAAGTAAAATAATGGTGACATTGAGGCTGGCACCGACCGTCTTGCACGATCACTGAAAACCTGTTAGGTGTGACAATGGCTAATGCTCCTTCTCAGTGCCCTGGTGAGGGGCTTAAGGTCAAACTCCTGACGTGGAATGTGCGAGGATTAAATAATCAGGTTAAGGTTAAGAAGATCACCAACTATGTGGCTAGGCATAATCCTCAAATCCTGATTCTACAAGAAACCCATGCAGTGTGAATGGTTAACACTCATATATTGCCCAAGTGGGGACCCCTGAGGTTTCACACTGACTATTCATCCCAGTCCAGAGGGGTGCTCACCCTTATTTATCCAGGCCTTGGGTTCAAGGTGGGAGGTCATAAGGTGGATCTGCTGGGCAGATATGTCATAGTTGGGGGGAAGTGGCGACTCAACAGATACTCCTGGTCAACACGTATGGTCCTAACATCAATGACCCTGCTTTTTACATGGATGTATATCAGATAATTGTGTCGCTTGATGTACCAAATGTGTTATGGGGGGGGGGGAGACTTTAATTTGGCCCTGGACCCGTTTCTTGATAAATCCTCGAAGGTGGTCCGAACCCCAAGTAGGGCAGGCTTGAGGCTGAGACATGTTTTGTCGCAACTTTTCCTGGTTGATGCATGGCGGGAAACTCATCCTGATGGTGGGAGGTATACGTTTTATTCCTCAGTACATGACTCCAAGTCTAGGAATGATTATTGGTTTGTTTCCCTGTCCATGATGGCTGCGGTGAGGGGATGTGAAATCCTGCCTCGCACATTGTCGGACCACTCCCCAGTGCTGTTGGAACTGGTGTTCCGGAATACCCAGTGTCCCTTTAGGAGATGGAGGATGCCAGGTAGACTGTTGGGAGACCCGGGGACAGTAGAAGCACTACATGTTGAGATCACTGAGTTCCTATCCATCAATGTGGGTTTGGTGGACAAATGTTCAACAGTGTGGGAATTCTTTAAGGTGTGGATAAGGGGGGGTGTTGATGTCCAAAACCACGGGTATGCTGAAGGCTGTGAGAGCCAAGCTGTCAACAATCGAAAGCAAACTAGATTCTCTGGAGAACACATACACAAAAACGCAAGACAAGGCAGTACTGGCCAATATACACACACATCTACAAGAATTTGATAGACTCACCATGAGGGAGGTCCGATATGTGGCAGCCCCTATACGCGCTCGTAGATACGGGGAGGGTAATAAGGCTGGTAGAATGCTTTCCAACCTACTCAAGCATGATAAACAACCTACACAGCTCTCTAGTATATGCACTGCACAAGGGAGGGTACTGCTCAAAGATGAAGACATTAATAGTAATTTATGGAATTCTATAAGGAATTACATTCGAATAAGGATAAGAAAACACTTGCAGATATCAAGCAATACCTTGAGGCTCTCTCGCTCCCTAAACCCCCTAACGAAGAACGCCTAGCGCTGGACCAGCCGGTGACTGCGGAAGAGATTGTAGAAGCGATCAAAGCGTTAGCTTCAGGCAGGGCGCCAGGGTCAGACGGGTTGGGAGTTGAATTCTATAAAGAATTTCATGACAAACTCATCCCGATACTGATGCAGGTGTGGGAGGAGGCACTTGAGTGCGGCAGGCTGCCCCTGGCTATGAGAGAAGCTATTATAACCGTACTTCATAAGCCTAGGCGACCACCACAGGACGTTTCATCCTACAGGCCCCTGTCACTTATAAATACCGATGCTAAAATATTTGCGAAGGTCCTGGCGACTCGACTTCTACCGGCAATCCCTACCCTGGTACATCCGGACCAAAACGGGTTTATCCCCACACGATCTACGGCCCTGCACTTCTGTAGACTCTTTGGTATAATGGCACAAATAGATCCCGCGAGGAGCGCAGTGGCCATATCCCTTGACACAGAAAAAGCGTTCGATTCTGTCTCGTGGGTCTATCTCCTTGAGGTTCTGGAGGCGTTTGGGATGGGGCCCAACTTCATAAGATACGTGAAACTGCTATACACAGAGCCTGGAGCTTGTGTCCTTACCAATAGAGCCATTTCCCAGATGTTCCTTTTGGGGAGGGGAACCAGACAGCGTTGCCCGTTTTCGTCCTTGCTGTTCGCATTAACCATTGAGCCAATGGTGGCGGCGGTCAGTCTCAGACATGCGGACAGAGGGATCAAGATGAAGGGATCCACCCAACTAATATCGCTCTATGCGGACGACACTCTTTTATATGTCAAGGAACCTGCACTTAATATATAACCCATTATGGCAGAGATTCAAGAGTATGCAAACTACTCGGGGTACAAGATAAACAGGGCCAAATCGGAAATATTTCCGCTTACACCAGCCACTCGGTGCCCCACAGTGACAGATGGACTCAAATGGTCTGCAGACCATATTAGATACCTGGGAATTCTTGTCTCCAGGAATAAGCTCACATTATACTCAGATAACCAGGAGACCGCCCTGCACACATTAATTACCAAGCTCGAGATGTCGGGGCGGCTCCTGATCTCTTTAGCCGGGTGAGTCGCTATTCTTAAAATGGTTGTCCTGCCTAAGCTTCTGTACCTGTTTGTCAATATCCCTATATGGCTGGGTAGAGCCTTCTTTTCCAAACTCAGATCCATGGCGGTAACATTTCTCTGGAACGGCAAAACAGCAAGGGTAAGTTGGGAAAAAATGACAGAACCCTACTCTTCGGGGGGTATATCAGCCCCTGATTTCGAGCTCTACTACAATGCGGCCCAAGCCCAGTTTGCAAAGTATTGGTACACTGACGAAAACAACACACCCCATGCATGGATAGAGGAATACACTACACATCCCACAAACATACAATCAGTTATTTTCGATCTGCACTTTAAAGATACTTGTGAGTACAACCCAGTTAGCTGCACAGTCAGGGCATGGGAAGCTATATACAAAAGGCTTGGGCTGGAGGCCCCTTATAACCCTGAGATACCTCTGTGGAACTTTCCGGGAATCCCTCCTACACACGACACGAGCATACAGGAATCCTGGGACCCTAACTGTGAAATGAAACTCGGTGATATGTTTGTCAATGGCATCTTTTTGGACCTGGATCTGTTGTTGAGGGCGCTGGGAGATGGTCCACGAAAACGCTGCAATATTACCGTATGAGATCTTCATTTCAGAAAAGGTGGCCTCTCTTCCCAGATGAACCTGCACCACATCCATGTTTACAGCTTGTGATAGCTAAAAATGGCCTGGGAATCTCTAGGTTATATACAGAAATTCAGACCCACACCCCTACGGTCAATCAGATAAGGGAGCGATGGGAGGTGGACCTACAAGTTCCCATCAAAGAGGAGAAATGGGCCAGATATTGTTCGCTAACTAAGAAGGTCTTGCTTAATTCCGGTCTAAGGCTGATCCAATTTAAAATCTTAAATAGGTTACATTATACACCGGCCAGGATCGCAAAATTTGCACCGGATACTTCAGATGCTTGTCCTAAATGCAATGCTCCTCAGGCCGGTTCCTTTCATATGTACTGGGGGTGTCCAGTGATTAGGTGGTTCTGGCGGGAAGTGGCAGAATTGTTGGAGGAAATTACTCAGGTTCCTCCCCGACTTAATCCCACAGAAATATCTGTTCGTGTACATAGGCAAGCGCTCAGAAAGAATCAGAAGACTATTTAACATTTCAGGTGCGGTTGCCAAAAAAAGTATTTTATTCAAATGGAAAAGTTCTCTTCCACCTACTATTAAGCAATTCCTACAAGAATTGACACATCTCAATGAATCAGAGGAGCAGTTTGTTTTGAACCAACCTTCGACATGCAGTCCAAAAGACATTTGGGGCCGTTTAGAGTTTACCTGTGCAATATGATTACTCATGATGACTTGTCACCATAATATTGTTTTGTAACACTGTATTGAACAAATTTACTTCTGCTGTATCTGTGAAATGAACTGTGCAACGATGCTGTTGCCTTTCTGTTACCACTAATAAAAAAGAATTTAAAAAAAAAACATCCTGGATTCGAAACGTACCAGATGTAAGCTATACTATTTAGTGGACTGGAAAGGCTATGGGCCTCAAGACAGAACTTGGGAACCAAGTGAACATATTCACACACCACGTCTGGTTAAGAGGTTTCACCTGGATAACCCCACCAAACCCGGACCGGACAGGAAGGATACCATGAGAGGGGCCTTGGTGGGGAGTGCTGTCATGACCACTGTGAGCGGGCGCAAGTTGTGCCACAAGCAGGCTCCCACCAGAACCCTGATGGCCTTAAAACCACTGCAAAAGGGCTCCTGGAGCCAGTCTTGGCGCCTTTAGTACCAGGCTCATATGTAGGAAGGAAGGGCTGTTCAAACTAATCCCATTTAGGTATATGGGCCTTTAAATCCAACATGGAAGCACCCACACAGTCTATTTATAAGAACCAAGCCATGCGGTCTAGTGATTTTGTGTTTGGCAGGCCTGGAACTACTTTCCCTGGTACTACTTTACCTGGGCTATATAAACCACACCCTGACTGCAGAACACGCTTTGTGTTATTCTGCAACCCGCAGCGTGACACTCACCGTGTCCCGCTCCTGGTCGTCAGCATCTTCCTGTAATCCTGCAAGAACAAGAACAAGATTATTCTGTTTTACCTGAGAAAACACCATCCAGCACTCAGCATCTCAACTGGGCTGCAATCTGTGGAAACCGAGAGAAGAAGAAACATCACTCACCTGTGAGTACTATCTGAAGGACTTCCGGCGTACCGCTACCACAGCTGCTGTTCGAACATTGCGACCTGCAATAACGAGAAAGGGAAAAACAATTTTAGAACGCGCACTTACAAAACATCGAATTCCATCAGTCTTACCTGAATTCCATTGTGCTACGCCAAGCTTCCATCCGGAGCACCACAGCAACATCTGCAAAGGAAAAGAGACATATTCAGGTTTGCTCTCAATATTAAACAACCACACAGCGCTGTACTTGCCTTAACTGATTCTGGGTGCCTGTTTTTCATCAAGCTTTCATCCACTCGCAGAACCACAGCGGCCTGTGAGGAAAAGAAGAAGAAAACACAGGTTAGCTTTAAAAGACAATAAAGGCGAAGCGCTTCGCGCTTTCTCTTACCTAGAAAACATGCCTCTCCATCCGGCACACCAGCATCAAGACCTTTGCACTTGAAAGAAGGAGGTAAAGACATTAACGAATTCCCACCATAAACAGAACAAAGAATTACAATTAACAAACCTACCTGCCTACCAGCAGATTTGGGGTCACAGCAGGCTTTGGCCCAAGGAAGGCATACTGCACGAGTGAAGCAACTTGCGCAGCTCGCCAACAAACGTCAATTGCCCCTGCACAAGAAACGCAGGACGGATAGCTCACCCTACAAATAACTAAGGTGAGGAAAGAACCCAGTGGGAAGGGAATCGGTAAGAGGGAGGTGGGATATTCACCCATTAGAGACAGCTATCACAAATCCTCCCTTCTGTAATTGCAGATTCATTATTCAGCAATGGGCAACTACGCATCTAGGGTTCCAGATCTCAGAGACTTCCAGATGCCCCCGGGGATATCAGGTGAGCGTAACAGGTGAGGATTAGGTCACGGCGAGATAGACTTGGCACTAACTATGCTAAATGAAAAACTACCACTAGACACATAATATATGACAATCCTTAATACACCTTTGGGTAAATCTTTGCAAACCTATAAATTGTATTCACATGATTATATCGTCATTCTTTGGGACTTTTTTCCGAGATACAACGCTCAGGGGTCTTATCCCCTGTGATAACCTGGGTGACTGGGTGGTTCTTAACACATCAAGACGAGTGGGGAGTATGATGACATATCTTAGTTTTAGGACACAATTACTGTGACAGAGGTCTCAATTTAGTGTGGGCACTCTAGGGTGGGCTGCACAGCAGGGTCACACTTCTGGTACATCAAGAGAATACCTTAGGAGGACACAAAGTTATATTGGCAGTAATTTTACAACAGCGGGGGCGAGGGTGTAGGAGCAGGTTTGTGGAGATGGATGAGCTACAAAGCATGGTTTGAGCCGGTTCACACACAGGGCAGTGATCAGAGAGGAAAGGTGAGATGATCAATTTTACTATTTGTTTCAATTATCCCCAGCGCATCTGTGAGAAAGGGATTTGTGAGGCTTTCTGAAAGTGGAAAAAAAGGTGGGGGCCATGAGCGCGCTGTGCGCGCCGCTGCAGAGGGGAGAGAAGCCTTTTTGTATTATCGGTGTGAGGCCTAGTCCAAAGATGGAGTCGAGGGCACACAAAATGGAAGCCAAGTGTATCTCGCAATAGCCTCATTTATGCTAATGTTAACATAAGGGCACTGGAGGCGTCCCCCGCTAATGAGTGAGCAAGTGGTTCTTCTTGTGCTGAATGTATGAGGGGGCCCAAACGACCTCTCACTCCAACACACATTTCATTGACACTTTCATGTGTCAGCTCTTTTTGGAAGAGCTACTTCACTTTTAGTAGTGCATCACAGGCACCTTTTTTAATTTGCACCATAAAGTCCAAAAATGTTACTTACATGACATAGGAGCTCCTTCTGATCCTCTTGAGCCTGTGAACACTGATACGGTAAAAACAAAATCACACATTTTACAATATCTTCCATACTTTTCATTTGTCCAATGCTGTACAGATCTTTAAGAAATGTATCTTTTGTTACAGCATAACACAGTTGTACTTTTTGGTTTCATAGGCGTGTACTGAGAGCGAAACATATAATTCTCCCACTTTGCTGGATAAACCTTACAGGTTGCTTTTTGTTTGATATCATTTGTCAAGTCTCTGCATGTGGCAGACGGTTTAACGCGTAACACTGAGACCACACCATTGACCAGCACCACTTAATAGATGGACGCAGGTGTGACTACATTTCAATTTTTTGCATTAGCCATTGGAAATGTGTCACACACATGATTGATGAGCTGTCATTGGTGTACAAAGAGGAACTCTTGATTCTCTGTCCTATTGCATTAGCTTTTACATCAAAGAATTAGCACTTTTCATCCATTCCTTACAAGTCACAGGGTTCTTTATGAAGAGCGATAGTACCTTGTCACTTTGAATATATTCAGAATCTGACCTCTGTATGTGCATGCTCTTTCCAAATGCATGCATCCGGTTTTTCTTTGCAAGCATAAAAACATGTGAAATCTATTCACTTACATAGAGAAAATAATGGCAGAGCGTTGCAGATGTGGCTGTGTGCATGTGCACATGTAGTTTATGCATTAATGAATTGAATTACTTATCTGTGTCCTCCCTGTATGTTGATAGATCAAAATGGGCAGAAAAGGTCTGACCAATCAGTTACTGTAGAGGTGTAGTCCTTTCCCATAGCCATTTTACAGCAACCGAAGGAGCGCTTAAGACACCACTTCAATGGTGAACCTGCTCTCAAAAAATAGGCACAACCCCAGGCAGATCCTATCTGTCTTATACCTGTTGAAAATGTGCGTCGAATTAACTGCTTGATAACATATTATCAAAAATACATGGAAGTAATTTCCCACACCACAGAGTTCGCTGAAGGGAGTTGGCATATTTGCGATGCCTGCTGGATCACTAGCATCGGGACTTTTGATGCCTCTATGATTTTGGTGACATGACAGCATTAGCCAACCCCCCCCCCACTCTGAAAATGGTTGCAGCTCCACCGTTCATAGCAAGGTTTTGTGGAGACGTTTGGCTCTGTATCATAAGATTTGAACCTCTTCATCCTCTTTACTATACGCTGGTCTTGGTAAAGCGAAAGAGGGTCTTCCTCATCATGAATTTAAGGATTATTGTTCTGCCAACTTGCCAACTTGTGGAGCTGGATGCGACTGTGGGGATGTTAGTTGAAGAAGTCCATTCTATTAAGATGGATGAATACGCGTGGTGCTCTGGGGAGGTTTGTTTTATATGCGCACCTTAGCTCTAGTTATATGAAGGCTGGGGTCTTGGAACCCTATTTGATGAAAAGTTGAGAAAAAATAGCATGCAATTCCGTTTTAATGTACTCTTTACTAATGAAAGACCCGATGTGCTGGCTTTTTGCAGTTTATGTACTAATGTGCACATTAAGGAGAATGTGTTACATCTGCTTTTACATTACCCTGCCTTATTGCTTCAGTGTATTCATAATTTTGAAAAATGTGTACATAATTTGGCATGTGTGGATTCTGAGATCTTGTGTCAGAATATGTTGGGGGATAGTCGGTAGCTCTTATTCTAGCTGTAATAAGATGTCTTCATTGCTGTAACCTCTTCTCTAGAAGGTAGACAGCTTACAATCTTATCTGTGTGGGGCTGCCTGTTTTTGATGGGTGGGTCCTATGCTTCTTGTTTATTATTTTAGATATTGTTTTTAATGTTTTCAATATTTGATAATATGTCTTATCGTTGTGCTTGATTACAGTCTTCGGAGTGCATAATATTCTTTTGACGAATACATTGTTTGATGTGTTTTTAGGAAATTGTAAAGGTTTGTGTTAAACCATGAAGAGAGAAAGAGAGAAAGAAGGAAAGAAAGAAAGAAAGAAAGAAAGAAAGAAAGAAAGAAAGAAAGAAAGAAAGAAAGAAAGAAAGAAAGAAAGAAAGAAAGAAAGAAAGAAAGAAAGAAAGAAAGAAAGAAGCACATGCATGTCTGGGGTTCCTGGTGGTATTATTTTTTGAAGGAGAATCATCCTACTTTTCGGTGTTGGACTTTTCCTGGGGATGGGGCCTGCCTGATATGCAAATGTATATTTCTCCTCTGTGAAAAGAACAGTGGTTGTTTGATTTTTGATTTGATTTTTTACATTTGTAAAGCGCACCAAACGAAATAAACCGTATGTCGGCGCAGATGACACAGCTGAAGGTAGCAATAATGTTGAAAAGGATCCCAGATGAAATAGGGACAACTACCTAAAAAGGAAAGTCTTCAGTCGCTGACGAAATTGAAGAAGTGAGCTCATGGTTCTTAGGGATTGCGGCAACAAATTCCACAGCCTGGGACCAAAGACAGAGAATCTTCTGTCACCTCTGGTTCTAAAAGCCGAGTAAGGAATGGTTAAAAGATGTCTATCACAAGATCGCAGTTGTCTCATGGGTTGGTATGGCTGTATTAGCTCTTGTAAATACAGGGGAGCCAGGCCATTGACACATTTATAGACAATACAGGCTGTCTTTAATTTAATGTGATCTTCGACTGGTAGCCAATGCAACTTTTGGCGAAAAGGTGAGACATGATCAGTTTTCTTCAGTCTAAATATCAGTCTGATGGCCGCATTTTGCGCCCTCTGAAGCCGCTGAAGCTGTTTAGTAGGAATGCCCAACAATTGACTGTTACAATAGTCCAAGTGGGCACTGGTAAAAGCTCCTACCACAGAAGCATGATCTTTGGTTGGTATGTAGGGGAGTGCTTGACGTAGCATTCGAAGAATGAAATGTACTGCTTTTGTCTTAGCTCCCACCTGGGCTTCATAGCCCAGGTCTACTTGCCACATACAACCCAAATGTTTTACTTTTGATACAAATTTTAAAATCTTGCCCAGAAGGGATGGAATAGGCAACTTCTTAGCTGCCAACAACTGATTTTTTGGTCCAAATAGAATCAATTCAGTTTTAGCAGCATTAAGTTGTAGGCCCTCCTTAGTGGGAATCTTCCCATAGAACAGGTTATTTTAACATGATTATTCTCTAAGTACTCCCACATTTTGGAATTTTTGGGAAAATGGTGCCCCAGCTTATTTGTTTACTTAAAAAGTATAAACATGTTTCTGCTTGTCTAACCCCTTACCAACTGGAGGTCACCTTCCTGTCAATACCAAGAAGGTGGCTTCCCAAGAATGTCTTGCTAGCACAAATAGAATTGGCCTCTTGTGGAGTCCCTTTAATGAAACAGATACATTGGCAGTATTGTTTACAAATAAACATGAATCTATATCTAGTTTCATATCTGAGGGAAAAAATAATTCTACATGTCAAATTCCATCGGAGGTAATTATATTTACATCTGGTTTGTTGTGACTCATGCAGCTGTAAGACGTGTTGTATTTCTAGCTGAGTGCTTTAACAATAACAAATAAAGAGCAAAGCCTTGGCTGTCCTATTTGTTCTCTGCTAGGATGATTTTACACCTTCCGAGAAGAACATAACATAACCCAAAGAGATGAGGGGTGGTCTGATAAATAAATAAGATCGGCCACTACAATGGGGAGGACGCGCCAGGGGATCATTACTACGGTATTTTTGGTCTTAGACATACTCAAGTGAAATTGCTCTCTGACAACCGTCCAGGCTGAGAGCAGAAGAAGGACTTTCTTTTCCCTTGGACCCATGACATGGGGTCCCACAGCACCCGAGGATCAAATAGAGCACCCTTGGGCTCTGTGAATAATTTCAAAGCACTTTCATGCTGATGGACAGTTCTCTAGACAGTCTGAGCCTCTGCAAGACCCAACAGCACTGCCTTAGAAATTCTACATGATCTAAATGCGCCAAGCAGCTGACTCAACATCACCTACCAGATCTCCTGTGCCTTTGGTCTGATTGCTGCTACAGAACCGCATCACATCATTGGACCCAGTTGGGACGGGTCACCAGTGAATTTGGATCACCACATCTAGACCCATTCAAGCTGTCGAACCATAAGGACCTACAAATTGCCATATGTCCTAAGATTCCTTCCATCTTTTAGTTGATTGCTGCTTTTTGAAGTGCACTGTGGCTACCTCTAATCGAACCAGCTCGAGTGTCTCAATGCTCACTCGGCCCATGAAAAAGCACCAGAAGCCAGGCTTGACACTGTTGAGCTTACAGAAGAAGAATAAAAGGAATACGACATTGGTTCTGACCCAACGCCTTTGGACATTTCTTTTATTTGGTAGCATTGGCCCACAATACTATTGTTGTTTTTTAGATGCTCTCCTTCTGGCTTATGCCCCTCTTGAAGAGTATAGCCTGCCCTTGGTTCGTGTTACCATTAGAAGAGAAGAGGGGTATACTAGCTGTTCATGTTGTGACTGTTTCCCCTTTTTGATTGAGATCAATGCTGGTTTAGTAGCAGTGCGGGCCTAAGAAGAAACCATTACTCATCCCAATATTCCGACAGAACAGTAGTCAATTCGCCAAAGCCTCATTTAAATAAAGTGGTCATTGGACGCAACATTTGATCCTCTGTGCAATTCTTGACATGTGCACAATTTGTGGGAACACATGTGATAAATGTGGAGGAAACAGGTTCCTTTTCAGTACATTGCTCAGAAATCTGTAACTACCTCCCACTAGTAATGATTGTGAAAGGCCTTCACAATATAATCCAAAGGAATCTAACTGTGTTTAACTGGAGCAAAATAGAGATGGGTTCCATAGGCATCCACTGGTTTAACGCCAGCATAAAAGTGTAATTGATCCTCTAGGGAGACACAATCCATGCTATAGATCCTTGAGACAACCACTGAATCTCCACCTGATTTCAAAATGGCGGCTCAGTCCTTTAAGCTACCGGCCACTGCCCAACACACACTAATTAGGTTTAATTACCAAGGGGGACAGAATAATCAGTCACATCTGTTAACCCTCAGTGGATAAAAAAACAAACAGTGACAAGGTACATGAGGACTGGTCAATAACCAATGATGTTCCGCAAGACCAGAGAATAACCAAAACTTTCATGGATTGATACCAGTAGCAAGAGTGCTATAAAAGAGCTCAGAAGGGGCTTTGATGAAGTTGCATATGAGAAAGAAGAAAGTGAAGAGCAGGAGCACCAGTACGAGAGTTGAAGCAAGGAAAGGAGATGCTGACTTGGAATTGGTTGTTGGGAAAACTCTGATCTGACCCTTATGTGGCTTATGTCCACAGCTTCAACACAGTTTGTCAATTGCCTGAAAATATATTTAGAAGAAACTACCTGATTACCCTACGAGACAACCTTGCCAGAGTGTGGGAATGTCTGGCCATTGGGCATTTGAGAGATACAACAGGCCCTATAGGGTGACCAATGAGTGGTGGTTAAACATATCACATCCTGAAAAAACCTAAGGAAGAACTATTTACTGATTGGAGGGATGTTGAGGGGTATAGAAGGTTTTGATGTTAGCCCAGGAGAGTGACCCACTGGTATAGAAGAAGCATATCTTGACTATCTATCCTAAGGGTGCCATGTCATTTCAACTGGGAGGTTTTTTTACGGGGGTTTTTACTGCAGATTTTTTAATGGAAAGAACTCATCGATTTTATTTATTTTTGTTTTTGGGGGGTTTCCCCCATCCCCTTTAATTTTTTTTGCTATTCTTGAACACACACACACACCATATATATATTTGTCTATCCCCCCAAGAATTCGATGAGTTGTTTTCATTAACAAAATCGTGGTAAACCTCCCCATGAAAAAACATCCCTCGATGAATGGATGTCGTACCATCCTAAGCAAGATGGTAAAAGTACTTCCTGTCAGGAGAGTGTCAAGATACAAGCAGGGTGCTATACCTTTAGCACTGTGACTGTCAAGAAGCTAACAGGGTGCTATACCCTTAGCACTGAGACTGTCAAGAAGCAATCAGGGTGCTATACCCTTAGCAGTGATAGTGTCGAGAAGCGACCAGGGTGCTATACCCTTAGCACTGAGACTGTCAAGAAACAAGCAGGGTTCTATAATCTTAGCACTGAGACTTTCTAGAAGCTAACAGGGTGCTATACCCTTAGCACTGAGACTGTCAAGAAGCGAACAGGGTGCTATATCACTCGGAAAAAGAAGCAGACAGGGAATTCCCTCAGAAGGAGACTCACAAGAAGGGAGCAGGGTCTATATCCCTGAAACTGAGACTGATATTTATCCTTAGTAAGAAGAACCCGAAGAGGAGCTTTTAGAGAGGGCTTGAGACACTTTCAGTGAACCCATTCATGTGCCTTAATCATAGGTGCCCTTATTAATTCAAGTTGGTTTGTCCTATGCCCTATGGTCCTATACCCACCCACCTTAAAAAAGTGATCTGAGATTGCGGACCTACCCATATGACTGTGTTTGCTCTGTTGAACGTTCTATGCGCACAAGGTCAGCGTGGGATCAACAAAACATGATGTGGTCCCTGTACACCAGGGTCTCATAGGCCAAATTATCTTGCTTCCATACTGTAAGTGACCTTGTCACATTAGGAACTTGAATCCAAATAAAGTAATGTATGTTTGGAGCCACCACAGCTACATTATCACTTTGCACATGCTGCCATGAGAAAAAACACTTTAAGCACACCCTATAGAGAAAAAAACTAAATGTTAATACTTTACGAAACAATAGTGGATTATTCTGAAAATTAATAGAGAGTGCCATCATCAGGGTAGGGTCTCTGATTTGTCAACCAGCATTGACACTTGAGCAGTTATTAGACGTGTCAATATCAGCAAGCTACTCTAGGGCAGTTGCTTCAAAATGTTAAGGGGATTTATGTATCTACGTAGAGGGATTTATCTAGTGCAAACCTAGCTAGCAAGCAGTGGAGTGATGTACAGGAGAAAGGTATGGAGAGTAGCGGGAAGATTATGAATTGATCAGGTGTTGTTTAAAGAGTAGGGTTGGCAGATATTACCTGAAGTTAAAAGAAGGAGGGGTCTCGTCTGGTGCCAGCTGGAAGATTGTTCTAGATTTTGGGAGTGTAGACTGAGTAGGATTGTTTTCCAGTTTGTTAAATGTTTGCAGGCATCGTTTTTGAGCCTGGAGGTGTCTTGGTGTGCTCTGTAGGTCTTCTTTTTTTTTATTCTAGTTTAGATCTTTGTAGATCTTCAGAGATAATTCGTTTCTCTCACAAGTAAGATGGGTACTGGATGGGACTGCTTTGAAGTGAGGCAGGTTAATGTGCAGGTATATGCTATGAGTGGCATATATAGTAATTGCTAAAGAACCAGGTGATGCAATAGAATGTATATGTTCCCATGATCAGTAATAATAAAATCAGGTTTTTAAGTAGCACATGATGCTAGTTTCCTCCCTCTTCTTAGAGCTGTAATCATTGCTGTTAATATTACACATTACCAATGTAGTAGGATGAAGAGTTGAGTATGTCCTGATAGGGTTCAAACTTGTAGACTACCCCAAGTCAGAGGAAAATGTTCAACTTGCTGAGCATATACTCTTGTTTTTGACAACGTAAAATACTCTGATGTACATTACTTCAGCAAAATAACGGTGTAGGGAAGTAGTTACATACATATGTATTAAGTGGTGGGGTTTGTGTGGGGGGCTGGGTGTCAGGGGTGGGAGAGTTAAAGGGCTGTAAACCTCTTAAAAAAATGGAAACATGAAACAAAAGCACAAAGTTATTTTGGCGAACTAAGGTACAACAAAGTATTTTACTTGGACAAAACAACATCGAACGCTTGCAGAGACAGCCACTTGGTTGCTGCAAGGACAACGAGTTTCATCAGGACCAAAGCCGTTGCCAAGTTACCCTTCAGAAGGCCTTTACAAGCATCAATGTGGGAAATGGCCCGTGCTATGATGCTGCTTCCGAAGTGGACACCTGGGAGGTATAGCTTGATTTTGCAAAGCAAGGCAAATTGATACCTGTACTTTTTTGTATTCTTTAGTGACATGAGTTTTGAATGAGAGTTCGTCATCAATGATTAAGTCAAGACAGGTTGTGTGGGTCCATGGGTGGATGAGATGAGATATAATTAGCCCACACACTTATCCACTGAAACATCCACATACTGATGCTAATATACTGAAAAATACATGCATTTGTTATGTTACACATTTAAAAGTCGATCAGTTATAATATATACTTGGGCACATACTACAGGCATCCAGTGAAAATGTTGCCAGAAAAAAATGTAGTCAGTGAATAAGTCGCGGTGAAAGTACCTCTGCAGTGAAACAGTTGCCCAGCAAAACGTAGTCAGAAAAGGCAGCTGAAAAGTAGCCAAAAATGTAGCGCCCTAAGGGTAATTATTAGGGTTAAGACGGGTTTTGTGGATTTGTGATTGCCTGGTTTAGGGTTAGGTCAGGGGTTAGTGTAAGGATAGGGGTTATGGTTAGAGTCAATATTTGGCTGAATTAGGGTAAGAGCATTGGGGTAGTTGCAGCAGGGTGGGGGATGTTGGGGTTTTGTTAGTCATAACTGTAGATTAAATGTCAGGGTGAGTGTTAGGGTAGGGGCTATGGTAAGGCAAGGGCTAACACAGTATGGTTTGGGCAAGTGTTAAAGGGATAGGGAAGTTGGGGAGGGCTGGTGATGTTGGCGTAGGATAGGCGTTACGATAAACCTAGTGCTTAGAGTAAAGTATGCATTAGGGTTTTAGAGTTGCACTTAGTGTAAGGGTTTGGGTTAGGGCAAGGGTTTGGGTTAGGGCAAGGGCTATGCCATCGGGGGCAAGCTGGTGATGGGGTTGGAGTTAGGCTTACTGTTCTGTTACCATTGATTTTGTATTGAGTAGCATGCTTTAGTGTATTGCAGGGTTTGTGTCCTGTAAGAGATCAGGGTAGAAATTAGAGTTATGGGAAGGATTAAGAACAAGGTTCGGGTGATTGTGGAGGTTTTATTAAAGGTGTGGGTGATTGATAGGATTACAGCTTTGTACTTTTGAGTATGTAATACTGGCACCATTTCCACACTTTGCATTGAATGCATTGAATTACTACATTGTTTTAAACAACTTTTTGCTGGCCTCGTTTTCTCATTTTCCTGGGGACATTTTCACATAGAACCATAATAAACAGTATATGTATAAATAAAAGTATGTGGGCCTCATTCCGAGATTGGTGGTAGTCATGGCACTATTTGCGCCATGACTGCCACCAATAACGGGTCCGGCCCGGTGTTGTTCAATGGGGACTTACCTGTGCAGTCCGACCCTGGCAGGACCGGTAAACCCCCATTGAACAAACCATTCCCCATTCCCATTTGAGCCCCCATAGGACTCAATGTGAATAGGGAGGGCCCTAATAACGGGCTTGCGACTTGCAAGCCCGTTATTAGCGCCCTGGTCCCTTAGCAGGACCCGTAAGGGACGTTTGGTTAGACCACACGTCCCTTACGGTTCCCGCTAATGGACATCGGAATTGGGTGGTAGGGGATTACCGGCACCGGTCTCCTTACCGGTGCCCGTAATCCCTTACCACCCACCTTGTAATGACCCCCAATGTCTTTAAGGGCTCTGCTCTACCCTAAGCTTTAACGTGGGTCCACTATCACAGATAGGCACAAAACATGTGGAGAGGGGCAGAATCAGACGTTCCAACATACATTCGAAACTTCCTATTGCCTGCACACAAACAGTACATTATCCAAAATAAACAACCCACTCTTGTTATATTTTGTAGGTCCAATATCTGATTTTAAGAACGCAACACATATAGACAATGGATAATAAGAAGAGGATATCAGGCATTTTACCACACAGGAAAAATATGTATACTGGCGCTTAAGGACAATAGCAACAATTTGCTTCAAAGCTAGCCCTCTAGGCCATAGGGCCTCATTACGAGTTTGGCGGCAGGCTGCCGCCAAACCGGGCTCCTTTACCGGGTTCCTGCAATGAGGAGTAACCGGGTTATTCCAACATTGGAGGACCCGGTCATTCCTCCTTGCAGGAACCATTCCCCATTCCCATTCGAGCCCCCATAGGGCTCAATGGGAATGGGGATGGAGGTAACAACGGGCACATTATGAGTGCCCCGTTGTTACCTCCTTCTTCCCCTCGCGGGACCTGGAAAGCACACCTGGTTTTACCAGGTGTGTGATCCGGATCCCGCGATGGGAACCTTGTAATACCGCGGAGTGGGTTTAACGGCGCCGGCACCATTACCAGCGCCGTTAAACCCATTCCGCAATAGTTGTAATGAGGCCCATAGTGTTTAAATAATCCAAATTCACATACTACGGTTAGAAACAGTGCTATGGGACGGACAGCAATTCTGAGCACAGCTAAAGTGCTCCAAAAAATCCCGATAGCAGTATTGCCGGGATGACTGGGAATCCCGACAGCAGTATTGCCGGGATGTCTGGGAATCCCGATAGCAGTATTGCCGGGATGTCTGGGAATCCCGATAGCAGTATTGCCGGGATGACTGGGAATCCCGATAGCAGTATTGCCGGGATGACTGGGAATCCCGACACTGATTCCTTAACCCATCGCTATAGGTTTGCATCATTCCCCGAGAGGAATTTACAGTTTCCTTATAAATATACTCTTAGACCCCTTAGACCTTTACCCACATTAATCACTTTGTTCCAGTAATTTGCAGTTGACCCTCATTTTGTGTTTCACCAAATTAGTCCACATATGTCTAAACCACATATCTCTGTTTTATGAGGATGGGGCAGTTTTTATTGTTTTTGATTCTTATCTGTGTTTGAATAAAGTACATGTTTTTATCAAGCATGGTTTGAGCATTACATTTAGTTGGATAATGACTGCTCTACTGCGGTTTGCACTCTTTTGCTGCAGACTCACTTTTATTCCTCTCCTGCTTCTGACTGTCTGCCTGTCACTAGGACCCCAACTCGGCGGCATGGATATTCCACCTGTGTCCTCAAAGGGAGCCAGACAGTCCCGCTTTGCCATCTCCTAGAGGTGGTTCGTAGGTTTTAGGGGGGGGGTCTCTGCAGCTGCCACCTACATGTTGCTCACTGCTCTGGTAATGGCAGCTTGCCTGAACTACAGAGGCACCTCCTAGCCCTGACACAAAGTCGTCATGCTGTACACTCTGGGAATTAAACCGCAAATGGGAAAAACATAGACAAGAGTGAAGAAAAAAGAACAACACCAATGGTTACTTTTACATTGGCTTTCATAAGGTAGGGAATGCGGTTCTAACCTATTCTTGGGACGATAGGTCTGGGTACCAAAGAATGCCTGGCAACGGTACTCACTCAGTGGTCTTGGACTAGTTTATGAGCACTTATAGGACCGCCTATTGGGCATTTATTTTTTTATCCAATATATTTGGGAAATGGGCTATACGATGCACTGTGCATACTGATATGTAAAGTTATATCTCTGGGTAGGGTTTCGCTGTCCCGTTTTACATGCTCCTATTGATTGTGTTCTTGTTTCGTGCTACAATGCCTGCGGTCTTTTGGCGCATTATAAATCTATAAATAAATAAATTATATAGGCGTGGGTGACAGACGGAGACGTCCCTCTCACACCGCCTTCAAAAATGATACCACACACACACTACGCACTATGCATGCTTACAAAGTGGCTCACCTCATTGGCCAGTTGCGCAAATGCAGAATAGTATGCGCAGAAAGCAAGCATTTTCACAGTTCGAGGGAACATTGTAAATGTAATTGCAATCATCAAGTGTGTCTGCAATTATTGCTCTAGCTACAAAGCTCATGAGCAATTCCCTCAAATAGGGACTAATTTGTGTAAAAGGCTGCATGCAATAGCTAGCAATGCTAGCCACTGCACTTATTGGGTCTGACATAGCAAATGTGAGAGTCAAATTTGATTACCAAAGTTTGGGATGGATTGCAAAGAGCTTGGATTTGAACACTAAAAAATAAGGTGCACGAGTGTTCTACCTGAGTCTGCCATGTGGGCTGAATATACCCAGCTCTGCTGTGCTACAATGTGGGCTCAACCAGCTGCTTAACATCCAATCCATAATCACAGAGAGAACTTGAGCTCGCCTCATACCATCAGCCGCAAGGTTCTCAGTGACTTTGGAGAATAGCTGAGAGTCGTCTACATACATAGCAGCGATATCCCGCATCAATGCGATGCAGCAGATCACAAAAGGCTTAAGCATAAGTGTTAATCATGGAGACAGAGCTGATCCCTGTGGGACCCCAGAGATGACACCTTTGGGTCCTGTCCGAAGACCACTTCATCTCACATAGTTGAGACGTTTCACTAACAACGTCTCGAACCACTTTGTGGCAGCATCCGACATCCCAGACACGGAACGCAATCTATGTAGGAAAGTCCAGTAACCAAGTGTATTACAGGCTGCAGGTAAATCCTACATGAAATGCAAGATCATAAAATCTATCCAGGCCCCACCATTGCTGATCTTGCATATCCAGGAGAGATGCCAAGTCTAAACCCCGACTGTCCCTTGCGCCTCAGCCCATTTCTAAGCCTGAAAAGTAACAACCTCTCTCGTATCTTAATTAGAAAAGGTGTTTTAGCTGTGGGGTTATTGTTGCTAGGCTGACTGGTCTCAGGATGTGTTTTTTAAGAGGAGAATAATCGAAGATTACGGGCCAAGGGTGTAACATGCCGTGTATTAATACATATTAATAAAAGTGGTCAGAAACGCTGATATAGCTTCATTTAATGTTAAGAGGTACTATACCTACACAGCACTCCTACAAATATTCTCCCAAGTACCAGTCCCATTACTAACTCGCCATCCCATCTTTCCTTCCATAGCCTAACCTCCACTGGACCCCAAACACGCCATACAATGTACAGCACCCCATTTTCAAGTTTCCGGAACCTGATGGGCAGGGATGAGTGGCATTCTGGGATGCATGCAAGTCGTTTCGCGTTCGGCAAATGCTGTCACGTGGACAGCCGGCTCGCCAAGTCTGTCAGCTATTATTGGCTGTTGGGCTCCTTCTGCAGCCGGGTTTTCGCTGCCTTCTGCCAGGCACTAATGAATGCCGGGCATGGCCCATTCACAAAACCCTGCAGGCACCATCTAGAGTGAAAGCTGGGGATCCGTCCTCATCACAATGTGAGTCAGTGCCAGAGGGTGCCAAGCCCACCCACTGCCAATCTGGGCCTGCAATCTTGACATTTGTGTTTTGAATGTGCTCCGAAAAAGAAAATGTGTTTAAAACTGAACTCCCTTGCTACACAGCCAAAAGCGCTGCAAATGAAGCACTTATAAACATCCTAATCTCACAGGTCTATGCAATTGGTTATATTTGGGTGATGAGCAAAGGGCCATATAAGTTTCACAGGGTGCAGTGTGATCGCAATATTTATCAAATATCTGCATGTAGTGTTAGTGTTATCAGATCTGCATAATGCATTTACTTTTGTATGCTATTCAATCAGGGGAAAAAACACAATTATAACAACCATTATATTAATTACCAAATGGCATGTGTGCTGGAAAAGCCGGTTTAATAGTCTAAAATGTACTATTGAGATAAAGGGAGCAGGAGTCCAAATGGGCCAGAACATCTGTGACCCTCAGAATAAAGGGTAATGGCTCGATTACTTACCAGTGATTTCTTTACTCAGAGGCCAAATCTTCCTCGTCACAGTCCTTACTTAATTGTAGCCCAGTCACCCATGACAGATTTTCCAAAGGACCCTTCCCCACATCAACACGGATTAATGCGCAGACCGTGTAATCCTTCCTCTATGTGAAGGAATGTGCTGGTTCCTTCCACTATCCGCACTCACCCATACATGCGGCCTGGTTTTTCCTGGCTACCACATTAGGGTGAGGGAATGAGAAGAACTGTGATGAGGAAGGTCCGGACTTGGAGTAATAAAGATTACTGATACGTAATCAGGCAATTACCCCTTGTGAAGGGGAAGTGCAATCAGGGCAGCATTGCTCTAAGTGAGTGCAGCCCTGGCAGCGCAGGTCTGGGTACGGGCAAGGAGGCAGGGGACTGTAGTGGTTACAGTTACAGCCCCTTTGTGCACGGAAGGACTGAAGGCAGTGCAGGGAAGACTGATCATGGAGGAGCCTGGTACCCAGTGAGACTCAGGGGGTAGCCAAGCAACCAGTAGAGAGAGAGAGAGAGAGAGAGAGAAAGAGAAAAAGAGAGAAAGAGAGAAAGAGAGGAAGAGAGAAAGAGAGAGAGAGAAAGAGAAAGAGGGAGAAAAAGAGAAGGAGAGAGAGAAAGAGAGAGAAAGAGAGAGAGAGAGAAAAAGAGAGAAACAGAAATAAAAAGAGAAAGAGAAAGGAGAGAGAGAGAGAGAGAGAGAGAGAGAGAGAAACAGAAATAAAAAGAGAAAGAGAAAGGAGAGAGAGAGAGAGAGAGAGAGAGAGAAAGAGAGAGAGAGAGAAAAAGAGAGAAACAGAAATAAAAAGAGAAAGAGAAAGGAGAGAGAGAGAGAGAGAGAGAGAGAGAAAGAGAGAGAGAGAGAAAAAGAGAGAAACAGAAATAAAAAGAGAAAGAGAAAGGAGAGAGAGAGAGAGAGAGAGAGAGAGAGAAAGAGAGAGAGAGATGGCAGAGGAGAAAAGGAAAGTCTATTCCCAACTCTCTGCCTGGAGAAGCGTCTGACTCTCAGGGAGTTGGAGGTAGCTTAGCGAGGGGCTCAAGGAGGAAGGTATTTTGGAAACAAGAGTTGAATGTTGTCAGAGGATTTAATGCCCTGTCCAGAAGTAATATAAGTTACAAAGAACTGACCCATCTGTCGAAAAGATTAAGTGCGTTCCAGATGGACTGAAAATGCCCTCGCTAAATCCAGAGTGTCGAAAATCAAGAAGGAACGGGACAAACATGTCTTTGGATACATGAAACTGGGATGAAACCTTGGGTTGGAATGATGATGGAAAACATAGACTTACTCTATATGGAAAAAACACAAATAAGGCTCATGACACAGGAGAACTCCTGGTTCTGCAATCCTCCTACCAGAGGTGATTGCCACTAAAAACAGAACCTTAAAAGAAAGATATTTGAAGATGCAAGGACTTCATGGGCTCAAATTGGGCTATACCGAGCGCCTGGTGTACTAGTGGCAAGTCCCCGGGTGGGACCAGAAACCTGACCTGAGGTTCTCCCTCATCGAACCTGTGAAACAGCTTTGATACCATTTGGAACCATTATTTGTTCTAAAATCTGAAATGAGCTGGCCTAATAAAGGCCCATTTACATTTGCAAGAGGACAGGGAGAGAGCCAGCAGAAAACTGACCCTTAGAAAATCTAACACCTGAATGGGGCTGGCCTCTGACGGCGAGAACTGACTCCTCTCATGTGAAAGAATGCCAGTGGTGCTGGTAAGGCTTTCTAGTTACTGGCTTCCTTGCCTCCTGTATAGATAGAGTGAACCCCTTGGGACAGCCCAGCCACTGTAAGTCTAACCTCCCAATGCCCAGACTGCTAAGTGGAGATTTCAGAAATCACGCAACAAGAGGCCAGATATGATAGGAGAGAGGCTGACACAGCTAACACCACTGGGACCCTTCTGCCTGTTACAACAGCAAGGGGAACAACAGTTGGCAAGCCCAGTGGAGGAACACTGCCAAGACTGTCACCCTGTCCTGCATGATCTTGATTGGGACTAGAGGAATCAACCACCGTTTTTTCACCCCTTAAAACCTATTATAATTCAAATAAAACCTTTACCTTTGAAAAAAAGCATTTGATCCCTTTTTTCGATGCATTTTTTTCGATGCTTTGTCATTCAATGCTTTATATTCGAAAAATCACTGGATACCAACAAAACATCTCTGGGCTGAGGGAGTAATAAACCGAGGACGGGAAATATATGCTCAAATGGTCTGTATGAATGTTCTACTTCCCCTGAAGATGACCTGCTCTCAGAGCTTCTGGATTCACCTCAGGAAATGACACTGTGTGCCCATGTAGTCATTTGGTTAGGACTTTGTGACCTGGTTTTCTGTACTGCCAACTCTCTCTTCCCCTGCAGTGCCAGGGCAAAATTGAACAAGGGCTTTGTGGACTGCTAAAAGGTCCCTCCAATTGCAATAATGACTTGACTACCCACAAGCCCTAACAACCCCGCAATTACTGGTAGTTCAGAGTTGCACCCCATCCAAAGCAACTGGCAATCATTGTCAGGCTGCACAGCTACTGGGGAGCAATTCGAAAATCCTTGAGAAGATGCTCCACCAACCGATGTTGTCCCTGATACATGTGGATGAAGCAATCAGGAGGTCGAATTGGAGTGAAGCAAGGGTCCAATAGCAGAGGAGAGGTACTACTAAGGGTGTGAGATGGCCCATGCCCATGGAACCATCTGCGTTGGGGCCGACACATCTTCCTGGATAGTCTGCCATTCCCTTGCTGATGCACCAGACCTGGACATGACCTCCAATCTCACCTGCAGTTTGATCATCCGCTCATATGGAAGGATCACCATTGTCACCCTTGTATTGAAGAGTGCCCCAATGAACTGTAACATTTGTGGTGGACTAAGATTGCACCTGTCCCAGTGGAGCTGAACGCCACACACCTGGAGAGTTCTGCTTACCGCCTGCACATCTGTCATGGCCCTAAAAAAAGCTGTAGCAATTAGCCAGTCATCTAGGGATGGAAACAATGTAATACCCAGTTCATGCAATAGACCTACCACACAGGCCATAACCTTGGTAAACATCGTAGTCACTGAAGTCAGCACGAAGGGCAAAATTTGGAGTTGGAAGTGTTGCTCCCTTAATGCAAACCTCAGAAACGCCTGGTCCTGTGTATGGATCAGGGGTTTCAGATTCAACACATGGCTGAACTCCCCTGATGGCTTTTGTACCAGGAATAATGTTGGATATGTATCTTGCCCTTGCTGGTCTTGTGGCCCCAGAGCAATTGTGTTCTTCCTCAGCAGAGTGTCAATCCCCCCCTTCACTGCTTGAGCCTTGATGGGATCGTGAGGCTCTGTAGTGATCTCTATTTCCATAGGAGAAGTTAGAGCCGAAAACTCGATTGTACATCCCATAGCAACAGTCTTGTGGACCAAATCATCTGTAATCATCTCCTGACAAATCGAACAAAGTCCCACAGGTGACCCCCTACAGGTAGAAGAGAGTCTTCTAGATAGTCAGGACTTCTAGGAAGGTGTGACTGCCGCAGATGTGGATGTATCACCTGGTAGGACCTTTCGCGCCTTGAAACACTTGTGTATAGGCGCGTTACAAATACCATATCATATCATATCATATCTTTAACCATGTACCGTGCCACAAAAAGGGACGTCTAGACTTGGCATTGGGAACCACTGCTGGTATACGTCAGTATGGCATGTATCTGTGGTGGGCAGGCCTAATGGGATTGATAATGTTAAGATCCTCTGCTGATTTCTTCGTGAGGTCGTAATTCTTATTGTGGCCACATGCCCATGTGCCTCAGGGCTCATATGCAACGAGCTCACAGCACAAGATCGGTGCAACTAAACTCAGGCTTCAGCAGATAACAACACGCAGATGCCAAGGACTCCATTGTTTTCCCCAAAACTTTATTGCGTCAAAACCCACATTACAAACAGAAACAGAAGGAAAAGCATCTTAAAAAATGAACAACAGTTTAAATAGTGTTGAATCCCGAGTGTTTACTCAGCGCACCAAGAATGTATTGACAATGTCACCCATCCTTGTTTCAGAAACCCTACAGTGAAGAAGCAATGATTAACAATAAGAGTACATGTCGCTGTAGAATATAATGTACCCTTTACCACCTCTCATTATTACTTTCACTCCCAGCTCATCAGTTATTACATAAACAGAAGACCCAGAGCTCGGAGCCTAGCGAGGCATCCCAATGCGGCTTTACTCAAAAAGGCTCTCAGATCCTTTAAAACGCCTTTGCGCCTACTTCCCCCACAATGATGAGGTGATAATGTTCAAGACAAGCATATGCCATATTTCAACTAGTCACTATGTGAAAGTATGCGGGTAATCTTTTCTTTATTTATTTATTTGTTTTGATTTATTTTGACATTTGCTAAGTGCACCTAATCTGGGGGAATCTGGGCACTGGTGACATGAAGACTTGCTTACACCAAGGTTACAGGCAAGGAGGTGCATTAGGTACATTAATGACATTGAATAAATTAAATACAGGTAGTGGTTACAAGAGATAGTAAAATAAGTGGTACACACATGTTGTGTGCAGCAATATTTGTGTTCAGTATCAGGGTGGAGACGGGGGTGCCGATAGTTAGAAATGTTAAGGTAAGTTTAACTTTGAAGGTCTTGTGAAAAGAGCCAGGTTTTGAGTCCTTTGCGGAAGGACCAGTAGGAGTCATCAGATCCTAAGACTAGAGGAAGAAACTGCTTCTTCCTGCATTCTGTTGCCTGTATCTGGAGATGACAACTAAGTGGAAATAGGCATCCCGGGTAGGTCTGGTTGATTGAGCTTTAGACATTTCCTGGATAAGTAGGTAGGTGCATTGTTAGAGATACATTTGTGGGTCAGTGCTAGCGTTTTTTAACGTGATATGTTCTCGGACTGAAAGCCAGTGGATATTACGTCTGACTGAGGAGATGTGGTCTTTTTTTTAGATGTTTAGAGCTGCTCTTACGACATTGTTCTGGATGATCTGCAGTTTTTTTTATATTGCAGCTATTGGTGACTGAAAAGAGGGAGTTGCAATAGTTGATCCTTGATAGTATGAGGGCGCTAGAAAAAGCAATGCAGCTGTTGGTGGACAGGAATGGTCTGCTGGCATTGATCAGTTTTTCTGTGTATGCTGCTGCAGATGCAACAGAGTTTACCTGTCTGGGTAGAGATAGTGTGAAGTCTAAATATCCACCAAAGGTCCTTACCTCTTTAGAAATGGTGATGGTGTTCCTGTCGATGAGGAAGGTTTTGTAAGGGTTATTGAGTGTATTTAGCCAAGATTGAGCGCCAATGAGGATTAGTTCAGTTTTCTCGTCATTAATGCATAGGCTGTGTTGTGCCATTCCAGCATGAGATGGTTTGGTATAGTTTGCTGAGTGTTTTGGAGTCAGTGTTTTAGTTTCCAAAGATGGGTAGGAGGATTTGGGTGTCATCAGCGTAGTTAGTGTATGTGACACCCAGGACATCAAGGAGGTTAAAGAGGGGTTTGGTGGAGATGTTATACAAGGTTGGTGAGACACATGAATCTTGAGGCACTCCACAGGTGACTGGTGAAGGCGGGGCTGCCGCTGAAGCAGAGAACACTCTCATACTGCAGTTGGAGAGGAAGAAGTCAATCCAGGCAATGGCTTCAGCCGAGAAGTGGGCAGCTGAGGAAATGTGTTGGCAAAGAATGTTATGATTGACCAAGTCAAAGGCTGGTGAGAGGTGGAGGAGGAGGATGGCCATATTGCCATTGTCTTGAATGTCATCCATTTGGATTTTTAATTCCAGGAGGGCAGACTCCGTTCCATGGCCGTCAAGATGTCAAGTATTTTGAGGAGGAAGGGAACGGTCGTGATGGAATGGAAGTTGGTTGGTATGTTGTCGTCTAGTGTGGGCTTCTTGAGGAGGGGGAGTACCCAGGCTTCTTTTAGATTCTCTCAGACGTTTCCAGTGGAGATGGAGTTGTTGATTAGTGTTGTGATGAGGGGGGCAAGTTCTTTGGGGCAATCCTTTATGAGGCTGGTTCGGGTAGATGTCTCCTTGGTATTTTGATGGTTTCAGTCCTTTAATGATCTTGGTGGTTTTAGTAGCTGTGATCGGGGTGAACTTGAACCATGGAGTGCAAGGAGTGGAGGGGGAACGCTGGTCAGTGGGCTGGTTAGGTGTTGGGAGTTTATTTTTCCTAGAAGTAATTTCGGATTAGAGTAGGGAGATTTTGACAAGGAGTGTGTTTTGGATGTTCTTACACCAGCTGAGATCTTTAGCGGCATTGTCCGGAGGGGGAGCTGGTGTTACGAACTTGCATAAGATAGCAAAGAACTCTCTTGTGCCCGAGCTGGCTTCTTCAATTTTTCTGTTGTAAATGGCATTTTTGGTTTGCAGAATAACTTGTGTGTACTTCTTGGAGAGAACTATGAAGTGCTGTTTGTTCTCGTCAGAGGGTATTTTGATACAGACATTCTCTGTTGCTCTTTTGGAAGACTGTAGGGTTTTTCAGCTGTGGGTATACCATGAATTAAGGTGGACCCTTGGTTTGGGCTTACGTAAGCTCAGGGGTGCTACTTTGTTGATGGCTTTGCGTAGGGTTTGGTTGTTCTGCTCGACCATGATATTGGGATCTGTTTTTGTGTGTGTGTGCGCTATTAGCGGGAGAAGTAGGGGCAGTATGTTGGCTGGAGATATGTTACATGAGTTTCTGGAGAGGGAGGCCAGAGCTGGTTGAGATGAGACCTCCGAAAAAGCTGTTTCATTAATGTTGGATGTGATGACATTATGGTCTGACCAGGCACAAGGAACATTGGTTAGAATTGTGGTGTTACAGTTTAGGTTTACTATCCAATCTAAAGTGCAACCTATGTCATGGGCGGGGCCTGACATCAGGTGTGGGAAGCCTAGGGATTCAATGGTTTTGGTTAGTGCATGAGATGGGAGTCAGATGGATCAGTGAAACCTAAGTTGATATCTCCAAGGAAGATGAATTTGGAAGTGGGCTTCTTGTTGGTGGAGAGGAGAAGCGTAATGTCTTCCTCAAAGGAGAGCGGAGGGCCTGGGGGTCTGTAAGTTAAGTGGATCGTGAGGGTGGCTGTGGCCGACAGGGCAATTTTAATTGAGAGCAGCTCCCCTGAGCTGATTGATTTGGATTTCTCTAATGAGAAGGGTATTTTTAGCAATGAAGGCTACTCTACCTTGTTTGGATATCAGTCTGTCTTTCCTGAGGATTGTGTTAACATCTGGGATGGCTATGGAGAGTGTGGGACTAGCAGTAGGGTGCGGCCATGTTTCTGTGATTGCTAAAAAGTTTAGTTTGTTGGTAGTGATGAGGTTGGATGTGTCAAGAGCATGGGTAAGGAAGGGATCTGTCATTGATGAGCGCAGTGAAGAGTGTTGTGGTTTTTGCTTTTATGTTGGGGCTGAAGATAGCCTTACTGGGTGTCTATTTTAGGCTAATAGAGGAGGGGATTTTGGGGGTGCTGGATGTGGTGGCTCTAGCTATGGCAGCAGTGTCTGGGATGAGTTTAGCCATGGTGGTGTTAGCTGGGGAAGCTATCATGGGAGGAGTGTGAGGATAGTGTGTGACAGCCTCCCACATGAGGCTGTTAGGTTGAGGGGCAAGTGTTGTCTTTGCGTTGTTCTTGTGGTACATGGTGGGAGGATATAGAGGCGGTCTAGTGAAGGCGGGGATGTTGGCTCTCGAGTTGAGGCAGGCATTCCTCTAAGTGAGTGGCAGGGTTGTTGATAGTAGGTGTTGTCAGCCTGTTAATAGGCAAGGCATTATTATTCTGTTTCGATAGTCGAGAGTACAAGGTTGACTAGGGCTTGGGGTCTGCTTGTGTCCCGTGTCTTGTGGGTTAGTGGTAAAGTTGAGTGCTTTGGGTAGGAAGGGTTAGGGTGGGAAATCATGTGAGTTTGGGTGATTGTTCAACATTTCTTTCCATAAGGACAGACTACACCACTGAGGAGCTAATAATAAGTATTGTAATAACTTCTCAAGTGACCCCATTTCATTATCCCTTAAATGTGCCAGTGATCCCAGAATTAATAATCCAGGGTCATCTGGGAACACAGTTCCTATGAGATTAACTATCAATTAGGTTTTCTCCAACCAGTAGTTCTTAAATTTGGGGTATGTCCACAAAATAAGTGTATATGCCCCTTCCCACAGTATAAATGAAAACAAATGCAAACACAGATATATGTCCCTTCTCCATTACACTCGATTTTACACCTTTCAGACAACATTTTGTAAAAAGATCTTAACCTGGTTGGATTATAAAGCAATCCATACAATCGGAGTCATTACGTCCCCGGCGTTAAGGGGTTAACAGCGCCGTAAAAGGCTGCGGCGCCGTTAACCCCTTAACGCCTTACTACGAGGTCCCTTTGCGGCTCCCAACCTGAAAGGCTGGTCTGGACCAGCCGTTAAAGTAGGGACCCGCAAAGGGACCTTGATGGCATTTACGGTACCGCAATTTGCGGTACCATAATTGCCGCCTTCCCCATTCCCATTGAGCCCTATGGGGCAAAAATGGGAATGGGGAAGGGCCATGGAGAAAGGGGGAATTACCGCCCCGCCAACCTTGGAATGGGGTGGTAATTCCCCCTTTCTCCATGGCGGACTCTGGCATGGACCATGGTGCTTATAGCACCATGGTTTAGTGCCGGAGTCTTAATGAGGGCCAATATCTTGTATTGTATTTCCACTACTTGATTGCTTGAGAATGTTCATTACGACTTCACCAAAGATACAACCTTATTCCTACATTTGGTTGAAATCCGACCTCACTCCCCCATCACTAAATGTGTCGGCCATAATGTTTTCCTGTCTTTAAGAGATTTTTGTATGTCACGGAACTCAGACCTCTTGAGTAATTCATAAAATGGAGTGCTTTCTTGAAATCCAGAAAGTTTCTACTCCCACAAGGATTCAGTCTTCATCAAAGTATGATTGATTACTGTGGAGCTTAGACAGGCAGTGTACTATTTGAAACATTGTTTCTCCTACCTGAAGCTTGGTGAATCGGATCAAGGATCGGTGGGGTCAGAGCTAGGATACCAGGAGAACAGGCACGCATCAGGTACCCTTCGCCCTTTACTGGACACTTGGGCTAGGGCTGCTCTGAGAAGCTGGGGTATATCCTGACTTCCAAGTTGCTTGTCCTGAATGGCAACCAATCCATGGTGGCAAAGCACGGGTGGGGAAGGTCAAGAAGTGGCCATGGACAAAGAGAAGGGGGAGAGGAAATTGTGCGAGGATTATGCTTACAGGAGAGCATCAAGAATAATAACAAACAAATATAGTACATGTTTTGAAGGTGTATCGGAGCCAACTCCTGTGGCCACACAAGGATCACTATGCCTCGGGCTCCTTCCCTTAATGAGACAGACTAAACCTAAACCTGTTCCAAGCCATGTGACCTAAACAGCAACCAATCTAGGGAGGACAACGGTGGGTAGAGGGAGGGCAGGAGGGCAGGTGGTGGTGGGGGAGGGAATGAGAGGGGAGAGAACAATGTACAGCGTGCATTGTTTTTCAGGAATACAAACAAAACATAGTGGAAAAGGTTAGCACCGTTTTTCGGGCATTATCAGAGCTTACACATGTATGTGGCCATGTCAAGAAGGGCCAACTTCACTTTCCTGGCCAGAGTTAAGCCTTGTGCTGTTCTGGGCCATGTGAACCAGGCAGCAGCCAATACAAAGAGGGAAATGTGGGCAGAGGGAGGACATAAGCATATGAAATTAGCAGCCAGCAGGTTATGTCTGGTTATGGCAGGAGACTATTCCGTTTTTTAATTAACTCTCCATGTTAAGTATATAAAGTGACCAACTGGTTGGCTAGATTTGCTGTGTAAGGGGCCCAGATATTGGGGCATGACAGCAGGTTGTCACTTAGTTCCTATAATGTTCAGATAATGCTTGAAGCAGCCATGAGGCCAGCACCCAGTAGTTTCAGCTGTCTAGGTTACTTGAGCGACCAACGATTTCGATTAAGGGGAGGAAATGTAATATATGATCTAACACCACCAAGTGACCAGACCACTCTGAACTAAAGTTCACTATTACCCTCCTCTCAGAAAATACCCAGGAGCGGAAGGTAACTGACAAAAGAGGATACTGACCAGTCCACTGTCAAGGGTTAACACCATTATCTGGGAAACCAATCGAATACAAGCCCCAGCCAGAAAGAGCTTGTGCTGTGTATGTCATGCAGAAGGCTCCATAAGGCCAAACTGCAGCTGAACGGTGGCAGACATTTGTCATCTGAGCTGAGTCTATCAGTGCCTGCACACACACACACACACACACACACACCTCTGATGATAGAGTGGTGTGTGAGGAATTCTTCTGGGGTATTGTTGGATGCACATCTGGAAAGTGTTTTTTACATGGTGCAATTCTTTTACACGTGCTTTTACAGACGTCTACAGTCATTTATGTTTTTATGTGATTTTGGCATATAATATTTGTGGCTCTTGTATTTTCATATCAACATATATGTTGGCCAGAAACCTATCACTTGTACTGCATCTCAAATCACCAGCACGTAGTAGGAAATGCTAAGGCACACTCAACTTCTGAGAAAGTGTGCTCGTATATGCATGTCTAATGTTCATGGTTGCCTCGGATTCCTCACATTATTAAGCTGCTCAACACCATTGTCTTTCTCCACCCCAATGGGTAACCCCTTGGGCACTGTAATGTAAAGAGTGCAGCTGCTCAGGCTGATATCAAAGACACATGGCAGGGTTGATTCAGGGTTTCTCTACATTCATGGATAAGCCGGCAACTAAACTTGAGTATTGGGGGGTGCCTTGTGATGGTAGTCAAGTCATCCGGTGTTCCTGTCGATCTTTCCTACTGGTGTTTCTAAGTATAGCATAGGGATGAATGAGAAATTATGGTTTTTAGCTGGTACATGCTTCTTTCTTTTTACAATTCCATTGGTTTGGTAATGTGACTATGGCCCTCATTACGACCCTGGCGGAAAGTAACTGACCTGACCGCCATAGCGTAAATAGCGTTTCCGCCATTGCACGACGGAGTAAAGTGCGGCTAATTCCGACCCATCGGGCACGAGCACTACGCCATGGCGGAAGTGCAAAGTCCGCGATGGCGGAAATGTCCCCAAAACGCCCCTCACCGCCGTCGTACGGCGCCCTAGGTGCAATTCCACCACCCATCATAGCGGTCACCGTAATGAGCGGCAATCGGAAAATACGGTGACCGTAAATATACGGAAACGGAAGTAAAAACATGGTCCCGGAACGGGAAACAGCACGCCGTACACCTATAAAATCAGAATTCCCACACAACCATTAAAAATACTACCCTGAGACACATCCCAACCCGTCATCCACCCTAGTGAAAACAATAAAAATGGGAAAAGTAGCGAAAAAAGCGTGCGACCGCAAGCGGCAGGTCCACTTCTCCCGTGAGGAACTCACCGTGCTCACAGAGACCCTCCAGGAGAATGCTGCCGTCGTCTTCTCGACGCAAATGACCAGGACGGCACTTGCGAACAAGAAGGCCATATGGGCCCTGGTGGCACAGCGGGTAAGTGCGGGGGGGACCGCACCCCGCAACCCACAGCAATGCAGAAAGCGATGGGACGACTTGCGGATACGCGTACGGAGCATACTATCCGCCAACCGTAACATTGCCACAGCTACCGGGGGAGGATCGGAATCACCCATCAAGTTGACCCCCTGGGAAGAAATCTGTGCCTCCACCATTGGAATGGAGAGTATAGAGGGAGTTGGAGGGATGGAGGAAGGAGTGCAGACATCCGAAGAATCAGGTAGGTGGCCCAAATAAAACAATGCTAAATCCACAATGTCCAATCATGTGAAGTACCATGTGTCCACATAGTGCAACAGAAACACATGGCCAGGAGAACGTCCACATACATTGGCCTGATAGCGCACTTTAAAAGTCACATTAAATACATAAATAATTAAAAATCCTAAAAACACCCTCTACACGTGCAGCAGGCACACCCTAACTGCAGGCTGCAAAACAACTGCATCCTCAATCCACACAAAAATGAAACCACCTCCAAGGCCCTGACCCAAATCACCCTCAGGTACCACCCCAATGCATGTGATACATTGCCATTCCAATTTCCACAGACCCATTAATAACGCTCGCCCTCCTTTACTCCACCACAGGGTCCGATTCAAACGACGAGCTCCAGGACACCCCTACCAGCACACCTGCAAAGAGGGCCAAGACCAACGGCCAAAGACCCTCCACCTCAGCTGCACGGATCAAGACACGGCAGCAGCACAAATCAAGTGGCAGCACACAGGAGGGGACTTCAACAGGCACCCCAGCAGCCAGCATGCCCACAACAGCACCACCACAGGTCCCCCCAATGGATGCCACAGAAGGCACTGCTTCTGGTGGCAGCAGCACCATAGGTGACACTGCATTAATGGCAGCATGCTCCGACACAGAAAACGGTGATGTCGATGTAGGATCCATCCATGACCTGTCTCAATCCCCCTGTTTGTTTCATCCCGTACACCATGAGGATACCACGCAGGGGCACCCACAAGACGACGACTGGCCATCCCCCACAAGCCCTGTGGCAAGGCAACATGAGGTGATCAGCCCCTCTGTGACACCACCGCAAATGGCCATGGCACAGCAGAGGCAACAGTCCCTCGACCAGGTGATCGTGCAACAGCAGCAACTGCCCACGCTCCTCAAGGACCATGCTGATGAATGTGGGGGTACTAAGGCAGCCATAGAAACATCAACTGAGACACTTAGGGCAGAAATGGAGAGAAGTACAGAGACACTAAGGGCACAAATGGAGAGAAGCACCGAGAGCCTGAGAGTACAAATGGAGAGAAGCACCGAGAGCCTGAGGGGGGAACTGCATGCGACGTCCAAAGACGTATGTGCTGAACTTGCCGCTGTGCGCCGTGTGCTCACTGAGCTCTCACAAACCCTTAGGGACATGCATGGACGTGAGCAGGCAGAGACATCATCCGTTGCAAGTTCCGTCCAGGGCAGCCCCCAACGTAGATCTGGGAGGAACCTGCGCTCCACAGGCAGGGGTGCCCCTGATACCCGGAGAGGGGGCTTGCAATAGCGTCTGCCCACTGACAATGAGCATCTTTGGACACTGGTGTTCGGGGGGGAGGTAGGAGGGTGGAGGGGGTGTGTTGGGCTCACTTGGGTGGCGGGTCGATGGGGTGTGTAACATAATTTCACATATGCTATAAACATTGCACAATCATCCAATGAGATGTGTGGACATTGATCTTTGTGTACGAGGCCTTTATAGGCGTACAGTCCTTATTGTGCATGTTCCAGACACACACAGTGCCACAAGTCCCGTGTCCATGTATCAGCCACCAGGCGTGAGTGCTAGAAGCATGAATCTATGAGAATCTGACGAATTTCACGGCCCTCCTGTGCCTCGCGGACTCCTTGAGGTGCTGCCACATCCCCACCCTCATCATGACCATCTTCAGGTGCTTGCAGTTCTGCGTCAGGGGGCATGGGCACATTTCTACGTACGCACATGTTGTGTAGCATGACACATGCCATGACCATCTTTGCAACCTTCTCATGGCGGTACAGGAGTGCCCCGCCAGACCTGCTGAGGCAGCGGAAACGAGTCTTCAGTAGGCCGAATGCCTGTTCTATGACTACACGGGTACGTGAGTGGGCATGGTTGTAGTCCTCCTCATGCTGGTTCTGTGGGTTCCGGAGTGGTGTAAGGAGCCATCTCTTCAGTGGATACCCGGCATCACCTGTATGTGGACAATAAAGGATGTTTGTGGAATGACGTTGCTACGTACGCACCGCCCCCCCTTCCTGCCAGGTCATTGCCGCATCACATACCCCACATTACCATGCATGAAATGAGACTCACCGAGTAGCCAGGATCTGTTCCCTGCGTGTCGCTCCATGTAGCGTGGTATTGTAGAGTTCCTCAAGACCATAGAATCATGGGTTGATCCAGGAAATCGGGCACAACAATGTGTAATGATCCTGTTGGAGTCACACACCATTTGTACATTAAGAGAATGATATTGTTTTCGGTTGCGGTACTGGGCCTCCATGGCATGTGGGACAACCAATTCCACATGGGTGCAGTCGATGGCACCAATGCAACCCGGTATGCCGGCAAGTGCATGGAATCCCACTTTTGTGTTCGTAACTTCCTGCTCCGAGCGTGGTAGAGAGATGTAGTCGTCTGCGTGCTTCAGGAGGGCATCGAGCACTTGCAATAGTGTCAGTGAGAACAGTGGCTGTGAAATGCCATGCAACTGTCCGACTGTGTGCTGGTAGGTGCCTGTGGCCAGGAAGTGGAGTACAGACACCACCTTCAGTAGGGGTGGGATGGCGGTTGGGCTATCTATCATGCTGACAAGGTCAGCGTGTGTCATGTCCACAATGGCAGTTATGGTGTCCCGGTCCAAACGGTAGAGGGTGTGGATCTGCTCATCAGTGAGGTTGAACGGATGTGCTCGGAGGCGTGGGATTGCGGGCTGCCTGCG
This sequence comes from Ambystoma mexicanum, assembly GCF_040938575.1. Classification (NCBI taxonomy): domain Eukaryota; kingdom Metazoa; phylum Chordata; class Amphibia; order Caudata; family Ambystomatidae; genus Ambystoma; species Ambystoma mexicanum. Next base: position 1,536,118,594 of record NC_090937.1, read on the forward strand.
TGGTGGTAGTGGCTGTGCTGGTGGGCCTTGCTGGCCCTGCCTTGCCCTCCTCCTCCTCCTGCGTCTCCTCTGTGCGGCCGGTTGTTGTAGTAGTTGGTGTTCGTCTTCTTCTTGAAGTTGGAGTACTTGCAGTGCTATCAGGTCCCCCAGGGCCAACATCGCTAGTCCTGCCGGTAGCATTTTGGAGTGGGTGTGGTTGTGGGAGGGGGTTGGGTGTGCAATTTATGTGTTTTCAGGCTGTATAGCCTCCACCTGTGGTGATTCATTCCACCTGTGCAAGCTGCAATCCCCTTTGGGCGAGCACGTCCCGCACACAACGCTGCAATTCGACGCATGGCATCTTGCTATTACAATCATGTATTTAATCCAGATGGCAGTGAAATATTGGTTCATATGTTCATTTTGCTATGGTCCCATTGTTTCACATACTATCTTTGCAGTCGCGAACAAACTTGTGAAGGGTCAGTGGAATGTAGTACTCGATTGACGGTGGACCATAATGCTGCACTGTACTGAGGTTCACCGACGGGCGGGGCGTCCCATTTGTGAGTGAAGCCAGTTGCCATTTTCACACACTGCCGCACTACATGGATGGATTTGTGATTTCAAGCGGTCACAGATGGCTTTTCGACGTGATGTTGCAAATGAGGAATTCGAAGGACAGCGCTTTCGGTTTTCAGCTAGCGGCGAGGAGACGCCCACAGGTCTGACTGCAGATATGAAGTTCTATTGTTTAATGTCCTTCGACAGGGGCCATGGAGAGAATGCAATGATTGATATGAATAGTATGGGATGCGCAATAGCGTAGTGGACGATAAGGCAGGACGTTCCCAAATACATGTTACTTCACAACACTGGAATTCCGGGCTGGAGCACAGTGGATTTTGCAGACTGCATTACGCACAGACTCAATGGAAATTTCACATGTTATGTGAGTAAATAATCAGGCGTTTTCATACCGGGATGAGGGAATGATGTATGGATGCATGGACAGATGATTTAATGGAGAGTTAGCCATGTACAGGGCTTTTTGGAATCTATCCACTTCCCCTGCGCTATGTGATGCAGGGCTGCCATAGTGGGACCATCGTCTATCTGCCCTTGTTGAACCCTCCCTGTCTCGACGCGCCTTCAAACACTTGTGTCTATGCACGTTACTAATCCCATCTAATGGATTCTGTTTTAACAGACGCATGCACACAAACACTCGTTTGTAATAGTGTTTTCACCTCGATTTATATAGTTATGATTCGCAAGTGATTTTTGGGTGGGAATAATCCTTTTGAGTGGGCTAGCATGCATATGGCTGTGGATTTAGTGTGATCATTGAAGTGAGTAATTCAAATGAAGTTCTGATGCCCATACTATTCTTTTTCATTTCATTTGGGTGACAGGTATCTCCTCCCCTTTTGCCGCTGCCATCTGTATGCCACTCCTGCAGATGGCTTTTACTCCCGACACCTGCTGCTTCGTGTTAATCAGTGGAGCACCATTACGATCTTATGGGACGATCGCCAATGGGCCACATGCCCTTACGCAGTACTAGTGGCTAGGAGCAACATATCGACCTTTCAGCTGGACTAGTGCCTACCTAATGGGACGGCCCTGCGGTTCTAGGCGCTTCCATGTTGCCTTTTTGAACGTGAATGTAGCCCCTGTGTACCATGAAGGAACAGGGCGTCACACAAGAAGAAGCTGGTCATTTATTGCGGATGCAGCCCACAATAATGAAATATATTTTGGAGTTCATGACCTAATAGCTGTATGGGCTTGGTGATTTTGTTGTGCATTAAATTTTGATTATGATATTGACCGTGTAACGTTATTCTTTGCAAGTAATGTAGCATATTCCTATTTGTGGAGCGATGTATTGTGAGAAGATCTGCATTGGGTTCCGGCTTCTGAGTATAGTTGCGTGGTACTGTACTGGGCGAGTTTGCCTACGAAGCCCAGTGAGGTCAGGGATAGGGGCTGCCATTATGACTGTTTTAATGATGTCATGCTCAGGGGCGGGGGATTAGCTTTTGTGTAACAGATGCCGGTCAGCCAGGTGGATTGGTGGAATGATGTGATTATCAGAATATGGCTGGTCACAGGTGCCTGTGTTTGCGTGCGTTTCTTGGAGGGAGACTGAGGTCATGTCCATTGGAATAGCTTCTGTATTCGTGCCATCTGTGCCCTGCAGCTCCCATTGGCCCCTCTTGAGATGAGCCTGGCTGCTCAGTCACTCTGCCAACTTGTGTGGTACATGCTTATGCTGATGGTTGGTTTGTTTACTGGCAGGAGTACAGGGCTGGTGCAGTCTCACTCAGGATACTGCTTTGAATGTTGCCTTACACTGTTGTCAAGCGATGGGGGGCCTGTTTTTGTTTGTCTCATATTTCAGTTCATGTTGCTGGACTTGAACCTTCACATGCCTGTGCTGCATCAGTACGGCAATGGTGCCATGGCAAATATGGATGGCCACTCACAAGGCACTTGGAGCCCCTAGATTCATTTGTTCGTTGGCATGCATGGGTGACTTGTACATTTCACTGGTTGCATTGTGACTTCATTGCACCTACGAGGAGTTGTACAATGTGGCCAGGGAGTGGTGTACAGGCACTCAGTAGGGCCTTTTACGGTTGGTTCGCGATGCCGTACTTCTCACCATGGCGGAATGGTACTTTCCGCCATGCTTGATGGCGTTAGGTATATGTCCGCCAGGGTCAGAATTCGTGTACCGTTGCGCCATGGTGGTAATTACGGTTTTGCATGGCGCGCGTGCGCGTACTTGGTGCAGTTAGCGTTGGCGTTCACTACGGTGTCGCTAATGGCATCGTACTTTACGGTGACGGGTCATAATCGCACCGATTGCTATTCGATGGCGGTATTGCATTTCCGCCATCGTTTTTCGATTTCCGCCAGGGTCGTAATGAGGGCCTATGTCTATTGGTATTTCATTGTATTTCTTGCGCTATGAGTAGATTCTTGTCATAGGAGGAGTAAAAGAAAGGAACAATTAGTTAGGGAAGGCAGACGACAAGAGGCAATGTTTACATTCACTCGGATTGATTTGATTTATTTTGATTTGTTTTATTGTGCACACAACAGGGCGGGATAACCTGCACCTGGGAAAAGATTTTTTTATTGTCAACAGATGGGAGATAAAAGAATGACACAGGCTGCGCAGGCTATTGGGGAGAGCGCTCCATAGACGAGGGCCCGGGACAGAGAATCCCCCTATTCCCTCGGAGCACAAAACAAGATGAAGGGATGGCCAGCAAGTGTTAATGAGCGGAGCAAAGAGCATGAACTTGAATATTATCAGGTGGACATCATGGTGACTACCTGTCCATGCATGCATTTAAACATCATACACAGGGCATCATTACAAATTGGGTGATAGTCTGGCAGTAAATCTGTAATCCCGCTGCCCTGAGCTTTCTCAGGGCTGGAGGCCACCATCTCCTACTCCGGGGAATGAGTTAAGTGCTAAGTCCCACCCCCCCTTTACCTCCTATTTCCCTCCCTCCCCACACCCTGCGTACCTTATTAATTCCAGTCCTGATCGGGAGTGAATGCACAGGGTACACTTCTATCCCGGACACATCTGCTCCCGATCCGCGACAAACCGCCATGGAAAGGGACTACGTGCACTGCCTTCTCCCATTCCGTGGTGGCTTTCTTTTTTATTTACTGCGTTTTCAATCTTTTTGAGGCTGCCATGGAAAGGGAGAACAGACTTCAGTTCCCCTTCTTTTGTGTCCATTTTTTACCCAGAGCGTTTCGCAACTGAAAAAAATTGCTTTTAGTAACCCGGTATTACGGGCCCAGGTACAAATAGCAATAAGGCCCTTGGAGAAGGGGAGGCATTACTGCTTTAGGTAATGCCCTGGGGGCTGCGTTGAGGCCCTTGCTTCGCACGGGCCTGTAACTTAGGGCTCCGGGGAATTAGCTAAAGCGATAATGCCCCCCCCCCCCCTCCTGCTTGGGGCTTATTGTTTAAGCAATGTTCAGTTCTTTGTTAACTGTGCAGGCGAGGCACTGTTTATTGTCTGTGCCCTGTCCTGTCCTGCCACGGCTCTGTAGGTCAGAAGATTTGCTCTAATATGGACGATAGTGTGTTGCCAGCAATAGAAAAGGAGGGAAACGGAGAGAAAAGAAGTCTGGTCTGGCTAGACCAGCCAAAAACATTTCTCTATCAGCCGGAATTGGCAAACCTGTATCCCAAGGGAAGCCGGACTCGCTCATAAGTGCACCCAGTGTGCTTTAAAATCCAAGAGCTTTTTATTCTTTTGAACCTATAAAAAATATGGCTGATGGGAAGGGTAATATAAACCTGCTAACGGCTCCAGCAGACAACATTTGCAGTATCCGTCCGACGTGAAATACATTTCGTATTCTTTGCCCTCTTTAATTTTATCTGTTTACAGGGAAAGAAAGAAAGAAAGAAAGAAAGAAAGAAAGAAAGAAAGAAAGAAAGAAAGAAAGAAAGAAAGAAAGAAAGAAAGAAAGAAAGAAAGAAAGAAAGAAAGAAAGAAAGAAAGAAAGAAAGAAAGAAAGAAAAAAAGAATGAATGAATGCACGTGGCTGAAGACAGGGCCAGTGATGTACTGGTAGCCCTGTAACTTTCAGCACGCCATTGGAATCCCAAAAGACAGCCTGCTGCTGATCTCTCTTACGGACAAACAATAACTCCTAGTCCTCGGTGGCCGCCCTTCCCCAGATAACCTGTCGAGACACGTGCAAGAATCCTTGTTTCGCTGGTCCGGCGCTGCAAACGTTTTGCAACGCATGTTTATGCCGTGGCCACCCATAACTTGGAAGCACACATTGCCGTTTTAGAAGACCCGGCTACTGTCTGGTGGCCTGGCTTCAGCCCTACACCTTTATTTATTTATTTATTTATTTATGTATAGTTTTTTATAAAGCGCTACTCGCCCGTAGTCCTCAAAGCGCACAATGCTTCATTGTGTGATGCGAGTTTTTAGGGGTTTTTCTGAAGCCATATCAGTTGTTTTTGCCACTACGACCATTCAGGGAAAGCACTGTTGCACCTCGCTTTAATACTATTATTCCTTCCAACTCTATAAGAAGGGGTCCAGGCAGTACATTCGCAGGAAATCACTCCGTCACCTTGAAATGTGAGGGGCTTTATTCGTCTCCCTGAAAGGGTTTCTTTAATCCCCGCAAGTGTACTAATGTTGGAAAGCTAACTGGTGCAGCAGTCTGTTGACAACCGCTGGATGGCAGGCGCCATGCTGTTTTTTTACAATTCTCCTCGTCATCTAAGCTGCTTTACAGGGAACTACACACCACCCCTAACTACGGCAGTTGAAGAAAATGGGTACACATGGTCTGATTACTTAAATAGTATGGTGATGCTTTTACTGCACCCAGTGGTCGAAGTGTACGAAAAGAAGTAGTGGAACTATGTTCCCTGCTGGCCTGCACCCTCTCCCCACAAACCCAATCACCACGTCCCCTCCCACACACAATACACCCCCCCCAACCACTTGCACCTGCTGTTTAAGGGAACGTTCAGTGCAGTGCACTGAAAGTGCACATTTCAACTTCTTCCTACACTTTTAATTTAAACCGAAACCATTCCAGAACAGTTTCTTTTTAAAATAAAATTATAGGAGCTGTAAAAGGTAATTTAAAAAAGTAGAGGAGCACCGCTCCCAAGCTCTCCCGCCCTCTTCGACCACTGACTGCTCCCCGTTTCTGGAGAAAACTATCAGCACCATATTGTAGTACTATTTATCGTAGTAGATACTGCGCATCCAGAACAGAAGTCGTGCCTTTGCTTCTACTTCCAAAAGGCTCCATTGCAGGACTGTCTTTTAAATAATAATGATGTGATAATCAGGCTAAGTGCTTTATATACATAGAACATATTTGCATGCAATATCACCCAACTAACTTTGTATGATACAGCAAAATTTGAGAAATATCTATCATATGTCAGGATAAGGCAAGTGATGACTTAATGATTATTTATTTTTATGTGGTACCTTGCTGAAACAAACTATAGTTCAATTGGTATTTTTGAGTGTCTTTTATGTTTGTTATGGTTTTCATGTGTATGTAAAAATTGTTTTTATACTGATTGTATAAGAGAGAATATTGTAAACGTTTGCTGTTTATGTCCAAACTAAATACAATAAAAACATGTTTAAAAAAAAAAAAGAAACCCAACTAAAGATGGTACTCATTTATCAACCTCGGAAGGATGAAAGAATGAGTGGGCTATGCCGGGATTCGAACCTGCGAGCTGAACGCGGCACACAGATGACAGCATGTTTGGGATGTTTGCTACTCCTCCCCCACCTCTGTAATCTTTGGCAGGCCACACACTTGTGTTTGTTTCATGACTGCAACCAGAGCATGATGTCCCCAGTGCATGGTCCTACCACTTTTTGAATACAGGCAGTGATCTTTTGAAGTGTTGTATTGTTTAAACATGCACTGCATGTATTAATTATAACCATCTACTGGCCTCCACCTACAATACCTATTCGGCCAGCATGGAAAGTGTGAAGGGTCTCAGCAGCTCCCTCTCTAATGTCTCCCGTGATTGGCGTATTTGGCTGGGAAAATATTGCCTTTGCTGTGATGCATCACATTTCATTAAAGAAAATAATTTTAAAAGACAACACTAGCACCTGTGTCTACTGGCCATGGGTGTTAGCAGCAGTATTGGTACATTGTACGATATTGCACTTCACAGAACACATTCTCTCAGCCTTATTGTAATGTACCTCATGTCTTGTGCAGGCAGTGAAACTGCTTTTTCAGAAAAAAAAGCAATATCTTTCTTTGTTGTTTTTGGGGGTCATTACGACCCTGGCGCTAAGGGGTTCACGGCGCCGTAAAAGGCTGCAGCGCCGTTAACCCCTTAGTGCCTAATTACGAGGTCCCTTTGCAGGACCTGACCTGAACGGCTGGTCTGGACCAGCCGTTAAAGTAGGGACCCGCAAAGGGACCTTTGAGGTAATTACGGTACCGCAATTTGCGGTACCGTAATTACCGCCTTCCCCAGTCCCATTGAGCCCTATGGGGCAAAAATGGGAATGGGGAAGAGCCAATGTTCAATGGGGAATTACCGCCCCATCAACCTTGGAATGGGATGGTAATTCCCCAATGAACATTGGCGGACTCGTTACAACACCGGCAGCAACCATGGTACTAATAGCGCCATGGGTTACCGCCAGTGATGTAATGAGGGCCTTTGTCTTTATACATGCATTATCGAAGTGCTGTCCTGGGGCTGTTGCATGTTGCAGCTTGCCACAGTGGGATAAGCTCTACAAGCATTCAGTCAAACGTGCTCGAGAAGACAATAGTGAAACAGAACTTTCCTTTCTCATGGACCGTGCGCTTGTCCATTGGTAAAGCATGTGGTCCGCCACATTTCAGTATTTCTGAGCAAGTAGGCTGTGCTATATCATGCACCAGGGAACCGAGGTGTAATGGCAGTATGGCTGGTACTATTGGGCTTTAGGTCATACTGGAGGCCAACCACGACAGCCTGTATGGTCAGCCAGATCAGGCAGAGTAAAGAAATTGCACAGTCCTCTCAAGATTGGTGTAAGGACTACACTTGCACATTTTCCTAGGTTTGGTATGAGAAGAAGACATGGCTCACTGGTAACACTGCTAAGCGCTCTTTGTTCTGCTCCCCCTTCATGCTGTTTGGTGGTGAACCGGCCTGGACAAAAACAGGAGTCACTGACTTAAAGCATTTGTCTGCAAAAAGTCATGAAACCTGCAAATCTCATATTGAGAATATATTACAGCTGCACATGTTGGGTAAGCTGGAGAAACACTTGCATAAGCTCATGCATGTTCTCATTTCCCCATGCCCCCCATTTCTCCAGCCTGCAGCTTCAAATGTTCTCTGGTGTGTCACCTCCCATTGTGATGCAGGCCTTTGATCTGAAAATGGCTCTTTGAAGCCAGATTCCCCAGGGATCAGCAGAGTATCAATAGAGGCAGGCATCCTGTGTTTTGTCTCATTCGCTGGAATGCAGGCACCTTCTAATCCACATAGCTGTACTGAGCACAGAGGGTTGACACTGGTATGAATTCACTTTATATATCATTTAACATGCCACCAGACTGATCGATGCAGGATTATTATATTTTACATTAAAGATGTTGGAGTTAATTCAGCCTCTACCTGCATCCTTGTCCACCAGTAGCTGTCAAAAGGGCACACATGACTTTTGAACCTGTTCTATGCCCTGGAGAGCAGGTGCTGCAGCTCTTTCAGGAGACTGACGGAGTGGAGCACAAGTGTACACTATACTTTTGGCATGGAGTTTTATGAACGTGGGGTCCAGTTTAGAGGTTGTGACATAAGAGGGGAATCACGCAACTCCATTCTCTAAATACAATCCAAAGAGGCATCAACAGGCACATTGATATTTTCATCACCAGTTTTTATTCTAAGAATGAACAGAAAACCCTGCTAAAGAAGTGCCATTAATTACCTATGGATTTACTATTAGAGGAAGTGCTGACCCGCACTAAGAGATAAAGAATGCTTCAAGCAATCATGATTACATTGCAAGCAATATAAATATATATTTAGGAAGTAACCACTGCTAATAATTCAGGGTGCAGCATTCTCAATGAGTATATTGTTAGCCCCGTTCGTGTCTGAAAACATCCGACAGTGTTGAAATGCAATAAAATGCTCTTCTTTAAATTACAACGCTATACATAATATTGATTCAGAGACCATATTGTATTCATCATTTCATCTCAATAGGGTTTACCCCTGATGAATGTACAGTAATTAGCAATTTTGGAAAGAAACATGTTGAGCCAGCTCCAGAATACACACATAGAATGCAGGGCATTTTGTACTACTAACCCATACATGATATACTTCTTCTTCTTCTTCTTCTTCTTCTTCTTCTTCTTCTTCTTCTTCTTCTTCTTCTTCTTCTTCTTCTTCTTCTTCTTCTTCTTCTTCTTCTTCTTCATTTGTGTTGACTTCATTTCTTTCATTAGCTGAATTGATTTGTGTTTACAATTTGTATTCATGTTTTGACATGTACTTTTCCTTTGAGTTATTTGTCCTAGGGTCTCGTTCTAAAGAATCTTGGAATTTGTTACATGTGTTTTTAGATGTTTATCAATAGCACACATTTTCCTCATAGTGGGGGTAATTTTGACTATTCAAGTTATTTGGTTATGTCTAATTTGTAGGTGTTGTCAATCATAACGATTGGAAGAAATACATTTGCTTGTAGTGATTCTAAGAAAGTGTTTGTAATATATGCTAGGTGAAACTGGCAATAACAGACTTTGATACTCAGTACCTCATTTCTTGTTTATTGTATTCTTTTTGCCCAGTTAGTAGGAGTGAGAATTTTTACATCTTACACATACTGGGTGTTTCTTGTTTTGTACCAAGTTCTGTTTAGCTGACTACCCTTTCTGAGAAGGATTGACAGAATCATTAAGGTGTGGTCTTTTACACCTTTGCCAGATTGAAACCCCTCACACTGTTATTGCCTGCAGCTACCATTAGACGGGGCTATGCCGTAAACAACATAATGTGTGTCTAAAGCTCTTGGTGGATCAGCATTGCAAAGTGTGTACATATTTCTGCATTTTGTCTGTATAATTCCTACCACAATTAGTCAACATTTGTGTCCAAAGGGTTTTAATGCCTTAGTGAGAGTGAGGCGTCCCCTCAGAAAAGGAAAAAACATTTTGCAGACCAATAGTTTACTAAACAATGAGAATTTAATGCACTGGATGCAAGATACACAAACACCAACGATCCCTCCAATGAAGAATGAAGCACAAATACTGTTTTGAAAATGTGTATAGATATGCAGTCAGTCAGGATATACACATTATTAAAAATGTGCTGCATTGGACCTACGATACAGTGATCGCGCTCTCTCTCTCTCTCTCTCTCTCTCTCTCTCTCTCTCTCTCTCTCACACTCTCTCTCACTCTCTCTCGCTCCCTGACTCCCTCACTTTCTCTCACTGCCTCGCTCTGTGTGTCTCTGTCTCACTCTATGTCTCTTCCTCTTTGGGTGAGATTTGCATTGCCAGATGAGTATTCCACGCTATGTTGCTATGTTGCTAACCGAAGCACACTGATATCCTGGAAGAGATTAGAAGCATTTTTTACGTCTAGAAATTGATTGAGAGCATCAGTGACACCATCCGAGGTATGGACCGGCCTGGTATTTGGAGACAAACGTTTTCGTTGTTCATTTCCACCAGGAATTTCACTGCTGGAGTATGGTGGGGTTAAGACAGACTGTGTCAAGGAGCAGAGGACCTAGCTGCATGGTCTACCATTGTGTTTATTATTTTCTAACTTTTGCTAATTACAGAAACAGATCATTGGCTTTAAACTGATCATGACCCTTTCCAAGAAGGGTGGACATTTTGACAGACAGAATGGTATTTATTCTCAGCAAAAGACGGATACTTTTTTCACTACAATAATATTATAACAATATTCATTTCAAATGATAACTTCCAGTATATAGTGTAGTCATAATAAGAATGTTCCATGTGTCTTACTGATCAATGCACATTGTCAGAATCTAGTTAAACCAAATCAATTATTTTCTGATAGAAGGTTATTATTCCCAGATGACTGGTACAGTCAAGCTGTGCTGTTTTGGAATATGCATTTGTAGACATTTTGGAGAAGGGGGCAAATAGCACTAATCAGGGTTTATGACAGTTATGCATAAAATCAACGATACTTTTGAGAATATATGAATGACCATAGATCTTTCTATTTGGCAAATAGAAAATGAGAGCAGAGGTATTTGGAGCAAGAGAAAAGATACCTGTGTGCAAATGGTCAGGAGTAGGAGTGCAGAGTTCCAGGTGGTTTTGTCTTGTAAAGCCTACTCTCGCCTTCCTCCAACCAACCGACTCTCCTCCTAAATTTCCAACCAACTTACACTACATACATAAACCCCCACAGAAGGCCACCACAGGCCTAAGAGCACATCAGCACTAACCGCACCACGCATACACTCTCCTCTTTATCCCTGTTGCACATGAGTAGCTAAACAGCCCCAAAGTGGTGTTCTCTATCAGAACTCTGGCTCTTCCCTATGAAGAACATACTCCCATGTTTCTACCGCCAAGCCCATAAAAAGAAGATTGGCACTCAGGAACCCGGATACTTCAGACCTGCACCCATCAACACAACAGGTTTCTCATCTGCCTTTCCGACTGTCCCACTAATGACACCCATCGCTCGTTTTCTTAAGAGCCAAGCATAGCAAGGTTTCCAATAGTGTCAGACAGGTGCTGTATGAGACCACTTACATTACATTAGAATTAAACAAAAAAGGTAGCAGGCACCCCTCTCTAGAAAGAACATGGCATGATAACCTGTACTGAGGTTTTTACCCACTTTGAGAGTCCACAGCCATTACTTTTTGCTCACTGTACTTTTCAGAAAGGAGGAATAACCATTTGCATATCATTCTTTGTCCCACCCACAAGGGCAGTCCAGCACCAAAATGCCAGGCAAACCTCCTTTGAACAAGAGTGCAAGGAACTTTGGGGTTGGTCACCCTAAGTTATCTGGGTTAACCCAGACGTGGACCCCTTGCTCACTGTGCTCGGAGAGGCACAGCTCCACCTCACTGATGAGGCCCAACAAGGCTGAAACACGTGTATGGGGTTGCTGTTGGCACTCTTGTTCAGAAGGGAATTTCCATTGCATTTCGGCGCTGGACTGCCTTTGTGGGTGGGACACAGACTGATATGCAAATAGCTATTTCTCATCTGAGAAAAGTACAGTGAGCAAAAAGTGATGGCTGCAAACTCTCAAAGTGGGAAAAAAAAACAGATCAGGTTATCATGCCATATTCTTTTGTGAGAAAGGGGCCTGCTACCCTTTTTTTGCATTTTTGTAAAGGAACTTGGGGTTGGTCACCTTGAGTTACCTGCGGGCAACCAAACCTGGACCCCTTACTCATTGTGCTCAGAGAGGCACAGCTTCACCCCACTGATGAGGCCCAACAAGGCTTAAACACTTGTATGTGGTTGCTGTCTTGTTCAAAGGAGGTTTGCCTGGCATTTCGGTGCTGGACTGCCCTTGTGGGCGTGACAAAGGCTGATATGCAAATGGATATTCCTCCTTTGTGAAAAGTACAGTGAGCAAAAAGCGATGGCTGCGGACTCTGAAAGTGGGAAAAAAAACACAGAACAGGTTATCAAACCATGATATATCTAGAGAGTGGCGCCTGCTTACTTTTTTGTACATTTGAATTATGTCTATTGGAAAATGGTTACATATCTGAATCGGCAAGCACATATTGCAAACTCGGGCTGGTACCGTTTCATTTTTCATAGCATTTCTCCGAACATTACTATTTTTGTAATCATGAATCAAACAAACTCATGCAGTCAGCCGCAGCATTCGGAAGTAAGGTTTACATGGATGTGCTGTGACTCCATTGGATGATACGCCTGACTGTCTAATTTCAAAAGCTAATATTGCTTGTAACACAATCCCTCGTGTACCGTGCTGCATGACTCAGGCAATGCACAAGGGTGGGGCAGAATATTTGCAGGATAAGGTGTCCCGATATCAGCCCACAAGGACGTGTCTAAAATTCCCCATCACCAGCGAGCCCGCTTGGGGGGACGCTCTTTCTCTTTTTTGGCTCCTTGCCTGTGGAATGCTTTCCCTTGGTCGCTAGGGCCACTTATGACTACACTCGGTTTCATAGGGACCTGAAAACATATTTGTATTAAGGGCTTTTCTATAGGTGTCTGCTGGTTTCGCTGCTCTTAGCATCTTGATGTCCTGTGGCCTTTGTTTAGCGCTTTGTAAATACTTTATACATACAAATATACATCCATACTAGTTCTACATGATGGAGTAGTTGACTGGCACTAGGGCCCCACACTAATATGTACCTACATGAGTTCCAGAACTAAAAATATATCGGACATGCAGAGGCGTCATAAGCTTGTAGCATGCGCTGGCTTTTCAATTGAAGTTGAAACTTCACAGTACCATGGTTAACTCTTCCACATGTGGCCCTTTGAATTGCATGCATGACCACGCCAGGATCAAAACACAAAACTGGAAGTGGAGTAGTTTGTAGCATTTTCCTTCAGAAATCACTCAACTGGACCACTTTACTATTCAAAAAGTCTCTGCGGAAAACGAAATATGCGCATAACAGTGAGCATTGTCTCAACATCCAAAAAATACAGAGGAAGTCAACAGAATGCATACAGTAGACTGGTAACTACTGCACCCCTTTGACTCTTACAAAAAACAGGATGGACAATACAGAGCAATGGTATCACAAAATTTGGCCGAGGAATATATGGTCTTCTATGGCTTTGCTAAAGTAGGTTTTTTGGACCATGCTTCCACGAGATGCTATTAAGCAAACTGAGGCTCTTGTTCTTAAGGATGATGATAGGCAACAGGTAGACCATGAACAATGTTTATAGTTCTTATGACCCTGCTGCAAATCTGGTCAATAAACTGTATAAAATGGCTGATCTAAATCTGAGATGCTCTGTGAAACATGAACGTCCTTACAGAGCAATTATTTCTGAATGGCAGGGTTCACTGGTGGACCAAGGCCAGGGATAGGGTAGGGGATATCCAAATTGTGCACCTCCTCCGTGTACTGATGTGGCCTTGTCAGAAGGCTTGAAATAAATCTACAAATTTGTGTATGTGTTGAAAGCCAAGTGCTGCCGCCACTACACACATGCCCTGCACATTGCAGCTAAATAGATTGATAGCCAGCAAAGTTCTCATGCTAGCAGGTTGGGCCTGTACTTACACCATTTATTCCAGTCTTCTTGAGTCCTGCTGCTCCGTCTGGAACAGCAAGTAGATTGAATCTGATTCCTGTATCGAAACAAAAAGTATATTTCTTTTACAAAATTGTACATTGATGTGTCCTTGCTTGTGTCCTTACTTGGAGTGTGTGTGTGCGTTTGAGAGAGATTAGGATATGTTTCTTTGGTGGAGGAATGAGGTGTAAAATCATATTTCACATAATACCGCCTGATAATGAACATTGTCCTAAGCACATTCGCATTGCACTGAGAACCGTGTTCGAATGAACATGAATGAGGATGACTATGCCGCCATTTTAGAATCATCCGCCATTTTGTTTAACTCCTGGTTCTGTCTCATGTTAAACTGTGTTTTTTGATGCAGCAGGGAAAAATGAACTTTGCACTGTGTCAACACGTTGAGGCTGCTGAAGCAGAATGTTTGTACTACACTAAGAAACTTTGGATCTGAACTGAACCTCAATTTAGATGTTGTGTGCACCAATAGCTTCATCCTTATTCAAACAGTGGAATAGAATGCTGAATAGCTGAAACCGTGCGCCTTTGCAGAAACCCACTGTGATAATCTATTGAAACTGGACTCACTTTAAGCTGGAGAACCAACTTTGCCATTGTATTTTGTGTATAGAAAAACATCTCAAGTGTTTGACGACAACATTTGCTTGCAAGGAGGGCACCGTGTTACTGCTTATTCATTTAGCAGAACATGGGCATAAGGCTTCATTAAAACAGTTTCAGTATTGTCAACAGGAGGTCGCCTATTTAGGCTATCTCCTCTCGAAGGAGGGAAGAAGACTGACACCCGAACGGATACAATGCATCTCTAGTTTGTCTGTCCCAAAAACACGGAAAGAGGTCAGAGCTTTAATAGGCATGGCTTCATACTGTAGACAGTGGATCCCACATTTTTCATTAATGATAAAACCTATGTTGGCACTGACAAAGAAGGGCATTTCTTTGCCTTTACCATAGAACATTGTTTGCCAGAACGCTTTTGATTTGCTCAAGCCTGCATTATGTTCAGCGCTAGTTTTGGGCACACCAAATTACGAAAAGATCTTTGTGTTGTAGGTGCATTAATGTGCGCTTTGGCTGTTTTAACGCAGGAACATGGGGGCAAGAATGCAGTTATTTTTCCTCCACGTTAGACCCTGTTGCATACGTTTTGCCGAGATGTTTGAGAGCTTTAGCTGCTGCTGCTGCATCCGTAAAACAAAGTGACGGTATGGTTGTAGATCATTCTTTAACTTTGATGGTACCCCACTCCGTAGACATTTTATTAAACAGAACGCAGACGCAATATCTCCTATCAGTACGACTAACAAGGTACAAGCTGATTCTCTTTGCTCTGCATATCCAAATTAAGAGATTTGCTCATTAAATCCAGCCGAACTATTGCCTCTTTCACAAGAAACTGATTGCAGTGACAAAATGTCACATGACTGCTGCTATACCACAAAACAAGAAACTAAGGGCAGAATTGATTTAAGTGATACACCCTTAAAGAATCCACAAGGGGAACTATTTTGTGACGGCTCCTGCTTTGAACTCCCGGATAGTACATACACTGCTGCTTATGCAATCACCACATTAAGCACTATTATGGAAACCAAACAAATTCTGCATAATTCTGCGCAGGCCGCAGAGATTATTGCATTGACTAGAGCTTGAGAAATATTTGAAGGGCTCAGTGAAAATATATATACAGACAGCCAATATGCCTTTGGGGTAGTTCACAACTTTGGTCGACTATGGGCTGAGAGAGGTTTCTTGACCTCACATGGAACAAAGATTCAGCATGGCACTGTAGTAGTTTGGTTACTTTCAGCACTGGCGCTCCCTACACAGTTAGCAATAATGAAGTGGGCCGCTGACCAGATGTGACGGATGATGTAGGAAAAGGAAACGCTTTTGCTGACAGCATAGCTAAACAGACTGCCACTGATTTGCATTGAAAGATGTATGTGTTAGATCCAACAAAAGGGGTCACTGACACTTGTATGATAGATGAAGGAATTGGTTGTATAAAAGAAATTCAGGCTGACGCTACTCCAGAAGAAATCAAACAGTGGGTTGAGGGTCCTGCGGGTCTAGATGAAGAGGGTTGTTTGGTAGATAGTGAAAAACAAAGATAGATGCTACCCAATGCCTATGTTACTGCTATGGTGACAATGGCTCATGGTCCAATGCATATATGTCCCTCCCAACAGCCTCAGAAGGAGTGATTCTTGGTTTCAAAGTTTGTTATGATTTGACATTGATTCCCCTAAAAATAAACCCCCCATTATGATTTAGGTGGTGTGAGGAAGTCCCCTTATTTTCACTGATCGTGATGGATGTGGTGGCAGTGGGCCTGATGCATCACCTGCAGCGTAATGGTGGGCATGAAGGTGATATATTGGGGATCCCATGGTCCACCTCACCTGGCCCAATAGCTGTTCCATGGGACTATCACAGGTATTTCTCCATGCTGTAGCAGATCCTTTAAGGGTTGCTCTAACGTATAATTCCTCTTGCCATGCAAGTGTCTGTTGTGTTGATGCTGTGTCTGTGGATCGGGCCATGGAACACCAGTGTATTGTGAGACCTATTTCTACTAAGCAATTACCCTTGCCTTTTTCAGAGGTATACAGAGCAGCAGCATCATTACAACAGAAAAGAATATGAGTGGTGCATGTCTGACCGGATTGTGTTTCCATCCAAAATTAAAGATGGTGGTCAAGCCTTTTGTAAGAAGTCCCATGCAGTGGCATTTACATCAGGTCCACTGAATTGAAATAATCTAGCAGGAACAATTCCAGTCTCACACCCATTATCACACACAGTCACACCTGCGTATGGGGAGCAAAGTCCAGGGGGGACTGAGCACTGATAAAAAAAATGTGAATCCCACAGTTTCAATGTGGATTTGAGGAGCTGGTGAAAGAGCCACAGGGACCCGGAAAGAGAGAGGCCTTGACTGAGACCACGGAGGAATTGAAGGCATTTTTTTTTAAAAAAATATTCTTTATTGATTTTCTCACAAGTAACAGTCAGTTTAAACATTTCAATCCCCTCCCATCTGTCCCGCCTTTTCCCTCCCTCCCCCGGAAAGGTCAGTTAGTTCAACTTCTATTGTTTTTCCATTCGCCTTAATTAAATAAGTCTAGTATCCGTATTTTATGTGGGCACCATTGTTGCATATAGTCCCCTTGAAGAAATTCCAAAACTCTGCCCCAGTCTTCTCTAAATTTATGAGCTTCCCATTGGATAATGTACATTAAGCGCTCCATTGCCAAATGTGACCAGATTCTGCGTGTCCAGTCTATTGCCTGGGGTGGAAGTTTCTGTGTTCATTTTTTGGCTATTTCCAAACATGCTGCAATCAATAATCCCATGAATTTGCATCTCTGTATCTTGTTAAATGTATTTTCCCTTGGGTCCCACAATCCGCCTAGCCACTCTTCTTCACCCAGGTCCCCCATGTCTGGGAACATTGATTGTATCTGTGTCTTTATTTCTGTCCAGTAGGGTTGGAGAGCCGGGCAGTCCCACCATATGTGCCTCCAGTCCCCCTGTCCCTCCACATTCTCTCCAGCATGAATTTGATGAGTTTCGGAACATTGTGTGGAGTCTTTCTGGCGTGTAGTGCCACTGTGTTAGTATTTTCATCCACATTTCTCTGGTCTGTATTGCTCTCGTGAGTTTATGCATTTTCCCCCACACGTAGTCCCATCGTTCCTTTGCTGGGGTGTTTTTTAATGTCATTTCCCATCTTTTTATATATTGCCATTTTACCTCCTCTGTTGAGGAGGTAAAATGTATTTATGAATTTATTTATATATGAATTTGTATGTATTTGAGACAAACTTTTTTGTCCCCGTGTGTGTCATGATATATGCCTCGAATGGTGTCCGCTCCCTTGCGGCTGCATTCTTAATCCTGGGGGTGTTCAGCCAGTGGTGGAGCTGATCATATCTGTATTTGTCAGACGCAGTTAAGTTCAGTAACTCCATACATTCCTCGAAGGGACGTATCTGTTGCGCCTGGTACATGTCTCTCCACCATTTTCCATCCCGCCTCCTCCCATTTCTTGTATGCCCCTTTTTCTAGTCCTGGTGAAATTCTGGGTTTTAAATAGTGGCATAAATGGGGCTCGATCTTTTGTTAGAGAGCCTTTCTGAGATGCCTTATCCCAGACCCCTAAGGTCGCCTTCATTATTTCACTAATTTGGACATTGAGGTGTCTATACTGTTTCCCTAGCCACAGAAGGTGTCTGGTGGGGGTTGTCCCTACCGCCCTGTCCTGTGCCACCCAAATCTTCTGCGAGTTATCCGGTATCCATTCTTTTAACACCCATAATTGGGCTGCTTCATAATATTTTTGGAAGTGCAGGAGTGCACAGCCTCCTTCTCTTCTCAGAGCTGTGAAGGCATTTTTAACTAAGATTCAAGAGGAGTGTGAGGGGACAGAAATGCGAGACGGGTACAAAGGTAAGGTTTTCTCAGGGTTAGCCGTTTATTAAATGAAAAAGAATGGGATAAACACCTATCTTTCCCTATCCTAACAAAGAAGTCCCTACCTAGCAACCTAAAACTAAATAAAAGTGACCCAGTGCTCACACTAATACACACAGTACAATTATACAAGTAATGTATGGCTAACTCTAGTTCAACAAAACATTGTATCAGTTCAAACTTAAAGAGGTCTGAAAGCACTTCTTGTCACCAGGGTTAGGCTCCCTTCCCCTGGATGAATTCAAGAATACTTTGAGCACAGTTCTGACTCAACAAAGTTCTGTTCAAGGTAACACAAAAAGTCTCTTCCAACCACTGTATCTTTTCCTGTGACACAGCAAATGTCTTTGCCACAAATGTTTCTTCACAATTCAAAAGAACTGGTGTTTTTCACAATGTCCTTCTTGGAAAGGTAAATGTCTTTTACAAGTAAGTTCAAAACCAAAGCAATTATTATTTTAAAAATGTCCAACCATAATAAGAATATCACGCCTGCTTCAGATGAACTACTTTTGTCAGGATAGGACAGCAACCTCTCTTGGTATTGCCACAGATTTTTCTTTCCTGGTATACTAGAATGCCTGGACTAACTCCTATGATCCCTTTCCTGGTATACTCACCTTCCAGAAAGAAAACTCCTACAACTGCATTAAAACTTGATGACAATATTGATTCCAAGATTCTCCACACCAATCTCTCTTGGAAGGAGGGTTGAACAATAACTGCCTTTTCTATAAGTCTCTTGACTCTTGTTAATGAGTGTTACAGTTTTTCCCAAACTGACAACTTGATTTAAAAGAATTATTCTCAAAGTGTTTCTCAACTGCTTCTTGGCAGCCTCTTGACTGTTGGAGTTGCAAGTCTCTCCCAGTTGATATCCTAAAAAGGGAAAGTTGTGCCCTTGTAGTGTCTGTATAATTTCACAGTCTCTTGGCGGTTGGCAATGCGAGACATAAGCTTTCCCCAATGTATATTTCCTGTCTTGGTTATTTTATTGTGGTATTCTAACAGCCGCTTGGCTGTTAGCAATGCTGGTTGTAAGCTTTCTTGAATTGTAGTCCAGTATGGGGGAATTTACGCTCTTGCCACTTCTGCTTTGTTTTGTTAATTGTTCTGTATTCACAAATGTGTGGTTTCTACTTTCTTTCATTAATTGTTCACTATTCAAAATTATAACAATTCAACTTGCTTATTCGGAGCACTCGGGGGTCAGCATTTACTCCTAGCCAACTCACCTGTTTCTTCGGCAGCTCCTTCCCACAGGTGTTGCAGTGGATTTCCGGTTTCCTGCTCTCTCTCTCCTGCTTCTGCATACCTTTGGTGAGTTGCGCGCTGGTCTCGGGGAGCTCGAACTGCTCTGTTGATCTTCCGTGGCTTCTCCCTCACCAATGCACCACGTGCTGAGTTGGGAGCATGTCTACTCATAAGCTGGGCTTCTTCTTGAGACAGCGCTTTCCGCTGCACTTACTCTGCACTTCCGCTCGCCTTCACCCTTCATGACGGCTTCCACTGACGTTCATCTTTCCAGGGCTGCTTCAGCACCTCACATAATTTCTGCTTCTACAGCTACAACTTCTGCATGGCCTTCGACTTCTCCTTCACCTCCTTCTCCTTCTAACTGCAGCTGTGTCTCATTTTGGGATTTCAATGTCCCACTCATGTACCTTGGTCTGTAACAACTAGACTGCACCTTTGGAAAAACAGCATTCTGAATCCTCATTGTCTCATTCTTCCTCATCTCAGTACATAGGCATTATGGGTAGTGAAGTCCAGAGGGAATTGTGTAACATTAGTTTGTTGTACTTTGCAATAAGCCATCAATATTTTAGGACGTATAGGGAATCATGAGGTAAGGAGGTCACCAATTCCCCCTGGCATGAGTCCCCTCCCATGTGATTCCCCCACATGATACCATCCCCAGTGTCAGGATCAGATAGCGGCTGCCTTCTTCTGGCCGCATGAGAGGAGGCCCATACTGTGGTCCTAGTGATGATCTCACTAGATTCATCGCAGGAGGCAGCAAAGAGTTGTAAATAAGGTGGTGGAAAGGACATTGCAACGGATGTGGAAATGTATTGAAAAGAGGACAGCAGAAAGACAATTGGACAGGAGGAGTCAATGAGTTATGAGGAGAGTGAAGGCAAGAGCATTGGAGAGGAGGTGGTGAGGTGCTGTGTAGAGTGTAAAGGAAGTAGCATTAGCGAGGAGGTGGCAAGAAGCTGTGAGAAGGCTCATGCAAAGTGCATTTGAGAGAAGGTTGCAAAGTGTTGTGAGGATGTTGTCTAGAGGAGTGAAAAGGAAATTAAAAAATACTTGGGAGAAGGACGGAGGAGAGACTACCAAGGAGTGGAGACCCAGATCGAGACATGACTGTGCATTGCCCCTTCCAGTTGCATTGGATTCACTGCGATTCTCTATGATGTTCGGTCATCCCACACCCACTGCTTGAGTTCATTCCAGATCTTTTTGACATCATCAGTGCTCCCGTGTATGTCCACTACCCTATCCCAGATGATCCCCATCTATGGGGTATTTTTCCTGGGGGCCATTTGGGCATTGATGTGGGCAAAGAGGCAATGGGGGTCATTACGACCCAGGCGTTAACCATGGTGCTATTAGCGCCATGGTTGACGCCGGTATTTTAAAAATTGCGCCATGGTGGATGGCGAAATTACTGCCCCATTCCAAGGTTGGCGGGGCGGTAATTCCCCATTCACCATTGGCCCTTCCCCATTCCCATTTTTGCCCCCATATGGCTCAGTGGGAATGGGGAAGGCGGTAATTATGGTACCGTTATTACCTCAAAGGTCCCTTTGCGGGTCCATTCCTTGACAGCTGGTCCATACCAGCCATTAAGGTAGGGACCTGCAAAGGGACCTCTTAATTAGGCGGTAAGGGGTTAACGGCGCCACAACCTTTTATGGCACCTTTAACTCCTTACCGCTGGGGTCGTAATAAGGCCCAATGTGCCAACTTAACAGCAAGGTCCATGAGCTTCTGCTCTGAGAATCTCAGCTGTGACATCATGCATGCCCTTTGGCACAATAACCGCCACCATTAGCTTTGCTGCTATTTTCTCTAGATGGCAGGACAAATTGACTTTTAGTGGATTGTATGTCCAAAATAGTGGTCTACCATTTTGCATTTTTAGCAACAGTGATATTGCTGCAAGGGATAATAGCCTTTTCCCATTACTAGATGCAGGGTTTTCTCAGGTGTGGATTTACCCTTAGCGCTTGTGCATTGGCACGGTCATGACCATGCAGGAACACTCACATTATCACATGAGGTTGTCTAAATTATGATAATTATCATACATGGTAATTTAAGGTGAATATATGGGAATTCATTGTTTCCTCCAGAGGAGATTGTTTTTTGAAAAAAACATTCATTTTGTGAATCTGTCCAAAGGGAGAGGTTGTGCCTACCCCTCCTGAATAATAGGAGCGATGGTGAAAGGCTGGGAAGAGTGTAATGGAGGAAGTGGGTGGGAAGCTATAGTTGGTTTGGAATTTTGTCAAGGGTAGAGAACGTACTAGACAAGGCAAAAACCTCATGTTCCATTGGAACTCATGCATTACATGGCCTGCGGTAGTGGCCATGTAGTTGTGGTTAAGTTGCTAAACCTATAGGAAGAGCACTTTTTGGGCGGCTTATAACTTCGCTCCCCCTGGACGAATCCTCACCAAACTTTGTAGGAGAAGTATATGGCCCACTCTGAATTTTGCAAAGTTTGGTGAGGTTTGGTCCAGGGGGCAGAAACTTTGCTCACGCCTACATCCCAAACCGCTGGATGGATTTTCACCAAATTTGCGGCAGGAGCGACGACTTGGTCCCGAATGCTTTTGTTAATTTGGTGTAAATCTGTCCAGTAGTTTTTTTTTAAACAACCAAAATGTAAGGCAAACACACTTCCCTGTTCGCTCCACAGACAGGACACCGATTGGCTAATTGACTTGCGTAATTTCTGCGGACAAACAACGTGTTCGCTGATTGGTTGGCGAGAAGCGTGAAGCGTGAGGTGTGTCAGATTTTTGGAAACGCCCACGATCTTGGGTTCATGGACATCGGCCGGTGTCCAGGGACATCGCGGTAAAACATATTAAAAAACACAACATTGCACTTGTCAAATGTATCAAATAATCTCTGGGGAGATGAGGGGGGATGAGGATGGGATGGAATATGGCTGCAAAAAGCAAAAAAACTGGTGTTTTTCACAGTGAAAATCCGCAAACAGTCCAGATGTTCATGAACAGTCATGTGAAAGTTTGGTGAAAAGCAGTTCTTTGATGGCTTATAACTTTGGCGCCACTTAATGGAACTGCATGTTTGGCTGGATTCTGTCAAGAGGGGGCAAAATTAGAGGGGGGTCCCAAAATAATGTAAAGGCTTATAAATGAGGTGCCATTTGACAAATCTACACTTAATTTGGCAAAATAATAATAGATCTAGATCTAAATTGTTTTGCAAAGTTCGGTGGGAGTTTGTGAAGAGGGGGCAGAATTAGAGGGGGGGTCCCAAAATATTGTAAAGGCTTATAAATGTTCCATTTGACAAATCTACACAAAGGTTTGCAAAAAGATTATAGATCTAGATATAAATGTTTTCATAAAGTCTGAATGGATTTTGTCAAGTGGCGGCTAGGTTATATGATGATTGTTTATGCATCATTTGACACTTTTGAAAAAATAAAACATGGGTGAATTTCCAGCAAACTTGTGGGAGGAGCATTGAGAAGGTCCTGAAAGCATGGTTTGCAAATGTGCCCGTGTTTTATTTTTTGACTAGTGTCATAATGTAGGTACAAAAAATAGTCATATACCTTTGGTAACTGAGGTGTAGCCTGTGGCCATGGGCAGTGACCAGATTCTCAGGGTCATAGAATAAGGTCATGATCAGGACAATCTGGCTACTGGCCATGACCACGAGGGACAAAACATGGGGTTAAAGTGGCCATGTCCACCTGGGACTGGCTTTGTGGTAAAGTTATTCGAAATTGGGATAGATTTGAAAAGGAAGAAAAATGTGCATGTGGTAATGTGGTCATAGAGTTCTCTTTTTGCCTTCTGCAGGCTGCCATGCAAAGCGAAGAGGGGCCCTGTATGGAACCCCGCCTTCCCTTTCCATGGTGGCCATCTTGGAAAAGGATTTTCCTTCCTACACCAGGACGCCGGAGTTGTCCCAGTGTAGGAAGAAAAATCCTTTTTTTTAGAACCCTGGGTTCCCACTTTGGGAACCTATGGTGCTAATGGCCTTCTTCCCCTATTACAGGGGCTGGAATGGGGGGATAATGGTCCAGAGACCTCGTTATCCACCCTCGCTTCGCTTGGGCTGATAACTTGGCTGCCAGTCCAGTGTCCACCGTTCCATCCCTGGAACGGAGGATAAACGCCACAATATTGCCATTAGCATAACACAAAATCGAGTCTATACGTTTTTTTTAGTTCTATTTTTTAACTGTGAAAGGTGGTTCCTAAAGGAACATTCCTTTTATTGTTTTTTATTGTTTTTGGATGCATTTATTTTTTTGGCAGGAGAGCTTAGAACGAAACGTGGGGAGGGAAATGACGAAAGAGGCACCAAACACTAATATGGAGGGTCAGGTGGACAGGGGAAAATTTTGCGCGTGCGTTATGGCATTAGCTGATTCCATTTGAAGATAAATAGCAGTTTTGCTAAAAGTATGTACTGTGTACTAGATTGTTAATGGATGAGGTGGAATAGGTGTTGGAGCTGTGCAATGGAAAGTTGAAGTTGAAAGTTCCTAGATCAGTAGAAAATGCAGTTCCGAACTGTCCACGAAGCACGGATCTTATCGTGAAGTGCGTACGGGTTCTCAGAGATGTCATCATGCTGCCCGCCAGCATATGGTCATGTGGCACTGTCCGGAAGGTCCGCAATGAAGTCAGATGTTCGTAGACATTATGGTTACGTTGCACTAATAAAAACCTATGAAATTCAATGAAAAAACGTTGTTAAGGGGACGTTATGCTTAAGTTGCACTAATAAAAACTTATTTTTGCAGTCCTAAGTGACTTTACACAGAACCCGGAAGACAACACATATTATGTCACAACACAGCTCGCCACAATTCGGAATATGAACCAGTGATTTAAAAGCAAACAGCAAGATTGTAAATTTTGTAAAGTACATTTATTTGACATCAAATGTTTAGAGAATATTCAGCAATTTGCATTTGTCTTTGTTGTCGATCCGCAAAAGTTCATGTTGAGGCACGCGATGTTCCTTTGCGGTACAGAGGGTGTTAGATCAGCTTACAACTCAGTGCGCCACAATTCGGAATATGAAACTGTGGTTTAAAAGTAAACAGCAGGATTGTACATTTGGTAAAGTACATTTATTTCACATGAAATGTTTAGTGAATATTCAGCTGTCGATCAGCAAAAGTTTATTTTGAGAACGCGTTGTTCCTTTGCGGTAGATAGGCTGTTGGTTTATGATAAAAGCAGTAAATGGTCGCTCTGATAATCGGAAGGTTGCTCCAACAATGAGCCATTAGACCACCTTATTGGTTGGTATGTTGTTTGTAGCCGCTAGTACTGCATAAGGGCATATTGGTCCTTGGCGATTGTCCCATAAAATGGTGAGGGTCATGAAGTTGCATATTTGGACCTGCACCTGGCAGTTGAAGACCCCATCCGCTGGAGTCTGTAAATCGTGACATAGGCAAAATGGGGCCACATACCTGTTTTAAAAAACATAAAATAGTCTCACCAGCCGATCTTCATTAAAAATCATCATTTTATTTATTAGGGCGTGAAACTATTTGTTATCGAAGATAGTGCAACGGAGTATGTTAATAATAAAATAATAATATTTACCCATTCATATAGCACTAAGAACCGTGAGGTATCTAAGCGGTGCTTATTATTAACCACAGTGTGTGGTGCTCATTTATCGACCACGGAAGGATGAAAGGCTGAGTTTGGCCTTACCGGGATTCAAACTTGCGTTAGCAAGGTGTGCTCGGATGTCAAAGCGAGCGTTGTACTCGCTGTGCCACTTGACAGGCTACAGTGAAGTGGCACAGCGAGTAGAGCGCTTGACCGCCTATAGACCGGTTACATTATTTCTATTAACCCACCCTGTGTCGTCTGCCTTTTTCAGAGTCCTCTAAACAACAGGGGATCAATTAGGCGGTGATAGTGCGCGGTAGAAAACAAAACAAAATACGACTCTGCGTGTGCGAACGATCTTTCGCATAGTATTATAATATATAAAAGTGGTTTCGTTTCAGAAATGTCATCCTTATCTTCTCTTACGTTTTAGCAACACTCCTTCAAGAGAAGTCTTTCATCACAATCTCTGTCTGTCAAGGTCAAAACACCATACAACCTTATAGTCCGCTTCGTGAGCCTCTCCGGGGCCCGAGAAAAAAATAGAAGCAGCTGACCTTCACTGTGAACAAGCATAAATTCTTACTTTGCAACATTCTGTGTAAAGCCATCTGTGAGAAGTTGGTTTTTGCACGCCATGTTTGTATATTGTTTGCGTGATATTAAAAAAAAGTTTGTTTAAGGGACGTTATGGTTCTAAGTACAGCCAAAAGACCCCTGAAAATCGCAAGTTATGGTAAGCTATGAAAAATAACTCGCGCCACCACCGTGCACTGCTTAGACTAACACCCAGGACATCAAAGATGACATCGCAAATGTCATTGATGAAATCACTGATGACATCACATGTGTATGTACTTTTCATGGAATTTGTGTACTAGGGATTTTTATTATAATGTTGCGAAAAAAGTGTCAAGGATATTGCAATAAATATCATACCGTTATTAGTGCTTTGAACGATGCATTGATATAAATAGCATTGTATTATGGGATTCTATCTAGTATACTGAGCTACTAATGGAGAAACATAGCATTGTGTGCAGAGTACAAGATGATAGTATAATATTTGTAATGTTAATATGTTGAATAATGAAATGATAATTGTCCTGAAATGTTCGAAAATTCACAAAATGGGGGTGTTCTGAGGACGTTATTCGTATTATGTGATTGCTTAGCTGTATGCAATGAGGGAATGGCACAGAGAGTAACGTGGACGTCGTCCGCGGAGACCGCGGCTGTTCGTGGACAGGGCGTGCTACATCCGGGTTTTTCCAGGAAATCCAACATGGAAAGAAGACTGTACGGATCAGCCAATCAGATGTCGAGGTTGTGGATTTGTGTTGAAAGAGACTGTGTGTAGTGAAGATGGCAGAAGTGGAGACAGTCAGGGTGTTAGTGCTCGGAGATATGTTTGTGTATGGTTTACAACAGTATGCTCAATGCAGGCATGTTGCAAACAACTTTGATGTGAAAGGAGTGGAGGTGGTGTGGAGCACTGTGGCTGATTGCAATGTACAGGGATTTGTACAAGTTTGTGAGGATATGGCCACGATGAACAGTCCGCATGTGGTAGTTTTGCACTATGGTAATTTCCATTTAGGCAACGTCAGTGCCCCTACTTTGTTGGCTGATTTGGAACGCTTGGTTCAAGCCGTAATGAAGATCCTTCCAAATGCTAAAGTAATTTTTTCTGGATTACTACCTAGGGCAATATGGGACAATAGTTCAGTTTTTTGTCCTCAGCAAAACATTGCTAGGTGTGTCATCAACAGAGGCATGTGTGCCTTCATGCTTAGAGCTGGTATGTTCTTCTGTAATAATGAGAATATTGATGCCAGTAATGCTGTTAATTTTAAAGAAGATGGCATTTCTTTATCTTTTACGGGAAATGCCTTTTTATTTTGGAATGTAAGGGTTGCTTTGGAGAAGGTTATGTGAAGATTTTAGGAGTAAAGTAAGAAAAAAAAACAAGAAAAAAAATACAAAATAACAGGTGTCTGTCAAGCATCTGTTAAAAAAAAAATGGCTCTTTTCAGAGCCAACTTCAAAGGGGAAATGTGACTTATCATGAGCTAATTAGTGCATTAAGGAATGTCTTGATATACATAGCATTCTATTATGAAGTTCTATCCAGTATACTAAGCTATTCATGCAGAAACATAAGCAGTGTGTGCAGCATAAATGATGAAGGTGCAATATTCATAATCTTGCCATGTTGAATACTGAAATGATAACTGCTTTTTTATTAGAGTTTTGCATAATGTGAAACATGTAATAGATAGCTAATAAAACCCAATTACTACATGATTGCATTACTGCACACCAAACACAAACAGACAATAACACATACAAATAGAGCATATACAGGGAAAGTGAAGTAAACAAAAAAACAGCAGTATTACCGGAAAATTTTCATAATGTAACTGATTATCTTCATGTACAGAAATGATTGCTCTGCTTCAAAGCTACTACTTCCCTATGTATAACTATCACATATTGTGACTAGACCCTAATGAAAGTAGTGTACGTGCAATGTGTACAAATATGAGCATATTCAGGGAAAGTACAGTAATAAAAAAACAACAGAACTATAACACATTGTTGATAACCGTACTAATCATCTTCATGCATAGAAAGCATTGTTGTCTTCCAAGTCTGTGTTTTCTCCTTTGTATATGGTTCATATGCTTTAAGTGGACCCTAAGTGAATTACTGTAAGAACATATTTGTAGTATAAGTCTACAAACATAGTACTTTGTATTATAGTATAGTGAATTTTTAGTTCCTGATTGTAACTGGCCTAGATATATCAGTAAAGGAAAAAAAGAGGGAGTCAGACATGTGATGTCATCAGTGATGTCATCAATGACATTTGTGATGTCATCTTTGATGTCCTGGGTGTTAGTCTTAGCAGTGCACGGTGGCGGCGCAAGTTATGGTTGCTTATCTTACCATAACTGCCGAATTTCAGGGGGTTTTCGGTTTTACTTTGAACCATAACGTTCCTTTAACAATGTTTTTTCACTGAATTTCATAGGTTTTTAGTAGCGCAACTTAACCATAACGTCTCTTTAACAAAGTTTTTTTACTGAATTTCATAGGTTTTTAATAGCGCAACTTAACCATAACATCCATTTAACAAAGTTTTTTTACTGAATTTCATAGGTTTTTACTAGCGCAACTTAACCATAACGTCCCTTTAACAAAGTTTTTTTACTGAATTTCATAGGTTTTTAATAGCGCAACTTAACCATAACATCCATTTAACAAAGTTTTTTTACTGAATTTCATAGGTTTTTACTAGCGCAACTTAACCATAACGTCCCTTTAACAAAGTTTTTTTACTGAATTTCGTATTTTTTTAGTAGCACAATTTAACAATAATAACTTTGACTTTATGTACATATAATATGGAACATACTGAACCCTTTCTACTGAATTTGACGGTCCGCATACATGTTTGGACAACAGTACCACCACCTAAAAACTCTGGGGAGGTATGTGTAATAGTTATATCATAACATAGGAACATTTAACAAATTCACAAAGCAGCACACATACAAAGTATATGTAGTAATACTTAAAAAATGTTACCCATATATGTAACACACTAACCATTCATGTAAATACAATATGTTTTAAAATGGAATATACCAAAAGAAGATAAAGTGGCTTCCACCATAATTACCTCACAGACGCTCCAAAACCAACAGCAAGACCAGACGTATACACTACTGATTACATATCTCACCAGACATAGTAGGTGCACTTCTTTTTACTCATATATTTATAAACTTTCTATATTAGAAAAAAGAAACATATTACTTTTTTGTTTTCTCACAGAAATGTGTTGTACTCTCGACTGGCTAGAGGAGCATTTCCCACGAGAGGAAATGTTAGAAAATAGTCCACATAATGGTACACAATTTACTATATAAACCAATTAATTAATATTATTCTGTATACATTTAACATATACATTTTTTTTATTACAGACCATACAAAAATTCCAAGCATCTCACAACAACATTCAGAGGATATCACTCTACAGCAGATTAATCAAAAAATGGACGACCTTATGCAAAATTTTATGGATTTGAAAAACTTTGTGGAAAATTATGTGAAACCCCCAACAGCACACCATTGTCCAACCTGCACTTGTCCCCCCTCACCCTATCCCACGCAGTTAACCCCAAACCCTGTCTATGGACCAAAGCGTTTCGATGAGCTTTCCTTCCCTTCTTCACCTGATCCCAGTTATCTAGAAATCCCTAATTCTCCTGTTTTTGTTTACGTTTCTGCCCCACCTTCCCAGTCATAATTGTATATATATATATATATATGAAATAAAGTTACTTTTCTTATATTGCGTTGTAATTGCTTTCAGTTCCTTGTGATAAAACCAATTTAGGTGTCCACGGACACCGCGGTTGTTCGGAAATGTTCGTAAAGAAACGAAAATGTGACTGTCCTGAGGACACTACATCTGTCCGTAATGTTCTCATGCAAGTTGAAAATGTTCTAAGAACACTCGTAGTGTCCGGAAAATGTTCATAAATAAACGAAAATGGAGGTGTCCTTAAGAACACTATGCCTATTCGTAGTGTTCGATAGCAAACAGAAACTGTTCTAAGAACACTTGTGGTGTCCTGAATTGTTCGTAAATAAACGAAAATGCAGGTGTGCTTGAAACGCTATGTCTGTCCGTATTGTTAGCAAATAAATTAAACTGTGCTAAGAACAAACGGCTGTCCGTAACTGTTCGTTTTACATGTGACGCACTTTTAATTAGTTCAGGACCGGAACACTGTCCACAGAACATCAACACGCATGCGCAAAACAATGTCCGTACATTGGGTGTCCTGCGGACGACCGCTACCTTAGCGAACATGCTCACAAAACAATCATGTGACCGCGCCCACGCTCATCTCGTGCTCTAAATGCGGACACTGTTCGTGTCACCGACCAGTTTAAAAGTACATTTCCAAGTAATCCACAATATTTTTCATTAAAAAATCACCATACCACAAATCCCACATACTAATCCTAACTTTCCACATAGTTTTTGTGACTTTTTGAACCTTTTTTGATGTTCGATCTGTCTTGCGGACGGCGCGCATGTCTGTGACCTGCGCACAAGCACCCCGATATAAGACCACGCCCTAGAGCGCATTCTCATTGTGTTTCTGACTATTCCACAGAGCACACTGCATTTTGCTGCATACTTTGCAGATTTTGAGATTTCCATCTCCAAGCCTATGACATCCATGGCTCGACTATTACCACATGGTGCTACATCTGCCTCAGCACCACCCCCACCCCCTCCACCACCACCATTTCCCCAAGGGCCTGAAGAGGGGAACAGGAGTGAGGATACAGAGGAGGAAGAAGAGGATGACGAGAATGAGGTAGAGGAAATCCCTACTACCCGCCCTCGGTGTGAATCTTGGGTGTGGCGGTTGTTTACCGTTCATGGAAACGGTCCTAAGTCTCATGCGAACCGTGTCACCTGTAATGAGTGCAAAATGGTACTCAGTCTCGGGAAGCATGGTTCGTATAGCTTTGGGACCACTACCATGAAGCGACACCTGCGCTCATTCCACACTGGGGCCATTCGCAAGGTTATACCTTGCGAGAAGCGTAGTAGGTTGATTGCCTCTACTTCATCCTCCGTTCCTGAGCCTGTCACCACAAGGAACACCTTTGTGGGACAGCGTCTTCCTCAAGCTGCCTCACATGCCATACAGAATTCTAATGACCCTTTACTTTTCGAGGGTCACAGTTGTATGTGTGTACTGTGACACAGTACTCTGCAGGGGGGAATGACTTCGGAGTGCTTATGAGACGATCGTCTCAGAGCATCAGAAGACCTGCTCACTACCCAAATAAAACCCACTCTACATCTTCCTCTCTCAGCTCGCCCTTTCTTATCCCTGTGGTTGGTGTCCCCCTTCCTTTACCCTCCTTTCCCTCCTCCCCTAGTGTGTCGTGTATAAAAAAGAAAAAAAAATACAAAATTACAAAAATCAAAAAAAAAAATAAGGCTCTTTTCAGAGCCGCCTTTCACAGTTAAAAAATAGAAGTGACGATACATAAAGCATAGCCATTTCCATTTCGTGAAAGTCCGCGGACGGTCCGCGAACAGAAAAACAATTGCATTGCTACCCTATTGAAACCAATGCATTTTTCTCTAACAGGAAGTGGTGGCTCTGAAAAGAGCCTTTGGGAGGTGTTTGAATGTAAAACATTTTAACTACGTAAGACGTACTTCAAAACAAATGCTGTATTTCTAAAAAAGGTCGCAATGCATTTTGTACATTTCTCAGAAAAATCTGATTGCCAGCATAAGTAAGATGGACTCTTGCGAAAAATGTATGTACTACGAAACAAAATATTTTCATTGTTAAAAAGGGCCATGCCAAAATCTCTTAGGAAGGCACAAACAGCCGTATTAACATTACGCCTTGCTTTCTCCATTTGTGGACCAAATGAGAAAGAAGGAAGCCACACTTGTCTCTGCGCAATCTGTGAAAAAATTATTTTAGAGTTTGGAAAAATGTCCATTATCTTCTGAAGTCCTTCTTTCATTGCAAATTGCAAAGAAATTCCAGACACATGTCCTAAACTGTTCCCTCCACAATGAATTACAATTATGTCTGGTTGTTCCTCTATCTTCAAAGTTGCACAGAGAGGTAGCAAGTCCAACCACTTCATTCCACGCACTCCATGCCAGTGCACTTCCACATGTGGGAATCCAAGATCTATAGATATTCCACAGCTTTCTGCATGCACCTTCAACCAATGAATCCACGAGTCTCCTAAAATCCATACAATCTGTGTTTTGAAACACTCAGCCATAGCTATCTGTTCTTCTCTCTGCAAAAACAATATCTGAGAAAACCTCTCCTAGCACAACACACTCACTAAACTTTACTGACCAATCCCTTGCTTCATCCAATCTCATTTCCATACCTCCCCTCCCCAAATTCCCTGGATGTAATACGCGGTGTCCTAGAACTACCGCCATGTCCGCGAACGTATCGTAACATTTACAGCCCTTCTACCATTTCGATTTCACTCTCTGTGCCATTCCCTCATTGGATGTAGCTAAGCAATCACATGACCATCCACCAATCAAATCCAATAACTCTACATGTAACTGCATCATCATAGAGCAGCACTACAAATGTACGGTGTATCTCTCAGAGTACAAGTCTCATACCATTGACAACCACGATCTACGAGAAATACTATACAAATCTCCAATATTTCTACTTGCAGCTTGGTCCATATCCATATATATCAACAGAAAGTACAGGTATGCATATTTTCTACACAGTACATGAACACATTTTCTAACCGACTTTTACCTTCTATAATCTGAAAAATGAATGGACGATCATTGTTTCATTGTCCTAAAATGACCTGTCACTTACAAACCTGTATATCGTTTAATTTCTTCATACACACACACACATGCAAATACTATTAAGCTAACATTTTTTAAATAAAATATATACACGACATATAATCACACAAAATAACATACACACTGTATGATCAAATCTCAAACAATATTTGTACAAACACATAATTGGTTTTAATTTTTTTCGTTTATATAAGTACTTACATACATTTATATAGGACAAGCACACTATGACATTCACTCCCTGTTACGTGCAAACGCAGGCTATGACAATGACTCACTATTATGTGGAAAAGCTTAGTTACAAGAATAGTGGTATACATTGGTAGATTATGAATTCCACAAACCATAGTAAAGATATTTTCTTTCCTACTCTTAGTCATAATATAGTTTTAATGGTTTTCAGGAAGGCGCTGAGCATTTCAATTTAAAAAAATCTATGTCTAAAATGAAAACAGTGCTATATAGCAACAAATTGCTAATTTCTTTCTTTTACAATTGCAGTGAAGCCCATTCTCCTGAATAGAAGCAGCCAATTTTGATTTACAAAGAACAACTAAGAAGCAAACTACTCATTTTTGAAAAAAAAGTGAGAAGATTGTTACCATAATATTTGATTTATAACTCACACGCACTGTACGGTGCATTCATGGTATTTCTGTGCCTAAAAATAGAGATTCTGCACCATTCTGACCAAAAATCCCCCCCCGTCTTAAACAGTGATCTCCTGTCAGAATGGCCCTCAAATTCCTATTTTTCGGCACACAAATTACCCAACTCAGCCGCTAGAATGTAGATGTTGTAGAACAAACAACTGTTTTAATTGTATAGCTTTACCTATATTATTTATTCTTCTTCACACCACCGGCTTACTTTTTTCTGTCATCTGAACCCCAGTATAGTAACACGTTAATTGAAGAATACCCATCCCTGGTAGTTCAATTTCCCAATTCACAATCACACACCATTACATACATCTTTATCATCTTACTCAAACAATCATGAACACAACACACATGCATTGCAGAAAACCCCAACCCATACCTTCTGTATTTTTTTCAACAGACGCTACAGAATGCCCACCAAAAAACAACTCTGTAGAAAGGGACGCAGAAGTAGAGCAAGTGAAAAGAAAAGTCTCCAACATAAACACCCATCTATAGCAGAATGTGTAAAAAACGTTGAAACACAACAGCTAATACAGTCATGTTGTGAAACAGAAGAAGTTTCTAGTGCAAAAAAAAACTTTGCCTCCTCTATCACAAAGTAAAACGACCCAAAAAACTATTAACAGAAAATCAACTATCACTACAAATAAAACGTCTTCTATAAATCTTGATATAGTACAAAGTAAGCATACCAAGAAAAGTATATTAGCCAAAATGTTCCGGCACAAAGTCCTTCAAAATCTGATAAAAACAGGAGAGAAACCAGGTTCAACACTTCAAACCTATCGTAGGAAAGTAATCTTAGAAGCGTTGATAGACAGTGCAATTCTTCTCAAAAGAAACTTATTTATGGTTGTGTTAAACAGAATTAAACCACTAAAACTAATAACTAAACTTCAAAAAAGACTTCTCAATAAACGAAATGTGAACAGAAATAACTTCTTAAATATCTGTGGAGGTGAATGGAGTCACACTACAAGCACAGAACCATACTTTAACGAAGAAGCGTACAAACAAAAGCAAACAAATACAATTGCCATACATAGCAGTGGTCGAGGTTATGAAAAAGTTAATAATACCATAATGGAACAAGAAGTACTCCTTACAAAAATATGCCCTGAAAACTTAGATTTCCCCCTCCATTCGACTGAATCAGAACATCTAATTTACACATGGCCATGCACGTCAATGTGTAACATTCCCAAAAAAATGTTTCAATCTTTACGCCTATTCCTCAATCAATATGTGAAAAGCAAAGACAAAATCAAAATTAAAATACTGCAAAGTGTGGATTCTTGTCCAGTACGCAAGCACACAGGACTGCAAGGACATTTGTTGTCCTGCATATCAGGAGCTACTTGCAAAACAACCTTCCATGATATCAAAAGGATATCAACACATCATGCAAGTATAAGAAATCTAGTTTATAAACTGTATTATGCAAAAAGTCCTGCTTTAGCACTAGCCAATTTAAATAACATTCTTCTACATGGTACACCAAAAGACCTACTAGAAGAAATCGAGTATATACAGAAAAAATATTTTGCAAATGAAACCCACTTACAAGATGAAATAGCTGTCAACCAACTTCGTAACAAATCTGCACATGGCAACCTTTCACTACACACATACAAAAAAGAAATACTAAAATTTCAAAGCACTTCAGCTGAAGTACCAAACCACGTGTGTGTATGTTGCTGCAGAACGTGTTATAAAAGTAACACAACAACTATAGACCTTTCATACAAAATAGAAGACAATGAAGATTCTAAATGGTTTGAATTAGCTCTCTACATTATAGCAGAAAACAAATACGAAATAACTGACCCCATAATACTTTGCAGTTACTGCACTACCAAACTTGACAACAACCAAACTCCTTCACGTGCTATCTCAAATAACTTGGAATTACATCCACTACCAAAACTCCTTCAACAACTTAATTTATATGAGAGCATCATAATTCAAACAGTTCATCCATTTCAAGCAATAATACGCCTTCAACCAAAAACTGCAAAATTACCTCCCTCTGAATTAGTGAAAGGTATTCGTGGAAAACTAGTGTATTTACCATTAGATCTAAAAGAAAATGTGCACACTCTAGGAGTGCAACGTCCAATGCAACAATCTTTAATTATCTTGGTAAATGGAGTACCTACAAAAGACAAAAAAAATTGGCAACAACTGGTAGATTTACATAAAGTTAGAGAAGCCCTGCAATATCTCAAAGAGAATAAGGATTATTACAAAGAAATTAATATCAAAGAAAACTTGAAAGATACAACTGAAATAATTCAAGAGACACAAGAAACTGGTCAATTTGAGCTCCTAGATCCTGCTACAATAGCAAACACTTTAGACCATTATACAATTCACCCATTGCACTCTAATGACACCATAGAAGATGCACTGGAAACGTACCAAATGCGTCAAACAAAAGGATCACCAATCAGCATATGGGAAAAAAGTATAGAAGCACATGCTTTTCCTCTACTCTTTCCTACTGGCAAAGGAGGAAGATACGATGATAGATCTGTTCAAATATCAGCATCAGAATATCACTCATTACAAATGTATTCTGAAGATCCCAGATTTCAACAAAATGTGGAATACATATTCCACCTACTCTTTGAAAGTGAACTAGCAACTTTATGTTACGGAGTTGCACACATATTAAAATCAGGATCACACTTTCAAAATATGACAGCCACACAATTATTACAAAAAGTTCAACAAAAAGATGAGGTTTTACAGACAAATCTTACAAATCTATTAGCAAATATGCGAGGGTCTAAAGAGTACTGGTTTCGACGCCATGGAGATGTACGTTGTATGATCAGAAACCTTGGCCCACCCACTTGGTTTGTTACATTAAGTTGCGCAGAATATGCATGGGAAGATTTACATGCTTTCCTACGCATATCAAACAAAAACAAAGCAAACATAGATATACTAACACCTGGAGAACTTTGTTCTCAGGATCCTGTTAATGTTTCTAGATATTTTCACCATCGCTCATTGCTATGCTACATTTTATTTGTAATAAAACTGTTCCTCCCCTTGGAGAAGTGCAACACTTCTTTTGGAGAAAAGAATACCAAGCCAGAGCAGCGCCACATTTCCACATGCTTTTGTGGATAAAAGATGCTCCTAAATTTGGTCAAGACAGTGATGCCACTGTTTTACAGTGTATTGAAAAATATGTCACTTGTGAAATTCCGTCAGAATCCACAAATAGTGATCTTCATGCAAAAATCTTACAATTCCAAAGACACAAATGTGGCAAATATTGTCGTCGCAAATACAAAAACAAAAGGAAATACTACACCAAATGCCTATTTGGTTTCCCTAGACCAGTTACAAATACAGGTCAAGTGAACAACCTCATGTCTTCAGTTAGACATAGTGTTAAAGGTAAGTCACCTAAAAATACATATTGCATAAAAAGAAAAGAAGAATAAAAATATATCAATGATTACAATGCAATCATTGCCCACTTGTGGAATGCAAACATAGATGTGCAGTACATTGCAGACAATTCTACTGCAGTTGCACGATATGTCACAGCATACTTAACCAAATCAGAAAAGACGGAGCTCCAAGATCTCTGGAATGACCTGTCATCAGATAAAACAGTGTCTCAGAAATTATACAGCTTGGGCATAAAAATGCTGTCCCATAGAGAATGTGGATCCTATGAAGCAGCTGATCGATTAACTGGTACTGCATTGTATGGTAAATCTGCAAATATAGTATGGCTAAGTCTTGGTCCAGCTAAATCTAGAAAAAGAGTTCTAAAATCATACGAATATATAGAAACAATAGCCAAACATGATCCCAACAGCCAAGACATTTTAAAAAACTATTCATTGGACACATACTACCCAAACAGGAGTACCACTTTGGAAACCATGTGTCTATACCACATAGCCCAAAACTACACATACAAAAATAATATAAAACCTGATGAGCAAAACCGTAAATACAAAGTGACAAACTGTGATGGCAGCCTAGTAAAACTCACCAAACCAAATTTAATTAATCATATCAAATTGTCATTAAAGACTCCTCAACATAAAGAAATATATTACATGTCCCTGCTACAACTCTTCAAACCATGGAGAAAAGATGAAGAAATACTGGATATCTATGACTCATATGAAGACGCTTTCAAAGCTAATGAAAGCAGTATAACTGATGTAAACTTTGCACAGTACAAAACAATGTTGCACAATGAACAGCAACACGAAGAGGAACTCCAGGCCCAACTAGATAAGGACACTCCTGACAGTAGTCAACCTTCTGTCACAGGAAGCCAAGAACCGCTGGGAGAACCACTAATAACAAATGAGGCAGAATTAGCTATGATAGAAGTAGAAAACACCATGTGTCACTATGAAGATAAAGAAGACTTAACTACACTACAATCAAAACTAAACAAAGAGCAACGTAGCATTTTTCAAGAAATAACAAAAGAAATTGCACATAGTGTGCAACATGAAAACAAAGAATGCACCTGCCAAAATTACAAACCTATACTATTGTATGTCAGTGGTGAAGCTGGTTCTGGCAAAACATTCCTAATCAAAATCATCAGTAAGTTCCTTCAACAATTGACAAACAACAAACTGTCAGCTGTTGTCACTGCCCCTACAGGTTTAGCTGCCTACAACATAGGTGGTGTCACTTTACACCGATTACTACTCCTGCCAGCAGAACACCAAAACAAGTTAGATTATTACAAACTTTCTGCAGAAGCTGCAATGGAAGTAGGCAGAGTATTGAAACAAATGAAAATGCTACTAATAGATGAAGTGAGCATGGTGTCCAACCTAATGTTGACTTTGATTCACCTCAGATTACAAGAAGTACTCAAAGCAAACTATGAAGAGCTCTGTGCAGGAAAACACATCATTGTTTTCGGAGATCTTCTTCAATTGACACCTGTAAAAGGTGAGCCTATTTTTAAAACATTAGGACGCAAACTCTGTCATAAAACTTTTGGCAGTATTGGAAATGTCAACCTTTGGCAACATTTCCAATACAGAGAATTAACAGAAAACATGCGCCAATCTGCAGATCTCACTTATGCCAACATCTTAAAAAGTATCAGAGTTGGTATACTTTCTAGAGAAGCAGAAGCAATATTGGAAACCCGGCACATTCATGCACTTTATGGTGATAATGCATGTGCTACAGATGTTATGGAACAATTAGCCCACAAAAATGTCAATTGTATGTCCTTAATGCCAACTCTTGCAAGCTGTTTCAAATTCAATGAAATAATGTTAAGCAAAGAAATGCAACCAATTATGAAAATTAGCGCCACAGACAAACTAGATGTACATGGAATGACACTACCCATGTGTGACCAAGCCACAGCAAGACTAAATAGTTTAGAAAAATCAATCTCAAACACAGCAGGCTTGGAAAAGATATTAAAATTATCCTTAAATTGCAGAGTAATGCTTAAACGTAACCTTGACGTGGACCAAGGACTAGTTAATGGAGCACTGGGTACAGTTGTTGGCTTTCAACCATACCCACGTGACAACAAAATTCATTTTGTCAATATTCTCTTTGACAAACTTTCAGAAGTAAAAAGAATAGGACGCTCAACAGCTCGATTCCTTCTCTTCAAAGACATGCATGTACGAAGAGAACAATTTTCTCTAACTCTTGCATACACAGTCACCATTCATAAATCACAAGGTCTTACTCTAGACAAAGCAATGATAGACATTGGTAACACAGTCTTTAAAGAAGGCATGAGCTACGTAGCACTGTCACGCCTACGTACAATTGACGGTCTATTTCTAATAAATTTTGATGCAAGTAAAGTAAACGCTGATATTCCTTGCATTTTAGAATACAATAGACTTTGTTCACTATACACCCCCCATCTACAAACATATCCTGTTCCACAAAAAGGAAGATTTTCTAGAAGAAAACTAAATCAAACAGAAATGCAACAGGATGTCACTGCAAATCCTCCAAAGAGACTAAAAGAAACTAAAAATTCATCAAGTACCACAAGCAAAAAAGAATCAATTAGGGAAAGTACACCAGGTACTTCTTTAAAGAAGGAAGACAAACTCCAAAAAAAGCAGTTAGATACAGAACTACCTGGACCATTTAAATTCTCAAATATAGTTGGTGTAAGTTGCTATGCAAATGTAGCAATGAATATTCTATTTCAATTACCACCAATTGTTGACAACATTTACTTACACAGTACAGACCCATTGTGTTTGCAAATGTTAGTACTTCACAGAAATGCAGCAAACAATCCTGACAACACGTATAGTGTTTTTGGAATAAGACGACAATTGGACTACTGTGCTGGAATGGTGAAATTCACTATAAACTCACAGGAAGATCCACAAGAATTTCTAATGTACTTACTATTAGTACTGGAAAACAAAAACATAGCTATAAATGAAATCTTCCAGATTTCATACATGTGGAAACATACATGCACTCTCTGCAACAATGTGACACAAGAACAAATCCCCAATGAGCGCTTTATCTATATATCAATACCTAATTGGGAATCCGTTCCATTTCAGCAACTTGTACAAAATGCAAACCACGGTAGATTATGTGCAATTCGGATAATTCGGATAATCGCTCCACGTTACTAATACAAACACATAGTAAATACGTAATACTAATGCTTCTACGTTACAATGCAGATGGTACGAAAAACAACTGCAAGCTGACTGGATTCACACATGGTCAAATTTCACTTGGTAGGAAAACCTTCACAACAATAGGTATAATCTACCACTCAGGAGCCACAACCAACTAAGGGCACTACACTGCATATATAAAAAAAAAATGTGGATGGTTTGAATGTATTGATAGTACCGTTACTCTAAAGCAGAGATTACCAGCTAATCTTACAAACGCGTATTTAATGTTCTTAAAACCAAAATTTGATAACCGAACTGTACTTACACCTTAAGTACACTTGTAGTAAAAAAATATAAACTGTCACAATATTTCAAAGCCTATCTAACTGCCCAAAGATTCTACAACAACTAATCAGATGAATTAATACCACTCAAATAGATCAAAAAATAGACTGTTAGAATACGCCAATTGGTATCTAACTGTCCCAAAATTTATAAATATGCAAACAGATAAATCAATACCACGAAATTATATCAAAACATAAACAGTTAGAATACGCCTACTGGTATCTAACTGGGCCAAAATGTTACAATATCCAAACAAATACCTAATATCTTACTGCTCACAAAAACTGGAACAATCCAATGCATAAAGCATTAGGCAGAAAGAACACGTAAATGCGGAAAACAAACAAATAAATAAACTGTAGCATAACAGAAAAAGGTTTTTTTTTTTAATCCAACATGGATTTCTTTTCTCCCACAGACCCAATGATTTTACCAACAAACACAGAAACTTTGCACATTGCACAGTACTCTGGTTTGTAATCTACTAAATATGAGGGTCAATAAAAAGAAGAAAATGTTGATTGTACAATGTAATAAGTCATTATAAAATACTAATACTAACATGCTATTTCCTTTTATTACAGAAATGAACAACATGGACTCCCGTTACTAAACCAAATAGTAGGTATAACAAGATAAATACAACCATCGCAGCATATCACACCCATACAAGATTATAACATTGTTCCTTTTAAATTAGTTTTTGACCCAAAGTTAAAATCCACTATGGGTGTGATATGCTGCGGTGGTTGTGGCCAGGGCATACACTCTTGGGTGCATGGCCAAATGGCCATGCACCCAACATTCTATACCCTGGCCACAACCACCGCAGCATATCACACCCATAGATGCAAACATTGCAACCATTGTTATGTCCGCGGACAGGGGGAAGGTCCTAGGACACATTCAACTTGCCAGAGGACAATACAAACAGCGTCCTCAGGACACCCCCATTTTCTTTATGTATGAACATTTCTGGACACCGCAATTGTTCTTAAAACATTTTCACCTTGCCAACGAACAATACAGACAACATCTCCAGGACACCCCCTGCAAACATTCCAAGACCCCACGAGTGTTCTTAGAACACTTTCAAGTTGACACTGAATCCATTCTGTTTATTTACGAACATTCCAGAACAGCCGTGTTGTCCGCAGACAAATCGAACACAACAAAAGCATCTAGCACATAAATAAAATACAACTTTGAACCTATCTCATACTCCCCAATCCTCCCCAAAGACTTCTACACACCAACACACTCTACTAAATACACAGTTTGAACAAACTTTCACCGCGCTGTCCGCGGACGTCCGCAAATGCAAGATGGCGGGTGCAACGGAAAATCTGACGTGCATAACGCACCATGCTGCTCAATCAGTGAACACGTCGCATGTCCGCGGACATGACGCAAGCCGCTGGGCCAATCGGGGTGCTGTCCGCGGAGTGAACAGGGAAGTCTGTCCGCGAAGCGAACAAAGATATCACTAATTTTTTTGCCTTACCTTTTGGTCATTTTTAAAAAAACTACTGGACGGATTTACACCAAATTTGCAAAAGCACGCTTTCGGGACCAGGCCGCCGCTCCTGCCATAAATTTGGTGTAAATCCGTCCAGCGGTTCGGGCTGTAGCCGTGCGCAAAGTTTTTTCCCATTCAGTCTATGGGACCCCCCTATAACTTTTCCCTCCCTGGACGAATCCTCACCAAACACCCAGGACATCAAAGATGACATCACAAATATCATCGATGACATCACTGATGACATCACATGTCTGGCTCCCCCTTTTTTTCCTTTACTGACATATCTAGGCCACATGGTTTTGCTCAGTAACAGTCAAGGGGCCTCATTACGACCCTGGCGCTAAGGGATTACCGGTACCGGTAAGGGTACCAGTACCGGT
Organism: Ambystoma mexicanum; assembly: GCF_040938575.1. Taxonomy (NCBI): domain Eukaryota; kingdom Metazoa; phylum Chordata; class Amphibia; order Caudata; family Ambystomatidae; genus Ambystoma; species Ambystoma mexicanum. Next base: position 1,536,160,753 of record NC_090937.1, read on the forward strand.
AATCCCTTAGCGCCTGATTACAAGGTCCCTTTGCGGGTTCCCACCTTAACGGCTGGTTTTACCAGCCGTAAAGGATTGGACCCACAAAGGGACCTTGGTGCTAATTACGGTACCTTCACAGTGCGCAAAACTCTAATAAGAAAGCAGTAATCTTTTCACTATTCAACATGGCAAGATTATGAATATTGCACCTTCATCATGTATGCTGCACACACTGCCTATGTTTCTGCATGAGTAGCTTACTATACTGGATAGAACTTTATAATAGAATGCTATTTATATCAATGCATTGCTTAATGCACTAATTAGCTCATGATATTTATCCCATTGATCCTTGACAGTTTTTGGTCAGCATTATAAGAATCCCTTGTATAGAGTTTTCATGAAAAGTATATACACATGTGATGCCATCAGTGATGTCATCAATGACATTTGTGATGTCATCTTTGATGTCCTGGGTGTTAGTGTTAGCAGTGCACGGTGGCGCGAGTTATGGTTGCTTATCTTACCATAACTGCCGAATTTCAGGGGTTTTTCGGTTTTACTTTGAACCATAACGTCCCTTTAACTAAGTTTTTTCACTGAATTTCATAGGTTTTTAGTAGCGCAACTTAACCATAACGTCCCTTTAACAAAGTGTTTTCACTGAATATATATATATATATATATATATATATATATATATAGTTATAATATCAGGAAAGAGGAGATTTGTTTGTCTTCTTCCAGTTGCATAAGGTGTTACAATATTCTGGAGAAAGGGGTGCAGTATTCTATTATTGAAGTTGGTTATTTTGTATTTCCCATGGTTTCATGTGTGTTCCACAATCACATTTCTCACATAGAAAACAAATTCGTCTACTTTCCATAATTACTTTTAAAAAAGAACACACATTCCTCAACACGTGTATATCACAGGTCCCCTGGGAAGAGACCAGATGTTTTGTGAAGGCTTCAGAAGGACCCCAATTCTCATATGTGGTCATACCTCTGCTGAAGGTTGTGAGAAGGGACAAGCAGCCAATAGTTGCAAATGATTCTGGTGAAGGCAGCTGTGGGCAGAAAGAACACCACCCCAGCTGATGATGTAATGAACCCCAAAACAAACCAGTAAGCAACTGAGTGATGCATAAGGTATACGCGGCTTAATATGAGCAAGCATCTCCACCTTGGGGTTCATAGGTGACAATCAGAGAGATATATGGTGAGCTAGGGAAGAAACTGTCTGAGTCTAACAGTTTTTCCTACTCTCCTGAGTTATGGAAGCATTGGGGCCTCACAAAACAATGCAGAGTGAACAACCACTGTGGACCTGGCTATATGCTTACAGCAGGTATGCCCTTGCATTGTAGAGGATCTGTGTCCAGAGCACTGGGAAGCCCCATCATGTCTGCACCATTTGCCCCTGAATACAGAATTTGGTACACTAATATGCTGTGCCAAACCTCATGAATCGCTATTGTCCTCATCCTCATACTGCATACATGCACAACACTCCCTATTTCATTTTATTCTTTAAATCATGGACCTTACTTTAGAGCAGCAGAATGATGAAAAGGATGTGGGTTGCCATCACTTGTGCTGGAGTCTTTTAGCAGAGTTTTCGACTGTCGGGTATTGCTGAAAAATCAATGCAAGAGCCTTGCAGTATTGGAGAATTGTTGGGGCATTCCCAGCCAATGCAGGGATCGAGTTCCAGAAGGTGGGTGCATGATAACAGAAGGATTATTTGCAAATCTTTTCTTTGAGGGGGTATTGTCATTCAAGCTGGTTGGTCATTTCACTTCCCGAGACATGTGTGCCACAAGATATGTGGAGCTTAGACACAAGATAGGCTGGTGTGCTAACAGTGACTGCTTTGTGAATACATGCATCTTTTAGCGGGAAGAGGAAGTCAATGCAGTTTGCATAGGATCATGGTAATTTGGTCAAATGTGTATTCATGCATAATGTGGTGTGTTGCGGAATGGTGGGCTGCTTTTAGGGGAGCCAGGTGGCATGTTTTCCACATCCACGTGCGACACTATAAAAGGCTGCACTACGGTCTGGAAGTCCTCTGGCGGTGTAAAGGGTTTCATTATGCGATGGGTGTAGATTTGAAGCCAGGCCGCCAGGGCCTTCTTGACCGTGTGTTTCTGCAAAGGACAGGCTGCTGCCTCTGGTGAAGCCTAAGAACTGTGCTGAATCTGAGAGTTGCAGGTCAAGTCCTTCTAGACGTCAAGTCCTCCTAGGCACATATCATTGGGCCATGGTTGGGCGAGTTATTATTTACTAGCCGGCATTCTACTGCACAGCTGTGCGGTCTAGTAAGAAAGGCACATACCTAACTACCTGTGAAATTATATTCCTTTTTAATATGGTGAAACCCTCAAACATTCAAGCACCCTGCGAGCCCTTCTCCATCCTCTTCACCATCTCTTAGTAATTATTATTATTATTTGAAAATGTATAAAGCCTAATACTAAGGGCCAAAGGCATCTAGGCACTAAAGGACGGCAGCCCTGCGACTAATACTTCACACTCCTAACCTGCAGAAAAAAAACGGAGTTAGAACAGATGGGTTTTCAACGCTCTTCAAAAAGGGAGATACACATCAATAGTGCTTAAGGATAGCGGAAGAACATGCCATAAACTAGGGCCCAGAACTGAGACAGAACGGCCACCTAATCCCTTTCGCTGATATTTAGGAATCTAGAGGAGCAAGTGAGACACAGAGCGCAGTTGTCTAGCTGGGCAGTACTGCTCTAATTTCCCTTTTAGGTATTGAGGACCAATACCTAAAGACGTGCTGATTTCTTTCTTTTTGTTTTGTTGTATATTATGCTTTTTAATTCAATATTAAAGTCTGATTTTATTTGCCTACTTCAATTTTCTGTAGTTATTTCCAGTGGAATTCATTGTACGGCTTCCTTTTAAAAATTCGTAATATAAATTGATATATCCAGGGATTGGATCATGGGGCAAATATGCAATTTTCTCACAAAAGGTGCCAGCACCGTAAGACCACTAGGATGGTGAGGGGCACAGTATAAACATGAGAAAGCCTTAGAAACATAAATCCCAATTACAGAGGGACAATGGTTAATGATACTGAATTATAGTCAGTCTGAGAAGAATATGAAACAAGAGCCAGAATTTGAGATAGGGATGAAGAATAGGAGGAGGGGGAAGGCAAGTGGCAAAGAGTAACAGACAAGAAGAAAAGAAGAAATAATAGGGGAACACAAACGGATAACAGAATGACACTGGTTTAGAAGAAGAGTGAAGGTTTTATGGCACCTCCTATTACAGTAGCGAAGCATATCTACCAATGCATATGGGAACATGAAATTGGGAAACAGTGGGATAGAACCTCTCAAATATTACAGGGTCTTATATAGAAGTAGGGGTGCTTTACATGGATGAAGAAATAAGAGAGAAAGTGATAACAATCTAAGAAAGAAATAAGTTCATAAAACAGACTACAGCAGTAGAGTGCGTGTCATAAGGGATATTTCTTTTGTGTCCTCTAGAAATGCCATGATCATGTTGATACAAATGTTGTGGATGCGGCAATAAACCGGAGAAGTTTTGTGAAATGTCATTATCAGAGGTCATGGTAAATTGTAAAGCCTTCGGCACTCTGGATGCGAGCATGATGTAGTATTTGCTGCACAGTGTTATTATCTATATGAAATTACTTTCTGAGCCAGCGGCAGGAAAATGGAAACTCTGATACAATCCATGAATACAGGAGACACTCAGAGAAGACCGTCATGTTGCTTTACACTTTACTGCTGTTATTGGCATCACACGATATTGTGTTTCTTTCTATGATGACAGAGTTTAGGGTCAAACTTAGAAATCTCGCCACAGCGACTCCTGCTTAGAATGTTCTAATGATTGCAGGGCCAATCGTGTTTTTCATTGTCTATAGATGCAGTGAATGCCTTCAAGATAAACGCCTCATTGCATAGGTGTGTCCCAGAGGCGAGGCCAATGAATAAAGGCGCATAAGAAAGAAAGGTCAACAGAAGCTAGATAACCTAATAATAAGCAGGCGGTATTAGCATAATCAACCTAAAAACATTTGACCTAAAACATTTCATCGAATTGTTTTGACCTTTTATCAGTCACATGTAATTAAATATATATATATATTGGGGTGGATAAGGGTATAGATTAGGTTGAGGAGAAGTGGGTGGGCTTTGCGGGGGTGTCCCCCGAATTTTAGACTTTAAAAAAAAGTCAAATAAATTCAGTCAAACGTAATCAGGTCAAATGTTTTACGTCAAATAGACCCAAACCTAAGCAGGTAATGCGAGGAAGAACATGGCGCAACTTGGGGATGGCCATTGACGTGAAAACAACAGGGATCGTATTTATTTGTGCATTTTGTTCTGAGCATAGCCCGCGTTGTAGAACCTCAGAGTCTTGTTGTTTGTATACATGTAGACATGTGAGGATGACATTGGCATAAGAATTCAGGACATCTGGTTCACTGGGTCGTTTTCGTAGGGCTCCGAATTATTATGTCATGTGTTGGTCATGGAGGTAGCGTTGCTCTGGTTAGGAGGCAGGAGTGTAGTAGTTTATCTTTGTTCTAGCAGCCTGGTGGATAATAAGTAACGCAGCAATATCCTAGAATGGTCCCTTACCTGAAAGGATACGGGTGGGTGGATCGTGGTGAGGTTGCATCTTTGGTGGGAAAGGGTTGTCTTAAGCGCCTTCCCACATTGTAGGAGCTGGTTCTGACTGTGCATCGTTAATATAACTTTCTGTCACCACAACATTGCGCATGGATAAAGCTTAGATTCTTGGCAGGGTTGTACTGGGGCTCAAGACCTTTTATTCACAGCATTTGTTGCTAATGTAGAGCAGCTGCTACGCCACTCTTTGTTTGGTGCACGGCAAGTATTGCTCACAGGATGTTTTTCATTGAATCCAATGGGAAAACTCCTCTGTGCAGGACATGGACACCAACATGAATAGGAGAGGCTGGGCAAGAGGTTCGGGTGGAGAGGTAAGTGGAGAGTCGGTAGGGGTTGGTCGGATTGGGGAGGCAAGTGGATTGGGATGTGGGAGTGGGGTGGAGGAGCTGGGAGGAAAAGGGTGAGGGTGATTCACAAAATGTACGAGCATGTATTTTTTTATTTATTTATGTGCATTTATTAAGTGCACTAAACACAGAGACATCAAGGCCGTGCTTAGAAGTTAAGGCAATAAGGTTACTTGCATATAAAGCACTTATGGCAGACATCCCGCACAAGGTGCATGGTACAACAGGGGAAATAACATAAGCAGATGGCTAGCCACAGGCCGGTTGGTGGAAAAGAGAACGGTCTTGAGGTGTTTCCGAAAGGTCCAATATGATTTTTCAGTTCTCAAGTTCAAGGGAAGAGTTTTTTAGTTCCTGGTGGCAATTACCCCGAAGCTGGCCCAGCCAGATCTGTTTCTTCTGAATCTGGCGATGGTCAGCTGGCGGGAATAAGCGGAACGGATGGTTCTGGTGGTGCCTGGATGATGTGATTGGGGAAGCAAGGTGAGGGGGATGAAGGAAAGGGTGGGGATGCCAAGAGTGTCGCCTAGAGAGGCTCAGGAGGAATGGGGATGTAGCCTTGTGGAAACTCCTATTATGCTATAGAGCCATCCATGCACATTGGCGTGAGATATAGATTAATTTTGCAATGTGCACACATGAGCTAAGGTAGCCAGTAGAAGGTTTTAGGGAAGGCCTTTTTGTGGATTGTGTCTCTTTAGGTTGTAGCAAATGTCAGCTTACCTCGTCGATGTGTGTGGAAGTTTCATTAGAGTTTTCTTAGTTCGTCCGACGATTCATGAGTTGTCCCTTACATTGAATCACTCTTTTTGAAAATGTGTATTAAGACCCCCATAACTCCTATATAGCTGCCTGAGTAGTCTACATCAAGCACCTACATGTATCAGTCTGGCCACTAAAGACATTAACGAGATATACAATAGAAAAATCATTTACATGAGAAGTGATACCGTATATTTGGGCCTCAAGACATAAACGAGCTTTGCACCCACAGGGGCAGCCCAATACATAGCGAGAGAAGTAATTTATATTATACAATACAACTACTATCCTTATAGACAAGGATGGCGATGCATGGTGTAACTATATGGTTTCTAACATTTCACAGTGTAGAAAGATGTGCCCCAAGGGTCCTGGTCACACACCCACACACCTATTATTTACAGTTAATTTGAACAACATCAATGGTGGACATCAATGAGAAAACAGGGGGACTCTGGGCCAGGCAGCAGAACCTGTTTACATATGTTGTAGTGCACAGCTTAACACATCCCGATTTCACACTTTTATGGGCTTGGCATATTCCCCCCACTCACAGATCCCCTTCTAATTGCAAAGTTACATCTCCAACACATACATCTAACTCAAGATGAATAAAGGTGAATGTGAGGTCGTCACAATGTTATTTATTTATTTATTTATTTATTCATGTGTATAGCACAACCCCCCCCCTAGGGATCTAGGCACTTTTTCTTAAGAAGATGGTTACATTGATTTCTTGCTTAAGTATTGATTACAGAAGTTACTAGCATAGGTTACAGAGGTTGGTTACGTGGCTTACATCACGTAGGTTACATCGTGCAGAGGTTGTTAACATAGGTTACAGCACTTGGATATGTTAAATACATCCTACATTAAACAGCAGGGGTTTGGAATGGTAGTGGTCTGATCTCAGGGCTGGAGGCATGGAGTTCCGTTGTCTGACTATATCAACCTGAGCATTTCTCTACAGTCACCAGGAAGCTTCATGCCAAAATGAGAGTAATGGTTGAAAGGATGGTGACGTCATCTTACTTAGAGCTAAATTGTCCAGGGCATGTATGACAGGCCTGTGACTGAGGAGATTAGTACAAAAATGCAAATTTCAGTAATATGCGCCTCAGAGAAATAAAGATGCACGTCCCTCCTAAAGTGCCAAGGACGAGTATGCTCGTTCTTTTTGCAGAGTTGCGTAATAGCCTGGCAGTTAAGGGAAGGCTCGATTTTGAAAAGAAGCTGTTACATTCAAGGCTATAGAAAGGATGGGCCCCGGGCTGAACGGGCCACTTGGTACATGGCTGATGAAATTTGTGCCAACTAGTCACTGGAAAAAAAGAATACATCCCAACGCCTGGTGATCGCTTCCCTGGGAGATATATTCAATTCGCTGTCGGAAAATCACCCAGTTTTGTGAGGCCTGGTGGACAGTAGACAACCGGCATGTTGTACTCCTCCTTCATAAACATTACTGAAAGGTGATGAAAATGCTTCAGCCAATATTTCAAAACTACCGCTCGGGTGCCTTGTACTGCCATTAATCCTCAGACCTGCGCCATCACAGAAGAAATCCGACCATATGCTATAATGGAAGACCTAGAGCCCAATGAATGGAAAGGTCTGCAAGGGCCCCACGTACCGCGAAGGACACTGCGTGAGTCTTGCGTGCAGAATAAAAAATGTGCACCCTGTGTAGTCATGGAATTTACTGTGCTAAGTAACCATATTCGCAAGTCGTGGCAGGAAGGCCCATGACACACCCCCACGGCGAGCAAAAGGAGCCAGGACAGCTACCTTTGTGTGTTCCCGTGGGTGCGAACACACGCACCCTTCACACAGTCCGTGGTATACCCCGCAATAGGCCTGCATCTCGGTGACCCAGCGCAGGGACAACATGTTTATGAAAATTCGTAACTCGGTTGGAATCTCAAAAGATCTGCGTGGGAACCCCCATAAACTGTGCCTGCACCCTTGCTACACTGCGTACGCACACCCCTAAGTTGGATCGGTAACTCGGTTGCATACATGCACCCCAAAATCCAACATGTAAACCCACCTCCGTGCTGCGATTCCTATGCCTTCAAGTGGCGGATAGTATAAAGGACTTGCGTGACCATTTCTGGGCTGCGAGGTTGCGTGATCGAATCCATGAATACGTCTTGTGCCGTGCAATTGTTGGAATGCGTGTTACTGCCTGCAGGTCATCCACATTTTTGGTGTTGTGCCCCCTTCCCAGCCTCTGCGGAAGCCACACCCAAGCTCTGCGTGGCGTCTCGATCAAGTCCCTCGACAGCTCGCGTGCACCTGCATGAACTTCACGCATGCAAGTCCAGGGAAAGCACTGCGCATTCGATTCCATGAATCGACGAACACGGATTTGCGTGCAGTTTGACGCACAAGTACCCTATTTTCCACGCAAATAATTCCATGAATCAGGCCCCATGTTTATTCTTAATTAGAGCGCAAGCAACCCAGGTTCCTTTCTGCTCCATTGCATTTTATAAGTGAGGCGAAGATCGAGTTTCCTTACACAGTTAAGGGATCCACAGAACTTTGTTGTGTCTGGAGTTGTGGCAGGGTAGTAATGTGGCATAGCTGCTGAGTCACAGCTAAACATCTTTGCATAGGGTGAGCTTCCATCTGTAAGGCACAAGTAGCTTGCTTGAAATGATATGTTACTTTTCCAGGAGCATACATATAAATGCAAGATTACATCCTTGGTTACTCGGCAATACACATGTCATAGAGTGAGTTGGTTTCCCATACTCAAAGTGCACTGTACTGCTTGACATATAATATGGGTCAAGTCTTTCAGGGTTCCAGTATCAGGTGACGAGTGTAAGGGTCGTAGGATCAACATGAAACTCAGGACTCAAGAAATGGGTTACAAAGAAGGTGAATTCTCAGCGAATGGGAAAGAAATACAAAGGGACAGTGTGCTTTAGGACTGTATTCCATTAGTCTGTATCTAACTTCTTTTTGGCTCGGCTGGCTGCGGGGTGATACAGGAAGTCACATACAGTCGCATGGGTTTTAAGTGTCTCCTACACTCCCTTCTTGTCACGCATGTTGTTGTTGTCTACCTTTGGTTTGGTCAGGAAGCTGCATTTAAATGTAGTTATTTCTAGGTTGTCCTTTCCACGCTTACTTCAGAAGCTGGTCAGACTTTCTCAGATCTCACTGGACCAGAGGTGCTTCTGCGGTGCCCCCGCAATGCTGAGATTGCCACAGTCATTGAAAGCAACCCTTCCTCAGCGGCAGTTCCCTAGAAATGGCTGGGCGTCGTTTCTCAGTATCCTGTAGATGACTAATCTATTTTTTAGCTGCTCTAGATTCCCCACTGACACCCTAAAACATTTGTTATTTTTTATTTTTAAAGTGTATTTGGTTTGGTTAAAAAAGGAAAATAAAAAGTAACAGAAACCAAATAAAATGCCATTTCATTAAATAAATAAAAAATACATTGCGATCTAGGTTGCTTAATACAGAGCTAAAATAATCACAAATTATTATACTAATACATTTTTTAAAAAATTCTGTAGAATGGAATCTGTCAAAATTCACCTAAATGGGTGTGTGCTCTCAAAGGTTCAAAGTATTAAAGAAGGTCACTGCAGTTACATTTAAAAATATATGTTCTGCAGTAAAATTTCCTATCCACATTGCATCAAATGATAATAGATTAAAGGCCCCAAAAAACTTGAAGAAACAGTCTTTCCTTTACTGTGTCAAGACTGGACAATGTGTAAACAAATGTTTCAAGGTTTTACTTGCAGTGATGTGTTAGATTGTGCTCGATCTGTTGACCGCATCACCAGCACAGATTTACAGGGTAATTCATAGAAATTCACACAAAAGTGGCGCACGCGACTGGCGCACAGCGTGCCCGTGTGAATGTCTGCGCCAGCCGCGTGCGCTAAAATCGATTTCCGCACACAGCATATTCATGGATTTTCACATCCAAAACCAGTCGTGGCGCAGCGTGGCGCAGTGACCCTGCAGCAGCGCCAGTTACGCCCCCAAGAACGCCCTCGCGCAAGGAAAAGCCTCCAAAATCCCCAAATAATCGCAAAGGGCTGCGCTAACCCTGGACCAGTTCACAGGGCTGGCAAAACGCCAAGCGGGGAACGTGTATTTCAGTGGTTCGCGGGAAGTTCCACACGCGATTGTCCTGTGTACGCGTGCATCAGAGGTGCGCGGGAAGTATCACACGCAAAATCAGCAGGGTACGTGTATTTCAGGGGTGCGCGGGAAGTATCACACGCGACACCAGCAGGCTACGTGTATTTCAGGGGTGCGCGGGAAGTATCACACGCGATTCCAGCATGGTACGTGTATTCCATGGGTGCGTGGGAAGTTCCACACGCGATTTCAGCAGGGTACGTGTATTTCAGGGGTGCGCGGGAAGTTCCACACGCGATTGGCCCCGTGCGAGCAGGGTACGTGTATTTCAGGGGTGCGCGGGAAGTTCCACACGCGATTGGCCCCATGCGAGCAGGGTAAGTGTATTCCAGGGGTGCGCAGGAAGTTCCACACGAGATTTCAGCAGGGTACGTGTATTTCAGCGGTGCGTGGGAAGTTCCACACGCGATTCCAGCAGGGTACGTGTATTTCAGGGGTTCTGGGGAGTGCTACACGTGAATTGGCCGTGTGGGTCCTCCCAGGTGTTCGCTCCACAACCTCCACAGCCCCTGCAGACAGCCCACACCACGGGGGACTACCCTGCACCCCTGCTCATGTCCCGCAGGCAGCCCATCCACCATGGGCATGCCCCCCAGCCAACCCACATGTCACCTTGCACTACTGATCAACAATGCATGTCCCCCAGCACCCCCACCCCCCAGCAGTCAGGGGCACCCTCCACCAGGGCCCCACCCATGTCTACCACCACCCCCACCCCCCAGCAGTCAGGGGCACCCTCCACCAGGGCCCCACCCATGTCTACCACCACCCCCACCCCCCAGCAGTCAGGAGCATCCTCCACCAGGCCCCCACTCCTGTCTCCCTGCACCCCCTACCTCCCAGCAGTCAGGGGCACCCTCCACCAGGCTCCCACTCCTGTCTCCCAGCACCCCCACCCCCCAGCCACCAGGGGCAGCCAACACCAGGCCCCCACTCATGTCCCCTATTGCCCCCACCCCACAGCAGTGCAGGGGCAGCCTCCACCAGGCCCCCACTCATGTCTCCCACCACCCCCACCCCCCAGCCACCAGGGGCAGCCTCCACCAGGCCCCCACTCATGTCCCCTATTACCCCCACCCCCAGCAGTGCAGGGGCTGCCTCCACCAGGCCCACACTCATGTCCCCTATTACCCCCACCCCCCAGCAGTGCAGGGGTAGCCTCCACCAGGCTCCTACTCATGTCTACCACCACCCCCACCCCCCAGCCACCAGGGGCAGCCTCCACCAGGCCCCCACTCATGTCCCCTATTACCCCCACCCCCCAGCAGTGCAGGGGCAGCCTCCACCAGGCCCCCACTCATGTCTCCCACCACCCCCTACACCCCAGCAGTCAGGGGCACCCTCCACCAGGCCCACACTCCTGTCTCCCTTCACCCCCTACCCCCCAGCAGTCAGGGGCACCCTCCAGCAGGGCCCCACACATGTCTACCACCACCCCCACCCCCAAGCAGTGCAGGGGCAGCCTCCACCAGGCCCCCACTCCTGTCTCCCTGCACCCCCACCCCCCAGCAGTGCAGAGGCAGCCTCCACCAGGCCCCCACTCATGGCCCCTATTACCCCCACCCCCCAGCAGTGCAGGGGCAGCCTCCACCAGGCCCCCACTCATGTCCCATATTACCCCCACCCCCCAGCAGTCAGGGGCACCCTCCACCAGGCCCCCACTCCTGTCTCCCTGCACCCCCTAACCCCCAGCAGTCAGGGGCACCCTCCACCAGGCTCCCTCTCCTGTCTCCCAGCACCCCCACCCCCCAGCCACCAGGGGCAGCCTCCACCAGGCCCCCACTCATGTCTCCCACCACCCCCACCCCCCAGCCACCAGGGGCAGCCTCCACCAGGCCCCCACTCATGTCCCCTATTACCCCCACCCCCCAGCAGTGCAGGGGCAGCCTCCACCAGGCCCCCACTCATGTCTCCCACTACCCCCTACCCCCCAGCAGTCAGGGGCACCCTCCACTAGGCCCCCACTCCTGTCTCCCTGCACCCCCTACCCCCCAGCAGTCAGGGGCACCCTCCACCAGGGCCCCACCCATGTCTACCACCACCCCCACCCCCCAGCAGTGCAGGGGCAGCCTCCACCAGGCCCCCACTCCTGTCTCCCTCCACCCCCACCCCCCAGCCACCAGGGGCAGCCTCCACCAGGCCCCCAATCATGTCTCCCACCACCCCCACCCGCCAGCCACCAGGGGCAGCCTCCACCAGGCCCCCACTCGTGTCCCCTATTACCCCCACCCCACAGCAGTGCAGGGGCAGCCTCCACCAGGCCCCCACTCATGTCTCCTACCACCCCCTACCCCCCAGCAGTCAGGGGCACCCTCCACCAGGCCCCCACTCCTGTCTCCCTGCACCCCCTACCCCCCAGCAGTCAGGGGCACCCTCCACCAGGGCCCCACCCATGTCTACCACCACCCCCACCCCCCAGCAGTGCAGGGGCAGCCTCCACCAGGCCCCCACTCCTGTCTCCTAGCACCCCCACCCCCCAGCCACCAGGGGTAGTCTCCACCAAGCCCCCACTCATGTCCCCTATTACCCCCACCGCCCAGTAGTGCAGGGGCAGCCTCCACCAGGCCCCCCTCATGTCCCCTATTACCCCCACCCCCCAGCAGTGCAGGGGCAGCCTCCACCAGGCCCCCACTCATGTCTCCCACCACCCCCTACCCCCCAGCAGTCAGGGGCACCCTCCACCAGGCCCCCACTCCGGTCTCCCTGCACCCCCTACCCCCCAGCAGTCAGGGGCACCCTCCACCAGGGCCCCACCCATGTCTACCACCACCCCCACCCCCCAGCAGTGCAGGGGCAGCATCCACCAGGCCCCCTCTCCTGTTTCCCTGCACCCCACCCCCCAGCCACCAGGGGCAGCCGCCACCAGGGCCCCACTCATTTCCCCTATTACCCCCACCCCCCAGCAGTGCAGGGGCAGCCTCCACCAGGCCCCCACTCATGTCCCATATTACCCCCACCCCCCAGCAGTCAGGTGCACCCTCCACCAGGCCCCCACTCCTGTCTCCCTGTACCCCCTACCCCCCAGCAGTCAGGGGCACCCTCCACCATGCTCCCACTCCTGTCTCCCAGCACCCCCACCCCCCAGCCACCAGGGGCAGCCTCCACCAGGCCCACACTCATGTCTCCCACCACCCCCACACCGCAGCCACCAGGGGCAGCCTCCACCAGGCCCCCACTCATGTCCCCTATTACCCCCACCCCCAGCAGTGCAGGGGCAGCCTCCACCAGGCCCCCACTCATCTCTCCCACCACCCCCTACCCCCCAGCAGTCAGGGGCACCCTCCACATGGCCCCCACTCCTGTCTCCCTGCACCCCCTACCCCCCAGCAGTCAGGGGCACCCTCCACCATGCTCCCACTCCTGTCTCCCTGCACCCCCACCCCCCAGCAACCAGGGGCAGCCTCCACCAGGCCCCCACTCCTGTCTCCCAGCACCCCCACCCCCCAGCCACCAGGGGTAGCCTCCACCAAGCCCCCACTCATGTCCCCTATTACCCCCACTGCCCAGCAGTGCAGGGGCAGCCTCCACCAGGCCCCCCTCATGTCCCCTATTACCCCCACCCCCCAGCAGTGCAGGGGCAGCCTCCACCAGGCCCCCACTCATGTCTCCCACCACCCCCTACCCCCCAGCAGTCAGGGGCACCCTCCACCAGGCCCCCACTCCTGTCTCCCTGCACCCCCTACCCCCCAGCAGTCAGGGGCACCCTCCACCAGGGCCCCACCCATGTCTACCACCACCCCCACCCCCCAGCAGTGCAGGGGCAGCCTCCACCAGGCCCCCACTCCTGTCTCCCAGCACCCCCACCCCCCAGCCACCAGGGGCAGCCGCCACCAGGCCCCCACTCATTTCCCCTATTACCCCCACCCCCCAGCAGTGCAGGGGCAGCCTCCACCAGGCCCCCACTCATGTCCCATATTACCCCCACCCCCCAGCAGTCAGGTGCACCCTCCACCAGGCCCCCACTCCTGTCTCCCTGCACCCCCTACCCCCCAGCAGTCAGGGGCACCCTCCACCATGCTCCCACTCCTGTCTCCCAGCACCCCCACCCCCCAGCCACCAGGGGCAGCCTCCACCAGGCCCACACTCATGTCTCCCAACACCCCCACACCCCAGCCACCAGGGGCAGCCGCCACCAGGCCCCCACTCATGTCCCCTATTACCCCCACCCCCCAGCAGTGCAGGGGCAGCCTCCACCAGGCCCCCACTCATCTCTCCCACCACCCCCTACCCCCCAGCAGTCAGGGGCACCCTCCACTAGGCCCTCCCTCCTGTCTCCCTGCACCCCCTACCCCCCAGCAGTCAGGGGCACCCTCCACCATGCTCCCACTCCTGTCTCCCTGCACCCCCACCCCCCAGCCACCAGGGGCAGCCTCCACCAGGCCCCCACTCATGTCTCCCACCACCCCCACACCCCAGCCACCAGGGGCAGCCTCCACCAGACCCCCACTCATGTCCCCTATTACCCCCACCCCCCAGAAGTGCAGGGGCAGCGTCCACCAGGCCCCCACTCATGTCTCCTACCACCCCTACCTCCCAGCAGTCAGGGGCACCCTCCACCAGGGCCCCACCCATGTCTACCACCACCCCCACCCCCCAGCAGTGCAGGGGAGCCTCCACCAGGCCCCCACTCATGTCCCCTAATACCCCCACCCCCCAGCAGTGCAGGGGCAGCCTCTACCAGGCCCCCACTCATGTCCCCTATTACCCCCACCCCCCGGCAGTGCAGGGGCAGCCTCCACCAGGCCCCCACTCATGTCTCCACCACCCCCACCCCCCAGCCACCAGGGGCAGCCTCCACCAGACCCCCACTCATGTCCCCTATTACCCCCACCCCCCAGCAGTGCAGGGGCAGCGTCCACCAGGCCCCCACTCATGTCTCCTACCACCCCTACCCCCCAGCAGTCAGGGGCACCCTCCACCAGGCCCCACTCCTGTCTCCCTGCACCCCCTATCCCAGCAGTCAGGGGCACCCTCCACCAGGGCCCCACCCATGTCTCCCAGCACCCCCACCCCCCAGCCACCAGGGGCAGCCTCCACCAGGCCCCAACTCATGTCCCCTATTATCCCCACCCCCCAGCAGTGCAGGGGCAGCCTCCACCAGGCCCCCACTCATGTCCCCTATTACCCCCACCCCCCGGCAGTGCAGGGGCAGCCTCCACCAGGCCCCCACTCATGTCGACCACCACCCCCACCCCCCAGCAGTCAGGGGCACCCTCCACCAGGGCCCCACCCATGTCTACCACCACCCCCACCCCTCAGCAGTGCAGGGGCAGCCTCCACCAGGCCCCCACTCTGTCTCCCTGCACCCCCACACACCAGCCACCAGGGGCAGCCTCCATCAGGCCCCCAATCATGTCTCCCACCACTCCCACCCCCCAGCCACCAGGGGCAGCCTCCACCAGGCCCCCACTCATGTCTCCTACCACCGCCTACCCCCCAGCAGTCAGGGGCACCCTCCACCAGGCACCCACTCCTGTCTCCCTGCACCCCTACCCCCCAGCAGTCAGGGGCACCCTCCACCAGGGCCCCACCCATGTCTACCACCACCCCCACCCCCCAGCAGTGCAGGGGCAGCCTCCACCAGGCCCCCACTCCTGTCTCCCAGCACCCCCACCCCCCAGCCACCAGGGGCAGCCTCCACCAGGCCCCCACCCATGTCCCCTATTACCCGCACCCCCCAGCAGTGCAGGGGCAGCCTCCACCAGGCCCCCACTCATGTCCCCTATTACCCCCACCCCCCCAGCAGTGCAGGGGCAGCCTCCACCAGGCCCCCACTCATGTCTCCCACCACCCCCTACCCCCCAGCAGTCAGGGGCACCCTCCACCAGGCCCCCACTCCTGTCTCCCTGCACCCCCTACCCCCCAGCAGTCAGGAGCACCCTCCACCAGGGCCCCACCCATGTCTACCACCACCCCCACCCCCCAGCAGTGCAGGGGCAGCCTCCACCAGGCCCCCACTCCTGTCTCCCTGCACCCCCACCCCCCAGCCACCAGGGGCATCCTCCACCAGGCCCCCACACATTTCCCCTATTACCCCCACCCCCCAGCAGTGCAGGGGCAGCCTCCACCAGGCCCCCACTCGTGTCCCATATTACCCCCAGACCCCAGCAGTCAGGGGCACCCTCCACCAGGCCCCCACTCCTGTCTCCCTGCACCCCCTATCCCCCAGCAGTCAGGGGCACCCTCCACCAGGCTCCCACTCCTGTCTCCAAGCACCCCCAGCCACCAGGGGCTGCCTCCATCAGGCCCCCACTCATGTCTCCCACCACCCCCACCCCCCAGCCACCAGGGGCAGCCTCCACCAGGCCACCACTCATGTCCCCTATTACCCCCACCCCCCAGCAGTGCAGGGGCAGCCACCACCAGGCCCCCACTCATGTCTCCCACCACCCCCTACCCCCCAGCAGTCAGGGGCACCCTCCACTAGGCCCCCACTCCTGTCTCCCTGCACCCCCTACCCCCCAGCAGTCAGGGGCACCCTCCACCAGGGCCCCACCCATGTCTACCACCACCCCCACCCCCCAGCAGTGCAGGGGCAGCCTCCACCAGGCCCCAACTCCTGTCTCCCTGCACCCCCACCCACCAGCCACCAGGGGCAGCCTCCACCAGGCCCCCACTCATGTCTCCCACCGCCCCCACCCCCCAGCCACCAGGGGCAGCCTCCACCAGGCCCCCACTCATGTCCCCTATTACCCCCACCCCCCAGCAGTGCAGGGGCAGCCTCCACCAGTCCCCCACTCATGTCTCCTACCACCCCTACCCCCCAGCAGTCAGGGGCACCCTCCACCAGGCCCCCACTCCTGTCTCCCTGCACCCCCTACCCCACAGCAGTCAGGGGCACCGTCCACCAGGGCCCCCCACCCATGTCTACCACCACCCCCACCCCCAGCAGTGCAGGGGCAGCCTCCACCAGGCCCCCACTCCTGTCTCCCAGCACCCCCACCCCCCAGCCACCAGGGGCAGCCTCCACCAGGCCCCCACTCATTTCCCCTATTACCCCCAAACCCCAGCAGTGCAGGGGCAGCCTCCACCAGGCCCCCACTCATGTCCCATATTACCCCCATCCCCCCAGCAGTCAGGGGCACCCTCCACCAGGCCCCCACTCCTGTCTCCCTGCACCCCCTACCCCCCAGCAGTCAGGGGCACCCTCCACCAGGCTCCCACTCCTGTCTCCCAGCAGCCCCACCCCCCAGCCACCAGGGGTAAGCATCCACCAGGCCCCCACTCATGTCTCCCACCACCCCCACCCCCCAGCCACCAGGGGCAGCCTCCACCAGGCCCCCACTCATGTCTCCCACCACCCCATAACCCCCAGCAGTCAGGGGCACCCTCCACCAGGGCCCCACCCATGTCTACCACCACCCCCACACCTCAGCAGTGCAGGGGCAGCCTCCACCAGGCCCCTACTCCTGTCTCCCTGCACCCCCACCCCCCAGCCACCAGGGGCAGCCTCCACCAGGCCCCCAATCCACTCATGTCCCCTATTACCCCCACCCCTCAGCAGTGCAGGGGCAGCCTCCACCAGGCCCCCACTCATGTCTCCTACCACTGCCTACCCCCCAGCAGTCAGGGGCACCCTCCACCAGGCCCCCACTCCTGTCTCCCTGCACCCCCTACCCCCCAGCAGTCAGGGGCACCCTCCACCAGGGCCCCACCCATGTCTACCACTACCCCCACCCCCCAGCAGTGCAGGGGCAGCCTCCACCAGGCCCCCACTCCTGTCTCCCAGCACCCCCACCCCCCAGCCACCAGGGGTAGCCTCCACCAGGCCCTCACTCATGTCCCCTATTTCCCCCACCCCCCAGCAGTGCAGGGGCAGCCTCCACCAGGCCCCCACTCATGTCCCCTATTACCCCCACCCCCCCAGCAATGCAGGGGCAGCCTCCACCAGGCCCCCACTCATGTCTCCTACCACAGCCTACCCCCCAGCAGTCAGGGGCACCCTCCACCAGGCCCCCACTCCTGTCTCCCTGCACTCCTACCCCCCAGCAGTCAGGGGCACCCTCCACCAGGGCCCCACCCATGTCTACCACCACCCCCACCCCCCAGCAGTGCAGGGGCAGCCTCCACCATGCCCCCACTCCTGTCTCCCAGCACCCCCACCCCCCAGCCACCAGGGGCAGCCTCCACCAGGCCCCCACCCATGTCCCCTATTACCCGCACCCCCCAGCAGTGCAGGGGCAGCCTCCACCAGGCCCCAACTCATGTCCCCTATTACCCCCACCCCCCCAGCAGTGCAGGGGCAGCCTCCACCAGGCCCCCACTCATGTCTCCCACCACCCCCTACCCCCCAGCAGTCAGGGGCACCCTCCACCAGGCCCCCACTCCTGTCTCCCTGCACCCCCTACCCCCCAGCAGTCAGGAGCACCCTCCACTAGGGCCCCACCCATGTCTACCACCACCCCCACCCCCCAGCAGTGCAGGGGCAGCCTCCACCAGGCCCCCACTCCTGTCTCCCTGCACCCCCACCCCCCAGCCACCAGGGGCAGCCTCCACCAGGCCCCCACACATTTCCCCTATTACCCCCACCCCCCAGCAGTGCAGGGGCAGCCTCCACCAGGCCCCCACTCGTGTCCCATATTACCCCCAGACCCCAGCAGTCAGGGGCACCCTCCACCAGGCCCCCACTCCTGTCTCCCTGCACCCCCTATCCCCCAGCAGTCAGGGGCACCCTCCACCAGGCTCCCACTCCTGTCTCCCAGCACCCCCAGCCACCAGGGGCTGCCTCCATCAGGCCCCCACTCATGTCTCCCACCACCCCCACCCCCCAGCCACCAGGGGCAGCCTCCACCAGGCCACCACTCATGTCCCCTATTACCCCCACCCCCCAGCAGTGCAGGGGCAGCCTCCACCAGGCCCCCACTCATGTCTCCCACCACCCCCTACCCCCCAGCAGTCAGGGGCACCCTCCACTAGGCCCCCACTCCTGTCTCCCTGCACCCCCTACCCCCCAGCAGTCAGCGGCACCCTCCACCAGGGCCCCACCCATGTCTACCACCACCCCCACCCCCCAGCAGTGCAGGGGCAGCCTCCACCAGGCCCCAACTCCTGTCTCCCTGCACCCCCACCCACCAGCCACCAGGGGCAGCCTCCACCAGGCCCCCACTCATGTCTCCCACCGCCCCCACCCCCCAGCCACCAGGGGCAGCCTCCACCAGGCCCCCACTCATGTCCCCTATTACCCCCACCCCCCAGCAGTGCAGGGGCAGCCTCCACCAGTCCCCCACTCATGTCTCCTACCACCCCTACCCCCCAGCAGTCAGGGGCACCCTCCACCAGGCCCCCACTCCTGTCTCCCTGCACCCCCTACCCCCCAGCAGTCAGGGGCACCGTCCACCAGGGCCCCCCACCCATGTCTACCACCACCCCCACCCCCAGCAGTGCAGGGGCAGCCTCCACCAGGCCCCCACTCCTGTCTCCCAGCACCCCCACCCCCCAGCCACCAGGGGCAGCCTCCACCAGGCCCCCACTCATTTCCCCTATTACCCCCAAACCCCAGCAGTGCAGGGGCAGCCTCCACCAGGCCCCCACTCATGTCCCATATTACCCCCATCCCCCCAGCAGTCAGGGGCACCCTCCACCAGGCCCCCACTCCTGTCTCCCTGCACCCCCTACCCCCCAGCAGTCAGGGGCACCCTCCACCAGGCTCCCACTCCTGTCTCCCAGCAGCCCCACCCCCCAGCCACCAGGGGTAAGCATCCACCAGGCCCCCACTCATGTCTCCCACCACCCCCACCCCCCAGCCACCAGGGGCAGCCTCCACCAGGCCCCCACTCATGTCTCCCACCACCCCATAACCCCCAGCAGTCAGGGGCACCCTCCACCAGGGCCCCACCCATGTCTACCACCACCCCCACACCTCAGCAGTGCAGGGGCAGCCTCCACCAGGCCCCTACTCCTGTCTCCCTGCACCCCCACCCCCCAGCCACCAGGGGCAGCCTCCACCAGGCCCCCAATCCACTCATGTCCCCTATTACCCCCACCCCTCAGCAGTGCAGGGGCAGCCTCCACCAGGCCCCCACTCATGTCTCCTACCACTGCCTACCCCCCAGCAGTCAGGGGCACCCTCCACCAGGCCCCCACTCCTGTCTCCCTGCACCCCCTACCCCCCAGCAGTCAGGGGCACCCTCCACCAGGGCCCCACCCATGTCTACCACTACCCCCACCCCCCAGCAGTGCAGGGGCAGCCTCCACCAGGCCCCCACTCCTGTCTCCCAGCACCCCCACCCCCCAGCCACCAGGGGTAGCCTCCACCAGGCCCTCACTCATGTCCCCTATTTCCCCCACCCCCCAGCAGTGCAGGGGCAGCCTCCACCAGGCCCCCACTCATGTCCACTATTACCCCCACCCCCCCAGCAATGCAGGGGCAGCCTCCACCAGGCCCCCACTCATGTCTCCTACCACAGCCTACCCCCCAGCAGTCAGGGGCACCCTCCACCAGGCCCCCACTCCTGTCTCCCTGCACTCCTACCCCCCAGCAGTCAGGGGCACCCTCCACCAGGGCCCCACCCATGTCTACCACCACCCCCACCCCCCAGCAGTGCAGGGGCAGCCTCCACCTGGCCCCCACTCCTGTCTCCCAGCACCCCCACCCCCCAGCCACCAGGGGCAGCCTCCACCAGGCCCCCACCCATGTCCCCTATTACCCGCACCCCCCAGCAGTGCAGGGGCAGCCTCCACCAGGCCCCAACTCATGTCCCCTATTACCCCCACCCCCCCAGCAGTGCAGGGGCAGCCTCCACCAGGCCCCCACTCATGTCTCCCACCACCCCCTACCCCCCAGCAGTCAGGGGCACCCTCCACCAGGCCCCCACTCCTGTCTCCCTGCACCCCCTACCCCCCAGCAGTCAGGAGCACCCTCCACCAGGGCCCCACCCATGTCTACCACCACCCCCACCCCCCAGCAGTGCAGGGGCAGCCTCCACCAGGCCCCCACTCCTGTCTCCCTGCACCCCCACCCCCCAGCCACCAGGGGCAGCCTCCACCAGGCCCCCACACATTTCCCCTATTACCCCCACCCCCCAGCAGTGCAGGGGCAGCCTCCACCAGGCCCCCACTCGTGTCCCATATTACCCCCAGACCCCAGCAGTCAGGGGCACCCTCCACCAGGCCCCCACTCCTGTCTCCCTGCACCCCCTATCCCCCAGCAGTCAGGGGCACCCTCCACCAGGCTCCCACTCCTGTCTCCCAGCACCCCCAGCCACCAGGGGCTGCCTCCATCAGGCCCCCACTCATGTCTCCCACCACCCCCACCCCCCAACCACCAGGGGCAGCCTCCACCAGGCCACCACTCATGTCCCCTATTACCCCCACCCCCCAGCAGTGCAGGGGCAGCCTCCACCAGGCCCCCACTCATGTCTCCCACCACCCCCTACCCCCCAGCAGTCAGGGGCACCCTCCACTAGGCCCCCACTCCTGTCTCCCTGCACCCCCTACCCCCCAGCAGTCAGCGGCACCCTCCACCAGGGCCCCACCCATGTCTACCACCACCCCCACCCCCCAGCAGTGCAGGGGCAGCCTCCACCAGGCCCCAACTCCTGTCTCCCTGCACCCCCACCCACCAGCCACCAGGGGCAGCCTCCACCAGGCCCCCACTCATGTCTCCCACCGCCCCCACCCCCCAGCCACCAGGGGCAGCCTCCACCAGGCCCCCACTCATGTCCCCTATTACCCCCACCCCCCAGCAGTGCAGGGGCAGCCTCCACCAGTCCCCCACTCATGTCTCCTACCACCCCTACCCCCCAGCAGTCAGGGGCACCCTCCACCAGGCCCCCACTCCTGTCTCCCTGCACCCCCTACCCCCCAGCAGTCAGGGGCACCGTCCACCAGGGCCCCCCACCCATGTCTACCACCACCCCCACCCCCAGCAGTGCAGGGGCAGCCTCCACCAGGCCCCCACTCCTGTCTCCCAGCACCCCCACCCCCCAGCCACCTGGGGCAGCCTCCACCAGGCCCCCACTCATTTCCCCTATTACCCCCAAACCCCAGCAGTGCAGGGGCAGCCTCCACCAGGCCCCCACTCATGTCCCATATTACCCCCATCCCCCCAGCAGTCAGGGGCACCCTCCACCAGGCCCCCACTCCTGTCTCCCTGCACCCCTACCCCCCAGCAGTCAGGGGCACCCTCCACCAGGCTCCCACTCCTGTCTCCCAGCACCCCCACCCCCCAGCCACCAGGGGTAAGCATCCACCAGGCCCCCACTCATGTCTCCCACCACCCCCACCCCCCAGCCACCAGGGGCAGCCTCCACCAGGCCCCCACTCATGTCTCCCACCACCCCATAACCCCCAGCAGTCAGGGGCACCCTCCACCAGGGCCCCACCCATGTCTACCACCACCCCCACACCTCAGCAGTGCAGGGGCAGCCTCCACCAGGCCCCTACTCCTGTCTCCCTGCACCCCCACCCCCCAGCCACCAGGGGCAGCCTCCACCAGGCCCCCAATCCACTCATGTCCCCTATTACCCCCACCCCTCAGCAGTGCAGGGGCAGCCTCCACCAGGCCCCCACTCATGTCTCCTACCACTGCCTACCCCCCAGCAGTCAGGGGCACCCTCCACCAGGCCCCCACTCCTGTCTCCCTGCACCCCCTACCCCCCAGCAGTCAGGGGCACCCTCCACCAGGGCCCCACCCATGTCTACCACTACCCCCACCCCCCAGCAGTGCAGGGGCAGCCTCCACCAGGCCCCCACTCCTGTCTCCCAGCACCCCCACCCCCCAGCCACCAGGGGTAGCCTCCACCAGGCCCTCACTCATGTCCCCTATTACCCCCACCCCCCAGCAGTGCAGGGGCAGCCTCCACCAGGCCCCCACTCATGTCCCCTATTACCCCCACCCCCCCAGCAGTGCAGGGGCAGCCTCCACCAGGCCCACACTCATGTCTTCCACCGCCCCCCAGCAGTCAGGGGCACCCTCCACCAGGCCCCCACTCCTGTCTCCCTGCAACCCCTACCCCCCAGCAGTCAGGGTCCTGGTGGAGGCTGCCCCTGCTGCCCCACTCATGTTCCCCTGCACCCCACCCCCCAGCACTGTGGGGCACCTGCCAGCATGCCCCCACCCATGTCCAACTCATGTTCCCCTGCAGCCCCACCCCCCAGCACTGTGGGGCACCTGCCAGCAGGCCCCCACTCATGTCCAACTCATGTTCCCCTGCACCCCCACCCCCCAACACTGTGGGGCACCTGCCAGCAGGCCCCCACTCATGTCCAACTCATGTTCCCCTGTACCCCCACCCCCCAGCACTGTGGGGCACATGCCAGCAGGCTCCCACTCATGTCCAACTCATGTTCCCCTGCACCCCCACCCCCCAGCACTGTGGGGCATCTGCCAGCAGGCCCCCATTCATGTCCAACTCATGTTCCCCAGCCAACATGTCATCACAATCTAGATCCCCGATCCCTATGGTCAGCCTCCGAATGCAAAACACCCACCCGAGTATTGCATCCACCCACTCAGAAATAGCAATAACATGATAGAACAGCAATTGCAAGTTTGGAAACGGACACATGTCCCTCACATACACCCTATGGGTGTCAGTGAATCTCAAAACCCATATCATGATATGCATGAAACCAATGAGATGATACTACACATTTAAGTTTGATCAAAAAATATGTATTAAAGAATTGAATCAAAAATAAACTAACAGAAATGGGAATGTAAAAAAAGCAAAAAGAAGCATGTCCATGAAAAAATGCAAAACCAAAAATCAGAATCCAAAGGAATGGTGTACAAAGTCACAGTCCAGAAAAGAAAATCTAATGGGAAATTATAATTGAAAGCCATTGCTCCATGGGTAAATTGTAAAAAGAAAAGAAAATCCAACAGTGAACTATGTACAGGTGAACAAGCCAGGGTCCATGATCCCAACAAAAGAAATGAAACCTATCTAACAACACTACCTAATAAAAAATAACTATATACAAAAATGTGGCCCATTGTCCAAAAGGTCCAAAGAAAATGCAAAAACAACGGAAACCTAACACTAACTACATAACTATTTAGATGGGCAGCGGGCAAGTCCAACGGCTCACTGGATGTTGTCATGGGCCAGGGCATCATCGAACTCCTGTTTAATGGCTTGGAGGCGGGCATGTTCCCTGGCCCCGAGGTCTCGCAGGGATAAAGCAGTGTCCAGCTCCAACTCCCTGCGAAGACCCTCGAGGCACTCAGCCCGCCTCAACGCCCTCCACATGGAGTACTCCGCCCTGACCATTGTGAGCCGTTCCTCCTCTGCCCGCTGCCGCTCCGCACCTATCTGCTGGCCCAACCGCTCCCACATGGAAGCCACCCCCATTCCAGGGTTCTCCTGCCCTCCGGCCGATGCCTGCACCCCTGATGTTGATGGCCCCGAGCCATGACGCCTCCCACGTCGAGCCTGCCACTGCCTCCGACACAACTGCCTGTGCCAGCACGACGGCATCCAGGCTGATGGTATCCACCGACGCCGTTGTGCACGTGCCCTGCCCGATGATGCCGTCACATCCTCCATCTGCTGGGGTCCAGTTGCTGGTGTGTCCACCCCTGCTGGACCTTCGACTCCCGACTGTGGCAGGGATGGGATCCCCACCTGCATTGGTCGGGGCAGGTCCACAGGGGGCCCTGGTGGCATCTGGGCCGGAAGACGGCATGGAGAACGACTGGTGCATAGTCTCCACAGAGGAGGAGAGGGTCGCCAGATTGGCCGACACATGTAGGAAACCCCCGACCATGGCCGTTCCCAACTGGGCCACGTCAGCACGGTGCTCTCCGTGATGACGTGCATGCTCCTCCCGGGAAGCACGCACCTCATCACGAATTGCACCTGTGCGCAACGCGACACCATTCAGGACCTTCTCCATACGGCCAGGGGTCCCCTCGTCCACAGGTGGAGGGGAGTCAGATGACATGGACACCCCCCCTACCTGCGGACGGACCTGGAATGGGGCATCCCTGCTGGTGCATGGTGGTGCAATCATAGTGTCAGGGACAGTGACATGCACAGGCCCCTCCACGGCGACCTGTGCTGCCTCCTGGACTGCAACACTTGCACCAGCAGGGATGCCCCCACCAGGCCCCATGTGCGCCTCAGTAGCGGCCTCCTCCTCCTCTGTGGAAACCACCAACCTGGATGGCTCCACCCCGTCTTCCACCGTTGCAAGCCCCTGTGGGGGCTCACCCACCCCTTCCGCTGCAGCCGTGGGGGCATCCCCGCCGCTTTGCTCCACAGAGCCATCTCCGCCCTCTTCTTCACGTGGCGCTGTGTAGAGGGAGACATAGAACACAAGCATCACAGTACTGTCCAATGGCCCCTAGACAGGAAGCAATAGCAGATGAGTGGCACTGTCTAAGATCACTTCCATCATGTCCCTCCGCAACACATGGATCAGGGCAGGTAAAACACATGCGGTAACAGGCATGGCGCATGCTATGGACATTAGCATACATGTCCAAGTGATTCTTGAAACATACACTGTTGTTTTGGAACTCACATGCATCATGTGCCATGCCTATCACATGCACACACTTCACCCTAGTTTCATCCATCTGGCCTCGTACACCACAGACACAGTGGATACAAGGATGACTAGGCTGCATCAGTGAACCTGAACATTGCGACAGACATGTGTCATGCATCCCTGGCATTCACAAGTCACAGACACGCAGGTCAGACACACAGACATGGACAGCATACATGTACATGGCATCAGCACCCATCCCTCACCCATGTCCAGGAACAGAGACTGGCATGCTTTCATGTGGCCATTCCGCATAGGGCAACCCATGTTGCATTTTAACACATGCACCAACCGTGTGGTTCACACATTACTGGTCTCACATGCATGACGTCCCTGCACACACACATGCATACATGGCCTATGTCACACATACAGGCAAGTATCAGACAACCAGCACACTGCGACATGCCCTGTCTCACACAGCAATGCTTGGCCACTTATCGCTCAACTCCAGAAGGGTCTGCCTCTCAAGGATCTGGCCGTGGAGCGCTGGGCCTACGCGTTCCAGGACCCTCATCTGGATGGTACTCATGCGGCCCCGGCCCCCCTCCATGAGGCGCCGGGCCTTCAAGGGGGTCCTGGACCTGCAGTCATCCCAGCGCTTCTTGACTTGTTGGTAGTCGCGGACTGCCACCACCTCCGCGTTGATTGCAGTCACGATGTCCGTCCAGATCCGAGTCCGTCCTTCCTTGTTGGCGCGCTTACTTCCGAAGAGGGCATCATACTGCCCCAGGACTTGCTCCACCAGGACACCAACTTCGGTGGCAGTGAAGCTGGTGCCCCTCTGCCTCTCTGGCCGGGGATTGCCAGTGGTGCCAGATGTTGCAGTGCCCGATATGGCAACCCCAGAGGCAGGAGTGGGTGGGCAACTGGGACCTGGGGCTGGGCTGTGGAGTGATGGTATCCCCGTCGGGAGTCTTCTGTTCCAGCAGGGGTGGACACAGCAAATGGACCCCTGCAGATGGCTGATGTGCAGGCACCAAATGGCAGGGCACTGTGGCAGCAGGCAGGCAGGCAGGCAGCAGCAGATGGCTCGTGGGAGGCTGCTCGGGGATCTGGGGGCCAGTAATTCGGCCTTTTGGGCAGGAGCGTGGTCTTCCGTGTGCTTATGCGTGGCCAGCTTGATACGGAGTGATTTGGCACGTGAAAATCCTGCACGTCTGCGTGTAAATCGAGGAAAGGCCCTTAGCGTGTATGCACGTCAGCACGCATATGCGATTTCATTGGACCAAAGGCCCTTAGCGCGTGAGCGCGTCTGTGACGTGAGGCGCGCGGAAGTTTCCCTCATTACACGTGATGACAGAGCACACGTGGATTTCCACCAATCACGTGTGGAACTTCATGCGCACCCCAGAAATACACGTACCCAGGCCAATCGCGTGTACGCTCACTTCCCTCCGATTACACGCGATGACACTCGGACGTGCAGTTTTACCACGTGTGCTCGCATATGCGATTTCATTGGCCCAAAGGCCACCATGCGCAGCTGTGACGTCACGTGCATGGCCATAGAGAATGGCGCGTATAAAAATGAAGAGATACACGTCCGAGTGTCAAAGCGCGTAATTGGTGCAAATGGCCTCATCGCGTATGCGCGTCTGTGACGTGTGTATAAAAGGTATGTGTAGAACGCCATTTCCTTGTACGTGCTTATCGTGGAGAGCGAGTGGGTGAAATCTGTACTTCTTGTCGGTTCACACGCGATTTACTTCACGGCATTTCCAGTTCGTACTCCCTGTTACCTCTGACAGCTTTTTCTCTTTTCCTCTTTTTCCTGGGCCTGTTTCCTCAAACAGCGTTCCCTACTACTGTTGTCCTGCGCATATGCGCATATTTTTCACGCTTTTGTTCCTGGCGGACGGTGAGTCGCGCACGTATTTAACATCTGTGCTTGCCCCGTGTGTCGCGTACCCCTTCAGAGGTCTTTCTAGGCTGCGTGTGACACGCATACATTCATTCTTGTGTTCCTGGGCGCCACAGCGTAGTGCAGGTTTATTTTTCCATGCACGTGGTCTAGGAGGGGTTGCGTGCACCTTACTTCACTTTTTTGGGGTGCCTGTGCGTTGCGTGACCCGTCATCTTTCCCCAGGGGTGACATACAGCCTTGCTAGAGCACTAGGGTACGATTACCATCTGGTACCCAACCCCTTTGACCCCCAATTGCCCAGGACCATAGTTCACATCGACTCCCATACGCACAATAACATCAGTGCCATGGCTGGGAGGCGAACAAGCCGTAAGGGTGGCAAAGGTGGCCGAGCCCCAACTGGTGGCCGTGGTGGATCCGGTAGGGGACGTGGCCGTGACTTGCAGGGTGCCCCTAGCCCCCCATGTGTGGAGGAGCAGTCAGAGACACCTATGCTCCCCAACCCCCCTGGTTGAGGTTACCGTGGCTGACACCATCCATGCTCAGCCCTTGTTGGACCAGCCCACTGTGGAACCAGACCTGGCACAGGGTGACTCCATGGCTGACTTCCAGGTCAGCAGGTCTAGGCCACGTGCGCCAGTGAACGTTGGTGTCATCAGGCCACATGGATCAGGGGCAGCTAGGTCATCTGCTGCCCTGCGTAGGTAGGCTGGAGAGGCTGCAGGGGCAGCTGCGGCTCCATCCACCCCACCTCTCACACACCCATCCATGACAGTGTCGGTCCAAGTCCTTCATGCTGACATTCCCCCTGCCACCATCACACTTGAGATAATGCCTGCACCAACTCCCATGCTGAGTGTGCAATCCCACGCTCCTGCCCCTAGTGTCCAGAGCGGCGCAGGACACTCCGGATCCCCACCACCTTCCAAGCGGAAGAGGAAGAGTGCTTGTCCAGTAGAGGCTGATGCCCCAGACACGGCTACACAGTCCGGCCCGTCAAGGAAGCCCAGCTTCAATGAGGCCGAACTGAATGCACTTGTAGAGTATGTGTCCGCACATGACCGCAAAATGGTGATTGTTGCAGGATCCAAGACCACACCTGCACAACGTCAGGCACACTGGCAGACCATTGCGGACATCATAAGTGCCCTTGGAATCGTGAGGCGCACAGCTAATGAATGCTACAAGTGCTGGAATGACCAGAAGCGCAGGGCAAAGAATAAGCTGGCCTCAAGTCATGCCGCAACTCTAGTGACTGGAGGTGGGTCTCCAGCAGACGACATAGAACTCACTCCACATGAGCAGGTTGCTGGGACCTACGTCGCGGAGGAACAGATCCAAGGCGTGGGAGTAGTGGCAGATTACGAGGCATTGTCCGGTGAGTGCACATGTATGTGTGTGTCATGCATGTGCATGCTGTGTGTGGGAGGGCTTCTGTTTGGGTGCCAGGGGAGGGTGTGTATGCCTGAGTGGTTCAGCTCACCCATGTGCCTCTTCCTATACATTCTTGGCAACAGCATTTGGGTATAGCAGCATCCCTTCGGCCAACAATAGACATCCAGCCCAACACCACGCCAGTTGCCCTTGGAGTGTCATCTTGCCACAACACTGTTGCTTATTTACCTCTGTTTATTCAGGCAGATTGTTTGCATACCACCACTTTTACTCGGGATTTCTCAGTCCTATTGTCACATGTCTGACATGGCTATGGTACAGTGCACTGGCTCAGTTTCGTGGACATGATTAGTTTGGACATGTCCCTGTGCTATAGGACCATTTTTGACTGGCAGCTGCAGGTTAAACATTTGAACCATTACAATGAAAATAATCAATTATATGAACAAACTGGACTGAATGAACAATTGGTGACCTCCTCTCCCTCTTCACTTCATGGCTAGGTTACATGCCATCTGTGTGACGGCATGTGTATTTGTCCTGCCAATCACTGGCCAATGTGTGATGCCACTGCTAGGCAGCATGCAGCAAATGTGTTCATCTTCCATCTTGGTGTCATCAATGTGTGCCATCTGCCTCCCCATCACACGCAGTGACGGTGCATGCATGGGGGTGTTTTAGTCATGTGGGACATGTGTCAATCAAGTACTGTTTCTGTAGCCTCTCAGCCCTAATTGTGTGCCATAGTGCTAATGCCTGTTTCCATTTGTTTTCTTTTATGTCTTTGCAGGGGAAGACGCACTTGATACTGCTGGGGTTGTGGAGATGGTGCAGACCCAGGAGGGGTCTGAGGGCCGATCGACCACCAGTGAGGGACATGGTGTGGTGGTGGGTGAGAACCCACAACTGCTGCAGGTCGTGCTCTCAAGGGGTGTCTCTGGCTGCACCTCCCCCGAGCTGTAGTCAGGTGTTGATTCGGATGATGAGACCTTCATGCCGTCGCAGGCGAGTGTTCCTGGGAGGGATTCGGTTCTGTCCGGCCCACCTGCACCAGGGTTAGAACCCTCAATGGGGATGTCAGTGTTGGCAGGTACGCCTTTGGTGGTTACGGATGCAGGGTCACACTCCGCGACATCTGATCCTGTTCCTGGGCCAGCAGATCAGAGAGGGAATGCAGTCCTGCAGCCTCAGGCAGTGCCGGCACAGCAAGGCGCAGTTCGCCTTGCCCCAGACAGGCGTGGTGCCCGCCGACGTGGTGGCCGTACGCCACCTGGCAATACCGCATGGGAGCAATCCATTTACGGTATGGCAACCCAACAGGCAGCATCATCAGAGATGATGTCTCAGGCCATGGATAGGGTGGCCACTTCCATTGTCCCCCCCGAAAGGCTGATGGAGCGACTACAGCAGACAACCGACTCCATCTGCCAGTCACACAGGGAGGACATGTTGGCGTCCGACAGGGACAGGCGGGCGGCACTGGCGACTCTGCAGGAAGCCATCTCCATAGAGTCCTAGGGCCACAGGGAAGCCCTGAGGCTGGAACTCCTTCACCTCAGGACGACTCTTGTTGAGCTTGAGGCTTCAACAAACCGAAGGACAGAACAGCAGCTGGAGCGTCTCACCCGTACGCTCTCAGCTGAGATGCAGGCAACTAGGGCGGAGGTCCGGGCATCCCGTGAGTTGTTGCATGGGGACCTCCGCACACTTATCCTCCAGAACGAGACCTACCACACCCGCATGCTTGCAGCCATGGAGGAACAGACTAGGGCTTTGCGTGTGCTGCCCATAGTGCCACCACCTCCTGATGCAGCTGCAGAGGGTGAGGATAGCAACAGCAGTGATACTCCCACAATAGGGTAGCCGTGTAGGCCATGAGCCCATGGAGGTGTTTTTTTTTCGCAAGATCCAAACAGGTGGGTTTTGGTGTGCACCCTGTTCTCGGACCTCCTGGGTGGCCTACCCAACCCCCCAGCCCATTAATGGCCATTTTTGATTTTGATTTTATTTTTATTATTTTTATGTTTTTTGGGACAGTGTGTTGCCTTGTGTGGCTCCCGTGGGCATACGCTGCATTGTGGCTGGGCACATGCAGGCTTGTCATGGATTTGGTTCAGATGCTTGGGTTTTTGTCACACACCCCTCCTGCTTCCCATTTCCATGGGCTTGCAAAGGGTGTGCCCAAGTGACATTGACGTACATGGTGACATTGGACTCCCATGAGCTGTGTGGGCAGTCTGTAGTCAATACTGTCTATACATTCATAGTGCATATTGTTGTTGTATTGTACACTGCGTGGTGTATTGATATGTGCCTCTGCATCCATCTCATCCTCCATATTTGCAGGTCCATTCCTCATGTCTTCACAATGCGGTCCACCTTGGAACTGGAGTCCATGTTGTAAGCAGTGCACCTACACTCTTGCATGGCGCTAACACTGTATACTTGGAAGTGTTCGGAGGGCTGTCATCATCACGTGGTGAGGCTAGTCTGTAATGTCATGTTTAAGGTAGGTTGGAGGTTGTGTAGGTGATTGGTATTCTTGGTAAGTATTTGGTAATGTGGGTTGTAGGTCCTGCATTACTGTGAGCATTTCATGTGTGGACATGTTTCCATTAGGGACACTGTAGCTGGTGACACTTGGGGCATGTTGTGGGGATTAATTTCTTTCCTCTCACATTGCATGACATGCCGTGGTGTGTTGTGTGGCCGTGCCGGGGAGGGAGTGGGTGACATGGCACTGTTTTCATGTAGTATTTTGCAAGTGGGTATTCATTTCTGCAGCATGGAAGTGTCTTTTCATGACACTGCATTGGTGGTGTTTGTGTAGGTAGGGATGCAACATTGTGACATTTCCACATGAACAATCTCAGGCTGCTATGGTTCTGACAGTTGACAGTCCCTTTGTTCGTCTTAATTGTCAGGTCGAGTCATCATTGCTTATCAGATGGTGTGTGCCAGGCCTGTGTGCACTTCACTGGGGCACACAGGATTTCTATGTGAAGTAATTAGCCACCAGCTGTGTACGGGCTGCCTCACCCCGTGCCCTCTCCCCTCCCATGCGCAGCGGACGTGCATGTGGTTGGGGATGTGGGGGCACCACCATGTCCATAGCCTGGCCCCGGCGTGTTGCAACATTGTGCAGGACACATGCTGCCACTATGATCCTGCACACTACTGGGGGCGCATATAACAGCTGCCCGCCAGAACGGTCAAGGGAGCGAAAGCGTGACTTGAGCACTCCGAATGTGCGCTCCACTATGCCCCGGGTTGCAATATGGGCTGTGTTGTATCTTACCTCTGGAGGCATGATGGGGTTCCGAATTGGCGTCATCATGTGGGTGCTCAGAGGGTAGGCACTGTCCCCTGGTGAGGAGGTGATGGGTATCATTAGTGGGGTAGTGACATAACTCTGCATCTGACATGCATGCATGTGCAGTGGCATTCATACTCACCAAGCAGCCATGTATCGCCATGCCGCCCAGCTTCTAGGTCCCGGCTTAGGGTAGACATTCGGTAAATGAAGCTGTCGTGGGTGGACTCTGGATAGTTGGCATATACCGAGGTGATGATTCCCTTAGCATTACATACTACCTGCATATTGATGGAATGCCAGTGCTTGCGGTTCCTATAGATGTGTTCAGATGCCCTGGGGGGACTTAGTGCCACATGGGTGCAGTCAATAGCACCTAGCACTTTTGGGAATTGTGCCACACCATAAAAATCGAGGGTCGCAGCCTGCCTTTCTGCAGGTGTCCTGGGCAGGTATATGTGCCTACGGACTGATGGGCGTGCAGTGATGATGTTCAAGACCTGGTGTAGGCAGCATAACTGCGTGGCCTGTGACACCCCACCCACTATGGCACTTCTCCGCTGAAATGATCCTGTGGCCAAGAAGTGCAGTACATTGAGGACCTTCTCCAGGGGGCTGTGTGCTTGGGAGCACAGGGTGGGTGATGTGAGGTCATCCTCCCACTCACTGACCAGGTCCAGTATTATGTGTGGTGGAAACCTGTACCTCCCATACACCTGGTCATCAGGCATCCCAAAAAGGCTGGTTCTGGGAGTGAAAATTCGGGCCCTCACTATCCTCCTCCTCCTCCTTTGGTAACCCACGGCCACTGCTGCTAGGAATGGTATATTCATCCTGGCGTATGAGCTTGTTTGTTGTTTGTGCGCACTTTTATGCTGCACGGGTCGACGTACGCCTGCTTCATGCTGTCGTACGTGTCTCAGGATTGGACCATTTATTTTTCGGCACCCGCCCACCCCAGGAATACACGTAGCACGCTCTCACAGGCACAGTCGCAGGTAAATATTCCCGCCCACCCCTGGAATACATGTACCCCACTCTCACAGGCCCAATCGCGTGTGGAAGTTCACGGGCACCTGGCGTGTGGGACTTCCCGCGCACCCTGAAGTACACGTACCCAGGCAAATCGCGTGTGGAAGTTCACGTGCACCCCGAAGTACACGTACCCAGGCCAATCGCGTGTGGGACTTCCCGCGCATCCCGAAGTACACGTACCCATGCAAATCGCGTGTGGAAGTTCACGCGCACCCCAAAGTACACGTACCCAGGCCAATCGCGTGTGGGACTTCACGTGCACCCCAAAGTACACGTACCCAGGCTAATCGCGTGTGGAACTTCCCGCGCACCTCGAGGTACACGTACCCAGGCCAATTGCGTGTGGAACTTCCCGCGCACCCCGAAGTATATGTACCCAGGCAAATCGCATGGCTGGGGGGTGGGGGTGCAGGGGGACATGAGTGGGGGCATGGTGGAGGCTGCCCCTGTTGGCTGGGGGGTGGGGGTGCTGGGAGACAGGAGTGGGAGCCTGGTGGAGGGTGCCCCTGGTGGCTGGGGGGTGGGGGTGGTGGTAGACATGAGTGGGGGCCTGGTGGAGGCTGCCCCTGGTGGCTGGGGGGTGGGGGTGCTGGGAGACAGGAGTGGGAGCCTGGTGGAGGGTGCCCCTGGTGGCTGGGGGGTGGGGGTGGTGGTAGACATGAGTGGGGGCCTGGTGGAGGCTGGCCCTGCAATGCTGGGGGGTGGGGGTGCATGGGGACATGAGTGGGGGCCTGGTGGAGGCTGCCCCTGCACTGCTGGGGGGTAGGGGGTGGTGGGAGACATGGGTGGGGGCCTGGTGGAGGCTGCCCCTGCACTGCTGGGGGGTGGGGGTGCATGGGGACATGAGTGGGGGCCTGGTGGAGGCTGCCCCTGCACTGCTGGGGGGTAGGGGGTGGTGGGAGACATGGGTGGGGGCCTGGTGGAGGGTGCCCCTGACTGCTGGGGGGTAGGGGGTTGTGGGAGACATGAGTGGGGGCCTGGTGGAGGATGCCCCTGACTGCTGGGGGGTGGGGGTGGTGGGAGACATGAGTGGGGGCCTGGTGGAGGGTGCCCCTGGTGGCTGGGGGGTGGGGGTGGTGGTAGACATGGGTGGGGGCCTGATGGAGGCTGCCCCTGACTGCTGGGGGGTAGGGGGTTGTGGGAGACATGAGTGGGGGCCTGGTAGAGGATGCCCCTGACTGCTGGGGGGTGGGGGTGCTGGGAGACAGGAGTGGGAGCCTGGTGGAGGGTGTCCCTGGTGGCTGGGGGGTGGGGGTGGTGGATGACATTAGTGGGGGCTGGTGGAGGCTGCCCCTGGTGGCTGGGGGGTGGGGGTGCTGGGAGATAGGAGTGGGAGCCTGGTGGAGGGTGCCCCTGGTGGCTGGGTGGTGGGGGTGGTGGTAGACATGAGTGGGGGCCTGGTGGAGGCTGCCCCTGCACTGCTGGGGGTTGGGGGTGCATGGGGACATGAGTGGGGGCCTGGTGGAGGCTGCCCCTGCACTGCTGGGGGGTAGGGGGTGGTGGGAGACATGGGCGGGGGCCTGGTGGAGGCTGCCCCTGCACTGCTGGGGGGTGGGGGTGCATGGGGACATGAGTGGGGGCCTGGTGGAGGCTGCCCCTGCACTGCTGGGGGGTAGGTGGTGGTGGGAGACATGGGTCGGGCCTGGTGGAGGGTGCCCCTGACTGCTGGGGGGTAGGGGGTAGTGGGAGACATGAGTGGGGGCCTGGTGGAGGGTGCCCCTGACTGCTGGGGGGTGGGGGTGGTGGGAGACATAAGTGGGGGCCTGGTGGAGGGTGCCCCTGACTGCTGGGGGGTGGGGGTGGTGGTAGACATGGGTGGGGGCCTGGTGGAGGCTTCCCCTGCACTGCTGGGGGGTGGGGTGGTGGGAGACATGAGTTGGACATGAGTGGGGGCCTGGTGGAGGCTGCCCCTGCACTGCTGGGGGGTGGGGGTGGTGGGAGACATGAGTGGGGGCCTGGTGGAGGCTTCCCCTGCACTGCTGGGGGGTGGGGGTGCATGGGGACATGAGTGGGGGCCTGGTGGAGGCTGCCCCTGCACTGCTGGGGGGTGGGGGTGGTGGTAGACATGGGTGGGGGCCTGGTGGAGGCTGCCCCTGCACTGCTGGGGGGTGGCGGTGGTGGGAGACATGAGTGGGGGCCTGGTGGAGGCTGCCCCTGCACTGCTGGGGGGTGGGGGTGCATAGGGACATGAGTGGGGGCCTGGTGGAGGCTGCCCCTGGTGGCTGGGGGGTGGGGGTGGTGGGAGACATGAGTGGGGGCCTGGTGGAGGCTGCCCCTGCACTGCTGGGGGGTGGGGGTGCATGGGGACATGAGTGGGGGCCTGGTGGAGGCTGCCCCTGCACTGCTGGGGGGTGGGGGTGCATGGGGACATGACTGGGGGCCTGGTAGAGGCTGCCCCTGCACTGCTGGGGGGTGGGGGTAATAGGGGACATGAGTGGGGGCCTGGTGGAGGCTACCCCTGCACTGCTGGGGGGTGGGGGTGGTGGGAGACATGAGTGGGGGCCTGGTGGAGGCTGCCCCTGGTGGCTGGGGGGTGGGGGTGGTGGGAGACATGAGTGGGGGCCTGGTGGAGGCTGCTCCTGGTGGCTGGGTGGTGGGGGTGGTGGTAGACATGGGTGGGGGCCTGGTGGAGGCTGCCCCTGCACTGCTGGGGGGTGGGGGTGGTGGGAGACATGTGTTGGCGATCAGTAGTGCAAAGTGACATGTGGGTTGGCTGGTGGGCATGGCCATGTTGGATGGGTTGCCTGTGGGACATGAGCAGGGGTGCAGGGTAGTACCCTGTGGTGTGGGCTGCCTGCAGGGGCCGTGGAGGGTGTAGAGGGAACACCTGGGGGGACCCACATGGCCAGATCACGTGTAGCATTCCCCGGCACCACCGAAATACACATACCCTGCAGAAATCGCGTGTGAATCCTCCGCGCACCTCGGAATACACTGAAGTGGGAGAATGGAAGAACAGGCTCCCGCCCTTCCCCTCTCGCGCTTGGCCTAGAGGATCACGGCCCAGACACCCGCCACGAGAGGAGTTTGCCTATCTACCGGACGGCCAAATACCCTGGTACAGGAACATACGGATGTGCCCATCTACCTGCCCAGCAGCCCGCCCTGTCCATGCCGACACCTGCGGCACGGACCAACTCAACTAAACCTACACGTCGTTAGAGATGCCATGACGACCTAGCCAACGGTCAGCACACACTCCCGCACCAATCTACACGAAGAATATACTCAGTGCTATGACGTAGGCGACAGACATACTCACGGACGTACATCTTTATTATTTTCCACATAGGCTCTCAAAATGCAGAAACGCAAGACGCATCATGAACTTATATAAAAAAGGCTTGCTCACGCTTCTTCTAAGAACCATGTACCATAATGAAGAATATAACGGGGACACGATACTGAGGATAAAGCAATATGATACCGTAACCTAAAGCGCCCTGCATCAAACGGTTCCACCTATGCACCAGGCCCAAGTAGGCCGCAGGCAAAAGCTTCCATGAACATTGAGTGAGCAAGAACTGGGTTGCTGACCCTGCAAAATGAGCCCGGCGAAAGCACACCGCCAAGGGCACGATGTTGCAATCTCGCACGCTGCAAGCCAACGCCAAGGTCGCACCTGCAAGATAAACCAGGCACACAGTAGGAAAAACAATATTAATTGTGTTGAATTTTGCCTCAAACACGGTCCCACCTCACGTGACAAAGTCAAACCTGACAAGATGCCAAGCCCAGGCGGAAGGAGACGCCTGAATCCCACGTTTCGAGACACAGGCAGATACAATTAAAAGACTCATTTGGACATCTGCTGCATGGGAGTATTCGACCTCCCAACATATGAATAAATCCTCACATTGTTTACACCTACCCATATTAAAACATTGTTGCAAATGACAGGTGCACCGCGAGCTGGGAACAGCGATAGTCCCAGACTGGGAGGCTCGCGAGCGGACCAATTAGAACATGGGGTTCTTATCACTGACGCCATTCACATTGACCAATCCTCAGAGGTCTTCATGTAACAATTTTCATGTATCAAATTGAAGGGGCAGCCCAGGTATACCACCTGACTAACCCTCAGCCACTAACACCGTTCTCTATATGTGCGCTATACTAACCCTACCACTCGAGTAACCAATCCAGAGTGGAGATAGGTTTTTGCTAAACTTTCCAAGTGACGCAAGTAGTGCGTCATACTAAGGTAAAAAGGGCCTGCGAGCCCCACGATTGTGTGTGTGTCAGGACGGACGCGTACGCTCCTTGACCCATCCCTGCCGTTTTGTCTAATAAACAGCAGAGTCACCTTGCTTCTTGCGTGTGTCTCATACTCTATCTCTTTTGGGATATACGGGAGGAGTTGGGGCCTCCCTGCCCGGAGGTCTGCGGACGGTCCGGCCGACCCCGGCAGAATTTCCCCCCGACAAGTTGGAGGCACTGCTGAGATCTGTTTAAGATTTGCTTTTTTATTTTTACTTTTTCCAGGACAGCGCAATCCGGATATTGGCCCTCGGGAGCCGGTTGAGAAGTATCCCGCCCGCGGTTGGCGAGTGTCCAGACGTGGTCCAGACGAGGGGAGGTGGCGAGCCGCTTGGAGGGGTGCACGCAGTCGAGCGGCCCTGCATCAAGAGAACTTGGTGAGCATGCCACGCACAACAAGCAATTTGAAATTGTGAGGGAGGGGGGAGGGATTAAATACAGGAGGTGGGAGGTGTTGCACAGGTGCGCAGCGAAGGTTTGACAATTTAGTGTTGGCAATGGAATGAATGGTAGCCGAACGAGTGTGAGAGCAGTCGGCTACGTTACGCGAGGGGGGGGCGGAGCACGAAAACATCACGTGCGGCCGCTCGTAGACACTGATTGGCCTAGGTCGCGACTACGTGTAAGGGTGTGTGTGTGTCTGTGGTTTCCTACGATTTGGCATTTATTGATCAATGAGTAGATGAGGATCCCTATTGTTCGAGCAAGAAACTCGATAGGTAGATGACGTTTCCCTGTAGGCGGTAGCTAGTTAGTTGCCCAATACGGAAGATAATTGGCTGGTTAAGCCCTCCTGTCGAGGGGCGTATCACACGCGAGGCGACGCAGCGTGCGCAGTCTGATTATATTATTGATTACCTTGTTCCAGGAGTGACAGGAAGACAGCTGTGAGGTTAACGGGGGTAGATTGCAAGTGTATTTTGAACTTAAAGAATATATGAAGAACTTACCAGTAGCTCGAAGAGATCGGTGACGTCACCAGTAGGGCTTTCATAGGATATCCCGAGCACAAGGCATCTTTCTTTCTGAGAGTGGTGGGGAAGAGAACTGTGGTAAGGGAGTGGAAATGGAGACAAACGGTAATGAGTTGATCGGGGAAAGGTGAAACGGGGGACGTGGCTGCGCACGGAGAGCGCCGGCCAGGGCAAGTGTAGAAGAAGGAGGAGGAGCAAGTGAAAATAGGACGACTGTATAAGAACGTCATAAGGGGCACGCAGCCGCAGGGGGCTACGTGCGCCTCGGCCGCAGGGGGCCGTAAGGGTGTCGTGTAAAGGAAGAAAGACAGAAGAAAATATACAAATGTAAATACTATATTTTTATAATTTTCCTTAGCGGACTATCGCAAGTCCCCAAACTTACGGGGCCAGGTAACGATATAAGGCTGTATATTGAAAACTGCTAGTGAGATAACCGCTACCAAATAGGGGAAGGGTAACAAGTGGAGCGCTACTATGTCATACGGGACAGGATCGGGAGGGTGGGGGAACACCCTCACTACCCCACTACAGCACATATGTACAACACTGTCACCCCATAGGGAGAAACTGATTAAGTATAGCATAGAATGGACCCAGGGGACGGACAACAAAATGATAACACCATGGCCGCCTAATGGTAGCTTCGATCCATATGCCCAACATTCACTACTAAACCATCTGCATAATACATACAAAGGGAAGAAGTTGGCAAACCACGTGGAGGTGTTTAACTTATGGAGGATGTTCCAAGGGTCCCGACCAGGACCAAATGGAATGTTCACTGTGGAGGAAATACCGGAAGAAAAAGAGATTAAGGAGGAAGGAGAGGATGGGAAAAAGGGGAGTGAAGACCCAAAGAACACGGGGAACGGACAAGAGGGAGGAGAAAAGAATAATACATCAAATGAAATAAAAAAGGAACCGAGCAACGATATACCCCTAGCAAAGGGAGTGAAAACGGAGGGAGGGGGGTTGTACCCTTTAAGGGAGTTAGGAGACATAGAAAGAGGTCAGTTAAGGGCGGCTGAGGGGTACTCGAACCCGGCATACAGCCCTCCACCATATGTGGCTCATAGGAAGATGCCAGCAGGGGAGGGGAGGACTGGAGAAGAACAAACTGTGGAAATAGGAAATGATGAGTGGGTAGCTGCACAGATACTATTAAAATTACGAGGTTCATTAACAGGGGAAGAGAAGGAGGTAGTAAGGAAAACAGACGAGGATAATACCAGGGAGAGCGGAATGAGAGGGGAAGAGCTGTTACGGCAAAAGGAAGAGATTTTGGAGGAACGACTAGCAGAATTAGGGGATGAGCAGAATGAATTTATCAAACAGCTCGAGAAGGAGGAAAGAGAGAGAGCGAGGAGAAGGAAAGAAGGTAAGAACGAATTGGAAAAAATAAGGGAACGAACTGAGGAGCAAAGGAGAGAAGCTGAAAGGGTAAAAGCAGCAGCAGAAAGGGTATCAAGAGCAGTGCTGCGAGAAAAGAAAAGGGAAGAAGAAGAGAAAGAAAAAGAAATGGCAATGTGGAAGAGGAGATTACTATCAGAAACGACTAAGAAATACGAAGAAGGGAGGGTGATAGAGAGCATATTAGAAAGGGAAAGGGTGAAATGGGAAAGGAAGAAAGAGGATGAAAGAATACTGGAACAGATGTGTAGTGAAGTAATGGAGGAATTAAAAAGGAAAAGGGAGGAAAATGGTAGGGAGATGGAGGAGAGAAATGAAGGAGAAAGAGAAGATAGGAGAAGGGAGAGTGAAGTATGGGGGGATGTATATAGAGACACAGAAGTAGCAACAACATCAGCGCAAAGGGGAGCGGTTGATAAAGTAGAAAGAGGATAATTGGACGTAATAGACTTACAAACAGTAACAATAAAGGGGAAAAAGACCGAGTGGGGGGTGCCGTTTATGACTGACTTTTGTAGTGAGGAAGAAGAAGGAGTGGAGAAGGAAGGAAGAAACAGTGGAAGGGAAAGCCTAGATAAACTATACATCACCCGGACCAACACAGACTCGCCATGGATCCGTAGGAGAAAGGATGAGCTGGAGAGAAGTGAGGAGGATGAGCAAGGAATAGCGGAAAGACAGACACATGAGGCCGCACCGTCCCCATCACGCCCTCTCCCATCGCACCCTCCATGCTCAACCACCTCACGCTCGTTACGCACAATAAAACTTGCGCCCTTCACAGACGAACTGACACCCTATGCATGTCGGCTTAGGGACCTCCCTAGACGCAGGCAGGAAAGGCGAATACACATGCCCACATT
The DNA here is from genome assembly GCF_040938575.1 of Ambystoma mexicanum. Classification (NCBI taxonomy): domain Eukaryota; kingdom Metazoa; phylum Chordata; class Amphibia; order Caudata; family Ambystomatidae; genus Ambystoma; species Ambystoma mexicanum. The sequence continues at coordinate 1,536,201,347 of NC_090937.1, forward strand.
AAATACAGGAAATGATGGAAGAAGGGGAAAAGATGGAGAAGAAAGAGTTACGAGCAGGGGAAATACGGATGAAATTGACGATGTAGAAGAAAGGGAAGAAGAGGAAGGGTGTGAGGACTCGATTTTATGGAACACAAAGGGTAAAACGAGACATAACTTAATGCCACTTCTGGAGAGGGGAGGGGTTAGGCCACAGTATGTCCCTTGAAAGCATACAGACAAAGAAAATATAAAATGCAGGCTCCCATCATTAAGTGGAGGTGCGGGTAAGTGGATATATGAAATGGAAAAACACACCGCAGGACAGAAACTGGCAGTAGGAGATGTGAAGGGCCTTCTAATATCGATATTAGGAGATGCAGCGGATGACATTTGGAAGAGAGCAGGATTACCTGGGGTAACAATAACAAACACATCGCATGATGGGGCACCATTCGCAAACTGCAGACATGCACTATGGCAGGCACTGAGGGTACAGTACCCAGACACATCAGACATAGGAGCAATTACCTCCCGCAAGATGCGTGAGAACGAAGATCCTGTTGATTATATCCAGGAAATCCAAGAGAAGTGGCGCATGGAAACTAGAGAACAATGGGACAAAACACCCGCAATATTTTATCATATACTAGTACAAGGGCTCCCGGAAGGAGTTCAGAAACAACTGAAGAAAGTAGTGGAAATGGAAGCAAAAGCATGGCCAGAAATACAACTGACTATAGTGCATCATTGCAGGACATGGCAAGGAAAAATGAAACAAAAGGAAGAGGACAGGAAAACGGAAGAGGCTAAACTAGTACTGAAAAAGCTTACTAAATACACAATGGAAGGGGCACTAATAACTACGCCTACAACAATGACCCAAAGCCCCACACAAGTAGTGGCTGCACAAGATCCCTCCCAAATACCACCTTCACAGACTATAACACAACAGGTGCCGCCACTCCAACCATACACGACCAACATGGGAGGAGGATTCCCAATGCCAGGAGCTGGGTATTATAATTACAACAGGGGGAGAGGAGGAATTATGAGAGGGAGAGGATACGGATATAATACCCAACAGCAGGTGGGAGGACTTAGAAATTCCTATCCCACAGGGCAACCAGCATACCAGGACAACACAGGGAGCTTTCCATGGCAGAGTAGGGAACCACCGGTGTGTTGGAGTTGTGGATTATTAGGGCACATGTCACGCACGTGTAGAGTAAGACCAGGAACACCATCATGGAGTGAACAGGGACAACCAAGGCCCACACAGGAACAGCAGGGCATACAGCAACAGCAGACGTTGCAACAGGGAAATGAACAGCAACAACTAATAACACAACAACAGCCACAGACTCATTCACTGCCACAACAACAGGTAGCGATAACACAACAACCCCAAGTACAACAAACACAACTGGGTAGGGTGACGGTCCTGGGACACAACCCTTACACAGGAAATGGTCAATCGTTGTACCCTCAATAGGACAGCCCACAGACGGCCTTGGTGTGTCCCATCCTGTCAGTAACGCCTAATAGTGCGAAGGAACCACGCATAGAGGTAACGATAGGTGACAAAAAGTTATCATTCCTTGTTGACACCGGGGCGACCCGGTCTTGCATAAGGGAAGGTAAATTTAAGATGTCAGGCGAAGCCATGAACACCCAAGGATTCTCTGGGGCTAAAGGGTTGGTTCCTTTTACTGATAACATTCCCTTATCTATAGGAGATTATGACCTGTCAGTCCCACTTCTATATTATAGTGCCTCACCAGTAAATATACTGGGGAGAGACATAATGAACAGGTTGAATATGACAATCTCATTTACTGAGGACGGCATAATTTGCTCCACTCCAGGGATTAACATGCTCACAGCACGACAGATTATGCAAGCATACTGCGGACAAACAGCGATTAGGGCGGAGCCAGTAGATGGCGAGCTCTTCCAGTAAGGGACAGACATGGCATTTGCATGGATGCCAGGGATAGAGGGAAAAATGTGGAGGAGGCCAGCAGCCTATCTGTTCAGACCAGAAACACCAGTCAATGAGCCAGAAGGAAAGGTGGTTCCAGTGGACATTGAGAGCATTATAGACACAGCTGGTTACATTGCTGTACATGCCCAAGACAGAGAAGGAAGGGCATGGAGGGCAGTGATAGCACTAGCGGAAGGATGTAGACTCACCCCGGTGTCAGATGAGGAGCTGTTCTCAGAAGAAAAGGAGGAAGGTGAAATGGTGTTTATGATGAGTGTGGAAATATGGCTAAGAGTGGCGTACAAACAAGTAGCACAGAAAATTGCAATGGCACTTGAGGCACCCGCATGCACCCCAGTCCCCTTCTTTAAGGAGGATATGACAAAGGTACCCACATCACTGTGGACTACTAGCCCCTATGACGTGGGGTGCATAAAAAGTATAGGGGGAGTAAGGATAAAATTGAAAAAAGGTGCAATACTCCCCAGAGTGAAACAGTACCCACTATCAAAAGAGGCAGATGAGGGCATATATGAAACCATAACGGCTTTATTTATAAATAATGGCATATTGGTCCCCTCAGAATCACCATGTAACACGGCTGTATACCCAGTGCGCAAGGCTAAAGGGGGTTCTTGGCGCTTCATACAGGATCTCAGGCCCTTGAACAACATAGTAGAAGCAGAGTATCACATAGCAGCAAACCCGGCCACAATATTGTGTGGCATTCCAGCAGAAGCATCACAATTTACAGTGATCGACCTTAAAAATGCATTCTTCTCAATACCATTGCACCCAGACTCACAAGATCTGACAAACTTCACTTACAGAAACACAAAGTGGAAACACACCAGATTGCCACAAGGGTATTGCGAATCACCCTCAATTTTCAACAGAGTAATACAGATGGATTTGGGTAACATTGAAGTGGAAAGCACAGTGTTGCAGTATGTTGATGACATAATAATTTGCAGTACAAATGAAAGGACATGCAGAGAGGACTCATTAAAGATGTTGACAATATTGGCTGAGAAAGGTTACAAGGTAGACATGGAAAAGTTACAGTACTGTCAAGAACAGGTACTTTACATTGGTCAGCTCATATCCCAACATGGAAGAAAGATTGCACCACAAAGAGCACAGGCCATTTCAAACACACCAGTGCCACAAACAGTGAGGGAACTGCAGCAGTTCCTGGGTCTATGCAACTACGGTAGAGCATGGGTATTTGATTACAGTTCATACATAGGGCCCCTGCTTGAGGCGTTAAAGGAAGCTAATAAAGGGGAGAAAAAGCTTAGGTGGACAATGGAAATGAAAGAGGCTTTTGATGAGTTGAAAGATGCGATATCAACTGCTCCGGTACTGGCATCCCCAGACTATGAGCGACAATTTTTTATATTTTCACATTGCGACTCAGCAGTAATGAAAGCAGTGTTGGCCCAAAAAACAAGCATGGGCTTCAAACCAGTAGCATTTTACAGCGGCCACTTAGATCCTGTGATGCTAGGTCATTTCCCTTGCGAACAAGGTCTCGCCGCAGCTGCTTTTGCGGTAGAGAAAGCATCAGCAATAACCATGGGGTGCCCAACTACACTGTTTGTGGAACATGCACTATTTGCCATATTGAATAAACCTAAGTCCACCCTAAACACGCAAAGGGCATCAGGTTATGAAATCATCTTATCCAGAGCTGAACTATCAATTGTTAGATGTAGCACGGTCAACCCTGCAAGGTTCCTAGCAGAAGTAATTGAGGAGGGAGATTATGCCCACGACTGTACGCAAATAACTGACATGTACTCATGTACTAGAAAGGTTGAAGAAAACGCGCTAGAGGGAGGTGAGCTCTTGTTCATTGATGGGTCATCAACTATCGACCAAAGGGATGGTGTAAGGAGGACTGGGGCAGCAGTGGTAAAAATGATGGAGGTACCGTTGTGTGTGGCCATGAAATGTGTACAATTACCACAGCATTACTCCGCTCAAGCAGCGGAATTAGTTGCACTGATCTTGGCGTTGAAGGAAAGCTTTGACAAACGAGTGACCATATACTCCGACAGCGCGTATGTTACATCCACTGTCCACTCAGGGCTGTCGAAATGGAGAAGAAGAGGGTTTAGGAGAGCTGATGGCACTCCAGTGCAACATGCCCTACTATTGGCTGAACTAATTGAAGCAATAAATGACCCCCAAGAATTAGCTTTAGTGAAATGCACCGCACACACCAATGGTGAAGCTCACATCTCAAAAGGGAATGCAGCAGCAGACGCACATGCGAAGTATGCTGCATACTTTGGTGAGATATGGAACCCCCCAGAGTCACAGAGAGGGAGAGGGAGGGGAATGGCTAAGGGGATGTTGATAAGAGAAGGGTACACCCATCTCCCAGCCACACAGATTATGGAGCTACAAGCGGCTGCACCAATGGCCAAAAAAGAAATATGGGTAAAAAGAGGATGCACAATGTCACCAAACGACGCACTATGGCGCCAGGGTGACACTGGAAAGGTTGTAATACCATTGGCACTTTTGAACACCACCCTGAGCCAACTACATTACCCAGCCCACACAGGCAAGGAAGTAATTGCAGCACGAATAAGGGAAGACTGGTTCTGCCCCGAGTTAAATTCTCATGTGTCAAATTTTATCAGCAACTGTTTCACATGCCAACAGTTTACGGCCGGCCACACTCTGAAGGTGATAAGAGGTACTATACCCCGGCCAGAGGGACCGTTCCGACATCTCCATATTGACTATGTTGATATGATCAACGTATGTCAAGGAAATAGGTATATGATTGTAGTAGTATGCCCATTTTCGAGGTGGATTGAAGCAGGGCCCTGTTCACACCCAGATGCATTTAGAGCAGCTAAATTCCTAGTGAGGGAGGTCTTCCCTAGGTGGGGAGTGTGTGAGGTATTAAGGTCAGACAATGGCCCACATTTCGCAAATGAAATGTTCCAGCACATTACATCCTTGCTGAACATCGAACATAAATTTGCATGTGCATACCACCCACAGGCCAACGGTCTATGTGAATGCCTGAACGGCCTATTAAAGGAGGTAATTGCAAAGATACAGCAAACAACAAAGAAGAGTTGGTTATATTGCCTTCCATTAGCCCTATTTGAGCTAAGGAATAGACCAGGGTCCGACCACCACCTCACCCCTCACGAGGTGGTTACCGGACGTCAAATGCGCCTTCCCCTAACGCCAACATCAAGAGCATTTACTGACCACGAGAGTACTGCGAGTGTTCTTGGTGATGAAATGTACCAATATGTGTCTTCTTTGATTACTAGTGTAGTGTTTGTGTCTCAACAGCTCGAGCGCACGCGGGGCGGGTCTAACAGCGACCAACAAGAAGACGTGGATAAAGAATTGGAAAAGGAAAGACTGTGCAAAGTTGCTAAAGGTGACCACGTACTACTTCGCAATTTCAACAGAAAGTGAAACAGTCCACGATTCACTGGCCCCCATCTGGTAGAAGAGGTATCAACGAGAGCAGTAAAGTTACAGGACAAACGTGCTTGGAACCACCTACACGACATAAAGATCTACAAACTCCAGACCCGCCCCAGCGCCACCGACAGGGCCACAGGAAGAACAACAACAGCGTCACCAACGGAGGAAGAGACTTCTCCCACAACTAACAGCCTAAGTGTCCCCATACCCTGCCACCCCCCAGATTCCCCAGAGACAACTATTAGAAAAGAAAGGGGTGATCCCCATACCGCCCACCCCATGGTTACACGATCAAAGGGTAAAGAGACTCCCGCCAGCCTGAGCCCCAAACCCTCTGCCCATTGACCCCCTACCCACTGTAGTAATAACTGAACTGAAGGACATTGTTTTGCACATATACACATGTAAACACCTGAATGTTCTTTCTTTTCTCTCGCACATGCAGGTAAAGCGTATTATTGTACTGATAAGAAAGTAGATAACTAACTAATTCACTGCCCAGGAGTAGATGGTACCCTCAGACGATAATTACCTGGAAGAATTGTCACACCAATTTGTATATGAAATAAAACGGCCAACGTACCTGAAAGGAAGGATGGTACGTGTCTACTACACAGCATTCCTCTTGGCCATAGAACATTCAATGCCCCACCTCCAACCATACTTGCCTGCCCTAAGAGATAGATCGCTTAGATTGGCGTGGGAACAGCTCTTCGCCTGGGCACTGAATGACTACTTGATAGGGAGAGCTTAATAACAATAACTAACTTTAATAACGAGCATATTAAAAATTTTCAGGCGGGCAACTGTAACGTCGCAAGAATAAGCTGCCGGACTGCAGCAAGGTAAGAGCAAAATGCCGGTGAAATTAGCATTTGTAATAAAATTGATAGGGATTTTAATGATCACCGGGTTCTTGGCTGCCTCTGTATGGCAGTACAGCTATGCTATTGATATTATTGCTGTACCCAAACCTAATATACCCCCACCCCCAGCTGCAACAGGTGTTATGTCAGGTGGTACTAGTAAAACCCCACACCAGGAAAATAGAGTTAAACGCAGCACATACTCAGATAATAAAGGCATTGACAACTATGTACAAGATTCAGCACACGTCTCTAACAACATGTGGTACCAACACATGACCAAAATAGGCAAGCAGACAACAGGAGACAGCTGCTACGTTTGCTCATTGATCCCATACGCCATGAGCGCGTCTCGAACATTTGTTGCTACGGAGATAGATGGAAAAATAGCACGATGTATAATATACCTGGCACTGTTCCAGACGAAAGGAAGATTTCAAGGGACAATGGTGCAACTGATGTGGAAAACACGAGATACATATCCATATGAAAATAACTTCCTCAAGACTTATTTGAGTTACCACAAGAGCAGTTTACATGCTGAAGGATTCAGATACATAACAAGTGGTCCTGAAAAAGGAGAAACAAAGAAAGTAACACTGCAGTACCTACCATGTGATTGGTACGCCACTGAAGTCCCTGGTAAAAACGGATGTTGGGAAAGACCACTGATTACAATAACAGGGAAGGTGTACATGAACAACAAATGGGACATAGGAGTGGTTGGCAGCAACATGGTAACAAGAGAAAATATTTCAACTATTGATGGACATAACCATGTTGGATGACTTGGATCAAGTACGTACCCATGCTCACGTGGATGGAGAAGGATGAAGACCCAATAACAATACTGCCTTTAACTGCGCCTAAGGTATGCTACTAACATACAGGAGAGGTGGATGTAGGATACAATACCAACTGTGAAAGCGTGATGGAGTTACCTGAGGGGGGAGCAGGAACAGCAGTAGTAATGGACCATTACTGGGCCTGTGGAGACAAGGCGTATCACACACTGCCCCCTTTGTGGAATGGTGTATGCACTATAGTACACGTTAATGTACCATCACTAGTGGTACCCCAGAAGCATGTGAATATGGCGAATTTCCCCAAGATGGATAAGGAAACAAAAGGAAGAAGAGATCTGCACAGCCTCGGAAAGGATCAGAGAACAGACGCAACGGCAACGACACTGTCCTCAACAGAAGGAAAAGACAAGGAGAACCTCTGACAGGAAATTACCTGTGGGGAAGGTCGGAAACAGCACTGACCTCAATACCGCCGGAACACAGACTATTCAGCAGAGCAGCTATGTTCTTCTCCTCAATAATACATCCTGGACTGCAGGCTTACGCAAACGCAAAATGGCTCCAGATAACTAGGTGGGAACTAATGATGACAATCAACTCTAGAGTAAATGGATTCAATGCAATAAAAGAGGAATTGCGAGCAGTAAGAATGGTTGCACTACAGAACAGATATGTACTGGACCTCCTCACAGCAATGGAAGGAGGAGTTTGCGCAAAGATAGGACAATCATGCTGCACATTCATTCCTGCTAACGATGCTGACAATGGTACACTCACGGAAGCTGTATCACAATTGGCCCAGATGCACTCAAAAATGATGGATGAAAGTAAAGGTGTGAAAAAGGATGAGAGCTGGTTTTCAATATTATGGTCATGGATGCCAACGTGGCTGTCAGATGGACTGAAGATTATAGTTGGATGTACTATTCTGGCTGGAGCTACACTGATCATAATAAGATTTTGGAAAGTCCGAAAGGCACGCACCACAGACGAGATGATCGAAATGGTTGGTATACACCTCTTGATGCCAACAGATGATGGCCAACACACAGGTACAATAATAAAAGAGAGAGAGAAGTTGCGCAACCAGATCATCACCAACCACCTGGACCCACCATCTGTGAAGCTCAAAAACCCAAGAAACCCAAGGAGCTACATAGGGTAATGGGTATACTGCACTCCTGGAGGAACATGTGAATATATGCATTGGTCATTTGAAGACCATGTTAACCACTATGGACATTTGGGAGGAATAACTAAAATATGGAGAGTAAGAGGAGATAAAGAAAAGGATATGTTTGTGGTCGACAAGTCGACCAGAGGGGGGACTGAAATGGGAGAATGGAAGAACAGGCTCCCGCCCTTCCCCTCTCGCGCTTGGCCTAGAGGATCACGGCCCAGACACCCGCCACGAGAGGAGTTTGCCTATCTACCGGACGACCAAATACCCTGGTACAGGAACATACGGATGTGCCCATCTACCTGCCCAGCAGCCCGCCCTGTCCATGCCGACACCTGCGGCACGGACCAACTCGACTAAACCTACACGTCGTTAGAGATGCCATGACGACCTAGCCAACGGTCAGCACACCTGTGCAAATATGCACACCGGACACTCCCGCACCAATCTACACGAAGAATATACTCAGTGCTATGACGTAGGCGACAGACATACTCACGGACGTACATCTTTATTATTTTCCACATAGGCTCTCAAAATGCAGAAACGCAAGACGCATCATGAACTTATATAAAAAAGGCTTGCTCACGCTTCTTCTAAGAGCCATGTACCATAATGAAGAATATAACGGGGACACGATACTGAGGATAAAGCAATATGATACCGTAACCTAAAGCGCCCTGCATCAAACGGTTCCACCTATGCACCAGGCCCAAGTAGGCCGCAGGCAAAAGCTTCCATGAACATTGAGTGAGCAAGAACTGGGTTGCTGACCCTGCAAAATGAGCCCGGCGAAAGCACACCGCCAAGGGCACGATGTTGCAATCTCGCACGCTGCAAGCCAACGCCAAGGTCGCAACTGCAAGATAAACCAGGCACACAGTAGGAAAAACAATATTAATTGTGTTGAATTTTGCCTCAAACACGGTCCCACCTCACGTGACAAAGTCAAACCTGACAAGATGCCAAGCCCAGGAGGAAGGAGACACCTGAATCCCACGTTTCGAGACACAGGCAGATACAATTAAAAGACTCATTTGGACATCTGCAGCAGTGGGAGTATTCGACCTCCCAACACATGAATAAATCCTCACATTGTTTACACCTACCCATATTAAAACATTGTTGCAAATGACAGGTGCACCGCGAGCTGGGAACAGCGATAGTCCCAGACTGGGAGGCTCGCGAGCGGACCAATTAGAACATGGGGTTCTTATCACTGACGCCATTCACATTGACCAATCCTCAGAGATCTTCATGTAACAATTTTCATGTATCAAATTGAAGGGACAGCCCAGGTATACCACCTGACTAACCCTCAGCCACTAACACCGTTCTCTATATGTGCGCTATACTAACCCTACCACTCGAGTAACCAATCCAGAGTGGAGATAGGTTTTTGCTAAACTTTCCAAGTGACGCAAGTAGTGCATCATACTAAGGTAAAAAGGGCCTGCGAGCCCCACGATTGTGTGTGTGTCAGGACGGACGCGTACACTCCTTGACCCATCCCTGCCGTTTTGTCTAATAAACAGCAGAGTCACCTTGCTTCTTGCGTGTGTCTCATACTCTATCTCTTTTGGGATATACGGGAGGAGTTGGGGCCTCCCTGCCCGGAGGTCTGCGGACGGTCCGGCCGACCCCGGCAGAATTTCCCCCCGACAACACGTACCCAGGCCAATCGCGTGTGGAACTTCCCGCGCACCCCGAAGTACACGTCCCAGGCCAAACGCGTGTGGTACTTCCCGCGCACCCCGTAGTACACGTACCCAGGCTAATCCCGTGTGGAACTTCCCACGCACCCCGAAGTATATGTACCCAGGCTAATCGCGTGTGGAACTTCCCGCGCACCCAGGAACACGCGCACACGCTATTTTTCACACAGCGGGTGTCCGTGTTTGTCGGTGCCCCTTTGCACCTCATTTGTCCTAGAGGGCCACTGTATGGGCCATTCATCATGGCTGTATATGGGTGCTTTTTGTTAGCGCACATTTTGGCGCACATTTTTTTCAGTCGCAGGGGCGCTACCGCATGCTTTCTTGTGGCGTACTTGTTTGGCCCTGTGCGCGTCTTTGACCGTGCGCTTGTTTGCCCTATTCGATTCCATGAATACTTGTTGTAGTCGAGCGTGTGGGCGTTCTGCGCACTTGCCTCCTGTACTTCCCCCGTGACGCCCATATTTTCACACGTTGTTCCCCATTCCGAGTGTTACGCCCCGTGTTCCGCCTACTTTTGTGATGTGCGCCGCGCTATGTGCGATTTCGCAGTGGCCGTGGCGCACGCTGTTGGATGACCTGTGCGCCGGCGTGGGCGACGCACGTTTTTAGCGCACATCCAATGTTTTTGTTCACGCACAGACTTCCATGAATCGCTGTGCGCTGGTTTTCCTGAGATTTTCGCACTTGCACTGCGATTTTTTCGCACTTTTCCTGCGATTCGCACGTTTTGGCACCTCTGCGCTGGAATTTTCGGCGCACATTAATTCCATGAATCGACCCCTTAGTTGTCCAAAGATCAAGACGAATTTGTAGAGTGCAGTCCTGTATTCAGGATCCGGGAATTTTTATAACTATTTTGTTGTCTCTTTCCTTTTTTTAATTAGGAAGCAACCAATTTTCATTACATGGTATCTTTGACAGTCAGCCATAAGTTAATCCATTCCGTTACATATAGCCTTCGTTTTGCGGCATCAGGATTCTCTATAAGTAGTTTCTCATCTATATCACATTTTTTTAAGAGTGAGCGCAATGCACCTTCCAAATATTAAAATAATGAATACCAAAGCCATCAGATGTAGCAATTTCTATTACTGGAATTAGGGTACCTTTGTGCTCTTCTTGGATCAAACATTTGTTATACAAAGCCACTGTCTGCCAATCTACTACTGATTGTAGTGAGGCCAGACCAAGTCTGTATCGAATGACGAGGCTTGGCACACTTTTGGGTAAACCCAAGACTGCCTTCCAGAATTTGGCCTTTAAGTATTCCCTTTTAGGGTGATCTGCCGTTTTTTTTGCTTGAGCGCCATACGTGATTACTGGGATAACCTTCTGTGCATAAAAGATCAATGGATGTTTACAAGAAAATTTAAGGTGAATTCTTGATAGAACTTCAGTTTGGGATATTAGGTTATTCATTTTATTCAATATATCTAGCTTATGTGGTAATTCTCCTACGATAGACTTATATTGACACCCAAGTACTTATGCTCTCTAACTATTTCCACTTTGTCCTTTCCAATCCACCATTTTTCTTAAACATTTGCTGCTTTTTTGAGCCATGCAATATTAAGATGCTTGTTTTAGTGGCATTTTTATGCCACCTACTGCATATAAGCTCAAAGCATTCAGCTGCCTCTGTAATCCTATGGGCGTTTGATCAACAATTACGAGATCGCCAGCAAACAACAATCAAGGGATTTTCATAGGTCCTATCTTTGGAGGGAAGGAACGTTGACCTTCAAGTATTTTACTTATATTGTGTATATAAAAATTAAATAACAGTGCTGCTAGGGCACACCCTTGTGTCAGCCCTTTTCTAGTCGGAATTTCCTCTGATAGTTTTCCGTCTTGATTGAGCTTAACCCTAACAGATGTTTCCATATGGAGTTGCTGTACCAAATGCAAAAGCACTGAAGGGCAGTTTGCATTAATTAACTTCCACCATAAGACACTACGAGATATTGGGCCTCATTACGATCCAGGCGGAAAACCATGGTGCTAATAGCACCATGGTCCATGCTGGTAACTTACCGACTCCGCCATGGAGAAAGGGGGAATTACCACCCCATTACAAGGTTGGCGGGGCGGTAATTCCCCCTTCCTTCATGGCCCTTCCCCATTCCCATTTTTGCCCCATAGGGCTCAATGGGAATGGGGAAGGCGATAATTACGGTACCGCAAATTGCGGTACCGTAATTAGCACCAAGGTCCCTTTGCGGGTCCATTCCTTAACGGCTGGTAAAACCAGCCGTTAAGGTGGGAACCCGCAAAGGGACCTCGTAATCAGGCGCTAAGAGATTACCGGTACGGGTACCCTTACTGGTACCGGTAATCCCTTAGCGCCAGGGTCGTAATGAGGCCCATTGAATCAAAGGCCTGGTGAAAGTCAATGAAGTCTAAGTAGCTATTCTTTTTGTGATGGAGAACTTGGTATTTTAAAGATGTCAAAACTATCAGGATTACTGCAGTTCCCAATCCCGTTATAAACCCTGATTGACAAGAATCAATGTTTCTGTTTGCTTTAATCCAGATGGTTAAGTTCGTCAAGAACGCCCACGCAAAAATCCTTCCTCGAATGTCAAGGGCAATAGGTCGGTAGTTAACCGGATCATTCATATTGCCCTTCTTAAACAATGGTATAATGACCGAAGTTATCTGTGATGGGGAACCACCACTGTCAATTTTATTTTTTGAAAGATGAGGTATAGGATCTCAGACCACTCCTCTGGCTTGGTTTTTAGGACTAGAATCAAGAGTCCATCAGGGCCCGGGGCTCTTGATGTAGATAGTCTTTTAATCAGCCCCAAAATGTCATCTCTTGGGAAATTAAATGTCTCCAAATCTACTTCGTCTTTGGATAACAAAGGTGAATAATTGGGAACATCAGCAAATACTATTGAAAAGTGCGATACCCCAGAATGCTCACTAATAGTGTTCACAATACGCGACTGGGTAGCATTGGGTGGAGACTCTTTAAAAAATCTCCATATTTCCAATTATCTGCTCTAGATTCCTGACCAACACCCTGCAACAATTAGGGTTCCTTCGTCTGCCACTTAGATCATTTTCCCTCAAGGTGATTGTATCTCAAAATCTCTCGCCTCCTTCTCTATCTCTGATTCTCCATTCTCCTCATTCTTGATTTTGGGTTCCCTAATCTGGCTGATGTTAGTTGGTTCTCATCATGTTTTATTCTTTCTCTCTCTTTTCTCCTTCTTCATGTACCTTCTCCACTGCTCACTTCCTCAGCGAGGTGTCCCTTTCCCAAGGTCTTACAACTCCCTCCTCACTTTTTTCTTCCCTCGCTTCCATTTTTGTCTTTCTGGCATTTCTCCAATTGCCCTACCTCTCCTTTTAGGTAATTCTACCTCTCAAGCTTTCCCACTCTTCTATCACTGGTCCTCTGTATACCTCCACGTCTTCCCTCCTCTGAACCATCTTCATTCTTCCCACACCTGTCCTCCTTCACTTTACAGATCTTCCATCATCTCTGGCTTTCTGAACCTTTTCTCACGTGTCCAGGTCTTTCTGCTCTCCTTCTAGCTGTCACGAGTAGGTTGACTCTTTGCGGTCCATCGCAATTCCCTGCAATCCCCAATAGGTCACCCAAGACTGGAGTACACAGTTCACACTACAGTCTAGGATAGACCCTAAAGGTGGTGGGGGATATACACCCCTGCACCAGCCCCAGTAGCTGAAAAGTAAAAAAGCAATATATCAGTATTGAAATACTGCCATATAACCCACTTACCAATAAAGAAGCGTACAATAGTTGAGACAAAGGTGCAAGAAGAGCAGGTGCTCAGATGGAACAAAAAACAAAACAAGAACAGACTGTGCGGATCCTCCTTGTAACATAATAGGAACAATAAGCCCAACTACCTGAGAAAGAATAATCCAATACTCCAAACACAGTCTAAAAATCTGTACATCCAGGACCCAAGGGAAAACAATCCAAAAGTCTACTTGAAGACGTCAGCAGAAAAGCAATCCAAAGGAAACAAATGAAGTGAAGAGCCGCTTATCCAAATGTTGTAAGCTTCACTTGAAGAATAGGAAAAAACTGGGACACGATGAGCAGCACTGAGCACCGACTCTGTGTTTAACCATCAGCATGCCAGGCAACGCCTTGGCCTGTGATGGAAGCCAATGTACTGTGAGCAAGTGGGGTTATGGGGTTTGTAGTCTGAACAGGACACTGACCGTCCACAATTTTCCCCAGCTTCGGAATACGGCTCGCCGTGGACCGTACAGGGCATTTCTGACACTAGCTCACTACCTCCTCCTTTCATGTTCTCATTCCTCCCTGTTCTCACCACTCTTATACCTCTTTTACATCTTCTTATTGTCATCTCTCTTCACTTCCTCTCACTCACTCCCTCATTCCAACACCCACAACTTGCAAAATATCATGGGTGTTTAGCTGTGGCACAGCTAGTTCATGGTGGATCCCCACAAATCGGACCAGAGCTATACTTATGCCGCCTTCCTAGAAAGAGATTCTGTGACTGTTGGCTACTTCATGGGTCCCCAAAGCCTCAAACTGACTTTCTTAATAAATAAAAACATGTGGAAAAAAGGTAACCGAATATAATATATAATTCCATGCATTAATTGTACAGAACAGTATTATGATTGTAATGTAACAAAATGTATAAAGCGCCATCTACGGGCCGGAGACATGTAGGGGCTAAGAAAACTGTGAGTGAGACAGACCCTCTTTTAACAGCAGAGGACTAAAATATACAATATCTAAAATCCCAAATGATCACTTATCACCTGTAGCTGAAAGGGGAGAGAGTTGCACCTAGCAGGTGCAAGAGTCTGGACTTCTCGACCCCCTGCCTGTACCCTGTGGAATCTTGGGACTGTTAGGGTTTTTTGCGAAATCGACCGAAGAGCCCTAGATGGTACGTATGGTTCAATTTACTGAAGGTACTGAAGGTACTACACACTGGCCTGATGAATTGCACTGTGCGCAATCATTGAGAAGAAGTTTGGGGAGAAATGGGTTTAGATCAAGAATGTGTTTCCCATATGTGTTTGTAAGTATGGTAGGTGATAAGACAGAGGGTAAGGATCACAGTGGCATGATTAATCAACTTCCAATGGTTCTGGGGTACCCGTGGAATGACAGGAGCTCTGCATGTTGGGCAATGGAACAGAGGATTTAGGGGACAATGTAGAAACGATTGAACTAGGAGTGTCCAGTGCCAAGATCCTTTCCTTTCTTGAAGTCCCTTGCCTTCCCTTTCGTGCTGGTTTCGAGTCTGTTCTCATAAGATGGTGATTGGTTGTGCAGCTTGAGGAATCACCTTTCACCTCGGAGTCCTGCATTACATTATGTGTGGGGGTAGCTATGTGCTTTCAATACAATAGGCAGATATTGCTTCCCCTCCAATTCAACCTAGTATGATGCATAATTGCTGGACACAAAGCATTGTTATCAACCAGTGAAATATTTTCACCATAGTCCAAAACACTGACAGTCGTGCTATTTGTTAGCTCTATTTCGAGTTACCGTAATCCATGCCTCCTAATATCTGCAGATAAATTCCTTCTTAAGCTTCAACATGAAATTGAGATCTTGAATACATTTACAAATCTGTATGTTACTCCAATACAAACCCTGGTTCATTTAGTAAGTGTATTGTTCTGTGAATGCATCTTGCTGCTAGGTCTAGCTCACCCCTGTCAACCTTCGTTAAAAGAAGGCTGTTGTCTACTGGGTGCCTTACATTTAAATTACCGTGCTTCAGCTATGTTCTATCGGGAAAAAATCTAAAGATGTATTAAATTAATCTAATACTAGGAGGCTGTAGAGAATATGCATCAGCTATAGAACTCATTTGCAGTTTCTGTGCAGTCAAATGAGATGCCAAGTGCACTTTCAGCTAGGCACATGTATGTGGAGCCAGAAAAGAATTGAACTGCACATTTGCTCCCCAATCATGTCCTTTCATAAATGTATATGCAATCTTGCCCTATCTTTTATTTTGGGTAAGTACATTTGAACTGATGATTTCATCAATGGTATTTTGCTGAATCAACCATCATACTATATAATAAAAGGCAAAATGTATGTTTTCCAGAAGCCGTTATGCGTCTGCTTCGTCTGTTACCACCGCTAGAGGGCGCTGTTGCCTTACGCATACAACAATAAGACTTCAAGTTGCACAGTACAGGCTGCTCGCTTTGAAACACTCAAAAAGACTGAGATTTTATGTTACGCTCACCTGGTATCCACAGGGACGCCACCCAGCTGGGTTACTCGCTGGTATGCTTCTCAGCTTTGCCCTGATGTGGTCTGCGGGGAAGGTTCTGCCTTGTGGTAGAATTAGGCGTGCTCTCCGTCCTGCCTTCTTTGCAGGGGCGCGTTATCTTTCTAGGTGAGTGCGGTCCAGTTACTTCACTGACGCCGGCCCGTTTGATATTTTTCAGGTAGTTCTTATTGCTGTTCTTTAGTTTTGTTGCTATCCTGCATGCCTTTCTTTGTTTACAATGTCTCTTTTTTCTCCCTTAGGTATGCAGAGCTTCAGTGCGGCGAACTGGCTTGGTTGAGCCCCGCTGGTAAATGATGGCGCATTAAGGGCGCCATGATGCAGTAAGTAAGCGCTATGCGCAGCGCTGCAAAGTCTTGCCTTTGCTAACCTGTGTTTTCTTTCCTTGTAGGTCGCGGTGTTCTTCAGCATGAGTGGAATGTCCGGAGTGTTGCCAGCCGAGAGGCGACTAGCCAGGTAAGCCTTTTGAGCAGTTCGTAATTTGTAAATGTCTCTACAGCTTTCTTTAATGTTGCCTCTATCTTCCTCTTTGGGGTCATTCTGTCCGAGAAGCTTGCAGATTCGAGGAAGCTGTTCTCAGTAGCTGCAAGTGTTTAAAGATGAAGACTGCAGGCAAGATGCTGCTGCTAATGATGTTCCTTTTGTCTCCTTGCAGGTTCTGCTTCTCTGAGTTTCGATGGAATAGCTGGACATGGTGAGCGTCACATTGCAAACTGCAAATAACATGAAGCATGTTCTGCAGGCAGGGTGTGGTTTATATAGCCCAGGTAAAGTAGTACCAGGGAAAGTAGTTCCAGGCCTGGCACACCCAACCAACAAACCGCATAGCTTGGTTCTTATGAACCAAGCTATGTGGATGCCTCCATGTTGGCTGACAATACAATAAAGTAGTTCCCAAGCACATTGTTGTTCATGGTGTATGAGCCTGGCGCCATATGCGCCAGGACTGGCCCCATGAGGGCATTTGAAGAGGATGCCAGGCTCTAGAGGCCAGAGTCCTGACTCCACCTGGCCAATGGGCTTGCCAGAGGGGATTTTGGACGAGGGTCATGACAGCTTAATCCCAAATGGGAGATTTGATATAATATGATAGGTTATATATAACACACTTAATACCCAGCGGTTTCTCAGCACGGACCCGGGGATCGAATCTGTGTTGGTCCGTGTTGTCTTGCTTCCAAGGTGAGCACGTTGCCCCTATGCTGTCTGCCCGATTTTCGGCAGTTCCAAAATTCCGAACAGCCAAAAGGTGCGACCAAATCCCTTATTCAGTGGCCATGGCTGCAGCCACTCCCCCTGCACCCTTGTTCACTATACTGTAAGTGGGTGTTGTGGGGGTGGCCCCCGAAGCTGATCCCCATAAAAAGTTAAAAAAATGAACACTGGTTCCCGATCACGGAAATGAAAGGGAACAGGCATCGCATGGACACAGCAAGTTGGTAGCACACAGCGAAGTGTGCCGCCACAAGGTAAGTAGGAGTGTGGAAGTGTGGGAGTGGGTGGGGTGGGTGCCAGGTCTGAAATGGTCAGGGGAGAAAAGACCGAAAGTGATTTTGGTAAAACAACTTTTGGTCTTTTATCCCTCAAACATTTCCTACACAGGCTTCTAACCCCAATCCTGCTCGCTTCACCTGCTATAACCGCTATTGATAGCTTTTTGCCTTATACATACAATAATAAGACTCAAGTTCATCTTCCAGGCCAACAAAAAGTGTATTTCAACAATGATAACATAAAATTAGCTGCAGAAAAGGTCCAAGACAGGGATACCACTTGAACAGCATAGTTCAAGTTGCATACACTAAAAAACTATATACATTTTAAAAAAATACATAAAACAGAAATTCATTTGATTAAGCACTATTTCTCAAACTAAATAAATTAAACGTTTTCCCCTTTAAGAGGGCTTTATGTAATACAAGTATTTTTAGTATATCACTCCTACACAATACCTCCATAGACAATTTCAACACATGTACATGCAGAAAACCTTAAATGCTGAAGAAATGAGTCTCACATAGGACTGAGAGATAAAGGGCAAAAGGGCAAGTCAATGTGAAAAAAATTCTGTAGGAAAACAAAAAGAAAAAAGGGCCAGTATGACAGCTCAGGAACCAGCTCGCCAACAGGACATGCAATAAGCATGTTCTGCAGCCCCTAGAATGAATATGACAGATGCAGAAAAGCCCTTGAAAGGGAGATCAAGTGTGAACTCAACAATTTTGCGCCAACATCTCAGATCAAGAAAATGCTGCTCAACGGAAATATAACAAAAACAATAATGGCAAACTAGTTAAGGAAAAATTGAATAATGAATAGATCCTGCATATTCGCTTTTAAACTTGCTACTACCTATGCAAAAAAGCAGCTAACATTTGAGATGAATGAGAATTACAAGTTACAAAAATAGGGGAAAAAAGACACAAAATGATTTTCATCGATTGTTCAACTGGCATCCCCAACAGGACTTTCAAAGGGCCTATCAGTGGGTTCTGTCTCATCTCTTGGAAAGTGTGTGGTTACCCACCTTCTTACTGCTTCGGATTTCAGTTAGCTAGCTTAGAGAAATAGTTGGTCTTTGGATAAATTTAGAGTGTTGTTTGACTCTCTCATTTTATTAGGAGTTACAGTGGATGCAGGTTGTTAGATGGGCATGTTTTATAGTAATAGCTGAGGCATGAAGTAGATACCAAAGTTCACTAGAGGGGCAAGCCAGGCATCACAAGGCATGCCACCTTTTTCTACTTTTCCCACACTCAATACTTGTACCTCCAAATCCCCCAACACTTCCACAACCAAATTACTTGTATACACAAATCTGGGCATTCACAAAATTCTCCAGCATCAGCCCTCTGCCACACACACCCTCCTCACATACATGCCTAAAACAATGAACCATTCACACTTACACATACACGCATTCACATTCACTTATACACACACAGACATATATACACAAACACACACACAAACACACAAACAACCTACATACGCACATACAGAAACTCTCTGCTGAAAGCGAATGTGTACGGGGTGGCAATAATGGACCCCTTCCGTTTTCACATGCATGTGCAGATTCTGTAATCAATATTATTTCCATTGCTATACAAGGCAGTGTTTAATCTGTTACCTCATATGCCATTGTTTCCATTGAGTCTAGCAGCCTGAGCTCCCCAAAGGCAGGTAGGAAGACTTGCAAGAAAGAACAGTTGTTACTACAAATTCTGCTTCCTCCAATTCTCTCAGCTATTCCAAATGGCATTCAATATCCATGTGTATGTTACCTTCCCTGTCAGTAGGACAGTCAATGCAGCAAGAAGATCTATGACTGAGTTTTGGGCCAAAGAAAAAAGATGTTATTTTGTATTTTATTTATTTATTTATTTATTTATTATATACAGGAGGAAAATGGTCTTTTGATCACAAAAGAGAGTACAATGGATACAAAATCAGATGTAATGGGAAGCAGTGAGCTTCTTACAATGGGGTGAGTTTGATGGACATTCTGACAAGGTTGTGAAGGGGAGTAAATGGAACAGTCACTGGGGACAATACATAAGTGGACATACATAGATTAAGGACATCTAACATTGGACATTGTTAAGTGCAGGTAGGTGGTATGGCCAACTGTACTCTAGATGTGACCATGATGGGTGAAGTGCTAGATTGGAGGCATAGGAAGTGACGAACAGAGGCAGGTTAGAGGTGAGGGAAACATGTCAGATAGCAGAAGTAGGTTAAGAGTGTAGCTCAGAGGTGAGAAGGTAGGCTTTTAGTTTGGTTTTGAACATGTCTGTGTGGACTGTTTCTCGGATGTCCGGTCGAAGAGAATTCCATGCAAGTAGAACCAGAAGAGATAAAAAGCAGAAACGAAATGAAGTACAGGGAGGGCGAGGAGCCACACGGATAGTCGAGGATGCAGAGCAGAGATTCGGAGAAAGCTTGCAGAGTTGGATAGAGGAGCATAGATAGAGTGGTTCCATATATTTGTGAACCAGAAGAGCAAATTCAAATCTGGCCCTGTTTTGCATCTTCAGCCATCCAGCCTGGTGACGGTATAAGGAAATAGGTGTGGACAGAGGTAGCTCAAAGAGAGTTCTGATAGTTAAGTTAATGATCTTGTGGAGAGGACAGAAAGCATAGTTGGGGAAACCAAAGAGGATGATGGTACACTAGTCCAGTTTAGAGAAGAATAGAGTTATGGGATGCTTGGCTGTGTTGAAAGGAAGAGGGGGCCTGATTAGGAGGTTAAGATGAGCTGGTGTTTACAGTTTTGGTGATGAAAATTGAGAAGGTGTGAGAAGGGTCATAGATGACACTGAGGTTTCTAACTAGATAGGCAGACTAAGAGGTCTCAGAGAGCTTTTGGCAGGGAAGAAGATTACCTCTGTAATGGTAGAGTTTGACATCAGAGAGTGCAAAGCCATCCAATATTTAATGGCAGAGAGACAGTTTGAAATTATGATAGAGAGATCAGACGAGAGTTCAGGAACAGAAGATGGAGTTTTGGCTGTTGTTGAGGAAGAGTTGGTACGGGAACCCAAAAGAGGAGTATAGTGCCCCAAGTGCAGAGGTGTAAAGTGTAAAGAAGAGCTAACCCAAGACAGAGCCTTTTGGAACACGAATAGTTAGAGGAGTGAGTTGAGAGATGTTGCTTCTCCAGGATACAGAGAATTGGCAAGGTGGAAGGTAGGATTCAACACAGGCAAAGACGACTTGATCATGAATCTCAAGAAGAAAGTGAGTGATTGACAGTGTCAAAAGCAGCAGACAGGTCAGGAAAATTAGGAAAGAATGCTGGAGTACTTGGCAGATGTGATTAAGTTGTACACATTCATGAGAGCAGTTTCGGTGGAGTAACAGGAGTCTCGTAGATTGTGGATACTGTTCTCTTCATCACCTTCATCTTCCTGAGAACCGGATCTTCCTTTGATGGTCAGAGTTACTCTGAAGAGGAATCAAAAGGGCATACAACTGGAGACAGTGAAGTATGTTTGCCCTTCATACACCTCCAGAGAGACAATTCAACTTATATACTGAGCATAACATAGCAGATTGAAATGGATACCTGTGTTGGTAACGGCAAACTCATAATAACACACTAAAAATGCACATTTGATACTGAGAAAGCAGTTCTTTCTATGCTTTACCTGCGTGAGTTGGAACTATATTTTGCATGTTGTATTTGAGTTCATATGATGCAAGCTTAGCGTGGAAGCAATAGAGGACGGTGCACGTAATATGGGCTTAACAGAAATCGGTGGAAGGTCAGATTCTAGGTTTTAGTAGCTTGGATATCTCATGCTACAGGTTTGGTATACATCTATCAAGTCCTAAGCAACCCATGGGCATACCCTGAAGAGCAGTGTATTGCGTTCCTTTCTGAGCTTCAAGAGTGTTGGAGCTATCCCGATTACGACCAGTAGGTTGTTCCTGTGGGCTGGGGCATAGCAAGAGAAGGCCTAGGACACAGAATACATTAAAAAATATTTTAAAACAATGATATTGAGCATTGTTAAGTCTATGCATACAGTAACGTGAACAGATGAAGTATAGAAGAACCTACAATGATTCTACATAGCACCAGAAGACAGAAGGATCATTCAAAAGATTCAGTTTCATAACTGTTGCAATGGGTTGCAGAGTAGAGCAAGGTAAAGATTAAAGCGCATGGCTTTACCAGGAATTAACCTGGCATGAAAGGGTTTAATCATTTCATTCCCAGGGTTTCAAGCTTGGCCAAAACATTCATTCTGTGATGATGAGTCAAAGCCAGTAGTACCACGAAAACAACTCCTGTTGGTTCAGCAGGAAATAAATAAGTGCTTTCCTTGTAAACATTGGCAGTGTGCCAATGCAATAAGACTTCGCATACATTCGACAAGAGATGTGCAGCAGGGTCCCAGGGAAATGTCTTGTGTATTTAGGTTGTAAAACCATCTAAGCCTTGTGGCTTTGATCTTGCAGGATTCTAAACTGTTATCCGAACCTCTTTATCAGACACAGATTCTGTCAGTTTCCAGAATTGATTGCGGCAAGGGATAGCTTATTTTTTAAGAGCAGATCTGGGCAAACAGTGTTTTAGATTTGAAGGAATAATCCACAAAGGTGGTCTTAATCAGATCATCCATAGCCATGACTGAATGATCTCATAAAAAACAATATCACTGCAATGTCTCTAGAGACATGTTAGAGCCCAACCAGTAAAAACAATATCACTAACATATTTGTAGAGCAAAGCTGGAGCCCAGCCAGTCCTTTCTTCCACACAATACTTCTTAGCTGCTTATTTCAGCCCCATATGTTACAGTAATTCATCTGGAAGACCAGTGTGTCCTGTATTCTTAATTTGGCTACGACCTTACGTCCTAAGAAATATAAAATACCTTTAATAGAGACCTTGAAATATTCCCAAAACACTTATCTTTCCCCTAATGACTTAATATGTATTTGATCAAATGCATGTGTAGTAAATATGTAATGTAAATGGAACCCAGTTTATTCAACCAAACATAGCGTGCTTGGATTGTTCTTTTCTACCCTTTAAAAACTCCCAAATGTTACAGGGGGGGCGATATTAAAATTAATAAATGTTATTCTGTACAGCTCTATTGCACTTAAATAAGGAAAACTGTATATGAAATCTAACCCTGTACTTTAACCTTCACTAATGGGTAATACACAGTAGGGTTCACATTTGGATTGTGCCTAACTTTTCATTTCTGTAATGGGCTGTACCATTAAAATTATGTTTAAGCAGAAGGTTAACATATGTATAACATCTCTACATAATATGCCATTTCAGGATTGCAAAATGTGAAAACATAAATATGTTAATCTGATAAATTACATTACAGATTGTGTAATTGAGAGAAAATATACACCACTGCCTGATGCTTTGTGTCTATGTTCCTTTAGCATCACAAACTGAGTGTAGATCCGTTTGGATTTTTCTTGCCGAACATCATCACTGCCGCTTGCCGATTCCACAGCCAGTAACTGTGTTGGCCCACAGGAATGTAGAAGAGCATCATCACCAGTGTCGCTTATGTTAGCCAAAGCAAGTGCGACGGACATACAGCATATTGGGGTTGGCCATATTATTTTATTTGATAAAGCAACATACACAGCCTGTTGGCATTTAGTAGCTGAGTCACCCTTTCCCTAGTGAAAGTGGGGGTAAGCGGTTATATGGAAGCATGAGACTACACAACTCAAGTTATAGCCCCCAACAAACGCATGGGCAACACACAAGTTAAGTTTAACCTGCCATGATTACTTACCAACGCAATGAGGAGGATCAGAAGTACATGCGCAGCGTGGTTGCCCTGCTTGCCTTGGTCATGGAGGTTTATCGAAGCCAGCCACACAGAAGTCAATGGTAGAGGAAGCCAAATGGTACTGTTGAGAAGATGAACACACCAGAAAAACACACATTTATACTATGTTGGGCGAGTCTGTTACATTTGTGCCTGAAACCACCTTCAAATGCATGGGTAACACACAAGTTAAGTACACCCTTCCATGCTTACTTACCAATGCAACAAGGTGGATCACCAGTACAGTCGCCCTGATTGCCCTGGTCATAGAGGTGTAATAAAGACAGCCATGGCAGCGTCAGTGATAGAGGAAGCCAGCTGCTACTGATGAGAAGATGAGAAGATGAACACACCAGAAAAAAGCACAGATTTATACTAGGCTGGGTGAGTCTGTTACCCTTGTCCTTGAAGCCACCGCCAAACGCATGGGTAACACCAAATTTACCCTGCCATGACCAATGTAACAAGGTGTAACAGCAGTACAAGCACAGCATGGTCATCATGTGGGTGCCCTGGTTGCCTTGATACCTTGGTCTCCTTAGCCGCCCTGGTCATTGTGTACCCAAGCCAGCCACGTAGATGTCAGTGGCAGAGGAAGCCAACTTCAATTGATGAACACATATTTAAACTAGCCTGGGTAAGGATGTTAGTTCCTTTGTGCTTGAATCCCCCCACAAAGCATGAGTGATGCACAAGTACACCCCCATCCAGTACCACCCTACACATGTCACAAAGGACAGTGGGGTAAAGGAGGGGGGGCGTGTGCAACTATGAGATAACACAACTCAAGTACGAGCTCCACAATGCACAAGCAAAGCAAAAGTTGAATGCCCCTGCCACCCTACACACACCCCTATTCAAAGTAGTTGTAACAAGAGCATGTGGAAGCATGAAAAGACAACACAAGTCAAGTACAAGGCCCCACAGTGTATGAGCAATACACAAGTAGACCCCCTGCCACACTACACATCTCACTAATGAAAGTGGGTGTAAAGGAGCGCACGAGATAACACAACTTAGGTGCCCCTATGCATGAACGATACACAAGTGGACACCCCTGCCACCATACACACTTCCCTTAAGAAGTGGGAGCAAGATAGGCATGTGGAAACAGGAGCCAACACAACTCAATTACAGGTCCTCACAATGCATGAGCAATACTCAAAGTGACCCCCACAATCCTACACACATCCATTATAAAGTGGGGTTAAGGGGAGCATGTGGAAGAGTGAAGCGGCAGCACAACTCAAGTACAAGGCCAGCAACATGCATGAGTAATACAAAGGTTAACCCTCCACAACCCTGCACATGTCCCTAATGAATGTGGTGTTAAGGGGGAATGTGGGCACATGCAGCAAAAACACAACTCAAGTACAAGTTCACCACCATGCGTTAGCATTACACAAGTTGATCCCTCAGCCACCCTACACATGTCCCAATTGAAAGTGAGGGTCATGTGGAAGCATAAGACAACACAACTAAAGTACACATCTCCACAATGCATGAGCAGTACACATGTACACATGTTGACCCCCTTGCCACCCTACACACATCCCTAATGAATGTGGGGTAAGCGGGCAGGTGGAAGCATGAGAAAACAGAACTCAATACGAGCACCTGCAATGCATGACCAATACACAAGTTGGCCCTCCTGCTGTCCTGAACAATGAAATGAAAATGGGAGTAAGGAGTGCATGAGATAACTCAAGTTCAAGCCCACCCTAATGAGTGAGCGATACACAAGTTCAACCCGTCTGGCTGCTGCCCTTCACATATCCCTAATGAAAGTGGGGTTAAGGGTGGCATGTGAAAGCATGCGAAGACAACACAACTTAACTGGAAGGCCAATACTATGCAAGCACAATACACAAGTTGACCCCCCACCGTACGCACATCTGTTATGGGAAGTGGGGTTAAGGGAGGCATGCGTAAGCATTAGGAGAAAAAACAACACAAGTACAAGCCCCCCACCATGCATGAGTGATACACAAGTTGACCCCCACCACGATCCTACTCATGTTTATAATGAAAGTGGGAGTAAGGGAGGCATGTTTCTACATTGGGGTTTTCATATGAGCTATCTGGCCTGAAGTGTCTAGATGTGGGGGTAAGAGAGGGATGTTTCCACTTTGGGTTTTTCATGTGTCAACACAAGTCAAGTACAAGCCCCTGTAATGCATGAGCAGTACACATGTTGACCCCATGCCACCCTAATCATGTCCATAATGAAAGTGGGCTAAGGGGGAATGTGGATAATGCTCCCATTATTCAATCATTTGGATACAGCCAGCAAAAGGTATGCCAACTATGCAGATGACACACAATGCTTTGTCCCTCTTTCCAGAAACTATTCCACCGACTCCGCTACCCTGAATGTGATCTATAGTCTAACCTGTACTTGCATCCAAGCTAATAAACTTGCACTTAATGATTCTAAAAAAGAGCTCATGGTTATGGGTACCACACCACAACTACAGAGGTTAAGCCGATAATATCAGTATTTCAATATTATGGGTTGTACCATCAATACTCACTCCAGGAGTCACCCAGGATCAAGCGCTGTCCATGAAAGCACAGGTTAATAGCCTGGTCTACAGTACTTCATACCTTCTGAAATTGCTAGCCCACCTCCAAACCTTCTTGAGTACCATCAATTGTGCTACCATTGCACGAGCCATCATTGGGCCAAAACTGGACTATTGTGTAAGTCTCGTGCTGGACATTGCCAAGGGAGAGCTCATCCGTCTGCAGGTCATTCAGAACAATGCTTTTTGCATTGTGGAAGGTCTGTGCAGAACAGATCATGTATCTTCAGCTAGTAAAGCTCTGCACTGGCTCCCTGTGAGTAGCAGGATCTGATTGTGTGTACATTGTACAATGCATCGCCGCCTCTACAGGCAGGGGCCTAGGTACCTGTCTAATTGCATCTCATGGCTACCAGCGAGAAGAACATTGTGATCTAACTATGCCTCCCTTTTGGTAATCCCATGGACTAGACTTTCTTGCGTGGCACAGGGTTCCTTCCCACAAGCATCTCCCAATCTCTGGAATGCTCTGCCGCCCGACTTCAGAGCACGTACATCACTATTTTTCTTGAAACTAGGGCTGAAAACCAGACTGTTTTTTTAAGCCCCTGTGCTTGCTGATTTCCAGACTGACTGATTTACCAGACCTATTGTTGATTGTTGTGTTTGTCTAGTTAAGCGCCTTCAGGCCTCAGGGCCCTTGCTTGGCGCTATATAAATAAAATAAAATAAAATAAATCAACACGGATTGAAAAGAACTGTCCAAGGATTCTCGTGCTGCAGCCAAACCTAGCACAAACCAACACAGATTACCGACATGTTACAGTTCTGTATTTTTCAGACTTTCTTCCATTAGTTTTACAAATATTAATAGTATCAGACATAATATCCTGTGTTGGGGCATTATATCGTTGCAACTGAACAACTTTAGTTTCCCAAGTGTAGAATAAATGTTAAAAACAACACTCCTCTCTCAACTCATGTCTTCACAACGGGTCAGCCTGTGTGAGAGAGTATTTATCTGGGTATTTTATTCCCATTGGTCTCTAAGTCTTACACATATGGGAAACCTCATAAATCATTTTGAACCCCCCCCCCCTGTTTTTGCATCTTTTGCGACTGCCCTTGGAAGTCATTCAATTTATAATTTAAGCACCAGCTCTCTATCGCCTATGGGGCTGCACAAAAGTATACAAATGAGGAGTGCAGTATCAAATCATCTGTTATTGTAGTGGAGGTGTCATCCACAATTTTAAATGAAATCTCCATATCTAAATTTGTTCTAGGTGGAGTTTTCAGCGATATATATTTTATTTCCAGGTATGCATCGCGATTCATCGTATTATTCACTGACCAATAAGATAGAGAAAGCGACCTGTCAAAGTCTCCTGTAATATGCATGAGATTGCAACTCTAGTATGACACGGTATAGAGGGGGTAGTGCCAGGTCAGCCTGAGGTAGGAATCCTACCTATATAGGATTCGGCTGTGGAAGTTTGAGAAGTTGATGAATTAATCTGGTTTGTCATTGGGATCATTGTTACGCCCTTTAAATTCCTCATCTAGAAAGCTTTCCCCAGCCAATCATTTGATGCCCTTACCACCTGACATATTGGGGGTTATCTGTATTAAAAGCCTGTTAGGAAGCAACCTTGGTTTGTGAGAGCATGATCCATCTCCCCATCGTCCTTCCCCCTCACAACCCTGAACTTTCAGAAACCATTCGATTGAATTGTTCAGATCCCCCAGCTCCCAATCCTTTCTCTTGTGCCCGATAAACCCTGAAAAGACTGTTTTGCATGAGACACGTTTCAAAGAGCATGCATAAAATAAATAATTGGCACAGACATCCATCATAGCTTTTTACATGAGATTTGCCACCGGCTTTGCTCAGGGCTCCCATTCTTCTGCTGGACATGCCAGTTGCTTTGGCTCACATGCCAGGCTGTCTTCCATTAGTATCCCCCTTTAATGCATGACCACTTGCCGCTCCATGTGTCAGGCAATGCTCCTCTGATGCAAAGTGTGGTGCTCCTCTAATGCAAAGTGTTGTGGAGGAGACCCTGTTTTCTGTGCTTTGGCTCACATGCCAGGCTGTCTTCCATTAGTATCCCCCTTTAATGCATGACCACTTGCCGCTCCATGTGTCAGGCAATGCTCCTCTGATGCAAAGTGCGGTGCTCCTCTAATGCAAAGTGCTGTGGAGGAGACCCTGTGTTCTGTGCTTTGGCTCACATGCCAGGCTGTCTTCCATTAGTATCCCCCTTTAATGCATGACCACTTGCCGCTCCATGTGTCAGGCAATGCTCCTCTGATGCAAAGTGCGGTGCTCCTCTAATGCAAAGTGCTGTGGAGGAGACCCTGTGTTCTCTGCATTGTGGCTCACATGCCAGGCTGTGTTCCATCAGCATCCCCCTTTAATGCATGACCACTTGCCGCTCCATGTGTCAGGCAATGCTCCTCTGATGCAAAGTGCGGTGCTCCTCTAATGCAAAGTGCTGTGGAGGAGACCCTGTGTTCTCTGCATTGTGGCTCACATGCCAGGCTGTGTTCCATCAGCATCCCCCTTTAATGCATGACCACTTGCCGCTCCATGTGTCAGGCAATGCTCCTCTGATGCAAAGTGCTGTGGAGGAGACCCTGTGTTCTGTGCTGTGGCTCACATGTCAGGCTGTGTTCCATCGGCATCCCCCTTTTATGCATGACCACTTGCCGCTCCATGTGTCAGGCAATGCTCCTCTGATGCAAAGTGCTGTGGAGGAGACCCTGTGTTCTCTGCATTGTGGCTCACATGCCAGGCTGTGTTCCATCAGCATCCCCCTTTAATGCATGACCACTTGTCGCTCCATGTGTCAGGCAATGCTCCTCTGATGCAAAGTGCTGTGGAGGAGACCCCGTGTTCTGTGCTGTGGCTCACATGTCAGGCTGTGTTCCATCGGCATCCCCCTTTTATGCATGACCACTTGCCACTCCATGTGTCAGGCACTGCTTCTCTGCTGCAAAGTGCGGTGGAGGTGCCATTGTTCTCTGCATTGTGGCTCACATGCCAGGCTGTGTTCCATCAGCATCCCCCTTTAATGCATGACCACTTGCCGCTCCATGTGTCAGGCAATGCTCCTCTGATGCAAAGTGCTGTGGAGGAGACCCCGTGTTCTGTGCTGTGGCTCACATGTCAGGCTGTGTTCCATTAGTATCCCCCTTTAATGCATGACCACTTGCCGCTCCATGTGTCAGGCACCTCTCCTCTGATGCAAATTGCGGTGCTCCTCTAATGCAAAGTGCTGTGGAAGAGACCCCGTGTTCTGTGCTGTGGCTCACATGTCAGGCTGTGTTCCATCGGCATCCCCCTTTTATGCATGACCACTTGCCACTCCATGTGTCAGGCACTGCTTCTCTGCTGCAAAGTGCGGTGGAGGTGCCATTGTTCTCTGCATTGTGGCTCACATGCCAGGCTGTGTTTCATCGGCATCCCCCTTTTATGCATGACCACTTGCCGCTCCGTGTGTCAGGTACTGCTCCTCTGATGCAAAGTGCTGTGGAGGAGACCCCGTGTTCTGTGCTGTGGCTCACATGCCAGGCTGTGTTCCATCAGCATCCCCCTTTAATGCATGACCACTTGTCTCTCCATGTGTCAGGCACTGCTCCTCTGATGCAAAGTGCAGTGGAGGCGCCATCGTTCTGTGCATTGTGGGTCACATGCCAGGCTATGTTCCATCGGCATCCCCCTTTTATGCATGACCACTTGCCGCTCCATGTGTCCGGCACTGCTCCTCTGATGCAAAGTACGGCGCTCCTCTGATGCAAAGTGTGGTGGAGGAGACCCCGTGTTCTGTGCTGTGGCTCACATGCCAGGCTGTGTTCCATCAGCATCCCCCTTTAATGCATGACCACTTGTCTCTCCATGTGTCAGGCACTGCTCCTCTGATGCAAAGTGCAGTGGAGTTGCCATTGTTCTCTGCATTGTGGCTCACATGCCAGGCTGTGTTCCATCGGCATCCCCCTTTTATGCATGACCACTTGCCGCTCCGTGTGTCAGGTACTGCTCCTCTGATGCAAAGTGCTGTGGAGGAGACCCCGTGTTCTGTGCTGTGGCTCACATGCCAGGCTGTGTTCCATCAGCATCCCCCTTTAATGCATGACCACTTGTCTCTCCATGTGTCAGGCACTGCTCCTCTGATGCAAAGTGCAGTGGAGGTGCCATCGTTCTGTGCATTGTGGCTCACATGCCAGGCTGTGTTCCATCGGCATCCCCCTTTTATGCATGACCACTTGCCGCTCCGTGTGTCAGGTACTGCTCCTCTGATGCAAAGTGCTGTGGAGGAGACCCCGTGTCTGTGCTGTGGCTCACATGCCAGGCTGTGTTCCATCAGCATCCCCCTTTAATGCATGACCACTTGTCTCTCCATGTGTCAGGCACTGCTCCTCTGATGCAAAGTGCAGTGGAGTTGCCATTGTTCTCTGCATTGTGGCTCACATGCCAGGCTGTGTTCCATCGGCATCCCCCTTTTATGCATGACCACTTGCCGCTCCATGTGTCAGGCACTGCTCCTCTGATGCAAAGTGCAGTGGAGGTGCCATCGTTCTGTGCATTGTGGCTCACATGCCAGGCTGTGTTCCATCAGCATCCCCCTTTAATGCATGACCACTTGTCTCTCCATGTGTCAGGCACTGCTCCTCTGATGCAAAGTGCAGTGGAGGTGCCATCGTTCTGTGCATTGTGGCTCACATGCCAGGCTGTGTTCCATCAGCATCCCCCTTTAATGCATGACCACTTGTCTCTCCATGTGTCAGGCACTGCTCCTCTGATGCAAAGTGCAGTGGAGGTGCCATCGTTCTGTGCATTGTGGCTCACATGCCAGGCTGTGTTCCATCGGCATCCCCCTTTTATGCATGACCACTTGCCGCTCCATGTGTCAGGCACTGCTCCTCTGATGCAAAGTGCAGTGGAGGTGCCATCGTTTTGTGCATTGTGGCTCACATGCCAGGCTGTGTTCCATCAGCATCCCCCTTTAATGCATGACCACTTGTCTCTCCATGTGTCAGGCACTGCTCCTCTGATGCAAAGTGCAGTGGAGGTGCCATCGTTCTGTGCATTGTGGCTCACATGCCAGGCTGTGTTCCATCGGCATCGCCCTTTTATGCATGACCACTTGCCGCTCCATGTGTCCGGCACTGCTCCTCTGATGCAAAGTACGGCGCTCCTCTGATGCAAAGTGTGGTGGAGAAGACCCCGTGTTCTGTACGATATATGGGAGCCTTAAACCCGGGAGTCGAAAGAATAAGCAGCGCACTCTAATTTCTCATGTTGGATAATGTATGCAGCACTTTGTCATGACTTACTGTAGGAAACAGAGCGTTAACTCTTATTAGTACAATCTAATTGCTATCTAAAACCGAGGCTTTAACATGTGTCTATTCCAGCACGTTGCATAATACATGACAACTTAAATCAAAGTTCCCAGCGGAGCACATTCCGTGTTTCTCATATTAATTAGTATTATTATTATTATTATTATTATTACTATTATTATTATTATTGATAGTAGTAGTATTATTAGTATTATTATCTATTTGTTTCAGTTCATCAATAACCTTTACAAAAATATGAAAACAATGATATGTATACAAATATATAAATATGCATAAACAAGGATGCATAGTCAAGTACCAGCAGTGTACCAACGCTTTTATTTATAACTTCATAATCTTCATAATACAGGTCCCAGAACCCCAAACCACATTGCTGTATATTAATTATATTAATTATTCAGATGAAGAGTGGGTATTAGTTGAATACCTTGCCCACAATCGTCTCATAGAAATGGCACAGGTGACTGCCGATGCCTAGTAAAGTACCTGAATTGGACACACTTAGGGCCTGGCATTAATTAGACTGGCATGGTTATAGAAGCTGAAAGGAGGCTCCTGGCCCTATGCATGAAGAATTGATTGATAAACCATTGGACGGCCCCCGGCTCCTGCAAAACTTGCTGGACCCTACAGTACAGTTGTTCAAGATTGTTCATATGCATAAAGGGATTTTGATGATATATTTCTTTCCTACAGGTGGGTGAGTTAACCCGACTGACACCTTCGAATCAACTAGTCACCTAAGAGTCCAAGGCAAGCAGTCAACAACTTATATTGTGCGTCATTAAAAGTTTGGTGGTATTCTGGCTGAAAATCCATGCAAATACCACCAATGCTACATTACCACCATCTTTCGCCATACCGCAACCATACCATAATGAGGCCTATTGCCTTGTATTTGCAGGTAGATCATCTGAACCTCCAGTACTCTCTAGGGCAGTTCCCTTCTACCCAGAAATATGACTTTGGTGAAATGTCCCGCCCATTCTGTTCTTTGACCTGAGGGTCGCAGTTTGCATATGGCTGGAGAAATACACATCCAAGCCTATGGAGTCAGAGCAAGTCACTAAGATTAACACTGCCGTGAACAAGTTAAATAAATATTCAGTTATCAATTTAAAGAAGCCCAAGAGGAGAGCATACATTACAGAATCCTGATATATCCCCGTAAGGTAAAGGCAGAGCGGGAACCCAGCCCATTGGCTAGAGTGCTATCATAGAAATGTTGTCAGTGGGACTTTTTTTACAACTTCTCAACGTGGATCCAAACGATCATGCCAAAATGGCGCTTACGATTGCAGCTCTGAGGGGGCAGGGGGACTGCATTTTTGGCCTTCACAATTGACCCAGATGTTTTTTTGTCACATTGAACATATGTTTATTTATATTCCCCTCTCTCTTCACTTTGATAAATATTTGATCTTGTTTTTTATCTAGGACCTGTTTTGTATGTGTGTTTGAGTTAATATTGCATTCATTCTTGGCTTGACATTGATAAACTTTCGATTTCTTCTTCTGGTTCATCTTTTGGTCATTGCATTTTCTCAATATAAAGTCTTGTAGTGAATGGATCAGAATCAATTTGGATAGAGTTAAGAAAAAATATCCTGTCTACGCTATTGCATTTTCACTGGTGCTAATGCGGTTTTTCACATGCTCTGTTTTTCATAATACCACCCATGAACTTTACATTGCCTGGGCTGTCCAAGATGTTAGATAGTTTTCATTTCGCAGGTGCCATTTCAATATTTTCAAGCTTAGCCTGGGTATTGTTGACATTTTTGTTTTTTGTTTCATTTAATTTGTTTATTATTTTTCAAACAAATATGTCACCATTCCACCACAGACAATAATTATCAAGGGAAATAGAACAAGGGTTGACAGGTCAAGTGGGAAACAACTAAAAAAACAAAATAAGAAAACCAATTAAGATAACAAAAACCACAGAAGTTTAATAAAATAGAACGTGGGTAAAACAAGTATTAAATCATCATATGTGTGAATCAACAACAATACTACAAAACATAGGAAACAATAGCATGAAGCCTATTAAAGACTAATATTCAGGTAGTTGATTATAAATGGCTCAGTGGTTAGTCACTACATCTAATTCTCAATATCTTCACAACTATTTCCAATTCAGAGACTCTGATAATATTCAGAGTTATTCAGTCTTGACATGTTTCAGTTTCTTGGTGTCATCAATACAGAACTTTCTTCATGAGAAAACACGTTCAAATCAAATTCCTATACATCAACCAATTAGCGTGGGCAAAGGACAACCCCTGTCATGAATACAAGAAAAGAAGACTGTATCAGCAGAAGGTGCTATTTGAGTCTAAATAGGAACAATAAATGAACTGTGAACCGTGATCCAAAGGCAAAAAATGACCTTAAGAAGGTTCTTGTGGGGGCGCACAACTCGAGGATTGTGATGTAGAAGGATAAAACAATACTCCTTTTTGTGTAACTGCAAGACAAGCAAAAAAATAGCTTTTCAGTCACTCGCAGTAGTAGGGGTTACAATGAATAAGACAAATAGGGACAGTAAGGTTGTAAGTATATAGCGGAGAAAACGGAAGATCCACCTCTAGTGCTACAGGAATCCAACGAATGGAGAGGGGCAGCTCCCGAGTCTAGTGTGTAGGTGCAGAGAGGGTATCGATCTTATTGCGGTCCTCGAGGTAATCAGGGCGTCAAAGGCCTGTGTGTGTATATCCACACCATAAAAAAGAGTCTTTGTTCAAGCCCACATCTCCACAGCATCAAACAACACGGCTGAACATTTCAAAGTTTACAAAGAACTGGGCAACCCTGCAGCAGCCTCCTTGTCTGTCACACCCACCCAGGACCTTTGCTCGGTCCTGGCTGCGCATCTTCACCACAAAAACCCAATGCATCGCATCCTTTCCTCTCTCACTTCCACACCACATCGTGCACCAACACCTCTGGAGCCTCCCTTGGCCCATCCACCACTTCTCCTCTCTTCTCTCACTCCCATCACTCCAGATGAGGTCACCAGAAAAGTCCAGTCTATGAATGCCTCATCCAAACAGGTGGACCCCTGCCCCTCCAAAACCATTAAGGACAACATTGACACTCTTACTCCACCCTTGGCTGATCTCTGCAATCACTCTTTTGCCACTGGAATTTTCCCAGCTTCTGTTAAGCACTCCCTTGTGCTCCCTCTGCTTAAGAAACCCTCTGCAGACCCGTCCATTCCGGCAAACTACCACTCCATCACCCTTTTCCTGGGTAGACTACTGGAGAAACTGGCTATCTCTCAGCTCACCCTCCACACTTAATCTGCTGGTTGCCTCCACCGCCATCAGTCTGGCTTTAGAGCATCCAAAGGCACAGAAACTGCTCTTCTGAACACCTGTGAAGTCCTGCTCTCAAATATTGACACTAACACTCCCTCTGTCCTCATTCTTCTTGTTACCTTTGATACGGTAAACCACAAGATCTTGATCTCATGTCTTTGTGACACCCTGGGAATCACAGGTCAGGCTCTGGCATGGATAACCTCCTTCCTTTCCGACCGCCCATCCAAGGTGTAGTTTCGGCCCTTTCTTTCTACCATCACTCTCTCAACCTGCGGCATTCCACAGAGCTCCAACCTATGCCCCTGGTTCTTCATGTCTACATGGCTACCCTGGCACGTGTGACTGCCACTGTCACCTCTAACTTCAGCCACTTCCTCTACCTCACTCAAATGTGTCTGTCTGTCTGCAATTCAGGAATGGTGCTCTGCAAACAACCTCTGACTCAAAGCCAGTAAGACTGAGAACATTTGCATTGGGACTCCTGCTCCCAATTCCCTACTCGCACTCTGGCACGCCTCCCTGCACCCACCTACGAGGCAAAAAACATTAGGGTCATCTTCGAGTCCACGCTCTACTTCTCAGCTCACATTTCAGACATCTTTAAAAAGTCCAACTACCAGCTGCACCTCCTCAGAGGTACTCTTCCTTTTCTCACCTTCCCCCAGCGGCTCACTGTCTCCAGAGCTCTGGTTCTATCTAAGCTGGACTATTGTAACAGCCTCTTTCTCAACCTCCCTGCCTCTGCTTTGCACCCTCTGCAACTATTCAGAACAGAACCGTGAGACTTATGCTTGGCCTCAAGCCCAGAGACTGCATCTCTCAGGTGCTGAAATTCCACCACTGGCTACCCGTGGCTGCAAGGATCAAGTTCAAGACCCTGTGAATTGTCCACAATGCTTTCTGGGGCTTGGGACCCACCTATATGCAACAATGCCTACCTAAATACTGTGCCTCCCGAGCCATACATTCATCTACCTCCAACCTTCTGTGAGTGAGCCGGTTCCCCAAGCAGACATTGCAAGGGAGATCGCTATCCTCAGTAGGGGCCTTCCTCTGGAATAGCTTCCCTGCCGCCCTCCGTCTTGAGCCTGGTCACCTTAAATTCTGGAAACTCCTTAAGACATTCCTCTTTTTTTAAATATGTGAATTCAACTGTTAATTCACCATTTTTACAAAACATGAGCGATTTCCCTCTTTTCCCCCTGGAGTTCCTTGCCAGGGGGACGTCGTCCCTGTTGATCGTTCTATGCCACCAGTGATCTTCGCCCCATATTTGTGCTGCTTTCAGGTGATGTTTCAAGTAGGCTTCTCTTGGGCTGCGTGTTCCCCGGCAACTTAACAAGAGGTGTCATGTTGTTTCTTTCTGGGAGCTCTCCTTGCAGTATCGGCATGAGTTGGAGGAGGATTGACCCCTTATGGCCTGGATCTCATTTGTTTTTAAGGTGTTCAGCGGTGCTTTTAAATAGGGAGCCGCAAGGTCCGGTCAGGAGATTTGATCAGGTATTTTGATGGGGTGTCCACTTTTTTCAGCTTCGGGGGCAAGTGTGAGGTTATTTTGTAGGTGGCGGCTAGGTCAGAAGTTTGGATCCAATACCAGTTTATTGTGTTTTTCCTTCACTTTTTCTGGGTTGAAATCCAGCTCTTCTTTTGAGCTGCCCACGTCTTGCAGAAGGGTCACATTCTTTCTGGCCCATTTCGTTTCTGATGATGTCCAGTAAATTCTGGCAGGGAGTTCTTTTGATTTTCCTGTAGAACATCAGGCCATTTATATCTATGATCCCTTTTAGTGAGGTTAGGCTGAGTTATTTTCTGATTGAGGCGATCAGCCTGCCGTTTGGTAGTTTCAGGCCTTCCAGCTTGCTTCAAATTCCCTCTAGGATTTGCACGATTGCTTCCATTGTAGGAATAACCTTTGCTTTATAAAAGGTTAACACTGGTAGAAGAGAAAATCTGCTGAATTTTCTATCTAGAGCTGCTGTTTGTGCCGCGAGTATGGCCGTCTTGGAGTAAAGTACTTCTTGTAACAGTGTTTCAACCAGGCTCCTGTTCATTGTCACTCCAAGGTATTTAAAGGCTTTGACGGTTTCCAGTTTTTCGTCTTTCAAATGCCATATCAGCTTTTGCGCCCTTCTGGCAGATTTTTCCATGATCATTATCTTGGTCTTGTTGATGTTAATTTCTTGGTCATTTTTTTTGGTGTAAATCAACAAACTGTGTAGCTGGCGCTGAAGACCAATTTTTGGATGATCCAGCAAGATAATGTCGTCTGCGTAAATCAGTCGAGGGATTTTTTTCCTCTCCCACAGTAAGTGGGAAGGATCTGATGTTTTCCTCTCTTTCTTCGATATCTGCTGTGTAAGCGTTGTAGAGGGCTGGCGCCTCTTTTTCTCTTCCTTCTCTCTCCCTCTACCGTGCTAACCTCTCTCTCCACTTTAGCCGTCTTTCCCTCCTTTTCCACACAGCCTGCTGACTGTCTGCTGAGTGTACCTCAGAGTCTTACAGGTCCCTGGCACCCTCGCCAGTCCGCTCGGACTTGCCTCCGGGCCTGCACTTGACGCATTACTACAGCACATGGGAATGGCATCTCTCAGCACTTATCCAGTTTCTGACTAACTAGGCACACTTGATTCCCTCCCCCTCCTCACCTCCCTTCCCTTCCTCACCCCCCAGCACCAGTCCTCCCCGCCACCCTCCCCTCTCCTGTACTGTCTGTGCACTTGCACAATCTGAACGTACCATGCCTTGAAGATCGTCTATCTATCTCCCATGTCTCCTCTCCTGTATGGTGTCGCCTCAGTGCACTTGGAAAAACTGCAGAATCTTCGTCAGACCTAGTTGCTGTTATCTAAGCTGTTAATTGTATTATATGCACTTACTCTGCCAGTGCAGACTTTTATCGTTCAGAAATTCAAGGGCTCTGAATGACTGTTGTTTTCCCCCCTTGTTCCCTCTCTCCTTGAGCACTTTGAAACACTTGCCTTGTGTATAGGCGCGTTACAAATGCCATATCATATCATATCATAGGTGCTTTACAAATGAACATTATCATACCATTACCATACCACAGGCACAAGTCATCACTGTGTTAAGGCACACACTCCTGAAATAGCAAACATTTGGTTTCAAACCTGTACTTTGTACTTTCAGTTGGCATCCAGAAATTGACACGTTATGAGATTTGAAATGCTGAGTGCTACATGAGGTGTTTAAGGTCATGACATACATGTTGTCCTGAAACCATGACCAAAACCCATATCATCTTTGAAAGTAGAATGCCAATACTTTTGGGAGTAAAATTCCTTCCCACTTTCAGTTCTGCTTAGCATCCAGCCTCTGGTGGCTCGAATCAGAGGTGCTCGCAAATTAGGAAAGTCTTCATGAACGTTGAACACTTTCCTTAAAAGCACCATAGTCTGGTAAAGTGGTAATGTGGGAG
This sequence comes from Ambystoma mexicanum, assembly GCF_040938575.1. Lineage (NCBI taxonomy): Eukaryota > Metazoa > Chordata > Amphibia > Caudata > Ambystomatidae > Ambystoma > Ambystoma mexicanum. The sequence goes on from NC_090937.1 coordinate 1,536,239,611, forward strand.
ACTGGCATCAAAGCCACGACTTTTGCATGTTCCTGATTTACTGCTTGACAACAGCCTTAGCAACCATGAGAAATGCAGGTCTGTCACAGCGAGGGCATTCTCCTTTCAAAAGCACTGTTTCTGCACGTCAAACAGAGACGTTAAAACATTGCACCTGTTAGGTGCTGTTAAATTGTAATTGCTTATTTACAAAGCGCTAGGGATTGAACCTGTGTTGCCCTGCATCGTCTTTCCTCCAAGGCGGACGCGTTGCCCCTGAGCTATCCTCCCTAGACTGCTGCTGCTGCATACGTTTTCCCGTTATGCAAATTGCATTTCCTAGACTGCCGCACAACTTTTCTAGTTTAATGAAAGCATAGAAAGGTTTGTTAAAATAGAAAAGTGCCAGTCTTTCAGGAAATGATCGTAAGGCCGCTGTTACACATATTTCAACCCAAACAATAGATATAAGCAGCTTTTGCTGCTGGGAAGCACAACATTTCTCCTCCAATATTGTTGTGTGCTGGAAACTGGAAGGGAGAATGTTGGCTTTCCACACTACATCATTGACCCCTCATAGAATTATTTAAAGACACATGGTAGGTTCGAGAGCAGGGCTCTGCAACATGTCTCTTCAGCAGTTTTACACTGCACCTCCCATCAGCCCCAGCAAGCATAGCCATTGGTGAGAGATCATGAGAGTCACAGTCCACAGCAACTGGAAATGCAAGTTGCAGAATGATAGGGTCTATGTACCAGGGGTTTATGATCAGAGCGCAAGAATGCCAATGCAGTTCTGTATCCATGTATCGATCCATGTACATTCATCTCTGACTCAACCCCTCAGTATATGCCTAATCTTCTGCATATCAATGTATTTGTACTGTTCTTGAATCTGTTCTGTGAACTAAGGGGATTTGCAGGCGATTCACATATCTCGTCCCTTAAATCAGGTAATTTGAAGGTCTTTGGCAATGTTGTATGAAAACATCTGACTGGCTATGTAAATGAAAAAGGTACAAAACATTTTGACAGTGAAAGGTATGTTTTTCATTAATTGGCATTTGTCCAAATCTAGCACATTGAGGGGTCATTTTCTGTGTCCTCAGGGGTTTGGCTCCTACCCCATCGGAGCAAGTAAAACACCTGGGAATCATAATTGATAAGAATTTCGTATTGCAACCTCAAATTGGCATCCTTACTATATAATTCAATGGGCATGAACACTCAGAAAAGTGTCCCATATCTGGACATGACTAAATAAATGGAGGTGACCATAGACATGCTCCTGTCCCTCTTGGAGAATTGTAATAGCCTCTTTCTAGGCCTTTATAAACAACAACTCAACAACAACTCAAACCACTGCAATTGCTCCAGATCCAGAACAAAGCAGCCAGACTGATTTTGGGCCTCAGGCTGTGGGTGTGTGTCTCGCCTGGCCTAAAGGCTCTAAACTGGCTATCCATTGGAAAACAAGTCCTACGCAAAACTCTTAGCATGGCATTACTGAAAAACATCACCAAGTACATTGATGCCAAATCAAGAGATAGAGACGTGAATGAAAAGCTGTTGCAGTACTCACCCCTAAACCGTGGAACAACCTCACGGCCCTACCTAAAAACAAAAAACAGCTTCAAAAGTTCAAGAGTAATTGTTGCTTTCTAAATAAGACGGTGGAAGCTAAAGCACATGTCAGGACTCTATCTGATTTCTCTCTATTATCGCTTTGCTTCAAATCCTTCTCTTGGCATTATCTGTAGCACTTACATCAAAACAACTAGCACCTTCAGAGCCTTTTATGTCCGACCACAGCCATTTTGGTTAACCTCAAATCAGCCTTGTCTACCTCTGTGAAATGCAATCTTAGCTGTTTCTCATCTACATTTGAGTTGTTCTGTCATGGTGCATGCTCCCAAAACCCGGAAACCGGCGAGCCCATCCCTGCCTTCAGGCTTCTTTGGGGGCTTCTCAGACCCCAGCTAGGCTTACCTGGACTCAGTCCTGGCGCTGCTGGTGCCAGGCTCATGTTAAGTGTTAAACATATGGTCCATATACTTGGCTCTGAGATGCTGAGCCATTCAGTACAGGGTGTGGCTTGGGACTATTTTACCTGAGAGGCAGGATACAGTTAAGGGGACTATTTTCCTGGAACTACTTGCAAGGCTATTGAAACCGCACCCTGCAAATGGAACACGCTTCGCGTTATTCTGCACTCCTGCAGCGTAACACTCACCGTGTCAGTTCAACTCTTGCTTCCCTTCTGCCACGCCCGTCCAGAGTCTTCTATCCATTGGCACCTGTGAAAAGAGAAGAACAGGAGTTATTCACACATTGAAGGCCTTACCTGCAGAACATCCTGACCTCGCCTTGTTCTTACCCACGGACCGCCGCATCTGTAGAAGAACAGAACAGAAGGTACCCTCTCGGGTAACTACTCACTTGAATCGGCCACCTCCAGGAACACCATCTAGCAGTTCTCAATCATTCTGCATCGCGCCGCCACTCGACACCGTCAAACGGTTCTTCCATCTTCTTCCTGGAATTGCGCCGCACCTGCCGAACAGAAAAGACAAAGCAGGTTAGTCGCACACAGCAAAGGAAAGCTAAATAAAGCGAACAATTAGCTCGTCCCGCACAGCGCTATACTTACCAGCAGGAATCCTGCTCATCATTGTCAGGAGAGTCATCCCATCATCCGAAAGTCGTTTAATGCCGCACCTGAAAGATAAGAACGAACATTAGATACCTTGAGCAGAAAGACTTAAAGCAGCTTTTCCAAGGAGTTATTGGAATAGAGACTTACCTGCTTACTCCGGTCCTTCCACTTTAGCAACCTCCATCGGATCAGTGCAGTAACTTGATCCTGGATCGACAGTGTAACCGCGCCCCTGCCAGAGTGTGCAGGACGGAGAGCTCACCCATTAAAAAACCAAGGTGAGCCAGAGGAAGAGAAGTAAAATCGGAAGGAGGTGAAAACCAAAGCCAGCTCCATTCAGTTGGCTAATATCTTGTTTCGACTTGCAGGCAAACATCTCCTGAGGCAAGAACGAAGGGAAGATGCAATCTAGCACCCTCATTTAAGTAGAGCAACACCAGTGCAGTCATCATCCTGCGAACACGAGCACGCCCCCGTGGAGACCAGGTCAGCGTGACAAGTTCCTGCTGATTATTATATCAGTTACTAGCAAGACCTGAATATTTATTCATCTGAAATATGCACTAAATGTTATTAGTACCCGGCGAGGGCACTATCAGAATGAAAGAGCCATTCTGATTGGTCCTCGCTGAGGCATTACACGGCTGAGAATCCTTCAATTCTCGGCCGGGATTCCAGCCGCCTTGTCCTTGCCCGGGGGTGGGGTATCCCCTGAGCCAATGAGGAGGCTTGAAGCGGGACCATCCCCGCTCTGAGCCTCCTCACGGCTGAGAGGCTTCCTTCGCCCCCCGCCGGGCACCCAGGTAAGGCTTTTTTTTTATTTCCCCCTTTCTGACCTCCTCCCACCTGCCTGACCTCCCCACCTACCTTCTATCCCTGCCGGAGACTGCAGTACATTTCTCTTTTTTCTTTTTTTTCCCCTTCCCCACCCTTCCGCCCTCCCTTCTGCCCTCCCAACCCCACTTACCTTCTTTTTTATTTGGAGCGGGCGGGTTTGGAACGTCCCAGCGGGCATTTTCTTTGTCTTTTCGGGCATTTTCTTTGTCTTTTTTTTTCTCCCAAAATGCTGTCGCGTTTCGAGACAAAAACAAAAGCTTTTAGTGCCCTGGTCACGCAGTTCTTGCGGGGGCTGGGGTACTAATAGCTGTATGCCCCTCACGGTGGGGGCATTACCGACTCAGGTAATTCCTGAGGGCCTTCTTTAACTATGCACCCCGGGGCGTTACCTGAGTCGATAATGCCCCTGCCGCGAGGGACATATTCCTTAATTATCCTTGTATTGCGTTATTCACCCTACTATACTAGTCAATAATATATTCATAATGACCATGCTTAGGAGACCATGTTTGATTGTAATCATATAACATAAAGATCTCGATGATATCAATTTGTCTCCCGGTGTTTTGCACCTTGTACCAGGCAAGTTTGCCACACATAAAAAAGCTTCTGAATGAAATAAAAATACAATAAAGATTAAATTGACATGTCAAGGGTAGGATCAAAGAAAACACTGCTGTTTTTATCTTGAGCAATAAGGGAAGTTGAGTATATGGAGTACATATGGTCAAGTTTTGCAAGAGGTTTTATGTTGTAGCCCTTCCAATAATGGAAAACTCTCTTTCTGAGCCTAGTAAGCTGAGCCAGCTGTGATTCACCCATATTTTGACGGTAGTCCTGGCGTGATTTAAGTTTGGTATTATCTACTCATTCATCTCTTTATAACTTGAAATATAGCTATGCATCATCCGCTTCACAGTAGTACCCAAGATGAAGTTTGGCAAAGAGGTCATGCAGGATTTTTAAATAGATAGTAAAAATCCAAAAAGGGGAAAGTGCAGATGTTTGTGGATAAACCCCACACAATAGGATGTTGAGAAGTGGCAATTTCTTTTAGAGAAAGACAGTTGAACCAATAATAAAAAAAGTTATCAACATTTAACATTTAAGTACAGTGCTCGACACGCTGGAGACCGGTGACAAACTGTCCTGATGATCCTCGCTATTCCAGAGTAAATTCTCTGATATCTAAAAGAGCCAGTTCCATAAAATGGAGGTGTACAAAAGCATGACTGACTGTTACATAGCACCTTTTAAGGCCCACACATTCTAGGAGTTGCAGAGTAAGCACAAGCTCCTGAACATTCACTAGAAATGGGGAATTCAGGAAACATTCAGGTCCAACAATGTTTTTTCTTTAAGTGTTGTAATTCAAACTGTCGTCAGTGCTTCAAGTACCACGTCAGGCAAAATAATTTTGTTTATAAATGGTCAGGGCAGAGAGTACTCTCCAAGACAGTCTTTTTCAGGAAGTGAAATTCATAAGCGCTATATGCTCTACTCTGTTCTACATCGGAAGCAACCGTTTTCAAATCAACATTGAGTATCTGTATTCGGTGGAGAGGTTTTATCTGCTCAAAGAGTGGGATGTTTGAGGCTGAGATGCTATTTCTCATAAAGGTAAATTTGGACATAATGTTGTCTTGGATAACATGAAGCCATCCAGGCATGACCAGAGAAGCCCTTGAGGGTGATATTTATAATGATGGGAAATACATGTTTGGTGGTTGTGACAAATCATCTTCCGGGGTGCCAGTGGTCCAAGGGTGGCTATCGGTTTCTTCAACCATCAATCAGCCACACACCTCTATTACACCAGAAGGTATCTGAACAGATTGGAATCACAAGCAAATTATAAAACTCCTTGTTCAATTTTGGTAACATGGACGGAGTGGTAGACTTATGTCTGAAAGGTTGTGGATCGTTGGTTAGTTGAAACACAGTGAAAATAAAATTATCCAATGATAAAAGGGACTGTCCAGTTAAGGTTGTATCAAGAATATCTACTTTATTTAAATCACATAGACAGTTCTAGCAACACTATGAAATACAATCCACCCTGTAAAGGAATGCAGATACTGGCAGGAGGGTAGTGAGTATGGATAATAAGCACAACGGTTTAAGATTACTTGGCCTCAGCACAAAGGGAACAATTGGTCTTAAACATTTATCTAGGGGCTTCAGGGAAGAGTCAGGGGGACAGAAATACAATGTACATTTGGCTTAGATGTACTTGGTGCTTGACACTGTGACCTTCTGGCACTTCCTTCCTAGGAAGCTTGCTCCAGAACCTAGCATTGCACACTGTGTACTGATTGGGTACCAGTTTGGAAATGCTAGAGGGTCCATTGAATTCTGGATCTCCCTCTGTTCCCTAGGAGATGTTTAGGAGAGGGATCTTGCTTCCCTCTTTGGAAATCCTGGCCTTCCTTAACTGGCGGAAGATGTAAGGCAGACTGTGCCTTCAGCCAGGGTCCAATGATGAGTTCTTCTTGCTACTCCTTGCAAAGACTTCAGATGATCTGCCAACAGAGGGGCTCAGCCCTCTTTTAAATCCAATTGGGCCATGATGATTGATGTAAGCTAAACTACCTTAATGGACCAATCCTGGGGTCCCTACCAACAATTTCCTGTATGCATGAGGTCATAACCATAGTGCTTTTCAACAGGAAAAATAAAGGGGTAAAAACATGTGATACTAAGTCCCACCCATCTTCCCATCTGTTGTTGATCAAAGAGTCTGTCTGGTTAATGGATCTCTCTGTGGTTCCTGATTAACGTGGCAGGTCTCCCTTGAAGCTGGAGTGAGACTCTCTGGCTCCTGCAAACCACATTCTCGTACTTTATGAATGGGGTCCACCTAACGGGGTGGCCTACTGTAAACATGCAGTCTCTTGTTATATAATCTGGGTTAATCCCTCTTTTCTGTTACTGGGGGGCCTGTCTCATGAGGGAACAGACTCACAAGAATGAGAAGTGTCCCCCAGGAAGACCAATTGTCTCAGCCATTGGTTCTATCCTTGAAGCCTTGTCTATATATGCTGATCTGTTCTTCAGACCTTTTGTCTGCATAATGTAGTCCTTTGTCCAAGATACAACCGCTATGATCAATATTCTAGACACTCTCACCGTCGAGGAGAATGACATATTAGCCACCCTTAATGTTGAAGCGCTGAATACTAGTATACTGCAGAAGGCAAGTATCAAAGTCATGCGTCAATAGCTAGAGAAAATATAAGATCTTTATCTACCTTCTGAGTTCATACTCGAATGCATTTGTTTGGCATTGACCAAGAATGACTTCATGTGTGAGGGCACGTTCTACAACGAATTCCATGGTACTAGCATGAGAGCAACCTTTGCCCCAGACATAGCTAATCTTTACATGGACGATCTACAGTATAAAATGATATATAATGTGAATAACCCATTTGGTACCCGCATGATCTGTTGGTATCGCTACATCTATAATGTAATCATTGTATGGAGGTGTTCATCCGACACCTTAAAGTAGGTTATGATATGGTTAAACAACGAGGATGAATTCATCAAGTTTACAATGGACACTGACATGTATAGGATGTCTTTTCTGGACCTTGAGATCTATAAAATTGGGGAGAATAAGGTGGGTACTACTCTCTTCAGGAAACCCACTGATAAGAACACCCAACTGGCATACAGGAGTTTCCATCCGTAAACCCTTAAAGAGAACCTTCATTATGGACAGTTTTTAAGAATCCAATGAAATTGCAGCACCATGTCTGATTTCGACACCCACAGCAAGAATCTCAGTACCAGATTAAAACAACGTGGATATCCAACTCAGGTCATACAAAGGGCTGCAAAGGGAGCACACAATACAGATAGGAAATCATGTCTTGTCAGACAAGAGAAACATACGGTGGACAAAATAATGTGTGCCACCTGCTTTAGCCTGATTAGTCACCATCTGAGATTCGTTATTCTCCGAAATTGGAACATAATGAAAACAGAGAATTTCAACTTGGAGAAACCCCAGTTCATGTTTAAACACACCAAAAACCTAAAGGAAAGACGTGAACACACATATGAGGAACATGTGAATAGGCCACCACCTCAAACTACCTTATGATCATAACCACCAGTAATTGGCCACTTCAGATTTGGCAAATGTTCTGTTTGTGTTTTGACAAATGACCTAAAGGTGATTGATTTGTATATTTTGCACAACGGATCTGTGACACCATTCTTGCATTAAACATCAGGTGGTAGATAAACCAACAGTGGCCCATTTCAAGGCCAAATCACACAAACACACCAACATATTGTGGTTTATTATGCAGACAATAAAATGTCCGACCCTAGGCGGGGATCAGGACTTGCTTCTGAGATAAATTGAGCAGAAATGGATTTTCAGACTGGACTCAGTGAACAAGGGGCTCAACACCCCAATTGAGTGGAACCTATTTCTATACTGAAGATTGTTCATTTACTTTCACTCACACCCACTAGGAATACATAGAGAGTCTTCCACTTATGTCCCCAGGATTTAACCAGATATGGGAACCCTATTTCTCCATATCTGAAGATGGGGTTCATACATATATATATTTATATGTATTTGGTGTACACCTGCTTGACATGTACACCACATTGGTAGCCACTGCCATTTCCACAGCAGCAGACCCAGTTTGGGCTATGTGGTTTTTCATCCATGTTTTTTCCACATGTTCCAAGCATTTGGTTTGTTGTTATTCTGCATTTTCTCTTTAGCCATTGAGCGAATTATAGTTGGAATATATGTTGAAATCCCTCCTGACTTCTTTAGTCCCGACTGTTTGAGAGCCATAAATAGGCTCCTATATGTATGAATTACATCTTACATTAGGCCTCAGAGCCTTGTTCTATGGCCTTCCACCTAAATGGTAACCACAGACCCATAGGACCTAGCAAGTCTGCTGCATCCCAACCAAAGATGGTGGCCTGCCGGAGGTAGTGCGTGTAAGCACGTAAGCATGACAATAATACGTGCCCTGTTACCTGGGAAGTTGGTCGGAGTGGCGCACATGCAGCTATCACTTGTGCAGGTAAGACATTACGAATTAATGTAAGAATAATGAACAGTGTCACAAGGATGGACAAATGCTTGCCTTTTTGAGGCATAGGATAGAAAAAGGTTTGGGTTGTGATGTACATGGTAGACGTAACACTGCCTTCGTAATCATCAATGGCAGCATGATTAGTGTTTCATGCTTCTTGGATATGAACGGTGTCGCAAAGATGGACAAATGCTCGCCTTTTTTGAGACATATAATAGGTGTCTGAGTTAGCTCACCCAATGTTTGGCACACACGCATTTGTAATCAATTCAAATCTTACTGCAGTGCTTGACAGTAGCAGATAATAGAAATACAAATTGTAATAAAAATAAAATACAAACAAGAATAAAAATAATCAGTCAGATATCTCTCACTTCTCACAGATATTCATGAAAAAAGTTTATCTCTCGAGATGATGGAGACAAGTGGACTATCTTGTACTGTAATATGATTCCATGAGGAACACATCCATATATGAAGAGGACAACACTTGATGTCACCACTAGAAAGGTAATAATCATGCCGTGTAGTAGTTATACTGAGTCATAGGGTATACCTTATTGGCATGAGGAAGCGGACACCCTCGCCCTTGTTGATTTTTGTTTTTTGATTTATTTGATCCTATTGAGAAATTGTCAGACACACAACATTGATGTTGTGTTTAGAAGCAAGTGGCCCAAGACATGTAGAAGCAATGGAAGATGGGTGGACAGTTTTGATACACTGGGTTCACACACAATGGAACCTCCCCTGGTCAGTTTTAAAATCTCATTTTGTTTTTTGGTTTTAGTGTTGGTCTAAAGGCGTTATTCTTGTTTGGAGAAGGAATGATTTATTTACATCGCCTTCAGCTGGGTGTCCTGACGAAGGCTTGGCGGGACTCATTAATACCTGGAACTGATGCATCACACAGTCTTCCCTTTCTAGCCAGAAAGATAATGTGTCAAAAACGATAATGGAACTTTTTTCACACTGTTACTAACCTCACTTAGATTCAGGGCATATTTACAGTTACCTCCATGCCCATGAATTAAGCTTTTTAGTACAGCCATCTCCAGCGGCTGTTGAAACATTATGTCATTGATGTTTAGTTTATGTGTTAAATGTATGGTATGTATTGTAAAATATGTGTTTTTGATACCTCAATGGTTTGCTTGGTCTGAATACATTATTTTAATGTCTCTGACCATGAGCGCTGTTTAGTGGTCGTTTTCACTACGTTTCGTAGCTTCCATTCACTTACTGCAGTGTGGAAGGGCAGGGTAACCTGTGTTCACCTTCTCTTTCAACAGTCCATGACATGACAGCTCACTGTCATTAATAATGAGGGCGGGAGCTGGCTTCAGGTTGACAAAGTTACATATGAACAGTTGTTGTTTGTTGTCTCCTTTGTTAACCTTTTTAACGGGCACCATGTGGGAATGTTTGAAGTAGTCTAATTGGTATGTTAATCAGTGCCAACAGCTGTAGTGCTGAACAAAAGAGCAGGTTAGATCCATGGAACCTTTGTTCATTAATCAGGCTGGTCATGGCAGGGGAAAGCTTGGTCCTTCCCCTTCCTGAAGAGGACATAGTGTACTCCTGGCTGTCACATTCCAAATAAATATGACAGTGCAAACTGTGCCTGTAGGCTGTGTCCACCCAGAGTACACGGGTCTATGTGTTTGTTGTGGTGTGAGCGCAGGAAAATGTGTGTGGATTAGCCCCACACATTATCCTGAGGTTAGTCTAGCATCATTCCCTTTAATTAAACATTTAAACAAATCCCAGGCTAGCACTGACCCACTGTGCGGATGGTCGATTTCCCCACAGTGGAGTTGGCTGCTACTTCAAATAAGATGGATTAGAAAGATCCAATTGATAAAATTGTGGTCTCTTTGTATTGTTTACTGATAGTATTTGCAGGGATCTGCCTTCTTAGGCTCTCCAGATATTTTGGACTATAACACCCACCAACCCTGGACAGTATATTCAATGTTGAGATGTCATGGGAGCTGCAGTCCAAAACGTGTGGACAGATGCAAGTTGCAGAACCCAAATATACAGACACTATTTCTCAGACATATATAATTGATGCCATATCCCTTGTTCTTTTATAAGGTTGGATAGAATAAGGAGCAGATCAAGTATATATCAAGGCTAGTGTGATGTTTTCCACAAAAGTTTCCTAATTTTTTTTTTAGGAGCAACCATGTCAGTTATTTGTACAAGAACGCGAATATAATGTTTAACACATTTCGATTGGGTTGTTGGAGAATGCTTTCTTTTCAAAAACAATTTGTGAATAGGGTTTAAATATTTGTGATTTGAACATTTTCGAATGGTGTGTCAATTTAGACGGACGGAGGGGGGGGGTAGAAGGAGTGTAGATAGCCAAAGGTGATCAGAAAATGATTTGTGGAGTCTATGGTATGGGTAGCACAGTTTGAAATTCTCCCATATTTGAAAAGCAACTCTAAACTGCTGCCTTTAGAACGCAATGAGCATAATAAAACCTGAAGAAAAAAAGAGATATTCTTTATCATCTGCCCATAGGTTAAAATCACCCGAGGCAAGAGAGAAGATTGTAGATGTAGAAAGGTCAAGGATTAATTTGCTAGAAAAAATGCTTCGGATTGTTCAAGGACGGCACTATCTCTATAGATATATATAAAAGGGGAAATGTGTATGTGTCTATTCAAAATGTTCAGCATACTTCTCAACATGCTACGCACATGACATGTGGCATGTGGGTAGGTTCCATGGTTTAGACAATGCACGAAGTATACAATATAATGTATTCTATTTTTTATTAAGCCTTCTGCAATGCTACTCCCCGCCGTATGTGGATATGTGTGTGTGTCTGTTCAAAATGTTCAGCATACTTCCCAATATGCTACAAACTGGAAAATGTTGATAGGTTCCACGGTATAGACAATGTAAATTATAAGATATATATTTTTCTAAAAAAGATTTTGTGTGCATTTCTGTTAGAAATGTTCAGCATACTTCCCAACATGCTATGAACTTGAAATGTGCCATGTGGGTAGTTCCATGGTGTAGACAATGTAAAAGTATCAAATATAAATGTTTCTAAATGTTCTTTTTTAAGTGGTGTGCAATGCTTTCCGCTGCCATATGTGGATATGTGTGTGTGTGTGTGTTTCTGATCGAAATGTTCAGCATACTTCACAACATACTACAAACCTGAAATTCTGCATGTGTGTAGGTTCCATGGTGTAGACAATGTAAAAAATATAAATTATACATTTGTCTAATTTACTTTTTTTAAGCGGTGTGCAATGTTTGCACCTGCTATTTGTGAATATGTGTGTGTGTGTTTGTTTGAGCATTCTTCCCAACATGCTACAAATTTAAAACTTGCCATGAGGGTAGGTTCCATGGTGTAGACAATGTAAAAAGTATAAACGATAAACAGTCTGCAATGCTTACCCCTGCCGTATGTGGATATGTGTGTATCTGTTGGAATTGTTCGGCATACTTCCCAATCTTCTACAAACCTGAAATATGGCTTTTGGGTAGGTTCCATTGTGTACACAATATAAAAAGTACAAAATGTGCTCCATTGTGTAGACAGTGTAAAAAGTATAAAATGTACATTCTCCTAATTTCTCTTTTTTGTAAGTGGTCTGTATTGCTTAGCCCTGCCATATGTGGATATGTGTGTGCGTTTGCTCGAAATGTTCAGCATACTTACAAACATGCTACAAGCCTGAAATATGGCATGTGGGTAGGTTCCATGGTGCACACAATGTAAAAAGTACAACATGTACATGTTGCTAATTTTTGCGGCCTGCAATGCTTGGATATGTGTGTGTGTGTCTGTTCGAAATGTTCAGCATACTTCCCAACATTCTACAAACCTGAAATTTGGCATGTGGGTAGGTTCCATGGTGTAGTCAATGTACAAAGTATGAAATATACTTTTTCTGATGTTTTATATTTTTTAAGCAGTCTGCAATGCTTACCCCTGTCACATTGCTCTTCACGCCGTAGTTCTGCGGTAGTCCTATGTAAACTTCAGCAGTTCATTGTTCCTAAACTTTTCACACTATCGGCAATCTAGCTGACATTAGCAGCACTCACTTTTTAAGTCATGCGGGAGACACAAAACGGTAATGGAGTGACAGTAAACAGTGCATGTCTCTTCAATATTGTCATAGCAATATTGCCATGGCCCAACTTGCGTGATAATTACAGAAACTTCATTTCCACGGGAGGTTGATGAATGTATGCCATGTATGCCATGTATGCCATGTATGCCCTCTCAACAGTACAAAGCTTGCATGCATCAGCCATACACATACGGGTGCAGAACTACAAGCTTACACGCTTCAGCTCTACATGTATGGCACTTATGTAGAGGTTGCTGCTGCCTCGACTGTAGATCGGGACACCAATAATGTTGCTGCGCAATCGCAATGTTCCAACTAAAAGTAGCTGGAATCGATTTAGGCGATTCATGCTTTTCTCCTTGTCAGCTTTATGTGGCTTGCTCCAGAGTTAGAAACAAAGACAATTTGTTCACACTCGCTCCTACATGAAAGACTAGCAATATTGTCTACAAAGAAGCATTGGTTCAGTGCATTAAATATAATCCAAACTTTGACTGAAGAGGGAACTACTGTGAGAAGCATGAGTACACCTGGTAGTCAGAGATACAATGCAAAAGGCTGCAAATGTGAACACGAGATTACTTGTAATCCTTCAAAGGATTTATGCTGGGTCATATTTTTCTGATTGATTTTTAGACATAATCTAACTCTTATTAACCCCGATATGGAAGCCCTCCGCACACCGCTTGCACCATTAAGAAACATGTTTGTGTTGTGCTGGACAATGGTAATCCCTGTTATGAAAAGAATGCTGATCTGCTATTGGCCTAGAGGCAGATGCAGATGAGGGGGAAGAGGGAGATCCCCTTGTTAGCTAAGGCTGCAAGGCATTGATCATGAGATGCTGCACAGTCTCGATAGCTGGAGTGTGGCCCAACCGTAATAGATGGGCTGCAGCATAGCATTGTTAATAGAAGTTTAGCACAGCATTGTTCACAGTGTGGCACATCTTGAAAAAAATTACTCTTATAGTGCAACATTTCCCTTAAAAGCGTGGCAGGGTAAATGACACTTAACGTATAAAGGTGTGTGTCCACCTGTCACAGAATGCAAGACCTGCTATTTCTTAGTATGATACTACTCACAGTGGTTTTGTTGGGATCATTGTAAATATATAACTATCTGTTTTCATAAGATGGCAAGACATAGGCCCATTTGAGGTTTCAAAGCTTTCTTTATTGCCAACAACAGTAAAGAGTTTACATGAAAAGAGAAATGTTCATGGGTCCATAGTACAGATCATAGCAATCGTATAGATGTTGACCAATATGCATTATCTAGAAGTCACCCATCCTGAGTCCTGGAGGTAATGATATGCAGATGCTGCTTCCTTGATGATAGCAGCAGCTATCTGTCATGTCTTCACGTGCTTCCTTGTTTTACATAATTTTAAGATGTGTTAAGCTACTGTTGGGGGTGGGGGTTGCAACACTTATTGGAATGTTTTGTGTGTGTTTTTTCCCCAGGATGAGGCTGCTCTCTTCTTGTTTACCATGTTCTCCATGTTCCCTACTTGGTGCCGCATCATGTGGTGTACCTGTGTGCGGTGAACGTGGCTTTGGATGCTCTATTGCCTCTCTCTGAGGTCTTCTTCTTCGGCCGGAATATGTCTTCCAGCAAGTCACGCTTTACGCATCACATCTTGCAGTAACCACCACTATTTGGTGCATTTGTGTGCCTCTGTCAGCCTCCACACGCTTGCTCCATTGGTTTGTTGTCAATGGTACTTTGCTTCAGGTGCCATTCAGCCACCCCTATTCAGGAATTCACATACATTGTTTCAATGATGCTGGAAGACACACACGTGGATGGTTCCTTAAGGTGTTTGTCCTCCGTAGATTAGTTCAGGAGGCTCCTTCGTGGCTGTGCCAGACACTACTTAAGATTTGAAAATGTTGTTGTTCAATATTTTGCCTTATTAAACAGTAGACCCCCCTACCATGGGTGAGTTAGTTGGACTCCCATTGTGGGTAGTATCTTGCTCCCCTCCTCTACCTTGGGGGAAGAGATTGACTTTATGGTCAATGAGGTTCTTTGGAAACGTTGGACTATGATGGCGCTTAAGGGGTTAATAACGAATGGAAGAGAAGAAAGCATGTGTCCATGGCCTTTCCAACTAGGGAGTAAAATAAAATGGTGTAATTCCATACAAAGGCCGCTCCCAGGTCAGATACTTAATAAGACCTGCAAGATTGATAAGTTTGAAGCTCTCAGTCAGAGCTCAAGTCCATCCTATCAATGGCAGTTCTGGTAGAGTACACAGTTCCAAGCTGCAAACAGAAGAGGAAGAAGATGGCCCTCATGCTGGACTCTTCTACGATGGACACATCGCATCTGACAGATTCCCATTCAGATATCGGTTCTCTGCAGATGATTCTTGCAGGAAGACCCCCCATGAGTTGCAGATCGTCCACCAATATGAATCTGAGATGATCGATGAGTGAGACCACACAAGTGCCCTTGGATGACCTGGGGGAACCAATGTTTCACTGCTATGTTCCAAACGTGAGCCTAGTCTCCTTCCGTAAACCTCATCCAACTGTGTTGGCTGACACTTTGTCTAATGTTTTTTTTATAAAGAGGTGATTTACCGTACCATGGATAATCTTTTGCTAAAATCTACAACATCATTCCAAGTTTCGCAGTACAGAAAGGTTTTGCCAGTAGCGGAATTACCGGCAGCTTTACAACACCATTGAATACGAGGTGGCCTTATAGCAGTGGAGAGTTACCTGAAGCCAATTGGTGGCGTTAAATGCCAATATTGTAAGGAATTAGCACTGCAGAGTTACTGCTCACAGTAGTCCCCCAAAAATCCCCATGTGGTCCCACGGTCTCCGAAAACTGGGAATTTATCTGCCGATACTCCACATAATGAGGCAGATGTACTGTCAGGTGGAGTGGGGCTAACAGTAACCAAGTTTGGTGGTATTTTGCTAGAAAAACTTGCAAATGCAAAATGTGGCCCCTGGCTTTTCTTCCAGTTCATGATAATTCTGTCCCATGATGGTGCAGATTTCGGATCTGTACGACGGAGTGACTGGTGTTCCTCTTTTCATGTTCTTTAGATTCCTGGTGTTTGGTAATTGATAAGCTATTGATCTGTTTGTTACAGCAAATCATCAAAGTAAGAGCTCTGGATAGGCTGCAAGAAGTTACCATCAGGATCTAGGATTAGCTCATGCCTATTGGGCAACACAGACAGATTTGCTGGGAGCCATAGACTGGACCTATTTATTTGGTTCTGTTTTGAAGATTCCATGCATTTTAAGCTGCAGCTTTTGGAGATCGAGAATTCTTTGAAGCATAATAATCACTGGGTGTCTTGGAAAAGAAAATGAAATGTGACATCTCAATCTGTTAGGAAAATCAGTATTGCTCATGACCTTCTATTTTCGAAAAAGAATTACTTTAGCAAACAAGAAAAAATAGTTGCAAAATGTTTGTCCATCTCAATCGCCAAAGAACATGGCATTAGTGAGCGTGCATCCTTATCTGGACAATTCACGCTCCAAATCTCCCAGCTGTTTCCCCAATTTGAATGGATTGGCTGCACATTTCTGTTTTTGACAGTTTACTGATTACTCCCCTACGACAGGAATGTTTCTTAGAACAGTGGGAGCCTTTTACCATACACAAAGCTGTGAGTAACCTGCTGATTTTTACCTGACATATGTTCTTTTATATAATCATTGTTCAATGCCATCACAGTGCATTTGGGGACATGGACGCAGTTTTTAAAAGGCTTCCAGGAAAAGCTATGCTTTAAAAACATGGTTGGCAATGACAACACTCTTGGATCTAACAAACACGGGCATGATTGCCACCTGAGTCATCAGTCTTTTTGTAGTTAATCTACATTTATTCATATCTACTAAACATTTAAAGTAAGTATGGATTAGACCTTTAGCCCACACTGTTCCTGATCATTGAATCATAGATCTTCTTTCTTGCCATATAATTACAATTGGAAGCGTATTGTCTAATGTTGTTTTTTGTACATTGACTTAGACTTGGTGACATGCAATGGGGACATAGAAATCTGAAAATGCTCAAACGGCAACAACTTGCGCAAACATTAAAACACTTCTAAATGCAAGACTGAGCATCTGTGCAATTAATGAAAAACCTGGGATGCATCCTGGATTCTGATCTGACACTACCCCACCACATCAATAACGTTTCCAGGACATGTCATTTTCGCCTTTGCACCCTCAGATCAATCTTCCTCTACCTCTCCTAACTATCACAGACGCTCCCGCCCCTACTGAATCAATTTTCTCTTTATCTGAGTGCCCTAGCCTACCAGCTTAGAAAACTCCAGAGGATCAACAACTCGGCTGCCATATTCCTCTGTGCCCTCTCACCAAGAGAACATATGACCCCTGCCCTTCGAGTGCTCCATTGGCTTAACATCATCCGTCGGGCTACTTTCAAAGTCATGTATTTCACACACTGTGCCCTTCACAAGACAGGCCCTAAATTCCTGCAACTCATACTTTAACGGTACCAACCCACAAGAAACCTCAGATCAGGCTTGGCACTCCTCCTCGTTATCCCCCCTTTCTACTCCGCCATAGTTGGAGGATCCTCCTTCTCTGTCCAAGCTCCCACCCTCTGGAGCTCCCCCTCTCTCTGCATTCACCATGAGGAGGACTACCTTCAGGAGGGCACTCAAAACCTGGCTTTATCCTCATGCAACCTGAAGATATACCCCCTCCCATGTTCAGTTGAAAGGCCTTCGATCTGACAACTGCCACTCTGGACCTACATATTACACACATTCTCCTAGCCAATCCTTGCCCATACAGACCACCAGCATCTAGACAGCACTTTCCTTTACTAAAGCAGCTGATAGCACTCTGGCCTCCTCCATTCACACTAAATTCCCAAACATGGTAGCAAGATGGTACTCCAAATCAGACTCCATTCCTGTGTCCCATCTATCTCGGTTGCATCCCCTCTCCCCAGGCACTCACAACATGCACTGTCTAATCCTTTAACCCAAACCTCTGGTCTCTCCTCTCTTCACCTCCTGCCACCTCCCTCGTTGGGGGTGGGCAAAATGTTGCACTTGGATGGGATTTAGAGATAGAGAATATGTTTCACCTGGATGGACCTTGGGGGCAGGCAATGTGTTGCACTTATATGGATTTTGGGGGTAGACAATGTGTTGCACTTAGATGGATTGTTGAGATAGATATAGTGCTGCACTGGAATGGCTTTTGGGGATGGAATTGGATCATCTACTGAATGTAGCCATTATATGTAGACCTGTCGCATTGCATGCTTATGGAACTTTAGCTGCAGGCATGGCCGCACTCCTGCATGCATGCACTCCCATACTCCAGACAAACATAAAGCACAACACCTATGCCCTCAGAATGCCACTCGTTCCTTCAACAAACAATTCAGCCTAGCTGGACTCATTACGAGTCTCTTACACTCACACACTCGTCTGACAACTTCCCAGCATCCATCCATATGTCTGACCATTATGGGTAGCTTACAGGGGCTTGTGAATCCCACCTACTCCCTAATTTGGGCAAATGCACACACACACACAATCCTTTGTAAACCTTCCCATAATTTGGATTTCGGCCCCCAAGGGCGTTCTCACCACAAGCACGTTGAGGACATACTTTCAAGAACCAGGCACCTAACGCTCAATAAATAAATAAATACTAATGGGATGAAGGTGCTATGTAATGAAAAACTACTACTAATACTGCCTAATTGAAAATGCCATCTAGAGAGCAGTATTACTCATTTAAAAGGGGAAGCAAATGACATAATGGTAGTAACATGATGGAGGCGAAAAATGCTTCTCTAGGCTGGTCCCGAAAAATGTCAACAAGTTGCATTCACCCTGGCTGAAGTAATTGTCAGTGGATTCCCAAAATTCATTGGGCTTCCTCTTGGACCTACATCTCACCATCCTTCCCAATTATCAATGCCCTGGAAAGACACCTGTCCCTATCCAATGAAATATGTATTTTGCAAATGCACTGCCCCAGTTATTACTATCATTATTAATATTATGATATTGATTGAGCACAGACAGCATTTTACCCATCATAGGGGAAGCACACAGTGAGGGAGGCATAGATACAAGCCTGCAAGGTCAATGCGGCGAGGAAGGACAGCAAAGGCTCAAGCGACATGGGAAGGAAACAGGGTGGGGCAGATCACCCAGTCTGAAGTTAGGAACGGAGTGGTGGATGAGTGGACCAAGCTGTTAGGGAGGAGCCTTTAACCGGGTGGTCTTGAGCTACATCCTAAAATGTAGAAATGAGGGAGCGAATTTGGTATTAATAGGAGAGGGGGTTTTAGAGTCTGGCAGTGTAGACAAAGAAGGCCGGTCACCTGGTTGTTTCCTTCATGCAACGACGGAGTTTAAGTGTACCCGTTTCCTTACTTCTGGAGGATCGTAGGTCTCCAGAGATGCAGAGTTTCTCAGTGCGGCATGATTTGAAGATGTTACATGCTTGCAATTGGAGCCAGTGCATTTTGATGAGGGTCAGGATGATGTGATCGAATTTGCACAGTCCTTGTATTGCAGCTTGTAGGACACATCACATTCAGTTCTCTCTTACCCTGAAGAAGGCTGCTGAACAACAAATTAAAGCCAAAAGCACATATCCTCAAAGAACTCCAATAAATGCCATTGGAGGCTACAAATAGCATGTCTGCAATGACTACAAGAACCTGCATCATGTGCAAGGATACTGTTCAGTGTGGTGTCAGAGTGAGTTAGTGCACAATCTGGGCAGTGGGTAAGTAGGTAAGTAGTGGCTACATCCTAATGGGTAATAGGCCACTGGCATGCTACCCATCATGGAGGACCCCCATATGATGGAGATATGGTTGGTTTCCCTTCACAGTTTCATTACCCCAATGCATATACCTGTTGGGGTACATGTCCATATCACCGCTCCTCCCAAATGATTCAGATTGTGAAAATATATTGAAATGAGGAGAATATGCAGAGGGCAGTGTAGGTAGGAGGGGGAAACTACGGGTTGAAGTAGTTGACGGGAGACACATGTATCATAGAAATTCATATAGTGGAAGACTAACCATTGCTTTGCGATACTGTTACTTAGAATACATTGCATGTATGCGACATTTTAGACACAAATTAGTGGTGCATTTAAGAGTAGGCCTGCATTGTCCCAGGTCGTGTTGGAGACACAGAACAAGTCTTTTGCTTGATTATCGCATTCCAATTCCCAGCCATGGGAAGGAACACGCACGTACACCCACGTACAAATGTATCAAGTTAGCCCCTTGAACAATTAGGTAGAAATGCCAGAAGTTGAATGGGAGACTGCGGCCCAGTACAAAGGCCATATGGGAGTCGGGGCAGAGGTCTTGAGCTGCCAAAACAGGAACTGAGATTTTGGGCACTAGCACCCCCTAGAAGAATGACATTCTATTTGAACTACCAGATGCACAGGAATAGTGCTCTTAAATCCTCATGAATTGGATGGATTAGTGGGACATCAGGCCTATTTCCATACAGGGGGAAGCAGAGCACAACAATGTACGCGATTTGTACCAGGGAGATCAAAGGGTTATGCCAAATTATAAGATTGCGATGGGTAGGCATGATGGGGGTGTGTACGTGTCTGGGATGAGGAAAGAGCCTTGTTTGCAAGGACCATGATGACCACAAAGTTATCTGCTGAGTTGACAACCAGGTGCACATCAAGTGGGTAGTAGTGAAGATAGAGTGTCGCCTATAAAGCTTCACCAATTACCTTGCAGCACGACGAGATGAAGAGCTTGTCACCCACGTGTGGAGAAGATGGATGAGAAGACGACACGCCCAATCAGTAAAGCATCTATATGTAACTAATATCATGTAAATAGGTGGTAGCCAATAAGGGTGGGGGATTAATACTGTCTATTGAAAGTGTCATGAATAATGATTTTTGTGTTTATAAGGCAAACACCATTTTGACTATAGAAGAGATCTCTGTGGCAGTGGATTTATAACCTGTCGCCATTTTCCTTTTTGTATACAAAACAAAGCTCTTGTTCTTCTAGCAGGTTGTTTTTTCTATGTCTGGTTGTTGTGGGGTTACCCTACATTAGTGGTGACCCGAAGTGATCCCAGACTCCCACGTGAAGAAATGGGATTCTATGCAGCTCATCCGTAGGGGCCGTGCCCAGCTACAACGACCTGTTCCTATTGTACACACCTTCGAGAGGTTAACAGGATATCTGAATTCCTGTCTGTTCTTTGGAGCGGAGCGCTGTCCCCAGATTGTGGAGGCCATTAACGGGACACCTGTCAGAGGATTTTGGGTGAACACATAGATGTAAGTGCACCTCCTTTGGCAGGGTATGTGGAGGGAGCATGAGTGTTTGAGAACATAAAGAGTTGTGTGTATATGTGTGTGTATTGACAGGTTAGAAACCCATGTGGCATTGTATATATGTTAAGTTGGTTTTGTTTTAATATAGAGGATTGTGGTGTAACGGGACCCTTTCCCATGATACTAGAGAAGAAGACAGCAATGTGTAACAAAGTTAAAAGAACACAGATAGAGACTTTATATATGTAGTGGGTCTGGGATCTCTCCGCTCAGTATAAGGTGGGTGTGAGAATGAGAAGTAGTTGTGGTAAAGGTCCCTGTGGGCCTGGCTTCTCCTCACCAAATATAAAGGGGGTGTTGGAACACAAAAGTGGACTTTTAAATGATTTTTATTGGTGATTTATTGTTGTGATTAATAGAGGCTGCTAGAAGGCCTATTGTGTTGTATCGTAGGAACATTGAGAGGAGTGAGTGTGTGCCTGTGTGTGTGTGTGTGTGGGAGGGATAGTGTGCAAGGGAGCGAGCATTGAGGGGAAGGGGTGATCGTTGGCGGTACAGGGACATTGGAGAAGAGCATTTTTTGCTGGATTGGTGGCGACAGTGGATGTAACATTGTAAAATAATTAGAAGGGGTGGCTACGATGGAGCCGGAAACCCGGTGTGATATATGTGCGAGGCTCTTGCTTTGTATCGAGAAAAGATTCTCAAGTATCATTAGGAATCTCTGGCGGAGACAAAAGGAGGAATAACCATGGCCAGAACAGGGAACAAATAACAGAGACATACTATGTCATGTGTATACATTTTTGTCAGCCAAATATAAGGGGAATATGTTGAAAAAATAGGAAGGAGGTCTTAGAGTTATAGAAATTGGTAGAGGATTTGAAAGATGTGTCTAGACAATCTTTTAAGATGGTGACCGACAACAATTACGCCCACTGCTTCGAGTGCCCCTGCTCCCACCATTGAGGCCGCCCAGTGTCCGGCATTAGGATGTTATCCCCCACATGCTGCATCGGGATATACAAATCCCATATATGTCTCATTACATAATACAGCTCCCCCGCCACCCACGCCAGCCCTATACCACAATCCCACTAACCCTATAGCATCTGCCGCCGTGAGGATCAAGGTACCACCAAAGCTGACCAAAACAAAAGAGCAGAAGGAGTTAGTAGATGCACTAAAGAAAGTGGAAGGTGAACTGACATGGTTAAAATTGGGTAAGGAGAGATGGGCAGTGCAAACCTGTGGGAACAGATGAATGGAGGGCGGGAAATATTTAGTTTCAAATAGAATATACAGCTATTAAGGATGTACACATAGAGAACACATAAAGAAGGACAGAGAGGAGAGGAGGAAGCAAGGTAAGAGTTTGGAATATGGAATAGTGCGGTCGGATGATGATTATGACCGTATGTGAGAGGGATAGGAAGAGTGGGACACTGTAGAAGAGTTGGAAGAGAAGGAACGGCCACCTATCATCTCCCTGCGAGTGGAAAGTTTGTGGGGACCTAGGATACAAAACAGGTATGGCCGCATGGAGATCAGTGGCAGGTAAAAAGAAAGTGGTACAGACGGTGGGAGCACAGTTTCCATTATTACACAAGGGAGTTGGGAGAGCCCAATATATACCATGGGCCCACATGGATAAAAATTATCTCACAAAGGCACTCCCGTCTGTTTCCGCTGGAGTGGTGAAGTGGATATATGCTTTTGAGAAGCAAAAGGCTGGTACAACTCCGGCTGTAGGGGATTTGAAAAGCTTGTTTGTTTGATACTGGGGGATCAGGTGGGGGACATATGGGTTAGGGCTGGGTACACACGTGTGAAGTTGGGTGACGATAGTTAAGATGGGGCACACTTTATTAACACTAAGCCCCAAGTGTGGTTGGCGTTGTGGCGCACATACCCAGATACACCTGATCTCCAATCGATCATGCAAACAATGATGTGTGATGATGAGGATCCCATTCAGTACATATTGCACATGCATGAAATGTGGAGGGCAACAACAGGGGACCCTTGGGATCAAGCAATTTCGTTCTTTTATTTTGTTGTAAAAGGGGGACTTCAGAAGGAGGTACAGAAAACACTTGACAAGATAGTGGGGATTGAAATAAAAGGTTGGGTGGAAATTCAGTCTATTATTATCTACCATTGCAAACGAATGAAAGAAAAGAAGAAGTAAGCAGCATAGCGAGCGCAAGCGGATGAAGTGAAACTGGTTCAGAAGTTAGAAAAAGTTGCGTTGGAAGGGGTTGTAGCAGCAGTGCAGATAGAATGATCGTCAGGTTTCAGGACCGTTCAGGCTGACATGCGAGCATCCCCAGGGTGGGAAGGTGAACAAGATTGGGCAGGCGGGTACCTGTCCCAGTACTAAGGGGAATTTCCTGGGGGAATTTCAGCGAGGAAGAGGGGGGTTTTCTGGGGCCCAGGTTGGGCAAGGAGGTTGTGGTGGTATGGAGCCTCAAGGAAAAGGAGTGGGTCACTGTTGGCCAATCAGGAGAAATGGCAATTCTGCAAAAGAGTGCAGAAGTAGGCATTCGTTTGCATACCCTCAGCAACAGATGTATCCCTATGTCCAGGGAGATCCAGACCCATACCCCCAGCCATATGGTCAACTAGCCCTGGCAGTCCCTTATGGTGCCCCAATGCCTGTTGCCCCGCCTGATCCCCCACCATAATTTCCTACAAGTTACCAGATCCAGGTTTCAGGACAACAGCAGGGCCAGAGATACTGAACATTAATGTTGCGCCAAATGTCAGAGTAATGCATTATCAACGGGCCGCAGTGGTTGGAGGAAATCAATTTTTCTTTCCAGGTACAAGCACATATCCAGATTTGGACAGCTCACATAGAGCCTTAACATGCCTAGTCCTATCGGTCACTTACGACCCAGAAGAGTTAACCTTGGTAGGCATGGAGATAGGCGAGAAAACATGGTCGCACTTAACGTGTTGCTTGACATGACTTATTATTTGCAATACATGATCTAAAAAAAAAAAATATATAGGATTGGTTATTAAAATTAATGTGTACCGATCTTTTATCACCAAGTTCTACCTGGTGGATATATACCACTAACCTCCAATTTCTTTCCGGTGTGTGAGGAAACATTTCTTGGTGAAATATTATTGCAGTTGTCCAATGCATGACAGTTTTTGCACACGGCAAGGAGAGACAATGCATGTTTGTGTTTACACATCTACTTGTTGCTACAAGCCTAATTGTATTGACCATCATATTGGTATTCACTCCCATGTCAAACTACGCCATTATTGATGGTATGGATTTAAAAATAGATCAGTGAACTTAGCGACGCTGGATCAGTCCTCTTCAGATATTTACTGTCATTAAGACGTATTACTACACATTTCTCTGTTGGATAGTTCCATTTGTTTTTGGAATATGTGTCATGGTATCAAAAGCAGACAAAAGCTTCCTAGAATGTCCATTGTTCTTGAATATGTCAGGATATTAAGTATTTATGGATATTACTCCACGCATATATAGGCTTAAAATGAACATAAATTACCTTTATCTTCCCCAGTTCGCATTCAGTCCTGCGTTCTCACTTGCTTTGCAATGTCGAAACTGGAGCCTATTAGGTCCTTGTGTGCCGTTATTTCCTCACTCCATCTAGGCTCTATAGTTGACCATGTATCGGAGAAAAACGCTATGTGAGGAATCCCGTGATTTTGTAATTTATTTATTTATTATTCTGAATGGTGTGATTTAGTACTTACTAAAAAGCATTTTGAGTTCACTCGCCATCAGTTGCACATTATAACGTGCTTCGTTATATTGAAGCTGAGGCTTGTTATTACCATGCGTTCTAACACTTCATTGTTTGATTACAATCCCTTTGAACTGGAAAGTTTCCTACGGGTCAAGGGGATACACGCAATGATGAATCCCATAGTTTTACAATTTTACATTGCTTTCTTTCCCATCCTGAAAAGGAGCCAACTCATTCTCATTTTTGATCCCGTAACTTAGCACTTACTTGAGAGTACTTTCGCGTTCGTCCTCCGTGTTTAGCAAAACGGAAACTAATGCACATCTGCGCGTCACGTGATTTTAAGCTTTTCCTAGAGATGTTGTTCTGTTTACTATTCACGGCAGTGTGGGCGTAGCAAACGCCATATTGGAATTTCTAACATATATGCAAAGAGCTGAAAAATGGCTAAAACA
The DNA here is from genome assembly GCF_040938575.1 of Ambystoma mexicanum. Classification (NCBI taxonomy): domain Eukaryota; kingdom Metazoa; phylum Chordata; class Amphibia; order Caudata; family Ambystomatidae; genus Ambystoma; species Ambystoma mexicanum. The sequence goes on from NC_090937.1 coordinate 1,536,264,798, forward strand.
CAGTTCATGGCGCTCCCATCGCTTTTGAATTGAAACAAACTCGTTGTTCAAGGTCTTTTAAAATGGAACTTTTAATCAGCTTTTCTTATATACAATGGTATATAAAGAGACGTTGGGGGACCTTACTTTATATGCTACACGTTCAATGAAGATTAACAAATAAAATTTACTTGAAGGAGGGCATATGCCACAGTTGATGGCTTTCTACTTGCTGGGTTTACCTGATGATAAAGAATTATCTTCATAAATTGATGTTGTTATCTTCGATCATTTAACCTAATGGTTATTTTTTGTGCAGAATGTTGTTCACTACACAAAATAAGAGTCTTTGACCTCTACTTGTCTGTTCTATATTCAGGACATTTTTATTTTTAGATAGTCAATAACCCCTACTAAGTTCAAATCAAGGTATTATGCAAGGACTGATAGAGTACATTTCAGTCCTACCATAGTCCTATACCTTTATTCAATAGGAATAGCTAATGAATGACGAAACTCCATTCAATGGCAATATACAATCCCTCTTTTACAGAGGTAAGGTCGAAAATCTACTTTTGTTCCAGTCTTCTGAGTTTTAGGTCTCTATCTCCTCTGTGAGGGTGGGCTTGGACCGTCTGGATAATAAACCAGTAGATGTCTTCCTGGCAGTGTTTAGCTCATTTATAATGAGCTACTAGCGGTTTGTCTGCTACTGTGTTTTTTACACATGAGCGATGCTCGCAGATTCTTTGCCGGACCAGTCTCTTGGACTTTCCAATATAAAGTAGCCTGCAAGGTCCAGTATACTGTGTGGTCTGCCAGACATATAGTACTACGTAAACATTAACAACATTGAGAGGAACTTCGCCTAATCCTATTGGCCCTTTTGAGATCTTCACATAGACTTTGCAGATTTGGGTGAAAGATGTAATAACTTACATTACCTCATAGTTGTGGTCTGTCCGTCCTCCCGTTGGATTGAGGCTGGTCCATATGTGCATCCTGAATGCCAAATCGACCACCATGTTTCTGGTGAGAGAAGTGTTCCCCCGATGAGGAATGTGCGATAAGCTTAGAAGTGAAACAGCATTCATTTCTTTAATGAGCTGCTTAATGAGCTGTTCAAGGAAATTGCAGCTCTTTTGGGAATTAAACACATGATGTGTTCTATTTATCACCACCTACCCAACGGGACTATGGAGAGGATAAACGGTTTATTAAAGACAAAGTTATCCAATCTTTGTGTGACACTGAAGAGGAATTGGGTTCATTGCCTCCCTCTGGCCCTGTTCAGTCTGAGGAAGCAGCCCTATAAATATAATTCCCGATCCCTGTACAAAATAGTGACAGGGAGACAGATGCAGACACAATTAGCTCCTGTGAGCAGTGTGTCAATTTTGGGGGATGAGCGCCTTTCGTATTTGACTCAGTTAACAAAGTGTATTATACATCTTATCAACAGATTGCTCCATTGGAAGCTGTGAGCTCAACACCATTACAATTGTTCCCTGGGGACAAAGTGTATATTAAGAACTTTGTCTGCAGGTGGAGTGAACCTCAGTAAAATGGCACTTAAACTGTGGTGTATGCTACTCAGCTTGCAGTCAAAGTGAAAGAATTACAGAACTGGGTGCATTTGTCTGATGTTAGGAAGGCATATAAGAGTAATTCTGAGTATTTCTGAGTTGGAATTTTATTTCCTGCAAGCATAATTTATTTTGTTAAGAACATTTGCATATTATTATAAGAACATTGCTTGGACATTTCATTTGAGTGATTTATTGAAGTGATGTTTTTATATATTTGCCAGTTTTTGCACTTTTTAGTGGTACCAACGATACAAGTTTTAAGGTTTTTTGTTAAAGAATGTATTTTTTCTTATGTGTGGATTTTTCTTTGGATTATGTTTATATTATCTAGTGAAGTTATATGGTTAGGTCATATAAAGGGGGAATGAGGATGTAACACAGGAGATGTGAAAATACTCATTCTTTTCATGCTACAACACTTACTGACTATGGGCCTCATTACGACCCAGGCGGTAAGTTACCGCCTGGGCCGTGACTTTACCACCATGGCGTAAACTACGTTTACGCCATGGTGGTTGGCGGACTTACCGCCCCATTCCGACCTAGGCGGGGCGGTAAGTCCCCAATCCCCATTTACCCTTCCCCATTCCCATTTTTGCCCCATAGGGCATAATGGGAGTGGGGAAGGCATTAATTACGCCACCGTAAATTACGGTGGCGTAATTAACTCCATGGTCCCTTAGCGCCATGGATTTTAACACCTGCTAAAAGCAGGTGTTAAAAGCACCATGGCGCTAGGGGACCTCGTACTCAGGCGGTAAGGGTCGGCGCTGTTAACGCTGCCGTAAACCCCTTACCGCCTGAGTTGTAATGAGGCCCTATTAACGCTACGGAAGTGAATTTTAAACAGATGAAATTGAATTTAAATGTGTGGGTTAGAAGGGGTTCATATGAGGAAAATGAATTAAATCAGTACAAAGGTGTAGTGTTCGATACAATATGGGCCTCATTACAACCCTGGCGGTAGCTATGCCTCTAAAACAGGCATGGCTGCCACCTGAGCATTTTTACTAGCCCCTGGCGATGGTGATGTACAGGGCCATTCTGACCTTGCCGCACCCTGTATGTCCCCATTGCCAGGGCCCAAAATCCATTACTCCCCATTCCCATTTGAGCCCCATAGTGTTCAATGGGAATGGGGAGGTCGGATGCACCGGCACCGTTTATAACGGTGCCAACGCATGCAACATGCTGTGCTCGCGGGTGCCTTTCTGCCCGCCAGATCTGACCTGGCGGGAAGAAAGGCACCCGTGAGCACAACTCATAGTTTGCTGGTCTGGGAACTACAATACCAGCAAGCTTACCAGTACCGTAGTTCCCGGACCGGCAAGCTTATAATGAGTCCCAGTGTCTGATGTGCACCACCCAGAACTCAGTAATATATGAACTTGGTAGGGAAACAGAGGTGTAACAGGAGTCATGTCTGCTCCCTCCTCCGCAATGTGTCGGGACCATCTAAAATGTTTAGTACCCCAAGAAATATTGCCCTTGGGAGCCCAGTGTTTGGTGCATTTAGCACTGTGCCAGGTTCGCAGTCTGTTCCAGTGGCACAAGGCACACATTATACTAATGGATAAAGATGAAGAGAAGTGCACCCCAATGTAAGCCACAGCCCATGTTAAAATTGGATGGAGTACTGTTTGTGTCGAACAGATGGGAGAAGGTGGTGGTGAGCTGTGCAGCAGGGGGTTTTCGCATGGTTCAGAGAAGAAGTGATATGGAACGTCCATAACAACAGTTTCACAATATGTTAATGTTAATGTTAAAGAATATTTATACCATGCACTATCACCGTCAGAGTGGTCCTTTTGTGCTCTGGCAGATCTGAAAGGGAGAAGGGTAGGGTAAGTTGGTAGGACTGAGCGGGAAAAAGCGCAAGAAAGGTGTGATGTGCTGTTGGCAGCTTCAGTTCGGTTTATACCGTTCGCTGAGCTTAAGCATACAATGCAGTTTGTAGAAGTCAGGTGCTTTGTGTAAGGCTATGTGTGGTGTGTTTGTTGTGGTGTAGTGAAGTGAATGCCGTTTGTTGTGCTTTAGAGGGATGGTTGTGTTTAGTCAGAGTTCGAGAGGTGTATGCAGAGGTGAGGATTCTTAGTAGGGTTAGTTAGTGGCATCACTATCTTGGTGTGACTCATGCTAATCTTCCCAATACGGTCTAGATGGGATAGTGCTAATCTTCCCATTTCTGGTTAAATGTGGCACATGCTAATCTTCACAATACTGTCTAGAGGTGACACATGCTAATCTTCCCAATTCTGTCTAGAAGTTACGCATGATAATCTTCACAACTCTGTCTAGAAGCAAAAGATGGTTGGCTTCACAATACTGCCTAGATGAGACTGGTTAGACGATGGCTACCTTATGGATGTGGGGTGAATGCTAGCATTTGCTGAATGACGAAGCAAAGCAGAAAACCTGAGTGGGTAGGAAAGGTAATGTGATTGGATAGTTAAGGTGTTATCCAGGATCGCTAGCTAACATAATGGTGCAATTGCGAGACATGATTACGATACTACCGTGGGTACCATGAAAATAAGAAATGAGAGAGGTAGGTCTGTTTAGTTGGGTGCAGCGATTTCTGTTACTACCCGACCGCAACACACTTATCTTTTTGCGCATTCATGGTTGACGGCTGCCGGCTTCCTGTTTTCCCTGCTGACACCATCTTGAGCTGCTTATTCAGGAGCTGTCTTTTGCCTCAGGGTCCTTCGCGATGGTTGCCGGGCAGGAGGGCTGTCCTGGTTAGAAGTCTTTAGTTGCTTTCATGGGACGATCAGGGTGCAGGGGAGGGAGTGGAGGCGGGACAAAACTAGCAAATGAGTCGGGAGGGAAATGGGAAGCACCGGGGACAAGGGGCTTGATAAAACATCCAAAACCAAACCTAAATGGGCAAAATGGGCACCAAGGGTACCGCTCACCTGCGTCTGGGACCAAAAATAGAACGTTGAGGTTGCTTACTCAGGGCCTAGACTCTCATTGTAGCTGTAAATTCAACTGGCCAAACAGGATGCAGGGGAGGGAGTGGAGGTGAGACAAGATTAGCAAATGAGTCACAGGGGAAAGCGGAAGCACTAGGGACACAGGGCTTGCTAAACACCAAAAACCAAACATAAATGGGCAAAATGGGTGACAAGGGCCCCTCTCACCTGCCTCTGGGACCAAACATGAAGCAGTGAGGCAGCTTACACAGGGTCTAGACCCTTGTTGTAGCTGGAAGTTCAACTGGCCAATCAGGTTGCAGGGGAGGCAGTGGAGGCAGGACAAAGCTTGCAATTGAGTTGGGAGGGAAAGGGAAAGCATCGGGAACAGGGGCTTGCTAGAAAACCCAAAACCAAACCTAAATGGGCAAAGTGGGCACCAAGGGCCCCTCACATCTGCGGATAGGACTGAAAATGGTGTGATGAGGCAGCTTACACACGGTCTATGGACTATATACATACTGAAAATAACATGGATTGAAACAAGAGAAACACCAGTAATAGTCCAGCCAGCAGAAGAATATCAGTTTTGTTTGCAAGGGCATGGAACTGTTCCTGTAAAGGAACAGCAGCCTTGATGGACTTGTATTGTGTATGCGGTCAAAAAGCATACCTGCATCTCCCTCCTCCTGGCACGGCACATCTGAATTAACAACATGGCACTCATCTATCCTAGTGGTGCCTGAAGCTCACCTGACAATAGCACCTGACAATAGCATCCAATCGTGGAGTGTTGCGATCTATCACAATTTCCATCCAACTCCCTGAAACAAAGAAGAAGAATCGGTGGGTGAATCAGGGAAGGAGGAGGTCAAACTATCTGTCAGAAGATTCACCCAAGTTGATCAAAGCGATTCCAGATAAATACTAAGTACACCAAGACGGAGATGTTCTTTACGTCCCTCTTGGTTCCAGGGATGTAGGCTGCAGCAAACGCCAAGTGGTTGCAGATTGTCCAGTGGAATGATCCAGTTGGTGAATGGCACAAGCACGGTTTAAATGCTATGAAGAGAGAACTGAGGGTGATCTGGTTGATGACACTACAAAACGAAAATATCCTGGATCTCCTGATGGTCATGGAAGGCGGCATGTGCAAAAAGATAGGGTTATCTTGTTGCATGTATAAACAGCCAAATGATGCTGTGAACGGGTCCCTGACGTACATCATAGAGGCTCTGCAAAAAGGTAAGACTGATATGGAAAGTGAAGCAGGTGTGCAGGTCGAAGATTGGTTTGACAAATTGTTTTCATGGGCACCATCTTGGCTTGGCGCAGTGGTGGAGATATGTGTTCTGTCTGTGGTGCTCCTGCTGGTGTTGTTTTGCATGTGCCAGATGATGCTTCAATGCTGTGCAAAGACTTTTACGAACAGTGCAATGATGATGGTTACTATTGGGGCAGGAATAGCTCTCCCAGGCAAAAAGGATGGACAGGCCCAAACAGAGGATCCAAATAAGCTATGAATGGTGAGGATTGAGAGGCCTACAAACCCCCAGGGACATTTACTTTACCCTCAGCCAGACCCAGAAAATGATGTGGAGCGCTTGATCGATTTATCAGGGGATAGGGACTCTCTTTACCAAACATGTATCCCAGAAAATATGCCCAAGATGGGGGAAGTTTGCATCATGTACGAAAAGTATGAGTGTCCAAAGACGATGATCATAGAAGAAAGGAATTAGCTAGATTAGTTAATAAAGGATTAACTAAAGGGGGAAAGTTGGGATGCATGTCCAGATTACCACCCCTCCCAAATGATTCAGATTGAGGAACATATATTAAACATGGAGAATGAGCAGGGGGTGGTGTGGGGGGACGGGGAAGTAGTTGGCGGGAGACACATGTATTTTAGGAGTTCATATAGGGGAAGAGAAACCATTGCCTTGCGACCGTGGCACTTAGAATAAATTGCATTAGTGCAATGTTTATAACACAAATTAGTGCTGCATTTAAGAGTCGGCCTGAATCCATGCAGGTCGTGTTGGAGACACAGAACAAATAGGCTTCATAGTTTGCTTGATTATCGCATTCCAATTGCTAGGCGCGGCTAGGAACATGCACATACGTCCACATACAATTGTATCAAGTAAGGAAGACACGCTGTGGCCCTGTACAAAGGCCATACTCATGGGAGTCGGGTCAGAGGTCTTGAGCTGCCAAAATAGGAACAGAGATTTAGGGCACGAGCACCCCCCAGAAGAACGGTTGTTCTATTGAACTACCAGATGCACAGGAATAGTGCTCCTGAATCCTTCATGAATTAGATGGATTAGTGGGACCACAGACCTATTTCCTGGAAGGGGTAACTGATACAGGGGGGGGTGCAGAGAAAACAAGGTCTGTGATTTGTAACAGGAAGAGCAAAGGGGTATGCCACATTATAAGATTGCGACAGGGAAGCATGATGGGGGCACCTATGTGTCTGGGATGAGAAAATAGTGCCTTGTGAGCAAGACTGACCTCGAAGTTATCTGGTGAGTTCATGTTGATGACCAGGTGCACATCAAGTGGTTAGCAGTGAAGATAGGATGTAGCCTTTTAAGCTTAACCAATTACATTGCAGTGCTTCGAGTCGAAGAGCTTGACACCAACGTGTGAAGAAGATGGAGGAGAAGAAGACACAACAAATCGGCAAAGGGTCTAAATGTAACCATTAGCATGTAAATAGGGGTAGCTACTGAGGGCAGAGGATTAATATTGTATATCGAATGCACCATAAATGACGATTTTTGTGTTTATAAGGCAAACTCCATTTTGATGATAGAGTAGAGCTCTGTGGCAGTGGACCCTGTCGCCTTTTTACATTTTGGATACAAAATAAAGCTCTTGCCCTACTCGAAAAAGCATGCACTCTATTTTTCCACTAGTGGGTTGTATTTTTATGTCTGGGTGTTATGGAGTTACCCTACATACCCCATGTGACATACACAGCTTGGGCAATTTTCTTGCACATCCTTTTATGGCCCAATGGGCAAGCATAATGTTGAACTATGAGCTATAATGGGAGTATGGGACACCGCTGTGCATCCCTACACATTGAGGTCTCTTTTGACTGCAAGGTGGAAGTACTCCGGTGCCACCGTGCATGTCGGGATACAGGTAGCTCTTCCTAGCTCTTATCTGTTAGATGCAGAGGAGCCAGAAACCTGGAGAGCATCTGTGGAGGCTGCATCAAGTGAGAGCTGAAGCAGAACAGGCGAAAAAAGATGTGCATGTGTGTATGTGGATGCCTATGTATGTATATATCTATACATGCATGCAAGGGGGTGTCTCTAAGTGCCTGTGAGAATGAAAAAACAGTTTGAATGATTGGGTGCGCGTGTGAATGATTGAGTTAAGTTTTACAGGCATTTTTGGGCCAACCGAATTGGATGAGTACTATTACGTGGAGGAGGCGTTGGGGTAGGTGGTTGTTCTACCTTGGGGATGGAAGTATGGATGGATGCTTTCTTACTGTAGTGTGCCATTGTTCACAGGTTTAAAGGCATGCCAGCATAATGCGTTTTCTTACAAATGTGGGTATATTTGTGAAGCCAACAAAGATATGTTTTCTTTCTGTGGCATTATATTGTTTACTTGTCTTAGGGGCAACGCAAATATTATGAGCGGTATTACATATCGGGGGTATTTGTGCAGCTGGCAAGATCATGCTTTCTTACTGTGGAATTGCATGGATTTTTTTGGGTGTTAAGGGAAAAGCTAACATGATGAGCACCCTTACATCAAGGCTTCTATGAAGGCAGCAAGGACATTTGTTCTATCTGCGCCATGGCATTTATTGGGGCGTTTACAGCAAAGCCAACATGATAAGTGTCCTTACACATGGCTAGTGGGATACATTTTTGCAGCCAGCAAATACATATTTTCTTACTGTGGCATGACATTTTATACTGGCGATAAGGTAAACGTCAACATGATGTGTGTTCTTACATAGGGGCATGGTGTACATTTGTACAGCCAGCAAGGACATTTTTCTTTACTCTGGCCCAGCATTTTGTACTGGTCTTAAGGGTGTAGGAGTGGGCTTTTTGATCACTGTAACAAAAAGCCGGCCCACCCTTAAAGAGTATGTACACGCTTTGCCCGTATAGCTCATTTATTGTACAAACGGCCGGGAGGGGTTAGATGACATTAAAGAGTCAAACTAACCTGCTTCCCTGAACCACACAATGAACACGCATTTTATATAAGTTGCAACAGTTAAAACACTCCCAAAGGTTTTGTTACAGATTCAACCCCCACACAAGATTAGTTATACAAATACAATTTCAGCATATTCCCTTCAGTTCCCACACTTCTTATTGGATAAACTCATCTAAAAACCATCCTCTTTAACTTATAATTACATGTTTCATATTTACACTACACCACTCACTCATATTTGGTCAAAACCTTGTCTCCTAGTTACAGAGTTTACACAACTTACAAACAATTTCCATTAGCACAGGTTCCTTTTGATTAGAAAACTTTACTGCTACTTGCAACGCACATGGCTATTATATGAAAATTCCATTGATGTGAAGAGGAGGAGAGTAAACACATTTCCTTTGGTCCATTGTTGCTGGTTTTATCGCCCAAACATGTTGGTGTCCACATTTCATTCTAAACTATGCGACTTACCATTCCAGCCCACATGGTCCAACCCACACCTTGACAACTCTATTGAAAACCCATGATCTATCAGTGCTCCTTTCCCTGCAAGCAACCTACATCAGGTTTAATTGTCTGGGCCTCAAATCCAGCCCTATCAGGTGGCCGTAATCCTTATGTGATTCAATAACAGACTCCTATATACTTACATAGATTGTAACTCCGCTTCACAATGCACCTATACCATAAAAAAGGCCTGCCTGAAACTGACCATCTGATATTCATCGCAGCTGCTGCTGTCTTTCCCCAACCTTGTGAAACTAATTTTTCAGTCACACCGAGTTCAATTGCCCAAACTAGGTTTCAGCCAGCACAATTCCTAACTTATCAGAGAACTCTGTAGCAGAACAGATCTGCATATTCATAATGCCCAAAACATATTTCCCTAGAGACCCGATGTATATGTAAAATAACGCATATCTCATTTATTTTATTTATTTATTTATTGTTCACTTGTTAGGTGCTAATACAGGAAGCAAATACTGTTTCAGATCTGCTTATTCATGCTGACCAAAACCAATTTCCCTAGAGAACCCATGTATACGTACCTATACATGTATTTTCAGGACTACCGCATCCCCTCACATTTTCCCATTGCATATCTCCTACCTCGCATGCACATTTAGAGCTCCTCGCTGCCTGGTAGTTAAGCGCTACGTGGCCTGAGACACCGATATTGCTTTTATTTTGTATCAGCAGTTTTGAAATTTGTCTTGCTGCACACATGCATTTCGAAAATGTATCAACTAAAACACAAAAAAACACTAAAAATGAGGCATATCTCATTTATTTTATTTATTTATTGTTCACTTGTTAGGCGATTATACAGGAAGCAAATACTGTTTCAAAGCACCCACAGGGCAATAAGGAGGGCACATGGAATGATCGAATAATTATATTTACAATAGATAAGAATAATACATAAGAATACAAAGGGGAAGGGAAGACAAACCTACTATGCCTTGTGACTGTTCAGAACATGCAAGTGCAGAAGGGAGAGGTAATGGCATAGGTGCTCGGGTGCTTGTTCTTCGTTCTTCACCTGCCAAGCCATTACAAAACAGGAAAGACCATATACAAATCAGCCTTGGTCCCACCCCAAAAAGGGGCATTCCAGCCTGAACTTCTTGGTCACAACCCTTCTGCACAAGACCACAAGCATCCCCAAACATGTTTTGGCCTCGTTGGGCCTCGTCATTGAGGATTAGCTTGGGTTTCTAGCTCCAGAAGGCATGGGAACCACCGCTTGACATACCTGTCCCACTCAGATGACTTGCACGAAACAAAATAGGCGATGGCTGGAAGGTTTGGAATTTATCCTAACCTCTGGCATTGCTCTGGGCAACCCTCCAGACCTTCGTTCTTCACCCGCCAAGCCATTACAAAAGCGGAGTGAGCAGCAGAGTGAAGGCAGACATTGGCAGAGCAGAGTGTTTCTACAGGCTCTATTGTGGAGGAGTTTCCTGTACCACCCCTTCAAGTACTGGGCTCAGCCGCGGAGTGGCCACGGAGTGAGCAGCAGAGTGAAGGCAGACATTGGCAGACTGTGGCAGACGGTGGCAGGCTGTGTCTGCTGTGTGCTGGGTGCGCCTGGCGTAACTGTACAAGACTTTAAGGAATCCTGGCAAAAGAAGACTGACAGCTCCTGATTGTGGATCAAACAGGGAAAATCATCTTACAAGAGCGAAGTATGGAGAAGGTAACAGAGAGGGAAACAAACGCTACTACAGGTAAGGTTCCTGCTTCCCTCTCCCTCCCCCCTCCCTTCCAGTTCCCCTCCTAGTTCCCCCTGTTCCCACCCGTGCCACAAACCCCAGACCCACCTGCCTGCAGTAGCCTCACCGTACATAATCCCCTGGAGACCAACAGATGCATCCTACTGCCCCCGAAATAATCGTTGACTTTCAAGGCCAACTTCAAGAAGTGTGCCGAAAAGATGGGCGCAATAAAGCACCCTCCTGGGAAGTCCTTGTCGGAGAAACTAATGGAGAATCCAACGACCTCCCAGAGTGTGAAAATCAGACGGGGGCCAAGTCAGGGGAGCGTGTGAGGAAAGCGACCTTGAGGAAGACGACATTAATCAATATCGCATCAGCCCCGGCGGGTTTATGCTCTTCTCTTAAACTAAGGATGATTGCGCCCAGGTCTCCACGAGAGCTGGAAACTGCAATATTGGGACAGTCAGGGGTAAATATCAACATACTGTATCCCCCGTATGGTCCCTGTGAATCTGACATATTCAGAGAACAGTCTGAGACGGTATCACATTCAGACTATGCCGGTGCAAAGAGCCCAAGCTCGTTGACCAGAGTTAAAGAAAATGCTCTTATATCATGTTTTAATAGACATACATGAGGCACCGTTTCGGGAAGATTTGAGGAACTCAGAGGATGATTCAACTCCTGCCCTGCTGAGGACCCAGGCAACCAGGACTACAAATTGCCTCTTTGAATGGGAAGATTAGAATGTAGACGTCACTATATCCCTTATTCAGGAGAGCACCATTATGATTGAACCTTTACCTGGCACAGTACGTTTACAGCAACCATTCCAAGGTACACAAAGCAAACTTCTCAAAGTGCAGGGTACCTCAGAAGACACAATGACAAATCCAGCATGTGAGCAGGAAGAAGAGGGTAATGAGGGGTGCTGTGCCACCCACAAAGATCCTAAAGTAGGGGAAAAAACGTGGGAAACCACAGAATAAAAATCAGTCAGCAGCTAAAGCCAACAGCAAGCCAACCGCTTTAACATAGTAATATCAAGAGAACATTTTTGACACAAAATAAGGCACCGAAAAAAGCTGGCCCGATGAAAAGACCATCCAAACCCTTTAACGTGTCCTTTAATACATTTTTCAAAAGGTGAAACGAGTTGGTTTGGGGGGGGGGAGTACACCAATAGAAATATCAGATGAAGAGATGCTTGAAAATGTTACCCAAAAAGAAGCAAATAACACTCTACAAATTAATCTCAAGCTATCTAAAAACAACACCACAATTAAAGAAAAAAAAGAAGTTTTTCAATGAAAAATGAAACATGTCCAGTTCTTAGATGGCACTGTGGTAAAGAGATTAGTCCTATGCCCCATGAGAGGCCTCAAGGGAGAACTTCAGGTCCCCCTCATAAGGTCAGCGAAAAATCAGATAGTGAGTCCAGCTTTAGCTCGTCAAAGAAGAGTGACCAACTACTAAACCACAGCCCTTCCTCTGGACTGCCAAAGGAAATAACGGTGGCCACTGGAATGGCGAGCTCGGGGAAAGAAGACTCTAGGTGCCCCTATTATCGAGAGAAATCATGACATCAGTGGGAACGCAGGTGGAAGAGAAAGAGAAAGTAAGCGGCAGGACCCAGAGAAAATCAGGTAGGGTCAATGAAATGGCTTTCAACAATCTTCCAGATGCTCCACGTACCCCGATTCTGACGAGAAGACTGAGTGAACTCCAACAACCTCCAATTCAAGAATCCCTGCAAAAAAAGTTGGCTTACTTACCATCATGTCCATGGTCACGATAGTGCTCGCTCCCTTCAGCAAGTTATATGAGGGCCTCAATGATGCCCTTCGTGATTATACCTCCCTTGTAGCCATGATGCACATGAAATTGAACTATCTTGAAGGCTTCATCATAGGTAATGAGGGGAGCTTGGTGTCCTGGATTGAACAGTCGCTTAGGTAGGACCAAATAAGAACTCTGAGTAGGACTGACCTCACAAACTAAGGCTCTGCAGACCAAAATCATATTTTATCGAGGCAACGAAAATGAGCCACGAAGAAATTAACTCAGAGCTCAAGGAACCACTCATGAAGGAAGACCAACAAGCTCTGATAAATATGATCATGGAACTGGTGGACCCATCAGATCCTATGTCTGAAATTATTGCTATAATTGACAAAGAGGAATCGAAGAAGCAGGATCCTCAGAGCATCCGTAAAAATACAGACTCAGAAGTAGAGAAAGTTAATGCTTTTTCAGCTAAAAAAGCAACAGACAGTAAAAGGGCCAAGCCATCGACTACTGGACAAAAAAAGAATGTATTTTCCTATGGCATATTTAAACAACATAAGCCATAAGAACCATTACTCGCCAAAACAAGGAATCGTCAAGCCCCAATAAACCAACTGGTGAAAAAATTATGGATCTAACAGAATGTAAACAAACGTCTACTAAACAGAAGACCACTGCGAACAAAACAGGGCATCTAGCACAGAAAGCCCAGGTGTATGTTTCGGCAGAGCAACCGGACAGGAGTCTACATACGATCGAAGAATCTGACTCAGACATCAACATGGCACGGAGTCTTAAGAGGAAAGCTGAAACCACGGATGATAGAATTTCAAGAGGGGAGCCAGCAGAAAAAAAATGTCAAATATATGAGCCAGTATCTCCAGAGACAATCACATTGCGAATAAACAAAGATAAGAGGAATAGAGGAGTGGAGAAAGTGGGAAAAAACAACAAGAAAAAAGAGGAAACAGAAAAAGTCGAACGCTCACTAGAACGGACAAGAACAAGGCATGAAACCACTCCCCAAAGGGGGAGCTAAAAAGACAAATATGCAGAGGTAACTGTCATAGAAAAGTTGAGAAGGTGTTCCCCATTGAAGATCAAAAGGAGCAGTAAATGGAGGGAATCATCAACTCAGAATGATGATAGGGAGCAAGAAATCGCCTTGAAGAGAATTGAAAGCTCGTGTATCTTCAAACTGAAACACATACATCACCGAGCAGACGGTCTGACCCTGAATAGAGCTACCATTCTAAAGATATTCAGACAAATACCAAGGCTCAGACATATTCAGAACATGGACTTATGGATAGTGGAACCATGCCATGCAGCGCGAAGAGACTGCTCGTACCTGCACATAACCTCTAAAATCATTGAACATCTATTCATAAAAGAGAGAGAAAGTCTATCAATCTTGGGCTACGACTTGACAGAAGTCATAGCCCCACAGAAGAATATTGGTGAATCCAAGAGACAAGATGAGACAGGGGTACATGGGATTAAACCAAGAGCCAGACTAACAGAAGGGCTGTATACACACTATACGAGTAGGATGGAACATTACCACACTATCAACAAAGAACAAAGATGAGAGAGGCGATGAGAAGGGATCGACCAACAGGAATCAAAGAGAGAATATGGTCAAAGACAGAGGGACCTAAGTGGAGACGGTCACAGGGCCCAAGTCCCGAGAACACCTGCTGCCACTTTAAAAGACACATCATCACTGAGGCCCAAAGGAGTCGCTGTCAAAAACTCAGAACACTGGACATGGTCAAAGGTCCCCATACAAGCACAACGTAAACACTAGCCACCACCTGTGAGGACAACAAAATGGTAGACACCTTGGAGAAGGAACATAAGGCGGAAAAAACTGTATACAGGAAAAACATAACATTAGGATGTTGGAATACACGGGGATTTGAGCACCTGACAAGGAAAACAGATGCCAATCTAGGCCTCTTTGACATTGTGTCTACAAGAGACGTGGGTGATCTCTGAACCCCAACTGGACAGATTTGATCTAATATTTAATGCGGCAAAAAAGGGAGCAATCGGGCGCCCTACAGCAGGGCTTTTGACCACAATAAGAGCGGGGTCTGGTTTAGATACTCATGAAGTGCTATACTCATCTCATTGGATTCAGGCTGTCATACTAAAATGGAAGTGGATGAGTGAAGGCTTCCAGAAGCAGAAAGTTGAGACAATTTTATTAATAAATATGTATTGGAACCCGGAAACAACATCGAACGCTGAATTTTCATATGAGATGGGAAACATTTTGGATGAAGTGGTTGCCAAACATCTGGGGAACTACACAATAATAAATACGCCTCCTGTTATGGCGTGGGACCTCTGGTGAAACATCAAGATCATAACATTCCGGTGAGAAAGCAGGGCAAACTCTTGGAAGATTTCATGACAGCACGTGATTTGCACAACCTACACTGGCTGAGATCTAAAATGAATCTAAAGATTCCATCCTGGCAGAGAGGAAGCCAGCAAGGCACGATTGATCACGTACATGTATAAAAGGACCTTCTGTTGGAGTTTAACAACTTTAAGGTTGAGAGAACAATGAACCGTGATCATAACATACTCATCACAGAATGTTTTGCGCTGATGGTCCAACATTTCTCTACAATGCCGGAAATCACATTGGGGACAGGAGGCACACGTGTTAAGATCATGGAAAAAGGATTACTACAAATATCAAAGCAGTATAAAAGAATAACTACAGAGAACTTGAATCCATTTGAAAACAGAGAGGATGATCTGGACTATATTCCATTGCTAACAAGGTACACTACGTGTTCTAACAAAACCACAAAAGCAAGATCAAAACATCCTCATAACTTTAACCCGGAACTTGTGAAAATAAGAC
This sequence comes from Ambystoma mexicanum, assembly GCF_040938575.1. Lineage (NCBI taxonomy): Eukaryota > Metazoa > Chordata > Amphibia > Caudata > Ambystomatidae > Ambystoma > Ambystoma mexicanum. The sequence continues at coordinate 1,536,280,384 of NC_090937.1, forward strand.
AACTACCTCGTAGACTTAAGAAAATCTTTAATAAATCGCAGACAGTTGAAAATAAGATGAGGTGGCAACGGGCCCTTCACGAATACAGGAAGTGGCTTATTCAGCATCGGCATAAATTATACCAGCAAGATGCCGAGCAAATGCTGCGTGCAATTTGTGGAAACAAAGTTAAAGACTTTTGGAGTATGATTAAAGGCTCATCGAGATGTGTGAATGACCATAAACTGGAACGTCCCTTGCAATGAAGAGACGATCCTAAGCAAAATCACCAAACTAAATAACTTGAGGGCAACTGGTCCAGACAGGGTCTGTAATTTGGAATTGAAAAAACATCCAGAGTTGTGGGCCAACATAATGAGTAATATTTTCTCAAATTGTAACATCACTCAGGTGGTCCCCCATTCATGGATAAAAGCAATCATTGTACTGACTTTTAAAAGAGGAGCGACGGATGATCCAAATCAATACAGACCGATCGCTCTCCTGGATGTGATGGGGAAGGTGCTTGCCTCCCTGGCATTGGATGCCTTCCAAAGCTGGCTTTGCACCTCTGAATATACAGATCCATTGCAGAATAGTTTCGTAAAGAACTCAGGAGCCACGACTAATATCTTACTGTTAAGTACTATGAAGGCAAAAATTATGAGGGGAGGACCACCAGTATACATGGTATTTATTGACCTGGTCCAAACTTTCGACCAGGTCAACAGACAATTCTTATGGACCAAATTGGAATTGAAGAAATGCCCTGCCTCAATTCTTGAGCCGTTCCAAGCTTTACATCAAGATACAACCATAAGGGTACACCTCAGTAGAGAGGGCTGCTTGTCAGAAGAAATCCAGATGGCTGGAAGAGTAAAGCAGGGTTGTCAAAATTTCTTTAAGATGAAGGTTGCTACTTCTTTGATTTATGGAGTGGACGCAATACTGCTAGTTCCGAATTCGATCTGGATGAAATTTGAAAGCTTTTTTTGGAGAGGTGTAGTGGGGCTGTCGACATCCACACCAATGGTGCTTATCAGAAGAGAATTATGTCTGTCGTCACTGATAGCCATAAAAACGAGAGCCACCTTAATGTTATATAGGAAAGTGATTCGCGTTCCTAGATCGAAAGTCTTGGATATAATCAAAAAGAGATGGAAGTTGGGACGAACCAGATGTTAGACAAATAGGAGCAGTCCAATTTGAACACATTACAAGAACTGGACTTGTCCGTAGAAATGCTGATATGTAATCCAAACAAAGTTACAAAAAAACTTTTCGAGGACGACTGGATCGACAGCCTTGAAGTGGCCAACTACTACCCCCTGACTTCAAATTTTCCAACAACGCCAATGAAAGTTAATGAACTGAGAGGGTACTTAAAGCAATTTCCGGATAAAAAGTTAAATAGAACATTTCTAAGATTCCAACTAAACCAGGTGAAAACAAACAAAATTTCAGCTATAAGAAAGCAGGCACTAACGAACAATTGCCGCTTTTGTGAGGAAAACCCACAAGTTGAAACCAGTCGGCACCTATTAGTAGAATGTGGAGGACTTAAAACAGAAAGAATTTGTTTCCTTGCTGATCCGATGAAAAACTTCAGAACGCTTGACATAGATGATCTTTGGTCTGTCTTGACTAGTGAAAACCATAGACTAGGTGTGATCGGAGTGGCATTATTTCTGAACTATTTGGATTTAAAATAACATATAACAGTGAAAACAGGAAACGAGACGAAAGAAGCAACTGCTGTCCACCTCTGTCAAATTGAACTGGATTAAAGAAAAATTATTTGCTGGAGGATTCACATTTTTGTAAAAATTACAATGCAATTAAATCAAAATACATAAAAAATTAAATTAAATAAAAAAGCAGAAAGACCATATGCAAGCCAGGCTTGGTCCCAGCCAGACTCCCAGCCAGGTCCCAGCAGTTCAGCCCAAACTGCTTGGTCACATACCTGAACGAAACCACAAGCATCCCCAAACATGTTTTGGGCCATCACCTCTTTTGTTTTGCGCAAGTCACCCTGAGTGCTCTCCTCCCTGATGAGGCCCAACAAGTTGTTCTAAATTAAACAGACGAATGTCAGACATGACAATCTTGTGAGGAAAGGCTGTTCTTTTCAGCTGGAAACAGCACCAGAGTCCTCCCTGCGCTGTCAGCCTTACATTTGCATTTTGGATTAGCTGGCCCACAAGTACACTGATTTCGTTTTCATTTCGAGCATCTCTTTACATGGAAATTGTCATTGCACAAGCATATGGTTTCGCAGGAGGAAATCAATGAATCTACTGGACCATTTTAGAAAAATCATATTTAATTGGAAACCTTTGCCTAGATAAAGACCCAGAGGGTCGAAACACGTGTTGGCTGTCTGACTCTCAGCAATGTTTATAGGGATGTTTACCCTCAATACTTTCTAGCAGTTCATCAATTATAAGTGTTCTTTTCAATAGTGTTACTTTCGGAGTCTGGCTGTGCACCGCAACTCACGTATATACTGTCACCGGCAGCAGTCTTGCCCCTTGCCATCTGGTTTATAATAACATGATGAAGGTAATCCATCTCAGAAAGGGTCTTCTGCTAATCAGAACCCCCTATCATCAAAATCCATGCCAAAGGCATAGCGCAAACCTGCGCCCTGCTACATGATATGATATGGCATTTATAAAGCCCCTTTACACAAGTGTTTCAAGGTGCGACCTGTGGTGCCTGCTCTGCAGTGGCACAGAAAAGGTTCAAAGGTCACAGGTGCCCTGTCTGAAACCAGCTGTGACAAACAAGTCACTGCAGTCCAGAGGCTGCATTTAGAATCTGTGCATTTGTTCCAGCACCACATAATTATGATTATCTATCATTCTGATGGTGATTTAAACTCACACCTAAGCCATACCTGGGTTTGGGTTATGGCACATGAGTGCAGTCCAGGGCCCCTCTGATATTAGGGAATTGTACAAAGTCATAGAAGCATCCATTTATTGAAATGTATTCATTTCAGAGTTTTGGGTAGGGCAATGTTTGCTGTTTCACGATGTAGAAGAGCAGTGAACAACAAGGCGGCCATGCGCAAGAATGTTGGCTGCACCATGTCATGCACAATGTCAGCTGTGTGGTGGAATGCACTTGTTGCTAGGATGGAGGGCACAACAATTCTGCTGGCCCTCATGTCTTCCCCCAGCCCTTGCCCAGGCACATCCTTCGCTCTGGAGGATCGCACTTACTCCTAAAATGGCCCTTGGCCATGTAGCACTCAACAACTAAGAACATCATCTGTGGCTCACCAATGGGCCCAAACCCCCCAGCACTTACTCCCTCTGCCCTTTTCCTTGCTGCACTTGCAAGTTCTGAATACTCACAAGGCATAGTAGGTTTGTCTTTTCCTCCTTTTCCCTCCACTATTCTTATTAATTATTGTGTTATGTATTGTACTTCACTCCCTTGCCCCCCCCTCCGTTGCCCTGCAGGTGCTTTGAAATGGTATTGTACTTCCATTAGAAGCACCTAACAATCAAACAATAAATACAGGGGGTATGGCTGTGTGTATGTGTGTACTTCACATAATTATTATAGCCATATCTGATCTCTATGATACATATATCAACACTGTGCGCCCAGGCCACCATGGAGAGGCCATGTGTATTCTCCCTAGACTGCCTGTCTCTTCTACAAATAGCAACTAGTGAAATTTGCCTTACTTTGGTCATTTGCAAAGGTGGTTAATACCTCTCCCCAGCCCAGGAAGCTATCAGAAGGAGCAACCTCATAAGTAAGCTTCAGAGGACACACCCTAATCAGAAGGCCCAGACTCACGCCAGTGTGCCGCATATGAATGGGCATTTGATGATACGTGCATCTGAAGCTGTCATGGCCATTGGAGTCAGATGGAGCTCAGCATAGCTGGGGAATGATTCAACCATGCCTTTAAACACTCCTCTGATATCTGTCTCCTTCTTGAAGACTTTGACCTTGACGTTCTCGCACTCACTGAGACATGGTTCACTGCCAGCTCTGTCACTGCTTTTAACACACTCCTCCCTGAGGTCTACACAACCCTCTCTAAGCCCGAACCCAAAAGGTCTTGAGGCAGAGTGGCCTTGATCTTCTCTGAATGGGTCCCTGCTACTGTCATTCACACTCAGACCTATTCTTCCTTCGAATGCCTCGTCTGCAGACTTGGTGTCTCTCAAACCTATTGTTTAATCTCACTACCATTGTCTCGGGGATATCTCAGGGGCAATGTGCTTGTCCTTGAAGCAAGACAATTCAGAGCAAAACAGGTTTGATCCCCGGGTTTGTACCTAGAAACCTCTGGGTATTATGCGTGTTATAAATAATTAATTATAATCATAGTTATAATCTACAGGACCCCTGGTCTGGTCTCCCTTTTCCTCTCAGAGTGGTCTGACCTCATCTCTTCTCTTCTTGGCTCTACCTCCAAGCTTCTGCTCATCAAAGACTTCAATATTCACCTTGACTATCCTGATTCAGCCATTGGCCTCTTCCGAAGACTCTGTGACTTTCATTCGCTTACCATTCAGACCTCTGATCCTATGCACTCAGCCAGACATATATTCAGGGCTCAAGTCGAGGGTACATGCAACAGAGTCCACCCACTTTTTTCAGGGGGTGGTCTCAGTCCCTGCCTCTTTCAATTTATGCATTAAAGCCAACCACGAGGATCAAACCACAGTCGTCAGGTTTGTAGGCCGGACACTTCACCACTGCACTATATAACCTGATGAAAAATAACAAACAACTAAAGGTAAAATATCCCATTTTGGTACAGCAAGTCCCAGGGAAAACATTTGCATTGGTACTTGGAGTTTAAAAAATGCACACCTTTTAACGTTTTCAAAAACACTACTAGAAGGAAATATCCTCTCTTGGTGAGGTTATGCAAAGCCAATTTAATGAAATGTGCATATTTCACCTTTATATCCTAGTTTCTGGCAATGTCACATCCCATTGCATTTGTTGATGAGTCCCCCCACTTTAATTTTTAGGACCCCTTCATACCTTGGATGCTCTTATCTCAGCAGACATTCCCATCTCCAACCCTCTCACTACACCTCTCTCCTGGTGTGACATGCTCACCTGTCCTCTCACCTGGTTCTCTTAGGTTCCCTTGGCTAAGTCTCTACCTGCACTGCCAGTCTCCTTCTTCATCATTCAACTGATGAAGCGAGTGTCAGTTGTTGCTTTTACTGCCACTTCCATTCCCCCTCCAACTCCTTCCATGGACGCCCACACTGACTCTGACTTTGCTAATGTTCAGCTCTCTAGCAACAACACCATGGAGATCCTTGCCTCTGTCATGAGGATCAGTATGACGCCTGCCCCTAAGATGAACACCTAGCATGACCCCGACCTAGCCTTTCTGAAATGCAAGTGCAGAGTTGATAAGGGGAAATGGCGGGCATCAGGCACATCCTCTGACAGACTGGCCTGATGCCTGCTTCAAAGGCTATACAGACTCTCCATCTGCTTGAAGAAGAGGGCCCATATCCAAGCCTGCATCTCTGGGGCAACTATCAACACAGGCAAACTGTTAAAAATCTGCAAGGAAGTTGCCAAACCTACTGCAGTCTCCACTTCCCTGCCATCCATGACCATCTGTACTTCACTAACCTTGTACTTTACAACCAAAACTCAGGGCATCCTGCCATCACTCTCCTCTACTCTTCTCCCTGAACCGTCCCCAGCTCCCCTTCCATCCTACTCTCCTCTTTCTCACCCATAGCACTGGATGAGTTCTCTAGACAAGCCCTCTCGTTGAAAGTCTCCTCCAAACAGGTGCTACCCTGGTCCTCCAGAACTATCAAGGACAACATTTCCTCCCTTGCGTCAACCTTGGTCGATTTCTGTAATTACTCCTTTGCCACTGGCTCCCTCCTGCTACCCCTTAAGCACTCCATTGTGCATCCTCTCCTCAAAACGCCCTGGGCCAACGCTGCCTGCCCGGCTAACTACCCCCTATCTCCATTACACCCTTCATGGGCAAACACTTGGAGAAGCTGTCATCTTCCAACTGATCCAACACACTGAACCTGTTGGATGTCTGCACGACCACCAGTCTGGTTTCAGAGCAGCCAGAGGCAGGAAACTGCTCTACTGCACACCCGTGAAGACTTGCTCTCATATCTCGATTGCAACTCCCATCAATTCTTATCCTTCTGGATCTTTCCTGTGCCTTTGACCCAGTCAATCATGTGCCCCTGACAAATCGGCTCTGGGACAGCCTTGATACCATGGGCCTGGCACTGGACTGGTTGACCTCATTCCTCTCCGACCAACCTCCCAGGTCCAACTGGGCCCTTTTCTCTCCCCTATCACACTCTTGACCTGCGGCAACCCTCAAGGCTCTATCCTTTCATTGTGGCTCTTCAACATCTGTCTGATCTCTTCCTTCTCTCCTCACTTCCACTGTGATGGAGATGACATGCAGCTCTCCTTCAAGCTTCCCCCTACTGCCTCCTCTTCTTCTTCTCTCATCCCTGACTGTATGACTGCTATTCAGGCATTCTGTGCTGCCAATGATCTCTACCTTAATGCCAGTAAGAATGATATACTTCTCATTGGGACACCAGCTCCCTCCATCCCTGCTACCATCTGACCTCCCTCTATGGGGACCCTCTCCTCACCCTCTTGTGAGGCAAAAGCTTGGTGTCATCTTTGACTCCACTCTCTCCTTCTCTCCTCACATCGCGGACCTTGCCAAGAAGGCCCACTATCAGCTGTACCTCCTCAGAGGCATTCTCCCTTTCCTAACTTTCCTCCAGAAACTCAATGTACCCAGAACTCTGGTCCTCTCTAGGCTGGACTACCGCAACAGCCTCTTACTCAATCTTCCTTTATCCTCACTTAGCCCACTTCAACTTATCCAGAATAGAACTGTGAGACGTATCCTTGGCCTCAAGCTCATGAACCGCATCTCTGCAACCCTAAAATCTCTCCCCTGGCTCCTGGTTGTTGCTAGGATCAGGTTCAAGACCCTTGGCATCATCCACAAGGCTTTCTGGGGCATGGGACAGTGCTACATCCAAAACTCTCTCCCTAAATACTTCCCTACTAGAGCCCTTCATTCTTCTAGATCCAACTCTCTGTGGATCAGACGTTTCTCTAAGCAGAGAGTGGGGGTCGATCTCTCTCCTCTGCAGTAGCCTGAGAGGGTCTCCCTGCCCCTCTCAGGCTTGAGCCAGATCTCCTTAAGTTCCGGAAGCTCCACAAGACCCTCCTTTTCTCTTCTTCCTTCCCTCACCCCTCCCCAGTTAACACTGCCATCTGCCTCAGTGACTGGCTACCTGGTTCCCTTTGAGTTTTACAGGGGACCAGGCCCCCCGCTCTGTTCCCCCCTCCTTGCATTTAGCATGTGGACCCTCATCCCCTGCACCCCATGCAATCCCTAGCATTTGCCACCCTGACCTCCCCTTAGCATCCGTCTTGCCCCTGCGGCCCTCTTCCCCTCCCTTGTCTACTCCCCCTTTCACTTGCACTCTCTCATCTTTACCCTGCACTTCCCTTCCCAGCCTAGCACTTTAAATCTCACCCAAACCGGCACCACCCCACTGCCCTTCACACTTCTTGTTACTGCTCATGCATGATCTGAATGTCACAAGGCCTAGTAGGACCTATTAGGACCGTTATTGTTATCTTTCTCCCTTGTTCCCCCCTTTTTTGTCTTGTGGCACCTTGAAGCAACATATGTTATATAGGGGCCTTACAAATATCCAATAAATAAATACACCTCTCCACCCTGTCCCCTACACTTCCTTTAGCAGAAAGCACTTTAGGTTGGATGCAAGAAGGCAATGCCCACTTGTCACAAGGACAGGGATTCGACTCGTTAAAGCAGGCTTGCATACCTCCAATCACATGGGTCCATTGTCTCATTCATTCCTGGACTGCAAGAAGAATTATTTTGTGCCTCCTTTGGGAGAGTTTACTTTTCCAAATCTGTCAGCCTATTTACCCACTACCAGGGCACATTGGGGTGAACTGCTGCTTGAGCAACACCTGCCTCTCTGCCACATTGTCATGGGTTCTCCCCTTACCGCGCATGGGCCGAGCCGCATCCCTGTGATGCTTATGGCACTGCACCTTGTCAGGGCAATGAAGGATTCTTGGCGACTTCCCCAGAGCATCGCCGGCACCGCACAACAGTCACGGCTCGCTGGAACGACAGTCACAGCACTTGCTTTATGAGAGGCCTGTGCACCCCCTATCACATAATCTCTTGACAAGCACGTGATAGATGATGACGTAATCTGGCAACAGCTATACCGAGTTATTTAGACGCCTCCAGGTCACAGCTCATTGCTTCTCAGCAGACTTGGCAATGTTGTGTTACTTTTGGATTTGCATCGTGCTTCTTGAATTACTGCACTAGGACAACTTGGTTTTTGGACATTGGAATGCCCTTTTGGATTTGGTGATTTGGATTTTGGACCCCTGAACTCTGGAACTTAGATTTTGAACTTTGGCTTTTGGATCACTTTTGGAACTCCCCTTTGGTACTGGCCTGTCAGATTCCGTACCCTCTCCTATTGTTTGTTCACAGCTACCGAGTGCCTGGCGGCGCTGTCCTTTGCTATATCTTTTGCCTTACTGGTTGGCCAGAGAGTTCTGCACACTTTTCTCTGGCTGAACCATAGGGAAGAAGTCCCCTTATTTCACCTGGGATATTGTTCATGACAGTCTGAGAAACCTTCTGTCCTATCTGAAATAACATGGACGCTCCGAGGACCAGGTGGTTGCCCTGATTCGGCCATAACAATGCTCAGTGAGGACATGACATCTTCGAATGTGGCTATTCACCTGTGTCTAGACGTGATTCAGGGTAGGCGTCATTCCCTTCCTCCTGATGCAGAGTTTGGGAATGTTGCAGATGATGGCACGCAAATTGTGTTTGCACTCGGGAATTCTTTATAGACTTGGAATTACAGAATTGCGCAGAGCCTTTATTACTTGTCCCATCCATATGGAAAATATTCGTTCCGCATGAATAGAACCTACCTGCCTCATCTGTAGAACAAACGGGAGGTTGGAGGGATCTTCCCAAACCCAAACTGAATAGGAAATCGCTCCTATCATTACCAATTTATTGGTTGAAGACTGTGGAATTATTAACCACAATCTAAGAGGGCTCGTCATTGCTTAAAGAAGTGGCAAAAAGAAAGTGATAGGAAAGGAAAACTTCTATCGCCATCTCCACACAAGCAATTTTACCCCTGATGAGTGTCCTACATTTGTCTGTGTTTTAAGGACAGAAACCTGTACAGGTTGGGTTTGAAAATTACACTTATAACATCTTAGAATATGACTAAATAGCCCAGTGTGAAAGTTCGAACGGAGAAGTGTTACAACTTTTGAAAATCAAACCCCAGTATGTGTTTTTCTTGTGTTCTACAAAGTGTATGTTTTATTTGTTTTACATATTGTGTTTGACATTGAGTTTTATGTAATATGATCATTTTTAACATTGTTAAAATTAAATAAAAATAAGTTTTAATATGAAAAAATATTTGAATCATTAGCCTTGGTCCTATTTTTGTGGTATAGACACCTGTTAATATATCTTTTTTTCAAATATTATATAGCAGCTGATGTTCCCCCACAACCAGGGGGCGCCCAGGTGGCTGCTCCTCAGGCCCCTCTACAAGAACCAACGCCCTTTCCATTAGCTCCTCTATAACATTTTCTGGGTGATCCACGAAATTAGGGCAAGCTGCACTTCCTCTGTAGGCCTATGGCTTTCCCGGATTCCACCACAAAAACTGTTTTTACGTTGTCACATCTAGGAGGCATACTGGCTACATGGGCTAATCCATTGCTGGAAGGCAACTGCCCCATCCTCTATGATTTCGATCTCTTGGTAACAGAAATACCCAGGTTCTTTGGTACAAGCTTTGAGGGCAAGGCATAGGACCTAGAACTCTTGGAATTGGCCCAAGAAAGGACTGGGCTCCTAGATTAAATCACCAGATTTAATCAGCTAGCCGCAGAGACGGGGTGGACAGAAAACAAAATTGCTACAGTGTCCTACAAGGGCCTCAGTGACAGTCTTAAAGACGCTTTAGCCGTGGTACCAGTGGTACTGACCCAGTACTCCGACCTAGTCAACTTGGTCCTGCAGTTTGAGGCTAGAACAGTGGAATGGAAAGGAGAGACACAGAGACCCCTGCTTTTATGTCAACAAATGCACAGAACTCTGGCCCTTCGGGCTACACTGACAATACCCCATCAATAGCCAATGCAGATAGGTGGCATCAATGAGCCTCTGACACTCACCAAAAAAGAGCAGAGGTGTTCCACCAATGCCTGTTTCTGCTGCGGGCAAATGGTTACTACAAGGAGTTTCCTAAAAGACCAACAAAAACACAGGCTTTTCAGAGGTATCATCCTTAGAGAGAGGGGCATGGATGAATCTGGTGCATTATAAACCCCTCGATGTGGACATTTCTGTTGCATCCACTCACCTGTTTGTGGAGGCATGCTATATCTCAACTAGGATTTACTGTAGGTCCTGGTTTTGATCGATTCGGGGTATACAGGCAATGATATCAACATCTCTTTGGCAGCATCAGTGAAGCTACTACTCCCAGAAAAGGACAAACCCGAGCCATTACGAGCAGTCGATGGTACAGCTCTTGGCTCAGGCCCAATCAGACAGCAGACCTGTACTCTCCTCCTGACACTGATGCCTGATCCTTCCAAACTGCTCTCCTTCGACCTTATCGCTGCATCCCAATTAGGCATTATACTGGTTATAACATGGCTATGGAAGCACAACCCATTAATCGATTGGGGATTCATACCCAAGACATTACCTCTTCGTATTGACTTGAACACTGTCATTGCACAGATTTCACATCGCACACACTCTGTCATGCCCTAGTAACAGTCGGGCAATTGGTGGGGGCCGTTACATAGGGTATTCCTGAAGGGTATGTGTCTCGGACATCTTTGTTAAATGCTAGGCAGAACTCCTATCCCTGCACCCACCTTTTGACTCCCCCATAGATTGTGTTCATGGAGCAAACGACCCATGTGGCCCAGTGTACCCCTTAATCCCCAAGGAATAACAAGCCGTGAACGATTTCATCGACAAGGCCATGACTAATGGGCACATTTGACCATTCCACTCCCCAGCCGCAAGCTCCATCTTTTTCCTACCCAAGAAGGAAAGGGACCTGATGCCATGTGAGGATTGCAGATGGGTCAACCAGATCCCAATAAAGAACAGTTAAACCTTTCATCTGATATCTGTACTACTAGAAAAGCATGTTTCTTCACAAAACTGGATCTCACTGTAGTCTACAACTTTGTTCGAAAACCGCAAGAGGATGAGTGGAAGACAGCCTTTTGTAGACAGTATGGGTAGTTTGAATAAATTGTAATGTCCTCTGACCTGTGAAATACCCCAGCAACATTCCTGAATTTTATACACAATATTTTCCACTACAACCTTGACTCGTATGTCATAGTTTAGCTTGATAATATACTTATTTATTTGCCCTATTATCAAACCAACGTGGCCCATGTTTCGGAAGTTCTCCACAGACTATGACAGCATGCACTGTTCGCTAAAGTGGAAAAAATGTGGCTTTCTTACCCACAAGGTAGAATTCTTGGGCTTTATGTTAACTGCTGATGGTGTCTCCATGAGCTTGACCAAGATTAAGGCGATCTTCTATGAAAGCCCTACAGACATTCATCAAATTTCTATAGATGTTTTATCCAAGGTTTTTCTGCAATTGCCGCTCCCTTAACAAGACTAACCAGACCAGCAGTGCTTTTTCACTGGTTTTACCATTCATGATCAAAGCTGATGCCTCGTCCTTTACTTTAGGGGATATCCTCTCTCAAGAATGTCCCTCCTCTGTTCTCCTGCCTACCGCCGCTTTTCACTTCTGAAAATTGACCGTCTCTAAATTGCCTTGTACGGTTACGGAAAAAGAACACTTTGGAGACATCACTTCTTGGGTGCCAAATGGGTCATAAGTGTGTTTTTGACCACCGGAAAAATACAAGACATGGCCTCCTCGAAATGTGTCAACAGCTGTCAGGTTTGCTGTAATTTATTTTTTTCCCTATAATTTTGGCATCAAACAACACCCCTGCCTACAACATGGTCAAAGCTGATTCCTTGTCGCATCTTTCAGGCGACAAGCTATTGCCTGAATACCCCAATACTGTACTATGACAAGTCCGTTTCACCTGCCTTTGTACACCACCGCCCCACATTAGTGACCACCATAAGAGAATGGGTTACAAAACGTTATACTGACTTAAACAAAGTGAGCATAGAGTGTCATGCAGGGTTGCCGTTTGTTCATACCTGCCAATGACCCACATCAGGCAACAAGCCCTAGAATAGGCCCACGATGCCATTCTATAATGTTGGTGTTGATGGCCCAAAATGCAGTGAAATACCATTGACTACATCATGTTCTGTGCTATATGCGCACAAGGGAAGAACGCTAGAGGTCTGGTTATCCACCTGGCACCTGCATATCTCTGGTTGTCGCAAACTCTGGCCTCGCTTTGTGGGCCTCTGCAAGGTGTTATAAGACATCACTCCTGTTACTTATCGACTGTCCTTACCAGCTTCTAAGCAGATCCACCCGATCGTCCACACCTCTCTTCTGAAGCCATGACAGACCTCTACCCGTTTTTCTGTTCCTCCACCTCCTCTTCAATTAAGTTTGGCTGATAAAAATGCATCTATAGTGGCTGTCTCCAGTACCTTGTAGAATGGATGGGTTATGGAACTGGGAGCCAGTTGGTAAAACCCATGCCCTCAAAGTGCTTGCTCAGTTCCATCATGCTCATCCCGAATTCCCACCATGTCCGTGGACATGGTGGAGGGGCTCTGTCTTGCGTTCTTCACTTCATGTGTGCCCACCGAGAATTGTCCCAATGTTCCTCATGGCACTGCACTGTTTCAGGTCAATGTAGCGTTCTTGGTGGCTTACCTGGCACCTTGCCATTGCTGCTTGACAATCACGGCTCTTCTGTCAACGGAGGCACGCACACCCTCAATCACGTGAAGCATTGATAGGCATGTGATAGATGATGATGGAATCCGGAAACAGCTATACCGGGTTATTTAAACACATCCAGTTCACAGCTCCCAATGACACAGGAGAGGAGATGGTGATCAGAGGAATAGATAGAAAAAGCAACAACAGAGGTAATAGATAAGAGAGATGAAAAAATAGGATCACGAGAAGAGCCAGAGATGTGAGAACGAGGAGATGGGACAGAAAGTATGACATAGGAATCAAGAATAGGGATACGTGGAATGGAGAAATGAGTCAAAGCAAGATGAAGATTAAAATCCCAGAGTAAGATGATGGAAGCCTCAAGGGGAAAAATTCCTCACAGAATGAGGCAATAGGACTAAGGGGGCGATAGAGCAGGAAGAAGGCCAAAGAGGAGTCTTCAAAGCATGAGTACTGTTATTTGAGGAGGAAAAGGTAGGCAAGTTATGAGGACAAGGGATGAAAGAGAAAGAAGAATGATAGAGGATTCCTACACCTCCCCCTCGGCGTGAGGGGTATGTATTAAGGCAGTGGAGGTAGTAGCGAGAGCAGCTGGTGTGACAGTGTTTATTGACAAAATCCAGGCTTCAGTGATGCAGAAGAAGTGTAGGCAAAGGCGAAAGAAAGTATCAAGAATGGAATGGGTTTTCCCAGAGAGAGGACACACATTCCATAAAGCTAGATTATTAGGAGAAGAGAGAAAAGAAAAAATAGGACAGGAGAAATTGGAAGAGTCCCGAGAGGATTTTTTATGGCTTTAACTATCCCATTTTCTGACACTGCTTTTTCTCTTCTCTGTTGTCCTTGTCACATGAAAGCACTGAGGCCGATGGCTGACTCGCGCTTTATAAGAACACGATAGATAGATAGATAGATAGATAGATAGATAGATAGATAGATAGATAGATAGATAGATAGATAGATAGATAGATAGATAGATAGATAGATAGATAGATAGACAGTTGCGGTTGGTGGGACGCGTACTGCTGTGTTATTGGTGAAGCCATAGAGGACAAAGAGAGTATGAGAAGAAAATAAGAAGTTAGGCAACAATGGAGCTGGGAACAGAGCGAAATATAAGGTGCCAATATGTCAAGAAAATGTGGACCACTCAATGTGAGTGGTATAGATGCCAGAGTCAATGGAATCCCAGAGTTGGCAGGCGACAAGATAGAAGAATTCTTAAATTTGCCAAACTCAAATGTTCAGAATTTGAGTGTTTGGGAAGTTAAATGTCATGCATAGGTCTTGATAAATAGTTTATGTTGTTGGTACCTCTGATTGGTTCACTGTGTTTCTCAACATGTTGTCAACAGTTTCCTGATAGACCAGTGCTTGGGGATTTGGGGGTTAATGCAGTCATTTATGGCTGGTCACCTAATAATGTCATGCTTTCTTTTAGCTTTCGGTAGGTACGTGGACATCACTTCTTGCCAAAAAATCATTGAGTGCCCCATTACCAGCCGGGCTTTGCTTTGAGGTGGATTACTGCCTGCAGTAACTATGTACCCTGCTGGCCTGCCCCCGTTCCCCACAAACCCCAGCATCACGCCTCCTCCTATATGCAATCCAAACCCCCAAACAAACACACCTGCTGTTCAAGGGAATGTTCAGTCCAGAGATACAAGATTCAACTTCTTCCTTCACTTTTATTTTAAAACTAAACCCTTCCAGAAAGGTTTATTTTTAAAATAAAAGTTTATGAACAGTAAAACATCTATTTTTTTAAAAAAGTAGAGGATCACCATTTCCAACCACTCCAACTCTCTTTGACCACTGACTATTGTGCATTTGTCCAATGCACAAAATGGTAAATTCTGCATTCCAATGTCCCCTAGAGAATGTCAGGACATTTTCATATGAAGCAGATCTTGAGATGTCCTAATTTTCATACCACTCAACCAGTCTGTTCCTTAACCAACAACCTATCACTACGAAATTATACCTCTTCATCCATTTTAGACAGCGAATGCCTGTGGGTGTTTTGGGGATCAATGCCCTCAACATTCTTTTTGATTAAATCCGCAACCTAGATACTTCTATGTGACCACCTTTCTTTCCTCTGAAGAATGACCTGCACTAACTAGGGGCCGGAAACATGTTTGGCTATGTGTTTCACTACACAAAATTGAAATTACATATATAATTTTTGCAATAGCACAAATGAAGTAATTTGTTGACAAATTATACTATTTTCTATTTTTTATCAACCTAATATTCTTTAAAATGCACATTGGATTATTTTTATTTATTTATTTAAGATAATAAAGTGAGACAGTTTAAATATAAACTTTACACATGAGTGATGTATAGATGCATAAAAAATAAAAATGAAAAATAAAAATGAAAATAATAGATTGAAGTAGGACAATAGATAAGATAGAATAGCCTCATTTAAAGCTGATTATTCTATACGTAGAGTTTCCAAAGATATCAATACACATACAGATAAAAATACAAATTCTCTCTAACAGAAAGATCCATCGACAGTTCAGTTCTATTCATGATACAAGGGTACATTTCAGTTCATTATTCAGGGTCAAAGCCATCCTTTTGCCCACCCATGAGAATTTGAGCTAAGTGAAATCCGCTTAGTTGAATCTTAACTCATGCACAGGTAGCCCCCTAAGATATTGTTTACTACGGATCGTCTTAGTGGGCCCACCCCATTTAACACAGTACGTTACTGCAGCATTAAGAAATAATTTTTATATATAATGTGTGGCTTCTATGATCTTATTTCCCTCTGTATCAATTGTCTATGTATTATAATTTCTACCATGTCTAGGTGGCACAAGACGGCTGTATTAATTGTTACAAGTAAGCATTAAAATAGCTTTTTAACTCCCAATTCTCTGATTAGTAGTCTTGGAGTGTTGGAAAGGAAAGGAAGCTATCACGCCCCCCTGTACCAATCCATGATCACGCCAGGTGCCCTGTGTAATGATAGAGTAGCACTGTTAGAATAAGGTAACTAATTGTCTTTTTGACTTTGCTCTCTGGAGACGATGAGCCCAGCTGACCCTGTGACAGAGGGGTTTGGGTGAACACGCACACGTGAGTAAAGCCTTGCAACTGATAACAAGTAGGGGGGGCGGTGTATGGGAGAGCATGAAGAGCGTGAATGCGTGGAGAGTGAAATTGTTGGTGTGTTGTGGGTGTGGTTTGTTTTATTTTCTGGTATTATACATTTTTTAAGAAAAATATGAAGGAAATGAAAATGGAATAATAGGGAGCCTCCTGAGAGAGGGGAGAAGGTGGTAACACAGGCATTGTATAATGGAGGAAACAAGGAAATAATAATTAGGAGCCCCACTTAGTGGGCTTGGTAGCAGTAGTTGTTCTTGTTTTAGCTTGTTATTTTAGCTTGTTTTTTTTGTGCTTTTATTGTGCAGGGGTAAGGCCCGAGAAGGGACACTGTGTTATTAGTGGTATGTTTTGAGTGTGTGGAGTGTACGAGTGGGAGTGTGGGGAGGAAAAGAGGGTGGGGTAAGGTATTGTTGTTAATATTTAACAGGAAACAGGGGATGAGGGATTGGTTTGACTTATTTGCAGCGGCATCGTGCCCGGCGGAGTAGCAAGGCGTAGAGGCAGTGAGGTGCAATAAACATTTGAAAAATCTTCAAAGATAGCGATCGTCTCCACCTGGTGGTGACCCTCAACGCACGCTCAGCCATCATCTGCCTGCTGCTTGAAGACACTGACCTGGACATACTTGTACTTACTGAAACCTGGTTCAATGCAAGTTCAGTTACCTCTTTTGACTCACTCCTACCCGATGTCTTTAAGATCTCCTCTAAGCCTCAACCCCACCGTGCTGGCAGAGGAGTTGCTTTAATCTTTCCAGTATGGATTCCTTCATCGATCCTACCCACTCAGCCCTATTCTACTTTGAGAGCCGAGTATGCAAATTGGTCATCTCTCTTTCCACCACCTTGACCATTGATACCATCTACCGGCCTCCTGCACCTCTTCGCTCTTCCTTTCAGAGTGGGCAGACTTCTGTGCCTCCCTACTCGCTACCACATCGAACCTACTACTATTTGGTGACTTCAACTTCCACCTGGACTCCCCTTGCACAGCAACCACCCTCTTCACTGACCTCTGTTCCTCCATATCCCTCTCAGTTCTTACCTCTGGCCCTACCCATTCTGCTGAACACACGCTTGATGCCATCATCCACTCCAACCTCAATCTCTCTTCTCCCTGGTCACCCCTCTCTCCTGGTCTGACCATTCCCTCCTCTCCACTCATCTGGGTCCCTATGACCCTATGACAACTCCTCATAAAGCTCTGTCAACCTCGTTCACAAACATCTGTCTGATGAAACGAGTGTCAGTTTCCACCTTCTCTTCCACCTTCATTCCCCTTGCCCACCCAAAACGGACTCTACCACTGCTTCTGCCTTCAGCAACTTGTATCTGTCCATTACCAACAGCCTTGTTGCTCTTTTCCCAGTCATGAGGATATGCCTGATATCTGCCTCCAAGTGGAACACCTGGTACGACTCTGTACTTGCAGACCATAAACGTAGGTGCAGGGCTGCAGAAAGGAAGTGGCAAACCTCAGGTGCACCCTCTGACAAACTGGCCTGCTGCCTGAACCAGAGACACTACAGCCTCTCCATCCGAAAAATAAAAGAGCCCACATTCAGGCGCGCGTGCCCAATGCCTCCAACAACTTGGCTGAACTCTTCAACATCTGCAGGGAACTTGCCAACCCGTCCGCAGTATCTTCTGCCCCTACTCCTTCCCAGGCCCTATGCAATTTCACTCGCCTCTCACTTAATTTCCAAAACCCAAAACATACTGAACAGCATTCCAAGCATCCAGAGGCATGGAAACTGCTCTTCTGAACACCCATTAAGAACTGCTTGCATCCCTTGACTTCATTTCCCCTGCTGTCTTCATCCTCCTTGATCTCTCTTCGGCATGTGACACAGTGAGCCATTCCATCCTCCTTGATTTCTCTTCGGCATGTGACACAGTGAGCCATTCCATCCTCATAAAAAGGCTCCTTGATACCCTTGGTATCTCGGATCGGGCAATGGACTGGCTTACCTCCTTCCTTACTGACCGTTCCTCCAATACCATGCTGGGCCCTTTCTCCTCCCTTACTTCCTCCACCACCTGTGGTGTCCCTCAGGGCTCCATTCTCTCGCTCTGGCTCTTTAACATATAGCTTTCTCTGCTGGCACGCCTCATAGCCTCCTTCTCGCTCAACTTCCATAACTTCAGTGCTACGCTGACGACACACAACTCTTATTCAAACTTCCTACTGATGCTCTTGCAC
The DNA here is from genome assembly GCF_040938575.1 of Ambystoma mexicanum. Taxonomy (NCBI): domain Eukaryota; kingdom Metazoa; phylum Chordata; class Amphibia; order Caudata; family Ambystomatidae; genus Ambystoma; species Ambystoma mexicanum. The sequence goes on from NC_090937.1 coordinate 1,536,298,707, forward strand.
TTTCCTTCATCCCTGACTGCCTCTCTACCTCTCTGCCATCTAGGTCTGGTGTACTGCTAATGACCTTGGCTTAATGCCAGCAAAACAGAGATTCTCCCAATTGAGTACCCTGCACCCTATTTCTTCCCTTCATCTGGCCTTCTTCCATGTCTACCCCCCATATCCCCGCCTCTGTAGCCAGAAATCTCAGTCGTCTTCGAGCCCTCCCTTTTCTTCATCCCCCATATACAGGACATTGTCAAGAAGTCCCACTTTTAGCTCTTCCTTCTCAAAGGAACTCTACCCTTCCTGACCTTCCCGCAGAGACTCAATGTCACCTGTGCTCTGGTTCTATCCAGGCTAGACTATTGCAATAGCCTCTGCCCTAATCTTCTTGCATCCACCCTGCAAACCCTCCAGCTAAACCAGAATAGGGCAGCAAGACTTATCTTTGGCTTCAAGCCCAGGGACTGCATCTCTCCTGCCCTACAAAGCCTAAACTGGCCCCCGGTCTCATCACTGATTAAATACTCCTCTTCCAGACTCCTGCATTCCTCTGGCACCAACTCCATGCATGTGAAGCGGTTTGCTAAACAAAGAGCTGGTGGTTGATCACGTTCCTGAGCGGGCTCCCTCCTTTGGAACAGCCTTCCTCTTCCTATCCCAGCGCTGGTTGCTGTCCATTGTCTGTGTCGGCCGGGTCACATGTTGGAGACCATGATTTTGAGCTGTGCAGTTGTGACTTGTGAGGAATTATTCATATTTACTGCAGCAGGACCTCCTTAAGTTCCGGAAAAGCCTTAAGACCTTTCTCTTTACCTCTTCCTTTGCCTCCTCTCTTCACTGCTAATCATACAGTAGCATGACTGATGTGCAGCGCCCGTATGTATCCTCGGGGCCCTGACCCGCCCACATTTCACATCTTAGCCATTGTCTATTTACTGCGCTTACTTGTCTCACGCTACCCAGAGCAGGTTGCACTTACGTTCTTCACTTACCACTTCACCCCAAGCACTTCTCTATAAGCAACACAAAACCTATCCCTTACCCTCCCTCCCCCCTGCACTTGCACGTTCTGAACACATACAAGGCATAGTAGGCCTGTTAGTCCCACTTTTTGTTTGCACTATTAATTCAATTATTTACCTGTGTTGTTATTCATTGTTACCTCCCCGTCCCCACCCTGTCACCCTGTGTGGGCGCTTTGAAAGAGTTTTGGTAATTGTATAAGCACCTAGCAGATGACCAATAAATACACAATAAATAAATGGGAGGAGAAACACCCACAGAGAATATGTACAAGGTCCTGCCACTATTTTGTGACAGAATTGAGAAATACCATAAGTAATGGGTGGTGAAAGGAAGGGGAGGAGGGATGCCCACTCGTGGCCAGAGCAGGGCTCCAATAATAAGAGTATTTTGGCGCACATGTCCATATTCTAGACAGCTAAGTATAAGGGGAAACAGTTCCAAGCACGGGAGAATATAGCCATTGACAGCACGCCACACAGTAGGTTACACCAATCCGACCTATGTGTCCACTGCAGCAATAGCCCCACCACCCGCATGTGCGTCCTTCGAGAAGTCCCAGTGCATGCCCATGTCAATAAAAGAGACCTAGAAGTAGCACTGGATGTGGCGCAAACAGAATTGAATAGATTACGAGCAACACAGGAGCAGAGCAAGGGTCTGATGGGTGGAAAATAGGAGTCTTTTTGTTCAGGATAGATAACAAATCTATAAAAACCATGCATATAGAGAAGGAAGGAAGAGGGCGGATGAGAATTTTGGATCGTGTTGAGGAGAGAAAGACGGGTGGAGTACATTTGATGAGTATGAAGATGTTGACGAGGCAGAACAAGCACCTGAGCAAACACCTCGGGTGGAGAATTTGTGGGAGGGCAGGTTAAGGATCAGGTTTGGTTGGATGCTAGTGTCTTGGAAGAGAGGAAGTGGAAAAAGGACTGATGGAGGTAGGCCAAGGATGCGGATGCCCCTTAAACATAAGGGTGCCGTCAGAACGCACTATGTGCCATGGGCACAGATGTATAAAAAAATGTGATAAAGGCACTCCCGTCTTTTACGGCATGGAGGGCAAGTGGATTTACGTAATTGAAAAGCAGTCTGCCGGGTACCCCTGGCAGTCAGCGACATAAATAGCTCATTGGTGACGACGATTGGAGACCAAGCTGGGGAAGTGGGTGAAAGTAGGGTATCTGGGAGAGGCTTCGGGGAACGATGCGCATGATAGAGCATTGTTTACCAAGATTTGTGCAAAGGTATTAGACGCACTACAGCACGCATTCCCTGACACATCCAACCTACAGTCTATTTATTTATTTATGTATTTACCTATTTGCATTTGTAAAGCACGCAAGCAACCCAGAGTCATCGTGGCGATGTTACAATGAAACGTCTTAGTTACATTACAGGGAGAACAGCTTAGTTACATTAGCAAAACATGTGTTTAGATGTGTACAAGTTGGTTACATAGGCGGTATTGCCGTCCAGGTTTACATATTGGGCTGCATAACCATTATTTTATACCATACAGTTGTTTGTCTTACAACACACAGAAGAGGCAGGGTGGCGGTGTGTCTGAGCATTTATTCAAATACTCTGGTTTTGATAGCTTTGTGGAAAGCCAGGTGTGAAGGCTCAGCCCTGAGGCCGCGTGGGGGGGAGTTGCACTGCCTGGAGGCAATGAATGGGAAGCTAGCACCCCCACCTCTGGCACGTTTAACTTTAGGAACGGGCATACGGCTGGAGTAATGTGTTCTTGTAGGTGTGGAGGCGGGAGGAATGATGACTCTTTGCGAAAGTTATGGTGGTGCTGTGAGATGGATGCATTTGTGCATGAGGGAGATTGTCTTGAATAGGATGCGTTGGCGGACAGGCAGCCAGTGGGCTTGCTGTCTGGCTGTGGAAATGTGTTCTCTTTAAGGGATGCACAATGTCGCGCAGAGGGCGTTGTTTTGAATGGTTTGTTGTCTGTCCACATTTTTAGCAGAAGTTCCTATGAAGAGAACATTAGAGTAGTCCAGTCTTGAGCCTATTAAGGCTCTGCCGATGGACAGGCAGTTTGTGTTGGAGAGGAATGGTCTGTGGCATTAAGGAGTTTGGTGTAGTAGGCAGAGGTCACAATTGCATTAACTTGTCTGGTCATAGATAGATTAGCATCCAAGTAGACTCTCAGCATTTTAACTGATTGGGTGACGGGGATGGTGGTATTTTCGATAGTGAAGGAGAGGTATTGGATGTCAAGTCTGATCCTTGAATCAGTGGGGGATAACAGTAGTAGTTCTATCTTAACCTTATTAAGGTAGAGCCTGTTCTCTGCCATCCACTTGTGGATGGTGGAATAGGTGGAGTTGAGGGTTTTGGAATCAGCCTCATAGTCACCAGACAAGGGGAGGAGGACTTGTGTATAGTCGGCATAGTTGGTGTACATAATAATGAGCAAGTCCAATGTTTTGAAGAGGAGAATGGTGAATATGTTGTATAATGTGGGGGACAGGCAGGAGCCTTGTGGGACTCCACATAGGATTGTGGCTGGGATAGCTGATGCTTGGTTTGAGAAGAATCGCATGGCTCTTCCTTGGAGGAAGGAGGTGATCCAGGTGATTGTCCTGGGGGAGAAGAAGGCTGAGATAGAGAGGTGTTGATGGGGTAGTTTATGGTCCACTGAGACAAAGGCGGTCAGGAGGTCTAGGAGTAGGAGTATGGCAGGTTTGCCTGTGTCTCTGATGTCATCAATTTGGTTTTTGGGGTCAAGTAAGGCTGTTTCAGTTCCGTGTCCTGGACGGAAGCCAGATTGTCGGGAGCCAAGGATCTTATTGGACTCTAGGAAATGCTGGACTTGCAGGTAGTCTGCTTTGTCTAGGGTTTTAAGTAGGAAGGGCACAGTGGTTATGGGCCTGCAGTTATTGGGGTTGGATGGGTCGTGTTAAGGCTTTTTTAGGAGGGGGCAAACCCACGCTTCCTTTAGGCTGGGATGAGCAGAGCCCGAAGCAAAGGAGGCATTGATGAACGCCGTGATGAAGGGTGTGAGTAAGTCTGTGCACTCCTTGATAAGGGTTGCTGGGCAGATTTCCCCTTTGCACATGGATGGTTTGATGTTTTTCATGATTGAGGCTACTTCAGTCTCGTTGACCTCCCTGAAGGAGAAAGGTGTTATGTTGGAAGCCCTCTGGTTAGAGGTGAGGGGCTGGGCAGTATTAGGAGGGTATGGATGGAGTTGGTTATTAAGGATTTTTTTCTAGAGGATGTTCGGCTTTTGGAGCTTGGCTGATGGGACGTCAGAACACCAGGCTTTATTTTGTAGGATAACTTTGGGGGTTGGGGTGCCAGAGTTTATATCTCCCTGAAGGTGGTAAAGATTTCCTTGCAGTTTGATTTGGCATTGGCGATTCTTGTATTGAATGAGTTGGCCTTGGCGTGAATAATTGCTTTTTTGCATTCTTTGGAGAGTTTGTTGAATTCGAGTTAGCCTGAGTCTAGTTGGTTAGTTTACCACTTAGATAGGGCTGAGCACTTTTTGGAGCGTAAGGTCATGAGTTTTGGGGTAAACCAAGTGTTGGAGTGTTTGGTAGGCTTTACTTTGCGAACAGTTAGCAGAGCAAAGATTTCTATGGCTTCAGAGAGAATAGTGTTAAGGGAGTGGACAAGTGCATTAGGGTCTTTGGAGAAAGGGGCCATTAGAGCTGGGACACTGAGGTAGGGGCCTTATCTGTCTTGGGTGAGAAGGTGTGCGCTTCTGGTGGGGGTAGAGGGGAGAGGCATGAAGAGCAGTTTCTGGAGTTTGGATGGGGAGAGGGTGAAAAGGATGAGGTGGTGGTCAGTCCATGAGAGGGGAGAGTTGGCCATGACAGCGGGTGGGTAGTTGTGGTGAGCTACCCAGTCAATGGTGCGGCCTTTGCTGTTGGTTGGATTAGATACGGAATGTGAGAAGCCTAGGGTATCCAGTGCCTTAGCTAGGTATTTAGCTGGCATGTCTTTGGGGTCATGTAGTCCTATGTTGAGGTTGCCTGCTAGGATAACCTTGGAGGATGTTTTTAAGTTGTCTGAGAGGAGGTGTGTGATGGTGGAGTGGAAGTCAGGGAGTGGGCCAGGGGGGAGGTAGACAATGTGTAGTGTGATGGTACAGTTATGTGAGGTGGTGAGTTTGAGAGTTAGAAGGTTGCAGAGTCTAGTGATAGGATGGTCAATCTTTCTGATGCTGATGAGTCCCTCGCTATGTGGGCTACCCCGCCTCCTTTGGAGAGAGGACGGCAAAAGATGGTGTAACCTGTGGGGAGTGCAAGAGCTAGGGCAGGTCCAGATGCGTCATGTGGCCAAGTTTCTGTCACCGCACATAGGTCAAGGTTATAGGTGATGATCATGTTGTGTATGTCTACAGCATGGGCTCGGATGGAGCGAGCGATCATCAGTGCTCAATTAAGGGAGGAGAGATGGGGCGAGGGAGGTGAAGAGTAAGAGTGGGCAGCGGTGGTGACCTGGCTAATACCCGTAGGCAGTGTATTAGGCAGAGTAGGTGAGGTGGTATTATTCATGCAAGTGGAGACAGCAGTATCATAGTATGCAGGCATGGTGGAGGCAGTATTGGGCATGAGGTTTAGAGGCCCGGAGGCATCAGCATCAGCAGTATCATTAGCGGCAGGGGTAGTAGGTAAGGTGCACTTGATGGTGGCATTGGAGCGGGTCGCATCACTATTTATTTTAGCAATGGGCACAATGTGTGGCATGGAAACTGGGGGGCATGTGGCGTCAGCAGTATCATCATAATTTGTGCTGTGATTACGAGTACTAGGCTTGGAAGGCTTGGTATTGACCTTAGTGAGAAGGGTATTGACTAGTTTGATGCAGGATGGTGCAGCCTGAGTTCTGGAGGCAGCATGATAGGATTCAGCAGAGGTGAGAATGGGTGGGCTCAAAGTATTGATTGTGTGAAAGTGGGATATGGGTGTGGTAGGCGTCTTGAATGTCAAATAATCAGCGGGGACCAGCCATTTGGGGCCTGCATGTGTGTGTGGTGGGCCTTCTCTTTGTAGGGGATGGTGCTGGAACAGAGTCTGAGGTCACGGCTGGCAGTGACTGTGGGTAGTGTGGGATAGGAAGGTGGGCGGGTGCATGCTCTGAGATGTGGAGTGCATATGGAGAGGGAGGTGCAGAGTGGTGGTCTTGGGCAGGGCATATTGAGGGTAGGGTTAGGTAAGTACATGGTTGCTTACCCTGTTGTCCTGCCTCAAGTGGTTAGATAGGTTATGTGAGGTTAGGCTACCCAGTTGATGTTAGGGAGTAGGCCTGGGCATGATAAGGTAACAGAGTACTTGGTTCTATGTGGCAGGTGGGATGTATCAAGGACTGAATTAAGAGATGTAAGTATGTTGTTGCATAAACTCAAAGAGCACAGACAATGCTAAACAGGGTATTGAGACAAGACACTGAATTACACAATCTAAGTAAGTTGTTGCATAAACGCAATGGGCACAGACCATGCAAAACAAGATATTGAGGCGCGACACTTAATTAAACGTTCTAAGTACATTATTGCATAAACTCAATGGGCACAGCAGATGCAAAACAGGGTATTGAGACACAACACTGAATTTCACAATCTAAGTACGTTGTTGCATAAACTCAATGGGAAGAGACGATGCAAAACAGAGCAGTGAAGCGCGACACAAGCATGCTAAATGCAACATGGGAGATGATGAACACCCTTCTCAGTACATTCTTAAGTTTCAGGAGATGTGGAGAGCAGAGACAGATAAGTTGTGGGTCCAATCAATACCCTTTTTTGACTTCACTGTTGAAAAGAGCCTACCCAAAGAGGTGCAAAGGGCATTAGACAAAATTGTGGGTATTGAAGCAAAGGGTTGGTCTGAAATACAGAGCATAATAATACACCATTGCAGAAGAATAAAAGAACGTGACAAGGAAATAGCTCAGAGACAGCATGCAGAGGAAGCAAAACTTGTACAAAACAAATTAGCCAAAGTCGCTCTGGAGGTTTCATTATGGACGTCAGCACAGACAGAAGTGTCAGGAAGCACTCAATATTTTGCAAACGCTATAGCTGCAGTGTGGTTGGTGGGAGGACAAGGACAGTGGGGTGGGAATACATGGTATCCTGGCCCACAGTAGCAAAAAGGAAGACCACAGCGAGGAAAAAGTTGGTTCCGTGATCTAGGGGAGGGGGATTTGGAGGCATGGGGCCCAGAGGGGGAGGAATGGGGCCTTTTCAATGTTGGAACTGTGGGAAATGGGGCATTTTTCAAGGGAGTGTAGGAGCAGACAGGGGATGGGGTACAGTTACGGTCAACAGAATTATGGACCACCACCTCAAGGAGCTCCACAAGGGCTGACACCCAGAATGATCACCATATCCCACGAAATACACAAGGCTCACACAAAGTTACCCACACAGATCCCAGGCCCACCCTTGCAACAGCAACAACAGAAAGCAATGCAACAATATCTATCCCAGAAAACTTTTCAACAGGCATGTGGCTCAAACCCATTTAATGGAATGCTGAATGGTATGCTTACCCTGTTTCAAGGCACAGCCATGGTGGGGGAAACCCTTGCATGTCCGGTACTGTCAATGGCCCTCAACCCCAAAGAGGAACCCTTGGTGGGGGCAGAGATAAGAAATAAACAATTTATTTTTATGGTTGATTCGGGCATGGAGAAATTATGCATCAGTTAAGGGAACCTCCCATTATCAGGCAAATCTCTCGACATGCATGGCTTATCTGGGATATTTCTACGGTTCCATACACTAAAGATGTGGGTGTAAAGGTGGGAGGGAGAGTGGTGTGTGCTCCCCTATTGTACTTCAAGACTTCTCCTGTCAACCTGCTGTGCAGGAATTTGCTCAGTAAGTTGAATACTGATCACAGCATTGTATGCGCCATGCAAGGGATGTGCGCAATGAGGGTGATAGTAATAATACACGCAATGGCAGGTGAAGTGTTGGTCTGAGGGATACCTGTAGACACAGACATTTTTATCTACAGAATAAAAGTGCTGTGGAGGCCCCAGAATTGGTGGCAGGAACACTCTTGTCCCTAGACTTACAAGGATTAGTGGTATCTCAAAAAGAGTGGTTATGCTCGGAACAGAGAAGCAGGGGTACGAGTGGTGTACAGTGCTTTACATTGATCCTACCGTATCCCTTAAGGAGGTAACAGACTCAGAACTATTTGGAAACAATGACAATGATGGAGAAATCATTTTGGAAATTTGCATCCCCTGTGAAATCATGGTGCAATACAGAAGAGTGCAATGTCCCCCTTCAATGAGGCAGACTTGGATTATATACCCAAACACTTGTGGACCACCAACACACATGAAGTTGGGCTTTCAAAACAGGTGACCCCAGTACACATTACATTAAGAGCAGGAACAGTGCTACCCCGGGTGAAACAGTACCCACTTTCAAGTGAAACAGAGGAGGGAATAAGAGACACAATAAAGGCCTTGCTCAACCAAGGGATAATAGTGCCAACCACATCACCATGTAACACAGCAATATACTCTTTCAAAAAGGCAATAGGGGACAATAGGAGATTTAACCAGGATTAACGCCCCCTCAATGATTTTTTACAGAAAGAGTTTCTGGTGGTTCCAAACCCAGCCACCATTTTGTGAAGTATCCCAAAGAAGCATCCCACTTTACAGTAGTGGACTTGAAAAATGCCTTCTTTTCGATACCCTAGCACCCCGACTCGCAGTACTTCACAGCATTTACCCATGGTGGAAAGCGCTATGAACACACTCATTTGCCCCAAGGGTACTGTGAAAGCCCAAGCATTTTCAACAGAATATTGCATGCCAATTTAGGAAACATTCAGGTGCCCAGCACGATCCTCCAGTAAATGGATGACTTGCTTGCATGTAGCAACAGTGAGCAAAATTACTGAAGAGGCTCTATTACATCCTACAACTCCTGGCCCGCAAGGGGTAGAGGTTGACAGTGCCAAATTCCAGCAGGAAGTTCTGTACTTGGGTCAATTAATATCAGCAAACAGCAATAAAATCATACCAGACAGAGCGGCATCCGTGCCCGCAACACCCAGGTCTAACAGTTAAAGACATGCAAACATTCTTAGAGTTATACAACTATTGAAGAGCATGGATTCTAGATTATGCAGAATACACCAGGCCACTCCTGCAGGGCCTCAAAGAAGCACAGAAAGGGAACCACAATTCGATTGGACAGCACACATGACACAGAATTTCAATGACTTGGAGCAGGTAATATCCACAGCCCCAGTTCTTGCCACCCCAGACTACACACAGGAATTTTACATAATCTCACATTCCAACTGCAAGATTATGACCGCTGTGCTAATCCAAAAGATTACAATGGGCCACAAGCCATTGGTCTATTAAAGTGGCGCACTCAGTTATGCAAGGACAATTCGCGTGCAAACAAGCACTTGCTGTGGTTACGATCGCCATTGAAAAAGTACAATAGTGATGGGATGCTCAGTAACTTTGTATGTGGCAAATATATGACAGTGCCACATATGAAAGGGAGTAGGAAGACATTCCCAAAGCAAAGGATAGCCCATTGGAGGAGAGGGAGGTGCTCTTTGTTGATAGTTCAGCGACAACTGATCAGTAGGCAGACCGGGTGCTGTAGAAGTGTGCCTCGAGAGATGTGAATATGAGACACTAGTGATGGAAAGACTAACCATGCATTATTCGATGAAAGCAGGAGAGCTTGTGGTGCTCATCGAAGTGCTACAGGCATTGCGAGGTTGGCACATGACCATCTATTTGGACTTGCCATATGTCACTACAACAGTGCATGCCGGGTTGTCATAATGGAAGAGGAGGGGTTTCCCGGAGAGCAGACTGTTTCCCAATACAACATGCTGGGCTGCTAGATATATTAATTCCCATGTTGTCACAACCCTCTGTTGTGGCAGCCATCAAATACACTGCCCACACTAATAACAGAGACAAATTTCACTGGGAAACGCTGCCACAGATGCTGCAGCCAAAATGGTGGCCTACCTCTGGTTCCAATAATTTCTGAGTATGTCCTAACAACACCAACACATGATCATCCAAACACCCTGTATACTGCACTACTTATTTCACAGCTTATCGAGCTACAAGGAAGAGCGCCCAGTGAAGAAAAGGAAATGTGGCCCAGAGAAGGTGTAAATAGTTCTCGACAGATTTGTTATGGCATCAAGAATGCTCTGGCAAGGCAGTAATGCCATACAAACTGCTAACAGTAGCTTTTGACCAACTTCACTACCCGGCCCACAGATCGAAACAGCACATTGCATCAGACATACAGGAGGATTGGTTTGTCCCCAATCCTCAGGAGCCCCTCATACACATGATCAAACACTGTACCACGTGTCAATGTTTTAGCACATGCATGACACTCTGGACCTATTGGACCATTCTGTGAAAAACACACAGATTATTCTGCCATCGGAGAAAGAGGCAATGGGTCAAGGTAATTGATTGTTGTCTGTCCTTTCTCACAGAGGGTTGAAGCAGGACCTTGTGCACACCCGGATGCCAAATGTGCTGTCAAATGTCTTGTCGATTACATTTTTCCCCAATAGGGTGTGTTCAATGGGTTCAGGTCCAATAACGGTACACATGTTTTCAAAAAACTCTTTAAAGAGATCATAGGACTACTTGATATTAAGCACTGATTGTGCTCAATGTATCACCCGCAAGCCAACGGCTTTGTGGGGAGGATCAATGTTCTGCTCAAACGTAAAATATCTAAGCTCCGCACCACCGGAAAATGGACTGGGTGCACTGCTTGCCCTTGGCCATCTTCAGTTTACGCACACGGCCCATGAGGTGGTAACTGGGTAGTGCATAAACACACCCATATCCCATGTCCGGAGAGCATCAAATGCCCATAAGACAGTAGCGGTCCTAGGTGAGAAATTTAAAGAGTATTTGACAACCCTAATGCGCGCTATTAAGCGCCTCTCTTGACAAATTGCACCGCCCGGACAGAGGACACAGCCGATACTACACATGCAGAAGCAGCAAGCTCCCAGCCTACTCAACCACTCCTGCCTGGTAAAATTATCTAAATGCATAATTTTGTCAGGAGGTGGAACAACCCTAGATTTCATGGCCAGTACGAGGTCATATTTCTGATCCCTCCTTACAGTAAAGGTAAAGAGGCTTCGCAATTGGATTAATGTTTCAGATGTACGCATGGCACCCCCAAACAGTGCACAAAACCACCCTGAGCATCCAGGTCCCCCCTCTCCTAACCCAGTTCCAACAACAAATTCAGTAAACAACTAGAAAACATTTTCTGATATATTATGAAATTAAAACAACACAAGTAAAACAATGTTAGCTATCAGACTGTTCTTAAATGTTCCTATTTATACATATGTGGATTGCATTTTAGAGCAGATCTGTTTGCCATCTTGGTGTTTGCACTAGGAATTTATTGGGGAACTTCTTTTATATGGGGAGCCCATATACACCTATACAAACACCACCAACAGCACTGTAAATATGTATAATAATAGTAACAAGCATATGAACAGCTATAACAAATCAATAAATACACCTGTATATCTCAGTAGGAAAATGAGCATAATATTTTCCATTTTGCATACGTTAAGCATTTATGATAATATGAGTAGTGGAAGCACTGGTAGTAAATCCATAGAATTACGTAAAAGAAGGAAACGGCAAGCACGAAGGGTGAAATATGACACCTACCATGGGTTTGGCCTAGATGCCATTGAGGATGTACAATATCTGAAATGTCATATAGCTGGTACACAGACATGAGTGAGGTAGGGAGAATCACAGAAAATGGCAGCTGCTATGTGTGTTCACTGATCCCATATGCGTCAGAGGCACCCAAGGTATTAGTACCACAGGAAGAACCAATTATAGAGGCACAGTGCCTGGTTCATCTTGTACTATGTAGGGTTAAAGGCACCTTCCAGACACACTTGGTCATAGAAGGACTCAAATATACAAACAGCAAGTGGCAAGAGGCCACACTTACTTCTCTAGCAGAAGGATTGTTAGGATACGGGGAGTAACTCCTGGCTCGAGTGGAAGCAACCTGTGCACAAATTTGGACAGAGCACATCGCAAAATTGACATGGATTGCGGAAATAGAAAACCCAGTGAAGGTGCATCGAGAAGAAACATTTGAACTTTGCTTCCACAGTGAAGGAACTGTCTCTATCAGTTCAAACGAGAAGTGCAACAGTACCCTTCTAATCCCAGACCTGAAGATGGGCCCGGCAGCTGTCATGGGTTACTACTGGGTCTGTAACCAACAAGCAGACTTGCACCTCCCATCATCATGGAGGAGCTATTGTTCACTGGCCACGCTGCACTCAGTGCTACTAGTAATCCCAGAAGAACACCTGAAAGAGAGACCAATACCTGACACAGCCCCAATTGTTCTCCTGTGTTCGAGGACAGAATGCTATGACACCAGAAGAATTTTGTATCCTCCCTGGGAAAAGCCAGTATGAGAAACTGGAAAGAAGAAAAGATAATCAAACTATCTCTCAAAAGACTCAGCTGCATTGTTAAGTAAGAGTTTATGCAGTACCCTTTGGGTGCACTACAACAACCCTGACCTACTGGCAATAGGAACCCAACCTTTGGTATAAGTCTGTACTACACAGGTTGTTAGTGTGGTCGAGTAGCCAGTCTTATCTCAAGAGGTGTCAATGTTAGCTGTAGGGGAGTTACACAGAGATTCACAATGTCAAGTATTCAAATAAACTCTTACATACAAGGTTTCCTGAGTAAACCTTTATTAATTTATTTACCAGTCAGTTATAGTAAGCTTTCTGCAGAAGGGAGCAATATAAAGTAAAACACAAATGCACTCCAAAAATACACACTCTTACTTATCTAAATCAGCAAATACCCATTTGGGATGACCCATGGGCACTAACTACACCCTCAGGTGACTTCAATAGCTAGGTGGCTGTTGGCATTAACATATCACTGTTGCATTTAGAATATTTTTGGGAGTAGTGTTAAAGAGAAGAGAGTTCACAGTTATTCGTACGTAGGTAAGTACTTTCAAAACAACTCCCCAATGCAAAGTCAGTTAACCCTTTCCTGGAAGGAAGGTAAATCACATACGCAGAATAGAGAAGAATCATTCAGACAGCCAGGTCAGCCAATGTTAACTTTGCAAAAGTCAAGATGAACTGAAGCACTTCTTGCAGGTAAGTAGAAAGTCTTTTCCAATGTTTAAAAAGTCTTGGTAGAATAGAAGAAATCAAAGTAGAGCCACAAGCTGATTAGGCTTCTGAGGTAAAGAAGCTGATAGCAAATCTAAACATGCAACCAAGTAAGTCTCCAATGAGGACAAGTGGTTACACAATAAGTGGTAAGTTCTCTTAGACTGTACAGTACCTTAAGGTTGAAGAAAAAGTGCTGCAGATGACTTCTGCTCCTGTGCAGCTCTGAAAATCTTACTGTTCCTGGGCCTCAGTCGTGGGGACAAGAGGGAGGACTTCTGGTGACTCCTGCACTGCAATGGGACGGGCACCACTTGCAACCGGCAAACTTCAAACAAGTGGCACTTCAGTGTTTCAGCTCCTTGCATCTGCTGGAAATAGCAACACTGCGGTTCCTGGCTGTTGGGATGGGCTTTCCTTGCATCTGGGTCCCGCACTCTGTTGAGGGGGCTCAGGCTCGGTCAGTCCTGCTTAATGGGGGTCCAGAGGATATTCATGGAGCTCTTGGCCAGCTTAAAAGCAACGTACATGAACTGGTGTTCCTCTCCCTTGCTATCCGGTTGCAGCAGCGACTGCAGTGGAAACTCGACCAGCTTTGAGAGGATATCCAGGTGGCTTACTTTGTAGTTGATTGGTCTCACCAACTCAAAGGGAGAAGTCGTCCTTGCAGGGGCTTCTCTGTCAATGCGAATTTGGAGTTTCTGCAAAGCAGCAGGGCTTCACCGGGCAAACCAATGGTCCAGGAGTTGCAGCAGATATCCACTTCAAGTTTTTCTTCAGATTCCTTCATCCAGTGGTCGACTCTGCCTTCCAAGCCAAAAAGCTTCGCCTTTTATGCATCTTGCTCCCATTCATTCCAGCCTAGCTGTCAGTCAACCAGCAGGGTGGCTGTGCTCGCCAGACAGCCAGCCGGCCAATCACCTAAGACTGCATTCCTGTCTCTCAGGCGACTAAGCACAGGGAGTTTCGGGCACCTCCCTTGCTTCCTGCCCCCGCCAAACAACCTGGAGCCAGAAGTGGGCTTCACTTGTGAATCCCGCCAAAGGCAAAATGAACAAAGGGAACAAACCTGGTTTGTCACGCAGAGGAAATCTCAAGATGGACCTTTCCACAAAGAAATGGTGAAAAAAGAGTACCAGGGCCATTTTGACAAAAATGGCACTCATGGGTGCTTTACCGTGGCTGCGAACGCAGCCCGCAGTAAATTCCCGTAATGGTAGTAAAAAGTAAACCACTGCCACCAGCCTTTCAGTGAGGAAAGGGTAACATAAAAATGTTACATGAGAAGGTAGACAAAGTAACCCCTCCACCACCCAATTATAAGATAGTGTGTGCTTGGTCTCGAAAGTTACAAATGTAAGTATGGTCAATTTCACTTTACTGCTCTGAGAAACAGTAGTTTATCCAAGAAAAGGTAGTTAAACCTTTGGGAAATCTGAAAAGACTTCCCTGTATCACTGCACTGAAGGTGCTGTGTGACACAATGTAAAAGATGATGCCTATGGAGTTTGTCAGACTCTACAACCAAAAGAAACACAGTGTACAAAATCACAGTAAAATACATGAGAGAGTGGGAAAAAGGGTCTCACTCTCTCCAGGTTAAAAAAATCATGTCCTCAAAATCCAGCAAAGTTGTTGGGGGTCTCTAAGGTAGAGGGATTTAGCACATTTCTGAGAATTCTGCCTAACACACATTGCTTGCGGAAATGCCTGAAGAATAAAGATTGTTCAGCTCGGCAGCGACTTTCTTTGCCTCGCTCTTGCTAACCGGTGTACAGGTAGCAGCTAATGCAAAATGGCTTCCAATATTACGCTGGGAACTGGTTCAGTTGGCCAATGACACCAAGAAAAATCGGGGATTCATGGTGCACATTTGTGCCTTCCAAAGATGCAGAGAATGGATCATTGATGATTCGTTTGACATTGCATTCATTTGGGCTCCATCATGATGATGGTGTGAATTGGGGCTTCAAAAGTACCTCACAATACAAATGATAATTAAATGTAAACTGACCACCCCATCCCTCACAGGGTCCCCATTCCTGATGGAGATGAAGTTGACCGTCTGTATAACACAATTATTGCCCTGAGAATTAGGAGGAAGTCTGGGTTGATATAGCAGGAGATGGGGGGATGTATTTATATGACATGCACACCTGGAGAAAATGTGTGATCAGGATATAGTTTGCAGTCAGTGTGTAGAGCCTGGATGCCAATAAATTCGAAGTCCACCATATGAGGAGGCATTGAGGAGGGAGTATGAACGCAAGCATACGTCAGAGTTTGTTACTGTGGAAGTACTGAAAGGGGGGACTGTTGGGAAGGAAATTAATTAATCCCACCCCAGTAGGTTCTGTAGGGTGATTCAAGTCCCATGAAGAGACATGTGCCCTGCCAGAGGTGAGGGGGGGGCGTAATAAGAGGCCCCACACAGCCATAATAATGTTTAGACTTAGTGCGAGCACTGATGAGAGAGAGACCTGCATTGCTAAGCTTCACAAAAATCCTCCTTTGTTCTAAAACTATTACCAATATGATTATCCCGAGAAAGAATGTATCCTGCAAGGCCACGAGACAGTGCTAGGTGCCTTGCTGCACGTGTTATCTCAACAGGCCAGAGCAAGCCTCCGACCCCCAACCAGCCTACTGTGAGTTATAGCCCCTACAGATGTCTGAATCTCCAGACCCCTGACTTTCGAGATACCAACGGACCCCAGGCCACTGACCGTAAACAGCCAACCATAAATATCTAAGAAAATGGTACCCTATCATTACTTTAAAGAACATGATCTGTAATGCAAGATACAGAGAGGGATACTATAGTTCAAAACTGTGGGTGGAAGCCTTGAAAGTCAGATGATGATATTGGTTTTGAAGAGGGATGGGGAATGCTACCGCCCCATACCCCTCCTACAAAATTCATGACACAGAAGAAGGCTAGGAAACATCACAAGTACTCATTCTATTTCGGACAAATCTCCAATGGACCGATGGATGACAAGTGCGTCGAGAGATAGCCCCTTAGCCAGCCCTACAGACCAGGTGCGGTACAAATTTACCCCAGTGTGGCCGAGGATCCCCAGGCTACAACTAAAGACACCTCAATCGACAGTCTCCATTAAAGCGCCAAGAAACCATTTTGCTGTCATCCTTAGAGACACCACGACTTAGCAGCATTAGACATGAAGCACACGTGCCAGCCGCACTCCAGGACATAAACACACACTTGAATACATGAAGAACACGACCATACAGTTCCATAGTTAGAGGACAGACACATATACATACGCGTATTGCTTTTATTTTTTTATCATTAGCCAACTGCAACAACGCACAAACCGCAAGAAGCAAGAGATCCTGAACCAAGCTTGCAGGTGCTTACATGCAAATAACCTTATGTAACAGTAGGAGCACCTTTGGGACCTGACAGAACCAAGTGTGACTAACCTATGGAGAATTTAGGACAGCACGAATACTGTAGAAACCACATTATAATCTTTTAGGCAAGTTACAGCAGGCCACAGCCCTCTCAGCAAGAGCCGAGCTGAGAAGAATTCAGGCTGGACGAAGAGCAAGACGTGGGAGACAAGACCTGCTGCCAAGGCCACAAGATACGGATGACATTCCACTCCCTGAACGACAAAAGCACCAGCTGCAGTAAATATGAATAATTCCTCACAAGTCACAACTGCACAGCTCAAAATCATGGTCTCCAACACGTGACCCGGCCGACACAGACAATGGACAGCAACCAGCGCTGGGATAGGAAGCCAATCTCAGGCTACCAGACAGAAGGCTGCAACAATGTGACACAAGTGTTGCACCGAGCAAAAAGAGCACTCTGACAGACTAAGGTTGTACGCACAAGTTACAATGCAGACACATAGTCCTTCTTATTACCTTGAAAAGGTACACCAACAGCTGAGAACCTTTGCAGATTACAGAACCAATGGCAAGACCTTCACACTGCAACATTATTATAGATCGTGACTTGGGGATGGACCAGGACTGCCACCTGACATGGGAGAGCCAGTAGAATAACACATATTGTGACCATATAGGTTATTAGTCTCCTGACGCCCAATCCCACTTGTCGATAGGGATTTGTTGAGAGGCCTAAATAGTGACGGAGCAGTGACACAATTTTGTATCAAAACTGGCCTGCAAGCCAGGAGAAGTTGAGACGTCCACGGATTTCTTCTGTCCCTGTGTTGATCCCTGTTGGTTTTGTGTGTAATATACCGCAGTTTGAACTTACCGTTGACTGAGTCCTCCTTTTGTCCTGTGGAAGGTGTTGGGCCTTCCGAGAGTCTGCAAACTCCTAGTGGCCCTCTGGCATACTTGGGAGTTTGTCCCAACAGGATGAGTGAAATGTGTATGGGTCACAGTGATCTCGAGGCTCCCCCTGAACCAGTCCATGATCATGCCAGGTGCCCTTTGTAATGATAGAATAGCACTTTTAGATTAAAGTAACTAATTGTATTTTTGACCTTGGTTCCCTGGAGACTATAAGCTCAGCTGACCCCAGGTGTTGGAAGATGGACGAACAGGACTGGGGCCAATGGCCTGGCATCCTCTATGGAGTAGGCCGACCATTCATACGGTCCCACCAACCAGCCACACAGGTTTTTGCTGTATATGAATGACCATGTGCCCCCTTTTGAGCTTCTGATTGCACCCTTTTTGGGCAGAACGTTCTTGGGCATCAGAGTCCTTTGCTAGCCCACTTCGTTTTTGTATAATCAAAACTTGTTATCCTTGCAAGAATCTCTTGGCATTTTTTCCCTAGCCGGTTGTATTTTTTATGGTGTGAGCGTTTATGGGCTTGCCTTCAGTAGTCAGTTCAGTTAAGCTTTATTGATCTGCCACACCACATCTTAACTTTAATTTTGCACTTTTTCTTTATAAGGGCATCATGTGTAATAGTACTGCAGCATCTCCAAAAACAGAGAAGACGGCCCTAAACGCTTGGCTACTGTGACATCCCAGTTGGGTGTAGCGAGCATGCGCGGGCCTCGTTATGGACCCGCGCATGCGCAGTTGCCGCCGGGACGCATAGCAAGCAACATTGCGTCCCGTGTCCTCCTTGGTCTGTGTGCATGCGTGTGTGCATGTGAGGGCCGAGGGGCCGGATGTAACAACTGGCGACGAGGCGGGATCGCCGCCACAGCGTTCGCCCAACGTACGTGGGCGCACAATCCACATTGTCGGCACGCGAGGACACGACGCGGACCGAGCACAAACGTTTTTCTCCTCAGAGCAGTAGCGGCCTGGAAAGGTGCTCGTGCGCTGCCACAAGGAGAAAAAGGGACAATTTTTGGAACACTTGATTGTCCCCAACAACCTGGGGACAATCCAAAAAAAAAAAAAGCCGGGCACAAGGTCAAAGCGACAGTCAACAGCAGAAGGTACGTCGAGAGTTACACCAGCCAGGTTTGCGGCCTCTAACACACCCAGAGGTGCCTGTGCGACCTGTGAAGATGGCAAGCAGCGAAGACGAGACAGAAGTGGCAACAAGAGCGGTGAGGACACAACAGGGATGGCTGCTGCCCATGCAGGAGTTTGACACGTCAGGGCCCCCGTCAAAACTGGGACCCAGGTGGCTACTATGGGTCAAGAAGTTGGAGATGTACTTTACAGCGACCGGAACTACGAACGACGATGCGAAAAGGGCGACCCTTCTGTATTCAGCTGGGCTGGACATTATGCGCATCTATGAATCACTCACCCTGCCAGTGGTCACGTATGACACTGTCAAGACTGCGCTAGAAAACCACTTCATCCCACAGTCGAATGTCGACTATGAAAGATTTCTGTTCTGCAGAGAGAAACAAAGGGAGGAAGAGTCTCTCGATCAATTCTGCGCCAGACTGAGGATGAGAGCCAGCACATGTCGCTGGGACAACAACGAGCTGATGATTGGGAACCAGGTCCTCCAGGGCTGCAGCTCGGGTAAATTGCGGCGACAAGTGCTGAGAGAGCCGGGGTGGACACTGCAGCAGATACTAGATAGTGGCCGCACGTATGAGCTAGCGGAATCCAGAGGAGCAGGCATGGTGCGGCGGTCAGGCCAAGCGCAAGGGAGGAGGCTTTTGCTGTAAACAAAAGAACAAAGCTGAAGGATAAGTGGGCCCCGAAGACAACAGAGAACAGACATCCATCCACACCTGGATCGATCTGCCAAGAGTGCGGTTATGACCTGCCACATGTAGAGGAGTGTCCCACCAAAACGAGATCCTGCAGACGGTGCAATGGCCCGGGGCACTATGCCCGCATGTGCCGCGCCCCTGCCCCTGTACCTACTCAGAGAGGCCCCGCGAGAACAAGGGTCAGCGGTTTCACAAGGCAATGCAGCATCGCAGCTCTCGAACAGGAGGTAAGGAGGTTGCAACTTGCGGAGGAAGAAGAAGAAGAGGAGGAGGACGAAGAAGAGGTATTCTTCATTTCAAACATTGCCTCAGAAAGCAAACGGAGGAGGCAACCCAGGTGTGTGGTAGACATACTGGGTGTGCCGACACAGATCCTCATAGACACAGGAGCTTCCGTATGCGTGCTGGCGGAGGAAGATTATCTGAAACTCCCAGGCCCGCCGGCACTGGAGAAGTCCATGGCGAAGATATTTACTTTTGGAGGAGACACCCCATTGCCACTCAAGGGTGTATTCGTGTCAGCAGTGTCGAGGGGGGAAAGCACCATCAAGGCAAAATTCTTTGTCACGGACGTTAGCCCTCACTTGCTTCTCAGCTGTGCTGCGTCGGAGGCCCTCAATTTGGTTCATTTTGCATATGGAGTATACCAGATTGACATTGAAACACTGTTGGACAAGTTCTCGGACATCTTTGAGGGCATAGGGAAACTTAAAGCACCCCCAGTGCGCCTGCATATCGACGAGTCCATCAGACCGACAGCCCTCAAACACCGTAGGATTCCGTTCCACCTAAGGGAGAAGGTGGAGGAGGAACTCCGATCACTAGTAGATATGGACATCATTGAGAGAGTGGAGGGGCCGACACCCTGGGTGTCCCCAATAGTGGTGGCCCCCAAGCCGAAACAGCCCGGGGCAGTGAGGATTTGCGTGGACATGCGCCTTCCAAACGCTGCGATCAAGAGGGAGAGGCACATTACACCAACCCTAGATGACATTATCGGAGAGCTTCAGGGGGCAAGAGTCTTCTCAAAGCTGGACCTACGAGCGGGCTACCATCAGCTTGAACTGCACCCGGACTCCAGGTTCATAACTACTTTCACGACGCATGACAGCCTATACCAATTTAAACGCCTGAGTATTCCAGAACACCATCAGAGGGGCGTTGGCTGGCCTAAAAGGGGTATTGAACATGAGCGACGACATTTTAGTCTTCGCGGACTCGGAAAGGGAGCACATGAAGAGGTTGGAGAACACGCTCCAGAGATTGAAGAACGCTCACCCTTCATCGACAAAAATGCGAGGACCGTATTGGTTTCTTCGGATTCATCTTCCATGCGGCCGGTGTGTCGCCCGACCCAGCCAAAGTGAAGGACATTAAGGAAGCCACCCCCCCGCAGTCCCCCACGGAAGTGAGGAGCTTCCTGGGGATGGTGACCTATTGTGGGCGTTTCATCAAAGGGCTGGCGTCGCTGGCAGAACCACTCAGAGTGCTAACAAGGAACAACGCTGCGTGGAAATGGGGAGCCAGTGAACAAGAGGCATTCCAGACCCTGAAAAATGCCCTATCCGATGGGGACACCATGGCATACTTCAACCCCAAGGTGGACTCGGAGGTGGTGGTCGATGCAAGTCCAGTGGGAGTAGGGGCTGTGCTGCTGCAACCTGATGAACGCGGGGACATGCGTCCCATCGCCTATGCGAGTAAGGCTTTTTCGGACACGGAAATGAGATACTCGCAGATCGAACGTTAGCCATCCTGTGGGGCTGTCGCCATTTCCGTTTGTACATTCTGGGCAAACCTGTTGTGTTGGTGAGCGACCACAAGCCGCTACTGCCCATACTGGCGGGCGTGTCATCCAAGCCGCCCCCCAGAATCGAAAGGTGGATGCTAGCCCTGATGGAGTACGGGGTGAAACTCGTATACCGACCAGGAAGGAACAACCCGGCCGACTACCTGTCGCGCCACCCCAGCAAGGAAAACTCCGTCACTGACATTGGGGCGAACGAGTGCCACGGGCTGCTGTGTCAGGTGGTGGAAGGGTCCCTTCCAATGGCAATCTCAAGACTTGAAATTGCGACGGAATGCTCCAAGGACGAGGTGTTTACCATCATCAAGACTGCCGTGAGGAGCGGCGATTGGAGGGAGGTATTGCACAACAACTCCCGCCATCAAGCAGAGGCCCAGAGCGACCTCCAAGCACTCTGGAAGGTGAAGGATGAACTCTCTGTTTCAGACGATGGGCTAATACTTCGAGGGAGACAAATCGTCATCCCACGGGCACTGAGGACAAGGGTGCTCGAACTGGCCCACATCGGTCATCAGGGGGTCGTCAAAACGAAGGCTCGGCTGAGACACAAAGTATGGTTCCCGGACTTGGAGGGGCGAGTGGAGAGCTTCGTGAGGAGATGTGTGGCGTGTCAAGCAGCAGCCCCAGGAGACAGAGCTCCGCCGATAAGGTCGATGGAGCGTAGCAGCAAACCATGGGGAACTGTCCACGTGGATTTCGGCTCGACTGGTCGGGGAATGTACTTTCTGGTAGCAGTTGACCAATGGTCCAGGTACCCCGAGGTGGAGGTGGTAGAGTCGACAGCGACAGAGTTCGCGATGAAGGCATTAGACAAAATGTTTGCCACGCATGGGTTCCCGGACCTACTGTGCTCGGACAACGGGCCGCCGTTCACAGGCAGCCAGTTTGCAACTTACCTCCGAGAAAGGGGGATCCGGCATCCCAGGGTGTCCCCACTCTGGCCGCGAGCCAACGGGGAGGCCGAGAGAATGATGCGGACTCTTAATAAGGTCCTAAGAATCTCCGCCAGCGGTGGTGAAGACCTGGAGAGGAAGCTTGTGGAGTTTCTAAGAGAATACCGCACAACACCCCATCAGTCCACGAGAGTGGCTCCCGCCGAAGCACTATTTGGACGATGCCCGAGGGGAATGCTACCGGAAGAGGACGGCCGTCTGCCAGGGATAATAGACGATGAGGGTGTCCAGGAAGAACGGGCTAGGCGTAACGACAAAGAAAGTGAACGGAGGGTTCTGCAGGAAAAGGAGGTGCGAGTAGGGGACACAGTGCTGGTCCGAAACCGGCACCCCGAGGGGAAACTGTCCCTACCATTTGAGCCACGCCCATGGAAGGTAACGCATGTAAAGGGCACAATGGTGACGGCAGCCTGCGACCGAGGAACAGTCACGCGCAACCGGTCGTTCTTCAAACGAATTGAAAGACCTGCTGAGAACGGGGCCTCAGAGGAATGCGTGGGGCGGGAGGGCCCGCCTGGAAATCAGGAGGGCGAGCAGAGCAGGGACTCCGCTAGCTCTGAACGGGAGTGTTCTACTCCGCCCACCGCCTCGCCAAGGTACCCGGTCCGCCGCGAGCGGAGATTACCAGGGCATCTCAAGGACTACGTCCTGGACTCAGGTGACTGAACTGAGAGATGTAAGGTGAGACTCCCAGTTATTCATGCGCCAGCCGACACGGGCATCAGTTGTGCAGGGGTATGCACACCCCGAAGGTTTACATTGTTTTGGTTAAAGTTAAAAAGGGATGTGACGTCCCAGTTGGGTGAAGCGCGCATGCGCGGGCCTCGTTATGGACCAGTGCATGCGCAGTTGAATAAACTGCGTCCGTGCGGCAGTTGCCGCCGGGACGCGTACCAAGCAATATCGCGTCCCGTGTCCTCCTTGGTCTGTGTGCATGCGTGTGTGCATGTGAGGGCCGAGGGGCCGGATGTAACAGCTACTACTCCTGCTGTCAAAGGAAAGAAAGGAACGGTAAAACCACTACCCAGACAGTGCAACCTGACCAGCCTGCCCAGCTAGTGCAACCTGCCCTGCAAGTGCAACCCAACCAGTCTGTCTAGCCAGTGCAACCTGACCAGCCTACCCAGCCAGTGCAACCTGACCAGCCTGCCCAGCCAGTGCAACCTGCCCTGCCTGACCAGCTAGTGCAACCTGCCCTGCAAGTGCAACCCAACCAGTCTGTCTAGCCAGTGCAACCCGTCCAGTCAAGGGTGACATGTCATGAAATGTGGCTGTGGAAGTGACCCATTATAGCTCACCCTCACTCCACTGATGTGGGCACAATTACCCAACCTCAACACCTACTGGCACAGAAGTCTCAGTATCCAGTGCCATTCCATGTGCCATCTCGGAGGAGCCAGTCTTCAGGTTGACTTCCAAGTGGCACAACATTACTCTGTCATTAATTGCCTTAAGAAGATGGGAATGTGGTTCCAGCATTGGGAGGATCTGTCAATGGAACACCTCAATACGCTTCACGCCTAATCTAATAACGCTGCATAGCAGGAATATGGAACATCTTGTGTCCCATCTTGGAGGGAAAATTGAAAAGTCTCATGGGTGCCATAACGCCTCAAAGCTCAGGAATGAGGGAGTGCAAAGAGGCAACATACAAGGTCTTCCACTTGCTAGCGAGGATTTTGGTGTGATCTCAAAGGCAATTTTAGCCCTTGGTGGAAAGGACCACGGCACCATCACTGTCAGTGAACAGCATAAATTAATCTCTCATTGGTATCCCTCCATGTCTCTCAACAGAGCACACACATCCCACACTTTCCAGCCCGCGTGGGAAGGGAAAGAAACCACACCAGTAACTATGGATGGCATTGGTCTCACAAACAAAACGGTTGAGGGATGTGTTGGGGTGATTTATTGGGAGGGGTAGAGGAGGGTTGGTATATGTTGTGGCGATTTCCGGGGATTTATCAAAAGTACACATCAGAGAATGCATGTCACAGTGTCCATGTTATCTAAAAAGGTTGTCATGTTGATAGTACCGGCTAAAGCAGCTCTTCTCTATTGCACCAAAAGCATGAGCTCTTTGAGGACAACATGTTCCACCTGGTATTGCATTCACATGTGCAACTGAACACAAGATGCGATTTCACAGGTGCAAAGGGAGTTCTGCCCTGCCACTTCTCATCCTTATACGATTCCCGTGCCCTCAAGATGGCTTGAGTTGCACAGATAAGTGGTACTGACAAAATCCAGCTGTCTTTTCACAAAGTGGAGAAGGATTGAGCATACCATGCATACAGAGGCAATTGTATTGTAGGCGATTCTAAATCCAATTGGATTTCTCTGTTCCTCTCTCTCTCTCCCTCTCTTTTTCTCTTTCTCACTCTTTCTCTGTCGTGCTCTCTCTGTCTCTCACTGTCTCTGTTTGTATGTCGGTGAGAGTTGCATAGTGTTGTCAATTGGTAAGGCTTAGCAGTCAATACATTGGAGATGGGAATCTATTTCAATGGGTATTCTACTGCCATTGTCAACTCTTGAGCTGTCCCCTTGCACAACCAATGCACAGGATGCATATGGCAGTCTTGGCGGAACATACCAAATATGTGCAAAGCACCTGCTCAGGCCGCATAGTCTCCTATGCTTTCATTTGAAGGTAAAGGAAATGCTGTTATACTCTCATCTCATGTGGCACTGTTTCAACTAGCCTTATGCCATGTAGATGAATACACAATTTCAAAAACGGTGCAATCACTGATGGCTTCCAATACCTAAGTCACTTCCACAAACAGGGTGTGGCCATAACCACGATTTTCAAAACAGCTTTTCAGTTCTGCACATTTCAATAGGATAGGCAGGAGCTGGAGCCATAAACAAAAAAGCCCTTTAGACACGAACCAACAACATAAAATGTTAATGAAGAGTTAAAAGCTGCACCAGAGGGCTCTGTTTTGTGGTAAGAGACTGCCTCACAACTTAGTGCTCCCGAGCCAAATTTGAGGGCATTTAATGAAGTCAAAGGTTACCTAGTCCACAGCAGGGCCTGATGGTAAGTACTCCATCACTGTTAGAGGTTGTATGGATGAAAAAAAAAGGTAGGAGAGTCTAACTAGGACACAGGTCATCTAGCATACAGTAGGGTGTGATGGTAAGGGCTCTAACACTGCTAGAGGTTGCGCAGATGAACATACGTGCCCCTGGCCGAAGGCAATGGTGTCTCACTAGAGCACTGGTCATCTAGCACACAACAGGGCGTGATGGTAAAAGATCAAACACTGCTAGGGGTTGCGCAGATGAACATACGTGCCCCTAGCCGAAGGCAATGGTGTCTCACTAGAGCACTGGGCATCTAGCACACAACAGGGCATGATGGTAAGAGATCGAACACTGCTAGAGGTTGTGCAGATGAACATACGTGCCCCTAGACGAAGGCAATGGTGTCTCACTAGAGCACTGGTCATCTAGCACACAACAGGGCACGATGGTAAGAGAGCGAACACTGCTAGAGGTTGTGCAGATGAACATACGTGCCACTAGCCGAAGGCAATGGTGTCTCACTAGAGCACTGGTCATCTAGCACACAACGGGGCGTGATGGAAAGCGATCGAACACTGCTAGGGGTTGCGCAGATGGTGTCTCACTAGAGCACAGGTCATCTAGCACACAACAGGGCGTGATCTAGCACACAACAGGGCGTGATGGTAAGAGATCGAACACTGCTAGAGGTTGCGCAGATGGTGTCTCACTAGAGCACTAGTCATCTAGCACACAACAGGGCGTGATGGTAAGAGATATAACACTGCCAGGGGTTGTGCAGATGAACATAAGTGCCCCTAGCCGAAGGCAATGGTGTCTCACTAGAGCCCTGGGCATCTAGCACACAACAGGGCGTGATGGTAAGAGATCAAACACTACTAGAGGCTGTGAAGATGAACATACGTGTCGCTAGCCGAAGGCAATGGTGTCTCACTAGAGCACTGGGCATATAGCACACAACAGGGCGTGATGGTAAGAGATCGAACACTGCTAGAGGTTGGGCAGATGGTGTCTCACTAGAGCACAGGTCATCTAGCACACAACAGGGCATGATGGTAAGAAATCGAACACTGCTAGAGGCTGTGCAGATGAACATATGTGTCCCTAGCTGAAGGCAATGGTGTCTCACTAGAGCACTGGGCATCTAGCACACAACAGGGCGTGATGGTAAGAAATCGAACACTGCTAGAGGTTGAGCAGATGGTGTCTCACTAGAACACAGGTCATCTAGCACACAACAGGGCATGATGGTAAGAAATCGAACGCTGCTAGAGGCTGTGCAGATGAACATACGTGTCCCTAGCCGAAGGCAATGTTGTCTCACTAGAGCACTGGGCATCTAGCACACAACAGGGCGTGATGGTAAGAGATATAACACTGCTAGGGGTTGTGCAGATGAACATACGTGCCCCTAGCCGAAGGCAATGGTGTCTCACTAGAGCACTGGGCATCTAACACACAACAGGGTGTGATGGTAAGAGATCAAACACTGCTAGAGGCTGTGAAGAGGAACATACGTGTCCCTAGCCGAAGGCAATGGTGTCTCACTAGAGCACTGGGCATCTAGCACACAACAGGGCACGATGGTAAGTGATCGAACACTGCTAGGGGTTGCGCAGATGAACATACGTGCCCCTAGCCGAAGGCAATGGTGTCTCACTAGAGCACTGGGCATCTAGCACACAACAGGGCGTGATGGTAAGAGATTGAACATTGCTAGTAGTTGGGCAGATGGTGTCTCACTAGAGCACAGGTCATCTAGCACACAACAGAGCATGATGGTAAGAAATCGAACACTGCTAGAGGCTGTGCAGATGAACATACGTGCCCCTAGCCGAAGGCAATGGTGTCTCACTAGAGCACTGGGCATCTAGCACACAACAGGGCGTGATGGTAAGAGATCAAACACTGCTAGAGGCTGTGAAGAGGAACATACGTGTCCCTAGCCGAAGGCAATGGTGTCTCACTAGAGCACTGGGCATCTAGCACACAACAGGGCACGATGGTAAGTGATCGAACACTGCTAGGGGTTGCGCAGATGAACATACGTGCCCCTAGCCGAAGGCAATGGTGTCTCACTAGAGCACTGGGCATCTAGCACACAACAGGGCGTGATGGTAAGAGATTGAACATTGCTAGTAGTTGGGCAGATGGTGTCTCACTAGAGCACAGGTCATCTAGCACACAACAGAGCATGATGGTAAGAAATCGAACACTGCTAGAGGCTGTGCAGATGAACATACGTGCCCCTAGCCGAAGGCAATGGTGTCTCACTAGAGCACTGGGCATCTAGCACACAACAGGGCGTGATGGTAAGGGTTCTGAAACTATAAAAGGTTGTGCTGATGAACAAACGTACGCCTCTCTCCAGACACATCTTTCTCCTTGACCAGTGCCCACAGTGTGCAAGCATCACACAGGTTGCCAATGTTAGGGTCTCTATTCTAAGCCTGCTAATTGGCTAGAGAGCTGGAAGCTGTGAGAAAAACAACAGAAACGCTTAGAATAGGGGCTCCTACTGTGGTAAGAGCCTGGCTTCCACACTGTGTCAGTGCTGGAAGAGAAGAAAACAGGTTCTAATATGTTTAGGAGAATTCAAAATGTGTAAGTGTTTTGTTGCAGGGTAAGGACAAGTTGAGCAAAAGTCTTATATCTGCATTCTTTTCTGTAACGCTTATATGGTATACACTGAGCGCTAGAGAAAGAGCAGGGTAATATATGCATAACAGTTGGAAATGGGTTGTATTAGTGAAAGATCAAAAAAATGAAATAAGATTAGTTTCCATCATCTGAAGAATGATATTTAAAAGGGGTCTTGAATTGTCCTTTTTAATGTGAATTCTGGCCCTTAGATTAGCATTCTTTTTCAGGAGAACTGCAGGACACATTCCATGCCTAAAGCCTAATGCATGCGATGAAATGTCAAGCTCCCCAGGCTCTGCGATATAATTGGAAATGGCTGTGGGCTGAGTCCACCGAGTCACTGTGAATGGAAAGGCGGTGGGAGAAGGACTTGCAGGTGGAGAGAACGTTTCCATAGAATCCTTGAAGCCCCGTGCAGTAGCACCTCCACAACTATTTCTTTCCTCCCTCCCATTACTTAGCACATGGGAGCAGTCTGAGACAAAGTGCACCTTTTCAGCCATGTTTATAGTTTAGAACCAAAATGTGTGTTTAAAAAGGAAAACCTCTGACATGTACAAGTCGAAGAATTTTGTATTTGTATGTGGAACGCCATCCCCATCTGCATCCAAGCTGAACCATCTTATCGAGAATTGAGAGAAAAACGAAAAACGAAAAACCTTGCTGCTCAACAAACACAACTAATACCGCTATGTGATAGTCTGCTACCCTGTCTGATTGCTTTGTCTTCCTTCCTAAAATGTACCAGTTTCATGAAACCTCCAGGTCTGGAGTCTGTCAACAAATGCAATAAATAAATAAATAAATAAATAAATAAATAAAGCACTACTAAGCATGGCAACCAGTGTAACTTTTAAATGAGGGGTTTAAAACATGTGATTTTTTTTTGTTTAAATATCAACTTTACTTACAGTGGCCCTCATTACGACCCTGGCGGAAAGTGACTGACCGGACCGCCACAGCGTAAATAGCGTTTCCGCCATTGCACGAAGGAGCAAATTGCGGCCCATTCCGACCCATCGGACACGAGCACCACGGCATGGCGGAAGTGCAAAGTCCGCGATGGCGGAAATGACCCCAAAACGGCCCACACCGCCGCCGTACGGCGCCCTAGGTGCAATACCGCCACCCATCACAGCGGGCACCGCAGAGTGCGCCTACCGGAAAGTACGGTGACCGGAAATATACGGAAACGGAAGTTAAAACATGGTCCCGGAACGGGAAACATCCCGCCGTGCACCTATAAAACCACCAAAACCACACAACCACTAAAAACACTACCCCGAGACACACCCCAACCCGTCATCCACCCTAGCGAAACCAAGAAAAATGGGAAAAGTAGCGAAGAAAGCGTGCGACCGCAAGCGGCAGGTCCACTTCTCCCGTGAGGAACTCACCGTGCTAACAGAGACCCTCCAGGAGAATGCTGCCGTCGTCTTCTCCACGCAAATGA